>NC_135070.1:2500000-5000000 GCF_051401765.1 Calliopsis andreniformis | reverse complement strand
ATAAAAGCCGTTGTCAGTGGCGGCCGATGGCAGTCCGACGTCGGCCGCCGTTGCGAGCGGATACGCCGACGCTCCTCTTACTTCCGCTTCCCGGGAACGCGACCCGCCGTCCTGCTACGTAATTCGAACGACTGGTTTGCTCTCACGATCGAACCTCGAATATCGCGACAGCTAATCGAGCTGTGATTTTCTGAGCGTGGTCAGTGAAACTTCACAGTGTTTAATACATCGTCGTATTTATTTCATCGTTGTGTACTTTTAAAAGAAACAATTTTCATGAACTTGATATTAATTGATATAGATTCTAAAGTGTACCGTATAGTTCTCGCGTTTCTATTATAATAATTGGTTGGTTGAAAATATTGATGGGAATTAAGACATTGCAAGGGTTGAAGGGATTAGTGTTAAGAGATGTTAAGTGTTAAGAGATTAGAGCGTCCAGAAGTTGAAATGTAGGATAAGTTTGGAGACTGAGAATATCGATAGATCGTGGCACCAAGTAATCACGATGGGAGTTTCATGCGAGGTGAGAAGAAATACTATTAAAGGTGGATCAGGACGTTCAGGTAGAAGAGCCAGAGTGTGTGGAGGTGCGAAAGGGAGAAGGGAGTTTGACGACGTAAAAAGTAACTAGAATGTCGGCACTCCTCCGCGGGGAGATTAAAACGAACACTCGAGGCATCGTGGAGTTGAAGAGAAAATTAGAGAAGCTGAAATGTCCGGACTAAATTAAACCGAAGAAACTGTGAACGAAGCTCTATATACGACACCTGAGGATTTGCATTTGAACGAAAGGGAATTTTTGAACGAACACGTCGTATTTTTTCTAAGCCACCGCGACGCGAATGCGTCAGAGCGGAAACGGCATTTGCTGAATATTTGATGTCCCTGTTCGACCACGTTCTTCCACAGAGCGAGCTTCCACTCGCGTTGACCTTCCAGTCCTCGAGGTTCACGAAAATAAATCGCCCACGGAAGCGTGCAATTCTCCCATGCACCGATTACGAATTATCGTAATTAATATTGTTCCCTCGTGAACTAGTCGTCTGGCGCAAGGGATAAGGCGAACGATTTCGAGCGGGCCATTAACGAACGTAAACGCTTGTTCCATTAAGCGTAATAATGTCGCGCGTTCGGGTTGTCAGTACCTACGGGCGAATTGTCGGTCTTTGCTTCGTTTCCGATAGGATCTGTAAATAGTGTTGAAAAAGTCTCAGCCTCGTCGCCGATTCGTTCGAGGAGTCAGATTTTGTGGGGGTGTTTGCGCACATAACTTTGGAGTGAAAACTGGGAAGTGGTATTTAAATAACTGGTGGCGAAGAAAAAGCAGCGGTGGATCGATCGAGAGAGAGCTAATTAGCGGTGTGACTTCGATTTCTCGTGGAATCTGCAAGAATTACGAGGAGAGGCTTGCCGTGTTGCGGTAAGTTCAAATTTTTATTGGGCCACGCTAATGGGCTTTTAAGTACACCGACCACAATGAAGGGCTAGCGGAGTTAGCGCGGTTTAATTTCTGCTGTTGTTTCTGTCTTACCCTCTCGAATGAAACCAGAATCCCACTAACTCTGTTACTCTTGGAAATAATTGTGGAATTTCGTTGAGCTCTATGGCCAAGATTATGGTCCCTTTTTCTGTTCCTCTGTTTTCGAATTAAACCGCTGGTTTATATCACGTCAAGTACCCATTAAAGCTCGGTTGGAACGAGAAATTAATCAGTTTTTACGCCGAGAATTCATCTGTTGCGGTGTAGTACGAGTACGATAGAATTCTGTTTATCAGGACATCGATTGACGGAATGATCAATTATCGGAATATCGATTAATGGAATATTTGAGCAATTGTTGGATGAGAAAAATTGTGAAAGTAGAGTGGAGCGAAACAAATTGCTACATTTTTTCTTTAAAAGATTTTATTTTTATCTGAAAATTTTTTTATCTTTTATTAAATATAGAAATTTCATTTAAAATGTGGAAATGCTATTTAATTTGCTATTGAAAGATATTTGTTAGCAATTTTTCATGGACAGATACAGAGTTAGGTATTCAATTTTTTTAAAAAGTTCACGATTTGTATAATGTGTATTAAAATTAGTTCAGAAAATGGAGAATAATTTTATTGTACTATAGATTTCTTTCAATGGAGAACTAAATTTAGGAGTTTAGTTTACTCATTATTGGAATGAAAGAGGGTAGTTAGTTTACCGTCCTCTTCTAGCTGTAAACATCTTCTACCAAAACATAGTATTCTGTAAGAAGCTTTAAAAAGATTACATTCACGAGGTCTGTTTTCATTTTCTTTGCCCCAGTCGCAAACGATGACCGTACTTGTCCTTACTAGAGAAAACAGAACGACATTTTCTTTTGTGTAGCAGTGTTTGTCCTCTGAGGTTAGAACGCAATGAATCTCCTAACAATTCTCATAAAACTTTACAGAAAACATTTACAGCCGAAAAAGGAGAGTTTCCAGATATTTTTTAATTTTAGTCCTTGTTATTTGCAAAATTTAAAATACTTGCTATTTTTGAGAAAAATCTACATTTGTTCAAAAAGTGGTTTAAAAGCACTGAAAAATGTTACAAGATAAAATTAAGCAGTGTGGTAACTATGATGAAATTTCATATTCATGACTACTAATTTATTGCTATTAAAGAAAATTCAGTCATGAATCTTTACTTATTAAAAGTGTTACAACTTAGTTTCACTGGAAAATACAAAACAGTTGGAATTGAAAGCCCAATGAACGTGCATATAATTTTCGAACAATTTCACGAAACTAATTGATAGTCATAGGCGCAGTACATGCATGACTGGTAATTAATTATACAGTACTTTACAATAGTTCGTACGAATTTCGTCAGTGTAGCGTTAACACTTGGTCGAACAACAAAATATGACATTTAACTTTTCTCGTGTTATTACGTACTTGGCATATACATATGTGCCTATATTATCTACAGTATTTATAGTATCTATGTATATATTACATTCTGTTTCGTTTCGGTCAGAAATGAAAGAATCTACCATTATTCTTTTCGTTTAAGAAAAATTTAACCAATGTTCAGAATTTCCTTGACACATGAATAATCAAAATAAGTAGTGTTTAAATCATCTTATATTATTTTACAACAATAATGATAAAATGGAAAAGAATTCTTAACTTTTGTAGCCCTAAAAATTGTTAACAAATACCTTTCTAAAAATTAATAATCAGTAATACTCTTGGTTCTAGTTACCGCACTTTAAAATTGTTAAAACAAATATATTCAAATATAAGAAAACATATTTTCATGCAGTCTCAGAAAATATCCAGTCTCTTTTGATAAACACTCAACCACATTACTCTCGAAAATTGAGCCAAAAATAAAAAAAACTATGAAAATTTAATTTTCTATGTTTCTAACTCTGAATCCCAGAATCAGAGTGCATCAATTCCACTTTTTTCCATGTGACTTAATACACCTTGGCTCCGGGCTCCAAAATGAATTCTTTCACATCGATTTACGTGCAATTTAGTATATTTATCCTTCCAACACCCTCTATAATTACACACCCATTTCATTGCCTTGCTTCGCGAAAAGACAAATCTGTTTATACGTAGCAGCAGCCACGATCGGTTGATCAGCGTTTCGCGTTAACGTGCCACACGTCCAATGTGTGGACGTGACCAGTAACACGAATTTTGCTCGAATTCACCGAGGAAAATCGGTTAGCTGAGGGATTCGATCTCGTAAGATAGCGTGTTTATTAACATCGGGAAGCGGTGTCTGGTAGAGACGATCCGTGATGCAGGGCATAATGCGCGTTCCTGGCTGTCACTCGAGGCAGGGATACGCGGCAGCCAGCCAAGAGGAAGCTGTTCTAACGAGCGCATTTCCCGTGCGTCTAGCACCTATTCGCTGCCGCTTTATTCATTGCAAAAATAACCACTGTTGTTCGATACGCGTCGACAGAACCTGAACCCGACGTCTGCGTTTCGCTTTTTCGTTGATCTATGTTGTTTACCTAGACGTCGATCCTGGTGGGAGCTGTACAGACACAACAAGTAGTTCATAAATCCGAGAGACCAGTATAGATTAGGCATCTAAAATTACAAGTTTTAGCTTGTTTGACTTCCATCGAAGGTCTTTAACCTCTTGAGACAGAAATTTTCTAGGACCAAATAGAGTAATTTTGTTTTATTTTGTACATGTAGATATTCATTTAAGATACGTCTGTACAAGTTAAATACAGTTAATAGTAGAGTATTTTCTAGGGAATGTTTGCCCTAACAGTTTTTATTGTTTCTTTTACAACTATGCACAAATTTAAGAAAAACTAAATGTTCTTACATATATACCCTAATTTCTTTGAAGAGCTTAATGATGAAATTGGAAATTTCTTGTGATCCTTCTTTTATTCAAAAGAGTCATATCTTGATCAGAAAATGGTTTTGTTTATAGTGATAGTGATATGGTCAGATACAGGAGAAAGGCTTTACTTTCTTCAATTTATATGTTCAAATTGTAGCCACTTTACTTTCTGCATTAAAAATAAAGGAAAAGTTAAAAATTTGTTGGAGTTAAACGTAGAAAGTTGAAATTGTATGGATAAGTCAAGTGTCATAGCTTACAGCGTAGTACTTTCCATTTTCACAATTACTTATGTTTTAAAGACATGTAAATTAATCTATGAATACGTATTATTGATCTTGCTTTTTTATTTACTACAGACGTTTTAAAATTGTTAGTCAATTATGGAATCTTTATAAGAAAATTTCTCTCGATTCAGAGTTGATATTTTCATTGACAATTGTAATATTCTCTACCTCGATGCAATTGAATAAAAGATATGTTTGCTTACAGTTATGTATATTTATTTGTTTAATATTATTAAACTCTTATTTTCTTTTAATTTGTAAAATAATTTCAAGCTTTCGATCGACAGTGTATTTATGCTTCACGTGTTCGCTGATTATTCCAGTACATATTCCTTCAATTTTTATATTGCGCCAATTTCTGCGCCCTTCAAATGGTTCGGTTGCTTGATCATTAATTATATTTAGCACATAGTCGAGAACATTTTGTACCTCGGAAACAAATGATTTCCGCTCCCATGCCTATGAAGTCCATTTTTGTCCGTTTCGTTGAATAGTTTACTGGACGTTTTGCAATCAAATAAAGCGATATTGGAATACTCCTCTTAATTGAGACTAATGCATTTTCTATTTGTCGAGCTTTAATTGATTGGAAATTCGTTGGAAATTTTCGAAATATTTTTGGAAGCCGTTTTTCCATGAAATTCATAAAAGAAATCAAGTTAAGAATGCCTCCATTACTGCCTTCATTTAGAGAAATTAAATTGACAAGTTTTATAAATTCAATTAAAAAAATATTAACTTTTGTCCAATTTATTCGTTTGAAATTCATGTGAATGGGTTTGAAACTGTTGTAAATTAAAGTGTTTGAGCTATTTGAACATATTTTAAAGGTTAACCCTAATCAATCTCGAAATGATCAATCTTCTTATTCATTTCTCTCAGAACTAGATCTTGTCACAACCTGAAACATCTAAAATGCTGTTCAGCATAATGTTTGCGATTGCGAACCGGTCTAGAACCACTGACCGTTTACCCCAACTGACCTCGCTGACTCTGTCATTCACTTTCAGAGTCAATTACCTCGTTGAGCGCCGCTTTCGTTCGATCGGTTCAACAAACGGCAATCAAGTGGCCCACTAAAACAATTTCGGAAGCTTTCTCCAGAGATGCACCAATCCAACATTCAATCGATCTTTTTAAGACAAGCGAAAAAATAATAATAATAATAATTCGTAAAATTGCTGTTCTCCCCATGAAATCAGTGATATTGAGAAACCTTCGATCCGTAATTCTGCGCACTACAGCTTCCTTAACAGCTTATTGGTTTCATCGTTGGCCGTTCCATTTAGCGGGTTTCCGTAAGTTACCGAAGACAGCCCTCGAAGCAGGATATCGCGTAGACGCAGTGCCATTCAATGCGCGCTTTCAGCGTTCTCGAAAGCACCGGAGCTTTTGAAAATCATGAAGCGGAATTTAGGGCGTGCCCGCGAGCCTTGCAAGAAGATCTCGCCGCGGTATCGTTCTCTCCCTCGTTAAATAACTGATTCTCTTGGACCGTATTTCAAGGTTATTTTTCATTCTACTGGATTTCTTTAACTTTTGTCCCGAGGGGAACTTGAAAATGAAGTTTACTTTTAATTTATTTGCATTTCAATGAAGGGATTGCATGGCTTCGAAGGATCGAGAGAGTGGTGAAGTTTGTGATTTTTTTGGAGACTACAAAGTATAGATCATTGTGACAAATTTAGTTAACGTGATATAGTGTTTAAAAGTTGTCAAAGATAAGCTTCTGAAGTTATTAATTAAGATAGACTAGTTTGCAGAGTATTAATAGTAGTTTACTAAAATTAAAAGTCTGTTTAAACTCTACATTTCTGGTATGATACATGTATGTGACGTGATGAATTTCAAACATTTCAATCTTGATGTTAATTCCAAATAAAATTTAAATTTGTTAGTAAGATGATAATTCTCTTTTTGTATGTGAAAAAACGTTTTTCTGTATATGATAAATATGAAGGTTTATTTACGACTTTAGTGCACGTACGAAAAGATTCTCTTTGTATTTTTGTTCTTACTTTTAACTTCGTACTATCATCGAGATTTGCTTTACTTTTCATTGTCTCCTTTCTTTCTGAGTTCTGAAAGGTTTCCTTTTCATTCTGCCAAATGAAAGCCAAAAGAAATTCGAATTGAATTACGAAACTGAGTTTTCATCGAATGGCTTTCAGTCATTTCAAGATACGATAGATTTTAAAGTGGCAAGTTTTAGTTTGCTGGAAGGAACCCTTCGAGATTTCACGTTTCTTTCTAGAATATTGAGACACATTTGTTAAAACATTTGTTTAATAGTCATTACGTAACGCCTCATGTAGTTCTTCAAAAATTTGTTAAATTTCGTTGCAGCTTATTGATTAAATTTTTCATGGAGCTCCGATGAATTGCTTCAAACGGTTACGTGTATTAATTCTTTTTTGCTCTTCTCTTAGCTATAAGTAAAAGGATCGTTCAAAGCATTTCTTAGGTATCTAACGTAAGATAAGCTCGATACAAGTCCTCGTCGTTCTTATTACGAAGATTTTTTGCTCTCAGCATTTTACAATCATTTTAAAATATTTCTAATGTTTATTTTGTTTTCCATGTAACGAACAAAAATGCTAAATATTCTATTATTTGAATCAGAGCATCTTGAAATAATATTAAAATATTTTGTTAATTTTCCGAGTTATTATTTGATGATATTGCATAACAAATTGCTAATACAACACTTTCTGGTTTTCTTGCACCAAATAATAAACATGTTGTGTTACACGTGTTCGACTTTATCTGTGTCATTTCAAAATGTTCCACGTTTGTCAACCCTGTGTTACTTATGTGAATAAACTTACCATGAATTTAATAGAAAATTACTATCTGTCGCTTGATAGAGAAATATAATTATACACTATTTAAAATAGTATAAATAACATCCCCAAAAAAATTTTAGTAAGTCCGTGCATTTCATCAAACTTTACAATTTTCAATATGACAAATATGTCCTCAGATTGAAACGGTTATAGCGGTAGAGATGCATTAAACTTTAAATTGATACTTAGTATTTTAAAGTAAAGATTTCAGGCTTGAATATAAAAAAGAATTCTGATCCTATGATGATTTTTCGGGAAATTATTGACAATCAAAGTTGGCCTATATTTACTAAAAATTTATCCATGCTATCATTTTTTTGAGTCATGTATTTGTAAAAGAGTGCAAAGCAGAGATAGAGGAATCTACAAACTTACGAAGTAGACGTTAAAAATATTAACTCCAATAATAACGTAAATAATTATCGTATTAAAAGTATTTCGTTAAATTATTTCCGAATTTAGTCGGCTTTCGAATAAAGTTCCGCCTCATTTCGCATTCACCCCTCGGCTCTGTGCAAAATTCAACAATTAACCCTCTCGATAAACGCTGCCCTTCAATCCCCGACTTCGAAACAATGATCTCACGTAAACGCTAATGAGAGTAGGGCGAAGATGTGATTAAAACAAACAAACGTGGGGTCAGGCGAATAATAACCTCTTAACGAAGGAACACGCTCAGGTTCATGAACAGTCGTGTTTCAAAGCAGCAAATACGTTACTTCATCGCGATTATGGAACTTTCGATGAACGAATACGACCCCTCGACGTATAGTTCTCTGTTATTCTGTACTTCTCCATATGTACTTCTTTATTTCCTTTTATTCTCCCTCATTCTCATCTGCTACCTTTCGTATCCCCTATATTCCTCTCTACTTTTCTACTTTTGTCTATTCTTCCTGGAAGAGTGATAACTCTTCGAGCTTTGCATTTCAGTTATTGATAGGTGCCGAGCACATAAAATTCATGAAAAATATAGTGAAAGGATGTGTTTTCGATGAAACATGATACACGTGATGATAAAGGGGGAGAAAGGTGGGCCAAGAGAGAAGAGCATGTCGAGTATCGTTCATTGTTTTCAGCGACAATGGAATGCGAAACGGGCAGAAGGAAGCTTCCGTTGCATTTTCAGATCGCGATCATTAAATTGGATGGCATTGTGTGCCGCAGAAATCGAGAGACAATAAACCTTTGCGTTTCCCATTCTTGCCCCTTTGCTGTCCTTTTCTCGGGAGATAATGAAACGTTATCGAAGAAAATGTTGCGTTGTTTAGGCCTATATTGTTTTTGGGTTGAATTTTTGAAAAAGTGCTCTCATTCTTTAGAGTTTACACGTTTTAGACTCAGAGGATTTTATTACTTGACCTTATAGAGTTTAACTACTTAAGATCAATTTGAATTCCAAAATAATAAATATGATGATTCATTTATTTATAACCAGAGCTGGATAAAATACTGTTTCAAATAGTGAATAGTAAATAGTCTATTTTAATTTAGATTGTATATCGACTTTTGAATAATAGTTATTGAGAAAATGCCTAAAATACACTTCAAATATGTCTGACTCGAAACTTATTCTACTGCTTTCGTTGCATCTGATCCTATTAATATTAATGCACTCTGACAGTAAAGAAAGTTCTAAATCAGACATATTTCACATGAATTTTAGACGTTTTTACAACAATTAATAATTCTGAAACAAAATCCTAAACACAATTTCATTATTCTTGATTTTTGTCCCATTTTAACATATAGAATTGACTTTTAAAATTTTTAAGTTTTCTTATTTTTATCGTACAGTCTGTATAAACTATTGACTGTTATAAATTAATCATTTTCTTCTGTTTTCGTTAAAAGGAGAAAACTATTACTTGTAAGCTGGTTTAATAATATATAAAGTTTCTGAACACTACACGAAGTTAAATCTAAAAGCACATTCAGATTAGTTAAGGTACTTGAATGTAAGTGTAGTAGTTAAAAGCATCTTAAATTCACTTGAAGCTTGAATTGAAATCATATTTCAAGTCAAGTAAAATAACACATTCACATAGATCAAGTTGTCCAACATTCCTTGCATTTAGGTCGCTTGAATTCAATATCATAACTGATCTAAAGTCTCGACAAAATAGAAACTTGAAAGATATTTGAAGTAAATAACAGGTTCACATTTACCAAGTTGCTTCAAATCACTTGAATTCAAATAACTTGACTAATCTGAACGTGCCTTGACGAAATAAAAATTTAAAAAGATATTTCAAATCAAATAAATACCAGGTTCACATTAATCAAATTGTTCAATATTGCATTCAAGCCGCTTGAATTCAACTTGACTAATCTGAACGAGTCTTAAAACAAAGTAAAATCGTCAAAAATTTTAAAGATTGTTACATAATGTCTTTAAGAGTTTCTACCAGTAACTAATAAATCTACGATAAGAACGAATAATTTTCGATGCCAAAGACAGAAACACGAGGAATTCGCGATAAACGAACAATATTTCGCCGAAGAATTGGAATTGCTATTGGAGATAGCATCGGGACGAAGTCCGATCGAGAATTCTTGACAGCGTCCCGCGAATTGTTTTCCCTGGTCGCGCAAGATTCTTTCCAGCATTTGTGTGTATCGGAAATGCTATGTCCTATGGAGTTTCTCAGCAGAACGAAGCATGGAAACATCCGATTCCAAGGATTTCCTTCATACCTGATTTCATTATTGTGCTATGGCACCGATATAAGAGAGCAACAATGCTTGCTTGAAGCTACTCCTGCAGTCCAATCATCTCCGTAGTATTTTTCTTTCGACCTGTAACGGCGAGTTCCATTTACGGTGTTCCTTCTATTGTCGATAAACTAATTTCTGAAGAACATTGTGTCCTTTCGTAATCTTCCCATTTTCGATCGAAGACGTTTGTTCACATCTAATAGGCTAATTTTCTTCCAATAAGAATTGCTAGAGATTCACAGTTAGCAGCTTACAAAGTACAGGGTTGTATTGATATACTGCCCATTGGCAGTGCCCAACTATGGAGAAGGGCAGTAACTACAGAAAAATGTGAAATTTAGTTTTTTGCATCTTTGGATAATTTTGAACGTTTTAGCTTTTGTTTTAGTGCAAAATAGCAATAAAATATTTGTAGTAGATACCACTTTTCTCCATAGTTGGACAGTATAAGTTCATGGTTCATCAATAAATCTGTATTTTAAAAAATAAGAGAAGCATTGTTTTTGTTAAAATTAACAAGATACAGTTGAACTAATAGTAAGAGTAAATTTAGAAGCACGATTAAGTCTAAAGTAATTTAGAACTTCAAGGATTAAATAAATACTTCAATTTTGAGTTAAGCTTATTTCAAACTAATTAATCGTAACAGTGCTGAGTAAAATTTATAGAAAAAATATTTCAATTAATATTACTATATTAAGTAACTGTGATTCTACAGTTTAAATACAGTAGTATTTTAAATAGGAAGTGAAATTTTGTCAAATAAAATATTTTTATGTAAATATCCTGAGGCATAAGATAAAATATCTGAACTTTGTATTATAAATTGTATGTAAAATATTTGTTGGCAGTGAAAATAGATTGTGGAAAGGATTAATATTAGATTGCAAGACTTCATAATATTTGCAAACCAAATTAACTTATTTTTTAAGCAAAGCAAAGCTCCCAATAATGTTTTTGTTTTGAATATAATTATGTTCATCTTTTATTAAATTCCTTGACAGAAAAGAAGCCCAGATAATATTTGATCGTAGCGAATAATGAAAAATAAAATAAATAATAATTTCAAATGTAAATGTCAGTATTTTTATGAAATATTTTATTTTCAACAGTACATGTACGATCTAAAATAAAATGGATTATTTACTACTCACTATTTGAAATGATACTTTACCCAAATCTGATTGTAAATATAATGTCGAGATTATAACTAGAGAATACTGTACTAAAATATTAGTACTCTGTCTATTGCAAATGAACCATTCACAAGCCAGAGCCAAGAACTCGACTTTCTGAATGTAGTCAAATTTTAGTGCCAAAACACTTAATCGATACTTAATTCTTCACATTTAAAACAAATACAAATATTTTCATTTTGTGGAGTTAATCGAATTAGCAAATGAGCGGCTCAAATTAGCTTTGTATCTCCACCATGCAACAATGTCTCATCTAATTCCATATTTTGTACACGAAACACGCGATCTCGCGTGCCTAACCGATTTCACTCGATCATACAGTCTCACTTTTCGCACTCCACGATCTGAAGCCTCCTTTTATGCGTTACACTCCGTATTTTCAATATATTATTCCAGAGCTATCCATCTCGCGAAGGTTCCGAGATAACATCGCCTCTTCCAAATGGGAAACGCATCGCGTTGCCTTGAGAGTCCATTCGGAGAGCCTGTTCCTCGAATAGTTAATCGCATGCGTAATTAATAACGCCCAAGGAACTCTGTGAATGGGCTCATTCTGGAGTCACTGGCGGTTTCCGCGCCTTTCCCGCTCTTTCATCGGCTGCTCTTGCGCGTGGGCGGTTCACGAGCGGGAGGGTCGAAAGTTCATCCTTCAGCATTCCCCACGATTTCCGTTTTATTTCCACACATGGCTCGTTTAGGGTCAAACGTAACTCCGACAGGCGCGAATTTATCGGCGTCGAGCAAATCTGAATCGCCGTCGATAAAGACTGGATTAACCCACTTCGCGCGATCGTCGGGAGCGGAGTTACAGTTACGATTATCGATTTCAACGTGATCGTTACACCGTGTTGTCAGCTCTTTGCTAACGAAAATTGACTTCTCTGATCTCTTTGACGAATGGTGTCACGATCAATTTTTGTGGTTTTCGACAGAGTGTAATAAAAGCGACGTGTATTTTTGATGACATGATTCTGGTGGTTATAATTCCATGCCCTTATTTTAATACCACGTGTCATCATTTTTGAAGAAGTCTGAGTGTTCTTTCATCTACTTTTAATTCTGCATAGAATAATTATAACAAGAAAAAAAGAGAAAAAATTATGTACTGGTTTCATTTAGAATTACCTAAAATCATGTATCAGACTTAGCTATTTTTAATTTCTTCAATAATTTACAAAAGTTCTTTATGTAAAAATATTTTAGATACCTACATAGAATATAAAGCTACGATGAAATAATCATTTATTTGCTTCCCTGTAATATCCTTTCTTTGTCACTACTTGGATGAAGAATATTAGATTGATTGAGAAGTCTTATTGGATACTTTAACAATTTAAAAGGAACTTGTTGTTACTAACCTTGTCATGTCTAGTAAATAATAGATTGCTTTGGAACATTTTATTTAATTTAATCATACACCACAGGGTCAAAGGTAGTTCATTTTTTAACGCTCCAAATCTTCATTTCATTAAAGTATAATACAGTTGTTAATTTTGAATGAAAAGGTCCGATATACAGTATTTTCCAATTAATCTAATGTTTCATTTCATTCCACTCAATGGAAGAATTAGTTTGAATCCCACTTATTCAGTGAAATGGTAAAAGATTCGTTATCCAATCAAAGGATTTCCAATTTCGAAATGCTGTAATCCGAAAAGGCTGAAAACATTTCGGAGTACGAATATGAATTTTGTAAAATTTGCCTCATTCGATTGATAAAAGAGTAGGATTCCTTTTTTCGAAAAGAAATGAGTTTTCCTGCCGTGCGATTTGATTTTTCAACCTTTTGACTTCGCTCGTGTTTAGTCGCTGGAACACGAACTTCTCGAATATTTAATGATGTCTCGGCGTTATTCTCGGGCAAGCTGGGAAAACTGAAAATTTCGGTGACCCAGTTTCCAAGATTTCGGCGAAAATCAGTGGAAAAAGCGAGCTAGTCGCAACAGAGCACTGTCTCGCGACTGGTACAATGGACTGACTTTTAATCTTCTGATGGTCTGCGCAATTATCGCGACGCCACATTACCGCGCGCGTTGGATTTTGGATTAGACGCCGCGCCGACTGCCTTCAAGGGTATACAACGCTTTCTTCTCATTGCGTCTTTGAAATCGTGGCCAAAGGGACTTGTGGGAGGAACTACGTTAAATGACTTCCTCTTGAGAGGCTGCGCTGAGATTCTATGTACCCTTATTGCAGCAGAATTCTAGCAAATATTCTTGATTCTTGAAAGAATATTCACGTATTATGTGTGTCATACAATTTTCTGCTTGAGAGGCTATTCAAACTTTTCAGTTTTCTTTCAATTGCACGAAATATTTTCTAATATGTAGAGTTACCATCTTTTATACTGTTAAATAATAGATTTTTTAGCAAATTTGATCTAACACATGTTTCATAATGCAATAATTGAGTAATTATGCAATGAGAAATTTTCGTTTCACGTTAAACATTTCATATTTTTTATGATACGTTTGATTTTAATGAAGAATCATAAAATCATCATGACACTTTGAAATGAATTATGAAATTCAATAAAATTAATTTTATTCATAATTGAAAATAGTATTAGTAGATTTTCTTTCAATAAAATTTATATATTATAAGTAATCAGATTATGGAGACAAGTTCATTTTGAGTCTTAATATATGGTATCGATTATGTTAACAGTATTCAACTAATAGACAAATACATAGGTATACTAGATTACTTCAGATATAATAACAATGATATATCAAGGATTATTGATTTATTATCCAAAAATTTTCTTATTGAAATACTTTTGTCTCCCTATCAATTCAAATCCAGAAATCTCTATTACAATTTTAAGTATTTAAACACCTTACAGTTTCTCTACTCAAATGCTTCGAATATAAATTGCACGGAAAGCGTGACTTGTCGAAAGGTAAAAGGTTAAAATAAAACGAGCAGCTGGTGCCAGTGAAACTGTTTCCTTGACAAGGAAGATTGCCCAGTTTGAGAAGCAGAAGGCAGAAGAAAGAGAAAATTGTCGAGGAAATCGATGATAGCTGCCATAATTCGGGACATCTCAATGGCACGTTAGCCACCCTCGCAACACATAGGTATACACACACGTAACGAGTACGAATCAGTGAAGCAGAAGGCTCAGATACAGTGAGCCGCATGGAGTTTCTCTTTTTTTTCCTTTTTGAAGCTCCACCGAGTGGTATTGATTTACCTGACCAGTCGTGTTAAAAGATAAGCTTGCACGCGCGTTCCCGTGCTCGACGATTCGTTTACGAGCCATCTACGGTGGGTGGGGAATTCGTAGGTCGTAAATTGGGTCGCCGAAAATATTTTCAGATTAAACGGGGGACTTTGAACACAGGGAAACAAAGTCTGGTGTCTCCCTTAACAATGTATTACGTATATTTCGGAAGGATTTATTCAGAACAGAAGGCATTGTGGTCTGTCGTGTTGTATCATGGAGCTGAATTTTCTTAATCTTTTCTGTGAAGTTGGTCGCGTGTTTTAATTTAAAACGCAACGTGCAATTAATTAATTAAACGAAATTGCGGTTTCCGTACGCGGAGGAGTAAGACCTTAAAGTCAAGTACTGTTCTTTTCCTAAAAACAGATTCGAGAAAATTTGATTGTCAGTTATCCACAACTTTTTAGTGAAGTAAAATTTCCTTTAAATTTGGTACTTAATTTTGGAAAATTGGGTCTTTTTAATATTGGGAACATAGTGGGGATTAATTTACTTATAAGAGGCTTTTTTATTTTCTGCAGGCTTTTATTAAACCCCAACTTGAGTTTCAATTGAGATTCTGCTATACGCCGTTTATTAATACATAACCATTCAGTTAATCGAAATCCTACTCTACTAAATGTTAATACTAAATGAGCTAGTGTTCTCAATTCTGTATAATTTTGTCTTCATTATATTAGTTCTTGCTTTGAATACATTTTGTCAAAGCATTTTAAGTTTCGTCTATTCTACTATAAAATAGATAAAATATTCTAAACTATTCTTATTAATATAATATATCTGATACCTTGCGTAGTACTTTGAAGTGGTTAGATATGATCGAACTATTTTTCAGAATTCAGTGAGTATTTATGTATACCTGAGAAATTTTTTCATATAAATTTACATGTTGCGCATCCTTCATGAAGTCAATTTTCTTTATTATTACATTTTGGATTTCATACATGTACTATGACATTTTGAGTTTTATCTATGTTTGCAGCATTAAGTTGAAATAGACACCTACGAGTTCTAGAATCACAATTAGATCGTAGAGTAGGTAGAACTCGAAATATATATTTTAGTATTTTAGTACGGTGTAGGAGTACGAGAAGTACGTAGGAGTGTGCTCTGACTCACAATTAGAATAGACAGAAGCGAGCAATAAAATGTTCTACATTCTATTTACCCCTAATATCTTGCTCCAATAATCTGTATTCTACTAATCGGTTTAACTTTATGATACACTTCAAGTCTTAGCTATTCTCATATTTTAATATTTTGATATATTAGATTCTAATAATTGTAATACCTCGCTAAAACACTCGAAAAGTATTTTAACATAATATTGAAACGTACGGAGAATTCTCAAAAATTTTCTAAGTCTGGTTCAATATTTTACTGAAATATTTCAAGTACCATCTACCCGTATGTCTTACTGATATGTCCCACATTTTACGTGGTCTGTACATTCGACTGAACTGTAAAGGTCCATATATTACTCTTCTAATGATAGTTCGAGTAACATTTGTAATGTTTCGGTATTAGAATATTCAACCTGTAAGAACCTGTATTAAAATATTTCAGTAAAAAGAGAAGGTGCGTTGTAATTAACAAACAAATGCTCAAGTGCATTTCCGTTTGATTAAATATAAACCATTTTATTGAAATACAGTTTGCTTTACATAAATATAAATAAATAAATACGAATATTAATATATTACTGAACTGTGAAACATTTATGATATTAAATTCTTGTTCTCTCTTTGAAGGGAAAAGCTGTCTCTTTTTTAATGCTCTGTGAGTATATTGTTTAATTAATTTAATGTACGTTACTTAAATAATTTATAATAATCGTTATATTAAATTCTTATTCTACTCATCCTTATAAATTCTTATCGTTTCCTAATTTTGCTTAAACCTTTCTTAAAGTATTTAATCTTAAGACTAACTTTCTTAAATCTTTAGAAAAAGAATAGTAGCAGTTAAGGTTGCTACAAGCAATAAATACCACAATTATAAATACGAATGTAACAGTTACAGAATAACTTGTTAATTGTTAATTAACAAAGCACAGAAAAATGTAGAGTATTCTGACTTTATCGTTACACAACTGATTACTTTTTCGTAAATTATAATGCAACCTTTATATTGTTTTTTTCTTTTTTTTTTTTTACAGAAATATGTATGATCTGATTACTTTTTCGTAAATTATAATGCAACCTTTATATTGTTTTTTTCTTTTTTTTTTTTTTACAGAAATATGTATGATCTGATTACTTTTTCGTAAATTATAATGCAACCTTTATATTGTTTTTTTCTTTTTTTTTTTTACAGAAATATGTATGATCTGACTTATAATCGACAAATTAAGTTTATCTTACTATCTTAAAATCGTAATTTTTATTTAAAAGGATTACGATCAACAGAAGGAAGTTTATTTTTTCGTTCATTTCTGTCATAAAACTAAGATACTTTTCCTGAGCTTTTAATTTCGCAATAACAGAGACACGCTTTTTTCTCTTTATTTTCTCTCAAGTTTCTCGGAATTCGCGAACACTGGTCTCCGCCAAGATCATCGCGTTGCTTTCTTCGCCGACATTGCAGTTATTTTTGACGACCTAAAAAAGAACGACAAAAGAAAGAAAAAGCAAGTGAAGTTACTAATACATAGCATCATATATATCATAACAAACAGTAAAACGTAAACGATACAATACCTATTTTCTTATTTTAAAATCCTGATAAGACAAAATACAGTTATTGACGCATACACTAAATTTGTTTGTAAAAATTCTTTACAAACTTTTGTAAGTTTTTACAAAAGTTTTTAATTCTCGATGCTCGATACGATTGCTTGCATTGAAACATTAGGTAAATACTGCAAATGAAATATCACATAAATAATAAATTTGCAGACATAAATATCATAGTGCAATTTTTAATATCCTATATTTTCGAGGCAACGCTTCAGAAGAAATATTTAAATTCAGAAAGAAATAAGCTCATAAGGCACGATGAAAAATTGACTTGTATGATAGTCGCAAGTGTTTCTCCATCTCTGTTTGCATTCCCACAATGCGTTCCAGACGACAGTTATGTAGTTTTGCTTTTATGAAAACGTTAAGTTCGCAGTTTCACAGCGAACTCGATGAAATTCCCAGAGAAAGTTCGAAACGCTTTCCCAACGCGAAAAATATTCGTGGTTAGACCTTTCTGCCGACGTAAATCACCACGGAACAAAGTTCCACGGTATCCACAGGGGAAAATGATCGATCTAATGAAATTCTCAAAAGTCTACCTACCGTCGAACTGCACCTAGGGATTCCTATGAATAATTCTATCGTAATTTGTCACGCGATTCAATCTAGCTTGAACCAAGATTCTGATTTCAGCGTAACTGTAGTCACTCGACTTTATTAAAATTTTGTCAACTTTCTACCCCTTTGGGAGGCGAAAAATTCTTTCACGCTGTTTAAGGGTAAGATTCGAAACTGCTTAACCCAGGAGTTTGAAATTTTTATTAGATCCTGTATATTTATATGTTAGAGTTCATGTAGAAGTCTCTTCTCCAAGGATCAGAGTGCTAGCTTTTCGAATATTTTATTCTCTTTGCGTCCCTTTAGATCTTCGCTACTACCTCGAATCGTATTTACTGTTCTTTGTACGATTCTTGTATTGTTCAAGACCTTCATCCGTGATTTGAATCAGCTTAGCCAGAGTCTGATACGAAGTGGACACTTGAAGGACTGATACGAGGAACAGGACAAATGCTTGAACTTAGAATCCGAGAAAATTCAGTAGAAAAAGTGCAAGGAGGGCATTTATTTTTTGTATTAGTAATCTTTCAGTTTTAAAAATGTTAGTGTTTGAAGTTCGTAGTTATAGGCCAAGAGGATGAAATTTTTACGAAATAATACTTATCTACAATATAGATTTTACATACAATAAAAATTACAAATATTTCAAAATGAAAATGAAAATTAGAAAAAAATATTTCTTTATTTGTCTACAGATAGTGAATGTAATATTATTTTTCATTTCTCAACGTTTCGCTTTTTCGTAAACATACTGTGATTTGTTTTATTTGTGAAAGGCTATTCAATTCGCATTTTCCAATTTTAAAGATATGTTATCCTTCATATTAAAATGAATGTAAAAACTAGAATTGAAAAAAGTGAAAACAAACATATCTATGTCAAACTAGTTTTCATAGTTTTCATGCATACATAATCAAAATAAGTTCTGCACGATTCTATGCATTTTTTCCTATAACTAACTAAAATAATAAATTTATACCCGAATTTATAAAAAAAATAAATTTTAGAATTCAAGAAATTTATAAATGTAGCTTTAATAGTTGTTTCGAATCCATATACATTCATTAAAAAATTGTTGAGGTACGTATTTCAAAAAATAATGTTCAAAAAGTACAAGATTTATTCCAAGTTTAAAGTTATAAAAGAATTGCTTGAATATCTCGACTATTTTCTACCTAATAACCTTATTACAAATTTTGTTAATCATCAGTACACAGTTCACAGCTGTGTGCATTAGCAAGCAATTCAAGTGCTTCCTCCTTTAAAATAATTTATAAAAATTGACGAGTATTTCAAACTTTGAAAAAAAAATGTCATTTCATATGCAACAACATTAATATGAATGAATATTAATATGAATACTTATTTTTTACAACGTCATAAGTACCTGCTTACAATACTTACACCGATTACAAATCTTAAAGTAACAATTGAATTAGTTCTAATTTCAATTTTCAAATTGAAATTGAATTTTCAAAAATACGAATTCCCCGCGTTTCTCTTGTTCCTTCCATTCAATTTCAACCTGTTAAAACGCAACACGCGAAAAACCGCACGTCGCGTCGCCTCGCGAAGAGTTAAATCCAGAACAGAAGGGTGCCTGAATTCAGCGATCGCGTGACTGCACCCGTGACAAGCTTGATTAGAGACAAAAGGTTTCCCAGATAAATCTAAGATCGTGACTGTCGAGCAACATTGCCTAGGAAAAAAATTAAGTGTTTCCGAATCGCACTATCTCGCGATAGATAAGCGTATTCAAGCTGTCCCATTTAGTCGGCCGCTGGCTCCGTCGAGCCCTCAGCTCGGTCGATTCCTCGCACGGAGCCCTTTGGCTGCTCCAGTTCGGAAGCTCCTTTGTCGCGAACAGGAAAATTATTTTCCTCTCGAATCCTGGGGAAGCAAAGTGTTTCGTGCCTTTGGGGAATATTCCTCAACGAAGTCCTCGTTTTCGGGACGTTATCCTTGCCTCTCGTGATAGAAAACGATACAAATCTTTAAGGATCGTTGAAAAAACTTTCCCTGAAGTCATTGTTGGAGTTCAATCGGTATTGCGACAATCCCTCGGGCTGGAATTCTTGTGAAAAGGTTCGCTGGGACGCGATCATGGCAAAACACGGCTCTAACAATGCATAATCAGCGAGAAACGTAGTATAATTTGTAACTGTGTCGCGAGCTGCAGCGTTAATCACGCGACAGTTGGCGGTCATTAAAACAGCGGTTAATAGAGTGTGATCATTTCGACCGAACCCATGGCGGGATTCCAAAGCGATAAGAAAACAATCGACACGTCGAAATTCATGAGCCGCGAACCGTCGAAACCGACGAAGATCGATTAATTACTTGGTCTAATTACGTTTGAATCGTTGGCAGGATTGTAGTTTAATTTGGATGTTCGCTTGCGTTTAATTAGCCCGAAATTTTGAACGCACTTCATCACGACCCAGGGGCACAGTAATTAAGTAATAATACGGTGAAATAGAGATTGAAAATGAGGCAGTAAACACTGATAGATTATTTTGTGTGTATGCTAATTTTTAAACTTGTTTCATTTAATTTTGTTGTCTCTGCGTCTGTGATTGTGAAATATTCAGCAGGATTGAGTAAAACTACTTAGAATTCAATTGGAATTAAATTAACAAGGATTTATAACGATGTCCAGTAGATCAAAGTATTTATCTTCTGTTATAAAAATGAAACAGTTGATTAAAAATATTAAAATCCTCTATTTTTTTGTTACAACCTCGAATTTATTTGAAATTGGAATCATTGTTCAGAGTTTGATAGAAATATTTCGTGGAAACATGTCCTACGATTCAAACTATAATATACAATTATTTTTTATTTGTGTCATTATTTTATTTTATGTTATCACTCCCTAGTAATTCATACTGGAAACATTTGTCAATATCTAGTTGTTCAAAGTTAAAGATTAAGCAAACTAGAGATTTTTTGTTAACTGTACTACTTTTAATTAATGATTTACAGAATCATTCAAATCTGTCATTAAATTTACGAAGCGGGGGCGTAGAATTTTCTCGGCCGTCAATCAGGATAGCTTCTCCTACCCAATTCGAGTCAATTTGTTCGCGTCACTGTTCTGTCAGTACATACAGTGATCGATGAGAAATAAAATTGTCTGTTATTTAATCTCTTCTCCACTCTGGTACTTTTCATTTATATCGTTTTGTCGAACAGGAAGATAAGTACGTATAAGAGTACAAATTAACACTTAATCAATTCTCAAACGTTCACATATTTTCAAATATGTTGAATATACTCTTTTAATATCGTACTGCGTCGATTGAAGAGATATTGAATTGCTAACATAAACGACTCGAACTGAACGGTCATTAACGATACTTTGTTTTTATTTTGTCGTTAGGGTTTTATGATAAAGTGATATAACAGTGACAAAGAGTATAATAACATTCTGAATTTAAGAAGTAGTTAAGTATTGTGCTCTTTAGAAGTAATCGATCACTAGCTTTTACCTCAGGCTACTTTCCGTCTTAAATGTTTTATTTTAGGTAATTTTAAGAGTCAATTTAAGAAGCAATTTTTCCTTTCTGTTTTAAGTTGAACAGTTTGATGAGGACGGCAAGAACCGATTAATCGCACGAGAAACACTTAGTTCCATTAGAAAGAGCACGACCGCATTTTACACTGGCATCGTCGCACTTTGGAAGAAAGCATATTGCAGGAAAAGTGTCTTTATTGAAACGTTCAAGTTTTTTCTTGCCAATTTTCCTTAATTTCGCTTCGAACTTAATCTATTCTACTATCTGAAATATATATTCCTTAGGCTTTCCTTACTGCAGAAAGTTTCATTAAGGATTTTTCAAAAGAATTAATAAATAGCTATTGACTGCTATTAACAATAATATCTGTATCTGAAAACCATAGTGACCCAAGTTGTTTCTTGTTATTTCTTAGGAGAGTCGAAAAACAAATACGATTGCCCATTTTAGAAAACAGTATTTGAAGTAATTTATATTATTAAATTTCCTTCATCTAATGTAACTTAATTAAATTCCTATTATTCTAATAAAATGCAGAGGAAGCAATAAGAACCTGTAAAATATTTAATGTTTAGAAAAATGGACTTGGGTTAGTCTAACTTTGAGGTACAGATGTTAAAACTATATAGTGTGAAAATATTGACAGTATAAAGTATTAGAGAAAATCAACTTTATACTTACATAACTACTTTCATATTTTCAGTGGTAGTAATAACTAAATATATCTTTTTTAAAAAATTATATCTATTACAAGAATCTACAGATATTTAAATTGTAATCACGTGATAGCTACTGCGTATGCGCAGAGTTACGTAATGTTACTGCGCATGCACGTAGTCACGTGAATTTACTGCGCATGCGTGTAGTTTTATGATGCTACCGCGCATGCACGAACGCACTTCTGACAGCTTCTTCGAGTCTCTTCAGACATTGTGACTGTATATCAGTTTCTTTTTATTTGTGTTTATAAAACAAATGTTTAGTTTTATATCGTTTAATTTAGTCTCGATTTTCATAATCTCAGTGTTTCGGTGTGCTGTATTTTGTTACAAAAGTTTTATTTATTGTGCGGTGGTGAAGACGCTGAAGGAATGAAATACAAGTACAAACTTTGTCGTATTAATCGTATGGTAAAGCTAACAACTTTTTTGCTCAATAGTTTTTAATATTAGCATATAAGTTAATAACTATGCATTTTCGTATGCAATAACACGACAAAGCGCAAATTAAGTAAATATCTAAATTTTCGTACAGTGCTTTGTACATTTGGCGTCACTAATGGGTGGGACAATATTCTGGCTTTTAGAATTTCTCGAATTCACTATGTTGTCACGTACCGTCTAAATGTATGGGTGAAATCGTAGAAGTTTCGCTTTGAAAATTCTTCGCGTTTACTCTATCATTCTGCCATTATTTCCTGATTCCGTGTTTCGTAACCTTTTTCTGTTATCAATTTCAATGAACTTTGTAAAATTGTTAATTGAAGGAGATAATATAGGTCTACGTTAAATAAAGGAAAATGTATTTAAAATGTAATGCGTAATATTTGTATTGCAGGTTCAAGAAGAGGATCAGAAAACAGAAGGTTCATCTGTTTCTACCACTTTGCGTTAAAAGGAATTATAAAGGGATTTTCATAAATGGATAGTACATATTTACTGTGGAACAGATTGAATCGCGGAAACTAATGTGAGTACAAATGTTATTATGGATTTTAACAAATATGTTTAGCTATTTATTTGTTTACCTATTTATATATGTTCATATTACTGCTGGTTATAATTTAGTACCCAAATATTATATAATAGTGTGTGGGGAATAATTGAGTTTAATTTATTGGTTTAATATATATTATTTATATAGCATTTAATTATTATTTATATGTAGATAACTAATTCAAAGACAAACTTAGAAATTAGAATTTTGAAGTTGAATATTCAGATTAAAACTGCATTACTCACTTATGATTTTATGAATATTATAATCATATATTCTTGTTATGATATATTATTTGATGATATAGCTGCAGTTAGTGTAAACATTAAATAGTAGTGTGAATTACTTGTTTAAATTTGTTTTATACTTATCTCCACTTGTGAAATCAATTTTAGTGTGGAATTTTATGCCAATTAAAATTTCTTTAAAAAAAGTCGAAATTTGAGAATTGGTCACAAAATTAAAAAAAATTATTTGGGTACTAATTGTATGTTCTGATGACTCACCTTATGTACAATATTTTCATTAGGTGATTGTCTGAAAATGTCGTTTACTCTAATAATAGTTGCTAATAATTTCTAACAAAATTTTTAATGAAAGTACTCATACTCATACATCATCATACTCATCATCATACAAGTAGAATGATCGTCATTTGTTTTAAACAAATGTCGTATAAAAGTCGTGCAATCTGTCGTATTTTCGGATCGTGGTTACAGCGGACACAACTTTGCATAAAATTTACACATACATATAAATTCATATGCATACATAATTTTAAACCTGCGAAGTCTCAGAAACTGCGCGAAATTGCATCCATAGTAACCACGGCTTTATTCGACATACAAATCAACACTGCTAACAAGCGGCGAGAAACACCGAAAGATCCATCATTCAGGGAAGATTCATCTTTGGTAGGATACAGGCGTGTGTAACGCGTGTTACATATCGCGTGATGTAACGCGATTCACGTGTATGAACATGACGCGTATAATACCCCGTACGTGTGAACTATGTCACATTACATATTGCACCATACGTTGCATTACACATGTACGTGTCTATACCTAAACTCATAGAAAAGACACATATTAACCCTCGAATGGCCAACTGCTTCATAACAACTCAGGTGGCTGACCCTGGTTCATTATAGACCCACATTAGGTGGTCCATCTAAATAAGACCACCTACGTATCTATTCCAAGTTTTATGATATAACAAAAAAATTTGATTTGAAACTCTTTTATTTGAGACTTCAAAAAAAGACCATTCCTTGCAGTAATTGATCCCTCCATATCATTCAAATTCTATGTAAAATATTTTGTGTGTCATCACAATTAGAAGAGATATTTAGGTGGCCTTACTTAAGTGGACCATCATGTATACACTTAAAAAATGTTTCTCTATCAAAATTGTATGTTTTTACACGTTTAAAGGATGGTTAGAAAATAACACTAAAGTAAAATATAGGAAAAATTATTCTTAGTTATCACTTGTACACTGTACACAGAATACTACGATCTGTTATAGAATGAATTTTATAGATATACAGGGTGTGTAAGCTGAAGCAGGCCACCTAAATATCTCCTCTGTTTTTAATGACACGAAAATTGTCCATTGTATAATTTGAATTGTTTCGAAGGAGGAATATTATGGAAAAACAATCTTTTGTGTAAGATCGTTTTGTTTAGTTTTTTAGATTTTCGTGTCATTAAAAACAGAGGAGATATTTAGGTGGCCTGGTTCAGTATCGACACCCTGTATTTCACATTTGGTTGCTAACTCACAGTTATACTGAATACTAATAGAAACTACGAGAAGTATATATCTCGGAGAGTGTAACACTATTTACATACAGAACAGTACAGCAATCGATAAACATGATACTACTACTTCTGGTAAAAGGTTCTCAGTCAAACGCAATAATACGAAATTATCTAAAAATATAGCACTTTTTGAAAACCGTACCAAATCTATCTAATATTATCCATATGTTTTATATTCATACAATAGTATTTTACATTTCAAAAACTACAATATTTTTTAATAATTTCGTATTGCAGCGTTTCATCTAAAACCTTTTCCCAGAGGTAGTATGCTATAGGAGATGGGTCAGAACTGACCCAGGATCGGCTGCCTGAGAGTTAACGACGAATCCAGTAGTATTGAGTGCATATTGACCGATGCAAAAGTTCGGCGGGGTATATAGTCGAAGTGGAAGTAGAAGAAGTCAGCGTTTCGGCATAAAGGTCGAAGGTCCAATCGCGAAAGGTCGTTAGTGCAGTTGAATCGACATTACGAAAGCTCCCGAGGCAACTGCATTCTCCTTTCGCATCGCGTATCCAACTTGGTCACGGTGGCTTGCGTATACACACACACTCCCGCACACACTCCCCCACACACACAAACGCACGTAGATCTCTTTCTGTTTTCGTCGACAGGGTTGATCCAAGGTTCGTTTCATTCTCGGCACGACTGCGTCCCTTTCATCAGCTCCGATTTCGCTGCTCTCTTCATTCGCTTGTTTCATTCTGCCAGTTCCTCCGTTTCTTTGCGTCCCTCCTTCTCCCTCGTTCTTCTTCTCCGCCTGTGCTTTCGCCTTTCCGTCGCTCAAAATGTCACGCGTAGGTAGCTAGCAATCCGGCGCGCCGCGGCGGCTTCCATTTGTATTCTCCGAGCTGAACGGAGAGCTTAAAAGCACGAAACGGAAGCGCACGTGTGCGTGGAGGGAACTGTCGCGTGGGTGGCTCCTTCGATTTGTCATTATACGCTCGGTGCCTGAGAAATCCTCCGGGAGCAGAGCTTCCTCGTGGCTCTTTGCATTCGTTTCGAATCTCCTTCGAATTGTTGATCCCTTCCATCGGCGCGGCCAATTTTGGAAGCTGTTTCGAGTTGATAACATAGTGTACGAGCGTTAGGGTGGGATTCCATGGCATGAACTCTGAATTGGTGAATGTTGTCTTCGGAGGGGATCGGTTAATCTTGAGTCTAACATTTATATTGCATTTCCTGTGTGAGATGTCAGATAACTAGCTTATAGAAGTATAAGCTGATTTATTTTTAACGCTTGTAGTAGTGTAAAATGTATCTTCTTGTGAACTTTAATATTTTGAATACTGTTACTAAAAGTGAGTGAATTTTATGTGAAGAATTTTTCTTGAAATTATGTTGAAAATTAAAATTGTAATTTAGATCAAAATTGAAGAGTGCTCAGGGATTAACGATATATAAAATGAACATTTACAATTGATACCTTGAGCATAAGCTAGTAAACTATTTATTCACCCTTACAAAAATTCATAGTATAGTATATATATAGTGCTCAGGGATTAACGATATATAGAATGAACATTTACAATTGATACCTCGAGCATAAGCTAGTAAACTATTTATTCACCCTTACAAATTCATAGTATAGTATATATTTATTGGTATACACAACATACATAATACAGTAGAATAGTGGATTGTTAAAAATTTCCAATTAAAACTTCGAGTTTTAGTTAAATTCATGGAAATTATCGATTGCGTGGCGAATGTACATTACTAGCTACTTTATCCTATTATTATCATTATTGTTATCTCGTTCATTATGAGGAACAAGGATATTTTGAGAGAGTGAATGCCAAGTGCACTGTTTAAGTGATAGGGTTTAGGTGACGTCAGTGGATATGCAGCATTTAATATTGACTCCAATTATATACGTAACATAAGAATTGAAGAAAATTTCATCAACATAAAACATACTTTTTTCGGTAAATATAATTGAAATAAATGATGAACTTTAAGTAAATTTTCAAAGTATGACAGTAAAAAGACTAAGCTATACCTAAATTAAAATTAGTAACTAAAATGTTTTGGTTAAAATAAAATAACAGACAAAATTTCTGAATTGAGAAAAAGAATAAAAATGCTTTTAAGATTTATTCTATCGTATTCATATGAATATTGGTTCTGTTATTTGCACAATTTTTATAGATAACTTAATTAGTCTATATATTTCATATTAGGACCATTATATGTTGTACAATTTTTATAGATAATTTAATTAGTCTCTATGTTTCATATTAGGACCATTATATTTATTTATCACTTTAATCGGCTAAGTTAATCAACAAATACCGTCAAAGTTTTCTATTGAAAACCATTACTTATCGTGTGTTATACAAATAGAAACAATAAACTTGTCATACTGTACGGTTGGTGTGTCTGAACGCGTATTATATTCTACTGACGCTATCTAGCCAAGTGTTATCATGTACTACTGCTCCTTGTCAGACAAAGTGCTGTCATATTTTGCTATTCATGTTTACTGATGCGTTATCGTGTCATACTGCCTTCCTGTCTGAGCAATTATTGCCATATTTCAGTGATTCTGCCTAATCGAGTATTATCATATTCTACTGAACACTGTCACATCCTATTAGATCGATAGGAGAATATTGTCGAGCGTATCTTACATAACCATCTTGATTTACGTAAAAAATTAAGAACTAAGATAACTTCATTATTCATTTTTAATTCACTCATATATAGGATTGTCTGATAGCCATGTGAGAATAATGAAAATCATAACTTTGACTTCAAATGAATTTAACAAAAAATATATTCCATTTAAATAAAATTGAGTCTCATCGAACTTTGTATGGAATGTATAACACTTACAATGAAATTTTTTAAATTATAAATAATGTTAGTGACTCTTTTGGGACCTGCATTAACTTGCATAAAACGAGACACAAAGCTGAACTGCTCCACTCAGGGCCAATTTTATTATTTTTTTTTTGGTAGATTGTTATTAAAACAAACTTCCAGTCAAAAATATTCTGTTGTACTCTTATAGTTAGATTACGGATGTTTATACATTTATAGGAAACTTAAATGCACGAAAAAGTACAGAATACATATAAGTTACAAATGTATACAACATATTCAAAGTATGTGTTTTAATATTATTTCTGGAAAACAAACAGAATCTCAATTTAGGTTCGATTTCCTTAGTCGTATTTGTAAAAACATGAATTTGCATAAATATTCAGTGCACCTACTGTCATTATACGAGGTACACGTAATTCTGAGAAAAAATTAACAATAGAAACAAGTGAGACCTGGTTAATCGAGGTTCTATTACAAATGCAAATTATTCTCACATATCTATAACATAACAATCCTATTTGTGTATAAGGTTTTCCTTCTGATTTCCAACTGCTGATCTATTTATATTTATTTTAAATGTAAAAGTAATTATTTTAGTTTGTGAATGGTACGTATACTTACATACTTATAAATAAATTTTATATTTATTTTAAATATAAAAAGCTAAGCATCAATCAAGTGCTTTCACAGTAAAATTTTACAAAATTAAAAAAGTGGAGTTAATCACTTTGGCCTGTGAATGGTTCACGTACTAGGTGAGTCACGTAACTGTATCAGAATTTCCTTTTAAATTATTTATTGCGCGAAAAAGTGTTTCAAACGGAAGTTGTTTGATATCGAGAGAAGCATATCAAAGAAGAGCATGCTCTCGATACTCATCAACTCTCGTTTGAAACATTTATTAATGCAATAAACAGTGTACAAAAAAATTCAGGTGATACAGTTACGCAACTCACTCTGTATACACATACTTACGTATAGTGTGCAGCCAGTAATTACAATAAAAAGAGTATGCAAGTACATCAAAGAATCGAAGAAAATTCTTCGATCAACTCAGTAGAAACCCTTCTCAAAGAAATCCTCAGAGAGGCTAAATCTGTAGATTTTTACAGTTTCAACTATTGATTCCTGAGCACCCATCAAGGGAACATGTTCTGCTCCTGCTCTAAGGTAGAATTTCATAATGAAGCTTATCGGCAATTAACTTCTTCCCGTAAACCCACTGGCAGCGAGCTCAGTAATTTGAGTCGAGGCCATTTCTAGGAGTGTTCGACGTGTTCCCTGGTTGAGAAGTACCGAGCCGCTGTACGAACATCAGGGCGTAGTAAAACGACGAGAATTTACGTGAAAGCTTCGAGTGAAGGCCCGGGGCAAAGAAAGAAAGCGGGGTGAGGTAAAAGGGAAGACGCGGCGCGATAGGAAAAGCACGACGCGTTTCGAATTCGTTGAACAGCCCCTGGAACATCCCATTCTCTCCTCGAATTCAGCGGATCGTTATAACGTAGCGGTCTTCTAAGCTTTTACTTACTCTCGTTTTTATCTCCCCTTGCCCCCCTCCCTCGCGTAAGCATCTTCCTTTTCGTCGAGCATCGTTTCGGGGGAGAAATTCGTTTACGGTTGAAAAGGAAGCGCGGGGGTTCCGCCCAGAATTGACGTAACGAGGAGGAAATTTCCTCGAAATTAGAAATACGCGACGAAAGTGGTTATGAAAAATTCAGGAATTCGAGCGGCGGGCTTATTCAAAACAGTTCTCGGGCTTCCTAATTCGGTGAACTTCGTATTCCTTTTCGCTCCTCGTCTCTTCGTCCATCCTTTAAATCTTCTGCCGTTCCTTGGTTTCTTTGCCAACGCTTCGTCTTCTTGCGTCACTACAAGCGTTTCCATTCCATTTATAATACAGCGCAAAATATCCTCGGAACGATTCTTCATTTTGGTATCGTCTCTCAAAACATCATTCATCATCCGCGAAGCAGATAAACGAAGAAATCCACTTGAACGAACCGCGGAACGGTAAATCTCAAGGAGGTTGGAATTAATCTCCGACTTTAATTTTCATTTTTCCTCTACGCCTTCCGTTTCTGCGCAATCGTTCTGGGGAAAATGGTTATGGGTTAAGGGCGATGGCAGGCAGGTGCTGGAAACTTGAATAAAAGATACAGTATTTGATTGCCGAAGGGGATTTTAATTTAGATATTCTGTACTCAATGTATAATTGTGGGGAATACTTAGAAATATCTAATTACATTAATGTCTGGTGTCGGTAAAATTTAATTATGATTTATTTGGTTATATCCTATATATAGTATCCTATGTATATAATTATGATTTATTTAGTTATATTCGACAATTTTAATATTTTAAACAATTGATGATAGAAGGACGAAATTATTTAGAATGTAGACTCTTGGGAAAGTCTTAATATTTTGTTAAGATTGTTTAGGACAAAGTATAAATTAAAATAAGATTTAATATTTCAGAAAAATTTTGAGGTACAGTAAAACTTCGATTAACCGAGCTTCGAGTATTCAAAGTTTTTGAAATTTTTTAGGAGTGCAAATGTTTACTGTAATAATAATAAAAGTACAGTAGGATTTTGATTAAGATTTATATAGTGAAGTGACAGCAGTTTGTTGAAGAAAATAAAGTTAGCTATCAAAAGAATGCTTCAGGTTTGAATCTCTTGGCATTTTGGATAATTGAAGTTCTATTGTATCTGTTTCTATAAATATAAAGTCAGTTATAGACCTTTATTCTGCACTCTGCAAATTTATAGTCTATTAGGAACTATAAAAGTTTGGAGTAGGGAGCCATTAAATTATTTGAAATTTAAAATTTTATAGTGATTAGTAATATTGTATCCAATTCATTTACAGAGAAATATCACAAACGAAAGTATATACAGTATCGTAAGAAATGCTTTTATAAATTTTTCGATATTGGATAATTGAAAAATAATACAGTTAGTTATGCAATCAAAGATTAAAAATATAGTGGAACGTTTTTGAAGGATATTCTTCAAAATTACTTCGTAAATTAACGAAATTAGATGAACTTTAAAAATTGGAACAACAATAAAATATAAACTCGCAAAATGATTAATCAAATTAAAGGTACCAATTTCTTCAATTGTGAAGCAATTTCTAACATCTACATTTGGTTATACGAAATGAATTAATAGTCATATTTTGGTTAGGTACTAGAAAACGATTTAAAGTTACTTAATTTTTAATTAAAAAGGGGAACCAGTCCTTTAGACAGTATTAATTCTCACTGTTGTATCCACACTGGATCAATCGATATATTTAAAAAATTCATTCATTCATAAGCAATCCATAATTAAATAAATTGGATCATGAAATTTGTATCTTTTTCGTCTCCTTCTTTAAATGTATAGACTGGATGCAAATTAGTTCATACATTTAACATTTCTCGAAGAAAGAAAAAACGAGATCTAAGAGGGATTGTTAGCGGTCCGACTCGGGAAATCGAGACCCGATTGTCTATCGAGAAATTTAATCGCGTTAATCGATTCGCTTTGACCACTTAAGCTCTTTCCCTCGAAATTGCCGTTTATAGACGGTCAGACCAATCTTTTCATCCGGGAAACCTTGCTTGGCGAAACGATCGATTCTAAATTGCACGATAATGAGGTAATCTCGACGCTGGCAGTTGTTAATAGGAAAAGAAAACTCAGGTTCTTTAAAGTCAAAATTAACCCTTTCTTGTCTATTTTATCTTGCTATGCAGGCAGTAGTTAACGCAAATAAAAAGAACAAAATATAGATTAGAGGGTTGCCGATTAAATAATTTTACAATGAAGCGATAGACTAATGCGCTAACAACTGTACAAGTGCGTTTTGACTCTCTTCACTTCTTTAATCCTTGTGCACCGTTCAGATCAATTTGAAGAATTTTCAATTCTTTTTCACTAACAAGTGAATGTACGTAAATTTGTTGATTTTTAATTATAGTATTTAAGGCATAAATTCTTACATGAAGATTTAATTTACACTATTTTATATGATAGAAATTAATTCGATACTTATATATACGTAATAGTCGTCTGAACAGTGTACAAAAATTAAATAACCACGACAATTCGTCTCTATTACCTAAAATAAGGTAAAATGCATTTTCATATGAGGATGTTCAATATTTCAAATTATAGGTGGACATTAAATTTCTATCAAAAAGGATTGAGGAGTAAAATTGAACTCCACATAAAATTAATCCGAACAGTGCTCAAAGCTGAATTGCAAGTGCATAAATGAGGTTCGTTGATCATAATATTATCTTCCTCCATAAAATGCTGGCTTCGGTTTCGATAAATATCGCAGAACGAAATCACTAGACGGGAAATCATATTTTGGGACGCAACAGAAGTAGGTACTAGAAGCATTCATCCGAAACTACCGTCAAGCAGGGCGAGCAGAAACGGCGGATTAAAACGCGCCCCAGAGCGGAGTTTTGAGGCTCATCCGAGTGAAGTCAGAGTATGTGGAACGCAGGACAAATTAGCTGTTTAACTCGAGTTCGCTAATTTCCATGCGGTCCCAACGCAGCCGTCCATTAATTAATCCGACGACGGCTTTAAATAGTTTAAATACCACGATGGACTCGTTGCAAGAAGGCGGGGAGGAAAGGGGCTCGGAGGTGCAGCGTGTTCTTTGGGAAAGGTCGTAAGTGGGATTGGGGAAGCTCTGCAACCCTTTCACGGGCGTGGATGCTGACGGTTGCTCGTCGAAATTCGGGCGACAAGGGTGGCTCGGCGGAAAATCCTTGGTATGCCATAGGGAACACCCCGAATATGGGTCGGGTACGTGCCTGACCCACCACAACCAACCGGATACGTCACTTTCGGTTGCCCGCCGATTTTCCTCTATCCCTGAAATCCGAGAAGCTTTCCCTTCGCTCGCGTTGACTTCATTCTGCCTCGGGCCGGGCATTCATGGTCGTCAATTAATTGGAAGAATCGATTGATCCCTGTTACACATCTACTCGGGGCGTTAATCGTTTTCTCTCCTCGTTAGTTTCTGTTCCAGCTTCTGTTTCTGTGCTCCTTTCTTTTCACTTAGGGGACGAATATCGAAAGATTCAATTTGATTCGATGATTGCAATTTGAGGGGAACTTTGTGTAATTTGACGAAGTGGTTTGTTTAATCTTCAGGTTAATGACCAGGGAAGACTATGTTTATTATTGGTTTTCATTATTGTGTTTTGGGAGCTTTGTAATTATCCCAGATAGTACACGCCGCAATGTCTTGAAGACGTTTGTTTTATGTTCGTTTGAACATCTTAAAACATTATTTGGATGTCTTAGAAATATCTGTCAGCTTACGTCTTAAAGATTACTGAAATTCATGTCCATAAAACGTCTTAAAGACACACTACATGGACATCTTAAACATTTACGTTTTTGGACGTTTTATAGACTTCTAATTTTTTATCTGAATGTCTTATAAACGTAATTTGGAAATCTTTAGGACATCTTATGAATGTCTTTGAAGACGTCATTATGTTTCTTAAGACGCCATGAATGTCTTTTAAGACTCTGAAAGACATACTGATTTGTAACTTCAAACGTTTCAAAGTCTTTTAGACATTTTTAGGACTTTATTGGACTTTATGGTTTGAAGACGTTTTTAAGTCGTCTCTTTGCTATATGGTTAGTTGCAGCTCATTTCTATGAGACTTGTGTGAGGCCATACATATTATAATTACATGATAGTGCCTATGAGCTAATACAGTGGAAGGTTTTTTCAATAAAAAAAATTACACGATAGATATTTGACAAATTTGGGATTAAAATGAACTAAGTAATTCTACTCTCATTCCTATTCAGTGAAAATTAAAAAGTTAAAAAAGCTTGAAATTATGAGTAATTTCTCTCTAAATTCTCTCTAAATAAAATATTTTATATATTTTTATTCGCACTGTACTGTATTCGATGACTCATACAAATTGCAATTCATCGACCTCAGCCAATTAAAATATGTCCCGAAATTCTTGCAAATATTCAAATCATATTTTCTGAATGCACAATAAGAAATAACAACAAACATTATATATTTGGTATCAGCCAAAATATATCTTGCGCTCTAATACATTCTCCATTTGCTTGTTTATATACAAGCGGATTGTAGGAGTATGATAAATATCAGATCCTCGATTTCATTATCAATAATGGATAAAATAACTTATATACAGTACACTCACGCTCCTTTATACTAACTCTCATCTTCTTGCATAATATATCGAATAATCTGTCTTCCAATTAACGTGTAGAATTCCTTCTCAAATTCTCGTTAATTCTAATACATAATTTCCACATGCCCTATCCTACGAAGTTACCAATCGCTTTTCTCCCGTGTGGAAATTTCATTTTACACTTTTCCATCCTTTCACCAATCATGGTTCCCGTCGTGTAACCGAAAGAAACAAGTGCATTGTTTTAGAATTGATTCATTGTCTTCCAAGTGGCGCTGACCCAGATCTGCACTGTACTTAACTTGGTCCCGTTCGCAAGCTAACCCATATATTTAACAGGGACTGTACTGTGGCTTAAAAGAAGAAAAATTGATTGGAAATTGATTCAGCCGCAATGAGTATGGCTCGGTGAATAGGATTTCCAGGGAACACGCGGAAACCGGATTAATTTTTAATCCATTTCCGTCTGGAGCAACGATTGGCTTTGTTTGTCGAACAATACCGTTATCGCAATTCAGAGAATCCGCTACGTACACATTATCCATGAACGTAGGGTAGAAGCAGGGGGTGTAGCAGGCGAAAATAAAAAAAAAAAAAACAACGAGTTTCATTGTACACCGTGAAATCGATTGTTTCGGTAACAGGGATTCGTTCGACTGTTGTTATTGCGGAAGAAGAACGACATCGTTCCCCATTCTACTTCGTGTCCTTTTTTCCTGTTGCAGGCGACGACTTCGAACATTTTTATTTCCAGCGATTTAGACACGTAGGTACAGTACACTTTAATTGCTCGGTTTGTCGGTTGTTTTATGGTTGATAAACGACACGACGTATTTGAGCTGCAGATGCGACGAGCGATTGGCGAAACTGATCGATTGATTTTGTGTGTGCATTCGAGGTTTGGGTTTTGATACACAAGTACCAGAGTTTGGGTTTGCCCACAGTGGCTGGTGGAAGATGAAGAATAGAGTTCATAAGAATTTTAATTGGATATTTACTCGATGATGGAAATTTGAGGATGAAACATTATCGGTTAATTTTGTGAAGTATTTTCTACGTAATTTGTTGCTGGGTAAGACGATATTGCTCGTATTACAATATCATCATATTATAATACGATATTATTAAGGACGTCGAAAAGTAATTTCGCATTTCCTGAGTAAATTTTATTGACGTAGTAACAATACTTTCATTTAGTAATAGTAACATTTTCCATTGGCCTATTTTCTTAGTGCATGTGAAATCTAAATAATTTTCTCAAATTAGACAATTATTTTTTAAATTCAGAAAATAGTTAAATAATCACTGTCTAATATGTATAAGAATATAATGCTCTTTTACTCAATGTTTTAAATTTACTTTCTAAATTATTGTATTGTGATTCTGTATAATTTTACAAATTTATAAAATTTGTAAACGAAATTTTGCTCGTTGAGTATTACCCTAATTTTCATAAAGAAAGTTAATTCTACGCAACGAAAAATATGCAAATATATAGCTCATTTTTTATGTTATAAACAATCTTGAAGAAAGCAATTAACGCTTTTCTCAATATAGAATTATACAATATAAAGAAGGATATTCAAGGATGACACTCCATCGCGAACAAGTTGATCAGTCCACCAGTCACTGTGTAAATGGTGCCCTTTGCCCTTTCGGGTCGTGGGATGCGACCGATGCGACAAATTACATTTTCGCCCTGTACAGCGGTACCTGTCCTGCCTTTCAAACGGGCCATGATGTTCCTAGCGAAATTCACTACCCTCATCCTTAAGGAATTCTCCCTTCGAGCGCTGATTCACCCCCCAGCTGCGTGACTGCACAGTGAATGCATAAAATTCACGGTATTCCGTTTCCACGTATGGTATAATCTCCCGAAGTGGTTTTCTTGGTAACTTGTGAGACTGAATTTACACGTGTAGGTTAAAGGTCTTATCCGTGATCTCGTGGACCTCTAAATACTGCAAAGAAATGAAATATTAAGTCTTATCAACATAGCATGAAAGCGTGTCGCGACTAATTTAGGAGGACGGAATTACTAGCTGTCGTGCTAAGACTTACACAGTTTATCTACATTTTCTATATTAAAATAAAGATGCATTTAGAGTGAAAGGTGAAGAGAATTTTAAAATTTTGCCGTGAGACTTGGAATTAAATAGGGTTTAAAAATATTTTCGTAAAATGTGACGTAGAGATTATTTCACTAAGGTTTCAGAAAATTTTTTAAACTTTACCTGTTTGACCTTTTATGTTCTATCTAATAGTTTAACTTTATATACATATGTATGCTTTAGGCTGGTCGAATTAGGAAGCGAATAACTCTACAAGTATCCATACTATATCACAATTTAATTTTGTATATGTAGTCTTATATTTAAATAGGATAGAAGTACTTCAAAACTAGTTTGCTACTTGCTAATGGATCTAGTCTCATTACGTGGAGGTTTCTAGTATAAATCAATTTTTCAGCAATTTTCCTTTGCATGCATCTAAAATATAGAACTTAAATTTAAATTCTTACAACATTAAACTTTCAGTTTGTTGGAATAATTTGCATCGCATTAAGTGCTAGCATAATGTTAGTTTAGTATAGTAAAATATATTATACAATATACATAAATTTAATTATTCATACTTTTAATAAGGAATAAATAGGTTGGAGGAAAAGATTCAATACTTAAAATTACATGTGACTGAAAAATGATTTTGTGAAAAGTTATTTTTACAGTTATGTTCTCTAAAAGTCATGTTCGCTCTTTTATACATATACAACAATTCATCTCAAGTGACTTCATTGTTTATAAATATTTCATATAATAGAGATTTGAGGCTTTCACGACTTGGCAACTTACAGTTCTCACTGTTGAAACTTTCGAGAGTAACCTGTTTCTTTGTGGAAAATAGTTCCCAACGTTTCGCGAACATTGCAGTTAGCTTCATCAGTGGGTCGAATGACACGTTGATACAATCCACTTCACACGACAAAATTGTACTGTACATAGAATTTAGGGCAAGAATGGCATATAAAGAAAATAAAATCGGTTTTACTTTCGTTTTATTTTTATACGAGGAGTCATCTGTTTTGGATTATTCTACTTCCTATTTTAGAAACATCCTATCTTTTCAAGTTTCTTTCACTAACAAGTTAAACAAGCCCTCCTTCTTGAATCTTTTTAAAATGTAACTGACAGACTCCAGCTTTCTCAATAGTCAATTCATTACTTCTTGGGTGTACTCATCGTACGACAACGGAATTCGCCAAACTCTCCATGGCCAGGAATAGTCAGAAGCCTCAAAATGAAATAGGTCGCGTTGAATCGAATTAATCAAAAACAGGAACTCTAAAGCGAATGAAGAACCCGGACAGAATGCAGAACTCGCAGGCAAAATGAGATTCAGCGACTGCACAAACTTCAGATCTCATTTCTGCAGTTTGCTTTAACCAAATCACGTTCCACCCGCAGCCGAACAAGCAAGAGAGGAGCAGATGAATCGCTCACCCCCCTTTCTTGTATTATCACAAATATTTCCGCAGGTCGTGTAATTAATTATTAGCCTTGGGGCAAAAGAGCCTGTCGAAATCAATCATGGTTTTTTAGCGATGTTGTTTTTTCAATGGGAGCCCGTAACGTGAGAATTCTGAAGTTATTTGGAGTCGTATAGCCCGACAGGGGTGACAAATTACTTTTTCATGCCATTCTACGCGATCCTGTCGTCCATCATCCGCCGCTGAATCAGCAGCGTGATCGCGAATTACTATCTTCTGCTTTTTCCACGTGCGTCGCGTCGTACACGTGTCGACCTGTTTGTTGGAAAATTCGGGATGACCGAGCACGACGATTCAGATGCTTGAATAATCAGCCACTCGCTTTAGATAACTATAAGGTAGTTCTTGACTAATTATTCTAGTCAAAATTAAAAGTGGTGTGCTATAGTATTGATATAATATTATATTATTACGTTATTTATATACTAGCAATAATATTTCTAGTCAAATTTAAATGTGGTGGGATAGTGTTTAAATTATAGGAATAATTTTTAACAGTACTCAGAAACATTAAATGTTGATATAAGTGATTCTAACGCGACACTAAATTTTAAGAAATTTTTAGTTAAATTTCTTTTTCATTAGCAAATTACGAAATATAACTGTTTTAGGCAGTTTCACAGAAATTAATATATTCATTCCATAACAGTTCGACATAATTTAAATATAGTATTATATAGTATAGACAGAAAAGGTAAAAAAGATATACTTCTTTTGACTTCGCCATAGGTCACTCTATTAAAATGCATCAGCTCTTGTTAACAAGTTTTGGATAACTGTGTGTTAAATTGATTCTATATTTCACACAAGGGTGTCTTATAGTCCAAACTAGTTTCACTCAAAACTTGAGTGCAGTATTGAATTTTAATGTTTACCTAAGAACTACTTTAACAGATTGTTGTTTTCTCGGGGGAGGAAATAAAAAGTGTTAAATGAGAAATATTGGGGAGAGTATTACAGGAACTAGTTCGTAATTCAGTTCTTTCATGTTTCTCGAGAAATTTCACTTGGGGGAACGTGAACTTCGTATATAGGTATTTTGAAGTATTATAAGTATTATCTTTCTGTCGAGAAACTTTTCTAGGTCTTTGCTTTTCAGCGGACTTGTACGTGTTGAAAAGTATAAATACTATAAGTACATGATGTTTAATTATTTTTTTCGTTCATACTTAATACTATAAGCATAATTAATCTCTATGTGAAATATATTAATTTGTTCCATTTCTAAGTACGACGAAGAAGGATAAAATTGGTAAGTTTTGTTAATATTGAATATAAGTGTGTAAATTGCTGCAACATTTCTTCAGATCTAGCTATTCGTATTAACTATATATTAACTATTGTTCAAATATTTTCTACTTTTGTTGCAATAAATATTAACAATTATACTTGTTCTACGCAGCTTACCATTTTGAATGACTTGAAAATTAGAATATAGTAGAACCTTGATTAATCGAACTTAGGATATTCAAAATTTTCGTTATTGAGGGGTATAAATATTTAGTGTAATAATATTAAGAGTGCAGTTGGGTATCAATTAAGACTTATATACTGATGTGATAATAGTTTGTTAAAGTAAATTAAGCTAGCTATCAAAAGAATGCTTTAGATTTGAATCTCGCGGCATTTTGGATAATCGAGATTCTACTGTATTTAGAAATTTGAAAATTTGAAACCTTAAATATTTGAAAGTTTCCAAACCTTTACATTTAAGGAACTCATCTCGTCGCTTGAATAATAAACATTACGTAACCCTTAAATGAAATTTGCGCTTTCCTTATCTGGACACCAAAGCGATTAAAACAAATAAAAGCATACTACTGCAATAACAATATCAATTTGTCAAAGCTAAGACCTATTGAAAATAACACAGTGAACTGGAAGTGGTTAATCGTCGTCCTTTCCACCCCAAACTTTCTCTCGATATATCGATTCTAAAGCGTGGCCCACATTTTTCTGCGATTTTATGGGAGTAATAAATCCTTAGATTTATATGCCGTTGCGGTGTATGCAAGCCGAAAGATAGCGCGTATGCCTTTTCTTTGAGTTATTATACGAAGAGTAAAACGCGACTCGATACACTCCTGATATATCGCGTCTAAGATTCATTGCTATTTCTGGACTTCGATTCGAGTCAAATAGAAAGAGTAATCGATGCATTGTTTGTGACTCCGACAAAATGCATTGCTGCTGTGGCACCTGCAATTCTTTCTTAAGATACAATTTACTCGACGATGATGCTTGCGAATTTTTATGTGGTCTGTGCTGTGAAGGATTTATCGCTGCCTCTGTCTTTTAGTCGTTACTCATCATTCATTTTTGTACTTTCCTTGATCGTTACTGCTCATTTGTCTTCCTCTATTCCTTTGATCGTTGTAACTCGTTTATTTAATTCGAAAGCTCGCAGGCTTTCTTTATGGTTTATCTTTAGAGCATTTTTTCTAACCAATAGAAAAAACATAAATTTACATAATTGAATTGATTAGATATTAATGACATTATTATAGTGTAAGGTAGTCAATGTTGCAACGATGTCAGCTTCGATAGTTGCACAATAAAGGGTTAAATCTGTGATTATAAGGCGAAATAGGGTAAATTTCATGTCTATAACGTCATTTATGTATTATTTCTCGAAAAATAGTAACTTATGAATCTAAGACAATGATACACTGACTTATAACTATCATTCTCTGCTTTACATATACTTACTTATTACATAACGAAACGTAAAATAATTTCAATGGAGATTAAAACTATTTCAATAAACAAAATATATCGATACCTTCATTCTTATACCATGCATCGTCATTTTTAGTGAAATTTGAGTTTTGAGTGTTTCTACGAATACTTCTGATTCTGAATCGAATCGTTTTAATACAAAAAATAAAGAAAAATTATTTACAGGTTCAATGTACAATTAATTGAAACAATGTACCAGACTTTTTTAGTTGCTAGTAGCTAATAGTTAGCTGTTAATAGTTAATTATATTAACTATACTATTTAGAATTGTAGATAACGCTATAGAAGCTCTTTATGTATCTACAAATATTCCAGATAATTATATAAAATATAAAGCTACGCTGAAATAATAGTTTTTTTATTCTCTCGTAAAATTTCATTTTTTTTTATAAATATATATCATTAGAATGAGGGAATCGATGTTTTTCTTTTAAAAGTTCTAAAGCTAATTTTCAGTAGTTCTGTCTTATGAATTTGAGCTTCATTACATTTTCCTTTTTCAAGACAGAAGATTCTCAAATTGAATATTCTTTTATGAAAACCACAAATAGAAATACAAATTTGGTGTTATGCACTCCAATTAAAATATAAACACAAATTTGTTGAAAGTTTGATCTATCTATATCGCGTTGTCTTGTAGCTAGAGCAATGATTTAATAAACTGCAAGGTACATCTAGTTGTACGTCCAGTAATTTTTCATTAAGTTATCACTGGACGTGTCGAATCGCGAGCAGACACAAACGAAAATTTACGAGCACGGTAAATTTTCCAATTTTCGTAAGTACGTGGAAGCCTTTACGTTCCTGTGAGACCGTGTTACACGTCCATTAACTTTATTTCGTCACGACGCGTGCCAAACGTTCCTCCGTGGCTGGCATCCTGAAAGAAAGGTATTTAAGTTCCGAGTAGTTACTTGGCCAACAGCAACTCGGTGGTACGTAGCACATGGTCCCTGTAATGGCCCATAATGCACGTAGTGACTTATCACGTCGAGAGCTTTCTTCCGGTTTCAGCGGCGTCCTGCGATCTGCGTTCAGCGAAACTTACTCGTGGGGCTCCTTGATATATTTTGTTAACTTCCTTCCCTTTTCCTTTTCCCTATACAGGGTGTCCCGAGGGTTTCCACCAAATGTAAACTTAATCTCTATGCAAAGATAAGAAAAAAATGTTATATAAAGTTTGGCAATAGACACTTTATTACAGAGTTATAAACAAATATTGTGTGTAAGTAATTATATTCTATTATATTGAGTATTAACGACATGGAATTGTTTCTTACCAGATGATAAAAAACATCCAACTACTGAAATCAAAAAAGCACAATCGATCTTCTGCATGTTATGATAGAAAATGTTTGTTACCTATTTCACGCATACAATATCTGGTCATAATTTTAAAACAAAGCGTTTATAGTCAAACTTTATATAACATTTTTTTTCTTATTCTTGCATATTGATTAAATCTTTACAGTTTGGTGGGAAAACCTAGGGATACCTTGTATATCTTCTTTAACTTTCAATACGAATTGGTACGCTTTATTTTTTATTTTAAGATTATGTTCAGAATTCTATTAGAAGAGAATTTAGATTCCTGCAGACCGTGAGCGAGGTTGTAAAGATCATGATAATAAAAGATTGAATTCGGATTGCGCTAATGGAGTCGAGGAGGAATTTAAATCCTTGTAGGCTATAGCTCAAGTTGTAAGAATTTTTAGAATGGCGTTAATACGAGATTGCATTTGGATTGTGATAATGGAGTTAGAAAAGGAAGCTTAATCCTTGCAGTTCATAATTGAAGCCGCAAGAAATTTTAGAACAGTGATAATACAGGGTAATATTAAGATCGTATTTATATTTCAGGGTATAGGAAGTAGAAATTGAAGGCTTCAGATGATGAAGGTATTATGTTACATGATATTAAGTTTATAGTTAATCCAGTGTGCTGGTTATTTCTCCTGCGTTCATTATCTTCTCTGCATTTTTTGTATCCTATGACAGGATAAAATGAAATAAGGTACTATGCGAAAGAACGACATGTTTCATTTCCATTAGCATACAGGCAACCTTAGTTTTTACAAGAATATTACATACCCCTTTCATCCTCTCAAATTCAAAACGTCGCGGTAATAAAGGGTCGTATTACAATAATATTCCTACATTATCTTTTAGTTCGATTTAGAATCTACTCTGTTTCAAAGAATCATCTTCTTTTACCTCTACCTTTATTCTATTGTCATAAACTCTAATTAAGTATGTACATAAACTTTCCCACCAAGAAATAAGTTTGCACGTCGTTCCTGATATTAACTGCACTTTTCATCTCGAGATCCATTTTTCCCTTCTCGAAGAGATAGATGCTGTCGGTCACGACAGTAATTTCCTGTTTGCGCGGCATATTGATTTTGGCTCGCGTTTATGATACCTTCCGTTCAGTAAACTCGCGTAAACTCGAGTCCCAAGGAAGCGAGTATGTCTTTGTGCCAGAGAGGACGGAAGTTCCACTCGAAACGGGTGTTCACGATAAACGAGAGGCAATTAATCAACCTTGTTTCGCTTCTCTGCGATTTTTCCGATTGCGCGGTCGCGGAAACCCAGCAGTTTCGCGTTAGCTGAAGGAAAAGGAACAGGAAAAGACTAAGGTAGCTTCTGTTTCGATCACATAATGCCAACGGACCCCTTGCTTTTCGTTGTGCACGACAAAAGCGATAAACTCAATGGCAAGAGACCTGTGATTACTCTGATGAACTCGTTATTTGTTCGGTGTGTTGATTCAATGCCCTGGTTTCTGGATAGTATCTGCTACGCAATATGGCTGATGGAAGAGGTATGGTGCTTGGAGTGTATCACCAACGGAACGTCCTTATCTGAAGTTTCAAATACAGTGTATAATTTCCAAATGGAATCACCTAAATATCTGCTTTATCTATTATGATTTAATGATTTAATTACGGGAGAGGTGGTTGATCATGAAAGAATGAAGGAATTATTTTATTTCGAGTAAAATGATTTCTTTTTATCTTGAGATTATAAAAGGCAGGCTTCAAGCTTTTGCAAAATGAGCAATGTTATGTTGTATGTATTATATACTAGCCAATGAAAAATGTTTCTTCGTTGATCATAGAATTTCAATGAAATTTTGAATAAGAAATTATGAGATTTAGCCTGGAGATTATAATATATCCTATCAGCATTTAAATATTTAAAGTATTATTCAATTATTCTTGTTATTTATATTGTTCTTGTAAATAAGTCGGAGAATTGTACTGCATTATTTACCTCATTTGGAAGCTTCGTGGAATGAAAGTTGTTTTATTTGTTGTTCCTCATTAATTTTGATGTAATATTGTAACTTTGAATCTAAATAATGATTTTCATCACAGAATACAATGCATTGCTAATGTAATTTTATAGATGCAGAGACAGGTAAAAACAATGTGAAATGTTTTCACTAACTTGCATTTGTTTATACTTGTATATTCAGAATTTATTCAGTTGAATGTACAGTAGTAGCCAAAAGGTATCAACAGCACTGTCGATGAATTTCACTCTCGAAAAATGCCGCAGATTTATTTTCCACTTTGTCAACTCATAATAATGTTACGTTCGAGGAGTACGTGAACTTCTAAAGTTAGACTTGAAACATTTTATATACTTCTAGTTTAAACTTTATTCCGAATTACTGAAGCTCAAGGTTGTAGCTTGAAATGTACTATTACGAGTTCGAAATGCAGTTACCGAATACTTGCAAAATTCTATTCATTTATAGTAACTGTAGTTCAGGGTAGGATCGTTGTCCATGAAACATTGAATCAGTCTATCTCTACAATACCCAACAGCTTAACAAAATTTATGTACGTGCATACATATGTATAAACACATTGATTTGTGTTCGATCAGTCCTGCCAATTTAACATGACAACCTTTTGACAGTCGCCTTGCTCTTATTTATAGTAACAAGACCTGAAATTGTCAACAAACGTCCATGTTGAATTTGTATAAATTTTCCTCAGAAAAAATTGCAAATGCTCCCTCTATATTTTTCTTTCCTTTAACATTCACTTTTTCTTTGCTATTAATTTACGGGAAGCCACGGATATGAAATACGTTTTAAATAGAAAAATCACACATTTCTAACCATATTTAAACCGATATTCACTCGACAGCCTCACATTTCTCCCAAATTAATTTTGAAGTCAGCAATTTCAAGCCAACAAACTATTCGAAATTGCGGGAATACGATTTCCCAGAAAGCTGCAAGGAGGGCAGCTTCTCCGACGTCGCATTTCCATCTGACGTTTCGATTTTTCGGGTCGCGAGTCCCGTTTCCAGGCGTGACGAGACCTTTTCCTGACCAGCATTCCAGGCGATAGGAGTTCGTGTACCTTGTGCCATCACCATCCACCCACGTTCACCAGTGTGTTGACATGCTCGTTGGCTGCCTGCGGTCGAGACGATGCCTTTATATGGGCCGCGCATCGAGAGACGCATACGTGTCTCGATCGGTGATCTCTCCTCTCGAGCATCGAGCCAGATTTCCCCTTTTGCCGTGTCCCCGCGTTCACACGGCTCGTTTCCCGCCTTTCGGCCAGATTCCTTATCCTTGGACACGAGACCTTTTTCGGGGAACGAAGACAGCGAGGCTACTCGGTTGAAAGAATTTTTCCTCCAATCTTTTCGCTGGCCCTTGATTCGGGGCCACGTGAGAGCTGGCAAAGATGAAAGATCAAGGAAACCTTGCTTCCTTAATGGAGACGGGCTTCCAGATGTTAGCGACGGAAGTTGGGAAATATAGAAAGGATGGAACTTGATTGGAGATGTTTTTAGAAGGTTCGAAATTCGGAATACCTGTGTAGAGTAGGATGTTTGGGTTACTGTTTTGATCTTTGTGAAATGCTTCTGTTAGCTCGAGAGTCTTCTTTAGCTTCTAGATGTGGATAACTGAAAGTGAGAAGAATTCTGAGAAAAAGACGGATGTTTGATATTCTTTTTGATAATGAAGTCTTCCATAGTCTAGGCTCATTGGACAATTTAAAAATTTTTTAGAATAACTTTCTGTATACTGTGCAATAGTGATTGTGACATTCATCCAACTTTATATGAAGCATATGGCTACTCTAAAATAATTGCCTAAAATAATATTCGCGAGTCTGATGACTTTCTTTCTATTTTGTTTGTTACATTTAAAACTATCGCGTTATGTCTTGCTTTAAGTTTAGGCAATGTATATTTTTATCGGTGTGGGTTTTGTTTATAATGTCAATAATGAAGTCATTCCGTAAATTAAGTTAAATTAATGTGTAAATTTTGCTATTTCTAATTCATGAAGAATTGTCGAGACGTTTTAATTATAGGACAAAAAAAGGTAAACAGTTTGAACAGTTAGCAATATTTTCATCTATTTGATTTTCTCTAGAATAATAGGTTTAGAATTTTAGAATAACATATTAAGGAAAATATTTAATTTGATAACTTTCCAAAATCCCCCTGCAGCCAAAAAAGAAGGAAAATATTGCAATAACCGTTACGTAAGGTACGATCTAATTTCTTCGAGTCTTACATATAACGAATAGAAATCTCTAGTTTTATCCTACGTCAGCGTTCCAATTCTGGAAAAGAGCTTCTGATAGAGATATGGGCTGCATTCGTCGAATTAAGCGCGCCAACCACAAAACGAGTGGCAATAAAATAGAGTAACGTTCCTTGTACACGGAGATATCTTTTCTGAAAGCGATACATACGCACTGATTTTTGCGTGGTTGCGTAGGCACATTGAAGAACAAACGGGAAATTTCGCTTTGATGTTGATGAAGTTATATGTATTCAACAAATTTTATGAGCAGAGCATGTCGAAGCTTTGAAAGGGAATTTACAACGTATATTTATTTTGTGCATGTAATGCCTAAATTAGAAGGTAGTAGCGCAGTTACTCTCAAAAAATAAGCTAAGTAAATATTAAAGTCAAACATCTTGTAGTTTGTCACAAAAAAATTATTTTCAGATGCATTATCCTCATATAATACAAACTAATTTCTATTAATATGTTGACTGCTATATTCACTAAAAATTCTATTACTTTGGTAATGACTCCAACTTAGAAAAAGAATTATTTTCAATTCAATATTTTCATTATTTTCAAACAATTACTTTTTGTTACTACCAATCATAATTGAATTGTTGAATTGAAAAACAGTGCAAGCCCAAAAACCACATTTTGAAATATTTATCTCAACGTATATTTTCGTGTATTTTGTATATCTGAACCTCACAGTCAGAGTATATTAAGTTCACTTGTTTTCTGTGTCACTTAATACACTTTCATTCTGGGGTCATGACACAGTTTTAAAATTATTTGAAGATGGCTAATCTTGACTTGTACTGTTCACCAATATATAAATCATATGGCAGTCAACGTATTAATATACTATTTCTTTATATAGCATTATTACATAAAAACTGGGTATACAAATGCTTTAATTAACAGTATAGGTGAACACATGAAAAGATATCTAACGTTACCATCCCAAAGACATGACCAATATAATCAATAACTGCTCACTTTTAACTATGTATAATGAGACACTTGATGACGTATTTGTTGTAGCACGAAACACAAGAAATCGATGGACACGAGATTAATCGACAGTTTTTATTGCACGACACGTATCGATTCTGTTCCAAAATAAATGTGTCGTGCCACTTGCGTTTAGCCCCGTTCGCGAATCAATTTTCTCCTCGGTCCCTGATTCATTTGTCGCGCATGTTATTTGAATGTAAACGAAGCGTTCGAATATTTCCAAAGGTTACCAGCGCGAATTCGCATTTGCATAGGATCGTGAGTGTGGAATTAATAACAATAATAATATCTGGCGATACACCATCAGGATTGGCCGAAAATGCTTTCAACAAGCGTGCTACGTGCCAATCATGCATTATGCATCAGTCCGAAAATGGGAATACTTAGGGGGTGCAACGATGAGCAAACCCCCACGCACTGGATGCAATACATTTTTTCGTACATGCATGGTACACAGAATGGAACATAATGAGTACGTGGAACTATAACCTTTAAGTGGTGACCACTGTTTTAATATCACGAGTGGTGGCCTGACGACAAATTGATGCCGCATCTATAGTGGTGACTTGACGTCAAATTGACTCTGTATCAATAGTGGCGACTTGATGATAAATTGATTTCGTATCGCTAGTAGTGACATTATATCAATTTGATGCCTAGGTGGAGGTATATTTTACTTATATTAAGACGCTATTATTTATTATTTTCTAGATAATTTTATTATATTTATAACATTTCAAGAATAAAATGTATTTTTTGTTAATACAGTTCCAATAATGAATTTTATTTCGATACACTTAACAATAATGTAAGAGTATATTTTTATAGAAGATTAATAATTAGCAGGATAGAAAACGTAAACATTTACAATACTTATGTAGAGTAAATTGGATCGTAAGTTACTATTAATTGATACAGGGACAATTTGACATCAAGTCACCACTATTGATACAGAGTGAATTTAATGTCAAGTCACCACTATTGTAGTGATACAGAGTCAATATTATGTACATCACTACTAGTGTTACGAGTCAATTTGACGTACATCACCACTAATGTTACGAGTAAATTTAACGTACGTTACCACTGCAAGGTTAAAAGCTGTGGTATTTAAAATTAGTCAAAATTCGTGTGAATATTGCTTGGACAAAACTTTTTCGTTGAATGGAGGTCAAATATCGCATGGCCGAGGGTCAATGGGTTACTCGCAAATTGGCCATCCAGTTGGCGAAAAAGAGGTCGTAACGGTGATTTTCCGTGAGCTCGCGTCCTGTAGCCAACTAAAGAGGCTATGCACTTTATATTGCGCCAGGTTCGCGTTTCTCTGAGACGAATAGATCTCTCTTTCTTTTCTCGTTCTCTTGTCTTCTGCGTAGCACATCTCGCAGAGCAAGTGGAAAATGGAGCACAAGAAGTGGCTGTCGAGACGTCCTCCTAATTACTTGTCCCGCCTATCTTGTTTGAAACGTAAAGTAGTGATCACTTCAAGAACCATTTTTTCATCCGCGCATTAGCGTTGAATTGGCGCACATGAAGTTGCTGCTTCGAGTAAGGAAGCTTAAACGATCAGGTTTCCATTTGTAGCCCTTTCGATTTTAATTTAAAAAATTATTTTCGTTAGTAGTCAATTAATTACACGCAGTAGCAGATATATGTAAAGACTACAGGAGAAGAACTTGATAAGTCCATCTTTGTTTATAGTTTATTTTTTTATGTTATGTGGTAGCAAGAAAAGAGTGCTTTTATATGTGTCAGAGTCCGAAAGATGAAAATCTTGACGAATTCCAAGGTATAACCGTCTTTATAATGAGTGTGCAGAAACATAACTTGATAAATCCATCTGAATATATATAATACATGATTTTTTATGAACAACAAGATAACGTAAACGAAATTCGAGATATTTATGAAAATGTATTTTCCATCACAATTTTGGAGGTGGTCTTCAGCTCCTAAACATAAATATCAGCAGTTAAAAAAATAATTTTTGGTGCACTACTCGTATACTAAGTGTCATCAAAATTGGAAGATAACACAAAAATGTTGTTTCTTGTAAGCCTGTTCGTTAAATAGAGTACTTGTTCATATTTCTGTGCCTGTTCCTGTTTCTATACCTTCGAATTAAAGTCATTTATGAAAAAACAGAACTTTTATGCATAAACTAAGGTACTGTTTCTCTTATTTAAGTTTATTAATGTGTACCTAAAAAAAATTACACTTTTAGTAAGAAAGTATTACATTTTTAATAAAAGTTCCATTTTTATAAGTAACGTTAATTCAAAAGCACAGTAATAGAAACGAGCACAGGAATATGGACAATGACCATAGAGATGCGTTTCTAGTAGTACATAGTTATTAATTAACAAAAATGGTGACAAGTTTTTCGTTTTTTGATACCTAAAAGAATTAAAATGCAATTTCCCAGTACTATTCATTTCCTTAGAATTTTGGAGCTTGGTAAGCCTTCAGTGAATGAATTAATACATAAATCTATGAATTAAAAGTAGTAAGAGTCGAATGCTAAAATCTACAGAATAATTCCAACAAACAGTACTTTGCCACTAATCTATAAGTACATCTCACCTAACAGAAAATTGGCATAATTGAGAAAGAGTTAACATCTTTCGATAAAAATGGTGTGACACATTAATTAGATAGTATCATACCCATCAGCTCAATTATAGATCAAAAGTTCTTTATTACTCAGAATTCCACGAAACGACAAAAGAGTATAGCCGTTGTGGGAAAAGTAGAGCAGAACGATGTATGATAGAACATTCTTCGTCGCTGGTCTGGTACACCCTGTATTCGATCGAGCTCCTAATTGCCACCTAAATGATCCTCCATTAGGAAAATCAGGAGTATTGCATGCAAGCCGCACGCCTACGTTCTCGCTCCATTATCGGAATCAAATCTACCAGACCTCGCTGCTCCATTAATAGATGATACGATGCGGGGGTGGATCGCGTGGAGGACCAGCGAAGTTTCCCTATACCTTCTCCCTAGCCGCGGATGAAAAATTGATTGCGCGAAAGCTGACTCGAATTCGACGAAAAATTGCCGTCGGTTACGTTGCGGAACGAAGTGACGGTGATCGATGGTGGAAGGACCGATGGCTGTCTCTTGCCTCGGACATTCTTGTAAAATTCAAAGCTCATCTTTTAAGAATGCGATCGTCTGTGAAAAGTCGTTTATTATTGACAAATCATGCGATGAAACATTATTAAGCGGTTGGCAGTACAGCCAAGTTGGAGAAACTGCGGACAGGGCTGGGATTATGATAGGCCTAGCGAGGATAGGCCTTTAAACAAATCTTTAAGTATTCAAATATGCAAATATTTAATTCTGCAAATCTGTCAACGAGATAAAGCACACAGAGCAACTTTAACCCTTTAACAGGGTAATAAAATTGCAAATTTTGGTAAAAGATATGTTTTTTATTCTTTAAAATACTTGTGTACGTCGTAACAAATGTAAAAAAAACATGTTTCATTTTTTATTTTATTTTTATCGACGTCTTGTCATGTCTGAGTCTCACTACAGATAAACTGTCAAAGGGTTAATGGTTAGTATCTCTTAAATTACTGAAGATATGCTTTTAAAATTGTGTATTATCCTATACAATGTAAGCACTCCTCAAACTGACACGAATTTTTGAAAAATGTTTCGTATATTTTCGGCGGCTCTACTCACATGTGAGGGACAAAAGAGTTACAGTTTGGGAAGAAGAGCGAGTTTAAAGTGGAAATTGCGTACTGAAAAGGATGGATCTGAAGGTGGAAATAAAAGGTAACCTAATTCAAGAATTGGAAGCAGAGCAAGAGGGAGATTAAAGTTGTAACAGCAGTGCAGATGTGGAAGAATTAAAGATGGGGATTGAAAGAAGGCAGGCGAAAGGTGGTAGGAAATGGATGAAACTAGGGTCGTTGAAAGAAAACTTAGTTTCATCTTAGAAGAATTGTTTTAACAAGAATTCTCTTAATTCTCTCTTATCTCTGTTACCTCGACTGACGTAACTGACAGAAACCATTAAAAGGAGTGTCTTCAAAAAGAACAAAAAAGAAAAGCAGAAGTCACTTTAAAATCCAAACGGGCTTTCTCTCCGCTTAAAATCACATACTTCTGAAATCCTCTAAATTAAAGAATGCAAGGGAAGGGTAAATCAAGGACTGTTCAATCGGTTGAACGCTGAAGTAGACGATGAGAGCATAAAAAAGGGTACAGAAGTACAATAGGAAAAAAGACGAGAAAGATAGCAGATAAAGAAATACTAAAAAGGGTTGAAAGGGGAGCGAAAATCAGTGGGTACCTTTTATTCTTGCTCTTTAAGGCCTTTGCGCTTCTATATTCCTTCCGTCTCGTCGCGTCGATTTTTCGCGGCGTGTGAGCTTTTGGGATACACTCTTGTATTATGGTCGAGCTCATGGAACATTAATGCTCGTGTAAAGCAGCGCGAAACTGGCATTCAAATACGCGTCTCGTTGTCGAAGGTGGTAACTCGAAATCAGGGCAACCCTTCCACCTTAAGTGGAAACGATCCACGTTGATGTTTCCTTTCCTCTGTTCGCGAATCGCAGTACGCGGCGAAATTATTCTGATTAACGTCTGCTTCTTACTTCTCCCTTGCGCTTCGTTTCCATTCGGCGTTGTCTCGTTCGTTGTATAGATATACACGCGAATACTGAAACGAATATCTGAATATTAATTGCACATAAATGTAAATGAAAAATGCATCTCATTTTGATGCGAATGCACCGACTATGGCGCTGCTGGTATTTTGTATTTCACATTTCACCTCTCTTGTCGTTCTGTTAATTCCAGTGTGAATATAAAGGATACTCTATGCGAATGTATTATGAGTGGTAAAGTGGATTTTGAATTTAAAGTGGATATTGATAGTTCTCATAATTTGGTAGAGCAGTGGTTTGGGTTAGTTAATCATTTGATTAGTGATTAATCTTTCAGTGAGTAGTAAATAATTTGCTTTTAGTAAACTGAGTATTCAAAAGAGGTAAAATAAAGGACTAATATTTTAAGAGTTCTAATTTAATGAATTAAATTGAACATTTTAGAATTTCAAATATTCAGAATACAAACATTTATTGACACTTAAAGTCTGCATTACCCTGACTCATGTGTATACCTTACTATACATGCATAATACATACATGTGTGTATTTCTACTCTCTCAGTTACTATAATGTGAGCTCAAATGTCCAGCTAAAAATTAAATGTTATACTTATTTTTATATATTTTACACTAAAGTATTTGTCTAAAAATTGAACACGAGCTGAATTAAAATCATTGCAAGTGCAAATCACGTTCTGTGAGCCATCAGTAATTTATGATATATACTAAAAATGTAACTTTCATTGAATGAATAAATATTCCATATTACTTCTTCGTTATAAGCGTGTTGCTGAATTCACTATAACTTCAAATTATTTAGATCAGACGGATTTTGCTTATACACCATAATTTACGTATTTGATAAGACCATATCATGCTATTAGTAGTAACTGGAAGTTACTAAGCTCCATATTGAAATATAAAATATAAAAGATTGGAAATTGTCAAAAATTTAAAGCAAGTTTTATAATATCGCTGATTTACTGCAATAATGACAAAACTAAAAAATTCATTGTTTTTAATTTTTTAGTATAGAAACAGTGGTTCTTGCACTGAATATCAATATTTATTTATTTCTCTGAAAATTATGAATTTTGAGTTATCTCATTGTTACAGCAAATATTAAACCGAATTAAAATTTTTAACTTGAATAATTAACTTAATTTAAATTAACTTGAATCACAATTTTATCGCAGTAATTAGTGTATTATGTAGTAAAAACGTGAATTTCTGTGAATCTCTCGTCAGTTTCAATTACCCACACGTTTTAACTAGAGCAAAGTACTTAGATGAAATAGCATCCCACTTCATATTATGCCTTTTTCCCCTCCATCTGATAACGCCAACAGCATCCTAACTTCGCCTAATTCCTTCCAACGCATTCCATCCCTTCGTTCACCTCGACTTGGCCTTGTCGGGCTTATCGTAGCGGCCAAAGTGATTCCCACTCCCACACAAGCGTTTACCTGCGAGCAGCGTGCCTCATGCTACTTCGTGTTCACATTGGTTTAACCTAATCCCTTTATCTCGAAGATAAACAGATTTAGGAACCCCATTGGATCCCTCTTGGTCGTGTAATTGTAACCAGTAGTTGGTTACGCAATGAGGAGTGAACAATCCTGATGCGTACTTCCTCTTTCGATCGATCGATCGATCCTTCCTCTCGTTCGAGAAACCGAGGAAAGCTTCTAGAGAGCCTGATTATTTTTATAACTTACTTGAGCTTGCAATTGTAGCTAGCTGGCTTTGAAAGTGGATTGAATTACAAAATACATGGATCAATGTGCTATCAATTGGTTCTTGTTCACGGTTAAAGAGTCTGTGACACTAATGCATTTCGTTCATAGAACACGAGTGTTAGAGAGGAAACGTCGAGTGACGAGATGATATCGATGTAAACTATATCGTAAACAGATATGGGGATATGTGCAGGATCGTTTGGAAACTGAAGAGCCTGGATTTTCCAGCGATCTGGTGGATTCAACAACACTAAAGCTCAAATGCCAAATGCTTCCCTTTAGTATTGCAATCTTTATAAATTGCACGTATTGCTGTGAAGCTTGATTTACAATTTGCTTTGAACTAGAGATATGCACTCACGAATTTGAGTCAGTTTCAATACCCAAGTTTCGTTTCATAGGTTTCGAATACTATTTACGAGTAATAATGTTTCACTGGTTATATTTGTAATGTACTTAATTATCGAGCCTTAAACAATTTTTTCTGACTAAGTGGCTCGTTTCCAATATACAATTTCTTTTAAACATTTTCTCTTCTTAACGAGTGCAATATCTTTACGTTAAAAAAAGAATTCGAAATTAATTTTCAATGTTATAAACAGTTTTCCAAGTTTTTTACAAATGTCCACCGATTCAAAGATGCAGATGCACTCCTGGAAGCCTCTATATAGAATAGAAAGCTCTTGGTTTAAGTACTCACAAAAGGTTGGAATCTACTTGTTAAAGGTTCGATTATACTTGAAAGTACCCTTTACATTTGTCAAAGTACTTACAAAGAGTTTGAACTCTTCTCGTCTAAATTCGAGTATACTTATAAGTATTGCTTTCTTTTACGAAGTATTCGTGAAGTGTTCGAACCTATGCAGTCAGATTCGAACCTACTTGCAAGTATACTTGAGCCATCTATTTTTAATACACATTCCATAAGATCTACACAGAAGAAAGTCATACAAATCTTGCAAAAGTCTCTTAAGTAGATTTAAGCAGGGTAAACTTTTACAGTATTTGTCATAGACCTTTGTGGAACCAAAAAAGTTAGCTTTACTCCAGCAAGAGCATTTTTATTAAATACACAAAGTCGACTCTTATTGATTCTATTAAACTCAGGCCTGTTCGAGTGCTGTTGTAAATTCTACAAGAGACTTCAATAACTTCAGCTCAACACTTCTTTCCGAGTGTTAACCATTTTATTGATTTAAGTAATTAAAAGGATACGTGTAATTTATAAAAATCGTTCTCATTGTTAACCGAAACGTTGAATTGCCGGGGAAAATGGAGATGGAAAATTGGTCGACATTTTCCCCAGTTAATAGGGCTTTCGAGACGAGCGTTCAACAGAATAGTTGCCACTGCTTGATTACTACACCTAAAACGCTCTCGCGTGCACCATACGCTGATACGGTCTAGCGAGCGGACGGATTTGCAACTGCAGCTTTTCGAGTGCTGAGCGTTTGAATGTTCAGCACCGTATCGGTCTCCTCTTCAGCTTTCGAGTAGAGTATAAAATGATTTTTCGGACCCGTGAAACTTTGTTCGATCTGCTGTTTGATCCCTTGGATTGACAGCGTTTTTAATCCACTCTGAAAAGTTCGATCGAAAACGATCGAAGGGTGAAAGTTTTCGGAGGGAAACTCTCAACGTTCGACCTAAAATTTTGGGAATTCGGGATTTACAGAGCTTCAAATAACTGGTTTCAAGACTTAGAATTAATATCGCGTCGGACTCCTGTTGCTCTGTGGAAATTTTCGAATATTCAAAATATTTAAATATTTAAATACTACAATTTTCAAACTTTTCCATTTTTTAATATTCAAACATTTAAACAAATATTTCAAATTTTGAAATTTTCCCACTTTTCTATTTTCTAATATTTAAATACTCAAATTTTTTAATTTTCAACGTTTCCTATTTTCTAGTATTCAAGCATTTAAATTTTCAGTTACATATTTAAATCTTCAAATTCATTGAAAGGATTGAAACAATACATATGAAACTATTTTAATTGTTAATATATCCTAAACTATAAACTATCTATATCAAAAATTGATGAGTTTTAAAAGCTTGGAATGTTTTACGACAAAATTATCACAGCATTTATGGATGTCTCTTTGTTCACAAACAGCGAAAGAAGTGTTACATCAACAATAAAGGTTTTCTGCAACAAGCCGTTGGCTAATTAGTAAATTTCACAGTTCAATTCTAAATTTTCGAATCGTGTTTGCACGAGCAAAGGTTAATTTAACCATTATTAATATTCCTCTGGTGACGCGATTAATTACAACAAGAGATCCGACGATACCACGTACAAATAGCGTTCGTAGAATATATCAGCAATCTGCTGGTAATCGAGCCGCGTTATTGCATTCATTAGTAACCAGTGGCACGCAACGTTGCTCTCGTTGCCCTACAGCAAGACGAAGTGCGCTCGTTTCGTAACAATTACGATATCCACTGGCGACATTCATTTACTTTCATCGTTAGTCTTATTATTAAATCCTCGAAGATTCTTGAATAATAAAGGTCGATACTAGGATCGTCTTTTTCTGTCTACGTAGTGAATAAAAAATAAGAAGACAGTCGCTTTACAAAAGGGCAATATTAAGTTTCTAAGGTGTGAACTGACCTGAAGAGCGTGCAGTAAGATCTACATCATTGGTAAGATCTCGACAAGACGAATTGATTTATATAACTTTCAACTCCAAAATCAGATGGGAACACCGAGAAAAATGGCCTCAAAGCTCGCAATTTTGCGGTTTTGAACAAAAGAAATCAATAATAAAATCCCATCTGACCCAAGACTCGACGCTCGTGGAAAATTCGAGGGGTGTAAGTGATATTCTAGCACAAGTTGGGTCGTTGAATGTTTCTTCTGACTTTCGTTCTAGGGTCGTATTGGGTCTACACTTCTAGCCTCTGCAGTTTTTCTAATGCTCAAAAGTTGTACAAAATCGCCTGTAGCTCCAAATGGACCTGGAACAAAGGTTAGAAGACACATTTGGCGACCGAATCTGGACTAAAGTATCACCTACACTACCATGCATATGTATTTAGGTATTATCATGTTATTGAAAGACATAAAATACACTAAGTCAAATTTTGTAATATACTTTTGGCTACAAATCTCATCTCAGGCCATTTAATATTAGTTAGTATAAGTAAGAAAGTGTAGGTACTTCATGCATTTTCAATAATATGAAGGTGTCCAAATACAAAGTGATCAGATTATCTGGAAACCCTTTAACAGGTGTTGACAGTACTTACAATGCTAATAGAATTTAGAATAAATGCTGCTAACAGTCGGAGGGTTTCCAGATCAACTGAGCACCCTGTGTTTATGCACGATAGTGTACACCTCCTAAACTTTCCTCGAGCGTTGAACTTCGGATCCTTGATTCAGATGGGATTTTACTATTAGTTTTTATAGTTTAAAATCTCATCTGATTTTGGAGTTGAAAGTTATATAAATTGATTCCTCTTGAGATCTTTCCAATGATATATAGATAATCATACTGCACGCTCTTTGAGTCAGTTTATATCCTAGAGACTCAGCATTGTCCTTTACAACAATCATATCCCAGTCTGTAGAGGAAATTCTCCTAGCACTGGACAGCACCTAATCCCAGCCATTACCTATATCTTTAAAAAGTGAAACGCTACAAAGCAGCCAAACTGCAGCAGTAATAAAGAAGAATCTTCTCTTTACTTTTGCAGTTTGCTCCCGAGCCAAATTAGCTCGGCAGAATGCGAACCCAAAATCGTGGACAGAAAAGTTCCCAGTAACAATGCCACGAGTCTGACTCGTGATATTTATGTTTGGCTCGAAATTGTGACCATTAGTCAGACTTGTCTTTGCACTCGAAGGGGTTAAAGATATAGCTAATGTCCGATTTTAGGTGCTGTTCAGCGCTAGAGGAACTCCCCCTAGTCTTAATAAGGACTTGGTGGCTAAGGGGAAATGCCAGAGGCACCTGCACTTTCTCATTTTCACGAGAAATAATTGATATCGAGTGGTATCGAGGTGACATCGCCGATGCTCGTCGAAGAGGTTCACAAAATATTTTACCACGGTTAAGGGCCAAGGTGGTCGGCGTTGGACCTGAACGAGGAACACGATCACGGCTAGTTAACCGTTCGTTTCGGTGAATTATAGTCGCCTGGGGATGAAAAGCAGCACAGGGTGACTAATTGTTCGCTTGCACACTTGGGGTTCTACCAAGTTGTCGTAAAATTTGAGACGAAGCTGGGGACAGCGAAGAAGGGAAAGAAGGATGTAAGAAAATGGATGATGGGAGAAGGGAAGTAGAATTTGAGTCGAGTGGAAGAAGAGGAAAGTAGCGAGGAGATCTGAGAAGAGAAAATGTAGTGAATGGGGTTGAATGGTGAGTGAAAGTGCAGGGAGAAGAATAGAAGGTAGTAGAGGTGGGCAGGGGGTAGTAAATGGGAGTAGAGTGGTGTAGAAATGTCTAGAGAGAAGTAGATGGTCGCGAAGCAGAGTAAAAAGGCGTGGAGATATTTGAAGATGAGTAGAGAGAAAGGACTAATTCGATTCTATTGGAATTCTAGCTGGGAATATTATTGCTTTCAGGCATTAAGGAGACATTAGGGTAGTCAATTTATTATTACAAATTAAATAATTATTATGTTCAAGTGAACTGGATTTACTATAGTCTAATTGGTGTCTTCATGTATTCTTATGTATATGACGAACACAATACGTACAGTGTTTCCGTGGTATCAAGTTATGATTCTCTGACTACGAGCTTATAGCGAGGAACGCATTTCTGAAACGCAATTCATATGCTAATACATGACAGCAACAAAGCTCGTTTCCTCTAACTGGGTCCAAGTTATAATGTATAGAGCACTAATATTATAATGAGGAAATACTGCATACTGTACATGAATTGGTTAGTTGAAGAACAGTACAAGTCCAAAATTAGCTACTTTCAAATAATCTCAAAACTATGTCTGTCCCTAGAGCTAGTAATAATTAAGTTCTTGTTTTCTGTGTGTCTTAACACACTTTGGATTTGGGGTACAGATACAGTTTCGAGATTATTTGAAAGTGGGTAAATTAGGATTTGTATTGTTCTTCAACTAACCAATGCACATACAGTTTGCAGTATTTTCTGATTATAATATACGTAAAATACACGGAACTACACGTTGGGATCAAATATTAATAATAATGTTTCAGACAAGCTATACAGTTTGAGGTCTCTTATCTATACGTTTCTCTTAACTATACGTTTGAGGTCTTGTGTTATAATTATTAATTGTTGAGAAAATATCTAGAACTTGCGTGAAATGTGTCTGACTTGGGACATATTTTATCCACTTCGCCGTGTCTGACCTGGCTAGTGAATGTAGGTAGTAGAATAAGTGCCAAGTCGAGAATAAGTACCAATTAATAACTCTCTCCTTTTTTGTCATTTAGGATTACCTTTTAAAATTTCTGACACTTGTTACTGATCACTCTGTATATCTATGGATAATTAGGTAAAACGATACGAGTCACATGTTTTTATTTTCCATAAATTGACGTTCGCTATTTTGAACCTCAATTTCGTATTATAGATTTTAGTTTTATTACTTATATTGTCATTTTGTAAGAGAAAGATTCCTTTAATGTAATCTTCTTATAATAGCACAAATCCGATCTCATAAACTTTAGTTAAAGTATAAATTTACATTTCTTAAAAGCCTAGGCACATCTTAGATTTAAAATTAAATGTTCACATTTCAAATTTCGATTAAATAAAATTCAACCTAATTTAGATTTTCATTCGAATGACAAGATTAATTTTTCTTGCATTTATACTTTTGAATTTAACATCAAATAAAACCTGGTCTTCCTGACAAAGAGAAAAAAATGCTGCCTGATATCGGCGATTCGAAGAAAAGATCATAAGCTCGACCTGATTATTCAAGGAGAATCTTTTAAGTGCATCTGCTTATGCAAGATTCAAGTACATTAATGTCCAGTAAATTCGTCATTAAAATTCTATAAGAAAGTCGATAATTCACCTCCATCACTTCCCTTCTGTGCCACAAAATTTCACTGGATAAGAGGGTCTAAAAAGTGCGCCTGGAGAATAAAAGAAGAGGGACGCTCCTCAGCGTAACCACATGAAATGGATTCGCAGACTCGCCTAGCCGCGCCTAAATCCACAAAGTGACCGGTTTACTGGCAGTAAAAGCATTCGGTGAGCGATCGTTCCGTTAGGAAGTGAAAAATAGCGAAAAGCCAAACAATGGAGACTGAAAGCGGTGGCCCGTCAAGGGAAAACCTGTCGAGGGACTGTAAAGACGTGCAAAGGGTGGCTCGAATGAGGTTGACAGAGGGATGAGAAGGGACGCCTGGTAGTCATGCATTACGTCTTTCATCCAACGAAAAACGCTGATCACTGACGAGACGACCACTCTGTCGCGCTTTAATTCACGAGGGCAAGTCTGTTGTTTCCATCAGTGGCGCCTATCGTCCTCTTTGATAACGCCATAACTCGCAATCGAGCGCAGTCATTCCACCCCACCCATACGATACCACTAACGCCTCGTCGTGGGCACTTTTGTTCCTTAATTCGCCACGGGACTCGCGTCGACCTTTGATCCTTACTCACAACCTCGTTTTAGCTGACTTTCCGATCCACGCCTGCTCGAAGGATATTGTCGATTGATACAAGTCACGCTGTTTACGTTGAATTGGTACGATTAGTATTTTATTCTATCAGGGTACTTATCTGAAATTCTATGGAATGAGGGTATCGCATACGCTGTAATTATTTATACAAATTGGGAGGGCATGAGAGTGGCTTACTTATATGTTTTATGGAACACATTCTTATAAAAAGGGTATACGTTGAAGACAGAAAAATACATTTACTGAAGTAAAAGGCATTTCAAAGTAAACTTCATTTTCTTATTGTTACTTGTAAATCGATTGAAGTTAACCAATAGTCAGTAGTGTACGGTGTCACATTATTTTATAAAATTTTGAATATAAAATAGGCGATGAAGTGTGCTTTGAATTCCAAAGAAGTACTTCGTTGATAATCAAATAATAAATAACTAAATGAACCTATCGAGTGTATTAAAATGTCGCCGTATGATCGCGTGTTCCTAATCTCTAGATTACTTACGAATCATTAAGCATTGAGATCCGCAGAAAACCTGAGGAACTCCTCTCAAACGACCCTTTTTGCGCCGCGGGCAAAAGAGTGACCGAAATGAGGAAAGAAGGAAGGAAGGAAAGATATCACGATCCATTTATTTCTTGGCAATGATTTAGCGATCCTTTTCCTTGGTTTTACGTGATTATCGTTATCACGAGGTGTCATTCTCTCAGCCAGGATGTTATCTGAAGGATATTTTTAGAAATTGGTTTTTCTCCTTTTTAAAGCACTCACTTCGTTTCTTCCCTCAAATACTGTAAAAAACTGTTAGTTCTGACTACTAATTTTTGTAAAGTGGTTTTATATGTAAAATACCTTGATATTCAGTGCTGTGACCATTGTAGGCAGATGAGCCAAAGTATCAATGGCAAAAGAATTTCTAAATTATGAATTCTTCTTTTGTAAGGGCGTAATGACTGCATAAAAAGGATAAATAATTTATCTGATGTTTCATAACCTTCTTTGCAACATAACTAAAGGTTAAAATTAATCAATTATGTATAAATTAATTATGTATGTAAGTATCTATTTAATTATGTATAAATTTTGCTTTCTGATAGAACTAGGTTGAATCTCATCTGATTTTAACAATAGCTGTAGTCACACTGTACAACGCCTTATGAATCTTTTTTCTTTTGTGTAAGAGTTTAACATCGCATCGACGTCTAGCTCATTAGCGACTGTGTTGTTTATATTTTAACAAATAGCTTTGTTACTTTTAAATAATTAATTATATTCTTTATTTAAATTTTATTCTTGGATTTCAAATTTTCTGCATTCAAATAAGAGATGCTGGATCGTTATGGGCTTTTTGCAGCTATCTCCATGAATTTGTTCATGCAGAATTGTCTAAATTTAAGTATTCAGATCCTAAAGACATATTACGTTCTGTATTATAATTCAGGAAACTGGGCAAGAAATGTGAAAAGAGGAAATGAGCTAAATACAAAGAAGGTACACCTTAGAAACTACACTTATCACAATTAATTAATATTCTAAATACAGACTTGTGACTAGTCTGATTTATTTTATATACAAGGTGTTCAACAAAAACTGCCAGAAATTTTAAATGGTGATTTTACATATAAAAATAAAACGAAAATTAAGAATGACAAAATTGTGTTTGGGACTTCATCTCAGATCAATTCAAAAATGTGTCTAACTTAGGACTTCTACTATCGATGTGTATCAATCAAATCAGGCTCAGCGAAGTCAGTAGAATAAGTCACAAGTCAGACACATTTCACACGAAAACGAAGCCTGAAGTCTTATTCTAGAACGTAGAATCATCCCTTAATATTTTTTTACACTCATCCTCGAACACCCTGTAGATCGTAGATAGAGGGTAAAAAAATTTCAGAAAAAGACGACGTAGGTAATCGAGGAAAACAGTTTAAGCGCCAAAGCTTTAAACTGACCGCGCCAGGTTCTGAGATGTTCATCTGGAAGTTCCAGTGCTTATAAGAAGCGAAGGAAATTACATTCCATTTGACTCTTCAGGATGATCGAACGGCAATTCCTTTGAAGAAGACCACCGCCGCTATCAACCTCCCCCCGTGGTTATCACCGTTATCGTCGCCATTGTTAAGATCGTCGGGGGTAGTTTTCTCGATCGGTTCTCTCCCCATACTCTTTCCGCGGCTCGTTGATACCGTTTCTCTCGGTCGAACGACCTCGTCGCGAACGCGAGGGGTTGGTTCGTCGAGTGGAAGAAGGGGTTTGTTACGGGGCCGTGAACCACCCTGGGAATGGCTGGAAACAGACGAGCAGGGAATTCGAACGAAGGTATCGCCGCTGAAAATCTCGGTATTGGAAAAGTCGTGAACGGGGTCGAAATGTCCTCAAAAAAGGGGCAAGACAATTTTTCAGAGTATCTTAACGCGGAAACTTCGCCACGTATTCAAGGATGATGGTAGTCGAAGTGCAACGTTCCCTTGTGCACCATCTTGTTACTGTAAAGGGAAGCGTTTATGAGGCTGCGGGATTGAATTTTCTCTGGCTTAAAGTTTGGCTTATCTTTTAGATAGAAACAAAATGATATTTTTTAGTGTGTAAGTACTACTACTATGAATATTCCTAGGAGTTAATCCTGAGCTTGTATAATGTTAAGATTACAATATTCTGTGATATGTTTATTACTGTTTCATTGTAATAAATAATATACAATAGTAGTATACAGAAAATTTATAATTTTTCGATTTATTAATTTTGATAAGTTATCTATAGCTATTTTTTATATCAAATATGAACAATTAAGTTAGTACAAATGTTGCAGTTCTACTATATTATCTAAATAGAAATAAAGTACTTACTTAGTCGTCAATTAGGTAATCAACTGTTTAAGAAATATTAGAAGTACTCAAATAATTTTTAATGCAATACAATAATAATACACAATTAACATACGTAAAATGATAGGATATTAAATACTTTATATTAACTTATTTCTATATTAAATACTTGGGAATACATAGCAATTGTATGTTGAGGAACATTTGTTTCAACTATTTCACAAAATCGTGAATTATGATATGTTAACTCCATTAATAACTAAAAGGACGTTTCACGAATTTCTTACCAGTTTTCTAGAAAAGTTCCCTTCAGATTCCAGCCTGTTATAGGTGAAAGATAGTCGAGAACCGACGGGGATAAAGATCACGATTGGTCGACGCAATAAATTCCGTTTCGGTGGCTTCGCCTCGGACGTTCGTTTTGCAAGAGTCTCTGGTGATTTACACGCCGATGGTTTCGTAACGCGAGCACTGGAACGTGCGAGCTTATACGCGTCACGATTGACGAAACAGCACGTTATTTGGTTGGTTATTCACACCAGAAATGATTTCAGTTTCCTCTATGAATTCAGCAAGCTTTATTCCATTCCTAGAAAATTTGTCATATCACCCTTATTTATAAGTATGTAATATATAGACTAAATTAACTATATTCTAAAAAATATTTTCGTGAGTTCAACCGTGCGGTACAATACAGTAGATATTATTTACGTGGAGCTATCGAGCTAATCTTTATAAAATCCTAAAAATGTAGAGCGAACTCTGTAGCTTCGATCCTCGTGTCCATCACTTGTTGCTTCATTCCTCTGTAAAAAAATCCAATTAAAAACAGCAATCTCTTCTTCTCCTACTGGCTAGTGATTGACATATTATCGTATTCAGTACGCCTTTGTATGCCCGCCGCGATGCTTAATTAATTTTGTGGAAGTTGCAACATCGACGCGTTGATTGTCGCGCTATAATTTCAGAATTCTTGTTAAAATTTACACGGTGGTCTTAATTTCAATACACGATTTTTAATAGATTATCTCCATAATTTCTTAGTACACACTTTCTCCGTTTTAATTCAGTTTATCAGTTTAATTCATATTGGAATAAATTAATATTATATATAAATGTTTTAATAAAACATGCCTATCTGTATTAATGTCACTAATACATATATATATGACCAATATGGCATTCAAAATATTAACAAATGGAAAATTTGGGAATTTAAAACTGTGAAGTCGTAGAGTTATTCGCTGAAAATATTACTCCAGAATCTTTCATTATTTCGTAATTATCCATCCAAAATTTCACGTTTCACGAGAGAATAAGTCCTGCTCGGGGGAAGTCCTGTGGAAAGTGGCGGTGCAGTGGTATCGGAGAGACGGTGAATTCGTGAGCGAGTCAGGGACAAAATCCATTCCGCTGAAAATGTGGATAGGAAATAGGACAACGTGTCCCAGAGACGAATGTGACGGCTGTAAAGTACAATCACCGAGAAATTATGGTGTTACCTGCGTTTACTGTCCGTTGTTTACTTGTCGAAGAAATATGGCTGGGTGCAATTTTGCAGCGACGCGCGAGCATCCTCGCTCCCTTCTGCAATTCAGTTTTTCGCATCCATGCGCTCGTCTGCCAATTTATTACTCCGTTTTATTTCAATCCAATATTGTAATCATTGTGTTTTATATCATTCTGTTGAAGTGAAATTTTAGGGGCCTAGCCAGATACCTAGTATTTGGGTACCATCTTTTTATGTCAGCTTATTCTTTTTTCTAAAATTATGTATGAAAGAACAAATATGTAGCAAAAAAGCTACTTAATTTTTTAGATAATTTAATTCTTTTAGCTGCATTTTTAAAGAACAGGAAGTTTAGCCTAATTCATAATACTTGTGAGCAGTAGTGTCTTTTTTATAATTGACTTACAGTGATTTTAACTTACTATTTTATAATAGGACCACTAATTTGTGTAGATATTAGTCTGATTTAGGTTTTCTTTCGAAGCATGGATACTTTTTTCTTTCATCTTCCCGTGAATATGTGGCAGTATTGCAAAACAATATGTTATGTCAGATTTTAGAAAATTTTGTGTATCTTTTACTTGGAGTATTCAAGATTCAACTTATACAACAGTTTTAGTGGCAGGAAATTGTATTAACACACTCATTATCTAACCTTGTAACATAGTACCAATGCATTACCATAGATTGTGCGTATCTGATGTATAAGACACTGCAGGTGTGGAGATGTAAGTCCATGATACAGAACTGAGATTAGAATCTTGCTACGTTAACATTTTGGAAGAGAAATATATGTTTTTTACTACTCGTTGGTATATTGCCAAAGAAAAGTGCTTGAGACAATTCTAAAGAAAAAAAAAATATAGAATATAGAAAAATATAGAAAAGCTTAAAAACAAAGGATGGAAAACGATGAAAAAGGGGACAGAATCCTGAGTGTAGAAAGTAGAAGCAAGCATTTGAGGGACGACAAAGCTAAAGCGGATGGCAAAGCAGTAGAACCAGTTGCAGAAGAATGAAAAGCATAGGGCTGCAGGAAAGCAGAAAAAGAAGATGACAAAGAGAAAAACAACGAAGGAAATGGAGCAGCAGTTACGAAGGGATGGAGTCAGCAAGAAAACATGACGGAGAGTTGGAAAAAGCGGACGATAAGCAGAGGCCGCATGAAACGACGAACGAGCGCAGGGCTAAAGGAAATTGGCTACAAACAGCCATGGTTCCAAAAAATGGAGATGTAATGGTCGATAAGGGCAGAAGTAATGGTCGAAAAACGTAGAGAAAGGAAGCAAAGGAATAGGTAAACAGTCAGTAAAGAGAACAAACGGTGCAGAAAAAAGTACAGGTAGGAAAACAGCACACACAGGAATCAGAAGCGAACAAAGGTAACGGAGAAACGAGTTAAAAATTCAAATGAAATGAGAAAGCAGTGCTACCGCCAGAAGGTGAAAGGGGTGAAACGAAAAGTCTGCGTTAAACAGCGTACCCGAGCAAAAAAAAAAAAAAGGGTAGAAAGAAAAGGGAGAAGGGACGACACACGGGGAAGGAACAATATGATGCACGAGGGAAAAAGAGGAATGCGACGAGATGTGGCGGATTATCAGATGCTATTTTTCGAAACGGTGGAGGAGAGAAAAGGAGGGAAGACGCTGCGAGAAAAGGACGCGACTGTTCTTTGAAAGGGCGTTGAAACGATGTGAACCGTGACATTTCTAAGAAACATGGGGCTTGTTCATACTAGAACACGAAGTAGAAACGCATCCGCAGGTAATTTCATATCTGGGAAGCTGTTTCCTCTGTATGCAAATAAATTCTAATGTCTCCTCGTGTGTGTTATAACGACGTAGCTGCTCTTGAAGCCAGAGGATATCCGGAAATAACGATGAACAAAGCGCTATTACCATTATTACTTCCACGGAAATTTTAATAAGAATGTAGAATATGAAATTGAGCGTGATCTCTTTTTTTTTTTTTTTTTTTTTAATTTTAACTCGCTCATTCTATTTTCGCGTTCAGAGTTTTCGATTCATACGTGTGCACTCCTGTTTGAAAGAATCATGTTTAAGTGATTCTTAGAAGTAGAAATAATTAATGGTTTAAGGAACTAGGATAGGGTAATTTTTATTCAATTATACAGGGTGTTCAACAAGAGGTGTTAGAAATTTTAAAGGGTCATTCTGCATGACAAAATAGGATAAAAATAAAGAATAACAAAATTTCGTTGAAAGCTTTATTTCAAAGTTATTAATTGTTGAGAAAACGTCTAAAATCTATAGTCAGATGGCAAAGCCTGAAATGTTTTTTTTTTTAGAAATGAGATATATGTATATACTTTTCATAGAAAAATATATTTAAAAGTATACATGGTTTAAGAAAAAATAGTCTGGAAATTCATGACCTGTGGGTTTACCTATTGGTTTACCGAACTGTAAAATCATTGCACTGAAAAATTAGTAAATCGTGACGTATCAAGTTTTGCTATCTGACCACAGAAATATGCGTGAAATGTGTCTGACTTCGGATTTATTCTACTGCCGACGTGCACTAGTCAAGGCAGACACAGTAATATCAGTAGAACAAGTTCCAAGTCAGACACATTTCAGACGAATTTTTAGTGTTTTCTCAACAATTAATAACTCCAAAACGAGGCCTCAAACGCATTTTTATCACTTTTTATTTTGTTCTTATTTTGGCGTCTGAAATCGCCTCTTGAAATTTCTGTCACTGTTCTTGAGCACTCTGTATTTTCAAATATTATATTTCTGAAATTGATGTGATGTTGTCATTCCGTCAATTCCAATCATAAAATTTTAGGGACGTATTTTCATGATGTTGTTATACTTTAAGTAAGTGCAATAAAAACAGTCACATTCTTGACCTCTTCAGCTTCCCTTATAAAAAGAAATTATAATTTATCTTGTTAATTGGAGAAGGCGAGTAAGTCGCCGCGTGAAATTGACAATGAGTTGTTTAAAAACGCTTCGAACTTTGAATCATTTAGACTTTCCAACTCTGTAACATTCGACCCTCGAACTTCGAACTTTGAAAGTTGGCAACTCGCCAGAACTTGTGCATCGAACCCACGAAGTTACTTTTTCAACTCCCTCGTTGCGTTTATTGAACATGGGGAATAATTCGTTCCGCGACATTTCGTTTCTAATTCCGCCCACGCAGCCTCAAATATTGCAATGGGTAACGCAGAGTGATTTACCTCCCCCACATAGAACGCGTACACGTGGGCGATAACTAATGAATGGTTGATAAATGGAACATAAGTCGTGATTTTTCAGCGAATTGCATTTGATTAAAATCGTTCATCGGGTCACAGCGTTTTCGCGTGGGAGATGCTATTTGCACTTTTCATCCAATTTGTTTATGCACTTTGCTCTTAGCGTTATCCTAAAATAACATTTATATTACAAAGAGTTTGAGTCACCTTTTATGTTGATATGAAATTTATGTATCATGATGTATACAATCTGGAAGTTTCAGCGAATAGAAAAACTTTAAAAATTTGAGTATTTTAAAATATTTTTCAAAATAAGTTAATTATTTGAAATTTCATAATTTTGAAAATTTTTTAAATTCTAATGTTTGAGTGCATGAATATTTGTTTAACTTGAGAATTTAAAAACTCAAGAGACTTAGACATTTGAATATTTAAAAGTCTGAAATTACTAATATTGCTGTAACTTAAAGAGTTTTTAGATTTAACCATGAGTTGTGAACTAGTATATCACAAGGTACATTATCAATGTTGAAGGTTCAGGGGTAAAAAATTTGAAAGGAACCGGGATGAAAGTGGACAAACGATATAGAAGAAGCAGTGTACATTCTACGTCCTCGAAAGACTAATATTTGCCATCCCATGTGTAGTAATTGATTGTCTGCTTTTGATATAGAAGAACGACCTCAGATGGAATTAATTCTCTCCCTTAAAATAAATACAATTTCAAGCAATTTATTAGCGTAATCAATATTCCGAAAATTAGTCTTACTACGAAGATTAAATATTTGAAGAAAACTTAATTGACCTTTCAAAGATGTAACAGTTCGCAACTTCAACGGTTCCTGGAGACGAAGAAGATAAAATCTCTAAGTGAAAAATCCAACGTTAAAGTCCAACGATAAATGTCGCGTCGCGAAGAACGACAGAATCAACAAAGAAAATTACTCTTCTTTTAAATAAACTTCTGGCAAGATCCATAAAGCAATACTCGTATCGAAACTGGTTTCTCCCAACTCAGAAACTGTTTCGATCGTGCTGTCAAAGGGTTAGTATCTCTTCCGCAGCTTCTCGAATTCTCCTCGTTATCAGTCGAGCACTTCCACGGATTTCCTCGCCTCGCGTCTTCCATAACACTTCAATTACCGCGGACAAAGATCGCAAAGACTTCCGCTAGCCACTCGAGAACGCTCGCGAGACGCGAGAGCGATTGTTTCATTCTCGGCGATTTCTGGTTATCTTGCCAGGGAGAAGCGACGAGAACCCGAACCGAACGGATCTAATGGTAATACAATAATCTCATTCTTCCCTTCTCTCCCTGCCAATAATAGCAGTGCTGCACGAGATTCGAAGATTAATTTTGGTATTGTCTTGTTTTGCCTCGAATTTCAAGGCAATAACAGGGCAAGACTACTTTATACAATATACAAGATAATACAAAGTTGTTAATAATCTTGGCCTACATAATATGTTTTACAATAATTTAAATCTTTTCTTCATTTTAAGAAACATAGAAAATTACGTATACATGTACACCTGAAATTACGTATAAGAACATTTTTATACCTAAATTAATTACAAATAGTAAAATTTGAAAAATGTTGTATGATTTATTTAGAAATAATTAGTACTTATTTTTATATTGTTCATGTATATAAATCCTATTTTTCAAGAACAAGACAGTATTTCTACAAATATTACAAATATTGTCTTGTCTTGACCCTCGAGCAGGACTAAATAATAGTAAGTGTTTCCTCTGGGCATGGCTGCTGCCTCTTATTTCTCATCTCAACGACTAATCGATAGACCGTTCGCGGACAATTATGTCCCCTGTGCCGTCGACGCTCCTAATCGCCTCGAAATCGTCGGTAAAGGGAATGTAATGGACTGTTGGCTAGCAGGCAAATCTCTTGCAGCATGCGGAACAGCCCTCCACAAAGAGATTGATGAATTTCTGGCGTGAGCAGCGCCCGTGCCTCTCGCAGTGTTTGCCTGGACAACCTGCAACGCGGAGAGATACCGATTTGCAATGGAATTCGCGTTGTTAATTAAGGGTGAACTTAGTCGGGCAGGAAATTCGAGGAATCTTCTGGTATCTCTCGCAGCTTTCTGTCAGAACCTGTACACACCCTGTATTCGAATCTCCCTCGACGTCTATTTCAAATTAGACCTCGTTGATTGCCTGTATTTCTCGTAAATTATGGTATGCAGAGTGTAATAAATATTTTAAACGATAGAGGAGGCTAAATGGATCATAAATGTTCTGTAATGCATTAACCCCTTGACCTATAATACCTTGCCAGACTCGTGCACTTTTTACAATACCTTCGCTGCAGATTACGCGATAACACATGAGAAGTCTGAGTTCGTTTAATGGCATCTCTGCGGTTGGCAGTTTAGGATAGTTACCTCTTCAGATCAGCAGCGAGGGTAATAAAATTACGAAAGAAAATCGTAGGTCAAGGGGTTAAAGCTAACATGTCTGTTGGTTAAATCAATAGGTGTAGGATTTTAAGGATATATTAGTGAGTTGCAATAGTATTAACACATTCTGCTGCATTGTCTGTAACTTAATTGTTACAGAACTTTGAAAATTCAAGGTGTTTGTAGAAATGAGATTAGCCTACTTGTGGGGGTGTTCGGTGAAAACCGTGGCCTACTGGTAACCTGAATTTGTAGGTATATTACAGTCACAGGTGTATGTATGTACGATAATCTTAACTCCTGAATGGTATGCTGGGGTAGGTCACAGCATTTATATTATTTTATTTTTAATATTAGCTGTTTAAAGTACTAGTGATTTACTTATACATAATAAAGAATAATAATCTGAAAAGCTGTGAATTCTCTATTTACTTATTATTAATCATTTGTAATAATTAAATGCCAACAATTCTAGATTGTGTTATAATACTGAAATTATTCCAGTTAGAGGTCGACCCCAGGTCTTTTTGGACTCATACTAAGTACACTTTAAAAATAGTTTCTCTGCCAAAATTATATTATTATACATTTCAAGGATGGTTAGACAGTAACACAAATGCTATATACAGAACTAATTATTCTTTACTCGTCATTTGCACAATGTATACACAAAATATTCAGATTAAATTTGACCCGAGATCGGTTGTTCGAAGGTTAAAAGTCTTTGAAAGCATACATACATATCCTGGAACAGCCAGAAGGTCCAGGATAGTAATCTATATCAAAGTATCTGTGTCAACAATATTCAGGAGCTATTCCTTGTTCTAAAATCTCAACGTCACCTCGAATGTAGAGGTGGAACTATTGATACAGATATCGTTGAATATCGATAATATCGGAATGTTATTGATAATTCGATGCATTGATAATATCAATAAGATATTAGCAAGGAAAACAGCCGCAGAAGGAGCTAAGATTATTATTAAGATAAAAACACAATAAAACAAGCAACATATAACAGCAAAACGCAATAATAAAAATATAGTAATTGACAGTGTATTCTTTACAATCACTCTCCTTTTAATCGTTCTGTTTGTACAACTCTGACATTGACTCATTCTCTGTTCTTTTAAGATTAATTCTGCAGCTTTGACTTCATTCTTAGAATTAGATAAATACTTAGTTTGGGTTACACAATTCTGAAATATACAACTGACAATGAGGAACAGGAACAATATTTTAGCAATGGATGCATATAGATATATAAATTGCAGTATACACTGTAATTGTGGATTGATAGGACAGTGAAAAATGTGGACTATGATACTGATTACAAAACAAAGCTGCATTAATAAAATATGAATTAATTAAAAAAGTATACATATCTATGTATGTATATACATATTTTTAGAAAATAAGTATAAAGAACGTGTTTCCTTTGATTTCAGTTAACTTTAATGTAATACTCTCTATTGGTTTTATTGATATCTTAACGATATCATCGATATATCGCTAAGTATCATTAACGTATCGATAAAGCATCCATAATCAATAATCCCAGCTCTACTCGAATGCAAAACGGATACAGATACGACATATTTTGTGATCCTTTCGCATTATTCTACTACACTCTAGAGTATTGAAACGTATATTTAACGCCCCTTGTAATGAATCAATGTCATTGATTTTCATTGGACGTCCCTTCGTGTTTCGGAGACGCTATGCAGGTAAAGGAGCAGAAGCAGCGACGATATCAGCGTCGTAAAAATTGGTGTGTCGGATCCTCCGAACTTGGAAGCCAATAACGTCGATACTTGTATGCGCGCAAACATTCTTCAAGCATGCGAAGAACGATTGGAAATTCCGCGCAGGTAAACACCTCGTTCGGTCTTTAATTTACGAGACTGTCGGCGGTCGTTCAGAGGAAAGAGTTTGCAGAACGTGTCTTTTGATCTTCCCTTTTCGTCCGAGCGCCGACTCGCCGTCTATTTCCTCTCCAATTTCCAGCGACCTTGTTTGTCGGCCCTCGATTACGCTCGATAAATATTTTACGTGTAGTCGATACAGAAAGGTGCATCCTACGCGATCATCCTTCGCGCGCGGCGCAAGAAGCCTTCGAGAAGTTGAGACAGTAGTTCTTGGTCCATGAAGATGCAACGTGTAATTCCAGTTTGGTTGTAGGAGAAGTGTACCTAATGCTGGACGTTGCCTGTGTCTTTAAAAAATGATATGCAACAAAGCGGGCAAACTGCAAAAGTGATTGCAGGGAATCCCTTCTTTATTTTTGCAGTTAGGTCATTTTGCTGTGTTTCATTTTTTAAAGATATAGGTAATGTTTAGCATTACGTGCTGTCCAGTATTAGGTATACTTACCCTAGTTCTTGATGAGTGGTAGATATCAGAGTTTAAGAAGATGATGAAGCAGAGCAAGGTTATGGACTCATAAAGACAGTTCTATTCTAAATTTTTAAATTCGAGAGTCCCAAGCTTTAGAACAAGCATCGAAGGCTCTAAGAATTCAGATGTCTCTTAAGAAATTAGAGACTCCAAAGTCTAAGTGTTAAAAGATGGTGAATGTAAAAACTTCTAATGTACAAAGGTCCAGAAATCTAAAATTCAGGAATCCAGAAGTCCAAGAGTCTAAGGGTCTGACGATTTAAGTACACTAGAATCCAAAGACGGAAGACTAGAAGGATCCAGTAGTCTAAGAGCAGGAAGATTCTGGGAGCCAAAGATTCGGAAAATTGATAATTCAAGAATGCAAGAGATGAACAGTCCAAGGATTAATGTTTTAAGAACATTAGAATTTAAACGTTCAAGGGTCCAATAGTTAAAAAAGTCCAAACTCATAAAGTTCAAAAATTCGAGAAACTAGAAGTCTAAAAGTGCACAGATTGATAGACCTTTTAAGAATAGTCAGAACTTAAAAGTACTAGGCTTTAAGAGTTCTAAAATTTAGAAGTTCAAGAATCAAAAGATTCAAGCATATAAAAGTATTTCAATCTAAATTTTTAATGTGTTAAAAATACTAAGGACCAAAACTTCAAAAATAGACTTTGCCAAGTTTAAAAATTCAAAATTTTAAAGATTTCATCTCCTAAACCTTCAAAGATTCAAAAGTCCAAAAATTATACCTTAACATGTAACGAATACTAAAACCCAAATCCTCAAGGAGAGTTGAAGAGTCCAAGAGTCCAAGAGTGCAAGCATCCAAATATCTTTATTCCCTAATTCTCAATATCAATCAAAATTTACTTATTTCTTCCTACCCTTAGTTATCAAATTGAGCTTCGTAAACCACGAAGGAATAGTACGAATATCATAATCCACGTTCTCAGGTAGCCTAAGAATAAGGTGAGAGAGGTTCGTTCGAGACTATCGTGCGCGCACGAAGCCCAAGGAGTCGGAAATCGAGGGTGCTTAGCACGCGACTTTGCAAGGCCAAGTCGTGGGAGGCCATTTTATAACCAATTAGTTTCCCTCTCTAAGAAACTGCCTACGGAAGTAGTACTCCAGCGTCCTTCGGTACGGCCGAAGTGGCCGGATGGGGCTCGCCACAGACGAAAATAGAAAATCATCGAGCTGCGATGACTTCGGGCTTTTAATAGGGAGTCACGAACACCACTGAGAACAATAGCAGTTTATCGTCTTTATTAATCGAAGATGATGCCGCGTTGCCTTTGTACCGTTCGCTCTCTCCTTCTTAACTTTAGAGTCTGCCTAATTGGTACAACAGTATGAGTGAATTTTATTATAATTTCTATGTTTAAAGCGACTGGGTTAATCGAAAGTACTATTGGAGCTTTGTGTCGAAAATTTATTGAAATCCATTAACATTGAATTTAGGGGTAGATTACATTTCAGTAGTAGAACATTGAGTTTTTATTGAAACACTTGAGACAACTGTCTGATACGTCTAATAAATACTTATATTGATATTCTGCTGAATAATATTATTGCCCTATTTTCATTATACAAGATGTTCGAGAACAAGTGTCAGAAATTTCTAAAGCTGATTCTACGTGTCTACATGTCTTCATTCTACAGGTATTAAAATTTGCATGAACTGTGTCTGATTTAGGATTTATTCTACTGTTGGCGTACATTAGATATATTTTTTTAAGAATTAATACCTCAGAACCGAAGCCTGAAACGCTAATTAGTCTATCTTCATTTTCGTCTTATTTTAGGGTATAAAATCACCTCTTAAAATTTTTAATGTCTGCCGAACAGCTTGTATATGCATATTCAAGGCTTTAAAGTGCATTGATGTAAATGGAAATTAATTAATAATACTTACAGCTTAACATGCAAATTAGCTTAATTCTAAGAGGCAGGTTCCTTTCAAATAAGGAATTCAATTAGTTGAATCACCTTTGTATATTATACAATAGTACCTTCACAGGGCATTAGAGAGCTTATTTTCCTCTGCGATTAAACAGGTATTAAACGTAAAATAGTTGGGTAAAACAATAGCAGGACTTTCCCGAAGGAACTACAAGCATTAAAGTAATTGAATTTTCTCGATTTAATCAGACCTTTCATTCTTCTTTCAGACCCTAAACCGCACGAAAAAATCAAGCGACGATAGTCCCACTCGATCACCAAAGGATTATCCAGTCCTGTCGTCCCAGGGATCCGATTTTAATGAAAGCCTTTCTCGGTAAGTCCCTTCACGATACAAATTCGTTGACGTCGATTGATTGCTTGAAAAAAAAAAAGAATCTTTTACTCCAGCATACCAAAGACGACTCATTGATGTGAAAGATTAAACTAATGTATTTTTAGAGAAACCGAGCGTTTTATATTTTTTACTACAATAACTTGTTCTAGCATAATTACTAACATTATTCATTAAAATAGTTGTTCGCATATAAGGATCGTAATTTACAAGTAAAATGTAACCTAGCTTGTTTAAAGCACGAGAGGTAATTAATTATCTAATAATCTAATTATCATTAAATAGGATCCGAAAAGAGTAGTATACATGTGTATATGTTTTATTAACATTTGTTTATTTTAACTTGTTAGTAAGACAAACAATAATATTAAAGAATTACAGATTCTCATTAGACTCAAAATTACACATAGAACATAAACGCAAAATAACATCTGTTCCATAACAACATACAATTCGTAAAAATGACGTTAAGCTCCAAAAATGTCAAAAATTGTTATTCAAGTATTTATTATACAGCAAAAATATCATTAATTATATTTTTTATAATAGTCCCTTCATAACTCGAAATTCGATTTTTCGTGGGTTAACACCATTGCAGAACAGGGCCCAATTCTTCCATCGACGTCAGTTCAGATTTCCTTATTTACCCTAATACAACGCAATATTTTTCCACTCGCCGTACACCACGTACATTTCATCAATATTATCGTAATCGACGTTTCGCTTAATTAATATTCCCGATGACCAACATTTCACCGTCATTCTTCGATCTCGCAATTCCAACCGTCCAGCGACGTTAAAAGCCAAGCGGTAGCAGAGAAAACAAACACGTGAAACGAGACAGAAGCGCGGAGGATCGATCCTGCCTAGGGAAAAGGAGAACGGAACCCCTTCAGCTTTTCCTGTACACGTTCGCGCGATTCGGAATGCACCGAGCCCCTACCCATCGCCTTTCACCCGTCGCTCGGAAATATCTCGTCTCTGGCATCCCCTCGCAGAGCTTGCAACGCAAAAACACGCGCGGAATGTATTACGCTCGGGCCGCGTAGCCGCAATACGGAATCGTCATTTTATTGCAACGTCGCGGATCTTACTCGCTCGATACGCAACAGACGGGGCGAGTTTTTACTCGCGAAAGAAAGCCCCGTTTAATGAGCTGCTCGACCTTTCTCCGTTGCATCGCGGGTAATGCGATTACGGTCGTATTAAAAGTACCGCGAACTCGTCAGCGCATCGTCAGTGGTCGGCTCGTGTTACTTAATCCTATTATAATGGCCATCGAAGTCGTTATGTAAAAGGACGCCGCTGAAATTGGGATTCGTTAACGTGTTCGATACTTAGGCCATGTATACTATTAGACACGGTTTGTATACAGGGTATAACATGTATGCGTTTGTATATTTTAAGAGATGGTAGAATACTCCAATTGGATCACAAAATGTCTTGTAACATGGTGTTCGACCTGCTTTCGTTTTGCAACAATAATGCCTTAAAGTTGGTACTGTGTTCTGAAATGAAGAGTAACTTCTGCATATGGGGGAGATAAACACATTGAAAGAGTTCGTTGAACTAGAAAATTCGGTTGGTTGAGAAAGTTGTGTTTGTTTTGGAAGGCTATGAACACGTGTTAAGACCCTTATTGGTTAGGGGTTGGTGACGCTTCTTGTGTTCTTTGGATCTTCTGTGAGGAAGCTCAAGATGGTTGAGAGAAATCTTAGCAAAGTAGAATGAATTTGAGTAAGCTGGAGTGAATCGAAAGTGCGTGTTTTGTGAGGTAATTTAGCATATCCAAGTTGACCCTCTGTCGTATTTATTTTTCTTAGATAGTATGTATCAGGAATAATTTAAACAAAAGAAATAAATGAAATGACTGATTAGAAGCTGAATAGTTACTATAGAATAGTTAAAAAATATTAGTAAGAATACTGTTAATAAACAAATAATACTAATATATGATCTAGCAACTCTGCAGAAAAGAAGGAAGAGAACATTTCTTTGTTATGATCTATTTGTATAGGATAATTTGTGCAAAATCAGTCCTAGCAATAAACACATTAATTCGATCAGTCCTACCAATCTAACCTGACAGCTTTTTGACAGGGTCGTTTTGTTTTTCTTTATTCAAGCAAGGTCAAAATAGTCAATGCACCGTCCTGTTGATTTTGCACAAATTTTCCTCAGAAAACATTTTAAATGATATCTCTATATTTTCCTTTCTTCTAAGCCAGCAACGTAACGTTGTATTAGTTGCAGGTTTTTATTCCTAAGATATTAGCCTTTGAAGTTTGGAATCTCAAGTCTATACTACGACTTTGTATTTTTCCTATTCCTATTTTTTCAAAGGGAAGGTTCCTTTATTTTAAACATTAAACTTTTTTAATACTAGTAATAAGTGATACAAATGTTACCTTATGTGGTCCATTATTCGCAGATTAGAATATATTCAACGAATTTTACGAACCATATATGAATCGAGAAATGGTCTGACTAATGCTTGATATTACTACTTATATAGTAGTAATAGTCAATTTTCTATCATCTTAGAGAGTAGAAGTTATAGTAATAAAATTCTCAGAGTACGAAATAAGGAGATACTTGATATTATTTTGGTTTAAAGGAGATATAACATAGATTGTGTTTTTCTTATTTTTATTTTACAAAATCATGAATTAATATAGACATAAGAACAGACCCCCCTTTCCATAAATTCTCATATCTCGAATTTATGAATGTTTCATTACTTAGAATCACAGAATCAATCAACGTCACTGCGAAATTTTTTATTTTTAAATAAAGTACTTCTTTTATTTTAAAATGTGCCAGAAAATAAGGGAAGAATAATAAGAAAAAAGAATCATTTTTTATTTTTTCAGATTTTTGTATTAAAAATACATTATGATTCATACGTGCATCATTGCCCATAAGTATTATATTATTTGGAAACATTAACTTTTACGAAATATATACTTATATGAAACAGCTCGCACTTTCGTCATTTAAACTTCCAATAGAGAAATATTAAAGAAAAACTTGCATGATGCATATCTGTATCTCTGAGCACTGTAGGGTTAAACTAAATAAGAGGTAAATTCTCTAACATTAGACCAAACTATCACCTTAATTTTCTGATTCTGAGGCTAAAGGTAATCCTTGATTCACGGAGTTAGAATAGGGGGTTAAATCGAAGTTTGTTGGCTGGTCGCTGCAAACCTCAGCCTAAATGTCCTGATCCCGATTACATCCGGAAGTTCTCACCTCCTTTCATCATGGAGAGCGTTACTCTTGGCACACAGCCCTCTTTGGCTTCCCGTCTCGCACGAAACTTTTCAAAAGGATTTCGCTAGATAAAGCTGGACGAGCAGTTTCCCTGACTTATTTCACACTTAGTACGCCTCAGGAGACTGATCACTCGCTGCGCTTACTGGCGAATTTTTTACGAGGCCTTCTTCTGGCAATAGAAGTTGCCTGTCTTAAGCGGTCGCAAACTGTTACTTCAAAGTTTAGAAATATGGTTGTTGCAAGGACTTTAGACGGCTACCAAGGAGCTCGATCATTAGAGATTTAGAACTAGTCGGTCTTTTGCGTTGTTAATTTGTTACGTAATTGTAATTGTATACAGGATGTCCCACTAACTATGTCTACTTGAAATATTTTTGTTATTTCGACTAGTGAGCGAAAGTATTACGTAGGAAAGTTATAGAGTCGACAAAAAGTATTTATTCTTTGTATTTATCTGTAGTTATTATTTACTTTTATTGTTAGTTATCGTTTCTTGTATCATTTTGGAAATAATTTATTTTGTGTATATGTTGGCCTTATACATTCTGATTATTATTGAATAAATAAACAAATTAGGGAAAGGTATATTAATACAGCAATGGTTTTGTTACAAATAGGGACTTACAGGAGATCTGAAAGATAGACAAGTTTTTTTAAATGAAATGTTTAATATTTTATGCTTTTACTAGAGTAGATTTATTCCATATTCTAAAATTTGCTTTTTTTAAGATATTTGACTAATTCACCCTGCTCCTTTCATTAGGAATATGTTCAAAATGTCAACGTTGTGAACTGTGAGCTGTTATATACCTTGCATGTCTTATCGTCTTGTAATCTACCGCAGTACATGCTGTAGTAATCCATCGCTATTATATTTTTCATCGTTCTTATATAACTTTCTCTGCTATTATATTTTATCGCTATTTTTTCCATTTGGAACACGTGTTGTTAGTATATCTTTGAATATATATCCTAATAAAAGTACGCATAATGAACAAAGCAAAATGTTTCATAAACCTTAATACTTTCATGTTCATACTCGAGATTCGCTCTTTTATCGAATTCGAGCATAAAAAATAAACATTTCATTTAAAAAAACAAGATTAGCTTTTAAACATTCTTATGTCTGCATCTATCAAGATATTTCGTTTATTATTTGAGATAACGAACGTATTTCATGTGCCAAATTATAGGAGTTAAAGAAAAACCCTGCCACACTAAGCTCTTTTTATGACATGTATTTATCTAGGTCCACTTGAGATCAATTAACGAGGGTGAGATATTTTCATTTGATAAACCGTTGTATTTTATATTTCAACCAGCTTTAATCCTCGTATGATATAATTTGATTAACAAAAAAAAATGATATAACAATATTTCTACATAAAATTCAAAATTTTTCAGTTTATTGATCTCCATAAGTCACGCATCGATATTCCTCATATCAAATATTGAGAGTTGGTATAACACAAAACCAATGACACTACCATACCATGTAATTCTTGTATCAATAACCAGGTACCAAGGTATCGTTTCCCCATTCTCTTTAAACAACGACAATTTTGTTTACTGACATAAGAATTAATAGTTAAATTAACACAAGTAGTTTATACCATAGCCCATCTACAACAGATAAATTCTTTCGACAAATATTTCTCTGTTAGCAATCGTGCCTGAAACTCTAGACCCAAATTGTATTAAAGTCACTAAGCCAGTGCTTCCAAGATTGTCTAAGGGTGAAAACTGTTGGGAAAGGGATCCGCGAAAAAGCATGTTCCACTCGAAACGACGACTGATTTCGAGGGCGTCCCTAGCCGCAATTTTTGAGAGGCGTCCTCGTGATCCAACGCAAGAACAATGGACTCCCGACGAGGGTGTCTCCTCCCATCAACCTGCCGTCCCCTTTGTCCAAGAAACAATGGGTCCGCTAGCTGAAAGAAGTCTTTCTCTTTCTTCCCCGGTTTCCTCTTCCCGTTCCGCGGAATTTCTCTCGTGGCCCTTTTTGCATGCACCTGTCGCGGTGTCTCGATCCACTGTAGTCCCTGCGAGACCCTGTAATTTGATTCCGCACGAGCAATCGGGAACTCGATGCGGCGGATCGGAAACTGAAGTTGGGGCGGAGAGAGAATCGACTTGGAAGATCTAGTCATCTTGACGAGGGGAAGTTTTCCCTTGTGCATTTCCTTAGCGTTAGTTTGTTACCGAGGAACTCAAGGATTAAAGGTTATCTAGATAATTTTCTGTTACTCGTTCAATCGACTAGGTCAGGCCTGCGGAAAGTTTCAACTTTTCGCTATACTTTCGGGAATACAGTCTACTGCTGCACGCCACTTGAATCGTTTTCCTGTATATTGGCTCCTCGCGGGGACGTAGGACGATCAGAGCTCAGGAGTGGTTAGGTGGAAATCATGTGGGTGACTTTTTCACCACGTAAAGTAAGGGAAACGATCGAGTTGTGGTTTAAAAAACGTATCAACAATAGTACCTGCAAGATAATGAAATATATGTAGTGCATTAAAGTGTAATATCATTGTAAGACATTACAACGTGTACTATATACTCATTTGATGCATCACCGAGATATCTTAATACAAGGAATTATATTTTATTAACTATGCAAAATGAATGTAAATATGGTTAACATAGGAAGAATTTATATTGCTATTACATACGGTTATGTGCATCATGCTTGACAATCTTTCTTCTTTATTTATAAATATGTAAACACTTAAATTCTTCGTCTCAGTACATCTATGTATGCTTTCAACAGTTTTCAATAATTAATTACTAAAATAACATTCAAGTTACAACCACGCTCGAATATGACGCATTATCTAACAATAAACAAATCAACTTTGATATTATCTTCTACAGCATTAAAGTATAAAATAAGTATCGATATCCTCGAAAGATATCAATATTTTCGTGGAAGTATCAAGCTGGTATCAATACTTTTGTGTAAGTATTGATGAGGTATCATTTCTTTTCAGTACTCGCGTGTTTGATACGTACCGATACTGGATCGAAATTCATAAACTGGTATTGATAGAATAGATACTGGTATCAGTCCCAACACTAAATATACTGCGAAACGATTCGAGTAGGTTGAGTAGAAAGGCAGTAGGCCTTACTGAAAGTATAACGAAAAGTTGAAACTCTTCGCAAGCCTAGGTATTCTTCAATGAGCTTTGCATAACGATATGTGCCATGTCTAGCATCGGTGCGTCTGACAATGATTGACAGATGTCTACCAATATAGACAGAGAAAATTGTTTGATTGGTAAACGTAGCATGTGTGGGAATGGGTAATTATCTGTGAGTCTGTGTGAATAGGTAACAAGGAAACATGATCATTACTTGTGGAGTTTGTGAAGTTGAATAATTATTTATATAATCTGGGCCACTACAGCGGAAAGAGAACGAGGGAAGCTTATAATTAGAAATCAACATTAATCATGTAATAATATTTGTTAATGTTTTATTCCATCGCGAAAATATCTGCAGAATTACAAATATTTAACGACAGCTCTCTGTTTACGCTCGAGTGCGACGTATAACCGAATGCTTCTCTGCTTTAACGGGAATCGTGGATATTCACTGACATGGAATAATTGCGAATTTCTGATATTTATAATTTCAACGTGATCATTGCGTTAATTTCATACAATTTTCCTATCGAATGGAAGATTGTATAAGAAATTGTTTCAAATCGTACGATAGCTTGTCTGACTAATTTGTGAAAAATATTTTCTGTGGTCTTATTTACACTCGTAATAATTCAAATGCAGTTCGTACTCGATGTTTGGACTTACTCTTTGCTGAAAATTGTTATAAGAAGATTGACACAACTCTTCAATATTGATTAGATAAAAAAATATTCCTGTGGGATAGGTATTCACATCTTCCTATCCATCAACGTGTCATACATACATCGAATGTGCATCATTTTATTTTCTAATTTAAGGTATTCACATCTTATCCATCAACGTTTTAGTTCATAAAATATTTTAAGGTATACATTGATCAAATACTCGATCGAAACATTGTCTATTTTTAAATTACTGTTACTCAGTAAAATGCAGTCGTATATTAACATTCTTGTCATTTTCTGTCATTGTACAAATGCACATGACTCTAGATTTTAAAAAAATGTTTGTCTCTGTTCATCACAACGAGTTTAGATAGTTAGACTTGTATTTCGTCCGTATTCGATCGTATAAACTTCTCATAATTTACTTTGAGTATATTGAAAATAGAACAACTGGATAACAAAAAATCACACAATAACTTTTATATAGGTTTCTGTAAATATGAAGCTTCAGTCTTTAAGCATGTGGCGATTTTGATTGCAAAAAATTTGTCAAAAGCATTGCAACCGTTTGAATTTTTACAATTTATTAGTGTAGAAACACCTTTGTAAAAATTTGACTTAAGAATGTGAAAGTAGAGGATTTATCCTTTAAAATAACTCCAAGAAGGTATACGCCTTCTTTATAGGAAGTCACAGTAATTCAAAACTGAACAATGTTCCGATCTACTATTTGATCAATTTCATGAGTTACTGTAGGTACATATATTTCAGTAATTATCAAAGTGGTACAAGTCAAAACTTTAAAAAAGTTGAATTTATTACTTATTTGGTATTGAATCGGCTTAAATTACAAAATAAGTGAGAAGTTCAACTTTTAAAATTCTTGACTTGGATCAGTTTTATAATCACCAGTACATATATAAAATATGTATCATTTTAGTTTCTAAAATGTAATCTTGACTTATATCTAAAAGTCGTCGTTCAAGTCGAGCCTTAAACCTCGAAAATGATTTTTCCATGAACTTCACACGTGAAAAATAGAGAGCTCGGAAATTCACGTTGAATCAACAGAAAAATACGTTAAACGGACAGTGGGAGTATCCTGCCGAGGATTTTGGTCAGTTAATCTTAAACCGCAGGCTTGTAATCGTCGGATATTGGTAGGGGCAGGTCGGGCAAAACGGCGCGACGTGTAAAACGACCACTAGCCTGCTTTCGCAAACGTTTCCGAGCTGCGATCAAACATCGTAATTCGTCGGAAATAACGCGACCGACCAGGCGAATTTGTCGTCTGTTTGCCGTGTAAGCGTCGGCTCCAGTCCAATACGATAGCGTTCGTCATTAGGCTAATTATTAATGCCCTCGTGGACGAGGTCGATGACCAGCACGCGGACGGGAACGTGTCGCAAATCAAATTGAATGAAAATCACGCATTACATGAGAGTGAAGTCTATCGGAGTGTGTTACTAGTTCTTGTCCTTATGAAAGGTTTCATCCTGAAAATTAGTGGTGGAGTTATACAGAGTTTTATTGGGATATGTAATAATTAGAAACATTATATGTACAAAGTAGATGGATCTAGTTTATTTTTTATATTTTACTTTACTTCGTATGTTTTACGAAGTAAAAGAGACTCATTGGGGTTTTTGTTATTAAAATCGTGAGCATTGTAACTTTTTGTTGGTGTGTAGCTCTGGTGAATAACAATTGTGTTACAATTGTAGGCGTCGCTATCTGAGTTACGGATAGAGAGTAATCGGATTAGGTTATTTTGAGTTTATATACGAGGGACTAGAATGGCTACTATATTTACCCGATTTAAGACTGTGACTTTTTTCTTTGGGGCTCTTTAAAAGAAGAAGTTTACTAGAACAGTTTAGAAATAAAGGAAAAGTTGCAAGGAGCAATAATTTACACTTCAAAAGAAATAAAATGACTTCTTATAAACAGCGTTTTTGAGTTATTTAAAAAAGAGTTGGAATTTTGTCTCATGAATGAAGACAATCATTTTGAAAATATATATATCTAAGAGTTACAAATATCTAATATTTTATAAATAATAAGAAATTGTGCTATTACATTTCCTCGAGTTCTTTTCTGAGTTTTTACTTCTTTCATCTGCCAGTAAACATCCTGTATATTTATTTTTCTGTAATTTGAAACTGAAGAAGTAAAGTCGAGAGATTCTTTTAGTTTTCAGAATACGTTTATTGTTAGAGTTTGCTGTTCGATGATTATTATATAATAATTCTATAATTTGTTATTTCTACGATTTTTGTGAAGAATAGTATCTCGTTGTTCATGAAAAAATTTCTTGTATTTATAGTATAGTGTCTTTGCTACAGTAACTTCTTAATTAATTTATTCATGTATTACATTTTATTCTCAAAAATCATTCTAAAAGATCTAAAGAACCCAGTTCTGCGAAGAAATTATCCATATTTTGCTGCTGTAATGCATAGGTAATGAAGTATATAATTAAATGTATTATTCATCATGTAATAATAATAGAATATTAAACCAGGGAAATTACTTATTCCAAAACGGAACCTAACTAATTACCCATTCTGAAAAGACTATATCGTTGAACAATAATCTACTTATTAACAAGATAATACACCCAATTCTCTAATATAACCAGCAATCGAACAAGCATATAACTATATAACTACTACCCACTTTCAGGCACATACGTAAAGTTATTAAAACCAAACAGAAGTACACAACCCACTTCCACATTCCATTTTCAAATTCCTACATTCTCCATATCCCTCAAATTCGACTTCCTCTGAAACCAATCTAAAATGCCAATCGTACTGGCTGCACACCACTGTAGATGCAATACAAACAGAATGCCGCCCACCTATGACAGTCGCTGAAAAAATCAGTGCCCGAAAAAGAGTGCCTCGCTTTCGAAATTTACTTTTGACCGATGACCCGTGCTTATTACTTCCGCGGTGCGTGTTTTCAATGAACCACTGTTAATCGTCGGTCCGATCGTCGAATAGGAAATGTCACGATCCTTCCTCGACACCGAAATGGGTTTAACGACGGCGTTATCGTGTAATTAGCCTTCGCGCGGCGAACGCGATTACGCTCGTTCATTTCGTTACGGTTTATCGCGCGATGGGCCGCGTTAACGTTGTCAACGAAATCGCCGTCTTTGCCATAGGCCCGGCGCATTATGCTCACCGCCGGATAACGAAGCGTAATGGCGCTCGTATCTGATTAAACGCTTGGAGGTTTCAGGGGGGGCAGAATCCGAGGAATTTGTTGCCGATGAGAATCTGTGCTCCACCAGGGTGGATAATAGAATACCTGGGAAAATATCAGCGTGGAAGAGGGAGAGGGTGAGAATTGATAGTGCTAAAATATGGGTTATACTGCGTGTGGGTGTTGTGGAACAGGGTAGAGTGGGTAAAAGTAACACTTTTTACATTTGGCCTAGCTATTAATTAGCTTTTAAAGATATGAAAAGAAAATGTATGGCTTAAGAAAGTATGTTTATTGGTACATCATTTGACCATCGTTTTGGCCTTATGTGATAAGTAGTGAAAGGGTTGTGGCAATTTTCTGCGGGTAGTGTCATTGTTACTTTCGTTTCGGAGGGTGGGAAAGTAACATATTGTGGGGACAGAAGTAACACTAATTGTTTCGAGGACGATTAAGTAAAACATTTTTTCTAATTCAATAATACAATATTTTGAAATATATAAATATTGTGAAATATATAACTAAGCATATCTTGAGTAACGATGAAAAGAAATATACTTTAAATAAGGAAAGATAAAAAGTATAACCAATTTCATACATTTCTTTGGTATTACATATTGGTTTACTGATATCTTTTATCTCCCTCAAATTACAATTATGATAGTAATCTTCAATAATTCATTATAAATATTAAACATAATAATATCGAAAAAATGATTGTATAATATGTATTCTTTAACTTTCTCGAACTGAAACTCGCTAAAATAATTAAAAGAGGGACAGTTGCTACTCCAGTTGTTGGCGTGGGTGTCATTCAGTCTCTGCAACGAACCAGCGAATCAGTAATTTGCCTCCTTGAGCGTGGATGAATGAGAAATCGGCGCGTCGCGACAATCGGTAATTAAGCTGGCTTCTCTTTGCCGCGCTGATGATTGTCGACGCAAAGTCGCAGCAACGAGCGAGAAAATCGTGCAGAGAAGTGCGCGGAGAAGAGAGGAGGGAGGAGCATACAACCGCTGAATGTCAATGAGGCTTATTATAGTCGATAGTGACTACTGTACGGATTGCAAGCGCTTGCTCGCAACATTATGCGAACACGTGTACCGAATAGAGAGAAAGAAAAGCTATATCGCGTGTCTGGCAAAACGCGATGTTTACGTTAATTAAACGTAAAAGCAAGGGCAGAGAGAAGAACTTTACTCGGAATTTCACTTATGAAAGAACTGTCTAGTAAAAGGGGCTTGCAGTCTGTTTCGATTTCATTTCTTCTGTTTACTGTTGTGCATTGGATCAATTGTTTCTTTTATATCTTTTAAAAAAACAAATTTTCTCAGGTTTATTATTTTGGGGATAATACAGCTTTAGATGACTCTATTTTTTTTATAGATATTGTATTCAGTTATATACACATACATATATGTACGTGTGTACTTATATATACATACATATAACTGTATATACCTTTACACCCTTATACAGTTTATTCCTGAGGTGGTGAATATCAAAGTGTCTACTAAAAATAGTGTGGAATTTCTTTAGTTTCATCAGAAAGTATTAGTTATTAAATTATATATAGATATGTCTGATAAAATTATATGATTAATCCTTGTCCACTGTTTGGGTTAGTTTGACTTCAAGTTTAATTTTAATTTTTTGTGCTTTTTTAATAAGAATTTAATTTAGTGTGAAAATACAATGTACACTATTTAATATGGTAGATATTCGTTTAACTACTTAAGCAGTGCACAGAGGTTGATTAAGAAGGTTAAAAATTAAAAATTCTGTTATTTGATTTTCCGCTTTGAAAACAATTTTTTATACGCCAAACTAATACTTTTTCATGAATAGAAGTTGATGAAAATTTAATAATAATAATATTATAGGTAATATACAATACCTATAAAAATGAAAATAAAAATAACATAAGGAAAATATAACACAACAGAAAGATCAAAGTCTGCTGTTTTAATTAAAAATTGTTTCCTCTCCAATCATAAGCTAAAAAACAGAAATAATCCATAGTAAACTAAACGTAACACACATTAAAACAAGACGAAAAAATGAGTAAAACACAAAATGGAGAATGGCGAGGCTCACCGAGTTTTAACTCTGTTACCAACTTTAGTGTGATACATTTTCTAAATGATTAATCCGCTCTACGTCCAAAATCATATATTAAAAGCTTCAGTATTTCAAGCCTTATCGCTATATAAAACCTCATGAAAAAGTCAGCGGTACACTGAGGGACCTCTCGTTGCAGGTTCATCTCGGTCCTGATTCGAGGACAGCACGATGGCAATTCGAAAATTGAGCCCGCGATAACAATGATTCTTTAATGAAGCCCCGCTGGCTGCTGTAATTAAATTACACAGGAAACTGGATCCGTATCGAGGAGAGAGCTGGGCCACGGTTTTCCTCTTCCTTTCGACTGGCTGAGCCTCGGACCGCGTTTCTTACAGCCAGCGAAGCTCGTGCTAAGCGGCAAATGAAAGAAATCGGGATCCACCGCCCACGCCTCCTCCCATCAGGATGCGAGAGATAATCGTTGGGAAAATGCGAGGCTCCGATAGGAACTGGAATGGAATTACTAGAAAGGCGCCTGCTCTCCGCGTGACGGCACGCGCTTTTCGTGAATTGTTCCGCCACGCGTCTCCGAGCGTGGACCTGCAATCCAATTAACCCAATTGACTCGAGGTACCGATACGTGGCCCTAACACGGCACGTCGCTCGAATGTCAATATTTGTCAATGACCAAACGGCAATGGTCACCCCGCGATTGCTTGTTTGCGCTCGCAGCTTCCTGCGATCCAGTATTCCTCTCACGGCGCTGATTGTAATTATTCACAATTCTTCTCCTTTGTGGGATCGAGCGATTCAGCTCGGCGTCAGAGTTTAATTCTTGGTGAGATAATAAGGTCGTTTAGTTGGTGACAAAGATTGTAGGAGTGACTAGTTTTTAATAGAAATATTAGTACCCTTTCTTTTCTGCAGGATCAGAAGGTGGCAGAATTTAATTTTCGGTGAGATAATAAGGCCGTTTAGTTGGTGACAAAGATTGTAGGAGTGACTAGTTTTTAATAGAAATATTAGTACCCTTTCTTTCCTGCAGGGTCAGAAAGTGTCAGAATTTAATTTTTGGTGAGATGATAAGGTCATTTAGTTGGTGACAAAAATTGTAGGAGTGACTAGTTTTTAATAGAAATATTAGTACCCTTTCTTTTCTGCAAGGTCAAAAAGTGTCACAATTTAATTTTTGGTGAGATAATAAGGCCGTTTAGTTGGTGACAAAGATTGTAGGAGTGGCTAGTTTTTAATAGAAATATTAGTACCATTTCTTTTCTGCATATATCACAATGCAGGATTGGTTGACAAAGATTCTTGAAAATTTGATTATACTATTCTCGGGAATATCTGTTTCTTACGTCCAATTGCTTTCAAATCTGCATAGAATTCTTGAAGATTCTTATAAACTACTGAGAAAAAAACAAGTAGCAATTTGTAGAATCAGAATCGGTCATACAAAAATTACCTAGTTTTATAATCCAGTTTTATACCCAAAGTATAATAATTATCAAAATTTCTTTAAAATCAAACCACTATTAGAAGACAATTTTTCATAAAGGGAACATAGACAATCTCATCAAGTTTTTAAAACCATCCAGATTAATTCTGAGTTGTCATACCTATTCTAGAGCACACGATTGTCACACTGTGTTATTTAGACCCGGTTCAATTTTCAAATAGCTGCTGTTAAAAGAATAACAGTAATATTTGATCGAAACAATTTTCAGATATTCTTTGAATATTGTATGAATGACCAAGAATTTGATGCAACTTTTACATCTTAATAACAAACAAGACTGTAGGGAAAATATTGATTGAATACAAAAGTTTTCATGGGGTTTGCTGTAAACAAATATATTGTGTTACTTCAATAAAAATAATTTATAATTGAAATGCAATTGCCTATATTTATAAAAGACGTACATATACACGCCAGAGAGAAAACACGACTCTAGAGAGTTTCTCTTTTTCTCGATTTGTCCTTCACTTTCCGTGCTGAGTATTCCATTAATTTTAATTAATGTACTCACTCGCCGAGTGAAAATTAATTAAATTAACGGTTGATTAAATTGATCGGGAGGTCGATGTAGCACGTGGAAGCGTGAAACCAGAGGTACTTGCTCGTTTTTTTTTCGTAGCGCGAATATGCCAAGGCTAAAGACAGTTTTTGATACAAAGTGCTCCTTTACATTTATATAGATCGAATTTTTAGTATATCGAAGGAAACTCGGAGCTTCTCAAAGGCGTCTGCTGCTCTAGGACTGAAAATAATAAAGGATACATCCCTTAGAATTATGAAATATCATTTCTACGAATTCAGAATTTGTCTAATCTTTGCGTGAGATTAAAGCTGGTCGAAAATTCATCGTGTAACCTGTTTCCCAGACAGAGTGCATTAAAAGGACCGCGAGCTTAATTTCTCATCCCCTGTTCTTGTTTCTCTGGTTCAGAGCTGCAAATTTCAGACTGAAGTTTCGAAAACAGATTTAAAGTGAAGAGGAAAGAACTGTAACTGCAAAAAATATAGTGTATTACTGCGAGAAAAGTGTCGCACGCAAAAATTTTCACTTTCAATTTCATTGCTTGGAATATCTTTTAATACACAGACTTACCATTATTTATGATTTTGAATGATAAATTTTGGGATAAATTTTAGCTAATATTTTCATAATGTTGTAATTAAGTACATAATTTTGCAAATATAATATTTTCTTTCCCCTATTCTCAAGACAACAAACCAAATAGTATAGTATGTAGTATGCAACAAACCAAACAAAATTATTTACGCTAAATAATTTCAAAATATAATAAACATAATAATGAGCTTCTAGCGAAGAATTATATTTTTCGAATGCAAAGTCGTTTCACATTCTATCTAATTTAATGTATTAATTAAATCCGTAAAAAATTGTTCTGAACAGCACATAAACTATTTTAATTACGTATATAGCATCTACTGTACTTAGGGAAAGGAGTAGCAGAGGTACATACTTAGTTCCCCTGCAACGATCAAACTTTCCCCGTTGTATATGTATAATTTGCAAATTATATCATATAGTGAAGCGCAATTACTCAACGAAACTCGGTTGACCATTTCTACACCCAATCAACCACATACCAACATCCCCGCGGAAGTTTGTCAGCACATAGTTGCTCGCATATTGCAGACGCGTACAGTATGCAGGACTTTAAGTGCAACTCGTAAGGCCAGCCACTTAACAAGGTATTATTAACTAGGGAACGTCTGCGTGGAAGTTAGCGGAGCTACGACCACGGGATGTTGGCGTGCACGAGGACACAAGGCTGTCGGTGGGTGCAGCTCCTCTTAATAATGGCGTTTGTTTTGTTTCACACGACCGACACGGGAAGACCGCGGATTTGGCAGAAGTTCCGGCTGCGGTTGTCCCGTGACACTCGTGCTGCATGAAAATGCGCCCACGACTTCGTATGCGATACAAATTCCCCTCTTATCGCCGAACGATTCAGTGGCAACTGAACATTATCGTATAGGGGATGATTTGATCTTCGAAAGTGGTAGTTTCTTTATTTCCCTCCAAGTTGGAAATAAGGTACGCTGAATTGTTTCTTGTGGATTTTTGTACTTAAAATTGGAATTGGTTAATATATCGTGGAGTTAAAGGAACGAAATTTATTCGATGATCAAGTTTACGAATTTATGTGTTCTTTACAATATTTAAATTGAATTTAAATGTTTATATTTTCTAATTTTCAAACTCTTATACATATTTTCAAATTTTTAAATATTCAGATTTTCAGTATTTTAAATATTTAAATGTTTAAATACTGATGAATTTAAAAAGATCGAAACTATCAAATGTTATCATTTTCGAATTCATAATTTTTGAATTCACAAGTTATCAAATATTTTAATTTTCAGTACAAATACTCAAATTTAAGAAGCTTATCATCATCAAATTTAACAACTTTGAGTAATAGTAATTTCAAATATTTTAATTTTTGACTTCTCAAGTTGTCAAATATTTAAATGTTTAGATTTTGAGAAATTTAATTATAAAATATTTAATATCCAATTCTAAATATTTTAATATTTACACATTAGAATCTGTTAAAGAAGGACAGTTTCAAAATCTTGACGATATCTACAAATTGGTAAAGATTTATTAAATATTGTACATTATACGTTAAAGAAATAGAACCTAAATCAAAATTTGCTCCATTTTTCAGATATTTTAATTTGTGCTTTATTCTTCACATTTTTTATACGTTTGAATATTATATGTGTATTTTGTAAGTGTTTATACATTTCACATTTCCATTAATACATCAAAATTCTATTTGCAATTTATAAAATAAGAAATGATTTCCTATTGATAATTTACATTACAGAAGCAAAGTTCATCGAAAATGATAGGAGTCCTAATACTTACTTTTGAACGAATGTGTAAATTAATCTCAGAAACGTGTCCCCTATTATAATTTTATCAATGAGTCGTGGACCTATAGCAAGGAAACGCTGTACATGTATAATGTATAGTGTTTTATTCGTGATAGTTGCTAAGTAATCACATCCATCTTCTTGACAGGATGTAACAAACGAGGCATAGCCACAAGTTCTGAGAATCTATTGTAATTAAGTTGGTAATTATAAAGATATACAGTAAAATCTCCGTGGCAATGAGTTGAAAATGTTGAAATGAAAATTTAAGGAATTTCATAGTTTTTCGCAGGTCATTCATTTAGCCGAAAAATAGAAACTTATCTGTTACACAATTTTGAAGAATAATCTATTATATTTATTAATCCTCTCGGGATCAGATGTTTTCGACCTGTAAGAGAACGTTATTTTTATTATTTATTAAGAGTAGTAGCTTAAACAAGCTTCATGTAAAATTTCATGATTTTAAGTGTTTAAGTTTGCTAGTATTCGAGGACCAATGTTCCATATCTGCAAGTTCACCAAAAACAAATAGAGGGTGTTCGACAACAAATGGCAGAAATTTAAAGGGTTATATGTATATTACATATAACATCAAGGAGTTATTATATAGTATACATAATGACCAAAATCAATCTATAGCGAGAATGACGTATTGAAAATTCTTGTGTATCTCAATATTTGTGTCGGTTATGTTGACTTGTGAAATGGGACTATGTGAGAATCTTGCAAAATTGGTAAATCTGTTTTCCATGATGGTTATAACGTATGAGCTAATTTTGCATACTGATTATGACGGATATATACCCTAGTGGTGAAAACTTCATCCTACTGTGGAGCACACTTTCAGTAACAAACCACAGCGCTCGAGGGGTTAAGAGGCGATCCTACATGACAAAATAGGACAAAATCAAGAATGACAAATTTGCGTTTAAAGTTTTTGTTTCAGAGTTATTAATTGTTGAGAAAATGCTTAAAATACGGGTGAAACATGTCTGACTCCTGATTTATTCTACTTATTTCGTTGTGTTTTATGTAACTAAAGTTCTGTGCTAACTGCTTACACAGAGCCTAAAGACTTGTTCAGATTAGTTAAGTTACTGGAATTCAAGCAGCTTGAATACAAGTGATTTGAAGCAACTTGACTAATGTGAACCTGTTATTTTACTTGACTTCAAACATTCCTTCAATTTTCTAGTTCGTCTAGGCACGTGTTCAGATCAGTCAAGTTACTTGAATTCAAGTGGCTTGAATACAAGTGATATGGGACAATTTGGACAATGTGAATGTATTATATTACTTGACTCAAGATGTCTTTTCTAGCTTAAAGTGAAGTTGACGTCCTTTCAACTTTTCCTTACTTTGAAATATGTATACATTAATTGACATATATCATGATGTATACTGTACCATACAAGGCAAATTTCAAGTAAATCGACAAAAGTGTGAACGTCAAGGAAGTTGTCAAAAGCACACGTCTTGTTTGGAAAATATATAACCAAATAATCAGCGTGGATCACCTCTTCCAACGTCATTTTTATTATTTTTTTATGACAGCCTAAATTCAAGTTACATTTCAATTCAAACCACTTGAATTCAAACAACTTGACCTGTATGAAAATAAACTTGACATCAAGCTAACGTAAGTGCCTTGAATTCAGATAACTTGACTAGCCTGAACAAAGCTTAATATAGGTACATCAGCATTAGAGTAAGTCCCAAGTCAGACATATTTCATTTTTAGTCGTTTTTGCAACAATTAATGGCACAAAACCCTAGGCATAATTTCGTTATTTTTTATTTTCGTCCAGTTGGACATATACAATCACCTCTTAAAATTTCTCATACCTGTTGTGGATCATCCTGTATATTAATTATTCAGTTTCTGTGAACTAAAACACAATGTTACGTGTACATAAGATCGAGCGTGTAAGGGTTAAGCAGAGAGTGATACGGTTCATTTCAGAAACTGTTCATCTTCCTATGCCCCAGCGCTTATCCGTTTACTCTGTCAAATATTCTGCTACAGACGACCTGCTTCTACGCCGGAAGAGGTAGCTTTGCAGGCGAAGGGAAAAGAGTACGGCTTTAATCTCAGATCGCGTTACAGATCTAATCGTTTGAAACAATACCATGTGTTGGCCGCATTTCCACGAGCTCACGCGACCGTTTCCCTGACAAAATGATCCTTGCTCGCCTAATCTCGCGACCCGGCATTGTGTTTAACTCGCCGCCATGTTTGTCAGTGTTGTTCACATCGACCTACATCGAGTGTGTAACGTAGATATTAACACCGCGTGTAAATCGACCACTCTGGGTTGCAGTCCCTTCGTTCTTCAGGATTAGGCGACAGCATTTTCTCTGTTAACACGTTCTTTGGTACAATAGGAGAACATTATGGACAGAATCTTAGGCAATGACTAATTCAGTTTCCTGTATCCGCTGTTTCACCTTTGAATTAAGGATTTGGTTAATTGGAGATACGATAGTCTGTTCGAAGGAATTTTTGCTTTCGATGTAAACAGTAAGTATAGAGAGGTTTTTGGAAAAGATTGAGTCAAATTGATTGAGTCAAACGATTTAAGGTTGTACCTATGTGTAATGGCTGTTGAAATAAAAAATATGTCGACAAACATATCACACATGTTCTTTGAAAGTGACACAACTCAGGAAACGTGATTTTTTAATTACAGCTATAAATCGGTTTGGTAAATACACCTCTATTTATTGTTAAAAGTTTGTTAGTTAAATATCATAATTAAAGATTCTTTCCAAAGAACTTTTGAAATATAAATTACAAATAATTTAAATAATGACAAGAATATTTAATATTTAATATTTAATTTAATACTGGTAACACAACTATTTTTAGACTATTTATTCAAGTAAGATAACTTTCATTAAGTAAAACTACTCTTTATGACAGTATTATGTATTTAACACAATTGCAACCGTATTTCTTCATTTTAGTACATATTTGACGTATTAGTACGTCATCGGTTGTGAAATGATTGATAAATAATTTTCTCTGAAGCGTATAGGCAGTTTTTGCTTCCTCGGAAAGACATAGTTTTTTAAATTGTGTCAGTTCTTAAATACATATGTGTTATGAGGGTGGAGCAGTGTGTTTGCAAAAAAATAAATTTATAGACAAGTAAGTAAATTGAAAAGAAGAATTAATTTCTTGGACATGTAAAAAAACAAAGGGTGTTAAATGACAGATATTACAGATTTTAAGGGGTGATCCTACATGTTAAAGTAAGACAAAAATAAGAATAGACAACATAGTGTTTTAGGCTTCTCCACTTATTAGTTGTTTGTAAAACGCCTAAAATACGATTCAAACATTTCTGACTTGGGACTTATTCTATTGATTTCGCTATGTCTAACCTACCTAGTGTACGTCAGTAACAGAATAAATTCCAAATTATTACATTTCACACGAATTTTAGTCATATTTGCAATAATTAATCATTCTGAATCGAAACCCTTGTTTTTTTATCCTATTTCGACATGTAGAATTGTTCATTAAGATTTCTGACACCTGCTGTCCTACATTGAAAAGTTCCCAGTATTCTGCAAAGATTGAGTTACATTCTATGGTATGCAGATTAATCTTGTAGGATCTCTAGTATCCTTGAACCTTTTTCTCTGGAGATTGTTACTTTATTCTAACAAGAATCATATTAACCTAAATTCACTGTATGTACAAGTATTTGTCGCGATTTATTGAAAGTCTAGAGATTTATAACAGTGACTAATGAGTAGATTGCAGATTTTTATGCAAATTTATATTTTCATGGATGGAATTCTAGAAAGAGAATAAAAATACCAAGGAACGGAACAAAATTCTCGACCAGACCAAAAAGGGAAGCTAGATCCATTAAATCTCATATTTACCCTGCAATTCAACACACTCAGCACTTTCTTTTCAAGTTTCTTAATTCTTCAAAAAAGGATTTAAATACTCTGACTTAAATTAAATTAAATTCTGACCTGACTTTTTAAGATTTTCTTAACACAAATATGTTTGTTCCGTTAAATGTTATTATACACATACGATGTACTTTACTTTTATAATTTTATGTATTTCTGCATATGAAGTTCACTGTGTACCTTTTTACATATTTAAGTTTCCTATAAATGTGTGAAATTCGCAGTTCAGTAATCAACTTGAGGCGTTAAGAAAAAATAGAGAGGCCTGTTTTACCCATTTTAAAGGTACTTTCTTCTCAATAACTATAAGAGATATTTAACCAAATTTTAACCACATATTCCTTGTGAAGAAATACACGAACTGGTGTATGAATTTTGCTGTTTCTCATTTTCTTCTATTGAGATCTGAAAAGAAAGAATGCATATTTCGAAAAATTATGTATGTTGTATCAATTAGCATTTTTAAATTATAACGTATAAATATGCACAAAAAGCTCAAAAACATGTTATTAAAATATGGTTTTTATTTCTTCGACAGTATTTAAAAAAGCATTGGGCAAATTTTTATTCGGATAACAGATAACGAGTAAGACTGAAGTATAAAATGTTATTGATTAATAATGAATAAATACTCGATCAAATCAGGATTTATTTGAACGAGAAATTATTTGTATAAGAATTCATTTGTATAAAATCGTATTTAAATAATTTATTCGTATGAATCTTGAGCAAAAAAAAGTTGATATATGTTCAAGCGATTTCCACAATATTCATTATTTACAAAGGTATTTAATATTTTCATTCGCCGTCACATATGCTTTACTTGTCTTCGCTTAGAAGATACAACTTTTGTAAGCAGAGAATTAATATCCAATGAGCTGTCTTTCATAATATAAACCACGTTTGTTTTCCAAGTGCTTTAAGAAAAGAAAAGTGTCCATGCAATAAAGCAGCATTTACAAGATGTTCATACTGTAGAAGATATTTACGCTTTTTCTGTTTTTATGATGCTTACCATCCCACTCATTGCCACTCATTGTCAAGTTTCCTTATAAATTATATGTAAATGCATCATAACAGATATTAAAAAGGACTTATTGTTAGATATTATTTTCAACATAGAAAGAAGGAAGAAAAAAATAAACAGAAAAAAGAAAAAAGACTATTGAACTCTGCCAACCGTTATACTCGTGCTAAGAAATTCAATATATCAAAAAGACGGGAAATGAAAATATTAAATATCTTTGTAAATAATAAGTATTGATGAAAACGTTCGAACACGTATCAACTTTCTTTTGTTCAAAATTCATCAGAAAAAGTTTGAATAAAATCGATGATTTTATCACTGTGTCTTCTCCTTGTTAGATAAATATTTATCCCAAACAATTCGAATAATGCCCAACTCTCAAAAGAAGATACGTAGGGTTAGCAAATTGAACCTAGATGAGACAAACCTATTTATTTTCCCTTAAGGGATTACATCCACATAGAGACCCACAGGAAACTTACAAGTCCAAAAATTTTTTAATAAAAATTACCAATGGAAGTGATGCCAAATGTTTTCCACTAAAAGTTACATCTCTTAGCTATATTATCCTAGATTTTCATGATGAAATATTATTAATTCAAGAAGATATTGCTGTTAATAGGAGACGTGTTTTTTCTAACCGTTTGTTTGTGAACATTCCCTAGCCCAAACGTTGCATCTGAAAGGAAAAAACCGAATGGATATCGAATATAGATAAACTTTAGAAATCCTTGACAATCTCCGAATTTTGATTTTGCATTTTGTTATAAATTGGTGGTCTTGTAAAATGGAAGTATGGAATTACGATGGAAAAATCGTATCTTTCTTTTTAATTATAGAAGAATTGGAAACAAAATCTTGCAAAATGAGATCGTCAAAGACTTCTAAATTTTATCTTTCTTTAATATCGATTTGGCTTTCTGCTTTTAGATGCTTCGTCTGGGCTAGTGAGTGTCCACAACTAAATAAAAACACGTTTTCTATCAATGGCAATATCTCGTTTACTTAATAATATTTCTTTATGAACATTTAATTTTAGTAGAAAAACATTTGGCAATAATTTCATTGATAAGTCTCTTTCTTTAAATTCTCAAACTTTTAAATTTCCTGAGGATTTCTAGGTGGATGTAACCCCTTAAAGCAACGTTAGCCTGTCTATCGCCCATTCCATTTAAGATCGCTTCGGTGGCAATGTACGACCAGCAAGTACCCTTTAAGGTACGTACATCACTCTCGCTCTCGTCCATAACCCATCGTAAACGTCTGCCATAAAGCGCTCAGAACACTTTCCCCCTTCAATAAAACCAGCGACCCGTCAAACCAATCGTGCGATTCTCGCTGCTGGAGAACAACAACCCGAATTTCGCATTAGTTGTTCTCAGCGTCGAGCGCGAAACGTCGCGCACCCGTCCCGAAAACCGAACTGTTTCCGCTGCTGTTCGATCGCGCGACTCGTGGGTGCCGCGTACACGTGCACTGCGACATCAAAGAGGCCGACGTATTAATTATGACAGGAAGCCGCCGCGGAGGCGAGGCGACGTTGCAGTTTTGGCGCACGCGAGTTAGTTACGAGTTCTAATTCCGGCAGGTACCTATTCACCGACGAATCTATTGCCATAGGCCAATAATCGAGGGAACACGATACGTGGCGATACAGCAAATTGCTGTTATATAGCGACGTTAATCGCGATGTATAGGTGTACGTAGGCGCACGTAGCCTGTCGGGCAACTAGCGGTGACCAATCAAAAGGGATTGATGATTCTGGGAGAAGAGTAGCTTTTCATTTAGAGATTCAATACGGCAACGAGGGCTTTGAATAATTTAAACAGCAATTTGCACTCGTGGAAGAAATTATGATTCGAGTGTCGAAGCAAACATTGTTGGATCGTCAGGCTTTACGAAGGGGAAGGAATTGCTGTGGAATCTTTCGAAAATTTAGAAGCTGAAGTATAACAAGTATTATACAGTATGTCCCACGAAATCCTGGACAGTCGATTATTTGCTAACCTATGAAAGATACGAAAAAAGTTTTTATATGAAATTGAATGGCAAGAGGGGGCTGATTTATTGGCCGTAACAATTTTTTTTTATCATTATTGTTTACAGAGATATGAAAGTTAAGTTTGGTTTTTTAAATGGGATTATATATATTTTTTTTTATCAGTAGATAGTACGTTTCAAGACGAATTCAGCAAACATTAATGTATACACCTTTTTTCAAATAGTTTTTAAGATATTACGCGTAAAAGTTTACTGACCAAAACCAAACTTAACTTTCATATCTCTCTAAACAATAATGATAACAATAAATCAGCCCCCTCTTGCCATTCAATTTCATATAAAAACTTTTTTCGTATTTTTAATAGGTTAGCAAATAATCGACTGTCCAGGATTTCGTGGGACATACTGTAGATGTAGGGAGCAAGAATAAATTTGTAGAACATAAAAGTATATATATATATATTTGTGGATTTTAACATGAAGTATTTTGAATAAATTATTAGCCATATAAATAATAAGTGAAATAACTTAGTCTAATATTTGCAGTATTTACTATGATAATCAATAGGGAATTTACATATTTCTTTATTAAATACTAATTTTCGTGTTCGCATTGTTTTAAATAAGTTTATATTTTGTCACCAGAATTGGCATTCTGAATGCAAAAAGTTAATACTTGCATTATTTAGCAGTTAACAACAAGATTCACAAATACTAATTTATTCATTTATCCATTTCAATCTCTTTAACGATGTTGTGCTTCTCACGTATTCAATTATTTTTCAAATTTAAGTGTTTCTGATACACCGATTCAGCTATTATAGATACGTATACATATAAAATTCTAATTTTGAAAATTTGAAACTTCTAAACAAGGGAACGTCAAATTCCATCATACGATTAAATGACACTATATACATTGGAATAATATAAACGAAGACAACTCAAATTATTTTTTCGCACCTTTAATAACTCAATCCTAGATGAGTGTAATAATTACTTACTCAGTAATATATTTATTTATATTCTTTACTTTCATTTAAATTATCTTTAATCTGTACAAAGAGTATGCACACAGTAAGAGTGTAAGAGATCAGCTTCATCTTTAAAATCGATAGTTACTAAATAAAATCATTCCGCATGCTCGATATGTTTCCTTTTCTAGAATCACTTACGCTCAGGAAATACCAGCAGTTCCATGATAACCTGTATGTAGCGTTTAATTAACGTCAAACTTTGGCGATTGGCTATAATTGCTCAACAGAGTTAAGCTAGAGCTAACGATGTGTCTAGGGTTTGGATTTCCATTGCGTCTCTCTTGAAGCGGATTGAATATCCGGGAATTCGTACGAACGTAGCGAGCATTTATTATCGGAGCTCGAAGTGAAATAGCACGACGCTTAGAGATACAATTACCCCACTAACGAAGCTTAACGCGAAAATGAGCAAAACTGCTCAATGAAACAAGAAACAATTAATTATTGTCCGACTTTTGGAAGTCGTGATTAATTAATATCTTTGATCTCTGCAATTACTTTGAGTTATACTGTTTGCCATATGATGGGTGACGTAAAACGAAAAGCGAGTCATATTCGTGATCCATGTATTTGATCAACTTCATTAATTCAGTCTTTTATCCGACAGAAGAAGTAACGTACAGTGTAATCCAAGAGTTACGTAAAAACGAAAAAGAAAGCGAGAAATCCTGGTATCTGGGCTTCTTTTAACTTTCCCGATATTTTTGCCACGTTCTTCGTACGGGTAGTTCAGCTGATTCCACAATAATTTAAGTGGACACCGTAGGATATCCCTTTCGGCCATAAACATAAATTTCACACCTTCTAAAGAGAAACTTATACGAAATTTTTACCAGAAATTACTGCCATATCGTACGAAGCTCAAATCCTGAAACTTCTTAAGATAATGAAAGTCATCTAATTTATAGCTACCCTCCAGTTCGGCTTCACCCTTAGAGAACCTTTGACATTTCTGGTTCAGCAGTATCGGACATTTTGGAAACTTCCTCTGGAAATCGAAGTTCTTCGTTCACTTCCTCCACTTGTTCCTTTTCCTTCGTTTCTCAGCACTCACCCTTGTTCCATTCCCATCCATCTGGACCAACAGTAAATAAAAGCCGCTATAGGTCACGAGACTGGAGACTCGCTAAGAAATTAGTTACAAAGCATCGTAAACACTTGTTATTTGACTTCACCTTTCATACTCGTCGTTCGGTCAGGAGCAAATAAAACAACACTCCCCTTGGTGCAACATAATACAAAATAGTGTAGAGGGTAAAATAAGTGTCAGTAGAAAATTTCACGCAAAGAATCGTTGATGCATGATCGGCGGGATGTCTGCCAGCAGGAAGCAGCAAAATGTGATCGTAACATTTTGCAGCGAGGGAGGAGGAAGCGGAGGCGAGACCTCTAAACTCGTGCAGACGCGTGGGAAGAGAGCGTGGGGGTGTCGCGACCCGAATTGAGGGAGGCAAGCAGAAAGAGGGAGAGAGGAGGATGATGACAGAGGATAACGCGCGAGAAAGTGATTAAAAAGAGAGGAAAGTGGAAACAGGAAGAGGAAATAGAGATGGAAAGGTCGATGTCGAAGGGGTGGTTAAATAACAGGGTTAAGGTAGGAGGATAGAGTGTGACGGTGACAGAAGCACGGAAATCGGAAGATAGGATCCGTGGAAGGGTGAAAAGTTGGCACGGCGAAGAGAACTGCTCGAAGAAAAGTTGACGTGGATCGAAGATATCGAGCTTCTCGGTAATTGAGTTTTTGTGATTCCAAGGGCGGTGGAGACGAATAATATTTTGAGTTGACGTTTCTGCTGTACTGGCGGATGTGAAGTTCCAATTAACTGATTTAGCGGGTACACAGTGAATTCTATTTGGGTTGCGAATTTGGTGGAACGTTGGATTCAGTAATAACCTGCTGGTCTCCGTCTTACCAAGTAGAACGGGTGCCTTCTTGGTCAGACGTTCGGGACAGGCACTTTGATCAGAGAGCGTAGAACGATGTGCAATCGAATGAGACAAGGGAATGGGACAGTAACCAGTCAAAGTGGAAAAGCAGAATGTTGTTGGGTCGAACAAGTGAAAGAAGATTGCTCGTGGTCGCGTACGTAGTATGAAACGACGTGGAGTCAGGTAGATGTGGTAGACGTGGTAGATGCTTGGTTAGAGGCGTATAATAGAAGAATGGAACAGCATTGACTAGATCAGTAGAATAGGACTGTGCTTGTTGTGGTAAATGAAATAAAATTGTGCTTGGCTTAGAAAGGAGAATAATGTAGCATGTAATTTGGCTGCAAGAATGCTCCTGTTCTTCATCGGATCAAAATGACGTAGCAGCGTTTAACCAGGCAAGTAGAATAGAATGACGCTTGATGAAGTAAGTAGAACAGTGTGCTGTTTAACTTTGACGAGACAATAGAGTAGCACTTGATTAAACAAAGAAACTACGATAGTCTTGGTTAAGCAAATTTTGTAAGATCGGCTTGAAATTCAAAACTGTGGCCGTAGATTGTGAGGATGGAGGTCAATTAGAAGAGGAGAGATACGCTCAGCTAGTTGGTTTAGAGCTTGATTAGGGATATTCGAGAATCGCTTAAGTTCTAGGAAACAAAAGAAAGTTGTATTTTGAAAATTTGTGGTGACTTTATTTCATCTTCAATATTGTCAAAAATAATACAACTGTTGCTTAGGGTTATGACCATTGCTGTATATTATCGTTTTCAGAACCATTGGTAGTGATTGTAGTATTGTATTGATATTATAATTATAAAATATGTCGTCAGTTAGGTAAAAGAACGTTGCTACTAAGAAAACGAAAAAAATTCTCAGAAAATTGGTTTAAAAGTCTATGTAGCAGAAAATGATTAATTAAGAAACTTATTACTAATTACTCACTAATTTCTTACTTTCTAGAGCTACTTCTAGATTCTCAAAATACTTAAAAATCACAATTGCTGTTATTAACCTTGTGGTTGTAAGGCAAAACGATCTAAGTCACATATTTCTATTTTCGAGATATTGGCATTTAAAATTTGCAACTTCAATACTGTCTTATAGACTTCTGCCTTCTTAAACCCTTATTTTTAGGCGAAGAAATTCTTTTAATGACTTGTCTTCTTCTTGAGAACATAAATCCTAGGTAAGGTGTCAATTAACTCTTTACCTCAAATTTTTTAAAAACGTGAAATAGATCGCTTTGCCTTCCTACCACAGAATTTTTCACTACCACCTCAGAAGCTCCAATTTTGGCGACCACCCCCGAACCCAAAATTTCGTCATTCATTTCACCGCGTTATTCCGCCTCGAATCGTTAGAATACCATAAACCTATGCACATCCAACCGCTGCCCTTTTCCCTGTTTCGTCTCCTCCATCATCCTGCGCTTTCAGCACACGTGTTTTCGCCAAATCAAACTAATCCAAACGCGATCCCTAAATCCCTCACACCGAGCCGCAGATGCGTACTATGGAAAGGGAATCCTCGAAAAAGCTGCGTGAAGGAGCAGAAGCGTAGGCAAGCGTAAGGTGAAAGAAACGAGGAAGGGGGGTAGTTAGAGGGGCACGAAAAGGACCGAAAAAGCCGGGAAGATAGCAGGGGAGGGGGCGAATTCCGCGTGCGGAACGCGCATGCACGGGTGCAGCGGCACGGTGCGCCCGGATCCTCAGTGCGCTCCTCGCTCGCGACGCGACCACGACGACCCTCTCGGCTCTCCCGGGAGTCCCGAGGGACTCCGGGCATCCTCGCGATCGCGACTACGTGCTCGGCCACCTGGCGAACAGGTGCCGCGGGAAACTCGGCGAACAGCCGCCGAGGCACATCGAGCCTTTAGTGAAATCCCTCGTGGGAACTGGTGAACGAAGGAAAACGCGCCATCGGGGACACGATTATGAATGGACCTGGTGAACAGAGGATGTCACGGGAGGAATATCTTCGACAGAGTAAGGACGATCGAGATTCTATGTCGGTTGAACGCGGCGATCGAAATTGCTTGAGGAAGGGTAGGAAGTGTCCCTCTTGGGTTTAATTGAGTTTTAGACAAATATGAGGCACAGTGTGGCATTGTACGAGGTATCGAGAGGGGGTGCTGAATGATTTAAAGTGTGTAAGAGTATATTGTTCGTAGAGGATACATGGCAAGGTGGTGAAGTAATGAACTTGAAGTTGTGGAATCGTTTTACGTGATTTAATCCTTCATTTTTGTAGCGCGAATTGTAAGATAATGTGGACAATGTTGTTAACTTCTACCTGTATTAGTATGAACAGATGGTTCCGAGCAAAGGAAGATACAAATTAAAAGATGGAGAAATTTAAGATTCCTATGGCTTCTTATGACTATTTCACGAGCTAAAATGTTGATGTAGATACTCAAGAGTAATTTACTTACTAATGTACATTAGATTCAATAAGCTTCCAATTTCTTCGTGTGCATATTAAATAGAAGGGGGCACCTGTAAAAATGTCATTCAAAAACTGGTAACAAAGTTATACCATTCACACTGTGAAAATTGTAATAGGCTACGTTGCAAAGTAACTACTGTGACTACTTATACCTGATACTTATTGGATATTTACATTTAATAGTTTACACATGGTGATTTATACGTATATTATCATGTCACAAAAGCCAATTAAAATCAGAGAGGGACACTTCAAATTCTTCTCTAAATGAAGTTTTTTTTTTTAATTACATTAGTTCAATTGCCTGGGTCCGATTTGTGTATTCCCATTTTTGTTTTCGCGTCTGGATGGTTGTATGTATGTGGTTCGACTTCGTAGAGGCCTTTCGATGTTCAATGGAATTATTTTATTAATCGACGTGTTAAAACTAAGAAGTGAATGAATGAAATTTGAATGATCGAAAATTAATTTTTCTGTGCCCTGCATTAATGACACACAAAAAGCGTAAGTTCTAATTCTTTGGTGTTCGGTTTAAGTTTTAATTGATCGTTAAGCTCCTATCTCTTCGTCTTCTGAAGCGTCTTAAGCTTAGCTTTGATAAGGATTACTCGAATTTGTGTCATACAACTGTGTAAAGTTGTTTCGTAGCTGAAGTCTCTGAATTGAAAGCTACTGTCAGACGTTTTCATTCAATTATTAATGAATTCCATTTTATGGAACTTTTTACTACTCCCTGTATACTGAATAAATTAAGGTACTATTAAAAATGCACCAACAAGCAGAAGTTGAAATGCAATCCTTTTCGTGAAACGGACGCATACAAATTTTACCTTCAATCACGTAAGCTTTGGTTCAAGTTTTAATTGGTTGTTAGATTTCCTTCTTCAAGGTCTTTTAAAGATTTCCTACGTTCCTTTGATTCCTTGGCAATCGTAAAACAGTTTAAAATTAATTTGTTGTAATTCAAACTTGTTAAATAGATTCCACTAGAAACTTTCGTTAATTAGTTTGCACTCGTACAGCTTCATCACGGATTTATACATCTCAAATTGTTATTTTGGGTTGGTACATTTTAGTTTTGTTATTTAATCGGAATAACGATTGTCTTAATTGATTGTAATGATTGTCACAAATCTTTTCATAAGTATTATTATACTTACGTGTTCAAATTTCAATGATGTACTTACAATGTCTTTTATAAATTTAGGAAACTGAACAAGAAGTAACTTTATATTCTTCGAGTCCTTTTTGAATCGATTGTGGTTTTCAGTTGTTTTACCAACGTTCTTATTTTCAAGAAAAATATGAAACACTAATTGTTGATATTTCTGTTCCTGATTTCTTGATATTATAATGAAATTTCTATCCTAGTTTGTATATGTAATTAACATACATTTAAAACACATGTGATTAAATTCACGTGTCAATTTAAATATTCTCCCTAAAGTCGTCCATCTTTCGAAATGTGTCGAAAATTGTGATCATTAAAAAACGGGACCCATCGATGGGGAACCTTGGCCAGTAGAAACGAGCGCGTGGATAACAAAAGGCAAGGACAAGAGCCCTTGCATCTCGCAGTTTTCCAATCCACACGCTAAATTAAATACCGCTTGAGTCGGATGGTTAACGAGAAATCGTTTTCAGTAGTTCGACCCAACTAACGACGGTGAATCGCTGATGGCCAGGCGCGAAAGTTTCTGTTAATCGTGTCGCGGTTGAAGACGCCTCGCGACACACCACACCACACTATCAATACGCTCACAGTTTCCTCACTCTCCATTATCTGTTCGATCAAACACTATTTCATTGTATTTCGCTGCTTTTAAATGTATGTGATCATACTGAGTGCTTTCCAGCTATGACACACAGTATTACACTGTGCTGTATTGTGTAAAGTACTTGTTGGAACACAATTTAGTTTCTTAGTGTAGTACCAGAGTGCATTATACTCTTATGAACCTATACAAGAATATTTAGCGTATCTAATTAAGTTATAATTTCAATGTTTCAAGAAGTGTCCAATTTTTGAACTATTTAGAATAGCATGATCAAGAAAGTAAGTGATGTAAGCTAAAAGCTGAATTTTATTGGAAACATTTTTGTTCTGTAAAGATCAACAGTCTTCTAATTTAGATGTTATTGAAATTACAGAGAATGAAATGTAAAATTATATTTCACTTAATGGAAAGTACAATAACAAGTACAACGAATTCGTCACGCCCTTTGTGCAAAGTGCGTAGGTTTATCGCGGTCCTTTTTAGCGTATGTACTTTCTTAGAGCCTTTCCACCGACAATACTGTTAGGTGTGAACAGTGAAATCATGGTTACCAAACGAAAATTTTATATTGTTGGTAGCAAACATGCATTACACGCTGTAACTTAGATTTTTGTCGTGTTGAACAGTGGAACGCTGTTTCTGTTAGAGTATTTGTCCCTGTTGAACACAGTGACACACTGTGTCGTTTGTGTCTCTACCTGGAAAACACCCATTACGAGTAATGCTCCAATCTCGGTTCAACTGTGTGTTAGAAGAGTGTAGTTTCAAGAACTGAGCGTAAGTGGACCGTGAGCATATCGATAGTGTGGTTCAACCCTAAATTCCGGATGTTCAGGTAAATCGTTGGCAGTTTATGGCACGGTCGAAGAGCATCTGCTATTTTTTAATTACGGGACTTTAGTTTATGATTTCTATGTTTATTAGGTGCAATGCATGTCCCAGTGAGAGAAATTAAAAGCTGTTAGAGATAATCTGGGGTCTTTGCTTTTCTCGTTCTCAATAGCGATGACGTGTAATAAACCGCGGGATTTGCGAAGGGTAGTTGGTCAGTGTGCCATTCCTAGAACTGACATATGACACGCAGGTATGTTACCTGAAGGAAATTTCCATTGCTGTCAAGGTCCCGATCATCCCTTCCAGGGTGACGAAGAAGGGAGGTTTCGAGGACTTCTGACCCACTGATTGGTCAGGTTCATTAATGAAATAGAAAAACTTTAAAATAGTGAAAAAAATACACCAAATATCTGAAACATTCCATGACAGAAAAGGTACCATAAAATGAATCTTGCGTCTTTATGAGCTCCAAAGTAGATGAAAATAATTATTAGGAAATTTTTAAAATCACTTACAACTCAACAGTATACGCATATAAAAAAAGGTGTGAAATAGAAATGAGCTACAAGTATATTGAATCTAACATATTCAATTTAAACTAGCAGTAGCTGAATAATCGGTGAACAGTTTGGAAAGCATCGAGGCTTCAAGGCTTTTAGAAATGCCTGTTAGCAATTCTTCTTTTAGAATGCGTTTCCAATCGACAATTCTGGGATAAGTGCCGTGGGGTTCATTACAGACCTCTTACCAAAAGGCATAGACTTCCCCACCCTGTCGCTAGATCCTTTAGGAATAATATTCCCATTTTTTAATAATACGGCGTCGGACCACTTGATATCTCTAAACATTCACTTTTCTTACAAACAGTCAGACGACATTTGATAGTTGGGAGGTCCAAAGTAGCCATCAGCCATCGATCGCTAATTGTAAAAGGACTGTTTAGTTTCATTCACCCTCTTCCATGGCCATTCTGAGTGGCCACCCTATTATCAATCAAATATATATAATTACCTTCTCTAAGGCAGCGTATTCTATTTTACCAAGAACATCATTGTACTGTATATGGTCATTACAATTACTGTCTGAACCGCATCTTTATTAACGTTAATAATTTTTAATAACTTTCTCTTAATCTCTTAATATCTCGTTAATAATTTTCTCTTCTCTGTAAGATCCTTCAGGAAAAATCTGCTTAGTATTCTATCTTACATAAATTAGGTTGATTCAATTGTCTTATTTTTTTCTTATCTGTATTATTTTATATTTTTCTTTACGTTTAATTACTTTACTTTATCTCAATTTTGTACATACACACTTCCTCTGTTATTTCATCGTATACTGAATTAATATTAGCTATTAATAATAATAATAACAATATTGATAATAAATTCCTAAAAGACCAAACAGTGTTTGGTTACATAATTCAAACCAAACAGTGTTTGGTCTTTAAACATTTGGTCTTTAAACAGTTTTGGTTTTTGGTTAAAATGCATTTCCGCTAACCTACCAGAGAGTTTAGAAGTCAGTTAGTTCTTGCGTTAGATGAGCAATTAGGCTCTTATCTGGTTCCAAGTTAGCACATGTAGCTTGAGTGATCCTTCGAAACTTCAGGCAGTACAATTAACAAAAGTCCTAACATCGGAAATCCTCATGATTCTTAGCTGTTAATATCGAAATCATTCACCGATCACATCCTATTTTCCATTCCTTTTCCATAACTCCATCGAAGCTCGATCACGTGTGTGGCGCTCGAAAACGACTCGAGGAGTTGATCTCGCGAATCTATAATTAAACTCGCGATCGACACCTCGAAGCGACAGCAGTTCATTTCCTACCGCTTGCCTCCCTTGAATAATTCATGCCTCGAAATATTTTCCTTTCCGTATCGTTTGACATTTAGAAATATTGAGAAACGTTTATGAAATATGCAAGCGAATATATGTAGCGATTTCCTTGTAACGTGAACGTTTACCGTTCGAGTAATCTTATTTTCAATAAACGACTCATCTTCTTCATCCCCATTTCTCTCTGTGCCCTTTTCTTCGGCACGGATGGGAAAATAGCAGCGAAAAGAGTTGAAAGTTCGCCGAGCGTCGATTCAATAGACACCGACTGCCTGTTCTGACACATCATTAGCGGTGTGCCTCCATTCTCGGCGAACGGATCGGAGGTAATCGCGATCTCGATCGCGGCTGTGGAAAATAACCCTTAACCCAGTCCGCGGACAATGATATCGCGCTCACGGATCAATGGTTCCTTTGTCTTCCCGCGGGCTCTCGAATCGCCGCTGAAAATATAACATTGTTTGATTACTGTGTTGAAAATAGCAATGTCATTAGTTATCTTTGTTCGGTAGATAACCAGTTAGATTACTCGTCGAAGGAAACTCGGAAAAACAATCGTACCTGCATTGAAAGCTCTACTTCCGTGAAGTGTCGTTCTCTGTGAAAGCATTCATCTTCACAATTTTTTTGTTTTATTGGGTTTAAATTGAAATTAGTCCTTTGACAACGGTGTTTATGCATCATACAGATTCGTATATTTTCATATATCTTTATCAAATGTATTCAACGTGTCCTGTATCTCCTAGTTGTGTTTAAGAAAATTTTGTAAAGAATTTTTCAATACGTTGTAATCTCGATTAACTGGATTTTAATTATTCCCAGTTTCTTTTATTCAGAATTAATGTTGTTTGATATTATCTCTGGCAAAAAAGTTTCGATGAAACGCAACAGTATAAAGTTATTAAAAATTGTATTAATATAAGATTTATGGGAATATTAGATCGGTTTGATACAGTAATATTTTCATTTTCAAAAACTATAATATTTTTAAATAATTTCGTATTCTGCGTTCGAACTAAAACTGTTTACCAGGGGTAGTACAGTCATAATAAGAATGCAGTAAAGTATCAATTGGGAGTTGAACTGAGATTTAATAATATTGACAGAGAATATTAAAATTAGTTACCATGAGGCTGCTTTCAATTTGACATTCATTTTAAACTAATTAATCGAAATTCAATTGTAATTTTAAAATCTTTAAGTCATTATAATTTAGTCCTAAACACTTTGCATAGTGTGTTTAAAAATGAAAATACACCATTTTTGAAAAATTTAACGTAATGCTCTAAAACTGTACAACAGTTGACTAGAAGCTAAAGTTTCTCGCATACTAACATTTATATTTTAATTTTATTGTTTGAACAGGAGAAAAAGTTTAATTTTTACCATGTAATATGCTGTTATTTTAAATATTATAGATGTATAACTTATATATAAATTAAACTATCGTTCTTGAATTCTAAATTGATATCTAGCTTTTTATATATTTTTATTTCATTTTATCTTTGCCTAAGCTTGGATTTCCTTTGGGTAGAAATCTACTTCTCGATGCTCAAACCTTTCTTGGACAGCATATTGCACAGCTGCATAATGTAGAAATCTTCTTATTCCATGTTTCCTCTGTAACTCAAACAAATGAAAATTAGATGGGGTCGCAACCAAATCCAAGGAGAAAATTTCTAGGTAATGCAGCTGTTCAGTACACTATTCAAGAATGGTTATGTATATCAAGAGCTGGATTTCTACCCAGGGGAAACTTTTCTGGTTGCTTCACCATGCGACAAATACAGAAATATTCTCGTACACATATATAGTTTTAATCGGCTTAAAGTAACAATGTCGAGCTGCAAAAATGTCGAATGTTCTGTTGATGTTTAATCTTCTAAAATTTGTTAGACAGTTATTAAATTATTGTTCAAATTCTGTTGTTAGGGAATCTTGGAAAATATGAATAATCAAAGTCCAGGCAATATAGTTTCTAGTCTATAGGATGTGCAATAACAAGTATCAAACATTTTAAAAAGTAATTCTACATACCAAAATAAGACGAAGATTAAGGGTGACGAAATTGCATTTAAGACTTTGTTTCTGTATTATTAATTGTGAAAAAACACCTAAATTAAGCAAGAATTGTGTCTCACTTAAGACATATTCTACTACTGACATGAATTAGTCAGGTCAGACGCAGCAATGTCAGTAAGTAGGGTTTTCAAATCGAACACATTTTACGTGAATTTCAAGCATTTTCTTAATAACTAATAACTTGAAAACTAAGCCTAATAATAATAATAATACTCACTTTATTGCGGGTAACAAGATCCAGTTTACAATGAAAATAGAGAAAAATGCAGGATACGATCGTGAAACAGCACTTAATAAAGCAACAACACAAAAACAAGGACTTAACGATAATAAATTAAGGTGTGCTCCTATTTAAAAACAGTAACCTACATAAACTACTTTCGAGTTCCTCTAGTTTTAGTTTCGTTTAATATTTTTTATTTTCCTCTTCTTTCGGTATATAAAATCACTTTTAAAAATTTCTGACACTTATTGTTAAACACCCTATATATAGAAAACTAGAAATTTAAGAATAACGATATAATTTGAGCGTGAATTATAGCTTACCCGTAATATTGATATTTACTAACATAAATCCTAGTTCCAAATAACTTTGTATATTTAAAGTTTTATGGATCCAGTTTTCAAAAAATTCAAATTTGCAATAATATGTCTTGAGAAAATTTATGACTCATTTACTCAATTACTGCTATCATAATTTCTGATGTTGTATAAGTTAAACCGTCTTAATCTTTGTAGAATTGTTGAAATTCAAGTCAAGAGAAAAATGTAGAAATACAAAGAGATCGTGCAAAGAGTCGATATCGAACATGTCATTAATAATTGACACGTTCGATAGCTTTTCACGCCTTCGGTTTGAGTAAACATTCCTCTAGGGCAGTAGTTGTCCCAAACGTTCGATAGACGATCACGTAGTAACGCGCGTGACTAGTAGCAATTTACTGAACATCGTGGAAAAGCACTTCGTTTTCGCCGCGATTGCGAGTCAACCGATTCACGTCTCATCTTGCACTTCCGTTTGATTTAGCGGCGAAACGAGAACGATTCGTTTCGCATTTATATCACGTGGGAAATTACTAGGGTCGTCAGAAATGTAATGCATACTTACGTATATCTCGAGAACGAACAGAGGTATCGGAGGAAATGGAAATGAGAATGAAAGTAGAATTCCTTGGCTTCAAAATGATACGTTTCTTCTTCAACGTAATCCCCATTCAGGGATATTTATTTCTCCAGACGCGTGACAAGCTTTTTCATTGTGTCACTGAGGTATTCCAGTGGTTGATTCTTGATCCAATATTTTCGTAAATTCTATGTGGTATATTGTGACGTTGAGGAACTTGAAAAGACGTGTGTGGCGTGTACGAAAATCCAAGAATCGATTATGTTACGAGAACAGCACAATAACGTTGTACATGTAATGTTGTGTTACATGTAACTCTCGACACTGTCTGAAAGTTGATGTTTGAACTTGTTTCACGCCCTCTATACTCATCTGATCATCATCTAATATTAATCTCTTTCTATACCTCAAGAGGGACTTCAAAGGTAGTGAAGTCCTGAATTAAGAATCAACCGCTGGAATACTTCAGTGACACAATAAAAAAGCGTGTCACTCGTTAAGAGAAATAAATATCTCTAAATGAGAATTAAGTTGAAAAAGAAATAGACCATTTTGAAGCCAAGGAATTGTACTTTCATTCTTATTTCGATGTTCTCCGATACCTCGTTTCTTTCTCGAAATATACCTAAGTGTGCATTACTTTTCAGCCAACCCTCGTATATTTTCGTTCATGGAAAATTCTACAGGAACTGGGAGTGTCGATATCTGTTCTAGAGATCGTACGAACACAATTTAATAGATTCAAAAGCGATGACCCACCCGTTAAGTAACGTGATACCATTCCCCATTAGCTGAAGACCCATTATTTGAGTCATTATTAGAAGTACCTTCAAAACGTTGTCGGTCACTAGGAACAGTTTTGCCAATATACAGTGGTCTTGAATACGTTAAATTTTTAAGGATGATGTCCTTGCACTATACGAATCTTCTTTCTTTCATTTGTCATCGTTTAATGTGTATAGTATGCGACCATGCCACAATTCTAAATAAAAGAATTTTTCTGAATACTTTTTCAGTGACTGCAAAAGGTGTCAGGACAGTTTAGTTTAGAATATACAAACTTCTCAATGATATAATTTTCCATTTCTATTTGCATAGTGTCTCTGCCGATGAGAATGCTGTGCCTTCGAAGGATTAAGCGCGTTGCACGTTTCCAACAGTTTGTGTAAGAGAATAATTAAATTAATGTATTGTAAGCAAAGGAATTAGATATCTTTATTATATTTTATTTTTTAATTAAAGATGGTCTTAAACGTTCCTATACATTAGGCTTCCTGTGTTCATTATCGAGAGTCTTTAAGCATTTAGTAATCAGTGTACTATTGGAGAAAAAGATGTCAAAATATTTTCTAGAAAACACTGTCAGGCAAAAATTTGAAGCTTTCAACATTTCTTAAATAACGTTCAAATGTATAAGATGAAAATTAACTTAAAATTAAAATTAAGATTAAAATTACAAAAATATAGACTGTTAATCGACAAAATCTACTTTAGCAGCAACATATTGACATTGAAATCTGTGAAAAGATTTTTCATACACACAGTTACATACTTCTAGTGACTTAAAAGTTGTATGAAACACAGAGTTTGTAACAAAATTTAATTTCTGATGTAGAAATAGTGTTTGATTATTGAAGCTCATGCAATATAGCGAAGAACGTGTTTAAACCTTCTGGACATACTTCCCAAACTATATCTTCGCCAATTCTTCTAAGTCACAGAATTTGTTTTAGAATATTCTTAAAATGTCAGTCTATGTAAAGGTGGGTCTACACTGCATGTTATACAATTTTGTTATGTAACAGGTAGTGTAGACTCACCTTAAATATGTAAGAAACTATATTGATTTTTTGAAACTTTCAAACTTAACTTAAGTGAAATGATTTGGAAAGAATATCGTCGAGCCAGTAGAACGACACAGTATATAGTCAGACAAGTAAAACATGGTCGTCTAGGAGCGTTCAACGTTAAAGAACAGTGATGACACTTATCAAATCAGTAAACCTGTAGTCGTCTAATTAAACAAGTGAAATATGACTACTGTTCGGTAGAACCATTATTTTCTTAAAAATTATTTAAATATTAAATAGAATGAATTTTTCAATATCTTTCAAAACTGTACCTCTGTATGACTCAACAGGGAAACAGAATCTTTACTATAGTTCCACAATTAAAGAGATTTATAGCTTTACTCCTCCCGCCCTAAAATAAAGGCTCTTCATTCATAAAAACCGAAAGTTTCCCCTAGAACGCGTCTGCCCAAAAGAAACAAGCGTATCAAGCTGTTGCAAATATTAAGTTGAAACGGTCGGTGGAAAAAGTTCCCTCAGGACGGAGCTAATTTAAAGTCACCCTCGGAAATTGATAAGTCCCCCTCCCTTCCCTAGAACCTCGCTTAATTACAATCCCCTCGTAGCTACGAAACTATTTCTTCTTCATTCTCCCGCGCTGCCTGTCCTCCTTTTTCTTTGTCGTTGTCTCGACGAAGTGCAACTTTAAATTAAGCAGATTCGCGAATCTGTTCGCTGCTTCACTGATTCGTAGATGTCTGTAATCTATGCATTTTAATCGCCGAGACAATTCAAGCGTTGTTTCGGACCGACGAGTCGTATAATGCAAATAAAAATTGATAGACTTGAGGCATTTAGTCTCAAGACAGGAATAGAAATAGAGAGCACAAATGATTGACGAAAAAGGTGTAATTATGAAAGGTTGAAGTTTAACTGACTATAGCAGTTATTTTGCAGTTTTAATAGTTTAATTTAGAATATGTTATGAATTGCATGGTTTTAACTTTCAGATGGTATCATGTCTAACATAATACCTTGAGATCACAGTTGTTATATTAGATATCATTCATAATAGTATGTAACGAATTCACAATTTTCTAATTCGTCAAGTTATTTATAGTTATTTTTCTTACGAAAATTAAGTTGTAGTTTATCTTAAACGAATATAATTTCGTTGCTAGAAGATTTGAAAAATGCCCTGCAATATCTCTATATCATTGATTAAACATAACAGTAAATATTAATTTTCTTCGAATTAAATAACCCTTGGCGACATTATTTATGAAATGACTTCATAAAAGTTGAATTAGTATAAATGTGCTGTGCCCTAACCATTCCAGCTAAGGGTTAAGTAAAATTGAAGGCAAAAAGAATGATTTAGAACTATGGGGAGATTCTATTTTGTCCTTGTGCATTTACAAAGATTTATAGATCTATCTTATTACTTAAAGAATACGTGTATACTTCTCCAAAAATTTATAAATTTCTGACATCGTTGAAAATTGGTAGTATACGTATACAGGGTGTCCCAGTAAAAATTACTACTTTGATTATTATTTTTTAACCTGTAAGAGTAATAGAGAAACATGATATAAAATGATATAAAATTATATGATATAAAATATGATATAAAAACATGATCATACACAGAAATGGACACGACCATATAATGACCCCTTTAATATCAAATAATTATTATTCAAAAAATTTGTCTATTGCTCTTGTAACTTAAAAGATAATCAAGGTGTTAATTTTTACTAGGACACCCTGTATATTTTTCTTAAAAAGTTTGATGAAAAAATTAGAAGCCTGAGGATAAAAAGTCCGAAAAATGCTTGTCGTCAGCTGAAATTGGATTCAGTGCTTGGAAATTATTTTTCAAAAGCAACCCTAAATACATAATGTTACACGAGATAAATACTTGAACAGTCTCTTACCAAAACGGTGTCATTTCCTGCGATGTATCAGCTCGTGAGAATTTCAAGTGTCGCCACGTCCCGAGTCGCGACATCTTCTATTTTCCGGTATCCGGTCCTCAAAGAAGCTCCGTTCATTTCGCGGTATTTGTTGTCGACAGTGACTTCCTTGGTTGCTGTCGCGAAACGACGAGAATAGAGGGATCAAGGTTCGCGTGTCAACATCGCGGCTCCAGCACCTTTTCAGACCGAGCCCAACCCTTCCGCCCCTTCTGTCTTTTATTCTGTTTTCCTTTTCCCCCTGGGAAATCGAAACCTTGAGTAAGCCCAGACGCACACGACTGATAATTCGTGAATGACAATTGTGTTGGTTCTGGTAGACATAATGAATTTTAATGAGACTGTGCACATGAGCGATGAAAACCGTGGAATTCGTTTAATTTCTGTGTTACAAAGCACACGATAGTTTAATCGCTCGTTTAATAATAAATAGTTTTTTATTCGAATTAATGAACTTTAATTTCGCTACAGTAAAGTACTAAACTATGATTCCAGGAATTTTTATAATGTATCTGCGTCTACTGTCAAACACTGTGAGGAAATTTATATTTCTGACACAGTTGACAATATTTACATAAAAGAATTCAAAATTATTTGAGGAAGTATATCATTTAATAATTACATAATTGAACAGTTCAAAGTTCACTCGCTCGATCAATTGAATTAACACAATTATTTCAAAATAAAGTGTAGCTATATAAGATTATATATGTATAATTTAAATAATTACTTTTCAAATATTTTACTTAAATAATGTTTAAGCTTATCGAGAAATTGTTTGGAAGAAATATTATTTAGGCGATGTGTACGTACCAGACCTAATAGCGAATCTCGCGTGACTCTACTTGAAATTGAGCTCGTACTACTTGCTATAAGTAGAAAAGCTCGTATGTGGTCAGGCACTCGAAGAATCTGAGAATGTTGGCTTGGTATAGAGGTCGAACTTCCTGAACGAATTAGTATCGAGAGCTACTGTATCGTGTGCTTGGAAGTTATGAATAGTAAATTTAGTGTCTGATTGAATTTGTTAGTTTACGATAATATTTTTACAGTTAGAAGATAAATTAATGTCAAAGACATCTCCAGAAGTTTTTGAAATTACAAAATTTGAATAGAATAACATTGTGGAATTATGGTAATCTTGTGGTATAGTTCCTTTTGATTTCTCATTAATACTTTTACGAATAATTATAATGTTTGTAAAAATGATACCAAAATTCGAACTTTTATTAATTCTCAAAATATCGTACTTAACTCTATTCTGTGTTTAAATAATAACATAATTTCATGTATGTAACCAATACCATAAACTACATGATAATAGTAAATACAACCACGTCCCAATAATAAATAGTAGTAACAATATTCGTCTAGTCACAAATAAACTTCCTCTACTTGTTACCAGTGAAGTAATTCACATTTCATCGGACGTGCTTGGAATCAGTAACTGTTGACAGCATATTGCCAAATTTTCAACTCTGTATAGAAATTGTGAGCAGATGGTACGCACGTGGTCTATTTTTGTACAAAAGACGAAGGTTCTCGCGAGATGTGCATGCATACGCGATGAGCCAGTCATCGTTGCTGTATTATCAAATGTGCCACTGGCGGTTTTCATCCCTGCTCTCCGCATGTCACGGAAATCGAAATCATTGGTCAGACGTGTAGACGTCAGAAAAGGTCCCTTTTCATGTTGAAAATTCTGAGGGTCGAAATGAATAGGTTCTCTTCTTTTTCTGAGGGTAAACTGACAACTTGAACGTTCAGGGATGACATGAATACCAACAGCGCGTTGGATGATTTTTTTGGAGACTGAAAGCATTAATGTTCTATTCGTTCTATGGTTTCTTAAATTTTGTGTATTTTAAATGTGTCCGTATTTTGTTTAACATGAGAATTATTTTTGTGCTGTGCAAAGGGTAAGAGATCATTCATTTATCCGAATAGACACATTTCAAATTGTGTTTCCACGTTTGCACTTACTTCCATTGTTATAAAGAAAATGCACTCGGTACAATAGACTGATGTTTCTTTTGTTTGGGACGTAAATGTATGGTTAGACAAATACCACCTCGTCAGAGAAATAGAATAGGATAATGAGCGAGACAGGCACGAGTAAAATGAAATACACCCATACACTGTACAGTGCTCAATACCCAAGGAGAATTACAATGGCGTCTGGTTAAGTAATTAGCAAGTTCTGCTTTTCAAGGCTATTAAATTTTCAATTTTCAAATCACTCGGTTGTCAACTAAAATTTATATCTACGTTCACTAAACGATAAGCGTACCATCTCGACGATTTTCACTATAATTAATTTTCATCATTATATACACCATTTTCATTAACCGAGATAACAGTAATTTTAGAATTCGATGGACGAACAGAAAATCGTTAAATAATTAAAATTGTATCCCAAAGTAAAGTCATTTGCTGTGAAATTGGAACATTGTCAACGTTCCTTTATTCTCAGACAGAAAGGGAAAATAATTTAGATAGTCATCTAAAAATTACGAATGTTACTTGTTTTTTTAGAAAAAGAAGATGTATTATTTAGTACTTTGTTTTACTTTTAATTAAGCGAATGTAGTATAGAACAATTCGCTTTTGTTAACCGAAGCTTTTACGATGTAATAGAGTGGACTGAATATTTTTCATGTTTTATTATGACAACAAAATGTATTACTTGAACTTGAATTGTTTTGCTTTTTATTCCATGATATATCTAACAGGTAGTTTTTTAAAAATGTTTTTCTAGTTATTTTAGTGGAGTATTTTTAGTACAGTTCAGATGATTTGCTGAAGAAAATGATTTGAAATGTTATTTAAGGGGCCCGCACACAGTCAATAATATTGTCAATATTTCTCAATACTGACAATATTATTGGCCGTGTTCGGTTTATACTGAAGGAATGAGAATTAAATATTGTTGAAACTTTGATAGTTTGTAATTCAAGCGTTTAGATGAGTTTATTTATTATTCATAATCTCTCTTGCATGACCTTAAATGACCTTGTATTATAAGTGTTTATATTCGTTTTGAGAGCTATTAACCGATGCTAAACAGAAAAATGTAGAATGTTATTTAAAAAAACACCTACAAAGAACTGAACATGACCATACGATGACCTCTTCAATATTAAATAATTTTTATTTAAAAAATTCTTCTATTGCTCTTGTTTAGACCAGCGGTTGTTCAATAGATCTTTCTGGTTTTGTTGAATTTTGCACGTGGTGTGCCGACTAAGGTTTAGCTCGAAGGACCAGAGATACCGATGAATTCTAAGTTGTATCTAATCTTTATTTTGATGAATCTTACTTTATACAGAATTGAGTTAGAGGGAGGAGAAAATATTTACAAATAGGAATCCTTGTAACTCCTTAGAGGGAGGCCTCTCTGGGGTAGGTTATGCCCCAAACTCCCACCACAGACATGGGAGGGAAGCCTTTGTCGACAGCGCGTGGGGGTAGTGGTTAGACTCCGTAGGATGACATCACCCTGGAAAGGCCCAAGGGGTGACGGACCCCGAGGGTAGCGCGCTAACGGAAGACGCTCGGATTTTATGTTTACGATACGTCAATTGCTATTGAGCAGAGATTCGGGACCCTAAAGTACATGTGTTCTCTAGACTCGTGAAACGATGAAGCGATTTCTAGGGTCTTTACTCCTCGATTCAAATTAACAAATGATTACCAATAAACTGACAGTGTATTTCCTCAAAAATAGCAAGCCCAATTCGTCCGTATCGTAAACCTAGTCTACCAGATGTCACACAATTATGATCGTCTTAACAGCCCTTGCAGCTTAAAAGATAATCAAGGTGATAATTTTTACTGGTACACCTTATATACATTTAACACTTTGACTGCCACGTTGGTCATATATGACCGGCCACGGTTTCTCCTGTGACGCCACGGTGGTCATTGGTGACCGAAGTACTTAATCGTAACAAAGACTTGTTTTAATTTGTCGTTATCAATCGTAACCAAGGCGTCACAATGGTCACCTGTGACCACCAATATAAATACTCCCATGGCGTCTTGAGCGAAACATGTAATTTCGGCTTGGCAGTCAAAGTGTTAATATTTCCTCGTGAAGAATGAAATATATTTAGTCATATATTAACGAAAAACCAAGATAAATGTAATAACCTAAATGTACTTTCCCGCAGTTTTTTTTAAATAATTTTCCATTCTTCCCTTCTTCATCGAAATTCAACGAAACCTTCTGTCTGCTAATAAAGTATAGACGTGGGAATGTCAGAGCAGAATTTAGATGGTAACAATTCATTCGAACCTTTTCTATGCACGTCTCGCGTACGCACGAGAGGAAAAGCTAATTAATAAGCGGAATGCTTTTACGGAGGCATGAGCCAAGCAAAAGGCCTTTGTCGTGTGCACGGGTACACCGCCATCCTTCGTTCTCCCCTTGGTTGCACGCGCATGCATATTTCGACAGAACCTTACGGCCTCCATTGTTCTTTCTGAATGAAAACGTTTCGTCGAAATGGCATTCTCTTCTGTCGGCTAGCCTCCGCCCTGTCCACGAATTTGTATCGTCTGCTCGTCAGACAGAAGAACAAAAACCCTCCTCTTTCACCGGAGCATCCTCGCTGTCTTTCCATCCCCGTTCCCCTTTCGTTTCTGTCTGTAATCATTCTCTTCCTCCACGGTCGAGTAAACGCATTCGCAAATTGAACAACTGTCTCGCGGGAGTCGTTATCTTCTCGCTTCCGTCGCCTGTCGTGTTCTCTTTCTCGGTTAAGTTACCTGATTCGTGGATACTTTAGTACCTGCCCTCCACTCGATTTCCAGGACAATCCTGCGAGTTTATTTTAACTCTCTGATAGAGATCACTGGGTCATTTTTGAGCGTTTTGGCACGTACGCTGGGCAACGAGCAGGTAGACCGAAGCGAATTGGATCACAGAGCGAATCGGATAAAAATCAGAATTTTGGCCATATTTGTTATATCGCGATAGGAGCGAGCATTCTGATGAATAATATTTGATTTTGATTACATGTTATATGTTCAATGAAAAAAGGTTGTATTATTGGCGCAGTGTTACGGTTTATAAAAATAGATTTTTATAAAGTAAAATAAAAAAATATATGAAATAGATAAATCTATAAAATTGATTTTTATAAGACTGTAATATCGCATCAATAATATAATCTTTTTTGCTTGAGCATTCTGATCGTTCATGCTACTTCATTTCTCTCCCCCCTATCTACTATAGTAGCTCGTGGATTATTTTTAATTGTTATTTAATACCATCATATTTTGCAAGTGAGATGGACGTGTGCAAAGATTATAATTTTTACCAAATCTAAGATACGTAATCTGCACTTTTTGGTTTTTTTGTTTGCAGAAGAAAGATTTGTAAGTTTATTTTGATTTCTTCTTATCACTGTTTAAGCCAAATGAGTACTAATTATGAATTTATAGAAAAAATTCACTTTTTAGTATTTAACTATTACTTTTTTGTCATCGAACAAAACGTGATCTGATTCGCCTGTGTCTACCCTATATGAACGTTCAGGACAAAATTAATAACTCTTAAACTAGTACGTTTTCGACCTAAGATTTCTAATACATTCTTGAAGGAAATGCAAAAGTGTATCGAATGACAAAAAAAGATACAATTTTATTTAAAAAAAATTGAGGTGACTTCAATTTTGTATTGCATTAAAAATTGTTTATCAATTTTTTCAATTGCAATTTATTGTAATATGGTTACAGATTAAATTTAATTTGACTAAGTTTTTATTGATTTATCGAAAATGTATAAAAATTCAAAACAATCGTTGAGAGCATATGGATTTTAGGGATAAAGAGTAAAAAAATATTAGGACTTGTTAGAAATTTGTGTAAATATACTTTCCAAAGCAAATATATGTTATATGACGTTAACCTTATTAAGAAACATGGCAGTCAATCTGGAAAACACGAAATCACACAAAACTCAATTATATGTCGTTATACCACATCATTAAAGAAAATTCATGTACATAATTAAAGTTTAGCTTTATAATTTTTACGTTTCATTTAAGTACTAAGCAATATGATCGTGTATAACGCTTAGTATTTCTAGTGTTGCATCCCCTTCTTCAAATCATTATAATAGGGTCTGAAGTACACATTTTTAATTAATATACATAGGTACCAACTTTTAGAAAGAGCAATAAAAGGGCAATTAATTTCATTAAAATAGGAAAGAATCAATATTGAAAGTATCTTTCTATAAAATGTTCCCCGAGAACCCTACTTTACTTAATAAATGTACGACATCTGATCCCATGACCAATAAATGAATCTCCCTCGAACCGACGCGTTTAATCGCGAAACAACGAGTTTCCCTCTACGGAAGGAAAAGGAGGAAAGCCTCTATCGGAGCAATTACGTCAACGATTTCTGTCGGTGGTCGGGGAAAAAAGGCGTCGTTTCGGGGACAGAAGAGAGAGACCGGATGGAAGCAGGAAAAAATACGGTTGAAGGTACAAAAAACTGGGAATACGTCGGTGAATGAGAACGACGTCCCTTAATTCGTGGAATTCAGCCTCGCGTGAATTCGCATTTCGGTGATCCTTGTCGTGCCTCCCCCCTAGCATTTCCTCCCCTTTACAGTCCGAACAGAATCATCTTTCAGCCGCGATGCACGGTACGCTGATCTTCAAACATTTCGTTCGTTCACACCGCCACGGTCTGTCGAAATTGCTCCGCAATTCCCGCTCTTGTTTCCTGGTACGCGAAAATCCCTCGGGAGGTGAAAAATTCAACGTGAAAATGTATAAGTCGGCGGCGTCCATTTCGTGCTGATCGACGAGTACAATTTATAGGCGTCCATGTTTGGACGAGCAGGACGAAAGATGATGATTATCCATGGATAAACGTTATGGGGCTGCCTGGCGGTTTGGTAAGGGGATTAGAGCCCTGTTTGTTCGGACAAGTGGAGTAAGCTAGCGTCTGGAACTATTGGTTGAATATTCAGAAGGATTTTGGCGTTGGCCGGGGAACACTTGGAATCTTGTTGAAATTGAACGAGTTCGTTGAGCTGAGTGTACACAGAGTTATGAGTTACTAATCTGAAATTCGGAAATTGCCAGGAAGAGTTCGGGGTTCTCTGTGTGGGCAGCAATTGTCTGCAGTGCTGAGTACAAGCCTCGATGTTACCTCGTGTTCTGTTTGAAATATTCTTGCAGATATGCAACCGAGCAGTTTATGGGTGTGGCGTGCTTTCGTTACAGTATAAAACAAACTTGTTATGAAGTATTACCGTCAATATTTCACTTTATTATTATTATTATTAAGTTTTAACTAGAATCGGCTCTATACTGTGCAATATTTGTTTAATTAAACCATTTTTATTCCATTATACAGAATTATTTGATATACAGAAAATTAAGAATATTTTTAATAATATATAGACATGTTGACATACAGAAAATTGAGATTTTTAACAAAATACAGACATATTGACATACAAAAAGTAAAGAATATTTTTAGCAAAATACAGACATATTGACACACAGAAAATTGAGAATATTTGTATTAAAATGTTTTGACCATTCACGATAATGCATTAACTATTCAAAAATGAAACATTTTAATTCTTAAAACTATTGTGCAAATGGAAATAAAAATTGTGTTTGCGAAAAATTTGTATTTTCTGAATTAAATTGTACATGCACATTTTACAATAATTGATAACTTATTTAAAAGAATGAAAATGATTTATTAAGTCAGCAAATATATTAAATAGTGTAATTTGTAGCATTTCTACGGTACCCTTAATGAGTCAAATATAATGGCATCTCTTCAGGCAAGTGAAATAGGACAACGCTTAGCCAGACAATTACTTAAATACTGTGCATGATCCCCTAAGTAGATTACTTCCATATCTTCCTAGACGAACAGAATAAATTACGTGGTCAAACAATTGAAATTGTTGTAATTAATTCTATAATAGGTTACTTTGTTGACTATAAACGTTATAATTTTAACTTAACAGATAATGTTGATTGATAAATTCTTTTGGAATGAATTTATATCTTTAGTAGGTATATTAAATTGCTCTTCCATTTATCGTAGATAATTAATTTATTTCAATTCTTCGTAATGAAGTTGAAAAAATGAATATTTTATAAATATTCAGATACGTCTCTGCTAAAATACAAGTCATAATCTATAAAGAAGTCTTGTATAAAGAAGTCGCATGGTTTAAACTTAATATTCTCAATTAAATTGAGTTGATCGAAAAGCCTTTTCAGTTGTCCATAAGTAACGAAGAATATTAAATTTTCCAACATCATTTATTTATTTCTTTTTTTTTTAGAGTTTTATGGACTTAAAAGAAACAATAATTATAATACAGTAATTATAATACAGTAAATTATAATACAGTAAACGGTAATTATAATACAGCAAAAGAAACAATAATTATAATACAGTAATTATAATACAGTAAATTATAATACAGTAAACGGTAATTATAATACAGCAAAAGAAACAATAATTATAATACAGTAAATAAAAAGTACAATTACCACGAAAGCGAACTGACAAAAACATAATACCTTATTTAACTAGTTCCCGCTAAGCAACTTATCCATTAACAACTTAAGAATTTACCAACTGTAACTTGTTCAGGTAAATTCCCTCTCGAATAAATTCCCGTCAATTATTCTTCCCAATACAGTTTCACGTATCATCGCCCTTAATTCGCAAAGCGATTAGAAACTTTAGACTAGCAGTAAGTAGCAGTGCACATCGATGGAGAGGACTGCATCGTAAATATCCGCCCCATTTCCTGTTGCAGATATCGTCTTGAGGCCGTTCGCAGCGCAATCGATCCCGATCGATTTCGGAAACTCGTCGACGGAATAATGCGAGCAAAGCGGATCGAGGAGGAGACACGATTCAGACTGCTGAGATACACGCACCGCGCCAAGTGTCGGAAGATCATATAGTCGAGCGTCGAGACGAGGCGAAACCGAGAAGAGACTGACGGAGGAGACTGAAACCGTAGATCCCTCGCGATTTAACTCATATCTGGCTGTGATCCCTTACATTTAGGTCCGTGATAACGTCGCGTTTAGACGATACTCTAGAGCTTCGAGACCGATCGAGGAAAGTCGACAGATACATTGCTTCGCTGTGCTTTTCACGCAAACAACCGTGTAAACTCGCGCGTTCTGTACGAGTGTCATTCGTACATTCGAAGGATAATTAATAGTGGATTAATTAACATCTGAGAAGAGGAAAGACAGGGCTGTACAAATTGTAGTAGAGCAAGAAATTCCAAGTCTTCGAGAATAGAATAGAAAAAGAGATTTGATGGACAAGAGGAAGGGATCGGGAAAGCATAGAAAGTTCTAAGTGTGAATTTCAATGGTTAATTGAGAAGGAAGGCTTAAGAAGCTGATAATTTAAGCACGAAACGTGGAAAGGAACAGCCTGCGTTTCCTAGATCTTGCTAATTAAAGATTACCCTGAGAAGGTGTTCAAATATTTAGGGTGTCGCAAAGAAGATCGAAAGTTTGTCGAACAATTCAAGACTGATCCAAGTTCCGTGAAATCGTTCGTGGTCCGCAAGGTTCAAGTTATCGAGGATACATACAGATACCAGAAAAGTTCGCTATTTTAGGTGAGCCGTCAAATCGATACTCTGAGAAGCTTTCAAATATTTACACGTCTAAATTAAGAAGTTAAATTCTGCTAAAATTGTCAACCCTGGATGAGAAAGTAAACGGAAGAATTCAGGAATATCCTCATCGTAAGATCTCCCCAAAATTTCCTTCCATTACAAAAGGAAGAATAACAAAGTAGGTACTTAAAGACACTAAATTCGCGAAGTCATTCAAGATTCATTAGAATTCGAATAAACGAGGCCTATATGACAGAATCGCGATCAGAAACACAAAGCAGCAAGTTCCTACGACTGTCGATCTAACCTGAAAACCATGGGAAGCAGCTGAAGGAAAGTTCAAGAATTTCACTCACAGAGATCCGTGACATTCCTTAACATCGCAAGACTTTCCCCAGGGCGCGGAAGAAAAGAAGACGTCTGACGAATTCGCTCTACAGAGTAGAGGCGCAATACTTCGAACTGTGGGAGATTTTCAAAGCTTCTTTGCGACGAGACGAGGGGCTCATAAGCGCTCTAGACAGTAGCAGGATCAACTACTCTCTCGAAGCCTATTTACCTTATAGCGAGTCAGCTTCGTCGCTTGCCGCTCCTTTACAAAAGGTTGACGCTCCAGAAAGAGTTATTTGAAGATCACAGAGGACTCGAAGCGCCTGTAAAAAGACAATAAAGCTGTGTTTCTGTCTCGTTCGACTGCAGGGCATCTCTAATGAGAATTAAATTGCAAGAACTGAGGGTGTGGGTAGTAGCGTGAATCAAGTGCACAGCGTGATCAGAAGCTCTCGCAGATTGCGCGGCGAATAGAAAGAAAAAATAGAAAGGGCCATCGAAAAGTGCAATCGAGGCGACACAGGGTGGGAACTCAGCGCTCGAGTGAGGGACGAAGGATGGAAGGGAAACGAGGATCGAATGAGCTGCGTCAGCGTAGCAGGACGTTTTCCTCGGTGCAGTAAAACCGTGATACAGAAATGGGAACGGGGATCGAGTTGGGCCAACGATACGACACGATCGACGCGGGGGTGCGAGTGGAATGAACGAGTCTGAGGGGACAAGCCCTCGAAGAAGCCTAGTTTTTTCGAAACAGCAGCTCAGGGTAAAGCCAGAAGGAGTTTGAAGTCCGACGAAACATTTGACGAGGAAGAAAAATTGATTTGAAAGGGGCCGACTGAGGACACGGAGTTCGAATTGGAGGAAGGGGGTTAATGAGGACTCGAGATTGGAAGAGTCGGGTGAAATAATTGGCTCTGGACGGAGGTATGCTCGGGCGCGCGGCGAAGGAAGAAATTAGAGGAGGAAGAAGAGCCTGGTCGAGGTTGGAATAGAATTTAAATTAGGGGGGTGGGGTTGACGAGGATCGAACCCGCTCGAGTCGCTTTTCGCGGAAGCTCGCAGGATCCTTGGAGCGCAGGGGTTTGAATTTGAATGCATTAGGGGATTAAGCGCGAATAACAATTGAAACGGAAGAGGGTTGTGCCCGAGTTCAGGAGTGAAGAAAACGAACGAACGCGCGGTTAGGATGATCAACGAAACTTGGACGCTCGGGAGTGCTCGTTAGCGAATTTGAATAACAGTGGCTGCTCCTCGTGCGAGGAGCGCGCGAACTCAGCGAAGGGGGCGCGAGTGGTGGCTAGGAAGAAGGAAGAATAAATCCTCCGAAAGAAGCCGAACGAAAGTGTGTACTCTTCAGATTTGCCAGGCAAACCGAAAAGGAGTTCGACGCGACTCAGCGGGTCGCGATGTGAAGCAGCCCGCAAGTAGACGAGTTCGAACCTAGTTTGTTGAAGGAACGAAAGTCTGACAGCTTCCTTGTCAACTTGGAACGTTTATCTGGCGAAGAGACGGGGGAAGCTTGAACCGAAGAACCATTATACTAGAGAATTCCTATCTACAACAGAGGCAGAGGAGCAACGTAGCAAAGCAATTAAGTCGGTCAGACCTAACCCACGAATTCTAGGTACGCTCGCACACATTTCGAACCCTGTGCAAATACGCGTGCGACTGTTTCTCTGGAAGAGAAGGGGAAGACTGTAGAAGGCTGATGAAAAGTGTATTTAGACCAGAAGGGAGTCAGGAGACCGCACAAGAGCCTGAGAATCGACTAAAACCCGAACCCAAAGAGGTCAGGTGGACTCTCTTTCATGGATGATGTCGCTCCTCAGAAATAACCGATGATCGATTGATCGAAGCGAATGCTGCGGAGGGTCGTGATGGAGGTCCACATCTCGCGGCGGTGTTCTTCGGGTTTAGTCGTTCGACCGTCGCGTTTCGAGCTGTCGTCCAGCCGGAAGTGCTTAGAAGCCGTTCTAGTGGATCGCAAGGACGTGCTCAAAGAGGTCGGCAGCTAAAATGCGAGAACTGAACGCCACTGCATGCGCTGCTTTGTACGAGCGCGTCGAATGGTCTGGCCCATGGATTCTGGTCGCCCTGATCATTTTGGCGGTCGTGAACGTGATGGTGGTGCTGGGTAACGTTCTGGTCATCTTGGCGGTCTACCACAGCAGCAAGCTCAGGAACGTGACGAATACGTTCATCGTCAGTCTGGCTGTGGCTGATCTGATGGTTGGCCTGGCTGTGCTGCCGTTCAGCGCTACGTGGGAAGTCTTCAAGGTGAGGTAGTTTCTTTATCTTCTTCTTTCTGGTTGGCGAATGTTTGTGTTGAGCTGAGGAAAGAGGAATTTTTTTATTTTGAGGGAATGTTGACAGTAGAACTACCGTGGTTAATCTGTGTCTATTTTTAACAATGTGCCATAATCACAAATGTCTGGAAAGTTATGTAATTTATAGAAGTAAACGAAGTTCGTTTATATTATTCAGCATTGAGTGAGAAAAAATAAAGTTTGTAGTCTGTTAAAGAATAAAATGTGTATAAGGAATATCAGGATACCAGTCACTTGGACAGGTTTGGTAGTTCTAGTGTTAATGACTTGGATAATATGTTCTGTGTAATAGTGGATTTTATGTTTTTTGATGGGACTTTAAAAGTTACTTAGGTTTTAAAATGCTTCAGTGTTAAACTCTTCGTAAATTGAACTATTTCTTTCTGTCATCTTACTTCAATTTCAAAGTTAATAATATGTTTTTTAATGAGACTTTTGATGAGACTTTCACTTCTAGTAAATGCCATCAGTTAGAGGTAATTTAAGGATCTTGGAAAAGTTAATACATTTAAATAGGTATCCTATCCAGTTCAATTGAGCTATATTGCTTAACTATAGAAAAAGAGAGTAACTACAGAAAAATGTAAAATTGAGTTTCTTTGAGCATTTGGACCATTTTTAACATTTTGCATCTTGTTTTAGTATAAAACAACAGTAAAATATTTGTAGTAGGTACTGCTTTTCTCTATAGTTGGGTAATATAGTTTTGACAAGGTTAGAGATTGAGAAAAATATAAGTTAAATTATTAGTGTCAAATAGTAGGTACTTTTAGCATGCTATGTTTCTTATGAAGAAAATGTTTTTCGAAGAACATAGTTATTAATTCATATAATTATATATTTTTCTAAAATCATTAGTGATTTTGCAAAAACATTTTATTTGTGATACTGTAAATTGTTTTTGTTTGGATCACTATGAATTAGAAAGGAATATAGTTCAGGGACAAGTTTTCTATTATTTGTACTTACTGATAGTGATCAAAAGTACTCTTTTATGAAAGTGTTTACACTCTCAAAATCTGAACTTAATCAATAATTGTTTATAGTACTTTAAGATACTTAGAAATTATCATCTTTATTGATTTTCCAAACTTTTTTCTACTGTCTTAGATTTTATAAAATTTTATGAACTCTCTTCAAAAACCAGTCCAAATTGCAATAAAATTTTATCACGTGACTCGATTACTTCACAAAGTCTAAAACAGGTAATACATTTAAAAAAATGTTGAACTCTATGACTCTCACCATGAATTCCATTTTAAATGGAAGTCTGAATAATTATTTTCACTTCAAAAGTATTAAAAAACTCAGACACGAAGTATTTTAAATATACATAGAGGAAGAAAAATTACAATTTCATGTTCCTTGCAACCCCTTAAAAATTATAGTTACACAGTTTTGATTTTTTAACTCTATTTTGCTACATGCATACAAACAAATTTGAAGAAAATTAAATACCATTTATTTCAAGTGGAAAATTCCTCTTAATTCAATTACACATCAAGGGACTAACTTGAAGAGTGTTAGATTTACTTTGACCTAAACTATGCAACAAAGTATTTCTAATTACGTTCTGAGTTGTAAAGGAATTAATTATAAGTATGCACCTACCATGCATTAACATTCAAATGTGTTAGGTGAAGAAATCTGAATTCAAAGTGAGGAAGACTCTTTCCTGTAGAAAACAGGATTAAACTAAATGAAGCTACCGTTATTTAATTCGTTTGTCGTATTCAAAGTAAACGAACCAAGAGAGAGATTCAAACGTTTCCGAGAAGTTGGAATCGTTTGTCTAGGAAAATGTCAATTTCTAGACTCCCCGTTTAAATGGAACACAAAACTATATTTTCAATAAACATTTGAATGTATTCATCAGCTATTAATTAATAGCTCAGTGAATCAATAGCTATTAATTAATTAATCAATCTATCAATCGAAACACGAAATAGCATGCTGTGTGCACGAATGGGATAACAAGAAGCGCCGTGGCAATATTGCGAAATTAAAACTGCAGCGATGAGAAGAAAAGCGAATTTTCCAAAGCGAGACGCTTTTGAAACAAAAATCGTTCTCAACTTCGCTGTTACCTGCGTTTAAAGTCTTCGAACTGTCAGCCTTTGATCTTTTTTTCTCTGCCCGTGATTCCCACTGCAGCAATCGATCATATTTTTCTTCTCCTCGCTCTCGTTCCCTCTTCTGTGTAAACAGAAGAGCACAATGGGCATCGATCGCGAGCCAACGATGATGAGTTGGCGAGCATCAAAGTGGCGGGTCCTCTGGCTTGAGTTTCGAGTGCTCTTGCGTTGCACGAACATTCGTGGGAACCCGTTTCGAAATTTGAAACTTTGCTGCCTCGCTGTTGAATACTCAAACGATGACGGCTGTATGACTGTTGCTCATCGTTTTGGTTTTCTACAGCGTCCGAAGAGAACTTTGGGACAGTTTTTCACTGAAAAAAAATCGAGTGCTTTTTGCTGGGATTCTATGAGTAGGAAATATGGGGAGGAAACATGGATCAAAGTTTCCGTGCATTTTGTTTTGTATGTTATATGTACGTTATTAACTGAGATTATAGTAGTTACTTTTATACAGGATGTTTAACGACAGAAGTCTGAAATATAGTGAGAAATTAGGGGACGATTCTAGATGTCAAAACAGAACGAAAATTAACAATGACAAAACTGCGTTTGAGGCCTCGTTTTAGAGTTATTCATTTTTTAGAAAACGTCTAAAATTCATCTGAAATGTGTCTGACTTGGAACCTATTCTACTGACTATGCTGTGCCTCACCTGATTACTGCACGTTGTCAGTAGAATATGTAAGTTCCGAGTCAGACACATTTGAGCATAAACGCGTTTTTGTCATTCTTGTTTTTTGATTTATTTTAAAGCCTTGTTCATATTACTTAAGTTACTTAAATTCAAACCACTTGTATTCAGATAGTTTAATGTCAAGTCTGTGTTTACACAAGTCAAGTAACTTGAATTGAAGCTGTCATACAAAAGTAGATAAAATAGCGTCAGAAGAGGTGGTGCATGCTGATTATTTGGATATGCATTTTTCAAACAAGTAACAAGACATGCATTTTTGACAGTTTACGTATGACGTTCACATGGTTATCAATTTTCTTAAAATTTGTTCAATCAGTGTACAGACCAATTAGTGTGTATTTCAAGGAAAGGAAAAGTTGAAAGGACGTCAGTTGAAACTTGAAAGGCTATTAAAGTCAAGTAGTACAACACGTTGACATTGTTCAAATTGCTCCATAAGCACTTGCATTCAAGCCACTTGAATTCAAATATCTTGACTAATTTGAACGAGGCTTTACGTATAGAATCATCCCTTAAAACCTTGGACACTTGTCATCAAACATCCAGTATAATTTCTACATAGGTACACTGTTTTAGTTTGGTTTATACTGCTATGGTTCACTTTATTGTAGTTTATACTACTTGTAACGTCCTATTTCCTGTTGTGCTTTACATCCTGCCACCTTTGTCGTTATACTTTGGGTAATTTTATTTTATTATATGGCAGTGTCATCTCTCTTTATTCTACTGTAACTTGAAACACAATTATCATCCTTCCCCCCAAATTACATTCTCCCATTAACAGATATTTTACCCCAAAAAACACGCGCGCCAGTCTCTTTATGCAACTCCATTTTCCAGAATCCTGTCACGATAAAAATAAAACCAACCTCCGTTACCACTTGAGCTATGAAAAACCAGTTGACACGAACAATTAAAAACAAGGAAGAGTATCAAAGCAAGCGAATTTATTCAACCGAGACCAGGTCACCCTTTATCACGCAACCTGTAACGTTTCCCCAAACAACGACAAAGTGTTCCGCAATTTCGCAACATTTTAAATATAATTTCCCCAGTAAAGCAGGGTCAGCTCCGCTATTGTCTACGAAACGCGTAAAAAGGTCGAGCAAAAATATCTCGAAACAATTATCCCCGTTATTAAACTCGGCGGAACAGTCGAGCCGCTATATTCGCCCACTTTTCACCCCGCCCCGTCACGTTCATTCTGAAGAACTCGCCGCAAAAAGAGTACACGCGAAATAAGCGAGCGAAGCAAGGGGTGGCCGAGAATCGGAGGGGTGAGTTAGGCGCAACAGTTTGCTGGCTCTCGCCCTTCGTTTCTTCCTGGCTGGGATTCTGGCACGCCCCAAAAGATGAACGTTTGAAGCTGGGGGAAAGGTGTGAGTTGGGAAGCAAGGTAAAGTCCTGGCGACCCTTATTCGGATTTAGAGACTGGGGCTGCAATTTTAATACCTTTGAGGTTCAATTAGTAACTTCCCTTCTGAAATTGAATTTTCTTCGCGCGATCGTGACTTTGCGATTAATTTCAAAAAGAGGACTGTATATAGTTTAGAACGTTCGTTTGTAATTGGGGACTTTGGAAATTGCATTCATGAATTTGTAAATATTTGTATTCTTTTAAGGGGGTATACATACCCAGAAGTTTAACTTTTTGTAATGGATATGAAAAATATTTACGGATAACGTAGATGATTTTTTATATGAATTATTTAGACAAATTTTTGTTGAGAATGGAATTGCCATGACTCCTTAGTATTATGATAATAAATAATATCGATTTAGTAGTATACTGTCCATTACATTAATAAAGATAGATCTACTGGTTTTTCTCATTTAAAGTCATTTTAGTAGGATTATTATTATTGATTTCAAATTTTTGTAAATATTCATAAAAAATAATTATCAGATTTTTATGAAGCTTTCAAAATTATTTCAGTCGTTAATCCGTATAAAATCGTATTTTGTACCAGTAATATTACATGTTTGAGTTTTCAAGTTGCTTGATAATTTCTTTTTCATTTACTGTCGACTAATCCTTTAATACTTTATAAAATATTCAACTACGTTTCAGTATGATTTCTGTTAAATACAGGATTCTTCCCACTCATGCATAAAAAATTTTTCACGAGATTTCGATTTGAATAATAAATTTTTTCATGAAAACATTATTCATGTACTGTTGACAAGATCGAATAAAATAAAGCTACAATATTGAATTGAATATCATTGAATATCATTGAATTGAATCAAAAGCATTTCCTTTTAAATTTCATTTTAGAAAACGTGACGAACATTTCACGAGCCACTGATCTAATAACTTATAAATACCGAGTTAAATTCAGAGGAAAAGCTTGAGTCGACCAACGACAGTAGTTTAGTATCGCTTTTATCGAAAGAATTCTTTTATAGCTTCCGTTTATACGCCCATTTTGCTTATGTTCAGGTCCCCTATTGCTTTTCTAACGTTCGCATATTTTTCCCTCTATTAGAGAGGTCTTTGGTGCTTCTTTTTTGTACTAGAGAGGAAGGAAATAGAATGATCGCAGGAATATTTCTGAACGTTCTCCAAGGAGGACGAAGCCGGATCGCATATTCATCGGTCGTCCCCACAGAGTTCACTTACTTTTCGACCGAGCTAATGGTAAATTGGACTTGCACACACGACAGAGAAGCTTCTGGGAAATCTATGCGACCTGAGGGAGAAGCTGATGGCGTTGAAAACTTGCTAGTGCAGAGGTGAAAGAGGGAAACAAGAAAATTCGAAGCGGCGATAGAAAATGGAAAGCTTCCTAACTTGTGTGCACAGACGCTTTGAGTTCTCTGTAAAGAATTTCAATGAAACATTTCTGACAAGTATTCTACCGAGAGATCGTGATTCGTCAAATCATGGTTTTAGTGTCAAAGGAATGTTTGCGATTTTTAGGTGAAAAAATACTTTTAATGCCCTTTCTTCTTTTTGAAAATATCAATTCTATATTCTAGATGTCAATTAAGGCCTCAACTCAAATTTTTTGAAAATGTGATATAGGTCGTTTTGCCTTACAGCCATAGATAATAATCACTTAAAGTTGTAAATTTATTTGTTGTTGAAATAACATTTATTTACATGTTTCTCCAGAGATATTCAACATTAACTGAAAAAAGTAACGCTTGTAAAACATAAAATGTATGCAAAGTATAATCATATCCTAGCATTAAATCTGCAATAATCATTTAGAATGAGCATTGAAAGCCACTAAAAATGAAGATGTTAGAATTAAAACATTAAAAAAATATTTATGAAACTCAGGATCACTAGTTCAAGAGAATACAACCCACTGACATAGAAAATAGATAATACTGAACGAAGAACATTCACCAATAAATTAAACTACTCCCTCAGTCATCTACCCACAAGTTACTAAAACTTTAACCTTCTTCGTTCTCTTATTCTTCAATATTCCCTTTTCGAAACATAAAATCGCTTTAGCAATCCTCTCATTCATCTAAAACGATGACACATAATCGAACGATCAGGTACGAGGAATGTGCCACGAGACAAATGGCGTAACGTTTATCCACAGCTCTACTGGGATCGTATTAATAACATCGGGGAAACATTATAAAGCCAGGAAATGGGGCTGTAAAGGCCGTGGGAGGGAGTTTGGCTAATCGAACAACGGCGACGAGGCCATGGGTCGAGGGGAAATTCGAAACAGGTGGTTGAGCCGGCGCACAGGCCACGCTCGCTGCGTGTGCAGTCGCTCGCAACTGTCTTTGTTGCAGCTGCAGCGCTGCACTCGCAAGGATGGCTTCTATTACGCGCGATGCCCCGTCGTGAGGCCGCAGAGGCCTTCAATCGACGTGTCACACGCTGTTCCCGTCTTACCTGTGCGTAATGCGTTTGGAAGCGCGAATAATGGGAATCCGATTATCGACAATCGAGCCGCCACGCTTGGACGCTGGCTTCGGATGCGGGTTGGTGTCTCTTGCGATAAGGGCGAATCAAATGTCATTTATGAGGTAGCAGTGTTAAGCGCTGGCTTGAGGAAATTGATCGTGGGTACTGGAAGAAGGAGCTTCGAAGTAATTGAATCGGTGAGGTGGAGAATCGTGCGAGACCAAAAGTAGCCATTTTCGAGTACCTGATCTTAACATTATACTTGGACTCCAGAACCAAAGTGTATTAAGAGGGATAGCTAGGCAGAAGCGCATACATCTATGGGAATTTTTTAAAGACAAGCTGTTGAACTTTTTTGGATAAATGCTCTTTTTCTGTATGTAACATGTTTTAATGAATCTTTGTACATTTTTTTTATACAAAAAAGAGAGTAATATATAAAATGCAGTTAACATGTTAGAAGGAATTTTATTGACAGCGTATTGCGGTGACCACTGCTACCAGTAGGTGCATTATCTGAAATAAAAAATCCTTCAATTTTTAAATATTAGAATAAATTATCCAGTCTCTTTCGAGCTGGATTTTTAATAAATTAATTTAGAACAAAATCATGATAGCTGAAATTTAAAGTATCGATTTTCAGGTAATACCATTTTGTTACGAATTAATTTATCAAAAATCCGGTTCTACAAACACTAGATAATTTAATATAGTATTTTAAAGTTAAATATATTCTCTTACTGTTTAAGAGTTACAGCCTGTCCCAGTTGCATGATACATCCTATACATGTTGATATCAAATACCTAAAAATGTGGTTTTTAGTCTCGTATTGTTCTTCAACTCAGCGATTTAATTTTAAAAATCTGTGCATACTTTGTAATTATAGAAGATACAAAGGGATATAGAGAGCTGAATGTTTCCAAGCTCTACGGTAGAATTATCCTGGAAGCGTTCAAAAACGCGTTCTGTCGTTTCCTCCGAAGCTAGCGACTTTCTCGAGTAAGCTCCGCGTGCCAGGATAAGGGAGCCTCGATGTAGTATTGGTTCGAAGAGGACGGGAGATTGAAATAGCGAATGGGGATGAAAGGATTGCATTGTGCTATGGAAGTATCGTTGAGACGAGGCTCTCTGTGCAACTTTATAACTGGAGCCCATAAAAAGGGAAACATCCAATCTCGGATGACGAAAAATCGCGAAGGTATTGGAGGCAGTCTGTGCGACATACGTAAACTTTTTATTATGTATGTAAACAAGACTTTACCAATTTGATTTTAATCTACCAAGAAAAGACTTGGTAGACGAAACAAAAGAAAGACAAATAAATGTCTAACTTTAAGTGATTATTATCTGTGGCTGTAAGGAAAAACGACCTATATTACATTTTCAAAAAATTGAATATAAGGACTTAATTGATATCTAGAATATAGAAGTTATATTTTCAGGAAGAATAAAGAGCATTAAAAGAATGTTTTCACTTGAAAATAAAGACTCAAGAAGACAAACGTCCATAAGACAGTATTGAAGATAAAATGCCAATATTTCAAAAACAAAAGCATGTGACTTCAATCGTTTTACCTTATAACCTCAGATATTTCTCCAGTTATTGAATAATGGAATCCAATACTTTACACATATCATTACCTATACGCTGGCATCCTTCAAAAGTATTCTACTCCCATTACGATAGCAGTTGACTGCCTAGGGAAATTTCTTTTATGCGTTTCTGGTATAAAATTACTGACGATGAATCTTAAAATATCTAATAATGAATCTTGAATTGTCGACGTGAAAGAAGTTCCAATGAATAACGACTTTCTCCATGATTTATTTTTCCACAGGTCTGGATATTCGGCGATCTTTGGTGCTCCATCTGGTTGGCTGTAGACGTATGGATGTGCACTGCCTCGATATTGAATTTGTGTGCCATCAGCCTCGATAGATACTTAGCAGTGACCAGGCCGGTCAGTTATCCTCAGGCAAGTACCATTCATCGATTATTCGATTTGAAAGGACAGGAGAGTGGTCCAGAACGATCGATGAAGCCATTTGGCTCCTCTGATTCCTCTCTCCTTCTCTTCGACATTTCACTCCGATGACTTAATCAACCGGTGTGCTTTTCAACCTCGAACATCCAAACCTCGTGCTTTCTGTATTGAGAGAAATCACATTGGAGAGATCGTTATTTCACTGACAATCAGTTCTGTTAAATCAATTTTTCTATGTGATTTTACAGAAGACTCAGAAAGTTAAACAATCTTGTTCACTTTAAACGAGGTTAAAACCTTATACATAAACAAATTTGTGTTACATTTTATGCTTTTCGACGTTTCGGTCTCGGTTAAGATCATTCTGAAGGAAAAAATTTATAAAATTTATACGTCTGGAAAAGAGAAAACACACACAATGTCCAATTGTTTGGATTAAATGTAGACCGAAATGTCAGAAAGTAGGAAATTTAATACAAAATTATTTGGTGTTTTGTAAAAGGGACCATAACTTAGCGCTGAAACTGTCTTTCTGAATCAAACATAGACGTAACCATCATTTTTAATTTCGAATAATAGACGTCTGAATCAATTTTATTTAACTTAGATTTTATAATGCTCTAACGAGGACTTTTGCAAATAGATGTTTCTCTTTCATTTTTCTGAAGAATTTTATTCTCAATTTATTATGGTTTTTCGTAGGTGTGTGATATGTACGTGTGTTCTATATTATTTCAGTGATATTTGCTAAGTTCTGTTTAAATTTGTATTTAAGCGAAGCATTCCAATTTTCATCTGATTTTATATTCTAGTAAAATTTTCTGTGAGTTTCAATCTTTATACTAATTTAGTACTGGATCAGATAGAAGCACTGACAAAGAAAACTTTCCATTATTAATTATAATTATAAATCATTTTCAGATAGTTATTACCCTAAAGAAATATACTTAGATAACTTGTAAAACATTGTAAAGTGTTCACAGAATCTTATCCTTTCTTAAGTGTTTTCTTTAATGACGAATTGATTTTCGATGCAAAGTAAAGACCCCAACTGTGAACAAATTTTATAAGAGGTAGAATTACTTTATCATAAATTTTAATTTGCCAAGAAATAATTACTCGTAGAACAGAAACTTTTAAAAGTCATGAAACGCAAGAAGTAGAACTTTGAAAACTTTTTAAATCCCATGAGATGAAAATTTGAAATTTCTTTAGCTTTCTCTCGTCTTCCGTCATCATAATGTAATATTAAAATATCCTGAATTGTACCTGGTGTACTATTATAATTGAAGTAACCAGAAATGAAACAATAGGATTTTTTATCAAATTTAAGACCAGGTAGAAGGTTAAATATTTCAGTAGTTTCCTTAAGAGTATTCTCCCACATGTAGCTTAACTCAACTTATTCCACTAATAAATTTACTCATTTATGGAAACTATAAAGTATTTATATTCCTTTTTCTCTTCATCTAACATATTCCAAAAAGGTGTTAAATTAAACAATTTGCATTCTCTTACTCATCACTGTGATAATGTTTTGTTATTGCAAATAAAATAATCCTTTCAGAATTTTTATTTCAAAACTTTATTTGCTACGGTTTTATACTTCATTGTATAAATAAATTATATTTATGCATAATATAATAAAAGAGTTAAAAAAAAAAGAGTTAAATTTCAAGTTTTAAACCATTAATTGATGTATCATGCCGTCTGGTGTCATTTTTTACTACTAAATTCCAAACAGCATTTCGCGCTTCTGAAATCAAACATTTCACATGCAACAACTTCATATAATTATAACATTTTTCACATCCAGATTATGTCACCGAAAAGGGCAAGACTTCTGGTCGCCACTGTTTGGATCTTGAGTTTCGTTATCTGTTTCCCGCCCCTAGCCGGTTGGAAAGACAAAAGGGTAACTAGCAGAAAGCTCTAACGATTTTTCTCTCATTAAACGACGCCCTTATACAATTTACCTCGCTTTATCTACAGTCGCATCCCACGTACAATGGGACATCCGCTCAAAATGGCCCATTCAACACCACCACCATCCTAGTCCCGGTGAAACCGTGCCCTTGGATCTGCGAGCTAACCAACGATGCTGGTTACGTCGTTTACAGGTAAGACTCTGTAAATGAAGAAGTGGAGATGAAAATGTCGTAGGAATTAAAGCTTCGTCGGGTAGTAATCAAAAACACTGCACAGATTTACGAGTATTTTATTCCTAATAGTAACTGCAATAGTCTGATAGAAATTCGTGGCAATTTTTCCTGTGAGCTGCTTTTATTTCTCAAAACGAGAAGTTTATTAGGTTGAATCTTTCTAAAATAGAACTGCATAACTGAATCTACTTGAATTGAACATTGCAGGATTCGAACTGACAAGGGAAGGTTCCCAGATGGGCAATAAGTTTAAAAAAAGAACGATTGAAAGCTATAGTACTCCACACCCTAATAACTGAAATGAATGTCGTTTGCTTGGAAAATTTGATATTCGTTAGAAAAAATGATGTCAAAGACCGCCATAAACAGTTCTGAAACTGGATATACTTGACGCCATTTTTCTAAACAATATCAAATTTTCCGATCGAATAACATTCATTTTGGTTATTAAGGGGTGACGTACTATCGCTTTCAATCGTTGTTTTTTTTTAACTAATTGCCCCTTTGGGAAATTTCCCCTGTGAGATGCAAATTTAAGCATTTAAGGCAGTCTATTATAGGAATTGTGTTACTGAAATGGATGGTCTCACTTTATGTAACTGAATTCCATGGTATCGGTTCTGCATCTCCAGCGTAGAATCGGGTATGATCACAATCTCAAGAGCGAAGTCTGTATTTCTGCCAACGACCATTTCTATTCTTACTGGGTTATCGAGATATTGGGAGGATGGAGAGGGCATGCATCAATCGTGGTCGCTTTATACGCGCGGCTGCATCTAAATCAACTGCTGAGTAAACGTTTAATGTTCCATCGAGCGTCGGACGAATTTACGATCGTTTCACTGGCGCATTATCAATTTCGTTCTGTTCTCGCGATATGCATCAGTTTTTCGCACGCGTGAAACCATTTGACTAAAATACGATTTAACTCGTCACTACCAGAATTTATATTAATGGATGAAACATTGTTGAACAATACAGTAGTAAACTACTGGAGAGTCAGGGCGTAGAGTTTATATTTGTTTAACCCCTTACACTCTGATGGTTATTTCATACAGGGTGTCCCATTACTGATGGTGCAAGCGCAAAGAGGGTGATTCTACATGAAAAAATAAGGCGAAAATGTAGAATAAAGTTTTTTGATATTATGCTTAGTTTTCGAGAAAATTGCGTTGGATTTATGGTCTGGGTGCAAGCGTATGGAAGTACAGATTTGGGTGATTAAAGGGTACAGGGGATAAGGGTAACAGTCTCGGTCTGACCATTGACTGTTCCTACTTTAGATCAAATATGTATTCTTATAGTGGGCGTCACATGTGGGCGTCATATTTCCGCTTGTACTATCAGTTCTAGGACACCTTGGATAATATAAGCAACTAATAATCTTTAAGAGAAGAGGGATGGAAAGGAAATATTTCTTTAATTGATACCATGGTCTATAAGTATTTGGATATTTCGTGGAATTTAATTGAAATGTCTACATGTTTGTTTTAACCCTCGCACAGTGGAGCCTTTAATCTGCGAGTAGTTAACTCCGAATCCATTTTGGTCCATGCCTACATTTTATTATTTCACATTTGATGTTATGGGGTTTGATTGAAGATTTGTGTTATATTATTTATAAATTATTTATTATTTTTTATTATTATAAATAATGCAAAAGTACAGCTTTTTTTACTGTATATATATTACCTGTATAAGCTGTTTGACAAGTGTTCGAAATTTTAAGAAATTTTAATATGTCAAAACAAGACGAAAATGAAGAAAAGCGAAATTGTGTGTGAGGCTTCATCTTTGAAAGGTTAATTGCTGAAAGAACAGAAGAAGTTCTTATGGTCTGGCAATCAGCAAAGTATATCTAGGGATATTCGTGTAAAATGTCGATTAATTCCAGAAAAGTAAAAAAGTCGGGCACAAAAGACAGATTTAACGAGCACAACTATTGGAGAATCTGTTCACTCTGTCGAAGAAAATTCTTCTCTCGTCGAATATCGATATTAAAAACGTCTTATATTCTGTCACGTTCCAGCGCCCTGGGCTCATTCTATATACCGATGCTGGTTATGCTGTTTTTCTACTGGAGAATATATAACGCGGCTGTTTCCACGACGAAGGCCATTAATCAAGGCTTCCGTACGACAAAGAGTTCGAAAATGCTTGGCTCCAGGTAAGAGCAGCATGGAATATCATTTTAGACTTGTTGCACGGTATTCTGTTAATTATTTTCATTAACTTGACTTTGCTTGAACTGTTATGAACTCTGACTTTGCCTTTATAATAAGTAAATTCCATTGTAAATTCCATAAATTAGCCACTGTTTAACATTTCCAAATTATCTTTGTCGATTTTAAAATCTTTAGCCCCTAAATAACTAAGTGATGTACTACGCATTCAAAAATTACTTCTTTTACATTCCAGTTTTATTCTTTATATTAACTCAGAGGATACAGAAAATAATTACGTTATCCTTAAACAAATAATTTATGAACAAATTTTGTGATAAAATGATCTCATGTGTGTCCCAAAACTGGTAATGGTACAAACGAAAACCTAGTACGTAGAATACAAGTTTTTGTTATCGTTTCGATTTTGTTTTTGAGAAAATTCAATTTGTATCACGATTGGGTACAAACTTATGGACGTATAGTTTTGGCTGTTTGAACTGTACATGGAATAAGGGAAATTAACTTTCTCTGTAAACTAGAAGCATTCTCCTCTCCCCATTTACTCCTCAAATATCTAAAACTGTACTTCAGTATTCTCGTTTTCAGCTAAATTTCAAAGTTAATTTTTTCAGAAACGAAGCATGATATTAACAAATTTTATTCTATATTTTCGGTTTATTCTTTTATATACTTTGAATTACAATCTTTTCACTTGTACCGCCAGTTTTGGAACACTGTATAAATTTCAGTTCCATTTTCAACTAATAACTTATCCCGAAGTAATCCACTAGCATCATCATGTTTCAAACTCTTGCAAACTATATGCACTTTTTTTTGTGCAGAGTGTAACATATACAAGGTGTAGCATGTACGCGTTTCAATATTTTAAGGGGTGCTAAGATACCTCAATTGAACTCTATAATATCAAAATATCCTATAACATAGTATCCGATCTGCTTTCGTTTTGCTTGCTGCAAATTTGACGAAATCGATTCAAAAAATGTCTACCTGCTGTTTTTCATAAATTGAGTGGTTATGGCTAAGTCCGTGATTGTCACAGGCTAGTCAGTATGCGAGCGTCAGGCTCTCCCATGACTGTCACGTGCTGGATTGGTAAGGGGTTAAAGACAGCATTATATTCTGAAACGAAAAGTAACTTGTGCATATCGGTGAGATAAACACATTAAAAGAGTCTGTTGACATAGAGAATTTGATTGTTAAGAAGGTTGTTTTTGTTTCGGAAGATCCTGAACAAGTGTTAAGACGCTTATGGACACAAGTCCTTTCATGGGACTCCTATTGTAAACGGCTCCCTGCTCTGTCGATCACTAGGTCTTGAACAGCTGACTACTGATAGTCTTTTGAATTATACTAAATCTGTGTGTGTTATTTACGTTCTTTTCCGCAAGATTTTTTGATCCTTAAAGCTTTATAAAACTTAAATCGTAAGAGGTACAATAAAATGTATTAAGACTCTTTTCTTCTATTGCTCCTCCTTAATCATTCTGCAAAATTACAAAATCCTCCGACTCGTAGTTTACCGTATAGACATGTTAACTTTGAAGCATTATTACTGTAAAACGGAAGCAAGTCAGACACTATATTATAGGATATTTTATGACCCATTTGACGTCTTGAATCACTCTATAACATATTGAAACATGTATGTATTACACTCTATAATACCGCTATTCAGCACCTTAAACTATGTAGAGCGTTGTGGAGAAGATACTGCAAGGGAAAAGTAGTTCGCGAGGAATTTGTGTGAAAGTAGAAATAGAGTGTCTGCGATATAACCCAAGGAATTCCAAACATTGCGAGCACCTAGGACGGGGTTTCTCTTGGCAGGTTCGACGAACAAAGGTTGACCTTGAGGATACACCGGGGACGAGGCAGCGTTCACAACGGTAGCAACAACGGTAGTCCAAGAAGCCCCGAGTCGAGTAGTCGGTGCTCGGTGAAAAGGGAGAAGATAAAGATCTCAGTTTCGTATCCGAGCACCGAGACGCTGAATACAAAGTGCAACACTCTTGAGAGGACGCCCTCGAGATGCTCCCAGGTCTCGGTGCATTACAGTAACGGGCAGACACAGAGCCAGCTTTGTCCAACACCGAGGAGCACGCACCTTAAGGTAATTCGACACTTGAAAATCGTCTTCATTTTAAGCTTCCTTGGTTACAACATTCTGTGATAGTTTCAAGTTACTAACACTCTGTTCGATGACCGACCTTTTGATAGACCTGTGTCATGGATAAGCACTGCTAATCACTCCTGTTTTCACTTTCTATGTAAAAGTACTGTGCAGAGTTAGTAAGGTTACACCAGAGACACATTTTGACATAGTAGTAATTTTCTGTATATGAGAGATATGTCGATTCAGTTAATAGTCATGATTAGTTTGACCAATGATACGTTGCATCTGAAAGTGTCTGTGAAATCAGGCAATTCTATCTAATATAACCATATGGATCCATATCTTTTCCAAATGCAACGTTACTAGCTCTGTACAGTACCAATTTGTCAGTCTTACTGATAGTTATCCGAGGACTTTGATCATCCTCTCCCTACCATACTCAACAATCTATATGAAAGAGTATCCTTAGACATTCTTAGTCACTACACTAGACTGTACTACACTCTACTTTAATTCTCAGATCAAACTCAGACTCATTCATATATAGTGTCGTCATATCGATTAGCTTAATATTTAGTTGTAACTGGTGTTGTAAATAGAAACGTTATCGAATTATATTATATAGGGGGTTTCATAACATGTGGGATCCACTTCGAGAGTTGATTGTATGCCTAAAAACAATGGAAAAAAAGTCATATAAACACAGGTCTTACCTGTCTTCGTTTATGAGATATAATGAATTTTATAAATAGAGTAAACTTTCTATTTGGTCTCCCTTTCGATAACAATAACTAGGCAATTTTTAAATCAATATTTTGGAAAATAAATGGATTGATCGTGAAGGTTTTATTACATAGCTTGCTCGTTCTCTGGATTTGAATCCATTAGATTTTCATTTGTGGGGACATTTAAAATCTATTGTATACGCATGAATCTGTTTACGACGATCTTGTGATGAAATGCAAATTTAAGTTTCACTGTTATCCATTGAAAAGGCGTATATTTAGAAGCTGTCGTATACTGGTTATTTAATTACAACAAAATAAAAGAGCAGAATAGCCATACATCGGGATTATGAAAATGAAACTAGCAGAGATACTGCATTTTGATAGACTCCATCAAAAGCTACATGAAAATTATATAGCTTCCCACCACAAAAGCTTCAGAATATCCATTACTGTTTAAGACATTTACAAATTGAAATTTAAATCTCAAAGCAAGTTAAACGTCAACCTTTAAATTGAAAACGATGCTCAAGCTCTTGTTTCGCTTGCCTTCTTTCGCGTGTAATGAAACTTCTGAAATTTAAATCGCCAAGAGAAAAGAGAAACTTGGCGGAGACTTAGATCAGCGTTTATACCAGCTCGTGAATATGCATCGCAGCTCCCAAATGCCCTGAAATTTGCGCCCGCGACTACCCGAATAGGCGTACGAACGAGTTTCGTAATTCCTTTGCGACGAACCAGATACCTCGTGTCGTTAACTCGCGATTAGCGGAGGGTACGTTTCACCCTTTTACGATTGTACGAAGAAGAGAATAGAGTTTACGACGACACAAATCGTCGCGAGACACGGTGGATGTTCGTACCAGGCGAATAAATAGGGGAAATGGCGTCGTTAAAGTCGACTCGTTGCGTTCACGACAGGTGAGCAGTGTAAATAGAGTTGGCAGCACGAGGAGGCCTAGCAGACGAAGCAGCTGCGAGAGCCAAATGACAGGGGATGAAGTGTCGTTACGCGAGCTCACCCCCGGTCCCGAGGAGAAGCCTCGAGTAGCGAAGATGGGGAAGAGGAACATAAAAGCTCAGGTACGGAACTGCGAGGAATTTTGATGAGTGAAAGTGTCACCGATGATAACGTCAAGTGAATCTGTTCGAAATCAATTTTTCCTTGCTTTCCTTGTCGCTGCTTCTACCCTTAGACCTGTTTTTCTCATTTTATCCTCATTACGCTGGCGTAAAAGCTCTGCTAACATTATATTCAGGATAGAGGAGCGGTATAACTAGAAGCATGATGCTTGTTTCTGAGAATGAAAAACTGTACGTATATGTCAAGTAGAACAGGTCTGTTATGTGGTCAGACTAACACAGAATTCCTGAGTTTACTAAGGCGTACTACTGTAACTGATGACTTTTCTCATATCTTTCTGCAAAATTTCATAATTTAAAGGCGCGTTTAGTTATTTAACATTATATTTTTAAATTAATTTTTGTATAAAATGTAAACACATTAAGGTTTATTTATTACAAATTATTTTAAATGACTGAATCTAGGAGATCCCCACAACATTTAATGTATTTATTTACTATGTTCGAATTCTGAAAATATTTTACTGTCGTTATTAATATTAAAATAATCTGTCAAGACTTAAATATATTTTAGAAGTTGAAATGAAGCAGGTAAAATTCATTATAATCATTTTTGTTATTGACTAATAATATAATTGTACATACATCAGTCATATACAATTCAATGCTCTTTGGAGTACTATTTGACAACGTAAAGCATGCAAATGACGGCGTGGCGTTAAGAGCTACAATCTCATGGCTAAGACAATCCTTGATTTTAGATTTAGACGCCTCGAAGTTAGCAACAAGTTACTAACTACGACACAACTGCACTGACACTTTGACAACTCCTTTGACATGCTTTATGCCCTCGTAACGTCACTTGCTCGCGACGCGACGCTTTTAATCTTAGGATTTCAGCTGAACAGGCCTGAACTATGTATCTCTAACGCTTGTAATCCGAAATTGTTTAACCCTTTAAGGATGGCATCTGTGCACTATACAATCTCTCGTTTTTTCATTTATCTGCTGTGTCACCTTATCATAATTCTTTTCGAAAAAATTTTTCTAAATAAGTTTTCAATATACTTTGATTATTTAAAGAAAACTTTAAACTGAAGCACTTTTTTGATAGATAATTTTATTATTTTTAACAAACTACTATTGATCATTATTCAAGTTACAATTGAGATATTACTGTAAGCTTATTGTTATTACAATGTGAGTAATAGGAACTGTAAGTAGTCGACTTTAGTTAATTGAAGTTTTTTTTATAATTGAGTTATTTATGGATCATATTCATTAATTCCACTTTTCTAATTTTTTAAGATATTAGTGCTAAAGCACTTGATTAACGCTTAACTCTTTATAGTTACAATAAGGGTCCCGTACATGGTCAATACTATTGACAATAATATTATTAATTCAGTTTGGCAATAATTTTATCAACCCGTGTCAATCTAAACGCTTGAGTTACAAAATATCAAAATTTCATCAATATTCAATCTTCATTCATTCAATACAGACCGAACACAGTCAAATATTATCAATATCAAAAAGTATAGACAATATTATTGTCAATATCGAAGAGTATTGATAATATTATTCACCGTGTGCAGATCCCATTAGGTATAAATATCATTGTTTTGTAGAGTTAATCGATTTAGCTAATATATTTAGTTACTACACTTAACTTAACTTTCTAATAACATAATTTTCATTGTCGCTTGCACAGTGCTTCTGCAGATAAAAATGCTTAGTTCTTGGAAGGTTCAAGTGAAATTGATAATAGAAATTAGCTTCTGTCGACATCTCAACATATTTTCAATATCAGTGTTGAATTTTGCGTCGAATACGAATCGTTTTCGTTCGCAGGTGAGAAGGTTTCGCATGGAGACAAAGGCAGCGAAGACGTTGGGCATCATCGTCGGCGGGTTCATTCTCTGCTGGCTTCCCTTCTTCACGATGTACCTGTTACGCGCCTTTTGTCCGAACTGCATTCACCCCACCGTCTTCAGCGTGCTCTTCTGGCTGGGCTACTGCAACTCCGCGATAAATCCATGCATCTACGCTCTGTTCAGCAAAGACTTTCGATTCGCGTTCAAGACGATCATCTGCAAATGTTTTTGCAAGCGGCGAGCTGGCATGAGACGCGGCAGTGACGGCAGTCAATTAACAATGAGGTGAGTATCGATCGAGTTAGAAACGAGTACACGTATAATACAGATAGTAGACTGACATGTGGAAGCTTAAAATTAACAATTACGGAGTGATGGATAGTAGACGCCATATATGAGTTATGGATGATTTAAGAGAATATTTAGATCTTGGAGAATCATTCTAATGAAGTTTCTTTATACTCGTACTTATTTACAAGTGAATATTATTTTTTCTTTTTGTTGTACGGAAAGGAGGATAAAATTATTAACCTTCTTCTTATCCCAAATTTAATTTATTATCATTATTATAGCTAAATATATACTCCAATCATAAAAGGCTGTTTATAAAAAAGAAGAACTCAATCATTCTTATAATAACGATATCAATTATTTGAGGGTAGTCTGTACTGAAAACGAAATAGTAGCTATGAAGGAATTGATATTGTTTTAGTGTTGTGTTTCATAGCTAAGAATTCTTAAACTCGTTAAAAGTGATACTGACGTACTTTACTGACCCTGCTCAATGTCCAAGTCGATATTAACGTCCTCTTAGTGGCTCAGCTTAATATCAACATCCCTAGAGCCATCAAATTCGATATTACTTACTCCCACAGCAACTGTAGCTAACATCAACATTGTACAAACAACCCAACTCTGTTTCAAACGCCACAAGAAAACTAAAAATATCATGATACAATAATATTGATTGTCGTGTTATAAATTAATTTAATCGTTAATTAAATTAGTTACATGATAATGACATATGAAAGTGTCTGCAAGAAAATTGGAACGAAATTAGTTTAGAAATAATTAAAAAATTCATAAAAAGATTACTGGGATTAGTTCAAGCGTTAGTGTCCAGCCACGGAAGATATGTTGACGAATCGTACATGTAACATTAATTTACTTTTGGTAAGTTTTAAAATTAATAATTTTTAATCTTTAATTTGTTTGTTCCATAGGAAAGTGATGAAAATTTCTTTCAGTTACTATTTTACAGATTTAAGTAATATTTAAATAGAAAATGCTCTTAGCCAATAGTGTACATAGTAATTCTTAATTTCGGCGAGTTGAAGAACAATATAAGTTCAAAGTTAGCCATTTTCAAATAATTTCAAAACTGTATCTGCATCCTAGAGCCAAAATGCATTAAGTCACACAGAAAACAAGTGGACTTAATATACTCTGGCTCTGGTGCCCAGGTATGTAAAGTACACAGAACTACACATTGAGATCGAATATCTCAAAATATGGTTTTTGGACTTGTACTATTCTTTAACTCACTAATTCATATGCTAAGTGATAGGTACCTAAATATCTAAATTTTTAATATTTTATAGATCCTAAAGTCCTCGAAAGACACTTATCCTTAATTATTCACAATATTTCGACTTCCAAATTTTTAACATTTTCAAAGTACTTATTTCAGTTAAAATCCAATTAACCCTCAATTATTCTCAATTTTAATTATAATGTAGAGGCGAGATATGCCATATTATACAGAATATCCCAGAACTGATGGTACAAGAGGAAAGAAGGTGATTCGACATGAAAAAATAAATCGAAAATATACAATAAACTCGAAGAAGAAAATTGAGTTGGAATTATGGTCGGGTGTAAGAGTACAATTTCGGATACTTGAAGGGTACACAAGGCAAGGGGAATACTATCGGTCTGACCACTATCTGTCTCTACGGTACACTAGAAGCATTCCCGTTTCCCCGTTTATCCCTCAAGCACCCAAAACTGTACATTTGTATTCTGTCAAAATTCAAAACCAATTTTCTTGAAAACGAAACGTGATATCAAAAATTGGTATGCTACATTTTCGTCTTATTTTCTCATATAGAATCACCCCCTTTCCGCCTGTACCATCAGTTCTGAAACATGTACTCTATATACCCAACTTTCATTATAGTCTTCCATATTAAACTGACAATGAGAGTATTGATAAATGTATCACGTAGAGACTACCCGACTTCATATTAATAGTTAAGGGTTAATCTTTCCTGTCAAGAATTCCTTAAGGTGGGTCTGCACTACATATCATATGTATAACAAGGTTATATAACATTTTAGAAAATATAAAAGAGACACATATATAACATCTCTCTTTCCTATTTATCTAAATGTTATATAACTTTGTTATATACAGTATGTCCCACGAAATCCTGGACAGTCGATTATTTGCTAACCTATTAAAGATACGAAAAAAGTTTTTATATGAAATTGAATGGCAAGAGGGGGCTGATTTATTGGCCGTAACAATTTTTTTTTATCATTATTGTTTACAGAGATATGAAAGTTAAGTTTGGTTTTTTAAATGGGATTATATATATATTTTTTGATCAATAGGTAGTACGTTTCAAGACGAATTCAGCAAACATTAATGTATACACCTTTTTTCAAATAGTTTTTAAGATATTACGCGTAAAAGTTTACTGATTTTCGGTGGAAGATTTAGGCCTGCCGTTCCTACCACAGTCTCTTCGTATCAGTTACAAGAGGCACGGTTTAACCCGTAGCATCTTAAGTGTGGTCGAGAGTCGAGACTCCCTACTGTGCTTCCTGGTCTCGCAGATTTTCTTCCACCGAAAATTAGTAAACTTTTACGCGTAATATCTTAAAAACTATTTGAAAAAAGGTGTATACATTAATGTTTGCTGAATTCGTCTTGAAACGTACTATCTATTGATAAGAAAAAAAAAATATAATCCCATTTAAAAAACCAAACTTAACTTTCATATCTCTGTAAACAATAATGATAAAAAAAAAATTGTTACGGCCAATAAATCAGCCCCCTCTTGCCATTCAATTTCATATAAAAACTTTTTTCGTATCTTTAATACGTTAGCAAATAATCGACTGTCCAGGATTTCGTGGGACATACTGTATATAACATATAGTGTAGTCGCACATTTACCTCGATTAATCCTCAAAGCGATCGAAGAATCCGAAATATTGAAACGAATGCAAATAAGACTATTAAACGCAGATCATTGGCATAAAAAGTCGAGATTGATGAAACCATGAAAGCACACCTCGCACCGCCGCCATGATCCCACGCTCTGTGGTTGCAGAAACGACCGGAGTCCCAGCTACTCGATCCGCATGCCACAGCAAGGGGTGTCGATCGACGATTCGGACCCGGATCCCAGTTCAGAGCCGACCGTGCACTCGCAGAGCGAGTCGAGATGACTGTAGCGCGCCAGATGTGGCGCGCACCGCGTCACCTTCGACCCGAACACCTCCAAAGTGAGGATCCAATCCTTCTGAAGGACCCCGCGGCTCTGAGCGGCCAGAGCTGTCGTCCTGAAGCGGGCTGTGTCGCGGAACCGAACACAGTTCACCTGGAACGACTCCAGGACTGCTCCAATCGGGGGACTCCACGTGGAGCAGACTTCGCGATGAACATTCGAGCTTCTTCGGTGTCTTACTTCCACGAGTGGCTCGTGTCCCGAACAGGGAGAGCAAACTGACTGATTAGTAAACTATGAAGGGACTCTCGGAGACCTTCGTTCGAACTTAGCTTAAAACTCGTAATGAAATTTCAGTGCGGCTGGTGGAGTTGGAAAAAACTGTCCGTTTTCCATGGAATTAACCGCGATGCGTGCTTCGCGACCTAGATTTACCTTAGACCCTCGATTTCGAGGGGCAGAGAAGACGAGTCGCGATGCCTCGCGCAACAGTCCACGAGGAAAGTCGAAAGGGAGATTAATAGGGAACTTCGCGACGCTTTAAATGAACTTGGCGCACAAAAGCGCGATCGAATAAGTACGTGTCGATATCTATGTGTACACAGCTATGTTAAACGCAAACCCACCGTTGGCGCGACTATCGAACACAAATTGCCCAGGAGGTCCCTCTGGCCTCAGTTCTCCCATCGTTTCCGTAGATTTTTTACCATTCCCTGTTGGTTATTTGTGATAATAGTATTAAAATGATCCTCCTTGACGCGGTACTCTAACGTTTAGCTCGCGGGGCGTTTTGAAATTAACTGTACGAGATGAGTCACGTAACTGCATCATTTGAATTTTCTTGTAAACTATTTGTTGCGTGAAAAAACGTTTCCAACGAAAGTTGTTTGGTATCGAGAGCAACATACCAAAGAGGAGCATACTCTGGATATCAAACAGCTTTCGTTTGAAATATTCTTTTATACGATAAATGGTTTAGAAGAAAATTCAGGTGGTACAGCCGAGTAACTTACCCTGTAGAGTTGTGAAATGTTGGCTCACTACTTACAAACTGAAATAATCAGAAGGAAAGGAAACTCGTCCATCATGGAACAAGGAACGCCATCGAAACAGAACGTAACAAAGTGAGATGCAACGATAGTGAATAATATTGGAGTAAACGTACTTATTTCTACGTCGTCTACCCCAATGACACTCAATATCCTTGCATCTTACTATGTTCTATTCCGTATCGTTCGTACTCCTTGTTTCCCTTTCTCTCCGAGCATTTCAGTTCATAGGTAGCAAGGCAACATCTCATAACTCTATAATACACTAGACAAGTTCTGGTCAGACCATCGAGTTGATCAACCTAAATTCGATCAAAATTGTCCTTTCAACTTGGTTGAAATTGGGCTTACACGGGCAACTTTGATTAACTTCAGATTGATCAACTCAGTTGCCCGATCAAAAGTTGCTTTACGTAAACGTAGCTAAAGTCGCGAGAATTCGAGAGGTAGAACAACTCGACGCTCGCGACTTTCGAGACGCCCTGTAGGGATCGAACTACATGGACGCGCTGTGAAGCGTCGATTAAGCGCGTTCTCGCGGTTTATAAGAGCGCTTGACGAGATTTTTGTACGGACGTGTTCGATTTTTTCCAAGTCTTCGCTACTGAAAGTTAGACGGATCGCGCGCGACTCCGTCGGGGGCAGAGGGACGTCCGAAATCGAGGTATCGATGGCAGTGTGCGGCTCATTGTATCGTGTGATATATCGTCTACTATACGTAACGAACGAATGGAAATAAATATGCGAATAAATCCATGATCGTTGACCCTGGGACCTTCTTGCTTACCCTCTGGATCAGGTTTCAGGCTCTTGGACCATGAAAGTGCGTGTTCCTTGGGCTCCAGGTACGTAGGAACGATACTGTAGCAAATGCAAGTTTAATGAATGCAATTTTGGATAATTAGAAACGCTTTGCAATAATTCATCTCTGCTTGTCGAAATCTTAAGTATTTTATAGGATTGGGATACATACAGGAGAGGTGCCGCATATTTTGAGAAATTTACATTGTCCCTAAAGCCTGTAATGGAGAATTTTTTCAAAGATATATATATATAGTTAGTAAGACATCTTGTGCTACTATCTTCATTGAGATAAATTAAAGTTTCAGTACATATCAGCTTTAAACAAATGAAATTACAAGTTGTGTTTTTTTGGAGATAAATTTTTAATTTTCCATTTAAACTAAGTGATTTAACTTCTTATTTGAAAACTTAGTAGAAACAGAGTAATTTCAATTTCTTTTGGAATTTTTCTTTTTAGAAAGTAATATTTTCTGGAGACGTCAAAATATTCGTCGATTCTTTGTTATGCACTGTAGAATTAAGCAAGAGAGGAGCTAATTCCATAAAAGTGTTTTGGGATAGGTATTTGCAGGTATTTCTTCTGTACTTTTAAACATGAAACACATCATTTCAGTCGACTTAGCTTTCGTTCAATTTGTTGCATCTACACCGATTTAAAAGTGCGGCATCTGTACTAAATGTCTGAGAAAAATGTCACACTTTCCTATTTCCAAGTGTTTCGTAAAAAGAAACCTATTCTGGAAAAAAGACATTCCATAAAATTTATCCTAACACATTACAAATTTGAAGTATGAAAAACTATGAATTTTTAATTACTATGATAGTAGCAATAAACACGAAGTATAATTATGAAGGCAATGTGCGATAGACTTACCTCGAAAAATAGCAAAATTTTCGAAAATAACAAAGAAAACTCGCTTTCGTTCAATTGACATAATTAAATAAACAGCATTCAACATATGCGAGCGACGGAGTAACAATTCTTTATCGTCATCCGTTAAATATCGATAGGGCAGTATCTCTTCCGTGCTTTTACCCTCTTATCTTTTTACGTTTCACGCTGAAACTACTGTGGCATTAATCTATATCTGTGGTTGAAAGGCAAAATTAGATAATTCGTATATTTCTTTTTTTGAGACATTTAAATTTTGCATTTAGAACTTAAATTTTAATATCGTGGACTTGTATTTTGTTTTATTCTCATTTTTCTAACGCTAGAACTATCGAGATTAATGTTTGTCTGGGTTTAATGGTGTGCCAAAATACCAGATTTTGAGTAAGTGTATAGGATCTTCGACAAGTTGTCAGAAATTTTAAGGGGTGATTCTACACGCTAAAATGAAGCGAAAATCAAGAATGACGAAAATGTGTTTGAGGTTTTATTTCAAAGCTATTGATTATTACAAAAACGCCTAAAATACGCGTGAGTCTAACTTGGGACATATTCTACTACCAATGAGACCTAATTAAATTAAGCGCAGCGGTGTTAGTAGAATAAGTCCTAAGTCAGACACATTTTAGACGAACTTCAGATGTTTTCTCAACAATTAGTAAGTTTAAAACGAAATTCTAGACACAATTTTATCATTTTTAATTTTCGTTGTATTTTAACATGTGAAATCAGCCCTTAAAATATCTGACACCTAATGTTGAACACCCTGTATAATTCAAAAATAACATATTTTATATAATTTAAAGAACATATTTTCTTAGATTTATTCGACATTTATTTATATATTTTCTTAGCTTTATTCAACATTAACTAAGAAGAAACAATGATTGTACAGAAGATAATCTGTCCAAGAAATAGTCGTATCTGTCATGTCAACTGCTCTGGTAGTTCTACTGTTAAAAAAATAGTTTCCTCCTTATTTTGTATGCTTCATTTAGGAAACATAAGTGCTCAAATTGTTTGAAAATGTAGTTTATGTGATTTTGCCTTGCACTGATAGATATACATTTGCAAGTAGTTGTTTTGCAACAAATAGTGTCAGTATAAAATTAGTTTAGTAAACGAAGAGTCAGCATGATGTAGGAGTATTCTCCACAAAGGTTTTTCAGCGTATCATTGAACGAACAAAGTGAAAGGACTTTTGGAAATAATGAATGGAATGGACAACTTGCATTTTTTGGATCAGAGAATTGACCAGATATTAATTCTCAGCAGGCCTTTCACCTTTTATCCCCGTTATTGACCAATTCTTCAATAACGTAGAGGTAGGTCAGGATCGTCCTTCATAGGGGACGAGAAACTTTAGCCAAATAAGGCTTAAAGCAATATTACCTTTTTTTCTCGTAGTAAAATTTTAAAGAACTTCAAAGGCAATTAACTTTAACAATTCTAAACTCTAATACACTAAAGTCAGTACTTTCATCAGCATCATTATCTTTCTAAAATATATCTAAAATGATGGTTGTAGACATAGTACCTATCTAAAAAATTTCAATTTTTTACGATTTAATTCTCACATGAATATTAACAGTTTACAACATAGAGCTGGAAACAAGTTACTTGGAAGAAATGTGAATCGAATTAATCTTGGCATAACTTCCTCTTTTCCTTGAATAGTATACTGTAGTGTATTCTCTTATTTTAAGGGACAAATTTCTTTCTCTTTGTGTAACAAGTTGATTTTATTACATTTTTTATTAACGTAACTACATAATAAATTATTTTCATTCTCTGTGTATATTTTAAAGTTATATCTTTTGAGCTTTACATACTACTTAAAAGTTTGATTTATAAAACACAAGGTATCTGAATAAACTTATTGAACAAAAATGTATTTTTAAGATATGGTAGGAACAATTTTATTGACCACTACTGTATTATTACGATTGTCATTTATATCGAGAAAATAATCAAAGAAATTGAAAAGGTTAAATCAGTGCACGACTCAATGCACACAGATTTCTGTTAATTAATTAATTGCTAGTAGGACAGTGTGTCTGTTTCTGACTCTAGGTCGAGGTAAATTATTCATATAATTCGTTACGTCTAATGGTAAGGAAAACAGTGCCAATTTTGTTTCATTAAATTTTCAAGACCAACCTCAAAGCTGAGAATGTCGTTGTTAGTCTGATTTGAAAATCGAGAGATTGAAAACCTCATCGACGAGGACTCCTATAGAAGTCTTTATATACTTGTCAGTTGAATCACTGGATTCGTTATCAAAGGTCCATCTTTTTCGCAAAACACACCATGCCAGAGCCAGTCCATCAGGAATTAGTTGGGTTTGAGCGCGGAACGTTTTCATTGCAAACCGATGCTTTGAGAACTCGCCCATCTGTTCCTGAAATTACAGGAATATTTTGATACGGGAAATGGGAAAAACGAGGGTTTCTAGTTGCCTGAGCGCAATTGAATGTATCAATTTTGATTGAAGGCAAAAGACGATTGAAATCACTGCATTCACTATAAATAGAAATAAGGGAAGTATATTACGGAAAGTGGATATTTTAAACATATCACGAAATTATTTCTAATGCTTATAGATATGTGGGAAAATCACTGACAGTAAAATTGAATAGTTCAGGAAAAAAATATATAACACAGGAAAGGAAATTCTCCATTTTTAAAATTTTTGTTGAATATACAAATCTACTACAGAAATTTCTCTTTCTAGATGCTTTTAAGAAGTAGACAGAGAAATTATTCTGATATAATATACAATCCTTATAGGTCGGTAAATTGATTTTCCACAGTTTCGAAGAACCTTCAAAAGAACTTCCTCTCTACCTTGCCTATCCTTTCTAACAATTTACCTACGTCTTAAATAATTTTCTATCTTGGTAAATGTAGATACATAAATTCATACAACAAGGTTTCTTCAATAATTAGCACAGTTAGTAGACTAAAGTACTTGTGAGGGAAAATGAAGAGCGAATTCGTTCGGTATGTAGAATAATTTATTCAGGCGTAGATTCTCTCGCGCGTTACGATTAAAAAAGAGAAGCGAATGCGAATTAAGTACGTTCTCTTTCCACCAGACCTCGAGGCTGCGTAGAACGAACTCGAGAAGCATTCATGAAGTTTCATTACCCCGCACCAATCGAGTGCCCCTTGATAGGAGACCCATTCCAGGGACCTCGAGAACGGAACGCGATGAAAATTAACCGGATCCTTTGAGTACACACATCCCTTTGCAAAAGTATAGGAAAAAGTGGATGAAGCTCCGATCGGGAGAAACGAAAGAGCAAAGTCTTCGTCTTCGATTTGAAACGCAATTACCAAATCACCGAAGTTTTCTTGAAAGCAAGCGTTCCCTTTCAAAGAAAATCCTGCGAAACTTTCCCCTAAGAATAAATTACAAATTCATCTCTCACAGAAAAGTCGATTTCCGTGAAAATTTAGCTTGTCCTCTCAAGAAAACCTCCCAAATCGTGGATCTAATTTGCGCTTTGCTATTAACGAAGACAGCTAATTTCCAGCACCGTTCTTCAAACGTGGATACCTTATCCACTACTCGTGCTCTCTGTGTTCAAACAATTTTCCAGTAGCCCACACACTGTCCTCCAAGCAGAGGTGTCCAATTTCCTCAGCAAAGAAACTTCCTTCGAATCGCCAAAAGTCCCCAGTTCCTGAGCAACGCGTCTCGCCGCAGCAGGGCTAATCTACTTAGCTTCCGGCAGGTTGGTGGCCATAACCCTGAACCCATTATGATCCGCCACATAATGGACCTGTTGTAAAACGCCATTGGGATCGATATAACTGTAAGCGCCCCTCGTCGTCCCGTCTAGCGATCTCGATTCAGTTTTCGCGCTGGAGTCTCCTGTGTAGGTGTAATCGTATTGGCCTAGCGAGTCCTGCGTGTGATGGAGGGAACTGTGGAGCAGCCTGTAGGGCAGAACCGGAAGCACGTAGGATCCAGGGACAGCTGTTGGCCTCTGGATATTGTTAAGCGACACTGGCTTTCCTATTTGCAAAGAGTTTCCTTGGGCACTCGGGCTCTTTTGTTGCCCCAATTCGTCGACGCGCTTTGTCGACGTTGGGAGCGACAGCGAAGCGGAAGTTGGACTCGCTGGCAATACTTTGGACAGATTCGGGTCTGGTTTGGGCACCTCGATCTTCTCTGCCTCGTGAGGGGATAGCAGGAAGGGGTTCTTGGCGGTCTGTGGAAAAATAATATTTAATTATTGACCTTTAATTTGTGGGAAGTTGCTATTCGTAATTCGACTCTTTTAAGTTGTACACTCTCGCTCATAAGTGTTAGAGCACCTGTAGTTTTTAATAAAATTTTGTTATTTGTTTCGTTTATCAACTTTTAGACATACTAATCACAGTATATGTAATTTCGTATGTTGAATATTAATTCTATGATATAAAAAAGATGATGCTAGTTATTTTGTAATAAGAATTATAAAAAAATATATTCCTATTGGTTTTTTGAGAAATCTGATAAGTTCGACAAGTAATAATTCATTATTTTCATTTGCACTAATATAGAAACATATCACACTTTGGCTATGGTTTCTGAGTCGGTTATTGTTGACATTAACATTTTGACGAGATAGTGAAGCGTAGTGGATTTTTCGATGAGAAGAAAATATAATAACTTTTTAAGCTATGGACACATATGTAATTCTTCCTTTCATATATGTATCATTAAATGAAAAGAAATTGTTACTCTTTTCTGAAAGACTGTTTCATCTTTACAGACTTAAATGCAAATATGATAAGTGTTCTAACACCTATGCGCGGGAGTGTATATTTACTCTCATCATAGAATTTTAGAATCATTTTCTTGAAACATACTTTAACACTTAAGTGCATGATTTTTCGAAAAATAACAAATCATTCTGACAATACCAATTTATAACCAGTTTATGATAATCATAAGAAATATACAGGGATAGTAATTATATATTTTTATAAGAAATCATTAGAAAAACTAACAGAAAATATATTAATGAATAATGGTTAAAAATCAATAATTTTACTATATATTTTCCAGGGAAAAGTAATGCTTGCATTGCATTATTTATGCAATGGTCTAACAAGAGTTTGTTGACAAATAATAATACTATGTACTTAATACTTAAATATCTGTAAACAATTTTATTCATTTGCTCTATTTTGTAAATTATTCTAATTGATCGAATTTATAAAGTATTCTAACTTATACTCAAAGTATCTACATCGCATAAAAAATCATTCAAAATTCTTCTAATCGATCAATGAAAGTCAGTGAGTCTATAAAACAAACTTTAAACGTTCCCCAATGTGTTAATTAAACTTTTAAAAAATGCTTCTCTTACTGCAATCTCTCGAACGCCCAGGTTCTTCTCGTTATCTTTCTCCAACTGCGCGAAGCTGAAGTACGAAGGCAGGATCTTATAAGACAGAATATTCGATTGATAGTTGCCTTGATCCCTCAACTGCAATCTCTGCAGCTCTTCTAAATGGCTTTTCTTCGCTGCCGCCACTTCCGGTGTATCTTGGATCACCTGCAGGTCGTTTTTCGGAGGCTGTGGCAAGTTGCTTGCCCTTACTCTGAACCCGTTCTGATCGTCTGCTGTGTACGTCACTGTCTGAAGAATTCCATTTGCGTCGATGTAGGAATATCCTGTGGAAAGGGAGCGTCTAATAAATTACACAAAGATAGAAAAAGCACAAGAAAATAATGGAACGAAATTAGTAAAGCAATTTCTGAAGTTAAGTGAGAAATTGAAGAAATAAGCAGAGTTGCAAAATTATTAATGAGTCCAGTTTAGGAACGTAGCAAATGAGATTCGATGCGTCAGGGATATGCAAATTGCAGAGGCACGCATTGTTCGAAAGGCCCGACGCGAAGATTAATCCCGTGCTTGGGCGTTCGTTGCGTCACGTAGATCATCGTTTCCAAAGTGGTCGCTTTCAAACGTAGGTTGCTGTGTCTGTAATGTCCAGGAAAGGAATGTATGCCATTCATGCTTTTACGAGTCATCGGACAGAAATGTTACTTACGAGTTAATTTGCGAATTTTCAACATAATTAAGCACTTGATGTCTAATATAAAACTGAATCTTAACACTTTGAGTTAGAAGTTCGTAGTATCTGTAAATTTTGTAATTGCATATTTACATCGTAGTGAAGCTAAATAAAAAACTAAAAGAAAAAGCTAATAATATAGTTGAATTTGGATAAAATGATCGAATTCAAAAGTTTCTTTAAACTCGTAAAGTCACGAGCTTCCAGAGGAAATACACATTAAAAGGCTAATATAAAACCAGATTTCTACACTTTGAATTAAACTCGAGTCTTAAAATCTCCATAAAAGTGCCAATAAACGCTATAAAAATCGGGGTAGTGAGCGACTAAATAAGTGATTCTTGAAACTTACCACCCTGAGTGATTCCATTTAAACTGGATTCCGATTTGGCATGATGGGGGCCAGTGAATGAGTAATGATAACTCCCGGAACCATCCTGAACGTGGAACTGTCTTAATGGCGTTAAAGTTCCCAGAGGACTGAACCAAACGTTGGCGATCGGCGCGCCGAGACATTGCCCGAGGAGGGCACAAAATAGAATTTTCTGTAAGAAAAATACGTTCAAGATCTCTCTTCCCTCCTGGGGAAAAATATCTTCAAATTCTTAAGCTGCGTCTACACTGGGGCAACAACAAGAAACATTTTGTCGCCTCTGGTTGCTTATGGCATGTAACTAAAACAATATGCGTTTTCGAGTATAGGGTAGATGTACCTGCTGTGGCCAAAGCACCAGTTATGGCCACTACATCTAAAATATATGAACATACAGAAGTGATTGCTTACATAGTAATTTATTTAATTTATAACACCAACTATTCGATTGGAAAAGAAAACGATAAGCACGTAGACTCACTCGAGGACAGAAGCTTTTATTTGCACGACCCCAAGTACCATCGTGCGTATGCGAACGTGACAAGAGGAACAATTAAGAAACTCCATGGTGAAGAGGAATAATTTATTCGCTAATAATCGTATCAATTATCGTCGAAGAACTCAAGAATATTGTGCTGTGCAGTGGAAAATCTTCCTCGAGGTGATTCAGTTATCGATAGTTAGCAGCACGAGCGATACTTGCTTACAGGAAAGTTGAACGATGCGCCAGCATTCGAACATAAACCTCTGCTAGCACTAGTAAGACGTCTCTTCAGATACTTTGAAGTAGTTTAGAACCCTCAAGAAGTTGCAAGCCTACGAAGATTATTTCGCAGATTACTCGTCGTTTGTGGAAGGGAACTCCTCAGGAACAAAAATTCTGCAGAGGGTTTAGAAGCTCGTAATTTCCTTTATAGGATTTACTGCTGTCCCATGATTTCGCTGGCAACAGGTGCACGGAAGATTAAAGCGACGAAAGATTTTTCGGGAAATGATTTGCAGGGAAGGACCCTCAAAGACTGGATCGCCGCGTAGGCGGAAAGGAAAACACCTTCAAAGAGATTTCCCCTCGAACGGAGTTCGAAAATTCCGCATTCAACGTGAACAGCATTCAAGAGGATTAACGAGTTTCAGAAATAAGGCAGAATGACAAGTGAACTGCAATGTGCAGCGTTAAATAGAAGCATAATGGAGGAGTAGGCGAGGCTCTTTAAAAGTTGCTGGTTCTAAGGCCGACTCGCGTGGATTAATTGAGATTGCGTCTTACAAACTGCTTCGTAAAACTTGGAAATTAGATGACACAGGCGTGACGGGACCGGGATAAACTTCCCTTATTTGCGCCTCGTCGTTAAAACGTTCCCCGCACGCGCGTCTACTCGCGTCGTAAACTACTTTGCGATTACAAATTCGCCCTATTCATATTCAAGGTTCAGATGCGATGCACGCGCCACGGCAACTCCCCTCGAGTCAATTCACGGGTTAAAATTATCGCTGCGACTTTTCATAGCTCTCCAAGGGTTTCTTTTGCTTAGTAGCAGACTGTTAGAGGGAATTGTTTTTCGCAAATATGAGTGTCACTTCGTAGGTATTTTTTACAATGAAAATGTGAATTGTGTAGACTTCTAAAGGGAAAATTTAAGCTAACATGATTATTCTTTTTTTTTAATTTAGTATAATATTGAATTTGAGATAACATGAAAAATCTGAACCCTGTTGTTTATGTATCATATGTCTGTTGTGAAAGAAATTTGTTTTTTGTTTCATCTGCAATTATTTTCACTGCAATAGTCCCAAGAAAACTGAAATAAACTAATTTTCTCTCTTTAAATATTTTTAGATTTTGTCGACGTTACTTTTTGTAAGCGTCGTAGTATTTTTTAAATCGTTTTTCACTTTCCAACGTATTCACTGTACGTGGAGTGTTTTAGAAATATTAATCAAGATCTAGCCCATTTGTAGAATGTGCTAGAGTGAAAAACAAATGTTAATATAGATAAATGTATGAACAAATGCTTTTCGAGGTGTTCAGTTATTCATGTTATACATCAAAGCTTTTATATCTAATTGCTCACTCAGTTCATGTGAATCTAATCACTTTATTACTAATGCATAATTATGGTTATATATTTTTTATTGTGATAGAGGGTCCAGTTAGACAAACATTTTTTATTCTATATCTTTATCAATAATTATTCATATATTTATCATAATTGGAATGTGTAATTTAAATTGAAACTAGATAAGCATTCAACATACAAAATGTAGAACAAACTATGGGAAACTCTCATCAATAACCTTATTCGATACTTCTAGAACACCTTATATTTATTAGGTCGTTCTACAGCTAATGTTCTTTTTTATCTCACGCTTTTCTTTCAGAAAATAAGAATTTCTTAAAGACGGGACTTCAAAATTAGTTAACAGATGAGACATGATTATAGTAGCTACACCTGAGACTTATTCTACACGGTGGACCTAAACCTTGTAAAAAAGGTATAGTGTAATGAGAATCATGCAAAAATTAATTTGCAAGTAGTAAAGTGATAAATTGCAACTTACAAATCAATCTTCACCCGACAAAAATAAATCCCAGATGTATAAAATTTGTAACCGTAGAACGACCTTCACAAACAACATTACTCATAAAATAATTGAATACATATTCTCCCAACCGCGAACCTCGCAAAACCCCACAGAAAGGACATCAGTGGAAAGAAAGAGAAAATGAAAATTGAATCACTCACGAGTATCATATTCGCCAGTGGTCAGACGTATCTAATGCCCAGTCCGCTAAACGCTCTTGAATCGTGAATCGTCCACGTCTTTCCCACAACTTTTCCTCCTCTGCAGCCGTATAATCCCAGTGAGACTCGACTAACGGTTATGAGAGTGTGAGCTCTCGGAGGCATCCCCTTATATAGGACCCGCTATACATATATGCGCTTACGGACGCGTCCCCACCAACGCGACCGGTACACAGGGGCCCTATGGGGGCCTATGGGGCCCTATGGGGCCCTATGGGGTACCGTGAGGCCCTCGGTGCACGGGCAGAACTGCCCAGGATCACAAATCACCCCGAGTTCGATTTCCACGCCGATAAATCAATGTTTATTGGCCGCGGTACGAGCCGTCGATCTCTTGCGCATTCCGCTTCGCACGTCCACCCTGGGGATGTTATCGGTTTTTCTTTTCGCCTTTCTCTTTCGTTTTTCCAAAATACGTCATTTTAGAAGCCCACACCTACTTGTCGCCTTTAGTTGATTCACGTCTTCCTCGTTGTTTTCTTTATCGAATACAGTACGTAGAATTGATGGTCAGATTCGTGACATGTTTATCGATATTCATCTTGGCTATTTTTGAGTTGATGATTATGATTACGATGCAATACGATTATTGTGCAGGGTGAGTCTTGCAACTGTATCATTTGAATTTGATTTAAACTATTTGTTGCATCAAAAATGTTTCAAACTAAAGTTGTTTAGTGTCGAGGGTATGCTCGATTTTGGTGTGCTTCTCTTGGTACTAAACAATTCTTGTTTGAAATGTCTTCTTATGCAACAAATAGTTTAATGTGAATTTAAGTGATACAGTTGTGAGACTCACCATGTATAAAGTAGGTAATTGTGGAAGTGAAGATGTGTTTGTAGAATTTTTGTGTAGTTTCTAGACATATGTAACTTTTTCAATTGCATAGAGACTATGTATTGTTTGATGTGATTTTTCTTTGAACCTTCAATATTTTTATCTACAAACGAACCTCGATACGTCCAACTTGTAATTATTCAGAATTATCGACAACAACGATTTTTGTAAATGTTTGATGAGAGTGGTGTCAGGTGATTTTGTCAAAAAAAGTGGAATCGGGAACTAAAGAAGGCAAAAGAACTTCGAACATTTGAACGATTGAATGTCAAGAAATTGTAGTATTGAAACATTTAAAAATTTGACTATATGAATAGTTTGAAATTTTAAATATTGGAATATTAGGCTATTACTGTAATAAGATTAAATATCTAGTAATTGACATTTTGAGTAAAATCTAGGGAACTATTTGCTCATGAAAAATTATAATATGCATAAAGTGCGTTCAGCGACAGGTATCATACCTTTTGAGGCGTACTAAAATAACATGAAACTGAAGATGGACGAAATTGCATTTCAGACGTCATTTCAGAGTTAGTAATTGTTGAGGAAACTTTTAAAATATACGTTAAATGTGTCTGATTTAGGACTTATTCTACTGACTTCGCTGTGCTTGACCTAATACTCACTACCAGTAGCATAAGTACCAAGTCAGACAAACTTCTCGCGAATTTGAGACGCTTCTGCAACAACTAATAACTCTGAAACGAAGCCCCAAACACAATTTCGCCATTCTTGATTTTCATCCTATTTTAGCATGTAGAATCACCCTTTAAGATTTCTGACACCTGTTATCTAGTAAATTTCTAGTAAACTTCAAGCTAGATCCTTAATTTTAAATTAGGTATACAGAAACCATAGATTAACTAGGCACTTTACTCTATTATAACAGTCGAAAAGTTAATAATAAAAACAGTTTGAAAATCTGAATATTTAATCATTTAAAAGTTGCTATAATGAAGAAGAAAAACACAATCCATTAAATACAATATTCACAAACAAGTAATCAAAAAATCGACGATCTCTCTCACAATCTAGTATCTACATTATCAAATCGTCATCAAAGTGTACAATTACTCCTTCTTCGCTACAGTAAAACCTCAATTAACTGAACTTCGAATAGTCAAAATTCTTCTTATCTAGGGGTGCAAATACTTATCCCAATAATACTAAAATTACAGTAGGATATCAATTAAGATTTATATAATAAAACGATAGTAGAGTGTTAAGGAAAACAAAGCTAGCTATCAAAAGAATGTTTCAGACTAGAATCTCTCGACATTTCGAATAATCGAGGTTCCACAATAGTCAAATTCATCGTACCCTTTCCCGAACTCTGCGTATCTCATATTAAACTCTATTATCTCGTGGACACCACTGCGTCCTCGCATCGCGGCACGCAGTTCAAGAACCGCGAGCCTGAGGTCCAGCCAGTTTCTAGGGGTCCCCCGTTATCGTTATCAGTCGTGGAACTGGACGCGGAACTCGAAACTCGCCGCCTCGCGGTGTAGGTCGCGGTTTGAAATTTACGAGCGAGTCGAGGACGCAAGGCGGCGAAGCGACCGGTAACGAGTTCATCAATTCCATCTGCATTACTCACGCGGCGCAACAAGTCGTCGTCCAGGATTTTTCCCTTGGACGTCTAAACGGCCACGTGGGCGGTTCGCGTTGGTTTTGACATTGGCACTAAACGCGACTCAGCGCGCGCGCCCCTCACATTAAACGGCTGTCGTTGCGCCGTGCAGCTAACACTGGCGCAGCTGCATTCCGCGCGATAGAACGCCGCGATGCAATTCCTTGTCGACTCGATTTCCTCCTTGCGAAGGGAACGGAGGGGAGGATCGAGGTGTCCTTTTAGAACTCAGGGGTGGCTTTTCGTTCTGTCGCTGCTTAATAAGATCTTGAAATGTGATAGAAGATTGTTCAGTTACCTACAGTTATTATAAAAATAAGAATAGGAATAGGAAGAACGTACGGGGAAAGTAGCGAGGTCCTCCACGTCACACAGTGTTCGAAAACGGCAACTTAGACACGATGAATTATGTTTCACCTTAACAGTGTGCAAATTCTTGTGAACGAGTTTGTTAATATTATTAACATTAATTTTGCTTAAGAAGTTTTTTTATTATTTTATGTTAAATGGAAAAAGCAAATAGATTTATTAGAGATGTTTCAATGTTATATAAGATTTGTAATTTTAAAATGTATATAAATAATGTAGGAAATAATGAAAAATAGTGCAGAAAAATAAAGAGGAAAACAATATCGGTACGCTAACTTTAAAGTTACGTTTTAAAGAGAATAGCAGAAGCAGTAGATTTTTAGAACAATTGAGGAACTAAATTTAAACTATAAGCTCATGGTGAAATTTTGATCAAGTTCTACAAGTTCTTTATAAACTAAGATAATTGTATTAAAAAATTGGCTACCTTTAAATACTTCTAATCAAAACGGTCATAAATTTTGTTAAATCTTTTTATTAGGACAATAAAATACGTTTCTCTGTCTCCAGAAAATTCATGAAGTAAATCAATGTTAACATTATTGCTTGCTAGAATGAGGAACATCAGCGTTAAACAATATTTTTGAAGACGCTGCAAATTACAGATTTCTGTATAAGAATTACCCTGTGTAAATACTTTTCAATGGTAAATAAAATTTCAAACAAAGATTCTCGAAAATTTAAAAACATAATAACATTAATGATTAAAGGGATGGTCAAAATTTTGATTTCTCCAAGACCAAATAGCCATTTCCAAACACTGTGTGTCATGCTCATACGACGTAAGAAAAATCAGCGAAAGGGTTAAAAATGAGGTGGGATTAAAATTTGTGATATCCAACGATGTTCTATGGAATTGTTTAACAGTTTGAGAAGTTGAAAAATGGCGTGTCGAATGGGAGAATACTACTCATCCAGTACTGGTTTCTAGCAATGACTAGAAATTTACATACTTATATTAGAGTTCTTGCTTAAAATAAACGTATTTTGTCTGAATGTCTGTAAATTTCAGTTGCTTAGAGAGGAGCATCCTGTTTACAACTCTTCTTGAAAAATTTTATTGCAAATAAAATGTAAATTCTGCAAGTTAACCCTAAACTACTGAAGTCTATGAAATTCCATGCAATTTTTGATTTTTAGTCTCACCATAAATTGTTTCCTTTGCGTAACTGTTAAATATTTTCTACTACAAAGTTTTAGTGCTTGTTATTTATTTATTTTTTAACGTCAACAGATGATAGGCCTTTTAAGTACAGAAATTTAAATATTTAATACATGTCATAATAAGATTGCTTTGTTATGTTTCAGTAATTCATAAAAATTAATACTATATTAACCTTGTAAATATTTAATAACAATATTATTTATGTACTAGTAATTTATCAAACTGTGTGCCAGTAGTAATGTCTAAAAACTGGATAGTCAGTAGCTCAGGATTAAAGAACTATCTCTGTATCACGTGTAAAACAGGAGTAGTCTGAGTTACAAGTAGAATAGTCCCTTCTAACACAGCCATTTTAAATTAACTCTCAGCTGGTTGCAGGAAGTAAGAACAAACTCAAGAGAACCGTATTTTGATAAAAACGCTTATCATTAATTTTCTATAATGATGAATAGCATAAACAATCTTTTTGAAATTGATGAGTTCACTCTTACATCCCCCAACATTTCAGATATTCTAATCGAAGTAAATCTGAATTTGTTGGAGCAAATTTGGAGTTTGAGCGTGTAAGAAAATGAATATCCTCGGAAGGGCAAAACCATGATCGATCTCGTGCTGCACGAGAGACTATTATACTCCACTAACAAGAAGAACCGTGAGACTAATAGATCTGCACTGCTGTAAAGGCTCTTCTTGACAGTGAAGCACTATACATGACCGACATAACCGAACAGATTGAGACTTGGGGCCAGTAATGGTTTTATGATAGGGCTTGGTGATAATGAAACAAACCAATGGCTCTTGGATGGGTAGGGTGCAAAAACTTCCACCGAAGCCATTCCCTCGCTAGACGTTGAAGTAAACGCATCAGTGTAGTGATCGTGGAGTCACTCAGTTAATTCTTACAAGCACGTGAAAATAAATCCCAGCATATTAAGGTGAGTTAAAATAAGTCTAACAAGGAAAATACATCATGAGCCAATAACCGATTTTGATGAAACTGAATATGGTGTATCTACGTGAAAAATAAATCGACATATGTCTGAGCGTTTTATCGGATAAATCTTAATAGTTATGATTTCGACGTTCAAAGTTTATATATAATAATTAATAAAAATAATTAATAAAATCGATAAAGATTTTAATTAAAAAGAATAATTAATAAAATCGATGAAAATTTTTTATCGTACTTTCTAACTTTATTAATTGTTTTGACTTCTATATAAGTTTCTGCTAGTTTTAATATTATCGAAATGTTATTAAGGCCTATTCGATAAATCGTTCAGACATGTGTCGATGTATTTTTCAGTTTCATCGAAATCAGTTCTTGGCTTATGGTGTATTCTTCTTGTAAGTAAATTGAAGTAAATTAAAAAGTGTTGAAAAAAAAGAGCTAGGATGTAGCTTAAATTAGAAAAGTTTAGAAGGAATTCAACATTTCAACGAGCTGAAAGAATTATAGGTGGCAATTATATTTATGTGGGAAGCTTACGCAACAGGATAGATTCAGCAGATATTCGCATGCGTGTTCCCGAGGCTCTTTACAGTAATATGAAGACAGAAACGAGGAGCAAAGAAAAAGAGATGAGAAGGAAAAAATATCGCTAAAAGACACGCAGCTCAGGGTTCGTTTCAAGGGGGAAAGTTTTACGAGCGAAACGGCGTGCAATAAAGACGTCGGGGCGACCTTTGCAAGCTCGTAATTTTGAAAGCCGCTTAGAATAGCCGGAAGGACGACACTAGTGAAACGAAATCTCGACCAAGGGGGATAAGGAGCAAAGAGAGAACTAGCGTTTAGAACTTTGTATTGACGAAAGTTGAGGAAATAATTTTCGATTTTGAGAGTCTTTGAACAGGTTATCAGAATTTAATATTACAGCTTTCAAAATTGATTGCTTATTGATGGAATTAAAATAAATTTATTTATGGGTATTTCTCATAGTAAACAGAAAGGATTGAGTTTGTAAAATAACTGCTTTGACTTACCCATACCAAGTCAGAGTTTAGAGTATGAAATTTAATAAGATTTTTAAAGATTCATAAACTGAAAAATTGTGAATTATTCTATCGAATACTGCTACGCGATTACCATTCAAAGTTAGATTAATTAAGAGAACTGAATGAATTTCAAATTTCAAATCTTATTCAAACAGTCAAAATTAACAAGCGAAATTTATAATGTAATGTCCATACGAAGTATTCGACGACAGGTGTCAGCAATCTGAAAGATCTGATTCTACATATTAAAATAAAGAGAAAATAAAAATAGACAGATATTAATTGTTGAGACTCCATGTAGTATAGAATCATCTTAAAAACGCCTTAAAAACATTCAGTAAAGTCTTAAAAATGACCAAAAGACGTATTTGGAACGTCCGAAGTTTAGTACGTCTTTAGGACATCTTAAAAGACATTCATAAAACATCTTAAAGATATCTAAACTACGTCTACAAGACATTCAGACAAAAAATAGACGTCTTTAAGACGTCCATATTTTTCAGACGTCTTATGGACGTAAATTTCAGAAGTCTTCAAACCATGCTGTCGAATGTTCCTAAGGCGTCTAAATTATATCGTAAGTCGTTCAGCCATAAAATAGACATAAAACAGACGTCTTCAAGACGTCGTGTGCTGTCTAGAACTACACTTGAAATATGCATGAAATTCGCTTGACTCGAGATTTATTCTTCTAAAGTTGCTTCGATTAACCTGACTAATACACGCAACGCGATTTCAGCGAGGAGAACTAAATAAGCATCAAATTTCAAATTTCATTGAAACAGCCAGCAATAACAAACGAAAGTTAAAATATTTGCAAAATAAGGGAAGCTTTCTGGCATCTCAGATGATTCGATATCCTTCCTCAAGCTGGTGCCGTGAAAAGGCGCAGTTGCATTCGTCGCAGCGAGGATCTGTTCGCCGAATAATTGGTTTCTCGGAGCGATGTCGTAAAGAAAAGTTCGCTACGCGCGAATTACAAGCAGACCTCGTAAAGCTTGACATAAATAACGGGCCATGACGTAAGGGTGAGTGCGTGGTTCGTTCTCCCGAAGAAGGAAAAAAGACACTGAAAGGATTGCGTTCGACAGCCCGAGGAATAGCAGTAGCGCGTGCCTTTAATGTAATTGGATGGTATTATTACACTTCAGTTTTTGTCGTTATCGCGAAGGTCGTCTCTTCGAGCGAAATGCTATAGCCTGGCAGGTGATTGCAAAAGACGGGGAGTCCCGAGTCGATCGATTACTCTTTGAAAATCTTTTCGATGGATTCGAGATTCACTGTGGCTAGTTGGAGATCCGTACGCTGAATGGGTCGTATTGAAAAATTTAAGTTAACTTCGTGGCACGTCGGTGAGCGATTTCTTATCGAATTTCGAGGAAATTGATGTACGATGAATCTTTAAATAACGTGTCACTCGCGAAACGCGGTAGGAAATTGTGAGCTCTCGTATAACCCAAGAGAAATTATTAGGATTTCTTTACCCTCGTCATACCAAGGTGGCGTTACTCAGAGATCCCAATACTCTTCTAACACGAACAGTTTTAAATGTTGAGTCGTATGTTTTTGTTTTCGTGATATTAGCATTTAAAGTGTTTAACTGCAATACTGTTTTATAGCCTTGTGCCTTCTTGAACCCTTATTTCCAAGTGAAAAAATTCTTTTAATGTCCTTTCACCTTTCTACGAATAAAAATTCTATATTTTAGATCTCAATTAAGACCTTAATTCAATTGTTTTTCTTAAATGTTACATGGATAGCTTTGGCTTACAGCCACAGATATATCTACAATGTGCTATACAATTAAATTTGCTTCTGAACAAATGGATATTTTTGTAAAGGATTATAGATTTCCCTTTCTTGTATACTGACTTCTTAAGCACTTATGTCGAAGTAGCAGGGACTGAATTTCCTGTGTTATAAGGGAACTTAACATACTCGACGATTACCGTCTCTCATTCTAAAATCTCTGTTTTAAATGATGCTCATAAGAAACTTAATATCACGAGATAAGTGCGCAATCGATTTCTTTTTCCACAAAGTCACAGTTCATTCTTCCATCTTCCAGCTGTTTATAGATTAGAGATCAATAGTAGGCTTCCATCCATGGGTGCACTGTACACCCGCTGTAAATAATTTCTATGGCAAATTATCCGAGTAAGGTTCGCTTGTCAGAAAGGAAGGTTCAAATAGACATTGATGTCAACCTTTCCGCCTCCGGATCCTCCTCCGTTACATTGCATGACGTGCCAGCATGGCAACCTTCCCAGAAAGTGTATTGGAAAGATAAATAGCGTAGTAAACAGGACAAATTTTACAGCCAATAAGAGTCATATACTACACTGAAATTTTTAGGTAATTCTGAGAAATAACTACTTGGCAGTTAGTTTTAGTCAGGAAATCCTTGTGAACTTTAATATAGTGTCTTCAACCTCTAATAACTTGAAACTTTATCCACTGACGCATGAAAATAATACAAAGTGCGGCTGAAAATATTGTATGAGTGGACAAAAAATGATTTTTTATGCAAAAATAAATAAAAAAATGTAGCATATCATTCTGTTCATGGACCTTGCTTTCGAGAAAATTAGGCTTGAAAATCTATTACATATGTTTGTGCTTATTATAATACAGGGAGAGTTATGCAACTGTATCACTTGAATTTTCTTTAAACTATTTGTTACATAAAAAAATGTTTCAAATGAAAGCTTTTCGGTGTTGAAAATATGCTCCTCATAATACCAAATAACTTTCATTTGAAACATTTTCTCCTGCATGAAATAGTTTACAAAAAAATTTTAATTGATACAGTTATGAGACTCATCCTGTATATTTCTTCAAAAATTTATAAATTTTTGACATCGTTAAAAGTAGGTTGTATAAGTAAATATTTTTTTTTAAAGTTTGATGAAAGAATCGAAAGCTGATAAAAAATTCTGAGAAGCAATTTAATGTTTGCAAATTATTTTCAAAAGCTGCGCAATTCTAAATACATAATATTATATAAACCTTAGGAATTTAGAAACAAATTTGCGATCACAATAATTTTGCGTAATACTTAATGAATTAATTCTTTGTTTATTAAAGCAAATTGTTATAAATAACAAGCATACAGTACTGGCCAAATGAATTCAGGTAATTGATACAATGTTTCAATATGAAATTAATGCAATTGTGTCCAGAGAGAATAGGATGACAAATAATTTACATTGGAAAATTTAACCAATGCAATGTTAATATAAAATACTTTTGGAATAATAAGGAGAAAATATGAATAAATAAACATATAAAAAAGATCATACGTTTCGATCTATGTCTAAAAATTTGGTGTTTAAATTTAAGTACTGTGAATACATACATGCTTTACTAATAATAAAGAAAATTAAAAAGCATTCCAACTTCTTTAAATATTATCAGTCTATGCTAAATTTCGTTTCATGCTAAATTCGAATTGTTCTTCCAACCATTCAATATTTATAGTTCTTACAATTGGATATTCATATACCTAAATGGAGTGACGCTTAACAGTGGTTTAAACAATAGGAGCTCAACTACAATTCAGTTAATCTGGCAGTAACTAAAATTTTATTCAAGCAAATGAAATTCTAGTGCATATATTTGAACTTCGCGTTTACTTATTAACTAGCGTGATCAAATGTACTTAAGTATAAACGCACACAACAAATTATCAAATTTGATTTTCTCAAAAATTAAGTGTCAGTGAAAAAGTGATATTTTACATTCTTTATTTATTTTTCCCACTTGTACAATGCTTTTGGTCAACAATGTGAATAATCTCGAAAAAACTATAAGTATCATACAGGTTGTATTGAATATTATAGTTTACTCTTTGATATTTGAAATTGTAATGTTCGCTAGTACTTTAGTAAGTTATTAGACCTCATTAAATAGGTAGAGATGTCAAAACATTATTCAATCCTGAATTCAATTCTACATTAATCAATCCCGAAAAATAGCTAAAAATATCATAGCATGTTTGATAACCTCAGGTAGTAATATTTTCTAGCTTAGATAAAGACAGACTAAGTATAAATATTCATGGTATAATCCCACGCTGTATCGCAGTAACCATAAGTTAGTATTTCTTTCATACTTCATTTTCCTGTTATAACTTTCGAATAAAGCTCTAAACGATCTATGTTTATATAACACTTTTTCTTATTTATACCCATTGAGTAGACTGATAAAGTTTGGCTGTTATAATCCGAGACACCCTGCGCAGACTGTGAACCTTTTCTATTAAAAATTCATCCCGAATTTCTTCACAAAGCGCAGCAGACCTCCTTTTACGGAGTCACGAATTTTTCTTGCGACACCGTTTCGCCGGTACAACGTCGATTTCGATTGAAGGGATGAGCTGCTGAATACAAATCGGTCAGACGTTTGCTGGCACAACCCCGGATGTCGCTTATCCGCGTCACAGAGGCTGGTTCCACGGCGAAAAACTGTCTGATTTACGATTGGAGTGCGAGCACGAGTCGAATAAATAGTTTTTGTCGATTCGGCCCCTCTGTTTCGAATAATGCTCCATAAATTCCCTTTATGCTCGATGAGGACGGAGGGATTCCTGATTTATGTCGGAAGCGATACGGAGCCTCGGGACGAATCGATCATCGAGCAATGCATGTGAAGATTCGTGAGCGAATTTTCAACATCGAAACTGAATCTTCGTCTCTCGTTTTATTTCTTAGTAAACGACAGAGGGACGCTGTTACGTATGACTAAGTGTTTAGAGATTCTGGGGAAAATAAATAGGTATTCGAATTTTTAACGCTGAGATTTTTATTTTATCGATGCAAAATTGATACCTGCTGTTATTATTGATGTTCCGACTAGTCTTTTGGAAAGAGTGGATAAGAAGAAATATAATTTAGGGAAGGAAAGTATGTGGTCTCTTCGTTAAAACATTATTTGGACAAATCTACAGAGATTCTGGCGAAAATGGGTACTCGAGTTTTGGACGCTGAGACTTTTATTTTACCGATCAAAATTGATACTATTATTATTTATATTCTGACTAGTCTTTGCGATAGAATGGACAGGAAGAAATATGTATGGGAGAAAGATACATGGTCTCTTCGCTAAAACAGCATTATTTGTAACGTTGTTTACACCATACCCATCACATTCATTTATGTGTAAACCAAAAGAACATTAAAGAAAAGCCTGTTTAGAATCATGGAAAAAGTAAAAATAAAAATCGTTATTATTTCCAATACTTCTATGAATACTGAAAATACGTATCTAGCAATGATACAGAAATAAAAAATAAGACTACCTAAAAGAAGAGCAAAAATAAATTTGAAAAACCCAAGAAAAAATATTTGCATCATCAGTAAAGTTTTCAAATAACCAGATTTCATATTACATTTACAATTCGTGGACAAACATGTCAATAAAATATACAACAAATACAAGAATCATAAACCAGAAAAATGAAGCTGAAATTACGGTCCTCCATGTGCCAATTATGTAAATTACAAATAATTATAAAAGGTCGATAAATAATTCGCCTTAATTAGCGGTTCAGAGCGGAGTCGAATTGGAGAGCCGCGATAAACGGCGCGAATCCACGACTGTGCAGGTCGAACGCGATCGTGAATCACGATTGTGACCCGAGCTGTGTACTACAACGGAAGAACTAACGTCCGATCGAAGATTACACCGCTAACTAACGATTCCATTTGCTGATTGCCGGTGCACCGGCTACTCCGAGCCACTTTTATCGACGCCTGCCTCCCACGGGGGCCTAGCCACGGACACTCACCGATAAACCGCAAGGTTGCTGGGCCTGCTCGCGCCAATCAATTAAGATCAATCGCCCGAAGTGATCGGCCTTTTTTCCTTTGACGCCACGGTTTCGCGGTGGACGACCAAGAGAGCGAGCCTTGGAGCTTGTTCTTGCGACTCGAGATCGCTTTCAACACTTCCTCGACGTTTTTCTATCAGCCTGGAAGATCCACCGTGACCTGAAGTTTTTAGGGTAGTCGGGTAAACTCGAAGGGTCACGATGTGCTGCAATATTCTTGGATCTCGCTGTGATAAAAAATTTGAAGGAAGTAGAACTGGAAAAATCTTCTGACTCTAATTCTAGGTAATTTTTTGTCAATCGACGAGTTAAGCATTGAGAATCATTTTAACTGTGATATTTTGAATTGAGTTCCTGTTGTTTCTTAGGTTTGGATCTGAAAAGAAAAGAGAATTGTGGAATCTTTTTAAAAATATGGACATTGTCTAAGGGGAAAATTTTGTATTCGTTAAATTTAGTTCAATTTTTTATTAAAAGGTTGACAATCTAGAAATGAATGTGCCACAGGTGCGGACATGAATTCGTCAAGGTTAACTTCTTTTCCTTGAATAGAATGTTAACAGGATTCGATGAGTTATGATACAAGGACGTTCAGAATTACAGATGCATAATGAATTGGTATCGAAGTTATTTATAAACATAGATTGTTTTCTTTTTTGCTGGTGTCCTTGAACGGCCTTGAACAGTGGAACAACAGGCTTGTTTGAAATGAGTTTACGGTCGTACCAGGATAAAGAATACATAATTCAGTCAGAGGAATTAATTGAAGTTGATCTTGAAATCTCTTTAATTAATTCCTCTGCTTTTAAAGGAGCACTCTTACTTCTGGAATGTGTTTCAATACAGAAAGTGGATTAAAGTCTGTTTCCAAGATACTTAAATATTTTCTTCAATAAAATGTAAGAAAATAAGTCTTTTTTATTTTGAAATTCTTTTCTCAATAAAAAATGAACCTTAAGATCGTTTATATGGCATTCAATTAAAGAACTAACGAGAGCAGTTTTGTTAACTAATTTTCTTCATTTATAACTAATTAAATACAAAAATGACCAATAACAATTTTCTATTTTCTCTCAGTAAGACAGGAGCTAAGAACTAGTTAATTAGAAAATTAATTCAGGGCAGAAAGGTTATAACTGCAATGACCATTTAAACGGATAAAGTTAGCATTGACCCTAAATTGGCGGAACTTGAGTCATTTAAAACTCATACAGACAAGCCTGCACGGATTGAAATGCATCAGATCGATTCTAAGCAGTTCCAAGCCGGTTCGAGCAGGTCCAAATCGATTTGAGCCAGTTGGAGCAGATCCAAGACAGCTCAGGACAATTGGAGCGGATTGGACCAGGCTTGACCAAGTTAAACTAACTTGTGATACGAGAGATAACTTGATTCTTGATAAAGCGGATTAGAGCTACTCTGAGAGTATTAAAGCATTTAAAAGAAGAAAGAAAGTAACGTAATCAATCAGGAAACATAAGTTACTGAAACAAGTCCACTGCTTCTAAATCTCCTCTGATGTGACGTAAACTACCAATCACCAATTATGGAATCATTTATTAAATTAACTCTTCATCAACGTGCATTTTCACCTGTAAGAACACTATGCAAACGAGACCGACAATTATAGTATTAAAATGCTTTTGTTTTCTGATTTTTAGTTAAATAGTTTATATAAATTTACAATACTGAAAATTTATTTTCAAAAATTCTCCTACACAGAACTATGGTACAGCGCAGATTACATACATGTAGTAAAACCGAGGTTGAGGGATTAAGGGAAATAATGGTTGCCTAGTTAGACATACAATTCAAGTAATAGTAAAAAATTATTATACTTGTTTATTTATTCATTTAATGAATAAATACCCTTTCGTGTAGATACGTAAAGATAATTACGTAGAACTGTTATAAGGCGACAATAATTATTAGATAATAATTATTAGAATTGTTTGCTTATAATTATTAGATTTTAATTGATACCATTATATTGAAGGAGAAAACATTGTATGTTATTACTAAAAATATTGATTTCGCATCGGAAGTACTTAGCCATACTTCACAGCATAACTTCAGTGAGAGCTGACAAGTGACTCCAAACTTTTGAGAACACATGTTTTAGTGTTCATATTACGCTATAGACCAAAAGGATGAGGCAACGTAACTTGGAGTTACGTTTTATGTCGTTAACTAGTATAAACTAACCAAACTACAATTTAGTCTTTACCTACATTTAGTTAAGTAAAGACTAAGGTATGTTCTTTGTCGTCGTTTTTTTTTTTCTTTTAATATTTAAGGTGTTCGAGAGTTGATGGTATAAACGAAGGAGTGATTCTACATGAAAAGATAAGTTGAAAATATAGAATAACATTTTTTACTATCGTGCTTCATTTTCAAAAAATTGAATTTAAAAGATACTTGGGATAAGGGGTATACTCACGGTCTGACCATTGACTTTCTCTACTTTAAGCAAGAAATATTCCATTCTCCCCATTTACCCCTCAAATGCCTAAAACTATACTTCGGTTTTCTTTTCCTCGGCTAAAACTCAAAGTCAATTTTCTCGAAAACAGAGCATAATATTAAAACACTGAATTCTAAATTTTCGACTTATTTCTCCATGTAGAATCACCATCATTCCACTTGTACCACCAGTTTTTTGACATCCTATGTATTGGCTTATCAGTAAGAGATAAATTTTTACTAATCTTTGGTTCTATACTATTAGCCGTCATTGTATGTGCTATTGCACTCCTATAAATTACACTAAACGTCCCATAAAAATACGCAGCGACAGTAGAAACGAGCTAAAAAGGACCGAGCATTCAATCTTGGGGTCGATTGGCCGAAGTGCAGACTCCAGTCAGGAATTTTTCTTAGACAAGAAAAGTCTCTGAGCTAACGTCACTGAAATCATTATTACCCTTTCCGTTATCGAGCGTGACTTATCAGCTCGCGTCATCCGCAGCCGTGTAACGTACGCAGCTCCTTTATCAGTCGCGCAGTGGACGTTTCTATTATCGCGAGCGCGAATCGCGTCGTTCCTCTCCGCCTTCGTCTTTCTCGTCGTATCATTCATTGCTCCGTAAGGTAACAGTAACCAGTTCGAGAAAAATAACGTTCCTTGGGCAAACGGGGCAACCTTCTCAATGCCACGCTCCTTTGGAAAGAAGAATTTTAATCGTCCATATGAAATACTGATGACCAACTACCTTCTCGTTGTTACTTGATTAATCGATCGAAGCTTCTGAGTTATGAAGGAAATTAAGATTATAAAGACACTTTTATCCCTATACAAAGTGTCCCAGTTTTTTCTGGCATAACTTTGCCAGCATATTCTACAAGCAAAATGAAGAAAAACGTGCTGTAGAAGTATAGGTCCTTAGATGCTTTATTAAGAAGTTATAATAAAAATATGAAATAACAATAGACTGCTTTTTGGTAAAATTGCAATATAATTCTATTTCAAAATATGCAGTATCAGTACTGTAATGGTTAACTAACTATAACGATAAGTCGAGGAGAACCTGTACATATTGGCCCTCAAGATCACCAGCTATTACATCAATAGATTTTTACTTAGGGGGAAACTGTGAAAGAAAAAATTGACTAGATACAAATTAATACAAAATAGGAATTAATGTAAAGTATTCGTGACGTATTTATGTCATTCCTACTTTCTTTTTAATAACAGACATTTTGAAATGAAATTATAATGCGACTCCATGAAAAAAGCAGCTCATTATCAGTTTGTATTTTTATTATAGCTTCCTAATAAAGCATTTAAGAGCCTATGTTCGTATAACATTTTTCCTTTATTTTGCTTGTAGATTATACTGACAAAGTTATGCTGGAAAAAACTGGGGCACCCTCTATAAAACAATTTAAAAGAGCTCGTAAATATAACTTTGACATGCCAGATTCTCTAGGAATGGTATAATAAATAAATGGCTCTTATAAAAGTTTCAAGATCGACTTCCAGTTACTAGTTAATGCAGATTAGTGTTTTTAAAGCCAGTCCAAATGGAATCTTTAACTCGATCACAAAAAGAAGGAAGAGGATAAAACTTGTAGACGTTTGATTAGATACTGGTTTCAAAAATCTACGCGTTAATTGGTACCATCATTAGTGAACTCCTAATTAGGATCTCGTGTCAACAACCGTTCCCAAGAATTACTAAAATAAGAAGACTGACTTGTGTAATGAATTTATTGATTACAAGTAAATCTAGATTTATCTGGGATCATGTTCACTGATCTTACTTAATCCTGTGTTTATAGAAGTAATGAATCAAAGAAACACAGTCACTGAATTTGCCAAAGATATTATACAATATTCTGAATAGAGAATTTTACCCAAATATCTATAACTATCTTTCCATACATGTTGAAATTAATAATTCATGTATTAATATTTAAATTCACAATACATGTATTATGGTTACTTTAGTATTATATTTTACATTAAAGTAGAAGACATTAAACATAATTCTTAAACATAATTCTTCTTCACACAATTACAATTACGATCCCATCTAGTTAGATCTAAAAACGAAATCCTCAGAAAGTTAGTGTTTCGTTTCTCTTAACTAGGATTTATAAAGTATAACAACTCTAATAGCTTCGAACATATTTCGAACTTTAGAACTCATGAAAATCTTGATAACTTTAGAAATTCTCAGAGATACATTAGGTCATAAAAAATGGGTAATCATTCAAAATCTTAGAAGCAGTTCCAATATGCATCTTTCTCCAAACAGTACTATTAATAAAGCATTAAAGAGAATTTGAAAAGTTTCAGTTGTCTTCGAAGACTCAATAATTTTAGACCTCAAATTATATTCAACTTCGAATCTCCATAATCTTGAAAACCGTCGAATCGCTTCGAAATTGAGATTCAAGCTCCCCTCTCTAGACAGCTCGTCAGAGAACGCAGCAACTGTAACCACAGTCTAACGAGATCAAATTCCTAAAGTACCTATTTCTATTTCAATCTCTCCTGAAACGTACTCGAGATTCCACGTAGCCCTTGGAGAAGCGAACCACACGAAGAATTCTTCCCCTTATCGGCCACGTCGGTTCCGGTTTAGTCGCGGATCAAATTGAAAATGGGCTGCGGCGAGTCGGTGCAATAATGAAGAAACCGCGGGAGATTTTGCGCGATGCACCCGACCGTTTCATCGGTCTTTCCACTGGTCGTTTCTTACGTACGCCCACGCGGAGAAGGAAGAGCAAGAAACGTGTTTCGCGTTCGAAGGGAATAGGCGTACTTTACGCGCTCCTCGTCGCGCGGACAGCCGCGAGCTTCGACGAGTATTAAGAGATACGGTGATATTTCTCGGCGTCTAATCTCGCGACGTTACGCCAGATCAAGTTTCTTGACCCTGTCCGTGGCGACGTGCACTTGACAGTGGAAGGTGATCCGGATTCTTCGATACCATTTCTCGCTGGACGTCACCTTGGGGACCTCTCGCTTTGAGAACATTTCCTGCGAGCTGACTCCCCGACGAAGTTGTTATTTAGAAAGCCGAAAACGTTGCTCGATAGCCTGGCTATTGAGAATGAATAAGTTATAATTAGCGATGGAATCGATACCGATACTATTGATGATATACAAGGTGTCACAGGTTTCTTCGTTAAACGGTATCAGTATATTTTACCATCGAAAATAAAGAAAAAATGTCATATAAATGTAGGCTTAAAAATGATTTATGAAAAAATTATAAGAAAAATATGAAATAACAGACTGATTTTCGTTCGATGTGGAAATGTTAGTGGCATTTCTCTTGGTAATTATATCTCTCTATTATGTGCGTTTACTTATCTAAGCTGTATTTACTAATTCAAATTATCTTAATAAATTTGAATGGTTTAGGAAGAGGAATTTCATGGAAGAGCAATCATTTGTATGAGATCATTTTGTTTTAATTTTTAGATTTTCGTGTTACTAAAAACAGAGGAAATAATTAGGTGGCCTACTTCAGCTTGAACACCCTGTATAGAAGGGAAAGGTAAAATGAATTATAAACTATTACTACAAGGTTATTAATTATTTTATTATTGATAATTAAATTTAATTAAAGATTGTAGATTACTAATTATTACAAATAATTATTAACTAACATTTTTTATCTGCAACGAATAACTTACGAGTAATTAATATTCTATTAATTAAGTGCTCTTAGTTACAACCTTTTAATTAATTGCAGTTATCATCAATTGTAAGTAATGATTTACTAACTATTATTATTATTACCATTATTCTGTAACCAAGTTTATAATTAAACTATATTTAACAATAATTATATTTAACACTAGAACTACCAATGCTGTCAAAATGACAGTTAGCATCATATTTTACATACATTCCATTTTTTACAAATGTTATTTTCCTCTCAGGTAACGCTAAATAAAACTAAAGAAACGCGTAAATGAACGTTATCCCTATAAATTATGTACTTCTTCAAGAACCTGTGATTTTGGTATACAATTAACGATTTACACATATATGTACTTTAACCCCGATAATTCTAGTATTAAGAGTGCAATTTTCTAAAATTTCTGAAACCTTAATAATTCTAAAAACTCTATAGTGCTGAAGAGCAAAATTAGTAAGACAAAGCGTGAAAATTTCCCAAACACTGAGGTTCGTCACAAGTATCGACTGTTTTCTCACCACTCATCTTAGCGTTAGTCCACCAAATCCTCTCATGCACTCCTCGGTGGTGCATCAATCGATCAGATGTCCATGATCCTGTAACGCCCTCGGAATAGACCCAATACCATTAGAATAGAAGCTTGTTCCATCTTCCCAAGCACAGGCCTCATCGTCGGGCCCTAAAGCCTCCCTGAGTTCAAAAGTAATCCTGAAAGTTCATCGCGGATCAGCTGAAATGGCGAAGACGTAGCCGGGCTTTGGTTAAAGCCGAGGCTAATCTGACGTCTCATTGGACACGCGATCCCCGTTCGGTACTTTAATGCTGTAATATATTCCGGATAATAGCGAACTTGATGGTGTTCAAGGTTAAAGGTTCCGGCGCGGTTCCCACGAGCGGAGCCGTGACAAACGCGCCAGGGACCGTTCGATTCCTCGATGGGAGATCCTTCCTGCTTCGATACGCCGAATGGGAATAAGTAAGACATGATATTGCCCAGCAAATGCGATAGTCACGCCGTACGCTGTCCACGACACGCAATAATTTCCCGATTTTTCCTATTTCTGGGTAAACGACCTCGGCTTGCGAGCAAGAAATCGTTGTCCTCTTTTCTCGACGAACGGGATGCTGGGACGATGTCTGTGGTAAGGGCAAAAACAGGGGGATGAAAGGAATCTCAAGGATAATTAAAATGGTAGTAGTAAGGAGGAATAATGGAATAAAAAGAGTTCCATTTTGAAAATTGGAAGAGTTATGAAATGTAACCCTGTCGATGAGAAAGGTGAATACACAGGGAGGGAAAACTAAAATAGATCACTTCAATAACTCGCTTGCTGGTGACGATAGAACAATATTTGTCAGCCGAAATTTGATTGGGTTCGAGGGAGACATCATCTGGTATCAATAATATTTTTGTAGGTGTAGGTATAAAGGGAATATGAATCGTATATTTTTCTGTACAATGGCAATCGATGCCATTTTCGTTATTTTTTAGAGATACTAAACCAGTTATAACAAAAAACTGTTAGTTTAGTTAAGAGTTACTTTAATCAAAGATGATATAATAGCATTTGTATACCTACAGTCAAAAATTTTTGTGTATCGTCAACAACAAGTGCATAATTAGGTGTCTTATTACAATTTCTCTATTTCGTATTTGTTCTAAAAAGATGGGAAAATAATTGTAATAATTAAATCTGCTTTCTTAGATAACTTAAAACTATGTATATAAGAGGTTATTACTGCAAGCTCAGTGCTATTTTTGGGTCTAAGTGATACAGAATTACACTTTGTATTCTCATAACTAAACTACGAACGTCTATGTATCTATATCTATGGTTTCATAAATACAATTAGAAAAATGGAACTTCAATAAAACTTTGCTTTTTGAAATATTTTGTATATTATGGATATTCCATCAAAATATTCGCAGTCCAATCAAAATACAGACTGCACAAAATCTAACTTAACGCAAAAAAGCTGTGAACTTAAATGTGTACTAGCACTTTTGCATCATCCTCACCTTAAGGCTAACAGTTTTGACACAATTCGTGGATTGGACAAATATTCATGTAGTCGTTGATAATTTGTAGTAAAATGCTGAATTTTCGTCATTCAATCGGATATGTGTTAAAATTCAGTAACGTACTACAAAACCTCTATCCATCCCTTTATTAGAAAATACAGGTTGTCTGACAACAGGTGTCAGAAATTTCATGTGATTCTACGTGTCAAAATAAAATGAAAATAAAAAACAAGAAATATATATTTGAGGCTTCATTTCAGAATTATTAATTCTTACAAAAAGCCTAAAGTACACATAAAATGTGTCTGACGTATGATTGATTCTACTGCTAAGTTATACTAGCTAGGTCATACGTAGCGATCTTAGTAGAATAAGTTGAGTCAGACATTTCACGTGTCTTTTAGATATACCTTTAATATTTCTTCATTTTCCACTTTTGTTCTATTTATACGTGTAGAGTCGCTCCTTAACACATTTCACGCCTATCGTCGCACACCTTATATGGAGGGTGATTCTCTCGGCAGTTAACTTAAACACAGTGTCGCTGCCTAAACACCATGGTAATAGTACCATAAAGACTAATGCACACAAGTGATATTTTGACGCACGATCTCGCTGCGATCAAATGTTTTTCTTTGCTATCCCAATTACAAACAACTAAGACACACATTCGATGACAACAAGTTCGGGCGTCAAAATATCATTCGTACGCATTAGCTTTAACTATACAATGTGATCTGTCAACAAGCTTCCATTTTCATTGCACGTATATACGTATATAGCAATTTCTATGGGGACAAAATCAGCCACTTATGGTTATTATAAAAGACCTCTCGACAGATCACGTATACAGGGTGTTACAAAAAAAGTTTCAAGACTTTGAGGGCTTATACTACTCGCCAAGAAGAATAAAAAATATCTAATCAACACAGGTCCTAAAGTCAATTCTTTTGATGAAAAATTGATTTTTATCAATCAAGAATTAATTCAGAAGTACGTTCCATGTTGTCAAAAGAAAATTATTAAATTAACATCAACAAAGATTACTTCACAGATACAAACATAGTTGAGATTTTCAGTTTTCATTTAGTATTAAGTGCAGTTGTGGGTGTAGTATTGAGCTTAGTAAATGTGAGTTTTGCATTGTAACAAAAGCAAGTCACATCGAACACTTAGCATAACAAAAAAGATTTTATTCAATTTGCATTTACTTATGAATTAATCTGCGTTGGTGCTAGTTTGGTAATCTTGTGGTGATAACTTTGAATGTACTTTTATGCGTCACTGACTTGTGGTATCGAATATTCGTAGATAATAAAAGTCAGTTCTTTGTCGGAAGGATTGACTTTAGGACCTATGTTGATTAGACATTTTTTACTCCTCTCGGTGAATGCTATAAGCACTTAGAATCATGAACCCCTTCTTTTTAGTATTACGTACAGACCTGGAGCTATCGTTGCAGTGTTTAGACAGCGGTATTGCCTTTGAGTCCACCAGCGAGAGAATCACCTTGTACTAAAATTCAACAGACTTAGGAAAACCCAAGGGACAAAAAATAAACAAGCTTTCGTACACGCAAATCGTCTTTTATTATCAAGTGAGCTATGAACAATAATTTAACGCAAGCGTATTGCCGCTGACCGAAATGAAGAGGCGAGAATGAAGTGTAAGGAATGACGCGCGTAAGAAGGAGGCGAGCTATCGCGCGAACGAGTCTATCTACGATCAATCATCCGCCGACACTCTCATCAATTGCTCGCGAATGCAGGCGACCGATCGGCCCGAAGATTGCTCGGGGAAGAAAAACATGCTCCTGCCTTGGATCGGTCAAAGGTCGTCGTCTGCTGTTAAACACTGGCAGACCTTCTCATTTCCCAAGTAAACGTGTCCGTGGCTATGCCTGCTCGTTCCCCTCCGACAAGAAGAGATACAGCTTAATGAATATAGACTGGCAGATCAACGACCGAATGTAGTTGCGTGATCGGCGCGACGTTCACTAGCAAAGTTGGCTCGAGCTTAACCTTCGAGGGTCCATGGATTTGGTTGATCTCGTAGCTGCTGATGGACGCGGTGGTAGACGGGGCAAGTGACTCCGACGCGACAGCAGCATCCTTCTTGAGGGGCACAGTCTCAGCGATGTTCTCAGGAACCGCCTTCTCCTTAGGAGGTAGATCAGTGCTGCTCTTGATAATCATGTCCTCTTTAGGAGCTAGAGTGCTGCTCTCAGGAGCTATGGCTTCCCCAGCGGATGGAATACTGATTTGAGGGATCTTCGAAGGATGAATCTGACTGATAGACTGCTGAGAAATCGAAGTGGTGATCGAAGGAGTGTACAACTGAGCAACTGGAAGCACAGGAACAGCATCCTTCGCGATGACAGTTGGTATGACAGGAGAGATTGGGACACCTATCGGTACGAAATCTTGCTTTTGAGCTTCTTTGAGTTTCTGTTTGTCTATGTAGTCAGAGAATTTTTGCAATTCCTTGTTCAGCTGCTGACGTCTCAACAGGTAGTTTTGAATTTCAGACTGACCAAGAGGAAACAGAGTTTGACTAACGCCGTCAAGCGGCTTAGCCTTGCTCGTGACCTCGGACAAGTTGACGCGCACGTTGCCGTGAACTTGAACTTGACTTTGGTGCGAGGTGGCCAGGGGCACCGCGCTGGGGAGGAGCAGCGGCTGATAGAGTGGCTCTGTGTCGATCCTCACCAGAGTCTTGGCTGGCTCTAGATTGTAGTTCTTGTGGATTTGCACCTGGCTCTGGTGGGACGTCGCGGTCGGTACTAGAGATTGAAGTAGAATCGAATCAGCTGCTCCGCTTTTCTCCTTCTGCTCGCTCTGGCTAGGTACTTCGGCGCTGCGCTTCCTGCGACTGGATTTCTCGATCGCAGCAGATTTCGTGTCTCTAGCTACGAGAATGTGAGCGGCCTCCAGGTTGATATTATTCTCAGAAGGCAAGTCTGTCGCGGCGACGCGGAAACCGTTTTCGTCTGCTACGTAGAAGACGGATTGGAGGATCCCATTGGCGTCCACGTAACTGTAGGATCCTCGCGTGACCCCACTGGCATCTTTGATCTCCTCTTTGGCCGATGGACCACCAGAATAACTGTAAGCATGCTCCCCTGTCCTCGTATTCTGGTACTGGCGAAGCACCGGAAGCGGATCGACCAAGAACGTGTACGGCAACAACTGCACACCTGAGACTACGCTCAGAGTCGCGATTAACGGAATCTGGAAAGAGAATGTTGAATCTTTCTGAATCTTTTAGGAGGGACTATATCTGTGTAAGTCGGCTTGCAAACGTCTCATGTTTTCTGTGTATTTACAACGTTGCGTAAAAGGGAGATTAAATGTTACATGATAGCTGCTGTACAGTTACAAGAAGTCATTGCTTGTGTGATTCTTTTGTTGACTGTAATATGGAATCACAAATTTCTTGAAAACTAAACATTAATTGTTGATAAAATGGCTAAAATATGCATTAAATGTGTCTGACTTGGAGCTTATTCTACTGACTTGACTGTATCTAATGTGACTAATACACGTCTACAGTAGAATATGTCCTAAGTCAGACACCTTTCATACATATTTTAAGCACTTTATCTAATTAAAAGCCTTGAACAGAATTTCATCATTCTTGATTTTCGTTATATTTTGACATATCAAATTTACACTTATCTGGCTCCAAATGAATAATTCTTCCTTTCTATTGAATACACTATCAGTAACTTGCACCTATTTTCTTCCTAACTTAGTTTTAACTTATGATATACATTATTCCTACATATATTTTCTATTTTTCCTACCTATTTCTACAATCCTTAAATTAACTTTTCATCTTTTCTCAAAAGAAGAATTCCCTAAGGGTCATTTTTTAATGAGTCTTAAAAAAATATTATTGATTAAATTTGCTTCATATTCATTAGCTACCTCAAAAAATTGAAAATTCAGGAATTTAAGTATTCTATAGTTTTAAAATTTGAAAATTTCATTATTCCATAAGATATTGATGAAATATCAGAAAACTAAAAAATTGTAATATTTTAATCATTGGAACTTTAAATATTTAAAAACTTGAGAATTTAAAAATCTGAAAACTTATAAATTCTTAACTGTGAAAGTTTCTAAACGTTGCTCCTTATCTCCTTATCCTTATAAATATTATTATATATTTTATATTAAAATGTAAAACCTCAAGAGCTACAGATATAAATATAAGATACCAATCTTGAATCAAAGGATTTAAATGAATATTCGTTGATCTTCCAGCTATTCGATCTCTCCCTCAGAGAATCCTGGTATCTATCTACCCCAAGTCAACTTTAATTCTCGATTCAGGAGTTTACCTCCATAAAACTGCAGGTTCGAAGTCAATTGAACGATCGATAGAAGAGACTCGTTCGAAGGATCGTTCCCGGAACGATTGTCGACAAAAGGAGGGAAAAGCACGCGCTCGTGACTTTAGAATCCTCTCAAGGCCTGGTTCGGCCCTCGACAAGGCCACATTGCCGATGAATCGTTCGAATTTTACGTCGGCCGTCAGTGACACTGGCTATTCTCTTCTCACGCGAGAGGGGGTGAGTTTATACTTGCATGAGTCTTAGGATTCAGCTCTCTTTTACGATCAAATAAGAGGCGAACGAGTGACTTCCACTGTGGCGAGTGAAAACACATAGACGGGCTCGCAAAAACGAAAAGGCTACCGCAAAGCTTTGTTATTTTACATTGATTTCGGCACTACATATATGTTTTTATGAATTTCCAAACTGCTGGGAGCACAGCTCAAATCTACTTATTGAGATCGTGGTTTGTGAAACATTCTCATATTGTTAGTGAAATCTCCGAAAAATTGAACAAGTATCGATTATAATTAACTATTTCTCAAAGTAGCACAAGAACCCTCACTGAATTTTTGCGTTAATAGTAGCTATAATATGAAATAACACATTAATTTCCTCCAACATAGAATTCACTTTCTTTCTAGTACCCTAACTCCAAATTCATACAAAAATTCTTTCCAAAACCCTTCATATCCTGAAGGTACCTCAACGTACCATTTACAACAAAATTCACATGCTTAGTATCCTAGTGGTACTTAAAAATTCTACTTCCTTGCAATCTATTGAATAGTTTTAATAATTAAACCCTCAAACGTTATAATTTACCAGTGACAAATCATCAAGAATAAATAAATAAATTTCAAGAACACTAACACAGATATCGAAGTACTTGAAAATTTTCATAATGGTGTATATACACGATTCTCGCTATGGACTGACTTTGATCATGACATACAGGGCAATCAGTTTAACTGAAAACCCACTAATGAGTGTTGACAGTACTTACAATGCTAACAGCATTTAGAATAAATACTGTCAACACTCGGAGGTTTTCCAGATAAACTAAGCACCCTATTTATATACAACATAACCCCTTGAAAGGTAAATATCTAATAACCCTTTTGTATAAAATATTTGTATTTGATACACAAAGATATCTACACTCTTTTTGAAACATCTAGCATGAAGACAGCAGTAAAAAAAAATAACAATCAGATCATAAAAGACCAGAAACAAACTCTGAATCAACCCTCCAGAAGAAGGGTTTTCTTTCAGGAAGGAAGTTTTCGATGAGAACAAAGGGACTTACCAGTGCCTGCATCGTGCGATGTGTTTCCTGCGAACCTCCTTACTCGACGAAGGACTGTTCGGCCTGTGCACCTTGCTTCCGATCTGGTTTTGACTTATATACATGGCGGAGGGGACGCGCGAGCAGGCGACGGTGTCTTCGAACCAGGAACCAGAGGAACCGCCGAAGGACAGGCAGATCCGTTCACCGAATACATGAGAAGACGGGATCCCTCGATCCAGGATCCGGATCCACGCGAGCCATCGTCTTTGCCACGCCCTCCGCAGACGTTCGCTTCTTCTTCGACCATTTGCCCGTTCGGTTCGCTTTTTCTCGAAGCCGCGCGATCTTAACGCAGAACTAGATCCAAGTGTGCACTGGGATACGCGGCGGACCGAAGAAAATAGACTGGATGACTTGGTCGTAGAACGAGTAGAAAGGATTGGACGCTATTTTCAGACTATACGAGGAAAACGGTGATTTCAACGAGCTTATAGCGTGTAATCTAGATTCAAGTTTACGAGGGCGACCGAAGGTCTAGGTATAGCTGGGTACTGTTCGAATGTGAATTTATCACCGCTAGTTATGGTTCGAGCATAAAACATAGAGGGTGTTTTCGAAATCGTCTGAAAGAAAAGGAACTTGCTGATTTAAAATTGAGATGAACATGTTAATGTGTCACCTTTTCACCGATTTGAACGAGCTTATGTAATCTGGTGTTAAGGACAACATTCTAAGCATCTTTTTTCTTTATGCGTTTTACAGTCGACCTTAATTTTCGAATTATATTTGTATTTGGAAGTTGTAGTAATATTTTAGTAATTATGCAGAAAAGGAGTCACCTCGCCGATTTTAATTACTTTGAAATATGTTGTCAGAGATACAATTTTGAGTAACTTTTTCCTATACATTACTTGTACTATAACTTTGTTAATTACTTGTACTATTCTTAAATATAAATAGGAAATCTATAGTAGAAGGATAAAAAATGATGCGTAATTTGAAATATATTAATGTAAACTTCGACGTACTGCGAATTCAAAAGACTTTTTCGTCTTTTACTTACTAAAGATTTCCATAAAGGAAAACTCAATCACCGTATATACATAAAGGAAAAAGTCGTTTTAAAGTTAATTATATCGCCCTGAACAACGTATTTCAAACTCGTTTGAATTCGTGAGAAGGGAACACATTAACAGGTTGGCTAAAATTAAACTGGAAGTATAGAATATAATTTTTTTTGTATAAGGCACCGTTTTCGAGAAAATTGAGGCCTAAAGTTTGCTAAGTTCGCGTGCATTTAGACGCAAGCTGCTTTGTTCATCCAATCTGACTAGTGTCAGCAATAAATATCAATAATTAATTTATTTTACTTTATGAGATACTAAAAATAACACCCCTGATTTTGTAAACAAAGTCTTGTTCAGTGAGTAAGAAATGTGAACTGACAATAATATATTCAAATTTTGCGTCTCTTGAAACACCTGAATAATATTATCTTTTATTTCATGAGAATTTTCCTTATTTTTAGAATAAGCTATTTCTTTGATGTAACCAGATCATTGATGTAGGTAACCAATGAAGCCAGATCAAAGGAGACATTTTCAGTATCTCATAAACTACTAAAATCGAGAAATTATTGAAACTTACCTATTGCTTATTATTCTCCAAAATTGTATCAAATTCTGACTGACATTGTTTATAAACGCAAAGAAGAACGATGTAGACGAGTGAAGCAAAGTGTTTCTAAATATAAGCATACTAAGAAAATCTACAAGTTCGATTTTTTCGAAAATGAAGCTTCGTGAACAAATGTTATTAAATATATTTTTTAAACTTATTTTTACATCAGAAACTATCTCTTTATCGGTTATGCCATGATTTCGCAAACACCCAGTATATTTTAGCTAGAACTTAATTAGTACTCTTTTAAGAATTACACAATGTATGGCAACTAATGAGAACTATTTAATAAATATTAAGAGAGATGAAAGTGATAAGAATTTCTTTTGTCAAAGAAATGAAAAATGTTGCATTGAAAAAACATTAGAAGTGGTTCTTAAAGGCATGACTGAATCAAACTTCCACAACATCTTTAACAAAGGGTAGAAAAGGTAAGACAAATGCACTGACATTAAACGAATCATGTACATAATATAAGGACTCTGTTGGAGGATAATTATATACAATAAATTGTTAACATACTTTACCTAATATTCAATTTTTATTAAGCAGCTCTTATACATTCTTAAATGATAATTAGATTGATATACAGTATCTTGTATAAGTATTTGGAATTTGGAAATGCATGAAATATCTATAATTTTTTATTTATACTAATATCAAATACTATTCTCATTGATATTTATAAATCTTATATAATCATCTGAGATGAGATTTGTAACCAAAACTTACAGGATGTCCACGCTGAAGCAGGCCACTTAAATATCTCCTCTGTTTTTAATGACACAAAAATCGTCCATGGTATAATTTGAATGGTTTCGAGAGACAAATATCATAGAAGAACAATCTTTAGTGTAGAATCATCTTCTTCAATTTAAACAATTTCGTGTTATTAGAAACAGAGGAGGTATTTAGGTGGCTTGCTTCATCTTGGACACCCTGTATATTAAACAGTTTTACTTGGTATATTTTACATATTCCGCCAACATATAAGTGTCTATATACTTATGCGTGATAATATACATTTACAGTACCAAATATACATATTATGTATACCATCTAAATCTAAACACTGTCCAGTTAGCTTATTTACCTATGGTCATACAACCACAAATGCATCACCAGTCTAAACAGTTGTATACGTTCGTATGCATTTGTGGTTGATTATAATCATACAGTCGACCATATATATATATTATGATCATAGAAAATAAGAAGATAATTTCTCAAATAATTACAAGCTGCAGAACGCTTCGCCCGCAGGATTGTTACAAATTTCTTGTACCAGTCCATAACTACCACGATCCTCCGCGTATCGCGCGTTAATTGCCGCTGTGAAATTATTGACGTCATTAACACTGGTCGTGGTGCTTCTTTATTCGTCTGGAATTGCCATTAGGCGGGCAACGTCGAGGGGCGCCTCATGGCCCCTTTCTTTGAGTAGCCGGAGGATCGATAGATCCCGATACACAATGGGGAGTCGTGATTACGTATCGCGCTCCTCCTTGCCTTTCGCGGCAATAATTCGCTCGTCCTTGATCGAACGCAACGCCGGCGTCTTGTACCAGTGAAATTGTTTGCCTGCCGCGGCCTTTTTCTCTCCTTTTTCCATTGGACCGCAGACATCCAGGATTCCTCCCTTGCCGCAATAAAATCGCTTGGCCCTCGTCCTTGGCGATACTCGTCGCGATGACCCGGACGTGGTCGGTTCAAAAATGATTAAACAAAAGCGATCGTGCCGCGTGTCGCGTGCGAGGCGACTCCCTGCTTGCGGTCCTTTAATCGCGTCGCGTTCGTGGCGGAATTATTTGTCATTGTCGGCTGGGACACGAAGGGAGAGACGTGATTGTGGATTTCACTGTGTGCGTGCGTGATAAAGGACACGGAGTCTTCTTGAAGATTCTGTAGAGTGCAACGCGGAGTCTTGATCTCTGGGTGCTTTATAAGGTAATGTTAGTTTCCCTTGACCTTTTGTCAACTTTCAATGTTTGATGGAGGGCTTATGGGGGAGTTACACTGAGGAATATATATTTTGTTAGACAGAAGTTTCTTATCTTTTAATATTGCTTTGTGGTTGAAATGGGTAGTGAACATTTTGGAACTTTATATTTTACTTTAATTTAACTTTGACCCCTTCAGTCTTGTCTATATCGAAGCCAATAATTTGCGCATCCACTTAAACTTTCTTTCGAACAAAGTGTGCAGTTTTAAGAATTTGATATAATTTCTTGTAACACGTTTCACTACAAATTATGTATTATGTACTTTTGTTACTACTGGGACTTTATCCAGTTTATAATAAATAAATAAATAAGTAAATATATAAATACATTTGTAGATATTATTGTATAAAAAGAATCAAACTTTGGAAGTATAAGAGAAAAATTGATTAACACTTTAAATCTACACTATACTTATTCAAAATTCTATCAGGACATGCGCAGAGATTTGAAATATTTAATTAATTTCTTTTATCTTTTTCAATTTAATACTCTTTATAATCTTATAAATAACAGTACCAGTTGCATAATATGGATGATATAATAGACACAGTGATATAATGATTTAATGCTAACTTGCAAGGATTTTCTTAAGGGGTGCACCATTATAACGACCTAAAAAAATGGACGGACATACAGTTTTTTTCTTTAGGTAATTATAATTATTAAATAAAATATTGACATGTTAAACAATATTTTAGTTTTATTTTTGGATTTGATTACTTAAAGTTATAAAACGGAAGAGTAATTCGACAGTGTTCACTGTCATGTTTGGTCGTCAGCTTGCCTCTGGTAAATCTCTGAAACTATTTTTTTAATTAGGAATACCTAAAATACAAATAATTTGAAAATGATAAATAATAATAAATGGCTAATGACTATTTAATAATTTTCAAGAATAAAGATATGAGAGCCTTGTAAAAACAAATTTATTTTTACTTAAAAAAGGTCAAATTCAAATATTCATAACAATTCAACAAATCAAAATACCAAAAAGTTCATATACCACGTTGTACATAATTTTACAAGGAACTACATATCTACGTTTGAAGTTAATCTAAAGTTAGCAGAAACGTTTCTGATTTTTTAAACTGATAAGATGGTGTACCACCTTAAGTGAATATTTTGAAGTTCAAGTGTAAAAGAGGTTCCTTGAGAATTTGTTTAAAGAAACATTTCAGTTAGAATGGTAATTATACTCCTAAGACCCATCCCAATATTATTAGCAAACAAATTACGGTAATATACTTTAGGTACAATGAAACTTATATCCAAATAGGAATACCCCTCAAGTAAATTTCTCACTGTTGGTCATCGACCGATGGGTAGCCAAGATGTAAATACGTGTGGGCGATCACGCAATGCAGGGCTATCTCATTCGTTCGTAGATACCAGGTCCCGATCACCTTGATGCCCATTTGTTCTCCAGCTACTGAGAATCGCTAGACACGCTCGTAGGAAGCAGCCACGTTCACTCGTGGGCGCGAATACGCGCCAAAAGCGTGGATAATCAGGGAATAGAGGCTCGTTCGCGCGGGAGATTAACAGATAGGGGAAAAAGAGAATCGAGGTAGGAGAAAAAACATGAAGCGATGTACAGGCGATAATCGTGGAACCAAGTACCGTGAAAGAATAGAAAAGCGAACTAAAGTACTTGTCGCTCGAAATTGATTGCAATTGCCAGCATAGTTATTGTACCTTCCTCCAGCTTCATTCGAACAACTTGCGGAAGAGGTATTTTTGGCATCCCTCAGTTACGCTTTATTATAGCATCAGCAGGGAAGAACTTTTGGTTTTTCCAATGTATTCAAGATGTTTGGCAACAGGTGTCAGAAATGTTAAGGGGTGATTCTACATGTCTAAATAGGATGAAAATCAAGATGACAAAATTCCGTTTAAGGCTTCGTTTCAGAGGTATTAATTGTTAAGGAAACGCCTAAAATTCGCGTGAAACGTGTCTGACTTGCGACTTATTCTACTAGCTTCACTGTCTGACTTAACTACTGCATGTCGACAGTAGAATGAGTCTCAAGTCAGACACATTTCAAGTATTTTAGTTAGCTGCGTTCTTTTAACAATAAATAACTCTGAAACAAAGCCTCAAACGCATATTCGTCTTATTTTAGCATGTAGAATCGCCTCTTAAAATTTCGAACACCTTGTATATTTATCTTCTTAAATATATTTTTCATTATACCTCACATTCTAGTACAAAAAGAGTAGAAAAATAATACATTATCACAAAAGAAGAAATACTGTATTTCTCATTGGATTTAATTTTCAATTACTTTAAAATCGTACAAGGCTTCCTACATATTACCCCAATCAAAAATTCTGCTTCGATCCGGATATTTAAATTGTAGTAATTTATTCCACTCATCTATCTGACTAAGCTAAAACAGTTCAAGGGCGAACAGGACCGTCAAATCGTTTCATTTCATGAACCTCGGGGTAGAATAACGAGCTGCTCATTACGTCCCACCTGGAGTCGACCTTAACATTCCAACAAGAAGATGCACGCGTTCGCGGACAGTAAAATCATTTTCGAAAAAATCACCAGGAGCCTCATGCAAACCACACCCACGTTCTTCACTGAGATCCGGTCACATATTTGCGGAGGTCGTCTCATGTCGTAAACAACATAAACATAATGGGACTGAGCCGGTGGACCACACCCGGCGTGCACACGCACGCACACGTGCTCGTGACCTCTATCTCACAAGCGTCCCTCGTTACTCGAGCGACGTGACAACTCTAAGAAGAAGATAAAGGAACAATCAGACTTCCGATAAATTCAACGATCGCAATAAATCTTGTTAGATACTGTCAATTTTTTATCGAAAGATCGTTCGCATGCAGGGACCACGTTGGATAGTGAAAAACGATACACAGCATGTTCATTCTTTACGCAATTTATTGTTGAACGCGAAGAAATAACATTTTTTGGTTTAACAAATAATTTCTTCTAATACGTCCGTGGCGATTTGTACAAACAAGCGTAGAAATTCTATTGAAAAATAGTTTGATTTGAAATAAGTTATGTATCAAATATATTTTTTTAGTTTAAATTTCTTCGGGCTCGATTCGTAAGTGTAATACTTCCATCTTTCTTATAACAGTCAACCTTAATAATTTGCTTGATTCTACCGCTTTGTAAATATTGGTGGCACCTAACACAGGCTCATCGTTCACGTGTGTTATGATGTCTCCTGTCTGTAAACCGCCCCTAAAATATTTTGATAATAATGTTAGACAAACTATTTGTATTGTATTAGTTACTACTATTACAGATTAGTTTCTAAAACGTACGAGTCAGCTGGCGATCCAGTGATTACTTTACAGATAAGAACTCCGTGTCTAATGTTTTGTGGAATTCCTTCTAGTCTCTGTTGTAACTCAAAAAGAAGATTCGGTGTAAGAGTGAGCATAGTGATTCCCATGTATCGATGTCTAGGGGTTTCCACAGCATTTTGTACTGCATTAAAAGATAGATTTATTACGATACTGTTACTTCCTTACGATATCTAGTCATGACATATTACCTTTTCCTTTTCTCCGCATTTCTGCTTTCTTCAGGAAATCCTTAGCATAATCTATAGGTATTGCAAAAGAAATACCAGCCGTCACTTTCATCGCATTTATACCAATTGCTTCTCCATTTAAATTGACTAATGGGCCACCTGAGTTTCCAAACTAAAGAATAATAATCTTTAATAGAAATGAGTTTAACCTTAATTATTGTATACTATAAATAAAGACACTAACTGTGATCGCAGCATCTGTTTGAATATAACCCATTTGTTTATTAAAAAGACCAAGTTCTTCACTTTGCCTATTGACGCTGCTTATAACTCCACATGTTATTGTATTGCTTAAAGCTAATGGAGATCCAATAGCAACTACAAATTCTCCTGGCCTAAGATTTGATGAACTGCCTAGCTTCATGACCGGTAAATTAGTCTACATAAAAAATATTATTATAACAACCACGTAGAATTGTAAATCAATACATTACATTATTTAATGAATATGAACCTTGTTAATCCGCACAGTGGCAAGATCGCTGTGCATATCAACATCTTCCACAATACCAGTGTATGTACTTCCATCTTGAAGACGTACCTGTGAAATAGACTGTATAAGAATTTCTGAAAAAACGTTTACATTATTACTTTATGTAGTATAAATATACACAATCCACATAAACTGTCACGGCAGTTACCTTAACAGTTGTATTTGGTTTATTAATTACAACATGAGCATTCGTCAATATTAGACCATCAGATTGAACAATAAAACCAGACCCATTGCTAGCTGTGATTGGTTTGCCTGTATAATAATCAAACCTATCTTCTGATTAATAGTTGTTTCAAATTTTAATCAGATGCACACTTATACTATTGCATTGTCGCTCCTTAGTCGCCTAATCCGCACTTACCTTTTATTGTCTTTAATTTCAATATAGACAACAGAAGGAGCTGATATTTCCACTACATCTGCTATGAAATTGTATTTATCCCTGTTATGATTAATGTCCACCGTAGTTATCGACTTTGCATGTATTGTAGGTATAATACTGGCCAAACTACAGAATTGATATATGTGAAAATCGTCTTTCCATTTGTACAGAGCATAACCAACACCAGAGACGAAAACCGTATAGGTTAGTATACTTTTAATAGTCTGGTCAGAAATATTGGACTTTTTCTGTTGCGTGGAAAAATGTTTACACTGTAAGAATCTGTCTGTGCAGGAGAAAGCAACTAATTGTTTATACTCAAATTGATTTCTCTTTAAAATTCTCCACGGTATACGCGTCAAGGAGGCAGCCATCTTTCAATTGGCAACTAATTACAACTAGAAGGCAGCTTTTCAATTGCATTCAGAATTCATATTCCCGCGCGCGAGTGCTGCGCTTGTGCGCTTCGTGAATTTCATAAAAAGTGGAAAGTAAATGTGTATTACGAAGAAAATTTAGCAAGAAATCATATAATTTATTCCTGTATTCTTTGCAAAAAAGAACTAATCTGTCTTAAAACAACTGTGGAGCTAAAATTACTTTGAAGTCGAATTTTGTAAGTAAACATTTTAAATTTACCGAAATATTGTATGAAATGACTGTTATAAAAAGATATTTACAATGATCATATTATTTTTCAATTTTGCGATATTATGAGTAAAGTTATACAAACTATTCTAAAATCTGTGATACTAGCAAAGTGATAGTGATTCTGCATGAAAAAATAAATCGAAAATATGGAATGAAATTTTGTTGGGCAACTAATATTTTAGGCGCTTGAGGAATATGAAGAAATAAGTTTTCTTTGTCAAAATTTAAACTAACTTCCTTGAAAACAAAACGTGATGTTAAAAAATTTATTTCTATATTGTTGGCTCATTATTTCATGTGGAACCACTAGCTTTCCACTAGTTCTAGGATGCTCTGTGTAAAAGTTTTAAAGGCTTTAAATTTCATTTGTTTAAAGATTAATTTTTAATATCAAAAGAAAATGTAATTTACAATATTGAAAAGTGAATTTACAATGAATTGTGTTTATAATAGATAATTTATGCCTTTTGTTTTTTTATTTTCTTCTTTATCTTTATTTTATTATTTGATCCAACAAGTGATTTCGTCTGTTTAGGCAATTTCAGAATTTTTGACTTCTTTGAAGTCTTCACTTTTAGTTCTGGTACTATTTTTTGCTTCACTCCATTCTTTTCTAATTTTTTTGTAGGCTTCTTAACAATTGAAGATCCTAATGTCTCTTTTTCTTCCTCATCAGATTTATGGGAATTATTCATCTTTCTTTTTTTTATATTATTTATTGTTTCTTTGTCATTAAGCTTACGTTTTTTAATTTTCTTCTCTGTATTTGCTTGATTTTCTTGACTGTTGTTGCATTCTTTCTCAGTATGTCCTATGAAAAATAAAGTACATGGTATATACTATTTCAATACTATGATTTTAAATTTGGGAGAAGAATACATACCATATTCGTTACATTTGAAACATTTGCCACTGATCTTTGGTCTTTTTCCACATAAATGTTTAAATATAGTACATCTTTTACATTTCTGACAATGATTCCAAGAAGGTTTAACACATCGTTTACATGCATTACAGTGTCTATATGTCAAACCATTTTTGGAGGTGCAGTCTTTACATTTTTTGCAGTGTTTATTCTCTTGGGAAACCCATTTCTGACATTTTTTACAATATTTGTAACCATCTGATTCAGGAAATTCCAATAATTGCAAAGGTATGTTTGTGAAGATTCGAATAGGTGATGGAGGCTTGTTAGGTTTAGAATTTGTTACAAATAATGAATGATTGTCATAAGATACTTTGTAGTCTGTCATTTTTAAATCCTTTAAACCTCCACATACACCAGGTGGATTGCTTTTTTGTTTCATTATGGGTTCCATGAAGTATGGAAATATAAACATAATTTTCAAAAAATCATTTTCATTTTTTATATTATTCCATTTTTGATGGAGCTCAGAAATCTTTTTTATGGTCCATGACATAGGTTCTACTCTACTACCAAATGGTGGATCACATATTAAATATGTGTCTTTACCATTGTTACGTGTAATAAAGTCTTTAAACATATGTACAGAGCTGTAGTGGAAAAAATGATTGTTCAATAGATTATACCAACAGTAATTTAGTGGTCCAAAAAAGTTGTGCTGTAACAAAATCATAAAACACAATGAAATTGTTATTAACTTAAAATTATTTGTTTTAAAAATTTATTAAATAGATATACTTACAAATCTTCCATCAAAGTCTAATAATAATGAAAATATTTTATCTTCATATTTATCTACTATATACTCATGAATTTTTGGTGTGCCAATGCAAAGAACTTGTTTTGCACCAAGTTTTACAAGCATGTTTGTTATATCTTCTGTCGCTTTTTTCGTAAAGAAATATTGAGCCTCCTGCTTTGAGTCCTCTAAAGGTTTCAAAATCTCTGTTGGATGTTTCATTTCATAGTCTGTGAGACCTTCTTTTATGATATGATCTTTATGTGTATTCGATGCATCCTTCTCAGTTACATTTATTAATTTTTCACAAGTGTGACAGTAACACCTCTTTTCTGGTGGCAAATTCATTATCTCGTTAAAATGTATATATAATAATCTATGATGATAACGAGAGGTAAACAATTTTCTCTCACGCTCCCATTTAATTGTCTCTTGTTTTGACAGTTTTTGTCCTTCTTTCAAGTAAAACTTACATAGCTTTTTATCACGGCAAGCAGAACATGTATAGAATTTTTCCAATTTACCTTTTTCATGTGTACCGAATAATAAAGTAGGCCCTGCATAAGGTTAGCATTATTATAAACATTTAATATAATCTAATACTATTGTACAAATTTTAATACTGAAAATTACCATGTGGGCATTGTGGGTGTGTAGTTAAATCGGACCAAAAGCATTCCATAATTGCTACTAAATAAAAAGAAACTATCAAGTGATAAAGACCCACAATTTCATAAATATTTAATCTAAATACAGGGAAGGGAAAGTTTCATTGATATTTATTATTTTTCATACATTCGTAAAACATACTACAGTGTGCTAAAATCCACAATGTTCGTCTGTGTCAAAACAAACCGCACCACGTGATTAATCGACCACTGAGGTTAGATTTAAACGATTGATTCGAGATTCGAGAATCGCAAGCAAATATCGCAAACGAGAATCGAAAGTATTTTGAATGCTTACGCGACGCTCCTTTGCTCAGTAGTTTAAACGAATTCGGAGTATCTGTGATCAGTGTACTAAGAATAGTTTTTCCACGAATAAATTACGACAAGAGAAATATTTAAGTGCTTAAATTGACCGAATTGAAGCAATATACGACGTTGTATCAAAGTATGTATTACACTTCCTCAAAAAATTAATTTTTAATCTTTAATTCTGTAAATCAAGTGACGCTCGAACACTTTTGCCGAGATTCACCTTTTATTTGTATGACAGAACGATCTGATTAACTAAATCGATAATTACTTAAAAATTAGTTAAAATACTTTTTTTGCAAATTGTATATATAATTTTCTATCAAATGGGACATAGTTTCTCTAACTTTAGAAGATTTTCTTGAAATAATGTTTAATGTAACGAAAATTTATACTGAAATCAATCTTCTCTTAGGAAAAGTAAAAATGAAGTTTTAAGCGTTTATTGCAGTTTATCGCAGTTTTATTTCAATTCTTTTTCTTTCTACAAGTGCTATGAGCTTGTTGCGTCATATGTACATAATCATGTATATGTGTTTTCGAAAATGTAACTGCTATATATATATGTATATATATAAGGCAATTGAAGCCTCTACAGGCTATAAACATTTTCGTGCGTTGTTTGTTAAGGTTGTTTCTTATGTTCTGTCGTAAAAATACAGAGATAATAATATATTTTACAATATTTGAATGTTCAACTTTAATTGGACCATACATTGTCTTAATAGGGAAAAAGGAACAAAAATATAGATTTCATTTTCTTCATAGACTTATAATACTACATTAATAAATAAATATTCTGACAGTTATTAAAATTATATTAGAAATATGCAGACCTATATGGAATGAATTAAAAAACGACGATACAATCTGAATAATTAATTTAGGTAAATAGAATGGATCACTTACGAACAGTCCTGTTTCCTTGTATTCTTGTTTTAAAGCATTTCTAAATGATCTACAGAATCGACACTTCATACCATTCTAGGCTGTGTTTATTCTGGTAGATTATATCACAGACTATTATTTGCAATTGGAAAAACATTTACTAGAAAACTTAATTTGCAATACTTCTACACGTGTTAGTGCAATTATGAAATGTTTGCATAGTATAACAACTAAATTAACATTTATATATACAAGAGGTCAGATATCTAAAGTCAAAATTCATGTCCTTTAGTCTAAATTGCCATAAATATAGCATATTAAATAACAATGCATATTCCTTCATAAACTAGATGTTGAGTATATCTTCAGAGTTTTTCTAGTACTAGCTAAATGTAATGTACATAATACTTCAACTATGCAAATATATGAATACTGTGATTGTGTTCCTGATATTTTGAATTACACATAGTTTCTGCATACAATTATACGAGGAACAATGTGACACATACGAACAAAGATTTCCTTTTCTCGTATATCTAAAATAAGTCTCAAACTTGTTTCTGTTTATCATAATTCAGTAATTAAAAAAATTCAGTTATTGGCTTCTTGCATTGTACTTTCTATATTTTAATAACTATTGACACTAATTTGCACACTGTACAGACTTCTGAAAAAAGCATTTACTTTGCATGTCGCATCTTGCTACTATGCTTTTGTTTTAATTACTAAAATTAATATTATTTACTAGACTACAGTTGAATAACTTCTCTTATTTACATAATTGACTACAAAGCCTTTTCACTGAATTTGCTGCACAAATAAATTTTCAGTGCTTAGATAGTTGTGTGTGCCATATATGTGCAATAACTGTATATCTACCTGAATCTGTGAACTTACAAAAAGAAATTATGATTTATAAAACAAATGAATAAAGTTCCAAATATTAAGAAAATTTAATTATGCAGCAAAGTATTATAATCTTCAGTGAATGCTGGGATTAAATTTTATTGTAAAAGCACACCTTGTTGGTGAATTCAAAATTTTAGTTTCTAACATCCAAATGCGATGCTACGATTCGTTTCATAAAATTGATACAAATGGTGTCGTGACACGAAAATTTTGTATAAATATGCCAAAAGCATTTTGCATGTTAAATAGTCATTTAGTAAAGGAGCAAAAACACATCGCTCTTGTCAATATAGAATAGAAAATTTGTTAATAGACAGTTCCAATAGCTTTACTGTAGATTAAATATTGACCATGTTGTACTTTGGAAAGTAATTTTCACATAAAAGTATAGACAATGTCTTACTGATTAGGATTAGAAAATGAATTTGCACAATTTGTCAAGAAGATGGCAGTAATACAAAAAATAACCGAATCTATTAAACATGTGCATTGAGATTTTAAATCAGATATGACTGTTTAAAGATGTTATATTTTTAGAAAATATCGAAGGTATCAGATAAATCCATTTGTCAATTCCTATGCAGAAGTATCTCGTTTTTTTATTATTTTGCAAATTTCTAAATTTTCGGATATAATAACGTGGCTAAACATTCAGGTTTTTGGCTACTGTGTATCTTCAAAAAACTTACAAAGCGATCAATTTTGACCGACAAGAGCCCCACCTTTCTTGTAATTTCTGTCGCTGTTCCATGTGATGGTCCGAAAGATTCCTTAGCAATCCTACTTGTCCCGTCTTCAGTTTTCTAGGATCTAAATTTGCGCCCAATGTTTGGACACCTTTGGCGAATTTAGAAAAGGGCGACAGTATGTCTTTGGCAGTAGATGCCACTGGACTTGCAACGTTTGTAATATTGGTTTTTATAGATTTCAACGCTGATTCACTTTGGGAGGATGTGATATTCAGGGTTAAATCTTGTTCGGATGTTGACCTCTTCTTATCTTGTATTCTATTTTCTGTTTGCAAATTGTTAGTGTTCATATTATTCAGTATGGTTCTCTCGTCTACTTCTCCTGCCGAATGACTTATATTTCTTGACAGATTTAACGTTGAAGGTGGAGCTATTCTTTCCTTGTCATCATTCAAACATTCTGTCGCACTTTGTATCGTTATTTCAGGCGTGGTCGCTGATGTCTTTTGAGGGGATGCACTCAGAGTACTTGTACCAGATCCGGCTTCTGGAACAAGCAGACTTTCTGCATTGATATTCTGGTCAGGAAAATTATTGGGTCTCATTGGCAAATTTTGATTTTCATTGTTGTCGTCATTCTCTACTACGTCAGCGTTTTTGACGCCCATTATGATACCGATGGATGGAGTATAAGCTTCCATCAGATTCTTATCATGACTAAAGTTTTCTGGTTTTTCTAAGGGGACAGGTGGTGCTTCAACATTCTCGTCGTCACTACTGCTACTGCTGCTACTGCTACGATGTTTTCCTTGCACATTGCCAGAAATATCTCTACCTCCGACAGTAAATGTAGGCTTCGTAGGTTCTTCTGACTTCCTGCTTATACTTTTAGCCAAGTCCATCGGTTTCTTTGTGCTAAAACTATGGCTCAGTTTGTTTAATTTGCTAAACTGTTCCGACATGTTGTTTAAAGCCTTTGTTCCTGTAATTATATGAAAATTTGCAACTTATTGCTCATCTAAAACTATGAATGTATTACAATGGTTTTAAAGATAGATACCTGCACTTTTAAGGGCTAGTAACTGTGTCTCTGACAGATTTCTAGTCAATTCAGGTAAAGAAGTAATGTCTAGAAGGCCTGGAGATCCTTTAACATTAACTAACTTACTCTTTCGCCTATCTAATGTTACATTCATTGCTATAGGAATCTTTGGTAAGCCTGCTATCTCCATTGCTACAGAAATAGCTTCACAGATTGCTTTTAAAGACTCTGTGATGCACAAATTAATGTATAATTTGAATCAATAACTGAAAACTTAAATACAGTTAGCTATCTTACCTATACTTTCTTCTTCAGTTTTTATAACAACAGCCATATTATTGAAAAAACGTAAATTTGTACTGCGAAACATGTGAAAGTAGCCACATTCATTGGCTACTTTGTAATTTATTCTAATGCAATAGAAATGCTTATTCTTAAAAAGAGAGACTGTAGTTTCTGGTTGACCGAATTCGATCAACACAATATCCTCGAGTGGAACTCTTTGGTAGTTCGTAACCTTATCAATCTGATCATCATAATCAGCTACATAATAACTGTCGCGCGTTAATATAAAAATAGTATCCATCTCTGTTTCTGTTGGGTCTCCAGTTCTGTTGACATAGAAATTGTAGAAGAAATAATATGATGAATTCTGGAACAATTAAGGAAAAAATAAAAGAACAAATGAATGACATACACAGGATCAGCATCTATTAAACCCCAACTTCCTAAAATAACTTCTGGATCAGGTATAAGTAGCTTCTTGCAGTCTTCTATCAACAGTTTTACATGAACTGCTGTTGCAGCATTATCTTCCTCTTCTGTACGTTCTTGGAACACTTCCTCACTTACTGAATTTCCTAACATCATATCAATCGTAGCTTGCCTATAGACATCCTTGAAGCGATTTAAATAATATCTGAAAGAATACGGATTTTTTTGGGTACTTGTATAAAAGAAAGATGAAGGTAGAATTGAGACAAAGTGTTATTGTAAAAATAGTAAGTAATCATTTTTTAAAGGATTAAGATTAAACTTAAAATCAAGCATCTGACGTGCAATAGAATTTGTATCGTGCAACATAGACTTTGTTACAGCATTATATAGTTACACTAACATTGTTTCCCACTTAATAGAACGATGATATTAAAGACTCGAAGTAAAATTCTTATTCGTGCTTTGACAAGTTAAGAACTTTGAACCCAAAGCTAAGAACGAACCTTGCCAAATTATACATAACACCGGCATAAAGAAACTCAGGATGTGTAGCAAGTGGAAGCTCTATATATTGTGGTTTCGCGGGTATTAGCTCATTACAGCAATTGTCAAGGATGTCTAAATAGTGCAACCAATCGATATTCAGTTGATTTACGTCGATGGGATTCCCTAGCAAAGTATCTATCGCCGCTTGACGTTTGTCATCCATAAAATGTTGCTGATAATATCTACGGGAAAATGAAAGGGTTGTGTCAAGGATCTATGCATCAATATTTAATTGATGGTCGTAGATTGTAAACATAGTCGGTGTTGATCATTATACAAGACTAATGTGTAACAGTTTATTCGTATTTAAAAAATTACAACGCCTAAAAGAATATATTCGCGGAATGTTTTGGCTAATGAATAACAGTAAAGCGATGTATCGTGTAGGATTTGTGAATGAGAGTGATGTTCTAACGCAATACAGCGCATGTATCGTAATTGCTGTCCAATTGTACCTGTTTGCAGAATTCATGCCATCTTTCATTAAACCAGTAAATTTTCTTTCCCCTGTTCTTGTATAATCACCCTATAAGTAACAAGAAACCATGTATCATAGAGGTTCGAAGGTTTTAGGGATGTTTCGTGTACAATTAACTTTCAAGTTGTACAACGAAATTACGAAACAAATCGCTACTGAGTACGAACCTTCAGAGCGTTTGTACCAGCATACTGTTTACTGATAATGTCGCCATTATTGGCCCAAAGCAATTGAAATGTTTGCCTGATATTTGTAGGTAGCGTTCCATCCGGCGGTATTAGTCCTAGCTTTGAAAACTGCATTTCCATCACAGCCTTACCCAGAGCAGTTTGCACCACGTTTGTTCTATCTAAACAATCTATGCAATTCACCCGAAACACTCCCTTCTGCATGCAAATTGTGCCTTGCTTATCGCGCCAGCAATAGCCCATATCTGTCAGTACCGTAGCTAATGCATTGACCAGGATAGACACATTTTCAAAATGCATTCCTCGACTGTGTTAGGCACAAAGGTAGATTTAACAGCAATTTGAAATAGGTTTTATAATTTAAAGCTTAACGCATGCTTACCAGTATTCGTGAAAATCAAAAGTGGTGTATGTTATATCCGGATTATTATAATTAATCACATGATTGCTATACGCTTCCCAAATGATCTTTTCCTTTCCTGTTTGTTCTACAAGATTGACAATGCAAACTGGACCATATAATTCCAACTCTTCTGTAAAATGTTTCTCGAATGCCACTTGAGTTTCAGCTTCATCTAAAATATCACAAATATTGACATTTTAATTAATATACATGGAGTTATTACTTTTATTAATTACCTTTATCAATACGTGGTGGAGGCTTGTATTTATAACCAGGTTGAGACCAATACACTGGTACACTACCTCGTACTTGTACAAAAGATACCTGATGATCATGGTACCAAACTAATTGCTCTGTTTCTACATAGTTTGCGCATTTCCCTTCATCATCGACGCCACGTCGTTTATATCTTTATTACGATTAAAAATCCGTTTTTTTTTTTGTATATAACAAAACTAATACAATACATTTATACAAACAAATGAAATACTTACCGTGTTCCTGCACGAAATCTACTTCTTCTTGATATAATAGCTAGATTAAAGGTTTCATGTCTAGGCTGGTCATCGAAACCCACTTCTACTTTACATTTCTCTATTTGTACATACCCTTGGATAACTGGTAATATCCAACAATTCGCTTTATCTGTCTAATAAAATGAATGTTTTTATAAGAACATATATCCTATAAAACGAATAGATTCAATTTATAAAAATTCTAACTTTTAAATTAATTATATCTTGTAGCATGTGTTTATTCCAGAAGAATCTATCATCCACTCTTTGCCAGAGTGGTTTATTTTGTTCTTCTTCATTTTTCTGTGATTCAATGACAGAAAGCTTTTGTAAACTGTTGGTGATGTCACCAGTTTGGCAGAAATAGAAAGAATCTGTTTCCGTAAATATTTTGCTCAGTTCTTCTAAAATCCTTTTTTCAAATCTTTCTTTGTCTTTAACAATACTTCGTTTAGTGACTGTAGATTTTACCTGAAAATAATTTTCCATTATAACATTTCATTATTAAAACTTATTAAAGTTAAATGAGTTACCTGAGATGTTGCAAGTGCAGCTGCTTGTTGTGTAGTATTCTTTATAGTATTTGTAGCACTTTTAATGGTTCCCCATGTTTTGGCAAAAGCAGCTTTTTGTGGCACATCAAACAAACCACCTTGACTTTTTTTCTTTGGCAAATTCTGATGCTTCTTGCATGGCAAAAGTCCAATATCACCATTTTCTGTGCCAAGATGCAAAAATGCAATAGATTTTATTTTATATACGACATGACCTCCATATAGTTCTCCAGCTGGGAAAACTTCTTTAATCAACATTAAACGAGGTTCTAATACAGATGGCTGTTCTATTTTGCCAACTATGCCATAAAACATTCCAACACATTCTAAATCCTTTGCGGAAGCCCATTCCCAATCTGTAAAACAATTCATAGTTAATAATCAATTCCTAATGTTCATAAAAGTTTGCTTAAATCTTAAGTCACATCTTCATTTATGACTAATTATATTAGTAAAATCTTATCTCATATATTTACATAATGTATGGACTATAGACATTGCAAAAGAGTATGCAAGCAGCTACCTTTTAAGGAATTTCCTTTACTAGGAACAATGTAATTTTGATCTGATATAAAATTAATTTTCCTGTTGTGATAAGAGCTATTAGAAAAGTTAATCCATAACATGAAAAAATATAAAATTATTCTGCCTATATTTCTCAATAAATTAAAACAGCTGATAGTGAAAATGATAAACGATATTGCAATGTGTTACTGCACTTGACGTAAACGTATACCTATGCACTTTTGTCAATTGTAAGCTTATACTCACCCGATTTTGCAGAAAATTCACCCGTATATTTGTCGCACCAAAGACTGTATCTCTCTTTCACAAAGATAAAATGAGTGTCAGTACGAAACAGTTCCATTCTTCTGACTTTTCCGCGGTATGACGATTTACAGGCAGCATGTGTAATGTCAACTCCCTTAACGAGTCCGCCTATGACGGACACTTCGCCATCTTGCTCCTATATAAAACTAACAATAAGCCCGTTTTAAGCACAGACCAGACTATAGATATTTTTGATCAAAGAGTAGATGGCGACTGGATAGAGATTGATATAGATACTAAATTTCAAATCAGATAAGAACTAAAATAGAATTTTGATAATCCCTGAAATTTCGATAGCCATTGAAGTTAAAATAGCGTAATGTTTAATTATACAGACATAGTCTATGCTTTCTAATACGATTGTCTTAGGAAAAAGAATGAAAAGAAGAAATCATATAGTAGTTGTTTAAATACAAAGGTTTTATTTAGATGATTTGATATATATTTTGTACATGTTTTGTGTAACTCATAAGTACATCTTAAATATAAAGCGTGGGAAAATATGCAGATTTACGAGGCATAGCTTAACATATTCATGCAGCATGAATAATGAATAATCAATCCTATATACTATAATTCATGGAAGTATATGTAAACCATGTTCTCTTTTTACATCCTTTTTTTCGCATTTTTTTGTACAGAATTTAAATTGTTTTGCTATCACATTACAATGGTATGTGCTAAATTTCTTATCTTTTGGATAGTAGGAAAATCAATGAAATTTAACAATTATTTAACATTCTGGAAATTCGTCGTCGATGTTCGTCTCATTCCTTCCTTCCTCTTCGTATTTTTTTGCTGTATATTCTTCCCACTTTCTGTGATTAAGAGTCTGAAAATCATCTACCTTGGCTATAAATCTTAAGTAATCAGATAACTTTAACAGTTCTTTATCTTTACTCCTGGTAATGTGTGCATGCTTAAAAGGTTTTATCCTCAATCCTGATTGTGGATTCATGATGAAATTTCTTCTAATATCGTCTAACATTATTGTATTCTTTGCAGAGAATTGTTTATATTTTCCCCAAATGAGACCAAGTGGTTTGACTCCAACCAAACCATACTTTGGTGTGTGAACAGATATCATAGCTACAGAATCTAGATGAAATGCTATTTTATAAAGCGAATGAGTAGAAACTCCAAGTAGTTTCATTTTTTTATCAATCCATTTCATAGTAGTTGCAGACCAAATCACTATATCATAATCTTTGTACGCATGTATTAGAAACCAATGAAGGAAAGGTCGCATTAATCCTGTAATGCCTTCTGCAGATGATCTATGATCAAAGAGAGTATAATCTATATCCAAAACTAGAAGTTTCTTCCCTTCTCTGAATGGATTTAATTCTACAATTGTATAGTGATCGATTCTTTTTTGGATTTTGGACAGATATACTTCTGCGTTTTCAATTTCTACTTCCTCCTCCTCTATATCCAAATCATTAACTACGTCAGACACATCGTTTGGTGTGTGACATACTTCAGCGATATCCTCTTCTCGAGATCCCATCAACATTAATTTAAATCCAGGTCTGAGACCTAACTTTCCTATGATGTCATCGTCTTGAGCTGCTTTGCCTGGTGAAAAGAAAAATTCTATAGATACTCCATTGTATCTTAACTATAGTCAAAGATTTAGATGTGAAATAGGAGTGTTAGAAGGAACATATTAATGAGAGAAAAGGACACAAAGACAATTCAAAACATAACCTTTGAACTTGAGGTTCAACAACTTTTGACGTTCCGGAAGGACACCAGTTTCTCTGTGTATATATTCTTTCAACACTAGAACAGTATCGTCCTGTTGTATATCCGAGATGTTGTATTCCTTGCCGCTCCATTTTACGATAATTTTCACTTCACTCTCCATTCTTTTTAAGATAGTGACGCGACATCAAACGATTAACTGTACACACACATACAATCTATATGGCAGAGAATCTACGTCAATGAAATAAAGTTGTAGCATATGCACGCAAATATACATATATATATGTTGTTGAGGGTTTCTGTCGGTATTGCAGTCAAAAATTTTCGTTCTCCATTCAGGTGGCGTTGCGAGGAATGAACGAAAGCCAAGATAGTGCTGCCATCAGAACTTGACTGAAAATCATTCAATCCTGGTTGTCGATCATTTATTATTCAATTAATAAAAATGAGCAGTTTACTCTGGACCATGATTTATTTATCCATTGGAAATTGGGTAAGTGGCTTATTAATATAATTATTTAGCAATTGCAAGAACATTTGAAACTGTAATTATTTATGTTTACCAATGACGTATATATACGTCGAGATTTTTTAAGTTATAAATAGGAAATTATATGTACGATAATATATAGTAACTAATATATACATATTAGTGAAAAACAGTGGAAACTATTTTAGTGTATTTCTAGAAATACTGGCAGGGATTAATGAGAGAGCGCACAATTTGAAAAATGTTAAATTTAAGTTATTTTTTTTATGTAACAATTCTTAAAACATTATTTATGACCATATAAATATTTAATCCCTTTAGAACCGTGTCTTGTTTTGAAGAATTTTTTTGGATATGATTCTTCATCATCGGATTTAGTACTATTAAAGAATCAATATTGAACACGCAATGCTAGCAAAAATATATATGCTCATATTTTAGTCTTTGTGAGTTAAAATGTCAAAAGTTATAGGTACGTATGAAAAATGATTTTAAGGAATTTCGTCTTAGAATTATGCGTGACAATTCAGAGCTCAGTATTCCCAGGGTAAATACAGAAAGTAAAATATTTTTAAAATTCGAACACGCGAATTTAAATAATCCTTTCTGACCAAATTCATGAATCACTAAACCAAAGACTGTCTGTATCGCGTAGTTTTCTAATTAATGTATTAATATACCAAGGTCGCGTGGTAACTACAATTAACATTCTCCTTTTAATCTTCTCCTTCGTTTTTCTCACTGTCGATAAATTTTATCACGCGATTTTAAGCCGATCTCCCGCGACAGTAGAAAGTTTGGGAAACTTTGGAGTTAGTCTCGTGACTTGATTAAACAAACGCCTGGGAATAGCTGTCGTAAAATTTTACAAGTTTGCGTCCAAGGCTTTTTTACAGTTCCTCTGAAATAAAACCGGGATATCTGGGTAATAAACCGGTTGTTAAAAAACTTTGCCACTTCGCGTGAGCCATGCATTTGAAACAATTTCGTTCCTCCACTTATAAAAATTCTTATATTCAGCGTTCAAACAGCTTCCTCTTCAATTTCCAAAAGCCGAGAATGCGTGTATACGGGCCAGTACCCGTCTTTAACGAAAGCAAGGAAATAAATTCGCGGAGGGGGCTCCTTTCACAGGAATAAAAATGCAAATGTCGTGTGGCACGGTGGCGGTGTCCCGTTCTTAGAACCAGCGAAAGGGGAAGGAAAAGGGTAGAAAAAGGGGCATGTAAATTTTTTCTTTTTCAAAAAAAAAGGAACGAGAAAGCGGAAAAGGGAAGAAATTGCGGTGGCTCTTTGGTAACTACTGCGGAGGGTACGGTTAAATTTTTGGCAAGGCTCGTTGCTTTGCGCGAATGGGAGAAAGGTGGGAGGGTCGGAGGGAAAGAGATACGCGAGCTCGCGTGCTCGATTGCGCTTGTTTCGTTTACGAGCCGCGCGAGTCATCAGTCTTGTCGAATGAAAAACCGTGGCCTGCGATTCCCTCGAGCTGTTGCCAGCGTGAAACCAACGCGCAACGATACCCGTCCTGTTTAAGGAGGCTCGAAACGCAAAACTTGCACCCATAAACGACCGTGTCCTGCTGCAGTTACTGCATTGTAATTAAATTTTTGCATCACCCCTTTCATTATTCTAGTTCTTTTTTTTTTTTGTTACCATCATTGGTGCTTACAGATGCAATGCGTTGGATTCCTTGGGGTAATATGCGTGATCATTAATTCTTTGTACGTTGTCGATTAATCTTTGAAATGTTTCAGGGGAAGAGCAGTGGCGTAGCTATAGGGAGGTAGTTGTGTGCAGTGTGCAAGGGCCAAAGATCAGCAGTGGGCCCACTGGTCTATGCGTCTTACATTCATAAGCTATATATTATTACATTTTTTGCATCTTTTCTATTGTTTGCTTGATACTATTTATCAAGTTCTGAGAATCACATGTTGCATGGCAAATAACTTTTTATTCCATTTTTAATACATCTTTAGACTCTGAAATATATATGAAAGCATTTTATAGCAAGGAGTTATATTGCAATGTAGCATTTTGGAGGCCATTACGCCACGTATAAACTGACAGTTTAAATAGAATATGACTAGATATGTTTGTACATATGTTATGTGCTTTTATATTCTCATAAAGTATTTTTCACATTCGTAATATAACTGTTTTTCAAATAAGAAATAAATGTGTTTTTTATTTTATTTCTTTCTTTATATTTTAGTAGCTTCCTTATTAACTAATAATTTAATAATAATTTTTGGTTTGAACTTACATTTCGTTTTCATAGCGACCATTATGTAAATAATGTGCTTAAATAATATGAAGAAAATAATGGGGCAAGGAGTCCAAAAGATTATACAAGGACTCAGTGATCCCTTGCTACGCCACTGGGGAAGGAAATCGTTAAAGAAAGAAGGGTTGAACAGTGATGAAAAGTGGCAAATTTTAGGAGTCGTTGGGAAAGAAAAACTGTTTCTGAAAGAATGAGTTATAAGTTTCTTATCGTTTGTGTAATAAATAATTAACATTTGTCAAACAGATGGAATTTAATTGTAATGAAACGAATATAAATGTTTAGGGAAAGGAGGAGTTGCATTAGGCATACATGCAAATAGACTTTTAGATGATAGGTGCATATGTTTGTGATATGATGCCTTTCATGTTTAGTTTGCTTTTAGTTTCTTAATGAAGCCTAATTGAAGGAGTGAGATAAACAGTCCAAGTCCGAAATTAGCCATTTTCAAATAAGCTCCTGGATTTCAGAGCAAAAGCGTATTAAGTCACATAGAAAACAAATGGAGTTAATACATTCTAGCTCAGAGGTCCCCATAGGTATGTAAAATGTAGAGGACCACACGTTGGGATTAAATATTTCAAAGTGTTATTTTTGGATTTGTATTACTCTTCAACTCACCGATTTCATTGCACAGGAAACTGAGTAATAATTTGTTACTTGATTTTCCTAAATTACTCACAAATTATTGCAGTGAGATCTTTTGCTAATTTATAAATCTACTTATAAAGTCTGTATTATTGAATATCATTCATACTCGTAGTTTAATTTTCATTATTTCATTAAAAAAATTTTAATGTCCTCGCAAGCAACAAGAGTAATTAAAAATTAAATAAGAAATATTCATAATTTCTATATATCAGCTTGAAACAACTATCTCTGGTAATCCTTGTATAACTGAACAAAAAGTACAATCCATAGAAATAAGCTTCCATAACAAAGTTAAGGTATTAACATAAAACACGAACTTTAAACAAAACGATAATGACACGCAAATGAAAACTTCAGAACTATCTTTCATTTACAAAAATTAACAGTGTCTGATCCCCTCAGAAAAACAGTTGCGGCAAAGCTTCTCTGTTTCGCTAAAAAAGTTCACCATTTTACACCAGTACCTATGTTTCACGTTTACTGGTGTTTCCAAATACCTCAATGGACACTAGAACTTAAAAAACGAATGCTCTCAAAAGAACGCTAGTTTTCCAGCACGAACGCCTAAACTGGCGGGCGAGCATGGTCAGTTGACAAAGTTTCAACAACTTTCGTCCGCGATGATCCTCATGGTTTCATGTGACACAGTTTCGTGAACACGCCGTTTCATAACCAGTCGACAGCGTTTTCACTTGTGAACAAGCGTCCTCTGACGCAAAGTTGATGGAATTTTAGCGCGGCCGAATAAAGAGATTAATATCAATTATTAAGCTAAGACCAGGGGCAGCGTTTATTACCACGGCGTCGTTGCGAGCCAGCGGAGCAGTCGGGACGATGAATTACCAGCCATAGAGTTGGTGGACCAGCCACTTCGATAAAATGAAATCGACTTTAATATCCGACCGTGTCCTCCCCTCTCGTTATTAAACGGATATGTGTATCCATTGCAGAGGATTATATTTTTTTCTACGGAACTATCGAACGTGATTTATCATTCGCGAGGGAAAAAGAGGAGAGCGTCGCGACGCGGCATTACGTTATCGCGTCGCTTCCTCGGCGAAATTCGTTTCTTTCTGTTGGTTGAAAAATTGCCGATGAACGATAAATAAATGGGATAATCGCCAAAAGAACGATTTCACTTGGAGCAGTTTAACTGTAAATGCATTTGGAAAGGGGAGTGAATTTTTTCACGATAACAGGCGTTGTCGTAGCGAACAGTCGCAGATTTATTCGGTTCATAGAGTTTCATGAATCCAGATCGCCACGTCGCGCGTCGCCGTGTCTCTAATTATCTGTTCCGGTTTTGCGTATTCTCGTCACGGAATCAGCGAGCATAAATTTCAGTGTATGCAGTCTCGCTTAGTAGAGAAGTTTCTAATTCCTCTCGCAGCTTCTCAACTTATCCCTTTCACAGGATGTCCTCGAGTATCCTGTTTTCCACTTGCATACTCTTCTTTGCGCCTTCATACATATTCGTGTTTCTCATGTCAAGATGCGAACGTATTCCCTAAGTGGCGCGAAAAGTATCAAATGTAACTACTCTCTAAACTGAACTTATCCTTGTAAGAGCTGGTATTTAATTCGTCTTTAACTCTTACGCTCTGTTTAAGGGGGTATTCTAGTCTAGACCGCAATTTTCTAAGTGTTTTTAGGACTTTTTCAAGCGGTAACATATATTTGTGTCGAATTTTTCGTATATTTTTGCCACAGAATGTTTCTTTTATCTTGTACATCTTAATATCTTCTTTATTTTTGCTGAGACTTTTTTTCTCTCAAAGTTATTTTTTTCAAGTTCTGAATATCATCGTCATTGTTTTGCATATTAACATGTATTTTTTCTGATGCTGCATTATATGTAGTGCACATCAAAACGGGTCCAAGAAACTATGACTCTATGAGCTTTAAATGAGTTTGAATGAAAAAATCACGTTAATTTAAAAATGATTGAAAAATTCTACATTTTTGGTTTTCTGTAAGTAATAAATTTTACTATTTTATTATTATTTTAATTATTTTAAATTTACTTTACAATAAATGTATAAAATGGTGACCATCTGCTTTGAGATACATATTTTGGGGCAGGGGATATAAAACTTTTGTTTGCATGGTCAATCATGATTAAAAGAATGATATTGTAAGCATGTAAAGTTCTTTTCTTCATGTTTTCTGGCATTTTTTCCTTCAAGATCATAGTGTCATAGTTTCTTGGATTCATCTTGATATGCATTATAATGTTGCATCATAGAAAATACATGTTAATGTGCAAATCAATGGTGATGACCTTCAAAAATAGGAAAAAAAATGATTGAGTGAAAAAAGCATGCATCATAATATTCTTAGCTTTGAACCAAACAAATTTGTCCTGACACATTTTTTCGTATCAGTAAAAATAACGAAGATATTATGATGTGCAAGATAAAAGAAACACCCTTTATTTAAGGAATATATGCAATTTTTTAATATAAAAACATTAAAAATTGCAGGTGATACAGTTGCTTTAATATCAGCCCCTTATATGAAAAATGCCTTCATGATTGTCACAATTCTAAACGACTCTAGTCTAAAATAAATGAATAAAAAATAATCTTGTTCAATGTAAGCATGATTATGGTCAGAACTAGAATTGTGCAAAAATAATTAAAATTAAAAATTTGACAGCACAGTAAAATCAGATTACCGATTTTTTATGAGTCGTTACTTTGGCATCTTTGACATGTTAAAGTACTGAAAAACATCGGATTCTCAAAATTCTAGTTCGGGCCATATAAACAGGTGTGTTGGGGATTCCCTCTAAAATTGGTCTCAACTGGACAATTAGAACTTGGGATATTATGGTAACCGTTTGTAATAATGTGATTTCGAGAAAATCGCATTTAAAGGGTACCTAATTCCGTGCAACGATGCGTCGCATGCTGTGAGCAAACGTTTACAAGTTTGTTCATTTTGCGAAACCAACAGTATCCATTAACTGAAATATTTTAGAGGGTATATGCTTTCATAAAATGAGATAAAAAAAATTTATCTTGTTAAGTTTTTAAACTAGAACATTAAGTAATCCTTAAGTAATACTCAGGCTGGATCCCGAAGAGTGGATTGTTCATGATCCATTCCCTTGAAGTCTAGCTCGGAATAAACTTCTGTGCTACCAGGAAGTCAATAGAAGTTTTATCGGTGATTCTTTTTTAGATGCTAATTTGTCATTGTTCGATCACTTGATAGTGGTGGTTGCTGGGGGTAAATACTCATCGTACTACCCTTAATAATCATGGAAAAGTATGAGACTTCGTGCCTCCTTGTTAGACTCGTTATTTAAGCTTTGGACAACGAACTGTTTTGCATTCATGTGAAGTGTGGACTCACAGTCATTTTTGACTTAGCCTTCGCCATCTGAAGGTTAATAACTCTCTTGCACACATGTTCGATTCGTTTGGTTTCTATGGCACAGGGTGTTGGATAAGTTGTTAGAAATGTTAAGAAGTGATTCTATACGCTAAAATAAAAGAAAAATCAGAAATGACAAAAATGCGTTTGAGACTTCGTTTCAGAGTTATTAATTACTAAGAAAACGTTTGAAATTCGCGTGAAATGTGTCTGACTTGCGACTTATTCTACTACTGACGTGTACTAGACAGGTCAGACACAGCGAAATAACTAGAGTAAATTTCATGTCAGACACATTTCACTTCATGTTTAGGCATGTTTTCAATAATCAATAATTCTGAGATGAAGCTCTAAACACAATTTTATTATTCTTAATTTTAGTCCTATCATACTTAGGAACTCTACGCAGACAGTACGTATTAAACCTTCAAAGCGTTAACTCCTATAGCCGAATCAAGCATAAATTTGATTTAATTTAGTATTCAACTACTTTGCACAAAGTTAGTTTGGCAGCGTTTAAGAAGTTTCGCAACTATCTAGTGTCTCAATTGCAAGAGTTATGTCCACACAACAGAAACAAATGCAGATCATATGCATATTGCAAAATGTTGTGTGCGTTTCGATATTTCGTTAACTCTTAACTACTAAACCTATTAAAACTCATATAACTACTATTTAATTCTCTATCAAATCGCTAGTGTTTTTTAGTGGGTTAGTATTAACATAAAAGTGGCAAATAAAAAATTAAAATCAACTGTTCTTAAGAGTCCCGTATGTTATGCAGAGAGGGAAACAGATATAAATAAGTAAGTAGTAGCTCATAGACCGACAATAGAAGTTAAAGGGTAAACCACGGCGTAAGACGCTTGTAGGAAATTCTGCTTTAAACTTGTATTTTGAACCAGCTTAGAAGAAGCTTTTGAATATTTATCGATGCTTAGCTCGGTTTTAGAGTAATACAGCGAAACCTTAATCTCTAAAAAAAGATCTGGAGAAAGTTAGTCTTTGAAGGGGGTTGGTCAGCGGGGCGGAGTTGCAGCAACCTCGATCGTCTGAAAGAACCCCTCTCTCCCCAACACTTGGACTCTTCTCTTGGTTCGGGGAGAAGGGGCCAGGGGTTTCCTTTCGATCTTTTTTTTCTCCTTCGCGAGATCCAATTTCACCCTTTTAATTGGAAGCAGATACAAGTCCTGGCGTTGGAGGCATGTGGGTCAGAACGGGCTGGAAAATAAAGGAGAGAATAGGCTTCGCGATAAGTTCACTGACAGAAAGGGACCGAGGCTGTTGCCGTTTGATGGAACGCTGCAAGGCATTTCGCTGTAAAATTCTATAGGGAAGAGCGCGAAATCGCATCGAGTGCATCGTTACGGTTCCAATTTTCCTTTATTTCGAGTCGATTCGATGAACATCAATTTTCTAGTTCTGTGTCGTAGTGTTCATGAGTTGATTCATGGTGAATATGATAGAAAGAAGAGAGGGTGGCTTGATCAGATAATTGATTTTCTTCTTATTGTAGCAACATATTTTTTTAATTGGTGTTTAGTTAGTGGAAGTTTAAAATAATGTAAAAGTGTTATGTTCTCTTTTTATGTAAAGAAATTCGTATTCTAAAGATGGGTCTCTTTTCTGTTTTTTAAAGTTATATAACACGTAGTGTAAACCCATTTTAAGAAGTGTTTCTATTGGATAAGAAATTCGATTACTGAATGTGGAATGTTGTTTCACATTTTACAATTAGTTTCAAATACACTCGAAGCTTCACTTTTATAAATGCAAAATTCTTCATCATTTCATTTAAAACGTTTAATTGAAGTAAATAATTATTTTGTACTTCAAAGTTTGAAGTTAGTTGGTCCTGTCTGAAATAAAATAAATTTCACCAAGTCATTTTCAAGTTACGATTGGCATGGTGTCAGTATCGCAATACGATCACTATAGTATTATTATAAAGAAGTATTATAAAAAAGATTATTCCGAAATAATGCACGAGAAATTCACAATTTTTCATAATAGTACACAAAACATTCACACCATACATCCTACTACTATAATCAAGGACAAAAGTAGGCATAATAAATTACCTCAACTGATTCATCCTCTTCTACTTTATACTTCACACAACCTTTGCCTAGACCTCCATTAGATTCTCCGTTCTGTTCCAACTGGAAGGCAAGAGATATTTAATTTTTATGTGCTCATAACCATGCAGCTTCTGCAAACTTTATCCAGTTCGTTTCAAGACTCTGTTTAAACTTTCTTGGCATATGCAACTAACCGCGATGCATTGTTCAGAATCACTATGCTGAAAGTGGGCGCTAAATATCGCAGTAGCCCAGCCCACATTATTCGAAATTAACATTTCGCTGGCTGCGCTTATTGCAAGTGTAACGGGCGAGCTGTGCGCGTCGAACGTTGAAATCTTTGGTCGTGTTCACCTGCAGGATATCTCGTGATTGATGCACGGACAGCGGACAATGTTGGCCGCGTATAATGCATAGGCACGCGCAGTGTATGCGGGACCGATAACTGCCGCGTGAATGCATACTGCAATAACGTTGATGCGACTCGATATGTAAACGTTGGATATCCACGGGAACGAGCGGCAGGGAAATTAAACGCGCTTCTGGCTTCGCTCAGGAAACATGGCACGTTCGTATGGTTTACTCTTTCGATCGTAACCGAATACCATTGATTTTTAGTTATATGTATCTACGTACGCTCTCTGTTATGGGGAGTATTTAACACCTCGTTATTAAGGTAGACCTCTGCCACGGTTTCACGTTTTAATGGAAGGATTACAGTCAACTCTCCTATAACGCGATCGATTCCTGCCGCGTTATAAGAAACTCAGAATCAGTGTAAATCAGAATAATTTGTACCGTGTTATATGGAAAAGAGGGGACTTACTCATTAATTTCAGCTGTAAAAGTGTACATATTATGGAAATATTAAATTACTATTAAATTATTAAATTGTTAAAATATTATCCGAAATATCCGTTTAGGAAGTCCTAAGAATGTTCACTTTAAAAAACTTTTAAATCTTCTAAAAAATTAAACTTCAGATGTTGCAAGAACATCCATCTTATAAATTTTGTAGACATTTTGAAAAGTAAGATTTTAGGTGTTATAAGAACAACTGTCTCGTAGGTTTAACAGACTGAAATTTTGAAACGTTTTTAATACTTGAGTTAATATTTCCTAAATGTGTATATTTATTGTAAAATCTACTACATATTATGTATAGGTATCATAATGTCTGAATACGCGAATTTGTTATGGGTCAACGTTAAAAGTGATCTGGTCCACTATCACTTCGTCCCGTGTAAGATTATTAAAACGTATATAAAAAGTAGAGAAGATGTTTTGTTTAGTAATTTTAAATATTCGAAATACATTTCTTATACACCTTTTAAGATATTACAGTAGAGTTTTTTAAGCTGTTTTAAATATTCACACAAAGTACACAGAATGTTACTTTTGGATATCCAGAGAATGTTTTGAGGATGTTGATCATCCTATTTGCAGGTTGATACATCTGATTACATCTTACGATGTAAATGAAACTTTCCTTCGACATTTAAAGAACTTAAGGAGGACATATAGGAGACATACGAATCTTATTAGGATATCTTCTGAATCTAAGGAACGTCCAGATCGAATGTTCTTTGGACGTTCATAACATATCTTTGTGCTATCTGGATATGCTGTACACAAGTCCATGAGCACTACTAAATTAAGTTAGTAGTACTTAAATATAGTTAAGTTTATTATTTAAATAGTAGTACTTAAACCTACTGAATAAAGTCTTTATTTTTCTAAAAGACTTTTTAATTTTGTATGTTGGCATACAAAAGTAGGATCACACAATCAACAATTTTATCGATTTGAATAAAAGCTGATTACAGGTTGAAAAACCTTCTTTTTCTATCTAATGAATAAGAACATAATCGATATACAACTGTAATCGACCTTTAGTTAGACCGACGAAATTGTCGGTCGTGTGTGCCTAAGCTTAATCGATATCGTACAGGGTGGTTTATCAGAATTTGTTCACGTAACTATTTTTTAAAGTATTTGTTACTTGAGAAAGTATTTTACTTTAGACATTTGCTTGGTTTTGAGAAAAATGCGTTTCTCTAAATATGGTGATTCATGAATTTATTCACGAAGAGTTGTTAAATTCATGTGCTCAGAGTTTCAAGATATTTTATATTCTGTGTTGAAAGTGAGAACATTGGACGAAAATTAAATATGAAACTAGGAAATGAGGTAGGTGATAGAAAGGAATGCATCATAATAATTTTCACGATTAGCTAATATTCGAAGTATATAAAAATGAATTTGTAGACTGAGTTTTCTTCAAATATTTTTTTTTTTTTTTAATTACAGATATATTGTCTGAAACATAATTAGTTAGAAAAATGATAATGAAACAATTGTTTGAAAAATAATCAATTAGAAACATTTTAATAGAACGATTGTCTAAAAGATACTTAATTAGAAACATTATAATAGGATACCTGGGAGTTAAATAATTAGAAACATTATAATAGAACAATCTACATAATATTGTCAATATAAACGTATACTTTTGATTTTTGAATATTGCTAGCATATCTAGTAATAGAGGGTAAAAATTGTTTTAATGTTGTACTTACTACAGAATTAGCTGAAAAATATTTTGGTAGCGAGAGATTTCATGTCCCTGTGTACCTAACAAATTATTACCATATTTATGAGATTCAAATTTATATGATCTAGTCAATCTTTTTATTTGAAACATCCGAGAAGGGATTTATCTGTATTTGCATACCTATTTTCGGTTACTATTTCAAAAATAAATTAGAGTTTCCTTTTGCGATCAAATATGATAAAATATTACTTCTTGTTATTGAGAAGAAATTTGTAATTAAAATTACGTAAAAGTTGAGTACCTCTATCGGAAGTGGGTAAAAATCCCTTGCTTTAACAATTGCTGTAATCATTGTTATTTGATAAAACTTTATGTATTAGTAGGTAGATGCTGTGATACGCTCCCCATTGAATAACACGATAACCAGGGAACTCCGAGGGGAGTCGATAAAATGATAATTAAGTAACTTTGTTAGATAAAATATTACAGAGGCATCGCTGAATATTACATGACTACCTGACCCGTGTATAGTATTGTCAACGGTTAACGGAAAACCGTGCGTTAATTATAGACAAATGTGTATCGAGTAAAGTTTACGAAGCTCATATAGTTTGTTCAAAATGCGCTAGTTTGAAACGGAAAACATGATAGAGATCTTATCGATAATTAAAACAAAAACATATTAAGCACGGAATATTAACTTCTCAATATAAGCTGTTTGCAAAAACCACTCAATGTATACAGTAGTACAGGTAAAGCATAAATGCTTTAATGCGTACACTATTTTTCGAGACACACTAACGCGAACTAATATACTGCGATAAAAAATTTATCGAGAAATAAAAGATGTCGAGATTGAGAACTACAATAGTATTAATTCTTTTTACAGTATTTTTATCAGAAATAAAGAATTCTAATTACTTTACGCAAATTGTTTTCAGAAGGCAGTACAGATGAACATGCACTTTAATAAATATAGAAAACATACTAGTTTGTTTAATTATTTCTTTTTTATTTTCCATTTTCAATATATAATAAGGCTTTTAATTGAAGAGTTATAGGAAAATTCTTTTTTGCATAATCATAAATGTTCTGTACTTAATTCGACTGTATACCACAGGTAAGAACTTTATTATTTCCTTAGATTTCTATTATAATATAATCAGTAATTGTATAAGAACATTTATCCTCCGCAATTGCAGCATTTGAATAATAGTTACTACGTTCTCCACTTGTCCATGTTACCCAGATTTCCTCTAGAGTTAATGAGTTAGTTCCGGGAAATGTGTCCTCTATAATTAGAACAAAGTCAATTAATCGCTCGAACTCACTAAAACAGAATACTATCGTTCTATATTTTATTTTTTTATAATAGATAGTTTTCATAACATAGATCACGAAACTTATTTCATAAAATTTATAATAATTTTCAGTACCGAAAATGAAGCTATTTCTAAGAAGCGATGCTATTAATTCTTAAATTTTTGTCGACAAATGAAAAGCTGGATTCTTATTTTGAATGTCTTTATCATTAAAGTCACAAATGCTTAGTACTAAATACATTAATTAATTACCTGCTTTATTATAGAAAATTCAAATTATATTCATGAGTCTCGTAACATTTATTATTGAGCTAGTAATTCGTATGAAATAACGTAAATAAAGGTGGCATTTTATTATAATTGCTATGAGATAGGAAAATATTAATGTTTTTTGTTAACAACAGTTAAATCTGAAGACACGGAATTAATTTATGCATCTAATATAATATTATACTTTGCAACCAGGCGATGAAAATTACGAACGTATAGAAAAGTTCTAGTGAGTTCACCTCTAATTCTAAATAGAATTTTAATGTAATCGATGCAAAATACTTTCTTCCACTTTCATTCAGCATTAACTGAAGACTTCAGAATATCTTTAAAAAAATGAGATCTTATAGGTATATCATATAAATCATGTGTTATTACGACCACCTTAATTTATTTCCCACAGAAATCTACAAAACCTAAACAAATTCAACAATTCTAATATTCTCTCTAAATTTTAAACAATTTCCATTCATAATTTCATATTCAAATTACGACTGTATTAAATAGCTATATTAGTCGCTGCGATCACCTTGATAAATCTCTCATAAAATCTTACAAAATCTTATAAAAATTGTTCAGCAATCTTAATACACTCCCTAAATAATCCCTACTGAAAAATCCATATCCACACTATGATTATACTAAATGCTTATCCAGATAGCACACGGTGTCTTGAAGACATTTTACGACATAATTTGGACATTTAAAAATATCCAACAATATACGTCTTAAAGACTTTCGAAATTTACGTCCATAAGACGTATTAAACACACATTACATAGATGTCTTAAAGACTTACGCTTTTAGACGTCTTGAAAATGCCTGTTTTTTATCTGGTCGTCCTGTAGACGTAATTTGGACCTATTTAAGATGTCTCATAAATGTTATTTAAGGCGTCCTAAAGACATACTGATTTATAACTTCAGACGTTTCAAACATAAAAGGCGAATGGTTTTCAATGAATTGCAGGGCCATTTTGATCGATAATAGAATTTATATTGCGGACTAGTTTTGGGAAGGAATTATAAGAAAAGCACATTTTAAATATTACAAATTTTACTATTTTTTAATTTTCTGTACACCAGATACATACATGAAAAGAAGTGTATTTTTTGTACAATTCTTACAAATAAACTTATTATACTTTTGACATCTTGGACTGTATTTAAACTCAAAGTGACCATGCATTCGTCATACGAGAATTAAGACACTTTTAAGATATCTCTCTGTGCTATATGGGTATATTAATCATTATGACCACCTTGATAAATTTCAACCTACAGAATCTCATAAAAATGATTCAACAATCCTCGCGCACTCTTTAAATAACCCCCTTCGAAGCTCCATATCCAAACTGCACGCAAAACGAAGCACTCAGAACGAAATCATAAGCTTCGTCAACATCCCTCCCAGCGGCTCTAGGAATCCATGGGCTCAGTTTGAACAGCTTCCGCCTTCCAGACTCAATCCTCCCGATTTCCTTCTTTCCAGTCGGAAACCGGAAGCAACAGAGAAGGAAATCTGTCGGCGAAGGATGCCAGAGGGGTAGGGGATGGCGTATCGGGGTGTATTTCGAGCGCAGCCACGCACGCAGGCAGGCAGTCAGGCACGGCCGAAAATCGAGGGGGGCGCGCACAGGTGCGGAAGACGGGGCGCGTGCGACGACGCGGCGCGTCGCCACTGCTGCAGCGTAACGTGGAAACTCAGTCCGACGGCGGCGCTGCACCAGACGTACGGGTTAGAACGCGCCTTTACGTGGGCCTGGAACCAAACGTCCCCGCGACCGATTTCGTTCGCCCGCTCGCCCCCTCGCAGTGCCATCGAAGTCACCGAAACGGTCTTCGTCGTTCCCTCGAGGCAAACGCGAAGGGAAGACGACGCGCGAGAGGACGGTGGAAAAAAATCTTGGAGAGAGAAATTAAAAGGGAACAGAGTCGGTGGTACGAGGAGGAGAGAGACTCTCGAGGGATCTCGGCGCTGGATCGCTGATCTCGCGATCGCCCGTGAACGAAGAGGAGAGGAGGCCGAGTTTTAATCGACGGGATAAAGCAGATCGAAGAGCAAGGGGAACGAGAAAAGGGAGAAGACCGTGCACCGCGAGCAAGTGCCTTTTCCTCTTCTGTTTTCCGTTTCGCGGGGCTTCGTTGGTCCCGCCCCTCTGGGCGGCTCCTGCCCGGAAGTACCCTCGCTCGAAGGACCCCGAACTGACGGTGTTCCCCTCGCAGTACGAGCTCGCTACCGGTGCCAGGATGTTTTCGTCCTCGAGAGCTTTCCCGCCGATTCTCTTCGTGGCGCTCCTCGTCTGCATCGGTGAGTTTATCTGTCGCTTACGCACGATACGGGGGTCGAAAGCGCGGAGACGGAGCGTGCTTGCGCGGATTTTTTTCTGGTTCTATGTGCTCCCTTTGCATCTGTATGTCGTGGGATTAATGGGAATAAGTGGATCGCTTGATCGAAGCAGTGGTGTTGATAATTACGCGGACCTCGGCTAGAGAGGACGGAATTTGTGACGAAATTATTATGCTATGGGACTTGTGTCGCGTATTTTTGGTTGGTCTCGATTTATGGAAAATTCGAAATTTTTGTGCTTGTAGTTCACCTTTTTTTAAATATGAAAATTCGAGTTTCTTGGAATTGAATGTGGAGATTGATCATACGTGGTTGTCTCATAAATATCGTAATTTCTTGAATTATCTTGGAAAGTTAGACAATTGTTGAGGAGGACATGACATCAAACTTAAATGAAAAGTGGAACTAAATGTATATCACAACTTAGAATTTATTAATAATCGCGTAAAGAAAAATTGTTTAAGTGTATGTTATTTTTTAACATTTTTAGATGTTTCTAATTTTATTGGTTAATACTTTTTTTCGATTCTTAAAATATGCTTGTTTATACCCTTTTTAAAAGCGTTTCGCTTTGGCTATGCTACGATATCCTCAAAAATTAGTTTATTACAGAAACATAAAACACGGATTACTAAGAAAACATGTTCCTTGTGACTATGAGTTCAAAAATCATCATTATTTCGATTATTTCGTTAATATGTGTAGTGATATTCAATTTTTATTAATATCTATAATATATCTATACTTAACAATATAAAAGATCTTCAATGGCGTAGAAATCGTAAAAACAGTATTATCTATCTTATTTTATCTATTACTTGAAGCATAGTCGCATATTACCATAACACATAAGTGCCTAGAACCTACCATCAGTACATCACAAAGACATAAAAAGGAGCATAAATACCCTAAAAGTATCTCCATCTTAGAAGTATCGAAAATAATCTCAATTATTAACTACTCTATGCATAAAATAGCTTCTAAAAGTTACTTATGGGGTAAACTGACAAGAATTGTTACTGAATATTCACATTTATAGGGCAGTCTTTCGTGGTTTGATTCTCGTCGCGCTAAAGCCGCTTGGAAGTGACTCGTGCCTTCGACTTCCGTTGATTCAGGGTGTAACTTCACCGCTTTGCTTTCGAAAGATTTCATACGCTTTTCAACGTGCTTTCGAGCTCCTCAGAGGCTGCTAGAGAGGAGCTTTTCCAGAGATTCAACGTTGAAACGTCGAGCAGTTCTTAATCAAGTACCGTCAAGCGTCCAATTAGGGCGATTCATTGTTCGCGATCATTCCCCCACGACTTTGGGGTAGGTCGTTTCGCTCGACGCTGCGAATTTCCGTGAAAGCGTAAAGTTCGATCCCTAGTAGCCTCTAGGAATCGGTTTACGGGCCATTCGAAGTCACTGCGTCCCGTAAAATAGTAATTGAACAAAGGAAAACTTTACGACTTTGGATTATCGTTCAAGTGTCATGAATGTGTTTTCAACTCTTCCTTGATGAAAACTTTAATAGATCTACGGGTTATAATACATTTTATTTTTAATGGTCGGCGAGGGAGGTTTTATTTGTTCGGTGTTGAAAGCAAATTGTGATGCTTTTCAAATGGAACACTTTAAATACCCACTATTTCAACCCTGTATTAATGTATTCAGAGTTACTATGGTCGATCTATCTATCTTGTAACACGTTGCTAGCTTTCTCTATACTCGTACATATCTACACTCGTGATATAAATCAGTTTTCAAATATTGCAGCAGCTATTGTTATATCATCGAATTGGGAGATTGGTGAAAAGGAGAAGTTTTAGAATTTTTGAGTAGCTAATCATTTCTTTCTTATATTTTATTTTCTTACATATTTGAATTAAGTCCAGTGCGTGCAGCTACAGAAAAATCGCAAGCTAGGAAGTACTTTAATTTGTATCCCCTGAAAAAGCTTCATACAATTCTGCACTGCCTAAAACTAAAATTAACGCAGGCACTAAATAGAGGCCAGCATTTAAAAGTCGGCCGTAACTCGGGCAGTTGATAAAGTGTTAATTTGCCCATTTCTGTACTGTTTGAGGTAGAATCATCTCTTACATATTCATATGCGTCATTACAGTGGACCAGAGTTATCTTGAATAGCAGCCAATTTCTTAATGAATAGATGAACATTCCAAACTTGGAACTTATTTCGAGCCAAAAAGTTGACAGGATATAAGGAGATATGAAAGCAAGACGTATAGGGAAAAATAAACAAACGTGTGAGAAGGAAACAAGTCCTGAAGATAAGAAAGAAAGGAATGATCGAATTGGGATAGATTAAATAAAGAAATTCGTTAAACATATTCAGATTTAATGTCAGAACCCAGTAAAATTGATTCTTAACTGGTATAGTAGGCTCGTAGCATTTATATTACTTTACTTATAATACTTAAATTGTTGTATAACATAGCAGTGACTGATTTACGCATATTTAATAATGAACCTAAAAGCTTTAAATTTTTTGTCTACTATTAATTATTGTTTAGAATGGAATGACAGTAATTCTGCCATATTATGTCAAGAATTAAATTCGTGAAGGGAGTTGTACCATGTAGATAGCAAAAAACATAGTATATCTTTAGAATTTCGTAGAAGGAAAACAATTCGAGTGATTGATTTAAATTTTCACGCATGAGTTTATACGTGTCGTATCATATTGAACAATTTTTGTCATACAAAAATACTAAATAATAACGAAATTGCCTTTACGTTTGACAGGATTGCTGAGTACTCAGTAATCTGAAACAAAAAAACAGACATATAATTAATTTACACGGCGAGAGCTAGAGTGTGAATTAAAATTTTTGAAAAATATTAAAAGCTGCTAAAATAGTAGCACATTAAATAAAATGTATCAATTTTCTCTTGAAAATGTTCAGCTTGAACGTATGAAAAAAGTATGTTAATGTTAAGGTATCTCAAATATTCTAATTCATACTTTAGCTTTGACCGTGTAGATTAATTATATGTTCGATTTTTTCGATTCATGTCACTGGATATACCACAATTCTGCTAAACATTGTTTCTTTTAACTCTTACACAGCAAGCTATAACTTCGTTATTGTTTAATATTCTTGTACGAAAAATATTGTGCAGTATAATACGACATGTATAAACTAATGCGTGAAAATTTAAGTCAGTCACTCGAATAGTTTTCCTGCTGCAAAATTTCAAAGATACGCTATTTTTTGGGATACGCTTAATAAAAGTACATTCTTAGCGTTGGATCTCCTCGAGAGAGGACTCGAAACGTCGTGATGATGATTCCCAAAACGCGTCGACGAATCACAGTGTTCTGCTGCTCGCTAATAAATAGCATTATGCCGCGCTGAAGTTTACGATCTAATCGAATTAACAGCGCAGCGGGTGGGGCGGTTCTAACCAAATTTTCGGCTGTCCCACATAGCGAAACGGGGTCTATCACGAGAGGGGACAAGGCGGTGAAGGGTAGAGAAGGAACAGTAGAAATTACACGGACGATCGAACCTTTGTCGGGGAAACACTGACGTTCCTGGATTATGAGTGACGTTCGAGTGGAAAAAGACGAGATGCTCGGCCGTGGACCGAGCAACGAACAAGGGAATGCAACGAGATCTCGTAAAATGAAATTTGACGATTCCCATCGCTGAGTAAGTCGTCCTTGTGAGCGTATTTACGATTTTCATTTTGATCTTACCGCGAGAAAATCGTATCAAAAGACGACTCGCGCTTCGGTAGGTCTCTGCTGTACGAAAATGAAGGATTGTTTTTATTGGTGGTGATACCTAGAGCACAGACTGAGAAGCATTGGTGTTTGGAGCAAAGTGGAACGTGTTGTGCGAGATTTAAATTTTTCTAAGAGTTTCTGTGTACTTTAGAATGTAGATAGCTGTGACGTATTAAACAGACAGAGTGGTGAATTTAAAATGACAAATATTTCTTTTCCAAAAAATGGAGCCCTGGTTTATTATAAAAAATATTTACTATTGCATTTTTTTTAATTCTACTTCATGAAGTGTAGGTGTCAAAGAAGTATAACAACTCTGAGATACAGTTCGTTTTGTACTTGAATTTTTTAAGTTACATGTTTCATTTAGAAACTGATAGCTTACAATATTTAAAACCGCGCAAACCAACTCAGTTTAAACTATGAACTTCATCGATAATTCGCTCACGTTCCAGGTTCTACACCTTCCATTTTTTCCTGTTGCAACGTTAGACTGCTCCAATACACACGCCCTTCCCAAAGCGCTCCCAAAGAAGCGTTTAAGAAACATGCCGATATTTTTTATCCCGCCCCGATCTCAAAGAAAAATGACCTGGAAAGCTACTTTTTCTTGAACCACATTGTCCTCGCGAAACCATCCTTTCTGCGCGGATGCATTCTTTTTCGCGTCATCAACCAAAGATAAAATATCAAGGTGACCTGTTTCTTCCAAACCCCTCACCTTCGCGCACGTTTCTCAGTCGAACAAAACTCGATCAATCAGTCCTCGCCCATTGAATGGAAAACTTCCAAAAGAATTAATTGCGGGATCCATCATCAGAGAATACGCACCCTCCACACTTGCATAAACTGAATGGTAGAATCTCGTCGATGCTGTTGAGAGGGTTGAAATTTCGCTCTGTGTTTCCACGAAGCAGCCATTGAACAATGAATCCAGCGATTCATCGCTGTCTGGTTCGTTGTTTCGTCTTAAATAATCCATCTTGCGCCCGCCAGCGCAGTGGCTGATACACAGAATGGATTTCGGTAAAACGCTTTCGGTGGATGGGATTACTGTGGGTGAGGCGGCTTGCGGTGTAGTTTAAAGGCACGATTTTCAGCGGTAAGCTTTAAGCGCGGTAATTTGCAAAGCAGGATTAGAAGGGGACTCGATCGTTTAAGACTCGAGTATAAAATACTTCGGTTTTCGCAGTACAGTCGCGATAGAGGTCTGGAGGCACGTTCACAGACGCCCCTTGAGCCTCGTTACAAGTGTTAATAGCGATTTTCAGCTTTCGTGGGATTGTACGAATATTGTCGAGGATCGAGAGCATATTTATTTTCTGCAGAACATTCCCCAATAGCTGAGATGCGCCAGGCTGTCAGACTTAAGTATATTCAGCTCAAAATTCGACTTTCGTCTCGATTATCTCAACATGAACTTAGAACAGTGTTGAAGTCTAATCCCCAGGTTTCCTGCATTCAAAGATGGATAATAAAGAAATATGATGTTGTAAATAGGTGAGTTATGATCCTCGCGAATTTTTACCATTTTATTGCCTTCGTTATGTTTCGTTGTAAAGGCGAGACGACAACTATGGAAATCTGATCGCAGGATGTTGACACATAGGTACAATATACATCTCTATCGACTGTCCTTTCCCTCTTCTCTCAGGCATCCTCTATCCCGGGTATCGACGATGTAGGTATCCTCTTACAAAGGATCGTTTCATTGGACACGGTAGTTCCTTTGAAGCGCTGCAAGAAAACGTGCTTTTTGGTTCGATTCGTTGTTTGGACGCTCTGTAATTCTGATTTCTAGTGTCAATTGAGTTCTTCGTGAAATATGTTTAAAGCAGACAAATTTTAAGAAATTATTTTATTTGATATTATGGGAGATGAAACAGGATCTTGAGAATAGAAGAGTAAATTCCTTTGCATTAAAATGTATTTGAGAAGCATGTGGGTATTACTATTGCATTTACAAAAGTGGCGATTCAAAAATAAAGGCAGCAGAGAATATTGAAAGCGATAATTGAAGTGGTAGCGATTTGCTGGGATGGCCATTTCTGGTTAGATAGCCAGTAAGTAGTATGGTCTTCTTTATGATCAGACATTCTCGGAAGTCCGACTATATACGGGAATTATTCCCTTTCCTGGATGTCTGAGCAGTACCAAGGGTCATTTCAATAGGATCCTTTCACTTCTATTACCTACTGCCCTCAATTTTCTGATTGGAGATTTTGTAATTAGTGACGGCTGAAACTAGTTGTAATTTATCTGTGACTGTAAAGGAAAACGACGTAAGTCACATATCTTTATTTTTTAAAGTATTGACGTTTAAAGTTTTAAATCTTTTATTGTCTATGATATGATTTCCAATTATTCCAGCGTATACATTAATACACTTATTTTAAAATTTATTGCCATGTGCCAATGCAGTGGCAACACCTGCATATAAAAAAATAAGCGTTGACGCTCTGCTGATATTCATACTGAACACGTCTGGGTAGGTTATACAAGTCGAATGCACGTGCACTTGACCAGTTTTCCAGCTTGATTTCTCGAAAGAATATTATTCTTTTTTTCGATTCATTTTTGCACGTAGGATCACTATCTACCCACTTGTTCTGCCACTTTTCAAATACCTTATATAAGGGTGTAATTAAGGTAAATCTTAGTAATAATTGTTTCAAGAAAGATACTCGTTAACATAACGAACAAAGGGTAAAATATTTATATCCCATGTTCTTGCTTAATTGATTTTTCGTTTTTTACGTATTTGGAAGGCTTTAGATTTTAAGAATGTGTCCTGAATATTTCATATTTATATTTAGAAAATTAACAAAGTTATACAGCTCTATACGACACAGAGTCACGCGGTTGAACGCTGCTAATTATATGCAAGAAACCGTACTTATTTAAAACTTTAAACGTGATTTTCTCGAAACACGATTTTCAAATGCGGTGAATATCACATCTCAAGAATGGATTGACCGATTCACTTCAAATTTGCAAGTCTATTTCCAATTTCTTAATAATTAACAAAAAGGACGATTTTGCCATGAGAATTCCATATTTCAACTTCACACAGACAACATTTGGTAATGAAATGTTAAATTAAAATTGGGAGATTGTCAAGAGCTCCTAAATTTCACCTACTCTTAATATTCATTCAGATATTTGCTTTCAGATGCATTGTTTGAGCTAGGAAACATTCACCAGCAAATGCTTGAAAAAGAAATACGTCTTCTATCAGTGGCAATATTCTCTTTAGTTAATAATATTTCCTCACGAAAATTTAGGATAATATAATTAAAAGATGTATATTCTAGAAAAAAAACATTTGCAGCAGTTTCATCATTCATAGTTAAAAAAAATTCCCTAACTTGTATAACTTTCTCGTTCTTCTAGGTTTATGTAACGTCTTAGGAAACATAGAAGGTAGTAATATGACTGTATATACAGTTTCTGAATTTTTTTACGAGGTATCCCTTCTCCGAATGACTTGCCAAAGGGATCACCAAGATCGATCTGTTTGGCACCGTGCGAAATTCAGGGAATTGGATCGCACGTTTCCTCGTTACCATATTTACATTTGCCTCTCAAAGAGGGTTACAGCACGTAGGATATAATATTTTCAAGCCCGTGTCACGCCGTCAGTATGGCTAGGAGGGGTGAAAAAATATGCACACGGTCGGGCCAGACCGTTCGATATCGCCTCTTTCCTGGCGCGCTTTCGACGTGGTTAATTTCGATGAAAGGTCGATTCGGGGTGCCAGGAAGGATCTGAAAAGAGCTTCATAATGAAATGATTGGTTCCCTACGTTGACCTGAATTTCATTGTGAACTTCGATGGACGTTTGTGCAGGGAAATTACTAAATAAAATTTGATGGTAATACTAAGGGGCAATTCGTTACATATTATATCATATCCTGTATCTGTTAGTTTTAAAATTAGAGTGAATTCTACGTTTCGTCATTCACAAATATCGTGTTTTTATGTACTTCGTGCGTGGGTAGAATAGTATCCACAGTGCTTCATTTCTGAATGGTAGTTCCATCCAAGAATTCAACATAAGCTACATATATGTTTTTTAAATTATAATTTAAAACACGCTGGTGCGTATTTATTCGATATCATTTTTTCAATTTGATCCTCCTGTGTCCAAGGTATATTAAGTCTTTGTACACGCAATGCTGCGAGTTCAGTGTATCGAGCAGCTAGTAATGAGTTTTTATACTTGCTTTTTAGCGTAGAATATTGAAAGATATGAATACAATTATTTTTAAACTTTGCCTGGAAACAAAATACATATTAGTATAGAATATTATTCTTTTATTATCTGTAAACTCCATTTTTCATAGAAATGTTCTCTCACGAAACCTACAAAAAACTCTCATAGGCTATTTTATTTTTCAAGAGAAGTATCGCCAATTTCTGACAATCTTTCAGTTGCACTTGAGTGTAAAACGTTAAACATTTATTCAGAAATTACGATGATTTATGGATTTGTTCACCAAAGGTTGTTAAATTTTTAACCTTAAATTTGACATTTGAATTTTTATATTGAAAGTGAAAGTATTGAAAATTTGAAAGAAATTCTGAAAATTGAAAACTTGAACAGCATTCGAAAATTTGAATACTTAATAATTTAAAAACTTAAAAATGTGCATATTTATCATTTAAATATTTAAAAATTATCGTATTTCATAATTTGAACATTTAGATATTTGAAGATTGAAAATTCGAAGATTCTGAATATAAATACAGGGTGGAGCACGTAACTGGAAATACTTTGATTATACCGTAAATAGTGATTTTAGTGATAAATGTTTCAGAAGTTGAATAGCTACGAGGGAGGCATAGGTGGACATAATTAAAGGCCATATGAATGTCAAGTCAATTGTTTTGAATGGAATCATGTATTTTTCGTAACAGTTTGTGATGCAACTCGTAATTCTGCATAAAAAAGTGTGAATCTATTTATGTGTTAAAGGTCCTTACTTTGGGAGATATTACAATTTTAAATATGCAAAAGAAATGTTCACTCAGTTTAAAAAATTGAATATCACCTTGAAGTTTCAAAAAATACAGGTGATAAGAATAAATCAAATACCTCGCTATTTGCTCTTCTTCGAACCACACAGGTTTCATCTGAAATCATTTTCACTGTAATTATTACTTTTGGAGATGTACCGTTTCGAATCATGTCAACTCGCATATTTACAGTTAAAATAGCTACTAAACTAATGTTTTGTTAACATAAATATGTAAATACTTTTTATAAAGAATTACGGACTGCATCACAAAATGCAACAAGAAATGTGACTCCATTTAAGAAAATTAATTTGACCTTCATAATTTCCATTGCGCATATATGTTTACATAAAAACTAATTGTATCAAACTATACCACCTGTGTAACCATTTAACTCCTATCTTAAACATTCTTAATTAAAATTACTATTTACGGTGTAATTGAAATAGTTCAAGGTACGTGTCTCACCCTATATTGCACTTTTCTAAAGAAACTATTAGGAGTTGAAAACAATAAAAAATTTCTATTTGCTTGCTCAATTAATGAAGCTTATTTAACACTCTACTCTTTAGAATTAAAAAAGCAACTCCATGCTATTAAATAACAATTACAAATTTCAGATTCAAGACTTTTCTCATAGAGATGTAATACGTGCTCAGTATTCTTTGAAGTATTGTCTATTTAAAATGGCGCTCCACAAACAACCCCTGAAATTTCTTCAACTTTTATAGCCTCCTACATACCGACTGCCTATACCTTGAATTCTCTAACAATGCATTATCTCTCCTGTCATCAGCTAGCAATTTCGTCCCCAGATCTTGTCCCCTTTCATCGCATCCTTTCTACTCGCGATGCCCTGATAATGGCCCGAAATTCGAACGAAATAATAGCTAGAGGAAGGTTATCGACGCATTCGCGGGACCGTGGCATCGTCACGAGCAACTAGAGTCGAACAATGTGACGACGAACCGAGGGGAAACCACGAAACGCAGGAAATATGGCAGCCGAACGAGCGAGCAGTATCCGAACGCGTGCATACGCGGCCAATTCGAGGATCAGTTATATTATGGAGCCGTTTGCTCGCTATCGTTTATCGATAGGACGAGAATACACGGGGTGGATCGATGGACAGATACCATTCGGTCATAAATTATAATTTCGTGAATTCGATGATTAGCGGCGGACCATTCGTGAATCGGACTATCGAGTTTATCAGGCGCCAACGATTGTGTTCAAAGATTGAGCGAACGTGATTCCTGATTGGGGCCGATGTGAACAGATGATACTGGCTTAATATACAGTATGCTGAAAAATTTGTAGGCTTTGTAATGCTCGTTATACTGAACAGAAGATCTATGGCCAATTTGGACTCGTGAATCTATTCTCTTAGAATCGGAGTAGATAGTGATTTTTTATTTCCATAGAGTGCAGTAGAAATCTACGTGAATTTGAAGGATAAATTAAATAAAATAAAGGTTGAAGAAATAAAGATTATTAAAAATGAGAGGGAAATTAAAGAATATTCAATTTCTGTATAATATTGAATTATTTTTTTTGTAATAATGTGTCGATGAATTAGCTGGAAAATTTTCTGGAGTACGAGATTGTTTTAACAGTATGCTAATGTTACAATTTTACACTCTTTCTTAGGATTCACCTCTTTCAGATATAATAAAATTTAATACTGAAATTCTATTAAGCTACACATGTTCTGTGTTAGCGTACAGCAATGTTAAGATAAAAGAGGTGTATTTAAAGATTACACCATTGCAGCCAGAAGGTTGAATTCAATTCAGAAGCGTGTAAGTTAATATATTCATAGTCATATAAGTAACATTGTTATCTCTGTATGGATGATATAATACTCGAAGGATTAAGTACTTTGTTTAAAACTTTTTGTTGGCTATTTGACAGATTATAGATATTCAGCAGACTAAATGCAGTATTTATTACTCACTCGAATTTTATTGTAATATAAATCATAAGCCTTTTTTCATGCAAAGTGACACTTCTGTTTAGGACAATATGACGAATAGTTTAATAGATATTAATATTTAGTTGAAACTGTTCCAAACGTCTAAATGCAAATATTTCATAGAGAAGATTGAAAAATTTTAAATTGAATGAGGAACTTAGGAATTGAAATGCGTGAAAATTTAAATATTTACTTGGAAATTCGAAAATTCGAATACCTGTTTAAAACTGAGAAACTTAGAACAGCTAACAAGTCAAGGATTCTAAATATTAAATATTTAAAAGTTGAAAAACCTCAACATTTCTTGGTTAAAAAATTTGAAAATTGTCAATATTAAAAAATTGGTAAATTCGAGTACTTGAAAATATTTAACTTTTTAAAAGTAAAGTTCTTTAGTTTTTAATATGTCCTAAACCACTACTCCAGATTATAAGTCAGTGAAGATTTCATATACAATGAGTCCTATATTTGAGCACTCCTCGTCAGAACATTGAGTCATATTTTTCCAGAGACATAGTTTCCTATCAGGGCCACAATACCCAGCAATTCTTCGAATAAAACACAGGAATAACCCGACAAATAGTTGCAACGAGCGCATAACAGGAGGCAGAAAGTTCCCCGTCAGATAAGGTTCCCGAAAGGCTGGAATTTAACATGGCCGAGGTAGATAGTTTCGCGGTTATCCAGCTTCCTTCGCAGAGCAAACCGGCCAGAAGTTTTACGCGTTTATACCGTTGCTGCAAGCAGCCCTTGTCCTCTCCGTAGCATTCTTTCTGACCCGTGAATTCGGTCGGCGCTAGAAACTTCCCCGAGACCACGGAGACTCTTGTGTTTCACCGAATCGAGAGCAATCATAAAGATTCATCCACCCTTTTGTCTTTCCGATATTCCTCAGGAGTTTTACTCACGGGGCACAGCTTTCCAGTTATTATCATTTGCCAGCGAAACTTCCATTCGAAGACACAATAGGGGCTTTTCCCAAGGGATAAACCATAAATCGCCATCTTCGTCCAGAGAAACCGTTCCAGAGAGTTTGCTCGAGTATATGGTTACTCGGTTCCCTCTTTCATTCCTTGAGTTGGTATTCGACGATCGGTTAGTACAGAAGTTTGATTCTAACGCCACGGTGTCTCATTAACCGCGACGATTTGCCTTTTATGAGCCACTTGAGTCTCCCTAAGTTTGAATTGCTTTCTTGTCCCGCGAATGCTGTTGAATTTAAAGACGGGAGGCGAGACGTCAATTGGCGTGCAGTTTACGCATTTCTTGATGGGTCGTTCCGTCTTGGTGTACTGTAAATTGGACTTTTTCATCTGCGCGCGATGAACTGGCGCAGAGGAGCGATGAAATGGTAATGGATAATTCAGTCTTTGTTCTTGGGCGACACTCTGCTGGGGGTTTTTAATGGTTAGCTTTGAAATTTAATTTTGCGATAAAGGAATATAGCATATTGAAGTGAAGAATTGGGAGTATAGTATTTTTATTATTTACTGTGAAATGGGAATAATACGATTTAAGAGCTGCGGATATAATAATTGTTTATACAGAGATTGTACAAACCATTTTATATAGTTTTAGTGAAAGTTGAGTTTTCATTTCGTAAGGGAGACTGTATTAGATAATTGTAGTTTGATAACTGGGTCATTGCTTGAACAAATACATATCCACAGTTTACATTATTTCATTCATAGCAAATGCTACATGTAACTCTCGTATTGTACAAGTGTTAGTACAGGCAAAAGTAGATATATGAGGTATCCATTCTATTGGTTGATCTGGGTAGTCTCAGAATACTTATAAATGAAATAATTAAGAAAATAATTTTAGGAAATTTAATGTCAAATGTACTATATAAATGTAAGTGTTGTGAACTTTTGAATTTTTTACTTCTACTAAATTAAGGTTAAATTGAATAAAATAGAAATGTAAGTATGAATACAAGACAGTATTAGAAAAATGAGTTATACATATAGCCTCGTAAAAGTGTTAATTAATATTATATTCATAATTTACTTAATTTTATAATAATTAAATCTGTAATCACTATCAGCTAATGAATTTGGCATAATAAACAATGAATACAGTTCACCCAAGGTATGTAAATATCTCATAATATTATTATAATATTATTCAATATTTTCAATCACATAATATCGTCATATTAAAATATTTAATGCCTTCATTACTAAAAATTTGCCATTTTACTTTTCGTTATTATGCCACCCTTCAAAACGCAATTTACCTCCAAATTTCACTGATTTATTGAATCTGCAATTGTTATACATAGAACAAGTTATTTTTTGTATTATTTCAAAACTAGAAAATTAATTGAAGTAAATTTTACCTTAATTAGTACACGTGAAAGCTTTCCACTGGGTCCCAAACAAAAATCTGTAAATAGAAGAATAACAATGAATGGCAACTACTGTTGTAGAACTATATTGTAATCTTCATATTTAATTTTCAATTAGATGTATAGTTCAAAACTGTAGCATTTCATATTTTTTTACCGTATGTATATCATATTCTTATCCTGCTCTTTAAAAAATATTCTTGGGAAGTGAGGTCATTTCGCTAGATACAGAGGTATTTTCCCACGACGAGTTGACTCGTGTCCTTGATTAAGAAGTTCCACATCGCAGCAGTACATATTCATAGCACAATACCCTCGGGCACCAACTAACTGGTATAGGTCGAAGCATTAAGTGCATCAAGTAGAATGGAATAGTACAGGGTCGAATGTAATCAGTAGAATGTAGACGTATCTAGTCAGACGTTTTTAACAGGAATTTCAAGGCGGTTGGTCAAGCGTAACAAGTAGAACGTGGTTGTGCTTGGTCAGACGTAACCGACAGAAGCGCCGCGAGGTTTGATCAAACGTAATCAGTAGAAAGTGATGGCATTAGGTCGGACGTGCTCCGTAGAAAAGTGATGCTTTTCGTTGGTCGTGATCAGTAGAAAATGTCAGTGCTTGTTCAAACATACTCGACAGAAAATGTCGAAAGTTGGTCAGAAGAAATAACGAAATGGTGTTTGGGCAAACAGAATTTCTAGAAAATGTCAATATTTTAGATGTTGGAAATAATGAAGACGGACAGTGTTTCATTAAATATTCTTTACTAAGGAATGTGGTTACCGAAGTATAAATCTGTCAATTAGAATGTCTTCGATTTCTTGCTATAAAAATTAGATTAACATCTTATTGGGAATATTATACCGTGTCACTCATATACAGATTGAGTGGAAAATTGTAGTACAACCGACCAAGGGGTAATTCTTCGAAAACAATGAAGAAAGCATTTCGCATTCAGTTATTTCATCCGAGGTTTTGTTTTTAAGAAAATCGAATTAGAAATTTATTACTTTCATTTTAGTTTATTATATTACAAGTACTGTTGGAAATGTCTTCCTCGTTTCTGCATACATAACTGTGCTCGACGAATTAGAGATAACTGAACGGATTGTAGCAATAGCCAATATTAACCTAGCACCAAATAGTATTCATATAATATTGATGTACTGTACAAAGACTTATGAATTTTCTTACAAAAGAATATTTTACTTGCCATATTAAAATGAAGGAAACTAGGAAAGAGTTTCGAACATAATAAGTGAAAATAGAAGAGGAAATACACGGCAGCACTCCATACAGTAGCACGATACATCCTAATAAATTATTATTCCAAATACATACGAACAAATCCATGAATTACTATACTTCAGAAATTCAGCTGATTACCATAATCCTAATAACCCTAATTTAATATCACGATGAGGCCATGTGAATTCTGGCTTCCTCCCAAATTCGGCCTATCAATCATTACTTCACCCTCCTATGTTCCCTCTTAAGTATCTCATTACAGTTAAAATAACCGTAATTCCCTAACACCGCGCACAATGAGCAAAAGAACTCGGCGCCTCGAAAGGGGACGTCGATCACCATTTGTACTTCGAGAGCCGCGCTCCCTCTCAAATTGCAGCCATTTTTCCCCGTATTTCAAGGCAACTTTTGTACGCCGCTCGTAGGGAGGGTAACATTCGTATGCGAAATTGGCTCGCCGCGACGCGGGATTCTTCCTTCGCGGCTTGGAAAGCGAGGGTCGCGCGAAATTGAGCTGGTTACAAATACCGCTCGTCGTCTCGACGCAAATAGCGGATTGAGATGCGAGAGAATGCACTCGAATCGAAGATCTCCGCTTATCGCAGAGCGCTCCGAGGTGGCAGTCGCGCGAAAGCGATTGAAAATACTGCCTGCTCGTGACGCGAAAAGGCCTGATACGCTCTGGAAACATCTATAGATATTGGGGCTTCTGCGTAAGGATGCGCAGGACGTTCTGCTATAGGAGGAAATAAATTTAACGCTGATCCTAGACGTCAAAGTAAAACGAAGAGTGAAAGATGACCCTTTCAGAAGTCAATCTGATCTACTTCCTTTCTTGTAAATGGTTTTACTCTATCGTCGAAGCGTGTGATTAATAGTCAATCTTTCACAAGTATGAGCGACTTCTAAATAACGTTTAGCATATTATTGACGACATTTCAACGATCTTTGAGTTTTTCATTAGGAGTTCAGTAGTTCAGGAATGAAAGTAATCATCTCTTAAATAATTTACTATATCACTTTGTTTACTTCAGGTTCAGTGATAAAATTTTGTTTTATAGTGTTGATCATTGTGTCATCAGAATAGTTTAAATAACAAAATTATAATTTAGATTTTATATGTTAATTACAAGTATTTAAGAATATTGGTAAAATCTTTTTGAAATTTGGCAAATTGAATGGTAGCATTCTTAGCGTTATTATTTAATCGAAATTGTAATTGTTATCTTTCATGTTTTTAATGTTTGGTGATTCTAGTCTGAGGCGAAAAAATATTTGCTTGGGATTACTGTGTATATTTATTCCCTCTGTTTATTCGATGTCACCATAGGTACACAAGGTTTGGTTACAGATGGCGAAAAATTTCAGAGGTAACTGTAAATGGTAAAATAAGACAACAGTAAAAACCAGTAAAATTGCGATATGGCACTACCGCATCAGACTTAGTAAGTTACTTTCATATACAGTTTTTATAATTTTTACCAGTATGTTTGAGATAGATAAATACTAATTACCTACAGTGTTGTTAATTTTCTTTATGAAAGAAATGAAGAACTAGTTTGCTTTCTTGGGAAGTTGGTGCATAGGGTACTTGTCCATATTTCTGTGTCTTTAGATTGAAATAATTTGAGAAAGAAAATTTGGTATGGAAGGTGTAATAATTTTTTTAATTTTATATGTTAGTAAGTAAACTTGAATAACAAAATTATTTCTTAGTTTATATTTTATTAGAGACGACCATAGTCAAATGTAATTTTCTCATTTTTAATTTCCATCTCATTTTGACGTCTAGATTCGCCCCTAAATTTCCCTCCATCTGTGACTTGTAGAAACCAAAGAATCTGTAGAAGTTTGCGAGTAATCGAGCCAATCGAAGATCGTCTAGACCCCATTTCCTTGGCTCGAGGTAAATTTTCAGTAATTGGACAGCGTCGTACATCAACGAATTGCCTGACCGAGAATATCTGCACAACCAGGGATTTGACTCGTCGAAATTACCAGACGGGAACTTCTCAGACCTCTTCACGGTCAAAACATCTGACTCGCGAGGCAGACTTAAGCAATCAAAGCTCGTGGGTTCCGCGAAAAGTCGGGACTGGTTGCCTGCCTTCGCTCAAAAGCAGTGGTCTGTGAACTTCTAGACCTTATTGACGATAGGGCGCACATGTGTGCGTATCGCCACTTTTCAAAAAGGCAACGAATTCTCTAGCAAAGTCTTGGGCGTTGCAAGGGCACCCCGAAAGCAATGTACGAGATGATTAAGCGTTGCACAATCGCATGAGGGCGGCCTGGGTAGAAATATTAGCGAGTTTACAGGCGAAATAAGTAGAATCAGAGGGCAAACAGTAGTGGCTCCCCTTTAGGGGACAAAAAACGCTGCTCGAGTCCCAGGTCTCTCGAGGTTATTTTCGTCCCGTTTGTTACGCAAATGGGGTGAATGCCGTGCCATAAACGTAACATTTACGTGTGTTTGATAAGCGAACCATTCAGCGACGTCACCAGTGTTCCCCTTTCGCCCAGTCGCGGGCCAAGAGAGGCTTTTGCGTCGCGCGGGGTATTATTTTCCGGCTTTACAGAGGAACAGCGTCAAGAAGGTCGCGCGCATGTCGTATATTCAGCCCTGGGAAGAATGTTTGCTCTCGTCCCTCTTTTCTTCGGCGCATCCTGCGCTCTTGTCACGGTTAAACTCTTTCAGACTGAGCAATGAGTCGCGGAATCTGCTCCAACGCTGGGATACGTATCGACAGGCCTTGCTGGGGCTTAAAAACTTTCGGCGACTGGGAAAGGTGGCTGTCCCGAAACGCGAAAGTTCGATCACGCTCGAAACGCCTGGCGTCCCACTTTCGCGAGATTCGTCTCGTGCGTTCCTCGATGGCCGACATCTCGTCGTAAATGCCGGCAATACGTTTCCCTTCGACTTCGATTCGTCAGGTTTTATGCATATTGGATCGAGCCAAATGGCAGCCTTCAGTAGCTACAGCGCAGTAAAACGGAATTGTAATTGGAATTGTTTGGAGATCTCGGAGCTACTTCGCGTGGCTTTGGCCTTCCTAGGTTTAGGATTCGTGGATGTGGTCCTACTAGATTGAGGGCTTCTAAGACGAGATGTCTTGGGCGTGGCGTTTCTGTGTCGACGTTTCTTGGATTTGGTGATTGGAGGTTTATGTATCCTGGGGTTTAGTCCGTCTGAATGTATTGTGTTTAGACATTCTCTGAGTAGATCTTGAAGGCTTAGTGTTGGTGAATGGGGATGTTTGAGGTTTAATGAGTTTAGATTCGGGGTTTCGTGCGTTATGATCCTTGTGAATCTGAAGCTTCTGGGTTTAATCTGTCTGCATGTAGATCTTCAAAGTTTACCTGTTTATAGTCTAAACGTTCTAGCTTGATTGATTCTAAGTACAGATTTCTTAGATTCTACACTTTGTGGTTTCACATTTAGGAAGTAAGTACAGATCTAGAAACGCGTAAATTCTTTGCTGGGAAGAAAGATCAAACTCTTTAACTCTCCTTATGTTAGGGTTACTAAATATCCCTATAAATGTAACCTTGATTATTGCACTTTGATGATGTATGAAGCCTCATTGAGTCTTAACGTGACCATTGATCGATAAGTTTTGTTAACAATTATCAACCACTTAATGAGTGAGAGATTACTGTCAGCTATGTTCCTTTTCGACCGTATTGTGTTTATCTACTAAATGATACCTTCACACACAGAATGGTGGACATCATTCAAAATCATCGAAGTCTTCTTGTTGTTTTAATTAGATAAGGTAAATACTAATTAACTTTGTCTACTTATACTGTCTTGAATGACACTTCATATTTCTAAGAGCAATTCGTGTTTGTCTGACTTCTGAAGAATTTACGCGTTTCTAGATCTGTACTGCAATAAATTATCACATATGAAATTTTGTTGAATTCGCTTGAGCAAATGCCATTGTGCATTAAGTAAATGATATTAGTTTCTGTTTAAAAAGAGTAATTTGATTTAAAAACCTCCACTATATCTACTAAAAAGTCTTTTATACCAAACAATTTTTGTAAGATCATTGTTTTTATCACACCAGTACATCATGAAATATTCCACAGTTTCTAATTAAAGGAAGCACCCTCTATACTTATTCTATATATACGTATGTATTCATAGTGTTTAAATAATCTTTTTCTAATGGAGGTAGGGGGGCTTAATTTCGCTATGCAAATTTTCGCTCCATAAATAGGACATTGTATAAACTTCTTTTAAAAGTATAAATTGGAAAATTGTGAATTTCCTAAATATTTCGTATAGTTTAGCCTAGAATTAATTAACACCTCACAAAGTAATATTTAATTACTCTGGAACAAAAATAGTAAAAAGTTACAACTAGCGAAGTAGACTTTCTGCGCAGACAAATTTGTTATGATGTAACGAAATTATTCGCTGCAACCGTATAACCAAGTTAATTAAGGTTTCACATGTAACAGATAACATGAAGTTTAGTGATATATTAATACGAATATAAATGTTACTGGTTCATAAATAATAAACCATGTTCACTGAATAAAAAGCAAAATCATGTATCTTGTCTACAAGAGTAATATTTATTCCGTAATACGCTGGAAATTTTGCTTGAAATATTCTTAATTAAAATTCGTTCTTTCAATTTACAGATTCAGATACTAATATCATTTACATAGACCTTATTATTTTTAAAAATTATTTGAAAACGTTCAAATTAATTTAAGTGTATAAGTAAATCAATTAACTTAATCTCCAGATATTCATTTGGTGGTGAATAGACTGTGAATATATGAGAGATGTGTGTATTTGAGATTACGAGTTCGGGTTAGATCGAGAATGTTTCTCGGGATGAGTCGAGACTCTGAAAGTCTGTAATGGACGGATGCACGTGATTTCAGGTACATAAAGCTGGATTTGGGTCGAGAATTTTTCGCAAGATCCTGAAAGCTTGCAATATCCGGTGTTTTCGAAAATCCGAAGATGGATTCAAGTTGGTCTATGGTCTAGCTGGGACGAGTCTGACCCCGAAAATTTCTGATCATATAAATACGATACTTCTTCAAATCACATTTTAGTATAGCACAAAATACAAAAACGCTTCTGAACGTGAAATTTTATAAAACCCTACCGAAAAATGAAGAATCATATTCATGAGATTATAAACTTTTGGTATCCCAACCTGTCTACTGGTTGACACGAATCCAGTTTCGAATACGTCAACATTGCAGTCTTTCAGAATCCTGATCCGATTCGACTTGACCTGTGTCAGACTCGAATATCGTTGCATCAAAACTTGTTATTTTACATTTTCGACTCACTGTTGCACGAGACAATTTTCCCTTTTGGCTCGTACGATGATTTTCGATACACCCTTTATATTTATGAAACATTTAAGTTTATACATATACATATATAAATTTACGCTATAATACTCTACCTGAGAGTTAGACTAATTTAAATTCATTTTTTTCAAAATTAAGTTTATTACAAGATTGTACTGTTTTTTTTTTTTTTTTTTTTTTTATTTTATTGGAGTAACAGGAATTGAGAAAGAAAAGTAGTATAAATTATACCAAATACTATGTTAAGAAATGAGTAATCGTATTTTTGTTTTGGCTCTCCTGAAAAGTAACAAAAAAGGACTTGCAGTATAGTAGCTCTAAAGTATAGAATATGCAGAGCGAAATTATACAAAATGAGCGAAATACATGTTATAATTATTAGAAAATAAAATAAAATTCTATTTTGAATTCTATATTTTTAATTATATTTACGAAAATATTTATTTTGTATCCATAATTTAATGAGGATCTGTGTTTCAATATTGACATCTCTACATCTAGTAATTCTAAAATCAGAATACCAAGATATGAATTTCACTACTTCTACGCTAACATGATCCATAAACAGTGCATTCCATAAACTTCCAGAAACAGTGCATTGCTTAACGAGAGTTCTACCTTATAATTTTCCAATTACACAGAGATTGATTACACAGGAAGATCCCTTCCTTCCAATCAGATGTACACAAAATCAGAGATCTTACTACCAGAGTTATTACACCGTTAATGCTCAGATAATTAATCGACTAATCGTTGACGTATCAAACTGTTTTCGAGCTCAGCCAACTGATCACCCTTTTACTGTATCAGAGATTCTGACAATATCGTCAATAGTAAAGTACATCAATGGGAAATGATCCATCCTAAATCAGGATATTCAAAGTGCCGTGTATAGAGTTTACCTCCATTTAATGATTGGGAAAGCTTTTAAATCCCGTATACACTGATTCCTAAGAGGAAGATTTTCGTGTAAGGTTTGCGGCAACGATCAGAACCGTTGAATACGAACAAAACGAAGGAAAAAACTTGCCCTACGGATCGTTTACGTTGCCCACCCTATCATTTCGTGATTGCTCTCCAATTTCGCCGAGTGGGATCGCCCGCTGACAAATTTGTTTTCGATTCCCTCGTAATAAATTATTTTATTACCCTACCCCGAGAGCAGGACTCCTCAATCCACTTCTTCGATCGTTGACGTCCCGTCGAATTTATTTTAATGACTGGAACAAATCACCGATGGAACAAGCGCGGTCTACCCCGATATTCTCGAATCAAAAATACGAAATCGTCGGGAAAATATTCCTCCACCCTGGCAATGCAAACCTTATCGTCCCCATTAATTCAATTACCAATCAGATGTTGACTTCAGCATTTCTCCGCCGAGATCACTTATCCACTTGATCCACTCTTCGGGTTTAATAGTTAAAAGAGGTAGCGAGCGATGAGAGGGCAGCAGTGGACGAACCTGGTGGACGCGATAGTGACGAACGAAAATGGAAAATCAGGGACGCAGGCTGATCCCTACGTCACGGCAGTTCGATGCTGACCCATTAGCTTAAAGTAATTTCCGTTTAATTTTGGAGCTTACTCGCCAGCCCGTTCGTCCTCTTCGATCTCTTTCCCTTTCATCCAGGAGCATTTCGTTTAACGAGCCTTTAATGCCGCCTAGCTTCGCTGATAATGCCTGGAAAATGAGGCATATTTCGCCGCTGGCGTCGTAACGCGACGCGCGCAATTAAACGACAGACCGAATTACGTCGCGGCGCGATCATTTGTTACAGCATGCTCGATAATTGGTAGTCGTTCGGTTTTCCATGCGTTTTATCGGACAATGGGGCGTCAGGAATTATTTGTCAAGGGAAATCGTTGCGGCGTGATTCGATAACGAGTTCGAGGAAGCTTTTGGCTCGCCGCGCGGCGGCAGGCAAAGTGGTTTAAATGATGCATTCCCTCGCGAGGACGTAATTTAATGTTACTGGGTAATTAATAGATCTGTGTCGCGTGATCCTGAGCCACTGTCAGAACGTTCATTTCGACCGTTTATTTATGGCTTGGCATTATTCGCTGGATCGCCAGCGGAATTAAATGAAGTATTAAATGAATAAAATAAGCCACAAAAGGGAAAGGCGAATTGTAAACGAGGTTATTTATTCAAGGGTCTGCATTTACTTCGTTTATGGTTGTTACTCTTTCACGTGGAGCCGCCTTGCCACCGCAATATTTAAGTAAGCGTAGCTGTAGGTTGCATAAAATCAGAGATCTGAGGGCATCAAACGTCACGTTCTATTTAGAGAAAGGATCTTAATGTTGGACGAGGGAGGAGTGCATGAAGAAATGTCATCAGTAGATCGTCATTACCCTTAGATGGTTTTAATTGAATATGTTGGAACTTGGTCAGGTGTCGTCACTAAAGCGTATAGGGATTGTGGGTCAGAAGTCATTAGTAGGAGTGTTCGGTGCTTGAATGGATGTAATTAAGTAAAAAAACTCTGTGCTTGTGTAGGAGTAATCCAGTTGTATGGGTAAATATTATGAGGTTTTGTTGGATAATAAGTTTAATTAGAATTTAATCAGATATTAATATCTTTTTGACAGGTATTAAGGGATTTCATTTCTTTTGCTTAAAGAAAAGAAACTGTTGTAGTATTTGGAGAAATATTATTAAAAGTATTATTAAATGTGTATCAGTAGACATGAGCAATTCGATTTGACAATATTTATATAGGGAAAAAGCGACAGTATAAGAGAATACGTTACATATAGTCAACAGAGCATAACAATTGACAATATTCCTTTTAAGTAGTAACAATGGCATGTGTAGTTGTTCATTATACTGACAATGTCTGCTAAAATAATGCAGGATTGTATTAATATTTCCTGGAACATACTCCTTCATATTTTAATTATTTTTTTGTATACAATATGTTAAAAGAACGTGTGGAATTTTTGCATAAATTCGATCATAAATAATAAAGCGGTAGAAAAAGCTTACACATGATTGAATAATGCTTATTTTTATATTTATAAGGTATTTCATGCTTTCTGCATTATCAATTATTTCATTCCATCAGCCCAACAATAAACGAGTCTACAGATATAACAAGTACGGTAAAAATTTGAAATGAGTGTTCGACGTTGATTATCGTTCAAAAGTTTGGAGCATACTTTATTATTATGCAAAGTAGACTTTTCCCTACATATGCATGTATTCGCTTTATCAAATATATTAAATTTTTATATGAAAATAGCATTACGTAAGCATGATTTCAGATTGAAATTGTAATTAAATTACGGATATTGTTCAGAAAAAATAACTAGGTCACGATAAAATGTATTTTTTGGAAAAGACCAAAAAGAGCTTTGTTATTTCACTCTACATATTGTCTACTCATGGTGGCCAACTATTGAATTAATTTAACATCGCTATTATCTTCTAAACAACAAAAACTTAATAACCTAGGTACTGAAATTATGTCCCAGTTATATTTTGGTCAAAAAAAGAAAAGAGATACAGTATTTTACGAAACTACGGTTGCATGTACTGGTATCGTATTTCTAAACACTAATACCTACATAAGAATTCTAATCTTTACTTTCAATTATAATTAAGCACAGTTTTATTATTACTGTAGAATAATTTAATAAAATTTTGATTTTTCTGAAGTTATAACATGTTTCAAATTTTTGAGCGACAATGCATGTATACACAAACTTTTTAAACATTTCACTATTTAAGATCGATCTTATGATAATAATCTTTTGTATTATGCAATCTTTGTATTTTATAATATAAATTGTTTATGATTACAAATTTTAAGAGGTGATTCTGCATGATAAAATAAGACAACATTTTGTTGTATTTGATTTGGGATTTATTTTACTGATTTCTCTATGTTTGACTCGGGACTTATTTTAATGATAGCTGTGTCTGACTTGGGAGCTATTCTACTGATTTCTCTTTGTCTGGTGTAAGCCTTATTTTGTTGAATTCTCTGTGTCTGACTTGACTTATTTTACTGGTTTTATTGTTCCTGACTTGGAACTTATTCTACTGGTCTTACTATGTCTGACTTGGAACTTATTCTACTGGCTTTACTGTTTCTGACTTGGAACTTATTCTACTGGCCTTACTATGCCTGACTTGGAACTTATTCTACTGGCCTTACTATGTCTGACTTGGAACTTATTCTACTGGCCTTACTATGCCTGACTTGGAACTTATTCTACTGGCCTTACTATGTCTGACTTGGAACTTATTCTACTAGTTTGACCACGTTTGGCCTGGGACTTATTCTACTGATTTTGCTCTGTCTGACCAGGCTAGTGTAATATTTCTCACGACTTTTACCAAGTACAGAACTTTTTCCAAGTACATATAATGTAACCGAGCAACTGTCCTAATATTTTTGGATAGATGTCTACATAAGAACAAGAATTCATAAAACACGAAAAAAATGATTTAAAAAAAAATTAGAACAATCTTCCACTACTCGATCAAACAATATCATTACAATGTACAACACACTCAGTCATCTCATTTTCCATCTCATCATCGTTCGATTCATTCCAAACATCACAAATACATGCAAGGTAGTCTGAAACCCTCGAAGACCTTTCCACGCTGAAAAACCCAGTAAGATCTCCAAATCCTTCAATCGATCACGGTCGCGACCCGTCGCTGGAGGTATCAAAAGCGATCCATACGTTGGAATAACGTTATTAACCCAGAAAGGGCGGCGCGGAATTTATTCCAAGAATATCCTCGTTACGTGAGGTCGTGCCGATAAAAGTTTTCGAGGCTACAACGAGCCGCTCGACGATAAATTGATCGCGCCTGAGGAGCACACAGCTACGAACCTAGCGAGCCGATGGAAAACGAGGGTTTGAAGGGTGCGCGACAGAAAAAAGATCTCCATGTCGATCCTCTCCATTCTCTGGCCCCCTTCCTCGTCACGAGACCGCTCGCCCCGCGTCGGGTATTTGATAAAACTTCCGACAAAAAATTTCTCTCGACACCTGCTCGGCGCGGAGCCTCGCGGCGCAATCTTTCTCTTGTCAGGACTCACGCTGTTTCCTGGCGCGAGACTTCTGTCGGAAGAAGGCGTTTCGCGGGTCGCGACCAGGCTGAAACGCGAAATAATGCCTCCCGCGAGCGGGGACTGGAGGCAGCCTGAATTCCTCGTGTCCGTGGAACTCCAGGGAATCCTGTTCGCGACTGTTGCTCGTACTTTTGATCGTCGGGTTCGCGCGTCGCCCACTCGGGGACTGCCTCGCTGACAGGCGGCAGCGTCGCGTCGCTTTTTGTTTGAGTTGTAAATATTTGCCCGTTGTGTAGAATTTAGGGGCTGTTGACGATTAGCTCGTCGGTTCTTGATCACGTCCACGCCTGCTCGAAGATCCATCGGGGTCGTAGCGAAGTTTTAGGCGGTTGAGTGGCTTAAATTGAAGTGAAATTTTAATCTTGAATGTATATTTGGTGTTCGCGGAGTTTAAAGGGGGGATGGGTCTTCGGTTTGGAACTGTTTAAACAGTGTTATTAAAATAACTCCGTCGAAATTGGATAAGGGAACTGGTAATCCTAGGGGATCTTTAAGATTATACTGTAAAACTTATGCGGAGTTAATCTTCCTTTTCTACTCGTTAGCGCGGAAATTCTCGTTTAAGGCCGCGCTGAAGCCATAAGTTACATCAATTCTCGTCCAACCTGGGATAAATTCTTGTAAGTTATTTCGTTCCGTCTGGACTATTCTTCTTTCTCTATTCTTTCCATATCCCTCGCTACGGGGAGGTATAATGTGTCGCAGGATTCATGCAGGTGCCTCGGAACTCTCGAGAAAAATAATGTTTTTCTGGTGGTATGTATTAGAGTGAGTTGTGATAAAATGAGCGTGTGCAGAGAAAATTAACCTTTAACTGGCTTGGTGTGTCAGTATTATAACTTAATGTAGTAGAATTACTGACATTATATTATCAAAAATTATTAATAAAAATAGACAGAAAATTCTCAGCTCTTCAGTTTATTACTATTTATAAGTAATTCACTGATATTTTATATAATAAATGTTAAAAGAGGGATAGTATAAATGGTGTGATCTTACCATATCAGTTAAGAGTTATGTAGATTAATATGAGGCGTTTGGAGGAGTAAGGGTAAACTCAACAAAAGCGTGTATAAGAAATTCACGTTTTAAGGCTTTTTTATAAAGACAAACTGAATAAAATATGTTTGACAAAATTTTGAGTTCGTTCTTACTTCTCAAAACACCTCATATGTATGTTAATAAATTCAAGATGTCTTCTTTTTAGAATCAATAGAATTGGTACTCTAAGATTGATTTTCTAAAGCCTTCTTTTTTATGATTTAAAGTGCAGCGTATGGATAATTTTTCATTGTTACATAAATTTACTGTATCTTCCTCGAATAAGAATACGGATTTAAATTTGATCAGATAACGATAATTGAAAATAATGGTGAGTTGTGTCAAATATTGCAGTAGAATATTATCATGGGTTACTAAATAGTGAAGCTACAGTGATATATGTTTGTACTTTATTAAATAATTCCCTAGTTGCAAATACAATAATGTATTTGCATGCACATTGGGAGTGAAAGGGAAATGGTTGTTGTCGGAAAAGTAATTTTAGTACGATACAACATTATACTCTAATGTTGCTTAATAGAAGTGCTAGATCCTTAGTGATTCTGTGATAGTAGATTCAGATGGTTCACAATTATACGTACTATTAATGTATTAGAATATTATCCATTTGGGAATAAAGGAAGATATTGCTTGAAGGAGCATTAACATTGATTAAGACTACTTAAACGTAATAATGAGCTAATGCTTATGAAATCGTCATTTTGAACGAGAAGATTTTGGTATGTGTTAATCTTTTCAGTTCATCCTTAGCTGATATAGCAGAGTTATAAGCATCCACACTAATTCAATTTTTAATATTTAGTTTAGTATGAAAGATATTCACGGTTAATTTAAAGAAATTAACAAAATTGATAAATTATCAATTTTGTGTGAAATACTGTGAGTCATTTTTTAAATAGAATAGTAATGATTCCACTATATTGTATCTGTTGTTGTAAGGCAAAACAACCTGTGTAACATTTTCAAAAAATTCAATTTAAGGTCTAAATTGACATCTAGAATATAGAATTTATATTTTCAGAAAGAAGAAAGGACATTAAAAGAAGTTTTTTTTACCTAAAAATAAAGTTCAAGGAGATACGAGTCCATAAGATACTATTGAAGTTAAAAACTTGAAATGTTAATATCTCAAAAACGAAAACACGTAATTTAGGTCGTTTTGCCTTACTTACTGGATTGCCTTACTTGCTGGAGATTAATCAAAATAATTAAAGTCTATCATATATACCTCCTTTTAATACCCAATAGGCAAATAGTAATATTGCTCAGTAAAAATTCATGGCTTCTAAATGGCTGAAATTCTAAGAAATGAAAAATAAAAAAAATTTTTTAAATGAAAGAATTTTGTGTAAAATGCAAACAATGATGTCACATACATTGATTCATACATAAAACGTATCGTACAGGAATATACATACTAAATTCAATTTTAGGTTTATCTTTAATAGTTAATAACTAGGACACGAAGGCTCACTCAATTTTGTCATTCTTGATCTTTATCTCATTTTCGTATGTATAATCATCCCTTAAATTCTTTTACACCTGTCATTGAATATCCTGTACAAAATGAAATCTTCCTCCACCCTCGCACAAAGTAGGCAAATACTCAGTCCCCATTGATAAGTCACAAATTATTCAGATTAAAAAAAGAAGTTTCTCTCAAAATACATTTTTATTCGTTTATTTTATTTTTATAATACATAACATAAATACTTCAAACTTCAGGTCAACAGAATTTTAAGCAAATTACTACCCACAAAATGTATCTAAACATTACAATGCCTTGAAAGGCAGCGTACTATACTAGTTTTTATATAGTACAGCAGTAATTGAAATACAATATTGCATGTCTGAGTAATTCTTGACATCCTCGTAAATTATCTAAACTCCGTTCAGCTTTGCTCATCACTGTGCAACACCTCGAAAAAGTCGCTCAAAGCCAGCTCATATCCATTTCTCAGCGCCGAATAATAGAGACCACCTGAATTCGACGAAAACACGACAGGTAGGCCAATAATCTACTTCATTCCGCGGCTCAGGAGACCAATCTTCCCCGCAGGCTATTCCCTCTCGGTGAAACTCAATTTTCTCCTTTCTCCCTTTCCGTCGGCATTTCTTACCCACGTGACGTCTAACCCGTCAACTGGCCTCCTTCCTCCCACGGATTAAAAATCCCCACAGATTTATCGCCGGCGCGGCGTGTATTTGTCAAGATGATTTACGAGCGGCGTGATTCGCAAGCGTCGACTGGAGGCAGCGAGTGGTAAAGATATTTAGAGTCTTTTTACGTACCGTCGACACCTAGAAGCGATGGCTCGTGCCACCTCGACGCTCTTTGATCGACTAGGCGTCATCGATATCCACGTTCGCGCGGGAAATAAAGTCACGCTAGACGTCTATTCTCGAGCGAGAATTCTTCTTCGCCAGAAACTCCTGGCGAGGCTTCACTCTCACGCGAGCCCCTTTGAATGAAGGGAAAAAAGGGAGCCTCGCGAAGCGTTAATCGACGATTTTCGGGTGCACGCGCCTCGAGCGAACTTCTCGCGAGTTTCGATGTCGCCTTTTCACCGTTTCAGGATGATTAAGACACACTCAGACAGCAGGGCAAACTTTCGCCAGAATATGCTCCCCTTCCTGAAACATTTTTCGCCGCGGAACTTGGGAATCTAGGTCGTCCGACGACTGACGTCATTGCTGTCTGTTGTCGATGTGTATTATATTAGCGTTTCGTTTTTATTGGGAATCCAGAGATGGACGGAACCTTGGATGAGGAAGGAGCTGTTGGGCTCCTAATACGCTCGAGATGCTAATGAATTATTGAACTGGCGTTCACCGTCGAATTGACTTGTGTCAAAGTCTCGATTGCTTCTTGCAGAAATAACACGTCGATTTGAAATCGTGTTATATTTCAAGGTTGAGCAGAAACATCTGTCACGGTGTCTCACGTGAAATGTAATGGTACCATGTTATGTTATGCTAATGAGCCTTTAATGGTATACAAGTTGCGGTCAAGTGATATATGCAGGTGTATATGAAATGATTCTTTAAGCAAGAATAAGAAAGAAATATATAAAATAAATAGGTAAATTTGTAAACTGTCTTTCAAGAAAAGAACAGCTTATATTAATGAAACTAAGGATAGGTTACCCTGTTTCTCATTTAGTTAATTTCAAAAGAAGGTCAACCAATATATCATGTATATGAAGAGACTTTAACTGTGAAATATTCTTCTTTTCTGTCCACATTTTGTGAGAGAAAGACATAATCATGATATTTACTTACTAAACCGAAATTATTAAGCAATGAATATAACTTTAAAAAAATACTCAAGTTTCTAAAAAACATAAACAAATTGAATCAACTGCATCGTATGCAACAAAGCAAGTACGGCCAACTCAAACAATTCTAACCGCATCAACATTCTCCCAAGTGTTTTAAGTTCATTTATTATAATTCTCTTGAGAAAACGAAGCTATTTGTTGACAATGAAGTCACTGACAGATTTGTATTCACTTGATATAAAGAGAGAAACGGATCTTGAATAGTAGCTTTATATTTAGTTTCTATATTTGTTTAGAAAATTCTATCTTGCAAGTAATCAAGTGAATTATTGATTCTTGAAGACGTCTTCCGTGATCTCTTCGCGGCGTCTAATTTAAATTTACTATTCCTCCTTCGCCCACTATCTTCTTTCTGTCTCGCTATGAAAGGAAAGCGGCCACTGTGGTGGTCCAGTTCTAACGATCCCTCGGCATAACACACGACGCAGAACGAAGGGTGATTTCCAGTTGGTTTGCGTGGGCGTGCTTACAAGCTCACATCATTAGAGTCTTTGTACAGCGGCACGAGAGGACTCTTTCAGTTCGTTTCACAGCCTCTCAAACTACCGGCATAATTTTTCGCTCTCCTCCCCTTCCCCACTGCTACCCTTTCGTTGGTGATGTCGCGTCGTGAAAAGTGGAAATCGTTATCAAGCGAATTTTCTATGTGCAGAAAGGTGAGCGTCTTTTGTCTTGCTTGGGCCATCTTTGAATCGAGCGCGCAGATGATTGGAAAGATAAAAATGTAGTTTTACAGTGTAGATGATTCTTTGAAAAAAAGCGTTTCAAAAAGTCACCTAAAAAGAATTCTTAAGTGTTGAGAATACTTTAATGATAAAAGGTGTGACGAAGGAAACTCCATACTTTGTTACAAAGTGTCGATGCAAGGATGCGAGATTACGCAGGACGCTTGGTTACTGAAGAAGGAAAACTTAAAAAGTATTTTAGATATACACAAGATCAACCCTTTTAGTGTCAATCTTTTAACCACAAGAATAGTGAAAATTGCCAAGCTAAGGTTTACCTAGTTTTCATGCGCCAAGACAAAATTTTGTGTTTGTCACAGATGTTATTGGTGGAAGATTAACGCTTTAACAATTTGATAAACTTGCAAATTTTGGTAAAGAGTATATATTTTTATTTAAAAGACTTCTGTATATTGTAACAAGTGTAAGAAAAATCATGATTTATTTTTTAAAGATATGATGCTACTAGTAAAATTCCATCAGCTGAGAGAAGCACAGTTTTACTCTGACGAACTGTCGCATTGCTTAAGAGGGAAAATGCCTTCTCGATTTTCTTGGGTTTCTGGAAAATAGTACTGGACACTGTCACCAGCTAAGGGTAACTTTTGGCTCGTTCTAAAGCTCATCTAGTTCATGATTTTTCAAGAATCCTTGGCTTGAGAATTCACAACAATAAATGCTTTACGATTCCCTCGTGACTTAATCTTCTTCGAGTAATAAAGAGGAATGAAGAGAAGGTATTTCTGCTCTTCTTTAGAAACCTTTCAATGGCCACAAATAGGACCTATGAGATTTTAAGCCACAGTCCATTAACTTCAGACGCCTCTTAAAATCGAATGATCTCTTTCACAAGTGAACTAAGAACGTTTATGGGCGAACATCGTCTGAACAATATGGTCGCCATTGCTCAGGTGCTTCCATCACAATAACACAGAACGGGGTCAGCTTTCTCCTGATTACGGCAGTAGAATGTGGCCGTACGTTGTCAGACACACCTACAGTAGAATGGGTTCACGCTTGGTCAGGCACTCGGCGGTAGAGTGGCCTAGCTCTTACTGCTGAATTCTATAGTAGAATGCGTCAGTTATGTGAGGGATATTCAGTTATTCGGCGATGGAATTGGGTTATCTGTGATCAGATGTATTTTATAGTGATAAAATGGGATAGAATGTATTGTACGATATAATTGATTTTAATTTTAGTATATAGTGAAATAACAATATTTATAGTGATTCAGCTTTTATATAGTATGAAAAAATTGATGAATAAGTTACAGAAATTGATAAACTAAAAAGTTATGAATTTCCTGTATAGGTGCTACCATTCATTATTTTTTACATCCTGCAATCCTTTTTACAAGAATATCATATATCAAACTATGTTCTGTGTAGTATTATTTATTTTCATTATTCTTGATTACCAGTTTCATTTAAGTGAGACACTCTGTATAAAGATGTATCTGTATACATATATTGGTATATTGCCCAAATATGGAGAAAGGCAGTAATTACAAAAGATGTGTCATTGAGTTTTCTGTATTTCTTGATAATTTTGAACGTTTTATGTCTTGTTTTAGTGTACAATAGTAGTAAAATATTTTTAGTAGACACTGCTTTTCTTCATAGTTTGGCAGTAAACATATACTGTCATTGCAGACGACAATCATAACATGTGTATTTTAAAATTCGAAGTTTGAAAAGAAACGAGAGCTCCGACATTAACAGAAAATGTTAATTTTTTTAAAAAAATTTACAGAATATTTCACAACATTTGCAATGATCAGAACACGCTCAAAGAGGCGATAGTATCATCTTTGAGAAAGACTGATCGCAACGCAATTCAGTATTTTACTGTTCACCTTCAAAAGAAACACTTCGAAATTCTACGAAGGGGGATTGGAAAATAATGCACACTTGCGTGTATCTTGAGAATGAAAAGAGGTATTGAAGAAAATCGGAATGAAAATGAAAGTACGATTTCTTGACTTCAAAATGGTATATTTATTTTTCACTGTAATCCCTAGGTAGGAATATTTATTTCTCCTAACACGTGACAAGTTTCCTCATTGTGTCGTTTCAGTGTGTTTTGGCGATTGATTCTTGATTAAGGATTTTCATAAATTCTATGTGGTACTTTGAGACATTGAAGAACTTGAGAAAATGCGTGTAACGTGTACGAAAAGCCAAGAATCAGCTGTGTTACAAGTATAACACGATAACGTTGGATCTTTTAATACTCTCAGAAAGTTAAAGGTTGAACCCGTTCCACGTCCCCTATACTCATCTGATTAAGCACCCTGTAATTTTGATCTCTTTTTACACCTCAAGAGGAACCTCAAAGGCACTAAAATCCTGGATCAAGAATCAACCACTGGAATACCTGAGTGGCACAATGAAAAGCTTATCACGCATCGAGAGAAATAAATATCCCTAAATGAGAATTATATTAAAAACTAGAGATACCATTTTAAAACCCAAGAATTATACTTTCATTTTCATTTCAATTTTCTTCATTACCTCTTTTCGTTCTCGTGATATACCCAAATGTGTGTTACTCTACAGCCAACCTTCCTTGGCTTGTAGTTCATCCCTTTCTCATATTTTCAGCCTCATATCAGCAAGAACCTTGACATCTTAATGTTTGAAGAGGGTAATAGGTAATTCTCACGCTGCCAGGAAATCCCCATCTACGGTTCGTTCGGCAAGTTTCGACAGTCCGCGGGAAAGTTTGTGGATGGTCGTTCGGTAACGAGCCGCTGCACGCTGTTGATCGTAGTTTTCAATGAGCCAGCTCAGGTTCCTGGTCGGTGACGACAACAGCTTCGCGGATAATGCACCGTTGAAGCTATTTGCCGAGCGGCCTCGGGTCGCTTGAATTATTCGAAGCTCGTTCCTCATCGCATCAGCGCACGGCAACGCATTATACGCGACTCGTTGCTTTCTCTGTGACTTCTGCTGGTGAAAGTACAAAGCAAGGGACGGGCTTTATGACTCCGTTTTCCGCAGGATATTCCGTGTCCCGACCATTCCGCGCAGCGATAAAGTATTTTCGATAACGGTTTCTGATTTAACTGCATTTCTGTCGCGACTCGGTGCATTCATTTTCATAATAAGGGAAGCGACTCAAGCATTACCGAACCGTGAAATCTTCTTCAGGTTAGACAAATTACTGGAACTCGAGCAGCTTGAATGCAAGTGATTCGAAGCAACTTGACCAAAGTGAACCTGTTATTTTACCTGATTTTAATCATCCCTTCAAGTTTCTAGCTCGTCTAGGCACGTTCAGATTAGTCAAGTTACTTGAATTCAAGTGGCTTGAGTACAAGTGAGTTGGGGCAATTTTACTAATGTGAACGTATTATGTTACTTGACTTGAGATATCTTTTCTAGCTTAAAGTGAAGTTGACGTCCTTTCAACTTTTCCTTGCCTTAAAATACACATTAATTGATTTCTACCATGATGCATACTGTATCATCTAAGGTAGATTTCAAGTAAATCGACAAACATGTGAACGTCAAGGATGCTGTTAGAAGTACATGTGTCATTTAAAAGTAACCAGCATTAGTCACCTCTTTTCACATCATTTTGAAACTGAAAAGATATACCTACTTTATTTATTATCATTATTATTTATTAATAAACCAGATGAAATCCCAATAGAGTACACAAATGTGAAACCAGTATAGGTATAGAAGCATGAATGAAATGACTAACAGACGTATTAGATAGCACTATAATATTTTAAATAATACATGTTGTATAATAAGGAATATCGAACGCAGAAAAGCTTAAGTAGTCACAGAGCATTTAAGAGCAAGGGGAAGACAATGAAATTACAAGTAATGGAATTACAAACTAAATATAGTAAATATGAAGAATTTTTACCAGAATGTTTTATTACGATAGTCAAGTTTCGGCAAAGTTAAATGTCTTGGACCTGTATTTTTACCAAAGAAGTTGGTGAACTTTATTCTGCTAATGGTGTGGTAAATATAAATTAAAATATATAAAGATAATAAGAAAAATTATTGCCCTCAACTTGAAAACCTTAGGATTTATAAAAAAAGAACTGTGTTTATTATAATGATTCAGTACACCTTGATGAAAATGATACACTATTTACAAAACTAATTATATTCAACGTCAGTGTATTAAGATTAGAAGAAACTCTGTTACCTAATAAATACAAAACCAAGATACACTACACACTTGAGCAAAACTCAGAATAATATTTCACAATCGCACTTGGTTCGTCATTTCGCTACTGATTGGTCCTCCGAATCTATATTTCCTGACATAGTTGAACATCTGCCAGAGTCTGGATTTATTTCAATACCTTTCGCCTATATTTCCCACTGATTGCGTCTTCTGTATAAGCAGAAATGTATCGATTTTCATTTAGAAAGCAAGGAAAACAAGCAAAGTAGAAGCCCCATCTTGAACTGACGCAGAGATCAGTCTTCGCAGGGTCACGTCTTGCGACGATTTCTACCGCGTATTCGCGAAGTCCTCGTTCACGTGTAATAAAGTTTCCAAGGGTCCCGTTTGATGGACGTCTACCCGACGTTTCCCAACGAGCAGTTAAATCGCTCCTCCTCACGGATCCAGTCACTGTAACATACTTTTTCGTCCCGTTTCCGTCTATCTGTCCGATAGTCACGATTTATCCGGCTCCCTGGCAAAGGAATCTGCAATTCAAAAGCCTCGGACCTCGGAGTTGTACGCGAATGGAAGGCTTCATTAACGATTCCGCGGCCTTCCTCTTCGGCTCCCAGTTGGTTGTTTTGTCAGGACGGAAATTAAACGGCCGAGCTGCCCTTTAATCCTTCCCGAACCCGACAATTTGGATCTCCTTCCGCGGTCCTGTATTGGACTTCCAGCGGATCCTGTCTTCGATGCTGTCGAGAAAGGTTTCAGGGAAACTGATCCCTCTCCCGTCCCGGAAACAGTAACTTATTTTCTGCCCGTCCTTTCCTGTCCTCCCTGCTTCCTCGCGTCTCGTCGTCGGCGTAATATTGCGCCGTGTATTACAAAGAGGAGGATTCGCGGGATGAGAGAGCGACTTTGTTTCTACGAAACGGCAGATGGGAGAATTCTACGAAGTTATTGAGCTTGACTTTTGGCTGATTCAGTTGTGACAAATTATCCGGGTTTTAGAGTTCTTTTTTTTTTGGATTTAGCCCTTTCCGAGCGGATTGAAACGATGATTTTCTGCACTGGATTTTTTTGTTTGTTTTCGTAAACGATTTGAGAGTGGAGGAGAACAGGGACAAAGGTAATAATTTGGGTTTTTGACTCTGTATCTTCTGAGTTTCATAGGATTTTTAAGAAAGTCGTACAGGACAGTGAAGCTACATTATTAAACAACATAATGAAATTAAAAGCTAGCAATGTATTACATCAATTTTTTTTAAATAGACCTTTCTTTAAAGTATGTTATTTGTTAGTTTTGTCCCTACTCCTAGGGACGAAACGTTCACAAGTGCGAAATGACACAAAAAAGACAAACACATGTTCACCTGACCATTACATGAGTTACATGTATTAAAACACTGAATTTAATCAGGAAGGTAGAAAATGTTTAGCTTGGAGATATAGAGGAAAGCAATGTCTCATATCTCCCAAAACTCAATGATATCGGCTTATGAGACAAGTCTCAAGTCTGGTTGCAAGAATTATGTAAATTTAGATTTTTATCAACTTAAGTAAAAAAATGGAACTTCAAATATTCTTCCTTTTCGTTAATTATAGAATCATCAGTACGATTATTCTTATCTATATTTTATTTTGTAAGTCTAATGTTTTCTCAGTTAATGCTGAACAGATATATAAACAAACATTATTTCTGTGAATTATGTTCTTCTTACAAAATTTGTTATTTCAGCATACGGGTAAAAATAGCACACATTAATCTCAGTAATTTAAACGTTGAATACTGTAACTTGAACATTAGTTTAAATATTTTGTATTTATATTTTAGCATATTATGTACACTATATACATTTTGCCCAATTGAATTTTCTACAAATATAAGAGATCTACGAGAACTGAAAAATATCGGGTACTCGACATGTCCGATGGCTCGAGTTGGGTCAAGTTCTTAAAAGTGTTTTGCCATTTAACACTATCAGGATTCTTGAAAAACTCTGGAAACACGAATCACGTTTTTTGACGATATTTTTTTAATGTAACAGACTTAAAGTTTTTAAACCCTTCATATCATAAAATAACAAGATAACGTACAGAACATAAGCACTGCACCAAGTGATGTATAAAATACCACAATTGATATAATATTTAATTTTAAATTTATATGTAAGAATGATAATTGTTCTAAGTTTTGACAGTTATTTGTATTGAAAAATTATATGTCCTGCCATAATCTTATGATCTTACCATTGATGTGCATTAATAGCTGACATCGTGTGTCATTTTGTTTCAGTTAGTTAGTCAGTGTATATACATAAGTGTGCAATTATAACCAAAGATAGGACATTCTTGTCTTGTTTGTTATTTTATCTTTTTCTTTTTACTATTGTTACACAAATATAATAATATCGTTCTGTCGAAACTAATGTATCTCAGTATGTGTATTCAATAAAACACTTTCGTTTCATTACACTTTATCATTACTGGTACTATTCTTTTAGCAAAACGAACGAAACTCTACACTAGTTTGTAATGAAGAATATAATTTATTCGGTACGTTAGTTTTGCTCTTTGTTGAATCTTGTACTTATATTTTTCTAACCTGTGAAATTCGAAAACCGTATTCAGAAGAGATCGTCCCAAAACGTGATTCAGGATTTTGATAGATATTCTTGGAAAGTTTGATATTCTCGAGTCGCAATATATTTTCAGTAACTCTGTCCAATCTCGAAAAAAATTCTCGATTTAATTCGACCAAATATTTTTAGATTTTTTCACATTTCTAATAAATACATAAAAATCCAAAGACTAGTAATAATGTGCTTATCCTTTTTGGTGTTGATTTAGTTCAAAAAAATTTGTTCTACAAATTTGATTTGGTCTTGCCCTGCATCTCTTACAAGTACACGTTTCAGTGTGTAATTTACTTATTCTTCTGAAACAACACCTACATTACTGTCACTGACTATGGTATAATGTTATTGTCGATGTATCTATATTTTAGAAGCATTATTACTTAAAATATTCGACTATTTCGAATGTAGACATCCGATACCATATTTCTCTGGCAACAGTTATAATTTGTCGTGTAAAATTGATAGAAAACATATTTAACAGGAATTGGTATTTTACAAGAGAAGTGTACGATATATTTCTTCATGTAATGGAACATGACATAGCACAGAAATAATTAAACTCTCGTTTGTGGAGCAGGTGAATGTATCTTTGATTAAACTTTACCTTCGATCGTGTTCCGAAACGGTTATTGAAACAGCGGCGTTTGTTTCCACACTCGGATCGCGCAAGAAAGTAACTTCCAAACGGAGCAACTTCGGAAATCGGGGCTGAGGGTGATTAATCGATCGACGCCGCGCAGTTTCCGGAATCGAAAACAATAGAAAGTTTAATAACCAATATAACTCAGTGGTCGTAGCAAAGATTTCGTTTTCGACGGGTGCACGGCGCAAAAACTGACACTTCGCCGCGGCAGATTCGAACTTCCCGACCCGTGAAACGAGCGTAACTTAATGGACTACGGTCGAGAAAGTTCGTGGCCGACGCGAATCTCTGACGATTACTTGCCATGAGCTTGAAGGCAGAAAAAATTTCACATTCTCGCGACGTATTCTCTAAAAAGATGGGAAGTCGCTTTGTGAAACTTGTTTCTAGCGAACAGGGAACACTGAATTTCGCGTAACATCTGACTCACATTCGAGGTTTCAATTTTTTGACAATCTTTAGAGACTTTATGGAACTTAAGGGAGGAAATTCAAGGAACAAGTTAAAAAGTCGATTTCTTTACATCTTAAGAAGTTTTACATTTTACATCTTTTTTACATCTGTGGTTTAAATATTTCCAACCGAAATTTTAAATTGTTTTTGAAAGGAGACTCTTACTTTCATTATTAACTTTCCTAAAACGAAACCTTTAAGCTCGTTTTCCTCAAAATCGTATTTTTAAAATTAACGTGTAGCATAACTCAGAAAATAATTAATTGATTGAGCTGATCCAAATCTAAAGTATATCTGTATTTCAGTATATTTCTATATTATCAGTATTTCTGATAAATGTGTTTTATATACTAATCTTACATAATCATAACGACTATTAAACCTACCTACAAGTTTAGTATCTATTGAATACAATACAAAAAAAGTCAAAGAATATTCTGAAGCCAGAACTGAAGCAGACCCTACAAGTTTACTTTTAATATACTATTTCAATAAAACGTTAAAATTCAAAGAACTGCTTATCACGACATCTTGCCAGAAACTAAGGCGAAGGAAGGATGGAAAAGATGGAAGCAGAACATTATTGGCCGACTGATACTTCTTTTGTAGCATATGTCACATTCGTCCCATGTTACGTTTCTCCCTGGTATCCCCCATTATAGGTTCTCACAGAATACCTACCCATTTCTACAAAAAAGAGAGCATATACTGAAGGTTTCTTCAGATTTCAGGCGAATTATCAGTGTTCCAGTAGTGTTAGCACAAAGGTTTCCATAGAGCTCGAACCTTTTATACTCGTGTCTAGTTAATATCCTTCGATAAGGGATCAGCCATTAGCAGTAACCTGAACTGTCTTCATCAGAGAATATTAAGAGCCGCAGTGCGTAGGTCTTCAGATTTTTATACTCGGGAAAAGGGTCGGCTATCACGTATTCCATTCCTTAGAACGTGACAACAGCCAAAATGCCTGGAGGCCCTCGGCTCGTCCGGCCTCCTCCGAGCCCCGTTGACGTCTATTTTTCTCATCCCCGTTCCTTTCGTCGACGCTGAAGCTTACGAGGGGTCTGCCTTCTCTTTGTCGTCGCAAGCTTTTTTCTTCCTCTCTTCCAGACAGACCAAGCCCGTTAATTAACATCCCCCTTGATCCTCAGGTATTGTCGCGAATGTTCGCCTCTACACGTTGCCCCATTAAAAAGTAATCAGCTGCGGGCGCCATCGAGTCTGTTGGCCATATCAGGGTACAATGTGTCTTGAAACTGAGGTTCAAAAGAGCGTGGCTACTCCACGCTGGCGAGAAACGAAACAGCTTGACTGTGGGAGCAAGCCCGAGATGTCGTTTATAAAAATGTTTGGAAGAAATGTATTCTTGGTGGTCGTGAATCTGTAGTTCTGAGGCAAAATAGTGTAAGTTATAGTTTTACAGAGTTTCAGTTTTTGACCTACTTGAAGCCTAGGAATTTTTCTTTTTCAGGCAAAGATTAAATGGAAGGACTTTTTTCTTGTACAGAAGATTATAGAAGAATATAAATCCATCGATCAACTTGCTGAAGTTTTACAAAATTGACGATCTGCGAGGTTTTTAAATATGTTACTAACCGCGATATTTTAAGCAACTTTTTCTTTTGCATCAAAACTAGGTCTATTTTAGTTTTTGAGATGTAAAGGAAAATATATTAGTGCAACCATTGCAGTTTGGCTATGCATATACGTGCATGATTGTGTACACAAATCTTAAGCAATTGTTTATTTTATTGGAGACGTTCAAAGTTAGAAAGGACTTTTTTTAATATGTCGCAGATCGTTTTATTGCTTAATGCATTGTTAAAAAAGGCGACTGGAGTTAGTCTGGACTAGATTTTTTTAGTGAGGAATGAAGTGGATTAAACTTGTTTATGAGGAATTCAGTTGTATATTAAAATGTACGTATAGCCAAATTGATGTATTGTATAAATATATTTTCTTGAATATCTCGAAAACTAAAATAGACCTGGTTTTGGTGCAAAGGAAAAAATTGTTTAAAATATCGCCGTTACTAACATATTTAAAAATCATGTAAATCGACCATTGTATAAAACTTCGACGAGTTCACCAATCCATCATAGATAATTGTAATTCCAAATTTTAAATGTTAATATCTTAAAAACGAAAAGGTGTAACTTATAATATCTTCGTATGATCACAGAAATATCGTCCACGAAGTGACACCTTCATTTAAAAAAGTAATTCGAGACAGGTGTCCGTAAGGTAACATTAAGACGAATATAAAAGTCGGTCAAATAGTAAGTTGTGTACTTTGAAAGAACGTAATAAAAAGAGCAACGATAAGATCATCTCATCTAACTTCTGCCTTAGAGTCTTTTAATGTCTACTAACTTGAATGCTTACTGGAAGCAACAAAAACAAAGGTATTTTATCTATATTGTAGATTTTCTTTACTTTACCTTAGTTTATTCGAATCCTACCTTATTGAATTTTAAGTCATCCTGAAGCTGGATCTCGGTATTCAAACTTCAAGGGATTTCATTTCTGTATTATTATTCTATCGAGTGCAGCAAAATATAATAATGAATTAAAAACTTTTTATCTTCTCTTACTTTTATTAATTTTTTTGTGGAATTTCCTGTGGAATATTGTCTATAAAACAGAGATTTTTTTCTACCTGTTAAAATTACATTTTGACACTTGTTGTCACTAATAAAATATATCTGCTCACTCTTAGAATCGTATGCACTGGTGTTGGTTCATATTTGACCAGCTGAATTGGTAGAAAAAATTACATCACTTAAAATAAATATCCAAATACTTAAACGTTTAAGATGTCAAATGTCACAGTAAGTAAATAACCTATAAACTGTATGTCCCAATACTTTAATTATGAGGTCTCAGAAACTGAGAATTTGACACTAGTTTTTATTTTTAATTAGGTTACCTAATACATTAGAATTCAAGCCTAAAATTAAATAAAATTAACGTAAGTGTTAGATACTGGGACATGTTTAACTACTGCGATATTTACCTTATTCCATTTCTATCAAAACATGTTGAAGCTTAGTCCACCAACAAACAACAAACTTGGAACAAAGTACAATAGCTTTCAGTTAAGTCAGCTTGCAACAGAAGCTGTAAATAATTACTAGTTATAAAATCTACAGTAGGATATACCTATTTGGCAGACAGAATACGATAGTTCGTGAGTAAATGCGTTTACACTATGAGTGTACACTATAAGCATAAATAATTGGACAGAACATCTACAATAGAATGCATAGATTGGCGTTAGACTCGTTACCAATGTGACGTATGTATATTTAACTAGACAGCCAAGAGCGCGATGCAGCCATTCATCATTAAGCTCACGCGAAATAGAATGAATCCGCAATTAGCCGGAATAATCGATAGTAGAATGTGTCTGTTCGTCTTCGAACCTGCCTACAGCAGGACAGATTGCCACTGAATCAGACAATCGATGGTAGAACGTGACTGACCGCCGAACCATCCGCTTTCCATAGAACAGATTAACATACAATCAAGTGATTAACAGTAGGATACTAATACTCACTGGCTCGTTTACAATACAACAGATTAACACTCAGCTCAGCAAATTAGCAGCAGAATGCAACTGTTTCTTGTCACACCCTCGAACAATGAATCGGAGTACTGTTACACAATCGACAGTGGGTCGTGACTGTTCATCAACTCAGACGCTTCCAGTAGAATAGGTTCGCGCTAAGTCGGACAATTGAAAGCAAAATGTGGCTGTCGCTCGGCTCGTCTACAACAGAATGGATTGCTGTTCAGTTAGACAGCAGTAGAACATGAGTGCCGTTTGCCAGGCATTAAAACTGGAATGACTGAGCTTCCATCCACTCTATTGTAGAACGCATTTGTCATTAGAGTAAGAGCGTTTCATTCACACAAATAGCGATAAAACGTGTCTATTCTTCTCCAGTTGATCTGAATGTTTCTCAAACATTTTTGAACCACCCTCACAAATTCTTTCTATTGATGTTTCACTTAAATAAATTAATCTTGGAAACATTGAAATTTATCATCTGCAGAAACGTCCTGTTTGAGACTATATTCTTTACATTATCTGACCTCGTGCAAATAGTTTGTCAAACCTTTATGTGCTCGTAAAGTATACTAAATTAGTTTAAATAAACCACGTTATACGGCGTGTTCCAGTAAACATTAGTATTAAAAAATTGTAAGATTAACAGAAGAATTTATCGAACAAAAATTATTTGACACTAAAGGGGTCGTCATATAAATATATCAATGTTTTTGTAGATGGACTTACTTAAGAGGTATGCAAGGTATCTTTCTTTTTAATGGTATCGTATAATCTTCTGTTTATCATCTAACGAACTCTGCATGACCTTCACTGACCTTCTTATATTATAAGATCATATGTACTTACATTGAGAGCTGCTATTAGATAACAGATAAAAGAACATAGGATGCTATTAAGAAAAACATAATGACCTAAACAAATAATGATGTAACCAAAGCCTTCATATCTCTTAATCAACTCCATCAACAAAAAAATCAATACAGCCATATGATGGCCCCTTTAGTACCGAATACTTTTTGTTGGAAAAATTGTTTTGTTACTCTTATAGTTTTCGACATAATTAAGGTACTGGTTTTTACTGGGACATCTTGTATATACAAATGTAATGCACATTTCACTATCTAAAAAGAGATCTGTCATTTATTTAATATTGATAATATGTATTCAGGTGAGTTTCATTTAATTTGTCAGGCATCACAAAGTTAAGTAATAAAATAAAATCATACTGTATTGTGCTAAAAAATAGGAAATAAAAAGTACCTAACGTTCTCGTATCGACATTTTAACAGTCGATCGTCAAAGGTGAAGCATTTCTCAGATGCATATGCAATAAGTGATATAGTTATGCGTACTTATATTCAGTATTTTTAATAAAGAAGTTAAACTGTAAATTTATGCCATATAGCTAAATACATGCTAAATCAATATCTGATAAAATTCATTCTCTAACATCTCTGAGTAAAATATTCAGTATAGGTCAAAAGTGAACTATCTTCGCCACCCATCTCTCTGTTCGATCATCTGCTGTCTGAATGCTAATACCTAATGCCTCTTCAAACAATTCAAACAAACTCAAGAAGTCGGTGGCGCCCACTGAGAAACACTGGTCCATTCCACAGTGGGATAAGTTCACGCTTGGTCAATATCAGACGCAGTGAAATGAGAAAACACATAGATACCTCTTTTTGATCAAATGATCGCCAGTAACGCGACGAAGTTCTCGTTATCACGAAGCATTTGCGATGCATCGACTCACCTTCTAGTTCAAAGATCTCCGCTATCGCATTTTCCAACCTCTTAGCGCGAAAGTTTCTGCGAATTTCGAGCTTTCCGTTGAAACCCACTTCATCACAGGAACAACCTCGAAACTGTCAGTACCGAGGTTCTAGTATCCTTGTTTCTAACAGACGTTGCGCGAAATCGTTGTGGCAAGAAGGTATTTGAGAGACAACCGTGGAAAAGTTTGAAAGATGGAATGGGAAAGACGGACTGAGCGAAAAGAGGCTTTGAAAGGCACTTTTGCGGTTTCTTGCTCCGAACACAGGTAGAATTTGAAATAAATTGCTTCTCCGCTTCAGATTCGGTTCGGTGCATAGATTTATATTCGTTTGAATGATCTTCCCTGTACTGAAGTTCTTTATTCATGACCGCTCGTGAAGTTAGCATTGACTTATCTCCTTACTTGTTGACTTTTCAACTTCCTTTAGACACTTTTTGATCCTGTTGCAATATATCACACACCCCCGAGAATACTATCACAAGTCCAAAGCAGCAAATTCTTGAGACTAGTGAAATAATAATTTCTGCTGTCGAATTAGTTTATTACAGCATTATGAAACATACATTTGTTAACATTAATTTAAATCTATACTGCTTAAAATTAAATCTATCCAAATATATGTATTAGAATATATCCCAAAATATTAAATGAAAATTATTATCTTCTGACAGTTCTCTCGTGAGAAAGTGCAATACATAGACTGATAATACAATAATTTTCTTGGGTATAAAGATATGAAATATATTCGAAAGTCGACGTTATTCTTTTAATAAAATTAAAATTTTATCGCGAAAGTCTATAATGTAATCAGTTCGTTAATGGAAGATATTAAAAACAGAATTTATTACCCTATAAAGTTTTACTATAAAAATCTAGTTTTTGCATTAATCCCGTCTCTTTTACTCCGTTGCTCATAATGGAGCTATTATCTATATATTAGTTTATGTATCTATAAGTTTTCTCTGTTGCTTTAAATATCAGAGAGACTTCAGCTATTGAAAAGTAATGGGCCACTTTACATTTAAATACACAATATGAAAAGGTCAAAGTAAAAGTTAAAGTTTTGCGCCATTTCATAATAATGTAAAAAAACTCGTCTTTAGTTTTCTATATTGATTCTGCGAAAACTAGTTTCGGTGAAAACAATTTTGGAGGTGTGGTAACAGTCTTGAAATTTTTGTATATTTTTCTTTTTTATATTCTTAAAATATAAAACAGAATTCAGGACGAAATGAATTTGGAATAATCTTGGGAGAGAGTTCATTTTATAAAATCAAAAATATAATTATAAAAGACACCTATGGAATTAATAAAATAAATTTTTGAAGTCCTGTGATATTTATAACAGTTTCTTATTCAGGTTCAGTTTTGGGTAGATATCGATAATAAAAAGGTAAAGGATAATAGAGGTAAATATCGATTAAGAAGGAAATTTTGTCCACCATTAGAAATAAATAATAGTACCAAAAATCTGTTGTTACATTTTGCTCCATTTTAATAGATATGTAAATAAATATCACACTTCTATAAAAATATGTCACACATCGAAAACATAAAATTCTTAAAAAGAGTAAGGAGAAAATACTATTACAGAAAATTCTAAAATTATCTAAAACGGTGATAAACCTGTATATTAGTAAATATTCCACATAATCGAATAAAAATGCAAAATGTTTAAATTGTAGCAGCTTTTACGCAGGAGTGCGCTGTACACATGTAATTAGAGTTTAAAACCACCACATGAAGCTGCACTTTTTCAACCTAAAGGAAAGAATTTTCTGGCAAGACTTGCTCCTATGTTCTCACAAATATCCACCTCTAAAATTTGCTGCTTAAACTATATTTCACACTCTCAATATCAGAAAGTGTTAGTACTTTCCCTTGCAAGGTGGAACGCCTTTCTCCAGAAAGGCATCAAAGAGCAGCAATTGAGCAGGGTATCGCGTTCGAAGGACGTCTCGTTCGAGGCGACGCGCTCTAAGCTTGCAGCCCTCGTACGAGCAACGTCACCCCGGAAGGTTAAGTAGAACGAGGGTGAACAGGGGGTTGAGGGTGAGAGGCGGCGACACGAATCTTAACGCCCTCTAACCTCTGTCTCAGCTCGTTGCTCCATTTTTCAAAAGGGTTTACACACTTTTGCCTGGAGCGTTTGAGCACGTAATACACGATGCTTGAGGACCAGTAGTTTGCTTAACAATGCAACCTCTACGCCTCTGCCCCTTCTCTCCTGGCCTTTCGCAGACCAGTGGAGAAATGCCTCGAAACGAAATCCTGAGGAATATACTATATACTTTACATTGAACATTTTTTCCAAGGCAACTGTTATTTTTAAAGATAGATACACGAAGCTTTCATATTTGCTTCGATCTTTTTTAAGAATATCTGACAAAGAACATCTCTTTAGTGTTATTTTTCAATTTTTATGAAATTTGGTGTATGAGCAGGGCACCGAAAAATATTAGACACATATTTTTTTCGGCTGTTCATATTCATGGTTAGGGGGTAAAAACTACCCCCAAAGTTGGGATGCAAAAAATGTTCTCGTAAATATTTCGAAAACTGATGCAAATATAAAAAAGTGGTGTACGTACAAAATGTGTGGCTTTTTACTAAGTAGTAAGATGATATAAACGAAATTCGAAATATTTACGAAAACGTATTTTCTTCTTCAACTTAGGGGGTGAAAACCCCTCAATATGAATATCAGCAGATAAAAAAGAATATTTCCTGTTTATCTGCTTATACATCAAGTTTCATCAAACTCAGAAGATAACGCCAAAAGTGATGTTTCTTGTGAGTTCAATTTTCCAGTTTCTTTTCATACGAAAGTGGGTGTTTTAAGATGTGTAGGATGTTCTGTGATATTTTGGATAATATTCCAACACTAAAATACAAAAATAACAAGAACAGTCCTTTTTCAATTCAAAAATTTATAAACGTAATAGCTCACAAATATAATATACAAATAATATACGATAGTAAAGTGTACTTATAGTTAATAACAAATTAGTAATTAGAATGGATAGACATTTTCCTCATCAGTCGAAGTATAACAATCTAGAACTAAGTCTGAATTGGTTACTTATAATCTTATACTTATATTCTTAAGCCAATCAGAAATAAAAACTCAGTTAGTAATATAACTATAACTAAAAGCTTCCAAATTTACGTCTTGTATAAAAGGCTCCGCTGTGTAAGGTCTCCAACCGTGTTTCAGCGAGACAGTCACTCGTTCTAAGTTCAGCAGAGTAAGAGCTCCATAAAGTGTGATATAGGATTTACGTTTGTGAATATATGTATATCCAATTTCATTTCGTTTTCATGTGAGAATTATGTTGGTAATTTAGCAATGTGCAACCATATCAGTACAGGAGGTACTCAAAAGGATCCTCTTTGACTTTAATATAAAAAAGTGAAGTAAAGTGACTCATAAAACTAAAATGTTGAAGTCTAGACACAACAGAAAAATTACGAGCACTATTTATAACGATGAAAGCCTGAGTCTGACAGGATCCACGTCTTTGGAGGTCCAGTCTTCCATATGTGAAGATTAAATAGAGCATATGGTTATATAAATCTTCTTTAATATTTCTATGTCCTTCGATAATCACTGAAGTGGGTTTACATGTTATGAAACAGCTGTACGTATGCAACCCTTATACAATATATATTTTATATTATAAAAATTGAGTATGAGTTAAGTGCTTTGGTACTAAAATTTTCACATACAACGTTTGTGAGAGGAAAGTGTATTCTTTGAGAGATAGAACTATTTTAATTTATTACTATTTCCAAGATATGTAATATAAAAAAGGCGTTATAGCCTTTGTATGCAATTATTTTTGTATCCTAAGAAAATCAACACACTATTAGTAAACTATTTTCCTCTGTTGATACATAAAATTAAAGAAATAGATTCTAATTAAAAGACAAGTTTTAGTCTTCAAATATCATAAAACGTATTTATCTTTCAATAATTTCTACTATTTTCCATATTATATAAATTCTGTATTTTTTGCACATTCAACTTTCCTATAAACGCATAAAAATCCGCAGTTTAATTATTAGTCACAACTTTAAATTACAGAAATAATGAAATACTGAAATATGTCGTTGACGTTCTGTGTTGAATTCTAAAAATCGTACTCCATTACTATACAAATTCAAACCATTAGTAAATATTTCTCAAGAACCGCAAACTCGTTGCCTCTTCACAACCAGATCCCAGAGCACCAGAAAAAACTGTTCGCCGACACGTAGAGACCAAGAGCCTCGGTACATATACTTGTCTAATGAAAAGGTAAGACCACATCTTACCACTTGCCACTCTTTCCCTCTCACCCTGTATACCATGCAACTACAGCAGTTAATTACGCTCTTGCGTTATATTTCCCTTCTACCTCTCTCTTCTTCCATTCCCCAACTAAGAGCCTCGATCGCCCACAGGCGCTTTCCACGCGCGCTGTGGAACCGATTCGCGAAGGAAAAAGCAACAGTGAACAGATTCGAACAGAGGTCGCGCGGCTCGCGAAAACAGTCTCCCGAAATTCTGCAACATCTGCCACATTATCAACTTCCACCTATGTGTGCTCTGGTTGCTAATTTATCAGAACGAAATCCCCAGGGCCGTTGCGAGGTCTGTCGACACCTAGGGGTTGTTCTTCTCGTTATTTTCGGTCCGCGGCGTCGAAATAGCCGTGGGAAGGCGGGCGAGCCGCAGGGGGTTGGCGCGCGCCACGGAGAGCGGAACTCTGTATTAGCTGGCCGAAAAAGGAAGGGCAGATGGTGTGGGCGGGCGGAAGGGTTGGCCACGGAATTGGGGCCTTTTCGAGTCTCCCGCGAGCAGCTGGTTTTGCTCTTGACACTCCCTGAAATATTAGAGTGCGAACACGTCCGATTCAGATTAGCGACGGCCACCAGCTTCTGCGTTCTCTGAATTTAAAGCCGCGAACTAGAGATACTCCCCGGGGGGCGCAGATACCAACCACTCCTTGTCCCCGATGCTTTTCTTTTATTTCCCTATTTCGGGGGAAGCGAGGTCTGGCTCACCCTTTGCTCGCTGTCTGTTTTCCCTTTTTTCACTTTGATCCTTCGGTCGGCCGCGAATGAGCCGCTGATCAAAAGCCTAGCGACGTGCGAGGAGATTGGGGTTGCGACGCGAGGGTTTGTTTTCGAGGAGGCCGCGAAAGTGAGTAATGGAGGTGTCTCGATATTGCTGCGCTGAAGTGATTTTTCGATGACTTCGGGCGATGGCTTGACTTTGGGTCTTAGGTTATTGAATGGGGACTTTGAGAAATTTTAGACATCTGTGGAGAAGAATTTAGAATTGCACTTTTTATATTGTTAGGATAGTGGAAGGGGAGGCCAGAGTCGAAAGCAGCGTGTTAAATAATTCAAAATCTAAGGCAGATTTTGTCGCAAATTTTGAATAGATGATGCAAAGTTACAATTAAAATATGCAGTATCGCTTATAAGTATTCGAACAATTTCACAAGTTTGGAAAATTGCAGATTTATTGATAGCAACCGATATTTATTGCTTAGACTAACCATTAGTTACTGCTAAAAATACAATTACTGTACTTATTGTATACATAATTTTAAGATATAATAGAAATACGAAACAAATGTGAAGAATATACATCAGCTACTGCAAAGAAACCTGTATTTTTCTAAATGGATGGAAAAAAGAGAAATTAAAATGAAAATAAATTATAGGAAACATTTAATCGAAGTGTAACTTTTTAGCAATAAAGCAAATGGGTTCTTTTCCAATCCTCCAATATAGACTATTTCTTCTAGTATTACTACTTCAAGCATTACTTTCACGTTTCTAAAATATTACAAATTCTGAAAGTAAACTTCTGAGTGGACACAGGAGATGCTTCCTTCATAAGAAATCTAACTAAGATTCACGAGGGTTAATTAAATCTCAGGAGGTCATTTTCATCGCGTGGTCTCAGTAACTGGGATACGACGATTTTTTTAATAGAATCTTAAGAAATTAATGCAAAGGGGCGCTCGTGCGCTCCGAAACGTGCGCCGCATACAATCTATAAGGTTCGTGACGTTTACTGGGAATGAGGGGGCATCTAATTAAGTAGTCAAATACCTACCATGAACAGACGAAATCGAGCTAAAACAAACTCAGTGGCATGCACAAGTTGAATCAGTTTATTGTTTCTTCGCGTGCCTTTTATCTCCTTCTCTTCAATGTATCTACAAAAAGGAATGCCAACTTCCACAAGAATACTTTTTTAATTTTCTTCACTGCATCGGGACCTCCATTGTAACAAGTTGGTAATGTGAAATATATGAAAGGAAGTCACTTTCCAAGCCGTGTGTTTCGTTTCGTTCTTTTGTACCTTCTACTTGGAACGAGAAAGTCTAAATGGGGCACAGATATAGTCAAGTAGATCCTGCACTATTGTAGTCAAACGTTAATCGCAGTACCAGGGACTGTAACCGATGGTCTTGTCGTTGACAAACGCTGAAATATTGTCGTAAAAGGACCGGTGCTCAGATTAGTACGTGTCTGGCTCTCCTGTACGTTCCCTGAATTTAAATTTCTACAAACGTTCTTCGAGAAAACATCCTTCTTCGATGCCTGATCGATTAACTTCATTCTGGAGGACACTTGAATTCACGTGGGATTTCTGGCAAACTTGTCTGCCGTGTATTTTGATTTATGCGTGTAGAATTTTCGAGGCGGTCAGCAGAAACGAAAAGCAGACCTATCTCGAGAATTTTGAAGGGACCAACGTCATTTGGCTCACGTAATTCTTGCGGGAGCGGAACAAAGGACTCGTCCACGACTTCAGAAGTTTCGTCCTCCGATTTACGACCAGAATTTATTATTAGATACCTTATCACATTCTAGGTTTTACTAAATATTTATTGGATGCTACATTCGAGGTTATACTACTTATTGGGTATACACTCATATTTAAAATTATACTAGGGGAGACCAGGGACAAACGTAACACGGTACGAATGTAAGAAACGTTAGAAAACAAATATCAATCCATCAATAATTTGATGCTTCCATTTTTGTATGTTATTTTTATCGCTCCTTCACCTTAGTTTTTGCATCGTGATAATAAGTGGTTCTTCGTATTTTGATATTTTATTGAATTATATTAAAAGTAAACTTGTAGGGCCTGTTCATTTATGTATCCTTTTGTTTTGACTTTATAAAATCCTTTGACTTTATTTTGCATTGCATTCAATAGATATTGAATTTATAGATAAGTGTAACAGTTGTTATGATTATAAATTAGATTAGTATGTAGAACACGTGTACAAGAAACATTGCTATTAGGAATAAAAGGTACAAATTGTAGTTTTGTCCTGATTTTAACTTTCGATTTTTTGTGTGCTCTTTGCTTTAGCAATGAGAAAGTAACTCTTGAGTAATACATTTCACTCTTGCTAAGGTGGGGATAACAGAGAGTTTGTCAGCTAGGATTTATCAGTTAATATCATTATTAAAATAGGTGACAACTATTTACTAATTTTTTGGAACAAATTTTTATCCAAATAAATTTCATATACGTATTTAAATACTAAACTGATCAGGAATTGGGTTCTGATCAGTAACTGGATCCTTGATGGTATCATTTTCTCCCAAGAATTTCACAGAAATTCTAGTCTCGAAGGATTTCACAGACATTCTAGTCACTTAACTCCAAGAAAATAACAAACATAAGCTTCCAATTAAAAGAAGCTCGAATGAACTTCATTCACTTCACAATTTCCTTTTTCACAGTCTCATTAGAAACAGATTCCTTGGAAAATCGTCTCCAGTGTCCCAAGACAGTCTCACTGCAGATGCGTCTGGAATATTAAGGCAGGAACTGGTCCAACATAGATTAGGATAATCCACCGTCAGTCCCGTTGTTTCTCGAACTTAAGGGCTCCAGTGTTCGCTAGGACGCGCAAAGCTTCTCGACGCATCCAAATATTCCGTCGTGGCAGGATAGTTCCCTCTTTCGTTCGCGCAAATTATGTGGGAAAACATTCGAGACGAACTGAGCTCGAACCGCACATTCGTGCAGGTTCGCTAGCTTGTTTGCCCAACAAAGGATACCATAGGAACCATCAGCCTTGAAATGAACCGTAACGACAGCCCATCAGTTTGCATTTCCGGTGCGGCAGGATTCAGGAACCGGGAAATTGACCTTTAAATAAACGTGGTCCAGGCTAACGTGGTACAGGACTTCGATCTCTAGATGAAAATGGGACATTTCTCATGTCGTTTCATGTGTGTTTACATACGTTACGAAATTCGCGTTATTTTGAGCGAGACAGAGTGCTTGTTTGCTTGGTATAAACCTTAACGGGGAATTAATTTTGATTTATTTGATAACATGTGAGATGCCACAATATAGAAGGTGAGTCATGAGTTATGGGTTAGATCGCTGTAAGCAAGTTGCTGTGATATATGAATTTGTTTTCGAAGGATTATTGAAGTCATACGCTCTGATTTTCAAGATGTTTTCTATATTTTGGATTGAAGGAAACTGGACGAAAGCTCAATGTAGAAGTTAGGAAGAACGCGGATGAAAGAAAAATACATCGTAGTAGTTTTTAGAATGCATCAATAATTTCAATATATTTAAGAGTATGCAGAATGTTTGCAACTTTTTCAATTTATCAACGTTATAGGTGGATATTTTTATGAATATTGCATGGATACTTTCCATACTAATTATTAAAAATTGAATTACCATAAATTCCGTGAAATTATTCTGTGATTATTATATTTTTTTTCTTATGTATTTTCGTAATTTTATTTCCTATAATCACTTAAATATTATTCATATAATATAGAAGTATTATTATTATTATCAGGACAGCTTTTCAGGTGTAAAGCTCACTTTATAATGAATTTTTATCACTTAGAATTAGTAAATCTGGTACTTCATATTTGAATACATGAATGTTTAAATATTTCCATATTTAAAGAATTTAATATTTAAATATTTGAATATTTAACTGTTTAAATATGTGAAAATGTTTAAATTCGAAATCTTTTCTGTCGCGAACTGCTGGCCACGTGCTCCCAAGGGGACTACAATTCTCTCCACTCGACGAGTTCTACAGATTTTCCGATTCCTCAGAAAGAGACCATTACATTTATGCAGTTTTCCCCACGAGACTCTCATTACCATATATTTAATAATAATCTTTGAAGTAACACATTACATCTTCCACACTCCAGTCCCTAACCCACTTAACCCAAACCACCTGAGCTCAGCCTCAACGAACTACCTCAACCCACAAAAGCAAAGAGCGCCTGAAATTAGCAATGCAACATCGCCAGCGATACAGTAACTCCCATTTCTAACTAGTTCCCCCAGTTATATACAAGTTTTATTAGACAGCGTGCCATTAACAGAACGTCACGGTATCCTGTCAGCGCATCCAATCCCATGCAACGTCGCCAGCCCGTCGTCGGAGGCGCGAGATGCTCGAGCGCGAGTTACGCACGCGAGTGTCGAAAGCGCAACGTACGCGGGAACAAAACACATCCGTTCGAAGGCAACGTGCACAGGCATGCACGCAGCGGGGTGTTCGTGTGACAACAGACACAGGCATTCAGCCTGTTGTTTCCTGGTTACGTCGACAGCGGAGGATGCACGAGCCAGTGTTGGTCGGCCGTGAATGCCCCGCCGGCATCTACTCCACCTACTAAGTAACTTCTCTGCCCGAGACAGCTAGACACACGGCCACTTGTTTGGCACGGCACAATAAGGCCAAGAATGTCAATGGCTTCTTTCATTGTGCACGAGCGATACTGCTCACGGCGTTGCCTTTGTCGTCGCGCAGCGAACTTCCACGGGAACGATGCTTGCCCCTCTGTCGAAACTTCGGGACGCTTTTTTTTTCTCCACTAATTGTAAGTAGCACGCGAACTCTGAGAGTCGTCTTTATTTTCTGCTGCGCTCCGCGGCTTCGCAGAGTCGTAAGTTAGGAATAGTTGGAGTTGCGGTCGAGGGAATTGTTTTAGTAAGTAGGATGGATCGTTTGAAGACAGGGCTTTAGAGTTTACCTGTAATTGACTTTTCGAGATGTGAGGAATATAGGATTGTCGTTATGTGCTTCATTTTTTTTATATGTCCTTTATTAGTTACATTTTGTATTTGGATATTAGGAAGTAGTTGTATTAGTCTATTACTGCATACGCTCGTTCACTTGCCAAGCCATTTAATTGTTCACATGAAAAATTGTTTTCTGTTTAGCTTCCCGTTGGAGCTATCTGGTTTTTAGTGGGCACTTAATTTATATTTTCATTTTCATCCTCAGTTTTCTATATTTCTGTTTATCCTGCTGCCTCTTAACTTTTAGTATTCTAACTTTCTACTTTCTTTTTATTATTAAGCTATAAAAATTCTATTGGGATTACTAGCACAGCAATGTGCCTGCTAATATTACAAAAATAAATTACAGCTACAGTTACTAATACTTTAGTCTAGAGTTGACAATTATGATAATACGTTTCTAAATTCTCTTCTAAAAATACAACGAGTGTTCAGAAATTTATGGATAATGAGTAAAGGGAAAACTGAAGGTTCACTCAAAAGGGCATCTATTGTATAAGGTGGAAAGTACTCTATTTTAACTTTAACTTTTCTAAATTTCCAATTTCCTGTCTATTCTTTACTGTTTCTGAAAACTTGCATGAACCTGGTCATCGTCAGACACATTTTGCGACTAGACTCAGGTAGCCCTTGAGAAAAGTCCTGGTTTGCACTTTTTTGACACTTTTCTCTGTTTTCCACTTTCCTCTTTTCTCAACCTTTTCTTATATTTCTCGTTCACTATGCCTTCTTCTCCTTTTTACTTTTTTGCTGATCGAAGGAAAGCTTACGGAGGGCACTCACACTTGAACCGCTGAACATGTCACATTACCCTTCTTGTATTACTCGGTTATTTTCTGTTAATAAACTGAGTGTGATATTATTTATATGTTTACCACTTTGCATAAATATTTGGACACTTTCACATAATTTATGGAAATGTATGAAATACACATTTTTATTTCTATTAAGTGATATAAAATGTTACTTTCGTCAGTATTTTTAAACCTCATACACGATGTTATTAATTGTTGAGCAAATGTCTAAAATACGTGTGAAATATGACGACCTTAGGATTTATTTTACTGCCAACTTGGACTAGTCAGGTCATAGCGAAGTCAGTAGAATGGGTTCCAAATCAGACAGATAAATCAGTAGAACAAATCTCAAGTCAAACACAAAAAATCACTAGAATGAGTTTAAGCCAGACATTTTACATGAATTTTAAGCATTTCATAAATGCAATTAGAGAAACAGAATCTAATTAAAGATTTGTCTCACCCTACAAATATATTTTAGTCTATTTAATTTTAGATATTTTGTACATTTCTGTATATTATACAAACTCTGCATGTTTTTGTATATTAGAATTTCCCATAACTGCATAAAAGTCTGCAATCTACTTATAATATAATTAATAACTCTGAAACTAAGTCTAATTCACAATCTAGTTATTCTTCATTTTCCTCTTATTTTGAGATATACAATGTAGAATCGCCTCTTGAAATTTCAGATACTCGTTATTGAACACTTTATATAATTCTCAAACAGTTCTTCTTCATCTGAAATGAGGTCTGTACGAAAACTATATCATAGAATTTTACTTGAACTATATTTTATGCACTTCCAATAACATAAAAGCATCTAAATACTTATCCAGAGCAGTGTACAAATTCGTTAACAGTCTCTATTTTGACACAGTCAGAGTGCCGTAATCCGTAACCCCTTAATCCCATTTCGAAGATACAACTATAGCGGTTTCGTTGGATTTCACGACAATGCTAGCACGATAGTTGCTAGTGGAACTCCATCTTGAAATTAGCATGCCCTGGGGATTGAGTATGCCAATATCTCTAGCACTTCAGGAGCTGTGACACACTGTGAACAGGCAAGTGTCAAAATCATCATAAATCGATTATCCTCGATAGCGCTGCAGTGACTCGAGAGATTCTGCTCGGTTGCCTGGTTCTTTAACTCGAGTCGACGCTTTGCAATTGACGTTCTAGCACGGTCGATCCTGTTACGAACATTTCGAACGGTCTGTCGAGAGCCTCTGAATCTTCTGGAACTTCAGGAGCAGAAACAGGGGCCGAAACTTAGGCATGAATCGGACATCAAACGTCCAGGATCGATAAACAACACCTTTCGGCAGTTGGCTCCGATAGGGATAGCTTCTGGGCAAATCCAACAGTATTCATGTATGGAAACCGGATCTAGCTTCCGCTGGTTCGAAGAGAAACATGAACTGAGATTTGAAGAATTATTTGGAGATAGGGAGATACTTTTTTTGGATAAATAAGTGAAACCTTCATTACAGAAATTTTTGCATTATAACTAGATTAAGTGTTTGGTCTTTACGAATTTATTAGATGATCTGATAACGAATCTTTTTTGTTTAACTTATATGACTAAGGGTCGCTGCAAATATAAAAATAAGAAAGATAATCTTACAAACTTTTAATTAATATATTTCTGAATACATATGTTCATACTACAAATATGGAGGATCTTGTTATTACCTACTCGTGTTTGCGACATTAATCACAGATGAAGGATGAGTGAAATAAAGCCTCCAAATGTCGAAAGAGTGCAAAATGCACCTAGTATGCAAAAGTATATACGATACGTAAACTATCTCTATTTAAATTCCATTTTTCAGCTGTGTTTATAGGAATATGATTCAAACGTTAATACAAAATTATTAATAGTAATGTACACAACATAACAGAATTTGTAATGTACTATAATAGTAATATACATAATATTGCAAAACTTGTTAATCTCTGTTACTCATGTTTTTGTGCTAAATATTCAAAATTGAGTTATCTAATATAAACAGTGAGTCACACGATACTAATCACGAGTTAAAATAAATTACGAATAATTATGGACTTTTTTTGAAAACAATAATATTTAGAACAATGCAACAAACATATTCCCAAAGTGGTTACGTTTTGATATTTTATGCCAGAAATGTGAAAGAGAAAAGTTCAATCGCATTGGTCGACAAACCGAAATGACTGCAATCGCCATGCCAGTATTCCAATACTCCACTTTGTTATCTGGTGGTAAGAGCACCGCTTACATTTAAAAAGCAACAAAGCGGTGAACGATTTATCAAAAAGCCCTGGCAAAATCGCTCCCTCTCATCGGTCTGCAAATTGAAGTCGAATCGATCACCCTACAAGTGGAACATTCAGTTAGCCATCAAAGAGATCACAAGTGTTAGCAAACACTAACTCCTTTGCAGAGACAAAGCAATTAGATACAAATTGAACGGAGTCGCAAATGATAGTTTCGCAATATAAGGGAGAAATGAAGGAAAGGGAATCAGTTTAACGATTAATCAGAGCACAAGAGCGGACACTGAGGAATTCACGTGATTTATATGCATATTCAGAATAGCCACATAAGTTTCGTAAAGTTATTAGAAATATCAAATGAAAAAAATGAAAGTGATATGTCATACTTATATTACAGACCTTTTTGCATTTATGAGAATTTTACACGTGTGAAAAGTTAGAGAATGTATATGGTCTGTAAAAATATGCAGAATATAAATAATAATGTTTGAAGGTTGAAGCAAATTTTTATTTAGATTTTCATTTCTCTGGTCGTGTTTATATATTTTTATGAAATTTCGCAAACTAGTCAGAATCAACGAGATTAACTATTTTTTCGTAAGAGTTTCAACAAGAATCTAGTGGAAATATCCTCAGACGAGGATCCAAAAATTGCGAACGCAATAAATAGAAGTATAAAAACAAGAACAGTGTGAAAATTGATAAATGAGAGTTAGTAATTTACATGAGTTTCAATGTTACGAGCTCACTAGTTGTTTGATTTACTATTAGCCTTTCAACAACGGGGGCTATACATTGTATGGACTTTTAGTTTTCCAATTAACCAAATTCATTAATCTATTATCAAATGCATACAGGGTGTTCGATAACGAGTATCAGAAATTTTAAGGGGTGGCTCTACATGTCAAAATAGGATGAAAATCAAGAATGATGATTGTGTGTGGATCTTCGTTTGAGAGTTATTAAGTGTCGAGAAAACACTTGAAATTTGCCTAAAATGTGTCTGACATGAGACTTATTCTACTCATAGTTAAGAGTCAGTAACAATTTTTATTTCCGTTTGTACACTGTACTTGCAAGTACAAGTGAATGATCATTGGTGAGTTAAAAAATATTTCTATTCTTAAAATACAAAAAATAGATAAACACCCATTCGACTTACTTTAAAAAAAATCACTCACCTCTGTAAACCAAAAACTCTATAATCACTCAGCTAACATCCTATCCCAGCAAGTAACGTTAAAAGAATCGCATACGCCCAAAGAAGCGAGCAAATAACTTCGAAATGATTTCAGTCGTACTGAAAAACTCGCGTAGCTCCAGCGGTCGACGTTGACCCAACATTGCACCCAGTTACCCAGCGTCGCGTGGGACGAGCAGCGTCCCAGAAACCCGAAGAGAAACAATAAGACGGGATACGAAATGGTCATGGAGCTCGTATCCCCGTGGCAAACATTCTCCGAAAGAATCTACGAAATTGCCCATCTGCCGCTTCCGTGAAACGAGCCCAAAATGGAATTGGGCAGAGTGGCTTTGAAAAACGGCAATAAGATAGGGCGAAGGACCTCGGTCTCTCCATTAATCTTTTCCCTGAGGGAGAGAGAGAGAGAGGCCAGCCTTCGAGGAACTGAGCCGTGTCCCGTTACGCTGCAATATCGTCGGGCTCTGGCTCTGCCGAGAAAAGGCCCTTTGACCAGTGGCATTTAGTTGAACGTTGGCTAATTACACCAGCACGTTCCTGCCAGAGCCAAGACGCTCGACGATCGGGAAGGTCGCGCGAATCCTCTTGGCTATATTTCCCAGCCAATCTATCAGGCAGCGGTCGCCTTCTCGCAAGCATTATTCTTCGGTGGCGGACGTGACCAGCCTCTACGCGTGCGTTCCACCGAGTAATCGGTGTCCTCGAAAATGCTGCGCGCTCTGGCTCGATGAGAAACGACTGCGATGGTAAACCTGTTCGATTAATTGCGTGGCCTGTGATATTGCTACCAGAGACGACGTAAATCTTCGCCCTGACCAGGTTGATTGATTTTTCTGAACTGAGATGGGTATTCGTTCTCATGGACGTTTAATTGGTTAACGATAGAGAGGTATTTGAAAAGTGAAAGAAAGATGCTGCTATTATTGGTATTTATTTATCAACGGGTGTAGAGACAAAATCTTTTGTATAGAAATTGTAATTCAGAGAAAATATAAATGTATAAAATATAAGTAAGAATATGAAAATGTAAATAAAATATAAGTAAGAATATAAAAATGTAAATAAAATATAAAATAAAGAAGTATAAATGTCCAAATGAAGAGTCTAGTTGCAGATATTCAAAATATAATACCTATATATATATTTCGTCTATAGGTATGGTAAGAGTTGAAAAAGTTTATGAATTTTGTAAACTGATTTACATTAACTATAATACGATTACTGTAATTACTTCTGAAATATAAAAGTCCTTTTTAGGATTTTGAGATAATCACGACGAGAACTTTCAAAGTAATTTTCCAAAGGTGTTTGGACCATTACGAAAGCGTCAGTGCATTCCTTATAAAGCATAACGTGTCTCTGGAAGGTGGCAGATTGACCCACAGCGTCTTCGTGGTATCGATTACGCAGACTGGCACACTTTGAGGGAAGATTAATGGCGTTGGTCTCGCAGGGTTTCGTGCGCGGCTTAACCAGAGTCAAACTTTGTGGCGGAGGTTTTGCGCGTAGCTGACGATGGAAGGGTGAAAGAAGGAAGCTGGGCAGGGGATGTAAGGGGTCGCAGAGGGCGATTTTCAGAGGCCTGCGGCGGGCAGAGATTAAATCGTGCCACAGTAAAGAGCTAATCTGTCTGTCTGTATGACTCCCGTGCACTATACTTTACTCCTCCACCCTTTGGATTCTATCCTCGTTACCATTTACTCCTGTCTATCAGGTCTCCACTGTTTTCCATTCTTTTATCCTTTTTTACCCCCTGCAACTTGTCTGACAATTCATCATGGTCCTGCAAGAGACTCAAGGTCTCATCTTCCAATATTCCTGTCACTTTGCTTGTCTTGGTACCCTAAACATGTTCAGTTTACCATCTGACTAATTTTACGACCAGGCTGTACAGGGTGAGTCACGTAACTGTATCACCTGAATTTTCTTGTAAATTATTTGTCGCATGAACAAATGTTTCAAATGAAAGTTGTTTGGTATCGAGAACATGCACTTTTTTGATATACTCCTCTCGATACCAAACAACTTTCGTTTGAAACAGTTTTTCATGAAATAAATAATTTACAAGAAAATTCAGGTGGCACAGTTATAGTCAACGTCGAGATATAGCGATTCCAGGCAGGGCCAATGCACATGAACGATATTTTGACGCACGATCTCGTTGCGATCATCTATTTGTCTTCGTTATTTGCAATTGGGAAAACGAAAAAAACATATGATCACAGCGAAAAAATATGATCCTGCATCAAAATATCGCTCGTGTGCATTGACCCTAAAACAGCAGGTATCGGTTCTGCACATTTTTTACAATTGGCATTGCGATGGGCAACTGGGGACCCAGATACGAACCAACGTATTTTTTCCTGATTCTTGCCAATTCGGGACTTCAGAGGTGGCATTTTCCATGGATTCACATTTTCAATTATACTCGTTCGCTAGTTAGCTTTCTATGTAGCTGTAAGTAACTTTTAGTAAATAGTTACTAAATCATACTCTATATTATACTCTATTACTATTATTTCTGTTTTGAAGTTCGATTTTACAAGTTATAAATTGTAAGCTCTATACAAATATTGAGCTACTTGGAGAGAATTGTCGAAATTGCATCACAGATTTAATAAAAGTATTGATTTAACCCTTTGCATTCGATTGTCTTCTCTGGGGGAGACAAAATGAATGATGGAATATCCGAACTACCGAGGGCAAAGAGTTAACTCTCGTTATAATAATTATAACGTAAAATGAATGTCAAATATTATAGAACCGACCTACTCTTATGTGGATACGAATATTCAGAATATACCAGCATTATTAAATTCCCATTAGTTACATGCATTGATCAAAGGGTACATTTTCTTTGATCCTCTGAAATATAATATTCAAGGAAGAAAAGGTATAGATTTTGATATTATATACTGTAGAATATTTCATAATATTAATTTACTTTGTTATTAGTAATCCATTATTTTATAACATTAATATGTACTTTTAATCATTTTCTCTCAGAATATATTAATAATAAGAAACATTGATGAGTTACAATTTAAATAAGTAAATTTTCTCATTTGAGAAAAGTAATACTAAAAGATATAAAAAATGGTAACATTCAAGGGGATTGGTCCCACGAGAAACATGCAAATATAAAAAGCTGATTACTTGTCAGACGGTCGAGAATCGCAACGTGCTTTTGGCTTTCCAGTAGGATGCGTTTCATTTCTGAACTTTCATACTTTCATCGTCGTTTCCTTCTTTGTTTTAAAGTTCAGAAGTTTTCACCAGGTATCTTTTTCGTTGCTACGAGACATGAATCATTTCGAAGCGATGATCTTTTATTAGTAGCTGCTGACTGATCCACGAGAATTCTTCGAGAAATTCTTAAGCCATACGCAATTCGTCTTGCAGCATCTGTTTTCATTTTTAATCTTCAAAGTAAATTAAAATTGTGAAGAGGTTTGTTCAAGAGCTTTTTATTACTAATTAAATTAAAGTAAGAAAATGGTGAAAAAGAAATGAAGTAGCTTAAATAATGTGGTTTGGCGTTCGTTCAAAATATTAAATTAATTAAAAAGCATTGTTGAATTTTTTTGCTGAGAATTATCGATTCCTTTCTATTAAACAAATAAAGAAAAGACATGTGACTAATAAATATTCTATAACTATACTAAATTGTATTCAGTAATGAAATTTTATATTGAAAGGAATCATATCTACATTTTCTATTCATGTAATTCTTGGATATTAAAAAACTGCAGTCGGTATCAGTATATTTGATCGAATTTATTGCTCCATTCATTTCGTTTACTGAGAAAATGAGCGATGAAATTGTCAAAGATATATCGAATTCAGCCTTTACTACGTGTTTAGCCGAAGGGTTGAGAGTCAGTTAAACATTTCTGAATCGTCGCCGACTTATCGGAGCAAATTGCTTTACCGAGAGCTTTCGCGCTTAAAAGCCCCTTCCCCAGTTACTCGAGAATTCAGCTTACTTAAGAATCCATCAGAGTACTTCTTCTTATTCTTTGATAACTTCCAAACACCCTGGAAGTCGCTAAAGCAACTCGCCTGGCTCTATAACTAGATCTGTCTCCTTAATTGCTACGAAGTAAACAGATTCACTGAACCTGTATATGAGACACTGACGATATTACTGTGATATTCAACCATCAAAGTTTCATCGATTGAACGTCTCGTTCCTCAGCAATTCACAAGTTGGAGTACTAGAAAGAATTGAGGAGCTTCAGTCGTCAAATGTAAAAAGGAATCATTGTCTTCGGTCTACAAAGGGTATAAAATCAACAGTCGAAGTTCTTTTTCCTCTTACTTTTCATCAATACGTGGTTGGAATCCTATCAAAGAATAAAAGGCATCTGCAGTGTTGAAGAAAACTACTTATTGAATCTTTCTCTAATATTATTTCAACCTTTTTACTGCGAAGGACGTTCATACTCATTTTGAAACCATTCATAGAAAACGTATAAGCGTATACAAACATCTTATGGCAATTTTAAAAAAATATCCTTTGTGACTGTAATTCAAGAAAACATATATGAAATCTGAAATTTTTTTAAAAATTCCCAATTAATTTACACATCTCATGTTTAATGAAGTAATAATAATAGTAAACTCAATTGTAATATAAAATCAATGCCAAATTGTGACAAAGTATGCACAGTAGTAATTTACTGTTTAAAGCATACTTTCGTATTATAATTTGAAGGGAATTTTTATTGGTAAGCAGCAAAAGATGTTCTTTACAAAATTTTTAATAGAAAGGATTACTTAGGGATTAATAATTTAAAATTCTAATACAAATTTTTATAACATGTCTACTATGTATTAATATTTTTTTCATTCTATACAACAGCTGTCATAAAAAAATAGAATGTTGAAACTTAAAAAAAAGGTATAAACAGCTTTTCTTAATTAATTGACAATATTTACATTACAGTTGTTAAAATTTTAAGCCAACATCTCAATTAGTTTTAAAGGTACAATATTCACTGTCTTGAAAAGTAGTATTTCGAGAAAATTATGTTGAAAATTTCATATATTTATATTTTTTTTGTATAGAATGAATATAATTTTGAGTAGGTACTTATACTGAATTATCTATTTGGGAAATACATAGTAAACCCCTTATCTTATATTTAAGATAAGACTGAGTATAATTTGTAGCATACACATAGTGTATTAAAAGTCTCGTACATTTCTTCAAAATGAGCTTTTATTCTTGAAAAATTTCACTTTAAAGTTTTATTACAAGTATAGGCAATATTGTGTATAAACACTGCGGTTATAACATTACGTATACATTTTTTTTAAAGAGCTATTTGGAGAATTCCGTACAACTTTTGGGGTGGTACATATCATAAAAGTTTCATTTTATTCTGTTTCGTCACATTCATAAATTGTACGCAATTTTGGAAATCATCAGAAGTATACATACATGCGACTAATAAATTGTCTACGTTCAACATTGCCTATATTCATAATAAAACTTTAAAGTGAAATTCCTCAAGAACAAAAACCCATTTTGATAAACAATATAAGAATTTCATTATACTATGTATATACTACAAATAGTCTTATTCTAAAGTCTTATTCTAAAAGCGATTTCCACGCCCGTGGGCTCTCCTTCTCAGCCCGAAACCATATCAGAATTCATCGGTCCAAGTTGGAAGGCCCATTCAATGCCTTCAATGGGCAAGATTCCACGAAAGAGGAATACATCGATGGAGGTTGTCCACGTCGATCGGCTCGAGTGGCTGTGACGCATGGCTGAAAGTCAAGCCTCCCCGACAGGCGTGCGAGTCGACGCGCTCCTGAAAACGGTGTCAAGAGTCGTCCGTGGCTTGACCTCTCCTCGATTATTCCTTCCCATTTTTCCTCCTCCTCCCCAATCTTCCGCCAAGTTCTTTCGCCTGTGGCTCGATCGGCTACGCCAATGAGATCTGCCAGGAATCCTCGTTCTTGCTCCCTGTCAGGCAGCGAGGCAAACCGGATGGGTAATTAGCTGGCTAAGCACTGGGGCACTCCCGCCTAGAGGATCCTTCAATATGCTCGTAGGTGAAGCTGTGAACGTGCTTCGAACGATGACGAATAATAAGAAACCTGCCCACGGCAGGTCCGTGGCTAATCTGGATCTCGAGCCACGGTGAATGCGGCCAGTTGTCACTTCAGTATCGCCCAGCCGTCTTTTCAGGGGTAGCTGCCTTCCAACGACCAACTAAGTGGCCCGTTCTCGACGTCCAACCCCTTCTTCCTTCGGCGTGCCCATTGCTAGGCACGTTTCACTGGTCGTTATTAATATCCTACGACGATTCGTCCAGTAGAGCGAGGGTAACGCACTTGGCCGACTCTTCACGGTGAATTTCGAGAGGAGGCTGTCTTGAGCTTGCTCTCTCGAGGGGCTCCTTCGTGCCTCTATAGGGGTGCTTTTGTCTATTGTTCTTCGACGCTCGTTGTTGCTCGATTCGCGTCGCTGGCTGGCTTATTAAGGAGACCCCGAGTCGCGTTAGGTTGCTTACTGAGGAAACATGCTGCGTTCGAGTGGATGATCTGGACGAGGAGATTGATCGGGGATGATTTAGTTGAGATTTTAATGTCGTTGTTGAGGTAGAGGGTCTGAGGGTAAGTGGGGCTGCTCTTGATGATGAGTGATAAGAAGTCTTCGGATTGGATGGTTTAGAATTCTCAAGGTTAAAGCTGTGTCTTGAGGAACTGGAAGGTGGAGGAAGTCTTATTTGACGCATTTGGGTTAATCTGTTTGCATTCCTGAAATAGACTCAATTTTTATTTTTTTTATTTATGCTTACTATATCGATTCTCATGTATAATAGTTCTAATCATTCTAAATAATAAGTGTCATGTACCATGATTTTTAAAAACCTACTTTATCTCCATTTATGGTACTAAATATATTAGTATTACTGGTACTATCTTATTTTGGAGAACACTGAAATTACAAGTAACAATCAAATATCGAAACCACAGTCAAAGCCAAAGCAATCAAACTGTCTAGCAAGGGTATCATCAATTACAAATTTTTTCAAGGGATAATGTCACATCAACTTGTATGTTATTAACAGTGAAATTCTACTTGTTTTGTAAAATATTTTAAATTAGAGGTTTGAAGACTCCATAATTAGTACGATAAATACGTTCATCAAAACAACCAGTGCGAAGTGAACAGTGTGACTGTTTCGTTCGAAGTGGTAACCCTTGAAGTGGTCACCCAAATTTTTAATGTTTTTGGGGGGTGAAAAGGAGGAGGAGGAAACAGCCTCGCTGATCTTCTTGAAGTCTCTCCTTGGTGGAGATCTGGACACTGTTAGTTCCCACAACAAAGGTTACATCTGACGAACAGTCGTCCAAGTCTCCTGAGCCTAAATGTCCACTGCATTATATGTGCAGGATTCGTGCTATGCCACGCAACAAAGACTAAAAAGGAATAGAATCATTTTCTTAAGAGAGCAATTTCTTAGAAACTTTGTCCCAAAAATTCATAAATGCACTGTATATATAATTTCCTTATAATGATGTTTGTTCTGATAAAAACGTATTATATATTAATCATAACTAGCACTTCGTTTACACACGTTTCTTATATACTTATTTTTAGGGATGCGTGTCAATTTGACACACGAACAAAACCATACATTTTCTTCAAAACACAGCATAGTTATAAACTATTAACTTAAACACGAAACTGATAAATAAAAAATGGAACAAAATATTAAATTATTTATTTTAAACTTATCATATTTATAGAAACAGTGCTGCCAGGTTTCTCCTATCAGATATAAGGTATCGAGATTTCAAAGTATCGCCGCTCGCCACATAGTGTATTTTACTTTTGACGATTACTTTCTCGAAGAAGTAATTCTTTTATTACATCTAGATTTATTCCTGCAGTAATGCTTCAGTGAGTGAAGCCAATCTACTAACATAAATGCTTATTATACTATTGCGTCAAATTGACGCGTATCCATAGAGACAGGTATACCACACAGAGAATTTCAAAATTAGAAGGTTTTGAACAAAATAAATTGAATATACATTTGTATCGATCAATGGATAAAAGTCAATATAAATGCCAGAAAATAAATGTAAACGGTTTACGTAATTTTCCTCATAAAATTCGAAATGCATCGAAATGACGTGGAGTGTTAAATGCAACGTTAAATTTCCTCTGCGAGTGCGTGCACGGTGCATCTGTTATGCAATGACGAATGGTCAGCGACGTCGACGCGTGCCTCAAAGCCGACGCGACGAAATGCGAGCGACTAGAAGTGTGTTCGTTGCTGCGAATTCCACCTGAGCAGAGACGGCAAGATGCTTGGTGCAGCGGTGCATTGCACGCGCACGCGAGCACATCCCCTGCATAGTGGTCATTGCGGTGCAGCGATGCTATGCAACTGCATACGCCGCGTCTGCATGAGCCACTGTTCGTCGACAACGATGGAATCTAAGAATGGAATTTAGACGATGATTCGATGAAACTTGGAGATTCCAGAATGGGGAATGAAGATTAATACTGGTGGAATTTTTTTGGCCTGCTTTCCATCGTGCTTTAATTTATTAAAGCTTTACCTTACGCTTTATTTTTCATGCTTCATTTCTTTCTCGCGGTACGTTATTTTAACTCAGCTAAAGTAGATTTAATGCTGTATTACAATGGAAGGTTACGAGTGAATGTAATTATTATAAAAAATAATTTATTCTACAGATAATTCAATTGTTTTGAATTTACATGAGATTTATGGAACGTGAATCTTGTCAGAAAGAAATTTTGTGATAAATGAAGTGTAGGTAATAACTCTAGGTAATAACTCTATTTAGAAGTCTGAGTGCAGGTAACTCTATAAAGCTAATTAAATCTGGAATCGTCCATGAATTACATGTATCTGTTTTTATTTTTTAATATCTACGTAAAATTTGTACGCTTTACGTACTGTAACATTACTATAGCGGTTATCTGTTAAATGATCTTTTGAAACGAAATGCCAGTTATTTAGCTTTTATGTATACTAATTAATAATGTAATTTATGTGTGACTAAATATATAATTAAAGACAACGATACATTAATACGTACTTCGCGGCAGAGGCTGTCCAAGAACTGTTGAAAAAATAAGATAAAAATAGAATACAATTTTTTTATAGCGTACTTTGTTTTTGAGAAAATTGATTTTGAATTTTAACCAAAGGTTATCGAAGTACAGTTTTAGGTATTTAAAGGGTAATCAAGACGACAGAAATGTTTTTAGTTTCCAGTGGAGAAAGTCAACAGTTGCTCAGACACTATGTGTGTTGTTTACTGCTCACAGTGAGTGTAACAAAGTACAATATTAATCTCTTCATAGTATAAAACGTAAAATCCCATCATGTTTGTATTAAAATTAAAGTAATTTTTCAGTCAAGAGGTTAAAATGTTTTAATTTATATTTTCGACTCTATATACATATATACATTGTATAGCTCCGAGTTCAGTTGTGGCGTAAGGGTTCATAACTGAGATAGCAAATAGATTATATGTAACTTGTACAATAATATTTGAAGTCAGTCATTTCGATCATTTTGATAGCTTCAACATCACGAGTTAGAAATTAATTTTTTGTTTATTCAGTAAGCTTCAACCTATGATGAGAAATCTAGTTACTGATCAGAACTCAATTCCTGGTCAGTTTGATATTTAAATACATCTGTGAAATTTACTTTCATTAAAATTTGTTTCAAAGAATTAGTAAACAATTATTACCTATTGTTATATTTATACGTAAAATTTAATAACTGGCTGCGAGACATAATTTAAATAATCAGCTACTGCTCCCTTTATATATTTTACTTCAAGAACTAAATAATGACTTAATTATTATTATTTTCGCACACTTTCAATAACAAATTAAAGATGACACATAGATTTATATGAATAACAAAGAATGTTTTCGATTTGGTTAATTTTTTTCTGAATACATTAGGAAAACGTGAAGTTAGGCGATGAATGTAAGTGATCAGGAACTGGGTCCTTGACGGTACTAACGTCAGAAAAGAATATTCAACAGAGCTTACTCAACTTCTCTTTTTATCTTTCCATTGGATATTTTGGCACTTATGTTAACAGTTTAAAACTGTTCCCAATGGGATGACTAGCATCCATCACAGTTTTCGTATTCAGAGAGAAATTCATTCATTCTCTCGTCGTTTGGCTGCCACAGTTGATCCCTTTTACATCTCGACCGTAAAACTTCGGTTCTCCATCGATGGAGAGCGTTCCATAAAGCCGGCGAGAAAATCCTGTCGCGTAAAACACGAGCATCGAGGACTTTTACGCCCTTGTACCTGCCCTATTTCGCTAAGCTAGTGGAAATTCCAGAAGAATGCGTTCGCTTCGTATCTTTCGAGAACGACGAAGGAAAGCGCCAGCCAGATAGCTGATCATCATCCTTAGAACAAGGCTAGTGTCGAAAGGATGTGATGGAACTTTAGTCACTTTATAAATCCTGTAATATTAGCTTGACGTTTGAATTCGCTGCGATTTAATCATTAGGTATTTTTTTGTGATAAGAAGAATGTAGAACAGGTTAATCAATGTAAATTTAGAAATAGTATAGGATAGTGCTTTCTTCCATTTCTAATTTATTGATCACAATATTTAATAGTCGTGGATACATACATTTATATTAAACTTCGTATGGAACATGCAAAATCCTGTTACATTGGGACAGTTTTTGACTCTGCATACTGCAAGTCAGGATTAATCTGCAAGGAAAATAATATATTTAAATACATTATTGTGGTTCTTAAGAAACTAAGCTAACAAAATAGGTAACAATTATTTACTAATTTATTGGAACAAATTTGTATCAAAACAAACTACATATATGTATTTAAGTACTAAACTGATAAGGAATTGGGTTCTGATCAACAACTAAGTCCTTCATAATACAATCATTTATATCAACACTTAACTGTCTTCAATAAATGTGAATAGTGTTAAAAATTACTAACTTACTAGAGTACAATTTAAAACTAAAACTAAACTAAAAACTAAAGAAAATTTTCTCACTTGAAAATAAGGGACCAAGAAAATACAAATCCATATGATAATACTGTAGTTAAAAAGCTTAGACTCCGACGTCTCAAAAACAAAACCATGTGACTTAGACCATTTTGCCTTACAACCAGAGTTATAGGCTAATCCATCCAGACTCTTCACTGTCTCATCGAGACTCATCGCGCCCCCTGTTCTCACAATATCAATCGTAATTGCATTTGCGATCGTAATTACGATTGCGACTCAGTATGTGTCGGAAAATTTTCGAAGATACGAACCAGGCTGTTTTTCTCCCGTTTTTCTCGCCCCTTGGCTCGATTAAGTCGTCGGAAATCCCGTGGCAGCGTGTTCATCTGGATGGAACAACTTTTCAAATCCTCCCCGAACGGGACCAGTCGAACAAAAACATCGTTAGGGCGTCGCGAGTCGCTGCCACGGTGGGGGTTGCGGGCGAGGGGGGGGGACGACAGTCGAGGGGGTGGAGGCTTTGGCCGAGCCGAAGAGCAGGATTTCGAAGCGGAGGCTCGAGGCCTCCAGCTGGGTTGGGCAAACTGACCCAGATAGGTGAATAGTGAATGCACCCTCTGCGCAGAGGGGACGCTCGGAGCCTCCAGTTCGCGGAAAATACACCCTCCATCCCTTCCCAGCCGGATGCTACCCTCTGCGGGGGTGGACAATTGCGATCCCGAAATATGAATCACCAGCGCTGCTGCACGCGTAAGCACGTCAGCCGTGTTTACAACCGTTTTGGGAGGGGGCACAGGCTTCCCCAAAGGGGTTGGAGAAGAATGGAAATGTCGACGAGAGGGGCTGACCGGAAGTGGTTCCAGTAACTTGGCTCTGTTGGGGGAAAAATGGGGAGGGGAAGTTGCGACGACACTTTTCGCTCGTTAACCCGTCGAGAGCTGGACGCTTTTTTCGCTATTTTTCTCCCCCGCATTTTTGTTTTAGAGAGGTGGCTGGGAGGGGGTAAAGGGTTTGTCGGAGGTCGACGGTTCGACGGAATTGTAAGGAACATTTGCGAGGAAGCGAGGGTGGGGATTTTGGTGAATTAAACTCGAACGTTCACGAGCTTCCCTTATTCTTTTTTTTTTTTCTGGAGGGACTTTTTTCAGTGTTTTGTACGAGTATAAACACATGTGCGCATATATGTAGGGTTCTTGTTCATATTTATGTGCCTGTACCTCATTCTTTACTGGATGAAAATCATTTTTAAAAACAAAAATTTTGTACATAAGCTGAAGAAATATTTTTCTGGTTTAAGCTTGCATGTTAGGCTTTGTCTTATTTGAATGTCGTACAACGATAAAATTGTTTCTTCGTTTTATTAAAATGATAGGAATTTAGTTATGTTACGTTGTAAGTGAAGGAAATTTAATAGTATAAACTATTTCGAATAGTATGTTAATAAATGGTAATCGCCTTTGTTTTTCGGCTCTCCTGAAGAATAATAAAAAAGTACTTGAGTTACTCTGGCTCTGCAGTACAAATATAAAATGTGACTCGCGTAAATGTTATTTTTAATACATTACTGTCATGTCACATGAAATCACGTTATATGTTATAACAAATTTGTTTCATATTATAGCAAAGCAGGTCTAAAGCAAGGAAAAACCTTAGCTCACACTATGGATTTGCTGTAGCATATAATGTGATTTCACGTAACGTGATAATAGTGTGTTCGCCCCTAATGTGTTCACTTGCATACTGTCGACGTGTGCTGATCTCATAGATTTGTTGCATGTTGCACATTGAATTAGGACATAAAGTTGACACATGAAATTAGAAAAGAGTATTACATTTTTAGTAAAAATTCTTTTTTAAAAATGTTTTCAATCTGAAGACAGAGAAATATGGATAAGTACTTTATTTGTAGTGGGTCTAGAGCTAAAAGCTTACAGAGCGATGCTAGAATTTAGGTACAAAATTGAATTAGTTGTTCAATTTGAAGTATTTGCTGTTTGCAATCCTAGTGCACTCGAGGTTCATTCACACCACCAGTAAGGATCACGTAAAAACTTTCAAAACATGATGGTGATAGAGGTGTTGCAACGTCAACAGCAACGACACGAAACCCGCCGCTACGACTATCGATTTCGAGCCTGTTATTGGGTCATAACGAAAAAGACCGTGTCAGAGAGAAAACAAACAGAAAGAAACCCTGTGCGAGCAGAAATTTGTGATATACGAGGATGGCCTTGTTGGGCCATTTAAACGATCTATTCGCTTCGCGAACGGAGAGGATGTTTTAAACAAAACATCGATAGATTAGGTGGCCTTTGTGGTTCACAATAATGTGTAGGTAGCCTGTGTGGTTTACAATAATGTTTAGATAGCGTAGACAATAAAGGTAATGAATACTAATTCTTTAAAATTAAAAAATAAAATTAAGAATTACCTTCTTGCACATATCAAACAATAATAATCATTGAAATTGCGCTACCTTACACATATCTATCCTTTTGGTTTAATTATTACATGAGAAGTAATTATCTGTGTTATTCATCATTAATTTCATCCAAACTGCATTTCATCCAAACTAAAAAGTTTTAATTCGCCTTTACACTTTTCATTCTGAATGAATCATGGGCGATAATCACCAAAGTGAAAAGTTTGAATTCGCCTTTACCAATATCATACATATTGCAGTTTGACTCTCAATTTGAAATTAATTTCCCAACCGTATAATCTTCTAATTATGTTTACCAATATATTTCTCAAGTTCTTATTCTGCCCACAATTGTTCGTTAATCTTCTAACTATATCAAATTCCACTTCGTTTCCTCTTCATACTTGCACAAGAAACCAAACACACTTTTCCAGGCGAAAATAATGAAATTTATATCTGACTGAAGTCGTAGCCCAAGGAAATCAGACTGGATAAACTGAATTCTTTAAGCGCTGGACTTCTTACCTCCGCTCCCTCGATGTCTCCTTTTTATCAGGCTCATCCGCCGACATTTCGCCTGGATGAAAGAGCCATCGAAAGAAACGTTGATAATACAGAGAAGGGAGCGGTAAATAACGTCCATAAATTAAGAAAGACAAATATAATTGGGCCAGGCGAGCGCCAAGAGGAAAGTTGAAGCGGTAGAAATAGCCCGTGGCTGGCGATTCTGGAGCTAATTAATTAACGAAGCAAAAGCTAAAAGAGTCGTTGTAGACGTTGTTGGACGTCTTTCGGTCGCGGCGAACTCGCTCCGCGGAATTTCATCGGTCGGAGTGCAACTTTTCGCGAAACGAGTTCTGAAGAGCAGCTGCCAGTTCTCTCGCAAACGGGAAACTTCGAAATTTGCCTTATTCAGAAATTTGAAAAGAATTCGAAGAATACTTAAACGATTTCCGCCTTTGAGAAATTAGTACTCCTGGGCATCTTCTGCTGCCAACGAAAAACTGGACCGTTCACCCTTTTAAAACTATTCTTCCTCGAATAAGAAGTCTCTTAAGTTCCCTCTTCGAGAACAAAGCATATAGCAAGTTTTTTCAGGGACAGAGAATTCCAAAAGCAGAAAATTCCACTTCCTTTCGAGAGCAGCGACCATTCTGAACCATGCCACCATTCTAAAATATACACTTGGAATCCCAACCGCCTAGCCTTAAGCAAACTCTCCGATGACGAGTCCCCAAGGCGAGGAGAACATCGTTTACAACCTCGTGCTCTCGATTCTAATGAAGCCAAGTTGGGCGATGCTTCTTCATTAAACGAAGACTCAACGCGTCGTCGGCTCGAATTCCCTCCGTGGGAAGCTCCAAAGAATTTCCAGGCCTGCGAATTCCTACCCCTTGGGTATCTGGAATCCCGCCCTGTCGAAGAACAGCAGTAGTAGGAGAGCCAAGGCATTCTCTTCGAGTTTTCGCATCGTGGAATCTTCTCTTCTGCTTCGTCTGATCGGCAACGGGCTTACGGAAGCAGACGAAGCGGGATAAATCGTCTGACAAATAGAGTTTTCGGTGTTTGCTTCAACCATCGTGATTGCTGTGATTCTTCATCATTTCCTGAGCACTGGGGGTTTCTGGGCGATTCAATTGGTGGGAATTTATGTGATGCAGAGTAATTTCTAAATTGTGTATTGTGTGAAGCTGGTTACTTGGAGAATTGTAGAACATAGAAGTAAAGGTCGAAATAAACTGAGATACAATCACAGACTTCTGTACAGGGTGCCCCAGGTTTTAACGTCTAACTTTATCAGTGCATTCTCTGAGTATAAATAAGAGAAAAATGTTACATAAACATAAATTGTTTAGAGCTTCACCTAAAAATTATAACATGAAAATGAAATCTGTACCTCAGAGTCAGAGTAACCCATCCTCGAGTAAAACTTTCTTCCTCTAAATACTTTCAAATTACAACGAACACAGCAGCAAGAATCGTAGTAACGAAAAAGTATTGTACATTCCATAATTATTAAAATAAACATGCCCAAAGTTGGCCAATTGTTCGTAGCGGAAAGAAGACTTCATCTCGCGGCCACTTTTTACTTCAGTCCTTGGCACAAGACTCTATCAAGTCTCCTGATACTGATTCACCATTAACGATTCGATATAAGCTACACTTATGTTACTCCAAACTCTTTCCAAGTCAATTTCCCCCACCCTAAATCACACCAAACATGTTTCCCACATTTACTTCAATTTATTTCGACTCAACAGTCGAGCCCACCTCGATCTCTCGATTGTTCAAGAAAATATTTTCAAACATCTCCAAAGCTTCTGCCTCCCATTTCTGAAAACTCTCGAGGTCCTTTTACAAAGTTGCTCCTGCTGCGTCTTCAAAATTCCAATATGTCGAACGTTCAAGCTCCGTCGATGCTCGAATCAAGCTTCCCAAAAGAGAGAATTGATCACGCAAGTTGCTTCAGTCAGCCAGTTTTCTACTTTTTCCCGCAGGAAGGCAGGTTGATATAATGGGCTGAGTTCGTCACGGGGAACGCATCTCCCGCGAATATCGGCAAGTTTCGAGCGAGGCTGCCAAGAATTCGCCTGGAATTTCGTCGTCTGTCACCTTCCGGCTCCGCTTCGATTCGCCTCCCTCGCGTCGCGCAAGTTTAAATTGTTTTCGAAACAACCGCGACGGCCCGCGAGCTCCAGCGTCGCTCGACGTGCAGTTGCGATTCGTAGGGCTCGGAGAAAATCGAGGCTGAGGTAAATAATTCCACTTAATGGATGGATTCGATTTCACGCCGTGGCTCTTTTTACGGAGCAGCGGATCGCGAGATACTACCTGTTTAAAACAATTGATTGTCTGTGCTTTTGTCGACATCCTGTTACGTCTTGGCTACGCTGCTGGGGATAAATAACAGTATAATATATGAGGTTTAAACTACTATTGCCTTCCTAGGGATCGACGGAGTATTTATGATTAGGAATTAGTTGGACTGGTCGTTATTTGAGGCTTGTTCAGATTAGTCGAGTGGCTTGAATTCAAGCAGCTTATGTAAGTGATTTGAAGCAACTTGACCAATGTGAATGTGTTACTTTATCTGACTTGAAATATTCATTCAAGTTTCTGTTTCATTGAGACACGCTTAGATCAGTCAAGTTACTTGAATTCGAGTAGTCTGAATGCAAGTGATTTGGGCCAATTTGACCAATGTGGACGTGTTATTTTACTTGACTTGAGATAATATCCTTTTAAGCTTCGAGTGAAGTTGACGTTCTTTCAACTTTTCCTTGCCTTGGAGTACACATTGATTGATGTGTACTTATACTATACAGGGCAAACTTAAAGCAAATCGATAAAGATGTGAAGGTGAAGGTAGCTGTCAAGAGTGCATGATTTGTTTGAAAAATTCATAACCAAATAACCAGCACGTATCACTGTTTCTGTATGACAGCTTGAATTCAAGTTACTTTTGAAGGGCAACGCTTATGAATGATTATCGAAATTTACTGGAACGTAACAATCCAAGGAAGCATTTATCATTGTCAGGACATAGTTCTACGTTTACTCTATGTTTCTGAGGATTATAATTTACAAAGATGTCGAACATGTTTTCTAAAGCAGAGTATAGGCACTCCACTTTAAACGAATTTAAATTAACCACAATCAACGCTGGCAATTTAAATTGCAAATTACTGAACCGAGCAAAGTGGATTAAGGCGTTGAATGTGTTAATAATTTTAAATCCAGTAATCATTTTCGAAGCACGGAAATACCGCGAGATTATGAGAGGCCAATTTGAGGGATAACCGAATTGGAAAATCTCAAAATTGAATTTCCTAATCGTCGCTTCAGGTTCGCCTCGAATCCCTTTTAAAAATCCAGAACGTCCGAGAGCTTTTCGAAATACTGCCAGCGCGGTTGGCTTCAATTCTGTTATACAAAATCGAAGGCAAAGTTTGCCTATAGATAACGAAGCTCGGATTTTGGGGGATGTTTGAGTTAATCAATTTTTCGCGTCGGTTTAACAGCTCTCCCTACGCCCTCGGTAAAAATCGATCACTCGGGATACGACTGGTAATTCCCTGGGGAATTGTTCTCGAAAACGGGAGTCGATTGTACGATTGTGGACGATCTGACTATCAATCAATCGACGAAAGCGTTTAATTTTCCTCGAACACCAAATCTTCGAGCATTTTATTCGCCATATAGGTAAATGAATGATGAGAACTATATAGGGGAAGTAAAAATTTTTATTTTGAGGACGCTTCGTTTAACCCTTCGAGCGTTTATCTTAGTGTATTAAAGTTAACTGCGACGAATCATAAAAATAAACGTTTTCGAAGCAATTTAATGATTTTATTTCTTAACTATTGACATTGAGTTTGATAGACTACGCGTGATATAATTTTTATTACTACACTTGTTTGGATATGAAAAACATTATGATAAAAGTGGTGAATACATGTCACACCTTGTTTCTACATTACAATTAAAATCATATTAATTTTATGAATATTTAATGTCAATAGGTTTTAATTAAAGTCTTCGTATCTTAAAATTGTCTGAAGGTTAAGTATTCATGTTGACATTATTATCTGAAATAGGTAACAAATCAGAATATTAAACTTAGTCTCAGAGATTAGGATTTGTTACACTTTATCTTATCGTTAGTACTAATTACTTTAGAGAAATCAAAATTTCTGATCCAGCAACAATTAATTAGAAGAATAATACAATAGATAGTAGACTTGTGAATCTATTTACAAGTGATTATTAAATTCAAATTTTCTAAATATTCTACAAATGTTTTCACAAGGTATTAATTAATGTTCAAATTCAGAGTGTCTTAGAAAGACATGCAATATTTGAGGAGTTGAATCTACACACTAGTTTAAGTAAAACATATCCTATGAGCAAGTGCCCTATGTACTTTACTTTTCGAGTTGTAAGTGAAATAAGAAAAGGTTCAAAAGTGTCCTTCAAGTGTGCTTCAACGCACGCAACTGCATGCTTTACTACGTCTTGTTCTTATCTAATATTTACAAAAAATATTCATGGGTGGAAACAATACGTTAGGTCTCCTAACCACAATCCATTAGATTTTTACCTTTGAGGCCATTTAAAATCCATTGTGCATTCAACACAAGTAAATGATGTAAATGAACTGCAAGAAAGTATACAAAATAGATTTAAAACTATTCGAGGAACACCTGGTATTTTTCAGCAAGTGCGAAATTTTATGTTGAGGCGTGTACGAAATTTTATGTTGAGGCGTGTACGAGCGTGTATTGAAGAACGTGGTGGTCATTTCGAACATCTTCTTTAGTCATTTATAACTCGAAAAATAATGTACGCAGAACAGTTATTCATAAGATGTTTTTTGCTTATTTCAGTACGTAGATTCAGGTCCTCATGTAATGACATGTATTTCTGAGACACCCTGTGTATGCAAACGAATTTATGACTCGTATTAAGTAAGACTAAAACCCCTACAGAAAGGCAGTAATTAAAGAAAAATGTGAAATTGAATTCTTTGTATGTTTGGATAATTTTATGTCTTGTTTTAGTGCAAAATAACAGTACAATATTTTCAGCAGATACTGCTTTTCTCCATAGTTGGACAGAGTATTCTTCTGTCCCTTTTTTCCTGAAGTACTAAAAAATGTGAGCTAATGTCAGCGCGATGTCCCCTAATTTCCCATTCTTCGATAACTCTTTTAGTAACAACCCCGCAGATGCATTACGACCAATGATAAAATGTCGGCATTCAATCTCCATAAACGAATAATAGTATAGTTGGAAATGGAATCGTAAAGATTGTTAGGGGTGGAATTTATGACGGGGGATGGAGGAAAATCTTTACTAGTCGGTCCAAGCTATCGCTTAAAATGTGTGAACAAAATGAACGCGAAGTAAATCAAGCGGCCCGTCGGGGAAACGACAAGATATACTGGTCTGTCCGTTGGAAATTTACAAGCAATATTTTTTCGCTAGGCGAGAACGAGGAGTTGGAAAATGTTTGCGGTGCCTTCTCCCTGCCCACGAGAAACTTGTTACGCTTTTTTGCGGCGATACACCTGTCTCAGGTCCGTAAAATATTCTAGAATTTCACGACATCGAAGAATGGTTGGTCGATTATTAAAGCTGTCCTGAAGATGCTCGTTCACGGTGAAAGAATAATGTACGGTCGTTCTGTTGCATCGGCACCTCGATCAATGGGACATTTGTGAAGCATTTCGATAGAGTGATAGAATGATTAACTCTACATTTTGAATTTCTTTAAATTTTAGTATCGAAGCACTTTATTGGTACTTAACCTTCTATATCTCAAATAAATGTAGGTGAATATTTTTGTTCTGTGGAATTAATTGATTTAGCATATGAATGGCTCAATTATTTTTGGCACTTTATGCACGTCACACAATGTATGTATATCTGTGGTTGTAAGGCAAAACGACCTGTGTCGCATTCTCAAAAAAATCGAGTTAAAGTGTTAGTTAACATGTAGGATATAGAATCTATATTTTTAGTAAGAAGAAAGGGGATTAAGAGAATTTTTCATGTAAAAATAAGGGTTCAAAAAAATACAAGTCCATAAAACAGTAACGAAGCTAAAAAATTTAAACGTCAGTGTCTCGAAAAACACATGTGATTTAAGTTGTTTTGCTTTACAACCACAGAATTGTGACGTATGAAAGTATTAGGGCAATTGTAATGAGACAATATTTAGCATTTAATAAGACGAGAAAATAGAGCTCGAAAGAACAATCAAGTTACTGTATAAATTTTCTTTAATAATTTATTCATACAGCAAGTAATTTACGAGTAATTTGCAATAATAGATTAAAAAGGGGCATTCTGTATACATTTATAATTCACTTTTCAGTACTACATACATATGTATGTATACATGCATATACATATGCATACAAGGTGTTCCATTTTAATCTGTAATTTTTGCAGATTACTCGTAAATTACTTGTTATATGTGCAAATGGTTGAGATAGGTTTGAATGATTTGGGGCGAAATATCTATGAAGAATTCTCCCGCGTAACAAAAAAAGAGGAGGTTGAATAATTTAAATGGAGATATACTTTGTTGCAACTCATTTTTTCACAAGGAGACTCGTGGAAGAATCCTTTACAGACTTTTATAAAAGATCTTCGATATTTGATATTAACAAAATTTTTTATATTTACTGCAAAACTCTCGCAAAGTATTCCTATTTTACTGAACAGCTGTATTTTTGCCAGTAAACTATCCACACATTTCCTATCAGTCAAACTGAATAATATATCTACTTGGAAATACAGTGTAAGTAGTATAGATCAATGAATTGTCAGCCGCCTGGAATCAGTAGTAAACACCAGATCGACTCTAATCACCAACGCAACTTCATCAAAGTATTCAACTAGCTGGACGCGTAACATCGCCTACGATAATCAATACTTGATTCGAACTCCGAAGCAAGTGGTGCCAGACAATGACTAGTCAGACGCTTGCTAAAACACCACGATTGCGTTCACTACGATTTCCAAGCAGAACAATTTGACGTTCTGCATTGAGATGTACGACTATTGCTCTAACTACGCTAGATAATTGTTTGAACTACTTGATAACTACGCACAATTATCCAGCTGTGTTAAAAATTCGCAATATCCTTAGGAAGTGAGCAAGTAGCACGTGCTTTGTTTAAAATGAAGACTCAGTGACTATAATGTTGCAAAATCACGTTAATGATTAATTCACAGAATTTTTGTATACTAAATAAAGAGAATATAGTTCCCAAAATTATTTTTGCTTATCAATAAGCAAGTAATTGCTAGGGTACCCTAATTACCCTAGTAATTCCTAGGGTACAGTTGTCCAGCAACTCTGCACTCTTGGCTAAATCTATGGCCACTTAGAAAACATTCTGACTCTCATAATACTCTAAGCTAACAATAATCAGAATATGATAATTCTCATACACGACGATCTACTGCCACGTTAAATGTTCTTGAAATCAGCGAGGCCCACATCTGAGACTTTCCTTGTAAATTGATTTTCCGAAATTCCCTTGGTAAGAGATTTTCAGAAGGAAATCAGGGGATAGCACAGTTCGCATCAATTTATCGTTCGAGATAGGGAGGATGGCCAAAGTACGTTCCAGCCAAGGATTTGAAGCGGCGTGGCGCGTGTATATATCGAATTCCGAGTAGCCGGCGATGATTCGCGGGAAATTGGAAAAGTTACCTTTTATCGAGTCGGCCCCGATACACGGCCGCTGCCCTGCACAAAAATATTTTATTGGAAATTGGAAACACTGGTGGGAAGGGCATGGGCGAACCTCCGTTTCAGGGACCCTCCCTTCGCTCTCCTTTGATAGCTGTTCTGCGTTTGATTTTTCGCTGCTGGGCGTCGAATCGATCCTCCGTGAAAGCCGAACTCGCAGCCTGACTCGCTCTAATTTGGCGGCTTTAATTCGAAGTCCGAAAGCTCCGAAAATTAACACGTTAATTGCCGAGGGACCTGGCGAGATCTTGCGAGTTACATGGTCAGGGACCGCTGTGACGCTTAACGTATTAAGTTCGCCAAACTTCCTCCATTATCTTCTTGATTCCTCCACATTGTGCGTCCATAAGTCGGCGCCTAGATTACGCTAGTAACCTGGAGGACAAAATTATTAAGGGCCACGACATCCTGACAATTTTAACGAATCGAAAGTTTCTTCGTGAAACCATTGTTACAACTGTCGCGGTAATAATTTTGAATAATAAGACAAATAAAAATGTAGGTAATGTTAAAACTGAAGGTCTGTTCTGTTAGTATGTAACAGAATGCTGTCACATTAAAATAAATGTCGCAGTATTTGAATATTTAAGACGTCAAATGTCCTAATAAGTGAGCAAGCTAAAACTGCCAGTTCCAATACTTAAATTACGAAGAACCAGTAATTGAGGATACTGTTTTATGACATTAGTTTTTATTTTTAATTAGATGTGCCTAGTACATTAGAATTTAAGCCTAAAATTCAGTAAAATTAGCGATATTTGAGGTATCGAGAGATGGTCAACTACTGGGACATTTACCTTAAATGTATTTTTTTCGACACTAGTAGAAAATCTATCATATGACACACGATTTGTCTGACAGTGGAACTATTGTAATATTGAACAGTATGTCGAATGAAAAATTAAATTTTTTCTTATTTTTCCATTACAGCAGAGTTATTCTTATAATTATTGAAATTTTAAAAAATTCACACACCCTTGAATATGATTAATACATTTAGAGAAAATATATTTTCATACTTTAATAACAACCATTAATTTTTCAATCTTTCCTCATTTGTGAATATGTACACAGCAGTTTGTTGCATATACGTATGTATCTACATCCTATATACAGTAAAAATTCCATTTTGATCAGACGAATAGTTTTGCCAGTACAAATCCCTGAAACAACCTTTATTAAAATAGAGACTTAAACCCCTTGCGGGATGGCCTTCACATTCAATTAGAGAATATCCTTCCTTTTCAACCATACGTTTCCCAATCAGCAGAATCCCATTTCAGGTAGTAATATTTTATTTTGCTTTCTAATTTCGATCGAAGTCCATTTGAATAGCCAGAAATAGCTGCGGAGGCGGTTTCGAGTCGCGGCCTCTCTGTCGAGAGGCTCTCGTGAATCGATTAATTCGAGAGCCAGTGGAACGTGAAAATTGATACGAGCTATAAAACCGTTAATCTTCCCTCGTAAATTCGCGTACGAGTAGCGAAGTTCGGCCGAGAAACCGCGGCTACGACACTTTTCCAGTGTTCGTATTCCAGGCTGGCTGGAAACTCTCTTTCTGGACTCGTTTCGAGCTCATCCCCGAAGGGAACTCGGCCGAACCATCGAATATCGAAGCCGAGGCGGGACAAAGTTTCGCTCAAGAATTATTTCGCGAGCGTACGCCCCGTCCCTTCCATCCTTCCCTGCAGAAACAGAAACTGTTGCAGTGTCGCGTCGAAATTAAATTGTAAAAATTTGATTCCGACTGGAATTCGTATTTCACATAATAGTTTCGCGACGAGTGAATTTTGAAAATGCAAAGGTCGACTGGTTTTCGAAGAACTAGCGGCTCTTTTATCCGTAATCGAGGTTAGCTGCAATGCAAAGAAGTTCTGAGTTCGCTCGATTTCCATTTTCCTCTTCTAGCCGCGTCAAAGAGCAACCTATTTCGGAAAAGGCGACTCAAAAAATTCCTTGGTTATTTGATTCTCAGAGATGTGGTATTTAGCTGGTTTCACGGCGGTCGATCGTCTCTGCTTCGCTGGCAGTTCAATTTCGCTTTGAGTGTCTTTTTCACCTCGATATGCTGAAGTTCAAAGGTCCTCGAAGGGCTACTTGGAGAGTTCTCCGGCCCTTCAGTTTCAAAGCTGCATGCGTTTTTAATTTCCCTCTTTGCAAGCAGTTTTCTGTGACGCTTTGGCCTCGAAGCTGGTGTTAAACAGTTTGATATACTTGATTTCTCAATCTGTCATTTGTGAAACACTGCCTCTTTCGTTGATTCAGTGTTTACAAAGAAATTGGAATTTGCGTTTTAAGAAAACGAGCGATCTACTGACGAAAGAGTTTCTTTGTTAACAGTGTAATTATAAACGGTGGTAAGGGAATGTAGATTACACGCAATTAACATTATGTATTTTTCTGGTAAACAGGTCATTTTTTTACCCGTGCTGAGACTTTCGTAATACATATTATAGAACAACTTTTCCTATTAAAATTGGTTTTTATTTGATCATTAATTAATATGTAAATAGTGTTAAACTAAAATACTTGGAAAAAATTTTAGGAAAAATACGTATAAATGTTCTTTATTCGTTTTTTTCAAATTGCGTTTGAGAATTAGTAATTGTCAAGAAGATAAGTCTTCAAGAAGACAATCATTCTATTGGTCTACGCTATCTAGATCAGACGCAAAGAAATCAGTACAATAAGTTCCAAGTCAGGTACAGACAAATCAATAGAATAAATTTTCAATCCACCACCGAGATAAATCAGTAGAATAAATCCCAGGTCAGACACAGCGAAGTCAGAAGAATAAGTCGGAAGTTAGACAGAGCAAAGTCAGCAGAATAAATTCTACGACACAACAAAACTAGTAGAATAAGTTCCAAACCAGTACACCAAAGTCAGTAGAATTTGCATAATATAGAATTATGTATTCTATCGTATAGAATAAGCATTTTATCAGAAATTAATAACTGTGTAAGGTAGGCTCAAAACACACTTTTATCATTCTTGACTTTCGTTTCATTATAGGGTACAGAATCGCCCTCTATTTCTGGAATCTGTCGTCAAACAACTTGTATAGCAACTGAATACAACAGTGTAGCGTTTTATTAATACCCTTAACTCACATTTATTTTACAGCACACGATTATCACACTGGATCATTTAGACTCGGTTGAATTTTCAAACACCTACTGTTAAAAAAATAACAGTGATATTCGATCGAAACAAATTTGGAATATAGTTTGATAATACAGAATACATTTCGATGATAAAAAGTTAACAAATGGTGTTATATGTTTAAAGAAATTCTTAGGGCAGTAAGCTCTAACGAAAAACAGTTTTCGTAAAAACATTTGTTTCGGTGCACATTTCAAAGGAAATATTCATTTGCTGTATTACAATATTGTAAAAGGGAAATTTTTGAGTAAAAAATGAGTGTAATTATATACGCAACAAAATTTATCAGCAGAAACAGTACCACACATTCTTCTTTTTAATTATTAATATAATAGAATGACAAGTGAGGGTTAATCATGTATAGACTGTAGTAGCTCTTTCATTACAACTTCCAAATACAATTAACGATTTTAAGAAATATTCATAAATGAAGTAAAAAAAAATAGTACATTCTTTGACATAACACTTTAATTATGCTCGCAACGAAAGAAGGATTAATTATTTCATAAACTCTTTTTCATATCTGTTTTCATTTCACGTTGTTTCAGGGGTCGCACATGGCATCAGATGTTATAAATGTGGACAGTACAACGAAGGAGTGGGTAGCATCACGCCCTGTATCAATTACACTGCTCACATGCATCTGAAGGAGTGTCCACCGTCGGCCGAGTGGTGCATCGTAAGTGGAATTCCCATATGTTCTCTACTGTATGCTATGTATACACAAAGCTCGTATAAAATAACAGATTAACCTGGCACGTAGAATTACGAGATATCCAGAGGTCTTTAGACGAGAATGGTGTATATGTCTTAGATACTCCTGAAAGATTTGCATATTTCAAGTCATGGTATTCCGTTCCTCCTCGCTGGAATTTCATGCTCCCTCTTCTAAAGAGCCTCCCATATACAACTTAAAAGCAAGCTAAGAGAAACTTAAGAGCGAAACGATAATCAGGAACTATATTGTAGCCTATTTATTGCCACATAATTCCAGAAAATTCTTTAAAGTAGGTACTATAGTAGGTACTATAAGCAAACTATTATAAGTATAGTAAAATGGGTACTATAAATAAAGTAATATTAACATAATAAGATGGAACCTAGTCTAAAATACTTGGCTATTACATGTAAAAGAAATGTGGGTGTTAAAGTTTCCTTGACCCACATTGTAATCTTCATTACTAACATTGTTTAACCCAATACGATCCTTTTAATACACTTCTTTCAAAAATTAGGATAAATTATTTTGCTACATATTACGTTCACTTATTATTGTCAGTTTAATGATAAAATCCCTGGAACCTCGAACCAAATGTTACAATGAAAAATAACAGTCTCCTACGATTTCCTATTTTTCACGGTTCAACTCGTGAAGAAAACAGCAAATTTCATCTCCGATTTCTTCTGAAATAATATTCGCCGACATAATGCATCTTCGATTCTGGGGATACCGAAGGCCTCGTGAATATCAACAACTTCGAACTAGAAGTTTGATGAACTGGAAGCGCGGGAAACCGTGATTCGAACTGGTGAAAAAACCGTGAATCTCTCGCCGTCGCGTCGCGGCGCCGATCGTTTGACACCTTTCCAAGCTGGGCCGTAACAAACGACGTTATTTACCCCTTCGACTGTGTTGGATTCAGCGAACAGATTGGCTCCGACGGCTTCTGCAAGTTTGCACGTACCATCGCCAACGGTTCTCGTGTTCCCTTCCCTCCAGCGCTCGTAAAAAATTCTTCGAACGTTGCCTGTGAAGCTTTGATGCCCTCTTGGCACTAACAATCTCCCCTTTTGTGCTCCACGATCCCTCTCCTTGCCTCAAAGGCTTTGAAAACAAAGACTTGACAAAGAATTTGAATTTTTTGCGTCGAGGTAAATCACATAAAAGAGAGGAAAGTCGTGAAGAGTGGAGGAGCCAGATATAAGTGACACGTAGTTTCTTTAGCTACTGTGATGTAAGTTCGTGGGGTGAAACTGTCCTCGAAAGTTTCACCCGTCTGATGCTATCTTGACAACTATTCGAAGCGCTAGGAAGTTTTGTGGATGAATGTTTTACAGGTTTTTATGAAAAGTGACACGGTGTACTGGCCAAGATGCAGGACCTCGACTTCCTGTTGCCGAAAGCGGTTCCTTTTGAACCAAGCATCACTATTATACTTATCTCTCAGCTGACATTTTGAGGTCACAGCATTCATATTAATCTAACACTTCATATTTAATATCGTAGATATTAACCAAATTTACGAATAAATATTAATAACACTTAAGAAATACACTATGACATGGATAAATATCGACGAATAATTTAAAAACTTGATAAATTAGAAAGGTCTGAATTTTTTCTAAACCTACCATTCCATATAGTAAAAAAAATATTTCACGATATCAGGAATTTTTTTACGTACATAGCTTCAAAGAGTAACATCTATAGGGCTTCCTCTTTAGTGCTGTTATTCAATTTTCATCCCAGATCATGGTGCACAGTCACGTACTCTTAGGGCAAGGCATCTCCTCAACTTGCTTCTATAATGCATATGTATGTACATTGGAACGATTCACTCGGTGCAACCACAGATATTCATTGAGACAGATATAACGGGAATTCCTGATTAGCTCTGCACAGCAAAACAGGGCCATGTATCTTGACTTTCATCAGTGTAAAAGGCGACCCAATCGATTGGCGGTATCTTTGTGATCTGTGGAAGGCAATGTCCGAACGTCCACTGCACCTCGACGACTCTGTGAAAGCATTATTTCATGCAGCTTAGAATGAGGTTACTCTCAATAATCTGTTAGATCTTGGTTAGCTATTCTATTACGTAGGTAATGATTTACTTCGTGGAACAGACTTGAAAAGAATATTTTCTTTCTCTCGCTTGCGACACAGTTTAGTTACTGGAGTGGTTAAAGTATTTTATTTGATACAACACTTTATGTTCTTAAAGTAGATTGAATTATTAAGAGGACACTGGATTTTGATGTAATTTAAAGGAGTGTAAAAGGAGATTTGAGGTTTTCACGGTTCGCTATCGACTAACCAATTAAACAGACTTCTGATTGATGAACAATGATGCGGAACATGAGCAAATTCCACTTTCACAGTGGATCAACAAGGCATATGCTAGTATCGTTTCATTCTCTAATGAATCGGCAATGCTTGCAAAATGTAAAGATAATTTCCAAAATGACACGACTTAGTACACTCAAAATTATGAACAGTGAGAACTGTAGGTTTATATTAACCCTTAACTACTACACCTTTTAAAACTTACGTTTTAATAATCTACTAAAAGCGGTCTCACAGGCCGCTAATGTTTATTGCATTATTATTAATATAAAAGTGGCAAATAAGAAATCAAAATCTATTGTTCTTGCTTTGAACAATAATGAAAGAAGGGAAATAAATATAAATAAATAGTTAGTAGCGATCTCACTGATCGATAATAGTAGTTAAGGATTAAATAATATAAGAATGAAATTCGTAAAGTGGTAAGACATGATAATTTTGTAGAATGTATTGAACGCAAAAGCTATAAATTACGAAAGGTTTAGTTGTAACTTTAATCTAAAATAGCTTTTGACTTGACATATTAATGTTTAAACAAACTTTGGACACTTTCAAGTATATTATTTTCAGAAATATTACAAAGTAATGATATCTCATTTTCACTTGAGTCGGCTACAGGCCAGTGCGATTAACTCCAGATTTAAAATTTTTTTAAATTTTAGTATCGATACGTACTTGATCGATACGTAACTTTTTATATTTCAAACAAATATAAATATTTTTGTTTTGTAGAGTTAAATGATTTAGCACATGAAGTGGTTCAATTATTTGTAGTACGTAATGCACATCTACACAGTATACATCTGTGATTGTAAAGCAAGACGACCTATATCACATTTTTAAAAAATTCGAGTTAAAGCCTTAATTGACATGTAGACTATAGGTTTCATATTTTCAAAGAGAACAAAGGATAGTAGAAGAACTTTGTCACCTAACAATAAGGGTTCAAGAATACACAAATTCGTAAAACAGTATTGAAGCTGAAAACTTTAATCGCTAATATCTCGAAAACAAAACCATGTAACTTAGATCATTTTGCCTTACAACTACAGATATATTCTACAAACTATGAAAGAAGTTTAATATAATGGAACAAAGAATTAGTTATATAGATATAATTTATACTCGTACTTTTCAGGTCTGTAGTCTCTTGAAGAAATTTACTCTTTTTACAATTCTTCTAACAAGCATTTGTATAATAGAATTACACAGTCTTCATTTTTTAAGCTAACTACCCAGGCTCGTTAGAAAGAGAGAGAGTAATTTACTAAACAAATGTAACGAATTCAACATTAAATCCTGCATGCTCTGCAAATGTAAATCGCACCAAATTTGTTCAAATGCAAAAGGCGGGGCCAGACTCGCTAATATCGTCTCCGTTTTCCTTCTCCACTCGAGTAATTCACATTATTAAATCTTTTGATCCTCCCCGCGGTCTCGCGAGACGGAAGGAACGACATTATCCACTCCAGAGTTTCAAGACGCGAATTCGAAAGAAAGGAACCCAAGTCTAAGGTGGGTGACACTGATAACTCGTCTTCTTAAGACTCTTCCTTGAAAATTGATTTTCACTATTTCTCAAGCAAAGCATTTTCTTCGAATTATATCAGGTAGCAAAAAACAATAACGAGTGAGTGGGTGCTAGATTACTTGAGATGTTCTTAAAACCAAGGTGTTTTAATTTTAAGAATGTTTTTGGTACAAAACATCGACTGTTAAGTTGGTGTCCTAATTCACGATATTGAAATTTGGGAGTAGTTTTGTTGTAAATGGCAAAAAAAGCGCTGAAAATGATGAATGATAAAGTTGACAGAGAATAAAAAGCACATAACACGTGGGCCTCTTAGCGTTATTGGCTCTGGAATTCGTACAAAAATTTCATAGCATTAAAAAGCTACGAAATATAATCTTATAAATAAAGCTATAGGAGTTCGGTTTCGTCATTGCTTTCTGTGGCTCTAATTCGCTTTTCCAATCACGAGATTGCACCAAATTTTATATGTATAATACGTAGCTTGTAGGATTGAGATAAAGTCATATCTTATTAGAGAATATATTGAATCGATGCAGAGCAATTTTTATCAAAATTTTGCATGTCCGTAAAGAAAAAGTAATAACATCAAGTATTTTTTATTTTACATTATAATATTCCATGCAAATTTACACGAAAGTTGGTTAATATTCTGCAAGAAAAATTAAGAAAAATATGTTCTTTCGATAACATTTTAATGAATATTATTTGAACAAAATAGTTTCTCTAAAAATGGCAAACAAAACCAATGAACTTGTCCTTTAAAAAGACATAATATACATACAGGGCGTGTCCAAATAACATACACAAGCGGACAAGAGATGGTTTTTTATGAAAAAATAAGAAAAATATAGAGAATAATATTTTTCATTTTCGTCTTTGTTTTCGAGATAAATTTGAAAATTCCCTCCCTGTTATACACACTTACGTCTAAGATACGGTTCGTCCACGAACGTATAGCTTCTATCGTATTTATAAACAATGTTTATTATTCATTACATTCAAAGTCGAAATCAATTGATGGGACGAGTTAATCGTGCATTTAAAATCGTGAAGAATAAATACACGTCAGCAAGAGTTTATGCATCCATAATTACACGAGCAGAGCTACGCATACGAGAGCGAGGCAATCAGTTCCAGCAAATTTGTAATTAATAATACATAATACAATCCATTATCTGTTCTTTACGGAATGGAATAATTTATAAATATCTTGCAAACATTGTAAATGAACACATTGCTTATCCCCTAGACAATAAACGTCGCTTGGTGAATCGTATTGTATGCCGCAACTGAGTACAATATAAAATGGATTTTCAATCTTGATTATCTCGAAGGCAGAACCGAAAATGAAAAATTGTGTTCTTTATATTTTTCTTATTTTTTTATGAGGAACCACCTAACATACGCTTGTATATGTTATTCGGACATATTCTGTATAAGCAATGAAATCACGTATTAAACTCGAACGTTGACAACTGTTTTATAAAGAATATCTATCTACGTGAATACAAAAGCCAGTAAAGTATTCATAAAATATTTATACCTATTTTCAACCAACCATCAAAGTTTCATTTCAATCAATGTCTACATGTCCAATACGTTCTCTTATTAAACATTTCATTCAGAGCATTTTAATGAAACATTTCTCCAATACATATTAAACCCACATGCTAGCAGTAATCATAAAAAATGATTACAACAGAAATTCCATAATCATTACTCTATCTAACCATTCAAATGCAAATCCCATTTACCACATTCACAGCTCTCATAGAACGCGAAAACTCATCCGAAAGAAACCTCTCTGCGCAATAAAACGCAAAGCCAATTTCAATTACTTTTAACACAACGAGTACTCCATTTGGTAACTACAAATCTTACCACGCTATACGACGACCCACGTATCCGTCAGCATTCCGTGCATGCGCGATTTTCCCCAATCTCGCGTAAGCTGCACTTAAATCCACGAGTCCCAAGTCGAAGCGGCGTGTCACGTGCCGTGGCACGTTTTCTGCAAAAATTGCAACAAAACGAAGCGCCTCGCCGCGATGATACTTTCGCCAGAAACGAGTCCCCGAATTCATCCAGTATCCGGCGGATTTGGCGCAGATTGAGCCGAAAGTCGCGCAGGAAATTGAGCCTCGCGCGGCCGAGAGTGTTCCGTGGATAAAAGGGCTCTGAATTTTCATGCTGGAAACCGTAGAAAGAGGGAACACGATTATTTAACGCCGAATGAGCGGCGAGAAGAGCCCTCTCCCGCGCGCCAGTCATCGCGAAATGGAATTCCATGGGAACAGAGAGCCCGAGGTTGGAAGTTCGACGCGCGAGAATTCACCCCGTTTTACCATCCACTCGAACTCCCAACCGCGAAATAGAAATTTTTCCGCGCGCAAACGTCCGCTACGAACACGGAAACGTAATTATTTCAGGTCGGAGAATGAGAGTGGTTTCGCGCTGGTCGGGCCATTGCGGAATCTGCTGCCCGAAGAAAATAGGAAGGAAACAGCGGAACTTTCGATTAAGTCCCGCGAGAGCAGTACGTGAAAATGAAAATTGCAATTGTTTCCACTGGCCGAGTAATCGTCGTTGTCTCGAAGTTTCGTATCTCCACTTTTTATCGCGTCGTCTCTTCCGACCATCGTACAATTAAGGTTTCCAGTCATTTTTGCTCCATTAACGCGACGCGATAAGTGTTCTTTTCTGCTAGAAAATAGAACGCGCGAATGGTTATTTGATTGTAAATAATATTGAAACTTTTCTTTACTTCTTGGGCGCGTTAGACAACGCCCACCTTTTAAGATATTATGGAAGGTATTAACAGAGATTTGCACTGTTGCGAGTGCAATTTTCCATCGTATAGGGGGACCGAGTAACCCCGTTTAGAATTCTTGTTTTCGCTTTGAGACGCGGTATGCAGTCCCGAGAAAGTGTAACACACGCTAGAGTGTGGGAGTTATTCAGAGAGGGATGTAATTTTCGTTTTGTCGCCGTATGGTGCACGACGAACTTAGAAGTTTCCTCCTTGGAAGCATAGAGAACGTGGACCATAGTAGAACTCGATGAGCTGAAGAACAGTGCAAAATCAAAAACTACATGTTGAGATATTTGATCCCAACTTTTTTTTTATTTATATTAGAAACCATTTGGAAGGTTATTAGTAATATAGATAGTTAAGGGATGACCTTAATACTAACTAGAAGTATAATTACGCTTACAATTTTAACTAGTTCCTATAGCACACGTGCACTAGAATATATAAATTATGCTTTTTCAAATATTCATGCATGGTAGTTAGAGATGTAACGTGTGGTTTAACTAAAAAGATATCTATGATGTGAGGAGGGAAACATCCTTCTTTACAGAATATCCGAATAAGTTCATTTCTGTTTTCTTTGCACAGCAGGGATTGCTACGACACGTGATTTAGGTCCTGCTTGGCATAGCCACACTGACATTTGTGACCCCAACTTGGGGGTAAACTTTACTTTAGTGCACACAAAATTATTGACTTTTTTGTACATCTTTATACTCTTCGACGAGTTGAGTTCAAAAATATTACTGTTAACTCTGAGAATTTATCCGTTAAAAAGTTATGCGCGTGTAAATGTTAGTATTTGAGAGTTTATAATATGACGACGCCATATTGACTTACCTGAATGGCTGGTATCACTTCTGCTTAGTGAAATGGATAATTTAGGCGGATCACCCCCATCAGCTGCTATGATAGCTTTGTAATGGTTTAACTAATTCACTTCAGACGTTGCAGATATGTTTCGTACATCCAGAATTCTAGCTTCTACCAGAAGTGTTTCGATTCGAAATGACTTCGAATATGAGGAGTCAAGAAACTAACAATTTTTTTAGTTAAATAAACACATTTTTCTTCTGACGTAGTGGTATTTCTTTGTTTTTCAAGATTTTCAAAGTATTATAGTACCTGCGACAGCCACGCTCATACAGATTAAAAGTCTTTTTCATTTTTTATTTTCGAACCACTGTAACAGGTGAAATCGTGGCAGTCATGAAGAAGAAACTTTTTGTGGCTTCATGGAAGGACGAGCTTGAACTTTTCATATACCCGCTTTTTTTGCTTGAAAAAGTTTTAAAATAATCTTAAAATACTAATAATTAATCCTATCAAGTTTCAAAACGATACATTGTATAGTTTCTAAAAAAAGTTCCTCAATGGTAGCCCCTTACATAAATCGTAACCCAATAACTTATGTCCATTTATCTTCTGGGTCACATGTGACTTAATGCACTTTGACTCTGAAGCCCAAACATAATGCTAAGATTATTTGAAAATAGTTCATTTCGTTCTTGAACTGTTCTTCAACTTATAGCTTCAATTGGAAAGAGTTTCTCACAAGTTATATGTTCTTTAAGCATTCTTGAATGACCTGAACCAGAGTCTCTCTATAAAGTTTGAAACAGAGTCGAGTAGCACGGGGTGCAAAGGTTATTCATTCGATTTCCCATTAAAGTCGCTGAAACAGATCTTGGAATTTCTTTCGGATGTTCAGAGAGCATCCCATTCATTCCATAGGATGTCTAGAGGTATCCTTTTAATTCTATAGACTGTCCGAAGGCATTCCATTCATTCCGAATTCCGAGGGCTATCTTGGGAGCGTGCGCTCGGATGCAAACACAGATTGTAGACATTCAAGAGATCTTCAGGTTTCCACGGCTCAGTTTAATAAAACGGTGCGACGGGATCGGTCTGATCGAGATCACGATCGAGCCTCTTTCAATGTATTTTCTCATTCTTTTGTTGGACTAACTGGGTTTCCGTTCATTCGCCAAACTTATCCCATTTCCTTTCAGTTGCTTTTTTTTCTTTTGCTCCTCGACACTTGCGATGGCAAAAAATGAAAGCTCGCTCGGTAAACCGAAGTGGAGTAATACAGGAGGTTTCAGAATCGGTGGGGCAAGTAATATTAGAGTGATGATCCTGTATATAAAAATAAGACGAGAATGTACGATACAATTTTTTGATTTCACGTTTTTTTTCGAGAAAATTGAGTTGCAATTTTTGATGGGTATGACTGCATCAGAATGCAAATTTTAATGTTTGAAATATTTCTTAATACTTACAAAGTGAGGAAGACACTTCTTGTTGAAGGTAATTCTTAGCTAAACGTCAAAATTCAAGCATTCGTTCAAATTTTGAACAAATATAATTTGGATTACAAGAAGCCTTTGTGCAATATGTGGAATCGATTTATCACATAGTTGTCGAGAAATTATTAATAAAAGTTGACACATTTTAATACTATAATGGATGGTAGAATCGAAAAAATGCTTATCAGACACTTTTTATGCCTAAAACAGGAAAAATATATTCAAGCACGTTATCAAAATTCTAATGAACTTATATTGAAATGTTATGAAAGGAATGTATTAATTGTAATAAAACTGTCTGTATAGTTTTTTCGTAATTGCTAATGAAAATAGATATATGTGTAAGTAAAAATTTCTGTTAATTCTAATGCAACTAGTTAATTGCAGAAAAAAGAGATGGTTTCTGAGTAAGCCAAAAATGTAGAATTATTTTCCTTTTGAATTATGTGCTAAAGATATACACGTGACCACATTTTGAAATGGGCGGGATATTTAATAGTATGAGAATTTCTAAATTACATTGAAAAGTCTAGCATTCCTTAAAAAGGCCAAAACTCGTTAACATAATTGTTCTATCTTGTAAGACGCTCAGTGAATTTAAAATATTGTGTCGTTTTCTTTTAGTATCGTATTTGGGACAACTACTTAGGAAATGCTCAACCGATTCTTACGTTTTGAATAAATCACAAATATGTGGGTCTGTTTTGGCATGGAGAGTGTAGAATTTTGTCGTATAGGGTTCCATTCTATACGAAGTCGTATTCTTAACAATTCCACTTTTCAGTAGATAAAGTCAGCGGTCAGACTGTAAGTATTTTTATCTCTAGTAATCTCCCCGTCTAGAACTATATGTATATTCGTACGTTTATGCTAAGTCAAAACTAAAACTCAATTTTCTCGGAAGCAAAATATCACATCTAAAAGTTATATTGCACATTTTCGATTTATTTTTACATGTAGAAAACTTGCTGGCCCGAGAAATTGACCAAATGTAGGACATTGATCGTTTCTCACGCTATCTCATATTTTTCGTTATTTTGGAGAACGACATGGCAGACGGATTTTCCAGGCTCGTTGAACGTGCAGAGCTCGGATGTCAGTGGTCAACGAGCTGTCCTTTTGAGTCCAAATTTATCTCTGGGTTCCGTTCGTAGCTGTCATTGGCGATAGTAATTGATTAATCGACTCTGTAATAAATGATGATCCCTGAGTGCTGTTCCTGGGTACAGAGTTCAGCTTTTAGGTGAGAATTGGTGTTGAGGAGTTTTCACTATCTGTGGTTGTATGAAGTGAGGAATTTGAAAACGAAATACGTGGAGAATTACTATATGGAATTTTTTAAATTGGAAATATTGTAGCGCAAGAGCTCTTTTAGTTTGAGATAGCCTAGTTTCAGGATTTTTTGATTCGAAGTTAGTGTGAGTTGGAAATTTTCCAGAGAGGAAATGTTTGAGTTGAGTGTTTGCTAAATATTGAATAATTTGTGTGTAAAATTTTCGAACTTGGAGATACTCCAGTCCTAAAGTTTCTTACAGCGATTGTATTAACTCAGAGATTTTTATTATTCACAATAGTTGTACTGTAAACTTCTCCAAATTGGCAATATTTCTATTTTAATAGTTGGTAAGTTTGGGGTAACTCGCTTCTAAATGTCTTTCAATTTAGAAATTTCTCTAATTCATAGTACATTGATTAATACTCGGATATTATCCAACTTAGGAATATTTCTGGCTCAGAAACACCAAAGTAGAAATATTAATTGTTTATCTTTGAACTCCTTTCAACTTAGGACTGCCTAAAATTCATAAAGAATGAAATATTAATGAAATATTACCACCTTAAAAGTTGACAATATCGAAAATTGGTTCTCTTTGAATTCCTTTTATTTTAGAACTGTCTACTTCCTCGCAAGGTTATTTAAATTAAGAATATTTCTAATTTAAAAGTCACGAAGATTGGAAAAATCCATCTCCTACTCTTTTTTAACTCTCAAATATTCCAACTATAAATATTCGAAACTAAAGCTATGAAATATTTTCGACTATTCCACAAACCTACCAAGTTCCATCTAAATCAGAAACTATCACTTCGAGTTTAGACCACCAAAATTGTCAGTCGTACTCCCCTAGACTTATCAATATTTCGTCTCCAAAGATATTCAAACTTCCCAGCAATTCACCTCAAAAACTTCCCAACTCATTTCCCAGGGTCCAAGTAGTCTCCGTTCAGAACTTCTCCACCAGCATCTCATTCAACGTCTAATCAGCACTTTCCCGCTATCGATTGCAGCCGAGTTACACAGAGACAAGGGCAATCGCGGCCAGATATTCCTGTCACCTGATCGATACGTAATCGAATCGCGTAATCTGTTTATCGTCTTGGTCCACGTGTCGCGTATCTATAGCGGGGGTCGGTAGTTGGTCGAGGCACAGATCAAAGGAGGAACGATTGTCATCAATTAAAGGGTCATCGAGCGTGTATCCCCTGCTGTTGGCTCCGCGTCTCCACGACTCCGCGGGCAATTCCCAGCCAGCTGCCCCGAGCGAGCGCGCATTCATCGCGATCTCTGCATTATTACGGCCCTGCCCGCTTAACCCCGGCCTACTAATGCACTGCTATCCCGCCGTGCCCTTCAAATTAGTGCCAACTGCACACGTTAGGCAGGTATTAATTAGCATTTTGCTCGGCTAATGTCGAAATGTCGTGCACGCATTCGGAGAGACCCGTGGGACGCTTGGACAGGTATTACCTCGGCGTCGCTAGTCTAGTCTAACGAGAGAAATTACTGAGTGACAGGTGTAACGAGTGTGATGTCAATTCCATCGATGCTTCTTGAGAGAGAAATACAGTAGTCGATTGAAGGCTGTTTTGGTACTCACGATTGAGAGATGTTGCTGCGTCCACTACTTTCTTTGTTCTAAGAAGTTAGAAAGTAGTGAGAACTTTTGCACTGCAACTTTACGCCTGAAAACGATGGATTCATAAAAGACAAGGATATGAATAGGGATTAAGAAGTGTAGAAAGTCGAATTTCTTATTTATTATCAGATTTTCACGCAAGTAACAAATCCATTTTTTGTGTTCTCACGAAAAAAATGATACCAAACATGACACGATACCAATTATTTATAACAAAGATACATAAAGCTTGATTTGTAGAGAGAGAGGTTACACTCATCATACCCTAAATCTTTTTACAAACCAAACTTTAGATAACTTTGTTATGAATAATCAGAATCACGATTATTCATAATGTAAACTTGTCAAGATTCGATAAAGTCCACCTCTAATACTCACTACACTGCTTATTCTTTACTTGCAGCAAAAGCAAAGATGGTACAAATATATTTTTCTAAATTTGCTGCTGGTGCAGTTGATTGCCAACAGATATTAGCATTTGTTTCATGAAATATACAAGTAACGATATTAAGTACTAGTCTATATTATATACATAGGCATAGGTACGCTATTCAATTTGTTTTCCTTTGAATTTGTCATATCTTGTTACCCTCTAGTCTTGCTGCTAATTGTTAAGTATTACATAGATGTAGGTAAATTATTTTGAAGATACAAATTATCAAAGTTGTAACTATATCCTGACGGTGCAGCATAAATATAGATATCTCTTAACGAAGGAACTGGTTGCGCGAGAAACTTTATAATACTCCCTAAGGTTAATATTTGTCGACTGATTTAATGCTGAGAACAGAACAAAGTTTACATGGAATAAGACGTTCTCAAGTCGTAACGTCTTGGGAAATACTTTGTGTCGTTTATAGTTCGCTATGGAAATAGGTCCTGAAGACTAGATTATGCATGGACCATTTGCTTGGAGTCCAGCTCAGAATGCAATTCCTCGTAGTTAGGATATCAAATGAAGTCGTCTGAACCCACCCTGGTGATTCTTTTTTTGGGTGAGAGCTGATTTATCTGTTCTGTCACTTAGCGGTGGTAGCTGCTGGAGGTAAATACTCACTGTAGTATCCTTAATAAACATGTGCTTGGAAAAGAAGCGGAGCCTCGTATCTCTCTGCAACATGTGTTCACTATAGTTTGCTATAATCGATGCGTGAAATTGTAGTTAACGATACGTGTAGCGTAAACTGTCGCTACAATAAAGGTAGAAATACACTAATATCACGTCACGTAAAAACAGATGATTTTTCACAGTGTGACCGACGTTTTCCTTTATTTTAAATCTGTACCTCAGAGCCAGAGTAACCCAAGTCCTTTTTCGTCATTTTTCAGTAGAGCCGAGAAACAAATGTGATTATCCATTTCTTAACATAGTATTCGAAGTATTTTATAATATTTCCTTCACTTACAACGTAACTTAACTAAATTTCTATTATTATAATAAAGCGAAGAGAGCGCAAAAAGATCCTGTAAAAAACTTAACTTTGAAAAAATAGCACTCTGGTTCTGAGGTACAGAAATTTTATTGCTATAACATGAAACATATTTGCTGGAATATGAGACGAGAAGTGATTTCACTTGAAGTGATATTAATATGTTTCTACCTTGACTATCTTATGAATCATATCAGTTTTATTGTGAGTTATTCCTTGGATAGTTTAATCTCACGATAACAAGAAATCATCATCCTCGATTACGTATTTATTTAGCCTGGACAACTTGTTGATTATTGAAAATTAAAAACAGAATTGTCTTTTAGATATGAATAAGGAGTGAGAGTTCAAATTTTTTGAAATTCTTGTGCAACAAGCTTCTGATCTTATTTACTTCATTAATTTGTTAATTAGAAGATTCTTCCTTCTTTGAAATAATCCCTAGTTCATTTTTTTAGTACCTTCTCCCTCGACTTTTATTTCTAGCAAAAATGGAGGGAAGAGGCAAGAGACAAAGGAGAAGGAGATGACTATTCTCTAATCCCTTCTTCCCGTGTCTCCTCCTTTTCTCTATCCCCTACTAGAGTTACAAGTCTTTTCATTAAAAGAAGGAATAAGGAAAATGAGGGAAGGTGTATACATATGTATGTAGTAGAGCTAGCTTCTCCTACTGCTTTCAAACTTTTCTTTATTCTTAAATAGACCTGCATTGGTGTGTTGACCCACTAAAAATCGAATTTCAAGTTATGAACATATTATGTTATTAAAAATAACACAATTAAAGATATTTTAACTAATAAATACTTCAATAAAAATTTAAAAAATTTTTAAAACCTAAACTTACTTTTACGAATTATCTTATTGAACAATCATTATTTTACATTTATGTTCTATGTGTAATTTTGAGTGTAATTAGAACTTTAATTCTTTAATATTAGTTTTTATATTACTAGCAAGTTCAAATAAACAAATATTAATAATATATGCATGTATACTACACTTTTCAGACCCTATCTAATGATAATTAGATAATTAATTAACTCTCGTATTTTAAACGAACTGTTACTATATTCTACGTGTAAGCTACTATCTTTATATCTAAAAAATTATTCTAATGAATAATATTAGTGATAACTAAAAAAATTGCCCAAATAGGTGATTCTAGTTAAATTAAAGCTAACTATTTGTGGGTTAACACAACAATGCAAAATTATGCGATTACATGATATGCCATTTTGGAATAATAATTTTCTACAAGTTTGGTGTTTTCTTCGAAGATACATTATATTCTATTTGCAAGCTACTATTCTTATATTTAAACGACTACTTTAATTAATAATATTACAAAGCATCCTAAGAAAATTACTGTTATATATGTTATTTAAGAAAAAGTGTAAGAATCAATGCAGAACAGGGTCCAAATATCTCAAAAGACACAAACAACAAAAGAGAATTTAAAAACTAAATATGTACATTCATTTCAAACAGGCTTACATTAGTTAAAACCATTATCTGGAAAATTAGCAAAGCAACTTTGAAGTTTGTGAGTGCTTCGTTTTCTACAATTAGATAACATGGAAGAGTAGCACTCAAACGTTAGATAATCGCGTTGGAGTGTTGGGAAGGTCCCCATTACGTACATCGAGTTTTACCAGTACTGTTTTATGGAAATCTCAAAGTCCCGTTTAAAGCCTCGAGTTTAGTTACGAATTCTGTGACGATCGAAGTCGATTAAGAAGTTTCAGAATTTAATTTCAACAGCACGAGCCACTTCCCAGAACGAACGTATTCGTGGTAGACTGTGATCCCAGATGACCCTCGATCTTCGCGGTCAGAAGCTCGTCATTTATAACCAATGGTGTCCCATAAATATTTCAGATAGTCAGATCGAATGGAGTCATGGACAGTCGGGGGAAATTCGAATCCCGAACGGCTGTGCAGTCCCTTTCGCAAATCGAAGTCGTGTATCATGATATAACTTGTCGAAGAAAAAGAAAAACACAGTAAAGATGGTATTATAAATCTAAAGTAACAGAAATGTACCAAAATGTAAGTTCCATCTTTTTACAACCTCGAAAGATTTCATGAAATGTTGGTTGTTTAAAAAATATTACTATACACTCTGTTGTTTGTGTAACACACATGAAAAGTAAACTTTGTGTTAAATATACTTCTTCAGTATTATGTATGTAAAATACGTATTCTATTTACGCCAAGTTTCATTACAAATGAAGACTAGAGGGGAAGAACCTGATAAGTCTATTTTTGTAAATTTTCTGTTTTTGTGTCATCTGATAGCTAAAAGGGAGTGCTCTTATGTGTAAGAACTGAACAGATGAAAATCTTGACAAGTTCCAAGATCTAACCATTTTCATAATTAGTTTAGAGGAAAATAATTTAACGAGTCCATGTTGAATAGAAGAATAATATCGATAAATCAACAAGAACCTCAAACTCAGTAAATAGATTCTGATAATTTTACTGAAGGACGTTGCCTGCATTCATTGCATGATTTATTTCTCTTACTTTGTATCGTCGTATTTCAAACTTTAAAATTTCTTGTAAAACTTAGGAAATATGATTTATCAAATTCTTCTTTTGTAGTTTTCAAATAAAATGAAGTATGATTTCAATATAGTACGTGCGTACGCATATATTTCATTTATAAAGAATCTGTTTCAAATTTTTCTTAAGGGATCTTCTAGTTGAGAGAACGAAAAAGAGGGACCTTTCTGAGAATTTTTTCCAAAGACACCATGAGACTTTTTAGTACGAGAATTTCGCTCACTTATTTATTCGCGTTTACAGAATAATCGACACTTTTTTTTTAATACACAGTAATGAAAATTGCAAACCCCCTTAATTTTAGAAATAAATCGATGAGTTGTTCAGAAACTACATTTTGAGATATTTGATCCCAACGCGTAATTCTACGATTTTATTTATAGTTTTGAGATTATTGGCAAATAGTTAATTTTCGACGTGCACTGTTCTTCAAATCCACAATTCAAATTTAAATACAATAAAGCGTCGATTATCCGAACTGGATTTTTCTCGATCTTTGATATTTAGAATTTCGAGCATTTGAAATATTAAAGATGAAACTATACAGGGACCTCAAGTAAACTTCAAACTATTACTTACAATATACTTATCACTTGTTAGTAATAGTTTATCAGAAATAAAAACAAATAGACTGTGAATTTTGAAGTTAGTGTTAATCCCAATAATCGACGCCTTGCTTTAACTTATCAAGTATCAGTATTTTAAATATTCAAGCCTCCAAACTACTATTCTATCTTTCAGCTACATTATTAAAGTACATGAAATCCAAGAAGCTTATGTTCAATTTTACGAGCACTAGTTCTAAAACAGTTAAGTAAAGCCATTTTCTCTGCTGTCTTCGTTTTTTAATTAAATAATCGAGCGGTTTCACAGCTCCTCTGATGTACGCCAATTCTTCTCGCTGATCCAGCGGCTCGTTTCACATCTGCATAGAGATTGGACGGCGTGATATGTCGTTCAGACCATGGACGCTTAATATTCTTTCACGTCCGCCCCGAATTTTGTGAGCAAAATGGAGGGGTCGTCGATAACGTAGCTTGGCTTCGATCGGGCTTCTTTATTGGCGTCGATCAGCTAGTTCGAAGTCTGTCCCGATGTTCAAATATCTAAGGAACCTTTAGAACCTCTGGAATGAATTATGCTGTTCCTTGGAAAGTGGAACTCAGCACCTAAACTTCTCTTTGGCGATTCGATTGTAAAAGCAAAGATTACGATTGAATCTCGAGGTTTTAGTTATTTATGCTTATGAATAAAACACGTGTGGCGATCTTGTGTTCTTTGGAGAATAAAGTGCTAGAATAAAGAATTTAAATTCTAGGAAAGGGGGTGGTTATAGGATAATACCATGAAGGGGGAAAATCTCCATGTGACTATTACAGTGACGCAGATTTGTTCGTATATGGTCAGAGTAGTCGTTAATTGTAGTTTTAGAAACTACTTTGGAGTATTTCTTCCTTTTGTCTGTCTCATTTCTAACTATTACATTTACATTTCGTTTAGTTTCTCTAATTTTAATGCAAATTGGGAAATTTCGTGAAACTTTGAATACTGATATGAATTTCAAACTCTCTTTAGATCTTCTGTCCATGTCTTAAATTTTCAGACAGAAATTCTACATCGTGCTATTTACAATTTAGTTTCTCAAATTTGTTTCAGCTGACGTTACAAATACGATTTTACTGCTCGATTGTTTCAGTTCTGTTAGTTGTTTCTCGCTATTCTTCTTTAACAATTAGAAATTAGTATCTTTTCTCTAGAATCTCAATAGGTATTCTTTCTATGATTTTTTGAAATTATCATTTGTGTTTCAAATACGTACCTACGTGTAAGTACTTCAATTAAATTCACACATATTTTCCTATGCGGAAAAAGATGGTCATACAAATCTTGCAAAAGTTTCCTAAGTAGATTGAAGCAGGGTAGACTTTTGTAGAATCTGTTACACACCTTTGTAAAATTAACAAAGGTAGCTTGCCTGCAATGAAAGCAGCTTCGCTAAATCTACGAAGTCGACTTTTACTGTTTCTATTAAACTCAAGCTCGTTAGAGTACTTCTGTAACTTCTACAAGAGACAGCAATAATTCAGCTTAGCACTTTTTCCATGCTATCCTATATTCTATCATCCCTTTTTCTTCTATTGTCTTGTTCCCAACCAACGTTTAGTCAAATCTTTAGGTTCTCAGGCACCTCTTGTTCATACTATGATTTCAAGTAAGTAAGGTAAATGTCCCAATACCCAAACACTTCTTCATTTCTTCATCAGCTTCTACATTTCAATAGTAATTTACTGTATAAGATTCATCTTCTTTAATATCACTCTTTCTCAGTGCTTAGGTTATATTAGTATCACACTGTCTGACATCATCTTATATTTCAATCTTCTTTACTTTTTATGAGTACTGTCTCTGTATATTGTATAATAATCGAGTTCTTTATCTGTCTAATCGAGTTCTTTATCTGTCTAATAAAGAATAATCATAATTTAAGCTAAAATCAGATAAAATTGGCATTAATGTTCAAATACCGAAACAGTCAGCTCCTAAAACATTTACTTTATTCCAGACACTATTTTCCCTGACACAGACATTCCAGAGTCATACTTGAAGCTCTAACACAGTTATTAAAAACATTCACGTACATCTCTCATTTCCAGAATTCTAATGAAGTCTCTATCTTTTTTTTTTTAATGAAGTTTCTATCAAAGCAAGGAGTCTCGTCAACAAAGCAACGTGCCTCAAAGAGGGTCCTTCACAGCTCCTTAATGGAGGCTGCTCAAAATTATCTACCGCGTCAGAGAACCGATGGTAAAGAGAGTTAGGAATAATAAATCGTCGGACGATCGTGGAACGCGGCCTGCATGTCTAACAGTGGCTTGTTCCGTCGACTTCTTCCTGGAGAAATGGGATTGCATTTCCTACAGGCTGTCTTTGAATTCCTAGCTGTCACGCAATCCACAGCTTCGACTTCGACCCTCGAAAGTGATCCTCGTTTACAATATACGAGTCGTCACCGAAGAACACTTCGCTACATGCTCTCTCGGTCTTGATTAGAATTGGGTTGAATCTGGGAAACACCGAAATTCTTCGGGCTCTGATTACAATCGGGTGACATCCTTGAAATAACGAAGAAGTCACGTCTGTGTCGTCAATCTGGTTCTTCCTATTGAAAGGATCGTGTGAAGCTGAAATTCTTCAAATACGTTGACACTTTGTATGCAGTGTGATGAACATTCTTTTCGGGTTATAGCGTCACTTGAGATTTTCAGCACTTTTTTTTGTTTACTCAAATCAACTGATTTTAAGTTATCGATTATTTTAATGTCTAAAAGTATTTATGAATACCCAAAATACACAAATTTTTAAATATGCAAGTCTTCTAATTGTGAGACCCTTTTAGATATCAAGTTTTTTACTCTAAAAAATGTTTATATTCTAAATGTTCAGAGTTTAAAATCTTCAAATTCTGGAGTATTTAAATATTTAAATATTTACAAATATTGAAATATTGAAATATTCAAAAATATTTAACTATTGAAATATTCAAAAATTAAAGTCTTAAAACTTTTAAATTCTGGACAGGGCATCCTGTATACAGAAAATTATTACTATGTTAAAATATGTCTCGGGTACAACCTTACTAGCTCTGCACAGTACACATTATGAATTGAAATCTTGAAAGCAAATAACTCGAATTTGGGATGATGAAATTCTTTAAAATTTTAACCGAACGTAGATGATACATTACAAGTTAATTAAAATTGCAAAACATACCTGAGAAACACGATTTCGGCAACAATTACCTGAATCAATCAACAATACCAGCGCTCAATTACAGAAAATCAACCATTAGCCACAGCAATAAGGTTCACAGATTTCTTAAGCTGCTCCTCACTGAAAAAAGAAGAAAAGTAAACGAGCCAAGTGAGTCAGATTTTCCTCACGAAACGCAGAGCGATCTTTGCTATTTTCTATCCATAACAAATCGATAAATGGGAAGCAGACTTGAATCACGCTTTAATCGACTGCTTCTCATAAACAAGGGCCGCTCGCGAGAGTTCGGCTCAAAGAGGAGAAAGGGAGTTCGTTCGCGTTGAATGCATTTTAATACGCTTGTTAAAGTCCAAGGCTCGAAATATTTTACCGCGTTCAAATAATTGCCTCTTTCACCGACGATTTTTTCTTCGCCAGTTCGTTAAACTCGATTCATCCGACAGGCCTTTTTATGAGAACCATCCACTGGGCGATAATGGTGATAACGTTATAGAAATGCCTGTTTCCGCTTCGTCCTGATTCTTCTTACCCTGGCGCCGTGATTCAAACATTCCGCAGGAATTGTAAGTGAAAAAATATTCAAGCTGTTAAAATGGGTCTCTGAACATTTTTCCACGAAAATCCTGAATGAGAAAAAGGTGAACCCACTTCACGAATTTCATTTTCGACGAACATAGACCATCGTGTTCAATGAAGGAACAGTTTTAGAAATTGAAACCAAGGGAAACTTAAGGAAACCTAATTTCAGAATTGAACTTCTAATTTCAGGTGAAATTTCCAATTTTCTTTACTCTTCGATGGAGTCTTCCAGTCGCTACTAGCAGCCTCCATCGTCTTCTATTCATTCCCTCTTGTCTTCGTCCCTAATTATTGAGCGCAATTAATTACATTAGCCATTAAAAACGTTTCATGCGCCAGTACCCTCTTTTTGTCAGAACGATATCGATTCTCAAACCATCGGCGATCGGAGGAGAATGGAAGCAAACGATTCGTGTTCCGAGATTGGTAAACGAGGCTTAGTAGCTATTTTAATCCGTGATCGAGAGCTACGAGGCACTAGCAGGTGGTGTAATTCCTGATTCGATTACCATCCTGGTGTTGCTGATTCGATTACTGATCCGATTTACCTGCATGCTCCAATCTTCCCTTCAGAAGAAAAGTTAGCCTACGTCAAAGGGGTGAAAGTTAATGCAGATATTTGTATGCAATTGGAAAGGACAAGCAGAATTCGTGGGTTATTTGAATAAATGTTTAGAAGATACAGTGTTTCATGTAACTAGGATAAACTGTATCTTTAAAATGGATAGAGGTAAACAAGCTTTTGTTAGGTAATCTACGTAGTGTAATATATTCTATCATTTTTGTACAAGGTTTATGCATTTTTCTGCGTGAGTGCAGTTGTAGTGCACTTTCAATTTTTTTAAAAGTGGAGCTATGTAACTTTTCCTTGAGTTATTTTGCATCATAAATGTAATTAGTGATGTGAATGTTTGAGTTCACGAGATATTTCAACTTTTTTTATGTTTTTAGTAAGACATAACTTTTTAAGCAGTTTCTTATTTATATCTATGGTTCTGTTCATGTTTTCTAACAAGTTTTTAAATTATATCTACCTGAAAGGTATTCAAAAACTTCTCTACCATGTATTAAACATTTCTTTATTCGAATCTTGGTATTTTATGATACATTACTCATTCTTTTTTTCTGTAATTTTGACAGTTTTGAAAATTTTTAAGAATTAAAGTATCCTGTCAATTGTTTACTTTTCGATCATCTGACCTTAAAACTTTTATACGCTAAATAATACAAGGAATCAATTTATGCAAAAACTTATGTACTTCCGTTTGAAAAAAAATTCAATTGCACTGTACAATTGCATTCAACCACAACTTACAGAAATGCAGAACATATTACAATATTTAAATATGCTTAACAAAAATTTCTTTCATCCCTATTTTGAAGATACAGCTTCGTACAGTTACGAAAAACTCTCACGTATAGTGTCTCAAGAACTGGTTTACAAAAAATTATTAATTTCGCATATTCAAATTCTAAGGATATTGATCTATTTTTACATTTAAAATTCATTCACATCAAAGTAGACAAGAGCTAAACATAATAACTAGAAAGGAAGTATATGAAACGAAATGTGATCGCAATAGTTCTCACAATTAATGAATATTCTGAATACACCTGAACAAATCTGTGACGCTCTGTAGCTATTTTCAAAATTAATCTGAGGACAAATTTTTGAGACGTTGATAACAATTTTCGGAGAGGGGAAATTGGAAGAGTTATCATGCTGCTTTATGAGACGATTTTTGATGGGCGGTCGTGAAACTAAGAATTTTTGCGACTTGGAAGTGTTCTTTCAGAAAATTTGAACATTTCTATGTTCCTTGTCAGTGCTTCAGTGTAATGGATGCAACCTCGACGCTGACGCATAGTGGTTCATAACTTGAGCCATCTGTTTCTGGATATGTGCAGTCGCTTTATATTTATGGGGATGGGGAAGGTACAAATGTTGCGGAAGATAGGACTACGTGTACGACGCTATCATTTGCCGAAGCGGAATAATAAATGTTTCACCGGTCACGTGACTTCTCCCTTCTACTCAAAATGTACTATCTACTGTAATTCTGTCGATAGTATCAGTGATTATCAGGAATCAATCTCTGCATATTCTTTGGCTAAAAGCAGCTGAAGAAATTTTAATGAAATACTTAGAAGATAAAAATATAATTATTGGAAAATTGTGGGGATGAAAGATAGTTTATGTATATCAGGTCTTTTATACATGAAATACGAAATGATTAATTATTCTTAGTAACTGAACAACTCACTCATTATTATTTTTTATGCGTTTCACATATTCTTGATCGTAAAGCAAAACAGCATAAATCCCATATTTTTATTTTTGAGAAAATGATGTTCAAAGAGAAAATTCGTGGAATCCAATCGTCTTTTCATAAAAATACCAGGTAACCAAAAAAGTCGTGAAAATTATTTTATTACACAAATTTGTATATAATAATTGTTCCTACAATGCACGAGTCTTAAAACAGTGTAAATTAAGCGCTGCGTGCATTCTACTCGCCATGCAGCTGTTTAGAGTTGATTGGTGGCTACTTTGGCACATCTTCAACGATCCCATAAAACGTCCTGAACTCGCGTATCGCAAATCCTTGATGCATTTTAGCCGGTCGGGGAACGTGAAAGGACACGATAAATCACGTAACCGAGGATCGATACTAACATTCTCGGCGGTGACGATGAAAAGCGTCACACGTCAGTCGTCTCCTATCCAGTTCGTCACGAAAGAGGAGAGAAAGTCGTGGAAAAATGGCACGACGGTAACGAGTAACGCGATAAAACGCTGGGAAATGCGGTGGAAATAGAGGAATTAACAATCTGGAACAACTGAAGTTGAAATTTTCGATATTCCAGCTCACTGGTCAGTAATCATTAATTAACGAGTTTGTTCTATGAAAGAGACACGAGACAAGAATAAACAAATGCGTATTCGAATTCGAGGACTGCTATTAGAATTATGCAATTAATATTTGATAATTTAATACAGTCAATGGAGTACAAAGGATATTAGAAACAGAAACGGAGAGTAATATGTTGGAAGTAATATCGAAACACTATTAACCATCAAACGATGGACCTCGTGTCATTTGTGACCCATACGTTAGCTGAGCATATATTTACTAGACTCATGTAAATATTGAAAAAGCTATGTGTACACAGTGTATACATTTATAAGAATAATGTTTTCATTAAGAATTTAATGAAAAACTACATACGAAGTCTAATACCAACTAGAACTTCCTGAGTTCACTTGTGTGATTTTTCAAGTATGTTCATGTGTCGTACAAAAAAAGATCCCATTCGAAAATCATGATTTCCTGTCAAAAAACAAACTACACATAATGAAAATCAATTAATGCCTGAAAAAGTGTAGCCAAATCAAAGGACTACGAAAACCTAAACAAAAATAAAAGAACCTCGGGGAAACAGGAAATGAAAGACTCCTGGGAAGTAAACAATTTAAATGCAAAGAATTCCAAGACGAGGAAATGGAGTAAAATTGAACGATAAATATCAGAGAACAGAATTCGCACGACAAAACAAACAAATATCGCCCGGAGGGAAATGACGGAAATCCCGTCAGCGATCGGAAGCGAAAATAGAGAGAAATATGGGCTGGAGTGAACGTATGTGGGATAAAATTTGCAGCGAAAGAATTAGCGAACGATAGGACGTGGATTAATCGCCGGACAGAGCGGAGGAAAAATGATAGGCTTTGTCAATACGCTTCGTGACGTAAATAAAATCAATTACACGTGCAACGGTGTCAACGTTTTTAAGGCCTTCGCAATATTAAGCTTTAAATCAACCCGTCCTCTCGATTACCTTTCCCATTTTCTGGGACCCCTAGAAGCGGAGGGAAAAAAGGGGACACGTCGTCGCGTTTATATGCGAAGCTGCCAGACAGAGAGACCGCGTTTAATCAACGTGCTCGATTGGTTTCTTCGACGGTGCCACCGCAACCCTATCGAGCCCTAAATCAAAACGGCTCGTTTCGCTGTTATTTGCAACGCGCGCGCCGCGGCCATCGAAAGGGAACCGCGACAGAAATTGGGATGACTTACGACCTTCCCGCGGGAAAATAGCAGAGGGAACGCAGCCGCGACTTCCGCTGGAGGAACACGTACTTCGCCCTCGAGGGGAAAGCTCTTGGACCTGTTCCGAGAGTAAATAGAATAAGCAAACTGCAAATGATGTATTTCGAAGCATGAAGGATGACGAGTACACAGGAAGACAAGTTGTTTTATCTCGCCAAGCTTCCTGGGTTCTCGAGGACTATTTATATTGTTTGGTTGACATTCCTTTTGAAATTATTACGGCGCGGTTCGTTCTTAATATTCATGAGACCTGCGACCTTTTATATTTCGTGGAAACTTCTCTGAGGGAACTTATTTCTTACTCAACTTCTTGTTTCTTCTCGGGAGCTTTAACTTCTCGTTTTCCAAGGGAAAGTTCGCGGTTTTCTTATTCTACACCGCTGTTTCTTGGACAATTAACTTTGGTGTATTTTGTAAACCATATTGTCTGAATTTAGGTAGGTATTTACATTGTTACAGTGATATAAGGCTGTTACAAAATGTGAATGAATAAGGAACGTTGAAATAGGGAAAATAGATTATGAAATAAATGAAGCACTGGCTTTAAAAAGCACAAGAGGTTAGAGAAAATTTCTGGATGAAAACAAATTTAACTTGGACAAATAGGCGAAAGTAAAATAAATAGTTTAATAGCTTAAAGCAAATAAAAAGAACTAACATTGTTGAAGTCTCATATCATACAATATTACAAAAAGTATTTAAACTTCTATCTTTGACTAGGCTATGATGAAGCGGCCAAAATTGAACTTATCCTATTAAAATGTGTCTAGTCAGAATTCTATAACTCCTCATATCTTAATGACAGGCCAGACAAAAATTAGAATACTTCAGTAATGTGACTCAGAGAATTTTCAAAGTCTCATTTGTTCCTAAATTTCAGCGAAATATTATAAGTTCTACCTACACTGCTATCTCTTATTCAACTATACGTATTTAGTCTTATAATGAATTAAGAATTGTCAACTTTTTACCTTTTATGTCTTATGAGTTTAATAAATAGACTAGGGATTTTTATGCATTTGTGGAAATTTGAAATGTAAGAAATCACAGAATGCGTATAATATTCAAAAATATAGAAAATAAGAAAAATAGAGTGCAAATTAGATTATTTGAAACATGAAGCAAACTTTTATTCAAGTTCCATTTCTTGAACTGTGTTTACGAAAATATGAAATTGCATAAAAATCCGCAGTCTATTAATAAAGAACCAGATGAAACTTGAAAAACCTAAATAAAAAACTAAAGCTATAATTATTTTACTAAAATGTTGAAATTAACGGCCACGGAAAATTTTTAAAGTCTCACTTATTCTTGCACTTCAGTGGAACATGTTAAATCTCTAAAGTTTCACGCAGCTTTATTTCAGACGAAAAGAAATATTGCAATGGCATTGAAATGAATTCATGTAGAAAGACCAATACAATTTATGTTTACATCATTCTCAAATATTTTAAAATTCTTGTACATAATAGCAAATAATAATTCTATATCGATACAGGAATATTTCACTTAAAAAAAAAATGTTATGAAAGTGTAAGTGTAGTAAAGGATTTTAAAAATAAACTATTTTCTTACAAAAATTTACTGTTACATGAAAACATATTTTTGAAATTAAATATAATTCAAATTCATTCAGATTTAAAATACTATCACTCGTAACGTTGCAAGTACAACTCATGAAAGTGGTACAGAATTAATTTCCATTGTTTTAACTTTCTGTTTACTGAAAAGTTCACTGGAAACAGTATTTAGTATTTAACCCCGTATTTTAACTTTCAGTCTAAGGCAATCAAGTTTTCCCATTTCACCCCCGAATTAAATTCGTAATTTGTTACCAAGCATTCGATACGATGGATGAGCTGTAGAGGCTCAAAGGGAACACGATCTCACGATCTAGTTTCGGATCTTGATGGACGCTACATCCATTGTCCATCCTGAAACATCTCTACCTCCGTTTCCTGCAATCACGCGACGAAACTGCTTTCAATATTTACTATCACCAGCCATGGCAGGTTCACTGGAACAGTGAAATATTTAACGTCCGATGGAATTCCTTCTTCCGCGATCTTCGGTTGCATTTCTCCTTTCCTGTGTTCTCATCAGGGATTTGCAGTCTCTTTCAGCGACGATCGTAAAGAACTCGACTCTCGTTACGTTCTCCACCATCTTCTTCCTTCGATATTTTAAAGTACTCCTACCTCACACACGAAATACTCGTTCTTGCTCGAGCGCCAGCTATTCTCTGTTGAATTATGCATTGAAGGCATTCGCGTTTTGCGATGCTCTCGGGGATTGCTCGATTGATTGATTAATCTGAGGAGCTGGTTTTTACGAAGTTTCTGGAAATTCAATCGCATTCTCGAGGTACTGAAAATTACAGGACTTGGTGGAAGTGTTACGCGTTGGCTGAAATTTTTCGAGTCTAGCAGCGTCATTCTTCTTTCATGTTTACACGGGGATAACTTTCCTTACACGATAACACATTTGTTAAATTTGGAACCGTGTGGTATCTTGTTTTGTGCATAGTTTTCTGTTGAATTTTGTATGGCAGGTCTTGCAAGAGGTCACAGTAAGATAGAAACCAATTTTAGATTTTCCTTCAATAGTTAGAATTAAATATTTCGACTGCTTGTTTCGGCTAAATTATCGTGAATAGGATTTCATCAGATAAACACAGGAAAATGTGCATTACATTGTATGTAAACATCGGATAACAGAACATTCGGATAATAGAGGTTTAGATACAAGAGTCTATGCTATATTTAAATGTTGTATAACTTCAAATATAATAAGTACAATTATCTACATAATATATTGTAATATATTGTATGTATATTCTTATGATAATGTCACCAAAAACGCAAGTATATCTTTTTTCAAGTAATTCCATACCTCAATCATATCTCTAGTCTTAAACCAATTAAAATATCACATCCCAAACTTAACGCGAAATCAAAAATACGTTTTTTTTTATTTATGAAGCTGTCAAACGTGTGCAGGATTACAAGCAATATACATAAAGTATTTTAGAATTAGAATTACATTAGGGTAAGGAGAAAATTAACGAGTAACAGAACAATTAAAAATCAACAAGAAACTTAAATAAATAACATTCTTAAGAAACTTAAATAACACCTTTACTAGCCTATGCTATTTTTGCTCCATTAATTTCTACTTCTAAATCATTCTACACATCAAAACTAAAGCAAGCTGTTCACAGTTGCCATCTCCATTATCTGATAAATCTGAACCAGAAGGTATAGAATTTGACCGATGAATTAAATAAGAGCGCAGAAGAGCAAGATACAGGAGAATGCGGCAGAGGAATATAATAAAGCTCACGCAGACGCGCGGTCTCGCTCGAGGAAACGGCCATTCGTGCTCGCGGAATAAAACACGGCCTGTGAACTCGAATCGTATGGACACTCTGAAAAGCCCTGTATACAATGCTGTTTTTTTATCGCTGCCGCGCTTCGATACGCTTTCACATGCGGCGGAACTTCACAGAATCGTCGATACAACCCTCACAATTCGCTCCCCCCTTCCGTTCGGCTGTATGCACTTTTCTGATTACGTGCTCTCAGAGAAATCGAACACCCAGGCCTTCCATAATTCCGTTAATCGAAAACACGGGAGGCGGCGGGCTGTTGCGGGAGGTGAAAGAGATTGCATATAATTTTATTAGCGGAAAGCTTCTCTCCGATTATTACGAATACCTCAGCCGCTTTGTCCGAAGCGTCGACGCCGCGATTTGCATACCATATCGAGCAGCCGCTTTAATAAAAACAGCGGCCGCCGCGCCGATAAAGCAGCAAGCTCTCTGTCTCACCTGCTGCTCGCTTCGGCGGAAGCTCACGGCGGAAATTCCGCTTGAACGTGCACAAGCTCTACTATTTCGCGCGTCGAACGTTCCCCAGGGAAACGAACTGTAAACCCCTGAAACTTAGACAAGGCCTCGTTTCACTTGTCGATCCGCTCCTTTGAAGTGCGAAGGTAGATACAATGGATCTTCTGTTCGCATATTTGAGAAAAATATTAGCGAAGGAAATAGGGTACCAGGTGGGTCTCATGTAATATTTTGCAATGTGTAGAACACTTTTATTTTAAACCACTGTTCTTCGTACCGTTTTGAAATTCTACTTTTTATTTTTTTCTTCGTTGGTCCTTATAAAAAAAAATGTCAAACTGTTAGGATCAAAAATTGCAAAAAATCGGACCAAAAAGGTGACCACCTACTGTCCAGATTGCGTTGATACGCCACATTTATGTTTAAAGTGTTTTAACAAAGTGCACCGTTAGATGCAAGACTTGTTCTAATATTTTCTTTTATTGATGTTCTAATAAAAATTTTTCATTGTTCAATAAGGCACTTCTTGTTTCAAAGTATCTTTTATATATCGGCCATGTTCATAATGCACTAACTGTCAATTTTCATTTATTTTTTACAATTGTAAACAGTTAAAGCGCTCCGGTCACCAATGACCACCGTGGCGTCACAGGAGAAACTGTGGCCGGTCATATATGACCAACGTGGCAGTCAAAGTGTTAATATGCGTACCATGAATTGATGTATTGCATATAAAGTATTTTAAGAAATGTTTTAGAAATTTGAAAATTAACTGATTATTAAATTTAGTGTAATGTGAAATCTATACAAATATTCAATTTCCAACGTTCTAAAATTGATGCAAAAATTTGGTATTTACTTCTCGTGGATTTAGAAAAATATAAGTATACACTTTGGGTGTTGATTGTATGCCTAAAAGCAATGAAAAAAGGTCATATAAGTACATGTCCTACCTGTCTTCATTTATGAGATAATAATACAATGAATTTTATAAGCAAATTCTCTGTTCGGCCTCTCTTTCCATAGACCACGATAGTTCATAAGCAAGAAATCGCACTGCTCAGAAATAATACTTACTTGATGTCTTTTATATGACTGTTAGAAGATTCAGCAAATTTCGCAGTACTCTTTAAATCAGTTCAATTCTTATTAATAATCGTAACACATGTCGTATAAGATCGTGTTTGAAGTGATAATGGAGAGTTACTATAATTTAAAAATAACAAATATACATTTAATGTGTGGGCTCGCTATGTATAATGCAAGTGAAGCAAGACATTTATACTTTTTTATAATATCAGATTTATAAAAATTGATAGGTCATTTTACCTTACAGTCACAGATAAAACCAGACACCTTTGTTCTTCTTCTGCAATAAACTCTTCATTGTACTTATCATAATCTAGAATGATTGAGAGCAAACGAGTTTTACTATCCCACACTCTCATTCAGATCTTTGACAAGACAAAATTGAGTCATCATCGCGCCAATTAATCTCATAAACGCGTTCCTCGGTTTTAGTTCATCGCTAATGAACTATAAAGCCACATATATCAGGGAAACGCTGCAATTTTCTTGTTCTTAGTAATATATTATATTCAAGTGTCTGCAAAGAGAAAGCAAGCCCCTCCATAAGCTCATCGCAGGTAATGAGGCACGAGCAGATAGCGAGAAAATACTACAGTCCGTTATGTTGAGAATGATGAACCTGAAGAGTTTATACAACAAACTATGCGAAGGTCCGCGCGGAGAGGGAGGCGGCCTTTCTCATTCAATTAGCTCTGAAGGGTCGACGCTTGAAGGAGATGATCGCCAAAAGCGTCTGACGGAAGTGACGCACGCTCGAATGGATGCGAATCCAGGTGGCCGACCGTAAAAAGGGGGCTCAGAAGCTTGAGCGGGCCAGTTTACCGAAAACGCGAAAAGGAGGGCGAGAGGGAATCGTAAGCTTCTTGTGGTTCCAGCGAAAGTAGCGTGGGTCGGAGGCACGCTCGAAATGGCAGGCCCGAAAGCCCTCGGCCATGGCTTTTACGGCGAAAGCTCTCGTCCTTTTCCTTCACTCGCCGCGGCAAAAAGTGTTTGCAGTCCCGTGTCACTCCGAGAATGCATTATTTACGCGGCGACACCGACGACCGATGAATTTTTCAATTTTTTTCGAGCTTGTTTCCTCGGCTGACGCAATCTCAAGCTGACGTTATATTCCTTGATGGAGGTTTTTTGAGTGTTCAATATTCAGGGCTCCTGAATAACTGAGAGAAGAATTATCCTCGTGAAGATAGGTCCGGGGTTTCTGTATATAGATAATGACGTTGCAGGAGTAATGCCAGGAAGTTACGTCCTAATTGGTTCTAGAATAATAGATAAGCTATTAAGAACTCGCCACTTTATAACTTAATATCTATCGTTAGTATGTATTGGATTATTATGCATTTTATTATCTTCTTAGTAGAACTTGTTATGATGGTTACTATTTTTTCCCGTTAAGTGAAAGACTATGCAAGTTATTCCTAAGCAATTTATCAGTGTCGTATTTAAATCACTTTAATAAAAATTTTATGAAATATAATAATACACTTTCGTTTGTTTCTTTCTCATAAAATTAGTGAAGAGAAATGTAACGTTATCGTTATTTTTCTACTACTATTATTATTATTATTACTACTACTACTGCTACTACTATTATTATTAGGGACGATCAGTATTATTATAATAATTATTATTTGTAATTATTACTATTAATACTGTTAATGCATTCGTTTCTAACTGTTAGTAATACTGTTAGAAATCGATAGAACCCCTGCAAGACCCACTTCTTCCTCCCATAGTAAACCAGAACTACCCTTCCTAGGTTTAATCTACCCCTACCTAAGTACCCTAAGCTCTCCGGGGTCAAGCGTATGAACTTCGACACTCTAGAAGAAATGTTTGACCAAAAATAAAGGAAATAAAGGAGTCTCACACGTGTGTATTAACATAACTGAAGAAAATATAACTCAGTATATTACTGAATACTACTTACAAAATTCTTCACTTTCTAAATTAAGAAGAATAAAGTTTACTATGTTGAACATAGGATTAAAATAACAAGAAACAATTATCTTCGAATAAAGATTACATTCTATTGTATTAGAATAAAGAACATTGTAATTCCTATCGAAAATAGCAGTCTAGGTATTGAAGTTCAAGTATTTTGCTATACAGAATTAGAATATGATTACAAACTTTTGGTTGTTAATGTAAATATCTTAAAAGTTGAAGTTATTTTGATGCAATAACTATCTTCTATGGTTAATATACACACATCCAAGTTGAGTTTCTATAAACGTGTAAGTCTTCTTTAATAACCCAAATATTACTTTCAACTTCGCTTATTCCATAATTGGAGAAAGGGTATTTTAACAATATTCTTGTAACCAGGAGGACGAAAATACTTAGAAACACCCATAAGAATAATATTACTGTAAACTGTCTGCACTTTCGGCTGTAATAAGTGTTTTATTAAGAACAGGTGTTTCACAGTATCATTATACCTACACGAAATACCCCAGAAAGGGTTTTATAGTTCAAAGTACTTAGTTCACTCACACGCTGCCATAATACGCTTGCTATTCAGAAACTCTCATACTGGGGTTCCAACTATCCCTACCAAATATTCTCATTTTGTCGAGGAAAAATCTGTTACTGTAAAGCAAAATAGCCTATATCACAGTTTCAAAAAATTCCAGTTAAGACTTTAATTGAGATTTAGAATACAGAATTTATATTTGCAGGAAGAGGAAAGGATATTAAAAGCAACTCCTCACTTAAAAATAGGAATTCAGAAAAACATACATATGTCCACAACATAATATTGAGGTAGAAAAGTTTAAACTATCTCGAGAACAGAAACGTATGACTTACAGTAGCAGACAAAAGAAATTTTAAAACTGATCTTTTTATATAGGTATACCAAAACTCCTTCAAGTCTGGGTACATCAGCTTCACACGCTGGCTAGGCCTCAAGCTTGCTTAATACACCAATACAATGATTAACAACTTTCATAATAGATATTTCATTCTATATTGAAAAAATTTATCCATTCTGGTGTATCTCCTCATCCTGCACACATAAGTACTCAATAACTTTGTTTTGTAAAATTCCTGTGTACCTTCATCTTTCTTTTGCTTTTTGTACTTCCCTTTATTCACCACTGTAGATCATTCTGCCTCGCAGCCGCAGAAATCCCAGCCAAACTGTATCCTATCCGTCATTCAAGCAGCCCATCGAAGCAATATTTTTTAACCGCCTCTTTCAAAACGTCGGCTGACTGACGTGAAAAAGCCAATCGAGCAGCAATGGATATTGTTAAACGTCAAATAACGGTGTCGGACAACACGCCTGTTACGCACGGGTCCATAACGATGCTTGGATCGATGGCAGCGTCGTTAATCATCGGCGGCCACTGGCGGGGCAGGGGAAAAACGAAACGAGGAAAAGTTGGTCGGTGACAGCCGTGAAAGGTGGCCGAATAAAGAGGGAACAAGGACAGGGAGTAAGAGAGGGTTGGGGCGCGACAGAATCAAAGCGGCGCGATTTTCCGCCCGCGAGTCTTTCCACGTTCCATTTCCCCTGTTTTAATGCATAAAACATTTCGGTCGCGCGATACCGCGTCGCCCAGGCGATCCGTTTGAGAACGTGGAAACAGAGAAACATCGTTTTCGCGTGGAAACAAGGTTCCTCCGCTGCGCTTTCCCACTCAGGAACCAAAAGGCATTCCTGCTGATACTTTTTCGTCCTTTTCTCAGGCTTCGCCTTGTCGCGGTCTACGAAATATTCTGTGAATCTCCAAAACGGTCACGGAAAATATCGCGTTCCGCTGAACGTTGATAACGCTTTCTTTGAATCGGAGATTCCCTTGGGAATCACTTTGCTTGGTTGACTGTGCTGCGATTGCTGGTGAACATGACGAGGCCGATTTCACGCTGATAGTAAGGGAGTTGTGCTAGAGTAACGAAAAGAGAATAAATCGATTGACTGTTTATTAAATGTTAGTAATGAACTTTTATTAGGATGAAGTCTGTTTTAGACTGTATACGTTCAAGTGAATTTAAATAAATGAAATATAGTATAGAGATTGGCTACAGAAAATTATTTATTAGCTACTACTGTTACTCTCAGCAGATATCTGCAGTCTCTCCATTTTTACTCTACGTATTTTTAAGATTCTGCAAAAAGCTGGATATCTTCCCATACTTGTTACAACGATAGCAAAAAACCTCGTCTCTTGCCACCCAGTCTCCAATACGTATTCCCCATCTTGGCCGAAGAAAGTTGATGAAGCAGCGTGTTTTAACGTTCGTCCATAAAAAAGATACGATGTCGATGGTTGGACGGCGCTCTCAGCGAAGACGTGTTGGGAACTTCCTTCTTCTCGAATTTCCTCGAGGCCTCCGAAACGGTGGGATGGCGTAGCAACCGCTGGGGCCACCTCAGTATCGTATTTCGTTGTTTCCACGCGGAAAAAACAGGCACAGTAGATTTGAAGCGCGACGGCGGGGAGCTGGGGAGAAATGGATACGCCTGGGAATTAGTCCGCGAAGGGGTTAATGGCTGTTTCGACTATATTCGACACTCGACAGGCTGCTTTTTCCGATGAGAGCTGCCTTTCATTTCTCCCGGATGCTCGACTGCCAGCGTTCGCGTCAATTATTTCCCCGGAGAGGAAGAAAAAAGGTTTGGAGAAAAGTTTCGGTGAAACCCGTTTCCTGGTTGCCTCGCATCCGCGGGGACTTCTGCTCGGATGCAACTGACATACTGTAGACTGAAGACATATGAGTATTCATTCGACGTGAATGGGCGCCAAAGAAATTTTAGCAAGCTCTGGGGAAGCTGTTCAGTTTTATCTTACTTTTGTCAGCTTTTAGACTGTGGTTAATCGATGGTAACGAATTACGAATGAATCAGAAGCCAATGGTGAAGATGATCATTGGGGACAATGAAAAGTATAGACAGAATGGGTGGAAATACGATCGTAATACAACCAGCTAAGTGGTAATTCTACGTAGAAAAATAAGCAACAAATATGATGTATAATTTTTTCAACCGAGGCTTCGTTTTCGAGAAAATCGAATTTGAAGTTTATTCAACTACACAATGGAATTTACTTATCGTGTATTCTATTTCTAGTTGTCTCTGTCCGTGCTAAGGTTTATAAACATTATATTACAGAATACTGTAGGAAATACCCAGATAGTTCAATGTCTGACAGAAGTCATAGTTTATCAGACTGCCTATTAGTTCATTGCCTTTCGTTTGTTGCGAATTATTAAGTTATGGCAAGATATTCTAATCAAGAGTATATTGGCATGTTACTCGTTTTGGAGCCTTAGAAAGGTAACACTTCTGCTGTAAGTAGATATTACGCAGAAAAATTTCCTAATCACTGATATCCGAATAGGAGACTCATACAGAGAATAGAGCAATCGGCAGCTGATCCTGATTCACTTGTATCGAGTCATGAAAATCGTGGTCCCTAGTCAATGATTGTACAACAGCATTGAAGAGTGTTCTATCATCATCAACGTTTATAAACAATAGCGTAATTGAGCAAACTTCAACTTCGATTTTCTCCAAAATGAAGCATCAGATGAAAAAATATCATATCTGTTGCTTATTTCTTTACTTAGAATTAACCTCTGGCTGGTTGTACTATGATTATCCACCCACTCAGTATGGTTTTGTTTGGTAAATGTACTTTTCGGTCGGCTTTGTTCTGTTTTGCTTTTGTGTAATCAATGAGACTTTATCGCTGGAAGTATCAAAGCAAGTGAATGACTTATACATGTATTTTAAGGATATTGTAAAGGTAGGTCATTACGTTCTTGGAAGGGTTGTAATACAATGAAACTTGTAATATTATTTTTCTTTTGTGGTATATTTCTCCTTAACTTGAATACACTTACTTTTTAAGTAATAAGCTTCTTTAACTTTAAACCAATAGAATAATACCTCTTTCTTTTAAATTTTTCCTTCCGTCAACTTATAGATCGATTAATCTTTGTTGATTCACCGACGAATTTAAATTCAGGATAGGTAAAAATACAAGATATGTAGATATATTTTATTTTGTTCATGCCTACATTATTTAAAAATGTTTCATGTTTACTATTCTAATATAATATGGATAGGCATTCATCAAACAGTGGCAGTTCTGGTATTAAAGATACTTCTGTCTATCACTTACTGACGTTCAATATGGCTTATAATGGATGCCTAAAGAGGTATTTCCAGAATGTTTCGAAAAATATTTCAAAAATATTTATGATATATCTTATGTGTTATCTTTTTGTAGAATAATTGACAAAATATTTCTGGAGGATTGTTGAACTCACGTATTTAAATTCTCAAGATATATTACATTCTATGTTAAAATTAAAGAAAAAAAAACAAGACAAATGTCATTAAGACAATTCAAGTGTTGAGATGTAAGCATTTTTGGTTGTCCATTTAGTGGAATATTTGACATTTTATGCGTCCAGGTATTGGGACATTTACCTTAACACAAATTTTCTCGTTATATCTACATTGATAATTACACGTGACCCCAACGTTTTTGTATTATTACATATGTAGTGTTTAGTATCTCTGGTTATCTTCTGCTTCTGCATAGTCCTCCCATCCCTCTTCTGGCTATCCTTATGTTCCTTTCGAATTTTTCTATATAGTTCGACAAGTCTGGATTGATGTTTTCTCTTAATAGTCTTTTCCAACTGTTAATTCTTTTCTCATTTACTTTATTATCAACCCTTCATCCACCTTGACTACTGACTATTTCTTTCTTTACGAGCCTTCTTTGTATATCATTTTAAGCTATTCATCTCTAATTCCAAACAGAGCACATTTCAACTATCACCCTATCAAACTGTCACCTCTTACATTATCTAATCGCGATCGAATACCAAATCCCACTTACTCTTGAATAACTCAGACCAAAGTTGACTCCCTAATATTCCTCACCCCCAAACCACGCATCGTGCATCACACACAATATCTTTTCACGTGGCCCGCCATTTTCATCAAACTGTTCTGATCATTCAATTGATCGGTCAACTCGATCGTTTTGATCGACTTCACATTAACAAATATTGTTTATCGTAACAAACCTCCAACATCAGAGGATATGATTCAAAGAATGACTACAGAATGTATAACAACGTCACAGAAGTTAGAAAATGTACAGAAATCATTAACAAAGAGCCTCAACCATTGCATTAACGCGAATGGTCATCGCTTCTCCCATGTAACTTCGAATCGTGTAACTAAAACGGAAAGACGCAAAGTTAACTCCCTAATATACGTCACCCCCAAACCACGCGTCGTGCATTATGCACAATGTCTTTTCACATTGCCCGCCATTTTCATCCTTTGTCCCGCATCTTTGAGCAGCGAGCAGCGTCCATCTGTCCGACAGGAGAATTCGGCCAGACCCAGTTAGCCGTCAGTCGATTCGCTGGTTACACGTCTCCTTTGTGCATCCGTCATCTTCTTTGCGTGGCGGCTGTCTTTCCGCCTCGCCCGCGCTCCACGGCAGAGAGGAGGAATTACTTTCATGCAGGGACGAGATTTCATCCGACAGTCGACTACCGGCCGCGATGGCGCTTGAAATTTTAAATGCCTTTGTCCCTTGTCTCCGTCTCCTCTCCCAGCACTCGCGGCTCCCTCCGAGCGACGAAAATTGCGGACCCGTTCACGCTTTCCTTCCGCGCGCCGCGCTTGCCCGTCGGTATCAAAATGGAAACGAGGAGTGCCGCTTTAGAGCGGTCTGGATGCATCTGGAATTCTCGAGTGGATCGAGGGAAAGCGAGGGCAACCGGTGAATCGCTGGATCTTCGAGCGATGATGGCTTGGATTTTTGGTTGACCCCTCGCGCTGCATGCGTTCAGCGTCGAAACGTTATTATGTTGCCATTCGAATTAACCATAGACAGTTACAGGGAAACGTCGATTAGCTGAAAGGGGACAGAAATACATTGGGGGGACGATATTTTGGATAATGGGTTTAGAAAAATTGAGCTAGCAAGTATGAAATGAGTAGACTGCGAATTTTTATGTATTTTTCTTCTTGGTCCGTGATTGACTCGGTCCATCCATTTTGATGAGGATGTATTGTGGAACAGATTTTCTTTGCCCATTGAGGAATGCTTAAAAATAAGAGACATTTTTTTTATTATTTACATATGCAGAGTCGGTGTGGAATACTTGACAGGTTTTTGAATGAAATAAAACTGCGTCACTCCGTGCTAATGAAGTTTTAGTAGTGTATTAATAACGTGTAGCAGTATCTCCAATACCTTGCCGCTTGAGAGAATTTCAGTTCGCTTCTGCTCGCATTTGACGAGAGCAGTCACTTAACGGATTGAATGTCGTGACAGTCACTGGTGACCGACACTTTGGATTCAATTAGCCACTTTAGAATAAATAAATTCTAACGTCTATAAACTAGTGAAGGTAATTGGATTTATTACTCTAGAATTTTTGAGTAAAAATAGAGCTGATATTTTAATTTACTCAACTTTTTATTTTACTCATCCTTCCTTTATAATTCTTTTATTTTTAGTATATGTTTGTACCGAAAGGTTGGAACCCGTTTTATGTAATATAATAAATAGGATAATAACAAAATGAAATGATTGCAATATAAATTATAAATAAATTAATTGTAGATGTGAGTAGACTTTATGGTCCTTCTGAAATAGAGATACCTATGTATTATATATGAGCATCATTTTAACGTTAGTGCTTATAATACGGTATTACCTTGTTATTGGTTCGTTGTTACGTTCAATATGCTTTAACTGCTGTCTATCAAATGAGGTTTAACGTGCACGATTTATTACCAGACATCTTTAATAACATCACAGTGAATTATTAGCTCACATTATTAAATGAATTATTAGCTATCTTTGTAAAATTCTAAATTTGAATACTATATTTATAAAAAGTGCAAATTTTGAAGTGCAAATAGGGTAACATGTATAGTTGTTGATTCCTAAAGAAATAATAAATATAATGGATATCATATTTACTGCTTTTGTATACGTTTCTTTAGTGTCAGCATAAACCTTCAGATTTTGTAATTAAGTAACATCCGTACTATATTCCAATAATCAGTCATTCGGCTAATCACCGTTTCTGGTAATTGACTATCAGATATAATGAATGCTTCATGGATGAGATATAAAAAAAAACACAAATTATTCATTAAAACTGAATAATAAAAATGATATTTTGAACATTCACTAATAATGAATGCAATTTTCAATTACATTTAATTATATCACTAATCGTATAAAGAAACTTTATTTCTTTGAATACCTTTATTGACATGAAATTTTTAGCAATACTTAACGACACCTTCTGCCTGAAGCAGTTAATTCATGCTTGAGAAATAAAAATTAAGAATATTCAAGGTACTACAAAATGTCAATTTTATCAACCATATTCCAAAGATAAACTACTGAACAAACAAAAACTAAGGATCCACTTATCGGAGTAATAGTTGCAACATTAACATCAATCACGATCCCCAACTTATTAATGATGCATCAACGCTGTCGATAGTCCAATTTCAGTGAAATTTGTCCATCTTCAGCGAACGATCGAACGCAGAGGGGTTGAAGGATGATACCCAATCGATGTATCGGTGTTACAACCATCGACAAGCTGTAGGTGCTGCCTGCCACTGTCAATCATTAACTACTGCGCAGCTGTCTGACCATCGACGCGACATAACTACTGGCAGTGAGTGACGGACTACTACTGACCTATCAAACCCATTATATCTCCGTCGTATACTGCTTAAGGTCAATTAAACACTTCGAAACGATAAATCGTCATAAAATTTATAAACATTACAAAACAAAAGGGAAAATAAATGATAAGAATTCTAGGGGACAGACATTTATCATATACTATAACAGAAATGAGGCACCTATATAAAGAAAATGAAACAAGGAGACATTACTTTACGCGGTATTAATGAACTCTTAACAGTGTCGTAACCCATATAGTATAGAGACATCTTAAAGATATCTAGTGAAGCCTTAAAAATGTCCAAATGACGTCTTTCAAACATCCAAAGTTACAAAGTATGTCTTTAGGACGTTATAAAAGACATTCATAAGACATCTTAAAGAATTCTAATTACGTCTCTAGACCTCTTCAAGACTTTCAAAAGCGTAAGTATTTAAGATGACCGTGTAGTGTATCTTTAAGACATCTTATGAACGTAAATTTCGGCAGTCTTTAAGACGTACGCTGTCGAATGTTCTTAAAACGTCCAAATTATTTCATAAGACGTTCAGGAATAAAATAGACATAAAATAGACGTCTTCAAGACGCCTTGTGCTGCCTGGGAATATTCTATAAAGGCAGTTTGCCTGAAATAAACCGTTGTATCAGCTTTGTTTTTACCAAAAACTTCTAGAGTAAAAGATCCAATTACCTTCGCTTATTTATAGACGTTAGAATTTATTTATTCCAAAGTGGCTAATTGAATCTAAAGTGTCGGTCACCAGTGACTGTCACGGCATTCAATCCGTTAAGTGACTGCTCTCATCAAATGCGAGCAGAAGCGAACTGAAATTCCCTCAAGCGGCAAGGTATTTGAGATGCTGCCACAGGTTATTAATACACTACTAAAGCTTCATTAGCACGGAGTGGTGCCGTTTTATTTCATTTTGAAACATGTCAAGTATTCCAACTCTGTATATATAAATAATAAAAAAAATGTCTCTTATTTTTAAGCATTCCTCAATGGGCAAAGAAAATTTGTTGTACAATACATCCTCATCAAAATGGATGGACCGAATCAATGGAAGAACAAGAAGAAAAAGAATGAAATAATAAAAAGGAAATAAAACAGAGGGTATAGTAAGGGGAAAAAGAAGAAAAGAAAAGAAAAGGGATAAAAAAGGGAAGACTCAGAGGAGAAGAAGGAAAAGAATAGAAGATAGTATTAGCATAATTCTTAGTGCATGGTATCAGACATACAGGGTATTAAAAAAAGGCTCAAACTTTGAGAGCTTATAGTACTCACCGAGAGGAGATGAAAATATCTGATGAATATAGGTCCTAAAATTAATCCTTTCGACGAGACATTGAGTTTTATTTTTCAGGGACATTCAATACTGTGAGTGAGTTTCTGACATTGAAGCATGGTGAGAAACTCATTCATGGTATCGAATATCATACAGTCATACATAATAAAAGTCAATTTCTCACAAATATTCAAATGTGTGAGTGAGTTTTTTACAGTGAAGACATGGTAAGACACTCATTCACGCTATCAAATATTACACACAATAGCAGTCAATTTTTCACGAATATTCTATACTGTGAGTGAGTTTTTTACAATAAAGACGAGATGAGACACTCATTCATGGTATCGAATATCATAGATAATAAAAGTTCGTTTTTCATCGCAAGAATTGACTTTAGGACTTATGTTAATTAGATATTTTCTATTCCTCACACTGTATACCACTGTCTTTATTACCTATTCTTCTTCCAAGCAATTTTGTCGTCTTTTTTCATTACAGATTATATCGTTTCTGTTCGATTTTGTAGCAATATATATTTTATTTGAATATATACTATAAAATCCTGTCTCTTATTATTATTCTTATTATTTTTATCTGTTATACATTTTATGTTTATTAAGAATGGAGCATTGCAATCCACTTGGAAATCAATAAAAAACACGTACACATGTATCCTCATCAAAATTGTTCATTGGGTGTAGTTAACAAAATTTCGATTCGTTCGAATCTTCTTCCTTCATTGGATCATCGTTACATACTCCACAAAACCAAAGAAATATTCACTGTGGTGAGACAACGGTAACCTCTGGTCTTCTTTAGAGTTACACGACCACCCAAACCTCCTGGAAAATTTATCTGCTCGCAATTCAGCTCGGAACATCCCAAGGAGCGCGCAATTCCCCACCCCGAAAATAAATTTCTCAGCAGGTGTTACCGTTCCGCTGATTGTTCGGCCACGAGGCTTGGTGCTTCCCTGCTCTTTCCCTTTCCTGACATGTTTAAGCGTCTATTGGAGACACTGGACTAGAAAATATCATGGATTAAGCTATCCCAAGAAGCAGGCTACTGGCAGCTTACCGTTAATGTCCCACATAACGCGCTGCAGACTCGATTTAGATGCGCTTGGGTATTCTAATCTACAATAAGGGCACTTCACTTTGCTAGGCGAACTTGTGGAAGATGTTTTGGGAAACGATAATGGCGAAAAGAGATTGTTGGGAAGGCAAATTTGCGGTTGCTTTATTCCTGAAGTAGGATGATGGGAGTTTTTGTAAGAATTGAGAGGCTTATATAAAAAACGATTGTTATTAACGCTAGGAATACCATGGTTAATATATGCCTATTTTTAACGATGTGCCACAATAACAAATGTCTGAAAAGGTATATAATTTACAGACATAAGGTTTACTCATATCTTTCTTTTGTATTATTCAGCATTAACTGAGAAAAAAATACAATTCGTAGAAGATAAAATGTGTATAAGGAATTACTAGAATGAACACAATAAGATATAGATGGGCTTTAAGTCCAAGGAGTGAAGAAACAGGGGATGTAAACGTCATGGCTTTAAAAATAAAGATGTTCGTAAATGTAGTATTAAATAGTTTATCATCATTTGTTTGAATTCGGTAATAAGTATACATTAATAAATACTGTTAATAAATTATAAATGATCTACAACACCAGTAGTGCGAGGGTTAATTTTTGTCTTTTCTTAAAAGACCAAAAACTACTCTAACATCTTCACATCTTGTTCAGCAGATATAAATTTGTTCTAACAAAATATTCATTATGTTACATTTATTACGTTTTTAGTGATATAAATTTCACTGTATTGTGAATCTCGCTTCTGACTACTGGAGTTGTATTCTTACAAAAAATCGTAAAATTTAACAGGGGTTGCTTTTGTCATGAACTTCCTCAATTGTTTCTCTTGTATTACAAATTATTTTTTTTTTTTTATTACAATACAACGTTATAATATAACATTTATAATATAATAACCTTGTTATAAAATAACAGACGGAAAGTATCGTTATAAGTCAAATTTCTTTAACCCTGAACTATTGACACGGAGTCTGGTAGACTCTGCATTATATTTGGTTGTTATCGCTCTCATTTAAATATCGAACCATTATAATGAAAGTTGGAAATATATGTCACACCTCGTTTTTACATTCAAATTAACATCCTATTTACTTATTGAAAAATATTTAATATCAATAGGTTTTAATCAATGTCTGTGTATCTTAGAATTGGGTATCTGTGAATAAGGATTAGTTTTTGGATGCTTTAATGCCCCTTGAGCTCGAAAATACTAAAAGGCCAAGGACTAAATTCTGTATGTATGGATGTGTGTATACGTACAAGGTGTTCATTTGAAAACTTTACATTTAAAATGCAAAGTTTTTAAATGAACACAACGTATGTAAATATCTATGTACATATGTATGTATGTTGGCACGTATTTTGTTTCATATCTCTAAATCAATTTATCAGAATATATAATGAAATTTGGTATATTTTCTGTATATAGGTCATTTATGCTAGTAAATTTTCAAAAAATTTAGTGAAAGGCAAACAGAGACGGAAATGTGAGGCACCATATTTTAAAGGTGTTAAATTTATAAAAAATTCTATTGCGTCAAATTTTTGACCATGTAGAAATATAATTGACAACAAAATTTGCTTTCGTATACTTCCCCCAGCATCAAGAATAAAAAATATTGAGCCTTTCTATTTATTCATCATTTTTTGAGGTTTATTAGTCTCTCCACGCCTTCCATCTATAACGAAGCAAAATTAATTCTCATTCACCATTAATCTCGATAGTGAGACGAGCGAACAATTGACCAAGTATCGAACACTATGCTTCAATTCCTCACTAATTAATCATTCCACAATTCAGTTTACGAACATTCAGAATCGCGTTGAAAATGCTCACCATAAAGTTTCGCGCGTTATCCCCGAAATTCCAAGCCATCGACGAGAAACTCTCGTTATCGAATCAAACTACGTCAAAGTTAGCCGCGCGACGATCATATTTCGGGGCACGCCGCGGCTAAAGAGCTTCCAATGACTCCTACGCTCCGTAAACACAGGATTTCCATTAGGTCGCCCTTTCAGGAATATTCCGAGGGTTACGACCGGAGTGATAACGCAGTCGATAAACCGATTCGCGCCCACCCCCTAATGTCTTCGTTAACGGAGAAAAAAGAAAGGTCTACCCTCTTCTGTTCTCCCGTCGCGAGTTCGCAGCCTGAATTGCCGCTGATCGTTCCCCTTTCTATTACACGATGAATCTGCTGGGTTATGGAGTCGTAATCGGGAGGATAATGGCGATAATGATGATAGTAAACCAGTTTCGCCGATGTCCTCCTCGATGCAGGCCACTGGGGGAACAAAAACGACGTGCCTCGTAAAAGTAATCGGCGTATCTGCTGTGATAGCACCTCCAACACTTTGCCACAGGAGAAATTTTCATATTCATTCATTGATAGATTTTAGGTTTTCACACATAGGTTGTTGTTATTCAAGGCTTTTGAATTAAAGCTGTGTCCAGAAGGTAATTGCTTCCAACGTTTTGATAACATTGAAAGTGAAGCTTCGTCAGGGTTCTTAAACACATTAATGTTGGTGTGTGTTTAGTTATGTCGAGTATATAAGGAATTTGTGCTTGTGTTAGGGATCACTGATGGCTAATCACTTTTAATACGTTAACTGTCATGTTATCCATATATGAGTGATTTTGTAACCCTCGGAAAAATCATTTCTACTACTTACGATATTAAGAAAAGAAAAGAAGAAGCCCAGTGGTCAGTCGTAGAAACGAGTTTAGTGAAAAATTAAAAGTTTTGAGCTTATTTGGTATATTTGTATCGTAAAGTATAAACGTAGATGTGTGTGTAGAGCAGTGTTCTTCAAACTTTGCTCGTAAAGAAAATAGTTTTCTCTAGGCTCCTGTTTTTATGCACGTGAGAATGGCTACGTAAGTCGATTCGTAGACTGTTGTGAGTGTAAGGCTCATTCGAATAAAATAGGGAATTTGGATGAACTTTAGACGTAGGTAACACTGATCTACAGTCCCATTACCATCTTCGTGTTTCTCAGAATGCTAATAGAAGACTACAGAAACATGTATGTACTATAGCAGAGAAGAAACTTTGCTAATAAACACGGAGAAGTGATTATTTCTGTTGAGTTATGCGTTGTATATTGTTCGCCTTTTCAGTACAAATCATTTCAATGTTTTAAATCTTGAAATATTATACTGAAGTATTCAAATATACAAATATACAATTACTTCAGTTTTTCTGTTACTCAATTTAAAAAGTTTTTAAAATCGTTTTATTTATTCAAAGTCTTGGATTTCCTGGAAAGAATCCTCAATTTCGGCCCCAAGAAATATAGCTATGGAAAAATATGTCTGCTTTTCTTTGTACTTAAATTCTTTTCTGAATAACAGAAATGAATAGGTTTGTGTAAAACTTTCCATCCCATGTAAATTCGTAACATCGAAAGGTACTATAAATTCGTTATTATTTAAATATAAAAATGATTATCATTACATTTATAATGGATCTCTAACTTTGAGGTGATAGGCGTGTCATTTATGACGCATATATAATACTTCACTCAATTTATTATAAAAATCATAGTGCAGTACAAGAAGAATATTATGACTTGTTTAAAAGTTCAAGTAGAAATAAATGTCCTGCACTCGCTTTTCTTCATCCAGCAAACAAGTAAAAGATAAGAAGAAAAAAAATACATAGTAAAAGAGAAAGATAGTAGAAGTTTAGAAAGAAAGTAGAAAACGGACAACAGAGAGAAGTACAGAGAAAGCGCGAACAAAGACTATCTTCAAAGGCTGCAAGGGTCTGGCTGCTAATGTGTTTAACGATGACCAGGCCCCTACAAGCCCTGAGAAAGGTTAAAGAATAGATAGAGAATTGCAAATCTATAAAAGTGAAAGTTAGAGAACGAATATAGAAAATTGAAAGTAGAACTGAAAATATAAATTAAGTGCATGGTGGCAATCCTGGAGCCGCCATAATTCAATTGACGTATAAGGATTTAGTTTAACTAACAGTCGATAACGACATAACAACCAATACATATGTATACATATATATACCTATAACAAAATGTAAATACGTATCTTTTATACATAAACATACACATAATTCTTAGTGAGTGTCCGACTATATTCGATGTTATACTACTTACTACGTGTCTGATTATACGCTAGGTTGTACTACTTCCTATATGACTAATTATACACGAGCTTTTACTACTTACTGCATGAATAATTATACACTAGGTTTTACTACGTACTACATGATTGATTACACATTAGGTTTTACTACTTACTGTATGACTGATTATACACTAGGTTTTACTACTTGCTACATGGCTGATCATATTCGAGGTTGCCATTACCTGAACATGTTTGAAGCTATACTGCTTATTGAATTTATGATCCTATTCGAGATTAATATGTATATGTATTATGAGAACTATAATACTATATCATATTATAGCTAGAGAAGAATTTTTGATGACTAATTTCATTATTTTTAATAAACTATTCATAGTTCAATCATAGTTCAAATTTCAATCGATGTTTTTTTATTCATACTCTTAGTCTTAATCGAAGTTTTACTGTATACAGGGTGTCCCACGTAACTGTCGCCACGAATTTTCAGGCACTTTCCATAATTTTAGAAAAAAAATGTTTCGAGCTAAAGTTAGTCCGCTTTAAATGGGCTACAAATTGCAGTATTAAAAATTTCCAAACATGTTTTTTTCTCAGGACAAAATCGAGTTAACCTTAAGTTTTTTAAATGACATCATATATTTTTAGATCAACATAATCGTTAATTACATATTTAAAATGGTAAACCTTCAACTGAAAAAATGGCTGTCAATGCTTACTTTTTCAAGCCTAACTCGGTATTTTCTTGGAAAAAAACGTTTGTTGAAAGTTTTTAAGAAACATTTTTTTACAAAATTATCAGAAAATTCTGAAAAATTGTGGCGACAGTTACATGGAAGAGTCTGTACAGTTCATTGAATTTGCCATCATATATTTCTATTTATACCTACTCTGAACTTTTCAGACGATACAATGTATTATTTAACCCTTATCATAACATATGAAATGAAATTACATGAAGGTGTTATATTTAATATTACAAGATAACATAATTCTCTGACACAACACATGACAAACTTAAAATAAAGACAGTTGTCTAAGTTTATCTAAAACACCAGCACCGTCTCTTATGTAGTAGAAAACTTACACAAACTTATATTATACTTGGGTTCCATGGCAGTCTCACCAATAATGCAAATGATTAAATACATTTATCTAGAAACTTAGCCTAGTACATGGAGCATGGCCCCCAATTTGAGCGACGAGTGTGCATAAGACGATAACTTTACTCCATCCCTTCTCTGCACACATCTACACTGAAGCATCAGTGTTCTTCGACCTTCATGACGCAACATTTAACTCCCCAATAATCTGGAGCAAAACAGTCAGATCAAAAAGACGTCCTCTCCCTTTCGCAGCATTGAAACGCAGCTACTACACAAGGTTCACAGTTGCAAACGTTTCAAGGCAAAAACTGCAGCGATTCGTGGACCCTCTTGCGTAAATAATCACCTTCCTGCCGCGATCATTAGAACCCCATCGTCGTGGCGATCAAAGGTTTCGAGGGATCTCGCTCTTCCTCCCGACAGAAATTACTCCCACCGATTCACGGTGTTTCAGGTTGGTTGTCTCTCGAGGCTTGCCCTTTAAAATCGCGCTTAGCTCGATAGACAGCCCCCAATTTCCGGTTCCGTGACGAGGGAGAGCCTGGCTGCCGAGCAGCGTCTGAAAAGCACTTAAGACACTGCGAATAGCGCCACCGGCAGCGATAAGAGGTCGTGATAAGCGGCAGCTTCGCTCTCGGGCATCGATACTCGCATCTCGAATTCCGGTCGAGCTCGCAACCATGCCTGGGGTCGGGGATCCCATCTGCTTCCCTCTCCCACCCCTCGAGTTTGTTTCTCCCGCGCCTCGTCGCCGGAAATCGGGACGATTTCCTCCAAATTAAACGAAGCACGTCGAAGGGACTCGTTCAACTTCGTTAACAGTGGATCTCGAGCTTCGACTTCTTGGGAACTCTGGAAGAATCTGTCTTGTTTAATAGGGAGGATATTTGTTGCGTTTGTTTTCGAATTAGTTTCGTTAGTTTTAAATCAATTTTGCTGCGACGGAGTAATTGATGAAAGGTTTCCTTAGAGTCATGATGCTCGAGGGAACTTATTGATGTATGAATTGTGTTTAAAGAGGAATAAGATGGGTTCTTTGAAAATACTTATTTGTCGTTTATCTACAAATTAATAGTATTCCCTTATCTTCCTAGAGAATTTATACGCTGGGTTAAGGGGGAGACTCAAGTATAAAGTTAAAATAAAAGTGATTTTTAGAAATTTTTTTATATCATAAAATCTGGTTAAAACTTGTCGTCACTTGTTATATATAGAGAGAATATATATTCTCTAACATTTCAGAACATAAACTTTTGTTTTTATTACAATTTGTTGGCTTTGTGTGAAGCAATAACTGTTATTCTCCATGGACCCTCTCGTCGACGATGTTGATCGGCATGCAGTCTAGCATTGTTATAGTGAGATTTAGGAGAAAGAGTCAAATAGAATTCTCTTCGTCATTGAACTACGTATTGTACGAACCTAAATCTTGTTTAAAAAAGTCACACGAGTGATAAATACGCGGCTCTGAATGCAAAGGAATGATTTTTCCATAAAGTTTTTATTTTAGTTGTGCAATAAATATAGTTTGAATAATTAATATTATGAATCAAGTAGGTTTACGATGAGAAACTTGTAGATATGTATATATATGTTTTAGATCTGCTCAATGAATTAATTATCTTGTCAGTTATACTGCACGCCAAATTTAAAAATGTGGTTCTAAAAAAACCGAGTTCAAATTTTCGTTTCAGAAAAGTCGATAGTGCAAGCGAGAATTTTTTTTCAAAAATGACTTCAAATTTCAATCTGAAATATTTACACCACATTCTTGAGATGTAAAAGCATTTTTGTATGCATTGAAAAAGAAATTGTCTTTTTTGAATCGTTACTTGAGTCTTCTCTCTTAGTAGACTTCGAGTGAACTATTACTATTTGGCTGTCTCACTTTTTAGAGTTAACCTCGTAGATGAATCAAAATGTGAAATGTAAATGTTTGGAGCAGGATCTGTATTGTAATAATGGCCGCTATTCGATAACTATGACATAAAAATAAATTTTGTTAATTAAAAATAAACACTGTATTCTGGAGTTAGAAATAAATCTTTAAAATATTACAGTGTTGTCAAGGAATATAATAGAATCTTACTAAGAGTTATATCTAATGTTTCTTGATATAGTGTTGTCTCGATACAAGTTCCAACGTAAACTCACTGTTTCTTGAAACTGTTCTTTCAGTTTACTTACCCCTCACCTTTGAAAAGACAAATTCAAGTTCTTGTCTGGCAAGTAAACTGTTAACTGATTCCAAATCTTAAAGTTGTATAGAAACAGTAAGGTAGTTCTAAGAAAACATATGTCCTGACGAGCTTGTATCAAAACAACATTAATAAGAAACACGATTTCAGTAAAACTTCATTGTATTCTACCAGCATTAAAAAATTGGAAAATAGAAAACAGAAATCAGATGAAGTTGAAGAAAATATAGAAACACTAATCATGATGAATTTATCGATCTTCAATCAGACTGCAAGTAAATCAGAAATTCTCACTGCCAAGAGGTCCATTGAAAGCAATTTATCAAGTCTCGTCACTCTCCTATTTATTTTCCCCGTACTCTGGCTATTGTCTTTTAATCTTACTGTTTTCTCGATTTTCTTCTTCCTGCTTCGACCAAACTCGAACACAAAGCAAGAGATTATGTTCCAAGAAGACGTCCACGCTGAATTTAACCCGAAACTCGAATCTGTTTCTTGTTGAGAAATATAATCGTCAGTTTTAGCAATCCGAGATATAATGCTCACCTGCGTAAATGGTATCGGTTTTTTGAAAGCACTCGATACTCCTTGCAATTATCGCCAACTTTCAATGGGATACTCGACTCGCGAGTTTCATTTGACGCCGTTGAAAATCGATGCAAATTGATCGCCACCCTCTATTCACTCCCGCTGCCCGATGGGGAAATTGGATTACTATTTGCGTATTCAACGAGATTGAATATTCTGATTCCGCGACGAACTCACGCCAGGGTGGAAGATTTCATTCCTTTCGAAGTGGCGAAGAAGTTGCTGGGAAGTCTTCAGACATGAAACTGATAAAATCGTGGCATCCGATACGACCAGTTCATTTGTTTCGCTTTCCAAGGGATCTTACGAGAGAGAATTGCCACAGGTTCTATCTTTAACCTATTTTCAGCACGTGTAGATACATTACCATGCATAGGTATTTGGACACTTTTATATTATTGGAAATGCATTAAATACATTTTATGTTAAATTCTTTAATATACTTTTAGCTACAGATCTTAGAATAGATGATTAAGGTTTATAAATATCGATGATAATAACATTTGGTATGGGTTAATATAAATAAAAAACTGTATTTCATGCATTTATGATAATGTGAAATTGTCCAGATAATTATTATACACGGTAATATGTGGATGAGAACACGAAAAAGTTTGAAATTACTGAACCTTAATAAACTCGGCAACTAACATGATTGAGTCTGAGGATGGAGTAATATGGTTTAAAAAAACATGTTGCCAAATATGTATAGCAAGTTTATTCAAGAGAAAGAAGAATAAATTGAGAAAGTGATAATGTATCCATCAGTAACTTTTTTATTTTGTATCTTTCATTTGATGAAGGGATTATTAAAAGAATGAATTAAATGTATTCAAAATTGATAAATTAGAAATATTCGAAAAAAATGAATTACGGAACAACAAATTTCAAGAATCAACATGAATTGATTAAAAAAATCAATTTTGAAAAAAATGGACTTGGATTAGTATGGCTCTCAGGTAGGGAACTTTAAATGAAAAACATTTTGCTATCTAGTATAACTTTCATAACAATTTGTAAATGATTCCAAACTTTTGATCTATAGTGTCTGTAATACAAGTAAATATAACTTGGTGTCTAACCACATACTGGACTATTCTACTTTAGCCTCATTTTAATACATTAATCCCACTATCTTTTAATAAAAAAAATACTCACAATCAGTTACCACATTTCAAAAGCACATCCTAAAAACAGAAACATTGTAAATGAAGCTATACTTGTACTGAAAATTTCTTTTGACTTTTTGTCAAGAGGCTAATGGCTTCTAAACCTACAAAAAAATTTCCAACCACACAATCATGTTTCTTCGCAGCTATTCAGAACAGAAGCAGACCAAATTTCCAAAATTCCAGATCCAAGAATTAAACTAAAATTCCAGAATCCCAGATCGAAGAATTAAACTAAAGTCCCAAAATCACAGATCCGATAATTAGCTACTCGAATCGCGCGAAACGCAGTTTCCATTTGCGTACCACAGAGAAAGTTTTTCACCGCGTCCCTCTTTTTCCCCCATTCTCTGCAATCGTGCAGCGTCCCAGCTTTCATCCCCCTCCGCTATTACGTCGAATTTCGCTCCGGGAGGGCGCGCGAAGTCGCGCGGGTTCGTTAATTAAATTACCCGAGCGTTTAGCTGCGTCGTCTCATCGTTCGAAACAACAGCTCAGCGCGAAAAATGAACTATGAGAGGGAATTAGGTCGCGAAACGTATAGAGGATACCCCCTGGAGCCAGAGCCGTCTCCAACGATGCATGGCTCATCTTTCGAGGACGCTTCACCCCCTCTATCCCTCCCACGCGCGCCATCCGCGCATTTAGAGTAATGTTTGTCCATTGTGAGCTATAGCAGGGTATCGGGGAGGCGACATGCGGCCAGAAGAAGAAAGGAAACACGCTAAAGTGCAAACGATAGGTCTGACGTCGAAGGGGGGGATGTTTGAGGAGCGAAGGAGGGGGACGAAGGGAGGAAAATATCGGACAGAAACAAGATAACGAGTGGGGAGGTCAGCGATCGGGAGATGAAACCAAACGAGGACAAAAGCGGAAAGAACGCAGAAGCAGAAAGGGAGGGGGGGAACGCGATACGAGATGGGACAATGGGAGGGGAGGGACGAAGAGGGGTTAATACGAGGCATCGTTGCAAGAGACACTGCTGTGGGTCGAAAATACAGGGAAGAGTGTTACGAGCGGAGGAAGTCGTGAAAGAGGGAAGGATTAAGCTTAAAAGGCCAGGGGAGAATCTCTAAAATAGAGATACGATGATGGATGATGAAGATGAGGGAGCGTGGTGAAACAGTTGGGAGTTGAACTTATGAAGGAGATAAAGTAGAGTAGGAGAACCTCGAGTAGAAAAAGCTTGCAACGGAGGCAAATATCGAGGAAACAATGGGTCAGGAAGTGAAACACTATAGGGGAGAAAAAAGAGTACAAGAATTTTTCAAAACATATCAGAGAAAGACATACGTGTGTCAGAAGTGTTAACTGACAACAAAAATTTCCGCTAAATTATGTTTCTTGATTTTCACTTCTGGCGTGTACTGCATACGAGCCTATGGACACGAGGGTTTAACTCTGTTATGTTAATATCGCAATTATGCATACGTAATTAAATTACAGTACCGTTCATAAGTATTTGAACGATGTCACATGTTGAAAAAATTACAGGTTTCTCTGTAGTAACTAATATACATTCTTTACATTTATTTCGTATTTTTATTATATCTTAAAATTAAGTATATAATAATTACAGTAATTGTACTTTTAACAGTAATTAATTATTAGTCTAAGCAATAAATATCAGTAATTACCAAATTTTCCAAACTTGTAAAATCGTTCAAATACTTATAAGCGGTACTGTATATTTCTTTAGTTTATTGTTTTATTATTATCCCATACAATTGAGGGGATTATAACAAAAAAGAATCTTATCAAAATCTCTCTTTTTCTAGAAGACCAAAAAAATGCTGTAACATCTTTCGTTCCTATGCAATAGATAAAAATGTTGCTTATCAAAATGTGCATCGTATTACACATATACTGTTTTTGATGGTATAAATTCCATCACGCTTTGAGTCCCGTTTATGACCACTAAAATGCGTTTCTAGTGAAAAGGAAATCATAAAATTCTCATCACAGAATTCTCTTTTCATGTGCCAATAAATTATAAGTATAAGGAATAAAGTGTTCCATTCGTAAATTTATAAGATTTAATAAACTATAGCATTAATACGAGTGAACAACAAACGCATTCTAACGTGCAGCCTCTATAGAGCTAAAAAGGTATTGACGGTAAACAAAGACATTTCAATGCAAAAATGTGATTCATAAAAGTGGTTCATAAAAGAAGAAAGCACTAAATGTGATAAAAAATAGCAATGAGTACAGAATATTAAAGGCGGAGAATGGTAACAGAAAAGAGAGCATCGTGAAATCGAATAACAGTAAGCGAGTAAACGAGAAAGAAAAGAAAGCGAAATGGTATCCTAGGATAAAGGAATAAAAAATCAATTTTTGACCGTGGCGTCGAATTGAAACGGTGGCACGTCGAAAATCCGTGCAACGTAATCGCCCGTCTCAGCGAAAAGGAGAACAATGGAAGCGGTGTGAAATTTGAATTTATATTGGACCCACGGCGGCCGACGATTCTCACCTCGCGCTACTTAATTCCGCGATATTCTCACCCAGTGTTTACGTATACATTAAATGCATATTCATGCCGGCAACATTTGTCGAAAAAATATGATGGCCGGGGCGTGAAACGCGGCGGATGATAACGAATGCGTGGGCTGGTCAAAAATGCATGTCAATGGAAAATTTCCGACCGTATCCACGTGGATCGAGCGATTCTGTATGCCATTCATATCAAAAATAGAATTCTGCGTGGTGGAATAAAGGGTATTTGAAAGATGGCTTATCAGAGTGTGCCAGTGTGCTCTATAAGCAAAAATTTAAAAAAAATGCATCTATTGTGATGTTCATACATTCTGAAATACTTTAAAATGAAAGGTTCGGGAATACTGGCATACAGCTAATTTTTAAGCTCTATGGTTTGTATAGCCAAATAATGAGAAATAAAAATGTATTGTATTTAAAGAAAGGAAAAAATAATGACGACTTATTAGATACTCTTGTTTAAATGTTCGAATGAAAATTGGAAAAGTGTAGATATTAATATTACGCGAATACTCAAACACTTTACAAATTTAAATTTCAAAATTAAGGTAATCGTATTCTCACAAATGCATGACCATGTTTGTGAAATGAACTGGACCATAGAATTTTTCAAAAATAGCAATAAACATTAGAGAAATTTTAATAAATCATCTGACTGAAGAATGATACTCAATGTTGGTTATTTAAAGGAAAATAATTTCTAATGCTTCTAACTGTTTATAACGTGTTGTTAAAGGAAAATTCTATTCAATCAAATTCTGTCTTTGTAAAAATTATAAGATTAATAACTTTTATTTGCAGTGTGTCCGAATATTTGTGTAACATCAAAGTTCGCTCTTCTTTGAATTCTCTTTTGAATTTAAATAACCGTATGCAATAAATCAACAATTTTTTTATTTCTGTTATCTATGTAGGTACTTCTACATATTGTGCTATAATATAATATAACATAGTTTTATTGCTTGCGTTATATTTATTCAAGGTATCATTTAAAAATTAAAATTATACTTAAAATTATACAATACTAATTGTAGTTACTGTAGATATACATTACAAGATAAAAATTAAAATCATTCTTTCAATTAACTACTGAGATCAAGTATCAAGCCAACCACCTTAGATATAATTACTAAATTTTTCTTCGTTAGTAAATATTATTAACTTAAACGATGTAAATTGATTATTAAAAAAGTTCTTCCTTTTCCTTCAATTCAAACGTATTTTTTCATTAAAAGAATCTCCATCTCTTACTAAGTGATCGACTACTGAGTCAACTATCTTAAAGTAAAAATTTAAGATAATATGATTTCTTCAGCAAACTTCACAAAGTGTTGACAGATTTACAGCATATATTCAAAGGCTGCACTAGACTTACAGAGACACGATGAGATAGTTCTTGGCTGATAATGTCCCTTATACTGAAAGCGTTGAATGGCGTAGACTCATGGAAGAGAAATACATCAAATTATGAATGACACAATGAGGTCGCATCGGTAGAGTGTCTAGTTCACTTGCCTATAAATTTGGAAGATGTAAGATGGGATCTTGACGGATCTTCAAAAATTGTTCGACCTCATTCTCTTCGAACATCATAGCAAAATATACATAATACTAAAAATGTATTTCATTTAATTCGACTCAAACAATAATAGGGGAGACTGGAGTCAAAAGCAACCTGAGAAAATTATTACATGCTAAATAATATAAAATCTCTCGTACCGATTATCGCAAATTTTAGATATATGATGCAAAACTAGAATTTAAGTATACACATTCATGTCATAACGAAACAAATAATCAGTAAATAAATGTATTCAACGAAATGACTTTTCGACATATCAAAGTGTCACTCTCTTAATGTGTTAAAGTTGTGACAGAATTATTCTCTACGCAGGTAACTACTTTTTTCTTTTTTAATCTTCAATCTGAACCTTTTAAAGAAAATGCTGATCGTTAGTTAAAACTTGGTTCAAAGGCGCTGTCTAGAACAATTATAACACCATCTATCAGGGTCAAAAGTAACGTAACAATCTAGATTAATGTAGACTAATGGGTGCAGTGCATGGAATGTAAGAATTGGGCACACGAAAAGTGTACCTGACAACGCGATCTTTATTTTTGTGAAAGCTGCGAAAGCGAATAATTTATACCTACAAAATAAGTCCTTATTTTTTTTCAAAATATGATTTATATTCATGCAATATTATAATTTAATTAATACCTAACTGGAGTTCTTAAAGATAAGACTTTGTTACTATTGGTACCATGTTACAATCTTGTAGCATGGTTGTAACATTTTCTTCATTTCACATTTTTTATTAACAAGTAAAGTGGCTGTGAGTAAATAATCTCAGACAATTAGACAACATTTTCGTACAGAAATGATTGTTTGAACTGCAATATTTATTGAGTTACTGTATTCTAGAGTCAAAGTGTTACAGTTGACCACAGTCCCTCCTGCTAAGTGAAAGAAAATACAGTGTCCCAAATTTCAATAACTGCATTTGAAATTCAATAGCGACTTTTTCTCCTAGCTTATTCACTGAAAATTCATGTTCCTTTCAAGGAACCGTGGCCAGAAGAATGCAATTTTCGAGAACTGGACAAAAAATCCACCACCTAACGGAGAAGAAAGGACATATTCGGTCAGAGATATCGCAGAGTCGAATCTCTGGAAAGATATATCCATACCGAAGAAAAATAAAATTCCGGTCGAATTGAATAGAATTACCCTTCTCGAGGGCCCCATTACGTCAAAACTTTCCCGAAATCTCGGTGCGAATGCAAGGATTCCAATAAAATCAGAGGGAAATGGAGATATCTCGATTTATACGCAGTCCCGCGATAGCCCGTAGCCCCTGAAGTCACTTACTCTGACTCTGCAAACACGCCCGATATCAATTTCCATGTTTCCACAGAAAATATTGAGACTCTGAGTTCCCGCGATGCACAGTTTAAGGGAGCAATTCGCTGCTTATCGAATATCCTCTATCTGGGTTCACAGCGCTTAACGAGGAGAGATCCCTAAGTATAGCGCTGACTTTTTAATGCGCTTTGGCACAATAATAGAACTTGGTAGAAATTAGTTTTGGAGCTTAGTATTAAGTCTTCTTGAGGTAATTCTTTGCAGAGTCTGTAGTTAGAGTTGGTTGGTTCATATGTGATGTCTTTAGGGTTTAGTTCTCGGTTTACGTGGTGTGTTATTGGGGTGTTTTCATTGTTGGTAATGAGTCCTTTGTGGTCTATGGATAGGAATAGTTCGAGGGATGTGAATCCTATTTTTTTTTTTCCTGATAGAGTGGTCGTGACGTCTTACCTACTAGACCACCGACTCTTACGAAAATTGTTGATACAAGTAATATAAAGAGGCATGGCGTAACATTAATATTAAATATTTAATAAATTACAAATTGTTGGCCCCCGAAACCATGTCCCATTAGCTTCGATTTGTTAAGTTCTATCGTCGTGCAAAAGCGTACTAAAAAGTCAGCGCTACACTTGGCGACTTCTCCTTGCAAGACTCGCGATGACGAGTTTCTTAATCGAAGGCCGAGGCCGCTGACAGTTGAATCTCCAACAGGGAAAACAATGAAACTGCACTGGCGAATTTACATCGAAATCGACTTCCTAGGGGCTGCATAATTCCAGGACGAAACCCTTCCGAACCCAGACTCTGCAGCGTTCATTTGTTTTCGTTATTCTCTCATTATGACATCCATGGTCCCGACCACTGTTCGCGCATACCGTGAGTTTCCTGAATATATAGTCAACCGTGGCTTTCGTACGCTGTGGATAGTTGGAACTGAACATGCTAATCTGCTTTCGGTGGTTAATGCGTTACCAGTAATATGACCATTTAGTGCGCTCTGATTTTGAGGTGACTTTTTCCAGAGATTCAGTATTTCAAAATGGATACCTATATCTTTTTGGAATTGTTTATGATCAATTTTGGAGGCACGAGAGGTGACTGTGTTTAAAATAGTTGCTTGCATTCAGGTTGATTTCTAGGATGCTATTGGAAGTACCTTTTTGTAATTGTTTCTATTTGTACTTTAAGGCTTACACATGAGGCATTGAGTGGAAAAGTGTACTAAGCTACATTTTTGAAATTGAGTTAGTAACATTAAATTATTACGAAGAATCTCCCTATGGTTTGAATTTCCTATTTTTCTCGATTTTTCTGAGTAGTGGGATTAATCCATTGTTGTTCTGAATTCTTCATATTTCTGTCGTTACAGTCAGAAACGAATAATCTATTTTATTGAATCGCTTTGAAATTAATGAAAGTAACACAATTTGTTGGATTAAAAGTGAATTATTTTTGTGTGTAAATAGTCTGAAAAAGATAGTTCGACCACGTCATGCATAAGAACTATTCAATTACTCCTAATTACTGTTATCGAAGCTTTTAAATGTATTTTATCTTTAGTTTTTGATTTAGCCTCGTACAATATTTCAATAAAAGGAAAGTTATATTTCTATGTAAAAGTTGTTTTATCTATGTCCTAATGCGATAAACTGTTAACATAACGTGTATGTACGTATATCAATTCTTTCTCCACTAACATTGGTTATTTTAAAATCATTGAAAACATAACTCAAAAATATGAATTAAATTCTCCTTTCTCTTAACTTTTCCCTGAAAATGAACCAGCCTGAACAACAAATCAAAACGATGAACATACATTTATCAATGCTAATTGAATAGTTGTTGACCATTTTCCCACACGATGCTAATGGTCCATAGATAAAAGAAACATAGGAACTCCATCACCCCAATTATTCTTTTTCAACCTCGTAGAAAACAGTAATTTACGAAATTCGTTAAGTCATAACAGAAAATACTTCACCCTAAACCAAATCATGATTCTGCAAATATCAACTTAACCCTTAGGTAACTATTGTTACTATTTATAGTTAGTATTGATATCTGGTATACTCAAAGTGATGTAATTTTCATTATTGCTCTCATTTAAATATGAAAGACTTACGAGGACTGTTCAAAAAGCTTTTTACACCCCAGTCCAGGTATGATTATAAATACAAGATATAAAGAACTTACTAAACACCCCTCATATAATAAAAGTTACGAATATACGTCCTACCTCGTTTGTATGTTACAATAAACATCACATCATTTTTGTAATCATTTAATATCAATAGATTTTAATCAAAGTCTTTGTAACTTAAAATTAAATGTCCATAGTTAAAGGTTAAAAAACCATAATCAACCCTTAACTACAAACACCAAACTTTAAGATATGTACGAAGCCTCAATTAAAACCTATTAATATCAACTATTTACAGAATCGATATTACATTAATTGAAATGTAGAAACAAAGTATCACAAATATTCCCAATATATAATAATACAGTCTTTCATATTGAAATGACAGCCATAAAAAAAATGTATCATGCAAAGTCCACCAGACTCCATATCAATAGCTAAAGATTATAAACTAGAATCACAATCGTACACCACTCTAACACAATCACACGAAGGATATTCGTAAAAGGAGCAATGGGTCCGCAAAAATTCGCCGAATTTCGCGCAGAACGACAGCCTAAAAGAGAAAATAGACGAGCAGAGCACCCTTGACGAATCCACGGAAGAGTTCGGTTGGGAGGGGGTGTGTGAAAGAAGGATAGGAAGAGTTTAATATGTACGGGAACAGAGGTGGAGTTGGAGGGTTTAATATGTACGACGTCCTCGGGGCGTTATAATCGTCGGGTATCGATCACTGGCCGCCTATGACGCAGTCTGCTTCGAGGGACTTCGAATTCATCCAATCAGGGGAGATACAGGACGACCGAGCGAGATGACCTCGTCCTTCCTAATCACCGTTTTACGTCGAACACCAGATGGGCTGGTTTCTAATGTTCCAAAACGGCGAGATCGATTCGCGATTATCGGCGGACGCGTCAGCATTCGCGAAAAAAGCACGACGAGAATCGGTGCTGGCTTCCAATCGACCGAAAGTGTCTTCGGTGTAAAAGGATCGGTAGACTCGTAATGAATTTCATCCGAATTGCTTGAAGACTATTTCCACCTAAAGAGCATGTGCTAAAGGAAGGTTCTTTGTTGAGTTAGAACTTGCAAGGCCTTGAATTATGAATGTGCATTCTTATATTTGAAATGTGTTAGAAATTGAAGGGTCCATGGGAAAAAGGAGGATTGTCGAATTTTAATATTTCTCAGAAAACGGGAATTTAGTTTTCAATAGCCATTTCATATTTGCTGGGATATCCAAATAAAACACTGATTTGTTCTCCATTTTAGACCCGATACACATGAGCGATATTTGGATGCACGATCACGTAGCGATCGTATGTCTTTTTTCACTTGTAATTGGGAAAACAAAGAAAAGCATATGATACCAACGAAATCGTGCGTCAAAATATCGCCTGTGTGCAGTACTTGTTGTTCTGCATTCATTTTCAATTTTTACTTATAGCTTCAAGTAGGTAATTTATAACACAGTGAATTCTAAAAAATGAAAACAATTCCAAGAATATTGTATACAAAAAGGAGAAATGGTCAGAGAAAAATTGTTTTTATTATCAATTCGTATTATGTTTCTCTTGTGTTATTTTCTTTTTATTCTTTGTTTTTGAACCATGGTCGGAAATGCGACATCGTCGTCTCGATCGTCTCTTGGTGCTTTCGTTTCTTCATTTTTAGTTCAGGCGTCATTCTCGGAAACTTGGAGTAGAATTTTTAAGCTTTTTCGCCACAAAATATGTTTAACACTTGTAGATCTTCGAACTATCGGCGAGACTCAGAATATTTCCCTTTCTTGCATTGTCTCTTTTTAACATTCTTCCTTATTTCATTGTATATCTTAATTTTTTACAACTGTCCAATTTTAAAAATGTTTTAATTCGCAAAATTCGAAATTCGTTAAAATTGACATTCCTCCTTCCGTGTTATATATTTATTTTATATATGGTATATTTTTCCATAGGTACTTCGGTAGTGTGTTTTACGCGTAAAATAAGACTAAAATGTCACGTAACAAAAAGTCCATAAATGAAATTTTTTTTAGTGATAGGGGGATTGTGAAGGAGTTATAACAAAAATATGATTATTATTTCTGTGAGTTCAATACAGAGTAGAACAAGATACGTCATTTTTATGTTAGGTAACAATTAATTTTAGTTTCATTTTGTGTTGTATTGAGCTGAAAGAAGCAGCATTACCATATTTTTCAGATTTTATAATTTTGTTATAACTTCTTAACATAGCATTTACGAACTTTCTGTTACATGACATTTTAGTTTTATTCTTCTTCCTAGAACACATTGCTAAAGTATGTACGGAAAAATGTGGGACACCTTGTATACAATATACATAAATAATTCTAAAAATATAGATTTGGATTTGTTTGTATTAACAGTGTACAAAAAATTTTTAATTTTAATGATTTTCAATTAGTTTTAAGTATTAGGGATCTATTGGAACCTACTTGCTTATGAGAATTTGTTAAGATCATTTTTAAAACCTCGATTGTACGTCAACCCAAAAATTTGTAAAATACGATATATTTATTAATTTTGGTGTAGATTCATTAATACTTGAAGTGTATTGGAATTTTCTTGATAAACTAATTTTAGTTCTTGATTTCCATTAGAAAACTCTTTTGGAATCTTGATTCGACGTTTCCTGAAATATTAAAACCTCATAAATATTGTGCAAAATAAGATGTACGTAAACGATATCGAACATCTTGAAATATTTGGTTTCAAATATATCTACACGAGAAAGTTCAAAAGTGTACAATTCGCAATCATTTTAACAGAGATTGTTTTACACGAAATATCGGAGGAGCTACTTGAAAAACGATGTTTGTCCTCAAATATTGCTTAACATGCGGCTGAAATCAATCGAACGTTACGCAAACACGTACTTATACAATTAGGTACATCGCCATGGAACGCAATAATGCACAGCAAATACGTCACCAAGTGGTAGCTACTAATGATTACTTCGATATTCTGACCTGCATCACTTGCATTATTGCCTGCATTACTGTTCTCCTTCCCTGCAAAATTCACGCAAAAGTTTAAATCACTTAGACGAAGGAATAATGCAAGCTACTGTACGAAATAAAGTTGCTGTTCTAAGTTTCTATATGTATGCAAGGAACGAATGGTTTACATGTCCCAGAAAGCAATGGTGATCATCTAAATTACCGATCGTCACGACAAACTCGCGTTACGAGCGTGAAGCCATGGTGAACATATCCACACGTGAACTAGCAATCTACATTTCCTGCGAAGCTTAAATAATAAATAACCAGGACGATTAATCATCGAGACAGATGCGTTCTACAGGAACTTCAAGGCTGTTTTTGTTCTTGAGAATATTCAAAACTAAGATTGTTATACTCATAAGGTTACTTGAAAAATAATTCTATATGATTTTGTATCAGTCAACGTGAAAACCTATAATACTTGCTTCATGTCTGATCTATGTTAAGGTTGTACTACTTACTGAGTTCCTGTAAATATATGAGTAGATTGGTATAATGATGCAACTATATGATCGGTATACTGAAGGAATAATATGAAAATAATTAACGCAGAATTTAATGTTTTTTTCACCTTCAGTTATAGTATTTGCAAGATTGTAATTTATAAACTCGTGCTACTGTCTCTGGAACAGTAGTTATGGATAGTCTACCATAGAGTAGTAGATACTCTGGTTGTCTAACTATATGCAAAATTGTACTACTTACTGGATATACAACCGCATTCAAAGTTACTGTGTACTGGACGTCTGACTATATTCGAAGATTTACTACTTGCTGTCTGCCTTATCGCATTTGAGGTTACATTACTTACTGAGTACCTAACTATATTCGAGTTATACTATGATATATTATAACACAATATTTTACAGTTATTAATTTAAAGGAATTTGTAATTTAAAAAAGAATTTTTGTATTCAAACCTCTCTCAAATTCACCAATTTTGAGTTAAATCTATGCTTAAATGAAACACACATAAGTAAAATTAGTGAAAGTAAAAGGAACACTTTTATCCCGATATTCTTACCGTAAATTATCTTCACAAATTGTGTTAAACACTGACAACTGTTTAATAAACCACAAACGACAGTAGTACACTAAGTAAAAAAAAAACTATTTCAAAAATGATTATTATTCCTTGGGTTAATGTTATATTATAAATAGAAGTTATAACCAGAGTCTCACATCTCTATTATAAAATAATAGAAAACCTGTTTCACTGAATTCTCCATGAACAGTGCAGTGAAACAAGAAGGACCACCCTGCAGACTTCGTCAACGATGTACCCTGTGCGCTCGTCCACGCGCGAGAAACATTAACCACCGACTATTATCGCGAATCGTAAATAAAACGGTTGCCAGCAGTTAATCGTGCGCTCGAAAATTCGGAAATTTAACGCCTGTTGAGAATGCGGGTTAATTGTTCGATGCCAGTTTAAATAACATGCCCTGGGGCGATTTATCGATACGCTGCGTATATTTCTGCTTCCTTGTATCTATGTGTGCACATACCTGTTTATTTTCTCGTAACGCGAAAAACACCAGGGAAATCGTTTTATGCGATATTCGATCGACGATGATAGACTTTCAGACAAATTTTTTCTGAATTGTTTTCATTTTCGTCAACGAATTTTTTATCAGTCACTTTCAGCGGTTTCGATCAGTTCACAATGTGATAGTGAATTTAAATAATTTTTATCTAAAATCTATTTGAAGGTTTTGGGATAATGAATAACTTTTAAAAGCATGTATCTATATGTAATAATAATGAGAAATACCTTTAAAGGTGGCTTTTAAATCATTAAAAAATTTCTATCATAAATTCAATTTTCTCCATTTCAGAATTTAATTAATATTCTTTGTTTCAGAAATATGTCAGTGAGGGCTCGACAGTGCGAGACTGCGTACCAACTTGCGTGGAAAAGGGTGAGTGCAGCCTTAATATTTTCAACGTGACATTTTTTTTCGTGAAATTACACTATCACATGCACGTAGTGCCATTAAACAGCGAACCAAATTTCACACGCTGGGAATTCAGGAATCGAAAAGTTTTTCATTGTGAAACAGCTCACTAAAATGATTGTACCTTTCCCAGTAATTTATATCATCTCGAGCTAATAAATGAGAATGGTTCTCGCAGAAGTTTATGTATTCTGTAGATATGAAAATGTTCATTAATATGACCGACCGAATAAATCGTCGCAAAAGGGACGCTCTTCTCTGAAGCAATTAATCTCTCGTTAAAACTTGTTCCTTTGAAGCAGATCCCCACGAGAGAAAATAACTCTCGACTCGGTTCACTCGCAAAAAAACGCTGTAATTTTATTCTGTATTATTATTCCTCATACTTGCCACAATTCGCTCATCCCTCTTCACCAATGCAGTTCCCTTGTTCGTCGACGATATTCTCATATAAAAATGCAATTTCATTTACGCATGGGCACTTGAAATAACAACCTGCATCAAATTTCCACTTTGAAGTTACAATGTAATTAAGGAAGTAATGTAGTGTAGGACAGTTTTAAATTCTGTAATATAAAAATCTAGCAAATGTATCATTTCAAACACTTACACCTTTATTTGCATATGTATTGTTCAAATATGTAAATGTCTGTTAAAGAAAAAACACAAGCAAAGTGGATTTCAAAATAAATAGCTACATCTGTTTGAAATAAAAAAATACACAGATTATACGACATATTACAAACTACCAAAACAGGAGCTCGTTAGAACGGACACTTTTCACAAAAATTTCGAATTTTAACACTTATAACAAATAAATTAATTTAGAGATATGACATGTTTCGTATTTCTGACTGTAAAGGGATATTTACTTAATATGTGTAATTTAAAAAGTTATTCGTCCAAACGCTGCAGAATTTTCCTTTTAGTAATTAAGAATGCAATAACAGCTTGATAAAGCGTCTACATTATTTGCACGAATTTCAATAGAATTCGTTAACAATATTATCTAGAATCCAGAGTAGCTCGTGTAAGTGTTGCCACGCAATTTCAGAACTTTCAGCCATTCAAATTTTATACTATAGTATTTGTATCTTCTGTACATCACTATGGTTTCCATTGAGGTACATGATTTATTTTTATGAAAATTTCTCAGAAAAAATGCTTTCATCCATAAAACTGTAGTAAAAATATACAAGGTGGTATAAAAATAGGCGGCCAAATTTTGGTATCAAGTTCTACATCTCCTAAAAATGGAGAGAGGTCGTATAAACATAGGTCCAGAAACTCTTTGTTTTCGAGATATATACGATTTTTGTTTGTAACTGAATACTTGAAAAATTTGTAATTTATTCAAAGAAATTGCTGAAAATGACTTCCTTGTGCCATGATACTTTTAAAATATATGAATGTTCGCTCACCAATATCAGAGAAAGATATTAGTAATTCTCGTAATTCTACTTGTGATATCTGCTCATGTAAAGTTTTGAGATAAACAAAAAAGTATTTATATATCAAAAATGAAGTGTCTCCAGACCTACGATTATATGACCTTTCTTCATCCTTAGAAGGTGTATAATATTTCTATAGCTTAATAAATAAAAAAAAGGTGTAAAATATGATACCAAAGTGTGATCACCTATTCCTGCAACACCCTGTTACAATTAGACTTCAAATGACACTCAGTACCAGATATTCGACAACTGACTCAAATCTATGCATTCTTCATTCTCTCCAGGATTCACACCAACATCACACACTCAAACCTTCCATTCCTGGTCCTTACTATACCACGCATTCACAGAATCTCGAATACTCGATATTCAATCTAAACAGTCACATGCACGCAAAACGTTATCAGCCACCTAAACACATTTCGTTCAAACCTCACTCTCGGAAATCACCCATTCCCATCACCAAACATACCAACCCGCTAACATACCACAAAACGAAAGTTAGCATTCTCATTTCCAACAGGAATGTAGATAAAAAAAATTCATGAAAGTTACTCTTAAACACAGTCCAAGTTATATTTATCACAATTTTCCGTAAATAGAAGAAGTATCCTAAAATTTCATGAAAGACACTCACATAAAGCACTCCACACCGAATAATCCAAACCATAAAAGAAAACGTAAAAAGGAGTCGCTTTTTTTAAACCTCCACGCTGCATTACCCCTAAAAGCACACGAAGATCCAAATCTCCCTAAAAAATTCTCAGAAAAGAACAATTCCCCACAGGATTCCCCTTCAGTGAATAAAATCTGCAAAAATGTCTGACTACGGTAAATTGTATCCAACCGAGCGAGATCTCAGGCCCGGTTGCTCACGGATTCTCCCATCGAAAGAGCTCTGCTTGTCCCGACGATTCGCGTATCGACACTCCATAAAAAGAGCGAGGAAGGAAATCCAATCCCCTTCGAATTTCTTTTGAGCACGGCCAGGCTCTGACACGCTGGATTCCTTCGGAGCGCGTGGCCGCAGCTGCTTCAAAGACGTCGATCCACACGCGTGCAACGCTTTGAAATTCGAGCTGCACGCGCGAGTACGTCGAATCGTGCACGCGTGGTTTACCGCACGAACCGCCACGGAATTCCTCCACCCACGCTGGTATCTGCGTCGTAGAGAAACGGGAGCAGCGCCCACTCTCGCGTTGCGAAACGATTCAGGATTTTTCGCCGCAATTCTTTGACCCGGGTTACGTGCCATCGCGTCCTCGCGATGAACTCTCGTCTCGCCATCCCTCGATTCGTAGACAATCTGTCTCCATTGGAGGAGCTTCTTCTTTGACGATTGGGAAGCCAGTTGGTGTGTGTCTTTTGTTGATCATTTGATTTCATGATGGTTGTACGTTAGTGATCTTGTGGTTGTTTGCTTGGACACTTTGACTGGTTTCTGCTTTCTTCGTTTTGGTGGCGGTCAGTCTTCTTCTGAAGATTTTTTGGGTTGATTTTTAGTGTGGAGGGTCATCAGTGATATCTATTTGGATTTTAGATTACTTGAATATAATAGTTTGGGGTTCCTATTTGCTATTTATTGAGCTGTGGAAATTTCTTCTTCAGTATGATAGTGTATGGTCAGTACCACGTGATTTCATGATAGCTGTACGTCAGTGATCTTGTGGTTGTTTGCTTGGGCACTTTGACTGGTTTCTGCTTTCTTCGTTTTGGTGGCGGTCAGTCCTGTTCTGAAGATTTTTTGGGTTGATTTTTAGTGTGGATTATCAGTGATATCTACTTGGATTTTAGGTTACTTGAATATAATAGTTTGGAGTTCTTATCTGCTATTTATTGAGCTGTGGAAATTTCTTCTTCAGTATGATAGTGTATGGTCAGTACCACTTGATTTCATGATACCTGTACGTCAGTGATCTTGTGGTTGTTTGCTTGGGCATTTTGTCTTGTCTCTAGTTTCTTCATTTCGGAGGTGATTAGTTCTCTTCTTAAAATTTTTTGAATTGCTTTTTGGTGTGGAGGATTATTAATCATGCCTATTTGTACTTTAGGTTATTCAGATTATTTGAGAATTTTATTTATTATTGATTGGGCTTTGGAAATTTCTTCTTGTGTGGTATAATAGTGTATGGTAAGTATCACTTGATTTCATGATGGTTATACGTCAGTAATTTCACGATTGTTTGCTTCGTCATTTTGCGAATTTTATCGAATTTTAGATTATTCAAATAGTTTGGGAATCTTATTTGTTATTCATTGGACTGTAGAAATTTCTTCGTCCAGGATAATAATAGTGTATGGTCAGTACACTGGATCATAAATCATTGACCCCTGCGGTTGACTGTCCAACACAGCGCAGGTGGTAGACACTGGATCATTTATGATTCATATTAAGGGTTTCGTAACATCTACTTCAGAACTAATTTATCTCTCAAGATTACCTATATCTTATTACATCACTAACAAAATTAGCAGCACTATTGCGATACCTTCTCAACATCCAACGAATAACTTATTAATAGAACATAACATTTTTATTTTTGCGAGTAACTTATTATCAGAACATAGCAGTTTTATTTTTGGTGGTATCAATGCACCATATACAGGAAGCATCATATCAAATTTCCTGAAATTTGGTTAACCCAGTCCATAGTTCACAGATACACAGCAAGATAGATGTCAATATACGTACATGTTCAGGGAAATTCTGTCTTACCCCCTTGACTAATTGTAAGACTTTTGTAACTTTAATGTCATCAATGTCTCACATATAAAAACCACTATACTATTTTCACTCTTTTGAACTCAGGGGAGCACAGAACGTCGAGAAGTGCAAAAAATCCAGGGAGAATCAAAAAGTAACCCATAGGAATAATTTCGGCTTGTTATCATATTATAATAATTTTATAATAGTTACTGTATTATAATACTGTCGGCAAAGTAAAAGGGATTTCAAGGGTTAAAAATAGTTAAGTCTAGAAAATAACTTTTGATAGATATATTTTAGAGTCTACTTTTTTGCTACTTTTATATGTTTAGTAAATAATTTGTTTATAAGCTTATAAATAGTTCTTGGCTTTTCCTAAAAAATATACTTTCTTAGGTTGTGTTATTTTCATAATACATGTGTGATATGAAAACAAAAAAAATTCATATAAAAGTATGTCCTATTTGACTTTGCTTTCGAGTTATAATTTTATATTGGAATAATTCTTTCGAAAGATGAAACTAGTTGAACTAATTTCATTTACTAACTAAAGTTAAACCTTGTAGTTTAACTTTGTGAGCACTTCCTCTTAAATTAGATCCTTCCATAGATTAAGTGTGTATCTTACATTTCTTGATTAGAGAGAAACTTCCTAGATTCACTCACGACATGTTTCAATAATCTGGCCTGTAGTTCTCTAATGACCTACATGTGAGATACTAAGAGGGAATTAGACTACAGAATTAGACTACAAGGTTTAAAATCAGTTATTGAAATCTGTTTATAAATAAATGAAATTAGTTCAACTATTTTCATAATAATTCTTTCGAAAGAATTATTCCAATATAAAAGTCGCTTTGACTCCAAAACAAAGTCAAATGGGGTATATGCTTATACAAACTTTTTTATTGTTTTCATCTGCAGCATTCAGCGTCAAAACTTGTAAATGGGACTCTATAAACTCACAAGTTGTATAAAATTCTTTTGATACAGGAAGTTTATATTACACTCTACTGTGATAATAATTGTCTGATCAAAATTCTTGAAAGTGTAAATAAGTATCATGCACCCATTGACTTTTTTTAATTATTTCGTTCTTTAAATTCCTACATTTAAATCTATGCATTTCTTTGTAAACTTTAAAAAGTATTTTAAAGTGGGTAATAAATACATACAAATAAAAAAAAATCATTGTTCAAAATAGCTTGACCCATATTTGGACCATAAAATCATGAACGTCTTAACAATCTTCTATATCTAACTAAATAGTTTCATTAATAACAACTTCACCATTTAATTTTCATTTCACGAACACTCACGTCATTACTTCCGTCAAATTTCAATTTCCATCGGAATCTCCAGGAATGAAATCATGAGCAATTATACAATTACTGTCTGTAGAGCCGTGAAATGATCAAATTCGTTAAAATACCTTCTTCGTCCAGAAATTTTTCTTCGTTCGAGCCGAATGCCATTAAAGTTGGCCTGCTTCCCGGGATAACCGACGGTAATCAGGTAAAAAAGACGTCGAAAAGACTTCAAGACTTCTCCCAAGTAGAAAAGTCTGGAAATGTCCTGGAAAAACTGACGAGGAGCTAGGCGTCACGACGCCAGACGTGCGTAATGCGATTAAGAAGAGGGATGAAGGAGTCCTTCGTCCCCCTTCGAGCTGAAGATCCGACAAACCTTTTGTAATCCTCTCGAAGCAGAACGGAGCGAACATGTTCCCGTTCAACGTGTTCAATTTTTACTCAGATGTCTATTTCCATGGATCTCCGATTTACGTAATATCGCCTTTATTGGATCCACTTGTTCCGAATATTTTATCCTCTGTTTCTCTATTTTTTTAAAACCTCTGTTCTCTGGTTTTAATTCGAGGTATTTCTATTCTGAGGAATGCTGAAGACATTTTTCCTTTTCGCCATGATTCTAAAGTTTTCTTTAGAATCTTCTTTGCTTTCCTTCTATCTTGCTTCAAAAGCGACGAACGGAATTGAATCTTTCATTGTTAATAATAGGAACCGATTTCTTTTCTCGTTTATTGTGTAATATTGCTGGATTTTCTGGTGGGGCAAATAAAAAGTAGTAAATTGGGAAAATATGAAAACGTTACACGTGTTTCTTCAAGAGAAAGAAAGAATATAGGAAAAGGGAGAGAAAGAGATTCGCAGGTTTTGAAAGTTTCATTGCAGCTTGACCGCAAAAGCCTCCAACGTTTTGTCCCACTTTGTGTTTGTACTAAGGCTAATGGGTTTGCCACGTAAATTAACTTCTTTAATGGTGTCGTCCTTTGAAAGTTGCCTGAAATCTCCTTGAATATTTCAGTGTATAAGTGGTGGAGGGTTCGAGGACCGACGGGATGGAAGTTTCTATTGGAAATTCTAGTAGTTTCGTGGCTGGAGCTCTTGCAGAGGAGGAAATTAAATTTAAAAAAATTTCTCGTCCAGGATTGTTTAAAAAATTCTTATTTCTACCGAAACTCTGAAACTCAATTACACTTTATTATAATGATTCTGTATCAAGTTACTTAGAAGTTACAGTGCATATTTCGGTATGAAATTATACAATCAGTAGTATAATTAAGTGAGAGGTCAGGCAAACGTGTTCCTTTCATTCGAGTTTAATTTAATGTAAAACTTCAATCCAGATACATAATTATACTCAAAGAAGACAGGAAATTAGTAATAAATTTAATTTCGTATCTAGAATTTGTAGTTAATATACTTAGTGGCTCATAGATATATTCTTTCTAAAAATTGTTAATTGTTTTACGTCTCAAAAATTTGTTGTCAAATTAATTTTGGAAATACCTATAAATATGAGCTAGTCAAAAGCCAAACTAATTAATTTCATTTTTTTTTAATTTGTAACTTTATTATAACTTCATTATAAAATTATGAATGACTATGAAATAATGTTTGATGTATTTTTAAAACCATTTTACCGAATTTTAAAAATGATAATTTCTTAAATAATTCACTGTATTATATAACTCTGTACATTTACTTCAAACATATTTTTAAACTATATTATTTATAGAACTGTTAGCTTTTTCCACTTTTCCTCGTATGATGTTCATAAATTTGGTATCTGGGAGGCTTTACTGTACATATGTTACTCGTATTTTGTAGCATCGTGTTCCTGCTATACGTGTATTACCAATGAAATATACAGGGTGATCAGCTTAACTGGAAACCCTCCAATGGATGTTGGCAGCACTTACAATGCTAACAGCATTTCAAATAAATGCTGCAACACTCGGAGTGTTTGCAGAGAAACTAATCACCCTGTATAAAATCACCTGACTGTTTACATTTTATGCTATTGAACAATGAAAACTTAAAACAATTTAGTCTTTATCTACACTTGATACAGTGCCTTGACCATCATTATATTCTTCCATCATGTTTTAATTTATCACTAAATAAACTTTAAACTTTCACACAGACGAGGTCTCACATATTTAACCAATACTGTATACATATTCTCGAATTCATTAAATTACCAACTATTTTTGGAAACCTCAAATCAGCAATCCAATGTCTTTACACTTCGACCATGCAAACTGAATAACCCTTCATGAATAAATTCATGAGTCACTACACAATGCGAGACTCCCATAATGTATATCCACCCCTTGAACATATATTAAATTAAATGACCCAACACAGATTAGGCAATGTAGCAACCCGATAACTCCGCCTCGCTCTTCACGCATTTAGTCACTTCTGCCCAATTTCAACTTTTCAGATCCCCAACTCTTCAGTCACAAGTCTTCCAGCAAACCCAATTCCATTAGCACGCATTGGAACACGCCAAAGCCTTTCAGATCCTCCTCCCTCTGCCAAAAACGCTCCATGACACGATCGATCCTTCGCCACAACATAGACCACCGACAACAGTGGTCTCGTTTAACCTGGACTGATTATCAGTGGATGTTTCAGAGGCCTGGAGTACGAGGACGTACTGCTGCCAGCAGGACGGCTGCAATTCAGGGCCTTCGTTGACGTCCAGCAGCACCCTCGTCTATCTCGCGGTCTCGATGGCGGTCCTCCTCGTCGGACGGACTCTTCGTGGCTAATACGTCGCTAGGGGCGACGAAGAAACCACGAACGGAAGCACCGGGATCCACCTGACGCGAGAACAAGGTCGGGGAACGTAGAGTAACGACGTTCGCGCCTGATCGACACGGCTCCCTTGCTGACTGGACGCTGACGAGTCGATAGTTGTCGCTGATCGATCATACAGAATCCGTGGAATCCGACTGATGATCGCCTTTCATCTCTGCTCTGCTCGGATTTTCACTCTTCTCTGGCAGAATTTATGGGGGATTTTCGGGATTTTCGCTATCGGGAATTTTGACTTCCTGCTGAAACTCGTCATGAAATGCTTTTGAACCTGTTTTAGTCACTGGTATTTTATTGACTGGCGTTTGTTTTTGAATCTATACTCTTTTATTTTATGTTTCCTATGATTTTTTTATTTGGTACTATTCTTTTTTACTTTTCTTAACGGTTTTCATTTTTTATTGTTGCTTTATTGTTATAGGCATTTAACCTTTTATAATAACACTCTGATTGAAAGATGTCTTTGTTTCAGTCTTGACCGATTACGTTTATAGTGATTATTAAAAGATATCTCTAATGAGTAGCTTCATTCCTGAAAAATTGGATTGTTAATTGCTTCAAAATTTCATGAAATTGCTGGAAACCCCATCTCACAAGCTAAGTGTTAAAAAATTCAAGAAATCTAATAGTTCGTCCCTTATCGCTAATCTTTGTTCAACACTTTTTTATTTCTAGAATTTCGCACTAAATTAAAAAAAAAAACTATTTATCTTATCTGAATAATTATACACTAACTTGGCTTCTCCAAGTAAAATTCACATATTACAAAATTAATTGAATAAAAATAAAGATGACATTTTTCTAAACCTATTGGAATACAGGAACATGTATTAATTGAACATGGTTACTAAAAACGAGTACCTATATCCAATAACATTGAAGTAGTTTACACACCTAAAAAACTCTGAGCTGGTATAGGAATAGTATTACACCGTAACATGGTGGAATCACCATAATTTAAGTTCAAAAAATTGTTGCTAGAATCTATATATAATAAATTCCAAATTTTTCTGTGCACAGAATAATGAAAGTTATATTATTCCAAAACTTGTATTCAAAAAAGAAATTATTTAGAATCATTTGTATAAAAAAATCATAGTATATTACACACTATATGCATTTAATTGTGATATGGAAGAAGATAGGAGTCCATATAACGCACAGAACTATCACAGATATTTCTCCTACCAAATACAAAAGCTTAAGTTACAACAAATCTTGTGACCCCATCATGCTAGATAAGGATTAAATCAGCAGTAAGGCGAATCTCCAGGGACTACCTTGAGCTCTTTTAGTAGCAAGAAAGTATACCCATTACATGAAAACGCAGCTGTTCGTCGTCGAAGACGCTCGATCGTCTCGTCCCTACTATCGTCAGTGTTTTTTAATACTCGCTGTAGGTTCTCGAGGAAATAATTCTTTATGGGACTCTTTCTTCCAACTGCAGCCCCTTCCCCGATAAGAGACGGTCGGGCTCTTTTCACCGTCGAATTTCTGCCGGTCAGCTTTCAGTCCAAGGACGATACTCGGCCCTTCTTCGAATTCAATTTATCCGAGAACTTTCGTGCTCTGTTTGTCGTTTCTGATCCCCTCGCTTCGGTCCGCGCCGATATCGCTCACGATGGGGCGCGATATTGCAGGGACCAGGCGAGAAAAAGAGTCTCGATGGAAGGATACAAAGACGATACGTTCTCGAGTCGCGTGACAGACGAATCGAAGAGAATTCTACGACGCTCCAGTTACATCGCTTCTACGCGATTTCTGCTGACCTTTGTAGGGTTCTTTTCTTGGGGAGAGCTCGCGTTTTCTATGGGTACTTGAATATTATGTGTGAATTTACTTCCTGGCGATATGTCACTGCTTGACACGTCTCTTTCACTAGAATATGTATCTCTGTTTTCTTATTTGCTCAGAGATATAAGACTCTTGCCTTTTCTTGTTCTAGAACTGGTTACGTGTGAACTTTTGAGAGTTACTCAGTGAGATATTTGTTTTTGTTTTATTCTTTGAATGTTTGGGAACATTCAAAGAGAAATGTTTCTCTTTCGTTTAGTGTTCAATATTTATTTATATAGATCGTAAATATTTGTTTATATTTCTATCGTGTTTTTTTGGTGAATACTGATATTTTATTGTTTTATCATTTTTGTCTTGTTATCACTGGTTTTTGTAAAAGCTTAATTTTCCTGAATATTTTACATTATTCAGTATTTCTTTAATAATCCTATCATCATTTTAAATGACTCTTTATCAAAAATCCTTTGAAAAACTTTTAACACTTCTTTCTTCATTTAAATTTTCACTCGGTCTGCAATTTCTTCCACCAAACGTTCTTTCGCTTCTCCTTCATTTCCTCAAACCCTCCTTCATCCTTTTTTCGGGTAACAGCACTTTATAATATTCCTGCAAGAATACTTCTTGCTCCATTTTCAATTTGTAACCTCTCCCAGTAAAAATTTCCTTCCCTCGCGCGCCACCGATTCTTCTTTCCCTTTTTAACAGAATTTAAGCTTCCTTTTCTAATACCTATACTTCCATTCATCTCCCGCCATCAAGATTAATTCTTCCTGCCGCCCTACTTTGCATACCGCTCCCTCGAATCCACCCGCACCTGTCTTCAAACAAAAATCATCGTTCCTAAATTTTGGGCTTCCCCAGTGACGCGTCATCCCAAACTCCATTTGTCGTCGCGAACTTCCGCTTCCCGTTCCTTCCTCCTCCCCAGCCCCCTTTCGTTCCCAACTCGGCCGTCGTTCGATTCCCGTCGCGCTTTTGAAATCAAAGGGTGAAAAAAAAAAAGCGGCCACTTATCGTTCATCGAAATCGGAAGTTGCCGGAGAATAGCCGAGAGAGAAAGGATGTAAAGGCTGATCGCGACAACCAGTCGACCCGGAACGTCCACGGAAGCAAGAACGCCCGATGTGGAAACAATCGGACCATAATCGTTATCATCGAACCGCGATAACAGGCGAGAAAAGGGGTTTCCCGATGCCTCCTCGATCGTTCGTGGTCGTGCATCGACGTCATTTTTAGATCGTAAGTGATTCGTTCACGGACGGAACGAAAGAAGGAACGGGGGTGGGGGATGGTACGAAGGGAGAGAGATTGAGAGGGAGAGAGATATATAGAGAGAAAGAGAACAAAGTAATGGGGTTAAAAGCGAAAAAGGGAGGGAGGAGGGAGAAGAGAAAATGGAACCGTGTGGATATGTAACCTACATACAGATAACAGTTTAAAAGAGGAACAGTGAGGATAATAATAATGTTATTATTATTATTACTATATTGCTACTATTACTACTATTATCATTACTACTTACCATTACTATTATGAATACTGGAAAAAAAAAAGCATCACACCGATTATACATTACAAGTAGCGTGTAAAACGACGATAGACGGCAACCGCGGCGGAGAGTTTGTCGATTATTACATTATTGTAACCGCTTTGAAGTAGCCTTATACTTGTAATTCGAGATGAGAAGCAACACACAATACAACACGTACACGCGAGCGCGAGGTAGGCGTCTACTTGGTTGGCGTGAGGGGACTGCGCACTGCCCCGTTTCCGCGATAATTCTCCCTTCGATTATGCGAGCCTCATGGGTTACATCGAGCTGTGCAGAAGACTTCTGATTGGTGTCGTCTCATTTCGGAGTTTCAACGTTCGCGTGGCCCTTCCGTTATCGCAGAGAGCAGCCTGTATGGGTCAATTACAGCGACGAGTAATTTGCGTGAGTCAATTATCATGCGTAGCGGTTTGCACGTGTCCCATTGATTACGACAGACGATTCACATGTGTTCTCGTATTCGTAGGAAAGAAGAGAAGGGACATTTTAATACAGAGATTGTCCCTTCCCTTCGAATCGATTATACTTTGTAGGGTTCGTTCTTTTTCCCTTCTCGTTTCGTTGTTTATCTTTCCTTTGACGATGGATTCGTGTTTTCTTTGATAAGGAGAACACTGGTCCACGCGTTCCCGTGAACGAGACCTCGATACATGCTTTCTCGTGGGAATCCAGACGAACTCCGAGCGAAACGAGCGCACCGTTCTCTTCTCAGGCTAACCAGCATTCGATCGATCGATCGGTCGATAATTCCTAAACAGTAGCGAGGAGAAACGATTCATCCTAGCCGATAAGCAAAGCGATCACACGTAGGATACTACCTAATCACAGAAAGAAGGTAGCGAGAGAATTCTAGCGATTAATTACCTGTTCTTGAGATTAGGCGAAGATAATTTATCTAAAGTTAGCTCGATTAATAGCGTAATACACTTGAACTTAATCTGTTTCCCGTCTCGGACGTCAACTGGTTAACGTCGTTGTTATTGTTGGGGAAACGATTCGCGGGGTGGCCTCCAATTTTCGATAGAACGCGTTCTTTTTCAGCCCTCGCAGCCACGCGATTGGTTAAACGAAAATATAAAAATATCTATGTTTTTCGTTCACGATTGATCTTATTTTATTATAAAAAGTGAGGATGAGATACTTTGTACAATGGCATCTGACAAGATTTACAGGGTGTTTGGTTACAAAAAGGGGAAAATTTAAGGGATGGTTTTAAACATCAGAAGAAAGTGAAAATTAGGTATAATATAAGTGTGGTTGAAACTTCGTTTGTTTAGTTTTAGCGTTTTAAAATGGGTATAAGCTAGGTCTACACTGTATAACATAACATATTATCCCATACCCAAATAGCATACGACATCTTGAAGACGTCTATTTTATGTTCATTTTATGCCTGAACGTTTTACGACATAATTTAGACGTCTTAAAAACATCCAAGAGCGTACATCTTAAAGACTTACAAAGTTTACGTCTATAAAACGTCTTAAAGACATACTACATGGACGTCCTAAAGACTTACGCTTTTGGACGTCTTAAAAACGTCTAATTTTTGTCTTAATATCTTATATATGTAATTGGACGTCCTTAAAACGTCTTATAAATGTTTCTTAAGATGTCTTAAAGACATACTGATTTGTAATATGGGACGTCTTAGAGACGTCTTTTGGACATTTTTAGGACTATACTGGATGTTTTTAAGACGTTTTCAAGATGTTTCTGTGCTATTTGGGTATAGCATAGAGTCGTCTTAAAAACGTCTTAAAGGCATCTAGTAAAGTCCTAAAAATGTTCAAAAGACATCTCTGAGACGTCCAGTTACAAATCAATTTTCGACCATATAATGCATTTGAACTTTTCATTGTCTTTGTGTCTATTGAACCTATACTCCAAAAGTGTCCTACATTTTTTTTGTTTTACACAAGACACAACAAAATGTTCCTCGTTTTGGTCTCAGTGTAGACATGGTTTAGGAAAAACAAAACGAAATACATTATATATAGCATTTTTCGTATTACGTGGCAAACTAAGTAACAGATTTTATAATTTTATTATCTAACGTCTTATGGTATATAATACAGACCCAGCTTAATTGTCTGAAACTTGGCAAATCAAGTAGCATCATTGTCAGCGGGATGCTCATGGCAGAAAATTAGAGCGTAAAATATCTAACGTCTATAATTATGACAGACACTGCTTCTTTTAAATACTTACAATTAACAAATGAAGGTTCAAACGAAGCTTTGCTATTCTTAATTTTCGCCTTATTTGGCGTATAGAATCACCTCTTCAATTTTTCCTCACTTGTGACCAAACACCTTGCATAGTAAATACTGTTACTTCATTAGAGAATGTTTTCTTCACTTCTACGAAGTACAATCAGTAACACGAAGATAACAGTATTTACATAGAAACCTGTCATGTGACGGTAATTAAAGTCGAGGTTCTGTTACGTGATAAGACTTGGGGAAGGTGCTCCATTTTATGCAAGTGGTTACAGTCAACGCTGCGTCATACGATAATGCCTGAAGTAGAAATGTCGTAACATGACGGAATTCGAAATGGAAGTTTCATTACAAGATGAACTTAGAGTGTCGGGATTCCTCATATGATGAATCCACGGTGGAAATTTCGTTGTATGAGGGACTTACATCGAAAATGCTGTCATATGAGCACGGTGGCAATTTCGTCGTATGATGAATCCACAGTGCAAGTTGCATTCTGTGACGAATTTAAAGTGGGCACTCTTGTCACGTGACAAATCCACTGTGGAAATTCTGAATAGAAAACCTGTCCTGTGACAATTTCCTAAATAGAACTCTCCATTGTATGCTATCTACATCTCCAACTGGAAAATCAATTCGTACAGTCATCTGTATGGTAAAATTCAATCGTGTACTGTGTCATAGCACAGTTTATTCCATAAATTATTGTGACAACTAATCGACATCCACATAATATGAAACTATTAGAGCCAATGTACACGAGCGATATTATGTGACGCACGATTTCATTGCGATCATATATTTTTCCTTGTTTTCCCAATTACGAACAGCGAAGCCAGACATATAATCGCAATGAGATCGTGCGTCAAAATACTGTTTGTGTGCACCGAGCACAAACACGATAACAAACCGAAACAACGACGTAAAATTAATATTAATATTCTCATCGTTAACTCGATCAGTAATAAACTACATTTCATACCGCAGTAACAGTTTCTACTTGATCACAAATGATTAACCAATCGCGTCTGGCCACGAAAAACCCACACAGTAACAAAATTATCGACTGAACGTCTACTCTAATCGCGTACCCATTCGATCTAACGTAGCTCGAGCCACGCTCATCGCAGATCGACTCGTCAAGCTTTCGCTTACACTTTATCCATGTATTTTTATAACGCAAAATGACTAATAGGGACGCGTTATTTCGACTCGACACTCACCACGGTCTCCGATAACCGCGGCTCGAATTTCCACCCCGAAAACCGACCACCTTGATTCTCAGATCATTATCAGACTAAAAAAAAAAGACGAAAAAGATACAGTAATAAATTACGAACCTTGATCGAAAATTAGAGCAGCTCGACCGCGAATCTTTCCGTGTTGAAACTGTATAAAAAAGGAAACGAGAGAGAGAGAGAGAGAGAGAGAGAGAGAGAGAGAGAGAGAAACAGAGAGAAAGAAAGAGAGAGAGTGAAATCAAAGGATCACCGAAAATATCGACGTTCTAACAGGACGCACACATGAATTAAAAAAAAAAGGAACAAAAGAATAAACACTTTTGGACGATACCATATAATTCTAGGCGATTTCTTTAGCGTGTAAGGTTTTACTATATTGCCGAGAGACACTCGATAATAAAAATAATTCAATCCCGAACATCGTTCCGACGCTCCTGTCAAGCTTTCGCCGCGAGCATACGAAACTTCCACGGAAGGAAAGGAATAGGGAGAAACTCTCTCTATATATATAAATATATATATATATAAATACATGTGTACAGGGTGTCCCAGAACTGATCGTACAAGCGAAAAGGGGGCGATTCTACGTGAAAAATAAGTCGAAAATGTAGATTGAAATTGATTGATATCGCGCTTCGTTCGAGAAAGTAAGCGACTTTGAGTTTTAAGTGTGTACTTTATGTAGCTGCAGTTATGGGTGTTTGAGGGGTAAACGGAAAAAGGAGGATGCTTCAAGCTTACGGTAGAGACGAGCACTGGTCAGGCTGAGAGTGTTCCCCTTACTCCATGTACATTTCAAGCACCTCAAATTGTACTTCCGTGAGGTAGCTGATGGGTAAATATCCCAGTAGCCAATCGTGTCCTGGTAGCTGAACATTAACGCTAATTCTATTAAATTTTAAACTCCAATTCTAATATACCTAATAAAAAAAAAAAATATCTACAGAATAAGAAAAGTATCGTAAAATAAAATATTCAGCTATTGGAATGCAGTTCAAGTATTGGGACATGCATTTTTAGGTTGTCTACTGACTGGGAAATATCTTAAGCATTGTATCTCATTGTATTTTAAGCCTGTCCAGGTATTGGGATATTTACTTTACGCTTGTAAGGTAGTTGACCCAGTCAATCACTTCAATGAATAATAATTTTAACATACTTATATATTTATTTATTTATTGTGTGTTATAATGAAATATCTAAACTTATTGTACTATTAATTTGAGGAAGTTCAAGTAACTCTATCTTATTTATTGAAGTGATCAACTACTAGGTGCTGACTAAGTACTGGCTCAACTATCTTACCTGAACATATTTCAGAATCAGTTTTCTCGAAAACGAAGCACGATACCAACAACTGTTACCCTATATTTTCGACTTATTTATTCATGCAGAAACACCCCCTTTCCACTTGTACCGCCAGTTCTGGGACACTCTGTATACACATAGCTGGCATTTTAAACAGCGTACATTTTACATTCGCTTCGAGCACTATACTTCGATAGGTATTAAAGGTTCAAAGTCTAAACGAGTAATGCCTTTTTTTCTTCCTGCACTTGATCTCGAGAGCCAACGACAGTATCCTCCGTAGCACTCTAACGAGGAACAGCGGGGAGAACAAGCGAGCGAACGATCGAGAAACTAGGAAATAGAGAAAATCAAATTTTTCGCGAGTAGACGAACGCTTCCGTTCCGCGACCTCCTGCATGTGCCTGCAGTTTCGCTTTCTTCGAGTACTCGTCAACGACCATTCGGTGGAAATCGGCTGCGATGCGATTTTCAGCGTGGCACGGGTTTCTTTTCCTTCGCTCCTTTCGTTCAAATTCTACGAAAGAGCAATTATTGCATTTTTGTTGCCTGATTTTTAACTTGAACATGTCGTTTGTGAAGATTTATTTGGGAGACGAGAGAAAACTATGAGGGTTATATTTTTTGGTGCAAAAATTAGATGGTTGATCGACAGTGTACGTTTAGTGAAATAGATCGAGTGATACGATGTTACAGGTGTAGAAAATTAATTATCGGTAAATTAATTAACAGCATGGATTGTTAGTGAAATTGGTCAAATAGGTACTGTTGGAAGGTTGATCAAATTTGAATCTGTTAGGGAGATTGTTATACAAAAATTTGAAATGGTTTAATAACTTGAAAAATTAGAAAAAATAGAATAATTGAAAGAAAATAGATTTTTATTTTCAATACTAAAAGTAATGGATTTTTCTCGTTTCTCTAATAGTTGTCTAAAATTACAGATATTTGTCTATTTAACCCTTTCTTCCCAACATTATTTGACAAGTACAAAGAAATATTTACGTTTCGAGGACTTTGCCTGTCAAATATGTGTTTCATGAAAATTCACACTACATTCGTGAATAATATTTCTTAATAGTGACAAATAATTAAAGAACTTAACCCTTGAACAACACCCTGGGATCACAGATAATTCCATAAAATTTTTAAATTTTTAAATTTTAAACTATCTTTTCTTAAGATATTTAAAGAAGATGGAAAAAGAATTTTTCGAAAATAATAAATATTATTTTAAATACTAAGATTTCTAGCGAGGGTCCCTCGTGTTACTTATACCAAAAATAGAAGGGTATTGTTGTAGGGTTAAAATAAGATTTTAATTTCAATTGACATATTATAACCATATAATTAAGTGGAATAAGAAAGGGTTAGCGAACAAATCCCAACTTCTTTTCTTTACAAAACAGTTCCAAACTTTAAACCTACCATATAAATGTAAATCTTTATCTTCACAATAAAAAGAAAACAATAATTGTTCTTCAGCAAAATAATCATTATTAAATTTAAGTTGTATATCAACAAATAATTCTTATTATCTACACACACCGAACCTATATAACACTTTTCTGATAATTTCCACAACGAAAGGACCGAATCACCAAAGAAACACGTCCCCAGGTTCACAAGCCCGCATCGATTCCTAATCCAGGATCTCGGAGATCAAGGCCCCTTCGATCTGGATCAGCGAACAGGATCACCGAGACATATTTTAGACTCTCCTATTCTCGTAAATTCGTGACCCTTATCACTCGTTAGGGATGAGAGAGGAAACGAGAGAATGAATGCGTACTCACGAGCAAAAGAGAGGTCGACCGTACTTTGACCGAATGGGAACGAGTGAAAGGTCAGCGTGAATGGTGTCGAGCGAGACGGAGTGGAAAGCGAGGGAAAACGGGGGCAAAAATCGGGCGAAATTTCGAGCGAGCGCGTGCCAGAGGGTTAAATGGGATAAAGAAATGGTCGAAAAGGGAGACACGTGTGCGTTCTGAAACTTCGACACCGTCGAGGCGTCGCGATGTCGTCTCGAGTGGGAGCTTTCTCTACCGAGTCTTCGCCCTTGACGAACGAGTACTCGTCGATTTTAACCCTTCCCTTCGAATTCGCCAAGCGACGAACGCTCGCTCTGCCATTGACAACAGCTGCTTCTTTCTTGAGAAGAAGAGCACCAGGGAAGTGGAAAAAGAGATGAGATGGCAATAGGAACGAAATGAAACACGAAGAATAAAATTCAGAAAGCAGAGGGGATCCGAATTCATAGGTATCACAGAGTTTCCGGTTTTTTGTAGAATCTCGATTTCTACCGAATGCGAGATGAAGTGATGACGAGGAGGATGTAATATTGGGACTGTCGTGTTCACTGTGAGCAACAGTCCAGGAAAGGAAAACGTGGCAAGGGAGGAAAAAGGAGAGAGAAATGTAAAGCAAATTGGGTTCGAAAGCGTTTTGATAGAATGGCACTATGACTTTGTGGTTTTACTACCCCTCGATTATTAATGTATTAATACTGACGATAAACGATGGGAGACGATTCAACTGCGTTGGGCATCGGGCGAAAGCAGCCAATAGACTCGCGAGACAAACTGATGGGGTTGAAATCGTCGGGGAAACTCCGTGGAGCTCGTTTTCTGAGTGAATTCGATGTGTAATCGATGGTAGCAAAGTGTGTTTTATGAATGTTGAAAATATAGGGAGAACAGAGTGAGTGTCTGTGAGAGAAAATATGATTGACGAAAAGAGAAGATATATACATATACAAACTGTTATACATAAATTGTATCTTATTACGCAAGGATCGCACCGAAAATAAGAAAATGAGGAAAAAAAATAAAGAACACGCATTAAATTAATATAGGTTTTACCATTAATCGACGATTATTAAGCCAAGAGGACCGAGCGAATAAGAAAATATATATATATTACGATTATATATATTATATATACATATATATATTATACTATATTTAATTATATTATAATATATTATATTATACTATATTATATTATATTATATTATATATATATTTAGTCACGTAAGCAAAATCATGTATGTATGACGAGTTGTACATTTATATTAGACACACACACAGACGCAATAATAAAGATCGTAATACGAATTCTCCATACAGACGTGTTGAAAAATAAGGAAGAAAAGTGTTTTAACAAGTTTTAATTTCAAATTAAAATTAAGCTAGAGAGAAATGAACGTGGCGAAAAGGGGAAACAGAAGGATGTTTGAATACGTTTGAACATGCTTGGAACTTTGACAGCGGCTCGAAACGTGAATAGGAAAGAAAAATACGATGCTATATTTTTTTCCCTTCATTTCGCAACACTTTTATTCAAACTGGACAATCCGGAGGCGTGGATTTTTTCGTTGCAATTTTTTGTGCTCTGAACAGAGGTAGAATTTAGGACTTTTACCTTTTACACGAGCAACGCGGAAAGAATTGATATTCAAAACCACGTTCTGCTTTAAAACGTGAAAAGTGTAAATGCATTTCCCCTTAAGTACGCTCTTAAACCTCCAAAAAACGAAAAAGAGAACGACTCTAAATTCTTTTCGAACAAAATAGAAAGCTTCCTTAACACACCTGGATCCTCAAATCCTGCATTACAATTCCTGCAATTTCTATCTCCAGAACGATATCAAATCCCTCGAATAATTTCAGCACGAAAAAATGCAAATGCAATCGTTACACTTCGGTGCACTCTCGGCCTGTCCCGAAACAAAGCGAGAACAATTCGAAATTTCTCAAAAGAGACTTGAAAGATTTCTGAACAAACTCTAATACGAACTACTATTTTAGATTTTTAAAAATTGATTGTCATAACTTAGAGATTGTAGCAAACTAACAGCAGTGATTGCAGTTATCGTAATTACGTACTATTCTCGAAACAATGTCGAATCTCACGATTGATTTCCCTACCTTCCCGCATGGCAATTAAATTTGAATCATCTAGTAGTACTCGCGATGCATGTGGATCATGTGGCACAAACGATTGTCAAACCAATGCATAATTATGCAGGTGTTCATTGCATTCAAGTAACCGATAATAATCGAATTAGCAAATTCGTCAATTAGTGATTCAACGAGCGTGAGCCATCGCTACGTTCTCACGTCACGTCGACGCGACTATTATTTACGGTCGACGTTAAATTGCGTTTTTCCGAGCCAGAGTCACGACGCTGATTGATCGTGATTACACGAAACGAATTTTACAGCGATTTACGTTGCCCCTCGATCCCACGTCTTTCCTTTTCCCTTCTTTCTTTTTGTACCAGTAGTAACAGACCCATTATGAATTTTTTGGTAATTCGTATCATTTCGACTTTTTCTTGTACTTTATAATCTTTAAGTAGGAACACAATTTTACAGTATCTCAAAATATAAAATTTTGAAACAAATATAAATGAGTAGACTGCGGATGTTTATGTAAATTCCTCTTTTCATTAATACAATTAGGCAGGTGGAATCTAATTAAAAATTTATTTCACCCTACAAGTATTAAAATTAAGCGTGTGTAGCTCTCGATTTTTGTGCGTTTTGTATGTGATATGAGTACTGTGCTTTTTTGGATACTAAAATTTCCCATAAATGCATAAAAACCCGCAGTCTATAAATGAGTGTATTTTTTAAAGAATTGTTTTTTTAAATATTCTGCGCAATTAATTTCTGAAGGGAGACCTGTGTACTGTTTCCTGTACATTCTCGTTGTTTTATTTAGTTCTCAGATATTTTATGTCTTTATATTTTATATCTGATCGAACATTCGATCAGATATTTTATGTATGTTTCGATTCGAGGGAATACCTTTGGTAGAAAGAGTACTAATATCTAGCAATCGTTTCACGGAGAAATTTTACTGAGAGACTGGTACGTTCGACAAGGAATTCAATCTGCGTGGGAACCAGCAATGTTACGTTATTTATTTTAGAATTTGTACGCTCTGTTGTCACGAACGATTTCACAGAGCGTACCGATTCTTTAATAAGTGTCGTCAACAATTTGCATCTACGGTCTAGGAGAATGAATCGGCGAGGAGAGCCTCTTAAAAGGGATGAATTTAAGAATATAATAAACATTAAGGTGTGTACACATTAGATGTCAAAGGAAAACACGACACACTGCGGCTCTGTTTTGCAAATTGTGCTTTTAATGTGTATGCACTTTTATGATATAAAGGAGACTAATTAAGAAGGTAGTAACATAACGTGAACGTGTTCATGAACTTGACATACAGAGCGTCAGAAAGAAAGTCTGAACCTACAGGGACTTATAGTACTCAGCAGGAGGAGTTAAGAATGCTTCATTTATATAATACCTAAAGTCTATTGTTTCAGAGAAAAATTAACATTTAGTATATATGTGTCACCAATATCACAAATGAATCTCTGTATAGCATTAAATATAAGTAGAAGAATTTAGAAGTAGATACCTATCTTAGTTAAAGCTGTATGACCATACGAGATTATTGGGTATTGATATCTATTAATAAAAATTACATAATAGATGCAAATTTAATACAAATGACTTGAGTTCTTTGGAGTTTTTTGTGGTGGAATTTAAAGACTGTAGTTTACTTTTCACTAGGGATGGAAAAAGTACTGGAACTCTTTAATAGATTCCATTTACAACAGTAGCTATGAAACCTTTTTCCAAAAATGTTCTTGCTGTTAAGTTCTGATGAGAATACATAGAAAGAAATACTTGAAAATAAAAGTTTTGATTCACATAGAATTTATAAAATGTAAAAATAAGAATTTCATTATAAGAAGTGCTGATATTTTCTTCATTAGCAATAAGAAAGTTTTCAACGCTGAAATTCGTATTAAACGAATAGGTTTAATTTAAATACCACAAATTTAGAAAATATTTTACTTATAAAATTAAATTAAATAGCTACGATTGTATTATTATCATACTATACAGGGTGTTTCACATACATGTATCTTGCACATATTCGTTATCTTATGTCTTCCTATCTTATAATATCTTCGTTATTTTTTCTGATACGAAAAAATGCCCCAGGACAAATTTGTTTAGTTCAGAATTAAGGATATTGTAATTTTTTCTCTGAAAATCATTTTTCACATTTTTTCGTATGAACAAAAATAACTAAGACATTAATGAAAATGTGCAAAATGTATGAAAAACCATACATATTTCAATTTTCATGTTTATAGAAGACCTAATAAAATATTCTGGAATATTTACATATTTATATACAAGTTGTGGAAAATACTATTTAAGTTCTATTTATTATAAAGATATCTTTATTATCCTGATACCTTTTATTTTCTATTCTATACTTTTTTCTATTATAAAACTATTAATAACATAATTTACGTATAATTACGTATAATTTCATTTGTATTGTAAAACTTTCTAATAAATGTTCTAAAATAACTTGTTTTCATGGAACTTTTATTACATGGATTCTAGAATATCTGTTCTATAAGAACACTTTTATAGTGGTTCTTCACGATAAGAGTTAAAAGTTCTACAGGTCTAGATAGTCTCTTAAGTGAATGTTATAAGTTAAAACAAAATTTTTCCAAAAACGAGAGGTACCTGTACATTTCCATCCCTGCTTTTCACGATAAATAATTCCTAATGTCCCAGAATTACAACAACCAATAGAAATTTCATGTTGTACAATACGAGACATGAAAAGAATATTTAAAACTATACGTCGATCTATAACCCGCATATGTGTGTTTTATTTTTAAATGGAAGAGAGATATGTACAAATATCAAACATTTGTAACAAATATAAAAACATGCTTCTGTATTTTTTATCAAAAATATGGATTCTAGAATGTATACTGCTTCAACATTTTTTACATCCTTTGGTGAGTACTATAAGTCTATAAAGTTTCAGATCCCTTTTGCAACACATTTTTTTACAGTGCTATTCATTTGAACGATCTGTAATACAAAAATGTATGTGAAGCTAAGTAACTAAAAAAAGTACATGCAATATTCTTATTCTGTAAGTTAAGTATGTAAGTTAAATACGTTTGAAATATTAGTCAATCAAAATTTTGACGTATAAGCAGATTTGTATTCCATACTTAATAAATAAAATATGAATACAAAAACCCGAAGTCTTTTCTTACACATTAGCTATAAATATTGAATTAACAGACGAGATTATCCAAGTGAAGAGTATCATCTAATTGCTTAATTCTAAAATATTTATTGTAAAATTGTTCAAAGTCTATGAAAGCGGAAGAAACTTTGTGTAACGCTTCCAATACGTAAAATTAAGTTATTTTAAATTATTCATTCTTCCTCCTATTACTTTACTTTCTCAGTATTACGTACACTTTACCTCCACCTCAGTGAAACACTTACCTACTATCCACTTTCAACTTCGTTACATTATCTTCCCACGAGACCATCTCTTTACCGTCCCACGAGACTTCCATTTCTCTAGGACCTCAATACTTCAGTGATGAAGAAGCAGTCTTCCTGCTGAAAGAGCACAGCAAAGATTATGGGATAACGTAATGGTGATATGAGAATCTTGTGGTATAACGTCATACTGCAATGAAAGTGACCTGATAAACTAGATTTCGTGAGTAGGTGAAGTGGTAAGTAATGATGAAATGAAGGGGTGAGTTCCTAACAAATAATTAACCATTTTTCATTACCGCGACGCATAAAGTGCTTATTAAATTGCATTAATAAAGATCTTTAACGGCACTGCGCATCAGTATACATATACCTATACACGTACCTCATTTATTTCTTGAACAGAATACATACCTACATACTTTCACAAACTTGCAAATTTATAGAACAAGTAGACGATAGGGTAAGAATATTAGACATTCATTTTATTTTTAAAATCTCAAGTTAAAGAGAAGTCTCAAAATAATTGTAAATTGAATAATCAGAAGATAAATTTTGGGAAACGTAATTTACAAATTTTGCTTTTTGGATTTACGTAATCAGATTATTGATCATTAGAAATAATAAATTAGACTGTACACTATGCCCCATAATACTATTTAATGTTCCTATTCTCATAATATTATTATATCAAAATATTGGCGTTTCATATTACAACCAATTCACCATTTCACCTTTACTCACAACACAATATAGCTCACTAATACTACGAAACTATAATTATTGCAAAATAAATTACCATTCTCGCTCTTTTGAAAATCGGAAAAAAGCAAAATAAGTTCTACTTCAATATTCACATATAAAAATTGTTCATTATAATCTGTACAAGAAACGTCCATTAAATAAAAGAACTTCGATCAACCATAATATGGGAAGGCTTTATGACTTTTATAATACTTAATTTTCAATCATTGTTAAAAGTAAAAACATTTAACAGAGTACGTATTAAAGATTTGCAAAATTTATCTCCATGAGACGTCTTAAAAACATTTTTGGACATCTTTATTAGTTACCCTTTTCTAAGACGTCTTATAAATGTCTTCTAAAACACTCTAAAGACATACTGATTTATAACTTTGGACGTCTCAAAGACGTCTTTTGGATACTTTTAGAACCTTACTGGATGTCTCGAAGACATTTTTAAGACGTCTCTGTGTTAAATAGAAATAGTATTTGAAACAACTACTTTATTTGTTGTATATACAAAATACTATTTCATTAAAAAGTAACCTATTTAAAATTCTTTTGAAATAGTGTAGTACAATAGTAAAGATAGCGATATGAAGAAAAACAAGAGGTAATGACAAGGAAAGAAAAAGATCGCATATATGAGAAGGAACGAAACTGCATGAGAAGAATGAACGACATGAATGTAAATGTCGAAGGAAAAGACAACTTCTAAAATAAAGTAAGGACAAATAAGGAAGAAAGACAAGCAAGTCCAACTTTGACGTAATAAGATAGAGTGAGGTGCATATTTCAACTACCACTTCATCTACGTGCTTGGAATATAGTTACCATTGGAAATAGTCTAACCAAATGATATTTGTTAGCTGAAATATTTCAATTGTCATTATCTCTACTAATCTACTTCAAGTATTCCCCAGCTACGAAAACGATCTACGAATATTAAATTCCCTCCTTCCTTACATCATCTAAATCAATCCTTCAATCGTGTCAAAGATATCGACGTTCCATAATTTCTATCATCTATTGTAATATCTTACCTGTCATAAATATCCTCCACGTCTAAATCAGCTCGAAGCGGATATCAGAAAGTAATTAAGACCCTGGCCCCTGGTGCTCATTTATCCCAGCAAAAAGTAAGTAGCAGCCGCCATGTCCGCGACTTCGCGAATATATTCCCATTAGACCCTGGCTTCTGTAACGAAGATTAATCGGCAATACGATCAGACGAAGAATTCTCGCTGGTAACAACGAGGATTGCGGCTCCTCTTATCCTTGAAGAGCGTCCCAGACGGATCAAGTCTGAAGCCTCTTGAAGGAGACGACTCCCTACGGAATCCTTCTCCCGCTTCTCGATTTCTCGTAGAATTTTAATCACTTAACAGTTAAGTTTCTTCTTTCCTGCTGGTTTCGTATTCCGAGGAAGTTTCTTTGATCCTTTCTTAGCGTTAACTATTGAGGAGGTTGAATAGAACAAGTTGGATACCTCTATATTGACTCCTTTCGTTCTTACAAATTATTATTTTTGATTTTGTATTGTCCTTAGCTTAATTCGTAATTTTAAATTAAGCCTCTCTTTTCAAAATTTCGAATTATTTACTGGGGTAAGTGGAAGATTTTATTGAACTGTTTAAAATTTAAAGTCAAAGTTATTGTTAAAATTCATTTATTTTTGAATTTTTTGTGTAACATTTATGATTTTTATTATTATTTTTTCTTAATATTGATACGATATATTTGATGATTCTCAATAGAACAATGTACTCCATTTTTTTCATTAAATAGTAATTAAGGGATTATTTACGATAAAGTTAATCCTTAACTTTAGTGTTAAATGCAAAATGTTTCTAGAACTACCAATAATTGTGTGGATTCGAAGACTTATACATTTACAAAAGCATAATTTCCAGGTGACAAACTATTTTTTATCAATATGTATAAATATGAAAATCAATAAAAAATTAAATGATATTTATACAAAAAATTTCTATTTTAATGTTATCATAATAAAATTTCTTTTACAATTTTAGTTTATCATATATAGAATACATTAGAACATATACCCCTCAGGAATACAAATTAATACGCGAGTAGAGACTTATGTCTGACCATATACTGTACTATTCCACTTCGCTCGACCTCGTATTAGAATATTCGATTATCCCTCAGGAGAAAACAACTACTCAATCATTCTTATATCTCCAGAAGCACTTCTCAAAAAGGAAATCATTTTAACTTAAACAGTATTTGTCGAAAAAATGTTGTATAGTTAAACCTTAACCAAATAGATTCGAATCTTTTATAAGTACTTTAATCAAAAAGTTACTCATTCTGTGCAATCATTATATAATTCAATGTGAACTACTATGTAGCGATACGTGACAGTGACAATACTGATAATCACATTTAATTATACATATCTACAATTCTAATAAAATGAAGAAAGAGCAGTAAGATACTGTCTGAAACTTCATCCCGAGAAAATGAACTTGGGTTAGCCCAGCTCTTGGATACAGATTTATACCACCTCCTAGGTCGAAACTTATCTGTCCACAATTGCATGCCCTCCGCCATACATCACAGCATCACAGTAACAGGGCCACAATCGATTACGAATGCCGTACATTCACCTTGGAATCTGATTCGAAACGGGATCGCCCTTTCCTGGCGGCGAACCAGGAATTCCAGAGGGTCCATTCGGATCCCGTCGCCGCTCGTCCCAGTAATTATCCACGGACAATGTATCCGTCGACCGGAATTCACTTCAAGTTGAGATTACCAGGCTATTATTTTGATTTGTCTGCCTCGTGGCGCGAAACTGGGCGCCGCCTTTGTCGTGTCCAAGCAACGTTCCCCTTTCCGCCTCAGCACGCTGCCAGGCATGGCTTCTGCGATTCCAGAAGGTTCAATCAAAGACGGAGGTAATTCGCTCTCCAAGGACAGAGGATACAGGACTGATCTTTTCGAACAGATCAAAGGGTGCCCCTTTTTTATACCATTCTAGGATACCTTTTTGTACTGATCTTGGAGAGCAGCGACACTTCAATCAAGTGAGTCCTGATTCATAGAATCAGATTGGATCATTCCTGGTCCATGGAAATTGATTTGACAGATCTTAAATCTGGAAGAGCTGGACAAGATGGTTCCAAAATTGCAAAGGTGAATTTGGGTAATCCGCGGATTATACTCTCAAGGGACATTACTCTAGTGTCATCTTTCGATTTTGATGAAACGTGGTATATGAATAAACGTTGAAAAATTTGAGACAAATATTTCTTTTAGTTGCTGATATTCATGGTTAGGGAGTGAAGATTACTCTCAGAGTTGGAGTGGAAAATACATTTTTGTAAATATCTCGAAAACTAATGCAATTAGAAAAAAACGGTAAATATATGAAATATTTGGTTTTTTACAACCACTAAGATGACCTAAACGAAGTTCGAGACATTTACGAAAATGTATTTTTCACCACAACTTTGGGGGTGATTTTCACCCCTAAATATGAATATCAGCAAGTAAAAAAAGAATGTGTCTAATCTTTTTCATTTTTTTACTACATATGCAAATATTAATTGAAGACCATGTACAAAACCTGTTTTAGAGAACGAAGAATTATAAAAAGAAGAAATTTTGAAAATGCATTCACTAAAGCATTCGTATACCAAGTTTCACCAAAATCGAAAGATGACGCTAAAGCGAGATCCCTTGTCAGTGAATGTAACTTGGTAGGAATTTCTGAAATTTACGTAATTCCAATTTTCCCATTTACTCGTATTAAAATCTAATATAGTAGATTTGAGAGAATCATTCTTAAACTGAAGGCTACTGGAACTTCCCAGAATGGAAAGAAGGTGAACTGCGAACCCATCGAGTTCGAATGAAACGAGACCCATTGCAGATAATTGTCTGTAGCTCTATACGACGGCCACTTCTGCCTTGACACTCGATCCGAAGCTCAATTTAGGTGACTCTTAAATCTTGGCATCCAATTTAGAAAGCTTCAATATCCCCAAAACCGCGGATCTTTAGTCACATTGCTCGGGTCCGTGTTAGGGGACGTCGATATGTTATTAAAACTATATTGAACGCGATCCCACCCCTTAATCCAGCCAGCGTTATCGAGGACAGGGGGGTTATAAACGTCGATGAAATTGTTCGAATGGAGAGGTGGCTTTTCGACCGAGATTGAAGCGACTGGCAACCGGTGCGCGGGTTAAATCCGCATTGAAACTCGACCGTTACAAGCGCGGCCATTACCGTAAACACGTGGTTACCAAATTGATTTTAAATCACCGCGGTCGTGCCTCACCCTTCCCAGATTCCAGCGTTCTCGAATGTGCCGTTTGATCGGGCGGTTTTTCGATTTCGAAACGGAACGATGGGAACATCCCACTCGAGTTTATCGATTCTATTCGATTATCGAGTTTATGTTCAAATATTCGATAACTTTTTAACTTCTTGCTACTCACTGTATCGTTTTCGCTTCACCCTTGTTTTGGGTTATTTGTAGCGCTCTTGCTGTGGTAAGACCTCTGTTAAGGACTCAAGTGGGTTGCGATGTGGTCGACATAGAACAGTGTCGTTTTTGAGGAAGTCGATTTGCTACGCATTGTATATTTCCTTTAGCACTTGGATCTGGCGACAGAATGGTACGAACTTTCTTTTTTGACGTTGTCCAGCCAGATCCCCTCAACGGCAATTGACGCATCGCAGGCCCACACGCCGAGAAAAGAGGGACTTAGAATTTATGGCCGATTTCCGGTACTTGAGAACTGCACGCAAGGTTTGGAGGTCCTGTCGACAGGACGAAACCGTGAGACTTGTAGGCGTGGTTCATCAGGAAAGTGTCTCGTGCTATAATTGGACAACTCTAAATCCCACTTTTCTCGTTTTCCTCCTATATGCGACTTGGAGGATGAATAGGAGGCGACGTCGATGATGTTTGATCAACGACGAGGGAGAATCTTGAAAACGTTCGAATAGCTAACTCTAACGGATTTGTCGGACTTTCGGATCTGTCGGATTACTTTTGTACACATATTGTTTTTGAATGTGAACTTTGTTTAAAAATAAAATATGGTATTATTGTGTTTGCAAATTGAATTTAAAATTGCTATATAACCAATTCCATGAACTTTCGGAATAAACAACCTCTTTCACACAGCGATTCGTGAATCGCGATTCACGTATGCGATTCCTGTTCGACTCTTTCGTACAGTAATTCCTGAGTCGTAGTTCACGTTTGTTTATTGTTTTCCATTTACGAACAACGAAGACAGAGATACGATTGCAACTGGATCGCGCGTCGAAATATCGCTTGACTTTTCGTATCGCGATTCTGCGATTGCTGTGTAAACGCCGTCGTTTATTTCTGTGTTTCGTCATTTGCATTCATCTGAGGAAAACCGCTGGTGGTCGATCGATCAAAATCGTATCGCGATTCTGTATCTCACGAAAATCACCGTGTCAATGCTTTCATTTAGGATGCAAACACATTACTGTTACGTCACGTGAAATCACGTTACATGTTATAGCAAATTTCGATTCAGATTATAGCAAAGTAGATCTAAAACAAGGGAAAACCTTGGCTCACACTATGGATTTGCTATACTATGCAACATGAGTTCATATCACATGATAATAGTGTGTTCGCACCCTTACTGTCACGTCACGTGAAATCACATCACATATTATAACAAATTTGATTCAGATTATAGCAAAATAGGTCTAAAACAAGAGAAAAATCTTGGCTCACACTATGGATTTGTTAAACTATGCAACACGAGTTCACATGAGATGTTAATGATGCGTTCGCACCCTTACTGTCACGTCACGTGAAATCACGTCACACATTATAACAAATTTGTTCCATATTATAGCAAAATAGGTCTAAAACAAGAGAAAAACCTTGGCTCACACTATGGATTTGTTAAACTATGCAACATGAGTTCATATCACATGATGATAGTGTGTTCGCACCCTTACTGTCACGTCTCGTGAAATCACGTCACAGATTATAACAAATTTGTTCCATATCATAACAAAATAGGTCTAAAACAAGAGAAAAACAATGGCTCACACTATGGATTTGTTAAACTATGCAACATGAGTTCACATGATATGATAATGATGTGTTCTTACCCTTACTGTCACGTCACGTGAAATCACGTCACAAATTATAACAAATTTGTTCCATATCATAACAAAATAGGTCTAAAACAAGAGAAAAACAATGGCTCACACTATGGATTTGTTAAACTATGCAACATGAGTTCACATGACATGATAATAGTGTGTTTGCACCCTTAATTACATGTATATACGATCAGTATCCATAATACATGAATCACAATTCACGAATCACCGTGTGAAAGAACTCTAACTGTGCATTTTCTTTTGTGGATTTCTTTTACAGATACAAGTTCCAAGTCCAAGTACGAATTAACCGACAGATTTCACGATCACTACACTGCTTGCGTTTACTTTAACATTTAGCGAAGAAACGACACCAAGAATGACTTTTTCTCTAACTGAAAAGTAGACGAAAGGTCTGATCGCCTTGACGACTCGTTACTAAATAGTTCGTCTTTGCATTTTAACACCTTTCAACCTCTTTGGTCGTGTCCTTATCGTGTCACTCAACTCATGTTTTTATTTCGGGACCCCAACGACCTGATCAACCGTGGATAATTACGTACCCCTTCCAATGGGTAGGGTATCGAGGTCAGAAACAATCAGGGGCTATTAAATTCTCCCAAAGTAAATCTTTTTGCATCCCATACATCCAAGAACCATCTGTCTGTTTTATTATCACCAGGTCGTATCATAAAACTATGATTGGTTCCAAGCCTCAACCCGTCTAGGTATATGGGTCATGTACGTGCCGTCTCTCGAGCTCGTCGTGCTCGATTATGGTTTTAGACGTTTTATATTACTTGTTCCCTTATATGCAGTAATAATGAAAATACAAGAGTATATCTGAACGTATTAAATTTGGATCCTTTTAACTTTCAATGGAACAGATAATTATAAATAATAATAACAAGTGGTATTTTTATTTTTATGCATTATTTATTTACTTATTTATCAACAGGTTTGCTTCCCCTTTATATACAGTAACTTACAAAATTTATATTAAAATTTGTATTATATTAATTTATATTATATTAAGCTTATAGTCGCATTTAATTAGTACAAAAAGATGACACTAGAAGCCAGGAAATTTACTTTTGTACAAAACTTATTCGAAGTGGTTATAGTAAGGTTTGTAGAACTGTACGTGCCATATGTAGGACTGAGGTTTCTATTGGATAAAGAGATTTTGTCTTCTAGACATTGGCCTAGATACTAACAAATTGAATATAGAAAGTAGCCCTAGAGATGCAATTTTACCATTTAATAACTTATGAACATAAAGTAGATCAAGTTTCATACGTCTGTGCTCAAGCGATAATAGATTCATTCTAAACTGTAGTATAATTGGGATCCATTATTGATATGGGAATTCCTCTATGGTGAGCAGCCAATCGTAGAAACTTATGCTAAACCTTTTGGAGTGTATAAATTTGCCTTTTGTAATAAGGAGAACCAGAGTACAATAAAGATGTTGCAGAGTATTCATATCGCTGAAATATTTTTTCAATTATGTTATTTTTCAACTATGATTTCTTTAATCACGTCAAGAATAAAAAGTAGTTGGATATTTAGAAAATGTTTCTATATTCCATCGATAATAATTATAATAACAATCTTATGCATTAGATTTCTAAAGTCCCATGATGATTCAATTTCAAAATCTTATAAGTATTTATTAATTAGTCTTTAAGAAATAATAACTACGGTATTGTGAAAGAACTTTAACAACCGGTGATTGCTCCTGACCTAACATCCTACTCATTGAAGAAGACACACATTTTCCCATAGGTAATAGGAACACTCACGCCCCAAAATAAAAACCCAACTCGGATGGATAGACAAAGGGATGGACACGACCTAGGGAATTAGGGGTGTCAAAGGGCGAAAACTGAAAGCATTTCAAAGCAAGTTGGCAAAAGCGATCGAACGTATAAAGTCCATTAACTTTTGAATAATATATAAATGAGGCATTGAGTGCAAAAGTGGACTAAACCACATTTTTCCGAAATTGAGTTAGCAGCATTAATTTATTATAAAGAAATCCTATATTTTAGATTGCTTATTTTTCTGATTTTTTCGAGTATTGAAGTTAGTCCATTATTGTTCTCAATGCCTCAAATATATTCTACCATTTTTATGTTAATTTGATTTTCAGTTCTATATAAATATATTCTACAGTAGCTAAAATAAACCACATTATTAACAACTATTATATTCTGTATTGAATTTAGTTTCAACAAGCGTTACAATATTTCAGACAATCCAATACCTTGAATAAAAAGGAAACTATATTCATTAGCCTTCATGCGTACGTAGATTCTAGTATAAAGAAGTTAATATGTACGTAAATTTTTTTATTTTACTACATAGTGCATAAGCCTGAAAAACCAGAAATTGAAGTTTAATTTCTTGACAGTCGCTGGAGGAAAAATCTTGACGATTTCCCATCGGCTCTTATCTAACTGGCAACCCCTTTATTTCTGCTGACGTTTGTTTCACTCTGACGCATAAAAGCTCTGAGAGCAGCCTTTTTCTTGAGGTGGCCATGAAAAATTGCGTTGTCCCGAGAAGGATTTTCGGCGGGAGCTTATCTCTCCTCAGGAATCACGACGACCTCGTTTTCTTTGTTGCTTCCATCACGCTTGATTAACTCGCTTTATCTCGTTTCCGGGAGCGAAGCTTTGCCTGGCACTTCCCCTTTCAATCCCTTGGCGATTCCTTGGCATTTCCACCCATTCTAGATTCAAATTTCCCACGAAACTGACCCGCCGTGAATACTTAACCGCAAATTGCGCTTCTATTTTATTCCCCCGAAATTAAAGCTCCAAGAGCTGGAAAAAGAACTGTGAATATCGATAAAAAGAAAGGTGGGTTAAAGGTCAGATAACTGGTAACGCAACGTTGGAAATTCACCCTGAGCTTCACACAGCGTTAACAATGTTCAAGCAACAAAGAAGTCTTTATTCCCAAGAAGCTCCATTTCGTTCTGACGCGATAGTAGGTACAAAGAGGGCCGACACTGCGCCATTCAACTCAGGACGAGTCGAAACGTTATTTTCAACCTACAAAATTTTCAACCACTTGTGTACAACATCCTCAAGCTACGTCTCCACTGAGACAGCATATTGTCGTCGTTTGCTTAAATAATAAGAAAAACACTTGTGGAGTAAAGGTTCTAGACACAAAACAATGAAATATTCAAATGCATTGTATAATATGCTCGAAAATGCATAGTTTTTTAGTTACATGCGATAAGCAACAAGGGATGACAAAATGTTCTTCGATGTTGCCTCAATGTAGACGTAGCTTTTGACCTCTTTCAGCTATTGATAAAAGTAGTAACTACAGAAAAATGTGAAACTGAGTTCTTTGCATTTTTTTATTAAACCTTTTAGATAAAAACTAATATTTCAAGCACGTCTATCTTCTTAAAGAAGTTTGTGTTTAGGGCCAGAAGAGACTTTTAACTAAATATAAATGATCGACGCGCAGTTATGCAATGACTAATTGCCTTCGAAAGCCTTCGAAAATAAGCTACCACTAAGCTCACTAACAATCCTTCTCTTCCTTAAGTATTAAAATTCATTTGTAAATTGACGAGCTGAGTCCACAAAGTTTTATCATTATCTTGGACTTCGACTGATGAGCAGTGTATGTAATAAATCAATACAGCGAAAAATCTCAGGATGCAAACATGTCGGTATATTTTTCGGTGATAAATCATACAAAAAATTATGCTACTTCACGAATTCAATTAAATTGCCATCTTCCATCTTTTAAAATGAAATATGACATTTTGTCTGTCTTGAAGACAGATACAAACGCCAGAGAAAGATTGAACGAACTCATTGAAAAATCGTTACCAACAAATATTTGACAGCCTAGAATAAAATTCTTTGCAGAGAAAAAGTCAAAAAAAAAGATCATACAAATCTTGCAGAAGTCTCTTAAGTAAATTTAAACAGGCTAGATTTTTATTGAATCTGGTATAGACCTTCGTAAAATTAATAAAGGTAGCTTGACTATAGGAAAGTCAGCTTTATTAAATCTACAAACTTTAAATCTACGACTCTTACTAATTCTATTAAACTCAGGCCTGTTAGGAAAGTTTGATAAATTCTATGAGACTTTAATGACTTCAACGTAACAATTTTTCTCTGTGATGGCTAATAAAGGTCCACTTTTCGTAGTATCCTTAATGAACAGTCAATTGCTTCGAAAGAGTGCGAGGCCTTGCATCTCCTTCCTACGCTCACTGCCTTCGCTAATACGTATTTCACATTAATTTGATTGCCTTAATTGAGTCTTTAACCAAACATTACTAGACAACAAAATCTACCAAGAAAATGTACGCTCGGCTAGAAGATGTATGTTCCTCAGGCTTTCTGTCTCAAACGCTCGAGGTCAGAGGTAGCCCCACGCTCGGTCCCTAAGTGGAGGATATACAGAGAATTTGTCCCCAATGTTTCCCTCTTCAATTATTGTCTTTACATGCTGGGGTCACTCTTTACGGAGTAAACAAGCTCTCAGCGAGTACGTGTTTACGAAAACAGAGGGAAAAAGGGATCCAAGATGCGCGTCTTCCTCGAGACCATCATTAACGTAACTTGGTTCTGGACTGGACCCTCAGACTAAGGAATACAAGAAGAATCAACGTCTTGTGTCGAGAATCGATTTTAGATATTACAGTGTTTTAAAACTTTCGTCTTACTGTGGAGATTTTGTATGTATTTTTCATTAAATTCTGTTATTTAATTTGCTGTGTCTTTAAACTCCTGAAATGTTGAATTGTAGAATTTTAGAGTTTTATACTTACCTATGAAAATTATTTAAATGGATCATCTGTACGCAGAAATCTGTAATTGTCTATCTTCAAAAATACCTTTTATTAATTATTGTTATTCCTCTTCGTATAATGTACTATGTATATATATACAAAATATAAAATATTATGTATACTATTATCAAGACAAATTATTTTCGCTAAGAACGTGATGAAATGTAATGGAAAATAAAATAATTATAATATAAATTCTGAATCTTTTTCATTTATTTATATAATTGAGGCTTTGCTTTAAATATTCCGAACTTAAAATAAGAATAATGTAAAAAATCATAATCTTTAATAATAATTTCCTCAGTCAGCTTTAAAATGCAGTACGTCATAAAGCACTCTTTCTTTTTCATTCTTCATTCTTCATTCTTCATTCTTCATTCTTCATTCTTCATTCTTGATTTCCCTGATTCAGGATAGGTATTGAAATAATTCAATTGAAACATTTACTTGACCGTTTATTTATTCGACTATTGATGCCTAGCGGATAACAGGCGTCAGACTGAAAAATTAGTCGATCATCCATATCTCCCCTTATACAACCCGAGGGATCGTCGAGGTAAACCAATAAAGCAGACTCTGAATCGCCTCGGATAGCAAAGTGGCACGTTCGCGTGAAAGATACAAAATTTACATCTTTTACAGTTCGCCGAGCGTTTCGTTGCTGTCTCCGTAAAACTTTCCGCTCTGCCTAGCGCAACAGAATTTTTAGCAAATTGTTCCTCCACCAAGGATCCCCAAACTGGGACGCTCACAATGTTGCCCCGAAAAGAGGGACGTCCACTCGGAAGCCAATAAGCTCGCCAACTTTTTCAAAGGCGTCTCCCATCCCGAAACGAGGTCACACGTGGGCCCAGGTGGCGCCCCGTATCCATGGATTAACGTTGAAAAAACCGGAGCAAAATAAATTAGCTCGAGTCCAGTCCCTGTTCGCTCGACTCAAACTTCATAGTTGCCACGTTTGGAGAGGTTCATCGAACGCAGCAACGAGCGCTCGGCTTCGACAGTCGATATACCCGTGGAACGGGCAACTTTTATCGTTCACAGCTTATTCGACGCGGCACGTGACACACGTTTCCCTTTGAACGCAGACGCCTCGAGACGCTTCGAATACAGCGGAACGAGAAAAACGCAGCCCCTTGAATGAAACTCGTGCAGATCTCTCTCGCTGGTAGATGGGACAGCTGGGTCAATTTGAAGGTTTTGGAACGCGACACGCTTCTAATCCTGAGATTGGCGCAACGCTGCGTTCCGGATCCATTTTTACAGCGGCTGCTAAGAGGATTAGGCGGGAACATCTGGCCATGAGGGAGGGAAAAACGAGAGAGGGATACCACGGTTTCATATGGTCACTCCAATGAAAATCTCTGTTCTGATTCTTCTTCTTTTTCGATGCTTTAAGTCTACAGGGTGTACTCTTTCGATCGATGACATCGTCGACGTTACAGGGTCGGCAGTGAGAAGTGTTTAGTATGCGTTAAGCTATGTCTGCACTGAAGCAGCAACGAGCAACATTTTGTCGTCTTTTATGCAAAGGTGGGACTAAACTGAGGCAACAACGAGCAACATTTTGTCGTCTTTTATGCAAAGGTGTGACTAAACTGAGGCAACAACGAGTAACACGTGTATTGCCATTCTGTATTTCTTAAGACAGTCGATGCTTGTTCTCCTAATTTCTCCATGTTTCTGTTACTGATGACAATGTGGCCGCTTGTTGCTTTTTCCATTCGTAACACTAACAAATGTTCCTTCAGTCTGTACGTTTTGTCGCCCAATTTTGGAATTGGACTTTTCCTTGGATCGTGTTGCTCCAGTATGGACGAAAAGTTTCTATACGTTACAGTTGGTTGGAAACCTTTTGGAACGAATAGCAATAAGAAGCGACAAAATGTTGCTCGTTGTTGCCTCAGTGGAGCCGCACCTTAAGAAATAAGAGAAATGTAGGACAGTTCTGAAGTATAGGTTTTAGACACAAAGCAAATAACAATTTTAAATACATATGTGCCCATAATTATGAAAGTGGTCTAAGTCAAAATTTAAAAAAAATGAGTTCATCAGTTATTTCACACCACATTATTTTAAACTAAATTTATTCAATGTAATTTTTACGATATCGTAAAAAATGAACCATTAGATAGTGGTTGTAATTTTAACATTATATGAAATTCATTTAGTGTTAACTATGAAAGTGGTCTAAGTCAAAAATTTAAAGAAATTATATAAACATAACTTGAAAATGGCGCGTGGTCATTTAAAAAATGTTTGAATCGCGTAGAATATAATGAAAGAAAATCTAATTTTGATAATTTCTGGAAACTAAAGGATTTTGAAACCCAGAATCTATATCTGTGTACTACAGTTCATCAACGATTAATAAAACAAAGGCGGCCCAGAACTTGTGAAAGACCTATGAGAAAATGCAGCTACAAGTATTTTTTGTCAAGAAATAATAAGTCAGAAGTGTCGGTTTGCAGGAACATCAATGGATGAGATTCTTGAAAAATGAACCTTATAAAATGTTCTATAACATTTCTTTAGATGATTCTAAATTCCACGTTTTGGATCTTTCACCTAAAAGAGGATTTCCCAAAATATACGGAAATATTAAGCTACTTCCTTTATACACCACCACTAGACCAGTATCGGAAGAAAAACATAAAGATATTATGTGTTTACTACCATACATTCCTCCAGTTTTTCAGGAACATTTTAAAAATCTTAAAACCTCGAAAGGATAAATATGCATTATTTTTTTAGAATCATTAATAAATGTGCATGAATTATTTCATTAAAGTTATTGTTTCAAATAAAACTCATAGTTCTTTATTGCTTTAAGTCATTTATAAGACATTCAGTTCATTTTGAAAATGGTCTAAGTCAATTTAAACTTTAAAAACAACATTTTCGTACGAAATTCACACAAAATTTCATATTCATAATAAATTTCTATCAATCAAGACTATTAAGATTCTAAATAAAAAGGTCGCATAATGTAAAAATATATTTTAATTCATGCAAATGCAATTCATTAAATATCTCGAAACAAGAAATATATGACTTAGACTACTTTCATAATTATGGGCACATATGTTCTCGAAAACGCATAGTTTTTTAGTTACGTGCTATGAGCAATAAGAAATAACAAAGTATTCCTTGTTGTTACATCACTGTAGACCATAGTCTTACTGGTAAAGTAGTATTCGAGACGATATAGGGATACGAGGGGTATGTCGCAGATTCTGTGTAGCCCTGCTTGTGTTGTTTTGACTATGATAATAAAAAAACTTCGAGCACAGACGTTTGAATAGAATATAATTAATCAAACGAGTACCAATTTACCAGCAACACCTACAGAACCTATTTACATACCAGCAGAACCTATTTTGAAGTATGCTAACTATTATTTAATACAATTGTGACGTGGAAATGATGTCACATGATTGAATCGAATGAATGGTCTGCACAGATATACTAATTGTATTGATTATAAGACATCGCAGACTTTGCAGAAACAAAACAAAAAAAATGATTCCAAGTCATAAAGAAGAATTCTTGAAACATAATTTATGCTAAACGTATTATTTCCTCATTGTTGAAGTACATACACAGTAGTGAGCCATAGGTCTCAGATAGTAGCAAAAAACCACACATGGTATCAATTCATGTGTTTCAATATTATTACGTTTTCATATTATAAGTTACACTTGAACAGTGAAAGCCAAGTTCTTCGAAAGATTTATATCTGGAGCTCAGAGCCAAAGTGTATTAAGTCATACAGAAAACAAGTGGACTTAATACACGCTGGCTCTGGTGTCCAGATATGGTATTATACATGCCTACTCTTGGGAACAAATGAATTACACCTGAAAGATACTACCGTGAGATGTGGAGACCATTTCGCAATTTTGCTATAGAAAACACTTTCACAGGGTGCACAGTACCACACGTGCGTAGATAACGCTTTATCCACTAAACGATATTATAGCTCAGATTTTCAATTCTGATCGATAAAATCAGAAATTTCCAACAGTTTGAAACAGATCCAGCTCTTTAACATTCTTTTTATCTAAAGAACTAACACGTTGACTGGCATACTGTATTTACCTGAAGCTACATTAATCCTTGCAGGATAAGTCTAATTTCAAGCAAAGTCAGATCATTCATTTTACAATGTTTCCTTCATTTTACGACCTTTCATAACTAATTCTTGTTAATTGATGCATCGATTCATTTTCATGCAAATTAATGCCCTTTACAGTTTTGTGTTAGTAAAAGTATCATCAATATATGGCAAAGTAGTGTTAAGTAATATCATTAACATAATTATGAATGATAAGATCAGTCATCTAAAATGATAAATCGAAATATTTCAGTAATTACATACTAGTTTCTGAAAATGTATATTTCTCATCTTCTGTTCTTCACTGCGGCAATTAATTATATCAATTTTGATAACTAGTACAGGATTACTAAAACATTCTGATTGGTCATCTTAATCAGTTAACTATACCTTAAATTGCTCTACAACCAATATCAGATAATCCCATAAGTAACCTCTCTTAAAATTCCTTTATTTCTAAAATAATATTTACAATTACACTCTCTAACATCCACGACTTCACACGACCACATTTAACCTCCCAGAAATTACTTCTATATCAATTTTCTAAATGATCCCCGTGGTATTTTAGTTCCCCAATCGTAAAACGCGAAACGACAGTACTAACATAGCATCCAAGGTGAAAAAGGAAGCAAACAGTACTCGAATTCTGACGTCCTCCATTTTAATGCTTCGCCCAATCCTATTTTGTTCTATGGGGTCTTCTGGACCACACATCAACGAGATAATCCATTAACTACCGGCGAAAAATTGTACCGTATCTTCTACCGCAAAAAATTGTCCAACTATGACACCCTTTACAAATTCCTGAATCCCAGATATTGTTGCGACGAGCATGCAGACAAGGAAGCCACTTGCTTATCAAATAGCCCATCTGCTGAAACAATGATTTCCAACAAAATCATGCTTTTTCCAGAAAACGAAATAATATTACCATTTAACGGAAGAACCATTCTTCTTATACTAATAATTCAAAAACAGAAAAAGTTCGAGTTGTGTCACTATTACAGCAAATGAGCGATATAAACAGGGGACTCTCATCCGTTTTGGATGACATCACTATTTTTTCGCGCAATTCTGTAACACACAATCCATGATGCACCAACTCGCAGACTCTCTTCGTCTTCTGCTTGCAACCGAGACGTATCATTAATACAGTGGACTAACGTGAGAGTCCCTCTGTAGCCTGCTCCTCTATCATAAAGCAACGATCCTTTTCAATTTATTCGTTAACCACGAGATACTCTTCCATTATAATTCCGACGCGTCTAAACAGATATCCTTACTCAAAAATCAAACTCGAATGGAACGAGTCAGTTCCACACGGCCTTCCTTCGAGGAAACCAAGTTCAAAACTTCAGTGAACTGGAGCTATCAGATCTCCATTGGATTTTTGAGCCCATTCTCCTCGAAGCAGATATCCTTATTCAAAAATCAAACTCAAATGGAACGAATCAGTTCTACACGGCCTTCCTTCGAGGAAACCAAGTTCAAAACTCCAGTTCAAGCTATCAGATCTCCATTGGATTTTTGAGCCCATTCTCCTCGAAGCCAAAGGCGCGACTAGTGAACTCACCCTCCACATTCTCTCTGCGTTTTATTCGAAGAAACGTGCTATTTCTCCCGCGAATTGCATCAACGCCAGGTCTTTACACGCCTTAGACACGTTTTTCTATGCAACAATTCCATCCATCATCGAAGCCCCCGCTGGAATTCGTGCGCAACTCTTTCGTGAACATCAGAGACTGAGTAAAAGAGGGTGAAACTTCGGTTGTTCTCTCTCCCTTCGCCCCTTCTTTCTCTGTTCTCCTTCAGGGAAAATATCCGTGCGTAGCCTGTTTCCATGTTTCCTCCTCTCTCGCCTGATTCTTCCCTCCACGTCGGTATGCTGCGGTCCTGTGTGTCGTGTGGATGCCTCCCGAGTGCGTTGTCCTCGATCTCGACGAGCAGCTTTTCTTCTGGCGAGCTTTACTTCTGCGTCGACTGGAACAGTTCGAACAACAACGAAAGGAACGTGACACGGGACGCTCTACGTTCATCGCCTTTTGCGTTTCTCTTTTCTCGAGTCCCGTCGCGAATTGTGACGAGCGTCGAGCCGCTTCGTGGGAAACGGTGAAATAGGAATGCTGAAGCTGGGTGACACGATTGTGTGACGGTTAATGGTGAAGTGAGATGATGAAACTGGTAGAGGGAGAAAGATGAGGAGTTTGTGCTGGGCCTGCTAGTAAAGCTGTCAGTAAGGCTACCTAGCAGAACTGTGCCTTATCTTACGTCCTAATTGGACGTCGTGCAACGACAAAACCCATCCGACTGATTAAGAAAGGAATAAGCAAACAGATAACATTGAAGGATAAACTTAACCCCTTGACCTACGATTTTCTTTCGTAATTTTTTCACCTTCACTGCCGATCTGAAACGGGTATCTATCCTAAACTGCCAACCACAGAACACCCATTAAGCGAACATAGACTCCTCACGCGATAATGCGTGATCGGTTACGTGTAAAAAATCCTCATCACGCGATATCGCGTAATCGACAGTCAAGATACTGTAAAAAGTGCACGAGTCTGACTCGTTATTATAGGTCAAGGGGTTAAGTGGTGTGGCTTCACTAAGGGAACAACGAGCAACATTTTGCCACTTCTTGTTGCCGAATGTTCCAAAAGGTTCCAATCACCCTAACTTATGGAAACTTTTTATCCACGCTGAAGCAAATAAACCGTGTTCGTTTCAATGGCTACAAAATCGGGAGACAAAACGTAGAGACTGAAGAAAAATTTGTTTGTATTGCGAATGAAATCTGTTTCGAATGGAAACAAGCAATAAGCAGAGAGAAGCATGAAGAAATTACGGTGACAAGAGGCAACTTTTTATAAGAAACATAAACTGTTGCTCGTTGTTACCTCGGTGGAGCTGCATCTTGATATAGAAGAAAGATTTTCTGATTTTGATCTGGTGTTTTTTTTCTTGCAATAATTTGTGCAAGATCAGTACTACCAGGTTTATTAAAATGAAATTTGTACAGTACTGGTACGTGTACGAATAAATATATTGATTCGATCAATATGACAGCTTTTGGATAGCTCCCTTGTTTTCATTTATTGAAACAAGACTGAAATTGTCAATAAACCATCATGTCAATATTGCACAAATTTTCCTTAGAACAAATTGCACATGCTCCTTCTATATCCTACTTTCCTCTAAAACGATAATCCAATATCAATGTGTCTCATTGACAAAGTAATATCCATGAGATCTAGTTGATTGATGTGTCGAAAATTAAATTGGATCACAAATTTTAACAACAAAACAATATATGTTTAATGAATTACGTAGGTATGAAATGAACAGATTGAAAGCTGTGATTCTTCAAATCACAGCACTCCAAAAAGTTGGAATAGGGAAAGAAGAGTGGAATAGATGAAAATGAAACGTCATAAATAAAATCTATAAAGTTTGAGAGTGGTCTCCCAAGATTCTGGCTGTATTGCGTAACCAAGGATCTTAATCTTCGACAACTATTGAGCAGTCACGTCTTTTAAGATGCTAACCTGTCTGTTTAGTGTCCCTCATAAAACTGCACTGATACTTGGACGATCAATTGCTGTGACCATACAAAAACATTTATTATGTTACATCCTATAAACCATTACATTTTATTGGTATGGTTTATAGTTCATTATTGTCGCCGATTGGTTTTGTCGTTGTGTGACGTTCAATTTTCTCTGCCTTAGACGCAGATAGTAAGATGAGTTCAGAGGATGTATCTTCGACAGCAAAATTAACCATTGTATTCGGAATAATGGGAATTTTTCTTATACTTCATCCCCTCAAAAAGAGTAATCGAACTAAAATTATTCACTTTTGATTGAAAAATTGTCAACCTTTTAACTGCAACAACTTTATGAAAGAAATCATTTGTCTGGGCTCATTTTAGCCATCCGCTGGTAAAGATCAATTAATTATGACTGATTGTGAGAAACCCAGTACAAAACAAATACTTGTAAAATAATATATATGTTTACAGCAAAATAAGTTTCAGTAACAATGATTTCTTCAGGAAATCTAGTACAAAATTATAATGATAATTCGGTCAAATAATTACTGGTAACTACCTTTAAATCTTAATTACAAAATTCATGTTACTTTTTACCACATCCTACTTTGAATAAACTCTTCAATTGAATGTTAAGAAATCTAAGCACGGTTCTGTAGACATAAAGCAACATACCACAATGTTAAAATTGATTGAAACTAACGCTAAGTTGTAGAAGCTATTATACTTAGTAATACAAAAAAAGAAAAATTTATATCCAGATAGTAAAAACCTTTTTTTCAATAAGCCTCTCAATTATGAAAGTGGTTTAAGTCAAAACTCTAAAGAAATTGAATATACAACTTACCTTGCAATATAAATCAATGTGACACAAACTAAGTACTAAATTTCCTTTTTTTAGATTATTGGCTTACAATTAAACCACTTTTATATTTATCGACGTAATTCTTACACATTGTGTCTTTTTAAAAGTCTTAAAAAGCATTGTAGATGTTACTTATTTTGTGTGCATATTGATAATAAACTTCATGCAATCAACGAGTCTCACATTTTCTAAGTAAATTATGTAAATATTTAACAAGTAGTATAGTTGCATTTATATTGATTTTTGATAAAGAAGCGTAATTTTGTAAATAAATATACAAAGTAAAGTAACTAAATTAGGCCTTTTCAATAGCTTGCTTTCGTTCGCGATGAAAAGAAATTTATTAGACTAAACTTGCTCGGTTTCAAGGGGAACATAATCTGATCTTAATCACTTTTTATAGGCGGAGATGTAGAGGAGATATGAAGGTCAACATCGTCTTTTTTTTAAATGGAATTGTTTATTTTTTAATACATCAATCGATGCAACTTATTTTTTTCTATAAAACACTACTTATAGTAGAATCATTTTAAAACTAAAAAAGTGTGTGTTGAACCCCACAACACTTACTCCAAAACCATGGATACGTAACAAATCTCAATTTTAGCTTACACTATTAAGCTATGTCTACACTAAGTCAACAATGAGGAACATTTTGTCGCCTCTTCTTGCTGTACATTCCCAAGGAACAGAAGCTTATAGAAACATTTTATTCACGCTGAAACAATATAATCCGAGGAATAGATATTGATGTTCTAAATGGGAACAGGAACAAAAAGTTTCTCGTTATTGCCTCAATGTAGACACAGCTTTATACGTCAGCTTTTGAAAGGCTGTTGCAAAGAGGATGCTTCCACTTTCAAATTTATTGTAGACTGAATTGCAAAAAAATTTACAAATTGTAAAAAAAACTCCATAGATCCTGTAAATTCATCTTCCAAACATATTTATTTTCATATTTCCATCCCGCTTCCTCGTATAAAAGTGTTTTCAAAGAAATTCAATTCATGAATGTAAAAGCAGAAGCTTTACCCTTTAACACTTTGACGACCGTATGGGTAATTTCGTATGCGTAATTAATTTGTTATACCAGCGGTAGAATATAAAATATGTTCTAATACACAAAAATAACTATGCAAAAGTCGCCAGTGGTAGACTTAAGATCCAGTAGATAAAGATACTCTCGTGAAACATGCAGCCACCAAAGTATTAAAGTGAGTCCAGACTGTTCTATAATTGTTTCCACGAAGTTATAACAGTACAAAGATCAACCATGTTTCGTCCAAGATTAACAATCCCCTAACATTTGCTGCCGAATTTATTTATAGTAAGAAAAGGTTAAATAATTACTTTCGGGAAATGTATGCGTGAGTGAATCTAAAAATTCCTGTAATAGTAAAGTATTGGAGATGTTACCACAACTGACTGTCAGTTGTGAGTATCAGAAATGTTAAGAAATAATTCTACATATCGAAATAAAGACGAAGAATAACTAACTTGCATCTGAACTTTCGTTTCTGAATTATTATGTCTTGAGAAAACAACTAAAATACGCGTGAAATGTGTCTGACTTATGGTTGACGTATTCTACTGACTATCGCTGTGCTTAAACCCAATTACAGTGATTTCGTGTTAGTTGGCCATGGTTTGGGACCAAATCTGGTGAACTATCTCAGAGGGTCTACTTCTACAAACTCTCGAGTTTGTTCTTTCTCCAACTCGTTCGTCTTAGAATGGATAAATTAGGTAGAGTAATAAAGAATGAGTGCAGCATGATACAAGCACGATACAAGCTAACATAATGTGTAAAGGGTCTCGTTCAGAGAGGTTACGTTTATTTACTTTAAATTCATCACGCTAAAAACACTTGGCGAAATCACTTTCAAGAAGTGGTGAGGATAACGACGGCCAATTATCCTGGAGAAATTCCAGCCAACTAACCTAGAGCCAACGTAATGATCGCCAGCAGTTGAATAAATCGTGTCAGACATATTTCATGCAAACTTTAGACGTTTTTGCGTCAGTTAATAACTCTGAGAAATATTTTCACGCACAAGTTCGTCATTTTTTATTTTCGTCCTATTTTGAGGTGTAGTGTTACTTCTTAAAATTTCTATCACCTGTTATTGAATACCCTATATGGTAATGATCTACGAAAGGGATAGTGTTGAATAAAGGGATCGGTGATACTAAAGTGTTTTTAATTGACAGCTCGTTTTTGATATTATTATCACGAAATTTATGTCAATAAGAACTGTAACATTTATTAAAATTTAGGTTACAGTTTTCATTTCTATGTTATTGAATTTGCGAGAGAAATTTCTATTCGAAATTTAATTTCAAACTGAATTGGCGGAAAGAACCTGAGTTGAAAGTCTACTTGGGTTGAATAATACAGGAATGTAATTTTTCAAAATATTGTCGTTCTTCGGTATATTTTAATGACAGTTTGTGTTCGATTCTAGAATGGGATGAAATCTTCGCGTTTATTCGTGAATCGTGTCTCGTGTGAATCGTCAACGAACGTTAAGTTCTTCGCTGGTGAAAAGCGACAGAGCTGCTCGAAGAGCTCGATTCGTTTTCCCATTAGCGGGCGGGTACAAATAAACAGAAGTGGCTTCAATTAGCGGGCACTTGGCAAACGATAGCGGCTAGTTTACCACCAAGGGTGGAACAATAGCGAAACGGAGAATGTCCAGAACTGAAATAAAGTCCGTGGGAAAAAGGAAAGGCAAAATAGAGTCAATTCATTTCCGTATATTTCTCAATTTCTCCCACAATCGCTATAAATAATTCAAAAATACAATCTTCGACTACCGATCCGAGCTAGAACATACAAAGGACCGTTTCGCGAAGGGACCAATCGTGATCATTCCTCGTTCTTTCGAAACGAAACATTCGCCCGAAGGACTGTCCCGTCGCGACTGCTGAACACATTGTTACAATTGCTGGACGTTGTTCAACAGGAATCTAACAAGTTACAATAACTCTCCTAGGAGGCGCGTCTTTACCATCATCGGATCAGGTACGATGCGTCGGTAGAGGGTCGCGCGAATTGCAATCTTCTTTTCTTAATTCTTTCCACTGACCTTCGTATCTCCAGCACCAAGGAACACGAGGCCGATAGCACCAGCGTACGCTAGGAGCGTGTCCACGGCCTGCTGGGTCTCCAGAAGAATTCTGGTCTCGTTCATCCAGTCCCTGGCGATGGACCTGGGCGCACCCTTCAGGAGATTCATGTACCGAAGGGTCATTTTGAAGTCGCCACGGTCGAGCCAATACCTGAAATTCAAAGATCAGAGATGGTTATTGAAAATCTGAGAAGTGTTTCTTACTTCTTTTTTTTAAATTAAGATTTAATGTCGCATCAACTGTCTATAATAATTATTAACAACAAAAAAAGAAGAAAAGATCAATGAGTGGAATAACTTAGAAATTATTTCTTAGAAAAAAGTGAGATATTAAATAATGAGGAGATAAGAAAAACTGAATAGATAGTTTAACTCAATTTAACTCAGTTTAACTTCAACTGTCTATAATACTTATTACCAACAAAAAAAGAAGAAAAGATCAATGAGTGGAATAACTTAGAAATTATTTCTTAGACAAAAAGTGAGATATTAAATAATAAGGAGATAAGAAAAACTGAATTGATAGTTTAACTCAATTTAACTCAGTTTAACTTCAACTGTCTATAATACTTATTACCAACAAAAAAAGAAGAAGAAGATCAATGAGTGGAATAACTTGGAAATTATTTCTTAGAAAAAAAGTGAGATATTAAATAATAAGGAGATAAGAAAAACTGAATTGATAGTTTAACTCAATTTAACTCAGTTTAACTTCAACTGTCTATAATACTTATTACCAACAAAAAAAGAAGAAGAAGATCAATGAGTGGAATAACTTGGAAATTATTTCTTAGAAAAAAAGTGAGATATTAAATAATGAGGAGATAAGAGAAACTGAATTGATAGTTTATGTAAAGAGTAAAAGGTAAAAATAAGGAACTTTGCAAAATTGGTTTGTTGAAGAAACAAATTTGTAATGCCTTACTACGGTAGAACTCCATTTATTCGATATGATCGGAGGACAAGACTGTACAGATGATAGTAGTCCACGGATTATCCACTATCTCGCTGTTTATTCATTCATATGATTGAAATTAAATTTCATATAACTGGCATTGCGTACGATACACGCAGTTCGGATAAATGAAGTTCTACTATATTAATACGTTAACTGCCACACACAGTTTTTACGCTCTTTTCAATCTTCTCATTAATAGATATGTAAATATTGAATAATAAAAATATGTCGTACTTTGATATTACATTCATTATATTACGTGAAGATTCAATTGATAAAAATTTTTTAAAAGGATAATAGTAATAACAAACTGAATTACACACAACGTACTGAGAAAATATGGTTTGATAATTTGAACCGTATTGTTTATGACGTGAAGTTTATGTCGCAATGAGGTATGATTATTTTTATCTGTAAGCGAATATGAAATGTACTGACAATGGATATTTTCTTTTTGCCCTTTTATCATTCATATGGAATCAAAAAAGATCCTTTATGTTAAAAAGTAGAATTATACAAGCTATTTTAAATACATTTTTATTTAATACAATTACGCTAGTAAGTTATTAGATATTAATTAATGAATTTAAAGAAATAAAAATGATTAGTAACCCTAAACTATTCGAATACATTCTCACTGAAGTAATACCTTAGTGTTAAATTACATCTCTAGATGATTATGCATTGAAGAAAATATCTTTGGAACAACTAATTTTGAGCACTGCTCATTCTATTTGTTTTACCAATTTTTCATTTCAAAATAATATAAGTAAATTACTGTTCCTTAGGTTATCTTATATACACATAAAATTTTATAGAGAAATAAACGATATTTGCAAAATAAACTGTTTCTAATTTTAATAAAATTCCTCTTTATTTTCAATATATTCGCTACTCAATCTACTCATCACTTGAATCAACTTCCACCTATCTCTGCGTTTAAGTAGTATAGCTTAGTAATTGAGTCGACAGATTTACGTCTGTTCATATACCATACCACTCCACTTCGCTTGACCCCCAACTCGAATACTCAATCATCCTTAAAAGAAAGAGGGAGAAAATACTTTACTACTCTCATCACTGAACACACTCCCCAAGAAGAATCATTATCCCATTAAGGGATATCAAAAAGAAATCCACAATCTTTATTACTAAAAGACTACTACTTTCCTCTTTCCTATTACACAAAATTTCTCACTTACTCACTAACTTTGAATACGACTTCTATAACAGTAATTCAATCTTGAATTAAAAAAAAAGATAATAGATTCATTTTAACCAACCCTATTAAAATCAATACCGAGTAATCACCCACATACAAGGTGATCAGTTTAACTGGAAACCCTCTAACAAGTATTGGCAGCACTCACAATACTTTTAGCAAGAGTTAGGGTGCGCAAATGTAAATAAATATCACATCCAGCACTACACTTAATTTGCCTTCCTTTTATAATAACGTCTCAGAGACACAACAAGCATCACCAGGCATTACCACACACGCCATCGTTAACGACATGAATCTAGTCAAATAAGATGCATAGAAACAAAGAAAACCGCCATGCGCGTTCAAACCTAACAAATACCAACAGCATTTACAATAAACGGTGCCAAGAATCGGGAGGTCTCCAGTCAAACTGATCACCCTGCATCTATTCGCGCTCTTCTTAGAGTTCCCAAGCCGAAGGCAACCAGCCTCAGAGGGTATAAACTGAGCCTGGAAGAAAACTGTACAGCCCGTCCAATAGCTTCGCGCGACAGCTTCGAGAACAATAGTTCGAGTGGAGAAGCGGTTAGCGACATCCGGTGCGACTATCAGTCCTCGAACGCACCCCTTCCGGGGGCAACGCGCCCTCCAGGCCACTCGAGACCCTGTCCAAGCCCGAGCGGAAAGTTTTTCATCCACCTTCGACTCTGCCCCCAGCGCCCAGCTAAGGGTGGGGGATAATGTAACGGCTGTGTCGTCGATCGTTTTTCGAACGGCGAAAGAAATTTCTTAGCCGGGGACTGTTATCGATTAATTTAGTCGCGCGGGGAGGGAATCGACAGCGGTGCCCGTGTCAGGTCCCTGGACGTCGTTAAATAAAAATGGATCCTCGTGTTCCCGTGAAAAGAGAAGAACTGTCTTTCATCCCCCTTCGCTCGCGAGAATTAATTAACGACGAGCGACCGACTGGAATTTCAATGCGGCAAGGGGCCCGTGGAAATCGAGCTGCCGAGGATTTTTCTCGCGAGCGGAAGGAGCCGAGGCTTAAAGAGGGTGTCTCGCGCGGAGGATTAATTAAAAGGCGATTGCGTTAATCACCTTGACGAGTATGACTTGTTCGATGGACGTTACAGTACTTGGAGGGTGCTCTTTTTTAATATTCCTTTGGTAGCTTGATCAACGCGAATAATACAGGGTTTCAGGGGTGTTTAATTAGGTTAGAGAGGCGTGGACAGTGTTTAATCCACTCGTGTTTTTTCATTCTTTATACCTGTCGGTTTTGGAGAATTTATGTTGTTATTGGGAGAATAAAGGAGAAATAGGCAGGAGAGAAAATTATAATTTATTATACAGAGATAACAAATATAGCTATCATAGTATCTGATTTAGCTTTATTTTGCAATAACAATAGCTTAAAATTAACATGCTTATATATTAAACTAACAATGAGAAGATTTGTAATTCTGCAAAGGTGTTAAAGAGCGAAAATAGAGTAAAAAGGTCTTAAAACATTTTGTTCTATCTCTTACGGTTTAACTTTCATAAAGCTTTAAAAATCCACGATATTCGTAGGAAGTGGACCGAGAATTTTTAAAGCTTTATAAAAGGTTAGCCGTAAGAGATATAACAAAATGTAGTAACACTTTTTTGCTCCATTTCTACCCTTCAATATATCTGTATAATTATAGAATCCTTTGATCATCAGTTTTACAGATGTGTATGTTAACTTTAAGGCGTTATATCATACGACATTTTCTGCTCCAATTTAGATTTTCTACCACTCTTTAAAATATCGAAGGCTATATTTGTTACACCCTAGAAAAATTTAAGTTAGATCGTGAGCTAAACAGGGTTAAGTTAATGGAATATACAAGTAACATTAAAATCACGAAAATAGCATAATACAGCTTACTTAAATTAATAAGTGTAAAAATTGTAGTCTGGGAGATAATATTCGTAGTAACGCATAAAGCACAACCAAGCGAGAGATAATTCTTTATAAAAAAAAAAGTCAGAAATGATGAATAATACTTTTTTAAAGATTTCATTTCCATGAAAATCAATCTTGTGGATATATGAAAATTATATGTACACTTAGCTTTCTACTGTTTTAATATAAAACTCACAGCTACAAATCAAAGATCGAGAACAATTTTCAAATATTCTTTTTGTGCTCATATTGTATGGCATCCTTAGATTTGTTATTCTTTGTTCACATTATTTATATATTATACTTTAAATGAGATTACAAAAAGGAATCCAAAAAATTCAAGTCAGTATTCTATGCTGATATTAACAATACCTAATATGAGCAACAACACAATTTCGATTATCCAAAGTACTACGATATTCAAACCCAAAACTATCTTTATGATACCTAGCTTTGTTATCTTTAGCAGTATCAATCAATATTCTACTTTATACTTAAAATGAGAAATTGTGCGTAATCTAGGTCTAATTAATCGATATTCTGTTGTACCTTTAAACCAATCCTTTTATTTACAATCACTTTTTAAGGGTCGAATGAAACTCTTAAAATTTTCAATTACTATAAAATAACAGTAATTTTTTCACTGTTATCTTTTCTGTCCTAAGATAACAATTTCAAAATTAAGAGAAACTTTTATTTCATAATTTTTTCTATAAATAGGAAACTTTTATTTTCTCGAAAGTAGGAAAAGTTCCAATTAAACAGGAGCATTTATTCTACTTTGAGGAAGTTAAACTTCTATCCAGCAAATTACTTGTAATAGGATACATAAGTCTGAATTTCAAATCTTGAAAAAAATCTTTCCTTAAAATGAGTCATTAGTTTCTTTGTCTTCTAGAATTTCTACGTAATAAATGTATTCATATTAAATATATCCATATTAATGGTACAAGATTTGTATTATACTCTACACACACATTATTTTATTTCTAAAAAAAAAATTGAAAGAAAATATTCTGGTATTTACGTATACAATAAAATAAACCTTGCTTTCTCAATTCCTGAAATAACACTAATTTAAAAAACAGTTAAAAATTTGTAATGTTACCTTAAAATATTAAACATCATTATTATCCTATTAAACATTATATCATCCTTCAGAGTTTTTATTAACTAAATACAAAAGAACTGTTAAAATAAAACTTCCATAAAAGAATGAAAACGTAAAAGTCCAAAGCTAACTTGAAACACAAAAGACTCAATTAAAAACTTAAGAGTTCAGTAATTAACTTTTACTTATAAAAGTATACAGTTCCGTTTAGCCCCTGTCACTGCGTTAAAAAAACATTCGCATCATAAATACTAAAATCTGATTAAACGTAAAAAGGATTCATTCCAAGATCTACGTTGATTACACACTTTCTATTCCTCTCGGCGAGCACTACAAGCCCCTAAATTTCCAGAACGTTTTTTCTAACACCCTGTATGAAAAGGGGCGCAAGCTCCCAAAGCTGCGAGCATCCCCTATTAAGTATTAAACCTTAATATTGAAGGAAAGCTTCCGGTCCGTCACGTAGTCGGCTCGCTTGCTAGCATACTCGACGGACGCTGTGCAAGCCGCACTGCGCTTCCGGTTAAAAAATTCACGTATCACCGTGGCCTGTGTGCCCAACCACCTCCAAGCGCGTGCGAGGAAGCCTCGCGGTCGTAGCCCGTGTATCGTTCACGCGTGTGCCCGTGTTTGCCCTGTGTACGTGCCCGCGGATGTACGTTCATGCACAGCCCCTAAAACGCGATCCTACGTGGCGCGGCTGAACACGTACGCCTGGCGCCGCGCCGCGGAAAACCTACGCTTTCCTGGAAATGAAAGTCTAAGGTCGAGAGGGGGGCTCTGAACTGGCGTGGAATTTCCAGCCGCGAAAAACTGAAATTCTAACTTCGCCAGAGGTCGACGGAGCCCTGGAAGAATGGCGGAGATCTCGCTCGAGACTTTCTTCTGCGATGGTAATGCATTCAACCCGAGATATTATTCGACGTTTTTAGTTTGGGAAGTGTGCTCGAAGAACGACGCCTCGTAACCAGCTGCTGCGTTTTTTTGGTACTGTTAGGTAACTTTGTCTCGTGCCCCTGCGTTTGACTGCAAAGTATACTGCGCTACTTTGGATTTCTCTCCGTGTCTGGCTACAAATTGCAACATACTACTGCGGTCTACTCCTGCGTCTGACTGCATAACGAACCGCTCTGGTTCACCTTATCTTTGCGCCTGAATTCGTAGTGTGCCGTTCCACTGGCTTTCATCTGCCTGCAGTGGTTCGAGTTCGGTGTGTTCGCTTGCTAATTTTCGAGTTAAGAAATGGAAATTGGAAGTGTCGGGGGGAATTTTGAGAGTACTGAGTGCTGTGGAAGTTCTGAACGGTTTGATTATTACGTATCAGGTGGTATAATTTGGTGGAAAAGGAAATACTCTTTGGAGTAGTGGAAAAGGAAATACTGTTTGGAGTAGTGGAAAATGTGAGAAAGTAGATCTACTAAGTGAGAACTAATTTTACATTCCTTAGGATTGTTTCGTATCTTTACAGTAGAGGCAAATTAGAAACCATTTCAATTTCTATGAAATTGCAAAGCTCCTATAAAAGAAACTCCCACAAAAATATTTGAAATATTTTTATATTTAAATATATAAATATTTGAACATTTAAGTGTCTGATGTAATTTTTAGTAATTCAATATTTGAATAGTTTAGATGTTTGAAGTTGTCAATACTTGAGTATTTAAAACTATTTATGTATACTTGAACGTTTAAAACTATTTGTGTATATTTGAATATTTTAAAATCGGTATATATTTAAATATACAATAACACTGTATATAGGTATTAGATACAGCACACTAACTCTTTCGTTAATCACTAAAAAATATTGAAAAACGATTTACAAAATGTTCAAATTTGTTTATGTATAAAACGTCTTCTATTTATGATAGGAAAATCAGAAAATAGTTTTAGCTGTGTAAGGTGAGATTAAATGAGCTTAATTCGAGTTAAAGTAAGTTTCATTTCGATTTACAGAAGTTTTCACAGCGGAACGGAAGGGAGTGAACAAAATTTTTGTTTTATAGAGGTTTTCGAGTTAAAGAGTTTCAAATTATCGACTGTACTTGAAAGTGAAGCCACCCTCGCAATTTCATTATTCTTAACTTTCTTTGTATTTTGAGCCATAGAATCTCCCTCACCCAATTCATACCACGAATCTCGAAACACCCTGTATTTGAAAACTCACCAATTTCTAAATCTACACTGCTCCTCATACTAGCATAATCTCCCATCCAGTAACATAACACAATACCTCACTTACTCTTGCCGTGTCATTTACCTACCAAATCCCCCACACTACTCGCAACATTAACAGCATCATCGCTTTCACTCAGAAACGCAGCGCATCCATCATGAACCCAATTAAACGCGAACGAGTCACCCAGACGAGCAGGCAAAGCCTTCCAAAAAGCATCGTTTGACAATGGGTTCTCGATACAGGGGAAAACACGAGCGAAAACCAACAAATACAAAATTTACCACGAAACCAAACAGCGACCACGCTCGATCCACCATCCCCCGCCAACCTACGAATCTAATCAACCTGCCGCATAATGAACGCCAACCAATTTTACGCTAATCCAGCGCAGCCCCTTGGGGAGGGCAATAAACAAAATCGCGTCGGGGTGTCGGTCGCGGTGAGGCATCGTTGGGAAATAAAGCTGCTGCACTCGATAAGGGGCGACCCGACAACGTCATTTTTTGCCCCCGAAAACGAGCAGATAAGCAGCGCACGAGCGGCGACCGCGGCGAGCAACACTCGACCCAAACGACTCTGTTCTTTGTCAAGCTGCACGTGACGGATATTATGGCAGGTGTTTGATATTACTCCCCCGCCACCCAAGGTGCTTAAGGTGTCCCGTAAGGGTAATTTATAGGAGAACGAGAGACGTGCTCGCGTGACACGAAAACTGTCGCTCAGGTTACGGTCACGATAAAAAAGTGATCCAATTGGGCTGGGCGATAAATTCCATGACTGACTGCTGCCTTGCGAAGTCGCGTGTCGTGGGAGGGAAGGACCAGGTTGTTCTCTGTGGATTAGAGATAGGATGGGGCAGGCTTTGATGGATACAAGTGATTTTTCGGTTTTTATGAAAGTTTAGAAATCTAGCAGAGTATAGGCCAGTAGATATAGGTGATTCGTGTAACTGTAATAAGTCATAGCTTCTTTTTGAATGAAGTTAGAAGGACATGTTAAAGGAAAGGGATAAATGGTTTTGAGAGAGGTGTGCAAAGCTAAAAGAAATGTTCAACTTCTTGAACTTCTTGCCTTTGTTTATATAGCACTTTGCATAAATACTTTTTAGGTTGTTGTATAACTTAATTAAGTAATGAAAATAATTCAAAAGAACTGTACAAAATGTTTAAAATGTGATGGAAAAGCGTTTGACACCTCTTCTAATAAAAATAATTTATCAAGATATTTCGTGAAGTACTCATTTTTCGACCATATTACCTTACTACTTTTTTATGTAGAATAACAAGATTCGATAAATACAAGCAAAAAGGCAGAATTCAGTTTTAAAAAAGATCCACCTAGATAGAAGCTAATTATACTATCTTGTGCCTCCCTCGAAACCATTCACTTTTTCCTTTTACTTTTTTCCTTTGGCATTCACAATATCAGTGAAAATATTATCATAATTTTTTTAGTTAAATGACTCAGGAGACCCCTCATCTCCCCTTTGCAATCACCCTATAAAAATTTAGTGGACACTGAAACATTGACCATCGTCGTACGAGAGTTAAGACCTATCACTGTGTGCCACTCATTCAAGGGGCCAGAATATTCCTGAGCCTAGAAGACAAGATTTTACACAATATAAAATAGCATGTAACTAAAGAACTATGTGTTATCTATATATGTGCATTTGAACATTTTTCATTGTCTTTCTATCTAGAACCTATCCTTCAAAAGTGTCTCACATTTTGTTTATTTCTTACGAGATTTGAGCCAGCAATTAGCGAAGCACAAAATAGCGTACAATTAAAAAACGAATTATTTCCAGGCATCTGTTCATATGATCTTTTTTCATTGTCCAGGTACATATATATAGAACCAATCTAAAAATGTCCCACATGTTTGGGAACCCTGTATACTTCACATCACAGATTTTCTACTCTACAAAAGATGCGTTTCATCGAAACTTCCCAGAAAGAAGAATAAAGGATACAAGTGTGCACGATACCGTAAACAATCATGAGCTGCGATAGATATTAAAAACGCGAGCGTTCAGGAGAAAATACACGATTAACCGGGCACAGTTTGCTGAGGATTTACGGGGCCGCGTATTGCTTCGAAAAAATACGGCACGCATAAAGAAGTGGACGGATAAAACGCGACCTGCAAATATGCATATCATAGGCACAAGCCACAGCGTTGTTTGAGGAGCAGCGAGAGAGGAAAAAACTGCGTGAATTTTCGTTGAACTCACTATCCTTAACAAGTACATATGCATGTGGGGAGAAAAAAAAGGGGTGATTATGATAAAAAAAGAAAAAGTAAAAAGAAAAAAAGAGAGAAGTCTTGCAGGGGAATGTGCCAGCTCTGTGTACGCAATGCACCAGTGTTTTAGAGGGTACGAATTCATAGAATTTGCGAGGAAGCACAATGCTGTAAAAATTGTGTTAAACAAGCGGAACTATGACTGTGAAACTGGGATACTTCGCGGTTTATATTTGTATGCACCAGTGGTGTCCAAAGCTTATCAATGGAATAGCCATATTTCACTTGTCGAAAATACTCGAGGACTACATCCTTCACTGAAATGAAGGTTCGATCTCGATTAACCCATTTAATAGGAAACTCACATCTGAAGCACCCTCTCGGTTGCTAATTTAATTATTTGCGGTAGATTGATATTATATCATAACCCAAGCCTAAATTGATATTTTACTGTATTCTTGTTGTCATTGTGTCCAATAACATTAATTCTGTATTTAAAAAACCGAATAATTGAGACGTAGTTAAATGAGAATATAATGTATTTTGTATACATGGTGCTTGATAATAGGTATCAGAGATTTTAAGAAATGATTCTATATAATTACAAATCAGAACGAAAATCAAGAATGACGAAATTGCATTTGGAACTTCGTTTTAGATTTATTAATTATTGCAACATTTAACATTCATGTAAAATGTGTCTGACATGGGAGTCGTTCTACCACTAGTGGACATGTGTGAATAAGTAGATAGAATAAGTTTTAAGTCAGACACACTTCACATGTACTTTAGGAGCTTTCTCAAAAATAATAATTCGAAAACGAATTCTGAAACTCAAACCATCCCAAATCGTCGAACACTCTGTATTGGGTTTTATACGTTTTCGTACAAACTTCGTTAGCATTTTCCATAATTAAAAGCAAGGTGATGTAGGGGAGACCAGGGACAAATGTAATAATTTAGGTTTTTGACTCTGTAACTTCTAAGTTCCATAGGATTGTTAAAAAGGCCAAATCAAAGCACAAAATCAACATATAACATAACCATCGTGTATTCAATTTTCTTCACTCAAAAACAAAACCATTCATTCACTCCTTAAATAATATTTTAGAAGATGAAGAAAACTATAAATACCTTAAAAAGAGCCTGCAAATACAAATAACCAAACAAAGAAAAACTACCACAATGAAACCCAAAGAAAGTAAATCTGGAAGACAATTTTCTTCCTCGAACGACATAAAAATAATAACACATTATCACTATGTACGCCATATTAAATAATACATTCAACTAGAATTCATTCTCAAACAACACACATTTTTTACCATCAAAAGAAAAACGAAACAAACAGAATAACGAATAAAGAAAGATCAACATGACGAGCAAACTAAAAAAAAAATCTTATCATCGACGAAACAAAAAGAAAAGAACAACACCTCGCCTGGAACCTTCAGAAGGATAATTATCTCCTCGGTCGAGTCACCATTGCCCGTACAACCAAACCCTTGTCATCTCGTGCGTCATGGCCAGAGGGTTAACCGCGAAATTACGCCCCGTTAAGAGCGCGAATTTTGAGCGGAGCTACCGCGAGAACAGATTTTGGCAGCTCTTGTTAACGGCTGCACGCAGCGTAAGCGTGATTATACTCCGAGTGAATCGTGAAACCGGGTCGTAGCATCGGGAAACGCTGATGGAGACACAACGTTCCCTAATTAGGGGTTGAAAGGTGTTTCAGCGCAGAAAAAAGCGCTAGCCGCGAACAAGGAAATTAATTTTCCGGCCGCCACTCGCGTCCCCGCGGTTTACCGTCACTCTTTTATTGACAATCGTTGATTCTCATGGACACGCGTGGCATTCAATGACAGTACTCTTGGTCCTTTGTCTAGTGACACCTTCGAAAATTCTGTCGATTTTTCAGAGGTCTCTGTAGAGTGTTTTGCTACAGGCGGGCAAGCTGTAGCGATATATCGAGAGCGCTAGGATAATAATAGTGTTTGAGTGAACACTTGTTATACTTCGTTTTTTTCCCTTAATGAGAGATAGTATTATATTTCAATAATTGAACATTTGTAGAACGAAGTATTTTTAGAGAACTTTGTTTTGGGGACGTTGGAAATACTATTAAATATAATAAAACTCTGAAGTATTGTACTTTGAAGTACAATTTTGTAGAGAGTTCAAAAACAAGGGAAAAGACTTTAGTAATTAATTGTGTTACTAGTCCTACATAGACAGATAGGTATTTTTCTTCTCAAATAAAATTACATCATAGATAAATGATAAATACTCCTCATGCGATATGAAATAATAAATAAATGTTTGGCTGATCGGAAAATACTGTTACTGTTTATGAGAAAGAAAAAAGATAAACGACCTAACAATTATGAAAGACAATTTTCGTTCTATAATCTACTATACAAAAGAACAATTTATAACTCTAAAATCACAATGACCGATAGAGTGCAAAATTTCTAGATACTCTTAACAAGATATATTTATTTCAATATGAAAATTTATGAAACAATTCACGAATAAAAAACAAAATAAAACTGATAAAACTCTCAAATCATATAACAATCCAGAAAGCCAATTTATATGATCAGATTTCTGACACACCAACTGACCTTTTCCATATGAGTGATAGTCACTACAAACTGTCAAACGGTCCCCAGAGTTGTTTCTGTGGATTAACAATTCCAAGAAACAATAATCGATTGTAAAATGGAAAACTGGCCAAACACAGATAACGATGACTCTTCCATATCCCTGCAATTTATTTTGCAGTGACGGGGGATCAAATTTTCGTTTATTGGAAAATCGTCTCGCGCATTGGGCAAACGAAACAACGCACCATGAAAAAACAGTATTGTCAAGGGCCCAATTCCTGATCACTTAAAAGTAGGCAGCATGGTTTTCCTAATGTATTCACGAAAAAATAAGCCAAATTGTAGGGATTACAAAGAAAATTCAACTCTGAATATTTATTTTAGGATAACTATATTTTTTAAAAAACAACCACATTCTACTGCTGCTTCTTCTAGACTGTCTCCACTCTCCTCGAAGAATCACGCACACCACGCCACTGTCACAAAAGAAACATACCACACTCCACTCTGTTTCAAAAGTTCAATTCAGTGTTACGAAAGTAGAGTCTCTGCCCTTTAAAATGAGTCCAGGCTCACCTCCCTGTGATTTTATTTGACAGAATTACAGCAGCTCAAAGATTGGCCACTTTTTCGGACTCTGGATCGTTGCAGAATTTCAAAGCTCGAAGCTCACTTTTCATTGAGAGCGCGATAACTCGGCGAAAAAAAAACGTAAATCATTCATTAAAGTCTCGTTCGAAAGGAGAGGGTTCCATCTTCAATTTCCCTCTAAAAGAAGTCGCCAAAAAAATTTATCAAGTTCTTGAGAGACAAGAACTTGGAAAATATTAGAGGAAAAACCACCCTCTCTTCCTCAGCATGTCATGGAGTGGAGAATTTTTTTCCGATAAGTTGAATTCAGGTGTGAGAAAGTAGAGGCTCTGCTCTTTATGATCTTTTTCACAGAGTTACAACAGTTCGAATATCGACAATTTTTCGACCCAAAATTAGTGATCCTTTAATTTTGCTTGCGAAGTGTAATAATAATTAAATCATAATTTAATTTCTAAAGTGAATCATATAAAGGAAGCAATAACTGATCACTTAAATTATGTCTCTCTAACAGCCATTAAATTTCACGTATAAATATCAAAATAGGTAACAATTATTTCCTCATTTTTAAGAAGAAATTTTTATGAAAATAAATGTCATATATGCATTTAAATACTAAACTGATCAGGAATTGATTTCGAAGCTGCAACTGGGTAATATCCCGAAGAATAAAAAGACAGCAAAGGGTCTCGTTGTTTGTCGTTGAACCTAGTCAGTTTCGTAGGCTTGACATTTACGCTCGCGCGTCGTGAAACGTTATCTTCCCGTGGTCGTAATTTTTCTCGACGACCGAGCGAGCCTTTGCCGCGATATCAGCATTAAGGCTCGTTTGCACAAGAGTTCCCCTGCCACGTCATACTGTGTAATGACATTAACTACGTGTACACGGTGTGAATTAGAGTCGCCGCGGCGATACGTAATGTGGGAGCTCAGTATTTAGCGCTCAAAGTTTGGCTTTCTCGCGACGTTAAGCAAGGAAAATGTTCCGCGAGATAATTTTTTAAATCGCCTCACGACGGAAGTTCGCAACACGCGGGCTGCTGTAACTCGGTAATTTGTGAACGTTGCTACACGCCTGATGGTAAATAACTGAGCTGATTTCAGCAGTTTTTAAGCGGCGAGAATGCAAAAACTTGAAGCCCTTTGGAAACAATGTAGCAGTCGTGTTGGAAATTGAAAAACTGAGCGAAATAAAGCGGCTCCATTAAACACAACACTAAATAGTGGAATACTTATCTACAGATATTTTAAAACTGAAAATTGGGAAAGTAAACTGAGTGAAGCAATGTTTCGAAATTAGGAATTGCTTGGGTTATTTTGTGATGGTAAATTGAGCTCCTTGAAGATTAAACTGATCAATTTTGCTAAATGAAAAATTGTCTTAAAAGATAAATTTAAATATTTCATTTTCCTAAACTTAAGAAGTAGTTTTAAAATTCAATATTATATAGGGTGTTAAATAGGTAGCCAAACTTTGGTATCACATTCTACACTTCCTAAAGATGAAAAAAGGTCATATAATCATAGTTATGGAGACTGTTCGTTTTCGAGATATAAATACTTTTTTTATCTCAAAACTTTACATTAGCAGATATCTATCACACGCACAATTACAAAAACTAATAACACCTTTTTAATTAATAGCATGCAGATATTCATACATTTCGTGACATAAGGAAGTCATTTTAGGCAATTTCTTCGAGTAAATTACAAACAAAAAATGTTTACATGTTGAAAATGAAGAGCTTCGCGCCTGTATTTATATGACCTCTTTTTCATTCTTTTTCATTCTTGGAGCTGTAGAATATAATACTAAAGTTTGACCATCTGTTTCTGTAACATCCTGTATAATGAATTATTTAAGAAAATTTAGTTTTATTCCTGATATGTGAATATCATGAAGGCTTAATTCCGAACTAACAGCACGTGAGAATTTTATGAAGCAAAAATTGAACTGTATTTAATTTTGCATAACTTTCATAAAGCAGAATTCTTTTATTTTTCCTAAGAATAGAAACATTAACTTCTATTTCTTAAATGCTTTCTTACTATTTTTTATTCGAACCAATTATAACAAATTCCACAACAACATATACGCCACATAAAAGCCAACTTGCTCTAGCGTTCAGAGATAGCTTCGTGAAATTTGAAGAAGTTTGAGGATAAATGCAAATTTACTTTATTTAATACAATCAGCAACTTTTATTTAACTCTATTCTTAGTAAAATTCAAAGAAATGTTTGAAATTTTGTGGCGACAGTTACGTGGAACATAATTTGAATTAGTATAAATAACTCTGTTTGCTAACTCTGTATAGCATAACTTCAATTAGATTAGGAAGTGTGTTCAAATTTTCAACCGATATTATAAACATCTCAAAAAAATTCTGTATTACATAGATGATCAAATTAAAAATTTTACGAAGGCAGAATTGATAGATTTATCTCCCAAAAGGTTCAATTAACAACTGGCACTGTAAAATAAGTAATTAAAAAGACGTAGCAGTGCCATTAATTTAAGAATCGAATAAAAACCGATGGTGCGCCATACATAAAAAATTCAGCAAAAGCAGCAGGACTCTAAATTGTTAGAGCTACTGAGAAATGTCATGCGCGTCCGAAATTTCATTCGAGCAAACAGAAATTCTCTCACCTGGCTCGATGGAGTATGTCGTACGTGTTAAGAGATTCCACGTCGATGGGGCGGTCCTCGATCTCGCTCTGGGGGATGGAACTGGCGCTCTTGATCATCAAGAAATTTTGTAGATAGCTAAGGAAATATATAGGCAAGGCGGCCCCTTGCTCAGGAACCATAGCCAATCGTCTTGCCACCTCTTCCACCTGAAAACATTTTCACGCCTCGTAAATTCCTCCCCGCCATCGAAGTCGTGTAACTTTATTGTCCATCCCCCAACCAGGGAACAAAACGCGGCTATACTAAATAAAATAAAAAATCGACATTGAACTTTCCCCTTTATTCGATTAAAACGTGTCTCGGGTTTAACCTTTTTCAACCTTTCCAATACGGCAAACGTGACCTATAAAACACTGCACTACAATCAAGAATAATGAACATTGGATTTTATTTCAAATTGAAAACTGTCAAAACAGTAAGTGTTTCAATTTTTGTTCGTTTGTTTAGAGGAAAAGGAATTCTTATTATTAACTCTTGGAAAGTGTATAATTAATAGAAACAAATGCACATGAAAGGATAGAAGATTTGATTTCAGATCAAAATCTTCCTTAATATTTTAATTTGATTGAACTACTGAAACTAACAATTTCTGATCATGAAACTTGGCAGATTTGCAAGGTAGCTGAAATTATTTGACAAGTACGTTTTGTTACTGGCTCCTATCTACCTTAAAGGCGTGAAAAGCACTCTCGAAGTAGACTGGCAAACATATTTGATTTAATATCTGGAGAACTATTGGCTATAGAAACAAATTTTTAATTAGCTTATTATGTATTTTTGAATAATAAATCGTCCATACAAACATATTTCAAAAATATCTATTTGGTTGAAAATGTATTGAAAAAGTGAAATATTTTTGATGATTTTTCAGATAATATATTGATCCATTTCTTTGTAAATTTGCAAGTTAAAAATATAGACTGAGACAAAATACAAATATTTCGAAATTTCAAATGTTTGCATTGCAAAGGAAATAACTGTGTGCATAATATATATACACGTTCCATGTACAACTGTGTCCTGAAACGAATTATTTACATTAGAAGTGGTTCATCCTTTTAATATAAATAAAAGCTGATACAAAAATACAAGTCCAACATTTTCATCTTACCAAGTTTCATAAAAATCGGGAAATGTCATTTCAAATGGTTTCCTTGTTAAACAAAACCAACTCTGAAGAAAAAAAGTACTCGTGCTTCGAAAATAATACGTCATATCATTTGTATTTTTTGAAAACAAAATTTTTGTATTAAAACCAGACGTTTGTGTTTATACGAAAAGCGTAATAAATTTACAAAATCTCGTAAAAACGTAGACTATCTATTAGCGCCAAGATTTGTATGTACCAAATAATTTAAAAAGAAAAACCCAATAAAATGTAATTAGTTCTTCGCAGAGCTAAGAGAAAAATTACAATACTTTAATTATTAAATACGAATTTAAAATTTTGAAACTGGATTTTCAGACAAGCCGAATAGAAGACTCTTTTAACCATGCTTAAAATGTCCAAGGAATGAAATATCATCAAAAATGGGGCAAGATCGATCACTATAAGATTACCTTGAGGAACCTCGCGCGAAGAACGTCCTCTGGGAATACTCCTCTCTTTGCAGCCTCTTCGGGGATACCTTGGATGGCTGCGAGTACCAGGGGATCCTGTTTGGCTGAAAGAACCAAGGAAAAAACGCATTAGCGGAATTTAAGTCCAGGGGATACTTGACACACGTGTACACGCAACGTACAACGATCAATCGAGCGTGGATAATTAATACATTTCACGAATCGGTGATCGGTACAAAGGAACAGAAGCTGCCGCTCGATTTGATCGAACCGATATTTCGCGCCGTGAAATTGATTAACATCGAGCAACGCTGACCCCTCATCCTCCTCTCCTCATGAACAAATTGCATTACACCAGATGCTGTTACGTCGATGGAATACATTACTTTGCAATTTTGCGAATCGCGACACGTGATAAACGAGCGGAGAAAATTTAAACGAGTTTTCAACCTGCTTAAAATTTATTCAGGTTTGCGTGAAGCATGGAACTAGTCCAGAATATACATCCAAATTTGCAAATTACTTCCGGTTATTGGAAAGTTATTCAGGGGGGAAAAATTAGAGAATTATTTATTCGTTAAAGCTAAACTTAAATGTGTGAAAAAACGGCGATAATATTATTTTCTCTGTGTTCAGCTCTCCACCGATGAATATCGAATCACTGGTAATCCATACAGGTTAGCTCATTTGCAATACTCGTGTAATTATTTAACGAAACTGTGTTTTGTATAAATTGCATACAATTATAATAATAAATATCTTTTATTTCAAATCTAAAAAAATGTTCTTTTATTTTTTTTTCGCGTGTGTGTCTTTATTATATTTATTTCAATGTTCTTTTTATTTTTAGCTTATTATGTAATAATATCAATTTTCGGTAAAGAGTAAAATTTCCCTATAAAAGTTAATTTAGGAGCAAGTATTTATAAGAAACAGTTTACTATAAATTGTGGGTCACAACTGATCCGATATCCCCATTTTTGTCACAATTATCTAACCATTCGCCTTCCAATGATTGATAGAATTAAAAATCTAATACAGTAGCGGCCAATAAAATTGCAATCCTCGTAAAAATGCGCTTGTCAAAATGGAAAAGTAATTATAAACGTGATACCTAAATATATCTAAATTTTTATACCGATCAGAATTTCAATCAAAAAAAGGGGGATTAAATTAATGACAAATAACACAGATGATTACTTCTCATGTGACAGTTAAACCAAAAGCGTTGATATTTTTAAGGTGATGCAATTTCAATGACCACTGCTGTACACATAAACCGCGAAATAAAATTTATAAATGGAATAAAATTATTTTACGACATAGTAAAATGGTCAAACGACTATCAGACCATTGGATAGTTTTCATACTCTAGGTTAAACATTTCAAGATGAATTATTATTATAAATGTATACCTTTATGCCATTTTTAATATTGAATAAAAACGTAAAGAAATTGATCTCCTAAAGAAACCTCTCAGAAGACTTTTACAATTTTTCTTAATATACATAATATAAAAATTTCAACTTGAAAATAAATAGTATTAATAATAGTAATACATGTAATTCGCTGCAATGTCCCCTTAAGCAACTCACAATCTATAGTCCTAACAGAGCCAAGCACCACTTTGTAATTTAACATGTGTTTAAATATTAAAATATTATCACAAAAGTCAAATTACCGACATTTCATTCAACAAACATCACCTCCAATCATATTATTCCATCACGTTAAAATTTCACTCTACAAAAGAAAAATGAAACAGAACCAACAGAACAATGCTCCAGTCTTTTACTTTCGTTACACACTTGCTTCTTTTTCTCCAACCTTTTGCTCTCGATCTCGCAAGCGAAGGTACACTAAAAACGATCACCTCACCGTGAAATCCATTTCCAACAGCAAAAAAAAAAAACTAACAACTACATCAAACTGTACATTCATCCTATAATTCTTTTCTCCTGTGGCGAAGGGTCTTGGATGGAAGCTCGATGCAATTCAGAGGCACGAACCGCATCGTTTAAATTAATATTCCTCGCTTTACAGCGATATTCTCGGAGGCGCGATTATATTTTTCTACCTTTATCGCGTTTTGAGGAGGCTCCATGAACGGTTCCGCGTGAAGAATTGCCAACAACGTCGAGGAATCGTTTTAATTCCGTGCAAAAGGAGAGGGACAAGGGAAAGGGTGCGACAGAATGGCCGAGGGGTGGAGAAACGTCGAAGATTTACGACTTAATCGGTGGTGAGCGCGCGTAAAAGGCTTCGCTGGGCATTTCGAGTGGCGCATCCTCACGTAGGATGCATTAATTATGCAGCTGCACGGGCTGGTTACAGCGGAGCGATGTACGTGATCTATCGGGCCAAACTCTCGTGAAGTTCTGTTCTTACGTTGGCAGTTTTTTCGTTGTCGTTTATTCGATGGTTCTTTAAACGGTAGAGGGTACTTACAGGTATTTATAGAGCTCGTTTGATGCACTTGTACAAGAATTTCTGAGATAGATTGTTAAGGAAGGAGGAAATGAATTTTCAATGAATTATTTGGAATTATGGAAGATAAATCGTGGGGAATTAATTAATAATTGCGAATAAATTGTCGAGAAATTCTCATGGGAATTAAAGGCGCCTGGATTAAAGACCAATAAGAATTATTGTGGCCATTTTTTGGGGAATTATTGCTATAAATTGCGCGAGCGATTATGGGAGATTAAAATCGTTTAAACTTAAATGAAGCTGGTGCTACTCTCCTCCGAATGTAAACGGTTGAAATGGAGATTCAACTTGTTCGTTTCATTTATTTTTTTAATAAAGTAAGAAATATTTTGAAACTTCAGGACAAATCGAGAGGCAACTTTTGGATATCTCTGGTTACAAAAATTGTGTTGCTTACGTGCTGCTTTGGTGACAGCCTTGATTTCCGGTTCCAAGGGCCTGATCGCTTTCTCTGCTGATGTACCAGGCGGCGCAGATTTAACGGCTCGGGATAAAGCCTGACAAGCCGACCACAAGATTTGTGCATTTGATGCTCCCTTTTCTTCTTCCATACGAGCTGAAACACAAATGAGCACAAACAGATTAGTACTAAAAGAAACAAAGAAATTCTGATTAAGATAGATGATCACATTTTCGCCATGCTACTGTTCAAAACGTTGTATAATATTTCTAAATATACACGTAGTAAAATTATTGAATGTTTCATATAGTTTAGGGTCTTTTAATTACACTTTAGGGATTTTTAATTACACTTTAGAGAAAAATAATAGAAAGCTGCAACTGGCCGCAATATTGCAGCAGAAGGGGTTGTTACCTTGGTTTAAGAGAATTCTCTTTTAGAGTTTACTAGTCAAACTGATTAGATTGTCTGCCCTAGTACCAAATTTGTGTAGAAAACAAGATAATTCTTACCTAACACAGAACGTTGTGCAAATCATCTTGAACACTTTACGCGATTATGTCGTGTTTTACAAAAATATTTATTATTCACTAATATATTGTAATTTTTGGTTAAAATGTTATAAAATGAGTTCATTTTCTCTAGAAATCTTAAATCACAGAAACAGATTAAGATCCGATTAATCAAGGTTCTATTCTAATTATAATTCAATTCCGACTGGTTTGTGTTAGAATATACATACAGTAACTCACGAATTTGTTCTCACGAAACTCACGAGAGTTTCTTAGTTCTATAGTTATGAGACAAAAAATTCGAGTTAAGGTTTTAATTGAGACCTAAAATATAGAATTTATATTTTCAAAAAGAAGAAAGGGCATTAAAAGAATTTTTCACATAAAAATAAGGGCTCAAGAAAAATTTTAAACTTAGGAATTTTACCTTGCAACCAAACAATTATTACAAACTTCAGAGATATTCTATTTATTCTACTAAAATTTAAAAAACTGGACAAAAGATAAACGTAAAACCTGGAAATAAAACAAATACAAAAAAAGTACACCACAGTCTTTTCTAAATCAAGTACCTCTCTATTCTGTAAGTCACTGTTAGATCGCGAGAAAGCTGAGGAGCTTCCGAAAGCTATCTATAAGGAGAGACCCCAAAAATTAAGATTCAGAACCAGTGATCTAGATTCACTTTTAATGAGCATCAACTGAACCGAAAAACCACTCCTTGTTCTATCTGCACCATGAATCACAATTTCCAAATAACGCTCTCGAGGTCCTACTTAATCTTCGATTTATCATCAGCCTCATACCACAACACTCGCAAGACGACCGAAGGAATCAACAACAATCGGCTGTAAAATAAAACGAGAGAAATGGTATTCCCATCAACCAAGAAACCTCGTGCTAGCAATGTCTGCGCATCGTGGAAAGAGAGCAAGAAAACACACTTTAAGGGCTCGTTTCATAAATCAAGCGAACTGATAGACATGAATCGAAGCAAAGTAAATAGAAAGATAACGGAGCGAGAGTTCGCGAACTTCGGTCTCGAAGTCCGCAACCTTCGTTTCTCGATACACAATAGCGATGCCACGTTGAAAGCTTCGGACACCGACTTGACAAATGCCCTGGAGAGAAAAGCCCCTCACCACGATTTCCCCACTACACCCACACACTCCACGAGTCCCGTCGTATTCTTCGGCCATTTAGCAGTTGCTTCCTAAATACAACTTGATGGGGAGCATTTTGTTATCGTTCCTCTTGCACGATTGATTCTAATGAACGCTTCTATTGTCTACTGAGCCACTCAGAGATAAGTAGCTTGAAAATATAGGAGAGGTTGGAAGGTGGAAAGGTTCAATTTTTGTGTCGTTTTGTTATCCCACAGTTTTAAACATTTTTGAAGTAAAAGGGAATGACATTAATTTACGGAACTAGGAATTGAATCAACAATAATTGCTATTGCAATAATTATACAATAAGGGATCCATTTCAAAATTAGTGAAGCATTTAATTAATGTCGACTTTGTTCAAAATTAAATCACTGCGAGTAATGCCTATGAAAATGGCATCAAATAAAGTAACTTAATATTTGTTAATTTGTGGATTTTTGGTGTGGTAAATGTAACCGCGTTAAAAATCCTATTTTCTTGAATTCCTCAAATTAAAATTAAAATTCCTTCGGTCATTCAGCTGTTCGTTAAATTGAATCGGTGAGTTGAAGGACAGTACAATGCCAAAAACTATCTGGGCTTCAAAACTAGAGTGTATTAACACTTAACTATTGACACAGAGCCTGATACACTCCACGTGAAATTATATCTTTGTTATTGCTCTCATTTAAATATCAAGAACATTGTAATGAAGAATTGAAATACATAACATACCTCGCTTCTACATTCTAATTAACACCATATGAATTAAAAAAATATTAGATATCAATAAGTTTTAATCAAAATCTTTCGTCCTTAAAATTGTGTGTTTATAATTGATGGTTAGATATATAGATGGTTCAGATATAGTTTGAAGATTATTATTTGAAAATGATTGATTTTAAACTTGTACTGTTCCTCAACTCACCGATTCAATTATTCATAATTAACGTAATAAGTGAATCATATATATAATAATAAATACAAAATTAATTAAAGCAAAAATACATTTCTAGTTCCTTCTCCTTTCAACATTCAAGGTCTCACAAATACCAAAAACAATATCGTTCTTCAGTTTCCAATTCCATCCCGCTCGCGATAGTTGAAACTTAATTAGGATCTCGAGGAGAACAGCTCGTGCAATTTGTAATTGATGAACTGCAAATCGACTAGCTCTGGCAAGGTGTTCTACGGTCAGGCCCTGTCGTTAATGTCGCTCCTCCAAGAAAAACGAGATCCATCTGGATCAAGTACTCCAACCTCCCCTAGCCGCGGTGATTTATTATACGCGTCAATCCAGATAACTTTTGCGGCGTAACCTCGTTCGCAAAGTGCCAAGCCCCCACCTTCATCACCCATCGCTATTCAAGAGATTTTCCCGCGGTAATTCGGCAGGCGACGATCGAAAGGAAACCATCGATTTTGGTTTCCTTGGATCACAGCTTCACGCTGGGGAAACTCGAGCCTGTTCGCGGATTAGACGAGGATTATGACAAGAAGGAAATCAATTGGTGGCTTGGAACTGATTCCCTCCACTACTTGTTTCTTCAGTTGAGGTAGGATGCGCGTGTATAATAAAAACTAAATGGAAAAATGAGCAATTTAGCTGTGATCTTAACATATAATGGGAGTTATAGAATAGAGGCATTCTATATTATAAAGAATTTTGAAAAAGGCAAAAGATCATGTTTACTTCTATACTGTCAACAGTACTCTGGAAACGAAATAATAAATAATTTTTAGTTTCAATTTATATTCATTATTGATTATATTTATTCATTATACATATTACGATCATATTATATTAATTATTGATAATAAAGTACATTAATTTCTCAATTATTTGACACAATAGGTCTGTAATAGATCTTAAACTTTGAAGGGTAGTTTCACCCTTTATATTTGAGTTACCGCCGTTAACAAGAAGTATGTGTCCATTAGTTTTGCCTCCTCTACACAACTGCAAGGTTTCATCGAAATCGATGGGGGACACTTTGCTAATATTTCTTATGAGTGATTAGGGAAACCCTAGCTGTTTGACCCTAAGTGAAGAATAAACTTCCTAGTAACTATAACTGCTTCTTTCATATTTTTCTTTATTAGAGAGATTGCTTAATTTTTTGGTTTTACTGGTTAGTCGTTTCCTTCATGATCTTTTTTCTTAATCTTTTCTGTAGTTGTTTACAATATTTATTCCTTCTTACAGGAAGGAATTTATTTAGGACTTATATAGGATTTATTCCTTCTTACAGCTATGTGCACTTTGTAAGAACTCATTTCTATGTCTTTTCACTTCGAACTCACAATCTTGCGTCTTCCTTTAAAAGAGCTGAAGAGAAAAAAGGTAAGGAACATTTCCTTTCTTCTTTCTCGAACTTCTTCACTTTAAGTGGGTACTGTGAAACTCACTTCAATCTTAATTTGAAGACTAAATCCACATAAAGTAGAATAATTTAGATAAAAACTGAAGGACAGATTTCAAACGTATTGTCACTGATTTATCGAATATTTCTTTATCGAAGCTTCACGCAGATCAGCGTCAATTCAAACGAGCTCTGTTAGAATACGCAAAACATTCCGACACAGTTGGCTCGACGTGACAGCGAGTCCCACGAGGGTTTACGAATGATCGAAAAACTGCACGTCGGGGGTAAATGAAATTAGACTGTCGAATTTCACAGATCGCTACGCGTCGATTCTCCCCTTCCCTTCAGGATACTCAGCCGAGACCGAATTGTTTTTGAAAATGACAAGCTGCCCGTGAAATCGCTTCCCCCATCCAGAGAAACGTTAATCCTTTTATTTAATACGAGCGAAATTCTTTAATTTTTTCTTTGAAATACTCAGCATTAGCTGTTATGGTAGTGTAATAAATAATGTTTACACTAACCCAATTTCGAACATGTAAAGTGTCGTAAGAGTTACCAATAATCAGTACGTTGAACTGACAACATTTTAATGTGAAGAAGAATGCTGAAAAATAAATTTTCAGAACTTTTATTCCTCATTCTAGAAATACCTCTTTGAACTATAATATTTTGTTATTTTCAAAAAATATGTTTAAATATGAAAAAAGACATAAAGAACAGTAACAAATCATAAGGAATTCAACATATTAGTACTCAAGATGAAAAATATACTTGGACAAAATTTATTTTAGAATCCTATTAATAATTTTTCATAATACGATCACAATAATCCTATCAGTTATATTACAGTATTAACGCCATACTAGTTAAGGGTTAACTGGAAAAATAATTTCCTAACAAAAAAGAAATCTCTTGCCAATATTGCTGTCAAAGCTTTGAACTTCATAAAGAGATTTATACGCATTTTACCAGGCGACTGTATATTACTCTAGTAACATTTAATGAAGAATATGCATCCATCATTTAGTTCCCAACTCACTTAAAATACAAAAAAATTCTAAAGAAATGATATGCAGCTTATAAGATGGGTCAGCCAATATCAATTTTGATAATAATTAGACCAAAATAATGAATGAACTTCAGGTAACATCATTACGTACACACAGACTAGTGGCTGATCTCATATTACTGAATAAATTTTTATTATTATTATAGTACGTATAAGACGAAATATGAAACTTCGATTTTGATAAATCGACAGCATATAAAGTATGCTTCATTAGATTTCTTCCACGATTTTGGACATATTATAGAGGATATTTAAAATTCTGTATTTAAATAGACGAAATAATATTCAACTATATTAACTACTAATAACACTATATTATTATTTACTGATAACACTATATTATTATTTAACTTCTTTTATTATCTGTGACGTTGGTTAATTATACAGAGTGGTCCACGCAACTTATACACCTTTGTAATTTTCAAAGTATGCGTTGCACAAAAAGATTTTGCATACAAAAGTTGCATGGTTTGATAGGATACGCTATGTAGTGCACTTATTTTTTTATAAGTTGAGGCGCTTCAAAAATTTGAATGTCAACTGTTTTTCTAAATGGAATACTATATTTTTTATACCAAAATATGGAAAAATATCGAATTCTGAGTAAAAGAATATTGACCTCTGTTCGCAATAAACTTAATACGTAACAAGTCATTTCATTTTATTTCTTGAAAATTTTCTTCACGTAATGTGAAACTGGAGCTTCAACCTTATCACAAATATCGCAGAAGCTACCACCTCACTCATGTTAATAAACATTATCACGTAAACATCGTTGTCCTGTGAAAATCTCTGATAAGGCTGGACCTCCAATTTGTTATTACATGAAGAAAATTTTCAAAAAATAAAATGGAATTACTCATTAGTTATTAAGTTTAGGGCTAATAAAAGTCAATACCTTTTCACTCAGAAATCGACATTCTTTCATATTTTGGTATAAAAAATATAATATACCATCTAAAAACAAAGTTAAGTTTCAAATCTCTGAAACGCTTCTACCTATAAAAAAATAAACATACTACATAATGTATTCCTTCAAACCATGTGCATACAAAATTATATACAAAACTTATGTATACAAAATGTTTCTGTGCAACGTATATTTTGGAAGTTATAGAGGTGCACAAATTATGTGAACCACCCTGTATGTATTTCTAGGTGTATATCATGTTATATTATAATTTTCGTACAGTACGTTTATATTCAAATAATAAATTAAACAGAAATGCTTGAATCCCTTTCCATCATTCTCAAAGAAGAAAAAATTGTCAAATTCAATCGAAACCTAACAACCCTTAAAATAAAATTCCTAACTGAAAAAGAACGTAGTCATCAATTCAACTACTTCAAATCTTTACAGCCCACAGTGACCAAGCAAAAGCCCTTGGCCCTTCCACGGAAAAAGCACTCGGTACTCCCTTAAAGAAAATCCAATTTCGAAACTTTGAATCGTCCGTTTCATGCCCCGTTGCAACGATATCAGCACGTTTCTCGATGTTATTGCCGTTCCCACCTATTCCCATCAACCGTGGCCCGTTTCGCGACGCAATGGATCGTCGACGTATCGAGGAGTAAATCTTTTATGCGCGGGAATGTTATAGCCGCGGCTGGCGGGGAATTAGGCACGTTTCCGCGAGCGAAACGTAGCTCGACAGGAAGGAAGGGCCGGTGGATGTGGAAAAATCAGCGCGAACGCGAACGAATAGCCGTCGCGGATCCCAGTGGCCCGTTTACCTCCCTTTTACTGCTAGAATCTCGGTTTTATTAGCGACACAACGCGCGTAAAGCGCGCATAATACCGACAGTTTTGCCGTTTACTGGGACGCTGGAATTTCATTTCCTGGTTCGCGAGCGACGAAACGTTTCTTACAGGCTTAATTAAAACGGTTATCTTTGGGGGCGTTTTCAAACCGTGAGGTGTCTCTGTCAAATATTTTCTGGATTTAACATTAGAATCACCCCCTGGAGTCACAGGCGTCCCATTGCGACAAGTGTATGGGCGTTAAGGGCAAAATGAATAACTTCGAAATTAATGCGTTTACGATTTAAGGTCCCTGATACTTTTTTTAAGAAAATACAAAAATGCATCGACTGAGGAAAAAAATTTTAATAGAAAAAAAATAAGGTGGCTTTAATTTTTTATTTAATAATTTAATAATTTTCCAATTTTTCGATTGTAATTTATTGTAACGTGATTACTGATTGAAGTTTATTTGAAAAATTGCTTATTAGTTTATCGAGAATGCATCAAAATTCAAGACAATCAAAATAAAGAGCGAAAATAGAATTAATACTTGGTCGAAATTTTTTTTAAATAAATTTTCCAAATCAAGTATCTGTTACGCGACTCCTACATCTGAATCGGTACTATTTGTATCTGATGATTCAATACTTGATTCATCTATTACTGATTGTTGCTTTCTGTCATTTTAAGCAACTTTAAGGAGTTAAATTTTATGTGAATATAAAGTTTAATATTCCCCCAAATAATGTGCAAAAAGACACTGAAGTACTTTTTGATCCTCTTCTTAAATTTCAAGTCAAAGTTGATAAACATTTAACGTAAAAAATTGGAACAAATTGTTAATATTGTAAAAAAATTATTCTGCAACTTGAAAGATCTTATAATAGCAAACATAACTTATAAAAATCAAATTAATGAGATAAATATTCGGCAAATGCCACGGGACTAAAAAAATGCATCGATAGTTGGAATAAATTTCTAGAATCATTATTAGTAATAAATTGAGAAAACCAGTACAAACTGTGAGTAGTATTAAAAATTTACGTTCCTTTCATAGTATTCTAAGATATAATAAGCTACAAATTTCAAATATCAATTTTTCGACTTTTGTACATTGCTCGTCATACAGTGCAACCCCACAAAAATTTTAACTTGAAAATCTATTCAGCATGCACTTCAAAGTAACTTAACCCCTCAAGGAGTTATATTGTATGTCATGATCAACGTCAATCCGTAACAAAAATGCACATATATAATTATGAAAATTCTTGTGCATCTCAATATTTATATCGGTTATGTTTACTTGTGAGACTGGACAATGTGAGTTTCTCGTAAAATTGCAAAATTTGTTTTCTATGATGTCCATAACGTATAAGGTCATCTTGGATACGAGTTATGACGCATATATCCTTTATGAGCTATGATGTATATACGTATAAATACTTCCAGTGACGAACCATAATAATCCAGATGTTAAAAATTATGTTTTCTGTTTTCTGTAAACAGAAATCTAGCTGTACAACTATTTTTAAGATGCCCAAGAAAGAATGAAAAATAAAGTTTTCGAAAATAATAAATATTATTTAAAATCTTAATATTTTGGGTTGTCGCCAACAACCCCACAGTGTTACTTACACTGAAGAATAGAAGGTCGTTGTTCTAGGGTTAAGAATGGATGGTATACTGAAAAACATGGCATTAAAAGGATATCTCTTTAAGGAACAAAAATATGAGAATAAAGTATGTGTGTGTTTGGGGAGCTTCTTTTTAGTCGATTGTACACCGTGAAAGTATCGATGCGAAAATTCCTTTCTTTGGGCACCGTTTACCTTACCTTAGGTTATTCTTATGAGGAAAACCTCTACTAGAATGCTTACTTTTTATCCTCCTTTTTGGAGCACATAGCTACAGTTTAAAAGAAATATTAACAATTGAAGTTACTTTGTGTATCATGGAATACTCGACAATTAAACAAACTGAAAATTTACATATTTGAAAATCTAGTAATTGGAATATTTAAAAGTCTCAAATCTTAAAGATTTGAAAATTTGAGAATTTAAGAATTTGAATATTTGAGAATTTGAATATTTGAGAATTTGAATATTTGAGAATTTGAATATTTGAGAATTTGAATATTTGAGAATTTGAATATTTGAGAATTTGAATATTTGAGAATTTGAATATTTGAGAATTTGAATATTTGAGAATTTGAATATTTGAGAATTTGAATATATGAATATTTAAAAATTTGAAAAGCTTTTTGTGACTTTCATATTTTCAACCCTAACGGAAGTTTCTAATTAAAACTACAACGTTGTAAAATACCACGAAAAGTTCAACACTTTCCCCTCTTTTGAATTTCATAGAGCAGCTAAATACCATAAAAAGTTTCAATTAAAATTAAAATTAAAATTAAAATTAAAATTAATCTTCGACCAAATCCAAAGTTTGAATTACATACATCTACATAATTTTTCAATGCCAGTAATCAACGCGTGGGCGGCGCAAACGTCAGTGATTAATACGAACCATCGTTGAAAAAGGGTTAAAGGTGCAAACTAATTACCCATGAAGTGCAATTTCCGCAAAGTAAAGGGCCATCGAGGGGCTGGCTAACCGCGATATGGGAGAAGTTAATTCCGTATAAAAATTTCGTCCCTAGCTGGTTTTCTCGTAGAAGAATCACGCGAGCTAACTTCTTTCAGCTGTTTCACGTAATTTCACGTTTTACAGAAACTTACTTTTTACCCCCAAGGGATAACATTAAACTCTGATTCCAAAAAATGAATACAACCGTATTTCTGTACGCGAGCAATTATACCTCGCGTTACAGTTCCATATATTTCGACTGTATTTCTGCCTCCAGTAATCACGCGTATTTTACCGTTTTATTTGCACAATTTATGTGGAAAAGTTTGTAAACGATTTAATGCTCGAATGTGGGCCGCTCCAAAATTCGAAATTCTTTTTATTAAAAATATCGTATCATTTACGGGGCATATTAAAACAGGTGGTTTCAAGGCTGTGCAGAAATAAAACTGAATATCGGAGTAAAAATGTGGGCCACGTAAAAACGTGCAACAGAAAAAGAGGGTTTATTAATTAAACCGCGAGAGGGATAAGGCAATGTCTTTCATGTCGAGAAAATAAAAAAGAAAACATGCGTCATCCATATAACTTTTCAGGTTAATCTGAAATAAAACGTAACAGAGTGAAACAGTTACATTCTTCGATTTTATTTTCATCCATACATGGGATAAAATAAAATAAAATAATAAAATAAAAATAGAAATTTTTAATACAATGTATGTATTTACTTCTCCCTTAATTACTCGTGTAAAGTAATGATTCTAGACTCTATTTCTACAACTTAACTCTCAATCCATTACAATCTGATGAATATGTTTAATATATTACTGAATACCATTCAAATTTTCGTGAAATTAATTAATTGTAATAGAAGCTCTACAAAAAGTTTAGATAAAATTTTGCAAATAATTAAGGGTCAGTGCAGAGCTTCATAAGTTCCTTATCAACTGTCACTCCTTAATTAACAATTCTCTGCTCATATTTAAGATTGAGTTCTGAAATGACTGAATACGGATCGACTTATGTAACCTAAGACTATATCTTCTAATTTTGTAAGAGTGTCAACGTCAAAGTCTCCTTAAAAGTTATTCCCTTTGTTAACCACTAATCAAATTTTACAAAACAAATTAACCTAATTTCTGCTATTAGTAGGTTAAGACTTCTTTGCATTTTTACCCTGTATTTCCCTTTCCACCCTAATTCGACACACCTTACGTTTAATTTTCTCCCGACGGTGTTCAGGGGTGCGTTTACACCTCGATCGCAACGCGTACGTCAACGTGACAGCAGCCGCTTAACAATAAAAGCCGCCGTGTCGCAACAGGGGATAGAGCTCATTGTTTATGAGGGTGGCACGCGCAAAACCGAGGTTAAATCGGTGAGGGATTAAGCTCGACGAGCTGTGGCCTGTCTGTGTGACGTTTCAGGCTTCGAAGGTTCTGTGGATTTCGATGGTTACTAGATTCCCCTACTGCTATTTTTAACTACCCCTGTTTGGACTTTCTTTTCTCCTTTCATTTCTTTATTCCTTATTGCAATTATCATTGTTCCTTCTTTCCAATATTTTATTCTTCGTGCAGCCTTTACTTGTTATAGTCTCAAGACTCCTTACTAGCAATAACCATGTACTACAACTTCGAATATGATCAGACATGCCATAAAGTAGCATAATCACCAATATGATCAGGCATATAATAAGTAATTTTATATTTTATCTCGAATCCAGTCAAACACTGAGTCGCTAAAATACGGATTTTAGAGCACATCCAGGAACTAGCACAGCCTCTAATTCTGACAAATATGTACTAAGTAGTATATCCTCAAACAGGGTCAAATGGTAAATTTTATTGCCTTGAACGTTACCAAGATGCCCAGTAAGTAGTGTAATCTCTAATTCTCCTGGCATTTAGTAAGTGGTATAACCTCGAAATCTGGTAAACATGCAGTACGTAGTACAGCCTCAGATACAGTCAGGCACCAAGTAGTATATCCTAATGTAGAGCCAGACAGTAAGTAGTATTGTCTCAAACTATTCCAGACATCTAACAAGTAGTGCAATTTCAAATTCTTTCAAACATTCAGTAAATGGTATAACCTAGAATTTTGGCAAACATGCACCAAGTAGTATAGCTTCATACATAGTCAGACACTTAATAAGTAGTATTGTATTAAATATGGACAGACCTCAAGTAAATGATATAGCCTCGAATATAACCGAATATCGAATACACAGTGCAATCTCGAAAATTATCAAACAACTATTAAGTAATTACTGAGCGTCTACATTTACTACCCAGAGACTAATTTACTAAATTAAATTACTTTATCATCCTGCATAACGATGGATTTAAAATCGAAGGTGAAAGAAAAATTGGATGCCTCTCTTCGTGATTTATTTTTATATTCTTTCTTTCAAATTGTACCAATCTATATATTTCCATAAATTATGCATGCAAAACATCGAACATAATTTAGAGTCACTTCTTCTACTACTCTACGCTCCAGGGGTTGCTTTTTCCATCTTCTTCTTTCACGTTAATTTCCTCCCTCATCCCGCTGCTTTATATCTGCTCCATGTGCCATTCTCTACTTCGTGTTTTCTTGCTCCTCTACATCCTTCTTTTGTATCCTTTCACCTCAGCTACTCCACCCGAATCTTTTCACCCTAATTAACCGCCTCTTTCGCTTCCTTCCTCAGTAATTATCATCCCGTTTACCATCTTTCGCCTATTATATCTCTTTACCCCTATTATACCAACTATCAACGCCCCGCGTTGTCTATAAGCCAATCCTCTCGTTTCTATTCCCCTTATCGAACCCTCTCTCGCATCTTTTCTCTCCTCTCCACCCCTTTCACAATTCTCTCCCTCCACCATCCCAAACTATTGAGAAAAATCGACAGGAAAGAGCCCCTCCATGTTCCCTTCCTCAGCAAAACAGAACTCGAGACGATAAGACGCAGAATACCAAGAGTGGATTGTCACCCTGAACGGGACAGAGAAGCAATTTCATCGCTTGGTTCATAATTTCTATTTCTGGGACAAGCTGGGGAGCAACGAAAGGGCAGAGATATGCAAAACGGTAATTGTTAACGCGATGAGGGAGAAGGGAGGTTGGTGGTGAAGTTCGTATACACACGAACGCGGATAATTAATTACTGGTCCGAATACGATTCATCGCGCATCGCTTTATTGCTGCTGTCGTTAATTAATCGTAACGAGGTGGGGTAGGGGAGGCGATAACGTGAAAATGCTACATCGTAATAAATCTCCGCGCCACGTCACGTCGACGCGTTTTTGTTCGCGATACTTTCCAGGCCCGACGTAATTATTCGACGGAGAAGGAGAGAAAAAAGAGGGTGGTCTGGTTAACACCCCCAGAGGCTGGATCGTTAATGGGTTTCGGTTGCTTCGCACCCGACCTTCTTGCTGGTCAGTTTAATTACACCCCCATCAAATAGGTGTTTCTGGAGCGAATCTGTTCTCTGGGTCGCCATTTTTGACCCAGGTAATGCTTTGATCTGGAGGCCGAGGGTGGAGAAAATCGCTTGGTTCTCTGAGAGAGTAGTCGAGAACACTCTTATAGAATAGGTTTATTTGTACCAAGAGCTTGGCATCAGGGGTAAAAGTCACTTCGAAAATATAGTCACGATGATAGGTCGAAGCGCATTTCGATCGAATGTGAATCAGTGAACTTTCTAGCGGGCCGCAAAAATCTGCGCCCGTTTTTTTCTACGTGGATCGAAAAACTGCGCTGCGGTTTTCCCCAGGTGCTGTCGGACCGCACGGCGCGCAACCTCCCGCCACTGCTAATTGACAAACCGAATAATGGTCGTAATTTCTGAACAGGACGCGCTTAATTACTCGCGCGATTAATCGTCGCCGAGCGATTGTAACGTCGACAAGGAATTTAAGAGGGGCGTCTCGAATTTCCAATTCGGAGCTAAAAACGGTTTCCATGAACCTGGGATAAATATATTTTATGTATCATTATCAATTGATCCTAAAAAACCATCTCAAGAATTAAACAAGTTTTGCGAAAAATTATAAATTTGCAAGTAAAAAACTAAATCGAAATTTATTTTTAATGAGTATACATTAATTTATTTTACAATAATGTATAAGTTTTAAATAAAATAGAATATCTACAGGTGGATCTACACTACATGTTATATAACTTCGTTATAGTATAGTTTTATTTAGAAACTTTATTATATAACAAAGTTATATAACTGTTATATTGTAGATCCATTCTTAAAACAAAAAGTCATACCTCGAGGCAAATCTCATTGCATAAGGAAGGCTTAACGAGTTTGTTTCGAAAATTGAAAACAAAATAATATCGAAAACGGAACATTGACATCCAAGGCAGAAATTCTGTCGAAAATGTTTAGTCTACCCTGTTTAGTCTAAGAAACTGTTTACTTTAAGTGGACACCACCTACAAACGGTAACCGACAATTTGTCTGATCTAAAGACTAATTGCACGCTCAGAAATCCTTCCTTTTCTGTCTGGTGAATAAGAAGACAATCGATATATAAAATTCTTCAGTTTGTAATCGGCCTTTAGATCAACAAAATTATTGATCATAGAATATCGTTAGATGTGCGCGTAAACTTACTTAATAGTTTTATAAAGTAGCCAAATATTTTTGTGACTTTCATTTTATGTTACTTCTTTGAAATATTATTTTTATTATATTATATATCTGTACTTGAGATTCAGATTGAGCCAAGTTCTTTTTTTTATTTTTCAGGAAAGTTGAAAAACAAATGCAATTACCCATTTCTCAACATAATATTCGAAGTAGTTTATGCTACTAAATTTCTTTTATTTATAATGTAACTTAACTAAATATTTGTTATTCTAATAAAACGTAGAAAAAGCAATAAGATCGTGTAAACAACTCAATTTAAAAAAAAAATGAATTTAGGTTAGTCTGACTCTCAGTTACAGATATACTATTTTATTTAAAAACTGTTATACAATGTCGTATAATAAATTATCAAATATTTATTGAAATAGATTTAATTTTTTACTTGCAAACCAATAATTTAACACCAAATTTGTTTAGGTAATACTTAAGGTGAATGGATACTTTTGATACCAGCTGTATGTACGTCGACTGCAATGCAATTTTGTATATTCAGCTCGAGTGGAAGTACGCTGAAGTAAATAAATATCTTGTTTTAATTAAATCAGAGTTGAAGATAGGAAACAAGTGGTTTTACGTGAAGGAAAAGAGGAATGGCGAAGATAGCTCCATTGAGCGGCTTTCACCAGCTAACTGATTGCATCCCGACTATAATCCTCACTATCGCATTTTCCTCTCTAATTAACCAAGATTTCCAATTCCTTCCTTTGTACTTATATCACACTTCTGCGTTGTTTTCCTTTTCCCTCTTTTCATTTCTCACTTCATTATCTCACTTCTTCAAGTCTTGTCCCAGTATTTAAAAACAAAGGGCTTGTTTGTAATTATGCTTTTTCATGGAACATGAAAAAGGTATTCTCTACGTTCTAGTAGAGGATTCATACATTTCTCATATTAGCATGGATCCATTTAATAATCGCATTCGGTAGACATAATATCGCATTATTGTAATTAATTTCGCTCAATGAACATAATATCGCGATATTATGAAACGCAGAGAGATAATAATCTCTCTCTTGCCTTTTCTCTCTATTGTCTCTGCCCCCCTCCTTGTCCTGAAGATATGCAACTTGTCTCTCTGTTTGTGACAGACGAATAGGCACAAATCAGACTACAATCGGGCTATTCTGAAACAGATAGCGAGTGTTCCCTTTACCATACCTCACAGTGTATCCCTAAACCACCATTCCTCGAGTTGCAATACCGCTTTTCATTGCAGCTACTAATTAGAAAATGACTTGCGTGGAACTACAAAGCTGTCTTTACAGTATTTTCTCGTTATAAAGTCGACAATATTCACTTTATTCCTTGGAATTACTTTCACGTAACTTCCTTCATTTTCCCATGTGAATAATAAAAAAAGGGTTAATAATACAGGAGATGATGTAAAAAAGATATTTCCCGCTTTCCATAAACTTGGCACTTGCACAGAATTACGAGTTTGTAAGAGGTAAATATTATACGAAATGTACACAAAGCGATGGATATTAATTTTAACTCTTATGCATTGTTCAAACTTCATTTTCCTCTCTCATGCTTTGTAAATAAAAATTCAATTGCATAATATTCTTTGACCCGTAATAATAGTAATTAAAATAGGTATACATTCATATATGAAAATGCAATATACACTTTTATGTGATAAAAACTTGTTCGATTATACTTATATGTAATAGCGATTTGAATACTGCAGTGATTAAAAGTAAAAGTAGACTTCTGTATCTGCAACGATTTGTAAATAACATTGTGTAGAGTATGTCGATGTAAACACAAGTTAATGTTAATTTTCAGTGCTAACTTACAGACATAGCAAAATCAGTAGAATAAGTCCCGAGTCAGACACAGTTTATTCTTATTTTAAGCATTTTTTCAACAATTAATAACTCGAAAATGAAGCCTGAAGTGTAATTTCATTTATCTTCATTATCATTTTATTTTAGCATGTAGAATCATTCCTTAAAATTTCTGACACCTATCGTTGAACACTCTATACAGGATAAGTCACGTGAAAGAGGACTCCTAAATATTTCTGTTAGTTATAGTTATATCAAAAAAGTTCTTAATACAAAGTTTCACTATTTAAAAAGATATATTCAGTGACAAGAACCCAAATTTTCAAGATCATTTTTTACTTTGATCATTTCAAATCATCAGTAGTTTGTTTAATGGAATTTTATATTTTTTTTTATATCCTTGTAGAACATAGAAAAATGAATTCAACGGCCATATTAAACATATCATGTCGATTTGTCTTTAATATATAAAAAATAGGCAAGTATTTTTTTCATATTTACATGCAGTTCCAAATTGAAATTATACAAAACATTCCTGGGGAATAAAACCAATTTTTCTGAAATCATTAAGGGGTTCACTTTCTAATACGATCGTGCAGAAACAGTTACCTTAAAAAATGTACAAAAACTGCTGCTTGATGATGAACGCGTTAATAACGCGAATTCGCCATAAAACCCGATCAGGCTTCCAAAAAGAGTTGAAAAGCGACAAGGAACAGTCGTTTTCGCTTTCGTCACGTTCCCACGGTCGCAATCAATTCCTTCGAGTGGCGAGTCCGAGGTTCTGACGTCAAACTCATCGCAAGAAACAAAAAGAGCAGAACCGTGAAGAGTCTTCACCGGTTGTTCGCGAATCTCCCTTCGGCGTTTTCCTCCTCTCTCTCTTTCTCGCTCCCTATCCTCACCTAGGCTTCTTTCAATTTTCGAGTTGCCACGCAGCGATGACTTCACAGTCCGAGCATAAAAACTTGAAAACGTACCAACGGTACACGGTTAACTGCTCTCCGTGCCATATTTCCGAGGGATTTACGATTCTACTCGGTAACATCTTCCTAGACATCTTCCGGTATTCGCTGTCTTCTTTTCTGTTTCTTTTTTTGTTTCCTTTTTTTTTTCGTTCGTTCTTCGTTGCGCGGAAAATCGCGGAGGACTGAAACGCGAGCTTAAAGGATCGACAGAGCGCGGACACAAAAATTACACCGCGTGCGCTGGGTCAAGCGACGCTTCTCGACGAGGAAAAAGCTGTGCTGAGTCGAGAGCCTTTCGCGTGTTACATGAATCATTATTGCGATTGCTGTGAGTAATTAATTTAATGGAAGGAATCCCAATTTTGTATTATTCAGTGGGTGTACCTTTTATTATTTCGTATCGTGTGGGAAATACTTCTCAAGCACTAAATTTGGGAAATAAAATTGGCAAATGGGAGTTGTATAGATGTACGTCGTATAAATGTGCGACGATATAGATTCATTTTCGAGTTATAGCTTACTTCGTGTTTTAATGAGTATTCGCGTGATATCAGACAGAATCCTTGAAATGAGCAGATTCGGAGAACAAGTTGCACGACAGCATACGACTACTATTTCGTTAATAATAGAGGACATCGTAAATGTAAACTATGAAGTTAACAAGGGTAATTTAAGATATGAATATTTTACCTTTGCAAAGAGTAAAATACAAATTCTATCGCTTTTAATACAAATGAGACATGAATATGTGTACAGTATATGCAGCAATATATGCAGTCTTTGGAATTTTACATTATTTTAGTTACGCTAATTTTATTCGCGAAACAATTGTTGTAGTGTGTTGGTTAAAAGTGTGAAATTACTTGCAAATTCTCACTAAAATTGTACTTTATGGTATGCACTGAATTAACAGAATAGTTTACTACTACTTACTTTGTCTGTCTAAAAAAATGATATCAAATATTTGACCAATAGTGTATACATCCTAAATCGCTGTTTCATTTATCATATACAAATAGTTTGAGAAATAATTCGTGGAAGATAATAATAATAAAATTTATTCAGTAAGCCCTTTTTTAATGAGATTTGTAAATTAATTCGGTAAATAATCAAACAGAATTTGAATTTTATCACGTAATATTTATCATTCTATTAACAAGAAAAGCTCCCCAAATATAAAATCTGAAAATTTGAAAACATAAATATTTGAAGATATGTGATATTTCAAAATTTGCAAATTACTTATTTTAAAATTACTTAAAATTAATTTAAAAATTCATAACGAAATGACATTGCGTGACAAAAAATCCTGCATGTCGAAAAAGAAAAAATCGCAGAATTATCCAGCAGATCCGGTTCACAACTTCACGAGCTATCTGCAATTTTGAAATATTCAACGCGACTTGGAAATACCAACCAGAGATTAATCGACGCTAGTTTCTGCCTCGGAACCATTCCCCCGTGGTAGCCGATCGGGCCTCGGCTCCCTGCGTTCGCGGAGAAATAATCTGTCACCGCGAAACAGACGATTCTCGTCTCCGACGCGAAGATAAATCACCCCCCGAGATAACCTTTCTGAGCGAAAATTCTGGCCAGCCGGGGCGATGAAAATTGTATCCCGTGGCGTAAGGGTTATCCATGTGGATCGATTAGTCCATCTTCTCGACCCCGAGAGAGCACGACCTTTGATGAATACAGGATGTCCCACAGCTTGATGGAACATAAATATATGCCCTCTGTAGCTTGGGTCTGTCCCGAATTTGCGTACGTTCACAGAGCATTTTCAAAATGCCTCGTACCCCGTGTTGCATTAAGTGTATTTTTTGTCACAGACTGAGGACGCATTCCCAACATCACTCAGGAAAGAAACTCATAGAATCACAGCCAAATTAGTCGCTTTGATTCTGGACTTAAGAAGGAGCTTATGTACAAGAACATTTATCGTTAGGCTTAACCCCTTAGCGGTGTTTGACGAGTATACTCGTCATCGCTTAATTTTAGTTACACAAGCAGATACACTTTTCCAAAACATATTTTCATCGGTAAAAGATTAATTATAATAAAATAGCAAGGCCTACAAACGGTATTTTATTTCTTCATGTAACGAATATACTCGTCATTATTCTAAAAGTGATCATTTCGAGTATACTTGTTAAACACGATTAAAGGGTTAAACGTTGCTCGGGAAGAGCGTGATAGGGAACAATGTTTTCTGTTCTATAGAGAAATATGTATATAATTGAGAAATAAAAAGAAGTAAGAGGTGTATCTACAATTAAACTAAGACAGTTTTATTTATCGACTTCTAAACACCCATGCTAAACTCACTGTAATTGTGATTCTGTTGAGCCATAATTCTAACTCACCCTGTATAATCAACTAGTCAGAAACCAAGGTACAGTAATGGGTAAGAATTAATATTAAATTAAAAATTAACAAGAAATTTCGGGGAACAATAAAATAGTAGTAATAATAGTGCCCCTATATAACACAGAATTTCATACACTTCGTTAACACTTCTAATAAATTACATTTACCCCAGAGTGCTGATAAATTTTGGATTGTCTCCTTAAAATTTGAGGAGCTTATGTGATGCATCTCTCTTTCCCTCTCTTGCTTGAAAAGCGCATGTGTTGTAACCACCTCTCGAGTGACTCTGAATTTCGAGAATTATTCAAAATTAGGTAGAGAAATGAGAGAGAAGGGAAGGAAAACCATACGAGCGTAATGGCACTTTACGTAAAGCGGAGATCGAGCGAATTAAGAGGCGCCAAATTCAAGTGATACAGACAATTACCAACTAAGAAAAATAACATGAAAATTAAATTAAATTAAAATGTACAGGGTGTAACAAATATAGCCTTCGATATTTTAGGGGGTGGTAGGATACTTCAATTGAATCACAAAATTTAATATAACATAGTGTTCGACCTACTTTCGTTTTGTAGTAATACTGCCATAAAGTTAACATTATGGTCTGAAACAAAGTGTAGCTCATGTATATCGGTGAGACAAATACATTAAATTGTATCACCCATAGAATTTCAATGGGTTTTATAGGGAAATTTAAATAATACTATTGCATCCTATTCGTAGAGACCGTTTAAGAGATCTAAAACATTCGGTTGCTTGAGAAGATTGTGTTTATTTGGAAGAACTCTAACACGTATAAGATCCTCACAGATACAAATCCTCCAATAGTACTCCTTCCTATTTTAAAATGATCCCTGTTTCCTAGATCACTGCGTCATCTTGAACAGTTGTCTGCCAGCAGTATTTTGGTCTACAATTCATTTATTTGTGTTACCTATGTTCTTTTCTCCAAGTATTTTCGGTCTTTAAAGCCTTATAAAAGTTAAACTATAAGAGACACAATAAAATGTATTAAGACTTTCTTGCTGCATGTCTGTTCTTCAATGCATCTGTAAAATTACAGAATCTCCTGATTGCTAGTTTAACATATACACATATCAACTTTAAAGCATTATTATTACAAAACGCAGGCAGATCGCACACTACATCATAGGACATTCTGTGCTCCAATTTGGATCTCTTACCATCCCTTAAAATATCGAAGGCATTAATTGTTACACCCAGTAGATTTTCTGATTTCGAAAAAGTATTTCCAATTGAACCAAAGTAATAAGAAATGCGCAGAGATTCTGAATCACCCTGTACACAGCTCGTTACCAATCCCCCCAGCAAGTGACAAGTATTCCCAACCTCTGTCAAGGATCGAACAATCGATATCGGCGCGACGAATTGCTCCGTTGATTTCAGTTTCATTGGGAACTGACCCGAAAGACGAACATCGGGCCATCGTTAAACCTCGACGTCTTGGGACATGGAAGGCGGCGTTGTTTTTCGGGGAGCGCGTGAACAGGAGCTCGCGACCTCGAAAACAATTTTTGAGAGCAATAAACGTCAGCGGCGGTCGCGTCGAAAAGCCAGAACACGACAATCCACGTCGATACGGGCCAATCAATTTCACCAGGGCGGCACGGCCCTCGTGCTTTTTGATTTCCCATCGTTCCTGCCCGCCCGACCTGGGCCATTATCCTCGCCGAGGCGCGGATTTATCCAAGCGCCCGTAAAAATTCCGTGACGCGATTTCGACGATCTCCCGCGGCGGCAGCGGGGAAAAACACGGGGAGAATCGAGGGAGAGAAAAAAAATATCGTTAGGCGGCGAAATCGATAAAAGCCTCGCGATTGTTGGCGGGAGAGCGTGGCTGATCGAACATCCCATCAAGTTAGAGCATCAATCAATTTATCTTGTTATCTTTTCTGAGGGAGATGGGAGTGGAGACTGATAGTTATTACGAGTGACAGTAAATGTAGCGTCTTTTCGGCGTTTTATAGATTATGGACGGGAGGATTTTCTTTGTAAGGGATAATATTGTGTTACAGGTTGAGATGCTCGGAAAGATGCTTTAAGTGTGCAAAGAATACACAGGGTGATCAGTTTAACTGGGAACTATCCGAGTGTTGGCAGGATTTATTGTAAATGCTGTTAGCATTGTAAGTGTCAACACTCGTTAAAGAATTTCTAGTTCAACTGATCATCTTGTGTAGGATGTACAGCCCAGTAGTATCCACGATTTTTTCACTGCTTTAAATAATTGGGCAGGAAAAGTAGATACATAAAATTGATTAGTATTTTGTCGCCAATAAACTATAGTAATACAGATTTCAGAAATACTTTTGTTATTAAAAAAAATGGGTGGCCTTATTCTTTTTTAATTGCACCATATATTTTATAGCACACTATTCGATTCGTTTCGTTATTTTTTATTAAGAAGTATTAAACTATTTTTTAAAATAGTTTCAAAACTTTAGGCTTCCTGAGACAATAGTATAAATGTAAATGCAATAGCTTAAACGCAATTTCGTTATTGTTGGTTTTCGTTTTATTTTGATGTTTAGAATCATCCTCTAAATTTTCTCCTATCTGTAAATTGATTAGAGTTTATTACTGTGTTCTCCAGCTGAAAATAATAAATGGATACTTCATTTTGTATGTATTTTATAGTATTTAAAAATTATATTTGTTTTGTTTTGGTGACAATATATCAAAACTGTGCACAACTTAGAATTTTACTCCAAAAAGGAAATTATATTAATTTACGTATTAGATATTGAAATCAATTAACGTAAGCTTTTTCGAAAACTAAAAAAGAATTATGTTACTTCTCAAACTTATTTTGTAACTAAATCCTGTCTTCTTTTGGTCCCTAATGTTACTTCACTCATATTGTGGAGTACCCCATGAAAATATTTGAATGCACCCAGTATATGATATGCTGACTAATCCAGAGTTAAACTCATCCAGTTACTATTAATCATCACGTACTGCATAGTATAAATGCTCGATCAAAATTCAGTAGAAATTTCCAAATAACTTCATACCACGCTTAAACAACATCAACTTTCAACAATATTTTGATCACGCTCAAGCATGACCACCGATCGTCAGCCACCAACCAAATTTCAAACGTAGAAATGACAAATCCAATACCTTAATTATATTTAACAAATAAATCATACAAATAATATAAATATTTATCTAAAATATACATATAACAAATATGTGTTTATATTGACGTGTAGTAGCTGTGATCACGTTACCATCACCGACTACCATCAACAGTTTGCGACTGATTCATAATTTCTAACACAATCTCGAAATATCAAATATATTTTGTTCAAAAAAGTCTGTCTGTCAAAAGTATTCAAAGATATTAAAATAATATATTATATTGCTGCATACATACACGTATATATAATTATTATAATATTAATAAGATGAGTACAATTATTGATGATGTATAGACTTCCAACCAAATTGATCTATTAATCAATTTATACGAAATATTAATATTGAAAATGATATTAGAATATCAAAACGAATTTGCAACTACAATCGTGGTTCAAATAATATTAATTTTGATGGTTGGTTAATGACGATCGGTGATAGTCGGTGGTAGTCAGTGAATGATGAGTGACTGCTGCCTTAAAAACAATTGCTTCCTGAAATTATTGAATTATACATTCGACGGGATGAAAACTTTTTTTGGCACGGATCCGAGGCACGCTCCCCACGTGAAATTCTGATTAATGGTTCAGCCACAGCATGACTCGCAAAGATGGAAACCTTCATCCTTTAACCGTGTCAACTGCTTTCACGCGTTAAGTACACGTTCCTCTACCGCGGATAAACCGCAGAAACCGCTTGTAACTTCAACTTACACGCGGACCAGTGCGGCGCGCAATGCGGGATAGTTGTTCTCAAGTTTCAAACATTTTCCACGAAGGCGGAAGAAAAGCTTCGCGGTCGTTCATGGAACGTTCTACGTTTCCTGGCCAACGAGTGGGAAAAACAGCTGTCGGAGGAAATTAAAGATACCATCCTTGACTTTCGGTAATCCGCGGATTTCCATTTTCCTTTGCCAACAAATTTAAGTTAATTCGAGGAAGATAGGAAGAAAATCAACTGTCGCCATTTTTACTTGGGATTTGTTTCTGGAACTCTGGCACGGTAATAGTAGTAACGATTTTACCATGTACGAGAGGAATAAGAAAAGCCAAGGGAAAGAAAAGAAATAAGAAAGTTTAAAGATAGCTGCTTTTACTTGTCCAACTGTATTTGTTATAATACAGTAGGGGACAAAAGAAAGTTTGAAATTGATCTTTGTATGTAAGTATTAATAACTAGTATAGTAAATACTTTTTGCTTTAGGTATATTAAAGTTTTCTATCCCCACACTCTGTATAATACAAATACTCAATAATTTTGTTTTGTAAAACTAGAGTGTATCCTCCTTTTTCTTGCTTTTTAAACTTTCTTTTGTCTGCCACTGTATCTTATAGAAGATGTTCGGCAACAGATGCCAAAATGTTAAAAGGTGATTTTATACGCCAAAATAGAACGAAAGTCAAGAAAGATGGAACTGCGTTTACTGCTTCGTTTCAGAGTTATTAATTATTACAGAAGCGTCAAAAATTCGACTAAAATCTAAACATCTAAAATGTGTCTGACTCCTGGTTGACCTATTCTACTGACTCGCAGTGTCTAATCTAACTAAAGCCTTGGTTAGATTAGTCAAATTATGGGAATTCAAACAGCTTGAATGTAAGTGATTTAAAGCAACTTGACCAATGTGAACCTGTTATTTTATTTGAGTTGAAATATCCTTTCAAGCTTCAAGTGAAGTAGAATAACAATATTATTACGGTACTCTCTTAACTATTATATTTTCACATTACTTCATTATTATTACGGGATTAATACTGTTATTATCGCACACTTTTGTTACATTTACATAAAACGTATAAATGTAATATGCAATACACAGTAAAGAAATTAAGAGAGAAATATTAACTCGGTAAATCGATTGTTATTTGTAATCAGATTGCAGATGTTCATACGGTTTATAGTCAATTTAAACACGTGAAAACGTACAGCATTTATATAATATGGAAAAATGTACAAAATATCAACAATTCTATACACCTTGTACTATTTGAAGGGTGAAATAAATCTTTAATTAGGTTTCACTGCTCTAATTGTGTTTATAAAAATAGGAATTTGCAGAAACATTCGCGGTTTACTTATAATTATATGAACAAAAGGTGAGATCCAGATCTACTTTAATAACAAATCTATATTTACACTTCACAGAAATAAAAATTACGCGTCTCTGAAAATTTAGAAGATGGTAAAAAATATCCAAGAAAAATATTCGACATGTACAAATCTTGATTCTGTACTCTCCAAAGCACGAAGGGACTTCTTTTACGACGCAGGTGCCAGCGTACAAACCTCAGGTGGAAGTTATATCTTCCACGCTTGTGTGTATTTTTTTTTTCTTCCCTTTCAGGGGCGCGAACGCGCATAAATCTTGTAACGAGTTTGAGAGCGGCCGTGCCCTCTTGACGGAGGGTCTGCGCCATTGTGCAAGGTCGAATAAGAGGAGCCTGAAAAAGGATCCCCAGCGAAATAAATAATGGCACACGTCCTAAATATTTCCACCGATTTTCCCCTGACCTCTCGAATCCTCCCACTACTACGTGAATAAAACAACAATCTCCATTATAAACACCACATTATACTGAAATATTGCGGTGCACGAAGCTAATTTTATTACATGCGAAACTTGAATTAAGCTAACATATGTGAACCTAGATTTTCCTACATTTTTGTGGAAACTAAATTAAGCGGAACATCCTGTTTGGCAAATACTTTTCTACTACCACATTTGCTCAAAGCCTTAGATTCCTAAAAATGAGTTTTCACAAAATGTATTACTCACTTAAAAAAAAAACTTATCTCAAAAAATTTAAGATTTTCCATTAACTGAATACTATATTAAACTGAGTGGAATGTATATTTTGACGCAAGCAGGTTAGTTCAAAATTCTCTTTAAAAAAAAAAAAAAAACAAGGATATAGTAAGATACATCTCTATAATGTAATATTAAAGTTCATATCTTTGAATACTCAGTGTTTCGAAAACAGAAATACATGACTCATATTGTATTCCCTTAGAATCAAAGATATACGTCTACGTATTATACATTTGCCTACGATTAATGCATATAATAATTCGCAAGTTCGTTTACATCTGCTCACAACATTAATTAATAAATTAGTAAAAATGAATGTAGTGTAATTTTCCTCTTGTGTCAAATTTTCAATTCATGTTTGATATGTACCTTTGACCCTTATCTACTTCTTTCGCATAAAGTATTATTAAAATTTGCGTTTACCTAAAATACTGATCCTCCAAATTAATCCTAGAAGTAGTATAGCCCCGAATATGGTCAGACGCGCAATAAATACTTAACACGTATAACCCTAGATGATTTAAAACACCAAGCAAGTAGTATAACCTCCAATGCAGTCAGACATCTAGTGGATAGTATAACTTTGAATATGACCAGACAATAGCTGGTCACACACTGGCATTCTTTCCGTGAGAAAAACATGTCATCTTCCCCGTCAATACTTTCCTTCGGTAAAGTCAAAGAAATTACAATCCAATGATTGCAAAGGGAAATTGAGTGCCTCGATTTAAGAATAATAAAGATCACATCATCAGATATTAACAATGCATTCTTTCTTCCTCAATTTAATGAATGAAATTACTGCAAGAATAACCATTATAGTACACGATACGATAAAAATTCTTTTGTACTAATTAGCATTCTTTCCACATGGAACTCATTTTCTGAAAGAAAGAATGCCAGTGTACGACTAGATTATTTGGTATGTAATTCCAATCGTTAATCAAAAGTCACGATAAAACTTCGAAAATCGCTAAAGAATCCCTCGCGTTTTCTTCACCACCAATTTCACTGAACAAGTTTCTTATGTTAAGGCAAATTTAGACTTTTCACTTTGGATGAAATGCAGATGAAAACAACCTGAAAACATTTCACTGTGGATGAATCATCACGATGATCTAATTTCGCCTTTACACTTGGAGTAGAAATTTCAGTTCGTAAAGAACGTTAAAATATATCATGTGACAAAAAATTCGAACGTTCTTATCCTCTTTTCACGTGGTCGGCCCTTAACAGCAGCCCTCCAGGGACGAATGCAGCAAGTTATAATTACGGCACATGCTGAATACGTTAGCTGGTTGCTGGCCTCGTAAAACCACGATGCGTTCCATCCTCTCTCTTTCCCCGTGTCTCTTTCCACCGGTACCATGTACCTTTACCATTCTCGAACCGTCTAGGGAACTATCAACCCCTGTGTCTCTCTTCGTTCAACGCGGCGAAACTAGCCCCGAAACAATGCCATTATGCCCAGCCGCGGATTTATTGCCGGTGTTTTTGTCGTTCCACCCCACGCAGTACAGCGGCTCATTTGGAAAGTTCGCCAAATGGTTAACACGGAGACCCCGACCATCTTTTTTCACGTCCCTTCTTTTTTCCAGCATTACCGAACGCGGCACTGAGTATTGAAACATTGAGGATGACTCCTGACAAAATCGTTTTCCATGGATTCGTTGAACGCTGTATTTAGTTTTCTTCTGTTCTCATATTCAGTTGTGTGTAATATTTTGAATAATGCATTTAGAACAGGCCTGCGGAGAGTTTCAACTTCTCGTTATACTTTCAAGAGTACGACCTACTGCTGTTCGTCGCTCGAATCATTTCGTAGTATGTTGGTTCATAGCGACGTAAGACGATCTGAGCTCAGAGACGACTAGGTAAAAATCATAGGGGTGGCTTCCGACACATATAAGGAAGAAAAATGATCAGGCAGTATATATTTGTGGTTGTAAAGCAAAGGGACGCAAGTCACATGTTTTTGTTTTCGAGATGTTGGCGTTTCAAGTTCTCTGCTTCAATACTGTCTTATGGACTTCTGTCTTTTTCAACACATATTTTTTATAGGTGAAAAAGTTGTTTAATGGCTTTTCTTTCTTCTGAAAATATAAATTCTCAAAATATAAATTGGTTGTTTTGCCTAACAACCATAGATATTACACTTGAATGCAATAAATTTCCTCATCACCCTGCAGGTACTATTATCAATGCGTTTTTTAAAACACTATTTAATGAGATGCCAGTTCTGTACTTGTAATAACAGACAACATTTTGAAATGAAATTATAATGTGAATCTATCGAGAAAGCAGTTCGTTGTTATTATAAATTTTTATTATAACTTTTTAATAAAGCATGTAAGAGCCTATGTTTATATAACATTTTTTCTTCATTTTGCTTATAGAATACGTTGACAAAGTTATGCCAGAAAAAACTGGAACATCTTATATAAAAATCATGTAAGAATTTCAGATCGATATGTTTGAAGCACTCTGTAGAACGCGCAGTTACAATTCTTAAATAAAAACGTGGAACATAGAGTCGATTATCTTATCCAGGAAGCATCTGAGCATTTGGTAGCGTTTTCTCAGGAAGAAAGCGGTATTTTTACACGGAAACCCATATCAGTTCTTACAGTAGTTTTCCATAAAAGGTCAATAGCTTCTTTCACAACGAATTCCCCGTAGGAAGTCCAATAACTTACGGTAATTTTTCGCGAGCAAACCGGTCCATAAAAGCCAACAAACTTCCACACAAGGATCTCATATAAGAACCGCGATACCACTTTACAACCCTTTCCCCCGTAAACTGTCTGCTCCCATTTCACAGTGATTTTCTTATAACTATTCGTATACGAAATCTTATACGAATTACTTTTCGTAAAGAATTGCTGCTTTTACGAGTTCGTAAGGAACGAGAAATCATCGAAAACGAGAAAGAACACAAACCGTATTTGAAAATTAAAGAAATTATTTTGATCCTAGCTACTAGCTTTCCAAAATATGTAAATACAGGGTGTCCCACATAAGGTGGCGGAGCCGAAAAGGGGAGATTCCTGAGGTGATTCTAAACAACCTTTTCCTTTACAAAAATGTTCTCTGAAGTTTTGTTAACGAGTTATTAACGAAAAACATCGACCAATCAGAAAGCGCGGATAGCGAGCGCTCGGCCGACCAGCGACAGGGCACAAGCTACGCGGAGCGTCTGCTATTCACCGTGCTCGAGGCTTGTACAAGAAACTCAAAATGTTTACGTCAATGCTCAATTTCTCCTAAAGTATTGGATGAAAAATTATGAAAAAAATTAAGACCACGTTAACTATTGAGACATATATTATAGAATTTTTTCAAATTTTTAAATTAATTATCTAAGTTGTAAAAAATAAAAAACGAGAAGAAAGAATTTTAAAATGCTGATTTAGTAAAGTAATACCATAGTAAAAAAAATAAAAAGCAATGTTTTCGTAGATCCTACGGATTGTACGTTATTTTACTGTGTATTAAAACATTGAAAACTCTACAAGAATACTTATTTCACAATGAATGAACAAAAATTGGACGTATTAGTTGCTGTAATCGGTAAAAAGTATGGAAACATTGATTTTTATTTTTTTAATTACGACGGACCAAAGCAAAAAATGTTTAAATGAATTGAGATTAATAATATGACTATAGTAATATGAGTAATTACTATCGGTAAAACTCACCCATTTGGAGAAGAATTCACCTTCTGCCTGAACACTTGCTCCATTGGGTCACTGTGCCAATCCCGATCACTGAGGGATGATGCCCACGTAGCGTTGATCGCAGGTACAACAGCACGAGAAACCACTTTGCATTTACAATACTTCGCGGTCACTAACACTGATCACTTCACTAAACGAGCACTTAACCTTTTAATGACCGACAACCGATTACTTTGAAACATTCTGCGGCATTCCGTAAATAAAAACAAGATGTTACACACTTCAGCGGCGAAATTACGTTCGATACTAACGATTTTTTCCGAAGTTTCTTTCCTTGTGCCCTCGCATCCCTCCAGCACGACTTCTCAGGGTGTAGATTCGTCAAAATACTCGAATTTGATTTGCTAGCTGACACCAACAAGGTTGGATCTTCCTCGGTTACTTTTTTTAGTGGAGGTGGTAGTCTCTCCTTCGAGTCGAAAAAGTCACAAGCAAATTCATGGGGAAAAGCAAAGGCATATCGGATTAGCATAGGAGACCGTAACGAGTGTCTCGCAGATGTGGCCGTTTATGATCACAGGTATTGCCTTGCCTAGTTCGAAGGAGCCATCCGTACCCGAGACCGAAGGCCGCGAGGGTTGCGTCGCGCTTACGATGGAAGACCTTTCGATGCATTCGGACGGATGAAATATGGAATTGCCCGCTGTTAAAAAGCGAGTTGGGGAAACTCTTTTGCCCTTAAACATTTGGTCAACGAATGTCTGGCAGAGACTAATTCGTCACTACATCGGGAGTTAAATACATCAATTGTATTCGAATCCCTTTAACTATTTCGATGTCTGCGTCTTGCGACCGAGCCTTGCTTTTTATTACGCTGCACATGTAGTGACCGTACATTTATTCTTATTGTTTGCCCTGCTATCTTTCAAAATATTTTTATGAAACAAAATCGAAAAAATAAACAGATACTCGTTGAAATATTCCGAAGGAAAAAAAGTATTGCCATTGTATTGAATTTAATTTCCAAGTGGTTTATAAAGGAGGTCCTGATTTTACATGTACCTAAATGCATTTACGTGTATGTAAAAGATCCGTCAAATCTTTAATACATGGGTAAGCCTCCCCTATAGGTCGAAAAGGTTTACGAAAATTGGGGAAGAGAGAAACAAACATCGGATGATCACTGTGTGTGTGCCGTAATAAAATGCATGCAAGAATGAGAATACAATTGCCGTATTTTCTCCTCATCGACGAGTTTGTCTGTCTATCCGAGACATCCGTTGACCAAATGTTTAACGTTCAGAAGCTTTCCCCAACTGGCGTTTTAACAACGGGCAATTCCATATTTCATCCGTCCGAATGCATTAAAAGGACTTCCATGGTAAACGCGACGCGACCCTTGCAGTCTCCAGTCTCGGGTATCGATGGCTCCTACGAACTTGCTGGGCAATACCTGTGATCATAAACGGCCACATCTGCGAGACACTCGTTACGGCCTTCGTTTTTCCCCATGAATTTCCTTGTGACTTTTTCGACCCGAAGAAGAGACTACCACCTCCACTAAAAAAAGTAACCGAAGAAGATCCAACCTCGTTGGTGTCAACTAACAAATCAAATTCGACTATTTCGACGAAGCTACACCCCGAGAAGTCGCGCTGGAGGGATACGAGGGCACGAGGAAAGAGACTTCGGAAAAAATCGTTAGTATCGATCGTAATTTCGCCGCTGAAGTGTGTAACATCTTGTTTTTATTTATGGAATCCCGCAGAACGTTTCAAAATAGTCGATTGTCGTTTAAAAGGTCATTAAAAGGTCAAGTGCTCGTTTAGTGAAGTGATTATTGTTAGTGACCGCATAGTGTTGTAAATGCAAGGTGTCTTTTTGTGGTCTTGGATACCTGCGATCAGCGCTACCTGGCCATCATCCACCAATGATCGGGATCGGCACAACGACCTAATGGAGCAAGTGTTCAAGCAGCAGGTGAATTCCTCTCCGAATGGGTGAGTTTTACCGATAGTAATTACTCGTATTACTAGAGTCACATTATTAATCTCAATTTATTTAAACATGTTTTTCCTTGGTCCGTCATAACTAAAAAATAAAAATCAATGTTTCCGTACTTTTTACCGATTACAGCAACTAATACTTCCAATTTTCGTTCATTCATTATGAAATAAGTATTATTGTACAGTTTTCAATGTTTTAATACACAGTAAAATAACGTACAATCCGTAGGAACTACAAAAACATTGCTTTTTATTTTTTTACTATAGCATTACTTTATTAAATCGGCATTTTGAAACTCTTTTTCCTCGTTTTTTATGTTTTACAACTTTGTTAATTATTTTAAAAATCTGGAAAAATTCTAAAATATTTGTCGCGATAGCTAACATGTTGCAGCATTTTTTGTTATAATTTTTCCACAAATAGTTTTAACAAAATTGGTCAGTATCCTTCTTGTCTCTCGTTTTTTATGTTTTACAATTTTGTTAATTAATTTAAAAATCTGAGAAAATTCCACAACATTTGTTGCGATAGCTAAGGTGTTCCTAATTTTTTTCATAATTTTTTGTCCAATAGTTTATGAGAAATCTACACTAACATTGTCTTTTATTTTTCTACAACTTGGCTAATAATTTAAAAATCTGAAAAAATTCCACAATATGTGTCGCGATAGTTAGCGTGTCCCTAATTTTTTTCATAATTTTCCATCCAATACTTTAGGAGGAATTTGGCAATAACGTGTAAAAGTCTTCAGTTTCTTGTACAAGCCTTGAGCACGGTGAGTAGCAGACGCTCCGCGTAGCTTGAGACCTGTCGCTGGTCGGCCGAGCGCTCGCTATTCGTGCTCTCTGATTGGTCGATGTTTTTCGTTAATAACTCGTTAACAAAGCTTCAGAGAACATTTTTGCAAAGGAAAAGGGTGTTTAGAATCACCCCAGGAATCTCCCCTTTTCGGCTCCGCCACCTTATGTGGGACACCCTGTATACAGGATACATCTCAGGGTGGAGCCTTGAAATAGAAACATCCTGAATATCTCCACTATTTATAATTCTATGAAAAACTCTTCAAAATAAAGTTGCAGAGAAAATTCTTCAGAGCAAAGTCCTTTTTTCACAAGAATTTGAGATCATCGATATTTTTTTCTTGTAGAGCATAGAAATGCAAATCCAATGACCTCGTAAACCACACTGTTCTGATCATTTAATTTCTAGAAATTTTACTTAAATTACGTGCGTGTTCGAAGTGATTTCTATATATTTTCTAACTCCTGTGACATTATTTAAAGCACATCCTGCAGTAATTTTTTTTCTGATATCCTCTGGTGCTGTAGCTTTGTTAAGATAAGCAATATTTTTTAATGTAAATTTCTCGAAATTGAATCATTAAAACAGTATGGTTTATGAAGTTGTTAGATTTATCTTTACATGCTCTACAAAAAAAAATTATACATAAAGTATCTTTTTCATTATTTTCTACTATAGTCTAATTAAGTCACTTATAACGTTTTATCATTTTATAAACACTTTCAGTCCCTGAACATAAATTTTAATTTTATTCAATTTTCAGCTTAAATTTTAATGTACCTAATAAAAAATAAAAAATAATTCAAAATAATACTGGGCCATGTGACATCTTAATCGTCTAAGTATTGGAACATTTACCTTATTTAAATATCTAAATCTATACCAGATCTATTTCTCTCAATCTCACCCTCCACCTTTAATTATTATTTTCTTTTCCCTTAAATCCTTCAATCTACAACCACTTACTTAAAAATATTGTACGATATAAACCATGAAAAATTCCTTCTTATTCTCAAGTCATCCTCTCGTTCGTTGCCTACACGCCTGTCCATTCAATAACCCCATATTTCATTTTCCCCATTACCTTTCCAAAATAAACGAAGTTTTAACTACTTCCTCATCGCTGACACGAGGAAATGCTGAACGAGTCTCCCTTATTCTCCAACGGTACGCGTGTTCGTTAATCGAACATTAATCTCCATGGACGTGCGTCAAGCGATAACGTGTGATTGGAAGTGTGTAAAGCTCGACTGATGTTAATCCGGATCAAGCTGCGAGAGCATTCTGTCCCCAATAAAACGGAAAAAAGATCGGTCGCAGAGCAAGAGGATCGAACGTGCCGATGTTTTCGCCAGAGAAGACACGTTTTTTAGGGAGAACAAAAGCGAGAAAGTGGGGCAGAAAGAGAAATTGATTTTTCTGAGCACCGTGGATGCTCGACTTTAATCTTTGCGGGAGATTTACTGATTTTGGGGAAAGTAAAAATAAGGCGTTCTTTCCGCGAGACTCGTTGTTCCGAGGGAAGCAAGAGAGCTCGGCGAGCAAGTCTGTCAACAACGAGTTCAGTAAAATATTGATCGAATGAGAGAGCAAAGTTTGCTTTGCAAACTTTTATGAGGAGGAAGGAGAAGTCAAGACGTTCTGCTCGGCTGGGAAGTTCCACGGAGACACAAATAAAATACTGGTCGAATGAGAGTACAGTCTTCGCCCGAGGTGTTTCTATGAAAAAGAGCAGGGAGGAATTGAGTCACTTCGACCTGCTCGAGAACTCTGCAAAGATCCGATTTTTCGTGAAAGTTCCGAAGATTCATAAAATACGCTTATTACATTTCATAATTAATATTTTCCCGTCTTTAAGAAATTAATCTTCTATCACTAAATATTAGAGCAACGTAAAAAGAAGACGTTTCTTCGCCTTTGACTATGGTAAATTCAGCCTTAAGTCTCTCCTTAAGTCTCTCCCTAAGTCAGCGTATCTCCTTTTTTTAGCTAGTAATCACGAAGCTTTTGCTAATGATTGCTCAGCTTAACGAACATATCCATCTTCGATAATTTTATAAACAATAAAGCTTTTTATTATTATTTATTCCTTCAAAAAATGTCTTATCCATTTGGCCTTATTACATTTGCAAAGACGACAATTTATAATATTTGACTTCATTAAATTTGCAAAAATGACACTATATAATATTTCTGTCACAAATTTACGAGTCTAGAACATTCTTACATGTGCTGTGACAGACGACTAAAGTTCACGTTCAATTTCATGAACACTAACTCTGAAGAAGTTACAAACCCTGGATTTGAAATCGTAAAACAAATTCTTAGCCACTTTTGAGATTCTTTTTTAAAGCGTGAGCTGCCCCTTCACTTACACGATTGCAGTTCTCGAGAGCTTCTGCATTCAGCAAATCCCTCGTCTCTGGTCATTACAAAACAGCGAAGATGTAAGGCTAACGGTTGGCAGCGCGTGGCGCTGCCCATTTAGAACAACAAATCCGCACGCAAGAAAGTTTAATAGCACGAACACGGTGCTTCCCAATACGTTGCAGCGAAAAATATTAGATCATTTCCAATACGGTGCCTACGATGCTCGAATATTAATAGAGTACCTGCGAGTTCGGTCACGTAGGAGCCACGCCAACGTTTCCCTGCTCTGTTTCTTTTTCCCTCGACCCCTCTCTCGCTCGAAGGAGGAAGGGAGAAAGTTATAGTGGCAATAAGTAAAACAGATTTCCGAGAAACTGCTAACCCTCCCCCTTCCTATTACTCGACAGGGCTAAGTAATTTAATTTCGCGGCGAAAGTAATGGTTAAAAGTTTGCCTGAACCTAAAATTATAAATCAAAATTTTTTGTGCAATAAGATGATGATTAAACGATTTAAGATTTATTGTGAAATTAAAGCACTATGTCAATCACTAATTTGTTTTCGATAGATAATTAAGGATCAAACCTAAATGTAGATACTGTAGACTTATTGTTAAAGAATATTGTATAACAGATATCGTATATAGTCGAAACTCGAGTTAAGAAATCCTATTCTGGTTTATTTAATAAGAAAGTTTCAAATTGGAGTCTTTAAGTAGACTTATAAAAAAATCTAAAGTAATAAATATGATAATAAGATAAAAATAAGAAGACTTTTTAAATCTTATTACTGTGAATAGAAGACGATAAAAAGAAAAATTACTTACAAATAAGTAATTAACTGTTCAAACAATAAATTTTGTTTCTACGTATGAGGCGGAGCGTTTGTCTTATTCTGCGTCTCATTTCAAAGTGCACCAATGCACATCGTAGTATAAAACAAAATGAGGAGTGCGCTCCCCTAATTAAAGCTCCACCGCCGTGACTTAATTGGCCATAATTTGAATCCTCTAATACTTTTTAAAATACTTTAGTCAGAGACCAAAAATAACAGTTACCCTAAAAAATTTATGAAAAAGATCAGTAACAAAAACTTGTTTTTTACTCCAGTTGAAAATAATATTACTAAAGACTACAGCAAATTTTTTAAGAAAGGATATGATAAAAAAATTCAATATCCAAACGTTTTGGTTATACAATAATCATTATTTCTGATTGAATTTTTTTCATTGTTGATACCTGTTATCGAAGTGAGAAATTTATTTCGGTTGCTTATAAAAATTATCAGTAAAGGAAATTTATTTCGATCACTCATAATAATTGTCGATGAGGGAAATTCATTTCACTCGCTCGTAACTGTTATCAATGATGGAAATAATTTGCAATCACTTGTAACAGTTATTGACGAAGAATAATTTTTTCGATTTCATTCTAACAATCGAGTTATTATTTTTATTATTCTTTATTTCTTAACGGGATAAACCCTTCAATATAGAAAAAATAAATAAAATTGTAGGATAAAACAGAATTTCATAAAAAAATTTTATTTATTTTTTCTATACTAAAGGATTTATCCCATTAACAAGTAAATAGTAATAAAAATAATAATTTGATTATTAAAACGCAACCGAAAAAACGATCCTTCGTCAATAACTTGTTATTACAATAATGTGTAATTAAAAACATTTTAGTCGAAAATATAATTATTGACCTGTAATTTTTTTCATATTAGTTATAACTGTTAGGGTCCCTGATTTTAGCATAGCTGAAGTAACTAAATGTTTTCTACACACCATTTCTCATTCCGACGCATCTTGTCAATGAATTAGACCACTACCACTTGTTGAAAAACTATTGTACTTTATTTCTCAATTTCGCAGTCCCAGGGAGGCTATAGAATAGAAAACTCCCACAGCGTGTTCAACAACAGGTGTCAAAAGCTTTAAAAAGTAGTTCTACATGTCAAATGGGACGAAATTCAGGAGTACTCAAATTGTGTTTGTGGCTCCATTTCAGAGTTACTAATTACGCAGGGAACACCTAAAATCCGCATGAAATATGTCTGACTGGTGACTTAGTCTACTGCCAACATACACTAGCTAGGTCGAACACAGCGAAGTTAGTAGATTAAATCTCAAATCAGATACATTCCACAGGTCACTAGTGACCCAACAAAATTTTAAACTTGAAGATCTATTTCGAAGTAACTTAAAAAAATTTCTTTTTTGTGTAAACAAGAATCAAGTCATGTCACTGTCTTTTCTTAGGCTGCTTAAGAAGAAATGGAAAAAAGAATTTTCCTAAAATAATAAATATTATTTTAAATATTAAGATTTCTTGGGGATTATCCGCAACCCTATAAATAGAGTTGGAATTATTGATTATCGATACTTTATCGATAGCTTATTGATACTTATCGATATATCAATAATATCGTTAAGATATCAATAAAAAAAACAGAGACTACTACATTAACTGAAGTAAAACGAAACGCATAATAAATTTATCCCTCATATTTACATTCGAGAAAGATGTATGTATACAATACATATACGTATTTTTGTTAAATAATTCATACTTTATTAATGGAGCTTTGTTTTGTAATCAATATTGCATTACACATTTTTCACTGACCCATTAATCCATACTCTACCGTTTATACATCTATATGCATTCATCATTAAAATATTGTTTCTGCTGATTATTGTCAGATGTGTATTGAAGAACTGAGTGACTCAAACTGATAATTCTAAGAATGATGTAAAAGCTGTAGAATCAGTCTTGAAAAAGCAGCAAGCGAATCAATATCAAAATTATATAAAGAAAGCGACTAAAAGGAGAGTGATTGTAAAGAATATATTGTTATATTTTTTTTGTTGTGTTTTGCTAACATATTTTGTTTGATTTATTATGTTTTTCTCTTAACAATAATTTCACCTAATTCTGCGTCTATTCACTTTAACGATATCTTATCGATGTATCGAATTATCAATAACATTCCAACATTATCGATATTTATCAATATCTGCATCAACAGCCCCATTTCTAACCCACAATGTTACTTACGCCGAAAAATAGAAGGGTGTCGTTCTAGAGTTCAACACAAAGAACTGTGAAGAAGTCTATCTTCCTTTTCGATAAACAGAAGTCTATCTTCCCTTTTGTCTTGTTTTAGCATATAGAATCACCTTTTAAAATTTCAAACCCCCGTCGTCGAAACACCCTGCATAACAGCACTCAAGAGAACCGAAAATAAGATCTAAAATTTCAACCAGCGGCTCCAAATTATCCTCGAAATCACACTTCATCTCAGCCTCTATTCACACCACCTTCTATCACCTTATCAGAGGACAAGAGCCGACTTATCGCTCAGAGGCGAGCAGCAGCGGAGCGACCGATAAACCCAAAACAGCGTCGCCTCCCGGAACTTTCTAAACTCGATCGCGCACAGTTCCCGACCCGCGCCTCAATTTTACAAGGACCGTTCTCCCAACGGGCCGAAGTCTCGGCACCGCCGTTGAACTCGGCTTAATCCGATCCGATGGAACTTCGGGCAGCCTCTGCGAAGACACAAAGGCCAAATAGAAATGGATGGCGAGAGATCAGATGTTTCGAAAACGTCCCAGGAGGCAGCGTCTCGCGACACTTAAGTCGCGTGTTTTTGCGCGTGTAATTAAACAGCGACGAACGAAATAATGGGGGAAGAGACAAAGGCGGCGGACCAGTTCGTTCGTGTATCGAGAACAAAGGACGCCACCTTTCTGGACGTTTATCCGCGGCGAATCGCGTGCAGATTCAGGACTGCAACCGAGAAGCGAAAATAATAGGTGCCATAGAGCCTTGCTGAGAAAAAGGAAATAGTTTTTTGAATCGAAGGGATACACGCTGCGCCAAAGCCAGTTTTAATGCTGCCGCCTGTTGTCTTAATGTACCTACTTCTTGGACATGACGTGGATATAGCAGAGAAAGGGAAAACAAACTGGTGACAAGGCTCCAGTGACAGAGCTTTGTAGATGGTAAATATTAGGGTCTATAAGTGGAGGCTTGTTGATTACCAAAAGGTACTTCTTTATGGTGTTAATATACACTATCGTGCGCAAGTATCTGGACATTTTCACGTTAGAGAAAATGTATAAAATATACTTGAGGTAAAATTCTCTAATATAGTTTTGACTACAGACATTATCTCCAACAATTTTTTGTACTTTTTTTTTGTAATTTGTGTCAAGAGGAAGAACTTTTTAGAACAAAATACATAGAGTGAAAAAGATAAAACCTCAAACAAAAGTTAAGAAAAGAATAAAAGAAAAAAACTGAAAACAAAAGAAACTTATATACTGGAATAAGTTTAAAAAATAAACAAAAGAAATCGAGAGAGTTTTTTACATAAAAAGAGAGAGAGTTTACTGGTTGCTTAAGATAGATAACACAGAGCGTTTGAAAGAGTAGAGAGAATTACTGAAAAAATGAAGTCTAGCACAAAATTGATTATTATATAGTTTATGTAATTCAATTTGTTGTAATTAGTTCCATAGTTTTTTTAGCGAGAATAGCGTATACTTTCTAATATAAAAAGAGGCAACGTAAAAATAGAAATCAATGAGAATATCAGGACAGGTGACTAGCTGATTGATGATTTTGTATATTATTGTATAAGATTTACATAAATCAAAAGGTGTATTTCGAGCATTTCCAGTAATGTGAAGGTGTTCAAATACTTATGTACGGTACTGTACCTAAAGCACCAATTTTTCTACTTTTTCTACTGTGTACATATGTTGAAATATGTTTCAATGCAAAATAGCGAAATGGAATAAGTTAATACAATTGTTTACTCCTACTTAAATTATGTACTTAATAAAATAACCATTATATTTCTTAATCAGAAGAACGATTTCAAACATTTAATCAATACTGTAATTGCTGGGAAACCTTTGAAACGTGTGCAGCGATTCCGATTTCAAATAAAGCTGTATGTAATTAATTCCATTACCAATTTTATGATGCTTCTTCTCTTCTAGAAGTGTTTATTAATAATTCTTATCAACCTTATCTACGATTGTGTAAATCAATATTATTCACAATCGTGCACGTAAGAGTATCACTTATGCATGGAGAAACGCAGCAGTCGGAGCGCTAAGGAAACAAAACGTGAGTTCTACTGTACGTTTTGGTGGAGTTCTAGTTGCTCTCGTCTCGAGTTTCTCATTTGCTTTTCCCTTCTTTACGAGTAAGGAGAAAAATGAGGGGAAACTCACCCTTCAACGCCGTCTCGAGGCCACGTAACCTGCCGACGATCGCCGCGAGCTGAGCCTTGTACTTCAACGAGACAGCCTCGGATTGTTCGCTCAGTGCACGGTTCACCATCCTCTGGGTTTCCTTCTCCTTTGCTGAGAGCGCTTCTTGAAGATAATCGGTGTGCACCTGCTGTTGCAGCTTCAACTGTCGTCGTAACTCGTCCTCGAACTTTTTCTGTTCTTCCAACAGCTGCAACAGAAAAATTCGCCGGGCTGTAGTACGTACTCTTCAATCGTTCCGTATTTATTGGTTTTCCAATCAGCTTGAAATCTTCACGTACAGGAAAAGATTCCTATAGCTGAGATGAGCAAATGATAAACTCTGCTTCCACTTATTGTGGAAAGCGAGAAACTGTTTTTAAATTTGCTTTTCCTTTTGCAGGTTTGCTGTGTTTTTTCGTTGTTAATTTAAACATTCTTCTGAAAATTATTACCGACAAATTCAATTCAATTCATTTTTTCAAAATAGATGTTCCTCTAGATTTATTTCAACTTTAGTTCTGCTAATCACCTAAACGTGGAGCTTCGAATAAACCCACAGAACATTAAACGAAAGCAAAATATGAAGCACAGAGATTTCTAAGGATAATATAAAAATTCCCAAGTCAACAGAAAAGGGTGCCTTTTTAAAGTATCACGAAATATAAATTAAACAATTATCTCTTGAGCAAAGAAATATTTTGGCAAATATTTAAATCCAAAATCGTGTTAAAATTCATTGCAGTTTTAAAACGTGCTAAAAAGAGGAAACATTCCAGCGATGTAGGACAAAGCCAGAGTGACAGGGTAACGAAACCACCCCTTATACTTCAAGACACGCTTCCCGCCAACGAGGGCGTAAACAAGCACAAAACAACCGAGGGCTCATCGAGTTTTGCTTGAGGGAAGGAGAAAAAATATATATATATATTTTTAAGTAGCCTACTGCTTCGTCCTCTTTGTTTCTCGTTGAAGATTGAGCCAAGTACACCCTTTACACAAATTTATGAAACACTGACCGAAGACTGAAGGCTTTCTTAAACTCAGTTGCCAAATATGAAAATTTCTAGAGAGGTTAAGATTGATAAACCAAAAATAACTCTTCTTTATTATCAATGACAATTTTATAATAATATTTTAAAATAAGAGTAATTTTATAATGATAGACACTATATGTATAGTGAATAGAAAAGATACAGAAAGAGAAGTCTATGACCTACAAATAATTAGTATACTCTGGTGTTACAAATACTCAAATTTTTTTCAATTTTCAAAATGTTATAGAATTTAGATCAGAAAGGAGAAATAGTAACAAAATATGAAACTAATTTTTGGGATCTTTTTTCGTGACAGTAACATGAACAAACAGATTTCAATAATGTAAATTCACTGAAGAAAAACAATGAGTGAAATGTTGCGTTTACATAACTTTGGGTCTTGATAGATTAACACTAGGTACTTATATTTCACATTGAAAGTAACTTGTCATTATACGCTTGTAAAAGGATTACAAACTTTTGAAAACAAATATACTTTTACTCACTATGGAATAAAGAAATGTATCATACATTTAAAAATTGTCTGATACTCTTCATATTTACAGTAGCTTTCACGTTATAAATATATATCTTTAGTCACTCTGACTCAACTAATCAATTTGTCGCACTGCCAGCACTGTGAATAATTTAATTCATTTTCTCTCTGCATCTGTTCTCTTTACAAATGGACTGCATTCTAATTAATAAAAAATAACATAGTATAAAAATAGTTAACTTTTGAAGCAGGACCCCTATTTCTAAACCAAAATTATTAAAACGGTTAAAATAACTGGTACAATTGACTAATAAAATATATGTATAAGTAAACACTGTACTCTTAAGCTATATACCTTTTTTTCTTTTTTGAAACGCAATTCTTTGTAAACGCTATTTACAAATAGTGCTTAATATCTTTCATACGACTATTTAAGGATTCAGCAAATTTCTGTACTCTATGAATTAGTCCAGGTCTTACTATCAGTGAAAGTATTTCTTTTAACACTGTATATTATGTATAACATTTCCTATTATCGTATAAGATTGTGTTTGAAGTGATAATGGAGCCCTATAGGCTTGCCTTCAAACACAAGATGGTCATTATGATCATTTTTTCTAAGGGTAGTTATAGTATAGGTAACACAAAATCAAAACTGTAAATTCATTATATCTCATAAACGAAGACAAATGGGACATATGTTTATATGAACTTCTTTCACAGTTTTTAGGCGTACAAAATCAGTTCTCCAAGTGGATTCCACATATCATGAAACACCCTGTATATTTTCCTCAATATCTCGGAAACTAAAATAGACCTGGTCTTGGTGCAAAGGAAAAAGTTACTTAAAATATCGCCATTAGCAACATATTTAAAACTCATGCAGAAACTTCAAGGAAAAACTTCAAATATTCCTTGAATTGTGTTCATCCAGCGTGGACAAAAAGTTTCCACAAGTTGCAGCTGGTTGAAAACGTTTTGGAACATGCAGCAACGAGAAGCGACAAAATGTTGCTCGTTGTTGCCTCAGTGGAGCTGCACCTTCAGAAAACCAACAATCTGCATCATCATCTCCAGTCGTGCCCCGATGGCTGTCACCCCGTGCCACTGCGAAACGCTAGCTTATCGGCGGCTTAATGGAACTAGCCCTCGTCAACGAGGAACAACGAGCCCTGAGGCGATCGTACGTTGCAATGGGAGGATTTGGACCCGTCCCCATCACGGCGAACGCTTTCCAGGCCGCTGATGTTCACGTACGTGTCGGCGATCTCTCTTCCTCTCGCGAGGGGCCGAAGCTCAGGGTTGTCCCGAGTCGTTCGAGCGTTAATTATTGACATGGGGCTTCTGCACACAGAAGCTATGTGCCCGGTGGCCCTGACGGCCTCCCGAAGCGACTCCAGGAACAAGGATCCCGTGAGCGTGGCTCGCACAAAGTACGTCAGACAGAAGACGAGAATATCGAGGAGAGACGAAGAGACGAGACGAGAGTGTCGATGAGAGACGAAGAGACAAGGCGAGGATATCGAGGAGATACGAGAGAAGGCGAGAGTATCGAGGAGAGACATAGAGAGAAAACGACGAGGACAGAAACGACGACGAAGGAAGGAGAGGCTCTAGGGCACACTTTGGGGGTTTGGGTCACTTGCCAACGAGGGCGACTAGTGGGATGCCTTAAGCGCGGATAATTAATCAAAGTCCCGTTAAGCTAATGCCCCGTGGACGACCCACTTTCGCCCAGACTTTTCTCTTTAACCTTGTCTCGTCTGGACAATTCGATTCCACAAGGGGTCAGGTTATGTGAAAAGGTTCCCTCTTTGTTAAAGTACGGACCTCAAGTTTGCGGTGAACGCGGTGGCTTGGAGGATTTTGTACAGTTTTCGGGGTTTAATGAAAGAATCTGAGTATGCTGAGGTCGAAAAGCATTGTGGGTCTGGGTTAATATAGAGTTGGAAATGTGCTTGGTGGTGAGAAGTGGAAGAAATTCTTTTCAGTTTTGATATTAAATTGAAACGCTCCTGAGGAAAGTAGGATAAAAATGCCACAATTGAAGAAAGATTTTTTTGTTAGAATTTCGTTCTTTTAACCGCATATAACATTTTTTAAATAGAAAACAAAATTTTTCAATTTCAACACTTACGTTACTTTCCATTAGAACACAAGGTACTGTTACTATTCACTGCAGTATGTAATATTAGAGGAGGCTTTAGCTGACAAGGGATTGTGTATTTTGAACGGTAGAAGCAAGTTACTTCGTAACTACTTTGATAATAACATTATACTATACAGATTGTTCCAGTTTCAACAAGCAAGTTTTACCCATGTATATTCTATGAGTGGAAATAAAGAAAACATATTTTGTAAAAATAGGTCACTTGCCAATTACATTTTCTAAAGAATGAACTACCATCTTTTAAAAAGCTCACTACGGAATGCATGCTTGTCAGTGATTAAATAATCATTCTCCTGATGTGAGTATGAATAGATCAAAGAAAATGAAAACTGGCCTTCAGTTAAATTGAATAGTCATTTATTGGATAATAAATTTCATTTTCAACAACTGTCAATCTTGTTTTATCAAAAATAGTAAACATTTTGAGATGGAGCATGCATTGTTTCTGAGAGTGTTATTCTGCTGTAGACAACCTCAGTTAGTAGGCAAATTTCTGTTCTAAAACTATTCTGTTTATATTTTGTACTCTTTTCAGAATCTTTTAATAAACCTTTAAACGACCTTAAATAATATTTCTATGTTTATACATGCTATACGTTCATACAAGGTGTACGAACACACGTGTCAAAAATTTTAAGGGATAATTCTGCATGCTGAAATGAAACATAAATGATGATAAATGAAATCACGTTTGGTATTTCGTATCTGAGTTATTAATTGTTGAGGAAACTCCTAAAATACACATAATATAAATGTATCTGACTTGAGACTTATTCTACTGGCAACGTGCGCTAGATCAAATACAGCGAAGCCAGTAGAATAAGTTTCAAGTCAGACACATTTCTCGTGTATTTCAAGCGCTTCCTCAATAACTAATAACTTGGAAACGAAGTCCCAAACGCAATTTCGTCTGTCTTCATTTTCGTTTTATTTCAGCACGTAGAATCACCCTTTAAAATTTGGCACCTCTTGTCGAACACTCACTAGAATAATTTTTTCTGATTTGTATCCATAGAATATGATGACAAAATATGACTATATTGTGATAGGATTACGATTCTATTATAAAATGTCATTTATAGTAATACCTATACAACAAATTTACATTTTACGGTTTATTAATTTTCATAGCAAACGTGAAAAGTTAAGTTATTCAAAACGAAATATTAGAATTTCAGATTTTTATCTGTAACTGTCTAATAAAGTATTAAACAACCCATATTTATATAACATTTTCTTCTTGTCTGCATCCGTACAATTCACTTACAAAGTTTTGTACCTTAAATCTGGAACACCCTGGAGATACTATTATTCTATCATACCAACTAAAGTTTAAAATTCAAAATATATTTAGCTCTCATCAAGTTTCCTCAATTTCAACACAAAATACAAAGTATCTCCAGAATTTGAATAACTGAACACGGTAAACCTACTTAAACAAATTAATGAGTCAGTGTATACAGGTATATGCGCCAGGATCGCTTCCTCAGCAGCAATTCGAAGAACAAGACAGTAAGAAAACCGAACCACTTCCTGCACCCGGAATGCAATCGAGCACCTTTTGAATCGACCCCAGTTTTCCCGAGTATGCCATCAAGGGCTGCCCTCGGTGAGCTCGAAAATTCGCTCGATACACATTTACGAAGATCGAATCAGCGGCGAGGAGGATGAACGGGGCACCTAGCAAACACAGTATCGGCCAGAGGCGAAACGAAAACAAAACGCCGCGGCGGGGCGAAAGGAAGAGTGGGAAAAACGAGAAATATGATTTCTGACACCGCGGCGGCGTTTCCCACGCCGCGGAAATTAAATTAATCGGATGGCTGGCCGTGTACAAAAGCAAAGGAAAAAAAAGAACGCATCGGCGGTTTTCATCCCCCCGTATCAGCGAACGATCCGGCATCGAACGACGCTAATCCAGTGCATCGTTCTCCGATCTGTTTTTTCGAAAAATCAAAAACCAGCACCGTGCCCGCTGTCCCCGGCCAGCCAGCGTGATAACTCGACCGAGGATCGGCTAAATCCGCAGGAAATAGAGCGCCCTGATCGATTTAAGCTTACCCAATCGGGCAGGAAGAACCTGGGATTGACTGAACGCTCGATCATGAAAACGAAGAGTAAAATATTGGATCTGGTAATAAGTCGGTTCGCAATTCGATGGGATATTATTTTTGGAAGCGGTGTGCCCTGACTCTGGGAAGACTAAAGAAGTTGAACGCTAGTAAGTCATACAGAAATTGATGTAGCAAACCCATTAATCAACCGAACAATACACTCAAAACTGAAATATTCTCTTACTGGCTATTTTTTTATTTTTCATGTATTTTGATAGTTAATACAGTAAAAAATTTCCTTGAATAGGAGAGACGATGGGTAATTAATTCGGATAATTAAGATTTTACTGTATTATGTAATTTTTTTTAATGTTTTAGAAATGTAAGAGAAGTATGAATGAAATGCAATATTTAAGATTTTTAAAAAGAACGCGTAGAAAGTAAATTAAATGAATATATTAAAAGCGTGACATACAGCGATACAGTCAATCATAGAAATCTGTGTAGATCATTGCAGTATATGTACGTATAAAATATCAAAACGTCAATATTTGAAATGTACACTATATGTATACTAAATTACTATACTATAAAATTTGAAAATATATTTTTTTCAAATGTACATATCTCATATTTTGAACGCTATCAGCGATACACGAAATATGGTATGAAATAAAACAGAAAATATTTGAAATCTTTTTTGTAGAAAATAATCTACTATCGACTACCCAATTACCATGAAATACACTCATGTATAACTTTTGATAATATGTTCAAAATTAAGATAAATATACGAGTATTATAGATATGTATTTTATTATCCCTTATGTAGGTGTTATAATTTCTGAAATCTATTTCAAATATAAAAAAATGAATACAACCAAATCTTATCACTAACGTAAACATAATGCAATCAATCATTAATAAGCTGATCACTACCTTTCTCTATCTTTCACCTATTACTTAAACTGAAAGTGAAAGAATCTAAATATCTTTCATAAATGACAACTGAAATCGTTGAAATCTCTTTTTAATAGTTTTACTGTCACACTACATTCATTAATGTCTATCACATGTATAATTAATTTTAAATAACACTGACTTCACTTTACCTTCATAATAATTTATTCGTGTTCCCCTTCTTCTAATGCACAACTATCTCTATTCATAATCAAATAAATAAATTGTATTTATACTCATACAAACATTGTCCACATATGGGTGAGATGGAAATTATTAAACGTAATTCCAATTTTTTCACCAAAGTCTAAAACTAGAAAATAGTACTCATAGAATAACTTGATTACACGAACTTCGATAATAACATATTAATTACTTACTATAGTACCCAATATCTTTAGCCTCTCAAGAGCGAATTCGCCTACCCAATTTTTCTCGAAGCGGATATCTAACATGAGGAAAACAGTTCCTCCTCAGAAGTGGATTTAATTCAAGGGAATTGGCGTAGATTTTGATTAAGCGTTTATCGTGTGCGCGACGTCGATCCACTTTGTCCTCACATCTCCCGCGGAAAAACTTTCGAGCTCTGGCCAGAAACTTAGTCGAACTCGCGTCTAAGGCGATAATCGGACCTTTCGAATGTCTCTGCTCGAGAAACCCCACTCCTTAGAAAGAGGGCTGAAAGGGTCGAGTTTAATAACATCGTGCTGATGGCCGGACGATCGATAAGTCCATTTCCGATCGACGACTGAAAAGACATCCGGTCGTAATAGTTTCAGTCGAGGCGGGTTTGCCTGGTGTCGATAGCCGCGATTGGATTCTGAATTCTCGATACTAGTCGATATTTTAATATTCAACGCCGATGGTTCTCAACCCAGGACGAAGTCCTTTTTAATTCACCGAGGAAAGATGAACGAATGCAAAATACGATCTCTATCTCTTTCTCTTTCTCTTGCCTCTTTTTAACGCTGAAACAAGACTGAGCGTCTAGATACTCGAAGGTCAGGAGAAAATAGTTTGCGGGAAATGTTAATTTTATTCAGCATATGTATGACATTCGTATTTCCTGCAAAGAATTTTAAATAGTACCCTGGTGTACGCGATCTTGAGTAGGACACAGAGTTTTATGGATACGCAATGCTGATGCGATAAAATTTTAATATTTCTTTTGAGTGATTGACAACTGTGTTTTAAAATAGTTTTAGAGTAGAAAATATAGTTGAATTCATTAACGAAATGTGTATAATGAGAAAGAAGTTTTTTATCGAAGTAACAAAAATCTTAACAATAAATCACAGTGTATTTTTATTAAGATTTTCGTTCATGAAAAAATTTCTAGTTAATAATACTGGTAATTTTAAATGATATCTAGAACAAGAAAAAAGACAAATTATGTAGAAGACACAGTACGTAGAATGCACAAGTAGTAATAGTCAGCTATAGTCAGACGTATTATTAAACTTACTATAATAAGAAAATACTTAATACGTAAGTTCTCTAAACATTCAGAACTTTTAGAAGATTTATTCACATTATTGTAAACTTCAGGAATTTATAAATACGTAGTTTAATCACTTCAAATAACTTTTTCACTACTTCAATCAATCCCATACCTTCTCAAAAATTTGAATACTTTCTTATATGTACTTTTCATTTCACTTAATGATCATCGACAACGTAAAATTAGTTCTTCAAATGCAAAAACAAAGAAAGAATGACATCTTTTAAATAAGGATCGAAATTAAAAAGGAAAAACCTTTACAAAGGACACAGCTTATCCTTCTAAAACATTCAACATTTGTATCATTCACAGTTGGGTGACAACTTATATTCATAATTATCGATATTAGATACTCTGATACCCCTTACAATTATTAACAAAATTACCAAAAATTGATTCAGTCCATTAGTAGAAACAAATATTTTAATACATTGAGAATAGTGTTATTTAATATAAAAATTCCACCAAATTCAAAAACTTCTAATCTACTTCTTCCAAAGAACTCCCTTTCATCCTCCTCATGATCTCAAACAAAGGAAATCATCATAAAAAGGAATTTAAATTATAAAAGAATCAATCATCCGCTCATTCGTCGTTCCGAAACCTCCACGTCTTTTACTCATTTTCGATAGCATCGACCACTCAATCTCAGATTTGTCTCAAATCAACGTCCACTGGCATCGAATATCACTATCCCGAGAACCGTGGATTCCCTTCGACGTATCGGCAAATAAGAAAAATTATAAGAAAGAAAAGAATTCGAGGCTATTAGCGAGCACCGTCAAATCACAATCTCCATAACCACTAACGACAGTTAGCTTCCGAGACATGCAACATTCATCTCAATAGACGCTAAACGTCAGGATGAACAAAGCGAAGGACCATAATTACTAGAATTACGCGAATCCTTTCCCTACTCCCTCTGAAGGAGCTTATTTTATCGAAATCCTATTGATTCTTCTCGACTGCCTAAAACCGCGACAATTAAAATCTGGCAAACATCTAGTGGATGGTGAAACGAGTCGAGCAAATGGGCGAGAGGCAACGTCGAAATTAAAATCGCGTTAGGGAAGGTGAAATTTTTATCGACGTCCCTGGAGACATTCCAGTCGCTCTCTTAAATTATTCCACGCTCTCGCAATAAAGTCCAGAGCATCCGTAATGGGGCCAGAAGGCACGGGCCAGCGGGATCGATTTCACGTGGTGCTCGCATAAGGATGAAAGGAAAAGATCGAGAACGTCCGATTACATCTGCCCCTAACGCAGGAATTCCTCGATTTACGATGCACCTCCGTAAAACACGCTAATGCCTCGACATGCTGCTTGGACCACGCGACGCTTCCTTCGGTGATATTTTTCCGACCGAATCGGACGTTGGGTCGTAAAACCAAATACAGGGGCCCCCGTCGCCGGCACAGTTAAGTTAAAGATTTCTTCGAATCCTCTGGGACGCGATACGGAACAGAAAAACAGCTTACCTCTGTGCGCAGTCAGAGGAAAACAGAGCAACGAACGTGTGAAAAGATAATTTTTAACGCTCCTGTCTGGGCACAAACAGATATGAAAGTCTCGTGAAGTTGGAATACTAAAGAGAGTGAATCATTTAACGCCAACTGCTATCTACGTTTTTATGAGTTCCGCGGGTTTACGATCTTCGAAGCGATGGAAATTTAATCGATTCGTTCTCTAGAGAACGAGAAAATTTCATTCCAGGGGGATGTCAAATACGCGACCTGAGGCACGTATTTCTTCCAATTATCGTTCTGAATTTTTTCGTTTAATCGGTGTGTCACAGAAGCGACGTTCGATTAAACGTCAGAGGCACGAGATAATAAAAGATTAAATAAACATTAGGACACACTGCGTTCAAGTGAAACGACTATGTTATTTCGTGAGTTTTAATTATGGAACATTCGGCTCGACTGTACCTGGATATTTCTTCGTAGGACAGACTGATTATTTCCTTGGGTTAATTTAAATTCATTATCATGATATCTGATGAGGTTTTATAAGAATACTTGCTGTGCTGCGAATCTTGAAATTAGCGAAAAATATTCGACTGTGTTTCAAACATTTCTTATCTTTTACTGATTCTTTTAAAAAGCTCTAGAATCTATGGTTCTTGCCACTTGTGCATATAAAAATCCTTATTTAATTACTCGTATAATTATGTTTACCTAAACTTTAAATTAAAAAAAAAATCTTAATAACATATAAGTGAAATAAATCAATATTTCCTTATTTTGTAAGACTCAAAGGGTAATTTTCTGAGAACCATAACAGTAAAATACAGGGTATCCAAGTTGAAACAAGCCACCTAAACACCTTCTCTGTTTTTAATAACACGAAATTTTAAAAAATGTTTAAAAATGATCTTACACTAAAGATTGTTCTTCCATGATATTTTTCCATCAAAACCATTCGCATTATAATGACGATTTTGGACAATTTTCATGTCATTAAAAACAGAGGAAATATTTAGGAGACCTGCTTCAGCGTGGACCCCTGTGTAGTAAGTACATAGCGACTCTAGTAGTCTTAGTTAAATGCCGAGTGATTGGAAAAGACCACGAAATAAATTATCAGACCACCATAGCAGTAAAATATAGTAAATATCTAGTGATCCTTAATAAAATAACTGATACAATCATCTCCAATATTTGAGATCAGGCCAATCCCAAAAGTGGAAGCAACGTAAGTTGATTTTCCCACGTACAGAAACTATTTTCGAGCCCCTTTTTGGTAGGGATCGTCAGACAACTATGACGACAGGGAGTCACAACGACTCCCCATTCGGGTACAGGATAGAATATACCGCGAGTCTAGTCTAAAGAGATAATATTGCCTCTCGCTAGCGAAATATTGGCGCGGTTCCAAATGGAAATAGATAAAAAGCCCGAAGGGTGGCAGAATCGTGCCTCCGCCCCGTTCGCGTCCCTCTCTCAGTGCCAAACCGATAGATATACGCAGGTACATACACGATTGCAGGATACGGAATACGTCACATCCCGTGTGTAGACATACATAGTGCCTATGTGACAACATACGCCAGGCTTTTCCAATGCCAAACTCTTTCCGCTCCACAGAGAACGGCTTCTAACGCTCCTCAATGCAATATCCGCCTCGCTGACAACGTTTATTGAATCTATTTTGAAAGTCAGTCATCAATTACCCGATATTAGTCTGAACTTTGTCCAAGATAAAACATTCACTTCGTTATTTTTGTGGTTCTCAGATACTCCTGGATTTAGACGCGTTATTTTAAAACGAGAAGCGGCACGGAAACATAAATTTTAAAGTTCCGCGGTAGCACGTATGAGTTATCGCTGCAGCGCTTTGAATCTTTCTTGGTTTCACGTGATAGTTTCCCTTTATTTCATTTAGATAATCGTGTGTATAAATTGTGTATATAAATGTATATATACACGAGGCCGTAAACGAATTAACGCGACCACAATACCACGCTATGGATACCATGTACTTCCATTCGTAGCGTAAAAGTTACCATGGTAGTTTATTATACAAGAACACGTTTCAGAATTAATTCTCTTACCTTTTTGTTGAGCTGGTCCTCAAGGATTAATTTCTCTTTCTCCAGTTCCAGGCACACTAATGCATCTAGCTTCTCTTGAGTTGCAGCGTCACCGGACGCCTTTAATGCTGTTTTTATTTTGGTCTCGTTGACTGTCTGCACAACATTTCAAGAAATACACAAAATGAATACTTGCAAAGTTGTAATTCTATTTGTAGTATTATATTCAATCCGAACTTATACAATTATTTCCTTACATTTAATAGTTTTAGCGTTTACAAAACAACTTAGTAAACGATCTAAGCATTTTGCAAAATTATTGTTCGATATGAATCTTAATACTGTGATTTTTTTTAGTAGTACTCACCCTTAACTTTTCCAATTCCTTTTGAAGAGTATTTACTTTATTGTACATATGTAGAACAAACAGGTCCAAGGAATCTTCGTCAATGGCTAATTTTTTCTCATGAATGTTAATATTCGGAAAGAGTATTTGTAATTCCTTATTAAGATGTTCGCGAGCCGTTTTAACTTGCTTCCAGTATCGTTCCGAAATATTACCAGTTTGCACTTCTATTTCATACTTCTTTTTGGCCTCATCAACGTCATCCAAAATTTTCTTGATATTTCTCCTGGCAGCTGTCTTCATATGTGATGGTGCATCAAATTTGGGATCGTCAATTAATGAAAACATTCTCTTCAGCGACTCCAGTGCTTCACTAGCGTGACCTTCTGCCTCTTTAACCGCTTGCTTCCTCTTTTCCGTCGTGTCTTTCAATCTGCAATAACAAAGCATCTTATTCATAGCACTAAGATTGTAAGTAAAGAGAAGAAAATACATAAAATACTATACAAAAAAAATACCTGTTCCACACTGAACTGCTACTCGAATCAGCACTCTCCAGAACTTGAATTACATCTTGGTTGTAATCTTTAATAGCACACGCTGCCATTTGATAAGCCGCAATAGCTTTGGATGCTGTATTACCGCAAGATGTTTCTAACTCGACCAAACTTTCTGGCATTAATTCTTGAGGTACATCCTTATTAGGTGGTACAGGTTTTTCAGCCACTACAAAAGTACCACACGTTTTGGTTTATTTTTCTATATGAATTTATTATATAATATCGTATACTACATAAAAAAAAACCTACCGACTTCAATTTCTTCTCCTTTCTCTTTACTTAATCTTATTTCAGTGTAAGGTTCGTTAAGAGACTGTTCCTTCTTTTCAACCAGTGGTACAAAAGCTGGTTTCGGCGCTACAGTACACACGTTATCGTAAAATGTTAGTAAGCAAAATAATTACTACCTTCAACAAAGCGTTTTGTTTATATTATAAGTAACTAAAAGAAAAAAAGGAGGAGCAGAAGGATTCAGGTATTAGAATTGGGGCTCACGTATATAATCTTCAAGGGACATGCAATCTAATCTTTTTTGAAAAGTCCCACCTGATTTTTCTTTTGACTCTTCTCCAAACATGGCATTTAATATCCTGAAACAAAAAAGTTATTTATTCTTAATATAAAATAAATAATAGAACATCATCTTATAGTGAATATATAGTTAATACTCACGTTTGTTTGAGTGTTTCGAAGAATGCACGGATGAAATCGAAATAAGATGATTCCTCCTGAAAGATGATCTGAATCGTTTTGTCCGTGCCAGGTACCCATCCTTCAAGAGTTGCACGGAATTCTGGGTTGTGTTTAGCATAAAACAATACTCCTGTAGCACCTATTGCCACTGCAGTTAGAGTTAACAATGGTCCAGAGCCTCGTTTTTTCTCACTGTTATAGAAAATGTCATGTAAGATATTTCATTCCTTTGATGTACATTTAAATGACATATTTAACCATGCAATATAATGTATGATGAAAAAATATGTACGAAATATTTTTTTCTATATAAACTGTGCATTATGGGATAGATAAACTATAATTTTATTGATTTAGTTAGTAATATGTGTATGTGTATAGTTCTTTGTTTCAACCTATAATAAATAAAGGTAATGCTCAAAGGAGACTGAATTCATACACTAAAATAGATAGTGCATGTAATTTTGTTATGTAACACAACAAGAACATGCATCCAAGTTTAAATTCTGAATACCTTTTCGATGAATCTGTTGAATACCTATGTCCAGATATTCTGGACGTAAGTTTGACATCCTTAAAAACCCTAAAACAGATAACTATGCTTGTATCAAATATTTTTACTCTCCCAAATTAGTGACATTCAAAACATTCTCTCTGATATTACGCAACAAAATATATGTATATCTTTATTTTTAATTTTGTAATAACTAAATATATATTATTACGCATCAACATTTTATTCAACAACTATACAATAATATTCTGTGTAAAAAACATTGAAAGGTAAACCAAAAACTTCACAGGCTCAAATAAAAAATTGCAATCCAGACAAGTAAAATATTCCTTTCAAACATAACCTAACCTATACCTAACCCAAAAATATATTCATAAATTCACAAAATATATAACTATTCATTAAAACAATCCTCGTAAGAGTCAAGAATATACAACGACACAACGCTTCCTCGTTTTAAAAGCGATGACAGCTCTCATAATCATGAAAATACACTATCAAACACAAACAAAGTAATTCATCGACTCACCTCCATTCCGGCTCGCATTTAACTCGTGCACGTGTCTCGTAACACCTAGTTGTCAAATAGAGTCTGGAGGATCCGTGTTTTTTGATCTGAAAGGACAACAATGCCAGTGAAAGCCGTCTGGAATTATGTAAGCTCCTATATTTAAGCCATCTTGTCACACGAGGCGGGCAACCTTGCTTTTGTCCGCGGAAATATTCACTGACAACTCGCGAAAATGTCGTAATCGTGACACGGCCACGATATTTCACATGAATTAGAAGTCGTCGTTCGCTAGGACAGCAACAAACGACAGTAAAATATGAAATATTATTGAGTGAGACGTCGCAACACTAATCTGTCTAATAGGCACACAACGAACGACGCTTTCTTCCTCGTGTTTCCATCGCATCTTCGGTAGAAATTCACGCGTTGTCAAGAAGCTTGGTTCACAAGGATACAACGAGGCCCCTTGTACTTACTTTACGTACCCTATTTAGACCGTTGCACGGAAATTTTAATCCAATTCGGAACATCTTTCGGGTGGCCGGTCAGGCAGCCAAAGGAAAAAGGGAACGACGGCACAAAACAGCTGGTCACCGACGGAACTACGCGAAAAGAAGAATGTTGCGTATTGTTACCAGCGCAGTTCGAGGTACGTAGCTTGAGTTTCGTCAAGGTTCTACCACCGTTAACTTTCACTAACTAAATGATAGTTCGTTGGCTTCATTTTAAACCATTGTTCGTTCGAATTCAATGAATCGTTGCGCGATAATCGTTCCAAGTTCGTGTCATAGGTTATGTTCGATCATAGAGCAGAGCCATTTCGGATCGCTAACAGAAGGAATGCCGCGGAATTGTAACCAGAAGCGCGTTTATTCAATAGTCGAATTAAATAGCACAGTATTTTCTGATTCTAAGTTCACAATTTAGTGACAAATTTTTAGTGAGGAATACCAGTTTGCAGGGAAAATTTGTGCATTGGTAGTCCAGTTTAATCTTATCAAAAATATTAATAATAATATCTAACAAATAGAATTTGTATATTTTAAATAATTTTGAAATACACTAAACATAACAGTGAGTTTAAAATGAGAAAATAAATTATGTATAATTAGATTCTTTGTTTCTAGTTTATTATATAATCGTTTTCTGTTTTGTCTTATAGGAATTGCTGCAAAGACCAATGCTATTGGCCTGATAAATGTGACATCTAAACAATATCTGCTTGTTCAATCTGCACAACAGAAATATTTTGGTGCTCTTTCTTCTGTTGTTAATAGGTGGAACAATATCAATAATAATGAAACAAAACCCATATTTAGGTAAAAGTATAATTTTAATTTATACAGACTAATGTAATATGAATTATCAAACTAACATAGTTACAATTATAGTACACCTCATGTAGAAAATGTTGTACCACCACCAGTATTACCTATTACAACACCAACAAGGACAGTTATAAAGTTTTCTCTGAGAAAAGGCAAAAGAAAAACTGTGAAAACTGTTCTTAAACGGTTTTACAGATTAAATTGGTAAGAACATTGAATCTTATTATAATATTTGTTATTTAACACCTTATTCAATTACAGGGGTATATGGATTAGAACACGTGCTGGACGAGATAGAAAAATGTGGAGAAAAAGTGCAGCAAGAAAACGTAGACTGAGGCAGCACGTTTTTGTTAACGCAACACAATCTACTCTATTGGATAAAATGGTAACAAAATATTGGAAAAGACCACATTATTATGTGAATGATCCCTACAACCCATATCATAAACGTGAAGAGTTCCTCTATACAAGAAAGGCGCCACTACCTCTTAAATAATTTAGTACAGTATATAACTTTTGTAAAATAAATATATTAAGTATCTATATTAAAATTATACACCAAATTGAAACACACTTATATTTTCTCTTTTTTCATATTATTCGTTGTTTGTATCTATAATATATAGTAATTAACAATATTTTGTGTGCCTGAAAATCAATTACGTAATATAGAATGTTCAAATGATGATTGTCACACAGTCATCAACTGTTAAATATTAATCGCTGAGCCCACTCTAGTATGAATACTCTGCACATGTGACAATAGTTAAGAGCCAATATTTACCAAATACATTCAGATCATACAATCAATTAAATTATATTTCACATAGCTCGCTGATAACTCTATGCCTTATACAAAGAAAAATCACTCAATAAATAAGCTACAGAACGATATTAAACAAATTTTGAAACATTCTCCTCTACAGAGGTTACTTTTCCTCTAATAAATACATATATTAGTTAAAAAATGAAGCTTCATAACTTAGAGAACCTTTACATCAATAATTTCACGACTGCCGATAACAAATATAGCATGACAATTTCACTTCAGTTTTTCGTTTAAATTCGCACTACTATACGCAGCTAAGTGATATTGATATACAAAACTCGTTACCAGCGAAGTCTTAACAGTCAACGATTAAAGTATCAATTAATTTTCCGGGCACCTTGAAAAATCGCAATCGAATCGATCGCCGGCAACTTTCGAAGTTGAATCACTTTTTACCGGGATCACGTGGCCTCTCCCACCACGGACTTGGAGAACGCTAGAGTGGCGTAACGCGTTCAGTCGTAGTTCGTCCTTCTCGGCGAGTACTTTATCTTTTGTCATTTGCCGACAGCGCTCTTTGTTCCTCCTCGGAGAAGGTGCCGAACGTCGCACGTTTTATCACGCCGGGAACAGTATTTATCACCGCAAAAAATGCCTTATCGCGGCAAACTGCGTTTACTCGGCAGAGTCTGCCTCGCCTTTCGAAACTCGTGTCACGAGAAGAGTAACGCGCATTTCGCCGCTAGCAGGAATTTCTCTATGAGCGGCGCGCTCGACATGAGGTGAGTCAGGAATCTGCCCAGACTTTTCATAAGATATCCATGCGAAAACATTTCCAAAAGGACCCAAAAAAGCTGGCTTTCCCGAACGGTGATCAAATTTCGCGCGGAATTTTTGAGTGGACGTAAAGTCTTCAATCTATATGCGTCCCTTTTCTTCGTTTACTCTTTCCTGCACCCTCGAAGGAATCGATATGCTTGGAAATGGCTCGCGATGTTAACACACGAAATCTTGCGTATACCTTCTTATTCCTGCAAGTCTCAAGCTTGTGCAGAGAAAGTAACTGTAGATCAATTTAATATGAGAGTACTTTGCAGGGGCCAAATGTGAAATTGGAGAAACGATATCGGGGTCGGTTTTTACTATGTACCATCGAGAGTCGTTTGGTAATCCCAATAATAAGGTTTTCGAGATATACCATGTTATATATGAGATTACTTCCAGACGTGATTTCACGTTTAAGATCGTAATGAATATTCACCCTCACGGTGTTGTCCACTGGTATTTCAAGTGGACGAACTAGATGGATTGATTAGTCGAGGGATGCAGAAATTATTCCGCGTGACAATTGACTGTGTAGTTTGGATTAAACACGTAAATAAATTCGATCAAATGTAATTATGTCATCGGCACCGAATCAGTCTGAATTTGTGCACGTAAGGCTACAGTTCATGGTGAACGTAGCCGTGTCTGCGAATGCGAGAATCGAGGGGGCGTTCGTTAACACAAATACGACGTTAATTTGCCGGGAGATTAAAAATGTAATTATAATATCCCGCCTGATATGAGAAAAATAAGAAGGAACCTACGATTATGTTTAAAATAAAAAACAATATATTCGTATTTTGAATATACAGAAAATTGGCAAGGAATGTCTGTTGCTAAAATTTGGGTCTAAGAAAATGCATTTATTTCGATTTTAACTCCAAAAAATACCTACTTTTAGAAAATAAAGGTCTGATACAGTAGAAAGATATACCTACATAATAATACTAAAAATACGAACTTAGAATGAGTGCAATTTATGTTACGTATTATCTTCTACACAAAAGTAATAATGGATTAAGTAGTACTGTTCTCGATTTCATGCTTACCAAATTTAAGACCTTATAGACTTATATCGCGGTTAATTCGAATGTATCACGTAAATAACGATAATAATTAGCGATATTGTATATTAAGTACTGCATGAGCGTCATGAACAGAATATTATTTACTTAAGTAGTATGCAGTGATTTGATTAAATTTCAGAAGTATATGCTGCACACGACTTTGATCTAACTTTAATCAAATTTGTAAGTGTTCTGCAAACAGTCTCAATTATTGAATAAGAGAAAATTAGTCGAACAAACCGGTCTTAAAATCTAGTTAAGTTTTGCAGGTATTACCTATACCTCTTGATTTTCCCTTATCGATTCTAGTGGCATGTTTGCTTACGAGATTTTTGTGTCGTATAGGTATCAATGTGGAATAAGCACGTATGTGAAGTAGCACAGATGGCAGCAAAATCGCTGATAAAGTTGCCCCATATTTGTGAATGACTGCTTTTAAAGGCTTATTGTTCTTTTTAAGAATGATTAATTTAACTAATCTTATCTATTACGTAAACTCAAAAAATTCAAGATTAGTAGATTCATTTGGAATTAAAATATTTTATGAATCTTCAATTTCTCTCAATTTTTGGGCTTTGGATTATGAATTACTCCAACGTATCAGAACAATGAACTTGGTGTTTTCATTCTTTTTATATGTATTGTTCATATGATTTTATCTTTATTAAGTATTGTGCCAGTAAATAAATGTATAAAATGTAAATGCAAGTATATTCATTTGAGTGAGTTTCTTGTAATAGTTTCGTTCATAGTTATTATTTAATTCAGAATTACAATAGAATTGATGGTACAAACAGAAAGGAAATTCTATATGAAAAAATAAATTGCAAATGAAGAATAAAATTTTTTAATATCGTACTTCGTTTTCGAGAAAATTGACTTTGAATTTTAACCGAGTGCAAGTGTACCGAAGTATAGCTTTGGCATGCAAAAGGTAAGCGGGGAAAGGAGAATACTTCGGGCTCACCGTAGAGAATACAGACAGTCAATGGTCAGACCCTGAATGTTCCCCTTACTTCATGTACCCTCCAAGCACCTAAAACTACTTTGATACGCTTGCACGTGATCATAATTCAAACTCAATTTTCTCGAAAACGAAATATGATATCAAAATAATTTATTGTATATTTTCGACTTATTTTTTCATGTAGATATATCACTCTTCGGGTTGCACAACCAGTTCACTAATGTTTTATTTCGTTCGATGTGCATTCAACTAATTTTATCATGGGCACTATATGATTATGAAAGTAATATCATTAAGATTTTTAACAACTCGTCAAATATAATAATTTCATAGACATATAGGAAAATTTATGGGAACTGCATAGACACACCCATCAAACAGTATCGATCGAAGGTATTTTTTTAGAGGATCGATTGTTTCTAATGTACATACGCGAGCAGCATAATAACGAGAACAGAATTTCTTTTTCACGTGCCTGTAATATCAATGAATTCGCCTTTATTTTCATAGAATGTCGTTTAAATGCAACAAGTAGTATGCATCGCGAATAACAGATTCGTAAACGCTCCGTCACTGTCTAAATTACTTTTTAACTTAAATCTAAATTGTTTAAATATCAGAAAGTAACAAAATTTCTTAAGTGAATGCCAAACAAAAAATTACAGAAGTATCAGAACATTTAAAAGATCGTTGCATATTCAAAACTATATGAATATTTTTAATAATTAATAAAAAACTAATAAAATATACAAAAGGGAGAATGTACAAATTAATGCATAATCAAATTTATATTTTTGAAGAAAGCATAAAATGTACAGAAATTCACATTTTTTCCACATAATGAAATTAGACAATGTTTAAAAGTTATTTTGTGTCTTTGATAAAGTATGCTTATAGAAAAAATATTACTGTACTTTTCAAATAAAAACTCATTATTTCTCCCATTTCTTGGAATTATTTTCCCAAAATGTTTTGCTTTAGCCGTCAACTAAGTAAAAGCAAGTCATCAGTGCATAAATTGAACTCTAAAAGGTGTCTTCCCATTAGCTCGTTGCTTATATGAAGACGCTAATTTACAGTAACTAAACATCGTATTTGCATAAAATAAATATTTATTTTTACATATGTGAATAAAATATGCTTTTTAAGCATAAAAAATCCCCTGTATTTTTGTAAATTATTATCAATAGCCTTATCGTCACTTATTTGCCGATAAAAACGCATTATATTTAGGGTCAAGCGAGATTTAAGGTCAAGCTTAAGTCTCAATCATCCACAGTAGATACGTGAAACGAATTAATGCATTATTTTATCCTTTGTTCTTCAGGTTCGTGCAGTTCGTCAGCAAAAATGGTGGGCCCCAACACCTGGGGGTACAGCTGAAACAGGGTGGAGACATAATCGCGGTTTCCGCAGTTGATTCGCGGATTCCTAATACGTTGAAAAAGTTCCTTGAAGGTGGTGACGATCTCCTGAAAAAGGCGAAAAGGTAGGCGCAGCCAGTACGACAAGATAGAACTTTTACATAACGAAACTATCTGGCGCTGACCAGTTGATTAGCGAGCAAACTATGCAAACATGCTCGTGGAGAAAGCACTTCATCACGAAAGATAATATAATCATTGAGGAAATTTAATTAGTCGATGAGTATAAAGTGATTTAGTGAACAAAGATGAGTTTTAACTTTTGGTAATATTAAATTTTTGTTGTTGCATCTATCTATAGTTAAAGCCATATGGCAGAACGATATAAGTCATGTTTCCAAAAAATTTGAGTTTATGCCTTAATTGAACTCTTAAATATAGAATTCTCCTTCTGAGAAAAAGGAAATTAAATTACAGAGTTAAACAATAATATAATAAAATGTAAATCCATGATAAAGAATGAAAATTCAAAACATAGAACGTTAATATTTTGAAAATAGAAACACATGACTTGTGTTACTTTGCCTTACTTTTACAACCACGATTATTTAGAAAAACAATTTTTAGAACCTGTTTTCAGCAAATTATCCTGTATTTAGGCTATTGCTTCTAAAGGTAGTGAAACAATGAAAAGAGTTGTGAAAGCTGCATATTTAACGTAGCTTTTATAGTCTGAACAAAAGCAATTTGCCATTCTGGGTCGCTAATGGTAGACTTATTTCCATCACATTCATTTTTCAGCTACACAATCTGCTACCTTTTTACACAAAATTTATATTAGTCTTCTTATCGATTAAACAGCAAATAAAACTCATATACGGAGTATTCGATAACAGGTGTCAAAAATTTTAAGTGATTTTACATGGAAAAATAAGAGAAAAATCAAGAATATCGAAACTACGTTTCTGGCTTCGTTTCCAAGCTATTAGTAATTGAGAAAACGCCTAAAGTAAACGTGAAGTGTGTCTGACTTGAAGACCCATTCTACTGATATTGCTGCGCTTGATCTGGCTAATGCATACCAACAGTAGGATAAGTATCGAGTTAAACATAGTTTGTCATGCTTAATTTTAATCTTATTTTGGTATGTAAAATCACTCTTTAAAATTTCACTCTCTATAGTATAATTTTAGGTAGTAACCTCAAGCGACCACATAATCATGTTTCGATTTAACTTTTAAAATCTAAAGAATTTAACATGCTTACAAATAGCCTATAATAAAAATCATTCCAAATGCTTTGCTTCTATATTTCGATAAATATACGTAATGCGTATCGATAGTGTATCAGCATAAATTACATCTAACAGAAAGCTTAACATGCTTCCGCGATGACTTCCGCTGCTCGAATTCATTGTGAACCATTTTATTCCCTAGGGAAGATGAATCAGACCTGTGGACCATGATAGAGAGGTTTGTCCCTTTGAATGTTCGGTGTGAAAATGTCCCTTTTGCGCCCCTAATATCTTCCTTTTAAACGGGCTTCTTTTCAATCAGATCTGTGCAACCAGGCTTTCAAGAGCAAAAATACTCTTGGTTGCTCATAGAGTGAAGAGCAAGACTGCTTTTGGTTGCTCACAGAGCGAAGAGTAAGACTGTTTTTTATTGTTCTCAGAGCCAAGAGCAAGAGTGCTCTTAGTTGTTCACAGAACCAAAAGCAAAACTGCTCTTGGTTACTCACAGATCCAAGAGCAAGAGTATTCTTGGTTGCTCACAGATCCAAGAGCAAGAGTATTCTTGGTTGCTCACAGATCCAAGAGCAAGAGTATTCTTGGTTGCTCACAGATCCAAGAATAAGAGTGCTCTTGATCACTGATAGAGCCAAGAGCAAATGACATCACAAGCCATACAATAGAGTGGTAGAACTGTTTCGAGGATTCTATTAAAATTATGCGATTGCTGTTCTTAAAGGTGTGGCTCATTTGCTCTTGCTCGCCGAAAGATGCTCCGAGGAGCAATGACTTATCCATGATTATTCTAAATTATTGAATTGTTTTGCCTCTGTAAGTTCAAGATTTTTTTACTGTTACAATGCAACGTATCCTCGACCCTTTATCGAGTTGGCAAGTTGATTCGAGATCGTACTATCTAAATGACTCTTTCGCATACGTGTACCTCTGTTCTGTTGGCACGATTCATTTCGCGTCGTGGATCTTATCAAAGTTACTGACGTAAAGATAAGCGTTTCGGGCATATGACTCGAAAACTTTTCGACGTCCTCGCTCGATGATTTGCTGCTGTGAGATCGAGTTGCCATTGATCAGCGATCAATCGCGCAACAGAGCCTATCACACGACTAGTGTTATTGTTTATACCATCGTATCCTGCTGTAACCTGAGAAACCAGCATACAAACTGGATGTTTAATGTTTGGAAAGCTTGGTTTTATGATCGCAACAATGATACTGTTATCTTTCTGCAGTTATATTTTAATGTCGTATTTTACACCTGTTCAATACTCATATTACGCTTATAAACTTGATCTAAGGCAATGGTCTGTGATAAAATGTAAATGAGACGTGCTCTTCAGGATACTATAGATTCACGTCTCACTGGCGAGTTTATAGTCTGTAACGTCAACTTGTTCGCTAGTACCCCATTATGGTCTTTCGAAAGATGTGGGTGATAATGTATGACAAGCAAAGCTCGTTTGCTTTAAATAATTTCAAAATACAACGAATACAATTTATAACAACACAGTACTGTAGAGTATTGTACTCACATATGTCGATATGTAAGAAACCAAGATTTGTGTTTCTTAATTTTTGTTTCATTCTATTTTATATTTTTTTTATAATACGTTCCAATCTATTACAAAATTTTCTTATCAATCAAATAGACATGTACTACATACATATAATATCAGACCTTACTGCATTAGACTTTGCATATAGTTCCTAATATTGAGATAGCAGCAATCGTATAAAATAAATAGAATTCATTCGGCATTTCTTTAACATGATAATCATTTTACTCAAATTTTTAGAAAAATTGATTCAAATTCAGAATTAATCTGATCGGAAGAATTATAACTCGATTGTAAATTATAACTGAGATATAGCATTGTTACACTTCAAGCTTTACAAACATACAATCTGTATAGAGTGGTTTCCTTTTAAAAAATATAACACAATTACTAGTTTCAAATTGACAAGCATGTATTGATCACCAGACGGTATTCAATGGCTTACATAATTCCATAATTGTGCAAACGAATGTACGTAGCTCTTGTTACATCATAATTGCTCAGACAGAAACCAATATCATAAAAAAAAAAAGGATTAAAGTAAACTCAGAATTCTCTCAAACTTTGAAATACCCTGCAACTGCTTTCACGCAATTAACGAATAACATTTGCATAATAACTTAACAATGATAACAATATAAATAAGAATTAATTTTTACGAAACAAAGGAATGAGAAATATAATATTTTTCCTGATGAGAGTTACACGATTACAGAATAGTAGCAGAAGGACGAAGCGTGATACCGGAAGCAGAGGTGAACTTCTTGGCGCCGGTGACGCGGATGGACAAGCTGGCATGCATTGGTCTCAATTACAGTGGCCATTGCGAGGAACAAGGTGTATCGCCGCCAGAGACGCCAGTAGTTTTCAGCAAATTCCCTAGCAACATCATCGGTCCACGCGACAATATTATGCTCCCTCCTATCTCGGACGTAAGTTCAAGAACGGGATAATCGCAAGCGATCCGAAACACAACTCCGAAGAATCGTCTGCATTTATCCTCAGTTAGCCGTGACCGCTTATTTTTAGTTCGACTTGATTACGTAAACGAAAGTTAACGGACTTTCGAAAGCTAATCATAGGAACGTACCCCTTGTAAGAGAAAGAGAAGAAAGAATGAGTCAGTTCTGTTTTCTGAATTACATGGTAGCTTCAAAATTTAATGAATTAGCTTGTATTCCATTGACCGAACTAGAATGTCTCTAAAATTATCACAAAATGTCTGAGGGAGCAGTCACGCTCAACCATCACCAACGATCGATAGCCACCAACCAAATTTTAAAAGTAGAAACGACAGGTTCAATATAGTAATTATATCTGAGCAATAATAATGTTACTTGCAAATTATCTACTATGAGTTATTTTTTAGATATAATTACTGTATTGAACCTGTAATTTCTATGTTTGAAATTTGATCAGTGGCTGACGATCGGTGGTGATGGTTGAGCGTGACTGCTTCCTAACATGTTGAGCTTGATGATCGTAATTCGTAATACTATGAAAGCATGTTTGGTATTTATAATACAGTAGGATCTTGATTAATCGAATCGTAGTTACCTAAAATCTGTGATATTCAAGTTTCTAATTCTTTACTGTGTTAATGGTGAGAATAGAGTAAGATTTTGATTAAAACTCAAATCATGGTTTAACAATATTTTGCAGAAAATAAAAAATTGACCATTAAAAAAATGTTTCAGTTTTGAATCTGGTGTTCAGTCGATTAATCGAAGTCCCACTGTGCTATAACAACTGCACCACGAAGTTCAAACTTTTTTCAAATACTGTAGTTGTGATTTATCGCTCTGTGCTTTTCGACGTTCAAAAATTCGTAGTTTATAGTTTTAAAGTGAACGATCTAACATTTAAATAACTCCACTCGTAGAATATTAAAGATCTGAAAACATAGAAATAAGAATTTTATTTAGATGCTCACTAGTACTTCTTTTTTATTTCTTCTTCTATAGAAAGTCGATTGGGAGGCAGAACTTGCGATAGTTATCGGTAAAAAGTGCAAAGCACTGAACAAGGACGAAGGAGAAGATTGTATCTTCGGATATACGATAGCACAGGATATTACGGCGCGCGACTGGCAGAAATCAAAGAGAAATGGTGGTCAGTTCCTCCTAGGGAAAGCAATGGACACCTTCTGTCCGCTTGGACCAGCGGTCGTTGCTAAGGAGGCTATATGCGACATCAACAATTTATCCGTGAGAACGTGGGTAAATGGTAACATTAAACAAGATGGCAACACCAGCGAACTGATCTTTAAACCCCAAGAAATCGTCGCATACATTTCACAGTATGTATAGGTTACTTTACGACATTTAATTCCATGTAGCTTATTTAATAATTTACAAAAATTCAATGATATATCGCATTTTCAGATTTATGACCCTACTACCAGGAGATGTGATTTTAACTGGCACACCTGCTGGCGTAGGATTCACCCGTAAACCACCAGAGTTTTTGCAGGTATTTTAGTTAATTGTTTCATTTTGAAACCTGGCGCAGACGAGCGACCTGATATCGTTGAGATTTCGCATGGACGGCGTAGTTTAATTCTTGACGAATGCATAGTCGTTATGCATTGCTTTATTGAAAATAGTTTTGTGTTCATACTTACCTCAGAGCTAGACCAATCCAAGTCCATTTTCTTACAAATTAAGTTTTTTACAGAACCTTCTTCTTTCTCTTTGTTTTATCAGAATAATGAGAATTTAGTTAAATTACGTTATAAATGAAGGAAATTTAATACATAGTATAACAATGTCGTGTCATTTCTCTGCATCAAGCTCCAGATTTTAAATTTAGAGTTATCTTCACGTATTCTTCGATATTTTTTAGCGCGGCGACGTTTTGGAAACTGAAATTGAAAGCCTAGGACGCTTAAGGAATAAGGTTCTCTGATCTGACAAACAAGAAATGGCTCAGAGAAGACGTACAGTGGCGAATCGCCCTGAAGCGTTTCAGGATTGGAATCGTCGTTCAGAAAATTATGGATAGATTGCAACCTGTTCTGAATGGACTCAGTGTGCTATAAATGGAAGGGGAACGAAACAAAGCATTTGATGGAAAAAACAAATACACATCGATATCTATGAAATTAAAAAGATTAATAATGTCAAAGCTATTGAGACATTCTAGCTGAAGAAATTGGAGCCTATACGACTTTGCAGATTCCGACGAAACTGTTATATTATACATATACACAAACACACACACCTTCGTATGCATCACGAAGTTTGCATACTTTCATAAGATCAAAACGAGACTGGTTCTAAAAATAGTAGATTTACTGTCAATGTCTTTTTTATCACGATTGTTTTTCTACCCACCTCTGTGGACTTGTATTAAAATATTTTTTGATGAATTCTTGTGTATTAATTGCTTTATTTACCAATCTGAGAAATTTAAAGAAATATGGTATAATTATTGCAAAAATGGCGATTGTTATTGGTTTATGTAAAAGCAGGCGATACCTAAAAATAAAATTACAAGAATTAGACCAGCGAACTTCTAACAACGGTGTCTATGAGACCTCTACAAATAGAGTCAGTAACAAAATATAGAAGCTTATAAGAACTTCACAACTCATTCTACAATAATATTGAATAATAAAAATTGTTTGTTTATTGCAAAGATGCACTATAAAACTATGAACGAACAAAATAAATACAGAAACGATGTTTTCTGACAGCACCTTTGTATACATATAAACTTAAATTAGAAGAAAAAAAATCTTTCCTCTAAGCATATAAACTATAACACCTTAACAAAAATATTGAATATGTAAATTATTTATCCATTCGTTTATTCGTTATTTGACTATCTAGAGTTATTATAGGATCTTTACAATTTATTATGCAACGATTTTGAGCACCAAAATTAATTGCTTGTTTACCAAAAGCCTATGTAAACACTTGTTAAACAAATAATGATAAATCTCATTTATTAATCTATATTGGCAATTTTATCACTTAGAATATTCATTAAGACATAATACTGTATTTTGTAATAATTTGAGTAAAAATGCTACATAATTTTAGTACAAAAAAAATCGGCTTTTTTAAATTGGCATTCTGCGTATCGAATATGGTTGAACATAGACTAAAAATACTTATGTTTATATGTGAGCTAGTAATTATGGAAATGGTCTAAATCAAATATCTAGAAAAGTGCAATTCATCACTTATTCGATGTTGCATCGATTTACAATTTTACGATTCATAATAAGCGATATATTCTTTTTCAAATTTTTTTCTTAGATCATTTTCATCATTACCGACTGTATCGATGCGGCCGAAGAACAACTTGAAATAAGCCGACAGTATGAAGCAATTTGAAGTGTGCAACATAAAACAGCGCACCTGTTGACAATTGGAGGAAGTACACATTTAAAATCCGTACAATACAAACTGTAACGGATTATATTGCAAGCAGCTTTAGAAACAAGAGTAATTTAAAAATGAGTATGAACAATACACGGACTGGCAAAAAGGATAAGTATCAGCACATACAAGTGTCTGTTCGTGTTAGGTAAGTGAAGATACAAATATTTCCAAATTTCAATACATAAATATGCTTTATGAAGAGGAGTACATCTTTTGACAAGTAAAAAAACCTACTTCATCACTCTTTGCAGAAAGTGATATATTTTACTGTGTGATCACTATGAAGAATAGTTAATTTTGTACTCCTCCTATATGAAGTTATCTATAAAGTATTAATTACTTATAAGGGTGTTCCAGATTAAAACTGACATACTTTGCCGTCTTGTTTGGAAAGTCATCTGGGTAAAAAATGTTTCACACATAATGAGTTGATTCATCTTCGTTTATAATATATGAAAGGAAAAGTAATATAAAGTACAGGTACTTAATTTTTTAAGATAATCATTTATTTGCAACTACGTTTTACAGTTATTTATACTGGTTAAACTAATTTAAACATATTGCTCAAAATAATCACATCTTTATTACATGCATGCAACTACGTAAATAGCTATAAATAGTAATAAATTTTGCAATAGAAATAACTGTAAAACAGAATTGCAAATAAATAATTATATTTGAAACTTAAGTACCTGTGGTTTATATTATTTTTCTTTTCATATTGCGAAAACAGAGATGAATGGACCTATGATATATATAACATTTTTTACTCAGAATGACCTTCCAAACATGTTGGCAAAGTTTATCAATTTAGATGTGAAACATCCTGTATAAATTAATATTTTTATTTCTCTTGACAGGCCTATAAATAACATAGAGAGGAACAGTAAATCCAAAGATATAGTAGAAATACCTAATGATAAAGAGTTGATTGTACATGAACGTCCACAGGATAAATATTCAAAGAAATTTAAGTTTGATAATGTATTTGGACCTTCTTCAAAACAGGTATTTGCACATTACTATAGATGAATAAACTACATAAGAGTTCATAATTTAATTTAAAAATTATCATACATCTTATAAATTGTAGAAAGGTAAAAAAGTAGCATAATATATTTTTAATTGGTAGATCGATGTATACAATGCTGTTGTTAGTCCTTTGTTGGAACAAGTTTTGGCTGGATATAATTGTACAGTATTGGCATATGGACAGACTGGTACAGGGAAAACTTTCACGATGGAAGGAATCAACAATGATTCAACTTTGCATTGGCGAAGTGTAAAATATTTAATTACTTAAAATGGAGGCAAACTATTATACATATGTATCACATTTGTATTTATTATAGAATAGTTTATTAATGTTATTGAAAGCATAAAAGAACTTATTTTTCATACATATGGAGTCACAATAGAGCCATACCTGTTTTTAATTTGAGTTGGCGGATAATATTTAAAGATATTTATTCCAAAAAGTCAATAAAAAACATTCAGGATACAGGAAAAGGAATATCCTCTCTATTATTATTTCTTTATTCTTTTTTAAATGTAACATGTATGATAAATATTGATAGTTTGCATTCATCAGAATACCAAAAAATTAGAAGGACTATTAATATTTCTACAGAATTATGTAATGTACAGGATTCAACTGCAGGCATAATTCCGCGTTCTTTAAGTCATTTATTCGATGAGTTGCAATCATCAGAATCGCCAGAGTATAGAATCAGAGTTAGTTTTCTAGAACTCTATAACGAAGAATTATTTGACTTGTTATCACCTAATGATGATGGATCTAAAATAAGGTAAGCATAAAGTATGTACAGTAATTTTTTCCAAATCACTGAAAACAAAATTTGAGTAATGGGCTTATCTTTGACAAACTGAATGCATGAGTTCCACAAATTTCAGAAAATAGTGTAGGGATAAAGATATGCAATTTAGAAAACTTCAAAGACATGTTATTTTAGAGTGATTACTGTTACTTATACAGGGTAGTCTAAGTTTTAGTAGTCAAACTTTGTCAGTATTTTCTATAGGTACAACTAAAACAAAGTATTACCTAAATATACAACGTTTAAAGTTCTGACAAAAATATGAAGTATGTGTTTGTCAATAATTAATCAAGAGTCAGTAGTCAGTAGTTAGTAGTATATAACTGACAAAGTACAGCTGCTAAAATCTATTGAATAGAATTAAACAAAAACTTGCTAAACAGATTATACGAAGACACATCAAAAAAAGGTGCAGTGATTATAAATGGATTAGAAGAAGTAACAATACATAGTAAAGGTGAAGTATATAAAATTCTTGAAAAGGGTTTGGAGAGAAGAAGAACTGCTGCAACACTCATGAATGCTCAATCAAGGTAGTTAAATTTAATAATATCAAATCTAATTTTTACTTGTATATTACAAACTTAGACTTTTATTATCTTAAGTATATAATCATTAGAATTAATATGTAATTGTTTACAGCCGCTCTCATACATTATTTTCAATCACTGTACATACGAAGGAAAATACTGTTGAGGGAGAAGAGGTCTTAAAAACAGGAAAGTTAAATTTGGTAGATCTAGCAGGGAGTGAAAATGTTGGGAGGTCTGGTGCTGTTGATAGAAGAGCACGAGAAGCTGGTAGCGTTAACCAATCGTTATTAACTCTTGGCAGAGTTATAACAGCTCTTGTTGAAAGAGCTCCTCATATACCTTACAGGTAGTAAAAGCATTTTATTTGTGCATTACGAGAAAAATATTTTATTTCATATTCTTGTGTTATGCTTTGCAGAGAATCCAAACTTACAAGACTGCTACAAGAATCTTTAGGGGGTTGTACAAAAACATCAATCATTGCAACTGTATCTCCTGCTAGTATTAATCTTGAAGAAACACTATCTACATTAGATTATGCTCATCGTGCAAAGAATATTACTAATCGTCCAGAAATAAATCAAAAACTTTCAAAGAAAGAATTCCTTAAACAATATACAGAAGAAATTGAACGATTGCGAAAAGATTTATTAGCAACACGTGAAAGAAATGGTGTTTACCTTGCAACTGATAATTACAATGAAATGCAAGCAATAATTGCTCAGCAAAGTAAAGAAATAGAAGAAAAAATTAATAACATAAAAGCATTGGAGAAAAACATGCAAGATAAAGAGGTAAATTTTTTATTAATAACTATTTTATCAATGTGACTATCTATGAATTGTCAGGCTTTCTGTTTTAGAAAGTATATCAAGAACTTAAATTACAAAATTTAACTCAAGAAAAGGAATTAAATGATGTTAAAGTTAAATTAAATAGTCTTATAGAATCTTTAAATATGACAAACTATCGACTGAAAGTAACAACACAAGAGCGGGACGAAAAAAAATATTTAGTAGAAAAACATGTTCGTACCGAGACAGCTTTACTGTCTCAAGCTCAAACTCTGCTGAGTATTGCGGATATAGCAGCCGCAGATTCGCATAAATTACACGATAAAATTAATCGTAAAACGTAAGTTATATATGTGTATATCTTTTCATGCACTCGTGAATGCAGTACATGAATTTTCATGTACTCATGTATAATCTTTTTCTAGTGAAGCAGAACGAACATTTGAAACTCTTGGTAATCAGTTTAAAAATAATATTAATGAATGTCTACAGGGCATTCAGAAAAGTATTGCTAAGTATGAACAAAACGTGGAAAACTTTTGCACTTCCCTGAAAAGTAATATTGGTAATATAAATTCTGGCATAGAATATGAATATTTTGAGATATTGTTTCTTAATTTCTTCATAAAAGTAAAAGGTACTTTGATTTCTATTAGGTACAGAAGTCGTTACTAAATGTAATAATATTGATACAGAGGTACATGAAACTTCAAAACATCTTAGTGATCAATATTCAACATGTGCCAGTAATGTAACAAAAAAAATGAATGATCGCGTGCGTATTTATCAAACTGTATTAAAACAATGTTTTCATTCGTTGAAAACTTTAACTATTTGAATTTCTATAAATATTTCAGCATTTACATTATCAAAATTGGATAAAAGATGAAATAAAAAATGCTGCCAGTACAGTGGAATTCAGAACTGAATTTTTGAATGCTGTTTCTATGAAATTAGCTGAAAGTGTTAATACCATAATTCAGAATAGAATAGCGGAGGACTTAAAACTCGTACAAAACAGCATATCTAAAAAATTAAAAGCGGCTTCAATTCAGACATGTGAAATGATAGATTCTGCTTGTAAAAATGAAGTGGAAGCGAGTAATAGGCTAAGAAAAAAAGTTGAGAATATTAAAACAAGCATAGAGGAGCTTCGTAAAAAGCAAGAATATACAGAGAAACAACGTTTGTTTGCTGAGGTATCGATAAAAAATGTTTTACATGTGTATAATCTTCACATTATGTTGTTAATTTCCACTATTAATTAACCCTGTATTATTTTTTCAGACGATGGAAAATGTGTATTCTGAGTTTCATCGTTTGAAGGAAAGTCGACAAAAGCATTACGCCACAGTCGCTGACAAATGTGATAATATCGATAAAATATGTAATAAAATAGAGAATCAGTCAATGCATACTTCCAATACTATTGTTAAAATGAAAAATGATTTAAAAGAACAAATAAAAAATAAGGTAGAACGGATTGACAATACCGTTATTGTTGGAACACAGAAGGTAAGAAAAACACTTTTATCAATAATTGTAATTTTTGTAGAATTCTTTAAAAAATTATTTTTATGTTATTTTAAAAATAGATTGAAGATACAGTAAATAGGACTGCGGAAGAAGGAAAGATTTTATCGAGTAAATTGGAAACAAATATAAATACAAACTGTGATGAATTAAAACAATATCAAAATCTTGTTGAATGCAATCTTAAAGAAGTTCAACGAAAAATGGATATTGATAAAAATGAATACCTACTAGCAATCAATGTATATTTACAGATAATTTAAATCTAATTAATAACGTTTAAAAGTATTTTTTATTTAAAAATCTTGTTTTTATAGCACATGCAAAAGACAATTGAAGATACAAGTAAAAATCATATGATGATCGTGGAAGATCAAAAAGTTAAAACGTGTAATGCTCTTAAAGAAATAACTGAGAAATTAGAAAGTAAAACTTCTGAGACAAATTCAAGAAGCAATATCGTTATTGAACAATTACATGAAACGACAGATGAAATAAACAAATTCTTTGAAGAAGATGTACAACGTGATATGCCGACTGGTAGTATATACATATAACATACAAATTAAAAAACAAATATAAATTGTGTAATTTTCCATATTAATTTCAGGAACAACACCTGCTAGGAAAGAATTTTCTTATCCTCGTCAGTTCACAGTAACATCGCCACACGACCGAATTCTTCAAAGGTTTAGGGAAAGCAGGAAGCTCGTTGAAACATCAGAAGACGAAGTAATTATAATATTCATCATTATTGTAACTGTTCTATTATTTTTCTTATAACAGAAACCTTTAAGTTTTCTTAAAATTACATTAAAAATTAGAAATTAAAAATTAGAAATGATTTGGATGAAACTTTCTCTAACATATGTATATTCACATTTGCAGGATGGTACATTATTAAATGCTGAAATGACAATGAAACAAGTTGGAAATTTAACTGCCTTATCTGATACCAGTTTTGCATTATCTCTAGCTGATCATACAATACTTTCATCTACTTTAAATACTGATTCAGTAGCAAAACATATGAATTCACAAAATTCTGTTGATTCTGATACTGTAACATCTTTGAGTAAGTCTTGTTTCATCTGCATTAGATAAGGATAAAAATTTTAATCAATAGTAAATTTGTTATTTTTACTTAAATTCGTTACAGATCAGTCGTAAGGAGTACAATGACTTCTTCGATCTCGAAAAAGCAAAAGATGGGTATACAAGAGCAAAAAATTGGAAAAACTAAAACATGTTTTATGTGCTTGTTACTATAGGTACCCTTTTCAGTGTTCTATTGAATTTAATACATGATTTAGCTTTAAATGTGGAAATAATATTGTATACATTTTTAATACAATACAATGTACTATGAAAAGTGTATTTATAAATTGGCATATTTGTATTAGTTTTGATTGTCATGTATGTAGAGTGTGTGGCTATAGGTGAACAATAGTTTAAAAGATGGTTTTAAATGTAAAAATAAGACGAAAATTAAGAATAGCGTAATTGCTATTGAGCCTTCATTTTTTAATAATATATAAACGTTTAAAGGCGAATTGTATAATTTTCAAATGCGTATACCTAATTAACAAATGAGGATTCAACTACACGATTTACTCAGAGCTGACTGACATTTATCTTCGTTTTTTACGGTAAAAGTTCTAATTGACACAATTGACTTTAAAATTAATTTCATTTTAAGTAGTTGCTAATTTTCATTTTAAAGTCAAGGAATCTTTAAAGCTTCCTTGCTCTTTCTATCTAGTAACATACAAGAAATTCTTTAGAGATATCCTCTACTGAATTTTGTTATATCATTTTATAGAACAGTCAGTTTATACTACTATTAAATGATCTATTATGATTAGATTATTTTTTCATTGTCAGTATTTTTAATTCTACAGACCAGAAATATTACTTTCTCATTTAAAAACTTGCTTCTCGCGCATGGACCAAAAAGCGACATCTAACGGTAACATTTATAAACTGATCTTAAATATATGAGATGCAAACTTATTGACTCCTTTATTATTATCAAAACCATTCGAAAAGATGAATTCCAGAATTCACAAAATTAATTAAATAAAGAAACAACCGTTCGTATCTAGCTGCTCCTTAACTTACTGTTAGAAAAATAGGGACTTTAAGATTTTTTAAATATCTCCATTTAGCCAATAAGAATATGATAATTCTGTATCCAAAAGTCACCAGAATGAGTTGGTTTTCCTAGAGACCGAGATGAATCTCGTATACTTTCTCTCGTAACACAGTAATTTTCTCTGTTAACGGAAACGGAATACTTCGATTTATAAACCTTTTTCTGTTACGATTATCTTAATTGTCGAAGGTAATACGATAAGAATTTTTAAAAAAATTTAACATTCGTAGAAACAAATATTTTTAAATGTAATAAGTCGACGTTTCGTGTTCGTTAAAACCGCAAGCATGGTGTTCTCGTCGGTGTGATTAAAACCACGTGTTTGGAGAATCCAATCGTTATTATATGAAACATGATTTAACGTAAGCATTATATTAAAATGAGATATATGTATGTGTGTTAATAGTATTTCCTTGAAATAATTTCTTTTTTCATAGCGGGGATCGTTACTGTAAATGACCGGCAACTGCAAGAACCGATCAAAGAACAAAGATCTTCGCCACCATCTCGAAGAGGCATGCTGAAGCAGAATGACGGAATTCGTGGACGGATGGGTATTAGCGCACACATTGGGAGAAGGCGCTTACGGCGAGTATGTCGCACATTTTTCATTTTTATGTCCGTTTCAACAAAAAATATTTTTCATAAAAAAATACAATACTAGCTGGTACAATTTTTTTTTAAATTCATAGCTTGATTGTTCAACTCCTTTTGAATATGAATGATTCTTTTCAGAGTAAAGTTAGTTATAAATAAATCTTTGGGAGAAGTTGTTGCTATGAAAATGATAGATTTAGAAAAGCATCCAGATGCTCGTCAAACTGTTCAAAAAGAAACTACAATTCATCGGATGCTATCTAATCCCAATATTATACAGTATTATGGAAAACGTAGTGAGCCAAATGTGGAATATATATTTTTGGAATACGCTTCTGGGGGAGAACTTTTTGATAGAATCGGTAAGTTATAATATTATTACTTGATGATTGATCTTTGAAGTATATATCATTAATTAAAATCTTTTTAATTAAAACAGAGCCTGACATTGGCATGCCAACATGGGAAGCACAGAAGTATTTTAGGCAATTAATTTCTGCTGTAGAATATCTTCACAGTAAAGGTGTTGCACACAGAGATTTGAAACCAGAAAATTTATTATTAGATGAAAATGATAATCTAAAAGTTTCTGATTTTGGTCTGGCAACAATATACCGTTTACAAGGTAAAGAGCGTTTACTAGAAAGGAGATGTGGAACACTGCCATATGTCGCTCCAGAAGTATTATTGTACCGTTACCATGCTGAACCTGCTGATATATGGTCTTGTGGTATAATTCTTGTGGCTTTGTTAGCTGGAGGTAATAATCTTAATAGAAACATATATAAATATTGGCTGTTTTACTTATATTTTTATATAACTTGGCTTTGTCTAACTGACAAATTTAAATAAATAATAAAGCATAGATTAGGAATATTGAAATTATAAATTTAACTAAATAAATTCATAAATATTCAGAGTAATTCTAGAAATTAGTAATATTATGAATTGATCTTTGCACCTTGTGTAAAGCACAGATGTTTGCAATTATTAGTTTGATGATTTAGGTCTCTAATGCATAACTTGCATTTCTTAGTATTTAACTGGTCCATGTCTAAACTGTAGAACTGCCTTGGGATCAGTCCTTGGCAGAATGTCCAGAATATAGGGCATGGATAGAGGGGAAGTACATGTCTCTTACACCATGGAAAAAGTTGGATAATTCTGCATTATCTTTCATTAAAAATATTCTTACACATTCACCATCATCCAGATATACCATACAGGATATTAAGCAACACAGATGGTTCATGAAGAAATTTCAAAAAGGTAATGTATCAGTTCTTGCATGTAGCATTATTATTCTCATATGTTTGCATGTATAGCAGCTTTTGAAAAATCCTTGGAAATAAGATCAAATAAGTATTTACTTAGTCAGGTACTGAGTGACTCTGAGTACGTATTAAATTACTCAAAGCAGCTTAGTATCTAACTGAGTGGATATTATAAGCAACAATTTCTAATACATTTGTAAGTATCTAATATATTTTCTTTTCCATTTACCATCAAGCAGTGAAACAGAAAATATAAAAATATAATCAAAATTAATATTTTTCAAGATTATCAAAGCTTTTGCCTTTACTTTGGTAATACAGCTCTATGATTTTAATTAAGGATCATAAAGCTAGATTACCAAAGCAAAGAGCACTGGCGTGTACAACCAACTGAAGTTTTTTACCTTCAAAGTGAGAATTAATTCAATATTTTTACATTTATTATTTTATTCTCACTTTATTGCAATGTAACTTAACTTTCTAGCATCTATTTTATACAACAAAACCAGTTTTTTAATGAGATTTTTAACAATTTTTCATCATAGCTGGAAGTGTAGAAGGATGCATTCGACCTGATGAAACAGATTCAAGGCAGATGTTAGAGGATGAAAACTTAACAAGATTCGGTTTATCTCAACCTGAATTACTTGGAATAGATAATAATAGTATGACACAATTTGGTCTGGAAGAGAGACCTAAATTCTCATTCTCACAGCCAGCCCATATAGAGGATTTATTATTATGCACACAAATACAAAATAAACAGTTTACACAACCAAGCCAGGTAATACAATTTCTTGAGAATTTCTGTGATATTGTTAATACTTATGTACACATATTTGCAATTTGTTTTTACATTTACAGCAAAATACTTTCCAACGGTTGGTACGGCGAATGACAAGATTTTTCGTTAAAACAGAATTACAAACAACTATAAAGAGATTAGTAAATTGTTTGAAACATGAAAATTATACCTATCGTATCAATGATTGTAGCTCAGTAAGTAACAAAAAAGCGTTTGTTGTTCTTACTCTATATAGCAAGTTTCTAACGATAAAATCATTTCTTATAGATCACCATACAAGGTACGGACAGAAGAAAAATGCCTTTAGTTTTCAAAGCGAATATTGTTGAAATGGATGGAAAAATACTGGTTGATTTTCGATTGTCCAAAGGCTGTGGCATAGAATTTAAACGAAAATTTGTAAAAATAAAATCTATGTTAGAAGATATTATATTAAAGGGTCCTGTTACATGGCCAATCGCTGTTGCGACTGACTGTATGCCATGATGAGACGGTATAAGATTTAATTTCCAATAAATTTTTTTCTTTTTTTTGTTTTTAATAAAAGAAGGTACATTCCGTATTTTCTTATCAATATGTTTATTATAATACGTATTACCAGTGAATTGAGTGTATACAGTTATTAATGATGAAGTACCTGATTTATTCAATAAACGAAAATATGAAACTACTATATTCCACGTGTCTTATTTACGTAGCAGTAATCAATAATTTTGAAACATAGAATTATAGTTGACAAAAAATTTCGTATTAATCATATGACCATACCCTAACCTTAACTAGCGATATGTTTCCAAAATGTTCGTTATACTACAGGCAATAGTAGTTGCAATAACTGCTATAACAGTATTTATATTTTCTAATTACCTTACCTGCAGTCACTACTTTGATATTTATAGGTGTCAATTTTATAATGAAATCAATGATTCGAAAGTGTACGACTACATCATTGGTAGGTTATACTTTACGATCAATTTTTACGTATGAATATGTATATACTTATAATATATGTATGTAATATGTAAATTTTATGAAAAAATTGAAAGTATAACCGTTTCTTACATAGTTGGAGGCGGTAGTGCAGGTGCAATTTTATCTGCAAGACTAGCCGAGTACAACAATGATGTATTATTGTTGGAAGCTGGTGGAAATGCACCACCTTTTCTGGATATTCCACTCTTAGCTCCTTTAATTCAGAATAGTCCATATGACTGGCAATATACTACAGTGCCTCAACAAAATGCTTGCAAGGGTTTAATTAATAATGTAATCTATTTTGTTTACTATAAAATACTGGACATATAAATTTATTATTAAAAATATTGTAGCAAAGCAGATGGCCAATGGGCAAAATTCTTGGTGGAACCAGTCGTCTCAATTATATGCTTTATGTACGAGGACATCCTTCTGATTACTCTGAATACTTTCCAGATTTCACTGGTACAATAATAAAGTATTAGTTTATCGTTGTCTTATATGTTACATTGTTAATAAAATCTTACATTTTTAGAACCTACGCAACAAAACGGTGGACCAATACCTGTAAGGGAAGCAAATTGGAATTCTGATCTTACTGATGTAATTTTAAAAGGATTAGAAGAACTGCATCAACATATTGGTGACATTAATAAGAATTTAAAAAATGGTAATTTAATTAAACATAGCAAATATTACATAGCAATATTACAAATAATTTCATTTATGTTAGGATTCATGAAAGCTCAATTATCAGTGGAAGATGGAAAACGTTGGAGTACAGATAGATTACTACATGAAAATTTTAAAAATAAGTTAACTACTATTACTCATGCTTATGTTGAAAAGGTATATTGAATGAGGAATTCAGATTGATCTTTAAACAACAAATCAGTTATTTAATATCTAGTTATGAATAGGTGTTAATGGAGTTAAAGAAAGCAGTGGGAGTACAATTTTTTGTATCAAATAAAAGATTTAAAGCAATTGCAAAGAAAGGTGTCATCTTGAGTGCTGGCGCGATTGGTACTCCGAAAATATTAATGTTATCAGGTATTGGACCAAGAAAACATTTAGAAGATTTAAAAGTAAATTTAATTTTATGTCATAAACAATCATTTCTAGGTACATGTTAGACTACATTATTTATAATAATCTATTTATTATTTAGATAAATGTAATCAGTGATTTACCAGTTGGTCAACATTTAGTAGACCATGTGCTTACTGGACTTGACTTAGTTCTACTAAACACAAGTATGGGTTTAAGTATGATTGATACTCTTAATCCTATATCAGCAATGAATTATTTTCTTTTTGGAAAAGGTAAAGTGTTCTCTTCAGTTAAAATATTGTACATAAATATTTATAATATATTACATTTTTGTCCATATTTTATACAATTTAGGTCCTTGGACATCTGCAGGAGTTGAAGTCTTAGGAACACTTCACAGTTCTTTCCAACAAACTAAATCAAATGTACCAGATCTACAAATAATGGTGATGCCACTTGGATTGTCAAAAGATAATGGTATTGTTTTAAAAAAAGCTCTGGGAATTTCTAATAAGGTGCATTGCAATTATTCAAGTTTTGTCAAGTATTTATTTATATATGTAAGTATTAATTTTTGATATCCTATTTTATAGGTTTATAACAAATATTTTGCTCCTATATCATGTAATAATACAATAACAATTGCTCCCGTTCTACTACATCCAAAAAGTAAGGGAGAAGTTAAATTAACTAGTAACAACCCTTTTGATCCGCCGCTAATTGATCCAAAATATTTATCAAATAGGGATGACATTGCAACTCTCATTGATGGTATCGTGATTGACTAATGTTTATGTCATAAAATATATGACCTTTTTTATGATCAAATTGCACAATTGTTACGCATTTTAGGACTACAATTTGTAAAAAAATTAGTTGAAACAGATGCCATGAAAAATGTTGGTGCATCTATTTACAAAGAACATTTTCCTGGTTGCGAAAATGAAATATTTGATAGTACGAAGTATTGGGAATGTTATGTACAACATTTGACTTTAACTTCTTATCATCCCGCTAGTACATGTCGTATGGGTGATGTTGTTGATCAAACATTTAGGTAATAATAGTTTTTGGGATAAACTCTCTTTCTTCCTTTTCTTATGTAAATTATTTCTTACAGAGTTTATGGTACAACAAATTTATACATTGTCGATGCGTCTATACTTCCGTCGTTACCAAGTGGTAATATCAATGCTGCAGTTATAATGCTAGCCGAAAAAGCTGCACGTATGTTCAAACAAAATACAAAAATTCGGATAAATAATCAAAAATGTTACAAGCCAAATAACTACTATTATATGTTTGATGGTTACTGCAGCACATAAATCCAAAAGTTTGATCACTGAATGTTAATTTTGGAATTAATTGACCCTTAAAATAAAAAAGAGCATACTGCATTTAGATATACACTTTTATAAAGAACTTGAAAGTTCAAAAGATAAAATATAAGATTACATGTTAAACTTATTCTCTATCTTCTTAATTGAAAATTTTTTAAACTGAAATAATATATTGAGATGTAAATATCTATAATTTTGAAAAAGCATGTATTATTAAATTTATATGGAAAGAAACTCTTGTAATAGTAAAAACTAATATACACATTTTACTTATTTACATGATATAGAATATTAACGATAGTTATGTCTATTACTCCTATGATCTCGTCTAAAATAATTATGTGATTTATAATTATCACGACTGCTCCTAGACTTGTGATCTTTTGAATAACTATTATGTTTACTATGTTCTCTTTCGTAAGGATGCATTCTCCTAGATCTTTTATCATCCTTATGAGAGTGATTATCTATTTGATTAGAATGAGTATTGACTTGTGGTAACATGTGCATTCCAAAGATATCTAATTTTAAATGAGGCCCTTCATTCGTTATCAACATCTGTTGGCCTAACTGAAGCATATGATTAAAATTAAGAGAATGATCCTGCGTGTTTGTTATCTGTGGTAACTCTGCATTGTTCCTGGTACTAATTTGTATAGGTCGATTGAATAATGTTGTACCATCAAATAGACTCAAGGCATATGATACTGAATTAATATGTTTATATGTTACAAATCCAAACGTTCTTTGCCTGCCATCGCGATCTTTAGGAATAGAAACTCTTTGCACAGGGCCGCCCTATAACATTGCACAAAATATATCCATGAAGAAACGTATCAAGTATTAAAATAGACGTTCGAAAAACAAAACTGTTTAATCAATTTAGTAAAATACATGAAAAAACAACCAATGCAGAGACAAAAACATTCTCGAACTATAACCGCAAATTTGATATTCGTACAAAAAATAAGTACGATCATATACTTGTAATGTTAGATTTAAATTTATATTGATTCTTTTGAAAATTACAAATTATTTAATAAAACAATAATTTTATAGTGATTAACTATTAAATTTGTTTCTTTGATGCTTGTTTACGCATCTGTATGAGTACACAAACCTGTAAGAATAATTCATAGAGGATTTCTTCCGTTACTTTCTCGCTCAAATTCCCACACCAAATTGTACGCGAATCGTCATCCATCATGCTATGTAATATGATAGACAATAAATTTTTAAACTTCAATAAAACTACCAAAATACTAATTTTAATAAACAATTGAGTTTCAGCAAGTACGCAAGAAACGACATCACATTCCGATTGTAATCCTTGCAATTGACACTAGAGAGCATTGAAACACAAGCAGATGGAAGGAATACGTGAAAGTCAATTCAAATTGACTTCATTGTTTATGGTTATACTCCAAGAAAACAAATTGGCGGTATATATGTATGTATTTACGTTGTTGAGTAATTTGGACTAATGTAAAGAGTAACGTGGCTAAAAGGAGTATTTGCATTTCTATTTTTTTATTAATATAACGAGCGTTCGTCGAAAATCTATGTTTATAAGAAAAAATAAATATTTAATAATGTATACTATACAATTAAATTTATTAGATTGACGTTTTGCTTTCATTTATGCAAAAAATTATTAATTGCACTATTGTGTTATCAATAAAATTGAAACGTTGAGAAAATTTATTTCTAAAAGTACAACGATAAATATCTGCGATGTCTACGCGAGCAAATAAATGTTTGGAACATCAAATAGTTGCACTTCTGGATGAACAATCTGATTCTGATACACAAAAAGATGAGACTGTTGTGAACAAAGTACAAATAAGAAAGTCAACTAAGTCACAGAACAGAGGAACGACTTTTGTTAATGTAGATTCAGATGAAGAAAATATAGTTAGGAATAGTAAGTATCAGCTGCCAAAAAAGAATTCATTTAAAGATGAGAAAGTTTCACTTAGAATTAAATTGAGGCGATCTACGGAACAAAGTTTATACAAAATTGATACAGATTCAGAATGTGAAAAACCTATGCGTAAATCACGTAGTCGATTATTAAAACAAAGAAAGAAAAGTCACTCTGAAGTAGAAAGTGAAGAGTCCACAGATAAAGATAGTGCTGGAAAAATCAAAATAAACGATAAAGAGAAAGCAGAACAAACAGAAAAAGGTAATGGAGAACTGACTAGAACTAGGATCAGAAAACCACCTTTAAGATTTTCTTCATATCATTGCACAACAATTCCTTCCTTAAATCACTCAAACAATTCTATAAATTCTCCAAGTTTGAGAAGTAGAAAAAATATTAATTATAATGAAGATAAATTATTTATAAATTCTGTAATTACTAATGTAAAAGCAATAAAGACACAGCAGAAAGAAAATAAGGATATAAACGTACATACTGTTAAGGGTGACTCTGAGCCTAAAACACCAGAATCTAGTATAAAAAATATTAAACGAAACCGTATTCCTTCTATGAAGGATACTGAAAATGATAGTGGTACAGATTCTAAAGCAGTTAAAGTTAAATCAATGAAAATATCTAATAACAAATTAATTGATTCACCAAAAGCAAAGAATATAGTACAAAAACAAGATTTATCAAATACTACTCCTGTTAAAATGAATAAGCAACTAATAAAAATAGCCAATAACAAATTAATTAATTCACCAAAAGCAAAGAATGCATTACAGGAACAAGATGTATCAAATGGTACATCTGTTAAAATGAATAAACAAAAAAGAGCACTTTCTGAAAGCGTACAAAAGGATGTTCCACTTGCTAATAAAAATAAGGATGGCATTGAAGAAGATTGTTTAGTTGATATGTATAAGGATATTAAAATTTCATCTCCAACTACAAATACACCTATCAAAAAGGATAAACAGAAAATAAATTCTGAAACTGCAGAGAAAAATATCCAAGATGTTGATCACAATGATAGTAATGATGAAGAGTTTTTGGCTGACATGTACAAACGTATTAAAATTTCATCTGCAAAGAAAAATACACCACAAAGGCGGAATAATACACGAAAGAGCATACATTTACGGCTAGAAGAAACTCTTTTGAGTACTCCGAAATCACGTTTAACAAAACGCAATTTTACACCGTCCATGGGAAAAAGACATAGCACTCTATTAAAACCAGCTACGCCGTTACAAGAAGCTAGATCTAGATTACACGTTAGTGCAGTACCAAAATCTTTGCCTTGTAGGGAAGAAGAGTTCAACACCATCTTTACATTTCTTAACAAAAGATTGGAAGATAAAAGTGGAGGGTAAGTTAAGAAAGATTATTGTTTATAGAACACAGTTGATAACTTAATATTTTTTGTAGATGCATATATATAAGTGGTGTACCAGGAACAGGTAAAACTGCAACTGTGAACGAAGCAGTAAAATGTTTGCAAAAGTTGATAATGAAAGGTCAACTAGAAGATTTCAATTACGTTGCCATTAATGGTATGAAGATAACTGAGCCTAGACAGTCTTATGTACAAATTTTAAAGCAATTGGATGGCAAAACATTTACATGGGAGCAAGCGTATCGCATACTCGAAAAAAGATTTCATACAGCCAATTCTAAAATGACACTACTTCTTGTAGATGAAGTAAAATTTTTGTTTAATTTTAAAATTAATTCTACTAACGCTGATATTAATTGTAGTAACTTCAAAAATTTTAATTATTATAGCTCGACTTTTTGTGTACAAAACGCCAAGATGTTGTCTACAACTTATTAGATTGGCCAACAAAGGCAATGTCCAAATTAGTTGTGGTTACTATAGCCAACACCATGGATTTACCAGAAAGAGTCCTAATGGGTCGTGTTACGTCCCGTTTGGGTCTTACACGCTTAACTTTTCAACCATACAATTATAAACAGCTACAGGAAATAGTAATGTCCAGACTAAAGGATTTCGATGGCTTCAGAAGCGAAGCTGTACAACTTGTTGCACGGTACCACAACTGTTACATATTAATTTTTTATGAGTATACAACTTATAAATATTTATCAAAGCAATTCCATCGTAGGAAAGTTTCCGCTGTATCTGGAGATGCGAGACGAGCTTTGGACATATGTCGCCGCGCGATGGAAATTGCAGAATCACGGAACGCTGAAATGATATCTTTACAAGATGTAGCTGAAGCTGTATCCGAAATGATTGCGTCTGCAAAGGTGCAGGCGATAAAACATTGTTCGAAAATGGAACAAATATTTCTACAAGCAGTATCAGCGGAAGTCACGCGAACCTCCATCGAGGAAGTGTATTTTATAGATGCGTACAGACAGCTCGAATCGCTGTGCTCTTTTGAGGGTACGTTGCCAGTTTGCTTTACTATTTGACATTGTTCTGATCTATCTTAATTTTTTAATCGAATAAATTTGAAAACTTTAAATTTCTTCCTGCAGGCATAAAAGTGCCCACTGTAACGGAAATACTAGCCGTTTGCGGAAGATTAGGTGCAAGCAGATTGTTAATATGCGAACACTCGCGAAGTGACATATACCAGAAAATTTTATTAAACGTCTCCACCGATGACATTCACTACGCGACTCAGGAGTTAGATTTAAGTACAAGATAGTAGAAAATATACATTTTGATACATGTTCGTACGTGCCTTCGAAAGTGACTTATTACCCTCACGAATCATTAATCATTTGATCGTGATATCTGTTGATGAATTTTGTAATGTAATTTATTTATTAATTAAATTTTATATTTTAACAATTATGCAACGGTGACTTATTTGACTCGCGAAATCCAACCACAGATAAGCTATAATACTCATGATCTATACATCTACAATGTAGTAAATTACGTAATTCAAGGATTTCAAACACCAATTTTGTGCACTATTAATAAACAATCGATGAGCGTGCTCTCGGTAGACGGGAAGTGTCAGAATTGAGAACGCGTGTATGCACATTATGGGTTACGATGAGATTGAGGAAAAGATTCTTGAACTCCATAGTGAACAAAAATGGAAGGACATTGCTGAATTAGATTGTAATTTAAATAAATCTGCAAAGTGTCGATTATTCTGGGTGTTACCAACCATTAATGACTTACAGTGGATGAAAAAGATAATTGACGAGCATAATGTGGTTGGATTAGCGAGTATAGGATGCGGATGTGGATTATTCGAATGGTTATTTCAAAAGTATTCTGGTAAGTGATGAAATTGCCAAAGAATTTAATTTTTATTCGCGATAAAATGCAAGTAAAGCGTCATTAATGAAACGTGTCTCGTAATTCTTCTTTTTTTTATACTGATGGTAGTATTAACAATACTCCTTATTTTGGATTATGAAGTTAATTCATATCTTATATGGGATTAATACTTTTTTAAGGTTTGGATGTGATTGGCATAGAATTAGATCGATCGTGGTGGTGCAGCAAATATTCTCCACCATTGTTTATAGAGAACATGGTCTTTGCCAACGAAAATAACATGCAAAACATTAATATATCGGAAAATTATGCTCTCCTGTTTTGCTACTTTAATAACGCGTTAGCGTTTTGCGATTATATCGAAAATTATAAGGGGAAGCTTGTCTTTGTCATTGGGCCTAAGGAAGGTCAAAGTCGTTGGACAGATCCGATGCCTTTTGATAAAAAGTTTCACGAACTCGGTTGGAAATTACTAAACAAGACAGAAATTGAACGATCTAGCGATTACATTACGGTTTACGGTAGATGAGAGCGACAATTTTTACATGGAACAAACTCAACTAATTTAACGTTTGGTATTGTTTTTCAATTTTTTAAAAATTATACCAAGGGGAATATAATAGAGAATCAGAATCTTTTTGCTTTACCTTTCAGTGTGCCAGCTAGAATTTCAATTTGCAGTTGCAATATCGTCTACACAAAACAGTTTTTACACGCTGCTTTTTGAAGTTGCTACCATCGATAATCGCAATTTATTTACTTCGACTATCGAATCGACATTCGATCACTCGATACCATATCAGCTGTTCATACTACGAACGAGTATAATTTCGAGTTTCAAATGTCAATGTATCGCTGTTTGACAACAACGCCAGGTATACATCTGTATAAATATTAAATTTTTATATTACTAACTATGTCGACGAACCAGGACTATAGTTCCTTGAAGGACCAAGATGAAAAAAACAAATTAAGAGTTTATTGTACATATTGTCCTTCAAAAATGTTGAATGCAGGCGCAGCCCGGCTAGTAAATACTGAGGTGATAGTCAATTAAATTACAACAAATTTATGAACAAACAAATTTTGTTACTGACAATTTTGAAAATCATTAAACTACTTTTCGATATCGTATTATTTCAATACGCGTTTCAAGATTTTGTTATTTCAAATCTAACCTAAAAATTTGTTTACCTCGTGCATTTGCTCTGCTTATTTAGTTTTATATAAATTGATATAAAGAGAAGGAAACTATTAAGAGACTAGAACTTAAATTAATTAAAATGTTTGCTAATGTTCTAGTTTAATCTACCCTATGTGCAACGTAAGGGAGAAGGTGAAGCTGATCAACAGGAACTGATAACTGACTATTGGCTGGTGGAGGATATGTACACATTCGAAAATATTGGTGTCTCACATACAGTAGACAAAGTCAAATATTTAGCATGTGCAGACTGCGAAAGAGGTCCTGTGGGTTGGCATGATTTGTCTACAAAGAAATCATACATCGCTTTAAGTAGAGTCAAACATGAATGATTAGCAAATAAAGATATTTTTTAATTTTATGTGAGTCATGTTTTGAATTCTAATACGTAAGAAATTGCACAAAAACCAAAAGAAACATTTATGAAAAATTAGATGAACAACACATGTCTGATATTTAAATTGATAATTTAATATTTAATCACATCATTACAAACACAGTTGAATAAATCAGATAATTAATCGTCATTAAGATGTAATAATCAATAAATTACGCTTACAATTAGAAATTATTTATAATTCAGTAAATTTGGTGAAAGCTAACAATTTCTGTGTAAAATATCGATCTTTAGACGATAGTAGTTAATTGTTTCTATGTTAAAATTCAGAACTTTTGATAAAAGTCGCCTTACTTGAAGTTTAAACGAATTTGATGAAAACTAACGATTTCTGTGAAAAATATCATTCGTTTATATGAAGGTAAGTACATATTTCTATGCTAAAATTTAAAATATTTGATAAGAATCACCTAATATGGTGAAGTTTGTGTGAATTTGATGAAAAACAGGATTTCTGTATAAACTATTAACTTTCTTGTTCGGAATACAACCACAGGCGCTTAGCGCCATTCAACACTACCGCTATCGCTCGAGTGGCAGATTCGCGCTCTCATTGGCCAGTGTTTTTCATTAATAACTCGTTAACGAAGTCTTATCTAACATTTTCGCTAAGAAAAAAGTTGTTTCAAATCGCTCCTTTTAAGGAATTACAACATTTTTGTTACACCCTGTACCCTGTATAAGATAGAGTTACAAGTTCGCCTAATCTTGAACATCGAACACATTCGTTTAATAATCTGTGTCAAGATGAGTACAGAAGAAATTAAAGATTTCACAGCGCTAGGTGAATATAACACTACAATATTTATGTACAACAAAGTTTCTCAGTTTGTTATATTTATGTCTGTACATTCGTGTTATTTTATTAGTTTAATTCGTTTATTTAATTTGATAACGTGACCTACGTTGATTCATTTCCGCCTTTAATCATCTTCGTGATTAAATTGTGTTGAGATAACATATTGTTACGATTATATGTAGTTACATTGACGTTTTAATCGATAGTCTACTTGTATTAATTAATGTATTCGTTGGATTAAGTAAAATTTATGTCTTTTTTTTAATTGTCAGAATTATTTAGTTTCAGATGCTTCCAATTCACCTCAATGCACATCATTTGCAACACAATAATTTGCATATGCTTTTAACATATTACAAATTATTATTCCATATTTCTACAATCATTTAGATTCCTGTTTGTGTTATTGTGTTACTTTGTGTAATTGTGCCAACTACAAATTTATGTGAATCTGAGTGTGCATTTATTCCTCAATAATAAAAATGATAAATGTATTGTATTTAGTTAGTAACATATAGCATATTTAATTGATTATGTACTGTAACAGCTGTTTAATATTAGTAATACATAAATCTTTACATTGTTTTTAGAAGCTGACATTCAAACTTTGATAAAAGAGAGTGCAATTACTCGTGAAAATTCTTATTCACCCTATAGCAAATTTAAAGTCGGAGCTGGTGTACTTTGCAATGATGGAACCATTTTTACTGGATGCAACGTAGAAAATGCATCCTATCCTGTTTCAACATGCGCTGAAAGAGGGGCTATTTCAAAAGCAGTGTCAGAAGGAAGAAAAAAGTTCAAAGCAGTGGCAGTAGTAGCTGATACTGAGAATAGTACTTTTGTCTCTCCTTGTGGTTTTTGTAGACAAGCAATAGCTGAATTTGGTGACGTTACAGTTTATATGACAAGTTCTGATATGAAAAAAGTATTAAAAACTACAGTAGATAATTTGTTACCTCATGCCTTTCATTTAAGAAATGCACAAGTGCTGTAATAAATCTTTTCTAAAATAATATTTACTATTCTTTTTCTTTATAAATTATATTATATTCCATATCAAAAAACATACCATTAATATTGTATTATACACTTACATTTATTTGTAATGATATTTATTTAAAATTTATTTGAAATATTAATTTTTATATAAGTTTTAATGAGCATAAAGGTAATCCTTGAGGAAAAATTATTACTTGTTTTTCTAATTGTAAGTAGTTTTAATAACGACTAAGGCGACATCTTGAGACTAATTGTTGTTCTATAAAACATTTAGAATTTAACTGTTCTAGGTTATTAACTCCACTGTTTGAATTTTTTTAAATTTCAGTGCCAAAACAATTAATTGATACTTATTGTTAGCTGTTTATATTTAAAATCCGTTTATTTGTAAACTTAATCGATTTGGCGAATGAGCGATTCAATAATTCAATAACAATTTTATGTTATTTAATTTTTCGATAACGTTGTGATTAATCACTTTGGAAATAAAGAAAGGCCTTACCATTTCAGATAACTTAAGTATAAGTAGGCATATCTACTATCTAATACTATTTTGCAATATTAAAATGAAAATATTAACACTTTTTTATAAGAAATGACGAATTGTATGGATTAATGTAGTAAAAATACAAGGCCGAATACAATTTCGTCATTTTTGATTTCCGTTTTATTTTGGGCACCTAAAATCAACATTTCAATATTTTTTCATCTGTAGCTGAATATGTACTCTTTATAATGTATATGTATATTTCTAAATATTTACATAAAAAGTTCTCTTACTTATTTATATGTACAGTGTAAACATAAATCAATTTGAAAAAAAAAATTGTGAATTTGTATATTATTACAGGAAAAATAAATATTTATAACAAAATAGGCAAATTAGTTAAGACTTTTTATGCCTGAATACATTTAAGGAGATATTCCTCTTCGGAATCCAGAGGAAAAAAAATTGTTTGCTTTTTTATTGCATTTCCGAAAAGAACATCTTTGGTATCTACTTTCAAAATTATATCCCAAAATTTGCTGAAATGACAAAGTTATAATGATTTGAAGAGAACGCTGCGCACGACGCTGATATTACTGGATTTTAAACTTCAAGGGGAATAAGTGTTTAATGTTTCAAAAAATCAATTTTTTATACATAGCGACATGGACTGATATTTCAAAGGTATTTTAAAATAAATCCTGTGAAAAAGTTCGAAGTATTAGCTAAGTTATAGAATGATGTAGGTAGCTGGGAAATTAGCCCAGGGAGTTCAAACGCATTTTGTTTCAAAATCGGGTTTCTGCTATTCGAAATTATGTGGTTTCGAAGGCAGACTAATTGTATCTGGAGATATTTCAAATTTGATTTAGCTTATTACAACATTAAGAATTGTAGAACTTTGAAAATATTTAATCGAATAAAAAATCCGATAACGCTTAGTATAAAGATATTGCATTAACTGAGATAAGATAAATATAAACTAATCTTTTTGAAGGTTAGTTATGAAGCTTGTTAAACAACCTGTGTGATCAATGACCATGTAACAAATTCCAGATCCATAATTCTTAAAGTTTTATTATGTATTTAATATGATATTTCACACACAATACAAATTTAACACATATGTAGCATTTTATCTATATATATTTAAATATGTCCAACTCAATCACATTGCTACTTTTGTAGCTCTTAAACGAATAAAAAAGGTAACATATACAATTCACATACACTATTTAACGACTATGTCGTTTGATTTAATTTACATAGTTATATTAGGTGCTTCAGTTTATTTGGATTACTTATGCTTGCTCAAAGAATTATTGACATTGCCGCGCCAAGTCAGTTGTCTTAGAACTGCCGATCAGTCAACTTTAGTAACTTGTAAAGTAATTTAAGACGATATATAATACACGTTATATTAAATAAAATAGAGGCAGAAGGAAATACTCATCTTTTAAAAGGTAAATCAAATTCTAATTTAAATTAAATTAAATCAAAGAACGGAAGCCTCTCCTTGAGAGGCGTCAACAGTAGAATAAGTTCAAAGTCAAACACATTTCACGCGAATTTTAGAAGTTTTCTCAGCTATTAGTAACTCTGAAATGAAGCCTTAACCCTTAAGTGGACTTTCAGATTTCGTCTTCAACAACTGAATTATTTGATTTAACATTGTTTTTTACCAAATTGATAAATAGCAGCGTTTGAAACATAATGAGCCAATGAAGGATTACACAAATCGTTTGCCGCTTGTTAGCGATTGGGATTTAAACATTTCAAAGAGCAAGAGAGTGCGCATCACGTTCCACCTTTTCTCTCGATCTCCTGAAGCTGCCCGAAGCTGCCCGAAGTTGTCCGAACAGCTGCTCGAAGCACCGAGCTCACGGATACACCGTCCATGCGTTAGTATGCGTAGTGGAAGGGATAATTCTCAATATGTATTCGCGTCCTCAGTCTGGCAGCACAGATCAACGCCATTCTGCATGGTCCTCTACGTTGATTGAACGTGCGTTCCTTTCATTACGTTGTTCGTACAGAAGCGTCGATCGTAACGCCTCAAGATTCCTCGCCTCATAGTAATGGTATTAATATATTACGTTAGTCAGTTAAATATAGCCTAGTTCGTACGTTGGTTTTATAAATTCGAGTCGGTGCTGTGTATCAACAACGTGGACATTGTACAATCGTGATAACGCTTGTAACGATGTGGTTCATCGTCCGCGTGTTTTGCGACGTGATACCTTAGTTAAGACTTTAGATTTAAGACTATAATAAAGTTACTATTGTAAACATTGCTAAACTGGTTTTATTCCGCGTTACCGATAAGTAAAGACACGTGCTTTTCTAGCGGGTAAGGTTATGGGAGTATTCTGCCGTGACCAACACCGTGATAGCAACTATACAAGACGAGTACATGTACAGGAGAGACTGAACAAGCAATTCTTTCTTCTATCCCATGCTTTTGGGGCTCTAAAGCCCCGTTATCATTTTGATGTCACGCTCAACGTTAGCAGCTGTGCGTAAAATAAGAGTGTAGCACTGTGAGTGGTAAGAATTAAAGTTATAGCGACGTGAAATTAAATATAGGATGTGCTGATAAGTTAATAACAAATTGATATAGCATATGCAGGAAATTAATTGTTTTATGAGGTTCACATAAAATCTAAAATTTCTATTTTTTTAATTATTAAAACTTTGCTTGATTTGCTTAATCAATTATTCTCAGACGTGAATTCATAAAAAATTTTTCAAAAAATTATTTTTTATTACGTTTCTAATTAGACAATTAGAAATCTTTTGCATTCTACAGTTGAATTGATAGTATACGTGAAAGCTGTTTAGCTATCCTGTATACTCGTGTGTGACAATGGCTTTGGGAATTCTATACAAGACAACTTATACACAACTTGCCAATTTTACAATGACATTATAATCAGAATTTGGAACTAGGATCCTAGGCCTATTCTATAATGTGAAAACTTATAAACTAAAACGATGAAGTTCCCTGGCGAATGCGATATTTTTGTTCAATGTGCGATCTTTACATAGAAAATAAAGAGAAAATCAGCGAATAAATTAGAGAAGATCCAGAGAAATATACCCGTGGTCGAGAGAATCTGACCAAAAACAAGAGAGAAATGATAGATAATCGAGGGAACGAACAAAATTGATATACAAGCCTACTTATCTACTCTTACATATAAACAAAATGCACAGCCATTGGCTCGGATAGAATTGGATGATCTATCTCACAAAGAGATAGATGGAATTCAAGTTCTATCGATCACCCCTTATAAAAATCTTAAAGTTTAAACTTGAATGTAGTAAGCCAAGTTCCATCCATGCCTTCAGCTTGGGCTTTGAAGAGTAGGGAATTGCCAAGTTATCATTTCAGAAAAGAGTGGGAAACTTTGGAATATAACCAGTACTGCAACCATGAAATTGACAATCGATGATGCGAGCCCTGCTACCTTGAAAATTGGTAGGTTGCAGAGATGCGCGCTGCCTCACTCAGATCAGAAAGATACCCCGTTTCTGCCTGTATACTCACAGGAGCTATCATAGCTTAGATTTGTTTGACAGACAGACCTGCTACTGGCAGACTAATCGAAGACAGGGCGCCTGACTGAACTGGTGGGGCTTCCACCTTCGAGTGTGTTTTTTACACATCTTCGGGTGTCTGATAGCGCCTCTCCTAATACAGATCTCCAGTTGGCCACTTGCTTCTACCAAGAAAAGCAAAGGTCCACCTCGTCCAGATGAAGAACAAGTGACCGAAGAAAGAAAGCTAGAAAATAACGACTTGGTAATTGTACAGTGGTATCATAATAGACACTTGGAGGAACTAGAATCTTAAATCTAGTCATAAAGATGAAAGCCTATAAACTAAACGACACATAAACGACAAAGAGCATAGCAGTACAGAAGCGAGAGAAGGTCAAGAGAAAAATATCAATAACCAGGGAGCCTCCCCAAAAACAAGAGAGTAAAGACAGAATTTTATAAACCAGAAGTAATGAAGTCTCTCGGTGGATTTAATGTCTTCATTCGATGAAGAATCTTCATATAAAGGATAAAGAGAAAACCAGCAGAGAAACGAGAGAGGATCAAAAACAAAATATTAATGATCGGGGAATCCTGCCCAAGAACAAAAAAGGAACGATAGACGATCGACTGAAGGAACAATTTAGAATAAAAGCCATCTATTCTTACATCTACAGAAAATGCACAGCCATTGACTCGAACAGAACTGATTATAAGGTCTCAGCATCTCTTAGGGGGAACCACTAAGAGAAGGTCTTCGGGTGGTAGATTCGGATTCTCTGAAGGAACTCCCTCAACTATTTTGGGTCTGGACTACCCTGAACCACTCTGACCAGCGAACAATTTAACCGTTGGTCAGATGTTTTTGGCTTACTAGTTTAAGTTTTAAACTTTAAGATTTGTGTGAAGATAGATCAATGGAACATTGATTCCATTTATGTCTCTGTGAGTTCCTGTGGAACGTGCATTGTCTACCCTCAAAGTTCTTAATCATTTTACGCTATCGCCTGTATTAAGGGATTCATTTTCGTCATTAAAATTTACTCATTTTTCTCAAACGTAGTAGGTATTATATTACTAATGTTGATTATTATACAGTAAAGCTGTCCAAGCTAGGGCACGCGTGCTCTTAATGATTCCCCTACTCTCATCCATATCGTCGTGGAGCAACGAAGACTACATAGTCTACCATGGCTGCCTCTTTAGCGTCGCGCATCTCCATGACAACAGAGGTCACCTGTGTGGGCAGTAGTTGTTAGAAGGGGAAGCAGACGCATGGACAGTTCTGTCATACAGTGTGTCCGAAATGGTCGGGAACAAATTTATACTACTTGATAACGAGGTTGAGTAGATAAAAAAAAGATCACATAAATTTATGCCCAAAAACGCTTCATTGAAAAACTATATGTATTCAAAATTTGTTATCAATAGTTATGGTAGTTAGAATATAAAATATAATATAAAATATTCGAAATTTCTTCCTTCTGCAAAAATATAAGCTTCCATTCGTTGAATGGAAATGATTGTCGAATTCTTACGAATATTCTTCGTATATTACGAATAATAGCAAATGTATTTTGAATAATTTACGTTTACGTACTCAGTCTGATTAACACATGGTATAAATTTGATCTTAACTTCTCTGGACACTCCGTATAATGTTTATGCAATTTTTTTCATCGCATTAATAATTTTATAAAGAAAATGTTTGTAAGTATAAAGGTTATTCTCATAAGTCTATACTGAAGAATACTTGTATATCTGAATCATTTTATAAAATGAACTCGTACATTGTGTAGATTCATACGTGGAAATCTGCTTGGTCAAATGCTTAATTTGTTTTGTTAGAAATGTGTTTCTTAGCTGGTGGTCCTTGTTTTCCTAAATTGCCTTGTACCAGGTCATTTGACCCTGAGCTGGAACATGTCTTTAGTTACCACTCATCGCTTGGGCCTTTCTTATTCTCCAAAAAATAGGGGGCGGTTCTGTGTACCCTCTATGTATTTAATGAACTTTTCCACTGTTCCTTAGATTCAGTTTGGACGTTGTGCTGTACACAAGTCACCGAAAAGTAAGGTCTGTACTCTAAAAAATCTATTTTATTTTTTTATGTTGAAAAACAACAATTCAATGAAAATGAACACATTACAAAAAGTGGCAGAAATACTGTATAAAAATCAACAAAACTTGTACAAAATAAGTAGTATGTCGTAAGAGCGTTACAGTGACAACAAATGTATGTATTTTATCGAAGCAAATGAACATTTTATTATTATTTTTCGAGTACTTGTTATAATTGAACATATAATCTATCATAACGTTGCATAGCTTCTGTTAATTTTTATACTATATACGTCTTTTTCGTAATGTGTTTAATGTATATCTCGTAAACAAGATCAAATAGGATATATGTTTATAGGAACTTTTTTCATTATTTTTAGATGTTGAATCAGTCTTTGAAGTATTGCCTACTTATTACAGGACACCCTGTAGATCGAGCCAGAACGTGTTTGCAAAACAACGGTTTCATGGTGGTCAGGTAAAGTTCGCTAGAATAAAAGTACATACAGCGATTCGCGAAGCCAGTTATCGAGTTACCTCGTGGCGAAGAATTTATACGTTGAGGTCACAATAATAGGTGAAAAGTTTAGCCGTTCGGTTCTCGGTCGTGGCTCGGACTCTGTTCCTGCCGGAACAAGTACACCAGCCTACGCCACGATGGAACACCGTGTTTCGAGGCTTGCTAGAATAGTGTGGGGGTGAGCACTATCTTCATTCCGCTGTTGCCTCCCACTAAGAGACATTGCTCTCGATAAAACGAGAACGCAAGTGACGGGTCACCGGCAGGCTATTTACCTACTTTAACCTACCTCGCACATACTTCACCCGTTGACCTAAAGTGGTTTTTCGTCCTTTCGTAAACATTTTTCTTCCCTCTAGGGGTTGAATATCCAAGAAATCGATTTTCGAATATTTCTCAATAATTTAGGAAAGTTTCTTAAGAGAATTTCTCGCTTCAATTTGTTCCTATTTGGGAACTGGAGGTTTTGAGGTTACCGATAAGTGAAATTTGTTGAATTACTTCTTGTGGGTTAATGACTATCTACGTTGCAAAAGCGAGGAAAGAGTTATAGCATATTTGTAGAATATTTGTAGAATATTCCAATATGAATCGATGAACAACATAGTGCGTACATTGAGTCCAAACTTCCTGTGAAGCTTTATCAACGACGGATCGTTATTAGTGACTCACACCGTGTTTTATTGATGACTCCGTGTAAATTACGCTAGGTGCACAGTTTCTTGCCATAGATGATTCCCGAGATGATCGATCCCTCAGGGTCATCATTTCTCTCGCGTAGCGCCGAGCAAAGGTATATCGACAAACTCGTCCTCTTTGAGAGAGTACCTCGACCTGGCGCAATAATCAGCTTTAACCGGCTTCGGCGTGAAACGGATGAAATATCGACTAAATATAACCGGGGCCAGGAACCAATGGAAAAGAGGGGCAACCAGACACGGTGGGAGCCTCATGCCACGAATGTAGGGCATCGCTTCGTCTTCGAAAACATATACGAACGAGAGAGGGGCAGATTACGTTACTGTTAATCCTGATTCTCTATGGACACACTTCAAACGCGTCTGTTTATTCTCTTTATGTGGTGCATCAATCGGCCCAAAAATACGTTTTACTGCAACACAGATGTATCGTCAATTTCAATCAATCGCAGACCGGGAAGAAACAAAGTAATTATTTGAGACTGATTACTACTTTGAAATTTTAATCAGGGTAAGATTTAAGTAATAGTCATTCAGTGAAATCGAATTGAAATTACAAGAACACAATATTTATTTAGCGTAGGTAAATGACTAATGCTTATTAGGTATAAATATAAATTTTTGAACAAGAGAGAGAGTTATATTGCGAAGTTCCCCTCATAAGAACTGTGCTCAAAATTAAGAAATAATATTATACGTATATTTATAATATTATATCTGAATTTTTGACGTTATTTAGTGAATATACTGTATACTTTGGACTAGCTTTTTTCTGTTTTCTGCTGGCCAAGTAATTACAATGGAACGAACACATTTTTCGAATCATTCAATTCAAAGTTTATATTACAAGCATATCAAGAAGATCTCTTGAGAAGAAAGCTTTAACGCTATTATACACTTGCAAGAATATCATTCCCATCGCTAGAGTAAGACTGTTCGTAATGCATCTGCATCAGAATACAAATACCTTCTAAAACCCCACTAAATGAGAGAACAATAAGATCAACCATAAAACAACAACGATCTTTCCAATTAATTTAATTTTCCTTCGTGACTCGGGCGAAGGTGTATTGACTCCAGTCGAAGTTTGAACCCCGGTGCTTTCACCTCATAAAACACTTTCGCCTAGGAAGTCCTGTCCAGAAGGCCAGAGTGTTGGCTAGCTCTTCCGCTTGTCATCGAACTCGTTTTCACGATGGACACCCATCGACGCGTTCACCATTGGTTCACCATTAGAGCAGAAATGTCTAGTGAGAAAGCGATTGAATCCGAAAGTCGAAGGTTTGAAACATTGCGTGAGAAACTGCATGACGGGCCCGAGTCGCGGTAGTCGCCTCGAGCGCTTGTTAATTAGTGTAAACGGTGGAAGCGGCTGGAAGTTGGTGCTCGAACGTCAGCCAACTATTGTGGCAGCTCTGTACGACGATCTTCGAAACGTCAACGACGATTCAGGGAACTAGTTCAATTAGAGAAAACCGCGGAAAAGGAGATATCTCTAGTGGCACATGGAGGTATGAGGGTTTCGAGGGCAAGCCATCGTCGCCGGCCCGTAAAAGAGCGTGAGCTCGTGAAATCAGCGACCTTCTCTCCGTCCAGTAGCACCTCCTCCAACGATAGACATCTCTCTGCCACGACCCGCTGGTGGCTACGCCCCTGGACTACTTCACCGATATTCCGTTTCGTGTCAGCCGCGAGCTAACATCGCTACTATTTTTTGGATCATGCTTCGTTTCTTCGAATAGAGAAAATTTGAAATTCAAGCTGTGCAAGACGATATCGTCCTTTCACATAAACGGTATCTACTTTTCTCGATTCATGAATCCTTTCCAGATGGTGAGACGTATTTAATTTGTAGTGATTTAATACTATTTAATTGGAATTTATACTTCTAGAGTATTTTGATGTTTGAAATTTTAATACTTTGAAGTTTAGTTTAATGTGTTCTGTATTTAGGAATTTGTATCTTGTCTGTACATTTTCATGTAGGGTCAACCCCTGCCAGGTTGTATTGCTATTGCCGTTCCACTCTGTATATTATAAATGTGCTTGTTCTTTTTTTTTCTAGAATATCAAGGGTACCTAAACTGTGGTTCTGTTAATACATTAATTAGTTAAAAGTGTTTCAGCGTTGGAGTTTTAATCGTGAGTATAAATCTGCCACGGATCTCCTATGGTCCTGCGTGCAGGCGAGATTTACATACACAATACGAGTCACAGAGTTCACGATAAAATAGTGTTTTTTCATGAACCGAAAGTAACTAACCCGAAATTGGAAACTGTTTCCTTCACATTCTGTATAAAGTTTATAGCTGTTCCCACACGATTCTTTAATTCTTTGAAGCATCGAGTGCTAGAAAATAAAAACGTCCATATTGCACAGAAATTTTATTTTTATAAAATTCAACAAAGTAGGTCTATTTTAATTATTAGGGAATTGTGCAAGTAATTTTAATACAAGTGCGAGTAATTCAAGTAATTTTAATTTTTTAAGGTAGTATAAAAAATATCCCACTATGCATATTTAGATATTAAAAAGGTGGGACACTTAACTCTACCATGCTTCAAAGAGTTAACATAGCAGCTAAGAAATAATCCCGTTTTAAGATGCGCTGTGCACCGCCTCTGTGCCGAGAGAATGTACTCCCTACCTTTATTTCGATTAGCTTATCTGGAGCTACGATAACAGCGAAGCCTAAATACTGGCGTGAAAGCTTACAACAATAAAAAGGAGGAATATTGCTTTAGTTAAAGAGAGAGAGAGAGTAACTTGCTTGCTTTGTGCTTCTTTCGCCTTATAATGCTACTCCATCACGATTCGTATCATAATCATGGCTCTCTTTGACGTGTTTAATTCTCACCGTGACAAAACAGTATATTAGAGAGGTAGTGAGAGAGGCATTGTTGGACTATCACTATCCAGTAGATTATAAACCCACGCGAGCCTGCCTCACAAAGGGATGTCAGTAACAAGTTCACTGCCGATCACGCGCTGACGCGGAATGAGGCTTCTTCGCTGTTCACGCGCCATCGCGTGAGACATCTGTGTTTAGTTAACGGCGAGCTGCATGGCTGGCAGTTTTGAGATGGTGCGTCATTTCAAAAGGGTGACAAATATGTTAACACTAGAACTACCATGATTAATGTATGTCCAGTTTTAACGATGTGGTACAATTACAAATGTCTGAAAAGGTATGCAATTTTTAGAAGTAACGTTTATTCATGTTTTCTTTGTATTATTCAGCATTAATTGAGAAAAAAATTAAGTTTGTAAAAGATAAAATGTGTCTAAGGAATAATCATACCCATCATTTTCACAATTTTGATAGTTCTATTTAGTGTTAAGTGTCAGATTTTAATTCAGAGATCGGGGAAATAACAGGTTTAAATATATTCACGATGAAAAGTCAGTAAGCATAATAAATATTTAGATAATTATAACATTTAAAATTGTTTCGTTCGCTTTACATAATTATTTGAAAGAATTGAAGATTCTTAAATTTTTGAAACTTTAAATATTTAAATACCTGTTGTTTATAATATAATTTGATAAGGTTATCAAATATTCAAATATTCAGAATATCAAATTAAAAAACAATTTACATGTTTAAACGTTAATATTTAATATTTAAATTTAATATTAGTTTCTCCCAAAAGTACTGAGTTTTATATTGAAAAATTTTTTTAATTAAAAATTGAAAAAATATTCGCCATTGAAGTACTTGAATTTTCAAGTTTTTAAATGTTCAAAAATTCAAATATTTGAATAATCAAATACTTAAGTTTACAAATTTTCAAGTTCTCAAATCTCAAAATTTTCAGGCTGCAATGATTAATCTTTGTAAATCGTTAACTGCTTATACTAAAAGGGGATATTATATTCGATTCGATGTATGCTACAAATTAGCAAAAACAGATAAAATGAACATCACATTCAAGCAGTTCTCATCAGTTTTCTCTATTTCAAAATCACTTCAATCCCAAAAGCACTGACTGCATACTTGTAAATTCATAAGCACTGACTCATGATATGTAGTCACAGCCAAGAATCAAATGCTTGAGTTCACTCATAAGCAACTTATCAACATATCGTTCTTAACAATATCAAACTTCTGTTCCCCAGTACTCCTCAATCGGCTTCTATTTAAACGAAAGATGCGCTCTGTGTAATTTGCTGTACGCAGAAACACGTCCACAAGTATCGAAAGTATCGAACTCCTCAGTTTCGAGCTGGCTTCGATATGTCCTTGTCCAAATAATTTCTCTTTAGTCTCCTCTCGCGCCCAGGGTGAAACAGTCACAGGAGTCTGCGTAGGTGAGAAACAAAGGACCACTAACTGCGAGAACCGAAAGGTGTGCGAGGCAACATAGTCGAATCGCAGAGGAGAAGCCGAGCGGCCCGATGACGAGTCAGACGTGCCGAGGCTATGACCGCGTTTCTTCGTGGGCTAACATAAGTGGCACGCGCCTACCTGCCCCCTCTCACCTTTTTCCATCGCCTCCTTCGCTTCCCCGATCGTCCCTCTTCGTCGCGTCATGTACCACCTCCCAGTATCAAAATGTGCCGCACTCGATACTCGGCTCGTCCCGCTCACGTCCATGGAACGCCGACGCTTTCCGCTCCTGTCGTCGCCTTTTTCCCTCCACTTTCACAATAGTCACGGCCACATGGATCCGGCCAACACGTGGATCTTCACTTTCTCCGATTCGCATCCCCGGAAGCGCGACCGGGGTCAACGTGTACGTTCTTAACGGCGCTTTCTGTGCTCTGCCAGCCACGTGCTTATCTTTCTTTTCAGCCACATCGCCTAGTAATATACAGGGCAAAGGAAACAAGGTTCGTACTTGTTTCTAATTTCGTTTTACAGTCAGTCTGTGGCTGGAGTTTGAAATTAGCTCGGACTGCTGAAACTGCTGAATACTGTATACATGGTGTATATTCAGTCCTACTCTTAATTTAACGATAACGTCAGTATATCCATCGAATGATCAACAGTAGCACATCCAATTACATAAAATAAATTATTAACATCTCCAGTTCTGTGAATTCAATATAATGATATTCTAGTGACTTTGTGTAAGAAGAAACAAAGACTCCAGTCACTCCTATTTGTTATCGATATCTTAACGATATTACGAATACACCTAGGAATTATCAGTGAAAACGTCTTCAACTGTTTACAGTTAACGATACTCCTACTAGTAACTCCATATAAGGAAGAATAGAGACTCTAGTCACTCCTACGCGTTATCGATATCTTAACGATGTCGTCAGTATATCTATTGAATGCTCAACAGGAGCACATCTAATTATATAAAATAAAATATCAGCATCTCCAGTTGTGTGAATTCAATATAATAATATCCCAGTGATTTGTATAAAAGGAAACAGAGACTTCAGTCACTTACTCATATTCTGTATCGATATCTTAACGATATTACGAATACACCTAGGAATTATCAGTGAAAAAGTCTTCAGCTGTATTCAGTTAACAATATTCTTAATAATAAGTCTATATAAGAAAGAATAAAGACTCTAGTCACTCCTACGCGTTATCTATATCTTAACGATATTTTCGATAATCGATGGTCACATCTTTATATGTATACACTATGGCTGGAGTCCGAAACTAGCTGAGACTGCTAAAACTGCTGAATACTGTATCCAGTAGTATACACCATGTAACACGGTGTATACAGCTTTAACAATATTAGCAGTTTTAGCTGAATTTCGGACTGCAGCCTGTGGTGTCAACTCTCCAGTGCATAGTTTGAATTTGAGGGATCCACGAAGATATCATTTTCGCGTTTTTTGTTTATTTAAATATTAATAAATATGTATTTTACATGCAAGTATATATCAGATGGTCTTAACGAAACTGTATTTATTAACACATTTTGGATCGGGAACGTAATTCTACGTCCTTTCAAACTCTTTAGCTGAATACCGTAGTCTACACTAAAACTACGTCACGGTGTCTGATGAGTATACTCGTCACATGAAGAAATAAAATACCGTTTGTAGGCCTTGCCACTTTATTATAGTTCATTCAAATTCACAGTAAGTGTATTTATTCTGCATTCGACGAATATACTCGTCATCATTTGATTTTACTTACGGAAGCAGATACACACTTTGAAAACAACAGTCCATTCATAAAGGGTTAATAGAAAATAGAAAAAACAGTGATTTCCTTGGATTCTATCAATGTAGTAGTAGTAGTAGGGAATATTTTTCACCCGTGTACTGGAAGGTTAAACAATGCAACTTGCTGGTGATTGTGTAATTTTATGTTAAATACGATTCTTATAAGCTGACAGTATACATAAAAGAATCCATCAATATTATCACGACTTACAGCAGTTTTTTGTTTTAATGAGTTACTGTGTAATGCTAAGCCATATTTGGAATCCCATTTTAGTTTTCAGTATCTAAAGTAGATAAGTCTATCATGTTTTTCTTGCTTACATGTAGCTTATAATCTGTATATTTTCATATTCCAAAGTAGTAATCTCGTTTTGCCATTTGTTAAGTAGAATTGATAATTATACTGGAAAGTAATTCTGTGCCTAATTTCGTCCACTTGTACTGGTCCTAATTTCCTTGTGCTTTACATGGCACGCTGTTTTCTAACGACGTAAGGGAAGAAAAATGGATCAGATATACTGGAAGTTTCAAATGTTACACCTCAAATAAATTAGTGTACGATTTTGCACATAATTTTATCGTTTACTTCTTATTTTATTAGTACTCAATAGATACATTATTTTTATGGTTTTATACATCAAACATTTTTTAAATATACAAAAGTTAACCGTAACATTTTGACAACCTACTGAAAAACTGTTTTTTATTTTTTTAGTATTAAACCTAAGAAGAACGAAATCCAGAACACTTTTTTGACTAATCGAAAAACACATTTTCAGATTTCTGTTTTTAACTTTTTACATATAGTTTCACGAAAAGGTGATAAAGCTGTGTAACTAAGGCCTTAAAGTGATTATACAAATTTTTTTAGTTTATAATATAGATTTGTTTTTGAAGAAGAATAAAAAAATCGTTGGAGGGATGAAATATGGGCCCTTTACCCTATAACAATCAACCAATTTATCTATTACCCCTAAAGACAGTAAGATCGTGCTCTCTAGAGATCCTATAAAAATTAATTTTAATGCATGTCACAGTTTGGGTCACTGTGTAGGCTGAGTTGCAATCTTGGGACAGAGTTCGACATTATTCAAATAACATTTTGAATAAATTCTTCGAATAAAAGTTGGGAATAAAACGAAGTTATTAATAATAACGAATAATCATAGAGACTCGTTTTTTAAAAATAAGGAATTAACACATATTTGTAATAGTATAACAAAACCAAATAAACTGACTGTACATACAGTCTCATTTAAATCGCAGTGTAATAGAATCGCAGTGATTGATTGCACGTATTTTCTTATTTCGTATTTCTACAGGCATTAAGATTTTGCTGTAGACATTACCTAGATATCAATGATAAAGACAAAATAGATACTCAAAATTTCGAGCGATTTGTAGGATTAACAACGCTACCGTTACGGGTCGTTACCAATTAACGCATAAAAACAGTCAGCCATTATCCGAGCAGATCACGGAGAGGCATACAAAAGGCTCCTTGTGACGAGACAGGACTTCGTCTCGGTCCACTTACTCCGGAGGAGGCGAAGTCACAAATACATTCTTCTTACGATTTAGAGCACATGTAGGTATACAGGGTGTCCCACCTAAAGTTAGTCAGCTAACTGTCTCTTCTACTTGTAATAACATAAAAAATATTTTGCATGCAATTTGTCAGTAGGCATATTCGAATATCATATTTTAATAATTTTTTTAATGGCTACACGATGCAACAGAGAAAAATATAGATACATTTAGGTGTAAAAAAGCATTGATGACTTTCAAAACTCTGAAAAAAATAACCCTCGCAAAAAAAATAATTTTCGCAATATATTTGTCTTTTGATACTGTACCAATTGCAGACAAAATACTTGTTCTATCATTACAAGTAGGAGAGACAGTTAGCTGGCTAACCCTGGGTGGGACACCCTGTATACTACTTCTCTCAAACCGGCTGGAAACTGTTATATTTAATCGCTGTTTCGGTCCGCTCGGTAATTCTCGTGCTGCAGCAAAGCAAATTGCAAAATGAAGTGCCATTGATCATTATGTAATATTCAATTCGCACAGCGTAGACCTTCCCTCCGTTTCTTGTAATTATTGCTGATAATCACTTCATTATCAAAATCGTATCCACACACGTCCCCGTTAGACGATGAAACCTGCAGAATTTAAGCGTGGTTGTCAATGCGTGTTTAACTCTTTTACGTGAGCCAAACGTGCCAATTAACCTACCTTTTGTGGGGTATATTTACAGAGTGGAAACCAATTTAATTATTTAAACGACTCAAATGGCACTAAATGTATGCTTTTTGTACTTTTGTACAAGCAGTACTCTTCTTGCTCCAGTGTTTATTTAGACTTTGACCATTTTATATTTACTCTGTCAGAAAAGTATTGTATTTTGACAAATTTAATTGAAAAAGCAGATTGAAAAAGCAATTTTTCGACATATCGCACGTGTACTTCAAAAGTGACACAATTTAAAAAACGTGATTTTTGAATTACAGCTATAAATCAGCTGTACATTTTAATTTTTTTGATAATAAATTGACTTACAAAAATGATTGTTTATGCTATAGTTAGCTTATTTGAATAAGAAATACTTGGTGAATTCTTTTGTAAAGAAATTCAGTAATAATACTGATAACATAACTCTCTTGTAATAGTGATAATAACATATATCAGGGATGAATTTCTTCACCGCGGGCTGCTTTCCTACGGTCTATGGATAACGATCTCACTCTAATGGATAAAGGTTACTATTACAAGAGAATTATGTTATTATATTATTTCTTACTCAAGTAAGCTACTAATTGTACCACATAAGTAATAATTTTTGTAAACTGATTTGAGGCATTGTGAGCAACAACGGACTAACTCCACTACTCGAAAAAATCAGAAAAATAGGTGGTCTAAAGTATAAGGTTTCTTTGTAATAAATTAATGTTACTAATTCTATTTCGGAAAAAAGTGGCTTAATCCATCCTTGCACTCAATGCCTGATTTCTTACTATAAAAATGAAGGCGTACACCGTAGGGTCAAACATGAGATGAGTGAGAGCATGTGCAAGTAGAATCAAAAATATTTTTTGTTAGCTTTCTGAATATTGCGTATAATAGACTTAAGCAGAAGCATCGATTTCTGCATTGTTCTTAGCAATATATTGCGCAATATCGTGCAGACGTAATGTCGTAAAGGGAACGATTATACGCGAGACGATTTTCGATCGTAACGTGAGCATCAACCCAATTCATGTCCCTCCGAAGGTGCAGCACAGCTTCATACAACAATACGATTCCACGATCGAATATACCGGTTTGCTAAGAGGCGCCTTGATTTGCGCAACAATCGATGGCGAAACGTGTAATCAGCGCCTTTTTTCGCAGCCCTCATCACTAAGTGCTGGGTGAAACAAAATTTCTAATCGAACCTCCTTGTTGCTTCTTCTCGGAGGAATTAAACACATCAACATGTTAACTGTGAAAAATCACCAATATACGTACGTAATTTCTAATACTGTAAAATTAATTTCTGTATTGGTTACATTTATGATGAAGTATTATTGCTATTTAGAAAAATGCTCTTTTCCAGATAGAAAAAGGTATTAGGTCAACCCATTAGAAATGCTACCGAAAATCATTCTTCTTTTGAATTTTACATTCTATCACCATTTCCTACCTATCAGATCATTTTTTGGGCTCTTCTCTTAAGGATTCTTAATTTTTTTAAATATAATATTAAAATAGGAAACCGCATTATTTCTAGAGTGACTTAATATAGATTCACTCATAGGAAACAACTTGTTTAACATAAGATAATACTAAAAACGGTTTAAAATAATAAATTACTAATTCAACTGATAGTCAGTGTTTTCTAAATCGATATAACAATACATTGTACGTACCTAGCACCTACGTACTTGCAAATAATAAGTACAAAAATTAGTTTCACAATATTATTTTCCATCTATTTTTCTGTAATTCTCTAGGAAGAGAATGGTACCTGGAGTACCAAAAATAAGATACACTTATAATTTTAGAGTTAATATTCTACTTCTATTTAATAATGTATTAAAAATCGAATACAGTGATAAAAAAACAATAGGTACTGCGTCAGTTCGGTATGATATTCATTGCAATTCGACGAAAGATGACAAGGTCCATCGCGCGGCAACGGTGTTTCACAACTTTTTCTTGGTTGAGAGTTGAGAGTAATTATGTTCATGTACGAATGGCCTATTTAATTCAATGAAACGAGCCATTGACGAGCTTATTGAGCCGAACGACAATTACGAGGTCACGTAACACAACAGACCACACCCACATGCGTGGATACTTACACGAGCGTGAATAACACCCACGAGTCATGCCTGTACGCGTACCGAGCATCAGACGACGCGTGATCGTACAATTAATTTGATTTTATGGCTCATCGATCTTGCCAGCGTATCAGTGTGCTGACAGAACGATCTGTTGATCGAACCGGGAAAATTTTTCGCTTCTACGATCCTCGACGTTCGATTATCCTCACAGTCTCGCCGTGATTGCACGCGTGAATCAGAGAACTATTGACCTAATCCGATATTTTTTCAAATGGACAGCTTTAACACTTTTCTATAGCCCTACACGACACACGCAGGCTGTCGATTACCAGCTTTAGAGATAGACGTTTATCGACTGAGTTTAAAATTTATAAGATAGTAAACCCTATTGCTGAAATTTATATGAAAATTCCTAAATTATGCGTTCCGTACTGTGAACTTCTTTATCTCTTTGCATAAGGGTAGCTCAGGATTATAAGTCAGTTGAGCAGCGTATAATAATATTGGCAGCTTAGACTTGTACATAAATATTTCTGTTATTAGCTGCGTTAGTACGTAGTAATACGTACGTATTGAGATTTAGAATTGAAGTATGAATTTTATTTATAAGGTGGAATACCTTAACTTATAATTCTTGTACGAAAGTTTCAATTTCGCGATGAAACTTGTAATTCGTTATTCATTCTTAATATTTAAAAACTTATAATAAACAGAATTTTACGTCACTCAACATCCAAATTTAGGGGGTGAAAATAGTCGTTAAAGTTCAGCGTCGAAAAAATATTTTGACTCATATCTCGAAAACCATTGCGTGTTGGGCAGAAGATAAAGTTAAAAAATTATATATGTTTCAACGGTGTAGTCGGGTACAACATTAATTTTTAGGAAATCATGTAGGATGGGAGCCTGTTCAACAATTTCAGTGACCTCGAAATATGCTATCCACATCAACATTCTGAGTAACTGTTCCCTATACGTTTCATCACCACCCAACTTTAGTTACCGAGATATTATCAAAAAAGTGTTAGTTGTGTGGTTAATAGTATGAGGTGCGTATGGAATGTTGAGTGCGCGGTTAAACTGTGTAATGTTAATACCCCTTCTAATTTTGCTAACCCGACCAAAATTTGAATTAGAGAGGTCAAGGCAATTATTTTCTATCATTTATACTATCTATCAATTTCAATCACCGAACGGATGTTTAAAATAAATGGTTGTGCACAGCTGCCACAGCATCGTTTGCTTCCAGCACACAGCTTCAAATCTCGACTCGGTTAGTTTCGTCACTAAAATAATAAGCCATGTAACTTAATATATTTTTAGAAGGAACACAGAAAAATTTTCGATTTCTTACAATACAATCTGTTAAACCACCTGTTAACTTTTGACCAAAATAAAAAGGCAAGTATCAGGAGAACATGAAACCGAAGGAGGTATCTCGAGCTTTTGATCCTTTCCAGTACGCAACTTTGGCTTTTGACGAAAAGAAAGGTAAGTATCACAAGAATATAACCCCAAAAGAGGTATTTCGAGTTCTTGATACTTACCAATATCTAACTTTGACGTTTGGCCAAAATGAAACTAAGTATCAGGAGAACATAATACTAAAGGAGGTATCTCTAGTTCTTGGTATTTACCAATATCTAACTTTGGCGTTTCTCGAAATTAAAGAAAGTATCAGGAGAACCTAATACTAAAGGAGGTACCTCTAGTTCTTCGTACTTACCAATATCTTACTTTGACTTTTGCCGAAATTGAAGATAAGTATCAGGAGAACATAATACTAAAGGAGGTATCTCGAGTTCTCGATACATACCAATATCTTACTTTGACTTTTGCCGAAATTAAAGAAAGTATCAGGAGAACATAATACGAAAGGAGGTATCTCGAGTTCTCGATACATACCAATATCTAACTTTGACTTATGGCCAAAATGAAAGTAAGTATCAGGAGAACATAACGTCAAAAGAGGTATTTCGAGTTCTTGATATTTACCAATATCTAAGTTTGCCTTTTGGCGAAATTAAAGAAAGTATCAGGAGAACATAATACGAAAGGAGGTATCTCGAGTTCTCGATACATACCAATATCTAACTTTGACTTTTGGCCAAAATGAAAGTAAGTATCAGGAGAACATAATACTAAAGGAGGTATCTCTAGTTCTTGGTATTTACCAATATCTAACTTTGGCTTTTCTCCAAATTAAAGGATGTATCAGGAGAACATAATACGAAAGGAGGTATCTCTAGTTCTTGGTACTTACCAATATCTAACTTTGGTTTTTCTCGAAATTAAAGAAAGTATCAGGAGAACATAATACCAAAGGAGGTATCTCGAGTTCTCGATACATACCAATATGTTACTTTAACTTTTGCCGAAATTAAAGGTAAGTATCAGGAGAACATAATACGAAAGGGGGTATCTCCAGTTCTTGGTACTTACCAATATCTAACTTTGGCTTTTCTCCAAATTAAAGGATGTATCAGGAGAACATAATACTAAAGGAGGTATCTCTCGTTCTTGGTACTTACCAATATCTAACTTTGGTTTTTCTCGAAATTAAAGAAAGTATCAGGAGAACATGATACTAAAGGAGGTACCTCTAGTTCTTCGTACTTACCAATATCTTACTTTGACTTTTGCCGAAATTGAAGATAAGTAGCAGGAGAACATAATACTAAAGGAGGTATTTCGAGTTCTCGATACATACCAATATCCTACTTTGACTTTTGCCGAAATTAAAGGTAAGTATCAGGAGAAAATAATACTACAGGAGGTATCTCTAGTTCTTGGTACTTACCAATATCTAACTTTGACTTTTGGCCAAAATGAAAGCAAGTATCAGGAGAACATAACGTCAAAAGAGGTATTTCGAGTTCTTGATATTTACCAATATCTAAGTTTGCCTTTTGGCGAAATTAAAGAAAGTATCAGGAGAACATAATACGAAAGGAGGTATCTCGAGTTCTCGATACATACCAATATCTAACTTTGACTTTTGGCCAAAATGAAAGTAAGTATCAGGAGAACATAATACTAAAGGAGGTATCTCTAGTTCTTGGTATTTACCAATATCTAACTTTGGCTTTTCTCCAAATTAAAGGATGTATCAGGAGAACATAATACGAAAGGAGGTATCTCTAGTTCTTGGTACTTACCAATATCTAACTTTGGTTTTTCTCGAAATTAAAGAAAGTATCAGGAGAACATAATACCAAAGGAGGTATCTCGAGTTCTCGATACATACCAATATGTTACTTTAACTTTTGCCGAAATTAAAGGTAAGTATCAGGAGAACATAATACGAAAGGAGGTATCTCGAGTTCTCGATACATACCAATATCTTACTTTGACTTTTGCCAAAATTAAAGGTAAGTATCAGGAGAAAATAATACTACAGGAGGTATCTCTAGTTCTTGGTACTTACCAATATCTATCTTTGACTTTTGGCCAAAATGAAAGCAAGTATCAGGAGAACATAATGTCAAAAGAGGTATTTCGAGTTCTTGATATTTACCAATATCTAAGTTTGCCTTTTGGCGAAATTAAAGAAAGTATCAGGAGAACATAATACGAAAGGAGGTATCTCGAGTTCTCGATACATACCAATATCTAACTTTGACTTTTGGCCAAAATGAAAGTAAGTATCAGGAGAACATAACGTCAAAAGAGGTATTTCGAGTTCTTGATATTTACCAATATCTAAGTTTGCCTTTTGGCGAAATTAAAGAAAGTATCAGGAGAACATAATACGAAAGGAGGTATCTCGAGTTCTCGATACATACCAATATCTAACTTTGACTTTTGGCCAAAATGAAAGTAAGTATCAGGAGAACATAATACTAAAGGAGGTATCTCTAGTTCTTGGTATTTACCAATATCTAACTTTGGCTTTTCTCCAAATTAAAGGATGTATCAGGAGAACATAATACGAAAGGAGGTATCTCTAGTTCTTGGTACTTACCAATATCTAACTTTGGTTTTTCTCGAAATTAAAGAAAGTATCAGGAGAACATAATACCAAAGGAGGTATCTCGAGTTCTCGATACATACCAATATGTTACTTTAACTTTTGCCGAAATTAAAGGTAAGTATCAGGAGAACATAATACGAAAGGAGGTATCTCGAGTTCTCGATACATACCAATATCTTACTTTGACTTTTGCCAAAATTAAAGGTAAGTATCAGGAGAAAATAATACTACAGGAGGTATCTCTAGTTCTTGGTACTTACCAATATCTAACTTTGACTTTTGGCCAAAATGAAAGCAAGTATCAGGAGAACATAATGTCAAAAGAGGTATTTCGAGTTCTTGATATTTACCAATATCTAAGTTTGCCTTTTGGCGAAATTAAAGAAAGTATCAGGAGAACATAATACGAAAGGAGGTATCTCGAGTTCTCGATACATACCAATATCTAACTTTGACTTATGGCCAAAATGAAAGTAAGTATCAGGAGAACATAACGTCAAAAGAGGTATTTCGAGTTCTTGATATTTACCAATATCTAAGTTTGCCTTTTGGCGAAATTAAAGAAAGTATCAGGAGAACATAATACGAAAGGAGGTATCTCGAGTTCTCGATACATACCAATATCTAACTTTGACTTTTGGCCAAAATGAAAGTAAGTATCAGGAGAACATAATACTAAAGGAGGTATCTCTAGTTCTTGGTATTTACCAATATCTAACTTTGGCTTTTCTCCAAATTAAAGGATGTATCAGGAGAACATAATACGAAAGGAGGTATCTCTAGTTCTTGGTACTCACCAATATCTAACTTTGGTTTTTCTCGAAATTAAAGAAAGTATCAGGAGAACATAATACCAAAGGAGGTATCTCGAGTTCTCGATACATACCAATATGTTACTTTAACTTTTGCCGAAATTAAAGGTAAGTATCAGTAGAACATAATACGAAAGGGGGTATCTCCAGTTCTTGGTACTTACCAATATCTAACTTTGGCTTTTCTCCAAATTAAAGGATGTATCAGGAGAACATAATACTAAAGGAGGTATCTCTCGTTCTTGGTACTTACCAATATCTAACTTTGGTTTTTCTCGAAATTAAAGAAAGTATCAGGAGAACATGATACTAAAGGAGGTACCTCTAGTTCTTCGTACTTACCAATATCTTACTTTGACGTTTGGCCAAAATGAAACTAAGTATCAGGAGAACATAATACTAAAGGAGGTACCTCTAGTTCTTCGTACTTACCAATATCTTACTTTGACTTTTGCCGAAATTGAAGATAAGTATCAGGAGAACATAATACTAAAGGAGGTATCTCGAGTTCTCGATACATACCAATATCTTACTTTGACTTTTGCCGAAATTAAAGGTAAGTATCAGGAGAAAATAATACTACAGGAGGTATCTCTAGTTCTTGGTACTTACCAATATCTAACTTTGACTTTTGGCCAAAATGAAAGCAAGTATCAGGAGAACATAATGTCAAAAGAGGTATTTCGAGTTCTTGATATTTACCAATATCTAAGTTTGCCTTTTGGCGAAATTAAAGAAAGTATCAGGAGAACATAATGCTAAAGGAGGTATCTCGAGTTCTCGATACATACCAATATGTTACTTTAACTTTTGCCGAAATTAAAGGTAAGTATCAGGAGAACATAATACTAAAAGAGGTATCTCTAGTTCTTGGTACTTACCAATATCTAACTTTGACGTTTGGCCAAAATGAAACTAAGTATCAGGAGAACATAATACTAAAGGAGGTATCTCTAGTTCTTGGTACTTACCAATATCTAACTTTGGCTTTTCTCGAAATTAAAGAAAGTATCAGGAGAACATAATACTAAAGGAGGTACCTCTAGTTCTTGGTACTTACCAATATCTTACTTTGACTTTTGCCGAAATTAAAGGTAAGTATCAGGAGAACATAATGTCAAAGGAGGTATCTCGACGTCTTGATACTTACCAATATCTAACTTTGACATTTGGCCAAAATGAAAGCAAGTATCAGGAGAACATAATACTAAAGGAGGTATCTCTAGTTCTTGGTATTTACCAATAGCTAACTTTGGCTTTTCTCGAAATTAAAGAAAGTATCAGGAGAACATAATACTAAAGGAGGTACCTCTAGTTCTTCGTACTTACCAATATCTTAGTTTGACTTTTGCCGAAATTGAAGATAAGTATCAGGAGAACATAATACCAAAGGAGGTATCTCGAGTTCTCGATACATACCAATATGTTACTTTAACTTTTGCCGAAATTAAAGGTAAGTATCAGGAGAACATAATACGAAAGGAGGTATCTCCAGTTCTTGGTACTTACCAATATCTATCTTTGGCTTTTCTCCAAATTAAAGGATGTATCAGGAGAACATAATACTAAAGGAGGTATCTCTAGTTCTTGGTACTTACCAATATCTAACTTTGGCTTTTCTCGAAATTAAAGAAAGTATCAGGAGATCATAATACTAAAGGAGGTATCTCTAGTTCTTGGTACTTACCAATATCTAACTTTGACTTTTGGCCAAAATGAAAGCAGAGTATCAGGAGAACATAATGTCATAGGAGGTATCTCGATGTCTTGATACTTACCAATATCTAACTTTGACGTTTGGCCAAAATGAAACTAAGTATCAGGAGAACATAATACTAAAGGAGGTATCTCTCGTTCTTGGTACTTACCAATATCTAACTTTGGTTTTTCTCGAAATTAAAGAAAGTATCAGGAGAACATGATACTAAAGGAGGTACCTCTAGTTCTTCGTACTTACCAATATCTTACTTTGACTTTTGCCGAAATTGAAGATAAGTAGCAGGAGAACATAATACTAAAGGAGGTATCTCGAGTTCTCGATACATACCAATATCTTACTTTGACTTTTGCCGAAATTAAAGGTAAGTGTCAGGAGAAAATAATGTCAAAGGAGGTATCTCGATGTCTTGTTACTTACCAGTATCTAGCTTTGACTTTTGGCAAAAATGAAAGTAAGTATCAGGAGAACATAATACTAAAGGAGGTATCTCTAGCTCTTGGTATTTACCAATATCTAACTTTGGCTTTTCTCAGAATTAAAGAAAGTATCAGGAGAACCTAATACTAAAGGAGGTACCTCTAGTTCTTCGTACTTACCAATATCTAACTTTGGTTTTTCTCGAAATTAAAGAAAGTATCAGGAGAACATAATACCAAAGGAGGTATCTCGAGTTCTCGATACATACCAATATGTTACTTTAACTTTTGCCGAAATTAAAGGTAAGTATCAGGAGAACATAATACGAAAGGAGGTATCTCGAGTTCTCGATACATACCAATATCTTTCTTTGACTTTTGCCAAAATTAAAGGTAAGTATCAGGAGAAAATAATACTACAGGAGGTATCTCTAGTTCTTGGTACTTACCAATATCTAACTTTGACTTTTGACCAAAATGAAAGCAAGTATCAGGAGAACATAATGTCAAAAGAGGTATTTCGAGTTCTTGATATTTACCAATATCTAAGTTTGCCTTTTGGCGAAATTAAAGAAAGTATCAGGAGAACATAATACGAAAGGAGGTATCTCGAGTTCTCGATACATACCAATATCTAACTTTGACTTTTGGCCAAAATGAAAGTAAGTATCAGGAGAACATAACGTCAAAAGAGGTATTTCGAGTTCTTGATATTTACCAATATCTAAGTTTGCCTTTTGGCGAAATTAAAGAAAGTATCAGGAGAACATAATACTAAAGGAGGTATCTCTAGTTCTTGGTATTTACCAATAGCTAACTTTGGCTTTTCTCGAAATTAAAGAAAGTATCAGGAGAACATAATACTAAAGGAGGTACCTCTAGTTCTTCGTACTTACCAATATCTTAGTTTGACTTTTGCCGAAATTGAAGATAAGTATCAGGAGAACATAATACCAAAGGAGGTATCTCGAGTTCTCGATACATACCAATATGTTACTTTAACTTTTGCCGAAATTAAAGGTAAGTATCAGGAGAACATAATACGAAAGGAGGTATCTCCAGTTCTTGGTACTTACCAATATCTATCTTTGGCTTTTCTCCAAATTAAAGGATGTATCAGGAGAACATAATACTAAAGGAGGTATCTCTAGTTCTTGGTACTTACCAATATCTAACTTTGGCTTTTCTCGAAATTAAAGAAAGTATCAGGAGATCATAATACTAAAGGAGGTATCTCTAGTTCTTGGTACTTACCAATATCTAACTTTGACTTTTGGCCAAAATGAAAGCAGAGTATCAGGAGAACATAATGTCAAAGGAGGTATCTCGATGTCTTGATACTTACCAATATCTAACTTTGACGTTTGGCCAAAATGAAACTAAGTATCAGCAGAACATAATACTAAAGGAGGTATCTCTAGTTCTTGGTATTTACCAATATCTAACTTTGGCTTTTCTCGAAATTAAAGAAAGTATCAGGAGAACATAATACTAAAGGAGGTACCTCTAGTTCTTCGTACTTACCAATATCTTACTTTGACTTTTGCCGAAATTGAAGATAAGTATCAGGAGAACATAATACCAAAGGAGGTATCTCGAGTTCTCGATACATACCAATATGTCACTTTAACTTTTGCCGAAATTAAAGGTAAGTATCAGGAGAACATAATACGAAAGGAGGTATCTCCAGTTCTTGGTACTTACCAATATCTAACTTTGGCTTTTCTCCAAATTAAAGGATGTATCAGGAGAACATAATACTAAAGGAGGTATCTCTCGCCCTTGGTACTTACCAATATCTAATTTTGGTTTTTCTCGAAATTAAAGAAAGTATCAGGAGAACATAATACTAAAGGAGATACCTCTAGTTCTTCGTACTTACCAATATCTTACTTTGACTTTTGCCGAAATTGAAGATAAGTATCAGGAGAACATAATACTAAAGGAGGTATCTCGAGTTCTCGATACATACCAATATCTTACTTTGACTTTTGCCGAAATTAAAGGTAAGTATCAGGAGAAAATAATACTACAGGAGGTATCTCTAGTTCTTGGTACTTACCAATATCTAACTTTGACTTTTGGCCAAAATGGATGCATGTATCAGGAGAACATAATACTAAAGGAGGTATCTCGAGTTCTCGATACATACCAATATGTTACTTTAACTTTTGCCGAAATTAAAGGTAAGTATCAGGAGAACATAATACTAAAGGAGGTATCTCTAGTTCTTGGTACTTACCAATATCTAACTTTGACGTTTGGCCAAAATGAAACTAAGTATCAGGAGAACATAATACTAAAGGAGGTACCTCTAGTTCTTGGTACTTACCAATATCTTACTTTGACTTTTGCCGAAATTGAAGATAAGTATCAGGAGAACATAATACCAAAGGAGGTATCTCGAGTTCTCGATACATTACAATATGTTACTTTAACTTTTGCCGAAATTAAAGGTAAGTATCAGGAGAACATAATACGAAAGGAGGTATCTCCAGTTCTTGGTACTTACCAATATCTAACTTTGGCTTTTCTCCAAATTAAAGGATGTATCAGGAGAAGATAATACTAAAGGAGGTATCTCTAGTTCTTGGTACTTACCAATATCTAACTTTGGCTTTTCTCAAAATTAAAGAACGTATCAGGAGATCATAATGTCAAAGGAGGTATCTCGATGTCTTGATACTTACCAATATCTAACTTTGAGTTTTGGCGCAATTAAAGGTAAGTATCAGGAGAACATAATACTAAAGGAGGTATCTCTAGTTCTTGGTACTTACCAATATGTAACTTTGACTTTTGGCCAAAATGAAAGGAAGTATCAGGAGAACATTATGCCAATGAAAGTATCTCGAGTTTCTAATAATTCTCGTAAATGCGTGACTTTAGTTTTTGAATAATGTGCTCGAACGTATCAGGAATATATGATATGACAGGAGGTGTCTCGGAATTTTCAAAAAATGGCTAGAAGCACCAATTTTGAATAGCAAAGGAGACATGGTTAGATGGAAATTGAGGAACGTGTGAGAAATGTGATATAATAAATCAGTAAAAGGAAATTGTTTTTGCAGTGTCTTTTATTTTTGCAAACTGTGTAGAAGGATTTTAGACAATTGTCATGTACAATGTTGTGTATACAATAAGTATGAAGTTTGGCGTCCATAATGTAAGTGTAATATTGTAACTTATTAACTTGTTATTGAAATAATTGATAGTTAAATACTTCAGGAAATTCGGGAAGTGGCCATGATTGTCTCGATAGAATTTATTGTTAGTAAGATACTCTGCGTTCCTATTGTCGTGTTATCTGACAATTAGTAAAATTTGTTTAGAAACTTAAACTTAAGACACACGATGACGTTCCTTGATGAATGCTACATGTCGCTGAATTTGGTCTAATCGCTGATTATAGATGGCGCGTCTTAGAAATCTAATAGGTCTTTAACATGGATTAGAGGAGGATAACCTAAGAACCGACTGAGGACTTTCAGCATCCTCACCCTTGGAAATCTTAGGAGCGATATTTTTTATACTGTTTTGTTTTAGAGTAACATATGCAGTGATACTATGGAAAGTGCTGAAAGCTTGAAGAGAGGGAACTGGTCAATCTTCCTGCTGATCACGTTATCGTGACGTTACGTTCTAGGAGCCAGCACACCATCTCTGTACACAGGTAAACCAGGCAACAGAGGTTAATTCACCACCAGTATTGCCATATGCCGGGACAAAGTGTCTTTCAGTGACGTTATAAAGTAGAAAATTGGTGGTACCGTAGACAATGCAGTTAAATACTTGTACTGAGAACAATTCTATGTTTTCAATCAGTATCTTTTTGACCCCTGAAAAAAAAACAGAAAAGAGATGCATTAGCCTACAAAATAGTAAGACAACGAGAAATATTATTTAATTATTTATTATAATATCACGTAGGCCTGTATAACATTGAATCGTTATCAGAATCCCTTAAACTGATAAAAGGATACGAAAAAAATAATCAATTTATTCAATTTTGCATTAGGTGTCTTGATACTTGATACAGAACTGAACTCTAGAAAATCGTATTATACATACTTGTTTGTAGAAATATTAGAGATATATTAAACACACATAAAGCATCAGTTGAATACAACACCTGATGTATTAATGCTGGATGTTTAGTTTTCATTTAAAATTTGGGCAAAACTTACCAGTGGCCAACGATGATGAATGGTCAATCTGTCCACTGCTTAGAGCAGTCCAAGAGGTAGTAGTTGCTCAGCGGATATAGTATATTCCAGAGGACCAGGGTAGTCCATAGGTCAGCCTAGCTCGAGACCAGGGGAATCTCTCCAGTGCAGCAATGCTCAAGTACTATTCGTGTCCCATGAAAAGCATTAGAAGCAATGCTATCCAGGGGACTTCTCATAGGACTCGTGTAGTACATATGTACCTCCGAGGTATGAGTATGAGCGGCCAATAATGCCTGAAATCGCTCGCTCGTGGTTTCGGAATCGACTTCGAACTTTTTATATATATATAAAATTATATGGGATATCAGAACTGCGTGCTGAAGCCAAGATGAAAGGATAGAGATATATAGAACGTATATGTATATCTACAGCTCCATCTTTTATGTCCACTTGAGCGCAACGCGTATGCGTTATGAAAAGCTGGAAATATATGGGAAGTATATAACTCCATCTCTTTTATGTTCCCTAGAGGGTAATGCACACGCGTCAGAAAGGTGACGAAAAGAGACAGAGATATATATCAGAACTCTGATGTTGGCTTCATTGGTCTCTGATTAGAAATATACCCAATGCTTCATATAGTCTTATGCATACATGGTTGGATCTATTCTAATGCCATTCCTCAAGGAGTACGATATCAGCATATACGAATCCTCTCGTGAGCGATTTCAAGCATTGTCGGGCGCCCGCGGGCACTTTTCATAGGCATCGCTGCTTCAGAGGATTGCTAGGAGGATCCACATTCTTCGAACAGCGATGCTAGAAAGAGGAAATAGATTTATATGCAAAGTTTGAACTAAATTGGTGACGCGTAAGTTTTGCATTCTCTTTGTTGATCACAAAATCATAATGTATCTACAATTAGAATTATTCTTTAACGTTTTAAATAACACTATGCTCTAAACCATTTTTCTCCATTTGTCTCAAACACTAGGGCCTGTTGGAACTGTATTACTGTATGGGTTTATGTTTCATCAAAAAACGAGACACTGTTGCGATGTTTCCTTGTTCAGTAGAATCGATATCACATTTCAAAAATATAATTAAATAATACGCCCTGTTCGTAATGCGGAGTGAAACGGATATAATCTTAGTCGTTATGATTGTTTTAAACTATAAATCAGAGTTAATTTGACTAGGATAAGGTAAATAATTAATTGAAATAAATAATTCTTACAAGATAAATGAACAAATTGGTAGTTTGTTAAGGATTCTTGACAAATTCTTTAGTAAATTCTAGACTCTAATAATATTATTCAAATACTTAAAATATGATTTATATCGAAATATATTTATATTTGAGTGTGATTCGCCCTCTAAAGCAAGGTATTAAAACATATATCTAAATCTCATACCCAAATTGCCTCGTGAATTTATTCCAACAGTAATTGTGATTCTCTCAAAGTGGGCGCATAGCTCTGTCTCCACAACGTGAGCCAGTACAATTGTCACCACCTGCTGGCTATCGCTGCTCGATTACGGGTCCTGCGCGTTAATGTAATAATCAATTATTCAGTACGCGCAACGACGAAGTTTCCATAAGAAAAACGGTCTTTTGCAACGCGAAGGAAATCGTCGACATGGCTGGAAAAGGGTGTCATATTCGACGTGTACTTTATCTTCATCTCTTCGTGACATTAGCTCGGCGAAGGTGATGTTCCATCTTCTCTGATTCTGCGATCTGGGCTAATCGTGTTCTCGATGTTCCCGTCAGCAGAAGTGTAACCCCATCGCTATAATGCTGCGTCCAGACCAGCTCTGGCATTTGCGAGCACTGATGCTTGCGAGCACGGATGCTTGCAAGCATGCATGCATTGCCATCTCCAGACTTTGTGAGGTCTGGGGCAACTAGTTTGTCGAATTTAGACAGAAAGATAATGTAATATAGATACAAATATCGTATAATTTAAAAACCTATGTATATTCTTCAAGATACTACATTTTATGGCACATCTGAATTCTTTTTATTTGATCTTTAATTTAAATTTACTACAAGAATAATATAATTTTAAAAATATGTTAACAAATTGGATATCTTGACTACTATAACTACATTTATTTTTGTTATAAAACGTAGAAGTAACTGAGAATAAATATGAGGCGCCTTGAGCTCGGTGCCCAGTTTAAGCGTCCCGTTTGTTCGCTGTTAAAGGTGGTACTGCATGTATGGATTACTTTTGGGAGCTTAATTTTCATAAATAAACATAAACTCAAGTACTACGAGCATTACAAGTAGCGCGAATATGGTTTTTAACGTCTGTTCGTGCTGTTTGTAAGATTAGCCAACTTAAAGCTTTCAGATGGTCCTCTGTTTCCATGGGGTCTCGTGTTACTTGACGTGTAGTGGATTTTTAGCAGCATTCTCTGTATTTTGATTACATTAATACTTCAGGAAGACCGCGTTTATTTGTACAATGACGCGACGAAGAACGATATTACGTACTGAAAATTCATTCCGAGCCTATCTTGCAGTACACATATTGTAGATATAAATTTTTAACTCTTTATTTTTTATTATAGGAAGAATTTAATTGATGGAAACTTTGACTGCTATTTCGCTCCTTGAAAACTATATTACAGGAGAAGTTAAAAAAGAATCCTTAAGACTCCCAGAAATCCTCAGGAATTCTATTGTTTGTCGTGTCGTCAGATAAATAAACGCAATCCTCTCGAACTACCAAACAATGAAAGTGCAGAAAATGTCTGTGAAATAGCCATCACGTCCCGAGTAACAGAGGCAGGACACCATGGAGTTAGAGGACCATCTGATGAACCATCTTGCAAGCACCAAAGACAGCAGAAACGGTCTTCGACTTCGAATGCCTATTCGTTCTGTTCATGGTTTCGAGGTGCTTGAACTTATATATACTCGCTTTGTGGAAGTCAAGTGTAGTATTGCCATATGCCGGGACAAAATGTCTTCCAGTGACGTTATGGAGTAGAACAGTGGAAGTACCACAGGCAATGCAGTCGAATACCATGCAAGATACTATCTCTTGAAAATATAGTGTTTTATCTAGTTGAGATCCAATCGAATGGATCTAAATGTGTCCTCTGCTACTTACTTCAGGGCTGTATCTTATTTGGCCACATTTACTTTATTAGTCTTCTCAAGATGCTACTCTAGGGTTCCAAGTAACTAGTACCATCCCTGACTCGTTCCTAGGCGTTTGATGTGCCACCAAGACACTCATTGTCAGAGGCGTGAGAAACTTGAATCTCTGTTGTTTTCTACGAAATCGCTATATTTCCGAGAGACACTATACCTCCACTCTTCTACTCTATGACGTCACTGGAAGACATTTTGTCCCGATATATGGCAATACTGGCCAATGCTCAAAATCGGACGAGGCATGCTTGCCACTCAGCCATGCTCGCAAGCAGCACGAATAGTCTGAACGCAGTATAAAATACCTAGTGCCACTATCGTCATCTCGAGTATTATTACCAGTGGTTACTAACACACACTGTCTCGTAGCAATACATATGACAAACTGAAGCATGTAGACCTTCGTACGCATGCCTTGCCACTGCCTTATGTAGATCATATGCACGAGCCTGGATACGAACGAGATCTGGAGCATCTTTGAAAGTGGGATGGTCCATTATTGGTAGTACTGTCGTGAGTCGTGAGAGGGTTAATTCTTATGAAAGTGAGCTTTTACATTTTAGAATGTGTAGGTACTACGTCGATTGTTAAGTAGTGGAACACTTGGTTCAAGATGACTATAGTTCAATTTGTATAGTATTATTATAACTACAATAATTTAGTAGAATGTGGGTCTTTGTTGTGAGTGAGGATTAAAGGGTTTCGAAAATTAATGTTAATAATTGTTGTATAAACGTTTTGGCTAATGTAGATTCCAGTTAAGGTTCAATAGTATGTTGTTATATCGATTTTGTAAAAGTTCTGTATTGATTCTGTAAAAATTCTGTTTTGATTCTATATTAATTCTGAAACTGTTCTACATCGTTTTTATAGAACTCATGCCGCTCATTTTCAACTATTTGATGTGTCGATTTTATGTTCTCGTTCGTTAGATTCTAGGACTCTCGAATCAAGAGTTTTTCTCTCCGATGATTTATAAATTAATGTATTTCTTTGAGGCTGAACTTTCCGATTGTCTTTATCTGCAAACTTTATATGCTAAATTAGCGTGAAAAGTGACTTTCTTGCACTCGTGTGAAAAAAACAAGACTGAAAGATAGAATGATAAAATTTGTATCCTTTGCCTTTGTATGGCAGTAGTTGATACTAATTTTCGGAACCGTTTCCAAAAGTTAAAAATTTCCAAATCTAAAAACTTTTCTACAATCAATTTAAAAACAATTTTAAATTGATACAGTGCTGACATAGAACGCTTTCAGATAATACAATTGATTTATATTCTAAAAAAGAGTTTAACAAAGAGTTGAACAAATAGTTTTTCATTATTGTATCATCAGTGTAGTCAAAACCACCTGTTTCTTATAATGGACCCTTGGTTTCTTGAGTTGGACCACTGGATTAAACTGTAATTTGATTGTAAAATAATAATACTGTATGCAATATAAGAAAAAAAAGTTCCCGTGGTAGGACTTGAATTGAGGATGAAATACATGTTCGTACATATGTAAGTATGTACATGAAATCTCATACTTGTTGCTAAGCCACAGCTGCTGCTGAATGGGACGCTCTACTTCCCGAGTATATCTGACTACACAGTTTTTCCAAACTTTCATTTACTTTTTCCATACCTGGCTGGCCATCTACTGTATGACTCCAGTTACAATTGTTGTACATATATGTAGATCTATAAGCCTACCCAATTTTTATAAAACCTATGAGAACAGAGCGGATAATTCCCTTGTTAGGGGTTTCAGCAATAAAACAAACACGAAGTTAGGTTCTGACTAAAATACATTGTTATTAAATATTTATAAAATTAATATAAAATTACGTTAAATTACATTTAAAAAGTTGTTTTGTAGAAATGGAACATAATACATATAAGTTTTTAGTACAAAAGATTTCACACTTACGTAAAGGAAATAATTTATGGTGAGGAAAACAATACAAAATTTATCGCGTAGATTCGTTAAATCCCGTATTATGTGTAGTTAAGAGAGCATTCTTCTGTAAACATAGGAAAATTTAACAATTTTTCCCAATTTTTTAAAGTGAATGCTTGCGTCAGCTCATACTATGGATTTGCTATGATATTACTTCTAGCAAAAAGTTTTTGGTTAAACACAACAGTATAAAATTATTTAATAATATTGTAGTTTTTCAAATGTAAAATGTTATTGAATGAATATAAGCCAACATATGGGAAAATTAGATGAGTTTGGTACGGTAGTATTTTACATTCTTGAAAATCACAATATTTTCAAATAACTTCGTATTTTTATGTTTAGCTGAAACCTTTTTGCCAGGGCTAGTATTTAACGTGAGTTCACGTGATGCGATAATAATGTATTCGTACCCTAAATTATGTATGAATTTTGTATTAAAATATCACTTCATTGAATAAAGATGTTTTTAAAAAATGGATGTATCAGTACTTGTCTGACCCATTGTATTATACTAAACAGTCGCCGCTAATTACTATAGCCTCATTCAGATTAGTCAAGTTACTTAAATTCAAGCCATTTGTATTCATGTAGCTTGATATCAAGTTTATGCTCACACAAGTCAAGTTACCTGAATTCAAGTGGTTTAAATTCAAAAGTAACATGCATTCGTTATTACACAAAAACAAAAATGTCCTCGAAAGAAGTGATGCATGCTAGTTATTTGGTTATGAATTTTTCAAACATACATTTTTGATAGCAACCTTGACGTTCACATGTTTGTCGATTTGCTTGAAATTTACTCTACATAGTGCAGTACGCATCAATCGATGTATACTTTAAGGCAAGGAAAAGTTGAAATGACATCAATTTCACTTAAAGCTTGAAAAGGTATCTCGAGTCAAGTAAAATAACAGGTTCACATTGGTCAAATTGGCTCAAATCACTTGCATTCAAGACACTTGAATTCAAGTAACTTGACTAATCTAAACAAGGCTTGTTTCTATTCGTAACGTTCTTACGTTCAAATACATAAATGACTTGTCTCATAAACGAGTCATACATACGTTAACGAATAGCAGAACCTACCAGCAATCAGATTTTGCCTACCACAAAGTTTCCCTTGGCGAGGCAACTGCATTATCGCGTCCAACAATCGCGGTCGGATTTCTGTGGAAAGTTTTTCAAATCTCCGCGGAGAGCGTCGAATATTCCGCGTGCTCAGCTTCAGCGAGAACCATTTAGGACGACTGACGCTTCTCCGCTTCTCCGTTGGTTAAACGTCTCGGTCGACCTTGACCTATGCAATACATCGAAATACCTAGAACCGAGCGTCGCAAAATTGGGTTGCCTACTCTCAACTCTCGACCTTTTTTCATAGCCCTCCTTCGTCCCTCCTCCTCCTCGACCCTGCCTCTCCCCTGACTTGGCTGCTCCTCTTTCTCTCATTTTCTCGCGGAGGTGCATTGCAGGGGCTCGTAAGGAGAACGGAAAGCAAAGCGGAGCATCGTGTTTATGTAGGTAGGTAGGTTGCACGCCGCGAGGTCTCCACAGAAAGGATCTCTTGACGAATCCGCTCCGACGATGGTGCACAGACACGCACGCGACCGACCGTGCGTCTTGTGTTTCCTCTGTGAAATACTTCGGAAATCTTCATCTGACTAGACACTCGCCCGGTTTTAAACGAGCTGCAGCTTGCCTCCACTCGCCTATCTTTGCCAACGTTGTTTTAGTAGGTTGTCTAACACACGCGTGTCGTTAGTTGCTTGTACATACAGATTTTATCGTTGACATGTTTTATCACTAGAAGAAGCATCTGCAGCGAGAGTTTTTATCCGTTTAAGGTGCAGTATTTAATAGACGTGAGAATTAATACGTTGCTTTTCTAAAGAGAATTTAGATCTTATTTATGAACATAGAATATTTGGCATTCATAGTAAGTACTTACTGCTTTGTAGAACTGGTTAAGTCGAGCACAGCAAAGAAGATATAACAATTTGAGTATTTCAATACTTGAGAATTAAGTAATTTGAGTACTTAGATATTTGACAAATTGGATAGTTAAAAATTTATAAATTTTCTAATTTGTTCTACATCTTCGAATTTAATTTTCCCAGAAACATTTGAGAAACAGTTTGCGATGCTTAAACTACTTACAGTAATTCATATATTTTATAGGAAATCGAAATCATCCAACACTTTTTGGAGTACCATCTCAGATTTTATTGAAACTTGAATATGTTGAAGTCTTCAGCGATAATTAATGATATCTCGAAGTATTTTTAAACATTTTGAAAATTGTTGATTTTACAGTCGCATAAAGTATAATATTAAATTTCTTTTAATCTAGTGCTAACTTTTTTTCAAGAAATTGTAAGTCTTGAATTAGCAAACTAGTAAGAATGAGCTTTTAGGTACTTACAGTGAATATATACATATAGGAGTACGTGCTAAAGAAAAATAATTTGAACTAATGAAAATATAGTTCGTATATTGTCATTGTACTATGTAGTTTTTTTCCTTTAAGACAACATTGAACAATGTGTTAACGTTTTCGTCAATTGCTCAAAGTGATCTGGATTCGATGATAACCATCGAATAATTCGGAAATAGATATGCACTATTCGTGTCCCATGAGAAGTCCCCTAGGAAACATTGCTTCTAATGCTTTCCAAGGGACTTCTCATAAGACACGAATAGTACGTCTGGCCTCCATCGAAATATGATAGGGAATAAACGGCGTGAATCGATGATGTCATAGAAGTAGGCTATTATCAACAAGTAACTTTCGATACATCGTCACTGTTCGTCATCGCGTACAGGACAATCTCAATCCATCAAGAGCCGGATGTAGCATACGTCACAGACATTTGTTACGAAGGAGAGGCACCTTAAGCGTGATCGTAGAGAAGAAGAGGTTGCGTTACTTTCGACCGTTATTTAAGTTTCGAGTGGATGCTTTTAAGAGCGAAGCGTGAAAATCAATGAATCCGCTGCGATTGCAGTATAATATGTACCGATAAGCTGCAAATTCAACGTGATTAATGTTTCGTACTGTACATATTAAATGTGTTTAAATAAGGGGATTTATGGGCTGCACAGAACTCGAAACGACGCGATCGAATTAAAAATATTGGGAATGAAACGTCAATACTCTTTCTTCCTCTCTCGACTCCGCATCCATGCTAAGCCTAAGCGCACATCTACTGACAATTTTGTTATACTAAAGCCTCGTTCAGATTACACAAGTTACTCGAGTTCAAGTCATTTGGATTTAAGTAGCTTGATGTCAAATTTGTGTTCACACAAGTCAAATTACTTAGATTTGAGTGGTTTGAATTGAAATGTAACTTTAATTCAACCTATCATGCAAAAATCATAAAAATGGGGTCGAAAGAGGTGGTGTATGCCGATTGTTTGGTTACGTTTTTTCCAAACGAGACATGCACTTTTGATAACTTCCTTGATGTTCACATGTTTGTCGATTTATCTGCTTGAAATTTTCCCTATATGCTACAGTATACATATATCATGATACATATCAATTAATGTGTATTTGAAGGCAAGGAAAAGTCGAAAAGACATCAACTTTACTTGAAGCTTGAAATAGAATATTTCAAGTCGAGTAATATAACACGTTCACATTCATCAAATTGTCCCAAATCATTTGTATCTAAGTCTCTTGAATTCAAGTAACTTAGCTGATCTGCACGTGCCTGGATGAAATGGAAACTTGAAGGAATGTTTTAAGCCAAGTAAAATAACAGGTTCACATTGATCAAATTGCTTCAAATCACTTGCATTCAAGCTGCTTGAGTTCAAGTAATTTGACTAATCTGAACAAGGCTTAAAAGCCAATTGCAAACTGAACAATTCTTCTTTTTCTATCTAATGCCTACGAAGACAATCGACATACAAAATCTGTAATCAGCCTTTAAATCGACAAAGCTGTTAGTCTCTAATTGTCGGTAGGTGTACACTTAGGCTAACAGTTGTCTTTGTCAGCCATCTGCCTGCCGAATGAGAAGAGTTTTCTGTTTTTCAGAATTGAAGGATTCAGCATCGAGGAAACACCCATTCAGTTTTTCATTCGTAGGTATTAACAAAATCCCATAACGAAGGAGAAATGAAAATGCATCCATTGATACAATAAAACACTGCAAATAACGAAGAAAGGATACTGTTGGGTCTTGATTTTGGAGCACTTGTAAATATTTGAAACAAAAATCATGTCAAATAACCAACAGTGAATCACAGATAAAACGTACGATTATCGTCAAATAATCTATTCATTCCGATCTCATAGACGGGAAGGACCATTGTGAAGGCATTGACGCCCGACTTGACACAAAAGAGCCTTTATCTTATCTAGTAACATACCGACTGCAACAAAGCCAGAGGAATGTTCCCATAGTAAAATGGCCCGTTTAAAGTACACCACGCACAATAGCATAAACGAAGCACCTGCTTCCATTCGCATCGGCGTCGAAATGATTGTGCTCGGAAGACGTTCCTTTAAAGGCGACATTGTGGTCTTTGCTCTTACCTGGCCTTCATTCAGCTGAGCAACGTTAGAAGTTGAGAAATCCGTTTTTTTAATAATTTCATTTTTTATTTTAATTCAGTGCACTGTGTCTTTAATTTTTAATGATAGGTGTCTTTGAAAATTGTATGTTCTAGTATACAACTTTGAATTGAAGATGGCTGATATAATGATAATTGTTGGGAGTTCATGTGTCCCGCTATGATCTTATTTAGTTGTTGAAGCAATAAGTGGCACGAGTTTATTCGTTTGTTTTATTTTGATTAAGTATGCTGTTTAATGGATTAATCTGTGTGTGCGCGTGTGTGTGACGGACATTTTTCACAAAATCGCAGTGTTATTTTTAGTTTCAATATCATAAAAAAGCCACATAGTTATATTAAATTAATAAAGTCTTTTGTTTATAAGTTGTAGTGTTACAAACTCATCATTTTCTTGAACAACAATGCTTAATGTAAAATTGTGGACAAGTTGTACATTACAGTAAGTTTCAATCCCAAGAAGTGGTCTACTCTCAGCTTCAAGTGAACGTAAACATCATAAATTTTTTATTATAAGTACTACAGCGAGACTTCTTATTTCAACTTGCAAAAAGAAAATAACAGATATAATAGAAAAGTAATTATATCAAGTATAACATTTCAAGTAACCAAAAAAGGTAAAATGAAGTTGAATACCTATTAGGTACATACCATCAAGGACCTAGTTCTTAGTCACTTAAAAATAAAAAGTATGGTTTCTAACGTATTCACGAAAAAATTAACGAAGAAATTAAAAATCCCCAAAATTGTTTGTTATTCACATAACTCTATACGTCATGTTCAATTTATTATTGAAAATCATAATAATTAAATCATAATTTAAAAATTATGTCTCACTACCAGCTATTAAATTTCACGTATAAATATCAAAACTGGTAACAATTATTTACTAATTTTTTTGAACAAATTTTTGTCAAAATAAAGTTTATATATGTATTTAAATGCTAAATTAATCAGGAATTCTGATCAGCAACTGGATCCTTAACGGTACTCCATTTCTATTCTTCCAAATTAGAGAAACATCCGAGGTTCAAACGAATATTTATTTTTTTCCACTGCCTTTGTAATTTTTCCGTTCTTCTGGACTGTGGAAGAAAAGCAGACAGTTATACCCAGGTTGCACGAACGAATGCACAGCGGTACTTTAGGTGGGTATTAGGCACCTAGACGATTGTGCACCATCTTTCTCCGTGCCTAACAGGTAAAGAGGAAATAATTCTAATTGCAATCACTCAGTCTATGATCGCAGGTAACTCTGGTACGATTTATTGTTGCTGGGTTACCCTTTATGGTTTACTCAAGCATGGGGACAATGACGCTGATACATGTTCAGGTATATTTGTAAATTGGTATTCGTTGTTATAATCCTTTTCAGGTGAAAATGGAAGCAAAGAAATTACTTCCGGGACTTTTTTATATGCTGTCTCTCCAAGTATATAATATGAGATTATATGATTGTAAAATTGTTGAAACTCTTCATGTTTTAATGCTTTCGATAGCACTTTTAATTTGAAATATTTCTACCATTATTTTAGTATGGAGTCCAGTTCAAATTTTCTTCATATTTGATCAGATATATCGCTCACGTAGAGCACAGTTTCACTGAGTAATAGCTTTCCAATAATTTGCTAAAAAGTTAAAAAAATTGTTGAGACACTTAATTGGTAATATAATATCCATTTATACCGTACAGACTCTCCATTTTCTTTAAATAACTTTCTTACTATCGAGTTCCAGAGTTTTATGTTTTATGTTCCATTTACTTCTTTCGTATGATTTCTCATAGAGCTGGCGTTGAAAGTGATTTCTCGTTAAAAAGAGCGATCGAAAACGCACAATAAAATGTCGTAGAAAACTTAATTTCTTAGAAAATTAAGTTTAAAAGTTTGCGAGTTATACTTCTATTAACACATTTCTCTTAGCAACGTAGGTACTCCGTTTTATCTTCATTATATTGCGTTTAGACGCCAGCTTCTTTGACAGAGAGTACTGTGCCAACGTGAACACTTCGCAACGATGCTGTTTTTTTAAATATCCCGTCCCAAATGTTAGTGAACAGCTCGTGAATTTTACCTGACCTCGGCTGGATAATTCTACAATTTAAAGTCAGCCACCGTAAATTATCTACCGCGCATGGAAAACGGGTGAGAGGGTGTGGGGAATGAAATTACCTAAGTGAAACGCAGAATGGTCAGAGATAATTTCGGAAAAAGAATATCGAACGCAACGCGACCTCGACATGACGAAATATTTTGTGAAAGGAAAAATGGAAAAAGATTGAGACTGCTGAAAACACACAGATACTCTACAGAGTATATATTTTGTTGAGCTATTTCTATAGATCGATACTTATAAAATACTCATTGCATAAAGGATTAACAAATGACGGAAATACAGCATAAGTAAAGAGTACATTGTACATCAATTAATTCATTTTCGTTCATGTTCGTTTATATAATTCTGAAGTAGCAACTCGTATTATTTATTTTTAATGATCTGACGTAGAGATAGATTACCATCTTTGACAGGATTAGTAATATACTTAAGTTCTTTTTTTTACAACGAAAGGAAAACTTATTTTAATTTAATTAAGAAGGTTTCTAGATGAAGGGCTTATAGGTCTATAGATCGATCAAGCTTCTTTCAGTAAATCGTCTTTAAGTAAATGCAATATATCTAAAAATGTTCAGTCAAAACTTCGATTCAATATTCCAATAATTTAGATTAAGTGTAAGTAGCGCTATAAGTACGTATTATTCGTATGCCACGAGAAATCTCGTGGGAAGCATTTCCCTTTACCTGTTCCGCCAGACACTTTTCGAAACACGAGCAATGCCTGCTGAGCGTTCATCTGCTTTCCACGTTGATATACACAATCATTATAATATTACAAAATGGAACATTAAAGATTTTTAAACATTTTGGAATTTAAACGGTGTTTTTTAACTTTATTATTTTCCTAACAACAAACAAAAAATGTTAATAAGGTTAATAAAAAGCTAGAGCTTTTAACGATTGATTATCAACTATTGAAAAATAACATTGACACAATACTTTAACTTAAAACTATCGAAATTCTGAAACAATGCAGCGACACAAACAAATAGCACAATTTCTCACTTTTGACAATGTTTATTATAAATATATGTTATTGGCTGGAATGATTAGGGCCTCTCCACAATGTTACTTAGGCGTTTTCGTAAAATTACTTTTTATATACACATTTTAAAAGGAAATAGAAAATTTTGCACTCACCACTCTATGTATTCTTAAAATTTAATTGTTTTGATTATTTCACTCTTTTATTTTCTCTCTTTTTCTCTGGGTTTCTTAATTAACTCGGTGTGCTTATGAAAAGAAAAACACGCACTCACTTCAGTTTAACACGAGTAATACAATTTTTTAAAATAGAATAATAAAAATAATAAAATAGAATAATAAAAAAGAATCAAATTTAGAAAATTGAAGGTAATAATATGAAGTAAACTACTAAACACTGAATACTATTGATGAAAACTATCGCAAAAGTCAAAGTTCTTTTTCTTTTAAAGCAAGAAAACTCACGACACGCACCACGCGACTTTTCGGCAATGAATGTCACAGCTTTGTGCTTTCAAACAGGCATCCACAATCGGACCGCTTCGAAATTGTTTATAGCGCATTTTTATTGCGCTGAATTAGAGCGAAATGATTGGAAGGTGCACCCCTGATGCCCTACCATATGCACAATCATACATCTGTAGTTTTAAGAAAAAACGACCTAAGTTACACGTTTTTGTTCCTGAGATTTTGGTTTTTAAAGTTTTCAGTTTCAATACAGTCTTAAGGACTTGTCTTCTTGAACCCTTATTTTTAGATAATAAAATTCTTTTAATGCTCTTTCTTATTTCGGAAAATATAAATTCTATATTCTAGATGTCAATTAAGGCCTTAACTCCAATTTTTTGAACATGTGACATAGGTCGTTTTGCTTTACAACCACAAATATATGTGCACGTGTATAAGTGTCTTCCTTCATTTGCATCCTCAGCTGGCTTCTGTTTAGTTCAACAATCGAATTGTTTTAATTTTTAATTAAAAAGAAAGAAAGAAAAAGAAAGTGATGTTCATTTAACGCTCTATAATGTTCACGTTAAATTTTCTATTCGTTTATACCAAACAAATATGATTTTCCTCGAAGGTCTTCTAACAAGTTGTAAAACTTTCTTGTTAAAAAGAAGACGTTCGTTGAAGATAACATGCTTCCCCGGGATAAAATGATTGGTACGTCGAGAAACACTTGCGTCGCAGTCGAACGGTGCGAGAAAGGGGCTCGAAATTGAAATGATTAGGCTAACTGGAGTGCAAGGATTTTGAATCCAAATTATTATAGCTCGTCGATGGGTTCGATCAAAAGAATTCCCACAATACTTAGACATTATAGTCACTCATACTAATGACTAATACAATTAGTAATAATTTGCAAAAATTAGTCTGATTTTTGTTGGTGGCAATGACTTTATGAAAAAAGGGTGTTGAATTACTAAATTTTATCATGCGTACATGCCTCGACGAAGGAAATTTCTACAATCCTGGACATTATCGATACATTACCTATTGCTCTAAAATTCTATTCGATACTTAATATGAGGAAAGTGACTCCTAGCAGGGGGTCCTCTTCAAAAAGCCTAGTTTAGAGTCACTCTAATTCATCTTTCTTTATCAATTAGAAGACTAATTTGAAATCAGAAACATGTACAAGAAATGCTGTGTGAAATGTGGTGCGTGGTTAATAAAGAGGGTGGTGTATGGTGTGATGTTAGGTTTGTGGTTAACACTATGTAGTGCTTTTCTCTTCTCTCAATTTTAAATAATTATTTATTTATAAACATTTTATTAAGAGGAAAAAGTATCAGTTAATCAAATTACAGACAAGAACTAATATGACGTCAAAGTTATATGTCAAATGCGCTAAAAACACTAAATTTGACAAACGTATAGCTTCTTAACTGATGAATTTCTAAAGTTAAAGGGAGTATTTTTAGATTCTAATCATTGAATACTACACGAATGTATAAAAAAAAAATTTTGAATGTCCCAAAGTGATGTTCAGCCTCAAATTTAATAAAAATTAACAAATTACTAAGTTAAAAGTTTAGATACTAAACTCTTGGTCGATAGTGTATAATCAAACTGTCAATTGTCTTTAGTTATATTTAAATAAATGAGATTCTATTTAAAAAAAAGTAGAAAGTTTCTTTATTCGAATACCTATGCCTGCTCATTGACTCAGATACAGAAGATACTAGTGCAATTAACCTTTCAGAAAAGTCTCAATACAGAGAAAGTGTCTCCCAGAAAATTCACATACACATATCAAAAACAAATGTTCCAGCGAACAAACTACCCACTCACCACCACGATTATACCATTACCGTCCCAGATCAACCAATCGGGATAGTGACGGTATTACATCTGACCAAAACTTTCTCCTTTCTAGATCCCCATCCTATCTAATAAGCAAAATCGCGCCAACTATTCCTCTTCCCTGCGACGTCTCTACGATTGCAAATCAGTGACCTTTCGCCCTTATTATTCCCCACCGTATCTACGGTTCTACTGAATCGCATTCGATAATGCACACAGCGCCGTATTTGTCCCGCGGTGAAACGAACGATGACGCATGCACGACACCGTCAATGATAGTATCAAGAGCCTCGGACGTTCGGCAAATACCACTGTCTTCTCAGCGAATGGAACGTTTACATGTCGTTTTCGCGGCCGTCTGAATTGTCGTTCCCCGCCTGCGATCGGCAACGGAGTAATGTGGCAGGCATCTAGGATTGTCTGGCGGTCGGTCCTCGGCCGACGGATAATATTGCGGCATGGGGAGTGAAAGCGACATGGTGAACCCGCTTACGAGGTTACCCATGTACTTTTACTCGATTCAAGCCGTATTATAGTGACTACTTACCCGGCAGTCCCTGGCATAGTTACCACCAGAAATATCGTTGGAAAGCCAGCCCCGCTCCATTCACCTACCCACTCGACTCGCGTCGAGTAAAAGAACACGCCGTCTGCAAAAGTTTCAGCACGGATTCCTCGATATTGTTCTGTCGAAGTAAAGTCGCTGCACTCGACCGTCTAAACTTTTCCCGAAACGTAAGCTTCCCTCGCCCGACCGAGCTACCAACCGAGCATGATCGAATCTTTCCGAACGCTTTGTTTCCAGTTTTCATGCCCTCCCGGAAGAACTTCTAACGCCTCTGTGTTGGAGCTAGGCGACTGCTCCCTTTGCACTGTGTATGAGAGCACGCAATTCGCCAAGCTGACACCGTTTACCTGGAGCCTAAGCTTTATGCATAGCTGACACGGAACTATCGTATTTGGCTTGGGAAGGGTCAATACTGTGCCTCGTTGTCGTTTCAGAAAGGAAATCTGATCGGGGATGTGAATTCTGTTTGCTTTGAATTATTAATGGTAATTTTTGTTTTTGGATTAATGGAGTTTCTCGTTATGAACTTGTTAATGCTTCTTTTTTTTATTGGAATTATACTCTTGTTTTCTTATTTTCTTAATTTCAGAAGTGGAAATTGTACCTATTCTTGAGTTTTTGTGAATTTAATACTTGAAATTGTGTCGTGAGCAATAGAGACCAAATATCGTAGAATATTATTATATGTATTTCCCATTTCCATTATTTTCAAAATTATAATGTAGTTTTAAGCCATTTGCAGGTTCTTTCTTTTTATTCTAGTTGTGGCTGTACACATTTTTGAATAAAATTGCAAAATAGGATTATTACTATGTCGATGTCTGGAGATGGAGTGTGCAATTTTTACGTTTCATGCGTTTCTGTGGCAATTATAATATTCGTTTTACATCGAGTTAATTACTACATACATCCGAGAGAGAATATTTTTGAAAACCAATATTTATATCGAGTGGATTACACGCATACATATCTTCAAAAGAGAGCGTTTCCTCGAAAATCAATACATACGCATACATAATTGTTTTACATCGGTAAATTGCAGTATGAATGTTAATGTCAAGTGGATTACATGTATCTAAGGAAGAGTGTTCTCAAAAATCAATATTTCCATCGAGTGGATTACATGTATTCATGACATTTATCATATAACAAAGAATATTAATACAACAATGTCATCTATTCCCATACTAAATATAACAATGTCCGCATTATTAATAATTATACTCATTTACTTCCTTAAGATAATGTCTTTGAATGAGACCCTCTGTATAATCACGATTGAGCTTCACTAACAAATAAATTGGTTTGATTGTCCAATAATACATCGATTCAACGATTGTTTTTTCGTTTTTAATTTCTCCGATCTCTTTGATTACTGGTTGTGAACGTAGGTTGAGACTTTCTTCCGCTCTCACATCGATGACTGAATGAATTAGGGTTGCTTGGCCCCTTCGATGCCGAGTAAAACAAGGCGAGGGGTGAAACCTAGAGGGTTTGGTATCGTTCACAAGAGCTGCCGAAAAAGTCGAGACGTGTACCTTGAAAGGGCGGAAAAATCGACTACGAGGGCTGCGAGAGTTAGTCAATAAGGCTCCACATTGCACACTCCTCGTCGATTATTTCGTCCTCATTGTTCCCTTTCGACAGCATATGGCAACCCTTTATTGCATATTCCACTGCTTTTGCACAGAACAAACAGGTTTGCGTATAGGTACATTATTGACCTCACAAAAATACGAATGATCTCTTAAAATACCTTTACGATCTCTATTCTGCATTCCCTAATTTTTATTATTTGTCTAGAATGTTATTGAACTTAATCTCCTCGAAGGTGATAACTTGTGTATACGATTTTAATTGTTTCACATTTAAATATGGATTTAATAGGTAACTGATGTTTGGTTCAACGTATCAAGCAGTTGTATAAATTATTGTAGAATTTATCAGAACTTTTATCTACTACAAACGTATCAGAAGTACGACTTATGCTCTCATTGTGAGTTTAAATGTACCAAAAATACGTTTTCCGAATACGGATTAATGATTACATATACCTACATGCTATGTATATATGCTAGATATTTCAATATATTTTAGGACAATTCAGGGTAATTTTTAAGATAATTATAAATGTGATTTTAGGAATATATTAAAAGCAAAAAACGTTTCTGTAAATATTTAAATGAAAAATTAGAAATTTATTTCCAGAATATTTTGTGCCTATTACATTCTACAACCCCTGGCCAGAGATTTTCAACTAAATATAATAATACTAAAATGCTATTGTATGAATATAAAACGTATGGGAATATTCGATGGGTTTGTTACGATAGCATTTTACGTTTCAAATACTGCAACATTTTTAAATAACTTCGTATTTTTGCGTTTGATCAAAAGCTTTTTGTCAAAGGTAGAATGTACATATGTTACACTACTTTTCTACGTAGTTTTCGCCATTATTCAGACACCTGTTATAACAGAGTTTTTATACCTTTACACGGATACGAGTAACGAAAGAATAAAAATATTGATCGACAATTGAATTCGAATGGTTCAAATTTTTCTCTATTTCGTATACTGCAGCGAAAGTCTCGATACATGTTTTAAGAGAAATTGCACGACATTAAAAATATCAATGTTTTTAACATAGTTTAACTATCCAAGTAAATATCATCGATATTATAGCGCATCAAGAATTAATTTACCCTTTTTATCTAAAAGTTTGATTTATAAAGTAATTTAACATAACTAATACATTTGCAGTATATTAACATACTTACTTAACAAACTATATTTATTAAAGTTAGAACAATTATAATAGCCTAGTACTATAATTCATGTACCGCAATTCCCGAATAAACGAGGTTCTACTTGTAATATTATTTCCATCACACACAACCCTTTATCCTGAACCATACAGAAACTCTACAAAGTTTCACCAACATCAGCATAAATCAATTCACAAGTGTCTAACACTGAGCACGATCCACGTTCCTATTCTTGCAATCTTTTTCTGTAGTTAAATTTAGCTTGACATAAATCTTTGCAAGTGAGATATTAAAGAAAATCAATGAAAAATTGAGGAGAAGGCAGTTTCTTCTCAACAGTAAAATCCGACTTTGGATACGAACGCATCTAACCCAAGTACCTCCTCTTTCAATCATCAACCCCAAGGCTGGGCCTGAATCACATCCATATGGTTGGAAAGAGAAGAACGGTGAAAGGAGGATGAGAGCATAGTGGAAAAGGAGGAGAGAACCGAGAACCCCTCGTTCTTATTCCGCCTGAACCACCCACAGAAGTAAATCGTCACAGGAGTCCAAATGCGGGACTAACCAGACTGGGGATGAATTATCCCAGGATCAGGATCCCAGGCTTCTCTTCCAGCTAAAACTTCCACCGACCGATTCTCTAGTTACACGTTTTGTTTGGTTAAAACACGAGAAAGCGCGTTGGCTTCCTTCGGGAAGCTTTATTCGTGTTTAAAAGGTACAATAGAGTATCGTATATCCGATCAACTACTATCCGACTATCCTAATTAGGGCTCCCATAGCGCAAAGCCAGTATTCCACAGCGATAGCGAAATCGCTGCGAATTTTTCGTGGCACCCTCTTCATACCAACATCAATTCGTATGTCTATTTTCTCAATTCGTGACGAATTTATTACTTCTGCGGAAAATTCGTGTTGGTTTGTGGGAGCCTTTAACTGAACACATTGTTATGAAGAGTATTACAAGATATTATGAGAAGAGTAACATTTTCCTGAATTTATGATAGTGGGGTAGGATAATTCATGTGTCGTGAGGAGGAAGATTGAAATCTACAGTTTAGGGTGTGTCCAGAACTCAGGATGAACGCGAATTTTACGGCAAGGCTGAGACATACGTTTTGACATTTGTTTCTGCCGCGGATTGTCTCATTCAATATTGCCAGATGTCGGGGCAAAATGTCTTCTTGTGACGTCACTGAGTAGAAAATACTGTACGGTACCCCCACCCCCACTCTTATATTTTATGGCGTCACTGGAAGACATTTTGTCCCAGTATCTGGCAATAGTGACCTCATTCATTTTCGTACCCTAGTCTGCATGAAGCAGGCCGAGACAACTGTTCGTCACTGTTTCAGTCGTTAACGACTGCAAGGAAAAAGAAATATGCTAATATATACTGCTTTAAGCAGGCAAGCTATGTAGAATAGTTTGGGTCGTATTGAGCCATATATGTATAAGACTATATGAGGCATTGGGTATACTTCCACTGAGAGGCCAACGAAGCCAACATTAGAATACAGACATATATCTCTGTCTCTCATTGTCACCTTTCTGACGCATGCGCATTACCCTCTAGGGAACATAAACGAGATGAAGCTTTATACTTCCCATATATTTCCAGCCTTCCATAACACATGTGCATTGCGCTCAAGCAGACATAGAAGAGATGGAGCTATACTTCCCATATATTTTCATCCTTCCATCCTGGCTTCAGCAAGCAGTTTCGATGCCTCATATAGTCTTATACGTATATGTATTAAACCAACACGGCCATACTTTCCAGCTATGCTAACCTTACCCTTCAAACAATGTCAATAATTCAAATACTACTGAATACAAATGTAGTTATGTATGACTTATTACTGCCAAACCAAAACGATTTGAGCGTCTAGACTGCTGTGGCTTGGCTACATCTACCCCAACAACTTAGGTTGTGGTTACAGTTCATGAATTTTCTGGCGAACTAATGTTCTGACGAATATGTCTGAAGATTTCTTAACTTGTCTTGGACATACGATAAATAGTTCAAACATATTCGTCAGAACATCAGTTCGTTAGAAAACGCATCCACTACAACCGCAGCCTTAAGCCAAAACAGTCGAAGACTTCCGCTATTGTGGCGTTATTCTCTTTCCATGCGTTCGAAGCATAAAACAATGGATTTCTTTTGATGTAATAACAACTCACGGATTAACTCCAGATCGCGCGAGATCATGCGACGAAGAATTTGGCAATCTGCGGCAGTGTGCCGCGTCTCGAATCAACGTTCGTATTCGCATATTTTAAAATGGCAGATTTTCGATTCGACTTATCTACATCACGATATACAAGTTTTTTGCGAGTAGATATGGCGTCGTCCTCGACGTCCATTGTTATCCATTTCCTACACGTTCGTTAGTCCAGGGTGGACTTATCGTTAACCTCAATCCTCTGAGCCACGATAATGGTTAATACCTGTTCCCACTTGCGTCTAACCGTATCACTAGGTCAACCAGGTGGCATCAGCGATCGATTAGAATGATATCGACTTGAGAACAATTCCCTCGGTCCCCCTTGTTTCGAACTTGAATAGGTAATGAGTTCTCTTGGTTTGGAAATTCGAAAACCACTATTGAAATGTCGCTTTATGAACTCCAAGAACTAATATTAAATATATAGCGAGCTTTTGTCGAATGGCTATTGCGTGTTATTGATTTCGATGCTCTGTTTTCGTTATTTTTATTAGTTTTTAATTGCAGATACTCGAATCAGATGCATTACTCGCGCTTTTTTAGAATCGTTACACTTTGAATTCTGTTGTTTGTGATGTATTATAGATTCATATGTATAGTGATCCTTTGATTTACGTTCTTTTGACATGCATTCATTTGTACTTACATTTTTCCTATTTTTAATGTTTTGAAATTTCCAAATTTTGAAAATGGAAATTTCTACTAGTAGTCAAATTTCTCTTCATTACCCAAACTTGTCATTTAGTGTAATTATGGCACGCTTCACCCAGACTTAGCCCAGATCTGATTACCTATATTAAATAAAAATTTATTTCCTAATAGATATAATAATAAGCTAATATTGTAGCACGTACCGATTACCCTAAAATTCAGAAACACATAATTCTGAGATAGTACATATTATAGTAACTAGGTATTTCACAACCCCTTTAGTGACGAACACTTTCCTAAGGTTCATTTATGTCAGAGATAATTTCATTAACTCCTATTGTCCTTCATTCACGATACGGATAATACAAAATTGAAATTCATTCAACATATGCAATTTAAAAAAAATAGAAAAGGTAGTAGCAACAAAATCATAAAGTACAAAACAAATTGAACTCATAACAAAAAAGCGTCTTAACTTCGCATACGATGTATAATTTTAATTAACTTTACGAAGTGTTTTGTTTCTTTAGCCAGCTAAAACTATATCTAGAATAAGTTCCTATGATAGACAGCAGGCGGCAGCACTTACACTACACTTACTACAGTTTTTATATTCTATTTTGCATGATATTAAATAGATTTAGGCTTGAAGTATTAAGTACCCTTTTATGATTAATATTAATGTTATTATTGTTACTATAAACGTGTAAACACCATTTCACCACATTCGTACACAGTATCTGAGAGATCGAAATTGAAATATGTATTTAATAATAGAAAGTTAGAAGATTATAAAAGGTAAAGTGATACGTATGAGATTAGTAAATTGGCGTTAAAAAGAGATGAAAGGATTACCATAAAAAGTGCTCAGAAAGAAGCTTTATAAGATACTTTAATAAAACTAAACACTAAGCCTAATATTCTAGCAATCTATATAGTTATTGAGTGCTTTTAAAAAGAAAAAATAAATTAGATATAGTGCCTAAATTTACAGTGTTCAAGAATTAATAGACCTAATAAATTAAAAAATAAATTATCTAGAAATTATCTAGATTTATTGTATGAAAGGAGAAGCATACTCTGAATACCAAACAAGTTTTGTTTGAAACATTTTTTCATACAATAAATAGTTTACAAGAAAATTCAGATGACACAGTTATGTGACTCACCCTGTGTGACAAGACTTCGTGATAGGTATTCCCAATGTGTAAGCAATAAAAAGTGAAAATTCATGTTTAACTTTTTCTTGCCCTAGGCCCCGGACATATTGATACTTCCACATTTCATAAAAAAAGTTAATGTAATTGTGATAGTCGAGGCATTCAATATTTTAACATACTTTTAGAACTATATTATCTTTGTAGTAAATTTGAATTAAAGATCAAATCAACAGAATTAAAATGTGCCATAAAATGAAGTTTCTTGAAAAATATACATAGATTTTTAAATTAGACAATATTATATCATCTTTTTGTTCTAATTGGGCAAACTATGTACAATATGTACAGTAGTGGCTCCAAGCTCCGAAATTTTTACAGTCGACAGGCGAAGCAAGGATAAGAACATGTCTTCCATCCGTGTTTCATGAGAAGTCCCCTGGAAAGCATTAGGGGTAATGGTTTCCAGGGATTTTCTGGTACAGTATATTTACAGACAAGTACAGTACATTTCTTAACTCGACTCGTTGAATGGACTATAGAGGCGACCAGTGTACATACATCGTCGACATTAAAGATTCTATAAACATCAACCATAACTGAAATGCGGAAGTGTCAAAGTAGAGTAAAATATTTTAAAAGAAGAAGGAATTTCGAATTCAAAAAATAAATTATGTAACACTTACATTGCATCTACCGGAAGTATATAGTACATACCTATAAAATTACTGGTAAACTTGTAGAAAAGGTGTATCCTTATCGATTTCGATAACGTTTAAATATATTTTAGAAACCAATATTTTAAACGACTTTTTTCTGATAGTAAACTCTCGGTGAGTTTTCAGTTGCCTATCTGAGAGTACAAATTCTCAAAGCTGCTCTTAAATGGGCACACAACTTGAGAGTGCTCTCGAAAGCAACTATCGCTAGAAACTCTCAAATGGACACGTACCTTAAGACCGACCGCCTATTGTATTGTTGAATTCCGGGTTTTGGAATGAGTTCAACACTTTTTAAAGAAGATCGAGTGAGAGGTTTATTAAAATAAGAACGCGTTAGAGCCTGGTCACACGAGCGTTGATGGACGATTGTAGTCGTGTCTTTGTTATTTTTAACTGGAAAAAGAAGGAAAGACATACGACGGACGGCGTAACCTCCGTTATATTAACGCTCGCGTGACCAGGCTCTTATAATTTCCTCCAACTACTTAACTTTATAACATTCTAAAAACCTGGAGAAGATATGAAAGGAACAAAGGTTCTTAATTATATATTTATTAATTATATTAATTATATATTAATTATATAACACCTATAGGTGTTAATGACTATGGCTGTATGAGTACAAAGTATTTGGGCAAATTACGTGTAGCGATAGGTTAACATTTACAAAAGATAGTAATAAGCGAGCTATGCAAAATATTAGAGTAACCATGTGCTGGCATTTATGAAAGCAAACGTAAGAATCGGTAGATGTTCAGCAAAGAATTGTTCGAAATATTGTCCTTTATAATAATATATTTCAAGTTCATTCAAATCCACGAGGTCACACCTTTTCGACAAGTTCATCAAATTACTAATATCAAATACCAAAACTACTTGTTATACATCTTTCTTCCTTTTGTGTGTCACAAAAACACTCCAGGGACATTCTTCTTGCTCATAATTCGCGGCTATATACGGATACGGTTGTTGCTCAAAATCGTCCAACGCTTAAATTGATCTTATCGTTTGTTACATCCAAAATTGGTCCTCGTTAACACTATCAAGTTAAGAAGACCGAGCGGAGTCGGATCAACGGCAGCTCAAACTGGTTTTCCATAAATCGTCTCGATTACAGGCCCGTGTTGGCTTCGATTAAATTAACATTCAACCTACCTGTAAGAGTAATCATCGGCGACCGATAATCTGCGGCGCCAAAATGAAAGATTTGATGGATCATCACTGAAGAAGGGACTACCGTTTATCCTCTACATAGGATCGCCTCTGCGAGTACAGGTAGCAGGTGTCATGCGATATGAGCGACGAACAACGTTCGGTTTAGCGGGCTTCACAAGACATACACTTTCTTTGTTAGATTGAGGCCAATCTTTACTCATTAGATCGAGGCCAATCTTTAACTGCGTGATGAGCATCAGGGACTCTGCTTGATACTTGCCACCCGTTCAGCGATACTTGGAGATGACTGTAGAAACAAAGAATACAGTCCTCCACTGTTCGATATGGTGAATCGTGAGAACTTGGGGGATCATTGGAAAAGTCACAATCATTTTGCAAATGTTTCCCAACAAATCTATGCAGAGTCATAAAATTTACGTGATTATCTTACATGTGACTATCTTATCGAGAGATTACTATCGATAATGTCTTTAGTTGCTGTTTCACATACATACTACCAATGATAAAATCATATCACTTTTCCATGAGATATTAATAAATACAATGTAACAATATGTTTTCTTATGTTACAACTAGCCTAAGTTGACGCTATTATGTATAAAACTATGATTCTATATCAGCTTAGAGCATTCTTATGTAATTATTATAAACCCATAGCTAAAAAACGTTAATTCAAGTTTGGTAATATTAACATGTGTGTCTTTATCTGATTGTTTCATGAAAAAGATTAAACTAAAAAGACAGAAATTACTATTCGTACCAGAAAACAAAAGTTGCGAAACAATGTGGCAAGTGACAACGTGTGAACAAATTGAGAGCTATAATAGATTCAACAAATCGAGTCAGCCGAGTTATAAACAAATGCACATAACATAACAAACTTTTTTTTTACTTACGAATAACCATTATTGATTGACGGAAATTTATTTTAGTTACCGATAATTGCTATGAATGGGATAAAATTTTTATCTCAGGATAAAATTAATTTAGAAGATAAATACGTAAATTTAATAACCCTTCATAAATTCATAAGTCACTGAATAATACCAATATAATTATTGATACAAAGTACTTTCAACCAGATACAACATAATTCCCACATATTACTAAACATTTTCAGATGATTCATCAAGTATATGTATATTCTATCGATTACTACTACAGTTATCACAACTTCACACTGTCTTGACAGAGAATAACGAATGTACATTTTTGCTCGTAAATGGTTATTTATGAATTTACCTGAAATCGAAACGTCATAATTATTCATTTTCTTAGGTTTCCTCAATATTTACTATAACCAGTTAACGTTTTTACTACACTAATTGGAAGAAACTACTTCATACTGGAATGTCTTGTCAGTGGCTTTCTCAGCGTCTAATACTTTATGCATGTCATGCATTAATTACCTATGTATATGCAAAATTTGAACCAAATTGGTGTCCCTCGCGTTCTCTTTTCACCAACTACGTTTCATTGTTTTCAAAGTCGTTCTTTTTTGATTCACAAAATTTCATACTTTTTTCGGAATATAGAACTGTTTTTACCCCTCATTTCTGGCACCTATATATATAAATCTTTCAAATATGCAACAGAATAATCACCAATGCACAACATAGAACAAAATGAATAAATTCCACAATTTGAACGTATATAGCTTTTCAATAAAGGGTTTTCGCACACAAGTTCATTTAAAGTTTTTTTACCTACTCGTTCTCATTAACACATAGATGCATAGTCACCCTGTAAATATAGTTGGACAACAAATATAGCATAGTTAATTGAGGTATCGAGTGGACGTGTCGTCCAATATAAATAGATTATTACTAATTTAACAACAAATCGTGCTAACGCTCTCATCTTCCAATATTCCTGTTACTTCACTTGCTTAATGACCTAAACATGTCCACTTTAACGTTTGATTTATTTTACAACCACGCTATATTTCTAGTTCACTTGAAGGTATACTCATGCCTCGAAATATATACCTACGCGTAAAATTCCAAATGCCAACGCGAAATGTATTATCTCTTTTAGACATGACAACATAATATTCACATTATTTCTAGTTGGCGACTGTTCCATGAAAACTGTAGCGTTTTATAAAATTGAATTATCATTGAGGTGGTGATCATGTACTAAAGACGAGTGGTAAATACATTAATTACAATTAACAACGAAAATATACTTTACTGTACTATAATACATACCCATAGATAAAGCTAAGTGACTAAATTTGGAAATTTATTTCGATAAAAGATTGACTTGGAAAATTTATCTCATAGCGGAAACGAGGCAAGTAGATTTAAAATTTTGAAAAATGAACTGGTTACTTGAATGTACCTAATTACGGAGCTGTGCCAAAAAGTATAATATTGGTATACAACGTTGATCTAAAATTGAGTACAATGCTCTCAAAAGCATTCAAGACAATTGCTATTGCACCATGGGTCATCATCAGTAATGAAGCTTTTCATAAAGATTTACATGTGAAATATGCTCGATACTACGTCAACCAATATGTCATGCAATAAATTACAATTCGCAGTATCACTGCAATGAACTGACAAGCATGTTGAAGAAAGTACTCAAGAATTTAAGAAAACCAAATTATATAACTGAACAAAAAACGTATAAAGTATTAGATAAGTAAACAAAATGAATTAATTACAATAACATGTTAAATATTAAAATGAATTAATTATAATAAAAAATCAGTCGTAATAAAATTAATGCCATTTAATATAAAATTTCAAGCAGCATAGATCATTTGTAGTTTAACACATATAAAATGTATTCTTAAACAAAAATTCAAATACATATCTACATATTTGTAATTCCTTTAATACATCATGTAATGAATTACATTTATAGCTCGTTCATCTACATTTAATTTATTTGTTAAAAAATTGTTTATGTTTTGCTAAAAATCATAGACAATAATAACCACAAGATCATAACAGGAAGGATCATTCATTTGCCTAAAATTTGCATGCTGCTAGCTTCCTACGAAACCAATTTATCTATTTTCTCTACTTTTCTGTTTGAAAATTTGAACCAAGTGATGAAGAATGCGACAATGCCTTGCCATCATTTGATATGTAGTCCTTTTCACCGTTTCATGCCTATTTTTTACACTCTCTCTTAGAACATTATGGAATTTTTCAGCCTTGCCCTTGGTTCATTTTCGGCGAAAAGATCAGGAGTCATAAATTATTAAAAACAACAATGAACTATGCTGACATTTACACGAACTTTTACAAATACTGAATTTATATGTATGTTTAGCAGCTTTTGCAGCATTCTTTTTAACCTTAAATTCACAAAAATGTAACTTAAAAAAGTAAGACTTCGTGTATCTTCAATAAACATGTAGATGAAATAACTATGTTTTAAAATTGACGATGCGACGGGACAAAATTTAATACACGTTATGTATTCTAGAGGTTCTATTTCAGCTTCAAAATAACGACATTTTATATACGCCAATCTAATATTAGATAATGGTATTACGGCGTATTGTGACCTCCAGGACGAAATATAGTTTCGCGGTGCTCTGAACATTTTCGACTTAATTGTTCATGTCTGCATAAAAGAATCATTCAAACAACGGGATGCTCGATCCAGCAAGCTCTGAAAAGAGACAGGAGACCGCAGGTCACGAGAGCTACTCTTCCCCATTGCGCCCAGTGGCCAACCGTGATAACGCGAACGGGAACAATTATATTTATGCACGCAGGTGCGTTTATAGGGAAAGAAGAACGCGTTAATCGTCTGTCGAAGAGGACGGAGGATTCTCGGACGTGTATGTATAATGGAGGCTCGAAAAACGAGGCGAAGTGAGGTGAAGAGAGCTGACCTACTGTGGCAAGTGGCTCAGGGCCGTCGCTGTCCAAATCTCTCTCCCCTCCGATTGCCCCCTCCCCCCCTTCTCACCCGACCATCTCTCCATCCGGTACCACACGCAGTATTCAGGTCTCTCGTCTTTGAAGCCCTCGTGGCCATTGCTTGTGCGCCTGAACCCCTTTCGGCCCCTTCCCCGCCTTGGCCCGGTCTCCTTCACCCTTTGCCCTCGTCCCCGCGGTCTATGAGACCGATAACACCTACTAAAATTCAAATAAATATGTATTACGCCTTTGTTGCGTGTTCGAACGCATTGTTTGATACGTGTATCTCATTTCTGGCCTAGAGGCGAGTCGTTGAACATACATATCATATTCACTCGTTGTGAACTCGGTAGAAAGTACACGTTCCCAGGGGATAGAGAAGAGGGAATATGTGTGGGGTGGTCACTTTCTGCGTTAATAACTCGTTTCTGTCTTTTGAAGAGTAAGAGTGAAGGAAAATGTGGAAATGGTTCCTTAAAAAATGGCGAGCTTGTAGCAAGAAGGCACTGTATTGGAGGTGTCCAAGTACGTGGCTTAAAAATACGATCTAAGCTAAGCTTACAAGGAACTAGTTTACACTAGTAGAGCACCGAAAAATATTAGACCTAAAGTTGGCGTGGGAAATACATTTTCGTAAATTTCTCGGAAATTTATGCAGGTAGAAAAAAAATGGTAAGTGTACAAAATGCGTGGTTCATTATAAGCAATAAGATGACATAAACGAAATTCAAGATATTTACGAAAATGTATTTTCTACCTCAACTTTGGGGTGGTTTTCACCCCCAAACATGAATATCAACAGCTAATAAAAAATATGTGTCTAATATTTTTCAATACTCTACTCGTATACCAAGTTTCATAAAAATCAGAAGATGACACTAAAGTGATGTTCCTAGCTAGTTTGAATCGTTTAAACTAAATCAAATACTTGAATATTCAACTAAAGTTAATTATCCAAACAAACTTGATCATTTAAGCAAACTTGATTATTCAAGCAAACTGAATCATTTAAGCAGACTGGATCATTCAAACAAATTTGACTACTCAACAAACTCGATCATTCAAGTAAATTTGATTATCAAAGAAAACTTAATTATTCAAGCAAACTTGATTATATATTCTTGTTTAATTATAGTATTAAACTTTAATAATAAAGTTTGCTTGAGTAAGATTTGGAAAAGTTTGGATTATGTTAAGAATGATCAAGATTGTTCTAAAAATAAAAAAAAATATCAATGCATCCAAGTTTGAATACAATTCAAGTAACTTGAATACAACCAAGTTTGTCAAATATTCGAGCAGATTCAATTTTTTCAAGTTTGTTTATATATTCAAGCTATTTGGATAATTAATTATTTGGCTTGGGTTGAAAAAATGAGTTTTGTTTTGCTTTGAATTTCAAGTATATACACCACAAAGTAATGGATAGCACTACACTGCATCCTTTGGAATTTAAAAGAGTGGAGCAAAAATATTTAGTGGAACAAAGTTATAAGTATACAAAGTACTAAGTATGCATCCTTTATAATAAACTCACATGTGTAATTATGTAAATAATTCGGATAATCGAGGTTTTACTGTATTTTTTTAATTCAATTCATGCGTCAATAACAAATTCTTGTCATTTCAAGTGATATAGCAGACAAAAAATAACTCCAACAATCAAAGAGAATAATGACGAGATACTATTACCTCTTGTTTACACATAGAAAAAAAAAATAAAAAGTTTTTCACTCACCAATCTTTCTTCTAATTTTTAATTATTTAAATTACTTAAATTCTCTCTATCTCCATCTTTCTTTTCGTCTCCAAACGATTCGGTGTATCTGTAGAAGGAAAGACACTCACACACGTTAGTTTTAATACAAATAACAAAAAGACTGGAAAAAAGGTAATAACGATAGCATTTGAAAGAATAAAATTAAGAGAAGTTAAACAAATTATTTTAAATGGATTAATTGCACCGAATACGAATAATTAAGAAATTATCGCAGAAGTTAAAGTCTTTTTTCTTTTAAAACAAAGAAAATTTTATCTTTAATGACTTCACGAACTCACGACACGCACTTCACGACTTTTCGTCAATGATTGCGTCCAATTACAAGCGACTTTGTTATGAAACGCGCCGTTGGGGCCTTACTACTGATTTCTATACCCATACATGATACAACGATATTAGACAAATTGTCATATTATTTGTATTTTAATATCATAGTATTAAATAAAATACTGTGACCACACAATTTGAATTTCATTGAAATATTCATTTTCCTAAATTCAGTAAATTATTCTCCTAATTGGAAAAGAAAAACAGATCAGTGTCAATCTGGGCTGGGTCCTTTTATGGGGTAGGGGTGTCCCTCCCCCATCCACGCGGTCAAGTTTCATACTTCCCCGAAGACAATATTTACTAATATTTCGCTAATCATTTAACTAAGAACTTATATATAGGCAAAATTTAAATTCGACGTTTTCTTCAAAAACTAAATAAAAGTGCATAATTTTTTCAACCTTCCCAATTTCAAGCTTCTTCATTTTAGTAATGAAATAAAACCTTTTTTAGAAAAACCAAAGTCAAATAGCCAAAAATTAAGAGAAATTACTAAACTACAGTTTCACTGAAAAAATAATCTTTTACCTAACTACGCTATTGTCTAGCTTAGCACACGCGAAATGATATATTATTTCAAATTACGTCTATCATTGCTAGATAATTCAGATTTCATCTAGACAAAACTGGTATTGCTGAGTTCGAACTTCGTCTGTAACGTATACATACATATGTACTATTAGACTACAGAAATTGGAAGCTTGTTACAAGGCTGCGCAGTGGGGAGTTAGAAGAATGGAAGAAGCATCAACCATCACAAGACGCATAGTACATTAAACTATGCAATACTACTAAAATATTAAAATATGATTCATATAAAAATAGTGTGTTAATAATTTTAAAACTATGCTTAAATAAACGCTAAGTCGCTATTGTTATACTAGGCAAGCTTGAGGCCTGGCATAGTGTAAAGTGTAAAGCCTATCTGCCTAGGCCTTAAGTATGCTACTCTAGAAGTACCTATAGAACTAAATATGAATTTCAGTGTATGAAACCAATTGGTCATCATTATCGCGTGATCATCCACTTAGCAAAGGTTAGTTAAAACCCCTAAGTTTGTATTGTCTGCCTAAATTAAATTATATCTTCACTGTCGCTCTTCATTTTATCGAACAAATCCTCAGAAACAATTATTCAATAAACACTTTATAACTGTTCAAAACTTGACATAGATTCGGCAGCTTACAATACACTTTCCCTATCGAAAATAAACGTAAAATCAATTCTCTTTCATCCTTTCCCAAACTTTTCAACCTACAATACTTGTCAGTCATTTACAATCGTTCCACTTATGTGTACATCTTATAAAACGTTCCTGTTTCTTTTCAGCTTAATTATAATTACCTGCTAGCCAAGAAACGATAAAGCTCGTCTAGTGGCGAGAAAGATGACCAGCTTTTTGCCAATTACTTTCAATTGTCAACCACTGGCAGCTACGGTTGGCGAAGTGAAAATCGACGCTAGAAGAGCTAAAGGCAAAACTTTCAAATCGCCATTCAAACCGGGCTCCACATTTTCACTCGTTGCTTTTCACTCGGCCCGCTGATTCACTTTCCTCCGGTGGGCGTTCACGTCGGCACGACTCGAAAAAACGGTAAGAAGCGTGGAGAGGAGTGCTGCTCCCGCGAAGCGAGCCAGGTCGAGCGGACCACGAAAGTCCTGTGTGCACTTGTGCAGCGGCCCACCTCCTCTCTCGCGTTACTTAAGCTTTTCGCTCCATCGCATATATGTGTATATAGAAACTTCTTCGACGAAGGAAATCTGCTGCGGTTAGAGTAGAAATGGAAACAGAAGTCGAACAGCACGAATCGACTTCAATCGAGGCTACTTAATTACAAACGACCGTGTTTTCGATATGTGTAGGTAAATCTGAATGTAAATGTAATGTAAATTTGAGTCCCTGCTGTTGTCATGAAGTCATTGTATTTGCAATAGGCACTATACTAATTGAAAGATTCATTTGTTTAAATAGAATTTACGGAAATCGACCTCTTTTTATGTACTTGTAAATTCTATATCTTTGATGGAATATATTTTGAATAGTAAAGGTTGATTATTATTGTTAGGTATAGGTTCTATGATACATTCTAAGCATGTGCAATCTAGATCCAAAAAAGGGTCAAAAAATCACGGAGCTGTAGCGTAGGTAAGAAAATATTAACGTGACGATTGATAGAAATGACCGAGACAACACTACGCGAAACTTGTTTTCCTGGTTATGTATGTTTTTAGTGTGTTTTTCAACAAGCTTCTTTGCTCATCTATACCTATACATAATAGTATATAAACGAGCAACCAGCAGAATTAGTAATCAGCGTAAAGACAGCAAACAATACAAAATCACTAAACTGTAATCATTGATTTGAAGCAAGTAGTAAAAACAGATATTAGAATGTACACATCAAGATTTAGCAATCACAGTGGAACGTTTTTATTTATTGGAACGAAATTTTACTCAACGTTTGATTTACGCAACCTTTAATTGAACACATTATCCGAACCACTGTAAATGGTACCTAAATTGAGGTTTACATAATTCAAACTTGACAAGATTCAAACTTCAAATTTAACAAATCCAGAAAGTATCATGAAATAATTGTCCTGTCGATTTGAATTCTACATTTATGCTTTCTAATTATACATTTGGACCGAAAATTATAGATGGTGAAGTGATTCAATTCACCCCTGTTACATATCTGAGAGATCCAGTTATGTATGATGTTCGAATGAACGGGAACGGGCTATAATATAGCCGTCATAAAACCTATACACGTTGCTTCTAAAATCACGCGATGTGGTCCGGAATTCGTAATTCGTTCCCGTTTGACCCCTTGTGTTCCGTTCTGGCAAGGATTTCATCGGCGATATCCATCGAGGAAGAAGCATAGAGCAACAATTTGTAGCATGTGCCACGTGAATACGCGAAAGTGACATCACTCGTCCTCGATTACATAAAGACTCGTCGCTTATATCGATAATCCTTATGCTTTATTGCGCAGCCGTCTAAACGTCTTGCTTCAAATCCACTCTCATCTTCTGATCGTTTCGCCTCGACCTCTCCTCCAAGGGAACTCGAATAAACTGCGAAAAGAGCACTGTCGATCGTGCACGCGTTCGTTTGTAAGATTTTGACACTCTAAGGCGTTCCCCTTACACGGGAATGGAAAGTTCTTAGAAAGTTCCACGCAGCGTGTGCCTCGTTTAACGTGGAACTAAGACGAAGCACCGCGCCACGCTGTGTCGAAAATGTCTTAATATGGGATGGCAAGACTTTGGGCGAATTAATTTCGGCGTGAAGCCATTAGAAAAGGAGTCAACTGGAAGTATCAATTGACTCGCTTGAAATATTTAAAATTTGAGGGTGTTTAATTAGTCAAGTGAAGTTCTTCATATTCATCCCAATGATTCTGATCTAGGATTAGGGCTAATTGAATAGATAGAGTAAGAGACTCGATAGTTTACTTGGTGAAGAACTATGACCAAATGGCCAAAGCGTCCTTCAGATCTTCGGTTTGTAGCAACATCATCTGTTAAGAATATATTAGGATGGTTCCCAAAGAGTAGACGATTATTAGTGTGACCCACTTTTTGTAGATATTATTAGAACCATTAATTTTCATTAATTTTTAAAGGAAATTATACATTATTTTTTACAGTCATGAAATAATGTACAAAAATATAACAGTGTACAGAAATATCTAACCCAGATTCTCGTTCAAGAACACTAATGTCCGAACTCTTTCTAGCTTTAATCTACTTCATTTTTAACGGGTCAGATGTACTGAAAAGTTTTTCAGAGAATACCGTCAATAGCTACGTGATGAAATAGTTTTGATAATTTTCGATAATTTTGCTTTTATATTTGATATCTTTCTGTTTACGGGGGTTTCGAGAATTTCGAATCACAAAAAAGGTGCAAAATTTCGAGTTCCTGAAATTCGGAACTTTCTTAGGTTTTGAGAAGTTTCGAGGTTTCCATGTTTAGAGAAATTCATCCCCAATTTTAACAATTCAGTTTCAAATTCGCAATAGCCGAGTTTATGGCCACAATTTACTTTAACAATAAGTTAGTGTCTAAAAAATGGTTAAAGAGGCCTGTTTTTAGTAAAATAGGGCGTTACAGTTGATCAAATTGAATCGCGAAGACTGCTTGCAAGTTCATCTTTAATTGTGTTTGCACTTGTGTTAGAACACAGCGGGAGTTGCAGATTACACAGTACCTACATATTCAAAATGGCATAATTTATGTACTGTACGAATTATGTACATGCATACAGACTAGCTACATGGGATTATCTAAATATCTGCTTTATTTATTAGGCAGATATTTAGGTGCTCCTATTTAACTGGTCGCTTTTTCAAGTTAAACTATACACCTTTCTAATAAATGTACTTGTAACTGTAATGTAAAGTAATTGTAATGCTAAAAAGGTATTAAAAAGGCATTAAATCTAAGCAATTGTAATGCTAAAATCTGTCTACTATTATTACCTTCTAAATGTCGAACTCATTCTCAAACATCAAACACTACCATACTTATGTAAGTACCTATTTCACCAGCATTTCTCACAGAACATATCGGAAAACCCAAATCATTCAATAGTCCATCTTACATCTCTTAGCTCATAAAGACGGATTGATCACGATAGAAGTTTGCTTCATACAGGCTTCGTTGGCTGTTTCGTACCCCAGGTGACGTCAAGAGACTATTGGAACCTCGGGCTTCCGTGATTGCGCAAGCTCATGCGATCAAACAGGTAAGTTCGTAATAATGTATCGACGAGAATAAAAGAAGACAAGTCAGAGCAGCCGAGAGACGACTATTGAAATGGTTATTTTTGACAATGAGGTCAAATGAGGTCGAGTAGGGCGCGTAAAGCGAGAACTCGAGAACGTCCTGCGCGGTACCTCTCACTGTCTCCATTCTATGCTAAGGGAGCCAAGCCCACAAGAGGAGAGACCTAACCCCAACGCGAGACTTTCGATGTTTACTGCTCGTTCACCGATCGTCAACGACAAGCATACCGATTTCCTGCGTGGATAAGTATGTACCAGTACCACTGACGCTGGGACGAATTAAGCCAACGCGATGATTGGAGAGATGTTAAACGTACCTCGACTCCAGAGAGGAGAAACTCTGTCCACTGGAAAACTTCTTAGTAGTTCGCAGGCCACTCATATCTGAGCCATTTATTTGCTAAATCGATTAGCTAAATTTATTTATTTTATATTTAAAATATAAAAAGCTAAGCATTAGTCAAGTGTTTTGGTACTAAAATTTTAAAAAATTCAAGCAGTGGAGTTAATCATTTTGGCTTATGAATGGCTCATCTATCAAAAGTAAATACTTACTATCTCTGTCCCACGAAAAGTCCCCTGAAACGCGCTAAGGGCAATGCGAAATCGTTAGGCACTTCTCATGGGACATGAATAGTGCATAGTCCCTGCTTGTGAAAAGAGTTCCCCAAGAGCAACGCATGTTTTTCAATGAATCTTTGCCGATTTTGAAAACTTCTCAAACCAAACTCAATAATAACCTATTTTAGAGGTATGTAATAATTAATTTATGAGACATTAGCTTAGCCCCCAGTTTCGTTTGCGTGGATGTTTTTGCCGACCAGTTCTCTAATGTTAAGGCCAGGCGAATACGATCAACAATTGGTGAATAACGATTTTGTCGATTCAAATAAATACAATAAATTTGAATGAGACTACATACACGAGCGACAAAATAAACAGCCGACAAAAAAGCATAATCTACTATTAATGTCATATCTGTTCTTCTACGCTAATATTAGCAAGATGTATTTAATAAATATGTCTGAAATAATCTTAAAACTTATTAAACCGATTTGAAAAATTCTTTCTCTACTTAAAAATTTACTGCTTCCCAAGTAACGTAAGTTATAATTATTATTGTACTTAGGAACATAAAGCACATGTATTTCAAAAGTGATACAATTCGAAAAAGTACCTATATCTTCCAGGGAAAGCAAAAATTATTTATGAGCTTTGAAGAAAATAATTTACTAAATAAATAATATTGACATAGAGGAGAATAGTTTTGTGAAAGTTGTCTTACATGAATAATTTATCTGAAAAATAGGTAGGCGTTATTTGATACAGATAATGTTCTTATCATTATTTAAATAATTTGTAATCTGTATTTGAAGAATTCTTGAAATAAACTCTAGACTTTCAATATTTAATTAGCAAAATTTTTGAATTGTATCACTTTTGAAACACATATGCGATATTGTACAAGCTGTATAATGTGTATGTATGAAATATTAAGAGCAACAACGGACTAACCCCACCACTTGGAAAAATCAGAAAAACAGATGATCTAAAATATAGTATTTCTTTGTAATAAATTGATGCTTCTAACTCAATTTCGGAAAAAATATGGCTTCGTACATGTTTGCATTTAATGCCTCATATTAATTACAAGAAACATTCAAAGGGAGATCAAGTTCCACGCGACGTGACGCGTGGGTCGGTGCTAGGTTCAAGATTTTCCCTTTTTCTATACGTACATATGAATATTCCCTTCTTAACAAAGCGCAATAACGCACAATATAAATATAACGTATGTTACCTGGGAGGAAGTAGCCTTTTAAACACTGAAAGTGTTTTTTAAATCGGTTCAGTAGCTTCAGAATAAATCGGAAAAAAGTAAAACAACATTACCTCTTTATGTACTCCATAACTCCATGCCTTTCTTGATGCATTTACACCTAGGGTCAACATCATGAAACTGCACTTATTTTGCGACAAATGTCCCGTAACTCATCCCCAGATGTAATTCCGGGTTATTTGTCCGGAATTACGCCGAATTAAGTGTCCATCGTTATTCTCACCATGCGTTGGAACTGGTGGCTCGCAATAAGCTTTCAATGATACGAATCTGAAATAAACAAATATGGAACATTCAGGTGCTACATGTAACAGTTGGAGACTAAAACAACCTTTCAGTTCGTTTCCATTATTCTAATAGTATTTATAAAAACTTGGACTTGCATAAATATCCGTAGTTCGTTAATTTCCATGCATAGATGTCTTTTTTTATTTAATTTAATTCCGATTTATACAAGCTAAGAAAAGTTGTAACAGAGGAGACTAGAAGGTAAGTGTTACACTTAGAGAGCTCTCCTCGTCGGACTGGAGAACGCAGTGTCCAGTTTATTTGATGCTCCACTATACATACAGACGTACGTGCAACACTATCGCGTTAGGCCTCGCGCGTACTCGACCGGAATATTCGACCGCTTTAGCAGGAAATGCGAGTTCCTTCTACCGAGGCTGATAGGGCTCGCCACTGATACGGAACACACCGTGGGAGGCGAATGGCCCGAGGGGCGTGCATATTGCTTAGCCGTTTTCTTGGCGACGATGAATCAGTGGCATGAATAATTGTAGAAAGTTACGCCTCGATTTTATAGCCGCAATTTCGTTTAGTTGCGTTTCCAAGAAAAGCTTATGCTTTTTTATAGATATTTGTGTCACTTTTTTCTCGAGAGAGAGGTATAGTTAAGAACAGATGCGTTTCAATTAGGTGAAAATAATTACATCGAATTTTCAATTCTGATTAAATTTGGTTTTATGTGTGTCGGATGACGAATTGTCTTCTAATAGTTTGTAAATAGAATAGATTAATAAGGGTTTTGCAATCACTTTATATGGAATCCGATACAGTTATTTTATAATTTAATTCGTCAAGCTCTGAATTATGTTATGGTTATTTTTGTTGTAGATACTTTAAAACTACTCTATTAACATATACTATAGATATTAATATTTGTTGAAAAATAATTATTATTAATTAATAGTAACAAACCATATCAATTAGTGAAATAAAAGATTACAAAAAAGTACAATTTTAAAGTATCATCAGGGTTTTAAGCATATTCAGGTTTTAGTAGTACTTTCACATAAGCGATTCATATTGTAAAACACTATCAAGGGTTAAGGACTATGGTCATCCTGTGGCAACCAAACAGCTCTAGTCTATTTCAAACTTAGAATATCATTTTCGGAAACAGTATTTTGCAAGGAACATTTTCCATACCATATGACACATATGTGTTCAAAACCATCTCAAGGCTTTGAACTGTTATAGTTGCACTCGATTGAGGGGCCTTTCTTACCCTTGTGTTGTCTCGTGAGACTTTATTACAGCTTTGCCTTGTTTAATAGTCGATGGCGAGATATAGCATATACTCATATCATACATTTATATTGCAGTAAAACAACAGAAATGAACCATCATTTTTTCTCTTTATTCCTGTCAATTCAGAGCGCCAAAGGTGGCAAGAGCGATATCATCATTATACAAGGTGTTCAACAACAGGTGTCAGAAATGTTAAGGGATGATTCTCCATGTCCAAGTACGAAGAAAATCAAGAATTACGAAATTCTGTTTAAAGCTTCGTTTCAGAGTTATTAGTTGTTTAGAAAACGCTTAAAAGTCGCGTGAAATGTGTCTGACTTGGGACTTATTCTACTCACTTCGCTGTCTAATATGGCTAGTGCATGTCTACAGTAGAATGAGTCTCAAGTCAGACACATTTCATGTATTTTGAGTGTTTTTTCAACAATTAATAATTTTAAAACTATTTACGCATGTTCATCATTCCTGATTATCGTCTTATTTTAGCGTGTAAAATCGCTTCTTAAACTTTCTGATACATTTCTGATATGCGTCGAACACCCTGCATATATTAATTACACAGCAATTACGTAGAAATTACTAAAAGCTCACTGTTTAACATTTATTTTACTGTAGCAATGAATATTTTCTTTTGCATCAGTTTCAGCACTCTTTGTAATATTTAATGGACAATGCTGCACTGATTATAATGAATCATTGAATAATAAATTTTGTAAGATTAAGGACTTGTATGTCCCCTTTTGCTGCTTCTGAGGCTTCGAATTGATAAGAATCAAAAAAGAAAAGTTGGCTCGCTCTTGGATTCCTGGATTGGCTATCGCAATACTGACTCTTAGAAGTGTGAGGGATCGATACATACCCTGCTGCTTTAATGGAATCGCTATATCTCCCCATCGACTATGCTTACTAACAATGAGGGATTATTTCAATTATAGGTACTCATTAACAGTGAAAGATTATTCGTACCTTTTTTCACTGATTTTCTCATTTAGATTTTTAAACGTTCGCTCTTTATTCAAAATATTATACCACTAATGGCTAAACTTTGTTATGACAAAAGTCCTATTTCACCTATCAGAAATACTCGAGAACCACATCCTTTATTATCGCTATTGAGATGACTAATTATGGACAGGAAAATTGTCGATTTTTGAACTGCTATAAAATTGCGAAAAAACATCGTACAACAGTGACCATGGGCTCATTATAAAGGGCTAAGCTTCTGCCTTCTTACTTCTAAATTGAATTTTTCCGAAGACGTTTTTCTACTTAGATGCGAAGCGGAAAAGTTAAGGTGTATTTTTCCCTAGAAATTTTTCTAGGAAGATTTTCAGAACTCCAGAGCCACTGTTTGACCATCGTTGTATTATGTCTTTTATGTTTGAAAAACATGAAACTTATATCTTTCAGCTATTTTGAGAATTTAATACCGAAAGTGTGACGGAAAAATAGCAAGTATAAAAGACGCAGTAGAGAACAAGGCGTAAAATATCTTCTTTAAGAAATAAGAAACTAAATCTCGTAAGTATCACTTTCAGTTCTTCTAATCTATCAGCGTCCACTTTAACTCCCCTCGCAATTTCTCACGTCATTGTTTTCGCATTAAGATATTTCATTTAATTTCAGTTTCTTCGTCCCTACTCACCCTTATACCCCTCGACTTCGTTATTTTTACTTTTTAGTCGTCAGAATTGGAGAAACTTCGTCGATTAAAGGTTTGCTCCAACTGACGCATATTTTCACGTTTCCCGGAAAATTGATTTCCTGTTCGGGAATGTTTCGAAGTTGAAATCGGTCCCTACAATCGTGATATCATGCAATCAGTTTGAATCGAGTAGAAAATCGATGAACGCGCACTCGAGGCTTACCGATGTACATATGTATATATACATATTACTACACATACGCGAACGCAAGCTCTTTCTGCAGCCACGGTGCAGTCCCGTTCATACGACAGGGTAACCTTAACCTCGGTGTCGATAATCAATGGAATTGATCGTAGGCTCAGCATGAAAGTGTCCCAAGGTTCGGTGCTACAAGGTTCGGCTAAGCAGAACTTGGGGGAAAAAAATTGCTTGTCAAGCGTTCGCGTGTTTCCTTGTCAACGCGGTTCTCTTTTTTTTCAATTTTTATCCTCATTTGTTGCGTTGAAGTTATGAAACTCGATTCTTTTTCTTTTTGAGAGAGATACATATGAATGGTATCCAGGTACCCCATATGAAAAGACGTGCACTTTAATTTACTGAAGTATCCAGTTACAGCAAAGGTTTAAAAATACGCATCAAGTAGGACAGGAGAATTATGATAATGTTTATAATGTATACTGGTCATACGTTTATGAGAATAGAAAATAAATGTGGTTATTTATTATTGATTAGAATTTCCCTTTATGATTTCTCAGATCAAGGTTATACCTAATTGATACTATTTTCAAGGACAACACTTATTTACGTTACAGGATAAGAAATGTCTTAAAGTGTTTAAAGAATTTTTTCATTCAGAATTTTCGTTTTGTTTAACACTAGTATTAAAAATAGAAACCAGAAATATGTATTCGCTAGCCGACAGTGTCACTTTTTTATTTTCTGGTATTTTTTATTTCTTTTAGTCGCCATGAAAAATAATTTATTTCAGGCATTCTGTTAGAATTGCTGTAGCTTTGAATAAAGTCATTATTTTTATGGTGCATTTAGTCCAAGCGAATGAATTGTCGTTCTTCTCCCATTTCAGGAAAATTTAATTATTAATGAAGGAATAAAATCGATAAATAAATGTAAGAATCCTCGTGTTACTCCAATTTTACTGAGCTGGGGGAATAACGAGGATTCGCTCGATTGGTTTTAATGCACCATTACATGAAACAATTTTCGTTTAATTATTCTCTAAACATTGATAAATGAAGGCACCAAAGTTTTAAATTGATGTTTACTAGTACTTATTGTTGAAAAAGATTCTTAAGCATTATCTTATTTTTTAATCGCTAAACTAGCGACACCACTTAAACACTAAAATCATTCTCAACCTTTTCAATAAATTCTGAAAAATTTTCAGAATAAAATCCAAAGAATTTCCCAAAATAAAACCTTTGCTTCTATTATTTTCCACAAACTGCTCAATATCCATCATTTCTCCGTAATCTTCTGCAATCCTTCGTAATCCTTTTATCGTTCGAATTTAACACCAAGTTGCCATACATCGCATTAATTTTAATCGAAAATTTCGTGTGCGTGTGCGCTGTGAACCTTTTGAAAAAACAGGTCGAATATTCTAATTGCGCAAAGGTCTGTCCTTCGAGCACCTTATCCCGTGAGAGCCGAGATGTTAATTGCTTTCACTCTTCGCTCGTTCCATTCGTTGGATTTTTGACGGCCAACGAGTGGAATGTATGGCCGGGGTCGATGGGCGATTGTGCAAAGAAGAGAAATCTTCGATTTAGAGCCTTCGCTCCTCGCGAATATCGGAGACACTTCGAACAAAATCGATTCAGGCGAATAGCCTTGAACGCGAATTCGGAAATCGGCCATTATGATTGGAGAGTCATTGCCGGCAACTTTGATTTATCCTTAACCTCGTTTCCCAAATGACTGAAATTCTGATCCAATTTCAGTGAACATCGCAAATTCAATCGATGAATTATTTCCTCCTTAACAATTCAAAAGACTTTCCTTTGGGGAATAGATTTATTTTTCTTTTTTATTCATTGGATAATGTAGTAATTGGATGTCTCTGTTTCACGTGAATTTAGATATGCATATGTAGGTGCCTTCATATTATGAATGTAGTTATGCTAGCAAACTTGAGGCTTCTGACTAACCTTACCCAAGCAGACGGTCACGTGATATTATAATAATGTTCACGTGACGATGACCGGTTGGATTCTCAATCACTTCCATTCATAATTATTTAGTCATCGCTGTCGCAGAATCCCGCCAGACCTCAAGTTTACTTGGCAGACCTATATTTAAGTATGCGTATTTACTCGAGTAATTTCGTTAGAAGAATCGACGTTGAAACTTTTTATTGGTACTCGCAATTTCGAAATTTGTGAAACTTTTGTTCTCAAAATTACTCCAGTAAATATATCTACACCCTTAACTGGTGTGAAGGGCTGTACACTGGGATCTACGGTATTTACACTGACTTAAGTTTTTATATTCGATATGAAAAATATCCACAGATATCTTACAAATAATAATATATTGAAGTTTTAAACTTTCTGTATAGTAGGTACTATTAATAATTTTTAATAACGGAATGATAAAACTTTCACCATTGAATGTTATACTTAATAATACTGATACCATAATAAGAGAAAATTAAATGAAATTCTTGAAATTAAATAGTAGAAGAAAATGTACGTTTCTTCTGAAAGGAAATCTTTCCACGAATTAGAATCTACAAGATAGAATTACTTAACATCCTTTACCTTAAAGAAACGAAAGAAAAATAATGTATTTGATACTGAAACAAGATAAGTTCTCGAAATGACATTGATATATTTCTTAGAAGTACATTTCTTCTCGTCGCTTCCCTACTCCCACGTATATGTACACATCGCACATGTATTACAAAAGTGACACAATTCAAAAAAGTATGTTTTCGAAGGAAAGCAAAAAACTGTTAATAAGTTTCTGAGAAAATTATTTACTAAATACATAATGTTGAGATAAAGAGTAGTTTTACTTAATGAAAGTTACCTTACTTGAATAATTATTCTAAAAAATAGTTATGTATTACACGCATTAAGTAATTGTCTTGTTATTATTTAAATAATTTGTAATTTACATTCGAAGAGTTTTTTGAATAAATTCTGTTCTGACCTTTAACTAGTAAACTTTTTATAATGTAAAAATCTGATTTATAGCTGTCATTTAAAAATTACGTTTCTTGAGTTATGTATATGCATATGTATGTATTAATTTTATCGTAAACGTTCTCATCTTGCAAGATTTGAATTTTAGAACATCATTTCTCGTACCTAGGTACTCAAGTCCTTACGAGCTTTCTCAAATCGCGCGCATATTACGATCACTATTTTTTTACGTCGCTGAGGCAAGGCTCCTACAAGCACGCGAATATCGATCGGGCGAGACTATTCGCGCGCTTCTATTTTCGGGCCCTTCCACTCTTCGGAATACGATTTATTCTAGCACAATCGCTTCGTCTCCGATGCTGACGCTCCCATTTCCAATAAAACTCATGGTACGCTGACGCGACGATAAGGCTTGATAAGAAAATTATTATATTTTTCTAACTCTCGACTCATAGGATCTAAATCACTTTACAAACCTGTGAATAGATGCAAATTTGAATGAAACAAAGTTGTCGTTCATAGCTATAGCTGTTACTTGAAAAATAAAAGCCTTTCAGAATCTAATTTCCAGAAAACTTTTGATTTTATTGTTTAAACTCGTCATTAAGGGCTAAGTTAATTCTAACATCTAGATAATTCGTATAACTTAATTTAAAGGTATGTAGATAATGGATAATCTAGGAATCTTTTATTATTTATATAGTGTATTTGTTCAAATCTATTTATGCCCAGACAAATCTGAACTCGCGCGTAATGAACATAGCAACCAACCCGAGCACCGTTAATTAATTAATCAGTCCAGTCGGTCGGTAAATTCCACGGAATACTGTTAAACGTGGCTTCCTACCGAGATAATGCGAATCGCCGCGATGAGTGATAATATTCAAACGGGTACTGGTAGTAAGTCTCACTCAGAATTATGTCCTGCTCGTGGCCACTAAACATCCTGAATGTCAGTACAGTCTAAGATTTATAACAGTCTCGCGGTTTGTCACTCGCCTGCCAAGCTATCTGCTCCTATCTAGCTATTTCATGCAATTATACGGTTTTATTGCAGTGATAAGCTGCCGAAAGAGTTGGTAAAAGTAGGGAAACGGTACATTTCTACAGTACAGAGCTGGGAAGGTTGCATCTGGAAAAAATCTGGATCCATATGGTTACAGTAGATAGAATCGCCCGATTTCACACGCACTTTCAGATGCGATAGCGTATTATTGGCCAAGCTAATCATAACTACTAACTGAATCGACGTATCCCCTATGTACGGAAAATTACTATGTCACAATGTGTCCCGGGTGCAACCTTACCAGCTCTGCGCAGTACTTTGCATTACACAGACTGTATTTACGGTATACTGTCCCTGATAGTGTCCGAGCACGAAACTTTATAGAAACGTAGAAGCTTTTAATTATGTAGTAGTCAATTAGAGAGATACTTTAAATATAAAAAAATATACTAAATATACTAAATAAATAAATATAATAAAATTATGCTTGAACCTTATAATATATTCCAGCAACGTTTCTGTAAATAACGCTGATTGCTAGTATGTATGTTAAGTTAATTAACATGACCCAAACCCAATTTTATCAAACTGGGATACAAGACCAAATACTTTGCAAGGATGAAATCGAGGAATGAAAAGTGTTGACTGGGAAATGCAGAGTTTAAGAATACTGTCAACTCTTAAATAGATTAGCTGCTTTATAGGATGAAAATGTGTAAAGCCCTTAGGTAACTGGATGAATAATTCTGATATTATACATATTTACAGCTAGTCAACAGTCTTATCAAGAAGATGCCTCGTGTCTAACGGAATATTAATTTAATACTGGTCATCCAACATTTGTTATAAAATGTTGTATTTGTTAAAATAAGCAACTTCACAACTTACAAGCTATTTTCAATGAGATGGGGTACCGTTGTCAATGTATATTATATAGGCATTCGAAGTCATTTTAGTAATTTCATTGTCAGTAATAAATATAATGAAAATATAATTAAAAAGATTACACTTTAGAAGAAAAGGTACTATCTCATTCTTCAATTTCTTTCGACATTTCAACAGACGATTATCACCTCTGCTTTGCGTTTAGCAATCGCTGAAGAAAAAGACAATTCCGTAATACAAGAAAGATTGAAATGAAGATTGCTAGTTTACTTGCTTCTGAAAATACGTTTTATAAAGTCAAGATAATGAAACTTACATCTCACGGGGAAAGAGTTGTATGGGGAAAGTCGTCTAATTTTTGTTATAAAAGAATTGCTTGAGTAACAGTAGGTGCTTAACATACAAGCAGATGACGTTTTTCTTCCCTCTCTCTCTCCCTCTCCCTCTCTCTTACTTCCAGTCACTTGCTTATACTCAGCGAACGAAAGATTATTTAACGTCACACGTGGTGAGCTATGTAGATCATTTTAATAAAATCCTTCAAAAACTAAAACTGGTTTAATGCGACAGCCGAGGGTCAAGAACTTTACCCGTTTGCGTCGCGATCAATGGGGAAACTGACGAAAGCGTGGAGGTGAAGGCCACCTGTGACGCGATCGTGGAAAATCATCGCAGAAAATTGCTACTTTTTAATCCACGACAAAGGCAATCCTTCTACGCTCGACTACTGGTGAAGAATTTAAGAAGTGATTCTAAACATTGAAATGAAACGTAAATTCGCGTGAATTTACTAACATTTCTAGTTGCCTTTTTTATTTCGGCCATCAATTACCCGTAATTTTGAATGCGACGACGCGGCGGGAAATGAAATAAAATTTCAGGCCGTCGACAACGTCCATGTACGAGAAATATGTACATACCATTCGCGGAAATTAGGCCGAGCGAGAGACCTTGTTAAGGTGTTTTATTGGCGCGAATAAGGGAGAATCTCTTTTCGCCCGAGCCGCCGAGGCTGAGAGAAATGAGAGCGAGAGTCGTTCCCTCTGAAATTTCAACAGAATGTGATTCGGTGAACTCCTAGTTCTGAAATATAGAGTATTTTACGAGAGCAGTGGGAGGCAAAACTATCTCGCTATTTCATGTAGAAAATACAATGGTATGATTTAAGATACTTATTAAATGTATTGCTCAATTTAATCTGTTCCATTCACATTCGATTTATAATTTATAATATTCAATTTTACAATATTTATGCTCTTATTTGATCACTTATTTGTTCGAAACTAGTATTATTGTTAGTTATTAATAAGCATTTAGTATTTTCAAAGTGTATCGTGAAATTGCAGAATTGATTGAAATTCTATGTAATTATAAAGCTCCAGGAACATAATAACAAAACTTCTATTCTATTGCCTATCATTCTACAAAGATATTACAAACGTTTCTCAGGCTACCTGCATTTAATTTAATTTAAATAAAGGACGGATATATAAATTAGTTATTTAAAATTATCTGCTCAAACTAACTTCAAGTTAATCACCATTAACTATTTAAAGATTCTACCATTTCTGCATTTCTTGTAAATTCGACAATATAACAACATTTCCTCCAATATTTTCACGAGTGTAGCTCTTTGTTATAAGAAAAAGGGTTTCCCATAACTATATGAACATCCACAGTCCAGTATAGTACACACCATAATATAGAAGTATAGACCATGAGATAGAGAGGTGCCAACCCAATACTGATTTGTCATAGACAGTTGGCTGTGAGGCTGAGAATCAACTCTCAGCGAGCAGTCACGCCCAACCATCACCATTAATTGTCAGCCACCGACCAAATTTCAAACATAGAAATTACAGGTTCAATAGAGTAATTATATCTAAGAAATAATTCATAGTAGGTAATTTGCAAGTAACAGTATTATTTCTCAGATACGATTACTATACTGAACCTGTCATTTCTACATTTGAAATTTGGTCGATGGCTGTTGATTGGTGGTGATGGTTGAGCGTGACCGCTCCCTTATCCATTTACCATTTATCTATTTAGCAAAGTTTGTTCGTGAAACTTTGTTCAGATTAATTAAGTTACTTGAATTCAAACCACTTGTATTCAAGAAGCCCGATGTTTGTATTCAAGTGATCAAGTTTGTGTTCACACAAATAAAGTTACTTAAATTCAAGTGGTTCGAACTTAAAAGTAACTTGAATTTCAGCTGTCAGACAGAAATAATAAAAATGTTGTCGAAAGAGGTGGTGCATCCTGGTTATTTGGTCACATGTTCGTCGATTTGCTTGAAATTTGTCCTCTATGGCACAGTATACAGTATACACCATGGCATACATTAATCAATGTGTATTTCAAGGCAAAGAAAAGTTGAAAATACGTCAACTTCACTTAAATCTTGAAAGAATATTTCAAGTCAAGTACTATAACACATTCACATTGATCAAATTGCCTCGATTCACTGGCAAACCGCTTGAATTCAAGTAACTTGACTAATCTGAATATGGCTATAGAGTTAGACCATCATGAGTTACATAGACAGGGTACACATCGCGTTTCAACTGTCTTTACAACAAAATTCGTGCAACTGACAGCTTTCGCTCGATTTTATCCCACCTTGTTCAATCTTGTATCAATATTTTCTCACCTCATATTATGGGCAGAGTCAAAAGCGAGACTCTAGTGAGCGACTGGCCTCAGAAACGTATCCAGATCATGAAACAACATCGGTGTCCTTCTCCAGTCGCGATGTTAAATCGAGGAAACACTAACGCGCGGCAGAGTTTAGTATCTCATCGTTAGCTGGAGACTCGGCTAGCAAATAGCACAATTAATAATTCTCCTGGATATACAGAGCGCGATAGTTACTGAAAGCGGAGATCGCCTAACACGTACGACACCTTGGCCCACAAGAGGGGTTTGACCCCATTTTTATTGCGGACGAAACGCGTTCTCTCTCCTCACTCCTCCCACCTATCCGAAGAATATGTCATTGGTCGCTAATGAATTAAGTGCTCGCGAGCACGCGCATACGCGGAACAGGGAAAGGGAGAGAAAGAGCGAGACAGTGAGAAAGAAATTTTACTTTGCCGTTTAAAAGTTATTACTCGAAAGCATATTCGTGATTCACGGTTCGCAACGTCGCTTGTTCTCGCTACTCGTTAAGGACATTTCGAATTTATCGCCCGGTTACAATGCCACCCCGTCCGCGATCGATAAGCTTTTCTGCTAAGCGAGGTTGAGATAGTCTTTTCCTATTACATATTCTAATAAATATCATTCGTGATAACAGATAACATGTTTCGAGTTGTAATAATTAATACTTTCGCTATCACGATACGTTATGCTCGAAAGAAATCCTGACAACACATGTGACTTTAATCATAAATTGCTTTTTTGAATAATATAATTATTGTATTGTAACTAGCTTGTTTGAAATACACTAATTTAAAACATTTTTAATTTATACTTTTGACATTTACGATATTTTAAAATCGTCAACGAAATTTTAAAATATTTGAATGACATTTATTTATGTTTACATAAAATAGACTTACGAATAAATTATAAGCGTTATACTTTTATGGGAAATCTATAGAAAAGTATAAAAATACAAAGAGCAAAAATCTATAATACTATGCTCAAAATAAAGGTAAAATATTCGTAGAGTAAATCTAATTTTTCTACAGTTCGTTTCTTTAGTTGAGTTCAGAAAAATATAAATCTACATAAACATCCACTGTCTACTTTTGCGATTTCAGTAAATTTCATATAATTTTGAAATTTAAACTGAATATCAAAAATAGTTTTCAGAAGAATAAAATACCTCAAAAAAATAGCCCTCAATTGATATAATACAAGTGTTATAATATCACAGAGCACTGTGATTCTATTATGAAAAATTATTAAACAGCAATATACAAAGAAGTTCCAATTTCTCAGTTTAAATATCTCTAAATTATCTACGAATACACATTTTGTCAGTACAAATGCTACGATTTCCATCACGTGAATTATGTAAATAATAGCTATATAGCACATCCTGAGAAGGTTTAAAAATTAATCATTTATCCTAAGCTTCCAGTTAAACAACAACGTTTCTGTCAATGGAAAAATGTCCCAAATACTATCCAACAGTTCTACAACGAGACTGTATACATGTACTCTCTCTCAACAGTAATTAGGACATCTATCGTTTCCAATCAACTTTTGCTTTGGGATGTAAATTATAAATATTCAATCGCTGTTTTTGACCAATTTCATTGCGAATTCATATACATCTAATTCACTGTGGCTATGTGAATGTGAATAATTTAATTATTTAAATCCTGGAAATTTTAAATATTTGAAGATTTGTCTTCATTATACTTCGTTCTGATATCTTTAGAGAGGTTTTAAAAATTCCAAAAAATTTTGAAAAGATGTTGGTATGATATTTAATGGATGACTTACTAAACGTAAACCCTAATGGTGTACAAAACAAAACACTTATCAGTTTGTGAAATTCATTAATGGTTTCATAACTTTTACCAGGTTTTTGTTGTAATCAAAGGAATAGTTAACGAAACTTAATAATTTCGTGTGGAAGTGTATGCATTAACGATTAGGCATTCTTCGAATGAATGCAATACGATAATTCCAACAAACTTATTACTCAGTCTAATGTCTTACAGGTCGATCTTTAATCCCTTTTCCAATAACCGTCGAGGACGGCTAGTGTAACCTAGTAAGACCGTATCAGAAGTGGATCATAAATGCAAGATCCATTGATCGCTGGAACTTCTGCTCGCTGAAAGCGCCGGCACATGTGCTGTTCGTTGCGTATAAAGCGTGTCCTATGAGTTCTAACAGTCTTCTGCCTTGACCGAGTTGAACGAGGTCCATGTCAGATCTCCGTCTTGACTTTGACTTCGTTTTGTTGTAAAAGTCACGATTGATCGCCGCAGACAGATTTGAACGCAGCTGGCGGCCGAAATTCACCTCGCGCAAGCTTCTAGCTGGTCTAGACCCCTTCGATATCAACGCAAATACGACACGCGCCCGCTTGTGGTTGTACATATCAATAAAAATGATTGCGGCGCAATATGGATCGCTTATTTACGATAGACATCCGGCATCCGTCTGTTCCTATTGCGCTCTTGAAGTTTCCTTTTTCCTTTCCTGGCACTAGCTCTTCTTGGAGCATCTCCAACTTGCTTCGTCCAACCGGCTTGCTTGCTCCCGCGATGCTGTGCCGCGCCGCGCCGTTGTTGCGATATGGAATGGGAATCGAGATCTTCATGGTAGCTAAACGAATTCCAACACAACGTTTATCATGAAAAATTTTATCGTAAGAGCGACGCTGCAGAAACAGGCAGTACAGTGTGTGGCAATACAAGGCTAAATGCAAGAATGTTAGGAGACAGACATATCCTGGTTGTAGAATTAGTCATTTTGATCGAATTTGGAAATTTACGTATGCTTTGGTAGAAATCCTGGCAGTAGCCAAGAGTACTACTGGTTAAGTGCAGAGAGTTGCATCTTGCACCCCAGTGTCCAGGTAGTTAATGTCAGTTCCTCGCGTCTAACCGCACTTTATTTCTACGCTTGATGCTAGCTGGGTTTACCAGATTCTAATGCTGTCGTACTTTTCTTGAATTTATAATGCAAGCTTACTGAAGACTCTTCTGAGGCGAATTGCTGATATATTGGATAAGAGAACGACCAGGCGCAGACGTCAGGTCTTGATATCCTCTTTTGACTATCTTCCTGTATTCTGAAGACTAAACTGTATTAAGAGTCTTCCAGTGACTATTAACCCATTGGAATCAGTTGAGAAATTGAGATCGTGTGGTTACTCTAGGTCAGAGGCTAATGCAATGCTGTCCAGCGATCAGGACCCTCGTACGCTTATTTCCCCTTCTAATTGTTCCGTTGATCCACTAGTATATGCGTCATGCTTTGTGTTTCAGCTGTTTTCAAAATAGAGAAGTTAATCTATCGTGGCGATCCTTATAGCATTGCACGATTTCGTGACGATGGAACTGAGAGTAAAAGAACCACAAAGGACTCATGAGTCCTTGTTTTGGCAGTAGTGAACTATAATATAATAATTAAAACATTACGTATGAATGTTTTAGGATAAATATGTATATATTTAGGAATTAAGGGATTTCCTATTGTTGGATGAGCTGTTCTAGGCTTTCTTGTATGTTCTTCTTATAAATAAACTAGAAAACTTTTAGCTGTCAGTATTTGTGTATCTACACACTAATTTATATTTTGGTAATTGTTATAAATTTTTATAAAGAAAAAGACCCAAAATTGAAGGTAATATGACATCCAAATTTAAAAAGAGAGTCTTCTTGTGACTTTCATGTTTTTTTAGGGTCGTGATAAATTAACTAAAACAATATAATTTCAAATTTGTATACCAACATAATTAAGAGAAGACCTGGTTTTTCAGAAATATATTTATGAAAATGAGAGAGGGAGATATAATTTGCAGTAGTGTCACAGTGGTTCATTTAATATCTAACAATAATGTTATTACAGAGTTAGGTATCCATAAAGCAGGATTTTATAACAGCCATAAACTCTGACCACCAACAGTCTACCTACATACTAATTATCCTATATCCTTCCTCTCAGTTGCTCAAATTTTTCTAATGAGTACAACATTCCTTTTTTATCTTTCCATAAGAAATTACCTCATGTCGCCTGTACTTATGTATTATTCGATCATACCCTATATACACACAATAAGCGAAACTATCATCAAGATAAAACAAATACTCCTACTTCCATCCTATTGGAAACGCATTACCCAACAGTCCCAGCCGTTCTCCTCCACCATTCTTCCACAGATAAATCCCGAATTGTGCAAACAAACCCAGGCCAAATGCCCCCGATACTTCTTCGATCGTTCCATTTTCTTTCGCGTAATTTTCATCCATACCATTTTTGGGCATACCTACTCTCACGTTGGCTCGTACGGAGTGCATCGTACCCAAAAGAACTAACTGAGAGGTTTAAACGAATACCTCAATCTTCGCTGTCGGTTGAGCAAGTGCACACCAAGAAACAGTTAAAAGTCGGCCGAGTGATTTATGCCCCGACCGCGTTGAAATAACGCCATCTGAAGCGCGCGATCACATTGATTAAGTCCGCGTGCATCGCCGGCCGGCTCTGCCAGTTTTCGCGGGCGAATATAATACGCGTGCATACATGTTTATCCGGCACAGCATGGTGGCACGGTGTGCAATGGTATCGTATAGTCATAGGTGGTAGCTTCGTTCTATCGACCGAACAGCAGCAGCAGCTCGTCCCGTGACCTGACCTCGTCTGAACCCTCCATTCTGCTCTGCCTCGTTCGCTCTAACACAATCGCCTCCACGTAACCCTCCACCCCGCGCCGCGCCCCTCGCTGTTTCTCTCTTACTCTATCCCTATTTCTTTCTTTCTTTCTTTCTCTGAACTCTCCTCCAACCCCACAGTCACCTTCTCCACAAGCTCCTGCGTTCCTCCACCTCCGTTCGCCACGGTACAAGAACCCTCCCTGGCGCTTTCTACACAATATCAGCGGCCAAACTGGAACAACGTCCGAAACTCATGCTCTCGTAAATTCATGCAGCTGAGCGACACCCGTTGTATCGCTGATGGGCCTAAGCTGACACGTTTCTCCCTCCTACCGTGTCCCTCGTACCCCGTCGCTCTTCTTTTATGCAAGCGAGTACATGTCATAACGGACACCCCATGTTTCGAGCCGCGTCTCCAAGGATCAGGGGGAAAAGGATCCGTGGAAATTTCCATCGAACCAGGAGCAGGTCGATAGAGCTATTCGGTGGTATAATTGGCTTCACTGTGGTCACGAGTCGATCATCAGCGAGCAACTTGACGTTCAAATTGATTAACTAACCGGTTAGAAGGTTTGCATTTAGGGAAATCCGCTGATATATAACATATGTCCACTGATACATGTATAAATAGGTGGTACAGATATAACATGACGTGATCTCATCTTTAATGTTATTAAATAGCTAATGCTGCGAAATCAAATTCGTTTCAACGAGAGTACCGAAGTGTAGTTTCTGGCATTTGGGGGGTAAACAGAGAGAAGAGGATATTTTTAAATGGCTTACAGTAAAGAAAATCATTGCTGAGAGTGTCAGACCGTGAGCATTTTCCTTACTCCAAGTGTCTGTTAGCCATCATGCATTTATAAAGAGAGTTTGAAAAGGATAACCGAACAATGTTTGGTCTCTGATAATGTGATTGGGGCTGAGAATGCATGTAGCCTGAAAAAGAAGTAATTGAGACTAAATAAACAGCTCTATGGCTGGTGACCACGTTGAGTCTTAAAGCTATCGACTGTTTGGGATTGCTTATTATTGGAAGAGTATTTGGTGATGGCAAGTACCCGATCGTGCTGCCAAAGAATAAGAATATTGTTCCTGGAGAATCTGGCCACGGAATAGGAAAGGTTATGCCTTTTAGTAAGAGAACTGTGATAAACCCCAGACCCGACGATTGAGAACGGGTCATTCCATGCAAAATCGGACACTTTTTGGAGTAACATCTCATATTGTGTTCAAACGTGGACATGTTGTAGTCTTTAGCGAAAAACGTCCAATACATAATTTAAAAAATTTGGAAAAACTTTTTTAGATACGTTTAAACATCACTAAAGACTACAACATGTCTTTCAAACACCCAAAACTGTACGAATTTACAAATCCTTGTGTGTTGTACCTGATCATAATTCAAACACAATTTCCTCAAAGACGAAATTCGCTATCAACAAATTTTGTCTTATAATTTGGATTTATTTTTTCAGGTAGAAATGCTATCTGTATACAATACAGCGTGGATGAAAAATCGTAGTACAACCGTACAGACCATGATTGTACAAGAAAAAGTAAGACAAAATTTTATATAAGATATAATATTTCTTCGTTCAAGGTTTCATTTTCGAGAAAAACAATTTTAAAATTTCAGATACACGAACAACTGAGTCTGACTTAGAGATCATGTCATTTCATTACAGATTGTCTCTGTCTAAGCTGAACACTAAGATTGATTTGATTGAAATAACACAAACTGTTTGTGTGGCTTATTTATTTTTGTCTTTTATTAGTTGACTAAAGGGAGTGTAATGTGTTATCGCTTTTTAAGTAATTTTTGCGTTAAGGGTGCAATGTTTTGAACACTTTCTTTGCACACTTGTTCTTTGATGTGCTCTCATAAATAAAAACTGAGGGGTGGAAGGTCTGGCAGCCTTGGAAGCCAAGGTACTTCACCGCCGTGACCGATAGCCAATTTTTAAAATCGATTTTCTCAAAAAGGAAGCCTCGCATGAATAAACGTTATACCAAATTTTTGTCTCATGTTTTGCGTAAAACCTGTTCTCTGCGCGATTGTACTGCGATTTTACGCCCATTATATATTTTTAAAACTCCTAGCGTGATCGCTAAAAAGTTTTTACCTCGGTCGTTGTATCTACATACATATGTATGCTACAGAGTCACCCACGTTACATAGTAACATCATAAATTACCAAGCTTTAAAAAAGGTAGAAAATTTTCTCGCTTGTCGAAATTAAAATACATATTTTGGATACATGCTAGTTTTATGCTGTTAGCCGTGCTATTCACATTCATTTAGTATTTCATTCGTGTGATTTTTTTGCTTGTCCATCAAAGAGTCGCGTAACGATTACAGAAGTTTAGAGAAAAATGATTACCATGATAAAAAATGTCAGTGATCATGTTTGAAATTTTAATAATAAAATACCTTTAAGATATTTTAAAAAATTCAAGTATTTCTTACGCTACTGCCTAAATATTTGTTTAATGGAACAACTACATATTTCACTTTAGTCTATCAAAATGATTTAACCAAAAATGAAAAATAAAGGAATTAACAAAAGGATTGAACCGCGTTATTCAAAAGAACTTCGCTTAACAATCAAACATTTTGAAATAATTTTTGAATATAAAGTTTTTAATTTCATTTTTTACGTTTATTTAATTAATAATAAATTTAATTAATGTAGCCACGTTGCAAATACTTTCATCATTACATTTGAGCACAATTCAGATGTGATCTATTCAATTTCGTAGCGAGTGTTTTGCTTCAAGAGATTATTCTGGTTTAGAAGTGCCAAAAAACGATTTTGGTAAATGTGCAATTTGGCCACTTTTTCCAATTTTGGTTATTTCACTCCAGTTACTTTTTAAAAATTTAATCAGTTAATCCCCAAAAGCAGAAATTAATCAGAAGAGCTCGGAAAAGTAATGTAGTTACATATACTTGATCGGATTGGAACATACGAAGCTATAAAATGGCCTGTAGGAACCCCCGATTTGTTACAGTTAGATTTTTTCTCGGGACATATTAAAAATATTGTTTATACTACACCGCCAAGAAATTTAGACGACTCGAAAATTAAAATAAAAAGAAACGTGTATCCATATACAGTACAATATTGGCACGAACTACCAGAAATATCCTCAGCAAACACAGAAATCCATTTTTGCTAATGGAAGTCACATTGAACTCAATATGTAGTCTTATCAATACAACATACTAGTAAATACAATATTACGAGACATTAAATTTATTTCTTTTCGTTTTGACCTTGTATAATCCAAAGCCGTATTATACCACATGGTTGAACTCGTCTTAATGCACGCCTTCATATGATATAAAAAAATATGTAGCATTTCACTAAAAATATGAAGGTCACCTTCGTTTCTTGAAGAATATTGAAAATACAAAAAATTGACAAAAAATTTAGTAAAATATACTAAAATTTTCTCCAATTTTTCTCAAAAATTGAGAAGAGCCGCTAAACTGCACATTTACTGCAAGTTCTATTCCAGAACGAGAGTAATATTTAGTTTGTTCAAAAGTTTCAAGTATCATATGGAAACAACTTCACAGATTCCAATTTCACAAACGACAGTACATGCATATCTTCTCATGCCAAGCTCGTTGTTATTTCCTTCATTTTTTGAAATTATTTCCTTGTCACCACTTGTTCATTTAATGGGTCTCCTAATCCAAAGTAACACTGAATTGTACTTCTGCCAAAAATCAGAATGCTCAAATAAAAAGAATACGCATCCAAAGAGCGTGAAATTGTCGAAACATCAAGGCACGCAGTTCATGTAGCCCCAGAAAAATCCGAGTAATTACACAACGGTTGCGGCAAACTTTTTTAATATCACTCCGCTATGAAAACTGTGGTAAAAATGCTTTTTAACAGGTAGAATACGCGAGATACAATTCCTCTCTGTTTCCATGAACAAGTAACCCGTAGGCTCAAAAGTGTGCAAATAGAACGAGCGAAGAGGTTGCAGCTCCATGTTGATCAAGTATAACTCCAACTCTGTTCCAAATTATAGCACGCTATCGACAGCGAACGGTTAACGCAATTGGCAAAGCCGCAATACGGCTTGCGAAATAATTTTGGTGTAAGTTGTTGGCATTATCAGTGGTAGAGTATGTTAGCTGTTGAATGACTGAAAAAAGTTGTGAAACCATTAATGATTTCACTACAAGACATTAAATATTCAATAATATTTATATTCATTTTTCTCTAAACGGAGATACACCTGCTTCATGTTATTTTCACTGCTTTTACAATTCAGGACACTCTAGTTATTCATTTTAATACTATGTTAGGTGTTATATTCTTTCATTCTCTTTCCAGAATTGTTTTAAAATACTTGAAAACTATCTAGAGAGATATCAAGAGTAAAATATAATACAGTCACTTTCTATGAACGTTTAACAATGTTGTAAATTTAGAATAGAAATCATTCATATAGACATGTACATACATATATGTAAGTAGTTAAAGTAGGTATATTAAATGTATATTTGCAATGAAATTTATAAAAAGAGAAACAATCAATTATTAATAATTTACATTACAAAGTGAAAGTTTGTTGAAAATAGTAGCTGTACTAATATTTTTGAGAAAGGATGTAGGTATGTGCTTTTTCAATTTTCATTAATAGTTACCTTTTTAAAGCATTAGGTACTTTGGTATATCGCCCTTATCTTATACTTTGTGGAAAAGTTGTTAAATTTTAAGTCTGCTGATTTTATCGTTTGATTTTATCTATCTTAAAGATCAAAAGTAAATCAATGAACTAACAAGAAGTTCTTTTTTTACAAACAAAAATCGTATGCACATATATTTCCTTTTTTGCACAATTACACTTGCTATATGCCCATAATTAACAAATGAAGCACTGAATTTATATTTCGTCACATTGATTAATGAAATTAATATCCATCACAAAATATGCATATTGCATCATAAGGAGCTCATCTCCATGGGGAGCTAATACTTTAAATTCTGTGTTTATTACTATGTTCGAAATTTATTACTACGTATATTAATTGAACTAATAACAAGTATGGTACCTTATTGGAAACTGTGATATGCTAGTTTATGTGACGTAGTATACTGTGGATTAATTTAGTAATAACGTCTATGTTTACATATACTATTCAGCCCCAGTCGAACTATCTCCATTTTCCATTTTATGTATTCTCTTCGATGACCAGGCCACCGATTTTTTCCTTCTTCCAGCAGCTTATTTGCGAGCTATGCCAGAACCAGAATTCATATAACCCATACTAAGCATTATTATGCATTGTTACTGCCGGAATGATACGAAGAACTCTGCTTTTCAATGTATCCAGATTCACTCCGGTAGACTTGTAACCATAGACCGCCGCGCCGTGAGTGTCAGGACAAGTATGAACAATGAGCTCTGCTCTTCCCAGACCGCTTTATTCCTTCGCTCTGGGCCACCGACTCGCCCGTCTAAAACTTTCTGCGCTGCTCTCATGATAAATTTCGAAACGGAGGGTGGAACACTCAGAATGCTCAGCATAGCTAATCTTTTCCGAGTCCCTGCTAGCCTTTTCAGCGTACGACTTCACGGTTCAGGAGAACGTGGATTTATTCGATTCCTGTTTATCAATTACTGCATTTCATTTCATGTATATTTATTATAATTCTTCCTGTGGAATTTTTCGTTTGTATTACACAGTTGTACTGTTATACTGAAAAGGACCCCATACAATTCCTCCCCGACTTGCCTCGCGATGTGTTTCACTGAAAGCGACGAGTTTGAGATCGTTTACAATTATTTTGATTCTTTCTACCTCTTCAAAGATCGAATAAGAATTAAAACAATTCGAAATGGTCTGGTCCCATTACTAATCTCGAGATAATTCTCCAGGTATGTCTCATCGTGTAGGGGATACTTAAAAATTTGTCCATGAAAAAACGAATTTCAATTGGTAGAATAGTTGCTATATCTATCGAAGCAAAAAAAAAGAATGTTCACAAAGTTGACTAGTTACTAAAAATACATTTTCACATGAATGGGTATTAAAAAAGTTGCAGCATGTCGAATGCAAAGATATTTAAAATATTTACGAACAGACGAAGGAAACTTTCATTTGGTTTTAAATGTAGTTCGATTGTATATTGAGAATAATTCTGTAAATTTTTTAGTAACAGATTCTCTGTATATTATTAATTAACATAACATATATCCAGTATGTAGGTTCTTCGATTCTCCTTCAAATATTTAAACAATTTTTACTTTTGAGTATCTAGATACTATACTATGCTGTTGTGCAATATATTTTTGTTGCTCATTGCATAATCACTCAAAATATAGAAATCAAAAGTCAAAACTGTACGAGCAATCATATGTATATTAGATAACCCTCGCCAGATAGATTCCGGATCCAATTTATTCCATATTCTATACTTATACACATACATCTTCTCTTAGCTAATATATATAATATATATAAGTTAATATATACAAGCTAATGATAAATTATACGAACTGTGCACCAAATATTTTTGTACTAAATCCAAAAATCATATAACGCAAGCATTGTCAAATAGTCAGTTACATATCCCAGACGAAGTTCATTCAAAATTTATACGATGTCTAAATTGGGCAAGTATAATATCTATATTATACTTGCTTAAAAACTATGGTTTTTATATGATGCACAATCATTCTATTCCGTTAGAATCTTTGAATATTATACTGTTTGACTACTTGAATACTGGATTATTTACAAAATCAGAATATGTACATATTTAAATATTAGAGTAATCGACACAGTAATCGATACTGATCGAGACACCTACTCTTTCTACTTTAACTTAAAATGAAGGTTCTAACTTGAAATTTACAATAGTGCACCATAGTGACGATATACCATGCGTATTATAGGTGTATACTATACTATAAATTTTTAGCAAGCAACCAGTTTGCTGGGTTTCACTAAAGACGTTGATTATTAGGCACTAAGTACAACACTGTGTACTTACGGCTGGTAAATTGATTGTAGGGACAGCGCAGGGACAAGTGAAACAACCACTCGCTCCACCTGTCCTCACCTTTGTCACGCAACATTACAGGCATTGATTAGTACATGTAATCGATTTGGCTAATAATTAAAACGCGTGTGGCCTGACTCTATGATTGTGTCCAAGTAGGTTGATTTATTTCGCTACAACCTGTTAGACCCGCATTCCTTCCGCCTACTGACTTACCAACTCTATACAGAACTTTACCCTATTTAGATATTAGAAATTTAGAATATTTCAATATTAAAATATGTGAGAATTTGAATATTGGGTCGTAATTTCTTCAGTATATTACCTAAAGTACGATTGTCTGCGTTTTCATCTGATAACATACATACAGTAACACAAACTTCGTCGTTTGAAGTGAAAATATAGAAAATACGTAAATTTGCGGCTTATGAGCAATCTCTAAGCTACCAACATGCTGACAAAACCATAATTCGTCTTTCTCTTTCCTCGTAACCGCGCCTTGTATTTTCATCTGCAATGGTCGGAGCGCATAAAGTCGTCCGTTTCACCACAGGCTAACGCAAAGTGGACTGTTAATTTAATTACACACTTACTGGACGACGGTTCGTTAAAACTGAAACAGAGGACCTGGAACTGTCGCGTCATAACAAAAAGGAAACCAACGACAAGACGGAAGATCAAGATTTATGTAATGCAAATTTCCTCAAACGAATTTCATGCAGAATTTCGTAACCAACCCCACGTATACCTGCGAATTTGTATGGCATAAAACGCGTACTTGTGACAATGATAGAAGATTCAAATTAACACGGAGATGAGAAAGAATTAGATAAAAGAGGAAATCATAGAAGACTTGGGTCTAGAGCGCAACGCACCAATTTTTATAGCGGACACAGAAATAGCTGAACCGTACAAGCGAAAGCCCTTTCTATCTGAAAACTGAAATGCCTCTTGACTCGCTGCTCGCTTCTCAGAGCTTTCTCGGAATATTTTCTGGAGATTCAAATCGAAATGCACTTATGACTTATGGCAAGGAATTTGTATGCTTCCTTATTGACTCTGAGAATCTTTGAAATGGCAGTATTTTGTCCTTCATAGAGGGTGTTATTCTGGTAGATAATAGAAGTCTTCAGCGGTTAAAAACAAGGATTTTGTTAGCGTTTGAAGAAACTTAAGAGGCAAAATACGTTGAAAAGCGAACATAATAATTTAATTCAGAGCATACTTGTGTACGTAGCACTATGGTCAGCATTTTTAACGTAATGTAACACTTTGAACAATTTCTGCATTAACTCTACGACGTTCCTCGAAACTTTGTTGACCCAAATCTTTTTACAAGATTTTTAAATTTAAGGAAAGTATAAAATAATTACTTTCGATACCTATAATTCTGATTTCAGGATATCATGCTAAAACCTCATTAGCTGGTAATCAACGTTATTCAATATAAGATTTTCAAGAGGAATGTTATTAGTTGTTACTAGTTAGTAGAGTAAATCTTAAAAATTACATGTGAGACTTTTATTTGCAATTCCTCTCTAAACACACAAAAGTAGATAACAAGACACAAGGGACATACAGATGGTCTGTATTGACATTCGTTCAGCTACAATATAATGACCTGTACGCCTACAACGAGAATGTTGAAAATAGATTTTCACAGGAACAAAGCCTCATCTAAAATAATGTTATTCTACATTTTCGATTTATATTTTCATATAAAATCATTCCTCTGTAGGTTACACCATGATTTCTAGCACAACCTGTATATTTAATCCCTCGCCTTACTTTATTTTTTTAGGTTTCGTAAACCAAAGTTAGATAATCTAAATTTTAAATAAAAAATAAATATAACATGATTAAGAATTTGTATTTTTGCACAAATAGTAGAGCTTCCAGGTGGTAATGGTAGAGCACAACTTCGACTTATATTTTATTTAACTAATTCGTACTGGAAAGGATTAATTTACTTTACTTTTATTTATTTTGATCGATCTACTGATACCAGACACTTTTCACGAGTACGTCGATTTTATCGTCCATAACTCAACGTTCTTTTGATCGGACTCTAAAACTACCCTCAAATATTTCTTTAACCTCTACAATTTTTGGAAAATCTATTTCTTGTCTTCATTGCTCCAGTAAAAATAACTATACCTACACTCCTCCTTAAATAGTTTCAGTGTTAAAGTTTTGGATCTCAAACAGTCCAAATGTCTTTTATCCAGTGCTTGATCGCGAAGACCTAACTCCGGTTCAGGGACATTCTCGAGACGCGTTACGCAAGAATTTATTGTAGAATCTGACCAATGGAAACTAGCCGAATAAACGTATTTGAAAGTGACAGAACAGCGATCACTATGCTGGTTCTCTGCGTACTGATGTAACCATGAATTAATTTGGTTCTTGTGCCACCATTACCACGAGAAAGTTAAGTGACCCGTATCAAGTGTCTTCTCTCCCCCTAGAAATAATCTCGAAAAATCGATCGTCCAGAAAATCCTCCGCAGTATCACACTTCTGACTTTTCGTTCTGTGCTACAATCAGCTTTTTTTAGAGGCTATCCAACACGAACGGAGGATAATTTAACGATGGTTCGAGAAACGTACTTCACTCCGTCACACAAGCATCGTCGCTGGCTTTTGAGTTGGATAAAAGACGCAACTGGTTTGAAAGGACCAGGGACCGCTTATGGGACAGGAGATGCCTCTTTCTTTGGTGTTCCTTTGACATCAGAGGATTACCAGCTGCCAGCATTCACCATTTCCTCAAGTACCATCACAGAGGCATGTATCATTTTTATTTATTGTTAATATTTCGAATAGCTTGACATTAAATAGGGTTCAATGTTTCAAGGATCCCGGAACTGAATGTGAAGAAATTGGAAGAATTTCAGATGGCATTCTTTATACATATCACGTATATTAGTAAATTCTTAGAGCACTTAAAAGTTTTGTAATTTCTGAGAAAGTTGAGAAATCATTGGGAAATCTTAGCACTGCGGAGGAGCCTTAGTCCCCCTCACGTTTAATTGCGTTCTACTAACTCTCCGTTAGTTTCTGTAACTCTTCAAAAATAGCTTAACTGCTGTGATCGTTAAAGCCGCAATTCCACTGAGGTATCGACAGTCGACTTATAGTATGCCACAATATTTTTTAAGTTAAATAGTATTAGTATTGTAGTATTGTAGTATATCGTAGTATAGTATTAACAATAAGTAAAAAATTATTTAGAGAAATTCTCCTAAATATAGCCATGACATGGTTTTCTAAATAATTTTTCAATTATTATAAAACGTGTACATGCATACTACTTAACTTAAAAAATATTGTGACATGTTACTAGTCGTCTAGCGTTATTTCATGTGGAATTGCGCCTTAACGGCATACATACTTTCTATTAATTAACTTAAGAGTTCATTTAGCTTTTGCAGTATCACAAATTATTTTATAATAGATACCATAAATGTCAGTGGCGAAATGTTATTGTATACAATAAAGTTACGTTTCAACGTGTGAAAAATACGACGTAATGTACATTTGTAGTGATCAGTTTATTTTTACTTATTAACTTAACAGATTACTTAACCCAGAAGTACTTAATCCTTAGCTGTTACAGCAGTTAAATAGTATTATAGCACATCTTAGGATAATTCCACTTCTGTTATAAAAACTAAAAATTGATTACCTAACCATAGCATAAAAGAAATTTACAGCTTTCCGGGTCAAAAAGAATTCTCATCAAACAATAAAAGACATGAAAGATTAAAATTACGTTTTGAATCAAAGTAACTCACACAGTGGATTAGGGTTAATCTCAGTAAGTCATCCATGAATATTCTTTATAACAAACATAAAAAATCAAATTAATTTTTGATTAAATACCATCTAAGATGATACTTCCTACGCAGATTTAAATTTTCCACAGAAGAAATAATCAAATAATCTGTTAGTGGTAAAATGAAAAGAAAGCATAGCTGTTAAGAGTTTAGAACTTCTATAATTACATTCCGCTTCACGTGCTATACACACGAAAGCACGGCCTAACCTTCCCTGTTGCGATTCATTTTTTATCACAAATCCCCCGTGGACAAGCGCTAGCAATGTATAACACGCAACGGTCAGACACCAAAGAAGCATTCGCGACGCGAAAAAGGAAAAACGCGAAAGATTGAAAAGTATAGCAGCGTTTATACGGCACTCATCGCGTGCTCCGAGGCGGACGAGGCTCAGGGACGTTTTTTTAAGGGGGTCAAGGGAACCCTGCGCACCAAGACTGTCCGTATTAATGAGTGACCTCTCTAGGTTAGAAAATCACAATTTCAAAATTTCTTAGAGAAAGCCTAGCAACACGTTCCACGTTTCCGCTCTTGCCTGGCCTCAAACGCACGCTTCCATCTTTAATTTGTCGTTTTAACACGTGGAGCCGCGGCGCCGATTTTGCTGAGTCCACTGTCGGTCTCCAAAGACCAGCGCCACGCTCGACGTGTTAATACAGCTTAACTACGGCTTTGCTTAAGGAAGCAGAAAAAAGGAGAATCGCTGTCCTGCGATACGCCCATCCACTTGAGATAGGAGAAAGTTATTCTAAACACGAACACCAATTAATGGATACGTATTTCAATTCGCGATTCACCGCGCGATCCATGCAACCTTAAACTTGCATCGGTGCATATGATTGCATAAAACTACTGACTTTTGCTGCAGTCACAGAATGCACTTAATAGAATATTCCGGCTCGTGTTACGAGCGGAACGTAATAACCGTGTTCCTTCCTGTTATTAGCGCGAATTAAAGAATGAATTTCGAGGAGAACTGTCAAGAATCGAAGAGACCACCCATTGACCATTACGATGCTAAAAATCGATCCTGTATTAGCAGTTGGTCGACAGAAGAAAAAATGTAACAAATTGATATATTATTGAAATATTTTACAGTCGACTGTGATTAGTTGTATATCACAGAATTAGTTTGACGATTACGAAACAGAAACAGCACAGTTAAGCCTCGTTCAGATTAGTCAAATTACTTAAATTCAAGCCACTTACAGAAGTCATGTTACTTGGATTCAAATAGTTTGAATTCAAATATAATTTGAATTCAACCTGTCAGACAAAAATAATAAAAATGGCGTCGAAAGAAATGGTGCATCCCAGTTATTTGGTTATGTATTTTTGCACAACACGTGTCCAATATTTTTGCCAAAGAAATCTCTGTGCAAAATTTGAGAAAAGTTGGTGACCTACAAGCCTGATCCTCCCCTTCTTAGAAATAAAAGTTCAAGAAGACACATCTCCATAAAACAGTATTAAACTTGAAAACTTTAAAAGCTAATATCTTGAAAATGAAAACACGTGACTTAGGTTATTTTGCCCTATAATCACAGAATTTTCTAGGATCAATCGGTCCTGACCTCTATTCATCGTGACACCAAAGAACGATCCTAGGAAGGCGTTTACGAGAAAGTGTGACGAGATAATCACAGTTTGTGGTGTTCCATAGTTTGGCAGCGATTATTTTTTAGCCATTGTAACACCCCTCTATATCGTATTAATTTTGCGAGCCCAGTATCTATTCTTTACAGTGTCACGATCGTCGTGCGTGATTCCGGCACAACGTCACGGTCCCATTGATGCCGACCCCAGGCCACCTTAAACACCCATAAAACATTTTCATGACCTCTTTTTCATGTAATTCGACGAACAGAGGCTTGTTCTCTGTTTCCGGTGACATGAAAGCACCGATACCCAACCACTGAAGAGCCTTTCACACGTTTCCAACGTATCCGTTGCACGTGTACGCATATACCACTCCGAATTTGTAAATGTCCGCACGTTTCATTACTGATTTGAATGCTTTTTCGGTATGTGACGAGAACGAGCGGCATGAATAATTTTATTCCATCCCCTCGCGCTTAAGGTTCTTCCGAATATTTCAAAGTACATGTTAACTCTTATTTAACTATTATTAAAATTAATTCAGTTACTACTTAAAGAGTTTTTGATAGCAAAGATAGTAGGTACCAATAATCGTTTAGTGTCGAATTGGAATTGTATAAAAGAAGTGCTTATTTTGATTATATATATATGTAGCCGAATAATAATGTTAGAATAAAAATTGAGGTTACATTTGGGAGCTCCATTCGTAAGAATTGTGTTTAAAATTAAGAAATAATATTATGTGTACAATATTATCTTTTAATCTACTACGTTTTTTTGTTAATATATTGTCAGTTTTGGAAAACCCTTGTTTTGCTTTTGGTAGGCAAAGTAATTGCAATGAATCAATATTGTAGATATTTCTTTACATAGAGTACAGACACCTATCTATCACACATAATTAATCAAACTTAATTAATTAAAAATCGATACTTGACGAACTTTAATAGTTTTCGTCAAAATATGAATACATATGCAAGAAGAGGTTAACTGATAAGGTCTCAACACACGTTGAAACTTGAAACATATTGCTGTGCAAAATATCGACTGCAATGTTTCATGAACATGTCGAAACATGCTACGATACATTTATCAATTCTTAAGATTCATGAAAACATGTTTTTAAGAATGTCAAATATCAAGAAAGAAACAAAGTCTCTAATTCTGCGTTATCGAAAGAAACTAAAAGCAGACGAATTAAAGAATGGTAAAAATTATTTACTTAACTTAATTTTATATTTCATTTTATATTAAATTACGTAAATAATTCAAATATTAATTTCAATATTGAAAATAATTATAAACTATTTCGCTTACCTTAAAGATTTGCTGATACCATAGACTCAACGAAACACGTACGATGTTCAGTCTCTCAAACTGAGCATTCGTTATCGGTGCCATAATCCGTACGCTGAAATCTCCATCAGTATCGAGCCTTGTTCACCAAGCAGAACGGTGTATTTACTGATTCCTGAATCGATGCAAGTCGGAACCAATGTCGATACGCTGATACCAGTCTACACACGTTACAGCCTCCATCGTGAAACCTCAGAGTCGATATCTACACGTTTCAGCACTTGTAGGGGTCTATATGCTTGCAAGGGTATCCTTCCCGAGTTCCCGTCACTATTGACCATCTCTCGCCGGCAACGTTTACATTCTTCAGAGATACGCATTATATGTAATCTCGTTACTACATCTACCTCACCTTGAAATAATTTCAAGTAAACAAATTATATTCGTCATCCACTGTCACTTATCTCGGCAAAACCACACGAACCAAGTTAGCCGAGCACGGAAACGTGTTCCTCGCTATAAACTTACCACGAGCCTATATCGTGAAAACTCTGCGCACCTCGTCTTCCGCTCGCCGCTCATATTTTTACTCCGCTAAATAAAGAGCACATGTCTCGAGAGTAGGCGAAAATTAGTGTCGCTTGAAGGAGGCTGTCGACAGTGTAACCGTGTGACAACATAGTTCATATAATTTCACAGCAGCATGCCAGAAAACGTGCATTCCCTCACAGGAGAGTTTCCTGTAGGAGGGAGCCTTGGGTACCCAGCGGCGAACCATCGCTCTAGCCACGACACGAGGTCGCGACGCGGCACGAACCGAGCCGAAGTCGCGGCGGCGACGGCCGACGGTAGCCGAGGGCGCACGAGGCCGTGGTGACGGGAGTGGGGACTCACGGATGCTCAGTAGCTCAGCTCAGTCGAGTCAGCGCCGTGTGCGGAGGTGGACTAGTGATAGGCGAATAGTGTTTCGGGGCAATGTGTGAAGGTTTTCTGCGCCTCTAGTCGTACCCTAATCACGCGCGCACCGACTACGAATCAATTCGGTTTGCTGGCGGAGCCGAGCTCGGGCTGTCCTTCGAATCGTCGCCTTCTCCAGTGTCGTTCGACTGTTGCCCGTAATTGACTGTCGAGAAGGCCCTCTCTCGGAGAGAGCCGCCACAGACATGGCAGTGAAAATGCGGTAGTGACAGTGTTACGCGAGAAGACTAGGGGGGCAAAAGAGAAAATCCTTTCGGGTACGTAGGCGCGAGGACGCCACGAGTTTCGCTAGAGGAGATCGGCAGTGAACGGAAAATAGGAAAATTGGAGAGAGGCTCGTTCGGGAGGAGGGCCTATGGAAGTTATGACGAGGTTGTGTATTCGAGGACAAGGAATTTACGCGCATGTGTCCAGTGGGATTTAGTGCCAACGATAAACCGTTCTCTTCGGATCTGGATACCTTGCTCTCGACAACTACGGGACTTGGATTATCTCATGTCAGGATGGCGCTGGCGCGGTACGTACACTCATGTCACCTCTCGCCACGAAAGCCCGAGACCCTTGATATCGTTCTGCTCAAGGGTGGGTCTTTCGTCGAATCTCTTTGTTTTTATTCCCATTTTCCGTGTTATTAAGCGACTCTATCGATCCAACATGCCGACCGATATCGCGCGTGTCCGCGATTAGCGTGCAACGTTCGCTGTATCTTATCGACCAGGTGGATTTCTTTCTTAACGACTATCCGAAGCGTTCGACGAAGCTTTTCATTACCGTAGCAGCTTTATGGTGTCTTTTCTGCATCGATATCAGTCCTCCTTCTCTTGAAGTGCTTTCTGCAACACAGATGCCGGTATCTACCATAGAGTGCGCGCTGGTCAACGACCCATCCCTGTTGTATATAACTATAGTGTCGCTGATTCAACAGATTCATACGCGTCCGATGGCATTCGCGTGTGTAGCTGTCGAGAGTGGCGGGTGTGCGTTTGTGTGGGTGTTTTTTCCTTCGATACACATGTGCCTCGCGACCGCCTCCGTCCAGAGTCGTTATTAGTTTGAAAGTTCTTGGCCAAGTCGCTCGTGTAGCGAAGGAAAGACGTCAAGGTTAATGCACCTTTTTACATCGAGTCGACCTTCCCGAGTCGGATGCGGGCTCAGTCACGATTCGACAATCCACCTTTATGCTGAAACGCTCGACCGAGAATGCCAGCCGATGGAATTCAGTCGTGGAAATGTCGACGCCTGCTTCCGGACTCTGGCTTGGAAAAATTCTCAGTACGCATCGACGTCGCGCCGCGCGCGTGCGAGCTACGTCAAACCATGTTCGAATAGAGAGTGGCGAATAGCTTATGTTAGTAATGTTTAATATGCTACTAGATTTTTGGGAATTAAATAGCGTCTTGACTGTTTAACAAATGAGGAGATAGAATCAAACCTTTAAATCCAATCTCTGTGGAAGAGTTCAAAACTTCAGCCCATAGAAGTTTTATCGTATCGAAGCTTTCGAATTGTAGAAGCTTCAAAGGCCAGTTCAACTTTGCAGTAATGTATGTTTGTATATACATTTGTATATCTCCATTACGTATAGATATCACAAGACGAAGTTTAAGCAGAGAATATATAGCAGTTTGTAATTTATATACTCAGGCATGCTCTTATTGAAACTTGTCATTTTACTTAGTATTATATTATATGTATGTTGTAGGTATTTGTTATGTGTACAGATTGGTGTAACTGTTACATGAAGTGCTGAAACTTTTAGTTACGCAGGTAAACTTCGATTTGTAGAGGTTAGGTTTCTCTGAATTCGAGTTACACACAGGGATAGAACAACGCACGTAAACATGTGACAAATATGGAATTAATGTAAGTTTATAATTCGACTTGTAGAGATTTTCACGGCAGAGTGAAAGGGAATGGTCAAAGTTATTATACTTCAGTAGTAGTACTACGTAGTATGTCTGTTTCATGCAAATTGTTATCTGATATGTAGGTTTCAATTTTCGATTTGTCGACATTCGACTGTACTTTATCTTGGTCTTCCGTAAAATCATTATTCTTGCTGTCAGCTCTGTTTGCATTTTTTAGCTTTCTGTTACTCAGCGTCTGTAGTAAGTCTTGAGTATTACTTTCAGACTAGGTTCGAATGAGATCTTACTTTCTCATTACAGGGAAGAATCAATTACTCGTAATGTGTTTGCTACAGTATATTCTTGTTAAGGACTAATTATGTGATTATAGATCTTGTTTCTTGGAATTACTTTCTTATTTTCTTTCATTCTCGCCCTTAGCGATAAAAATAAGGTATTAAAATAATTCATTTTCTATATACATAAACTTATAGTAAGCTTAAATAATAATTTACAACGAAGTATGAGTATAGAGAGTAAATACCGCATTCTGACTGTTCGAGTTTTAGAAATTAATTGAAAATGCTTTTCTCGATAACCTATTTGAGTTGGACAAATGAAAAAAGTTACAAGCACAGTGTTATCCATTTTACAGTTATACAACTTTTCCAGTAAAACGGTTGAATTTGCGACAGCATTGTCGTGCTAGAAAATCCAAAACGAAATAGTTTTGAATTTATTATAGTCACAAATGTATGTGTAAATGAAAACAAAATTCTGCTGTAGGGGTAAGAAATACCATAGGAGTTTGTAACAAAGGTCATTCAACGGGCTTAATTTCAAAGTATAATATTTCGATAGAATAACAAACTGTTAGATGCAAAAAAAGTAGCGTAAACTTTCTCAAAGAAATTTATTGTAATTGAGTAATAATTTTAAAAATTATAACTTATATTTCTTAATCAGAAAAAGCATTTGGAAATACAAATTTACTACTCACTCCCCTCCATTGAAGAATATATCTCCATGAAATTATGATAAGTTCGTACACATTCGATAAACGTTATAAAGATACATACACTTACACACTTTAAGCGTAATAATCTCTAAAAATTATAAACTTATATGCAAAAAATATTTATTTGATATCTTTCTTATATATGTATTACGGGTAGTGCCAAGTACATAAGTGATTAATTTTCAATAACGATTAATTTTAAACGAGTTATTCTTGAAACTTTCTTATCATATTTGATATTTAAATTATAACATTGTTTTATTTATTTTCAACTGAATGCACATTCATCAATATTTTAACATGTACCACTACAAAATTCATTTAGCTGCTAGCTGTTAGCACATCACGCACGTGCATACCTGTATCTGCACATGAGTGTAGCGTGTCATCTGACATAACCACAAAGGAATGGAGCGGAAGATAGTATAGGTTAGGTTCGTGTTTGAATATATGTACAACGTACATACGTATACACTTGACAATAAAAGAATTATTTTTCATTTATTATAATATCATTATCTATTGTTTGTTTATGTTATAATATACGTTAGAAAAGAGTTTTAGAATCTTATTAAAATAGTCTTCATTAGTTGAAAAATATAGTGTGAATAGATTTTCTTCTTTACAAGTAAATATACACAAATTTATGGAAAATTTACTGATTAAAATTGTGAGCAATTGTATTTATAACTCTTTTTGTAATTTCTAAGAAATTTGGTTACTGTATTATTTCCTACAAGAACGAAAGCACTGTGAAAAGTAAATGTTTTAGGAAATTGGTTTGAAACTTTCTGCGATAGAAAGTTATTAATTACTCAATGATTTAGCAATGAAAATAGTTTGTTATTTGTAATTTATCTGAGTCTAGATTTGGAGAGTTGCTACTAAAATATATAGTATTATCGTGTATTGCTTGTGCTTAACATAATAGTAATAATTAAATTAAAATATTAAAGTAATAGGAGTCAATACATCTACCTCAGAAATAATGTTCCTTCAGATAAAAAAGCTTTTGGAGTTAATTTTTACGAATATGTATCTCAAAACTGACGATTTTTTATATACGTCATTCTTGTAAACTGTTTCACAATCTTATCGAAAGAACCTCTTCATAAAAAGGAAAATGAATTTCCAAGTATACTTCCTTCTTCTTTGATATCAAAGTTTACATAAAGTTTACTGAATATATACCTTCTAACATAGCCGGATACTGTTGAGAGCTAGCAAGTTAACAAGCAGTATGACACAAGTCTGTGTCATTCTGTCTCAGAATTGGTGACGAATCCACGATCTCGTGCGTACTCACATGCGCTTGGTTACCAAAAGATGCAAACAAAAGGATACGCTGACGTATCCAATATCACGACAGATGGGTCATAGGGAAGAAATTGTAGCATAACCAATCACACTCGTATTCCTTCGATTAACCAATTTATCAGATACCATCAGTGATGTTTCTGCTACTATGGAGAAAAGTAGTATCTACTAACAATATTGTATTACTGTTTTACAGTAAAAAGAAGCGTAAAATATTCAGAATTATCCAAAAGTGCCTACAAAAACCTTAATTTCACATTTTTCTGTAGTTACTATTTTTCTCAATAGTTGGACGGTATATTTGTGAGCGTTTTTGTAATTTCTATGAAATTTTATTATTGCTATCTCCTATTCTTGTTATAGCAGTACATGTCTGTTCGAAGATGATCTCTACAAAGTTACCAATTATATATTTCGAATAAAATAGAAGTATGTAAATATTACTAATAGATCTTTCGAAAAAAATTGTCCAGATTCTTGATTTTCGATGAATAAGATTCAAATATTGTTGAAAAACGCAATTCTTAGATTGCAACCATAAAACAGTTTAATATACAGACTTCTATTTATGGCAAAAATTTAATTAAACGTCGAACTCTTCAGTTTATTTAAATAATATCGACAATGTCACTTATTACCAATAACGAGTTAGTAACATGTACGTAGTATTTAGTAATCTATCTTCTGGAACGTGTCGTCCTGTGATACGTCTGTTATTAGTCGACTCTATCGTCGTGATCATTTGAACGACTTTCGCGGTTCATATTCGTGTGTTCGTTGCAGAACTGGCAATGAAACGTTGTGGTACAGAGTTCTATCCCTTCGAGCAGTGACTCAGCTTCTAATAAGTAGATTCTAACCGCGTTCCCACGCAGTTAGAATTTTATTTCTGTTGCGTTCAGAAGCGCTTCATCTCGAAGAAGCTAGCGTCGCTCCGAAGGCCTTCCATTCTGATGTGTACTTGTTTCGTTCGTTCCGTGGCAGCAGAGCAGCGTCCGTCTCGAAGCGAAATAGCGTCAGAGCACAGGAAACGTTCGGTAATTGAATGTGGAGAATTAAACAATCGTTTGGAGTGGTAGAGTTGCGCGCCAGCAAATGGGCGTATACCCCGAGCCTCGCGCCGATAGACCTCCTCGATGGAACTATTAGTCATTACTTCCTGCTGTGAGAACGCTATCGGGCAAAGTGATGAATCACGAGGCTATAAACAGATCTGCGACTATAATTATAATTTAATGAATGCGGCTTCGATGACCTTGCGACGGGAACCTCACCTGCCGACAGCCTTGGCATTGCTAAAGAACGAACTTTTTGCGGGAATTTTACTTGCAGACTCCGTTTCGACTGCTTTGCATTTGAAGCTTCTTGATCGCTCCTTAGCTTTGCCAGATAAGCGGGTACAATTTTTGTAGCAGCTTTGTTTCGTAGAAAATGATTAAAGCTTAATCTGTGTAGCGATAAACAGAAAGCAGTTTCGGTGAAATTGACACTCGTATGATAACTGTCTATGTATTGGTATACTAGGCAAGCTTGAGGCCTGGAGACAGTATAAACCTTATGTGCCTAGGCCTCATATTCTATCCGATGTTCGTAACGTTTATTCTTGATACAACGGTGTGGAGATAAAAACTCGACAGTACACTTTAAAAACTGAAATTCAAGTTGCTAGTGCAAAAAGTGATCGTAGAAACTGTTATTCCTTACATCCTGTGCACTCCTGAGGTATACCATAGATATTCAGTATCTAATATATTCTTATAAATTCTCTTTTAAACTTTTATTTGCCCGTCAATTAATACACTTCATAAGTTTCTTTTGTCGTTCGTGTTGGACTATTATTTTAGATTTACATCTTGTGTTTACGATTTTTCTCTTTAAAAATCGACGCACTTATCAATACAATATCCTTTTTATTTTAAAATTAAGGCTTTTCATAAATTTGTTAATTCTGAGAGAAAGGAAACACAGAAAATTCACCAAGTTTCTTAACTCGGCGTGTATTGAAACGAAGCAAGGATAAGAAAATTAGACACGAACCTTTTTGCATAGATCGGAGCGCAACGTATTAACGGCTCGATTTATTTTTCCGTTCGAAATGAGAACGTCTTAATTAAGATGTTGATTTCACAAACATATACATATACGCACACGTGTATGTGTGTATGATTTTTCGTGACAGTGATTTCTCTCTCGTCGGCGTGTTTACATAGTCGATAATACATATTTCTTCTAGAATCCTGTCGATTAGCGAGGCGTTTCAACGCACCACAATACATATTGGAACGAAAATTGCTTCGACCGACATCTGTCCTACGCGAGGAACAGCAGGCTTGGAGAGTCAATCAATTTACATCGTGACGCGTTTAATGTAATTTCCCTCGACACTGATGGATGCAGCAGTAACGAATGATTCGCTTTGAATTATGTTAATCACTAGACGTGACTTTTAAGCTGCAACTATTTCTTCTCTGTTACCATAGAAATCGTATCTACGCCTCGCTAATCTTAGATAATAAATTTAATTACTTGAAGCCTTTGAAAAAGAAAATTGATTCCTTCGTTTTTCACCTCTGTGGAAATAGTGTAAACGCTCCTATATTAATCGTCAGCATTATTACCTCATGTAGTGTTCATCCGACCTTGAAATCTTAATTACAATTTTGCTTGGATAAATGTTTAGCCAGTGTAGGTAACTTAGATCGTACGCGTATTTGTGCGCGCATAGCTCTAAGCTCTTATTGATTACGTACACAAAATCATTAGAGATTGTCTTATCTAGCGAACGAAAGATGAATCTGCGGGTTATCTTGCTCTAGTAAATAATCTTTTAATTACTTTCAGTGGCGTAATATATATTATTTGATACATAAAACAGAGCAGTTCTTTTGCGTCGAAAAAGTTAGATATGAGATAAAAGGAGAGATGTATATGTATAACTTATTTCTAGGTACGTAAATTCTTCTTGTGAAGACTAAATTTATCGGTTTACTTTGTTGAGTTTGCGCAGACAGTGGGAATAAATTTAGTTAATCTAAGTATGTAGCTCGCATTATGGCCATTTAAGGTCACATTTTTTTCACCATAATTACTGTTACAGCAACATATACTCAAATATTTTGAGCAAAGTGAAAACTAAATTTAAGTCATATTAACGTATATACATATTTCAATGTTCAGTGCTATAATTATCTCAACATTTTTATTTTTCCAATTATAAAGTAAAGAACAATAAAGCGTAAATTAAAATGCGTTTAAAGTCACAAGATGTAGGATTATAGTTATTCCGAGTCACATTCTTCACAATTAAATATCTCAATTATTTTTAATTTTTTATTCGTATAATTAAAATGAAAGTACTTTCCCATGGAATTCCTATTTTTTTCTCTTTTTTCTTTCAGTGAGTTAAAAACCCAACAAACGTTAATGTAAGCACAGTACGTCCAATAATTAAATGATTCGTTAAAGAGTCGTCAGTGTAAAAGTTTGTAGCACGAACCTGCGCTGATTGTAGAGTTAGATGAATCGGAAAAGCTCTGTAACCTTGCGAGGCCCGTTATCATGTTTGCGTCACAATATTTTCTTACTGTGAGAGAAAGATAGAGAATGATCGTACAAAACCAGAAATTGCTTTGAATGTGGCGTCCTTTGTCCTTCGCACAGCTGGTCGGCTATCATTGTTGCCGTTGCGGATATACACATGTAGATTTATATGCGTACTCTTGGCCCTCTGTGACTGCGTATCAATCAGTCACCGTATAATTCCGTCTTGGAACAAAACACCTGCTGCTTTGAAACAGCATCGATCGTTTCCCTCCTATTTTCCTACCATTTCCATTCGCCTATTCACAGATTAACAAAAAATTGTTGAAACTAATTGACACTTCATCGAAGTCGTTCTTTAGCATTGACGTGCATATGTACACAAGCATTTCTCGATGGGTTCGCCAGTGTTCCCTGGCAGGTTTAACCAGAAGAGTCATCAGTTATCCTCGAGACGACCCGAGACTCGAGCCTCGAGGGAATAAATTTTCATTTCCCTTACTTTCGCGTCTATTCCTTACGACCACCCACTCCTCGTGCTTCGGTATCACCTTGCACCTTGGCATTGCCTTTCAATGTGACCCTTGCGTCGTTATTCGACATCTGTCACAGTAAGTCGACTCGAGTATATTTTAAATGGAAATGAAATACGTTTACATTTTATTTGCTTCTTTATTGGCCTCTAAGGTATACATATAACACTCGCATTGTAGTACAATGTTATTCAGTAGTTAGAGTCTGCTTAATCCTGGGGTTTTTCACCATTTCAATATTTAGGCTTTCAAATATCTAGCACAATATTAATTACAGAGTGGTCCAATCAAGTAAGGCCACCGAAATATCTGCTCCAATTCTTACTACAAAAATATTTTACATGCAGTTTGAATTGTATCTGAAGAACAGTAATGTTCTTTCAAACATTTCAGGATTGATGTCAGCACAAGCTCTAATTATTCGAGTTTAAATATATAATGTATTTTGTAATAATGAAAAATATACATTTGTGTGTTAAAAAAACCGCTGATCTCAACTCCGAAAAAATGATCTTGCAAAAGATATTCTTTGCAACATGTTTGCCCTAGATACCATTCAAGTTGTATGTAAAATATTTTTTCTGTCATAAGAATTGAAGGAAATATTTAGGTGGCCTTATTTAAGTAGATCATCTTGTACACCTTTCTATATTAAAATTCGGTAGGTATGTTCTGTACTTTAGATTCGTAAATAACATTTTTAAAATACAGAAATTTTAATATACCTATCTGAGCATTTAATAAAGTGTTTGCTTTACTCCATACGAAAACTATGATTCGAATCTGATCGATGCTAGGAGCATTGTCATATCTTAACTAAATTGTGCGATAACGACGGTATTATGCAACGAGCACGTTCGTCATCATTAGCATTTTTCATTGAGGTCTCTCACGGTCATTTTTTTGCCACGTGTAGACATACACGAAAAATAGTTTGCCAAGAAACAAAAGGGAAGTCTTCTACAATATTTACATATTGTTTATTTTAAGTCTTCTACAATGACATTACAGCTTCGTTAATAGTACTGCCGCGAAAACCTGCAACAGGAAAAAATTATTTTCCTTATCGATCATAAACGCAAATAGAGGGAGTACTGATAAATAAACGTGATCTAAACACTGTCTAATTAAAATAAGGAAAATTTGATAATTGCTAATGCTTGCATGATAGTTTGACGAGTATAGTATATCTGTATAGTATAGTAATAGTATATCAGTAATTTAAAGGCAGCTGAAAAATTATTATTACATATTAACAATATGTAATATCGCTAATGATAGACAATTATTACACCTGATTGATATTTATCGTTTAGTTTTATGTTGTAGCTAGACGATTCAGCTGGTCTTTAATTAAATTTCACTTTGAATTTAAATTCAAGAAAGTTCACGTCGGCTCTGAAGATAATGTTCGTCCTTGGGACACCGTTGCGTTTCGCCGATAATTTTCCTTTCCTTTGAGGTAAATATGTGGAAGCGAAACGAGAAAACCTTTAATCGATCATTGTGTAGCATAAGAAATTATTCGTGCAATTATCTGTTCGTTCTCTGAGAGTAACAATTCGTACACACTTTGTCGTCGCTTGGAGGGTATGGCTTATTGCAGCTTAGATAAGATAATGGTAGCAACTTTTATTGGTGTTTACATGTACGGAACAGAATAATCGTAGGCGGTTTAAAAAAGGTATTTATTTTTAGAGAATAATAGATACACAAGCTGTCCGACACTCTTTCGTATAAATTTGCCAAAATAGTGTGTATGTAAAAATCAGAGATTTAAATTGTTATAAACAAAGCAAAAAAGAGTAGGATAACAATTAAAGTGTTTTTAGTTACAAATAATGGTCATTTTTCTGATAACGGTTATGATCGACCAAAATAAATTTTCCTCCACAATGTTTCCTGTATTATGAACAAATCCAAATGAATTTTTCTCGTTAGTAATAGTTACTAATAACGAAAAATATATTTTGGTCATAAATAATGATTATTGTGTAACCAAACGTTTTGAAATTGATGTTCTTTAATAATGTTTTTTTAAACATTTATTTTAGACTTTACAATTATTATCTGCAACTTAAATGACAAACAACCTTTTGTCAATGACTTTTTTTTTGTAAAAAAGTTTAGAGCAACTGTTATTCTTGATTCCTGGTAAAAATAAAATTTAAATATTGTTGCACACGTATTTCAAAAGTGACATAATCTGAAAAATGTAATATTTGAGTTACAGTCTTTATCGTAAAAATTTAATTAAACGTCGAACTCTTCAAATTATTTGAATTAGTGAAGCATAACAACTTTTGTTAGATAGATAGACTCTTCTTTTTTATAAATATTATTTGTTTAGTACATAATTTTCGATGTAAAAAGTGATGTAAACCCTGAACTTATATTTTTACTTTGAAGTATAGCTCGCCTTTGTCTAATTTTTTCCATGTGATGTCGATTTTCGTAATTTATTCATTTCGAGTAAATATTTCCGTATTATAAATATTTACATAGCTTGTATTAGTACATAATATACACATAACATGTTTCATCTTACTATATACATTATAAACTAACAAAGAAATCTTACTATATTCATTATGTTTCATATTCTTGTTACAATTTCTTAGTAAAGTGTTTATCGACATTTTGTTACATATCATTTAGTCTCATTTTTTCGTATAGAACATAGATACTATACAAAGTTAGCGTCACTAAAAATATTTTCTTATTGACATTTTTCCTTAACTCGTATCGTGACTTAAATAAATATATTATTTTATATATTCCATACATCACGATGGTTCAATCAATCAAAATTTGTCTTGTATATCGAGTGGTTTTCAGATTCGATCAGATACATATGCAGCGTTTCCTTGCTATAGACTCGTATCTCACTGACGAGTTTACAGTGAGGGATACGTTTCTGAGGTCAACTTACGTGTACTAGTGACCTACTGCCGCGGCTTTACTAAAGATCTGAGTAACAGTTTATAACGAGCAATGCTCGCTGGCTCTAAATCATTTTCAGTTATAATGAATGTAGTTCTCATAACCATGTTAAACACTTATTAGACCTTTACCTATTTACACATTCATAATTTGAAACCGAAAATTTTTATTCAATTCGTCGAAGCGCAAAATGGAGAAAAAGACGTCCACAGTTTTTAATATTATTATTATTATTAGAATGTTTTGATATAGATATACGTATGTATATACATACTTACCGGTTGGCCTTACTTAGTACCTATATTACCAAAAATGTATCCAACACTATTCAAGTTCAAAATGGATCAGAGTTAACTTTACTGAACTTGATCTTGATATATGGTATCAAGGATACTCTCCTGAGTAGCCTCGAAAGCTTTTAGTAGTTCCTCATTGTTTATTAAAAAATTATTAACTAAAGACTAAGGGTTGGAACACTAAAATATCACGTCACTTGAAAATAGGATTTTTCACGTGATATCCATAGTGTGAACGAACGTTTTTTCCTTGTAAATCTATTTTGCTAATAATATGAAACAAATTTACTATAAAATGCAATGTGATAGCACGTGATTTAATGTGTCGGTATTTATTCGGGTATTAAAAAGGAATTAGGTGTATGTATAGACATTTCAGACGAAAATTTATTCGATATCAAAGCTAAAATTGGATTGCAGAACACTTTCGTATTTTACTAGGACATTAATTTTAAACACAAAACTAAAATCACTGTGAAATGTTTCAATTACTTCAGCGACCCCTATACAGTTCTAATTTGTACCTAACAGAATAGAGTACGAAGTATCTGTGGAATTATGTAAAAACAAATGTTCCAACAAAATTTTAAAACGACAAGAATAATTTTTAAAGGATACTAAAATTTAAATGAAATAATATAGGCAAAGCTATTAAAAAATTCATTCACAACACATCATATTGCCTAAAGATTATACCTAATAAGTACTTGTAGAAAAAAAAGGAAAGAAAGTGCTTGTAGAAAAAAAAATAACCCTTATAATTCACTTAAAATCGACAGCATTAAATGTAGAATTTGTCACATTAGCGCTTACTTACTTTCTGACGTTACTCTAATGGTAAAATATACGTACAATTTTCGTATTAAGTAGTACAGCTAAGTATTAATTTCGTTTCATAATTGACACGATACAGCCACATAAAACAAAAAAACTGTACGCTACTAAAGTATTGACCATCATATAATAAATCCTATTTATTTTTTCGCAGTCGTTCGATCGTTCATTTACTTTCTGTGAGTATTTCCGACTGTGCACGTCGGAATCTACGGAGCCCTCGTTCCCCAGCTGTCGACAGCCGTTCAATCTTTCATTCTGGTCGCTCTCGATATTCGGAAAATCGCGTTCAGCGTTATTATTATATCGCGAGACAGGAGTCGAGGCCAATCAATGTACAGTTGCTGCACGATGGAATAAAGTCGAGCACAAAGGCTGACGCGTCCGTCGTGTAGTGAGGTCTGCGACGTGGCGGACGAGGGAGGGAAGAAAGGAAGGAAGGAAGGAAGGTTGTCCCTCGCTAGCGTAGTAGCCTTCGGCCTCAAGGGTATATACCTACTGTATACAGGGCCGTACGACGTTCCCTTGGTTTTTCGCTCTCCCTTGCCTCCCTTTCCCGAGGCGCTCGATTGCTTCCACGAAATGCAAAAACTCAGTAGAGCACAGTGGGCCAAAAACCATTTTTACCCACGAATAATACAGATTGATCAAATATTCGATATGTAAGTCATTTTTGGAACTTTTTACAGTACTCCCTGGATTTCAGTACTCCCTCTAAATGTGGTCAATAATGTGTTTTACGTCGTTTACCGCATTTTTATTCGTGGCATCTCTAGTTTAACATTTCTACATCATTAAATAGTAAAAAATATGGTGAACCTGCAGAATAGTAGCTTCCTCGTCGATTTAGATGATTTTTAAATATGTTGTATACAGAGTGAATCAAGTAAATGTATCGCCTGAATTTTCTTGTAAACGATTTGTTGTGAGAAAATGTTTTGAACGAAAATTGTTTGGTATGGAGAGAAGCATACCAAACGACTTTTGTTTAAAACATTTTTTCATGCAATAAATAGTTTACCTTGTATACCTTTATGTATACCTATACAGTAAATATTTGGTAGTCGTTTCATAATCGTCTAATTGTAAGTTACATCAAAACATACAGTTCCTACTTCGACGAAGAGAACGTCCGTGTAGTCCTGGCTTAAGTCACTCATTATTTTGGGTGTGGCTCGACATATAGATACATACAAGTTTGCGGAGATGATTCACTCAGAATAATACTTCTAAAAATTGTACCATCTATTATGGTCACTTGAAAACTATGTATAATAGATGTGTTTCCTTCGCCAACGGAAACTATTGTGTATTTCCTTTATTTGACTTTCAACATATTTTATTTCTTTTTTAATAGACTCGATTGATACTTCTTTTGAATAGTATTTTTATTGGTTGACAAAGTTTTGTTGATGAAATTCATGAATTGTTTCACAAAATTCATTGGTAGAATGCTTGCAATCTTGACAGTGTTTTCGATCATTATTCGTTTAATAGATTTTTTCTTCCAGCATATGCATTTTCTATAATATTCAAGCACACAAAATTGTCCATAATTCCTATTCTTCGATGAATAAGCCCTATACCCTTCAGTCATCGAACTCCATACGAGAATCGACCCGCCACCATCTTTCACCATTGCTTTTATGCTTTTTTTTATCTAAAGTATACTTGTTTGTTAGATTCGAATTGATTAAATTTAGATTTGTCGATAAAAATGACTCTGAATTATATTTTTGGGAAGTTCAGTGTTAATATTCCTTTTCAGAATCTATTCTGGCTCAACGATTCTTTTCCAATTTTAATTGGAATTTATTTACTCTTCGTCGAATAGTTCTAATATTTACTTTTTTATTGAAGTCTGTTGATATTTCTCTGTAATCTTGAATTTCTCAGTTTTAGATAATCGAAGAATCTTATAAACATTTCTTCGGTCGGTTTTACGAGGTTTCATTTTGCGAGGAATGTTGTTCGCTATTCCATGACGTTTAACGTATTTTATAACTAGATAACAAGTCATAACAAATATTTCGATTTCTGGAAAAATGTTTCGGTATTACATCCTATTATTGCGAAATAGTTACACTTACCCTCGCGTCGTTGGTCTAGCGTAATAATTTGTTCTTTACTCGTTACAGTACTACTACTATTGTAAGATTGTAACACATTTACCAATACTGTTCAGCAGATATGTAATGACAAACGTTGTCTACATTGCAGGCATTTCCACCTAACTGTGTATAACCGCAGCGTACGTAAGTAGTTGTCTACTACAAAAACAATAGATTAGGACAAAATATTTCCAAAGCAGTTTAGTTTTTGGAATAAGTGAAAACCTTACTGCTAATGTATACAGCAGAATTTAGACGAAATAGAAAATATATCGATGAAAATGTAATATAAAAAGTTAGACAAGTAGCTTTTTATAATTGTGACATCAGCCCATTCAAGGCAACCGGTTTCCTAGGATGGACCTTTCGTTCTAGATTGGACCAATGAGTTAAAATGTGGAAATGATTAAGTTTCCCTAACAAGATTACAAAACATATTACATGGATGTCAGTATATTTAATTTGCAAAGACTCATAGTAAAAGTCAACAATCTAAGCAATAATATTTTTTTTATTTCGTATCTACTCCTATACACGGTGTATGAACCCATGTGCTACATTTTATGCAGTTTATCTTATTTTCTTCCTCGATTTCTTCACATAAGTTGCAAAACCACTTGGAAATCCTTTGTTTTGTTTTTTGAAATGATATTTCTTTTGTGTCATTCTACCCTTGCCTACATTGAACTGATCCATTGCAAGATACTACTTTTGGTCCAGTCTAGGCAATTTGACCAAATAAGTAAAAATATTTTACCTAACCTTAATTTTAGATACAAATTTTAAAATGGGTACTATAAATTGTAGATTAATAAATGTACTTTCTATTATAGTTGAAAGTCATGCTACTAATTTTAGGAAAACTAGAGAGCTTACAATCTGATGCTGAAATATTAGATCCTTAGCTGTTAAAACAGACTGCGTTTGTTTGCTTAAACATCAAATGATACTATATGGTGATGACTATCGTATAAACTAACCTAACATATAAGCAAGACATATTCCCTGTCATACAGTGCAAATCGTTTATACATTACATGATACACTATTGGTCCAACCTAGGCGCTGGTCCAAATTCGACAACCTTCTCCTATATTTAATTGGAGCTGATGATATTGATGCGTAAAGTATTCTATTTATCTTAGTCGTTCTCTTTGGAGATTCTGCTGGAACAGTTTGAACAATTAGAGCAGAATTCCGTTTTGCTAGCCTTCCTCAAACTGGTATTTGCCACAAATTTCAGCTCACGAGTCTTGTAGCGCTGAAGTTCTCCTTTCCCTTCCCGAGTAAGTACATACTTGGCGAGGCGTTGGAAGGGGCAACCATCGATCCTCGCCCCACGTTTCCTAGTCCTCTTTTCTGTGGACGTAGAGAGCCTGCAGGTGACCTCTCGCGCACACAATAGTCCTAATGTTGAAAAGAGATTATCCCCAGGGAAACGGCTGCCGTTTTAGTTCCTCAGGTCACCTTTCCCAAAACTGTTTTCCTATGGGCCCTTTTCTTATTCGGTACATTTGCTGTCGGAGCAGTGGATAATATGTAGCGCCAACAGGGTAGCTTACTGGGTGTGCTTCTGACCTTTCAGGTCGGCGGGGGTGGAATCGTGATACTAATGTGCGAGTGTGTGAACGGTGTGTGAATGAAGTGGAATTTTTTATAACAGAATTGCATGTTTTGATGCTGATAGAAAAAGTTATTCAGTAATATCTTGATAGATTTGTGTGTGTATGTTTTTTGGAGTATCTTTATTAATGTACAGTAGCAGACAAAAATTTAAGATCTCAAGGTCGTAAAATTGTTAATTCTTGATTTGCTGTAAGTTCATGAAAAGAAGTCATAGAACAACCTTCCTAGGGCAAGGAATGGGAAAGATGAAGATGATTTTTCTCTAAGAAATTATACAAATTCAAACGGTTACAGTTTTTTTAACAAAATTTTGTTGCCATCCAAATCAATCTGAATTTCAAGATCAAAGTCTTCTGTTCTCAATAATCTTCCTAAAAGTTGATTTATGGCTTTTTATCGCTGTTTTATCCCACTTTGAGTGAAATATATCGCTAACATTGAAATATGCAAGATAAAAGATAATATCAATTCTAATTATTGTAACTACATAAACCAAGCAGCAATGTATTTGTCCCTGTTCGTAATGAGAAATTTACATTCGCGTGTCGTTGTGTAATTTGTGTATTATTGTGTCAATGGAACAATTTTTATTTAAAGTGGAGTAAAAGGGCAACTAAAAATTCTACATTGATTGCCAAGAAATTCATTGCAAAGGCAAGGCTTTAATTTATAAATTCATAATGATTTATTGTGGAAACATTTTTTTATGAAAATTGGAGCTAGTTGAAGTTTTACAATTTTTTAGAGGAAAGGAATTTTTTTCTCGTTCGCATCCTAGTATAGAAACATTTTTCTTAAATCTCATTACTCAATTTAGTAACTATTATTAAAAAAATAGAATTATTAACGAAACTTCGGTGGACAAAATGAAAGCACATTTAATTAAAAATTTAACAAGTAAATATGACAATTGATGTTATTCAATGTTTAATACTTTGTGACCACTTTTACATTTAATAATTGCAGTTATTCTTTTAAGATTTATATAAATAGGAAATGAACCCTTGTTCGTATCCTCGTACGAACAGATTATGTACAGCTAGAAATATAAGTAATAATTTAGAATCGTAAGGGAATTTAGCACTTTCGCAATATGCATGTACTGAAGCATTATTATATTGAAAACTAAACTTATCTTCAGCAATTCTTGTGGCATATGTACCTACTTATTTGCTCATCAATCATTTCGAGATACTTTTTGCTGTTCAGTGTTCCCAAAATAAATTTTATTTTCATTTTAAAGTAATAACCAATGCCAATACAACTCACCATGCTATATCTCTCATTTGGTGATAATAGAAATTCACTGAACTCTTACATGTAGACTATTACATCATGTAGTGACTACAGAGTAGTTATTAAACATTGACCATCATTGATTATCTTATTTACATGTCAAGTTTTTAATTAAACATGTTATCTGGGTACGATTTTAAACGCGGATGTATGTCAAATTAATTTTGTACAACTAATTACTTTTTTATACTCGATAGAATTCGAATGAAATCTGGTCTGTGGTGTAAAACTTGCAAAGCTGAATTGTGGCTAAGTACTATTGGCTAAAGGATAAACTAAAAACCTTCTATTGATGGACTTTCAGCAAGGGTAGGCGCAGATGTTACATTGTACGCTGATTTGGAAATTTTTACGGAAAATAAGAAAGGGAAACTAGCAGATTCCTGGATATCGACACCGTTGCACTTTCTAAAACGTGTTGCCTCAACATCTGGAGTGCAGTTGTCCAACAAGCCTGCACTCTTGACGAAAATGGTCTCTTTGGAAACCCTTCGACTCTAATTGTAAGTCTATACAAAAGACAGGATACCACAATCCTTGCAAATGACGTTATCATTTTGTCCCACGAAATTCGTTAATAACTAATTTCATTTTTAAATAATACTGAATAGGCTGGTGACATGTTACTTCAAGTATGTATTTTATATGTTAATAAACGCAGTCAAAAGAAGTTCTATATAGGAAAAAAGTACTTGACAATATTTAATAAATGAAAATCAGTAAAATCTTCAGATGTGGTATCTTTTTGTCCAGAGTGTAGCAACCCTTGAATAGGTAGAAACCCTCAAGAAACTACGTACGAAATTAGTATCCATGTTTACTTACTAGGTACAGTTAAGTGTAGCACTAGTGTAGTGTTATTCGAATTTGTTGTTGCTTTCTTGTTGAAAGTACCTCTGTTAGAATAAACAGTTAAATACCTGGCCAAGTGATGGATTTCCGTGCTCTCAGATTTCAGGTGTTCAGAAAAGGCTCAGGAACCGTCCTTGACAACTAGAAAACCTCCTATTGTAAGTCATGTCGTGTTTCTAAGGCGACGACCACACCTGTCCCTTGCCGATTTCGAACAAATTTTAGAAGATAATAGACTTTCTCGATTGAAGACTTTCTATACTTATTTTAACCGCAAATGGCCACTAGTTTTCGAGAAAAAGAAGTTCAATACGCAACAGCCTCTCATTGATTTGCGCTACGTTCGAATGCTTTCCAAGGGACTTCTCATGGGACATGAATAGTACCTATAGTCGCTTTCGTATCGATATTTGCACCATTCGACTCTGTCTCGATCAAGTAGATATTGCAATCGAAAGTATCGATGCTAGAAGTATTTAGTATCGAAGCGAAAATATCGAGTATCGTCTTTCCTTGTATCGATCCATCCCTAACTAGGAGTTCTCCCCTTGTTAGTATAGGCAAGCCACTTTCGACAAATTCTGGCTGTTCTCGAATACAATACGAGACATTGTTCCCCCCTAAGGAAAGTATGCTTAGGGAAAAATATGTAGCAGGAAAGTTGGGGTCCATCTCGATTTGTAGACGTTCAGAAAATAGTCGTCAACTGAGCTGGCCCAGAAAATCATTGAGAAAATCTTACTCATTTCAGTTTCTGTTTAAATCATCATTAAGTATTCAAATCGATAAACATCATGTCGAACCCTCTTTGCTAGGATTAGAGGAAATATCTACATGGTACTTAGAAACATGAGTTAGGTGAAATTGTTGACATCAGATTGAAACTTTCCAAACTTGTTTCTTTCTGTTTTTCCAATTAATATTCGTAGACGATTTAATTATAATACAATGTACACAGTGTAATTTGCTGTTTTAATGAACTTGTTTCAAACGAAATAGTACAGTGTAAGTAGTAATTATAGAGAAAACACTTGGAGTATACCGGAACGAAATTCGTTACTTTGATTTTTTATTCAGAATTGTTCGATTTATAAATTAATAGATAGGTGGGAAGCTGTATGTATATGTGGAGAAAACTTACATTATAGCATAACAATGTAATACTTGTATATTGTTTTTTACACATCACTTTCTTTCACAAATTAATTTCACAGCAACTTTTCCATTTTTATGAACACAATTAAAAATTCACATTAATTTCATTCAAGCTTGCCTGATGTCATATTATTCGTAACAGTGTTAGAGTGTCACGACATTCAAATTAAATCAATAAATTATCAGTTTTCCATTATTCACTTCCATACTTCTGGTCAGAGTACATTGAAATATTTACCATCTGGATAGCAATAATTGCTGGATATCCTAATCTGGATATCCCCACCTGGATAGCAACAATTGGTAACCCTTAAACAAGTAATTAGATGTATAAAAGAGTCAGGACGACACGGAACTTCTTTGAGACTTTTTCTGTTGAAAGAAGGAAGTTTGTATGGTTGTTTTAATCGATTATCTCGCTTTCGAAGTCAAGAACCAAAGTACTAATCGTGACCCATTAGAAGTCCCTGGAAAGCATTGCTCCTAATGCTATTCAGAGGACTTCTCACGGAACACGAATAGTATCTAAGTTCAGGCTACTCCGCGCAAAGTTTCTCTCTTGTTCTTCAATTAACCCGAATTGTACTCCGAGCTGTGAACCGAACAAAAAGCTTCTTCCACTAGTGGTGCTTCGTTTAACGTAGTGCTACGTTTTTGTTGGTGCTACATTTCAAATTTAAAACTAATTAGGCTATTACCCTCTTGAAGTTGGAAAATGTAGTTTTCATAAATTAAAATTTGTCTGTAGGTAGCTACAATTTAGTGAATTTAATGTACTGTGTATGTTCATACATGTCAGTGTCTTTGTATGTTTAATGTCCATTGTATATGTTTCTGTATGTAATGTATATTGCATGAATCTTTGGTAAAATTATACATTATCTTTAAAAAATATTTTTAAACGTAGCTTCATTTTTAATCCATCATTGCTCGTCTTAACCACTTCTTCAGAAGTAGTACATACATGCTCTTTCATATTTGAACTTTCACTTTCATCTGAGTACCTATTAGTTACATATATCTGTACTTTTATTTTAATTTTAATGTTATTTAAATACTTCAAGTATATTTAATTTGATGATACTATGTATTCCAATTTTCGAAAAAATATTCTTATCATTTTTCAAATAATACCCTCTTAATTCACTGTAACGATACATATGTTGTACACACAGTGCAAAGATCAGAAGAAATTCAGTGAAAGGAGTACAAGTCCTATGACCCACCTTTGACATTTAATATTTATTAACCAATTATCTACGATTGCTTCATCGTGAATTTTTACTTACCCTCTATCTTTGTTGAGCGTCTGTCGTTTTTTCTTTTCAGCGAAGCCAACTAATGCTATTTCTTTGGCAGTTAATAAGAATGTCGAATCTTATTGGCAATTTAGGGAGACTCGTATCACAGAAAAAATGACAGAAAAGTGGGCTACATTTGACTCAGATTCAAAACAGGCTAAACAATGCCTTAAATTCTGTACAGACAATTCAAACTATTTTCTAGCTATACTAACTAAGTAAACCTACACAGAAACATTTGTTTAGTAGAGTTCATTAAGGTGGGTCTACACTACATATCATATAATAAGGTTATATAACATTTTAGAAAATAGAAAAGACATGTGTATAACATCTCTCTTTTCTGTTTATTTAAATATTACATAACTTTATTATATAATATGTAGTCGCAACTTTAGTGATTTCCAAAACTCGACTCTACTAATCCGAACGCTTACTATGCATTAAAGTATGTAGTAATAAGTAACTACTCACCACTCAACTAAATTACAGTACGTGTCTGAACCAGCGTTTAAAGATAGAAGGAACGATTTAATGTGCTAATTGTTATACATATCTCACATGTACTTCAAAAGTGACACGACTCAAAAAACGTGATGTTTCAAAGTCAACTCAGTTTAAAGATCAAAGTTATAGAATTTATTCAAAGAACTTTTCAAATCTAAATTACAAATTATTTACATAGTAACAAGAGAATCATTTAATACAAGTAACACAACTGTTTTTAAAACTAATTGTTCGACTAAGATAACTTTCATTAAGTAAAACTACCCCTTATGTCAATATTATATATTTAATAAATAATTTTCTCCCAAACTCATAAATAGTTCTTTGTTTCCCCTCAAAAACGTACCTTTTTTTAGTTGTTTCACTTTTGTAATTACATATGCGATACGTATATGTAGATGAAGTACGCATCAAACGCTAAAATCTTTTCACATTGTTTCTTTGAAAAACGAATATCAGTCGTTTATCGGCCCATATATGCAATATTCGTTTTCAAAATAAAGTCAACGCAACGAGCACAACATAGCATTCATTTTTCAACCAAACGACGAAAACCAGACAATGTGAAAAGGCTTTTAGGTTCTCCCGCTGAGCCACGCGCCACGCCCGCTGGCTGCGGCTGCTCGGCTCACCTCAGGGATTTTCCTTGGAAAATCAGACAGTAATTCATAGGCAGAACGATACAGACACATGGTTACGTGGTGTATGCAGAAGACTCCTCTTGCCCTGTGCTGTCTCTCTGGACTTTTTATCTCTGCTTAGTGCTTACAAGGAACAACACTCAATACGAATCCTTAGACCTTGATGAAACTTGAAACATATATGTAAAGTGTTAAAAAATATGTAGTAGGCAAGTGTCTTTTTTGTAGCTGCTTATAGTGGAATTTCAATTAGTGGAAACTAATGCTGATAGAAAAAAATGGTTAAATGCAAACTTTGCTTGTTCTTTTAGGAGTAAAGAAAATAATGTTAATTATACCCGAGTATGAGGCAGTATATTTTATAGCTAAAATGGATATTTTCTATTGCTTTGAAAACTGTTTATTTAATTTACATAATGTAAAACAAGTCGGTTTCCAATATGTAAATCTTTGGTAAACTTTATCGGTCTCAACATTTTTCCCAAATATTTTCAATGATTCAACCAATTATGGGTAACATAGGAAAGGAAAACTAAAGAAATGTCTGTCGTCAATTGCAACATAATTGTTTAAATTGTTAAAATTGCAATAACGTTACTGTAAAACATATGTAAACTAAAAGTGGTCATTATTGTATCTTGAGGCTAAATTTATACCTAGAAATACAGTACGACAAATCTCATTCTACTGGTTACCTTTGTCGATTGTTGTTAATTACTTAATAGTTATGAATTGCCTTATTTCTACACTCTTGCAAATGCAGTCTCCGCTACACAGTAAAATGCCTGTGAAAGTGTAAAAATAAAACAATTAATAAGGTATCGATAATTGACAACAATTTACAAGTGTGACCAGCAAAACTAAATTTTTCAAACTGTACTAACACTTTTCAGACATTGAAATTAGTAGCCTCCATTTGACATACATTTATATACTCGTGAAATATTACACAGACGCCCCTGTATTAAAACTTACAAGGATCAAAGTACGGATACGTTGGCATCATTTCAGTCCACATCCAAAACCATGATTTCTAATCTGAAGCTTTTCGAAAACGTCTTCCGCAGGAATGGTCTGGGTTAGGTCCCTGAAAGCCTGAACAGTCGAACGTTTCGCCGAGATTGTTGTGTTGACCGTTGCACGTTCATCACGGGAAGCTCTTTTGTATGTAGACTCAGTGCCCCTGGTGACTCATGAAGGCGTTCCCCCAAAGCCAGCTGAAGACTTCTTTTATGCGCCCGAGGGAGAACGGACAGACGCGGCAGGACTCGGTCGTCCTTCGAGGGCCATAGGGCTTCTTTTCTTCGGTCTGCGTGCTATCTTGCCAAGGATAGGGAAGCTCCCTTGGACTCGCGACTTGTTTCCAACAGGGGCCAGTGGCCCCGGTACGTGGGATATACCGGACGACCTTGGGCCTCATGGCCAATTTGCGAGGTCCATTCCCTACAGATGGGCCCTTACGGCCGTCTTATTAGCCACCGAAGTGACTTCGCCTTCTTCTTCAACCACGGAATCCTCTCCAACGATCACTTTTCGGCACCGTATAATTCGATCTCTTTCTTGCCTCCTCCTTGTCATTTTTTTCTATCTTCGATAGTTATTTTTTCTTAGCGTTAGAACTGTACTCATTAGAATGTACTATCGTGCTCGTTAGAAATCGTGCTCGAACGCGAGGTCATGTTGATCAATTTTGAAATCACTGCTGGAACATTCGTGCGAGTAATTTGTCATTGACCATTTGGCTGATTATAGAGATCTGTACTTGATAGCAATTATCAAGTTCTCGTTTGATTGTCGTATGGTTTTGTTTGTTGGGTCGAATGTCTGATTCTGCGGAGGATTCATGAGTAGGTAACTACCTTGCTGCTTCGAAGAGGTGCGTTATGTAATGTCCATTGCAGTGTGTATATTAAGGGGGTGCTTATGAGGGGTTGAGGGTAGTCAAGACGTACTCCTCAAATCCAAATTTTGAGGAAACGCTTTTTATTTATGTTCTACAAGAAGGAATAAAATAAAAAGTATTTTTGAAATTGTCGAGTTCGCTCTTATTTTACCCTCAATGTCTTATATGTAGTTACATGCCTGTCTGTGATAAAAAGGACTTCTTCAAAAATTTATTGGAAAAAAACTATTCCATAAAGTGATTTGATTATTCTATTTTCATTAGTAGAGGATAATACATTATGCATCATTTAAAAAAGTTGTTGAGTGTGACAATTTATGTTACAAGTTGTATAGTATGAACATATATTCCTGCACTGTCTGTATAGTGTAGGATTTAAATCCCAGTAGCAATCTGATTTGAAAATTGATGGAATTTTATTCAGTTTTATCGTATTGGATATGATCTGTCGGAGGTAGAGTTAAAAATTTGTTAAATTTGAAAAAAAAAGAGTGACATCTTACGTATCTGTCTAAAAATTTGCTTATTTATTGGTGAATAAAAGTATGCAAAATTAAAAATTCAGAAACATGATTGATTTACACAGTTAGACCGATAAAATTGTTGATCTTGTGCGCCTAGGCTAAAACTGTACTTCGGTACACTCGTACTCCGTTAAAATTCATTGTCAATTTTCTCGAAAACGAAGTATGACATCAGTAAATTTTATTTCATATTTTCGATTTATTTTTTCATTTAAAATTACAATCACCCCCTTTCTGTAGTGCCACTAGTTTTGGAATACCTTGTACGTAGGTATAATTATTCGAAGGAGATTATAATCCAATCGTGCTAATGGGGATGATCTTTTACCTGATACAGTTTTCCTGGGGAAATCCGTTACGCGCTACTACCGTAGGGGCGTCGGCCTTATCTTGGCCTGCGCACTTCAGTTCCCGAAGAGGAATCAACAGATCACGCAGTAATCTGCATACGTAGTTGTGGACACATTATATTTGAAATAAAATTAAAATAATAATTTGAAGCAATGAATTATTTCGACTACTATTTTTATTTTAAAAATAACATTAGACAAGTTACTTTATTTTATGTTAAGTTGAAATAAGTTTTTTTTAGTAACTTATAATAAAATAACAAAAATATTATTTCTATCTATTATTTTAATTCAATGAATGAACTTCTGTTCAACCGCAATAATTTATTAAATTGAGAATCCGGACATTTGTATAATGTAACCACGTTTATCTCGTAAAATTATTTTTGCTATAAACATATGCATGTAGGCCAGGCGCACACGACCGACAATCGGTGAACTATAATTTTTGTCGTTTTAAAGACCAATTGCAGACTGAACAATCCTTCTTTTTCTATTTAATGGATAAGAAGGCAGCTGATATATAAAATTCTGTTAAGTCTGTAATCGGCCTTTAGGACAGACAAAATTGTAATTGTAAGTACCATTGGATAATACAAGTCTAAAAATGTGTGAGTGTGACGTTGTAAAGAAATCTGTATTTCTGACACAATTGACATTTTTAACGTAATAAAATCAGTAAATATTTGAAGAATATTTAAAATACAAATTAAGAATTATTCAAACACAAATGAAAAAATAACATAATTATTTTAAGATAATTTGTATTGAAGTAAGAGAGCATATTAGATATCTATGTAAGTGCATATTTATTCTATGCCCAAGCCTAGTACGCGACAGTAGCTTTAAATCCTCTACTTCCAAGCTTTATTCCATTATTTCATAAACTACTTTATCAGTTCAATGACAACGCAAAGCTTAGCATAATTAAAAGCTTTTACGAAGAGAAACGAAATTAGAATCCTTTGACACCTTCTCTAAAAGCAACGAAACAATTTCGCTCATCTTCTTCCTAGAAACGCTCCGCTAACCCAACCGAAAAGCCCAAAGCTGCAGAACTTTCTCGCAGCAACAATAACCAACGTCGTCGATGCAGAATGCTCCCAGTGACACGATCATTCCAATTCCTTCTTGCCTATCGCTGGTTGCGTACTCGAGTCGGTCGAGCATTCGCTTCCACGAGCGTCAGTTCCGCCACGTGTGTCCATTAAAGTCAATGTCAGATCGCCGCACAGTACGCGTCTCGAGCCTCGCTCGAGCCTCGCGCTGCGCGCCGCCACGCGCACACGGTTCGCCCGTTTTATCGCGTTTTATCGTTCAACATGAGGCTCGCGCGTGAAAAGACCGCCACGATCGCCGATGGTGGAATGGAACTGGTTCTTCCTCTCCTGTTCGTTCGTCCTCCGTTCGTCTCTCGGCTCTCATTGTCAGTGCGTGCGTTCTGCTCGCGCGCGACGCGTCGCGACGAACTCGTTGCGCGTGCGAAACGTCTTGTCCTACGGGTCTAAGAGCTGATTCGCGCGCCTCGTAGTCGTGTCGCGCCCTTGAAGAGAGTTAGCCTTTGTCTTATCACGCTCAGCTTGCGCCAACCATCAGCCTTGACTTCGCCCCTCTTCCACCGCCGTCTACTGACTTTGCTGCGAAAATCGACCAGCCACGGCTCGCCTCTACGTCCGTCGTCCGAGGGACTATCGAACAGCTCGCCGGGGATCGCGTCGCGTCGAAGCGGAGGAACGAGTCGCTCCGTTTTCCGCCCGAGAACGACCTCGATCTCCGTTTTTAGAGATGGGAAAAGTCTCGACGACAGCCGATCGCGCGTTCTGTCCTCGTAGAAAGTGAACCGCGGCTATTAGCAACATCGATATCTTTGAAATTGTGGACACGGGGAGAAAAACTTGTCGAGGAAGTTGTGCGATGGGAAAAGTAGATAGTTATCATCGTATGCTGGTGAAGGTCTCTTTATAGTTGGAAGCGCTTATTGTGGACGTGTTTTGTAATAAATGGACAGAGCACGCTTCGATTTATTCGATTTTCATTCAACCCCTATTTGTATGCGATCATATAATTGTTAGGTATTTTATGTTTAGTGTATGAATGCTAATCGCTACGATAAACCTGAATAATAGTTATTCTAGTAGCTAAGAAGAGTTCTTATATTGCTGGGGTGTGCACAAATATAAAATATGTAATTTGAAATTGTGCTCAATTATTAATTCTAATGAAAAATGGGAAAAGGGAAATGGAACAGGAAGTATATAGGTACTTATCTATCTATCTACTGGCTTAGCAGGTGTGGATGAGACAAATTAAATATTTATTTGCCTCACTTTTAAATAGATAGCTTTTTTGACGATGTCTGCTGGTGACCTTCTTCGAAGACAGAGACGTGATCTTCTTGAGAGATAGAACTATAGAAAGGTTTTGTCGAACATGTCTAGAGTCCTTATTAGCTTCAGTGAACAGTAAAATAGTCTTTCTACCGAATGCTTTTCAAAAATAACGATGTGTCAGCGGAAAGTATGGTAAACTCAAATTTCAAGAATCTAGAATAGTAATCATGCCTATTATGTTTGTGAAACACGCTAAGTAAAAGTATTCCTATGAGTACAAAAAATAGAACAGAAAGTAACATTTGCATGTAATATTATAATTCATAACGTATTGATAGTGCAATTATATTGTATAGAATATTTTCGGAGCGACTTTTCATAGTATTAAAATATTTACATAAAAACAGTAGCTTTCCAAGTTAAAAAAGATAAGTCAATATCGAGGAAAACACGAAAAATGAAACTTATAACTAAACAACCTGTAATCAAAACATGTACTTATTCAGGGACAGCATTGTACATGCTATGTGTAATGATGCATTTATGCAGCCTCAAGTACTTATAAAATATCTAAAATATAACAAAATATTCATGAATAACTTACAAAGCTTAGTAAAATCAAATATAGAGAATTTTTTGTACATTACTATAAATCACTTTTTATAACAAAATTGCTATGAGCAAATCATATTACATTACTCATTTTATTTTATTTGCTAAAAAAGAATGGCAAGATAGACTGAAGAGACTACAAATAACTTTACACCAATAATTTGATACTAAATTTCAGAAGTCCTATACGAAATTATAAAGGTCCTATTCGTATTGCAAAGGATCTAGATTGAAAATTAGGAAATTCAAACGTGCAGTTTATCAATTTCAGTAGATTATTTCTTGATACCATTAGTAGATACCACTTAACAATTTAACAATCATTTAGTTAATCTTCAATTGCTTAAATAAAAAATTTGATAACAAGTGAATGAGGTCATGGTAACCTCACGCTAGCCAGAGGTTAATCAGCATATTGTTTTCTATATTTCACAAGGTTTCTTCATTTGACTAACATCATTCATAATTATGTAAGTGAAACTGGCACGTGTATATGGAGGACGTGGCAGAGTATCAGAGTTTTGCATTTCCATTGCTTCAATAAAATTTCAGTCATTTTCACTTGGTCTAGCAGTCTCAAGGATTGTGATAATATCGAAATAAATATCAGATTCGAAAAGACAGTAGCAGAGATTTTATGTTATGCGTAAAACGCACATTATGTCGTTTTATTTCGACGATTTTCGCCGACAATGTGGAGGCAGTTAGCGGTTTTATCTCGTTTCGATGCGAAGAGAAACGAGGACACAGAAGATGCGAAGAAACTCGAGATGGTCGACAGAAATCGGAAACTGGACGAGGTCGCTATCACGCCCGGAAAAGTCGTCAGAAATTCCGTGCAATGATATGTTGTTGTCAAACCAGTCTCAGCACATCTTGTATATCGAAAATCTTGATAGGAGCGGGGAATACAGGCTTGCTCCATCATTGTTTTCCTATAGAAAATACAGTGCTTCTTTTTTTATGGAAATAAGCTACACGTAGGAAAAAGAAAAGTATTGGAGACCACATTTTTTGAAAGTAATAAATAATCATTGTTTTCGTCATTTCTGTCGGTGATTATAAAAATGGTGCGCAAAATCATTGATTTTACGTTTCCAGATGTGTATTTAAAATTTTGCATTTAGACGTATTAAGAATATTGCTTTAATGGAAAATATTTTTTCCAAAATACATGCTCTTTTAATGTAAAACATAACTATTATCGTGAAATTCTTTTATAATAGAATTAATCTCTATTAATATTGTGTTTCAATAACGAAATTTTCCATTTCTGAAACTTTAATGAGCTTAAAATATCCCTGTAATACAGTAGTGTAATATTACTATAAATGAATTACTATAAATTCATCATAGTAATATTACTATAATGAATTTATAGTAATATACATTATATACATATCTTAGTTATAATTACATTATACGAAGCGAGGCAATTATTTATGTTCTTACAAGTTACAGAGAATAAATGACTTACATCATTATCGAAATGAACATAACACCAAAAATTTGTTCATAGTATTGAAATATAAATCGATATAATCTGAAATAAATTAAAAACTAAGGTTTTAGTTTTTTTATTTACTTTTTCTAATTTTTATTCACTCTTGTAATTACTGACACATTTAGTCTGCAAGGGATCGGTGTAAACTCATTCGTAGTAAGACACTTTCACTGAACATTAACTAAACGGTGTTTAAAAGTTTATTTTAACCACACTACATGTTTTATAAAAGTTGTATAACAGATTACTTAATACTTCTAGAAACAATAATGACATAAGAAATAAATGTAACAACTCTGACTGACCTAAAACTTTCAACGTTGCTAACGAAAGAAGCACAAGATAAAACTCTTCTAATTTCATATCACTACGAACCTTGAAAATTTGCAGCTTTTACTTTGCATAAAACTATGATATCGATGCATTTGTTCAAAGTCGGCCACGACTGATCCGAATACACACTGATTTCACGAATACCCACTCCACATTGATAACGCGAAAACGAAGAAAAACCTTGAATTGTTTACGAGAATTTAGAAAGCCGTAAAAGTGCTCTACCATCGAAGCAACGTTACTTTCAAAGTGGCTAACAATCAAAAGTTCTTTCATTGATTTCGGACTGGAACGGATAACCGGATTTTGCCAGCGGATCTGAGAGCCAAGGGGAGTTCCTAGCTGTTCCGTGACACGACCAATTTAATTCCGAAGTTCTCCAACTCTACCTTCAGCGCGTGCAGACTTGCCAGTACAGGGGATCGAGAGAATTAATCAAGACTTTTCTCGTTAAACAATTTCACACTGAGAAACGTTTCCGTTTTATCTCTGCGCCTCAGTAATTAAGACCTCTTTGCAAGGATTAATGCAACGCCGCGGCTAGCATTGTTGATTGAAAAACGATAGTGGTCATTTCAAATGTTGCATATCCTGTGGCACAGGAAATATGGGATTACACTATTGCTCTAAAGAGAGCATGTACGAACCAGGACTGACCGATACCTCGCTTTTTGGGACAAGGTGTGTGACAAGTAGCGAGAGGAGTTTGAATCTCAACTTTGAAATCATTTGAAGTTTTTTAAGATTATGAAGATTTGAATCGTTTGGAACATGATTCGAAACCTAAAACTGTTGAAAGTCTGGGCAACTCAGACTTTTTAACCTCTGTGTGCTTTATGTTAATAGTACTGCTTGGGCAAAAGATACATATTGCAAATGCTTCTAAGATTTTTAATTATCAAATGGTGTGGCAGTGCCACGACGCCAAGTATATGTGTAGCGTTGTCAGCACTACCGTGTTGTTTGGAGTTTTGCCTATGAAAAACTTCAATCGTTTATATTATTGGATCCGTAGCTTAGATTCAATGGCATTATCGTAGTATAATATTAGTTTGTGATACAGGTATATCGACCACAATTTACAATTTATCCAAGTTTGTGGTATCAGCGCAAAGTTTCGGTCCTTTGCACCGAACTCTTGCGTCTATAGACGCATAATGTGTTTTAGATTACGGTTTGTTTTCCTTGAGAAAGTTCTGAATTGAGACCGAAACGTCGGAAAAATTCTTAAAAATTAATGCAAATAAATTTGGATTAGTAATGTTAATTTGCTGTTAGTTAGTTTTTAATGCTAGCTAAATCATAATCGACATATTCAGGTTATTTTCGAAGATTCAGTTTGGCCTGCACTTGTTGGACACTGTTCTCTTTATTAGTTAATAGCGAAAAGAGCTCTAAAATTCTAATTAGAACTTGAGGACTAAAAGCTTTCTTCTCCGGCCCTTAAATTGATGGACGAGTCTACTCAACGTAATCTAATAATCGTAAACCCTAAGGTAGCTAGGAATTGCAGATATCTGGCTTAAAATTGACGACCAATTTTCTTCACGTAGAAAAAGAAAAGAAATTAGTAATCCCTTGAATAAATTGTAATTGATATTGAATTAATGGGAACTGAAAGAACGAACTGAACTTAATAAAGTTTTAAGAGAGTTAACAGAACATACGAACGTTCTTTATTCCTGGAACAAAACCAAGTTTAATACTTGCAGAACAATCTAATATTTTCACACATAGAGTAATTTTCTTCTCAGATGCTTCATTTATTACGGGACACCCTATATAATCACGTTGTTTCGATCCAGCACAGGCGGTTTTCACCTAACTTCCTCGTTTTCACTAGCGAGCTTGTGTCGCGTCAGAGCTCTGTTCTACTTTCCCCTGGGTTTTCTGGCCTGGCCCATGCCTCCTTTCAGATTCGAAATCCAGATGCCCCGTCGACAGAATCGCTGTTCCGAGCTGAACACTGATAATTGGATGTGGAACAGTTTCAACTTGTGTTTCAAACTTTTCTCATTCTCTGCCGCTCAAATTCTGATTTAAAAACTTCCATTAAAAAGAAATACTAATTTGCAACGAGTTTTTTTTTGAAAAATTCTTTGTAACGCGTAAAACTGCTTTTTGTGCTAGATTACATTGTGATGCAATAAACGAAGCATGAAAAATGTATTTAATCGTCGACTTTTAGTAGAAAGAATTTTGCAATCAACTGTTGAAACAGATTCCTTTTGAGTGATAACTCTGCAGTTCGAGCAGGTTGTAGGCAGAAATTGGAATACGTATCTATAATTCTTACACGATCGTTGTTTCAAATCGCGATAGGCATTTAGTAGGTTACTCGAGGCAGAGACGTGCTATTGCAATATGCATTCTCTAGTATCTGTATGCTACTCTTGGAAACGGGGTTAAATCTTTCTAAAACTTTTTAAGTCGTTTTTTTTTTCATATTATCACTTACTAAATTAACAAGTTGTTTCCATCTTGTAATCATACTTTCTAAATGAGCCCTAATACATTCAATTCTGATGTTGTGCCTGTGTGTTATGAAACACTCTGTATAAATCTCTTTCACTTAAAGTTTATTCCTTCCGGTTTATTACAGCAATTTATATGCAGTTTAATATAATTCGTTGGCATGACTTTTCCGCTGTCAGCTTATACAGGGTGAGTCTCGCAACCGTATCACTTAAGTTTTCTTGTAAACTATTTATTGCATGAGAAAATGTTTCAAACGAAAGTTGTTTGGTATCATACCTTCGACACTAAACAACTTTCGTTTGAAACGTTTTTCTCAGGTAACAAATAGTTCAAAGAAAGTTCAAGTGATACAGTTGCGTGATCCACCCTGTACATACATGTGTACATATTATGTACTCGAAGAAATATATGCAATTTGGCAAGACTCTAACGTAGTATCTACAGTTTCACACATATGATACACAAGAATTTTCACAACATGAATTGATTTTGATCATGATATATCCGTATACAACATAACCGTTTAAAGGGTTAACTAACATGATCGTAGCAATAATCAAACTTAATTGTTCTTGCACATATCAATATAGTATAAAATTGTGATTCAGATTTAGGAAATACATTCCTCATTTCAATAATATCACATAGATGTATTAGATATTTTATCTGCATCCAGACCATTCGTGTTACTTACTATCAGATATTACAACCGCTTGTTGTAAGTAATGCCTGGATCGATCTTAAGCGCTAGCCTTCTCTTCACGTAAACTGGTACAGCAGAAAAGGAAAGAGAACCAACAGCGTGACAAATCGAGGGATCGAGTCTGGTGTCAGTTTTCTTGTCTTGTCTTCTGACTTGCTTGCAAGTATCGGGAAATAATATTAGAGCTGTTCGAACCAAAGTCAAAAACACGAAAAAGTGTTGCAAGTACAAGAGGAGTAGCAGCGATTGGCTAGATCTGAGTTGCTGAAAGGTGCAAAGCAGTCGATATAGTGTAGATGCTGTATCCAAAATAAATTAACGATTTTCGTACCTTCTGTGGGCACACTGGTTCCATTTTGTCAGCGACTGTATTTTTTACTGTTCTAAACTTTCAAAAAATCTGAAGAAATTTCGTGGTACTTACTGGAGTTTTTATTTTAATGTACCATCGCTGTTTGAGTCAAATGTTTGTAGGATTGATTAGAAAAAATAAAACTTCGGAAGTTCGCTAAAGAAGAAGATTTTACTACGAACAAAAGAACCCAGTGTTAACAATCCCCAGTGTCAACCACGTCACCACATGATGAATAATTAACACTAGAACCAAATGCCAATGCCATCAAAATGACGCGTATGATTACATTTTACATATATTTTATTTTTTACAAACGTTATCTTTTTCAGTTAACGCTGAGTAAAATTAAAGGAACATCTAAATAATCGTTATTTCTATAAATTATGTATTTCTTCAAAAACTTGTAACTTTAACATACAATTAAAAATAGACATACGTTAACCCCGGTAGTTCTAACGTTAAAGTAAAGTCCCACGAAAGCAGCGGATCATCTAGCAAGCCTTCAAGCTTGCAAGCATTGCAAGCAACACGAATAGGCTCGAAACGATTCCTGTTCTGTTCGTGGCATTCGTGGTGTTCGCGATGCTCGAGCTCCTGCACTCGCTTATGAAAGTCAAGCGTTTAAGAGAAACCCAGTCATGCAAGTGGTCTTACTTGCAAAAGGGTTACCTACGCTCTAGTGACTAGAGTCTACATAGCCAGTCATCAACAACCATTAATAGAGAAAATTTATTGTTAGAAAACATCTAAAGAGAATATTTTTTAACTGAAGAACGATATATTGTACAAAGATAAGATTGCACAATATAATTTGCTTGTGGCTTCCTCAACGATAACTGCAAAGTATTATCCATGTCCCATAAGAAGTCCCTGGAAAACATTGCTCCTAATGCTTTCTAAGAGACTTCCTATGGGACACCAATAGGACAAAGAGTCACACAAGAATGGTGCTGTGAATCCTAGCTGTGAATCCTAACATTCTTCCTACGTGCTACTGTGTTTGCTAGGTTGAGTCCTCCCGTGGGTTTTTCTCAGATTTTCCCCAAGAAGGCTTCGGCTGTCGTTGCCACGACAGAGCACCAGCTGACACCCATAAATTCCCAAATAAGTGCCTTGCATCTTGGCCGGAATTTTGCCTTGCAAGCTGCCTGTCGCTATCCCTTCCACTTCTTGGAATTACTTTCACAAGTGGGGTCCCGACGGTACCTACTTAATATAATCAAACGTAACTTAAACTATTATGTATTTATTACTCATTCTGTCTCTCTATAATTTATCTATGGTATAGACCCACCCTTATAAGTTGACCAGATTCGGTCACGAGCTGTGGCCAGGAAGCAAGACACTACTGTACATTGAAAATTGGAGTTCCTTACGTCATCTATCAGTCATTTAAATCACATTGATTTCTCAACCTATCTATCTTATGAAGTTAGATCATTTTAAGTTAAGTTAGGTCATAATTCGATGGTCATGGATTATACTTTTTACAATTATTTCACATCACCAGATTCAAAACACTTCTAAATAGGAACTTTTTTATCCTAAATGTGAGATGAGAAATGACATCACGGTTCAGATGACCCAATATTCTATACGTATTGTCAACAATACAGCGGCAACTGGATACGCTTCCAAGTACACTCTTTTGGTACTCCTGACACGCGTGCATGGAAAAAGCGTTCCATGCTCTCGGTTCACGCAAAAGTTGTTCGCGTTGCATTCACCTCTCCTCGGAATCGTGGCGGATTCAACAATAGAACTCCGCGTCTGGGATCTTTCTCTCGGCAAAACCTCGAGACAGGAGCAGCCCTGAACAGTGGCTCTTCTCCCGTTTGCTTTACGCTTCAGATTGTATCTAGCGTAGAAGCGACGTGGGAGTAACGTGGAAGTGAAAGTTAGAACGGGCCACGTTTGAAAGCTGGGAAGGGAGCGTGTTACGTAAAGGCGCCTCGACACTATAGCATCAGCGAGAAATTTGACGAATGGCTGTATCACATTCGTGTGGATTAACGAGAAATTTTACGAGCGATCCAGGACGTGGGAGTGGGACTCTTAAAATATTTCGGTGATCGGATTGTTTAGATTTACGTGGGGTTGGGAATATTCTTGTAATATTTTCTTAAAATACACACCGAGCTTGAACATTGTTTAAATAGAATAGTACAAAAATAATTATTCAAATAATGTATCATCTTGTTTGAATAGATGTTATTTTGAAACAGTTATGTGTTAGTTTCTTTGAATAAGCAAATGATCTTTTTCACTTATTTTTATTGCTTGGTTATTAAATGAAATAATCTTGTATTTTATTTAATATTCTATATTTCAATAAATGTTTTCCGAAATAATTTCTCAAATAGTTTGTAATTCTATTATGTCAACAGTTTCAACTGCGTCAAAAATACAGTTCTCACAGTGCCTGGTGCAGACAAACTCTAATGAGCACGTATGTATTATCTATTATAATAGTAAATATGCATAAAATGACGCGAAAATGCACAGGCTCATAAAAGTATTCGAACACTAGGCTGAGACATTATTAATTTTTGAATTACTGTAACTTCGCGAAAAGAAATTGTACACTAACTTTCCTGAAGTTATTTCACACATCCTTAAGTTGAATTTCCACGAAGATATTTCTTCACACGGAAGCAGATAGAAAATCAAGATAGTCTTTCTCTAAAAAGTTGTAAATACTCAAACGTGTACAATTTCATTACAAATTTCTATTTCACAATCGAATTTACCACGTATTTAATGACTTTCGCATTTACAAAAAGCTCCATAAAAGTTGATGTGCGATTTTTTGTTGCCGTGTTATTTCTTTTTAAATGAAGTGTTTATTACTGACATAATAATACACAGAGCACTCATTACACGGAGTTTATACGGTCGAATAGATATAATTATGAAGAGAAGCAAGTAAAGTGCCGTTTGCTTTCTATAGTTATAACAATTAGGATCGACGCTAATTTGCAATCTGAATATTTTGATACCAGTAGCACACTTTATTCAAACTGGACTAGCTCGAGAATAAAAAATCGAACATCGACTTTTGCGAAGGTTTTTTTGTAAATATGAAATTTCAATTTTTATACACATAATTGCGATTGCGAAAAAAAAATTTGTAAGAAAACTGGAGCCTTTTGATTATTTATACAATTTTTTAGAGACAAACTATCTTCACTGTAGGTCTGCTTCCTAGTGTAGAAACATCTGCATTAAAATTGAACTTTGAGATGTGAAAGTAGAGAATTCGTTCTTTAAAATAGCATTCAAGAGGTTTAAAATACGTCTTCTTTTCATGAAATTACGGATTGTAATTCAAAAATTGACAATGTTTCGGCCTAGTATTCGAATACTTTCATGAGCCAGTGTAGATCGGCGATAGAGATTGTTTTGAATGTTTCGATGAAAACCAGTCAAGATCTGTGGAGAGATTGTTTTCAGTTGATACGATGGTAACTTTACCACAATGTGGATATCTTTCTGATGAAATGTTTATAGTGAGAACAGTTTCGAGAACAAAGATAGCTACATTACAACAGTTACTGGATTCTAAATTTAAATAATTTGTTGCGTGGTGATCTCATTACAACCTTCTCTGCTGATACATTATTTTCTTTAAATGAATTCATTCAAATGAAAACAAAACATATGAACATGATTTATATTCGCTTTTAATATAAAATGAAGTTACTTTTTTCACATTCCTCTTAAAATAAAAATAGTAAAGTAGTTAAAATGATTCATTATTTCAAAATGTCATTTTTTATCTCTGTACTGGCCAAAAGTTTGGTTCCATTTTGTAAATTGAGGAAAATAATGAACACTTCGTTAAACACATAATTTCATTAAAGTTTAGTATTGTTCCGACTCAAAAGCCTCGACGTTTACTGTCATATTCGTTACCAAGCTTACATGTACGTATCTACCCCTGAGTAGGCATTAACCACCAAGCGACCGAATTAAGACGAGTTAGCCTTCATCCGTGAAAACAATTATCGTGGTGGGTCCAGACGATTTCACTTAACTTTCTGGCTGTAAGGAATTTTATTCTGTTAAATTGTTTTAATTCATTCTTTTATTTTGATATACCTCTGAATCTCTAAGCTTAGTCGCTAAAGAGACTAACAGATAACCACAGCCACCTAGTATGTCGAAAATAACGAGTCCAGGGTTACTCATTTAGTCATCTAAAGACTCTGGTCATCTTCTCACTAAAAATAACGTAACCTCAATCATAGTCTAATCGTAAACTATATATTAGCTGTAACATTTTCCAGGAGTGTCTTACATATTTCTAAGAAAAGGTCTTGAATTATTAAGTAATATTTCTTTTTTATCTTTATTTTTTTCTATAAATACGTATGTAGTTTACATGAATACCTATACGTATAATCTACTACATTACATATCTTACATTTCTTATACGTATACAAAGTGTGATATCTAAGTAGGAACACCTAAGAATCTCCGTTATTTATGGTTTTATGAAAAAAATCTCGCAAAAAGAATTTTTTTCGTGGCCATTTTTTTACCATATTTCAAGATTATCGGTATTTTTGGAATCCTGGATATGGAAACGGAATTCTACATATTTACTTCTACATTTCATTGGCAATTTTGAAATTGAAAACTAAAGATACTCAAAGTCACGGTAGCTGTTCATTGCATTTCACAATTGGATTCTTTTAACTATTGCTTCATATACATTTTCTATTTTCTGCGGCGCGGCGTAATTGAAACACATTCTGCGGTAATTCTTTGCCTCATACTCTGATATTGTAGATTTCAGAAGGTGGACAATATTTTTCAGATTGCCCCACATGTAGATAAAAATCTAAAGGAACAAGGCCCTGAAAACGAGCTAACCACTCCACTGTTTCCCTTTGCTTAGTATGTATGAAAAAATGTAAGGAATATAATCTATAAGGATATAAGAAAAATACAGGTTTCCATTTAAAAAATGACCTTATCCAAAAATTCTTTCCATACTCACAGTGTAACTTTGATCTGAGGACTTTACTCATGAAATAATAAATAATGGAGATATTTATATATTCTAACATAAATTCTGGAACGATAATATTTAACTTTTTGAGGTGCTTTCGATATATTTCCTTGTCAGGGCATTTTCCTCGATATCTACATTTGTAGTATTCTTCATTTTGGCAAGAGTAAACAACGGTGAATAGAAACGCAACGATTTTGATCTAGCTTGACAGGTTTGTAGAGTGGCCAAAAACATTCGTCAGATATATTTTTTTATCGGCAATCGTCCATGCTGAAGAGGTGAAACAGCTTTTAAAGTTGGGGTTAAAAACATGTTTCCTCAAATATTTCTAGAATTGTTATACGTGGGAAGAATTGTTTTTTTTAATTGTGTGTTTCTGAAAAGCGAATTCAGTACTATGAATAATTTCGAAAAAATTCTTCCCTTTAAACGTATATTTGTTAATAAGCTTTACAATAATAGAACAGGTACTGTTGTATAGGTCCCTACTACTTTACTTCTAGTTTATGCGAAAATAGAGTTTTGGAGCACGTACTACAAGGGATTTTAAAATAGGTCAAAAAAATATGCGATGGCTCATGAAAGTATTCGAAGGCTCGCTGTTAAAAGTTTTAACAATAAAAACATACATGTTACACTTCAATATTGAAAGTAATGTTGTAACTACTGTGAGACGGAAGCATCAAGATTCTATATCTATAAAATTTGAAGTCGATCGAATATTATCTGTAGAAGTTATGAACGACATTAATTATTCTTACTTTATTTTGTATTAATATATGTATAGTTGGATCACGTTTGGCTTTAATTACGGCTTTTAGACGTTGCTGCATGCTGTGTAGTAGCTTCTTTATTACTTTGAACTCAATGGAACTCCATAGTTTTAACGTTTCTTTGTTTTAGTTCGTCTTTCGAATTAATATTGTCATTTTTTAGTCTCCTGCTGACTTCCGCTCATAATGGGGACCACAATGTTCGATTGGGTTAATGTTCGGACTTTCTGGAGGTGTATGGAACATATGCGAGGTATTATATAGTAGCCATTTTTTTTACAATTGCGGCAGTATGTTTCAAGTCATTGTCCTGATGGAAATAATCATTTTCTTAAAACCCAGTTTTATGGCACTTTGTTTTAACTTGTTTCTTTTTTTTTTTAATATATTAAAATACTTATGTTTATCTAGAATACCATTTCTAATAACAAGATTTTAAGTGACGTTTGCTACTATACACACCCACATCGCAGAATCACCGTCGTACTTTACAGTAAGACGTAAATTCGTAGTACCTATTTATTTCTAAATTAGGTTTCCTCCAGGCATACCAATATCCATTCAACCCAACATGCTAATTAGGTATATTCAATTTGCTTTTGTCTGAAAAGGTTACTTTATCTCAAAAAGCATTATCTTTATTTATATACCTTTTTGTAAATTGTAAACATCTAATTTGATTCGTCTTGTCAGTGAATGGATTCTGTTTTGGAATTTTACCATGGCAGTCATTTTTTCCTAAAATTTTGAGGCATTATTCGGGATGAACATTCTTCTTAAAATTGTCAAGAACTATTTAGATGAGTTTCGTAGCTGAAGTATTTCGATTTTTTTATTTTACGAATAATAATTTTCCCTTCTCTATTATTTAGTTTCTGTGACTGAATTGTACAGTGTTTCCTCTGATTTAATTTTTTGATAATATAATGTACTGTAAATATACACATACATACACATCTCTCTGTAAATGCAGGTATTTGCCTGTACGAATTACGCTCTTTATGCATTGTTCACCAATGTTCACATTTTCTGTAACAGGGCTGTTTTTTACTCACTTGATGTCTACGCGTTTAAATATTTTTGTGACTTGCTTTCAGTACATTTTTGCAATTAATAATTTATAACTTCTGAAAATACTATCCAATGGACTTAAAATTTTATAAATAGAACCTCAATACAGTGGTGCCCTGTTAGACTGAAGGAAACCATCCCTACCACTTATTGAAATCGTCTTATCTGCAAGATCGTTAAGGTCACTTATGTACATTCGACTCTCAGACTCCTTGGTGTTCGAAACATAATATGTTAAGCGCTGAGGCAATTATAATAAATAAAATGTGTATTAATTTCTAGTTTATGTCAAAAAGAAGATTTTCATTAAATTGGTAAGATCTTTCTGATAAAAAACAATTCAAATCAACCTCAGTCGATTTATTTTGAGTGAGCAATGTAATCCCTCGACACAAAAAAAGTCTGCTGTTTCTTTTGCTTTCATTTCCTGTCTCTCTTATGGTGCAGCTGTAAAGCTAGCGTGGCTTTAGGCTTTCCTTGAAACTGGCCCCTTGAGAGAATAGACACCACGTGTTCGGTATGGTTTGACCATATACGTACAGGGTGATCAGTTTAACTGGAAATCTAATAGGTGTTGGCAGCTCGTACAATGCCAACAGCATTTAGAATAAATGCTGCCAACACTCGGAGGGTTTCCAGATAAACTGATCACCCTACATAAGAATATATAGGGCATTGGGTATACTTCCAATGAGAGGCCCATGAAGCCAACATCAGAGTATAGAAATATATCTCTCCGTTTCCTTTCATTACCTCTCTGACGCATGCATATTACACTCCAGGGTACATAAAAGAGATGGAGCTATACTCTGCCCATATTTCTCCATCCTTCCATGACGCATGCGCAGTATGCTCAAGCAGACATAAAAGAAATGGAGCTGTATGTACTTCCCATATATTTCCATCCTTCTATCTTGGCTTCAGCACGCAGTTCCAGTGCTCCATATAGTCTTATATGTATATACATGAGTTGGACGCTGTCGGTCCAAAATCGTGTCAATCTAACGGTGCATTACTGTTTTTGGGTCTCATAATAGTTATAACACTTCTTTCAGAACTTAAGTATATTATTATATGATATTTTCGAGCCAGTACAAAAGTCAGTACTAATCGTACCTAAGACATACAGTTATGTACATTGACGCATACGGAGGATATTTCAAATATTTTCTTTAATCACCCACAACTCGAATAGTAAAGTATATAGGACACATGTTTATTCATTTTTTGCTTATTTTAGTGTGTAGATTCAGCTGTGGAGCGTTGATATGTATTACTGAAACACCCTGTATAAATTTAATCACCCTTTGTTCTGTCCATAATAACAATTTGACGCGATTGTGTCGATGTTGAAACAGGCAACTTGACGTCAAAGCCTATCATCGAAACGGATTTAGCATGCTCGGTATCGCGGTTAACCATGTAGAAGCTCGTAGCGTACTTTTTCCTGTTCCGAACCGCAATTTAGTCGTACAATGTGGTTCACCTCTATACCTCCACATGTCTTAACGTAACGCGAATGGCATTCGTAAACGGAAGCGTTTGCCTTTGGAAGGGGCTAAACACAGGTATTAGCCTATTCGGTCTTATAGGCGTCGCGTCACAGGCGTTCGGGCAGCGCTCTTGTCGACACACATGCAACTTCTAAATTGTTAACACGTTTCAACCCTTAGAGTACAGGGCGAAGAAAGTTGGATCTCCCAAAATTTATTTTATGTTTTGTTAAGAAACCAAAGCTTAGATATAATATCTAAATGAAAACTGTTTTTGTTGAATTCGTAAAAATAAATCTTGTTAACATAATTAAATGATGTAGCGTAACTCTATGTAATATTAAAATACCAGAAAATATAGATACTTTTTTTTTTATTACAGGACCTTAGTGATCACGCTTCGTCGTTTGCGTTTCAAAAATAGGCTCCATACTCTAAAGGTTAAACTATGTATACATAATAATGAAGCGCGGTAAAAAATAAGACGAACACTCACTGTTTTGTCTTTTCCCATTTCTTCTATACAGAATCAAAATTTTCAAATATCTCTCAAATATTAACGAAACTACAGTCACCGTGTTGACATTTCTTTCCAGTATTATATTCATCGTTACATGTATTAGGTGAAATTAAAACATCGAAATATTCATCTAGTCTTCGTTAAATGTTTATAACTAGATAGCGAATGTTTGTACAAATTCCTGTTTTCGTAAATACATTTAGGGAAGTGGAACCTAAATAAAGACTCGTTTTGCTCCTTCAGTACTATAAAATGTATTTAACTTTGGATATTTTATACATTTTTGCATATTATGTGAATTCTATAGGTCTTAGCATATTGAAACTTCCCATAAATATATAAAGATCTGCGGTCTGTTTATAACACGTATACTATAGTTCAAATAATTGGTTTAGCAGTAAGTAGGTATACATTCAAGTATTATAGTAGAATATTAAAGCTTCTGTATTAAGGAAAGTATTGTGTTTATTCTCACAGAGAAAAAAACAGGTGAACGAAAACAATTAACATTGTTAAACGAAAACAAGTATTTAAGCGACGGAAGTTCTTGGGAGAGTGAATTCTTTAAAAAGTTAGATACATTGAAGTATTATCACATTAAAGCGTTAGAACCCTTCTTCCACACCATGTGTAGCCTCTCAAGCACGCTAGTGCAACCCAGAATGGTCTTGTATATGTATTTCGAATTTAATACAATTATGCCATGAAACCTTGGTTATCTACAGAAATCGGAAAACAAGGTACATACTCTATTAACGCTTTAATTGTCACGTTGCTTACATGTGGGTAACAATTTCTATGTAATCGTGAATGATATAAACTTATACAAAGAGGTATCAGCCTCATAACTGGGTCTGTGAATTTCAGATCCCAGAAAGGGGACTAAACATCACGAAATAATAATGTACGCAACATTTAAGTGGAACCTACAAGGTAGGATTTATATTTTTGATAAAAGTAAATTGAACTAAGGGGACTTTTTCTGAAAATACGAAAATATAATCACATGCAGGTCCATAATACAGAATAGAGGCTCAAACCTTTAAAAGCAATATTTGTAAAATAGAAATATGTGACGAATTCATTCATATATTATATTCAAAATATTAATCAATCATAAAAACTACTGTGAAGTATATGTATAGCAATAGTCCAACTATTAATGAAAATGCCAATTTTTATCTTTCTTGTTAAGTCTTCACAGAAATATCACCCATCGAATCGTATAATTTTTCTAATGAAAATAATAAATATCAAATGTGAGACATATCTAAATATTTTTAATTATTGCACTGAAAAGAGTACTTGAATTCTGTACGATATACGAATGACCATATGTAATTTATCAGTGATAGATGTTAGACAAATGGAAGACAATATGTGCTTGGACAGATACATGCACGCGGAAATCGGAATGCATAAAAGACTTATACTTCGAATGTAATTGCGTAATACGCACATACCTGTATGCACTCTTTTACTAGTAGGTATGTACATAATATACAGGCCGCTCCCTGCTATTGTTTCAAGTAATAACTCTATTTTCGGAGCAATTAAAGGAAATGTCAATGGAGGAAGATGACTGATTCAAAGGACACTACATGTCTAGGATTAGGTATATCTTATTGTCGATGTGAGTGTCTTCAACAAAGAATTATTTTTTCACACAGTCAAGATATTGAGATACGTGTACCAGAAATTGATTGCCATATTTGTTTCTTAGAAATTATGTCGCCATTCGTGAAACGTGTGCACAATCACTAAACTAAAACAGACATCAGTGCATAAGTGACACACGAAATATTTATAATTTGCCATTAACTGTTTAAGCAATTTCTTCAGTCATTTATTTTAAATACTCCGTGAATTAATAATTTTTTTAATCACTGTATCGGCAATGCTGTTTTACGTAGAATGATGAGAGAATTTAACCTATGCAAATGTAGCAGGGTAAATGTGTAATTACTGTGCTTGTTAAGGTTTTACTTGTCCCAGTTTTGGTTAACGCTAGAACTACCAAACCTGTCAAAATAACTGGTATGATTATTCCTCATATATTTTTATATTTTACAAACTTTATTTTTTCTCAGTTAATGCTGAAGAATATAAAAAGAACATTATTTCTGTAAATTACATACCTTTTCAGACATTTGTAATTGTGGCACATCGTTATAAATAAACATAGATTAACCACGGTAGTTCTAATATTAAATTAAACGGTATTACTTCATTTTATCGTACTTCTCAACGTATCTACATTAAATTCAATATTTTTTCCACTTATAGGAATTGTTTCGTAACTAAAATATTCTAAACATTTTAAATATTAATTAAAATACAAAAAGAAGTTCATGCACTAATTATTGCCACACATAAAATGCACGGAACAAATACTGTGTACTAATTATTGTACAGTTATCGTGTTTCAGTGTTTTAGAAATGTAAACGTGTTGCATTTTCAATTCAAATATATAACTTAAGATAGTTCTTAGCTAAACGCAAAAGTCCAAGATTTTGTCCAAATTTTAATCGAAAAAAATTCTTCTCAGCTACCTTTTATGTCTGAAACAGGAAAACCATATTGAAGAACGTTACCAAAATTGAAATAAAGTTATATTGAAATGTTATGAAGTGAATACGTGAATTTCAATAAAACTGTCCGTATAGTTTCTCGTAATTGCTAATGAAAAAAGAGATTTCTGTGAACATTTGTCTATCAACTGCAATGACGCTAATCAATTGTAGCTAAACTGTAGTCAGCTGAGTATCCTATTTTTTTATTGCAACCATTATATTAGAATTTAACTTTTTTCAATAAATCTAAATAGTGTTAAAAAAGATAACTATAATGTACATAGTATCATATCAATTTTATGTTCATCATTTAGTGATGAACTCTCATTTTTCGAATACAGTTGGCTAAGAAACACCTTAAAGGTCCGAGTTTATGAAAACAAGTAGTTTCAATTTAATAATGCTACATTTTGTTACATGTGAAAATAAAAAATGGGCAGAGTATTCAGACCCCACACAGGAATTGGTACTCTTATCCTAAATGCTCTTAAAGTATAACAGTTGCGTGGATCATTTTGTAGACTGAAAAACACTAAAAAGTACAGATCGGCATGAACGATCGTCAATGAAATCACTAACACGAAACAGATAAGTGTGAATCTTTAAATTAAAAGATTAGGGCAAGTAGCGACGTCGGTTTGTCAAGCGGCTAAAAATTAGCAAGCAAGCAGCAGGTCCGATGAACCTGCGGGGCTAATGTACTCGATTTGATGATACTCGAGTAGTTTCGTACTTGGCGCACGTGAGCACCGTCGCGTGTTCTGTATACCCTTCCTCTTTCGTTCTTTTTACCTTAGCCCCTCCATCTAGCCAATCTCTATTTTTTCTCTCCCATCCCACTATTGTTCACCCTTGTTTTTGCGACCAGCGAATCCAGGATCCCCTTTTCCTTCCTGTATCTAACAAGACTTTTTTTTAGTTCGCATGTGACTTTAACATCGTGGATATGACCTTCATTCATAAGAATGGAATTAACTTTCTGGTTGGAGATGACAGTTGTTTTCGAGGTGATTGATAATGATTAGCGTGTTTAGAGATGTGGTCTTTGGTGGAAGTGTTTGATAGATGGAAGTGACTATACGAGGGAGATGAGTACATGAGTTACTATATCAGGAATAAAGTCAATGAAATTTTGCTCGAAAAATAGTATAGATAAATGAATGTACTTGATTAATGGTATTTTTAATCGGCGTCATATACATGTCTTGGCTATAGAAAATTGTGATCTTACAAGAAGTAAAATGATATCAATTAAGGTAGAACATAGATATGTTGTGTGGAATTTATAATAAGCACGTGTTTATTAGTTCATATACTTTAACTCTTTGAAGCATGGTGGAGTTAAAAGTGTCCCACTTTTTTAATACCTGAATATGCATAGTGGAATATTTTTTACACCATCTTAAAAAATTAAAATGACTTAAAGTACAACAATTCCCTAATAATTAAAGTAAACCTACTTTGTTAAATTTTATGAGAAGAAACTTTCTTTTCCCAAAATTCATGTACAAGATAATTAACATAAAATATACATACATATGTACTACTATTTAGAAGGTGAATTTCTGTCTAGATCATTTCTTCAATTGTTATTGTAAAAATATAAATTTATATGAACATCCGTAGTCTAGTTATAACTAAATCTGGTTATTTTACAAAATATTTATATATCTTCCACAAATTCGAAATTATTCTCTTAAAACATATAAAATATTATCGTCACTGCAAAAGGTTGAAAAAGTATCTTAGAACAAAAATAGTTCATTCATAGTAATGGAATAATAATTAATATTATTGACGCATTGGACATGATACTCTGTACGATCTAATTTCTGTTAGATTCTGTCGTTTCATTCATTTACTGAGCAAAATCGAATTGAATTTTATCTGTTTCCTCGCACATTGCTTGAGCTTGGAAGTTTGCCATTTCATTCATTTAACTGCAAGTAGTGGTGCTTCAAACGGCATCGTTAGCATCCATAAAATATAGCACTTGGGGACTGCCTGCGCGAATGAAGAAGTGAGTAGATACTGTGCAGAGCTAGAAAGAAGTCACTTACAAGCAATACGCATGAATTTTAAAATCTCATCTCGAGTTGAATCTATGCGTATTCGGTTTAATTTAGTTCAGTTCAGTGCTTTTATTGTCTTTTTATTTAGGTACATGCATCATAAGAGAGCGTTCGAGGTTCTACCTTATTCCGCTACGTTCTACGCTGCGGTTACAGTGGATGCGTTTTCTGATGAACTGATGCTCTGACGAATATGTTCGAACTACATATTTATCGTATGTGCGAGACAAGTTCAGACAATATTCGTCAGAACATCAGTTCATCACTCTGTAACTACAGAGTGATTCGTATTCGATCGCTTAGATCATTAGATATCAGAGACTCTTAAAAGGGATTAATTGCAAAGGTCTTTGCTTTCGACAAATGAACCAAACATTTTTAATATTTAGTACGTCTAGGAAATATCTTTAAGAAAGAATGGGTCAGAAAAGTGATGTAACAGTATGGGAAAATGTTTGAGAGATGTTTACTTTCGTGCTAATCAAGAGTTTTAATCTTGGTAGTTAAATTATTTTTACTCGTTTTAGCTGTGTTTTATATGTTTCTTTTAGATATGTATTTGTTTTATATTTATGAATTATTTTTATTTCTATATTTTAGATAGTAGAAATAGAAGCATACCTTTTCCATTTCAATTATTTGTTACAAAAATAACGCATTTTTTATATCAAATACAATTACCTATAGGAAACTGAAGATTGTACATAGTAAAAAAGGTTCAAAATTATCAAGATGTGCATAATGTTAATTAAAGTGTTCAATTAAATATCAGCTTTAACACGATACACATTTAATCTTGGACACACTATTTATGTAATACTCTGATTACCAAAGTTCAACTCCATAATACAAAGTATGCGTGTTGATTAATCAAAGAAGCAGATATATTAAAAATGTTAAGCATTTATGTATCCACAGTAATATAACTTCACCAAAATATTTCTACAATAATGTAATTGCTTTTGTTAAGTGTTTGTGGTGTTTTGCATTTTTACACTTTCAATTTTTGTATCATGTTATTTACCTAAAAAATGTTATAAAACTGTGTTATTTTTGAAGTAAATAAACTAAGTATCCTAATATCTTACATAAAAGAATAAAAATAATTCATGAGTATAAGAGGATTGCATAAAAGTAATGTGTATAATAAGAAAAATAGATACAGAAAAGTAAGAAACAATTACCTCCTTTACGAAGGCAATAATAATAACACCAGCACTTTCTCTTTTAACCACATCAAATGCACATAAAGTCAATTCGATCAGAATGCCGAAATGTGTTCTTAACAACAGGAGCAAGAACGATATCATGTGAAGCTGAAAAGAAGTGTTAATAATACGTTGGAACTGAAAATGTGTGAGACGAGGCGTGGCTTATTTCACTCTAATCGATTAAACTCACATTCCTTCCGCGACACTTCTTTCCAGCTCTGCATAGTATTTGGTAAGTCCACGTAACCTGTTTGTTTCGTTCTGTTTATGCGCACACGCACACGCATATGTTATCGTTCAACTGTCAAAGCAAAAAATGCGTTATCTGATTTTCGAAAATATAGCAAAGGTTGCCCAGAGAAGATTATATTACGAGCAATCAGGTTCATATTGCTTCTTTCCAGCTCTGCACAGTTCAATACACTCCTGCTGTGGGTCTATATCCAATTACGTAATTTAAAAACATGTACCAATTCTCATTTACTGGTTGCTAATTGAAAAAATACACAAGTATATCTATACATAAGTATACATATACACATACGAATAATGTATGTTGTTAATGCATATACATACAGTGTATATGTGTAATGTATATTATATACGTTGTATACACACATGTACATATAACATATACAGGTAATATACCTACTTATATTATACTCATATTGTACATTTTCTTTTAGACAAAAAATTGGTGATCCATTTTGCTTCTTTAATTTAAATTCGTATATTACCTAAATCAAAATCACGTCACATTCGTAAAAAGGTATATGTATATTCATTAATATATTTATATTTATTAATAATCTACATAATATAGCAAAAATACATTTAGTGGAATAAGAGTTTACTGTGCATATTCATAGTAAATATGAACTAAATATTCGATTTTATTTATTTTATGAATGTTCGATTAAAAATGTTATATCGATTTTCACTAAATTGCAGAATTTGAACCTAAAATCATGTAATTATTTTGGTGTGTTACAGACTTGCGGTGAGCGACTGTGCGCCACAAACGTCGCGGGTCAGCTCGAATTTGCACAGCAGCAGTAGTATGGCAGTAAGCCGTGTACCAAGCCCTCCACCACCGGAAGTGAACACCCCCGTAGCCGAGAACTGGTGTTACACGCAGGTACGTACCGCTATTGTCCTTTGAATTAGTTTCGAATCGGTTCCCGTGAACCATCGATTGATGGTTTGCCAACTGAATGGAAAGAATAGCTGACATCAAGTCAGATGAAATTAAATCAGGGACCATGTACACGTGCATAAGTTGAGCACAAATGAACTTTAGAAATTACTTATTTGGTATGTGAGATTTCTTATACTGTCCCTGATTTGTATCGTACTTATAGTATTTACTCTTGAAGCTACCTAGTTTTAAATATAAGTAAAAAATAGCTAAGGTAATGTGTCAATATCGATTTAATCATAGCTATAATTGGTAGCTATCATCGTCATTAATTGTGGTACAGGAATAAGAAAAATAATGTTTCAGTGGATATTATTTCAATATCACTTGTCAGAGTTGTTAATGATCGATAATTGTTTCTCATTATTGCTGTAGGAATCATCGTTGAATAATTTTCTTTCTTAGATAACATATTACTGGCTAAAAGTCTGAAATCCCTTGCTAAATAATTCTAAGTTATATTACATATACGCTGTATAGAAAAGTACTTCTAATTCAAAAGAAGTATTTTTGACAATAATGGCAAAGCTTTTTACTTGAATGTAGCAAAATAAATTAATGTACATTATTGTTCAGTAATCTACACTGAACTGCCTCGATAACAAAAACTTATAAATATGAAATACGTATATTAGGGTTGTAACTTATACTTCGTATAAGTATATGTCATCTAATATTCCTTGAAGGACCACTCAAGTTAGGTGGCTTGGGACCAATAATTCCCAAACCTAATCTCGAATATGAATGCTCTATGAAATGACTTCAATTGCTCTCCAAAAGACTGTTGCTCTCAGTTGAGACTATCTCACCTAATCCTTCATTTGATGGTCAGAGTAAATAACGAACGCATTCTGCTTAACGCTACAAAGTCTCGTAGCTTTTCAACTGACCACTTATTAATTAATTTCGTTAACAACTACTAATCAATCAGTGGATTAGAGGCCATCGCCGTCTGCTTTCCTTCTCGCCCTTGACGCGCTTCTCTTATTGTTAGCGAGAAAGGATACCGATACCTGTCCTGAGAATGATGGATGGAACTGTGAGGAAAAGTAAAAGAGAATTTCCTCCAGGTAACAGATCTATGTGCCGCATATCAGTTTCTGGGAGCGTTGCACGATAAACCTACCCTTCAATAATTCTATGCTTTATGACACGTCTTTGCTATTGAGGTAGAAAGAAGCGAAAGCCTCTAGATTACCTCCAATAGCCTTCAATTTTTCTCGATAAGACGTGCTTTACGCCTAAAGAACTTACCAATCATAAACTAAAGTCCCCGTAACTCGAAAATAGCAGATGCTCTGCGACCGCGCCATAAACGGTGCCAACGATTGACTTGAAGAACGTACACTACTACAGACCAACTACAAAATTCTTCTAAGTGTCCGTCATCAGTAATTAAAAAACATGGGCTCCTTTTCTAACTTTCTAACACCCTTCAAGACGTAGGCGTAGACAACCTATATCTCTATACTAGTAATACTATTTCTTTCGCTTTGTTAGATATGTACAATTCTGGGACAAACTACTTAAGATAGAACAGTCAAGTTTTTATCGATAATAATTGACATATCTGTCTAGAATCATACAAAGATTTGAGAAGCTACAAGAAACAAAGACGAAAGAAGAATTTTTTCATACTGACAAATTTTTTTGTCATATTATTACTTATACATCAGCTGTTATTGTGTCTGTTGTTCTCAATTTACTTGTGATTCTTTATCGGTATCTCAAGTTGTTTAAATTTCAAATTTTTAGGTTTGTTAGTTTAAAAAATAATGATTCTTCAAAGTAAAAAAATGTTCTTTGTAGAATAATTAACTTAAATGTTAGTCGCCTAGTATCTAAATAAAGAAAATGGTATTATATAAACAGCCAGATTCGAAAGAAACAGGTTGCATTTTACGTAAATACGGGCAAATTTTTTAAAAAAAGCAACATCTAGAAATCAGTGACTGGAATTTTTTTGCCTTGGCATCTCCCCTTGATTCCACCATGAAATAGGATTTGGTTGAATTATCACGAGAAGAAACGTGTCAATTTGCAACTGTTAAGCTACACATATCTACATTAAGGCAACAACGAGGAACATATTGTTGCCTCTTGTATAAAAAATAAGGAAATCGTAGGACCCTTTTGAAGGATAGGTTCTAGGCGCAGACAATGAAAAATTCAAATGCACATTTCCTCGAAAACGCATGGTTTTTAAGCTACAAGCTATAAGCAACAAGAGGCAACAAAATATTCTTCATTGCTGCCTCAGTGTAGACATAGCTTAACAGAGGATCAAAGCCACGGTTAAAATTAATAAGCCATTTCCAAGATTGTGAGCACACTACGCTATGGTATCAGATGGAGTCGTCCAGCAAAGAATTAGCGGGCTCCAGAGGACAAGTGTCGCGCTTGGATGCGTCAGTGTTCCCCAAGTTACACAAACAAAGGTACTCGATAATGCGTCGAAGATGCACCACCCTCCCCCTCTTCGAGACATTGCCGATTTCGTCGATGTCTCGTCTTCGTCGATATCATCATCCTCGTCGTGTGGTGCGTGAGAGCACGCGCTCCTGACGTTCTCGTTCTATTTTTACTGCTCGTCCCCCTCGCGATGTGAATGACCTGCAACTAGATATTTCGTTCCTCTCCTCCCTCTCGCCATCTCTCTGCCCCTGGTTCGCTAACTCAGCCGTGGAAATGTTTGGTTACTTTCCCAGGGAAATTTTCACGACCCTGCTTATCCTCTTGTTCGCATCGACTGTCGAGTTCCTGCTCCCACTTGATCCTGATCACGCCTCTTATCCTCGTTCCAACGTTACTGGAGACCAAACTGGAACGCCTAAACGCGATGACGGTGGTTTGAACAGTCGTAAAGAAGATGACGCAAAGAGTGCTCGAATAGATTACAAAGACAGATCAAAGGAGTCTTGCTCGTCATTATATGACAAGGGGTTAAATCATTCTTTTAAGCATCAATCGATGTTCTACCGTAGTTCTATTGTTGTTGCACTGAGGAACAGTAATTGTGTAATTATACATGGAAGACATGCTAAGCTGCGGTTATTCAAGTCTCTTACAGAAGTTACAAAAGTACTCTAACAGGTCTGAGTTTACTAGAATCAGTAAGAGGTGACTTTGTAGAATTAACAAAGGTGTTTTTACTGTAATCAAGTTAGCTTTGTTAATTTTACAAAAGTCTATAATAGATCCTAGAAAAGCCTACTCTGTTTAAATCTACTCAGAAGGTTTGCAAGATCTGTATGACTATTTTTTTCTACGTAAAAACGTAGATACCTGATTTTCCACTGTACCCGATTTTATTTAGAAAACAATGGTATTTGGTTTGACTCACGTACGCGATTTTACCCTACTTTCCCCTACCATTGTACAACAATTGCGATACGTGCAGAAATAGTATAGAGATTGGAACCACTAAACTTAACACATTATCCACCATTTGTGAATTAAAATAGCCTATCAATAGGCTTTCGATAGGAAAAATGTTAAAAGAACTCGAAAATACTTAACTTTAACGAATATGACTGGCTACTGATTATAAAGTTTATTGTATATGCAAATTAGCTTGTTCCTTTTCCTTAAATTACAAGGGGTTTCTGGAGCCATGCCACTAGTTAAGAATTAACTACGAAGCATTTCTTTTTAAAATTTTTGATAATTCATTTTTGAAAATTTTTTTTATTACATTCATGGTTATTAAGTTTTAAGTTCTAAGTTTTGCGAATATTAAATTTGTGGCACGGTCAGCTCATATATCAATTATTTCATCTATCTAATCTTCTTACAGGAAGAGGATATCTAGAACCAGTCGTTAAATTTTTTACTAGCACGCATTTGTAATTGCATGATCAAACCTAATAGAGCTGATCGTATATGGATCATTGAATAAACAAATATTAGTTAACAAAGTTGTATGTGTACTCTATACTACTGTGTACTATATCAGTATATCGTTATTTCAAATCCCTCTTAAAGAAATTGTACCCCTAAATATCGACGAATAAGGTTTTCTCGTTATTTAGTATCGTTTCTGTGAAATAAATAAAATAGCCAATAGAAGATTGTTAAGTAATTCTAGGGTTTTATCGTCTAAAAATGATTTGATAAATATCTTTGATATCAGATGTAACTAAATAACTTTTCATGTGTATTTATAAATGAGTTTGAACACGTTCAAAAGCTATTCGAGCTCAGATTTTATTTGTTATAGACAGTTGGCTGTGAAGTCGGGGATTGACTGTTAATAAAGTTGTTAGTTACCAGAGCCACTTTTCCAGTAGTTAGCTTGGTCCTGTTCCGTAGTACCTACACTATTCAATACACTTTAAAGTGTATTGTTATAGATTCTTTGATGTTATTCTTAAAAATAGGATATTGCAAAGGTTTTAAGTAAAATACCTATTCTACACTTAGTGTTCAAAAACATTCAGAAACTATATTGCTAATAAAATAAGTCCTTGCAATTAGTTCAATGTGTTTGTTGTCGTTGAGACTAAGTTTACCTTTATCTATATTTATGCTAAAAAATGAGTGAAAATTACAGAAATTTGTCTAACAATGAATTAACATACTGTATGGTTAATGTAGGATATGCTCGAAATGGATTCTAATCTAATTTTAATGTAGACCTACATCAATTCGTTGCAATCTCTTTTTAAACAAAGAAATGAGTCCGAGGTGAAGCATACGTGGCCCTTCTTGTACTAGAGAAATCATCTAGTAGAAAAATGGTGAGGACAAGTATGCTTCCTAATTTAAAACAGTTTTCCTAGAAAAATTCATTACGCCATACCCACAAAGAGCGTCGGCCTCTTATCTGAGCCTGCATTCTAGATCCCAAAAAGGGGTCAAAAGATCACAGGCCAGCAGCGTCGTAATAACTGAGTCTGAGAGAAACCTAGTTTTAACATTGAAGTTTTTAAATTTCTTGAGAATCCACGATTAGATCTATTTCAGAGAATGTCTGAAATAATAATTCCATGATTCTACAAAACGATAATATAATCAACATTTAGTTTATTAGCTTTGTATAAAAAGAATACAATTTTCACCAGAAAATTTGGAATAGTAGACATCAACAGCGAAAATTCGTTAAAGCCTAAAAAATCTCAACATTATAGTAATATTAGCAGAGAAAATTAAAGTTTCATTCTTTATTCTCCAAGACGGTATTTTTACTCAGAGACTTATCTAAATGAAAAAGTTACAGAATTTTTCTCTTAAAGCAACGAGATGTAGCATTTTGAAAATTTCCATATAGTGTACGTTTCTCTTTTTAATAAAATTACCAAAAGGTAGTAGAATAAAATTACTATATTCTGAAACGCTTGATTATTTATCTTTTAATCTTTTAATTTCCTTTTATAGAAATGTGTCATTTTCGTCAATGTACATATAGAACTAGATGTACTTCATGTGAGATGACATAATACATTCCAGAATCTGTTTGCTTAATAACATTGTACACTAATTCAACTCATTCCAATATTTCTAAGCAAATGCCAAAATAACTTCTGCGCTTTAAATGTTTCGAGCCTTATTATACATAAAATAACTTATTTACGGGGCCATGGTACTACTTTTTGCTATCAAATTGTATAAGGTGTTCAAAAAAACTATTCAGCATTTATATAGTAGATAGTGACATCTCAATCTCATCTCAGACAAGGTTTACAAATATCGATGAGAATAACATCTGATATCAGTCAGTCTAAATAAAAGAATATAGATATTTTATACATTTCCAATGATCTTAAAGTATCCAAATACTTAGCATATCTCCCTAAACTGTTAACACAATTGCCAGTTTCATCTAAAACAGAAGATCCAACGACAGTCTCGATCCAAATAACCATGACCTTAATCGGTTATTACCTAAAGTTTGCTCATAGGATAATCCTTCGTTCTGCCATACCAAGTCTAATACAAGGCAGAGTCACAGGAGTCCCAGTTCCCTCGAACTCGGCACCCTTAATGGCCGCTTGTTCTATCGAGGATCTGCGACGAAATTACAGATACGACGTCAGGTCTCCTCAGCGAAAAGAATCTCTGGAAACTCGGCGGCGCAGGCTCGCCGCGTTATTTACGTAATGCAGAAGTTGCAGGAACGGTGGTTGGATTTGCGGGGAAAGATTGCGATCTCTTAGGACGTGGATGTTAAGCAAAACTCTCGGTGCTCTCTCGAAAAGTACTCTCGGTTTTCAGGGAACGCGTTCGTGAGCGCATCGGGGCCTCTTACCACCGAATCGAAAGTCGATTCGTGCTCCAGTTAACTTTCGTAATGCACACCGATTTCGCCTCGTCAGCGGCCGGGAGCAAGCCGACGGCGCGGCGGTTTGCTGCTGGTGCAGCAATCGTGCGCACCATCATCACTAAATCTGTCGTAACTCGCAGCAATGCCGATCGATGGACTCAATAAAAGCGTAAAAAGCGCCACACCGACTGTGTTGCGGGTTCATTTCGGATAAATTCTTTTGTGGCGATTTTGTAAAGATGGTATAGAACCTATAGGTAGTACTGTAATCTGACGAGGTTCAAGGTTCATCTTTGCGTAACAATTTTGTAGTCGGCTAGAATTCCTTAGGTAGTACTTCCTGTTCAGCTTGTCGCCGAGGCATTCTTTGTCAGCTTTTCCTGCAGGTTTGTCTGCTTCTGTCAGACAATAAATTTTCTTCTGAAATGATGAAATATTTGTTTGTATCTATATTTCATCAATCACAGGTACCTAATTCATCAATCCCTACTGTTGAGTTACACCTCCAATCATCAGGCTTTTACTAGAAAACCAGCATGTTCCAAAAGACTTTTAGAAAATGAAGGCCATAAATTAGTGATGACCAAATCTTGTCATGAAAAGAGATATGTTTCGTTTACCAGAAATGCTTCTATTGAAACGGTGTTTTATATATATATATATCAATTTTTATACATAGGCACAATACTGCTGGGTTATCTGTTGTGGTTCAGAACCGTGACTGGACAGTTATCCCGGGATACAGAGTTCCAGAAATTCTCGAATGTCTTTTTTTCTCCTACTCGCTTAACTAAGAACGGATGGATAAAGAATAGAGTATGAAATATTGACTGCGAATGAGACATTGATGCATAACAGAGAATAGCAAGATCCTGAAGCTTGTAGATACATACATAACTCACTGTCAGTAGCACCCGAACATCCCATCATCAAGAAGAGATCTCGGATATATTTGCTTATTTTAGATACGTCTGTGTCGCAACGTCAGCTTCAAAAGGAGGGGATAGTCAAGGCGGCAAAATTCGGAACAGATAACCCTATACCTGCTTATACACTACTGACAAGATTTATTGCATTGCCTGAATAAGAGTGAAAGATTGTTAAACTTCAAAGTTCCATAACTTTGTTAGTATCCACTCAAATTCGACGCAACAAAAAATGTATCAAAATGAAATTAAAGTACGTAAAATTTCCCCTCAAACAAGTATTTGTAAAATCGTACTGTTTAACGATCGATAAATTTTACCAGCAGTGTAGTTAAGATATTATAATATCACTGTTAAAATCTAGGATTCATTTTCTACGAACATCTCGAATTTCGAAAGCTTTATAAAAGATAATCTGTAAAAAATACAACAAAACGTATTCAGAATTTTGCAAAATTACAGAATTCTCTGATTGATACTCTAGAATATAAGTACGTTAACTTTCAGGCATTATTATTGCAAAATGGAGGCAGATCGTGTATTACATCATGGGACATTTTGGTTTCCATTTGAGCTCCCCTACCACTCTTTAAAATATTATCATGTATATTGTTTACACCCTGTAGATTAGCTCCAAAATCATGGTTTAACCTCATTGCTTGGGATCGTATCCACCCACGACAAGAGAGTTTAAAAAATTCCCCAACACCACTCTTCCTTCAAACATATTCATATTTACGACTTCGTCCGATTCCGCTGAGAAAGCAGTCATCAAGTTTCCCCCTATCAAGCTCGTCACCTGGACCATCGACAAGGCGAGACCCGTAATTGACCATTTTCACTCGTTGTCTCTCATTTGCATGTCATTACCTTGCGACGTGTGTTCCATTGTAGCCGCGGTGCAGCCGACGCTGCGACCACCATGAATGAAAATAAGATCCCATGCGGAAGCTCGGGTTTCTGGCATCCCCGCCCTCGTCCAGGTAAACAACCTCTCGACAGCCGTTCAGCGGAAGATGTTTTGCACGCGGCAGATTTCACGTGGCCAGCTCTCTAGGAGGAACGATCGTTTCCCTCGTAGGCTGCTCACCGATGCTTGGTCACCGTGTCCAGCGGATTTTACCGGAAGCCTCGACTTGGTCTGGTGCTTGAACTCGCGCGCGCAACCGACCGCGCACGCCGCTCCCGTAAACGGGCACGGGTGATTCAAGGCCGATCGTAGACGGGTTGAACGACTCCTGGGGGCGTCGACCGAGCCTTCTCTCCCTTCTTTCCTTCTCGCCTCTACTGTTTTCTTCTATGCGGAAACGCCGAAGTTGCGACAAACTTCGCTGCCTCTTCTTTAGCTGCTGGGACTCGATCGTCCTAGGTTGCTTCGCCTCTGTCTTCCAAGGGGAGTTGGACCTGTCGTTGCAAAATTACCTGAGAGGGGATGCGCCCACATGCTCTCTGGATTGATCCTCGCTGTGGAGTAAAAATGGGAGAGTGGGAAAGAGACATCTTGATTCCTAGAGTGAAGAAGGATGAATTTTGAAGCGAATGGAGACTGATTATGTTTGATCAGCATGTTCGTGCAGTATTTCCGCGATAAATGCTTATTCGAGGGTAGCGAAACAGTGATTTCTAAACCGCCATGCGGAGGAGTTGGAGTCCTCGGACACACACTTCTTACTATTGTCGCTATCTGAGTCGTCGATATTGCTATTTATGATAAAAGTCTTATCATTCTCGCACTTTCTCCTTCATTGATGTCCAATGGCACTAGTTCATGAACGCTTTGATTGGATATTTTGAGTACAGATAACGTTGATACAAACATGTGCAAATATAAGTTCTAACTGTCGGCTTCATAAGAACACGAATCTCTGTTATGGTATATTTATTCAAATACTTGACACTATCTACAAATACAGCATCGCTTTCATAGAATTAACTAGTTCGATTCTTTATTACGTGCTTGTTTGTTGTTCTTTCCTAACAATTCCTTCACATAATCGCTGATATGTATCATGACGTGTAGTTAGTCTTCTTCTTATATTATACATAGTATTGTTCCTGTACGTGCTGATGATTATGAAAGTGGTAAGTTCAAAAATTTGTTCTAAAGTTTACGTTTTCGTTTTTTTTGTGAGTTAGCTCATGTCCATGCGATATAATTAATAAAATAACTCTTTTTCAATTTTGGACTCAATTTTAATATCAAACTTAACCCTTTCGCTTGCTCAGTACGTGCACAACAGCGAAGGGGTTAGAAGTGTGCTATATACGACAATGAATAAACTTTTGAGAATTGTTCATAGACAGAAAGTAGCTCAAATTAAACACTTTTCGAGGTGTGGGATCGAGGACATCCTCCTCCCCCCTCTCACTATTTCTAGGATTAATGCGACCTGGATACCGTTTCTGAAATTCGTTCAGTGGTTGTTCAGTTACTATACATTTACTTGACGCTGCGAGGCGGAGAATGTGAAGACTGAGAGAGAAAGCATTCTTATATTGTACAGAGATCAGAAAAAAACCCAATGAAAGGAATATAAGTACGATTGGCCCTAGTGTAATCTCCTTTCTATGGCCTACCTTTCCTGACATCGAATATGTCGTTCTTTTGCTTCTGTAATCAAGCATGTGTGCGTATGTACCTACTTACAGCATAGAGACAGTGGCAGTGGCACAGGCGATGAAGGCAGTCGTCCTGTAAAACAGGGACGCCACGCGATAATGAAAATATACCTGTATGTATTATTCAACTGAAAATTCTGTAGATGCATCAGAACAGAATAGTAGATATTAGAAACCACTACCAAAAATTTCAAGCAAATCGGATGAAAATTTGCTGAATTATTGATTGAATTTGGAAAACATGATTTTGGAAAACATTTTCTGATTTCAAGAAAAACGAGTTTAACATCAAAAATGTATATGATGTAGCTACAGTATTGTCTTGATAAATGTGAAATAGATGTTCAGGATAAATGTGACAATTTTACTTCCTTTACTAGGTGGTTCTGCCTTGGAACCAGTCAAGTGATTAACCCTCTATGGGCTGAATTTTTGTTTTAAATGTAGACAGTTTGCACAGCCTTTGTTTTGGTATTTCTTTATTTTAGTCCTAGCAACCGTCATGTATATTGGTATTGGTAACATTGTAACGATTAATTTAGGCTCAAATTATTTCTACATTCAGCGTGTTAAAATTTTGGGCTGCCGCTTAATCTTTAGTCGTTATCCCATCCACTTGAGCCAAATATCCTTAATTTATGTGTATTCAGTTTTGCATAAAAATATAAAAATATATGTTGTGCATAATTGATTTATTTTAATGGAAACTCAAAAATTTGTAATGTCTCGGGCCTCTTGAAAGCTAAATTCACCACTGCACAAAGATAAAAATTCCAGCGGGACAACATAGAAACTAAAGATATGCTTTGTGTGGCTATGGCTGTGTCGTTTTCTTAGAATGTTAGGAAAAGTAAGCCATAGGAAGGAGATTAAATTAGGGCCAATCTCACCTGTATTCCTATACATATACATTTGAGCGCCACTATTATGTGTCTTTTCTTCTATCAGCTTTATTGGGTTATTGAATTGATCTAACAAAGAACATCACTTTAGCGTCATCTTCTGATTTTGCTGGAACTGGTTATGCGAGCAGAGCATTGAAAAATATTAGATATTTATTTTTTTTAGCTGCTGATATTCATGTTTAGGGAATGAAAACTACCCCTAAAATTAGGGTGCAAATACATTTTTCTAAATATCTTGAGTTTCTTTTACGTCATCTTATTGTTTATACAAAATCACGCATTTTGTACATTTACGATTTCTTCTACCTGCATTAATTTTCGAGATATTTACGAAAATGTATTTGCCATGCCAACTTTGGAGATGGTTCTCATTCCCTAAACATAAATACCAGCAGCTAAGACATACGTGTCTAATATTTTTCGATGCACTACTCGTATACCAAGTTTCATCAAAACCGAAAGGTAACACTAAAGTGTTGTTCCTTGTAAGGTACATTCATGTTTTAATTATTGTATTTTAAACTTACCTCTTTAAGCACGACAGTTGTAATATTTCACACACGCAGTATATAGTACTAAAGATTTAATCAGCTATCGCTTTATTAATTACAAAAAAGAATTCGAAACTTATTTATCTCTATTGAAAAGGCTAGCTCGTATTAGATGAAATGATGTATTCACTTTTTCATTGAATTGATTAAAAGAGAATATCTAAAATAAAATACATAGGAAATTTCATTTCCCAGTCGTAAACATCAATTCTCCATCTAGCCAAGTCTCTATTTCTACCAGTATATATTTACGTAGATAGAAACAGGGGAACAGTTAATAGACAATTTCTCTCAGCGTCGTGACGAAACTTTCGCAAAGTTGATAACGATTTAGTAATTACAGTGGCAAATTAAAATAAAACTAGCCATGTTTTCTAGTTAAATGATTTTAGAAGCATCACTGCGCAGGAATTTATAGTTCCTACTTGAAGTTTATATTCAGTCTCAGTAACGAACTTCGAGAATGCATCAGAAAGATGATAAACATCACAGCTCTTCCGTTTCCGCTCAAGTGGCATTCGATGCGTTTTATAAACAAATTTACGAGCGTCGATATAACGAACGATGAATTTCTCGTCCCAGGTTTCATCTAAGAGCTCCTACAGAATGTTATCTCATCTCGAAATAGACTGTAAGTCTCCTGAGGAGCTAGCTGTACGCTCGGAACAAATCCGATCTTCTTCCTCTTTAATCCCAATTCCAGACGAAACTTCGTCTAGTGTCCCACTCGAAACGTCGTTCATTTCTTCTATCTGCAAGACGAATTGGTTTCAGCTCTGGTATCGATATCGCAACGAAAGTTACTCCATCATCTTAATGTGCCAAGGGTCGCATACGATTATTCAATCATTATTATTGCATAAATCCCAACTTTCCTGTTTATGTAGTCATTTTAGATATTAGACTCTATTTCACCTTTTTTACTGTAGGATTAATGACATACGAACGTGTAAACGTCATTCGCGTATAACTCGTCAAGCACGTTCTTTTACTTTTCTTCTAATGCATTAGTAACGATGAATTTGTATCTTTCACTTATAAGGTGAGATCGCAGTTCGCAGTATTTATATTAATTGAAGTTTTTATATTTGATATAATAAATATTCGTAGATAGCTTACTGTAATCATAAAATAACGTAAAATATTTTGTATACCTGGTAATAGAAAAACATCTCCATGATGAATAAATTACCTTATAGAAATGCTTCTCACTCATTTACTTCAAAAGTGACGCTACGCAAAATATGTGATTACAAGAATGAAATAATTTGGTTCTACAATATGTTTTGACAAACGTAGATACTTTTTTGAGTTATGTCGTTTTTAAGCAAGTATGTAATAATAAGAAATAACCAATTACCTAGCTTTATAGTATCTATCTATAGTATTCACTTGTAAAATGGGGCCTATGATATGCGTATTCGAGTTTTTTAACGGTAGTGAACCTTGTAGATAATTATCTCTGGATGCTTTTTTGTTTTCAAATACATACAATGTTTGAAAAAACTGGTTGTGGCGTAGACATTTTGCAATGGCTACATGATGCATTGTATCTTTTTACAAGCACACAATTTAAAGAGTATTTCTATTCTATGCAGTTTCTTATTACTACATTGTACTGTTATTTATCAACATATACCTACATTTGAATAAAAAGTCACTTCTATCATTGTCTTGCTCGAACATTAAAATACACGCGAAATCTGTGAGTATGTAGTGTAATCTCTCATGTGACCTCTAATGGGTTTAGAATGTGAATGCAGGACCTTCTGTTGTCGCCTCAATTGAAATTCGTTTGTTCGCTCGAAGACGCGTCTGAAGGAACGAAGGCCTCACTGTGGCAATGATCAACGAGGTGTCGATCGTTGACCTATCTCGTTCATGAAACGCATGATTCAAGGACGATTACGGTCGATCATCACGGGTTGAACGACTCCAGGGCCATCGACCGTACACCTTTGATTCCTTGTTGCCTCATTCCAGCGAAACGAACGAATCCTATCGATATTTTCTCCCACCTATTTGCCTTAACAGTACCCAAGATCGATTAACAGTATCTCTAGTGATCCATAGGTCGTATGTTTTCGCTCGTTTCTTTCTGTCTTCGTTACGTGCCAGTAGGATTCGCTAAAGCTTCGTCTGCTTCTTGATGTGAACGGCGTTACATACTCGTCCCCTTTTGTCAGTGTTCCGCATCTTCAAATCGTCTCTCGTGTAAGAGAAGCCTGATGGTAGATCTATATACGTACTCTTAACTAAGGAAAAGATATTAAACAAAAAATGCATACGGTGATCTTGATTTGCTTTTGCTAGATTTATCTCTACCACATTCTGTATCATACTCAGAAACAAATGGAGCAGAAAAATCGACGACCTAAATGACTCTGGAGCCATTTCTCGTTAAATTACCAATAATGAAATTGAACGAGGCTTTCAGACCGTCAGAAATAGAAGTTTGATACAGTGTTTCGAAAGCTCATTTGCATATTCACTGTATTTGTAGCTATAAGGGAAAATGGCACAAGGCATACCTTCAGAGAGTTGCAATTTATATTTTAACTCAAATTTGCAAGAATTTGTATTTTTAACGAAAGAAGGTTGAATTAAAGGAATGTTTCTCGTCAAAATAAAAATGTTGTCATATGCAAGTGCGTAATACAGAATAAAAATAATTTCAAAGTCAGTTTCGAGAAAATAAAAATATATGACTCGTGTTGTTTTACCTTACAACTACAGACATCTTTGTTCAGATCATACTGGACTACCTACATGTACAGGTTATCTCCAAAATGCGGAACATTTTTGTAGGATAAGTTCTAGACACAAAGGCAATGAAAAAAGTTTCTTTAACCTTCAACTGGTGACGTGACGTCAAATTGACTCCACATAACCTTGCTTACAGTATTATAATTCCAAATTAATGTATTTTGCATTCGATGTCAAATTGACATGTGGTCGCCACTAGTGATATTACAAAATGACGTCACCAGTTGAAGGTTAAGGCTTAAAGCTTACTATCCCCTTTAAGGCTCTACTAGGCCCAGAGTTATTCCAACACTTTAAATGAGTGGTGTACGCTCTTAGATCACCGTATCGTCAAGGACCCAGTTGCTGATCAGTTTCGTATTTAAATACATTTATGAAATTTATTTTGATAAAAATTTGTTCGAAAAAATTAGTAAATAATTGTTACCTATTTTGATGTTTTTACATGAGACTTAATAATTGGAAGCGAGACATGATTTAAGTGGTCAGCTATTGCTCCCTTAATATGTTCTACTTTAAAAATTAAATTATGATTTAATTATCATTATTTTTGCACTTTTTTCAATATCAAATTGAAGATGACTCATAGATTTATGTGAACAACAAACAATTTTTTTGATTTGGTTAATCCTTTCGTGAACACGTTAGGAAAACCATGCTTGTTACTCTTAAACGATCAGGAACTGAGTCCTTGACTGTATGCAATATAAAATAGTACATAACTAAAAAACTAAACGTTTCCACATATATGTGTACATAAACATTTTTCATTGCTCCGTGTCTAGAATCTAACATCCAAAAATGTTCCCCATGTTTGGAAGCAGTCTGTACATGAGCTACATCGAAAAAATCAGTTCACATGTACCTACACCTCGATTATCTTATCAGTTCTATACAAAGAGACCGTGTGACTGGAATTCGCGAACTGGTGCGCTGTTTTCGTGTTATTTGTCCAGTCTAATCACTAATCGAATATTTTGATCTCGAGAAAACGTGATGCTTGCGCAAATCTGACGTAACAAATAGAGAGGGTCACTGTGCAGATCACGCGATCACAGTTAACGAAAGGAATACACAAGAGCCCACGTTCAAAGGGATCAATCAAACATGTAGGTAGACTTGGAACATTGCCAGCATGTACTATTACGTGGAGGATACGGAATTAGATTTGGAAAATAATGTTACCCGTTCCGACCGATCGTCCGGCAAAATACGCTAATACCCTTGTTTTAGTGATCGTGCTCGAAATCGCTGATGTATGTACCTATTCCTCTCTTTGCACAGTAATAGAAAATCTTTCAAAAATTCTAAAGATAAAGAAAAGCTTGAGTGTGGTTACATTCAGCAATTATTGATCCACATCGCGATTCCTTGTATAATAAATCACTTGAGTTACCGTGGCCATTAAAAAAACTAAAAAAAAACTACAGAAGCCACTAAAAAAAATTTTCTTTTTTAAACTACACCACATTTTAATAGCATTACACTAAATTTTTAGCTACATCCTTATTAAGATATGAAAAAATTACATCTTTTTCCATAAAACTGTTTTTTATTGGAACTTACAGTTCTAATAATTCTTTTTTTTGAACATATCATTGCATCTGTTAATTTTTATCACCGAAACATATTTTACCCTATTCAAACTACATTCCAAAATTGACACTGTTCCAAAAAACATCACTGTTATTTTTTTAACAGCAACTTTTGAAAATTGAATCGGATCTAGATGACCTAGTGTGACAACCAAGGGTTGAAACAAAGCCCGAAACATTTTCCAGTTGTGAACTAACATCGTAAGACTTAACTGGTTACAAGATCACATACATACAGGTCGAGGTGCATTGAACTTGTGAAATACATAGCCTCCATTGCCTACCTGCTTCGATGCGAATGTTGACCTCAAGTTTCTGATGTGCGAAGGTCACGCCAAAGTGAAGATCATCGAACCCGCTTCGTTCCACTCGTCTAAGTTCAGGAGGAAGAGGAATTCTTTAACAGTTTGAACGCCATAGTGAATCCTTGTAATCTTTCCCCACGTACAAACTTCAATTTTGTATGCAGCGTACGACCTTAGATGTTGAAAAATCTATAATTTCGGAAGACAAATCGTCTCGAATATATTTTCTTGAAAAGTAGGGTGGAAGACACCCTTGATCGTCGTGGTCATCGGTCATAATGGTCGCCATAGCGCACAACCTGTTGACGTAGACACAGTGACTCTTCTGGATATTATCAGCCTGATAGATTAATCGATTGAAGAAGATGACATACGAATGGGGTGTTTCACTTCTTTACCACTGTCGAAGGAAGGAACAATCTACTGGTGAAGTACCTACTAGGAAACAAAGGTGTTGAAAATTGCGTCAAAGTTTGTTTTTATCCCATTTCTTGGTCAATTTATTCGAGAACTTCACCGAGTATAGGGTCTTTCAATAATGTCGGAAGACTGCTTATACATTGTTAACCTTATAGTGGTGTCATACGTCAAATTGACTCCTAACACTAGTGGTGATGTACGTAAAATTAACTCCATATCACTAGAATAGTGGTGACTTGACGTCAAATTGACTCCATATAAGTACTGTAAGTGTTTGCGTCTTCTTTTTAATTAATTTCTATTCTACCAATTATTAATTTCTATTGAATTAAAATATAAAATTATCTAGAGAATAACAAATAATAGCGTCTTAATTTATGTAGAATATACCTCCATCTAAAGTTACGTCAAATTGACGTCACGTCACTACTAGCGATAAGGAGTCAATTTAACATCAAGTCACCGCTATTGATACAAAGCCAATTTAACGTCAAGTAATTACTAGTGATATTAAAACGGTGGTCACCACTTGAAGGTTAACTATCTATGACTTACTATCTGACTGTAACTGTGATTACGTCTACTACTACCTTGAAAATTAATATCTGGTTTCTTTATAAAGCGTTTTTACCCTTAAGAAAAAGAGAGGAACATAGCGGAATCTTTACTATAAACATCTTCAAATCCTTCTACACGCGGAAAAATAATGTTAAGCTGAAGTTATTGAAGCTTCTGATCACTAGATTTCAAAGCAGCAAAAATTAAATATAAGCTGGAGTTTAATACCAATATCCTCGAAAGGCATAAATATAGATGTATTAGGTTATTAATCAATAAGTTCACTTAAAATGAGTTGCTTACTGTTAACTCATTAGTGAGTCGTAAGTTCCTAGCGAAGAAACATTACGCGTCTTTTATTTTGATCTCTTAACAATTATGTTATTTTAAGAAGGATAGTATTTTTAGGCGGTGTTAATTTCTGAAATGTGGAAAAATAAATTTATCGTCTGAAATCAATCAGGCAGAATCCTAAACACTAATAAGTTTAGGATTAAAAGCTGTCAACTATTGGAGTTACATTTGTTATATTTATAAATTAAAATAGCGTATTAATTACATTTGTTTATCAAATTTCTCTAAATTTTTATTTTATCGAATTACATAATCAGTATAATGTCTCGGCGTCTGATACGTATAATATTTAAAACAATGTACTTTAATCAGCGTTTCCGTGTTCAAAGACTATCTAAATACAATCAGTAGTTCAGAGTGAAATATCATATTTTCACATCACCCGAGATACACAACCAGTCTCAACCATGTAACATTTCGCAACAACATTTCACAATCTGCTGGTACAGTTAACGATTTCACAGTTTCATCCCTGACGCATAAGTAAATTAGAACAAGCCCCTGTACCACGAGATTGTTATAATTCTCTCGAACGTCACAATCGATATACAAATATACAGAGATTAGATGCCCGTTGGTTCTAACAAAAGCGTTGTCGAATAGATTCGATAAGCGTTACTTCATTTATACATCGCCGTAAACTATATAGTTTCCAGTGAAAACACGATTATAGAGAGATAAAGAGAAAAGAACTTTCACTTGGTGCCTAGAGTTGTGCTTTGTTGACGTTTCTCACACTTCTCTTTAGATCGATTCCTTGCATCTTAGCAGGCTTGAAAAGGAAAGGAGAAATTTTTCTTTTTACAAATCTCAGTCACTCCGCATTTTCACCGCGGCTCCTAATCAGGGAGAACCTTAGATAGACTTGTAGCGAATCGCTTTACAGTAGATTGGTGCCACGATGATACTGTTAATTAGTTCCTACCGCCTATTGAAATCAATTAATGTTCCTTTATTGCTGGTTTTTCCTTTCTCCTCAAACTGCAAACGATTAAGTAGTAACACCATAAAATGCTGTGCTAAACTAGCACTGAATGCTCGTAGAAAATGCCCAGCTTCAAGTTAAATAATACGTTGGTAGAAGCAAAAATTTTATGATACGAGAATGAATCATATTTTTGAAATGGGGAATATTACGAAATCCAGAAAATTTGCGAAGTTTAGAAAACTTCTGATATTTATTCAGTCTCAACGACGAACCTGTCGATTCATCATGGTTTAAGTTAATTTGCAACAAGCTTGTTCCAGGACTCAAATACCCAAGCGTCACATGCATTAGGCCCAAGCAGCACAATTTACTTGAAGTCTCGTAATTTAAATTTATTTTTTCGGATAATAACCAACACTTATAAGAATACATTTCTATTTCTAGCACCACAAAGTATTTAGACATACTCCAATCCTAAAAAAGACACACCAATAGCCTAAGTGTTAACTGCCACCCACCACCACAGAATTAGCCAATAGTAAACTCGACCTTCATCACGCCACATCACAAAAAACGTTATTAGGAAAAAGGGACTTTATTTCTTTTAACTGGAATTGAATAATTAATTTTATTCGGATCCGAATTTCGCATCATCTCAATCGTGTAAACAGTATTGTTTTTCATTTTTAATATGTTTTTTAATAACTTGAAAACAGTTGTTACATATACCATTCACTTCTATAAAACAAGAACGAGACAAAAATAACAATGAAATATTAAATCTTTGACCAAAAACTTAACATTTGTTATGATATGACTTCGGAAATATGTTAAACAGTATTTAGCAATTATGCATAAGTTTATTACTGTGTGATAGTAGATATAACTATGCACGATAAAATAAAAAATGTTACGATAAGTGGAATTAACCAATTTAGTTAGCAAAATTATCTTATTTACCTTTCCCTGGAATCGTCATTCCACATACATAGTGGTCCATTCTCTTAAAATGCACAGAGGGGAACAACAACAATGCTGCCCTAATATTTTCTTATAAATTATATGGAATTTCTTAGCTATTTTTGATCATCCCAAAATTCTGCAGGGATAAAGTTCGAAAAATTAAGATAATTAAAACCTAGTTCTAAGCTCTGTTCATCAAAATGCAAGATTTGGGACACAGTATTATCTCTCAACTCGCATGTTATCTAACATACACACATAGAACAGTCTTGCACAATCTTGTTTAAGTTTGAAAGGGTTCGCTTCTCGTCGTGGTATTTTTTAAATTTCATTCAATGATACAATGCTGTGTCTTAAGGTAAATCAAGTCGTATGCCTTTAGAGATCGTACCTATCTCCATCACTTTCTTTTTGCCACGGCGAATAAGAGTAAGTGAGAGGATCTATTCTAATCTATTTATGGATTAATGCTGTTGATTAAAGAAGACGAATAGACGACCTATCTCCAAAGAAGATCACGGCTAGCCACGAGATATGATCTTTGGAGACAAAACAATACGTATCAGCAGTTTCTGCAAATAGAAAGGATTGCTAAAAAACATACCTGTTTGTGACTGTAAGCAAGACGATATAAATCACATCTACAAGAATTTGCATTTTTAGCAAAAGGAAATTGGATTTAAGGAACTTTCCTCTTAAAAACAGAAATATAAAATACAGGATCGAGGTTCAAAACTTTGAACATGAACGTCTCGAAAATAAAAACATGTCACTCGCTGTGCGTACCGTTTCGTCTTATGACCGCAAATGCTTTCTCTTCCAAGAGTTCTGAAAAAGGCTCCTATCGCTAGAAAATCATCAAGATTGCCGATCATGGAATAAATCCAGCATGCATTGTGAAAGTCCTACCTTAACCATTATAGATTTCAATTAACTTGTTTTACGTAGCACACGGTCGTATATACGATAGCATCATTCGAGCCATCTAAGGATATGTAGGTATATCTCGTGCAGATATTTCGCAGCAGCTTTATCTGAATTATCTCGAATCTCGATCGATCCCGTCGGTCTAACCAAAGCAATAGCTAATGCGCGTATAACGCGTGCCACGGAGATTGCGATAAGGGCTGCTCGCAAGGAGGTGAACTAGACAAATAGATTTGGCTTCGGGCTCGGCATCGTTCGTCAAGGTCGTGCACACGAATGACGTCAGAGATCGTTGACTCGTAGGGGCTCGACCTCGGAGCTTCGTCTTCCTCTTCCTCCTCTCCCTCTTCTCTTTTCTTCTATGCTTATCTTTGTCTCCTCTTCCACCCCTCCCGCCACCGCTTCGTCCACTTCCAGAACTTGCTCGTCGCACCGAGCCAAAAGCAAACTTCGCCACACGTTCTAGGATCGTGTTTTAGAAGAATATTTGACTCCCTGGGATAATGAGTTACTAATGAGTTAGAACTTGGGCGTTGGAGAGTTTGTTGGTAACGAGAAACGTTGTCCTAGAAATATAGGGCAGAGTGACGGACTTTCGAAAGTTTATGAAAAATACGTAGTCTATAAACTTGGATCTTTTTTATTTGAATTTCATTTTTCCTTTGCTTTAAGACAGAAGTATTATTAATATTTTACTTCAGTATCTTATTTATTGAGCTTCTGTGTAACATCTCATCGAAAATTGGTATAGGAGTGTGCAGTATACATCCAGCTTTTATGAAAGAAATTATTTTACAATTCAAATTATTCTACATTTTCACGTTTTAAACCTACCATTATGAATTGTAAACACCGAGTTGAATAATAATCAGCGAAATTGCACTTGAAAAATATTTCTCTCATGAATATCAAAAGAATTCATTTGATCGTCGAACCAGCAATGTGGGGTAGTTTACAAATCGCATCAGAGTGAGCATCGCCTCGGCAAAGGTTAAATCCTTTTGCATGTTTTTCAAGGCTATTACGTAAGGGAGATATAAGTTCAATTCGACCCTGGCTCTTTCCCCCTCTCTCTTTCTCTGTCTTTCCTCTCTCTTTGCTGTCTCTAACACGTGCTTCGTACTTGTAGTACTTCGCCGTGCTCGTCTGCCCGCCTTCAAGGCCAGGATCAATTTAGTCGTAGGGAACCTTCGACGTTCTTCTTAAAAAAGAAGTTTCCACTGTTAGGCGGATCGCTTTCTGTTTTTTCCCCTCGTTAAACCACGCGACGAAAACTAGGAGGCAAATATATCCAAGGACAAAGAAACCATTTGTTCAGAATGGCTTTTGCTGTAGCGCGGGATTTTGACAATTGGGACGTTTATGTTCCTCGAACGTCTACTGGATCTTACTCAGTAAGAGTTTCATTTTGAACGATAATCAAGACCTCTTGACATCGAGATTGGTATCTCATGAGAATTTGCTAAGCGAATAACGAATTTAGTCTTCAGTTTTATCGTATTTCAGCAACACGATAGCGCACAAACCCCTAGCTTTCTTCTTTTTTAACGTTGCATCGACATTTAGGTCTTTAGCAACAATTTTGTTTATATTTTAGCAAATAGATTTGATTCTGTTAAATATTTAATTGTATTCTTTATATATCCTGTGAGGTTACAGCAGTATCCGAGTTGATTCTATCTTTCTGCCTTTGGATTTCAAGTTTTCTGCATTTAAGTAGGGGATGGTGGTTCGTTATGAATCCTTTTTTATTAATTTCTAAAGTTCCTAATAACAGCAATCCTTGTCATACGTTCGAGTTTGTTTTTAATAAAGCTGTTTGCTGTTTCGAAAGCAATTTTTTGCTATTCTGGTAAATTAACAAGTAAATGAGTCTCTTTATTCAGCATTTTGAGTACCATATCATCCATACATGTATGGGTAGCAGTTTTTACAGAATTATGAAAATCAGTACATGTATGTGTGATATAGGCATTAATAAAAAATGTAACGAAAGCTACTATACAGAAAACAGAGAGGTGCACAAAATAAGTATAAAAATAAATTAAAAATAATTTTGTTCAAAAATAAAATCATAAAATATTATGTTTTTGAGAACAGAGTATTTGAAAGGTATGCGGACTAAAAATAAGGGTGAACAAGAAACAAGTAGTCTTTAGATTTTCTTTTTTCTTAATTCCTTCTTGTTTGCTCTTCCTTTCCATTCTCTCATGTCTATAACAAATAATATAGAGTCTAATATTTTACGAATAATGATGTTTGTGTATTAGTATTATGCCAAGCGACATCATATCGAAGAAATAACAAATTAGTGACGCTCATCCTATTAGCACGTGGTAAGCTTAATCATACAAAGCTGTTAAAGTAATAAATACACATAATTTTATATAGACATTCTATACAGAAGAACTTAATACATCGTTTTACAATTAGGTAATTAGTGCCCCGTTAGATTGATGTGATTTGGACTAACAATATACAACTACCGAACCCCTGAGGCCTACCTTCAAGGGTCTACTCTCAAGGAAAACCTGAACTCGAGCTAGCCTTTACCAATGAGAGAGACTGAAACTAAACCATGAGAGAGACAAAAAGTGAGAGCTAGAGAAGCAGCATTTCTTTGTGACTGTGGATTACATTACTCCCTCAAAATAATCCGATTAAGGTCGTGCTTGAACTGTTTCTTATCGGCAAGACCTTGCCAATATATTGAAAATCTTCTTACTGACATAAAATAGAAGTTATAAACATTATACTTGTAACTGGCTAAACGCCTAAGGTATTGTGTTTCGAACACCAGGGGTCCGAGGAACGAATGTAAATAACCTCAACGAACCCTCGCCTGAGTTGGGTCGATCCCAAAAATTGATAGAGATCGTTCCCGTCAATCTAACGAGTCCACTCCGTGTCAACCTAACGGACCACCACTGCACGTGGTTGAGAACCGTAACCAAGCGTTAGAATTTAGGCTCTGCTAAAATGGCCGTTCGTAGATTTATTTAGGCTAAAACAGCCAGATGTTAAGGATAGCATCGCTGCTCGGACTTTCTCTTTTAACATAAGGATATTTGGAATACATCTGTCCTTCAGAGCCAGTCTGCAACAATAAGAAAAACTGGTCTTTGGAAAACGGGAGAAACGCAGACACACTTTCCCGAGCGTCTTTTAATCCAGAACGAAAAAGAAACAAAAGGGTCACTCTTTTCATTGAAGGTTTATGTGTGGACTTAAATAGTTGGTCAGACCCTGCAACACGCACGTCGTGTGTTCACCCAACAAATGAAGTATCAATTATGAAGAAGAAGACGTGTGTTATTAATTTAGTAAACGCTCAATTACGACGCTGTGCTGTATTTCCAAATTAATCATAGCTGTTAACTGAAGCCCTTTGAAGGATTAAGTCTGTAGTTGTAAAACAAAACGACCAATGTCACATTTTCAAGAAATTCGAGTTAAGCCCTTAATTTACGTTTAGTATGTAGAATTTATATTTTCAGAAAGAAAGGAAGGCATTAAAAAAATGTTTTCACTTAAAAATAAAAATTCAAAGAGACAGTTCATAAGACTATTAAAACTGAAAACGTTAAACGTTGATACTTCGGAAACAAAAGCTTGTGACTTAGGTCGTTTTACCTTACAATCGCAGAAATATGTATCTACCTACTGTGATAAAATTTATACATATAATGTTTTTACACATCATACATGCGTCAGACCATAGAACTTTAAAAATTGAAATAGTATGAAAGTATGAACTCTAAAATAATTACGGTTGGTAGTATTTCACAAAAAAAATTGTTTACTAGTTAAGTTGTTCATAATCCCTTTTCTTTTTAAGAGGTTGGCAGGACTGCGGGAAAACACGAAGATAACTGTCCAAAACACTCGTTTATAGCGAGTTGGTGTTTTAAAGTTGTATATACAATTAATGCTCAACGCGTAGCCCTTTTAGTGTAGATAATTTAAACTAGTTTCCACGGGACATATTCTGACGTGGTGTCGCATTTGAAGGTCTTGTGTGCACAGGTGAAGGTGGTTAAGTTCAGCTACATGTGGACGATAAATAACTTCAGCTTTTGCCGGGAGGAAATGGGAGAAGTACTCAAGTCGTCCACCTTCTCAGCAGGGGCCAACGATAAATTAAAATGGTAAGATCCGGAAGCTGCAGACATCTTTGTTTATCGATGAGATAGAATTGTGCGATGAAAAGTCGAAACGCAGACGATCGAGTCCATAGAATTTTTCGCCTTTGAATTCCATCGTAGAGAAAAAATAATCCAGAAAAAAAAATTGTTTAAGATTCTTTGCATTGCATACCAACTGTATCAAATGTCACTTTTGTTTTAATATTGTTTCCTCTGGATCTTTTTTTTTTGTTGAGTTTGCACAAATCCTTGTCACTGCAAAGTAAATATATCTGGAATCATTTCAACGATTGCATTCCTTTCTATTTTGCTTTATTCCATTTTCATTCTTAATTATTAATTTCATGCCATAGATATAAATTCATACAAATGTCTTCTTTTTATTATTATTATTATTGTTATTGTTATTATTCTTATTAGTACTTTAACACACTATCTGTTGTACTACAACATTAATACGTTAAATTCTATGCACAATTGTTTGCTAATATATTATAATATTATTTTTCGTTAATCATGTAATATTACGTTCTGCTGTGTACCTGTATAAATAATTTTTTAGTAGCATGTATCATCGAAGTGGTAAAATACTTACATTTATCGCATAATCTTATATTGAATATCACTTTTTTTCTTGCAATTCGAAATATGTAGTACATGCTATGCGGGACCTGAAAGTAGTCTCGCGGAACTGAATAATGTGCTAGAACCGAAAATGTGTGCAAGATAAGGTGTGGCCCTTTCCACTCTAACTAAATATGTAGGCTCGTATTTTTTCTGCGAGACTTCTTTCCAACCACGCACAGTACTGCGTGTTAATACGACAAATATAGCCACATAGGACTGCGTTTGACTGAGTGTATAACAAACCAAAAAGCACATAGCAAGGTAAATGTCTCAATAGCCGATTATGTTTCGATACCTAGACGCTAACGCTAATTTTATTTATTTTAAGCTTAAATTCTACTGTGTCTAATAAAAAGTAGTATCATAAAATAGCATATCCATCTACTGGGACGCGATTCAAATATCGAGCATGCATTTCTAGGTTGTCCACTTACTGGAACATTTAATTTCTTAAGTGTCCAAGTATTGAGACATTTACCTTACTACATATTCGCGCTTATTCTCATATTATGTACCATTTGTTCACTTTTCATCGCGTAGTACCACGTTAAGCTGGATCTACAGCGAACATTGTTTGCAAATAATACTTCCAAATAGTTCGCAAACTTTTTATCACTCGTACTCGATTTTTCTGCGAACACCAAGAACAGTATGGGAACAGACGATTTCTAGGAAACTTGATTTCTATACTGTTCGCGAACAATTTATGCTTTCCGCTCACGTAGTACTACGTCTCTTATCAAAAGAATCCTAGAACAGCTTTATCAGTTTCATGATTCCATCGACACTTGTCATAGTGATTAATCTAACAGTCGTTAATTTAATATTTCTCAATGGAAAGGGACGTATTTCAAATGAATAATTATTGCTTCTTATTAAAAACGTCTACATATAGTGTGTTAAAACATCGTTAAGATAAACGTTTACCATGAATGGTACCGAAAGTTCAATTGCCGATATACATTTGATAAGAATCGGAAAGAGAAGATGTTAAAGCACCATGTATGTAAATCTGGAAGTTCGGGTGTCGCAATCGAGTGAATCTTACATCAGCGGTAATTGATTTTAGGTGCCTAAGAGTGAATCCTAAGGGTCTGGACGAGGAGAGCAAAGACTACCTGTCTCTGTATCTCCTTCTCGTTTCATGCAACAAATCCGAAGTCAGAGCAAAGTTCAAATTTTCTATTCTTAATGCCAAAAGAGAAGAAACCAAAGCAATGGGTAAGTCGACAATTAACGCGTGCGTGTCGCGAGTGAGCTCGATCATTCGACGTGAAACGGATGCAATGCAGGGTATTTTAAAAGATTTTCCTTTCAACTGTCGCGACACACGACCGCTCTATGCATATTCCCTCCGAAAGATGATGAACATTCAACTCCATCGCGCGTGTATCAACATTTTTTTCGACGGTCCTGAAAACAGTATCAACGAGACTCTTTATAACCGTTCGAGAATTCCAGAAATTGATTTTGAAAAACGAAGAAAAGACCTTGTGCGATCAGTTTTTTGCCGTAGAATTTTGCGAGCCAGTTCGAAAGGTTCACCTTGGAATACAAAAATGAAGTTGTTTCTGTTGATTTTACTTGCACCGATCGGTGACGCTATTAAATTCATATCGTTCATAATTTTATGCTTTCAGAGAGCCAACGTGCTTATAGGTTCGTCCAAGGTAAAGATTGGGGCTTCAAGAAGTTCATTAGGAGAGATTTTCTTTTAGACGAGGCTAATGGACTCCTGCCCGACGACAAACTCACGATATTCTGTGAGGTATATACCTTTGTATGTTAATTATTTGATATTCATCCTTACACTAATTCCTTTCAAGGAAAATGTTACTACAGCGTGACGATGATCATTGCAGGTCAGCGTAGTGGCGGACAGCGTGAACATTTCTGGGCAAAGTAACACGATACAATTCAAAGTACCCGAGTGTCGGTTACCCGATGATCTCGGATTGCTCTTTGAAAACCAAAAATTTAGCGACGTCACGCTGACAGTCTGTGGGAGGGAATTTCAGGCGCACAAAGCCATACTCGCAGGTGAGTTTCAATGTTTCAATTCAGTTTGAACAAGGTTCTATTGTTCAGAATGAAAAAGGCTAAAAAACAATATCATCTGTTGATTGAATATGTTACGTAATGAGTAATCAATAACAGTGTGTTGTGTAGAAACCTGCTATAGTTGAAGCTGTAAAGTGTTTCTTTCAACTATACTTTTCAAGTTTCGACACCTATTTTAATATTGTCAACTTAAAAAAAAAAAAGTAAGAGAAAAATTCAAGTTTTCAGGTTTTTAAAATACAGTATACTGTTACGATATTAGAATTCGCAAAGAAAACCCTTATCTTGTTCTTTTTTTATTTTGATGTATCAGAATAGTAGGGTACATATTATTTATGTTATAATACTAAATATAGACATTTAATAACTCTGAAAATGTGAATTAGAGATGTGGAATGAAAAGAAAATGTAATGAGTAAAGAAAATGGACAGACGCATAAAATAAATTTATTCTTTTTTCTCGTGATAAATTATTTATTAGATATTAGATGTAGTTGTAAAATATAGGTGTATCATTTCTTTAACTAATTTATGATGGTTATAAATTATATATCATCATATATTAAATGCTTTGGCGTATTTCATACAAGTTTTTTTAAATAATCAAGACTTGTACGTTCCAATTCTTCCTGTAACCTGTTTTTAAGTTCTTTCTTGGTGCTTATAGGTGTAGTTCTTATTTTACAATTCAATTCGTTCCGCAAATGTTCTATTAGCTTGAGGTCTGGGGGCTATGAAAATGAATGCTACACTTTCAGATAGTTATATAGCAAAAATTAAACAATTCGTACCTTATGCTTTGGGTTGTTATCTTGATAAAATTTGAAACTGCTATGAACGCCCACTTTAGTAGCGCTCTGTATCAAGTTGTTTTTTAAACTGCGCAGGTGCTTGTCTTTATTCATAATACCATCAATAAAAAATATCTGCTCACTATATTACTGGATCTACAATTCCAAACAAAATTCTCACAAGAGATTTATATCAGTAGACATTTGTAATCCTTAAAACATTGTTTTTTACGACATCTCCAAATATTTTTGTCACACGATAAGAGTTAATAACATACTTTTTCAATTAATATTAACTACAATGTAGTGTTTATAAAGTAGCTAAAGAAAATGTACGTGCTTTATAACTATAATAAATAACTTATCATACGAAGATAAATCCAAATATACCCTAGTGTTCGAATATTTTCGTTACTCATTATATATTTAAGTGATATGCTGTCAATGCAGATGTCTTCTTCCATTAGCGACCGTGATACAAAGAGACAAGGGATAACTATCACGCTAAATGTCCACGCACATAATACAAATTAAAACAAAGCGATTACAGTAATAAAGCCTTCATTGTGTGTTTTTCGTACTGAATTTATTTCTACTCTCAATGCATATACGATGCTATTCAGTATTATACATTCATTTTATTATGAATGGTATTAATTGTATAAAATATTTTTAGTGGACGACAGGACGCAAACCCTTGACCTCAAGCGCATCAACCACTTGTTCCCTATGCTATATTTAGTTCATTAACACATTGGCAGCCGATAACGTAGTTCTATGTCACTTTAAAATCCATAGCTAATTGTCGACAAACTGGTTATAGACTTTATGCTGATGTAGACTTTATGCTGATGTAGACCTAACGTTCCCAATAACCAGCTGTAATAGTCAATTTGCTGACATTCAACTATAAACTTTAAACTGACGTAGAACTATATTCCCGCCAATCAGCTGTGGAACTTTGAAGATTGCACGCTGCATCCATATAATATGCTTCTAGCGTCAGAATCATCAATTGCCAATGTGTTAAGAGACTTCCATATTTAAAGAATAGCGTAGCGAGATCAGTATTTGATTTAGCATAGTACATAATGAAAAGATGTCCAATGGAATGGCATAAGGGCAAGAGAGATACATGTACATTGAGAGTCAAAAGTGAGTGTGTATACACAGTGAAAGCACAGAATTTATTCAACAAATCTTACACATATGTATGTGCCTCCATTTATGGTTGTGGGAGGTCATAAATATCGTCAACTCTCCATAAAGCTACCTAGACCTTAGGTAAAATGTTATGCAGATTGTGTATGAATTTTGTTCTTATAAAGTGTATACTTACTTTTAACTCTCACTACATGTGTACTTCACTGACTTCACAGACTTCACAGACTTTACATGGGCCTATCTATGTCATACTATCTATGAATTAGTAATAAATCCCTTATCTCGGAAGTATACACGTTCTAATCGTATTCCATGGGAAGTCTCCTGGAAGGCATTGTACCTAATGTTACGTATAACCATTAGGTGCAATGTCTGTAATAGTTATAGTAACTACTATATGCTATAATAGCACGTACTATATTAATCCTATAATATAGTACTACGCTCGACTATGAAAACAAAAGAATTCGCTAATGTAATCAATTAGAGAGAAGGTGGGCCATAGAGATAAGAGGGTACACTAACTATACTGAACGAAAAACAGCAACATTGCGAGAGTCCGATTTTACACTTGATAGAAAGAGTACGCAGCATTGTGTGTCTACTGTTTTCCACCATTTCCACAATTATTAAAATTTTTTAAAAATTGTATTAAAAATTGTATTAAAAATGTATAAAAAAATTTCCAAACTTTATCTATTTTTCTTGATCTGTTAAGGTGGTGTCACCCCTTAAGTAGATGTGCCTTCAATCAGTTTAGATAATTCGTTACGCACAATTTCCTTACAATACATACAGATTGTCGTAATGTTTTGCCAAGAGGTTGTGCATTATAAATAAACGCTTCGAAAAAATACATAAGGTACTAACATTATGGCCCACCTCTCTTACATTGGTTATATCAGAACATGTTCTTTTATTCTGATACTCGAACTCATGTGTGTACGTATTAAAAATTTGTGACTAATTGATAGACAAAACAACAAAGACAGATATTTGCTACGCGTAGTCTACTTTCTGGTTCTTGCATCGTTTTTCCAACTTAATAACAGTAGCAACAACGTCTTTACGCTGTCATTCTGTAAAAATACATCAAAATATGGTAGGGACAAGATGAGTGTTTTCTTTGTAAAACTAAAATAGAATGTTTTCTCGAATTCTTCACTCTCAACACGATTATTCTTGTTATATTTCTTATGTATAACTTGATTTCTAAGATGAACTAATTGTTTTATTTTTGTCCTTTAGCACGAAGTCCGGTATTCTCAGCTATGTTTGAGCACGAGATGGAGGAGAGGAAACAGAATCGCGTGGACATCACTGACGTAGACCACGAAGTGTTGCGGGAAATGTTACGGTTCATCTACACGGGAAAAGCAGCGAACCTAGAGAAAATGGCAGACGACCTGCTAGCTGCGGCAGATAAGTACGCATTAGAGAGGCTGAAGGTAATGTGTGAGGAAGCACTCTGTACAAGTTTAGCCATCGAAAATGCAGCCGAAATCCTCATTCTTGCCGATCTTCATAGCGCTGATCAGCTCAAGGCACAAGCTATAGACTTCATCAATACGTAAGTTTCTGTTTTTAGAAGCAGGGAGGAACAAAATACGTTCATGGATTTCTTGAAGTTGTTCATACTAGAGCATGCTTTTCTTAAAATATATTGCAAATTATTGATCTTTGATGTGAGAAGTATGACGACCAAAAAGTTTTTGAGAAACTATTCTGTGGAAATCATTTTAGGGAACAAAAATTTTTTTTTTAATACAGAATATAAAGATTCATATCGTACATGTATTTCTAAAATGACACAACTCAAAAACGTAGAAAGTACAGGTAAAGAACTACTTATGATGTTAAACAAAAACTATATACTAAACAAATAATATTGAGAAAAAGAATATAACTATCTAACGAAAACGATCTTATTCAATTAATTCACTTGAAGAATAGTTCAGGTGAAGTTCAGAAGAATACTTTTTATTTGCAACACATTGTTTTATGAACATTATTCATATAATTTGTAATTGATATTCATGTGAAGAACTCTTTGAATAAACTGTACAATTTCAACATCTAATTAGCGAAATTTTTTTTTAATAAATAGAATATATCGAAAGTGGTGTTTTTCGAGCTGGGTCAGTTTTTAAATACATATGTCTGCAATATGTTTATATGAACTTCCTTTATTCTTTTCGTGTACTAAATCCATCCGTAAAGTAATTCTCACATATTACACACAAAAAAATGTTAAGCTGAAGTTATTGAAGTCTCTTGTAAAATTTACAAATGTACTGTAACATGCTTGAGTTGCTCTTACTGTAGTCAAGCTACCTTTGTTAATTTTACAAAAATCTGTAACAGATCCTACAAAAGTCCAACCTACTTAAATTTACTTAGGAGACTTCTGTAAGATCCGTATGACCATTTTTTTTCTATACGGGACAACTTGCATACGTATTCCAGTAGTAAATTACATGTGAACGAATTTCGAATGTGAATAATCGGTAGAAAAAAAAAGCAGCAACAACCTTGAATTGTTGTATTTTCGTTTCCAGACACGCGACGGACGTCATGGACACAGCAGGTTTTAAATCGATGGTGAGCTCCCATCCACATCTAATAGCGGAGGCATTTCGAGCATTGGCCACCCAACAAATTCCACCAATCGGACCGCCCAGGAAACGAGTGAAACAGAGCTGAAAACAGTCACCGCTAACACCGGGCACGACCTCCACATCGCCCCCGCCTATTTTACATCCTTCATGACTTTTTTTTGTGTACGGTGATCGCCGACAGAGAAAAAAGTAGTGTGTTCGAAATAAATGTTTCCTAGTGTGCCATCCTCTGGCCCACTCAAAAGGAACTGCAGTGCGAAAAAAAAAGTGGAACTGTCCCTCGTGATTTCGAGCTGCCGGTTAGAGGTTGCTATTCGGAGTGACGATAGTTGGGGTTCGGCCAATTCGAAGCGAGATAAATTCGCAGTGATAACAGATTCGCTGGACTCTATAAAGCAGTAAATCGTCGTTGAAATGAACTGAATATCTGTCAGCAGTAAACAAAACCAAGGGAAGAACAAACGTATGTACTTGCAAGATTTAACGCGACGGAATGTAAGCCTGAGAGAAACGAGTATTCGACATACAATACAGGACACGACGATAGTACTCTTTTTGTCTTTTTTTTTTTTTGCAATTGTGCGTTTAACATTTTCACGCGTGAGAATGAAGAATTTGTGTTTTTCGTCCCTCGAACTCTACCATTCGGATGTCAGCGATTTGTCAATGCGCATCGTTTAGGGTCTCACATGGATTTGCTTTTTGTTTCTACAATGAGGACAAAACGAGAACGCGATTGCCATCCGTGATCGAAGGGATCCAAAAGCAGCCAGAGGACCAAGGCGAGATTGAAACTCGCTGAAATTACATTAAACTATACTACACTACACCCTCTCGTATACACATACACAAACACATACACACATATACATCAAGAACACACGTACACGGCAACATAATGCACGAAGGAAGTTGTGATAGACATCGGCCAGGCGATATTAAAACATTTTGTTCCTTTGTCAAAGAAAAAAGAAAGAAATGGATCAAACGATATCCCACACGTTTGTTCGTCGCGTAATGAGCAAAGACAAACAAAACGATTAGATACTATGTTTATTATCGATAGTGATTTTTAGTTATAAAAAAGAAAATGAAGGAAACACAAAACGTGAAACTCTTCCAGGAGAAACGATCCTAGTTAGTGTTTTTTATGATCTCTTTCTCTCAACATGTACGATTACTACTATGATTACTATTAATGCTACGCAATCTGTGCCCCTCTTCTCTTAATTGAACTCATATTTTTGTATATTTTTTGTCTGCAGAGATTTTCCCCTATTCCTCTAAATGCGGCCTTTTCTTCCTTTCCCCCTTTGTCACTAGGCACAGTTTGTTTTGTTTTTTCGAGTATTGCATAGTAGATGAAGTGATAGATTCGAATTATTATTATTATTATATTATTATTATTAATATTATTATTATATTATTATTATATTATTATTATTATATTATTGTATTAAATTTAAGGTTGTCCATAATTTATCGAACTTTATGTTGATTATTATTGAAATATCTATCGTACTTGTACGCAGGATCCGTGTATTAATTAGTAATGTTAATCAAGAATCGCATTAAACGCATAAAATGAAAGAGGACACCTCGGTGACATTATTATTAGAAATAAACCTTGAAATAAAACGGCGCAGAATGCGGAAAATGAGACGAAAGAGGAACGAAAAAGGAAAATTCTATAAATAAAAAAAAAATGTTAGTCAATTATCGATATAGTGCGAAATAATTAATCGTTTTTTATGTAATTGATTGTCCAATCGTGAGATCAATGTGGTCAATGATTTTAAAATTATGGGCAACCAGAAAGAAAGGAAACGCAAAACAACAATAATCATTTAGCATACCGTACTGGCTTCCTGATCCTCTGACCTAGCTTTACCGAATGTGTTTTTAAAATAACGAATGAAAATACCCTACCATTGCAGAAGAGAGTAACGATAATCGACGATTTAATGCCATACATGTTCTGTGATAAGACCACTGTAATTACCACAATTGTAATCTCACATACACACATTACACACACGTACGTACATACGCCTTTCTAGAACTTCTGACGATCCTGGCAGCCAGTGAAAATTTATCTTTTAAGAAACGGTCGCTACACCCGGACAGTCCCAAAACTAGCGTCCCTTTCGATTTTAAGATTTTTACTGTACATATCTACTGTATTTTATAAGAACTGAACCGAATGGAACCATACTTTTACGATGAAGGGTACAATAACCAACTATATAATTTATTCTATTTTACAGACTGTGCTAAACTCATGTTCCTTGAAACACTAGCAATGCTTTAAGTAAATGTATAACATAATAACGACAAATTAATACGATTAGGAACAAGCGTACGACGGGAGCGTCTCTTTGATCTCGACACATACACGCATTTATCTGTTAGCCCGACATCAAATGCGTTTCTGTCGAGATCAAGTAACAGAGAAAAATCCTATGGGAAACATAGTTAGGAAACGTTTTTCCACCGTTTTTTACAAATAATGTTTATTTCAGTCCGTAGTTCGTTAGGGCTTAAAAACAAACGAAACAACAAAGTAAGGATACAAAAAATGGAAAATGTAAAAAAAATATGAATGTAAGCGGTTTAAGGAACAGATTTTGGCCGTGCTCGCTCAGATTTTAAAATTTAAAACGAGGTAAAAAAACGTCTACGTCCATTCTACCCATTCTATCTTTGGGACTGTGCGGCAAATATCTCATGAAACTCGTAATGTTGAATGTCTTTTTCCTAAAGAAAAAAAAAAACGAAACTAATATTAGTCCGTATGACAGTTGGAAAAAAAAATATTAGATGATGCAATTCTTTGAACCAATTTGCATGAGCGTATGACTGGATAATTTGATAAACTAAGTACAAGTAAGACAAGTGTTACCTCATCATGAAAATCAGCATGTTCGTGTTGCTCTAGCTACTACTGCGCTGCTGTCTGATACTACACACTTCCGTTGTATATTGCATTTAAAAAAGAAACTTGAGGAAAGCTTTTTTGTAATAAAATAGTTCAGCAGTGGTAGCTTTTCAAAGTACATGACTGCTGTTCATCGAACCCAGCTCATACAAACGTTCATTTTTCCATTTACTTTAAGTCATTGCACCACATCAAATAAATGACATTTTCATTATATAATCATGAGAATTTTACGTGATTTTCATTATCCCTGTCTCATACTAATGAACAAAGTGGTTTTCTTCTGTTTTCAGTACTCGAAACATTGCAAAATATAAGTGAAAATGAAATTTAGGAAAAAAAGATATAGATTTTGTTACAAAAAAAAAGCTCCAATTCTTATACCAATATAATTAATCTCACGGATTTTTCAATATCAAATTAATTTATTTCTCATTTACAAATATCTACCTAGGTACCTATACATAATTTCCAATATTTTAAATATGATGGGAGACAGGAAAGCCTTGATTAGTTTGATGGGTCACTCGCTCAGATGGTTTTGGAGTATCTGGATATACTGGTGGTGCTTCGAGCATAGATACCTAAAAATGTATACATAATACATTATAGCAACGCATTCCATGGTAAAGTCTGATATTTATCTATCACTAGCTGATAATAAATAAAAGATAATAGAAACAGAACTGATTAGATTTTGAGCATTCAGTAATTTGTACTTTTCTTTTGTCTTGCCATTTCTGAAGTGCTTGTTGAATATAAATGACTTACTCTGTTAAAGGGTGATCCATAAAGAGGAGGAGCACTGCAAGCTTCACTGTAGGATGGTGGCCTGTCTCTTGAGTCATAGATCGAATAGCATTGCATCACACCAGAGTTTGTACTTTCACTATTATGTTCACTTTGACAGACAGCTTCTCCCAAGTACCTTGCTTGTGATGTTCTGTAAATGCTTACGAACAATATTCATATCACTTCATATAAACAACATCAAGCTATTAATTCTGTTTTTCACTTTAATAGAAAAAGGTGACAATATCCTATTATGTATATTCTATTATAATTGAAAACAACTTGCCAAAAAGAAATCCGTACCTGCTACAAGTTTTGCAATACATTATAATCGCAAAAAAGATACCAAACATGAATAATAGGAACACTATAATCTGTGTAGCTGTAATTGTGTACCAGTCTTTATTCCTATAAGAAAAAACAACTTAGAAAGCTAGGTCTACAGTGTTTATAGTACATGTATGTTTATACGGAAAAAATAATCTTACCAATAAAAATTACAGTTGACATATGCAGCAGGATGAAGATTCAAATATCACAGAAGAAGAGACATAAATAAAACAAATCTAATGCTTCCTTCTCTAAACAATTTTTTTTGTATTTAACTCACCTTTGCATTTCAAACAGAGCTCAGGTGCTTCAGAAGATTGAAATTTGTTGTTTCCTTTGTTAACATCATTTGGAAATTGAATTACCGAAGCATTTAGTTCTGTTAATAAATTACTTGTCAGAAATATTCTAAAGAATAGGAATGCTATAAAAGATACGAATTGTGATACATACCTATTTTTGTAAATAATGGATCTACTGTAATCATGTTGATTGTAAGAAATAACAAAATTTATACAATAACAAAACAAAATGCTCAAATATCTAGAATACTTTGATATTAATCTAACATTATTAACTGAATGCAATATGAAAAATGAAAAATTCAATATTTTACATTTAAAACTTAAATCTCTGCACAACAACTTTAATCACATCATAACATGCATAACTTTTAAAATTTCACAATTGATCCAAAAATAAGCGTAATGTTTCACCTTTCAGAAGCAAGTAAATATCTTGTTTCAAACTAAAATATCAAGTATTTATTGCATGTATAAAGGCTACAATCTTATCAATAGGAAACTCCCTGATAACACGTGTAATCAGTATTTCAATTACGTTTTCATAATGTTTAATACAGCTCTTAACATATTGTTAGGTAAATAATCATTAATGTCAATACCTTCGCAACAAGTGGTAACAGGTAAAATAATAAGGAATATTACAGAATCACTTAGTATATATTTTGTATTATATATGAATAAATATTGGTAATTCAAAGTCATAACAATACCTAAGACCATATAATTTACAATAGAATTGAGAATTGTGTAAATGTTTACAGGAAATTTATTCTATACAGTTAATTTGTTAATGTAATTAACGCCTCCACAACATTTCCTCTGTGTTCCCTAAGTGTTTGTTCCGCTACAATTCGACTTATTTCCATCTCTTTCATCTGAAATAAAATCATAATATTACATTCTCTACAGAAAAGACATAATTTTAAAAAATTAACATTTATTAAAACATAAATAAAGTAGGCTCAACAATAATAACAAATATGTATACATGTAATATCTTACTATAAGATCAACATCTTCCTTTTTTATAGGAACTTTAAGCAATTCCTTTTCTCTAGCTTTCTTTTCCGCAGCTTCTTTATTTCGTCGATCACCAATTAAACTCAAGGCCTATAATAAATAAATTGAATCGAATAAATAAATCGTCTATTTCATTATAAGTACACTCAACTGTGTACAATATAGGTTAGGTCTTACATTATCCTATTCTTTTTTAATAATCACTTTGCCATATCAAGTCGCATAGATAATAAGAATAAAAGAAATTATTACGGTCTCTACATAAATACAGCTACATCGCTATAAAATGAAATGTAATAATGTGATAACAAACGTAAACACGTGGAGTAGAAACTGACACAAAACACTCACACAAGAAAATCCATCAGACGAAGATATTTCTTTTTCTTCCGCGTAATCTGTAACTTTTTCCAAATCTGCCGCGCCGCTGTCATATTTGGCAGCCTTTTTCTGCGACTTCTCTTGCTGTACTTCATCGGAATCACCATTTACATCGTTATCCGCCATTTTTTTTCGTTTTTGTAACAAACTTCACCCTATACAATTGTTGAGGCTACATGCATCAACTTCAGACTTTAGACTGACTGTTCTATATATACAGGATGTCCCAGAACTAGTGGTACAAGCGGATAAAGAACGATTCTTTGATTTCACATGAAAAGACAAGTCAAAAATATTGAATAAACTCTTTTGATAACTCTGCTTCGTTTTCGAAAAATCTGGCTTTTATTTTGATCAGCAGGTGTTCAATCACGCCGAGATGGCATGAAAAATATATTTCAATTTCGATAATTCTGTAACTTGTGTCTAATAATAAGATTATGTGTATTTCGAAAGTGACATAAAACTCAAAAAACACAATTTTTAAAATACAGCCATGAAGCAGTTTATTAATCTATTGTTTTTTTCAATTTTATTAATTTAGCGCATATAATTTTTTTCTGAACTTACGAGTAATACTTTGTTTTTTTCTGAAAAACATACTTTTTCAAGTTCCGTCATTTTGTAAATTATTATGTAATGTGTCTCTATTATTCAGTACAATTTCATCCATCTCCGGGATATTGTACGTTCCCTTTTTTTATTTATTTATCTGTATTTGATCACTTATACGTATTTTACCAATCTTCCTTTATATCTGCTTTCATTGGAATCTATTCATTGTTTTCAACAATGTTATCGGATTAATTTGTCTTCAGTACATAACGAAGATTTATACACTGTTTGTAAGCATTGAATGTTATAACCAGCGGATTTAAATCTTAAACTATTCTAAATAAAAATTCAAGTATGCACATGTATTTAATTTTATAATTTAAGACTATATTACAACGAGTTTTTACAATTTATCAAAACGTTCTAAAAATTTACTAAACTTTCAGGTATAATAACGAATCTGTTATAAAAATTCTTTGTGCTATATGTGAGCAATTAATAACAACGCCAAGGAAACTGCTGTCGACATTAGCAATAATCTTGCCACTATTCAATAGATACGATTAATAAAAGCACAGCTATTTGCACCGACATTGGCCAATGCGCACGTCGAGCCACAAGGTCATTTTAATGAGTCAGTTGAACAATTTTTTTAAACCAGTGTAAATTGTAAGTTTATGAAAATCAGTGTAAAATTAAGGGTAAACCTTACTTTAAATCACTCAAATTTCTAGCTATTTTTTGTTTTCTGGTATTATTCGACGATTAAAATAAAAATATACCACTCTTAACGTTAGTGAGCTCATCAGTTAAGATATTACGCGCATGCAAAACTGTAGTTAAAACCTTCTTTATCGATGAATTCTTACCCATATAACACAAAGATGTCTTAAAAACATCTTAAAGATATCCAGAAAATCCTAAAAATGTCCAAAAGATGCTTTTGAAACGTCCGAAATTACAAATCAGTATGTGTTTAACGCGTCTTAAAAGACATTCATAAGACGTCTTAAAGACGTCTAAACAACATCTATAAGATATTCAGACCAAAAATAGACGTCTTTAAGACATCCATGCAGCGTGTCTTTAAGACGTTTCATGAACGTAAATTTCGGAAGTTTTTAAGACGTACGTTGTTGAATATTTCTAAGACGTCTAAATTATATCGAAGACGTTTAGGCATAAAATGGACATAAAATAAACGTTTTCAAGACGTTATCTGCTATTTGAGTAACGTTAAGAGTAGTATTTTATTTGTATTCTAATTTTCGAATAAAAGTTAACAATTTTTGGTGACCCAAAGTAAAGTTCAAGCAAAAATAATGTCACATAGTTTCAAATAAATATTTACTATTCTCAGGGGAGAGTCGTACAGTACTGACCACTATATAAGCTTTTCTGTTAGATATCTTGAATTAGAATCGGTAGAATTTAAATTTTCAAAAAGTATTATATTTTGTAAATAGAACTTAATAAAAGAAGGGAACAAGCTGTTATGAAATTTATTAATAAGAATTGATAATTCGCATAAATAAAAAAGATGTCATTTTTAGAAAACAAAAAATTGTCGTCCAATACCCATTAGCTATTTAATTAGTAGATTTTTAGGTCTAAACTCTAAACGATTAATAATATTAATAAAAAGACAATTAAACATTATAATAGTACTCAAACTTTATTGTTACACTAAAACTAAACTAGAGAGATTTCTTTAATAATTTCTATAAAATCAGAAGATATCGCTGCGAAAGAAATTCCAATGAAATATACAGGTTAAAAATGGTCAACAATCGGTTAATCGGTACTGAACGACGAACATGTGGAAACACTTTAGATTATAGTTTTTTAATGTGTAACAAATTGCATAACAAGGGCTTTTTAATATACTCAGAAGATTAGAGAAAGTATATATTAGAGAATAAAATCATTTACTTACCTATAATTCGTAAGATAAACGCTAAAAAATAACTTTCACGCACTGAATGTCAGTGAAAACGTTTAATGCTATATAAAATCGAACGTAATCGATTAATCGATTTGGTGGTGAGGTATGTTCGATATATCGTACGTTCATTTATTTTTTTAAACGAGAATGCTACTTTTTGTTAAGAAAAGCAACAATTAACTTTTATCGGTAGTCGGTATTGCACTGTACTACGTGATTCTCTTCTAAAAGTTGAATAGCTCGAATGTATCTGATTACTTTTGATTTGTATCACTTTGCCATAATTTGATATGCAAACTTTATCCTAATTGATTAATAGCATAACCAGGGTTAATTTTCTTTAAATTAAGAACAAATTTGAAGAATAAGTTTCAAAAATAATTTATTTTATTCTTCATTTTAGTTTGTTTACAAAATATTATACAAACTTTATTTATTAACAAATCTAAAAATTTGAATTTCAAAATACATCCATTCCTTATTGTAGCATATTTAAAAACATTACGGTTCATGCTCTTCCAAAAATTGTTTTAAAAGCACATTACTTAGTGGAATTACGAGATGTTCAACACTGTCAATGTTGCGTTTTACTTTCACTAATTTGTGATCTATAAACTCTGTTAATTGTGCCCTCAATGCTAAGTCCGAACTTACAAGGAATCCTTCTCGAGCTGTTCGATAAAGATCTTTAAATGCCATTCCTGATAGAAATAGTAAATATTAATTTTAAAATTATTATAACGTATAATATAGAAAATTGAATACAGAAGGTTTCCTGTAGTTAATTACCTGTAAAATTCATGTTACTACTGTTACTCAATTGATACTTAGCAAGCAATATGTAAATTGATTTGGCATTTGAATTTAAAGAAAGGAAAACGTTATGAAGAGACGACAAAGCAAGAGAACCACTTTGTTGCACCATGAGTGAACTTTCATAAGATGTCTCTTCTTGATAGGATAGAAACGTAGTTGTGTCCCACCAAAAGAAATTATATTTTGCGCGCTTTGTGTGATCCCATACTATAAATGCATAATATACAAAAATTAATTAAAACAGAATAAAGTAATATTTATATAAAAAGCAACTGAACATACACAATGGTGCATTAATGTGATCGACTGATGCTAAGATGCAAAGATTTGATATTTTTGCAAGACAAGAAAGTACATCTTGTACTTTATTTGAGCGTAACATTATACCATCTATATTATGTATTAATAAATAAAGTCTATCTTCTGGATTTTTCTTCAACGTTTTTTCAATAAGATCTACACATTCACTTGTGTTAGTGGGACAACTCAATCCTAACAAATCAACAATTATACCATCCAGTATCTAAAAAAAATAGTTATTTTAAAAATTATTACATTACTAACAGTTTTTACGTTAATTGTATTCATATAACTTACATCCTTTGTAGTCAAACTGGGAAAAAATCCATTTACTACCAATGATGGATGATAAGATACACTTTTATAAAAATTATTAATCAAACATCTTTTTGATCCTAATCCATAAAGCAGTACAGTGTAACCTTGTCTACAATGAAATGTAATAGTTGTGTCTTACATTGAACAAATAATTCTTAATATCTTATTTTTTTTCAATACTTACTCCATGATAAAATACCACATAGGAAACAATTTACTGTAACTTTCAGTTAATGAATAAATATTCTTTTTATGTTTTGTAGATATAAAATTTTGATTTGTTAATAGCTGTTCTAATTTTTCCTTTGTTAAACGAGAATTACGTAAACGTTCTAATGTATGATCAGACGTAATTACTTTTTCTGATTGGGTTACAAAATATTCATCAGTTTTCATATGCTTGAAAAACAGAAAAAAAATAATATTAATATAAATAGTGTACTTAAATTATATTATCTTGCACTTGCTATTTTCTACTTACAAAATCATTATGAATCACAACGGGTTTATTGGCAGTATTTATCCTTTTCGGTGTACTCAATAAATTTGATTGAAACATAAATTTTTTTTTCTGAACTTTTGTAACAATTTCATTCTCCTCATCATTGCTGTAATCAGTACACTCACTTCCGCTACTTTTATCATCTGTATCATCTTCAGAAGGTACATAGTCGCTAGGTTCTGAAATGCTTTCACTTTCACTTGATACCAATTCCAAATTTCTCTGAATGTCTGAAGTTTATCATTTCAAAATATAAATTAATAATATTTTCTCAGTGTTATTAAAACAACAATATATTCACTTAAAAATCCATACCTCTTTTACCAAAATTTTTTTTATCTGTTTTCAATAAATCCTGATCATCTGCATGCAGTCTTTCAAGAAGAACCCTAGGTTCATTTACTACTGTTTGCTTTTTTGTACTAACAGGTGTACGACACAAATTTGCCTTTTGTGTCATAGCATTTTTTTTACTAGGTGTTTGAAATTTATATAATACTTTACCGCTAACGTCATCGTTAGAAAACAGTTCTATATAAACAGCATATAATTTAAATACTAAAGAAAAAAGGAATTAGATTAAATATATTACTTGAAAATTACCAACTGGTTTTCGTATATTTTCTTCTATGCTTTCAAGTTCCTTTTTCATAGCATTTGATGTTTCTGAAAAAATATCTTCATCTTCGTTTGAGGATGTAAATTTTATAACTTTACCATCTATAATATAAAAGATTTATCAAAAACAATTTCCACTTTGTGTAAACAATCTACTTATTACCTTCAATGCGAGCTTTTATTCGAGAAGATCGTCGTAAACTTTCATTAGAAGACATTATATATACATAAATAATACGTATACAGACGTACTAACAATTTAAATGGAAATCTAAAAAATATGCGTCTTCAGTTGAAAGTATTTAAAAGTACGTAATCGCTAGTATTGTAGTATTATAAATCAGAATCAGAATAACCGCCTTGTTGCACTTGTTTGAAAACATTATGATGCATTCTCATATTAATTTGAACAAAGTTGTTGAAAATCATTGCTTGCTCACGTTTGCTTAAAAATAGAAGCACTCTTAAGCATAGAATTATTGATCATTATAAATTTTCTTTACTTTTGACAATAATACTTTTATTATTTCGGAGGCAATAAATAATTTGAATGATTAAAAACAAATTAAACATCAATAATAGTAAAGGTTCCCGGTGACATTCGTGGAATAATTGGAAACCGTTCTTTATTCTCTTGAAATATGGTTAATAATATACACACACATACATTATGCACACATAGAATGCCTTACTGTACATAATTAAACATTGTATGGTGTGTTGAAGCCTGTTTAATTGTGAAGTCTATAAAATGTTGCAAAACACATAAAATGATTGTATATAATCTATGTAATTAGTTTCAGTCAGTGAATTGTTTAGTTTTTATTTTACGTATATCGTGTTGTGTTCATGTAGTTATACCGCCAAATATTTTGCAGCATTGTAAGCACGTGTCTGTACTTTGTTTGTAAAATTATTTACGTGTATGTATATGGTTATTTAAGCTTATTTCGATTCAATTAATGCGTGTAAATATTATAGTGGTCAATAATAAAGTTTGTAAGAGACGTGAAAAATAAGATCTTATTTTATACGTGAATTCTAATATTTTATCAAGCCTTATTTGAAAAAAGAAAGGACAAGATAAGTTTTATTTTAAAAAAGAACTAGATAATAAGATAATCATTCAGACAGTATGACTGACCTAGATACAGAAGATTCCTTAACAAAGTTAAATACTCAACTAAATAGATCTATGATTTTGATGGATATTGCAACAGAGAAAACAATGAATCAACCAAAAAGCAACAAGTCCATAAAGATTAACACGAAGATTCTGCCTGCTAGTCCAGCTAATGCTTCTCCTGTATCCAGAAAGAGTATTTTAAAAAAATCTGATAAAAACAAAACATTAACAGGAGATATAAGTGGTGATAGAGACATATTAAATATTACGAATCATGATAGAATGTCAACAAACATGGAAAATACTCCTAGACCACATAATGTAAATATAGATTATCTTATAAAACCTTATGTCTATTTTCTTCTATGTTTATTTTTTACTATTACTTTTAGATTGATGACTTGGTAAGAGAAGAAGATTTAATTACAGAATCCACAGATTCTACGTTCACCTTAGATGATATATCTGACAATGAAGACATATGGATAATGGATATTCCTAGAACAGTGAGTTTTATGTCTGTAGTGTTCATAGTTGTAACTCTTTGCAATGCTTGCTTTCTTTGACTTTTTAAACAAGTGTTTCTTCGTTGTTCATTTGAAATAACGACATGGTGTTAATGATATACCAGATATTAAGAAACAAAACTATTTTTTAAATAAAAGTTGTTATAGCTTACTCAAACTTATAATAAAAGAAAACAATAATTTGTTTCATTTCTTCACATGTAAGTTGTATTTATTTTCATACTTAATTTTTAAAAAGAAATACATAAAAAAAATTTTATTTTAGACTCCACTTCTTTTTGTGTGTAGTATCATATATTTTCTTTATTTATGCCACTTATTGCAGGACATTGTTTGCATAAGAATAAATAATTAACTTATTATACTATTTCAGAAAGATTATGGCTATGACCTTTAGATACTTCAAATATAAAGAAAATTTTATGGTAATTATAAAAATTATATAATTTGTAGATAGATCCAGCAGAACTTAGGGGGCAAACATTAGTATTTGGAGAAAAGTCCAAATTTAAGATTAAAGAAGAACGATACTATGCTGTGAATCATGACAGCAAATATAGTGTCACCTGCGTATTTAACACTGGCAAAGTGAAGTCACGATATAAAACTGGTAATTCATCTCTTCTTTCTCTCCTTTAACAAAAGATATAATCAGTGATTTTCACTAATAACATTATGTTTTCTATATACAGTTAATGTAAAACCAGCAGGTGCAATTACCATTAGAAGGAAACTTTCAGGTATTTCAAAAACTAAACCACTACAAATAGAAAACTCTAGTGTGCCATTTCCTACAAATTTAAAACCTCGCCATCCACTATTTGGTGTAAATTATGAAGGTAAAATTAGAAGAAGTGCAATCAAGTAAATTATCCAAAAGAACAAAATGAGAACAGGATAAAATGTTATGTATTATAGTTTGTTTAAAATTTATATACTGCTACATTGCTCGTAAAACTGCTACATGCTTATTTTTTATTAAAAAAGAAAAAAGAAAAGAAAAAGAAACTTAATTTATCATGTTCCATCTAAAATGTAAAAACGCTAATTTAAAATGTAACACTGAACTCATAACTATTATACAATAAAACGTAACGCTCATTTGAAATTATCATTGGAATTCATCAAAATGTCATATATTACTTCAATAAGAGGCAATGATTTCTATTAATGAAATTGTTTAATCAACTTAAACAATTAAGAAATACATGTGGATTCGTCCAATGAGAACGTACCCTATTTTAACCAATTCTAGAAATATTTACATTCAACTATTGGCGACACTGTTAGATCAACCATAGACTATTTCTGGATGCGCGGTAAATACAAAATTACAGACCTTGGAAGCTCCTATTATGACTCATTCTATTGAATCAAAAATTTTACTTTACTTTGTCTTACATCGGAAACAAGTATAAGCTTCTCAAATGAAGAGAAGGAGCAACGGTTAACAATTTCTTCGAGTATAATAACGTAATCGAAGTCACGTTCGACATGCGCTTTCAGAATCTTATACCTATGCGCCTTTCTTTAAATATCAGTATGTAACGTCCGTTTCTGCGCAGTCGCGGTGCGCATGCGACCAGATCTAGAAGACTGTACAAAAATTTCCCAGTACAGAAAAGAGACTTGTTAGTGGAAAAGTTGTAACGTAAGTAAACAAGGGCCGAGAAATCGGGAACGACGGATGCGCGAGCGTAGCTCTACAATTAACAAAAATAGCAAGTACCAGGCGGTTTTCAAGGTACAAAGACTGTCGTGACGTTACCCTATCGAACGAAGTTAAGGTTAAATGAGCCCAGGTATACCCTGTAACCAGTCCAGGGTATTTAGCAACCCCTCTGGCGACAAATCATTCAATCCTTTGTGACGTTCGCGGCGAACTGTACCATGTTGATCGGATTTTCATAATTTTCCTCTCCGTGAATCGAATGTACGAGGGAACCTGTGCATTTGTTGGGGGTTCGTAATTGTTTTGCGTTCCGCCTAGAATTGCGTTTTGTCAAAAAGCACGTACGAAGAGACGGTGAAATCGGTGAGAGTCTTTCTTCTACGCGCAAGATCGGGACAACGACTATTGGCTAAAAAGGGACAAAACTAATGATGGCATCGTTGTTCTATCCATCTCTCTCGCACACTCTATATCTGTCTCTTTCTCACGCATTCCCCCACGACCTCTCCTCTCCCCTCTCCGCGATTGCTCTTTCTCCTCCTCTCTTTTCCACTCCGTCCCCCTTCTCTTTCCCTTCGCCACTCCTTTCGTTACTTCCATTTCTCATTCTCTCGCTAGCCACTAGCCTTTTTCCCCCCTTCAAAATTGTATCGCGAAACGTCGAAAGACCATCGTCCTTGCGTATGCGGATAGTTGTATTCGGAGAGGCGAGGTATTTACGTGTCATGCCCCACCATCGTTGACTTTTTACGGATTTTCACGTAGGTTTCCGCTATGGCGTAGTACCTCTCACTCGCTCTTTGACGTTTCTTCGCTTCTCTCGATGCCACCAACAGCTGTTTCGTCCGATCGTCGCCCTCTCGTGCAGTTCGTGTCCTGTGTCATAAGCGCGACAGAGAGACAGAGAAAGAGAGAGAAAGAGAAAGAGAGAGAGAGAGTGAAGAGAGGAGAGAGGAGAGTGAGTGAGTGCAGACTGTGGCCCTACCGCAAGTTTTTCGTCGACGATCCTCAACCTCACCGTATAAACTTGTCATTTTTACGCCCGTTCCAGGGCGTACCGTGTTCTCATTCTAATCGACTGAAATCCGGAGCGTCCTTTGTTCATTTACCGTTCGTCTGACAGCTCCTGTCAAAACGGACGTTCTTTTCCAACTGTTCGTCAAATCTGTCAGCCAAACAATCACCGTTTTGCATTCTGTTCGCCGCAAGAAACATTCCGTTTCAATTTTTCTTTTCTCAATTTGGTACGCATTCATTTCGATAATAACTTCGCAATTATGTGGGCTTAGCAGACGCGAATGAATTTTGAATTTCAGTAATCGACGCTTAGAGAGGTTTCGCGAGTAGGATGTAAAATCTGTCTCTCAGACTGCCGTGAAATCGTTCGAAATCGGTCGCCAACACTCAACGACGCGTCTGACTCATATCATCTGTAATGGACAATTTTTCAATGCCTTGCTATTTGTTTTAGATTGTGCAAGGATAATAGTGCGTAAGAAGTTACAAGTACAGTCAATTACATAGCATCAAGACATTGCTGAAGTTTTGTGTGTAAGTACATTGTAATTCTAGCATTTGCTATTCGTTAATGAATTTTAGAAGATAATTCTTCCTTTATACATATTCTCTGTGTCTTTCCAATATTGTTACATGTAATTTGGTAACAGTAAAACTTCTATAAAAGAAATGTTTCTTATAGAATCGTGTTTATGTATATGCAGGATTTACAGATAAGAAAATCTTGATAACTTATTGTATTGTGTGATACAAAAGATAAAAACAAAAATGTCAGTATTGAATCAAAGTGGAGAAGATGCACTGGAATGTCCTTTGTGTATGGAACCATTGGAAGTGGATGATTTGAATTTCTTTCCATGCACCTGTGGATATCAAATATGTCGTTTTTGCTGGCACAGAATTCGTACTGATGAAAATGGTTTATGCCCTGCTTGTCGGAAGGCCTATTCTGAAAATCCTGCTGATTTTAAACCTCTCAGTATGGAAGAAATTGCAAGGTTAACATCTGTCTCATAGTGTTTATTAAATATATATTGATCATAAAAAAATATACAATAAACTAACCTGTATTGTCTTTGCTAGATTAAAAGCGGAAAAGAGGTTAAAGGACCAGCAACGTAAGCAAAGGGTTACCGAAAATCGTAAACATCTAGCAAATGTAAGAGTAGTACAAAAAAATCTAGTATTTGTAGTAGGATTACCATTACGGCTTGCGGATGCTGATGTAAGTATTACACACAGATTGTTTATATTATAGTAATACACGTAAAACATTGTTATTTAAAATGTCAATCATAATTTCCCCTAGATATTAAAACGACATGAATATTTTGGAAAATTTGGCAAAATTCACAAAGTTGTAATAAATCAAAGCACTTCCTATGCAGGGTCTCAAGGTCCTAGTGCATCAGCTTATGTTACTTACCAAGTAAGTTACTAATTTCTTTTTCTAAAAGATTATAGTTCATTGTATTTGTATCTACTATGTATCTTTAAATTTGTTCAATATTAGCGTCAAGAGGATGCGCTACGTGCTATAGAGGCTGTGAATAATGTTGTTATGGATGGGCGAACAATAAAAACGTCACTAGGGACAACAAAGTATTGTTCACATTTTATGCGTAATCAGCCTTGTCCAAAACCGGATTGTATGTATTTACATGATCTTGGGGACCAGGAGGCATCATTTACGAAGGAGGAGATGCATCAAGGCAAACATCAAGAATATGAAAAGAAGCTTGTGCAATCGTTACATGCATCACATGCATCTGCACAGCGGTAATGTTTTTTTTATAGTTGAAATTGGTTTGTTGCATTATGAATAGAAGATTGTATAGTTCATTTGGATGAAATATGTTATACAGAAAACCGACACCATCACCGTCCGTGACAGGTAGTATTGTTCGAGAGAATGGAACATCAAATTCGCAAGCCAAAGAAGCTTGGCCATCGTTACAAACGGGACAAACAAATAGTAAGTTTCTTTCTACATCTTTATAAAACTTCCTTCTTGTATAACTAAAAGATGAATTTACAAGAGGAACTTATGAACTGCGCTCCTAGTTTGTTGATTGGTTAATTATTCTTCTTGAATTGATTTGTATAAAAAAAATTAATTATTAAAAATGCGTACATTTGTATCGATGAATGTGGAGTATACAAACAACTTTTGTCACAGAAGCAATATAGCGTAGACGGTAATGTGCCAAACTGTCCACAGGTATCCAAATCTTGATCAAAAAGTTTTTTATTTTTTACATAATTTTCGTAGTAAAATTTCCTTTCTCATATATTGATATCTTTATAAAATGCTATACAACATTTTAATATTTCTTTTCATTGATAGGAAACCAGGAAATTGGAAAAATTAACATAGGCTTTTACAAACATGTAAATGTTTTTGTGTGTGGTATTAAATGATATTGTGTAATGACATGTCACTCACGTTTTCTAAGTGATAGGTTCTGTAACCTGATACTGTTTTAGTGATGAGAGTTACATTTGTACAGTTGATACTCATTGATAAAAAATTTCATATTTGTAATAATTAATTTCTCAAAAATGAGACAGAGTTTCTTTCTACTTTGTAAAAGTGGTGTATCTTAGGTTACGCTAAACTCAAAGTACAGTTTGTAGGCTTCCTTTTTTGTAGTAATTTCAAGAATATAAACTTAAAAGTATTATGTATAAGACAGGTTGAATCTGGAAAATAATTTATGATTAACTCGTACATTATTCATATGTTTATAGGTACACAAACAAATTGTAAAGAATTATCACCGCCATCACAAACAACATCACAACAAAACAACATAATAAATGGAAGTACAACAAATCAACAGAGTCATGTATCGTCTGGTGGATCTACACATCAACAAAATAATAACAATAAAGGTGAAAGTATGAACTTACGGAGGGGCAAGAGCAATAGTGAAAGTAAAGCACAGGCAGCACGAAATAAACATAAAAATTGTCAAAACAAAGAAAAACATGGTACACGGACAACTTCACGATCTGAGTCAAGCTCTATTGGTGCGCAAAATAATATACAACCACAAATTAATGGACAAAAAGAGATTAGAAATTTTTCGTCAGAAACAAATAGTGATGTATTACAAAAATTGGGTAATAAGTGTAAATCGGAACAACCATTGCAACAGCAACAGCAACCGCTTTCACAACAACAACAACAGCAAAATAGTAAAGGATCTAAATTAATTCAACAGCAGCAGCAACAACAGTCTCAGGAACTTAAAGTAAATGGAGTAGTGCAAAATGGAGAGCGCCGACATTCAATTAGTGAAACAGATCAACAACGTGAAGGTAGTACACCAGCTAGCACAATTTCGAGTACAGAAGATTCAAATGTGAATCAACAAGTGGAACATTTAGCAGAATCCAGTGAAGAGAATAATGGTGCTGCTATATTGGGTAAGTTTCTGATATTCGTGATCGTTTCTATATGTCTGGACTTTTTACTTTTCGAATAAATATGCAAACCAGCTAAATTCGATAGAATATAAATTTGATTTTAAAAAGTAGGAACTAAATATAAAAACAGAGATAAATAATAAAAATTTTTTGTCATATAGATATTCTTGAAAATTTATGTTAGAATTGAAATAGATTTTTAATTATGTTATGTCAGGAATACATTTTAAACGTACTTTTTGCTTTAATAATAATTTTTAAATGTTAAACATTTTGTCGGAAAATATATTTATTTTTGTTTAACGTTTACAAAATTTAACAAAATCCTGTAAAAAGTGTTAAATAATATAGAATATTGACTTGGAAGTTTTAAGAGGTTATATATAGTAGCTATACATTTCAATAATTTTAAATATGTCATGTAGATTTTTTGTAATAAATTACAAATCATTTTAATTGTGTGCCTATTTCTATATGTCAATAATATCCAAATGTTTTACAGCTATATTCCATAACTGTAAAATACAAGTTAAATAGTTATAAATATATGCCAAAATAAAGAGAGTTCTTTGAAAAAAATATAGTAACTGTTTTTTGTGTATATGTGTGCACACTTGACTTGATCCTTCTTGCAAGTTACTTCGCCAGGCACATACATACATTAAGTGTCTAGAAAATATTATATTTTGTCTTGTTCCTTTATCCCACAAACGTTCATAAAAATTATTACTATAAGCATTGTAATTTTTAAAATTATTTTTCAAACTTATGCAATATACAAGTTTTCCAGGCACAATTTTACACACTACAGTTTCGACATTTATTAATGGTGACAGAGACGTATAGCGTTAGGAGCTGTTTATTCTGGCATTGTAAAAGTATCAAAATGGTTTGATCACGTCTCGTAGTGTAGAGATTTGTGCATATCATCTTTAGGTTCCTCTCCAGCTAGCACAAATTCGTCACAAGGTGCCAATCAACAGCCTCCACCAGGACTACATAATGGGTCTCAAATTCAACTTAGTCATCGGTCAATCTTTCAGGCGGACAATAATAGCTTCTTCAGCTCAAACACTTTCCAGAAAATCTCTACCACCACCTCATCAGTGCCACCTACTTCTTTGACAGGCATGTGTAGCTTTTTTACAATTTTGTGATCCTTATATATTTTTTGTGTTCACAATGATCTTTTAATATTGTAGTCAATTTGTTGTGTACTTATATCTTATTTGGCACATTAAGTACATAATTAAGTTTAGTGATATTTTATAGTTTGTTCATCTTTCTGTCATATTTTGTTACATTTCATATGACAATGAAAAGTTACAATTAATTTTTTTTTTCTTTTCTTTTTTTGGATGTATAGCAAATCCAAACCTGAATTGGACAAGCACAGGCTTAGCTTCTATTCCTGACTCATTACCAATGGTTCAGTCGAATGAAGATTGGCAAGCAGCTTTTGGTTTTCAACCTGAAACATCACGAGCAAATCATGTTGTACAAAAATCCAGTCCTTCTAGTTCACCAGGAGTGACATTCAACTCTGAAGGTTTTGTAGATGAAGAAGTTTATACCAATCTGCAGTATACTACACTCTCAGAACCATCTGCTACATTCACGTCAAGTTTGCTTGTTAGTTCACCTGCATCCAAATTTATGGCAGATTTTCAACAAAATTCATTACAACAAAGGCTTGCTCTGCAGGTGAGCAATTCGATTAGATAACTGTGTACTTTACTAACGTTATTTATTCATTATGATATGAAATTGTTATCATTTTTTTCCTGATTTATTCAAAGTTTCATAAAATAATTGCATGATCTTTTTAACATTTACATTTATGAGAGGGAATCTTAAATAGGATTTTAGATAGAAATTTTACGACAGAATGAGTATTATTAGATATAGTTAATAAGAACAATTATAATATCCTAAGGCACAACAAAATCAAGAGAACTGTGAATACATAAAGCAAAACGGTCATGCTACCTTGGAAGAAGTTCGGAATCACAAAGAACCAGGTTCAGACATAAAAGCTGATGACGATTTAGGTTTCGATCCTTTTCATGAAACACAAAAAGCTCTGGCTGAACTTATGGAGAATGAAATGCAAATTCAACGACAAAGGTTGCTTCAACATCATCAACAACAGCAAAGAGAACGCGAAGAACAAAATAGGGTACAACATCAACAAAATATCGCAAATCTTGGCCAGCAGCACTTTCCACAGGTAATTCAATTTCAGAATGAAGTGCTTATTGAATCTGCAGCATAAAATAAAATACAATATGTTCTTGTCAATTTTTGTGTTATATAACTGTTTGTTGCAGGTTGCTCATATAGCACATTTACAGCAACAGGCCCAACATCTGCAGAACTTACAAGTTCTTCAGCAATCGCATTCCTTGCTGTCTCGTCTTCCACAAAATTTATTACAAAACGGTACACAAAGTCCAGCTCAGAGTACTATGGCTGCTGCCAGTTTGGGACAACGCAGTCGCCTTCCACCACCAGGTTTCCCTGGTTCTACACCAAATCACATGAATTCTTTTGGTCTTGGTATACCGCGACCAGCTCCCACGAACGGTGCTCTTTCGGGTTAGTATTTTCGCGATTTTTTCCACGACTGTTAAAACCCGTAACATTTTTGTAAATATTTTTAAGAAGCATATTTAAATGTGTTTTTATTTCAAAAATTTTTCGTTAAAGTTTAAAATTATAAAATCATAATGAATTAGGACTAATAAAGTTAGGCGTAATAAACATACATATGTACTTGTGGTGAGCAATAGTGTTATCCAAGTATAAAAGCAAACTGAATTCTTGTGACTTTGTAAACCTATATAATATTATACATGAGTCATTCGTCTAGTATGCTGTTTACAGGAGCTCAACCACCGCAGCAAAATGCCTATCTTCCAAATGGGAACCCTCTTCTGAATTCACAAGGTAACTTCTAGTAACATTTTCTAGTAACATATTAGCCTTAACAAAATTTCTCCTTACATCACTAATATTTTATATATTATTACAATTTTAAATAGGTATTAGTAAATGCGCAGGTGATGCAGTTTATACGCTTAAAGATTGGTGTGATGTTAATAATCAACAACAACAACAACAACAACAACAACAACAGCAGCAGCAGCAGCAGCAGCAACAACAACAACAACAACAATTCCACCATCAAGCGTTACACCAAAAAGGAGGGTGGAATAATTTTGAACCTATTGCAGACTGGACTTCGATTGATCCAGCTATTGTTAGTTCTTCTAGGCCTCTTCCATTCCAAACAACTAGTACATGGCAATTTCCACATGTTCATCCGACACATACTGTATCACACAATGCGCAACAGGTAATAAATATCGATGTTTTTTCTTTTATACAATTCTTTAGTAAAAATTGGCACATCAATATCATTAACATATGAAGATAACAAGAGAACTTGATGAGTCATATTTTCATAATTTTATCATAATTTTAAATCAATCTCATATTTATAAAACTGTTTTAATATTTGATTTTTGGTTTCTACAGGGATTTTTTTGATAATATTAAAAATTTAATACTCTTAATACTCTTTTTACTTAAATAACTTATACAGAAAAATAAAGTTACTACTTCAAATAAAATATTTTATTTCAAAATATCAAATAAAAACAAGAAAAATCACGTAACTGAAGTTAATAAAAGATGTTAAACAGTGAAATGAAATAGTAATATTAATAATGCGAAAATAATAATAATAATAATAATAATAATAAATGTTGTTATTATATTATTATTACTTATACAGTAAGATTCTTTTTGTATTGAAGTTTCTCGAAAAAGTCTTTAGCTGCTGGTCTACAAGACACTTTTAAATCTTGTAAATCTTTAAACTTTTCTTTAAACATAAAATTTCTTGTGAACTTATCATGTTATTCACCTGTTTCTTACGAACTTGTCAAGTTATTTCTCTATATACGTTTTAAAAGAAAATGAAAACATGAACTTATCAAGGAACTTATCGGAAAAAATGAACTTATCAAGTTTTGCTCTTGGAGTCTTCATGCGTTAGAACAGATGCATTAATTTCGTTAATAAATAAATCATGTTGTACAAGGTACTTATGTACATATTAGTGTTATTTAATAAAAATAACATTATCGATTTGATTTTATTAGGAACAACAGAACGCACCAACTCAACATTGGGCAATGCAACCACCTCCGGGTTTCGCAGCACCAGCAACTACAGGGCAACTGAGTAACCAACAACCAAGCACAACTGCACAGCCGCACACCAAACTTATCTCTGCAGGATCGGAAATTGAAAGTAAGTCTCTCATTAACTCTGATTAAACTTATGTTTCTATTGGATGTAGTAATGACACGTATGAAATGAATTGCAGATCTATAAATAAATATGAGTATGTGAAGTGTACAAGTGTATGATAAAACATCCATACGAGACGAGATGAAAGTCAGCTATGATACAAAAAGCCCGACAGTTTGTTACGTACGTTTTCCTGACCCGTGTCTCTATATACTCCAATTAATTTTATTTCTGATACTTTATCTATTCTCACTGGATGAGTATTTAACGTTGAACAAGTATTGAAAGATACTAGAATACATAACTTAAAATGGATACTTTCGAATATATGCGACGAATATATTCATATAAATGTTTTCTCGATAATATTCTCTCATATTTAAGATATAGTAAATTTGAATTACTTACAAGTCTGGCAGTCTTTAATTATTATAATTAAGTTCGTGTAGGATGAAGAATAGGTGTCAAATTAAAGGCAATGATCATGATTTAACAATTAACATGTAAACAAAGACTCTTACGACGGTGACAACGTTAAAAAATCTTGTGTACATATTATTCAAATCCAAGTAAAAGTATTCAAGGGAAAAACAAAAAATGCTTTTTTGTGTAAATAACAGTGTCAGAAGATCACACATCGTTAATTGAAAAAGACATATACAAGAAAAAATCAAGAGCTGTTTCCTCTATGCTACAAACAAATTCTTATTTTTAAGTCTAAAATAGGGAATTTGTGTTCGGAGAAAAGAATCGACGTTCGATATCAATTTAACATACAATTTTATTTAAGACATAATGACTAATTATATATGTGCTATAAAATGCTTATATATTGGCAATGTTAAAACAAACCTTTTTAACAGAACATTATCTGTTTGTCTGTTTATAGACAAAAGATTTCTGTTATATATGTATTATAAGTATGTATTATTATTGTGAAAATGCGCAGATAGTCACATGCTAATAAAAGAAACTAAAATCTAAAAAAGTAAGAAAGAAATGGCTTGGTGTTTTCTTTCTAAGACGATTTCAAATCCAAAACTGTAATTGAAGAAATATTTTTTCCTTGTGGTCAGAATCATGATTATTATCTTAAATATTTATCATACCGTCTTAAATCCAAATGGATTTGGAACAAAGTTTATTATATAATGGTAGGCTACGCATACAAAGTGACGAATACTTTACAATTGTTTAAATTCGTTTTAATTTTGAAGTGAACGATCAATAGAGAGGAGCATACATTATAAAATACTATGTAACTAGATAGCAATTTGACATGTTAAAGTTTATGCCAGACAAACGTATAATTTATAGCAGATATATCGTCGCATTTATATGATTAAGAGAACAATGTAGAAAACCAAAATCGTATCAAAAGTAAAAGTAACAATCATAAGAATTAACATGGTATTCAGAAAACTACGGGCAACTGTCGAAATGATGATTAACGGAAACAGCGTATCCGAATCTCGAATGCATTCAAACGAGTACGACATACATATATATATATAATGAAACACGTCTGAACGATAGTACTATAATACGAAGCGTTATCATCGAATTATTAAACTCTTGTGGCAGATTGTTAAACATATCTGCAGTCTCAACGCGACTAAGAAACACGATACATATGCGAGAGAATGATTGAGATAATAAAGATATAATTATAACAAATTTAATTGAGTTAAGGTAATCGAGAAATATACGACATGCGCAAGAAACGAACGAAGAAATGCATTTTAATTATGATCCTCTCGTTTCCCTTTATTTTATACTTATACAAGTTAATCAACTTCCCTATCGTTCATGTACACACAAATCTTCGAGTATTAACCATTGTTTTTTCATAAATGGAAATCACACTGTAATAATTTATTTATTTATTTATTTATTTATTTTTGGAAAACTTTTCTGCTTCTTCCCTGAATAAGTCAATTTTATACATTTATACAGGGTGTCCCGTGCTGTATATGAATTTGAAATTTGGTTTTATTCTATCTCTATCCTACATTTTTGACTTATATTTACACATAAAACAATCTTGCATATAGAATAACCGTGTTCAACCGACAAGTAGCTAAATTCTAGTTTATTCGACAAATCTTCAAACTCGATTTTATTGAAAATGCCTCGATCAAAAAAACGTTTTTCTTTCTTTTCGACATAATTAGTTATGTACATCTCCTTTTCGGTTATATCTTCGATACTAGTACCCTGTATACATTTATACATACAGGGTGTATCAGAAAATGTGGGGCATTTTTGCAGGGTAGATTCTACATACAAAGACCATGAAAATAATTCCTGTGCATATATACGCGGAAACACTTAATTTTTTATTTGCCCGCTACTATTATATTATAATGGTGTCCCACTCATTTTAAAAAACTAATGTCTTTGAGCTTTGCAAGATCTTAAAGGTTGAAGGTGTAATGCATCGTACAGGCAAATATTGGGTTTGGGTATGGTATGTATTGCAACGTCTTACACCACTTATAGCTACGACTAGGGAGGAATCATGGCACGAACTTCGATGAGGGCGTACCCCCGGCTGAAGGTACACTCTGCATAGGCCCGGGCCAGTAAAGTAGGGGTGATCCGGAGGCTGGGGCCGAGGGTAGGAACGAGTTATTGCCTCCATGCTTCGGCGTGAAGTCGGACGTACCGAGTCTGATAGTGGCCTGGGAGTCACACCGGTGATCACTCCCCCCGTTGACAGTCAGCATAATCAGCATGGTATGTATTGGGTCAGCGTTTTACACAATATAAAGTAAGTACCACACTGGCAGTTTTGGATGCAGCCATTGTTTATGTATGTAGGATATATCTTGCGAAAATGTCTCACACGTTCTGACGCACTCCGTGTATTAATACATGTATATATGAACAATAACATGAAAATCAAAGACATGTAAATATTACATATTGGTTAGGAAAAATAATACCAATTTAATTCTTCACCTGATAATAGTTTCACCATAACTTTTTAATATTAAGTAAAAATTTCACATTGCAAAAGTTGCTATTATACAACAGAGGTTCCATTATGGACCTCATACAAATTGTACATAATACAAATCTTCACATTAACATACTGATGTTTAGTATAGGTGTAAATATCCATATTAACTAGCTACATAAAAATTTGATGGTTATCATCTAAACATTTATACAAAACATAAAATATATATAGAATAAAATAACTTTCCAAAAATAACTACGTTTTTATTCCATTTTCAATTATATCCTAATTTGCCAATATATACTTTTATAAGTTTATAAAGGTGTGAAATGAGATCGTATAAGAATCGACGTGCTTCCATACTAATTTTTTCTCGCGTAAAACTAGAACTCTAAGTCAGTCAATTGGAAGTTCACAATAGATTATTATAGTCTTCTTCAGTACCAGAGAAACGAATGTTAAATCGCTATCGACAGCTTTAAAAGACAGACGATATAATTAGTTTCATTTAACGTGATGATACCAATAAGCTATTAGAAATAAGGATATATACAGATATTTTATTCGACTAACTTACAACAATGACGGCGCAAAACTTAATTTTAAAAACGGCTAGCGAATATTTATCTGGCTCATCCCTCTATGCTTTTCAAACTTTTACGTGCTAAGCCCCAAAATACTTTAGGTTTTAAATTTCTTTGAACAGCCCTAAATTCCCATCCCATATGAGCATGACAGTTCTTGCATGCGGCTATTACCCAAGCATACCTATAATAAAAACAATTACAATTTAATTTAATATTACAACATATGACATAAGAAATAAAAGATAGAATATCCAAATTAGAAAAAAAGTTTTTTACCCTGGAAACCAGGTATATTCTGTTGAGGGTGGTTCACTACTTAATTTAAGGCCATACGCACGATATAAAGTTACAGTATCGTGTATAATTCCGACACGGTTACAGTAAGTACCCTGTGGACCTTCTTTACTCATTGGAAACATATCTGACTGCTCTCCAATGAATGAATCACAATCAGAGCAAACAAATATTGTATTCTACAAAGAAAGATATTATTACTATACATACTTTTATAATATAAACAAAGATGTTGATTTTTACATACATTTCTTAGATGCTTAATCACCCTTTGCAATCTTGAAATTGCACAATCATAATTTAACAAAGCAATTCTTTCAGTGTCGTCCAGTAATAAGTTTTGAGCAACCCAAAATGACAATTCTGTAGGATCTTCAGGTATACTACTACCTCCTAAAATTATTCAAAAAATTTTAAATCAATTAAACTCGTGATTAAATACAGATAAAGTAATACCAGCAAAATATTTGAAACGTTTAAGCATACTCACTATTTTCAATAAAGTGCAAATGTTTCCGTATTTTTAAAGAAAGCCTTAAAGCATCGTATTGTCTGTATACCCAGGCAGGCCAAGGTGTTGCTATAGCATCTACGTTTTCTACTTTTTCTTGTTTTTTAAAATCCTCCTCACTAGATGGATGTATTCGTAAATGATCTAACGAGACCAGACGTTCATCCCAGAATGGTGGTCCAAGTGTTATTTCTGGTAAAACTTGAACATTGGCTGATATTTTATCGGAATCCTATACATATATAGTATACTATACACATTATATATTTATGATAAAGGAGTGAAATGATAATATAAAGTATAGAAGAGACTAAATAAAACTCAATAGATGCAAATAATTATTTTATACAGAACTTTTATATGGAAAGATAATTAATACCTAGGTAAAAGAATAAGAAAATTTTATGCCGAAAAATTTAACTGAAGAAATTGTAATTTCTAAAAAGCTTTGGCACATTATGATCAGAAAAAAATAATTACTTAATAATAAAGTTAATATAAATCAGAGAATTTTTAAATAAAACTTTATATTTTAATCTTATAAAATATATTTTAAAACAGACCTGTGTTAGGACTTGCAAAATCTTGAACCGTTGTCTGCCTTTAGCTTTCAAACGAAAGCCATCTCCTGGACTTGCATCCATACATTCATAAATTTCAGCAGTTGTGCCTACTGGTACTATGTCACCATATCTCAAACATACAACACCTAATGTACGATTGTTTTGAATACAAGTTCTTAACATTTCAATCGTCTGTGGGTCGAATTCTGTCATGGGTAATGTTTGTCCAGGAAATAACATAACAGATTTTTTCACTAATAATGGTAAATTCATGTAAATTCCATCATCTAATATTGTCCTTCCTCTAAGTTCTTCCAGATTTTGCCCTAAGTACTGTTAACCCATAATATTCAATGAGAAATATTACTTTCAAGATGAGTATTAGTACCAGTAAAAATGCTCAAGAATTTATTGAAAACTTACAGAGTGTGTTGCTGGCAATGTCAAATCAAAATGTAAGTCAATATTTTCATTAGATACCTCTGTATCGTCAATATTTTCTTCTGTTTGGTCTTCCTCAGCATTATTTGGGCTATATTCTACATGTATTGCAAAGTAAATGTATACTTTATTATCGTTTATTACAAAAACAAACGTATGTATATAAATACAAAAAATATGGATAATTCAAAGATTAATGATATTGATTACCCACGAAACTTAATAGACATAAACACATTACTAGAATATAAAACTAAAATTCGTACTTTACAATTAATACAATTATATTAATTGGTACAATACGTGTGGAAGAACTCGATCCATAACCTCTAATTCCTTACTATAAACGCATAATCAAATGATACAAAATAATATACTTATAAGTTGATATCCGCTAGATCCACTAAACTCACCGTTGCTTTCTACGTTGGCATTCATTGTCATTTATGGATCAAGATCCAAAATTCTTTAAAAATAGTGAACGCTCGAAAACGTCAAAATGTAATAACTCCTCTACATACCAACTATGTCCTATGTACACATAGTATCACTGATCTGTATATCTAACTGGATACGGTATAGTATTTCTGAGCAGAGAACGATTCTAAAGTTCTAAGAGTAATTGATTTTATTGATCTATGCAGGTATGATATAGTCGGTATAGAATTAGAACCTGCCGACCCTTCTGTCAAGTGACGTCACGAGGTAAAGGGAGGTAGTTTGGTAGACAGAACAGTACAGCGTACAGCACGGTTTAACTGTTCATAATATGGTATAACACAGTGGCCACAGTGCGTCGTAGCTGGAAAGCACCCATTATGAATTATGATTATGATTGAGTCAAAGATTCCAGTATTTACTTGTGAATGAGTTGTCGTTTAAGTTTGTTAGTCTGTTTTGTGTATGTTAAATCAGCATTTTTCTTTTGTATTCTTTAATTGGTTAAAAAACTGATCAAAGATCCAGTGGAATTGAGTGGAATATTTGTTCGGAAGGTTAACACATTATCTGTGTATGCAACGTATGTGAATCTTACTAATTATATAATATATAAAATAAAACGGGTTACTTAGATATTTATATATACTTTATATCATATCGAGAAAAATACAATTACCTATGCATCAAATATACTTTGAAAGTTACGTTTTATGAATCACGTGTTATGTAGATACAAAATGATAATTTAGATAGATAATTTATCTAAAGTTGGTCTAAAAAGTATCCGGCCAGGCTAATATAGTAGTAGACCTTCATATTAATCTGTTTATTGTTCATTCATGTGACAATAGACAATATATATTTAAAAAAGCATTTCACAATTTATTCAAGTCTTATTAACGATTCGTTGAAAATACATTTTAAATTATTGTCCTCTTTATTGACATGTAATTTTATATAACATTTGTTGAACAGTAATGTGGTCAGATATTTTCATGACTACCTGTGTGTATGTGTAGAGTAAATAAAAATATACAAGTATTATGCTTATATGATACTATTTAGTACTTATTAAATATATATTTATTGGTTCTTGAAACTAGTAGTAAACTAGTAGTTTTAGAAGAAATAATTGTTTTTAAAATCTACATAATATGTTCACTAGTGTGTTTGATCACCCATAAATACATTTATACTATTACATGATACATTTGTACTACTATGATTACAAAAAATGTGATATAAAAATAATACAGTAATGACTATAATTATTAAATAAATTAAATATTGAACAATATTCGTTTATAATTATATGATTACAGGCTAAACACACTCGCAGTCACTAATGTAAATTCACATAATTTTGAAAGCTTTTTCAGTTATTACTAAATTATTATTAAAAAATAATATCTTACGAGCCTAATATTTTAAAAGAATTTTTATAATTTGTATCCTTATTTTAATAATAGAAGTCTGTCGTAATTAGTATTAGAAAAGTGAAAAAATTATTGCTTGCGAATTTGTTAAATAATTTGTTGTGTAATCCATGGAATATAATTATAAACATTAACATAGACTCCAGGAACATTATTTGTTCCACAACCTATACCCCATGCTACCATTCCAACTACTTGCCACTGCCCATTTTCAGACTGACATACCAATGGTGAACCACCATCACCCTAAAAAAATAATTCTTTATTATGTTTTGTGCCTTTTTGCTATACTCAAAGTAGTTTATAAATAATTTTAAAAGTATATTTTAATCTGACAATGAATCATGATTATGCGTTTAAAGTAATAAAATAAAGTCTGTTAAAGAAGAATTAATTTAGGAAATAACAAATTTTAGCTACTTACTGTACATGCATCTTTCCCAGTTTCTCCACCTGCGCATAGAAAACTGTTACTGTTAAGAATAAAGAATGGTCCAAGTCTTGTTTGTCGAAGTGAAGTTTCACAAGCTTTTTGATCTATAATAGGTACATTTACTTCCTTCATTATACTTTGATACTGTCCATTAGTGCCAAATGCATCCTTGCCCCAGCCTGAGACCCAGCATCTAATGGAAAAAATAGTATTGTTGTTGCTTAAACAATTTATTTATGAATCAATAATTTATGTGTATATTTTATATAAACAAATAAAAACACTTTGAGTGTACCTTTTATTAGCTGCAGGTATTGCAAAAGGGAAACATGCAACATTGATATTGGGACAATTTGTGATGGGTACAGTATTGCTTAATGTTATTATAGCTACATCATTTTCAAGGTTTCGAGAATTAAAATCAGGATGCAAAGATATTTTTTGGATAGAGTATTCTTTGGATGGATATGGTTCACTAGTAGACTGTCCATCCCATTCTCCTAGTCTTATTTTAAGATCGCCATTTCTATAAAATTTGTACAAACTTATAAATTATGCGTTTCAAATGAAGTATATTGTTTTCTAATCTAATCAGTTTTAATATATGTTCCAATGTTGAATCTTGACCATTTATGCTACTTACAAGTACGACTACTCGCAAATATGTCTGACTCGCTCTTGAGCGCTTATTTTCTTTTCATGTAAACTTGTAAAATAGAAAAGGAAGAAAAATTAACAACGTGACGAATCGAGAGATGAATCTAAATACTACCTTTTTTGGTTCGTCTTCTAACTTACAAGTATCAAAAAATTCTGTTTATACTTTTCGAGTCATAGGCAAAAACGTGAAACAAACTTGCGAGCACGAGGGCATTTGTCAGCGCCATTAATCTGATTGTGTCATTAAAAGTTCTAAATTAATTAATATAGAGTATAGAGTATAGTAGAGTCGACAGACAAAATTTTGAACTTCGACTACTTTTTTTTTTTGACCTCCAACTTCGATTACTCTTTGATCTCCGACGTCGGCTACTCTTTCTTTAACTTCCGACTCCAATCACGATTCTTGCATTTATAATAGATTATTTATATAATAAGTATATGTATATAACTTAATTACAGATATTTAGAATATGTATTTATAGTATGTTATATTATATATACTATATAAAAAACTAAAGTAACGCTAACAGTCAAGGCAGTAAAAGCAAATAAAGCAAAAAACTATTTTAAACTGTTTGTTTTTGGTAAATTCAGTTGTAGCTCTTATTTGTGTATGCGTTAAGAAAATTAAAAATGTCTCATTTTTATAACATACATTAACATGGAATCGTAGTCGATATATTTTTTCCAACTCCGTAAGTATAAGTATGTATGTAATGTACTCACTTATGAAAGTCAAGCGCTCAAGAGCGGCCCAGATATAAATGGTTTGGATACGCATAAGAATATAATTTTTTTGAAGTTAAAAACAAAAATTATTGTCTTTCTTTTACGACTTTATATGTAATTACAAAGTAAACTGCACATAGTAGAGTGTAAACCTAATTTACTTACGCGTAGGATGCTACTTTATGAGCAACGGTAAGGACATGATTAACAGTGATAAGTACACCAGAGCCTACGTAAATATTATCTGTTGTTAAAAGTACAGCTTGCCAAGGATATGCACCATAGCTAGCTTGGCCTTGAGGATGTGCAGTTTCTGGAATTTTTCTAATTCCGCAACTGTCAACTAAATTTTCCGAAGAGGAAGAACAGCAATATACTTGTCCCATAGAACAATTTGATACCTAAATCAAACGTAAATTTTTTGAAAATTTTCTTTTACGATGGTGTAAACAAAACGAACATTTTTGCAAGTGACAAATTATTTTAAAATGGTAATTAGCATAATTTGTATAATACGTACTGTATTAACAATTCGAATATCGATGCTTGGGCTAATATTCGGACAAGTGCCCATTGGCACACAAGAACATGTCATGGTATTGCTCGTACCTTAAATATAAAATATATATTATTTAGTTCGGCTAAGTTTTTAGTTAAAAAGAATAAAAAAATGTCAATCTGATGTTGTTATTAAAGAGCAATATCAACAATCAAATTAAAAATAAATTGTATTTTTGAATGCAAGAAATCTCGACGTCATTAATTTATCCTAAAGATATTCGGTTGACATTATTATAATATATAAATATTTTACATACTTGGCGACATTGTAGTGGTAGTGCTGTCAAAAATGATAGTGTCTTGTGCAAAAACAGAATTCCACAGTATACTGTAAGCGAACAGCGCGAATATTGTACAGAACATGGTCGAATGTCCAAAAATTAAATAACTTTTTAAATTTCCGAGTAAATCGAATTTTGTTCGCGAGCTGAATAACGACAGGACTTAGCTATTAGGTCGACGTTTGATTTATATAGGATGTCCTTTAGAGCTAACGCATTAACTCGTACATCCTTTCGGAACAAAATAATAAGCGCGGCCTTTCATAGATAAAAAGAGCAATAATACTTTATGACAACAAAATGGTGTAAAATGTATCGCTTGATGCACAAACTACTTCCGATCATAATTATGCCTTCGTTTACGATGTCTAATGCATGTCGTAATATTGACGATTTTTCATAGCAAATTGTCCGAAGTGGAACAAGAGTCAAGGTTGTATGTTTCACCGATTTCAGATGAAGAAGGTGAATTGTCAGCTCTAGGTAATTAGTTTACGAATTATATAATAGTTCTGCTGGTTTTCCCAGTTATATTCTCTCTTGTTAAACCTCGACCATTATTTTCGATGGACTTGGCTTTCTGAAGAATAAAGAAAATACCTTGCGCTGATTTTACAAATTAAAATTACCTTGTACACATATAAAATATTCGAAAAATATAGGGAAATATTTACAAATGACATTAATACAAATAGTAAATCTGCATCGATCACTTTATTTATACACCAAGTTGCTACATTCCACCGTTTCGAAAGTAGTATTTTCAAGATCTGTTTGTATCGTCCTTTTTTTCCTCTCTTTCTTTTTTCTGAAAGCGTAAAACACTTAAAACATTATAGCTCGCACAGTCGTCAATCCAGCGAAACATTAAGCACGTCTGAACTAACAGGAGTACGTAAATACATGAATGTTATTTGACATCACGTTAAACTAGAAACGTAAATTTCAAACATTCACAGTGGAAATTGCCTCTGATATCAGTCAATTGATTGTATCGTGTCCAGAGGAGAAATATTACTTTTCAATGTAAATTTGTAGAAACTATCTAATGTGGTCATAGTATAGAATGGTGCAAAAAGTATAAAAACATATTGTAGTAACATCATACACCAAACTTTTCGAAACGGAATTTACTCACTTTTTGCACCATCTCACTGTTCGTTTTATCTACAAAACGCAGTAAAAAAACTGCTCTCTTCTGCTTTAGAAACAGAAATTTGAGTTTCATGAGACAAGACCAAGACCAGATTAAGATTATGTCTTAAACATTAAACACATTTAAAAAGTCATATAAAATCAGAATTAACAGCTTCCTAACTAAGTTGGTACTTGACGGACAGTGCCTAAGAGGTAGTAGTAATTTTTTTTCATTATATTCGCACTGATTATAGTATAATCAGTTTTTCCGACCTCCGCGTCTCTTCATAGAAGATGTACATTGAGGACAGTACCACTTGCCTTTTGGTGGAGCAGTGATACCAACACATGGATAATGAAACCACTCAAATGGACACTGCAAAAGTGCAATAGAAAAATTATTCGTTAAATTTTCGTTTTAGCGATGAACAAACGTGGTTGTAGAATAAGAGATCAACATACATCTGAATTGTCGCATGCAACCATGTCTCCATAGGATACTTGGTTACATATACAATATCTTGGTTCATTTGGATCATATGTCCAGTCTGGATTATCCGAATCCACCACTTGTGTATTCGTAGTTATGACTGGAGGTGATACTGGTTGTTGCACAGTGGCAGCAGCAACTACACTCGAACTTGGAACGGCGGACGTTACTTTTCTAAAATGCATCACAATTCTGGTTGCAATAAATGGACGAAATAACGTTCATTAAAATTATATAACTTGTCAATAAGAGATTCTTACTTCTTATGCTTTTTAGTTGTTTCTTGTATAGCTGCAATAGCAGTTTGAGCAGCGCCGGCTAATTCTCTACTAAACTCGGCTGCGTGTACGCCACCAGTATTGATAGCTTCATAACTAGCTTTCAAACTGGCTGTACGTCTACCTTGTTGCATTTGCTGCGTTGCAGCAATTGCTTGGGATGCTGCAGCTGCTATGGCATTTCCACCAGCTCCTATATGACCAAGATTATAACTTACAGAGCCAACAGAATTCGAAATTGCAGTAGGGGTGGATGGCACGCTCGTAGCGGCAATAATTGGTCCTGAATTTGCAGAAGCTGGTCGTGATTCAGGAAGATTTGGTGAAATTTTTTCTATAGCTAAGCGTTTCTCTATCGAAGTAGAAGATGCATTAGAATCTCTTCTCTTTTCTGCTCGAGCTGTAAAAATTCATATGATTATGCAAAGGTTTTCGCATATGTATGGCAACATACAAATTTCAGTAAAAGAACAAAGTACACTTACAATGACTATGATTATCCCTTGACCTACTGGATGATGTAAAGCTATATCGATTTTCTTTTTGACTACTATTCGTAGGAGGTTGATCTAATTCCAATGACCTTTTTTCTAATATTTCTGTGATACCTTTATTATCTGCTTCTAACTCCATTTTAAATTTGTGCAGCTCCTGATCTAGTCTCCTCAAATATCTATCTACTAAGTCGTACATCTGATTAGCTAAATGCACCTTCTCATCTGCATCCTCCAAAGTCTTATAATACTCTCTTCTAATGGCTTCATATTCTGCTTCTTTTTCACTAGGTTTCATTTTTTTTGCATTTAAAAAGAAAGTCTTTACTTTTTTCTCTAAACTGTCCATTGAATCTGCAACAATTGGAGTATTTGTTAGGACAATTCATAAACAAGACATAATTGTATTAAATAAATATAACGTTAAGATTTTATATTGTATAAAGTGGTACATACTCTGTACACCTAAATCCATTTCCCTCATTTCTGTGAATCGGTCTCTCAATTCTTGTGGTAAGTGCTCAATCACTGAAACCGTAAAAGGTCAACATAACCAAATACATTTAGGATAAAAAGATTAATGCCTTTCATAACAAGTACTATCTACTCAACAAATTCAATCATCAGAATGATCATTCATTATATGTTAAATATATTATGTGATTAGTTTCATTTCAAAACATCAGTAAGACTAGAGAATGAGTACTAGTCGTTCGAGAAACATATAACTAACCTAAAACTCACGGAAAACGATACGTCAAGTGAGTACTTATTTATATTAAACAATATTTAATCTTTGAATAAAATTAAAAGCTACGTTGAAACGATTATGCGTGATAATGCAATATCTACAAAGGTATTTGCTTTGGGAAAAACTTTTGATGTTTTTACGAGCGAGTATATTTAGAAAGGTTAGTAACTTTCTTCAGAAGCTGGGTAAGCAAAGCATGCCTCGTTTTTACGTACTTTCAACATAATCTTCCAAGTAAAGCATCCTTTCGTGTTGGCGTTTCGTTGCCTGGTACTTAATTTACAATTATTTACAATTTACTAAGGGGGAGTGCTTGCCGCCGTCGCAAAATTAACGAAAATTGTAGCACTCGATCGGAAGCGTGTTTACGGCGGCCAAATCCCTTGTTGTACCCACATTTTCACCCTGATTTTGTAAATGATGCGAAACTATAAATAATTTATGTGAAACATCGTCTAAAAAATGCCATTTTCGCAAAAATTAACGACCTAGTAATTCATACATTTTTAATAGAGTTATTTATTTTGGAATTATTACTGGTCAGTTATCTATTCTTTGTAATCCGCCATCTTAACCCAAGGTCCAGGGGTGTCTTTAAATGAGTTTTGGGCCCTGTTCAAACTAGTTTCAACATTTCAAATTTTCGATTTCGATATTTTTCTATTAACTCATAATCTTTATAATTCTATTTATTTTACTTTCGAAATTTTATGATCATCATTTTTAACTGTATGTCTTCGTCTTGTTCAATGTAATAAAGTATACTTTATTATGAGCAATAAGTTATTGCTCCTAGTTTCTAAATGTTTGCAATTAATTAAAATATTTGTTGTGTATTACGTATGTGCTTATTTTTATGTTATACGATAGAAGTACTATGTATATATATGTATTTCTTTTCTTCAAATTTATAATTTATAAAAAGTTAAAGGCGGTTTTTTAGTAACGTATCGGAACAACAATCTTAAGTCTATCAAACTTTCAGAATATCGGCAAAATATTCATAGCAAACTGCTAAAAGAAGGAATTTTTAAAGTTTGAAATTGGTATGAAACGATATAGATGACCAAAAATATTGTCCTGGAATATTTCTAAAGAGATATTGTGATCCTTCGTAATGCAAACGTTCGCTCTTTCTTTATAAGTGTTGCATAAGATTACGCAGCTTGAGGATTAAAGAAACAATAGAAGGTTCGTTCGTTTAGTCTCTATGCATTAGTGACATTCCCTGATGTACCGATCGGGGTGCAACGGTTTATCATATTAAATGAAAGGTGTCTTAAACTTTTCTCAGTAAAATGATACGGCGCAGCCCGACGAGAATCGACTTACGACTAGATGATCTGCAAGAGTACGAGGCGATGCGGAAAGCTCTCGAAGTTAAGAAAGAATCTGAGAGACAGCCAACATTCAATCCTCCTCCGTGGGGTGGTAAAGTGCCGCAAAGTGAAATCCAAGAACGTATTGGTTATATGCCGCAACAGACTCAAGCCACGCATTCCCGACCCAATATATAGTATTTTCTTTCATACATTTATGCGTTCTAGGTAATTTGTACGCATGTTGATAAACGTTAATGTGATCGTCAGCAATTGAATGAAATGAATAACTCAATTTCCATTTTCGAAGATTTATTGTAATATTTACTAAAATATACATGGCAGCATTTTCTATTATATTTAACAATTTCAAGAGGTAGCAATAGTAAAAGATCAACAGTAACTGAAAGATACGCTTTGACCAATTAACGACTTATAACAATTTTGATGCCACACTTATTGAATAACATATTTACCTAAATTGATTAAAACAAGACGTTTGAGCATTTGATGAATATCAATTATTGCTTCTTAAAACATCTTGTGTACAATAAGGTTCAATCAATGTAAATTATTGAAATTCATAATTCTTACTTTCTATTACTGTAAGATCATTATTAGTAGAAATGCAAATTAAGTATCAGAAAGTGCTGTGATATTAGCACCATATAACGAGGTTTAAAAATAAGATATATTGTCGCGTATGCATACGTATGTATTGTCTTATGGATCGGTGAGATGTCTGTATCCATTCTCCGCGGAACATGTTTCATTTTCTGAGCCAGCAGAAAACTACAGAAATGCAAATATTGTAACTGTATCTGAAGATCTTTTCAATTTCATAACTAGTTTAATTCGCTATATTCCTTGTAAAAGACGACAGAAGGTAATCTTCCGAAAGATATTTTTTACCGTGACTATTAGTTTTTTTAGACATTATAAACCCTTGTTGAAATACAGGTACATAGGTATATTTGCCCCGCAGTTTTTCTTCAGAAGTTCATAATTTTCGGGTTCCCAGCGTTGTATTGTACTCGATTTGATCGAACTGTAACATAAAGTGTGCAGGGTAATTCAAGTGGATTACCAATAAATTTGTAATCAGCCTAATAATTATACAATTGTTATTAATGCAACGGATGTAAATGTTAAACTTAAGATAATGTTTTCATTTATTCAATTCAATGCTCTTTGAATTAATTTGAAGTATCTAGTATTACAATTAACTAGACTTTTTAAAATTATAATAAATATTTAATATAGAATTAAAAAAATGAGGACAGTATGTACTCTTGGAATTAATTATCCATTTAACAATTTTCGATTATGTTACTATCGCTAAAATCGTATTTCTAAATAACTAGTCAGTTATACATATACGTAATTATCTGTAATAAAATGAAATAATTTAATTTTCATTATTTGTACTTACCAATTTTGCGGGAACAATGCGCACGCGGTAGGCACCATAACTGTTAGGCTAAAATAGTAGTGAAATAAAATTTCGCATCTCATTAATTTTTAACATGTACTATTTTATATACTAATTATAATATCATAATATTACGAATAAAATTAGTTCAGATATACTTACAAACAGCCAACTAGCATAACTTGTATCGGTCCGTGCAGCGGTTTGATTCTTTGCATCCAACAATATCGTTCCAATCTTTCCATTATCAGTGGAAGAACCACTGGTAAAAGTTAATTAAATTTTATTATGAAGCACTAATGAAATTTAATCTAATAATATTTTCTACTTTTTTAAATCTATAGTATCCACTTACGCATGCCAGGTGCGCACATAACGATTCTTGAGATAACTACTTGGCTAATGCCTTTGATCGCCGCAAGCTAAAATAAATGCATGTGCTGTTACATTTGCCAGTATATCTTATATTATTATAGAAAATGGAAGAAATCTACCTTAGACTTTGTAATTTTATTGCCGTTTTCATCACTAACTTCAATTCCTTTGCTTATTTCGTTTTGCCTCATTAAAGGAATGTTCACACAGTTAGCTGCAGCTACAGCAGCAAACGGTACGTAACGCTAAAATTAAAGGATATAATTTTTCATAAGAAAATTCCACCAAGTTTGGACTAAGAAACTTATTCAGGGTGATTCTCTCGCTAATAGATTCAAAAATAATATCACCGCTTAAACACGGCAATAATTTGAATTCGAGAAATCTTCGCTAGTATATACATACACAGAAAAAAATGGCCATACAGGTGTTACAAAAGTCTCTTAAGTAGATTTAAGGGCAGATTTTTGTAGAATCTGTTATGGACCTTTGTAAAATTAATAAAGGTAGCTTGACTACAATAAGAACAACTTTGTTAAGTCTATAAAATCGATTCTTACTGAGTATTCTTAGAGTATTTTTGTAAAATCTACAAGAGACTTCAATAACTTCAGATAATTCATTTTTTCTGTATAAGTGACCGATTTCGTTCCTGTGAAAATGGGTGTGTACGTATACATATACGTGAAATTGAAATGAAAGTTTGTTGACATATCACATATGTAAAGATATAAGCATAGTGTTATCGCTATGGTGTTTAGACGGCGCGGCGGCACTGTCTTTGTTTTTTCATTGACTGACAAGAGAATCACGTTGAATATACAATCGAGAACTATTTAAAATTATAATTTAGTATTTTCAGAGAAAAAAATGTTACTTTACTGCCATAAGTGGATTCGCGCGTTTCGACCAAAATGATTTGCATCCTATTGCTGTTAGCATAGCCGCCGTAGTAGCGCTCACGTAAGCAACCCCCAATTGTAACTCTGTTGTAGGGCTGTTGGCATTTCTATTTGTATAATTGACTAGCGCGTTGAATGACTGATTCACCCATTGCCAGAAAACCACAGCTGTATTTGTTCTGCAACCGTTATTGTAAATGAATAACAGATCTTTAGATAGGGGAAGGTTAGACAAAGTAGGGTTCTCATTGCTATAGCTTTTGTAGGTGTTGTTATCTCAGTGTCGATGATGCAATAAATGTTTTGTTTTTTTTTTTTTTAAACGCAATAATTTTACTGAAAACGATCAGTTATTAGTAAATGAAAATTATTATACGTTATACTAAACATCTCACTATATATAATTAAACCCTAAATATGTATCTCGTTTTGTCTATCCTGCTTCTATTACTTTTAATTAACAGTATTTATATTCAAATAAGAGGTGAATCATTTTTTAATGTCGTGTATTATAAACACAAAAAGCCAAAACTGATAAAATGTAATTTTTAAACACGAACCAATAACTTCTTTAGTCAGATTAATTGATACATTAATAAGGACAACGCGAAGAAAGTTTTATACTAATTATAAACACGATCAGAGAAGATATTATACGGGCTTTCAAAACATTAGAGGTGAAACTGAAAGATAGTTTTATAATTCTCATTTTTTATTAGACCTTGCGCATTTACTAACGTGGCATGACAAATTACTAGAAGTTTTGTGGTATAATGAAGTTTTATAAAAATCTATAAATGGTGCAAAAAAATGATTATCCCTTGAAGATTACATTTTATCAGTTATCTTTCTATTTTCCAAAAAATAGATGTGTAGTGTCATCAGTGTAGCATGTAACAGGATTTACTTGTAGAATTGTAACATAGCGCCTGTTATAGCCATTCCACCTGGCACTTGGAAAGACATTCTGCCAAAGACATTCTGCAGGTCACCGGTGTCGGGATGAAAGGCCGACTCGTAAAGCTTCTTAGCATAGATGATTTGCTCCCGGGTTGTACCAGCTGGCTCCTTCCCAAGTCTAAAGGATAAACTGACTATTGATTTTTGTAGACATGAAAAAAAAGTAGTAAACAATTCTACAATATGCTCGATTTCGCGTTGTAATTTTTGCACACACAAAATTACACAGAAGTACAACTTACAATTTCTAAAGTAATAAATATGTTAATGGTCCATATACATATTTCTATGGTTTATGTGTACAAAATTTAAAAAATTGGAGATTTAATATTCGAAATGAAGATTGCAACGTATCATTTCTGCGATACTTGAAATTTCATTCTATTATTTCACATCAATTTTATTAATATTTAATAATCACTCAACAATCGAATACGTTTCATATTGTTTAATAACATATGTTTAGATATAATTATTTTTTTGTAAGTTGTTTACTTCGTTTCAGGACTAGTTTGTTGACTAAAAACGAAAATCAATGTACGGACAGTAACCTTTGCAATAAGAGCGATTTTCAATAGTGCAATGACCCATTAAGCCTTCAAACTGAAAAGTTTGATTGGGTATAACTTTCTTATTGCTTCCGCTGCTTATAAAATTATTCCTCTAACCATGATGCTGTTATACATATAAGTTACATGGTCAACCATCTGTACAATGATCGTTAGTCAAGATCGCCTAATGAATATTCGAAAAGATACTTGGATAGTAACACCCGAGAAACTACAAGCCTCGTGTGTATTTTATGTGGAGTGATCCAGCCGTCGCTTTGTTTAAATAGAATGTTATTTTTGTCTTGTAAAAAGTGTCGAGAGCTCTTTGAAATTAACTTTCAGTTTTCCGTGAATGTAGTTTTATTTTTATCGCTTTAAATAGGTAACAAACATTAAAATATCAGGAAAGATATGATTGGTTAATATTAAACGTAGAAATTTCTTCCGTACATCTGCTCGAAGTAATTTTATTATACAAGTTTGAATATACTTCATTTCAACTGCAAAAGGTTGCTGAATTTATGGGATATTTCGTAATGCTCATTATACAATGAATATCTTTATGATAGTACTTGTCATGTGTATTATATCAAATGAAAATTCGTTTTTCGATTACCCGTTAAAATATTACCTAATTTATTCGTTTTAGGTTTATTCCTTTCAAATTTGTTTCAGAAAACCATAAATAAAAATGAAAGTGTGTCGCCCCGTATATAGCCTCTCACATTTCCTCTTTTATTCGTGTTCCACGAAATTAGCCTCTGCTCAAACATAATCTATCCTCCCACGACGTCGCATACTTACTTATAGTCTTCATATAACTGCTTTGCTTTATACAATTCGGACTCGGGGACGATACAGGTCCGGAAGTCAGTCACCCAAGCAAAGTGTTTCCATCTACCTACGAAGGTGTTGACATCCCAGAGTGGTTTCTCTATGTCCAATCTCTCTTCCCCCATTTTCTTCGATCGAGGGCTACTCTTGCCTCAATTCTTTACAACAGACGTGTGCACCGTTGATTAAGTTAATGCTCAATGAGTGCTTTCTGTTAACGTAGTTGTGGAACAAGGAAAAGTCGTGAGAAACTAAATGAATACACCTATTAATGGAACATTTCAAAATGCCTCTGTGCAAATGAATTCGATGGTTTGAAATAATTATACATGTATATTCAAAATGTTATCGCTATTAGCAGAATAGTATAAATATTTTCTTAAAAACACACAATAAATTATACTTGATGAATTGTTCTTTAATTTCTTTTTTTATATTAAATGTACATGTAATTTTAATAACTTATTAAGTTTAAGAATAATGCTAGAGAAATATTATATAGAGAAATATTAGTTCATGGTAATCATATAATACTATTTAACTGAATAATAGTTTGTATAATATTATGTAATATAATATTCTGTACAAACATGCTCAACAATTTTGATTATTCAATTTACAAATATTGTGTTTTACTCTCTACTTTGACTCGCTAATATCGTTTTATCAGTTTTGTAAGCTGTTTTATTCGAAAGTGTAAATTACTGTGCTCCACTTTTATTACTCGATCATAATCCTAAATACACGAAACAGAGGGACGAAAAAACAGTACCGCTTATTAAAATTAATTTTTAAATGCTTTCGCAACATTGTAACAATGTTTAAGTCCTGATGCACACGAACGATATTTTAACGCACGATCTCGTTACGATCATACATCTGTCTTCATTGCTTGTAATTGGTAAAACAAAAAAAAAAACGTATGATCACAACGAAATTGTACGTCAAAATATCGCTCGCGTGCATTGGTCCTAATATTGCACATTCAAAACGATCGTTGTGACCTAATAAGAATAAATGTATCGATTGTTTGACACTGTTCCTCATGTGACGATACCTACGTTCAGATTTGAAAGGGAAACGCAGACCACGTACGTGAATTATAATGGAAAACGAGCAGACAATGCTGAAATTGATCCATCGATTGATATTATCATCACATGTGAGCCGCTCAATTAGTCGGCAGAGTTTGATAGTCAATTGTGCATACCCGTACCACACGTTTCGCAGGCCCCACTTTGCCAAGATCTCGACTTCACTTGAAATGCGGTATAACCTAAAGAACGTCACTCGAACGCACGTCAGTCACAGTGTGCTAGCATCTCCTGTTCGTTTTCGTCCCTCACATCTCTAGTGGTTCACATTTCGCGGCCATCGCGTAACGTCACGATAACACACTCGCATGATCTCGTTCTCGAGCCGATTATCAGCGATTGTGGCGTTTCGCGGTTTGGAGCGATTATCGACCATCCAAGGTGAACAGACGGAGATGGCAGTCGACGAACGACCCAATTCCATCGGGGTACCGGCACATTTTCATTCAAAAATGATAACGCCAAGTGGCCGGCGAGAATCCTGCTCTTTTTCTGTTCACCTTCTATCACACTATATTCATCTGCTCAAACGCGATTATTTTTTATGCAACGTGCTGTGTGCATAATAGACGTAACTTCTTTTTTTTGTCTACTTACCGTGAAACACGTATCACTTTTGGAGCGTCTACTCCGTTCTGGTCTCCGCCATCAGCAAACGCGCAACACCAGCTGATCAGAACGGCGCCCTACGCTAGCGCCAACTACATACATATGTAAATACATCCCTGCGCTCCTCCTTCTAGCACGGATTCTTTTATTCTCGTTATCGTCGTTATATACGCCTCTGTCTATAATATATATGCCTAAGCCTATAGTTTGGAACGATATTCCCTTGTATTAGTTCGTTATTTGGGCTGTACAATCACTTAATCTCATAAGTTACATTATTCAGTGACGATAAGTTTATATTTCAATAATAACGAAAACACGGCTCGCGAGTCACACGTGACTGTTTCAGATGTTTACTGCGGTGCTTTAAATCACGTTGTTAAGATTGATTTATGATGCATACATTTATTTTTTGAAGGAAATATGTTGTTTATATCACAGTAATATCTACTATGATTCCTTTAAACTATGTATACAGAGTGTATTAGAAAATGTGGAACATTTTGGAAGGCAGATTCTAGACGCGAGGACAGTGAAAAAAGTTCATGTGCACATATATCCGATACTTTCTTTAAGATCCATGAATGTTTGACACTCATTCAATAGGCCAGAATATCTCTGGGTCTAGTAGGGTCTTAAAGGAGATAGTATATCGTACAGGCAAGAAATGGGCCAGAGTTTTACGCAATATAAAAAAGCGTGTACCTAAAAATTTATGCGTCTTGAGACACATGTGTATTTGAACTATTTTCATTGCTTTGTGTCTAGAAGTTATACTTCAAACGTATCCCACGTTTTTCTTATTTCTTACAGGATTCGAGCTAGCATAGTATAACGAAAAAACTAGGCGTTTCCGGATATAAGTGCACATGAACTTTTTTCATTGTCTACGAATGAAGAACTTAGCCTGCAGTAATGTTCCACCCTGTATATGTAACTATAATACAGGGTGTGACAAATATAGCTTTCGATATAGGGTGGCAGGTGATCCAAATTGGACTACAAAATGTCCCATGACATCGTGTCCGATCTGCCTTCATTTTGCAATCATAATCTCATAAAATGAACATATCTTTTAAAAGTGATACAAGTTAGAAACCGTGATTTTTTAATTACAACTATAAATTAAGTTTGGTAAATACATCTCTATTTATTGTGAACAATTTGTTAGTTGAATATTAAAATTGTAGAGTTTATTCAAAGAACTCTTGAAATAAAAATTAAAAATTATTTTAATAATGACAAGAAAATCATTTAATACAAGTAACATGTAACTATTTTTTAGACTATTTATTCAAATAGGATAACTTTCATTAAGTAAAACTACTCTTTATGTCAGTATTATATATGTAATAAATAATGTTCTTCTAAGCTCATAAGTAATTTTTTGCTTTTCCTGAGAAACATATTTTTGAGTTGTGTCACGTTTGAAAAACATGTGCGATAGGCTAAACTAACCATCAGAGAATTATGTAATTTTACAGATGTATTAAAAGGCAAAAATAAAACAAAAATGTTTTAATACATTTTGTTGTATCTCTTACGGTTTAACTTTTGTAAAGTTTTCAAAATCCGTGATCCATTACTTACAAAGATCTGGAAGTTTTGAAGCTTTGTGAAAGTTAAATCGTAAGAGATGCAATAAAATGTATTAAATTAACAGTCTGTCAACAATGCCAGATCAATTGTGAACCGGCACCATTTCTTAACCAAACCTTCCAGTGTTCAACTGATAAAGGTGGGTCTACACCAGTAAACAGTTCGTAAACAGTATGGAAATTAAATTTCCTAGAAATGATCTATTCGTGTATCTGTTCGCATACCATTCTTGGTGTTCGCGAAAAAATCGAGTAAAAGTGATAAAAAGTTTGTAAACTGTTTGCAAAGATTGTGTGTGAACAGTGTTCGCGAATTGTTCGCTGGTGTAGACCCAACTTAACGTGTCCTACAAGTGCGGAAAATTAAGAATTTAAGGGATGATTCTAAGTACAAAAATAAAATGAAAATACAGTTTAGAAATGAGTAAAATTCTTTTGAAGCTTAGCAAATCGAATAGCCATTGTCAGCATAAAACTATGGCAGAGATGAGACCATAGAGAATAGTAATTGTCATAGAGCCACTGTCTAGATCGAGCGTCGTATAATTCTACCGCAGCTATATGTATACGAAGAGAATGCCTTCTGCCTAGTCACTGTCTTTTTTAATTAAGCGCTTGTAATTGGCTAACGAAAATTGAATTGCACTTTCATTATTCTTGATTTTCGTTTTATTTTGACGTTTAGAAACAACAGATAATGTGGATTGTAGTATTCCTACTACGTGAAATGTGTATACGATTTAGTTGTCACTGGTGCATGTATGAATTTTATTTTATATCATATTGTATGCATGTTATTCTAATATTATGTCACTTGAAATTGATTTCTTAAAGTCAAAGACGTCTTTTGAAGTTAGTTTTTCAATAATTTATTTGTTGTTGTCAAACAGGTTTTTTCACAGAACGGTAAATCTAAACAGTAAAAAATGTGACTCTATAATTGAATATACAAAGCTGACGCGAACAACTGTCAATTTCCTCAAGGCTAGCTTTCTCAATACGTGTGGGCCGAACAAAATTGCAATTTAACAACTTAGTTTGATCAAATTTAACTTCCAATAACACGAGTACAGAAGTACAAAAGTAATCCAATGTGCAATGTATATTTTTTTATGCATATTTTATACGATAATCCATCTGTTTTATTTGTCACATTAATTTTCAAACATAGTTACGTCTTATTGAAGATAAAATGAATTTACATAGGATTCATGAATATAATTACATTTCATATTAACTCGTTCAAAAACTTTGATATCCGTTATAAAGTAACTTTTTACAATTGTTCATACTATGTTACTTTCTAATTTATTTTATATAAAAGTTTCTAATATATATCATCAAATTTCAATGTTTTTAAAGCAGATGTTCGAAAAAAATACGTTAGGTGTTTTCAAAAGTATGTACGTTGAAAATTGTAACCTTTATTTCCCATTTATTTTTTGTAAAACATGAAATGCAAAGTACAATTGAATTGTATTGTGTTTATTATCTACAACAAATTCTGAAAATTTATCGTAAATATCAAGTTTTTCAAAAAACTAAAGTTCTGATTAGATTGAAAACATTTATTAAGATAGCGCTTTTGTGTGGCAGAATTATTAAACCACACGTTTCCTAACTATGTATATAGATATTAATTTGAAGAACACCCTAAACATTCAATATGAAGTACGCAATACTTTGAGCTGCGCAATAATATTGAAGTATTTGTTAGGATAAGATCTTAAGTATTTGTGAACCAACATTGATAAAGTATGGATCGATTATACGAGATTAAAATTCATTGGTGTTATTGGTAATTTTTCACTGAACCCATGGTCGAACTTTTTCACTGTCACATTTTCTCTTCAACATTTCATTTCGTTTGCATACTGAAAGGCCTCTTCGTAGTGAAATGAAACGAAGCAAATAAATGGAGAAAGTTTAAGTAATACTCAGCGCAGAGGGTTAGTAGCAAAATCAAGTTCACGGACTGTCTTGTCAAATTTTTGAAATGTGCGGCATGATTCTTTTTACATTTTCTTTGCTCGTAGACTATATTATATGTATTCCCATCTTTTTTTTTGTTGCCGCCTGTTTTGTACCACTGCACGAAAAGTTAATGTATAGAACCAAGGCTAATTGTAAGCTGTACACTACCGTATTTCACGAAAAGTAGAGCTCGACCTCGTTTGTTACACGTTACTATATTGTAGCTAAAATTGTTACGAGTTATTGTTTCGTAATATTTATGATGTAATACTAATTCACATTATTTCCTTTGGACTGGTGCTTGGTCCTTTCTGCATACTCTGAGTGACGGTTCTTACAGTTAATAATTTTCAACATTTTTGTATATCGTCTTTTTATATACTTCGAGTAAATAGTACAATAATAAATACTAATAACAGAAATGATTGATCATATTTAATTAATTTAATGTTAATACAGTAATTCATTTGTTCGGGAAGGATTATTAACTTCACACGTTTAAATTTTAGAGATATTTTATCTGTCATATTAAAATTAAGGAAATTGGAAAAGAGTGGAAGCTGAAACTGTAGCGAGTAAAAAACAAAATACACCGCAGTAACTCACACGTAACTAACATTCCGAATAGATGGGAATGATCTTGTGAGTCATTGTACATATGCATGTACATATACAACATAGTTTACACATAGAAAGAAGTTAAAGCTAGTTATATAGTTATAGATAGGGCCTATTCATGCCCAATCATATTTCGATTAACATTGATTATGAGAATAGATTTCGTGATCTTTGTGTCCCTGTTACAGTTAAAAATCAAAGAACACTATGACCTTTGTAAAATCTAGCGATGTATAACGCAATAAAAATGGGAGTGCTATGTAATTACGGATTATCTTCGTATTTCTTGTTTCCTCTCTTTTTCTTTCAGCATACTCATAAAAGAGTTATAAATGTCAAATCGTTTGCCTGATGAAGAAATAGAGATCGTGAGACTACTAATGAAACAGATCTATGGATATAGAATATGGAACACGCTTTTCTAAACAGTAATGGTTTATTCTTTCACTCTATGTGTCTACCACACCATGGAGAAAAGAGTGCATACTTCCAAAAAGTGTACACGTATGTATGTATGTATAACGAATAGTATATCTAGATCGGGAACACATGCGGGAGAATATAACAGTGAAAAAGATCGAATGGGTAGCATTTTGACCTCGGACAAAATAAATTGTGAAGGGACATATTTTGTTTAATTACTAAAAAAGTCATCCATATCTTCGAAGAAAAATTTCATCTTCTAACAGACGGCACTCTTCTTGCAAGATTCGTTTTCTCTCATAGGAGAAGGGTATCATAGATGCTCTCTACAGACCTGTCACAAAGTAGCACAGTGCCGTAGACACGATATATTAAATCATTTCTTATCGCGAGATTCATTTCAAAGCTTTACCTATTAAAGAACGCAAATGATAGAATTTCTCGCTCACAGCTTACATTTGTGTAACTTTATTGCAAAATAAGAAAATTTTATTGCGTATACTTGATACTACATCATTACAGAATCAGTTTCCTTGTTCGACAATATGAACATTATCTGTTTCAATTTCTACTATAATAAGTATACATAACTTCTTATTTTTCTCCTATTACCCAAACAAATTAACTACACAGCCAGCCTAAGGTTGCAAAGTATAATTTAGATCCTTTCAAGGAACGCTTATTTCTCGTAACAATGTACCACGAAAGAGAAGAACAGAAACGCTTGAAATAACAGATAGATAAATTAAATTCCGCATAAGACGAAAGAACTCTAATATACAAAAGTTGTAGCTAAGACTCAGGGTGCCAGAGACATCACATTACGCCCCTGCGTCGGCATGGCGAGGAGGCATTCGGCGCATGCGCGGTCGCCGCGAGTGCCCAGCTGTGCATGGACGTGAAACGCGGCGCGGCACGGCTGGCGGTGGAGGCTGGTAGGAAAGCAAGCGAGCGAACGAGCGAGCAAGCGAGCAAGCAAAACAGCCAGAAAGACTTCCCTCCCGTCTCCCCCACCCGTAGTATGCCTCGCGGAGCCCATGGCCTCCGTACACACGAAGGAGAGTGAGGCAGCCCCAGCCGCTCCTCACGTCATCCGTTGAGAGAGAGACGACGGGGCCTCGACACGGCGAGGAGTAATAATTCTAACGAGCCAAGATGGCGGCGGACACGATGGCCCTGTCCGCGCTCACACTCGCCAGGGGCGACAAGATCCTCGTGACCGTCGAGTCCGCGCTACCGGACATCATCGTCGTGTCCTTCGTCCACGGTGCCAAGTGCTTCCAGGGTGCGTTGCTCGACGCCACCAAAAGGTAAGCGTGCCTGCACGTACCAACTTCTCCACGGTGCCCTACAACTCTTTCTCCCTTTAGCCCCATTCCGTCTAATCTAGGTGTCGGTCTGCTACCTAGCGTACCTAGCCCTAGAGCTCCTATGCCGTTCGCGGGATTTCGTGCGTGAATTTGTGTCGAACCGATCGTCGATCGAAGGAGGCAGCGTGTCGTGCCGTCCCTCGCAGGGATGACACTCTCGCCTTGCTATTGTTTATCTCCGTGTGTACATGTACATTCATGTCACACGCGATCGGCCGTGTTTGTGCGTCCGCGTAAAACGTGTTCGATAAGCAGTGAATGAAGTTCCTGGTGACGAATTTTTCGTTTCGACGGATGCTCGAGGCGGCCCATATTGCGGCTGACGATGAGCGACGGGACCACGTTGGAAACCCACCGTTAACCGTCACTCGTGTGTCACTGACGTAGAGTGATTGTCTTGTATGTTAAGAAAGTGTATGAAATTAAGATTGCTCGTTTTAATGAGTTTCCTCTGTGCTGAGATTCATTTCATCGTTAAGCTAATATTCTATTTACATGTATGACGTCGTGTTGTATGACCGTGGTGATGTTGCTTCTCGCGAGACGTTGACACTTCCTGTGTCGTCTCGATTGTCAGGACAATTTTTTTAGTTGTATGTGGTCGATGCAAGGTTGATAGGGCGAAGATGTAACGTTTCGTGACTGATGGCATTTTCCACGAAAACTGGGAAAAAGGGATAGTCGTCGGGGCATGTACAGTTACGTTCCGTGCATGTCGTAAGTCTTCTTGTAAAGCCGCTTTTGTTCCCCAAACGGAAGTAGTTTTACGATGACTCGTGTTTTCTTGTGACTTACGCCGAAGCTATTGCTTCGAAACTCTTATTTTACGATTGCAAAAGAATCCAGCGGATATCGGCATCGTTTATTACAATTTTATTTTCTTTAATGAATAAGATTAATACTCCGCGTGTGATGCTTTTTGTTTTCCGAACTTCTGCCACGGATTCATAAACCCTCCGCCCCTCTGTCTTTACTCCTTTATTGTTAACGCGATTACAGTCGTTTATGATAGCAATAAAGTCATTGAGAGGGGATGAATTACGATTTTAGTTCTACAACAGTTTCTTTGTATTTTAGATGTAGATTTTAATGTACCTTTATGTGCTTTCATTTTTAACTTTTGGAGTTGATCTAAAGTAAATAATAAACATTGAAGTAGTATGTTGTAATTTATGCATGTATGAGGTTGTTACACGTGGTTTTACACATGCGATAGAAGTTTCAAATTGAAATTTGCATTTTGCTGTAAATTAAAAAAGCCTGTTTTTACCTTTTTATGACAGTAGTAAACTCATTAAGATAGAATAATTTATGACTTCGTAATTTTCTTTTACCAATTTGGATCTGTGATAAAATAATATAGGATTTTTAAATTTGAAATTTAAATCTTCTTATGGTTTAAATATTCAGTTTCTTTTTGCTTCATCATTTTTATAATTCATTATATTATTAAAAGAATTACAGGAGTAAAATGTCTTTTCAAGAATAATTTTTTATATAATTGTATTTGGTAAAAATGATGGAATTTCTTTGTATTTAATATAAAGACTTAATTATGGGTTTATATATTTTCATCTTTTCCCTTTGGCTTTTACTAAAATTCAATTACTTGTAATATAAAATGGACCATAACTTTAATAAGTTCTATCAAGCGTGTGATGAAAATGGGACATTGTCTTCATTGAATTTAAAATTTTTAGTCTGCTACAGGTTTATAAATGCACCTTAATCTGATTTTACCTATTTAGTAAGATGGTTTCTGCTAGTAGCAACAACAGAATAATTTGCTATTAATTCACAAACTTGTGTCTTAACTTCTGATTATTATTGATAGTCTAACAACCTGTAATAGTTGCTTTGAATTTAAATTACCTGCATCATGAGTGTAAGATCTCTTGCCATATCTTTACTTTTTTAGTGCCAATAAGATCACGATGACATTTATGATATTAGCAATGCTATTAAAATGAAATGAATTTTAAAGCTAAGAATGATGTAATATCTTTTCACTTCTTAAATAATGCTAGGATTCTTAATCTTAGGATTCCTTATATTATATATATGCAGTATATAGATGTGTGTACCTAAAATATTTTCTCAGTCATATTAGTTAAAACAACCAAAATTTTTCTTCGACACTTTCATCAATTAATATTAATCTTATTCCAAATATTCTCTATTTGAAAATGATGGAACATTTATAAGTATTCTTTCTTTAACTTTAGAATCAGGTATTAATATTTTTAGAGTACACTGATTATGATTCCCTCAATATTAATTAGCACAAGTATCAGGATATCAATCACAAAAAAAAAGTAATTAAAGGAAAATGTAAGGATCTATGAGACAAATTCATACAAGAAACATGCAAATTCAATACTTCTTATTTTTTATTTTTTATCGTTTTAAACAACGTAGCTTTTTCGTGAAGTGGTTTTCTACGTGTGTTTTCCTCTAAAATTCACCAGAACTCAAGTAAAACGGTTGATGAAAATAAATATAGATAATTCCTTTATAGTGGATAGTCATACATTTTAAATTGCTAATAGTCATGCTTTAATAGTTTTAATGTTAAACCGAAATAGTGTCTCCTTCCTGTTTCGATTTTTTTTGTCTCAAATTCACGAGACTAGTATCAGGATCCCGTATATTATAACTCCGCTTAATATACCCTTTTGCATGATAGTATTTATATAACATGTGATATCCCGTTAGAATAACTGACAAAGGGATCTGTCCAAAGTGCGAATTTCTGATTTTTATGAAATGTTGTAGATTTGTAAAGTAGCCGAAAACATTCGATGTGTATTCTTTTATTCGCTATTATCCATGTTACAAAGGGTGAAAATCGTCCACAAAGTTAGAGGTGGAAAATATACTTGGTGTAACATCTTGGTAACTATTAGGTATAGATAAAATATCATGTTTTTGTTGATTAATATAACATTAATCAATTTTTTCGTGAATTTGTATGTGGATACTCTAGATCAAAACAAAATACATACTTGTAATAAGGATAATTGTAATCAAGATTTATCCGTAATTGGTATAAAATTATATACTAAAATAAATGATCTAAAAAAAGATTATATATCCTCATAATGTTGATCGTTCTGTTATGATATTTATTGTTAACGTATTATGTTCTGGCAAGGTATTAATATCGATGCTTGACGTCGTGCTATAGCTTGCAGAGAGTGTGTTAATTGTCCATTACATAGCAAATAAATGCCACAGCTAAGGATGACTGATAGGATCATTTTCTGTCGTATATTGTGCGAAAGATTCAAAATGCAAATTATCTCTGCATTAATTGTAATTAAAACTTCGTAAGATAATGTGTTAATAATCATTTTAATTTTACGATATTGTTAAGGTGCATGATAGAATTATGTGAGTTAAAAGATGCGTTTCTGAGAATAGCTTCAATTTAAATGCTTTTAAATATTAAAAATGTTTTTAAAGAATTTTAAATCGTTTAAATGTTTCTGAAAGGTTAATGGTAACTTACCTCGGGAGAGGTTACCATTATTTATAATAGATATATAGCAACAATTACCTACATCTACTATATTAATAATAAGGTCAGTGGTAATTTGCATTTTGAACTTTTCATATATTTCATGCCGGTACCTGACCTTAATATGTCATCTTCAGCTGGGGCATTTATTTGCTATCTAATGAACAATTAACAATGCATATCATAACAGGATAATGAAAATATTATTAGAGATACATGAATTTTTAAAAATAATTTGTTCTAGTATAAAACTTTATACAAAATGTAGTACACCTTAATTACAATTATTTCTTTCACTATGTAAAAACTCAAAATTCCAAAATATCATGCAAATGTTACGAAGAAATATATCGATATTTTATTCGAAAAATCAACAAACGCATGTCATTTTTAATATATTCTTTAAACAAATAGGTATTTTTAAAAAATGCTTACACGGTGATAATTTGTCATTTATAAGTACGAAATTGCACAATTTACGCTGTTTGTTTTTAATACTTTCGGAGATATTAGATTAAATATATTTTCTACTCCAACATTGAGTGTAGTTTCCACCTCTTTAATATGTATAATAGCAGATGAAAAAAATACATATCAAACAGTTTCGATCACTTTATAAATCTGCCAAGTTTCATCAAAATTTGAGAGTTACACTTTGGATAGTTCCCTTGTGAAATAAGACCTGTAATGTTACATATATGTGTAGCAAAAAAATATAGAAAGTACAAACAGAATTAAGAAACAGATTGCTTCATGTGCTGCTTGTACGACGCTCTGCAGCACGTATTGATTTTTTATCACCTGACACTAGTTCTCAGTATCATTAGACTTGAGCACAAGAACATTCAGCTGTTCCACGTTATACATATGTTGGTATTCTATTTTTCTGATCTTGTCAGAACAAACCCATGAAACAATACACGTTAACTTTTGTTGGTACAGATCGTAGTACTTATTAATTTTAAAAAATGGCAGTACTGGGTCGAGTTTGTTAGCTTAAATAAATTTGTTTAAAATACAGGTTATATTTTCTTTTTACATTGAAACAATTGCTCTGTAGGATCTATTTTCTTTAATGTTAAACTATCTTAAATAATCTTCTGCTACAAAAAGGTTCATACATTTCACAAACATGAAATTCAGTGATTGATAACTTACACAAGTTCACTTGTTTCACTATCTTTCCTTGGACAAAGTCTGTTTTCAGTAAAAGCAGGTTTTGTCAACACCTTTTTCGACCTTTATTATATTACCATAATGCTTACATTGTATTGTAAAGAGAGTGCTAAGAATCGAGCAGTAATCTCATTCCCTTTGTCATGCGAATTGATTTCTACTAGATGTTGCAGAAATTGAGAATCGAAGTTTGAAAAATTTTACCACTCCGCTTTGTCGATTGAAACAGATGATGTTTTGTTTAAAATATTCTTAAATGTTCTACAAAGTTGCATCGATTTTCGACAATGCTTGTAACCTGAATAAGAAATGATTCAACACAAAATAGTATTGTTTTCAGCTATCAGGAAAAGTAGAATAATACATTTGATGTACACATCAAATTTCTAATAGAATTGAATACTTCTGCAAAGAAATATATTTTCATTGTATTAACTTATGTTAAGTATTAAAAGGGTCATTTATTATTCTTCATCAAAATTTCTAAATGGGATTTGATTCAACGGAAGCTTCTTAACTCGTGTAGTTTTTTCTTGATAATTGATTCATTAAAGTATGCTTTATGTACAAACAACATTTTTGCGAAAAGTAAATTTTGAACTTATTTATCGGTTAGTAATAACGATCACTTATTTCTAGGACAACATATACACATAGCGCGTATTGACTAGTCTCTGCTTCGACTCGAATAATTTTCGGTACACGATGAGGGAAGAACGACGACCCAGAGGGGGGAATATTAATATAATTTTCCATCGATCCGAGCAGGGCAGTGTCTCTCCCCTCTACTACTACTACTGCTTTTCCTTGTCTCTTTTTTTCTCCTCGATTTCCAAGGCTTTTCACGAATTCGTCTTATGCATTTACTATTTACATAAATATTTTTAATACTTTATTTTAGGATTATATTTCAACATTTGATTTCACAGTTGAATATTTTAATTTACTGTAAATTTCATTTCAATTTAAAGGAGTCATTTTTAGACAATTGTTAAGATGCCTACACCAGCGTTCTGTTCAAGAGCTAGTGCAGAGCGATGATCTTTCCTACGATGAAATTATATATATTTTTTAATGTCATATTGTGACATTTTCAACTATACCTAATTTGAAACCGCTGCATACATTATGTATGCATACATAATGATAGATGATTCACTTTTTTCGTGCTTTAAACTATAAGTTTTCCTATTTTTTTTTTAAACGTCTCATGAAGTATGTTACCTGCGATTCATTTCTTAATTAATAACTTTTTAACAAACAATGGGCAACAGTTAAAACCTTCTGTAGGTCACTCAGGAGAGTGTCCTTGACAATATACATCAAGGTCAAAGTCATTGAAGCTAATTGACCTGTTTTGAACTCTGACGTATTGGACATATTTTTGCTAATATCTCAGAAACTAAGGCCAACTTTTAGGTACATGTATAGGAAAAGTTGTTTAGAATAACGACTTTGATAACGTATTTTAGCGTGATTGAAATCGGTGAAAAAGTAGCTGTTCTAAAACTTGACCTTATATGCTATGTGATTTCTAGACTGCGGATTTTTATGGAAATTTTACGTTTTCATAAATACGACTAAAGAAATGGAAGTAAAATACAGACCTTTTTCACTCTCAAAAAATAATACATATTGTAACGCGTACTTTATACATTTTGTATATTTTTTCACATTTTGTTTATTCTGTACTATTTTGCAAACTTAAATTTTTCATTTTATAAACTTCCGCGGTCTGGTGATTTCATGCGATATTCGTAGGCCGTGAGTCGACACATTTCCGTTGTTTTACATCTGTTGGAAACAAATTGTAATCACGTCACATGGTATTACGCCTATTGTCACGTGTGAAAGCACATTACGATTTCACACGTCGTTTCAGAATTTGATTCTCATGTGAGCTGAAAAATAGGATTGCTTATAGAGCATGTAAGAAAACATACAACTTTATATACATAATTTTATCATAAAATTACTAAATTACATGGGCCAAAGATACGACAAATTACAATATGATGGTACCTGTTAAAATGTTAAAATATTTCTGTAATTCTTGTGCTAAATGACTATATTCTCATAAACGTTCTCTTTTTGTATTTATTTCGTGTATTCAAGGTGATCTACGTATTTTATTGTGGAAATGAGTGAGAAATGTTGGAACATTTTCTGTATCTTTCTTTCAATTGGAAAAACTTGCTTGAGATTTTACATTTCATTATTAACAGAAACTGATGTATTACTAAATATGCGTCACTGTTTTAACGTGGTACAAATTTCTGTCCTAACAACAGTGTCGCGTGTTATCATATGGAACGTGATAGCCTGTGATTTCACGTGACGTTAATGTATTTCTGCTTTAAGGTAGACTTTACGACTTACGAACAGAAATCGAGAAAATACACTGAACTTACAAAAATTTACGAATACTCTTTTAATACGTCTTGATGCTGAAAATCGAAAGAGTAAATGCCTACAATAAATAGAACAAATTTTAATTTTCAAAATAATTTTTCTGGGAGACCACTGTGGCAGACTAAAAAAATAATAAAAACTTTGTTTATCTCTTTTTAATATTTGGGGTTTTAAAAATGGTCTTTTAAAATATTCAAGTAAAAATCCCAAAACTGATAAAGATACAGAAGTTTTATTAAACGTAGCGTAATGCTCGTAAATCGTCGCTTAAATCTTTCAATTTAAATGCTTTTTCTCCAAACCATGTTTTTCAAACAGGGCGTATCCATAGTTCATTTAATTTAAAGCTGATTTACTTCAAATTTTTGATGGTGGTTTCTAATATTATTCTCTTTAGTTGCATTTAAAGAATTTTCGATTGAATAATTGTTTCTTACGTAATGTTAAAAGAAATTCTGACATTTACCATTTTCTTGATATTTTCTCTTCAAATCTACCGTTTTATAACAAATATTTCTTTGTTCAAATCCGTACTTGCAATTGACGCTGTTGTCTTATAGCTTAAGAAAATAGAATGGTTTTTCTTTTGAGGACTTATAGTGAAAAGTTATGTGACCACCTGATTTCAGTACATTTTTAGAAAGCTCTCGCTGGTTTCTATTGTGCTTACAATAGTTAATATTTTTCTACGAAATTTTTAGAAGAGGTAGCTTACGAAATGTAATTTATGAAAGCATTAAAGATTTTTCAGAAAAGGTTTTAAATTTGCTTCAAAGAATTTTTCGAAAATAGTTTTTATTTTTAGTGGTCACAGTGGTTTACCCCCATAAATCTATCATAGAGCTTCGATTAATCGAGTTATATCTACCCATCATTTTTAGTATTTAGGTTAGCGATTATTCATTGTATTATGGAAAAATAATTTTCTCGTTATTTTGTGGTCGCACTGTGAAGCAACAGATATAGAGAGATATATAGATAAATATGTATATTCTTTGTTACACGTTCGCTGTAAAATATCCTTTACGTCATTATGAACGAGCACAAAAAATTCGTGAATAAGGAAAAGTGACAGCGAACAAGAAAATCTGTATTACTGTACATTATTCCTGGCGTTTTTGCGTATTTTAATACGCCTTTACGTATTCTAATGGATGGAAAATTTAAAGAGGATTTACTGTTTGAGTGCAATAAAAGATTTCTGATCAAGAGATAATGCATCATAAAATTGAGTAGAACAAGCGGTTAGCGAGTGATAAGAACGTGTTAAAAGTGATACACTCATTGCGGCACATTAAATACGTGATAAGAGGGGAGGGAAAAGGGGAGGAAAAGAGCCTCTGTAACGGGTGTTCGAACGCATTCACAAACGAGTGCCTTTAGTAGGATGTTTTTATGTGCGTCATTATTTGACAAAGTAAAGTTAATTACTGTGAAATAATTCCAGAAAAGAGCATTATATACAGAAAATGCCTGAGAGTTTGTACTCGAGGGTAATAAACAATCGAATAATGCGTTAGTCGAGGCATTATGTAGTCTGGCTAATAATTTCGTATTTCTTCATTCATTTCCTGTAGCTTATTGTTTATGTTTTATGTTTGATGTTTTCTGGAAGATACTAGGGATGTGGTAAATTTACAAGGGAGTCATTTGAAGTCTGTATTTAATTTTTTCTTTATGTACCTTGATAGCAGTGTTATGTTCATGAAAATGTGGTTTTATGGTTGTTTCTGACCTATTAAAGTATCAAGTGCTTCTTAGAAGGCAGCGAGGAAATTAAAAAACTTATGAATGAATTGTTTAATTTTATAATTAATTCCTTATAGCGAAGTATCGATATAGCCAGAGGTCTTGTATTTTTCTGTACTTATTTGGGTACAATATTCGAATGAGTTCTAGTTTATTGTTCTGGTTGTTTCTCCTTATTATAGGAAAGTGGAATAATGAATATGCTGTTTAGGTGCGTAATTAATTTTTTATATTGAAGTACTGCTATGGATAGTAATTGTATTTCTTCATGAAAATGCAGCATTAGTGAATGTCCCAGTTAACTGTACAGTTTTTATTTTCTCAAAGGTAGAAAGAAAACAAGCAACCCGGTACATATGTACGATTCAGGTTTATAATCAGTTATCCTTACCTTATCTTTCATTCTTTGTTTTTTTTCTTCGTTGTATAAAGATGAGTAATCTTCTTAGCTACCAGGCAGATGAGTCTTTTTTAATTTTCGTATGTACATTTATTCCTTAAGAAGCATGACGTCAAGACTTTATGTTTTATTATTTGCCGTCTGTATTATTCAGAATTTATTTCTTTTATAAAATTTAAATATAAAGACTTTCAAATATTAGGAGGTTGCAACCTCTAGTCTCAAATGTTATAGTTCAATATTTTGAATTAAAATTTTTCTATTGTTTACTCGTGTTCTTAAATGCAGAAGGTTTCACAAACTTTTATCGAACACTAACTTAAGGGGAGAATTTATTTTTTTCTTTCTAAAAAATCGATTACTTTTACATTTTTTATCAAAGAAGCTGTGCGATGAATTAGTTTCAGTCCTTTTCTGTGTGTTTTTAGTACATGTTCAAGTAGTTATTAGACGTTCCATGTATATTTATCTTGAACTACCACAATTTATTTCAATATTCTCCAAATATTTCGAAAATATAAATTATTGCAATTTATTGGTGGCAAAGTACTAATTAATTTCATATATTAACTTCTTCTGTTAAGTCATTGGAAACGGTCTAAAAATAATGGACATTGTTATGTTGTACACCCTGAAATTATATTGTACGCACATACTGTATGTACAATTAAATTGTACATCCACAGAAATTTTCACATTTTTAATAATTAATTCTTCGAAAATAAAGCAAAGGTGCTTCTTTCTACTTTGTGAAAGTATTTTGTTTCCTCTACTGCATCTAAAAAACAATTGAACAAAAAATTCGGTGCACACTTCGTACAATTCTCTCGTAAGTACGTACTTTAATGTAATCTTCTACAATATATTTTTGTTATTCGTTGCATAATTATTCAAAACAAAGGGCTTCGAAATCAGGAACATATGAGCGTGTACGAATATTAATGTGACTGTAGGTAGAGGATGGGAATGGGTATTTATCCTTCAAAAAGTTAAAATTTTATTGAAATTTTTATGCGCGTCTACTCAATTCTGCAAGAAACCATTCATTCGAATAAGTTCAACCTCTATAAAGAATGATTATCGTATTTCACTGTTTGTAATAATATTCGAAAGATCCCCAAGGTTCTCAGCGTAAAAGGGAACTGCTGTTCCAAATATCATTCGTGTTGCGAATTGTTTGAAACAGTGGTCTTCAGGAGGTGTTTCGAGTTCTCGTTAAAATATCACCCATATGTCGAGGGAAGAGTTACCTTTTCTGTCAAAACTCGTAGTACACAAACTCGTAACTCGTACACGCTGTTGGTCGAATAAATATTTATGTAAATGGCATTTAAATTCGCAATGGTTGGGGGGATACATATTCAGCGGCAACAGTACGCAGCAAATAACGATTTTAGAAAAAATATCTGAGATCATTCGGTGTTGTTTTTCATCGTTGCTCTCATTCTCCTTTTTAGTAACAGTGTGTTTGTTTTAAAAGTTTTCTGCGTTTCATCATTTTCTAATCGCTGCATACTTGTACTGCTTCGATGTATGTACTGCACACATAGATAGAGAGATAATTAGGTGTACTGTAGTCTCCTATAATTTGTCCTATAATTATTTTTATAATTAATCCTATAATGTTTCTCCTATGATTATAGGAAAAAAAGTAAATACTCTTGGTTTGCTTGAATTGTTTTCAAAACAGAGCAAAATTTAAAATTGATTTCATACAAATAGATAAACTTATATATGTGTATGAGCGAATCTACTGTGTAAAAATTATTGTTTCGATTAGGAACTCGGTTCGTTGTGAGACCGCTGTGTAGATGTGTGCATACTAAGAATTAATAAAATGTTAAATAAAGTAGGAAATTAGGTATGTAAGTAGGGGGAATATAGTCTAATTGCAAGATATTTGCAGTGTCAAAGAGTATTTTGGGAGAAATTTACGTATGAAAAAACAGATATGTAAGTCTAAGACTGTCGGATAACGAGGAATGAATAGAAAAAAGAGAAAATATTACCAGAAAATTTGGTGTAAGGCACAAGTGAAAAAGATGTCAGAAGAAAAATAGAAAAAAATAGAAAGTGAGTACCAGGAATATGTGTCATTAGTGATTTTAAAAGAAGTTATGATGGAAATAAGAAGCATGAAAAAAGAGATGATAAAAATAAAAAGTGAAATAAAATAAGAATGTCGTAAAAAGAAAAAAAAATGGAACATAACGAAAGGAGTTGTTTAACAGAATAACAAAACTAGAAGAAAAAGTAAATAAAACAAATCAGGTGAGTAGTACAAAAATAAAGGAAAAATTGAACAAATTAGAGGAGACATTTATTTTAAAGAAAAATATCAACAGATGATCAGAGATGTTGTTGCAAAGGGAAAGAAATTAAGGTAGAAAAAGGAGAAAAGAAAAAAAAAATAGATGAACCTGCAGATTAGTGGTTTTCTCGCCGATTTTGATGATTTTTATAATACAAGAAAGAAACAGAAATAATGAGGTGGAAGTGGGAACGTTTATGGAGAAAGAGTTTGCCTTCAAAGGTAAATGGGAATGATCCACAAAGAGTGAAGGACAGAGTGATTATAGCAAGGTAAATAAGGTAAATAAGAAGAAAAAGAAATAATAATAACTAAAAAACACAAATTAGGAAGGGCAAAAATTTTCTTTGATCATAACTAAATAAGAAAGGACAGGCAAATACAGAAACATGTTATACAGTGAAAAAAACAGAGAGAAATAATAGAAAAGAAGTCAAAATACGTTTTAAAAAAACATAGGCAGAAGAGAGGTTCTTTGAGACAATAATTGGAAACGAAAACAGGACTTTATATAAAACTTCAAAAGTTAGCTTGTAGTATAAATTCAACGATACTTGACCTTAAATGAATTTGTAGTATATTTAAATACTGTATTTTATTCATAATACCACCAATAAAATCTAAGCCTTCAACACTTTGTGAAGCCATACAGTCCCATAACATGATAGAAGCACCACCATGTTTGTAGTTTTTAGGATTAGGCTCTGTGTTTGCTTTTCTCCAGATCATAATGCGCCATTACAGATAAACATGTTGTATTTATTCTCATTTTAGAATATTATACGTTCCCAGAAGCTATGATCTTTTTTGATATATTTTTTAGTGAACTTTAATCATGCGATGTAATTTACTTTACTTATGCATGCCTTTCTTCGCGCTATACGTCTATTAAATTTTTTTTCTTCTTAAAATTCTAAGGTAAGTTTCCGCATGTACTTCTTTGTTGAAGTAATTTGTAACAAGTGCTGCGAGTTTTGGTCAACTTATTCTTGGATTTTTTGAAACTTTTTTCACAACAGCTTTTTCCTCCCGTGTAATTAGTTTTCTTGAAGCTCTACCTGACTTTTTTTATCACAGTTCTAGTGGATTTTATATTTTTAAGTCAATGGCTCACACGACACTGAAGCATCACTGTGATGTTCCAGCGTCTTGTGAGCTATTGATTTAAACCCATCGCATGAGTCGGTGCCTATATCGCACATGTTTCAGCGTCTGTAGGTCGCTTTAAAGAAAAGAAACTGCTTTAAGGCACGCATTACCAAGAAAGTTGAAATATCTCGTAAATTATTTCGTTTACGATCATATTATCATAACGCTTTAATACCCAGGAGAATCAAAGAAATCAAGTGTAGTTAGAAAGGGTTGGAACAGATGAGTAGGGAGGAAAAGAAAGTAGGCGAATTATTAAAAGAATGTGACATAGAAAGCTAACGACAGAAATTGATGTAGATTACGATGTATAAGTACATTAGATGCTTCAAGATGCTGGAATATCAAAGTAAGAGAAGAAAAAGAGGTAGTTAGAGATTAATAGCAAAGATGTGTGTAGAGGAAAACAGTAAGTATTGGTGATGCAGGGAAAAAGAATGTTTGAGATATGCGAATCTGAAAAGAGTACTTTAAAACATTCAGGAGAAGATGTGACCAAGTGAAGAGAATTACGTTTAGTTTAGAACAAATCTTAGGGAAAAGTATATGAGAGAATGTTGTAAAATGGTTGGAAATAAGAAAACAAAGTCAAGAAAAGAGAAAAAATGGTTAAGTATAGAAATCGTGAACCAAGTCGATTTCTAGACCTCGTGGCTGAAAGTGATAAGTCTTATGTTATACATGTACATATTTTCTGTCTGATTTTTCAAAAAACAGATCTGAGGTGTGTCAACCAGTCGACACATGGCTCGGCGGTGACCCAATGCTAAATAGATGTGTATTTCGAGCAACGTTGTCAGGTTGTGTAGCAGATCAGACCTCTCCTTCTAGCTTTAAGAGCCAAATGCGTCTTCCTCACTGGTTCGATAAAGCAGGTTCCCCCATGTGCAAGTCACCCCATATTAAATTGATTACTTACTTGTCGTATGTTTTTACCAATCTAAGGAACTCTGATAACGATTCTATATATATTATGGGAAACCGAGGCTACACGTTCGATTTTGAGAAAATATTAAACATGATTGGGAAATAATGTAGTTATTCTTTTCACTGTTGACTAATTTATTATTAAATTTATTGTATTCTAGGGTTTTTAAACTTGTGCTTAAGATAGTATAATAAGTTTTTCATACAAAGTCTTTTATTTGTGGGTGGTCGGAGCAGGGAACTTCTTACCCATTCATGAGGCTAGTTACAGCATTGGGGTAAATTGTTATTGAGAAATAAGGGTTGCCTTTTGATGAAATATTTTATCTCCTAATGTAGTACCTAAAATACAATTTTATTAAAACAGTTTATTTATCGAGGTTAACATTAATACAAAAGTATTTCTCGTGAAAGAAAACCACAACAATATACCTAATAATCATATTCAGTTATTAAGAAATGAACAGTCATAAACATTATCTTTAATTGAGATTGTATTAATTATATTAAAATTTTTGTGCATTAGCAACTTAATCTTTAATATAATTGAACTTAATTATCAAACTTAATCTAATTCATCAGTCTTTTAAGGCTAAATTAAAAAATTGTCGTATTACTCATTAGAATTATCACAGTTTGGGTAAAAATAATGCATCTGATTTAAATTTTTTATACATTTAGAATGAGCACTGTTATTCATTCTTCTCTAAGCTGTGATTTGCATCATCGTGACAGGTGATGCAATAATATTCTAAACTATTTTCCTCATCATCACACATTTTTTTTTCTTGAAGAACCTCTTGTATAGTTTGATTTTTACTTTTTACTTTCCTTTTTCCTTTTGAATTAATTTCTTCTGTTTTCCTTCTCTTATGTAACTACTCTTTAGCTAACGCGTTCTTCTCTGGCGTGTCAGTCAAAAAAGCTGATTTTCTTACACGACTCTTGCATTCCTTCTGTCTCGATAACGTTTTTGGAAAAGGTCGGATTATTTCGGGTTAAAATATTGCAGTTGTTTCGTTACTGTGGAGATCAGGAATAGGATTTTCGTGATAAATGTTGGAGATCCTTGGCTTTCCTCCTCGACGCTTTGATGTATTATGGTAGGTGTTTGTTGGCTCTCAATTAAATGCCGATCGATCATGTAAGATGGAACAAAATCTTCATCCGAGAATATATTCTTGTTATATGGACAAACTTCAGCCTTCTTAAATCCATTAATTATGTTGTTTGGAGTTGATACCAAGGGTCAAACACATTCGATAATTCCTAGAAGCTTATAGACGAACATAATTTTTCTAGGATTATTACGCATTCAATTATCTTGTGTTATAGCACAATAGCTTCCAAACGGTCTATAGGCACCAACATGTAGAAGTTTTAAGCGATGGGTATAATAAGGGAAAGACAATTTTCAAACACGGCTAGCTTTTACTATTTTGATAATATTTATGTTGATGTGGGAGGAATGATTGTCACAACAACAACAGGATTAGACCAAATGGGGTTGAATTTACATGTTTTATGAAGGGAGTCCATGCATGTACACCACCGTGCATTAAGTATTTGGACACTTTTACATTATTGCAATATGTAAAATCCAAGTATGTAAAATATATAAAATTCTTTGTCATTCTATGATATAATTTTGGCCACAAATCTCATCTCAGACGATTGTATAAGGTTTACAAATATTGATGAGAATAACATTTGATAGCAGTTAGTATAAATAAAAAGTATAGTTATTTCATGAATTTCCAGTAACAAAAAAGTGTTCAAATACTCATGCACGGTAGTGTATATCAAAAACTAAGTTGCTATCATCCACCCAGAGCTGCTTTCTGCTCAATAGACTTGAATGGATCATCTCGAATTAATATCTCTTTGTATTTGAGTCGCAGGAAAGCAAACATCAGTGGTATAGTATTTCCGAGGCAGCAGCTGCCATTTGAAACTGTAATTAGTGTACCACATTTAGCCGATACTTAGAACTTGCTTGATTAATGCTTCTTTGAGCGACTATTTTCTTTGCTTTTTGATCAGTTTGTACACCGATTTCGTTCAAATTCTAAATTCTTGATGGTGGAAAATTGTATCTGAACAACATATTATTTTGGTTCACAATTTAACATAATTATACGAACACGTTGTGTCCACAACAATAGTTAATTTACAATATTTACAGAACGTGACATGAAGACAGATACACGTGAACAGCAATAGCATCTGTCAACGACTGACTGGTTGACAGCTTGACAGGTCGAATCGATATTTTTCTTTTTGTTTTTTGCCTGCGAGCACCAATAGGTCGTGGTGATATACTTGGTGCTTGCAACAATATTGCCAAGCTTGGAAAAGAAATTGTCGGCATTGTATCTACTAAATGAAGTAGCTTAACTGGAACTTGTTTCGGGAGTCCTTATCGAAAGCCTTTGGTTTCTTTTTAAAAAAGAATTTAACCAATCAGGATCAATCGTATTATTTTTGTGCCAAGAATGTGAAATATTTTTGACGTCAAATTTCGCTGCAGATTTATACGCTAATTTTTCTACTTGTGGTAGAAGATTAATTTTAACTGCATTTTTAACTGCATGTCAAAATTATAGGTTTTTGAAGAAGCATGTAATTTATAGACACAACGTTTATTTGCATGATCCTTCAGTTTTACTCAGCATGAACTAAGAAAAAAATAATGTTTGTAAAATATAAAGTGTATCTAAAATATAGTCGTACTCGTGATTTTAAAAAGATTGGTAGTTCTAGTGTTAAAAAAAATAGAAGTGCATTTGAAAAGGTAATCTGTCAAAACCTTTTCTTATTCCTCGTTAAAAATCAATCGCACTTGTTTGTAGTGTACCTTAGTTTCTTGTCCAGCTTCTAGTTTTTTAAACAAATCTTGACAGAGACGTGAGGCATATTTCGAATTCTCCAACAACAGTTTTTATCTTTCGACCTTCTTTCATGAGAACTTTAGTGGCCTTACGCATAAGTTTTGTGGAAGTGGTCTTTCGTTTGTACGTTCACACCCTAAAATGAAGTTTTGTGATAGGGTAACTTGTTACGGTAACAACGTGTTCCTATTCACAGCAACAATTAGCCCTAATCGACACATAGAGCGACCTGTGAGAATATTCTGCTTATACAGGGTGTTCGGCAACAGATATTAGAAATTTTATAAAGTGATTCTACATGCTAAAACGGAACACAAGTTAACAATGACGAAATTACGTGTGGGGCTTCGTTTCAAAGTTATTAATTTCTGCGAAAACATTGCGTGAATTGTGTTTGGCTTGAGGTTCATTCTACTGCCGACAAGCATTAATTAGGTAAGATATAATCGAGTCAGCAACACAAGTCCTGAGTCAGACACAACAGAGTCAGTAGAATAAGTCCTGAGTCAGACACAACAGTCAGTAAAATAAGTCCTCAGTCAGGCACAGCGGACTCAGTAAAATAAGTTCTGAGTCAGACACAGTAGTCAGTAGAATATAGTCCTGAGCCACGCACAGTGGAGTCAGCAGAATAAGTCCCGAATCAGACACACTTCAAGCGTGTTTTGGGCGTTTCCATAATAATTAATGACTCGGAAACAAAGCCTTAAACGCAATTTCTTCTATCGTCATTTTCGTTTTATTTTAGCATGTAGAATCACTTCTGAAAATTTCTGATACCTGTCGCCAAACACTTTCTATATTGAAATAGGCTAACAAATACTACTATATCGTATTTTCAAATCTTATTTAAATGTTATTTCCATAAAGACGAAACAAACAATGACACCGATATTGAATCATCGAAATATACCAACAAATATTTTGCTCACACTATAGAACTGGTTATCGCAGATTCTACTAAAATTTCAAACATAGTGGCGTGATTGACTCACGCACCGAAATAAATTTAAAGCATCATAACACCGCTTTTCATCTTGAAAATATAACCGTCGGAATAGCTCGCCCCCCGTCTCCCCTATTATGTGGACCCACACGAAATTGCGAGGTAGTTTAGGACACTATTTAACTTGTTCTGAATTTGAGTTAAATGAAACTGAGTTGTCCGCCATATTTTCTGTGCAACACGAGTCTCCCTAAATCGTGGATTCGACACTCTTGTCAACTGCCATTAAAATAGCACTAGGTGACCCTGTTGAGAAGGAAACACGACAGATACCAAACAAAGATAAAGAATAAGTAAGGATCATTAAGAACCTACGACTGAGCATTTATAGATAATTGGTTAAGATCTATTGAGCAGGGCGTGCGTCTCATGGAAGAAATATTTTTCCCATTCACGAGCTAGAGAAGTGACAACGTCGCACGCAAGATGGAAGCTTCGGCTATCAGGGTTCTTTAGGAAGTCGGACAGTAGTTCTGTTGTTTCCAATTTTTCTTTGTTTCGCTTTTCTTCTTTATAAAGTTTATTTTCGTTTTTTATTCTCTATTAGAATAGAACCTTTCTGTTAGACTCACTTATGCACGACTCATCTCGAATTTTAATGGTAACTGTGTTGACACCTCCACTTTTCTCCTATCTTCCAGTATTAAGCATTCTTTTACCTTGTTTAATATAGTATTTCTATTAATCTTTACTTTTTCTTTTGTGATATTCATTATCATATTCCCATAGTCGTGCTTTTCTATCTTTTCGCTAATTTTTGAGAACCAGTTTCTTTTTGTGTTTGGCTTTTTGCATTCATTTGTAATAGTGTTCTGTAACTTCTTAAAAATCTCTTCGTTCATTTCCATAATTCTTCCCGAAAATTGTAGAATCCTTTTTATTAACATGTAGTTCTAATTTTACTCTACCTGTTTCTAACTTTACCGTATAGAAATATGCTTTAAATTCTTTTTATTTCATTTATAATGAAATGTAATTTTATTTTGTTGCAATCGTTGATTTCCACACCGTTCTCATTGCGGCTGTTGCTACAGATATAAATTGTCGAGTTGTATGGTAAAGAATCCTCTTGCTGTAAATGCTATTCCTAAGTACGTATAGTTTTTCATAAAATCTATTGCTCTGCCATTGTAATATATTTTTCTGTGTTTGTTCTGTCTATTTGTGCACATTAATATTGCATACTACTATGCTGTTTGATAGTATAGCGAAATCATCAGTAGAAAGGAGCAGTTCCATTCCATCGTTCTTGTGTGTCTATTTCCTAGGTAAAATTGATCTATATAAATAATCACCAACGTTGGTTTAATGATTCTGTAGTATTGCTATTTATTTAAGAAAGTATTTGATCTGTGATAGACTATGTACACCAGTTGACGACATAACAATATACAGGGTGTCCCAGGTTTTTCGGCCAAACGGTGGTAGTATATTCTACAAGTGAAGATAAGAAAAAAATGTCATATGAACATAGAGTTAAAAAATGCTTTATTAAAAAATTACAAAAAATACGAAATAACAACGGACTGATTGAAAATATTTACTTATGTTAGTTCATTTTCAATGTGTCGCTCGTTTCTGAAAATACTGCATTGATATATATGAAAAATTGAATGTACTACATTGCGTATTTCTTCATTTCCTTTCATTTGTTGATAGACAAACTTTCGTTTGTGAAACCGTAACTAAAGTGAACATCAACATATTCTCGATTCGAAAACCTTCACGGTATGTTATTACTACGATATCGTACAACTTGCTAAGCAATATTAGTACTATTACTATGCATATTAGGACGATTTGAATTAGTAAATATAGCTTGAATAAGTAAACACAGATAAGAGTAAGGTATAGTTACCAAGAAAAACACCACGAACATTTCTACATTGAACGAAAATCAGTTCATTGTTATTTCATGTTTTTCTTATAATTTTTTAATGAAGCATTTTTGAGCCAATGTGTACATGACAGTTTTTCTTTATTTTCGCTCGTAGAATATACTGACATCGTTTGGTCGAAAAAACCTGGGACACCCTGTATATTAATTTACAGTTACATATCATAATTGTCTGCTTGTTTCCGATATTCATTTTCCTTAGCACTAATGGTTTTAAAAATACAACATTCGAGTATTGTGAATGTGCTCTTAATCAGTTTACATTGTTTACTTTTGATGCTAGTTGAGAACAATAAAGTTGCTAGAAGGAAGGTTCGAATTTGCGGGTGAAAGTGAAGCGACGCGATGCTTAATTACATTATAACGAGACAAGTACATGACACATATTCCTCCACTTTGTCTTCGAGTTATGAGCTTAATAGGGCCGTTTCGTGACAACGGGTCGTAGTCCGCGTACAATATACTCAGTTACTAATTTTTATGAACCATGACAGTGTTCTCCTTTGTGAAAGACTTTCCTTAAATATGTAATGTTTTAGCATATAATCCCATTAATTCTTTTGCAAAGGAAAATAAGTTATCTGTGCCGGTTACTGTATTCTTTAACATTATTTTTAGAGTTTCTATTAAAATAACCAGTTTTATCTATTTTATTTGTACGTTGCAACATTTTCAAAGTACGATAATGTTTTTTCTATCACTACAAATATTTTTTGCTAGTAAAATATTAAGAAAACCTTAAATAAAAATGAAAACAAAAGGAAAGTTTATGAACCAATTACTTATGGGTTTCAACAGGAGAGAATGCAGTCACTGTGCTCTGTTACCGAATATTGTGTCCTGGATAGTTTGTAGTATACCGATGCCAATACCTGGCAACAGATATAAGGGGTGGAGTAACTGTAACTATCGAGCTTGAGCATTGTCTTTGAAACTTTTGCTTATTTTTAGTGGAGTAAATTGACTCAGTAGACAAGTTCAAAAAAAATCCCCTATGTAACCCAACACCCTAAAGAATCCAGTGGATAAATGTAGCGCAAACTTAACTATCCTACAACCATAGAATGGAAGGTGGTTAATGTTTAAATTATCTTTGTTATTTGTGCCCCAATGACAAATTGAGCATCACAATGAATCTTGCACACTACTTATAAAAAAAGCTTCTGTCAAATTGGCTAAATTTTTGGTTTGTTGTTGCTTCATTATGCTGATCAAAGCTATCCATAGATTCGTCCTCGAAAAAGTTCAGCCTTTTGGTTACCAAGTCCTAAACTGTTCAAATTGTGTATTTAACAGATATCGTGTTTTTCAGTACATCACTTATACACATCCGTATGTAATAAGTACGTTTTGACTGATGTATCTATGTTAATTAATAGTAAATATTAATTAGAAACCGTCAATGATTAAGAGCATAATACGGACCATTACGTTCAAAATATTAATCTTCCTCTTTTGGATTAAGCCTCTTTCAAGTTTCGTTATATTTCTGTTAAATACACAATTTTCAGCAGTTTATAGTAATAATATTTCCTCTTAATAAGAAAATTATAAATCATTGTACAGAGTGTCTTGTTTAAGGGAATACAGTAGAATATCTCACAAGGGATTCAAGTTATAAGAAAAATGTTCTTACAAAAGTTGTTTGGTACATAAAGGGTTATATTGTGTGGTATTAACAGTTTTTATCTAGGTGAAGTGGTTGGGGAGATTTCAAGGTTATGTTAGGTTTTTCTACTAAAACGCTATATATTTTTCTCCGTAATATAACAGTGGGCATTGAGACTAATCCAAATAGGTGCTACACGATATCATTTCGAGTTTGATAAAGGTAAATTATTAGCTTATGTGTGCGTGTTACATGCTGCATTGCCCGACGGCAACGAGACAGCTGACACCAGCGACGTCGAGTGACTCTGCATCCAATGACTAAATACGATAAGGCTCTATGTCACAAACAAAGATCGAGGATTAGCACAAATGGCATAACTTATCGATTTTAATTTTCAGTTACCATTCAAATAATTTTTTATTCTTCTACGTGTCCATCGTAATTAAAAATATACATTTGTACCCAATCTTTTTAAAAACTGTTTTTCGACCCTTTTTGAGATTTTTTCTAATATTGTTCTGCATGTGATTGTAATTCATCATTTACGTTTTCAACTGGGGTCTGGAAAACCAGTTGCCTTAAAAAGTATAAAAAAATTACATGTAGAAAAATCTGGAGATATTTTGAGAGTCACATATAATTGATCTGTCATGTCTAATCCATTTGTTTTGAAAATTATTGTTTAACCAGTTACGAATCGTTAGAGTATAGTGAGGAGTGGCACCATCTTGTTGAAATTGTTTGCATTTCAGGCAAGAAATCCAGTCCACTCTAGATTTGGTTTTATTATAATCTTCCAGACATTCTATGCAGTAGTCATTAGAATTTTCGTCATTCTTTGGTTTTGCCTTTGATTTTGTTTCTAATCGTAAAATCGAAGATTCTACTTCTTTGATTTCACTTTTTATCTTTACTGGCTACACTTCAATCTTTCTTTTTATATCCCTTTGTACTGTCTTTTATTTTTTTTTTTGTCTTATTTTACACAATACTTTTATTTATATTTTGTCTGGGCTAAGTGAGTACTTACGCATTATTTCTTCTCAAATCTATACGCATTGGAGTTACAGGAATAGGCATACTTCCTTGTAAACATTTCAAAGGTGGTTTAGTCGACCTACACAACTGAGTTTCTGTAACATCTGAATCTTATATATCTAACACAGATGCTATTAAATTTTTTACTGCTGCATGAAAAACATTAAAAAAGAGTTCTGGAATAGCATTTGTATTAAGAGGGCAAATACCACAACCACAAGCTCTAAACCCAGCAACCAGCAATAACATTCTCTACTGTAGCCATCAGCTTTCCAATTTGGTATCTAGTTATGTTTCTTTCTTTGTTGATCTGTGGTTTGCTGATTATAATAAGTGTTGAAAGCTTTGAAAAATTACCTATTCAATGTCTGAAGAGTACTTGTAGTGCCTCCTGGAAAACATAAAAGGATGATGTCATTTGCATCAGTAACTTCCAGAATAGTAACATCATTGCAATGTGCATCATTACAGCTAAAAAAAGAATACGTTTCTCACGAGGTTTTCTTGGTAGAAAATATTCTTTGAGCCACAACATAAAAATTCCACAATCGATATAAGAAGACTTTTAGTTTATATACATTTTAGAAGCTGAAGGCAAATGATTTTCTAATCCTTTTTTCTTATTTTTCACTTTCATTATTAAGGCTGGGGTCAGAAAGTGTGTCTTACGTTATTACATGCTATTATAATTACAGATTCACCTTTTTCTGTTAGAGTTATAACATGTATATTCCTATTGCATGACCATTTATGTAAAATAAATCCGCATTGATGAAAGACAACTGTTGGTTCATACGTATAAACCTCAAAACCTGGAGGTGGACCTCCAATAAAATATGGCTTTTTGTATTTGCCAACTACACATTTGGTGTAATTGGAATCGACACACTTGATCCCTTTGGTATCTGTTATTTGACCTGATTTGTTATTGATTTGCAGACCTGCTTCTTCCATATTAAATTTTTTGGCCTGTTTAATTATCTAGCAATATCTTAAGCAATAGACTAAAGAAATTCTTCACGTCAAGCCGGTTCATTTCCTTTGTTTTAGCTATAGAGAGACACTCCGATTTACGGATATTGATTTCGTGATTACGAGCTATTAAATCCCTGGAACTAATCCCAGTCTGTTTGTTCCTCCTTGTGATTAAAACGATGTCATAAGCAAAATCATAAGAATCTTGATTGGTTTGATGAAATTCCTATAGAATCTAGTCTTTTAATGTGAGTCACCAACCTTAACTCATTTTCAGGTGTTATCCCTGACAATTTACCTACTGCTTGTTTATGGCGCCAACCGTTAGCAATATGTCTCCTTAGTGTTTATGATGGGGTACCATACGTTCGAGAAGCTCCATTTATATCCATTTTGTTATTTACAACATTATTTATTACTTTTATTAAATTTTCTTTAGGCCAGTTCCATAACTCACTAATCTTCTTCGTGTTCTTATCTACTACCTAAAAACAAAAGTTTAAAAATACTACTAAGTACAGTTATAATGTATAGAAGAAGGTATAGAGGATGACCTAGTAACTTTGACTACCTTGAATATCTCCGTTGCTTTTAGAGATTAGGAAAAACTTTATGTATAAAAGCTGTATAGTATGAAGGAGCCCATAACGTGCAAGTAATAATTTTTTTAGTCCTTTGTTTTTGAAAATTTCAAGGTCATCTTCATTTTATTAAATAGTGTGTTATGTATTTTTCTAATCCTAGTAAAAAGCAGGTGTTCAGACAGAATTTTAACGAGTCTCTATGAGGTCAGTTGACAATAGATAAGAGAGTAAAACAAGTTGACTTACATTATAAAAGATCCTTGAAATCGTGGCCATTTGCACGAATGCAACTTTGTAACCATTTGATAGCTACAGTTTTATAACAAAACCGAGTGGTGATATTAAAATAAAAAATTGGAATTTTAGCGAAGTTAGTGAAAATAGTAGGAGAATATAACTTTTTTAAGTTGTCCGTGAAGTGAAATCAATGCAAATGATTGAAGATATTATTTAGCTTTCGTTGTAAGCAATTTTGTAAGAATTTCGTTGAATTTTATAGTACGAGTAGAATTTTGACTTAATTAATTTTTGTAATTAATTTTTAGAATTATTGATTATAGCACATCGCTATGACATCATGATAAGTAATAGCGTACAGTAAAGTAGGTAAATAAAAGTACTAGACATTGAGCTGTTGTTTATAGTATTTTTATATGTTATAATGACTGATATTCATATGATATAGTGTCTGATTTTTATAGAGAAATTGAATATAAATATTTATAAAAATGGTAGCGGTATTTTTATAATCCTACTTTCTACTGTTTATTTAGACATTTTTATTTATTTCTCATTCATTGTCGTTGCAAAATATGATTTCTAATTTAGAAATACGTATTTCAGTATAGGTACTGTTTCCAACGCTTCTTCGGAATTTATATTTATAGTAGTATATTTTTGGTGTGAGATAGTAGTAACCGTGGAATCGCAACACACTATAATGTAACTTTAGTGCTTATTCCATCCGTTCGCATAACAATAATTTTTTTTCTATTACATCATGAAATTTAAAGTTATCGCAATGTGAATAGGAAAAGGAAACTGCTGAATATTTCATAATTCACTGGATTTATCTATCTTCCTATTAAACTGTAATTTGAAAAAAAACTAAACATATAATTGCATAGGTTATTACTTATAACTATAACATTCTTTTTTGTTATAGTGATTAAATGCCCCTTTTTTTATTGCGTATTTTCGAACCAATTTTGAATTTTAATTATTTCAGTATTTGTGTAAAAGTTGATTCGCGATTCAAGGTATCAATAAATCATCGAAGTATAAAAGTTATAAACGAATGTGCTATGTTTTGCGCGAAATTATATAATGATTATTTGAAATCTGCTTTGAAAAAACATTGAATATAAAGAAAAAAGAATGGTTTGCTCAAAACTGTATTGAATTACAATGATAATGAGTTAATATGTACGTTTCTTTCGAGAGTACTCTTCATTGTGTGTCCACCGAAGCGCAGCTTCAAGAATTTTTAACCTCCAATAGACACTAGAATACTCTTCGAGAGCTTACTGTCCAATAGAACCACTGATCTGTATACAGGGTGCTACATTTAAATGAGATCAGTGAAATATCTGGCGAAGGATTGAAGCTATCAAAAAATGTTTCTACAAAAGTTGTTTGACTTGAAGGGATAAATTACTTATGTGGCATAAAGTAAGTTTTTGTATAAACGCAGTAGGGGGATATATTTCAAGATCAAATTGATTTTTTCAATTTTTTAGTTTTTTTTTAAATTGTAATTTTTCAGGAATTATATAGGACATCGGCCAGTTACTTTTATTTAAAATCATATTTGGTCAAAAGATGATCGGTCTGCTGCAACATTGATTCAAGAATCAGCTTGACACACGCATCGCGTTGACCTGACTTTTCTGATTTGATTTATGATATTCTACTACACGGTATGGTATTAAATGTATGGCACTTCATTAAATTAGTCTTAAGAAATCTCATCGTATTGTTAACAGAAAAATATATGATTCCATTTAAAAAAATTAATTTCAACCTGAAATCTTCTTCACCATTCTACCTACACAAAAACTATTTATACCACATAATATACCCCCGCCACGTAAAACAACTTTTGTAGGAACATTTTTATATAACTTCAATTCTTCATAAAATATTCCACCAGTCTCATCTAAGCTCTTGAGCGTAGGCTATAGGATAGCTCTGTGACTACTTCGGCCATGCCATTTTTGAGCATATTATGTACCATGTCCATCATCTAAACGAGGTACATACATGTGTAGGTGGTACTAAGGTTTTCCATTCACAGGCATACTTGTAACACAAGTTGCAGTTAATTTTCTGCGAGGTAATAGCGCACGTGGCTTGTAAATGGAATTTATCTATCTTTAGGAATTAGTGATTTGTAATTCCTGCTTCGTGTTTTTTACCAAATACTATAAATTATATGAAGAATGAGCATACTATGAATCGGGAAATCTTAGTATCATGTACCTTGTTCAGGCTGCGCATATAATTTGTTTAAACTGCGACTAAGAGACAAATTGCATACCGTACCCAGTAAAGTAAATATCCCAGTAGTTGATCGTATCCCGATACCTAAACACCAACGCTGATTTTATTTCATTTCAAACTTAAATTCTAATATAAAACCAGTATTACTAATAAAAAACAAAGAATATTATCATAAAATAGTGCAGTTACTGGGACACAATTCAAGTATGCAGATATATGCATTTTTTGGTGTTCATTTATTGGGAAATTTATCATCTTAAGTGTCCAGGTATTGGGACATTTACCTTGTATATAGATCAGGAGCTAAACTCTCAGAATCGTGTCCACCGGAGATTTGTCCTTGCCTTCTTTCTGCTTTTGTCCTGTCGTTTCTATCTTGCCAGTTTCTTTTGAGCTACAAGTGAAATGATATCATAAATATGGACATTGTTTACCATTTTTATGTATTACATTTTTATGTACTGCTTCGATTATTGCTTACAGTATTTCAAAAAGAACGAAAAGCAATGTAAAAAGAAAAATTGCTGGGTTAAGCCATGAATAGATCGTAGACGAACATATGGGGCATTTATGAGAGAATTTTAGATTAAAGATGTTTTATAGTTTTGTAACTTCGTGGGAATGAGTACAGTAGAAATTTTATACGTATGTAATTACATATTTTTTCTCATTTTATGACATCTGTGTGATTTGTAATAAACATTCCAATAATATGTACATATATCTAATTTAACTTAACACTTGGTTTCTTAAATTATGGATTTTCCGCTGAATTTCTTCTGCGGTGCACATAAATTTCGTCTCAATTTCATTCAATATTTTGTTTTTTATTTCTTATTTCTATGTTCGGGATATACTGTATCTGACAACATTTGATTTTACTCATGTGGGGAAATCAAATTGAATGTTTGCACTTTCGAGAAATTCCTTCGAGAATAACTCACGATAGTTTTACTCTCAAGTGAACACGTACCATAAAATACATTTCTGCCACAGAATGTAAAAAGGCAAAAAGAATTACCATTTGCTTTTTTACTCTATAAATAGACTGCAAAACTATAAAATTGATAAGCAATGAGAAAGAAATCTGTACTAATTGTAAGATGGTGAATGTATATACATTTTATATAAGATATAAATTTTTATATAAGATATAAAATGTATTCTTTAAGTACATATTTTGGAATATCACACGTGCGGTACACCATGTCGATCAATTTCAGGCAGGAAGAATTCGCTGTAAACACGTAATGCAAACTAAAAGAATTACACAATTTTCTTTGAGTATTCATCATTAACGAGTGTGACTTCTGGTCACAATTTCAGGCTAAGTATGAGTATCACGAGTCATTTTGGGTCAGCATTTTGCCAGAATAATTTGTACCGCAAGAGATTAACTATCTGTTTTCATCAAATAGTTTAATTATTAAAACAGTGTTTGAAATATGAAACTCTATGGTGAATTGTCAGTGTCCGAGTTATAGACAGTCAAATTACAACTGACAATAAAAAATACAAAAAATGGCGACAAAACAAATTGCAAGAAAAGCATCCTGTATTCTGAATAACGTTTCCTCGAATAAGGCAAACACTCTCTCAGATAGGGATAAAACTATTTGAAGAAGCCAGAGAAAGGCTACTTCTATTGCGACGTCCTCTGTCTTGTAAGAATAAAGAAGAAGAGGGATTCGAGTAGTTAAGGAAGCCCGTAGAAAGCTATTTTTAGTTCTCTTGTACAATGACGTGAATGCCCATAAAAATAAATAATATCCAATACTCATAACACTGTAGAAGTTCAAATATATGTATATGTAAATTTAAAGCTACTTATTTATTTGAGAGTAAAACCAATTGCGAGTTGCTTACGAGAATATTTCTCGCAACTGAACATTGCATTTAAGTAATGTTACTATCGAAGAGTTGTTTTTGAAATACGAGCCAGTTTTGTATTCTGAGAGCATAAAAGTGACATCACGAATACAAATAGAATGATCGAAGGATCGTAGCTTTAATCTAAGCACTTTATGTGAAAAACATAAATATTGTGAGACACGAAAAACATGGAATATAAAAACCGAGAGAGGAATAAAACATTAAAAGAAACTAGGTCAAATTTTGAATGTTTCAGAATCAGAAATTCAACATGAAATTTATAATTTGAGGAATCAAGTAAAGTATACTTAAGTACTTACTATCAAAATGATATTATTTCTGGTGCTTTGAAGTTTTTAATCCAACCCTTACAATAGGCACACAGTTGTCACACACACACACACACACACGTATAGGCATTGATGCTATTGTATTTATTTTTTATGATGAATCCATGGCTTGATTCAGCAATTTTATTTCTTGCATTGTTTCCTTCTTCCTTAAAGTAGATATTTTAATCAATTAATAAGAACATTAATTGTAAGTAAGTTTGTTCGTATTCATATTCACGATTTCATTTCACTCTTATTTTAAAATAAACTATGAAAAGTGAACACAAGCGAACCATTAGCGGACACAATCCTGAACGAGTTCTATTCGATAGTAAGCTCTCAGTGAATTTTCCATTACTTATCCGAGTGTCGCTCCATTATTTATCAAAATATCGCTCGTGTGCAACGGACCTAAAAGCACGTAATCGCTCAATTTTCACTTTTCGCTTATGCTGAATAATTTCTGAGATAAGCAAAATATGTTTTACATTTCCAACTTCGGGGGTGGTTTTCATCCCTTTAATATGGATAATAGCAGATTAAAAAAACACTTGTCGAATATTTTTGGCTACTCTACAAACCTGCAAACTTTCAACAAAATTGGAAATTTACACTTTGAAAAGTTGCCTTGCGAGTATTCCTTACTTAATTGTTAGCAGTAGTGAAGAATATTAAAAAGGCATTCATTACAGTTTTGTGTTTTGCGAAAATAAAATAGAAAGCGAGTATTCTACGCGATGGCGTTGAATTTCTTTTAGAATTGAATTAGTTGAATGAGTGTCTAGGTCTTGGAGAAAGAAATAGGGATGGTTCCGCATTGTCGCAAGCCATATTGTGGTTCACGTGGATCGTAGTACCATTATTTCGCTGGCTGATTGATGGTCGTTTGAATCATTTCTCTTGCAAATCGTCGTGGAAGTTGTTCACCCTATACATCGAATCACGGGAAATGGCAGTGCAAAATGTTACCGAGAACCGGACATTACTTGCGCATTGCATGTTACATACCATGTAGTATACCGTGTGTTCTAAACGAATCGATCAATAATTATTTCATAATTATTAGAAATAATTATTTAGAATAATTATTACATAAAATAACACGTTACTTGAAATAGCATTTTACATAATGTCATTTCAAAGTGCTATCAGAGCCTAGTTCATGCGCATATTCTTCTGTTTCGAGGACATGAAATTGGTGGTGTATGAAAGTGGAGGGAGACGATTGTCGGTCGATTGGTGTTTGTTTAAAGTGTTTGTTATATACACTCGTTCCGTGTTTATTCCCCTTACTATTGTCATTAAAGTAACTGTTCAAATATTGCCGAGCCAGTTGCATCATACTTACTGGTCAGTTAATTGTAATTGTTTGTATAGTACGTTAGTACAGATTAAAGTAAGTGTTATATGAGATAAATGCAGGCAGCAGAAAACAGAAAGAGAAAATATGAGGTTTTTCTTATCAGGGTATTCTTTTAATTCTTTTACTGCCAGCTTCAAATTCATGGGATATGCGAAAAATGTTGACTGAGGTGGGATATATCAGCTGGCTGGCAGTGAACGTGTTAAGTAATTCCTGAGAAATAAAACATAAGTGGATTTGTAACGGTTATTTGTTAAAAAGTTCACAAGTCAGGAAGTACAAATTAAAGGAAGTTCTAAAGTGACATCAAATTTTTAATCTTATTTAAAAAATACACGGAGGAGAGAAAGTAAAACTAAAATCCTCAAAGTTGAGGAAGTGAACACATGCTCTCTTACATCTATTACTTTGTTCTGCTTTTGGTAGACTTTCTATGTTTTCCTATAAACTATTCTGTTGTTGACAACAGTTTAAGTAGGGTATTCTAAATTTTTTTATTGATTTCTTTGTGCCTTTTGCGACTTCAGAAAATGAAAAATTCAAAGCTATATACGTTTAAAAATGGATTCGGCTTTCAACCGTAGAATATTATTATTTTCAGCCATAGAAATATTATTTCAGTCATTTCTTGTTTCAGTTTCAAATAAAATTTGTCTAAGTTTGGATTTACATTATTCCTAAATTATTTACATATTTTATAATTTCATTATTGTATAGTAATTTAAAACAGTATTTCATGATCATGTAAAACGTTGTAAACGTACGTATGTAAACCGATCAAAGGTGCTTCTACATACCTTGACATTGAACTAAGATTTTCGCTCATAAAATGATCTGATAACACTAATGTGTTTTGATTACGACGATTTCGTAAGGTATTGTTTTAAGAAAATCCTATCACTTTATCAAGATGTTACAACTAAAAAATTCGATTTTGGTAAAGAAATATTCCGTTTCAGACCACTGCGCATTGTTCATTTATTTACTAAAGCATTTCTTAAGTGGAAACGTCTCCAGTATATTTGGAAATGCATATTTTAAAGCTAATTTACATACATATATTAAACATTAAGTATGAGTATCACTATACTTCTTCATTTTCAAGATAAATGAGTTTGCGACAACTTAATTTGTTCTTCCCAGTTAATAAGTCATCTCTCCTGCATACTGAGTGTTCAGAAGGAACTAGTCTAGATCTAGTCCTCGAGAAAAATCAGTGCACGTGAAAATAGATTGTCTTCGGTGAGAAACGATCAGATTTATATGAAAAATCATATTGAATGATTTTACACACAATGCGCTCGGGAGTTTCGTTAAAAAGATTGAGCGCGCTTCCTCGGTGCGTATTATATTTAAACAGCTCCGATTCAACGGTGGCCTGATTCAATTTGGATTCTATAAATACTATTTCTTTGAACTCTCTGACCACATTACTGTTACCGTTTTCGTTGTGGTTTCAATAGAAAAACTTGAAATTTTCAAGCTGCCACGTTTTCCGTCTGTTGTTCTGTCATTTCCAGCTTCCGGCTCAAAGCGCTCGGTTCGAGCGACATTCGATGTACCGAGAGCTTTGTGTTGCGTCACGAATTAACAAACATATGGATTTGTATGGTTTGCCGAGGATTTTGAATACGTTCGCGGCTTCGTTGGAACTTAGTCCCAATTGAAGCCCATTGAACTTAGGGTAAGACCATTTAAGCTCTATAGGTGTGGCACCATTTTCACAGCATTGGTACATTGGCAGCAATATTCGTACACACCCTTAATAAACAAGTTTCGTGGTAGTTCTACAGTCTACGTTTCGCGATAAAAAAATACATAGTAGGTACCTGCATCACGTAAGCTTAACATTCTCAGAACTTCTTCATAATAAATCTTTAGCCACTTTTATTACCTAGTACCTTAGCCTAATAGCTCAATATTGAATTTGAACAGAATTTCTCTTAACAGTCTTGTCTCTTTTTGTTATAAATATACACTGTACTTCAGGAATAGGTTGCTAAATTTTGTTGTCGTATACTATTCTCTAGGAGTGTGTTGGTACCCAAGATCATGGGTTCAGCAAAAATCGGGCGGGATCGAATGAGTTCCAAGAGTATCTCTCGCGTCGGGACTGATTGGGATCTCGAAAGCAGTATTGCCAGATGTTGGGACAATATGTCTTCCAGTGACGTCATAGAGTAGAAGGGTGGAGATACCACGTGCTATTTGACTGTATTGCTTATGACGTTATTAAAATACATTTTGTCTTGGCATGTGGCAATACTACATGAAGGTATCATAGACATTCGAGCCTTCGAGATCCCAAAAGTATCCTACTAGGATACACACGATCGTATCGGAATCCCAAAACTATCTGATCACATAAAAATTTTGAAAGTATCATATATCTATTATGCCAACTCATAAAAAATGGAGGGGATGGATGAGGAGAAATATAGTCGGGTATAATAAAATCTTCTGTACATAAATATTATAATTGTTCGATTATGCATATAATAAAAACGTAGAAAAAGATACAGAACGTAAAAACACACAGAAAAAAGGGGTACATTAATTGATATACGTACAAGGTGTCCCACATTTTTCTGTTCTACAAATAAAAATAAGACTAAAACGTCATATAGCAAAGTCCATAATTATTGTGTTAATAAGTTATAATAAAAAATATGATAATGTTATTTTTCTCAGTCCAATATAGGGCAAAACGGAGTACATAATGTTTACGTTATCTGCAATATAAAATATGTTTACTATTTTCGCAATATTGGTTCTATACGACGCGATGGCAAATCGTACACTGTACATACTACGAAGTTTTGTTTTATTTTGTGAAAGAAGAAATCATAATCTGCAAAATGCTAAAAGTATTTTCTAGTAAAAAATATCCAGATATGCATATCACATACGGTTTACGTGCCGGAAATTCTAGAGCTGCCGCTAAAAAATATCGCGTAATGATTCCTAATCGAAGTACACCATATCGTAGAATGTTTGTTAATATTCATCGTCAATTATGTGAATGGGCAATTTTTGTTGGGCTGTTGGATGTCTGCGAAAAGAGTAGTTTCTCTGCAGGATATGCAACGATCTGTAAAAATCCAAAAACCAGACATTGCTCGAAAACGTAACTTTATCATTTTGTTAAAACGACTGGTGACAATTAGGTGGATGTCCAGCACGTAGCTTCTTAGGTCATTTGAACTTATATCTTCAGATTTCAATTTATAAGAGGCACTTTGAAAGAGAAGATTTATAATACAAAAATACATACTCAAAAGGAATTAATTACGAGAAGCAACATCGTATGTTAAGAAATTACATCACATTTCATATTTTTTGTTAGAACTTTATACAAAGAATTTGTGGACTTCTTGTTATATTATATTTGAGTTTTATTTTTATTTGTAGAACACACTGTTGAAGTATGTCAGGAAAAATGTGGAACAGTCCGTATAGAAATCAATACTTACTGGATATTTGACAGTAAAAAATAACACATAACAAAATGAATATATGTTTAAATGTATTTATTTTAAATTGGTATGTAAGAACATAATCTTTAACGTTTGCTGGTAATAATTTTGTACAAGTGCTCGTTATAATATTTCCAGCAGTTGAAAACAGACATTCACTCGTAGTTTGCATGGCTGGAATAGCAAGATAATAAAATATCTTGCCACTGATGACAGAGTGGAAAATCTATTAAAATTACATTTCCATCATTATATAATATTTGTCTTTCTCGATACGATGTTCTGTCAAATACAATTATATTTCTTGATTTATCATTGAAGCGTGAGTTTCGGTTTCTTCCACAGAACTTCCAAGAGTAGTATAAACAAATTCATTAGCTTTGATGACGTCAGTGTGATGATTAGCTTCGACGTTCAAGTTTTTCGGCATATTTTCATTACATAGTGCTCCATTTAAGCTCGTATGCAATGCACTTAATCACTTAAACATTGAATATCTGGAATTCCAACGCGCGTCCACCTCTTGTATCAGTTGTAGAGGTATTGTGTTGGTGTTTATACATTTTTGTACTTCCATTCATTTTTTTCATGCAAATGTTGAACGCGAAAAAATTCTATTATATCTTGGTAGTTTTTACGTATCTGCTCGTAAAAGTTGAAGTTCTTCATTCCATTTTTAATACGTAACTGTAAACAATATGCGAAACACAGTATCTTCATCCAAATTTTATACGTATTTATAAAAAAATTATAATATTTACGCTATTGTTTGACATAAAAAAACTGGTTCTTCTGTGTTCAAGCCTCAAAAAGTCGTTTTTTCGAGAATTTTGTACTGCAGTTCAGCAATATTTAATAATAACCGAAACCCGATGTCTTCCACAATACAATAGAGCTGTAGGTCTAATGCAATAATTCTTGCGATTGTTTCTGTTAATTATTTCGCTCTAGGAGAATTTTCATCTAAATGTACAACATTTTCTCTACCACTTGATTTTGCATCTTCATCTAATATTGAAGACATTAAGCCCCTATGCAAAGATTTGAAATATTTTGAAATATCTAAAGATTTGAAAGACTTGTACTATCACATTTATCTTTAAATTCTTTTTTACAGACTTTATATTTTGTTCGATCTTGGTCTGTTTTATTGAAATGTTTTCAAACAAAACTTTTATTGCATATTTTTCTATCAGGTGCTCTATTATTCTCTGAAAGTTTCGTTACACTTTCTTCATTGTCACCAAGCATACTGATGAAGATTTTCCTAAATTCTCTCACGACACAATTCCATTAGACGCTGCAGTAACACTAGCTGGTGGAAAGGCACATAATTATATTATGTAAAATCGTTCGCAATCGTTCCCATTGGTATCGTACGAAATTGAAATACCTTAGTACAGTGAGTCTCTAAAATATTTTAACATGAATGTACTTATGCTGTCTTTAACGATTTATGTCTTTGTTAATTACATTATGGAAGAAATTAACTCAAACTTATTTCTTTCGATAGAGTATTTATTGTTTGGCTCATTTAACTAACTTTATGTAAAAATATAATATTATAAATTAAATGAGGCCGCAGTCATTTTTAGATCACAGAAATATTCGGACATGACACAAAGTCAATACTTTCTGCATTATTTAATACTGATATTTATATTTTTAATATTTGGAGGAATATCCCTTGTTTTGAATTACACATCTAAATGGTTTTAGCATACTAACAATAAGTATAATGTTTTCAAGATATTCTATGCCTATTTTTTGTCATTCAACTTCTAATCTCTTTTTGAATTCAATTTTTGTAGTTATGGGCGTTATTCTTATTCATTTATTTGAATTATCCCATACATTCTCAATGAGGTTAAAGTTTGGGGATGAAGGGGATGGACGTAAAATTTTAAGATAATTACAAAAGTAGATGTGCTTGGACAATCGTTGATCTGTGTTTTGGATCGTTATCCTGATAACATTTAAATGTTCTTTCAACACCCATGTTAGTTGGATTGAATTTTCTTTTAACATATTCAGATACTTATACTTATACATAATTTTTTCAAGAAATACAAGTTTTTCCACCGCTGTGCTCTATAATCAGCTCTATACTATAATATTACTTCAGCCGTGTTTGAAAATAGCTCATAAGTTTTTGGCATTTAATTATAAGAAAGTATTTAGCTTACACCACACCATGGTTCGTCCATCCAAGCCATAAGTATTAATTATAGATTTATCTGCGACTATAACGTCACTCCACTATGACCCTTCTTTGGAAATAAATCCATATGTAAGTACTAAACACTTTTTCTTATTTGCTTCGTTGAAAGGTTTCTTAACGCATTCAATACGGGTAACGTGACATACACATTTCATAACGATTTTCTATCCTATGGTGGGTGATACTTACGTCACATTATTGGTCCATTTCCAAGAAGTGTCCTTTGGTTGTTTGTCGTTTCTAAATAAATGTGATGTCTGTACGGTGGCATTTCTGGTGCCCAACTAATTCTGGGTTAGGTTGGTTTTATATTATGGCTTTAGTACCCATTTACATACGTGATGGGAATGGTGAGACCAATGTACATAACAGAGGCAGGGGTGCATTAATTGATATCCGCGATACTCTTCCCAGTCATTCTATTTTCGTTTTCGTTTTTGTGTCGAACAGGTATTCGTTGAAATAGGTATTCATTTGAAATCGATTATCTTATGCACACTATATTTATCTCTGGGTATTGATCCGCCTGCTTATAATGCGCATGATAGAACGATCGAAGAAATTTTAATTAATATTATTGGTGATTATTACCTACCGTATTATGGTCGAACAATGAAAATAGTTTTATTTCACCTTTGGAATGGAGATGGTGGCCTCTAATCTTTAATTCTTTTACATGATTTAAGATTATCAGTTTTAGATTCAGTATTTAGGACTCTTATTTTTATCAGCTACTTCGATATTTTCAATGTTACACATTGGTTTCAACTACTTTTGAATAAATAATAAACATGAATAATTATTCGATATCCTTTTTGCATCTTAGATCTTTCAGTCATCTTTTTGTCGCTTTCTGTGACACTTTAGCCCTTCTAAATGTTAAATTTTGTGCCATTTTGATGATAATTCAAAATGGTGTCTCAAGATAGCTTTATACCAATGTTTCAGGAGTCTGTCATTGGTAAATAATATGTTTGTTCTTAGCTTGTTCACAAACGTCTGTACGCTATTTAATAACTTAGTTTTATCGTAAGTTATTTATTTACCTATATTTTAATACAACTTAAAATCGTTCTTGAGCTTTACATTCTTTGGATTGGAGATCCTTTTTTACGTTTCATCAATAATATGGAAAATGGCACTTTATACAGTTTACTAACTGATCAAATTAACAGTTTCTCTCTTTTATAGTATTTAAAGCATTTTTCATATCATTTACGTGGTATAAGTGATATTTCTTGCACCTCTTGTCTACGTTTTCTATTGTTATTTAGGTTATGAAAGTGATATTGATGTCGTAATCGTCGGAGTGGATATACGCTTGTATTGTACACTTGATTTATTTACATCATAAACAGAAATGTACATTTAACGATACGAGAAGTTGGAAGGTTTGGCCCTAAGTGTCTTCTCGACTCTCAGTGACTCTTCGCAAACTTTCATCTAAGCCTAATCAATATATGTACGAAGAAATGGACAGGAAAGAATAGGAAAAGAGAAAGATAGAAGAAGGTCAGAAAGAAGGAGAAAAACGGAAAAACAGAGAAGAGTACAGAGAAAGTGCCAGCGGAAAAGACTGTTCTCAGGTCTGGGCTAGGTCTGATTGTCAAATGCGCCTGATGATGACTGGGTCCGTGCAAACCTTGAGATGCAGTAAAAGAAAGGACAGGAAATCGGAAATCTAGAAAAGTGAAAGTTAGAACAGTGAAAGTTGAGTCACAGAATAAGCAGCAATGTAGAAATTGAAGAAATGGAGAATAAAGAACGTGGATGTACTAAATTTTAAACCATTCAATGAAGATTAAAAATTAAAATTAAAAAAGAAATCGATTTTATTGCTCCATCACTTGAGTCTCCTTTTTAATATTCAAAATTCAATAATAAATGACTGTTTGTCCTGACTGCTCATGTTAGAGCTCCGACTTGTCGCCTATCCTTCGAAGAGATGATTCTCGATTTTGACTTTGGCACTGAAGACAAACCTGTTTCATTGCAGTTATATATTCTATCTGAAGTAAATCTGTATTTGTCATCCTTGCTAATTAAAATAATTTGAAAACTCCAACTTTGTTGAATATCATAGCTCTAACTATTGAAGTAAGGGAGAGGTGGGATGAAAGGACACATAAAGCCAACAACCTATTATGTTAGTACAAGAAAAAGTTTGTCAAAATGCTGATTCCTCTGACATATTTAAGAATTATCAAAATGGATGAGATAGCCACTAATCTGCAGGGTCACCTTACTTATTTTTTTGTGTCTTTATGGTTGAGTTTAACTTTTCGTTTTTGATACAATTTAATATGCTACATATTCTTAGGATCATAAAAAAATCAAGCATACATCAACAAGACGTATTATTTAAAATTGTCATATGGTAAAAAAAAATTATTTCATTACATCTTTATTCAAATATTCTCCAAACTGTTATTAAAACTTTTCTCTGGAATAAAAAGGGCGGAAATCTGTTCGTGGGAAAGAATATGCTTGAACTTTGCTGATATTACGTGCGGTATGTTTTTCCGCGCCAATAACTTTGAAGTAAGGGATATATAATTGAAAATGTTACAGGAAATGGTATGGGAGTATAGGAAATAATAGGTTTATAAGTTTTTTTTCTTGTATGGAAGGAGAATCTGACAACATCGTAAATTTTTAAGTTTACTTAACATTACCGCGCGAAGTAGATTCTTGTATCAGAATTAAAAAGAGAAAATTAATCAGCAAATTGGGAAACGTCATCCAAAATCTCGAGTGTATTTATGAGAACTGAAAAATGAAATTGATAGATGTTTTAGCGATAAGACAAATTTGATAGATACTTATTCAACTAAATAAGTTTAAGGTACTCCATTTCTGAAGCTAAATTAACCCAGTCGAAATATATTGAGGTAAAAGTTTAAGAGCAGTCGTCGGAAACTTTAACATGATAACTTGGAAATTCACTTAGTAGAAACTTCTAAAGTACAGTACATGTTGGTAAAAAATAATTCGTATAAATAAAAGAAGAATTTTAGAAATTCTATTTTAGAAATAGAACTTTCAGTGAAGATTTATAGTTCAAGGTAATATAAAGTATTTAAATAAAAACGATTAATTCAAATGATTTTATAGTCTGAAGAGCTTGTGAATAACGAGAGCAGATTTAAAATACATTCATATATGAAATGATTAAAAATCTATGAATATTTTGAAAAGATGGACGATTAAAATTCAGATTAACATACGTATATTTAAAAACAATGTCGTTTGCACAGCTGTGAATTAGAATTGACACAAATAAACATGGATAGAGAGCTCGTAGTATGTTCAACAATAAATGGAAGATATTTTTGAAATTGATTGTAAATACCAAAATGTTACACGATGCAAATTTAATTATTGTTGAAGCTGTATTTATGTTTTCATTTTAAAGTGTCGCCTGTCTATCAATATAAATCCGATATTGATGTATTATTAAATTTATTATTGTATTTCATTTGTGCACCTTCTCGTGATAAGTTTATTTCGAGTAAATGTTTTTATATACAGAGTACTTCATAGAACTGTAACAAGTCCTACCCTTTTTGGTTGAAACTACACAGAATTTTAGAGGACAAAATTATATTTTTTACAAATGCAATAATGCATGCACATTTTAAAGTTGCATTTTGTTTCAATGGAAATCTTCCTTTTTGTACGTATATCAATTCCTTTCATCATTCTGTGCAAAAAAGTATTCGAATGACATAGTCGAATAAGGATTAATTCATGAGATACGAAGGAAAAACAAAAAGTAAAGGCAATTTTTAAATTATGCGATAACCGAAACAAAGAGAAGTTAATGAAATGCAACAAATAGGTATATTCATTGACTGTTGGAAAGTTCGACTACGCAGAATGCAGTACTTGACTTTTAATTGCGTGATAGTCACAAGGGCAGAAACAACGTGCCAGAGTGCACTTCCTTTGAGGAGAGAAAATGAAACCTGGAGAAATTCATCGTCGATTCAGTATGGACGTGGCACCATAAATCAAAGAAAGGTTTATGAGTGAGTAGAAAGGTTTAAAGCGAGAAGAACAAGTGTAACCGATGCAGGTCGTTCTGGTTGCCCTTTAACATTGCGTACACAAGGGTACCTCAACAGGGCAGATACCTTGCTTAGAGAAAACTAACCGAGAACGGTATCTCAATTGGCTGCGCATTTAGATATCAGTTGTGGATCCACAGTTATGAAAGGAAAGGAAGCGATGTTCATCTGGCTTCAGAAACAACTGAAAAACTCTGCAGGAATACAAAAGCCATGTATGTAGTTGATGAACAATACAATCAATCCTTTTATAACACGATTAATTTGTACCGTGTTATATGGAAAAAAGGGGAATTTCCCATTAATTTCAATCGTAAAAGTGTACATATTATAGACACATCGCGTTTTAAGATTACTGCCCGTCGCAATTTTTGCTCCGTGTTATATAAAAACCGTGTTATGAGAGTATCGTGTTATAGAAGTGTTTACTGTACAACAAACACGTCGTCTTATATGAAAACCATGTAGGCAAGTGGTATGTTCAATTGTTCATAGTTACTTGTACCAAAGTTATTAGATGCATTTTGCCTTTTCTTTTTGATGTATCCTCCTATTTTGGAATAATATTTTTACCTATTAACGCATTGCTTAAACACGTTACTGTAACGCTATGTAAACTTCTTTCATCGTTTTTTTATGATATGTATTTAGGCACGTTTGAATAATCAATGATAATTTTAATTTATTGCTATGCAAGTGCAAAACCTACTACAGTTGCACCGTCGCGTCGGGAGCTTAGAAAATATCTGAGCTGATTAACTCTGCTGAAAAACATACAGTCTGTAAACAATATACGTGATAATATTTTAAATAGGGATATTTTAATAAGATAGGGAAACTCAAATGGATCACAAAATGTCTCCATTTTGCAACAGTAATGCTTTAAGTTTAACATATCAATACTCACAACTAACTGTCACAGAATTCTGTAATCTTGCAGATACATTGAGGGACAGAAATAGAGCAAAAAAGTCTTCACACATTTTGTTGTATTTCTTAAGTTTTAACTTTTATAAAAATCCGAGATCCATTACCTACGAACATCTCAGATTTTAGTGTTAAAAATTTGTATACTATAACATAACATAGCAATGAACTCCAAATTGGTTAACATAGTTAGTTAAAAACTATTTTAAATAGAATAGTCGAAGTTAATTTGTATTCTGGATATTTCGATACCAGTAATATACTTTATTCAGAGTGAAATAACTCGGCAATAAAAAATCGCATACGAACTATTATGGCGGTTTTTGTAAATACAAGATTTCAACCTTTAAATAGATAATGATTTCGTTCGTCTGAATTTGTATAACTTTTTAGACAAAAACTACCTTCACTTTCCCATCTGTTTTATAATGTAGAAACATCTTCGTGGACATTTAACTTAGGGATGTGAAAGTAGATAATTCGCCCTTTAATATAACTCCATGAAGCCTAATGTACGATTTCTTTTTATGAAGTCACAATAATTTAAAAATTGACAATATTTCAGCCTAAATATATACTATTTAAATACTTTCGAAATACTTTCTACACCCTAATCCACTGTAGACTCGAACGAAATTGTCCATCAGGATGTCGGATTTTCGAAAACTCAAAGGTGAAGGCGATGCAAGCCCCACGGAGCACGAGCATGTCGAAGGGAAGTGATTCGAGGGAAAGAAAGAAACTAGTTTCGTCGCAGAAAGCTCGAAGAAAATAAAATCAGTCCGTTGAACCCCAAGCATCGTACGGGATGTTGCTCTAACAGATTTCAGGTTAACGATCCGTGTCCGACGCTTACGTGGCCATCTACTTTGTACTTCAGCAAAGGAATACCTTTGTGTACACGCGCAATTGGTGTCGTTCTCACAGACGTTGACGATGGTACCCTCTTTGTTCTCTGTCTGGACATGTTATGCCCTCGGATATAAGGCGAGGTAGGCTGCAAGAGAGAAAGAGAGAACGAGAGAGAGTCCCACTTTTGCGATTGCTACACGGCTCAGGCACGAAACGGGGATATAGAAAACAGCTGTTCACTGCTGGAGAGAAAATTCGCGGAAGCCTGGCGGCCGACGGGTTCAATCCCCTTTGTTCTGGGCTGGCTTGGAAATAAATTTGCTTTGGACGACCGTCGAGTCGGTGGAAACAGACGATATAGAATTGAAGACATCTGTAACGCGTGAATGAAAATCAAGATGCGTTAATAGCCTGGCCATGACTTAGGCAGCGTCGACTTGTTCTGCTTAAATATTAAGTTTTACGATTAGTTGGAACGTGTGCTGTTTAAATTATTTTTGGCACTAAGTCGTCAGTTAAAGAAATGAACATGGAGAAGAAAATATTGAACACAACTTGCCATGTTGCAAGTGTTCTGTGAGTAGTGATGTGGTTGTGTTATTGCAGATTGAGATATGGTAAAATTCTGATGGGTTTGTAGTAGTTGTGAAGTTTCTGTATTAAGAGAGTACACTAATTTGTTGGTTTAAAAAAAATCAACATATTTTTGTTGGGTTTTTAAAACTCGAATATTTGTTATAAATTTTATCTTAAAAGTTTAGGCATAGTTTTTTCGAAATTGGCGTTTCTTTACCCAACTTTGCAAATCTTTAAAATTATTCATCTGATTAACTGAAAATTTGAACATGTTACTATTAATTTTTGGAATTTTGATAAATTTTCGAAGTCGATTTTCCTCAGTGAAAAAAAAGGTACCTATGTTTGTTCAAACACCGTCATTTATTTTTTTTGTGATCATTAAAAGATGATAACTACGTTGGGAAAAAATTTATTTTTGTTTAAGTTATCACAATTTTTCTATTTTTTATGTTTTAATCGCTTCCGATGCTGTTATCAATTGATGAGATTTTGTATAACATGATGACATACAACATCATGTTTAATAAATTCAGTGCTTAACTTTTACTTAAATGATAACTTCAGTGATAACTTAATGTCTCAGAATAAAGTTAAAATATTGCGCAATAATCACTAAAATAATTTTGATATTCTATTTCACAGGTAATTGAAAGAAAATATTGAAATTTACTTATCGTATCATCAATGAGCTGATGTACGCTCTCAATTGTCAATATCTGCATATTCTAAATGCTCTTGTTTATATTATTATTAACCTACATTGTGTTATTACTTAGTTATTATATTATTATTATCTCTAACAGGAGAAAATTAAATAATTAAGTCTCGCTAATATTTTAATCACATACCGATACATGAATGCCAACAACAAGTTTTAATATGCTTCATTTATACTGTATGATGACTTGAATAAAGTAGAAGTGCCTTTTGTAATTTATTCTTTGCATAATTATTACTAACTATTTTAATGCGAATATTGGTAACAAACGTTACATAAATTACATCTAATCTATTCGGTATCATGTCTTTTCAAAAAGTAAAAATAGTAATATATAATGCTTTTTTCAATAATAATTTTAGGATTAAATCCTGATGAAGTGTTATTTCATTGAAATAAAAATGAAAATTCACTAAAAAACCAAATAACCGTACGAATGCATGCTTATTGAAATTAACTATTTTTAATAAATTCTACTTTGGAGAATGTTTAAATAAAAATGACAAATAAGTTATTCTTAAATAGTTATTAGTTATTCTTAAACAAGCTAGTTATTCTTAAATAACGAATAATTTTTTATTTTGTCAAGAATTTTGTCGATTAAACGCAGGAGTAAAAGTACTATGCTGAACATGTAACATGTAACATATATTGGCATGTTTATTCAGATCATTTTTTATTCGAATAAAATTTCATTTGAATTGCATCAGCTCTGAAAATGACTACCGAAAAAAAGCTGAAAGAGTATAGCGAAATAAAAAGTACTTATGTATGAAGATCTGCATAGACTTTATCTTACTCAGCAGTTGAAAAGTGTTGAAATTGCTAGATATCATCTAGCTGTCTGGCAGAACCAGTTACTTACTCGTAAAGATTCGAGGCATGATGCAGATTTTCGTGTAAAAGTATACGCACGTACGTCAGCAGGTGTATTGTTCAAACCGGTTGGCCCGTTATGATTCATTATTTTCAGAAAAATATGTCTTCTACGTCGATATTCTCTGAAGATTCACGAAGAAGATTCATATTAAAATCATGATCATGATCATGATTATTAAAATCATAATCAGATAACATTATTCATATTTCGTTGAAGAGGATGAAAAGTGGTAGCTTGAAATCTGAGGTTTGAAATTACTAATTTAAATGAAAATCAGGAGAACGTTTTTTAAATCCCGGATATGTGTAATATGCAAATATTCGTTTGTCTTCTTAATTTTGATAAGTGATTTTATGTAAGGCTTGCATGAAATTGCTTTTAGTAAAAAATAATGAGTTATGGCTAAAGTTAACGTTGAATTTATTGTAAAATATAAGAAGATTGAATTGAAAAGGAAATTAGAATACCATGCTCTAACACTCTTCAGGATGCCTTAATTAATATATTATTAACGGATATATATATTTATACAAATTGTACGATTATATCTATACAAATACTATTAATTCCTAGAATTGTATTAAACGAGTCACACGTGTAATTCAAATTATATTTCAAGTATTGAAGAAGATATTGCTACATCCTCAAACTTAGGAAGAAGCTGAAATTATAGAATCTCTTAATAGATAATAGTTTATTCACTTATTTTTTGTAACGGTTTAACTAACGAACAATAAACTTATATAAATTTAATAACTTTAATATTTTAATGTTACATGAATTAATTTTGATGGATATATACTCTAAGAAAAATCATAAGTTTTTAAAAAATTACTGTTTATAATATCATTATTTAAAATTACTCCTTTTAAAATAACTCTACATGTTTGAATGTCTGAATAATGTTTTATAATGTAAATTATAATATAATACATTTTTATTGTTAGTTTTATATATATTTATTCAAGGTATAAAGCTTAGAAGTTAATAATTACATTAATATTCGAAAATTAATGGGCATTACTCTATACCTTAACGTCACTAATTATATTAAACATATTTAAAATTTTCCTCAGTTGTGAATTCCTGCTATGAGGATGATAACAATGACGAAAAATTCTTGTCCGATGACTCTTACGACGTAATTTCCTCGCAGACAAAATTATCAATATTTTATTGCACATTATGAGTCACATTATCGTGAAACTTATTCGCATTACTCATTTGGAGTATTCAATGTGTAAACCAAATGTAGCTGTTTTATAAGTTCTTCACGTGTCTGACTTCAACGGAAAACCTGTTCCTCATAGGTTTTCACGAATGTATTGAACAAGGAAAGTAGACTTCTGTCGCTGACAGTCCAAGTGGTCTACATTGATTTTTCTATGAAAGAGAGTGTATTGTGTTTTATTCTAGTTCCACCCCTCTTATAGTTGAGCATTTCAGAAATGAGATTGCAGGTTCAAATGCTTTCTACCATGAAATCGCATTGTATCTTTGATAAAGATTGACGTTATTTTTACAGTAATTTATATGACAAACAGTTCTTTCGTGGAAAATTTGTTTGTTAAGATAAATTAGAAAATGATTTTGAAGTTGAAAACAATTAATTCTTGAAGGCCTCCGACCAGTTCTCTCGTGTACCATTCTTTTGCTTGTATTCCCTACTCTCAATTACCATAACGATTTCATTTTATTCACGGATTTTAACTTTTCTTATTTTGCCCTTCATTCGACATTTCTACTTCTTAGGAATAAAAGCTACCTCTTTTAACTATTTTTAATGATATTAAATTCTAGTATAGTAGGATTAACAAAACAAATAGAAAAGAATTTGCATATTTTAGTCCTGATGATAATTCAGCCATTTTCCACGTTTGTATTACCTGTGTCATCCGTCGGGTGAAACTCATTACTCATTTCGGGTAGAATGTCTCTAATTGCAGCTTCGTTAATTACTCATGAAGCCCTGGAGTACAGAACGCCTGAGAAATGAGGACGTAATAAGACGCCGTGCGTGTATATACAATAAACAAATGCCAGAGTTGAAGCTCTTGCTTGAATTACATTGCAAAATCGTATGAAATGGGAATTTGTTTATTTATATATATAATAGCTAAAGTAGATCTAATAAAATTTTTATTTCGACATATATACAAGTTTACATACTTAAATCTTTGAAGCATGGTAAAATTAAAAGTGTCCCACCTTTTTAATACCTAAATTTGCATAGTGGGATATTTTTTATATCACCTTGAAAAATTAAAATTCCTCGAAGCACAATAATTACCTAATAATTAAAATAAAGCTACTTTATTAAATTTTATAAGAACAAAGTTTCTGTTCAAAGGGGGTCTTTTTATTCAATATTACGATGTGTAAACTGTAAAGCTTACTAAGACTCTAAAATTTCGAGAATAAATAATTGAAAATTTGTTTTGAAAATTAAGCAGATGCAGGTTATAAACTTCGTAATAACTTTGATATTGAACATCTTTGTTTCAGTGTCAGATCCATTCTTTTAATCATAATGAAAATACTGTTTTTCATAACGAAAATATTCAAATGCAAAGAAAGAATGATCCAATTCACCCCATATAACGTAATCCGGTTAACCCCATATGTAAGGATTTCAGAGTGAGCAGATTACGTAAATATATTATAATATAACAGTCTAAAATATATAAAATATTAATTTTAGATATCATTTAAACTGAAAACCACAAACAGATTTAAATTTTTAAGCTTACTTTCTGTTTTAAATACGAAACTGCATATTATGTATCTTACAATACGAATTGGTATCGCGCGTTATCTTTGAGTGATTCAAAGTTAGTAACGGCTCGTTATCCAACAATATTAGAAACGTTACGAGCAATAGCTCTGATTTTGAAAGGAGTCTGTACAATCATTAACACATTGTGTGTCAAAAAAGTTTTGCAAAAGTTTGCCTCGGGGTCAAAACAAGTTTTTGGAAACTTGTTTGCTGTTCACCTATTGAGCGACGTGGCTCCACACGAACATAGATGTCATTCATATTGTATTAATGACGTGGTACGCAATGAGTCAAAGGGACTACTTTGAGGGTGCTGGAATTATATCTTTTTAACCCTCCGTTTCAAACTTTGTTTTTACTGACACCGTTAGCAAACTAGGTCTATGCATTTTTTATGTTTTTGTATTTTAAAAAATTCATAAAAAATTTAAAATACTTCTCCATGTTCCTGGAACATTATTTAGTAGTTTGCATTGCTTAATGTTATCTTAATTTGTTTTTAACGAGGTGGGAGAAATTTCACAAACCAAAATGGTTTGGGTTGTAAACGACTCAAGTTACAGACGGATTAATTTTCAGAATAAAACGGAACTCTTTCATTTGAATTATTCACAAAATATTATTGTCCCATCTTATGTATAAATTCGGGAATGTTGATATATTATAGAATGATTCGTAATAATTGAAACCATTAAATATTAAGCTACAAGAAATAATTGCAGCTTTTGTATTTCGATATTTCTTTATTTCTATGTTCTTTTATTGGTTTAGTGAGATTATCAGTGTTGAATAATGGCTATTGAGAAAAGTCTATGTCAGAGTGCTAGGGAGAGCCGTGTACGATCAAAATGTAGAAAGATAAAAGTTTTAGAACTGACTAATTACAAAGATAATACCAATAGTAATAATACAGATATTATTTTCAAAATTGTATTATATGTTATTTGGGAAAGGTAATAAGTCCAACTCAGTCTGTTAAGACCATTCCAGCTATTCTGCTGTATATTTTCCATGCTACACTAATATCATCAATGTGAAAGTTTATGTGAGTGAGAGTAGCAGTGGATTCGTAACAACACTATATTCTAATATTCCCAGCCAAACTTAAAAAAAGAAAAAAGAAAAAAATCTTCACGGAGAAGTTTCGCTCTATAGTTCCACCAGTTTCTACAATAAATATGCAAAAGTTTATGGCTAATTAAAAGTAACATTAAAAGTAAAAAGCTATTTCCTACTACCACCGTTATGAACTTAATTAACAGTCACTTTCATAAATCTGAAAGATACTTGTGTCTACTCAGACGCATTTGTTGGCACCCTTCGGATTAATATTTTGCACTCTTGAATCTTCAGCGGCTGTTGTATCTAACTTAGAGGCATATTTAATATACGCGACGTGTAAACACGGCAACATAAAAAAAATCCAACGGCAAAAGACTCGCCACATTTGCTACCCACGTCTGGTTGCGATCTTCACCGAAATTAAACATCCCTCCTGGTTCATGATTCCACGCTGAGTGACTTTTTTCTCCCCCCGTTTTCCCCGCGGCCAAGGCTCAGCCTGTGAAAGCAGAATAATAAACGAAAGCGTACAAAAATAATCCCAGAGATGGCAGAGGCATTCCTGCGCTGAAAACCAGCCACATATGGCACCGCGCAAACAAAGAAGGGATGGGAGGAAAAATCGAAGGAAAAAGACGATGGAGTTGTTAGTTTCCGAAGATGGCTCAGGTTTTCCGCTGACTCGAAATCAGTCTAAGTTTCTCTGCTTTTCTCTTGTTCTCGGGGTCTACGAGAACATATAGTGTGTAACAAATATAGCCTTCAACATTTTAAGGGGTCATAGGGAATACAAATTGATGCACAAAATGTTTTATGACGTATAATCTTTATTTTGCAATAATAATACTTTAAAATTAACACATTTATATGCTAAACTAATAATCAGAGGATTCTATAATTCTACAGATGTCTTGAAGAACAAAAATAGAGCAAAAAGGTCTGGGTTAGGTCTGGGTTAGCCCAAAAAGTTTCAGTACATTTTGTTGTACCTTTTACAGTTTAACTTTTATGAAGCTTTAAAAATCCAAGATGTTTGTAGAAAATGGATTGCGGATTTTGGATTTGTTCTTAGAAAGGTATCTCACGCTATAAATTCATCATTTTTTTATTAGTTCATTTAACATCGCATCAACTGGTGAGTGGGTTATTAGCAACTTACAATCAGATTTACAATTTGTTATACAGTACGTTTAACCACCTTTCCTTTTCTCTGTTTTGGGCTTCATGTGTTTGCATCATCGGTAACGATTGTTCCTGACTTTCATTTAAGACTGTCATTCACTTCATCATCGACACGAATGAATTTTGGGAGTTTCGGGCTCCCAAGGCCCGGAAAATATTAATGGGTATACCATTGGGGACTGTCTGTCGCTTATTGCTCGCCCCTCTCAAATCAATACTACGGGCAACGTTGCTGCGTTGTTTGTGCACGAGGCGGAGGAATCGGTGGGCATCGGTGCCATTCGGGAACCGTTGCCCAATAATCTTTTGGCTGGCTAGCTGTTGGCTTCTGTGCGCTACGTGCAGATGGTTTTCGACGTTATGAAACCGCACCGACTGTGGTCACCGGAGACCAGGGAGAGAGGCCCGTTTTTGTATTTCTGCGGTCAGACGCTCGGCTTCTTTCAGTTATTGCCGCCTTTTAAAAGTTGTCGTCTTTGGGGGTGGAGGTTGTAACCCGGTCGAACATTTCGAGGAACGTAGGAGTCCAGGACTCTTAACAGCTCTTATCGTTGAAATTGTAGGGAGTCGTCGACCACCTGGACGAATTTCACTGATTGGGAGAACATTTGGGATAGTGTCTTTAATACTGTAACCGAATTATTCGAGAGAAGAAAATTTAACCCATTAAGACCCAAAATTGCGTAAATGTAATATTACTGAAAAATGTAAATGTATACTTCTTATAAAGGGTATTTCCAGACATACAGGACATTTTTGGAGGATAGGTTCTAAATACAAAGACAATGGAAACAGTTCATGTGCATATATATCTGGAAACGTTTAGTTTTTTAGTTATTTTATGTTGCATACTTTCTTTAAGATCTATTATTGTGTACCGCTGATTCATGGAACTGTAATATATTTGGGCCTAGTAAGACCTTTAAAGAGGATAGTACACGATACAGAAAAGTAATGGGCTAGTATTTTGGGCAGTATTAAACACGTAACTAAAAAACTATGCATTCCCAAGTGTATGCGCATTTGAGCTTCTTTCATTGTCTTTGTGTCTAGAGCTGACTCGCCAAAAGTGTTTCTTGTTTTTACTATTTTTCACGAATTCTAGACTAGCGTTTGACGTAACACAAAATAGCGTATGATTAAAAAATATTTATTTCTCTTGGTTTCAACAAATCTATGTCTAAGGACCAAGTAGGCGACTTACTCTATTTGAGACATTGAGTGCAAAAGTGGACCTAACTAAATATTTTCCGAAATTATGTAACTAGCTAGATGGTATAGTTACTATCCTATACTAGGATAATGTAGAAACTGCTGTCCCTTCTGTCATATGACATCACAAGGTAGAATGGGGGCTGTTGTTCCGTAAGTTCCTTCTGTTCAGTTACGTCACCTGATAGAGAGAAAACTTTTCGAATGGAGTGAGGAGTTTGTAGCAACCAGTGTGTCGTAGCGTGTCGTTACTGTCAGACAGAACAACGTAAGCGGGTGGCAGGTTATATATCATCCCTGATAAATATTATTAATTTATTATACGAAGAAACTGTGTATTTTAGATCGTGTGTTTCCTGATTTTTTCGTATAGCGAGGAAAGTCCGTTATTGCTTTCAATGCCTCGTTTATTCTTTAGCAGCTCTCTTGCTACCCTTGCTTGCTTACAGGCATAACATTGCAATCCAGGCAGAATGATTTCGCTATGCTCCTATGTTGGCTAACAGTTTACCTATTTCATTGCCCAACGAGGTAGTTTGAGAAACTATTATTACGATCATAGTACACATTTTCATTATGAAGGCTCTTCATTTTGTTACCATGATTAAATTTGCCTGTATCAATACTATTACCTTATGTTTTGAGAATACATAATGTGAAATAGTCATTCCTGATATCTACATATAGGGGTAATGTGTATACATTTCAATATATTAAGGTGTGGTAGAAGATCACAAATGGGTCACAAAATGTTCGATAACATAGCGTCCGATCTGCTTCCGTTTTGCAGTAATGATCCTTTAAAGTTAACATAACTGTACCGTAAACCACGAGTTGAAGGATTTTGTAATTTTGTAGATATATTAAGGAAGAGCAATAGAAGAAAAAATCTTAATACATTCTCTTGTATCTTTTACAGTTTAATTTTTATAAAGCTTTAAAGATTAAAAATGGTTACGGAAAAGAACATAGGTAACGCACACAGATGTAGTGTAACCCAAAAGATTGCTGGCAGTCAGCTGTTTGAAATTGACCCAGTGATCGACAGAGCAGGGTCCGTTTACAATAGGAGTCCCATTTAAGGACTTGTGTCTATAAGGGTCTTACGCATTTAGGGCCTTCTGAAACAAACACAACCTTTTCAAGAAACCGAATTTTCTAGGTCACTATTCTTTTGATTCTTTCAATGTGTTTGTTTCGCCGATATGCACGAGCTACTCTTCGTTTCAGAACATAGTGCTAACTTTAAGGCATTATTACAGCAAAACGAAAACAGATAAAACTATATTGTAGGATATTCTGTGATCCAATTAGGGTATCCTATCACCACTTAAAATATTGGAACGTGTGCATGTTACACCCTATATATTGGTACAGTATATGTATAGTTGACTTACTGGCTGTATTGACAGTCATTATTATGTCACAAAACACATTGTAAATAGAATCAGTTTAAGAGGTAAATAATAGTGTAATATCATTCTGCAAGAGGATGGCTGAATTCTGACTCATGGTTCCTCCTAGAGTTTTTATCTCCGTGATAAGTAGGATACGATGCAATAACAAAGAAACTTGACCTTAAATTTCAAGGTCAAAGTCAATTTTGTGAGAATTTTCTTTAACAGATATTCACCGATTCAAGGGTGTAAAATACCACTCTGACAGCCGTGACAATAATTTTGAACACCCTGTATATACACGCAAGGTTGATTGTGGATTGTGGTTTGAATGTATATGCATAGTCATTTTTATGCACCAACACATCTAGGCTAGCCACACATTCAGCGCAGGGTGATACAAAAGAACACAAAATTGTCGTTATCGTATAGTTTTTCACTATTTATAAGTAATACTGAGTTGTATTGCGTCGTTCTACGTACAATTTGCACTCATATTTCTTGATAAAGTTGATATAACTAAAGTAAGTTTATTTTCAATGTAATTAATACTTGATATATTATGTATGATCATCTGGCAAATACAGTTACACAATATTTGATAAGATATACTTGGGATGTTACTTGCTGTTTTTTTCAATATAACTGAATATTTTACACTTTATAGAAAATGTTACCAAAGGAGAGCAACTTCTTATCGCTCTTGCTTATGCTTACATATTACATGTTATTATTATAAGCACCTCGAGTACCTCGTAAATTATCCATTTGACAAACTAAGTACGAAACTAAGTTTGATATTTCTGTGTACCAATATAATCAAACTAAAAGATTACATTAAAAAATATTAGTAGGTCGCGTAAACACACATGTGAAATTTGGGTTGATCATAATTGTGATCTAATAATAATCAGTTAGTTTGTATCACAAAATTTGTTGTTCCTTATTTTAGGAAATCCAAAATTTAAAAATATTCTACTGTATTCAAACACATTTTTATATTAAGTCTGATACAAACAATATTACATGCAAAAACTTCTTTGATGCCCGAGAAGCAGAGATGTAGGTGCCTCTTTAAAACCCTTCCAATACCTATGAACACGTGCAAGAAATCAAAGATAAATACCAGTATTTCCTTTTGAAATTATGAAACTTGAGCATGCGTTCTTTTTATGATATTTAAATGAATAGCTTTCAAATGAACACTTCGTATAATATTTCGTTGTAGAATTTCAAATTACTTCATAATTTTTCGAAACCTTGGACCACATAAATACATTACTTGAAAATTAACAGTGTGCAATAGTACTTATATTTTAATCACGCACGCACACGTCTCTCAGCTACTTACATCTTTATCTGTAATTTCGATATGAGTATGTATTGGTCGTATAATAATTTAGCAAAGCATTAAGACTTGCAGAATTGTTGAGTTCGCATGGTACTTGAAGTAATTTGAGATAATTCATCTTTTCTGTTTTTGAGACAAACGCAAACTCAGAATATTTATTTTTTTGTATTGGTACTGAGAAAATATCATAAAGATTGTTTTCCTATTTTTCAGAGGTCTACCTTGTGGCGTACAACCTCCGGAGCCGGTACCAGATCCCGACGGTGACAAGTTAGCAACTATCGCGGCTCGTTTCAGTTACTTCCAAGAGAGAAAGAGCTCGTTGGCCGTGGCCAAAGTCGATCTTCGTAGGAACATCAATCCACCGGCCAGGTACAAGAACGCACGGCCGACGGTCAGGCTCAGGCCACGTCAGGTGCTCTGCAGCAAGTGTCGATCGATTTGTAATGAGAATAGCGAGAACGTTGATGTCAGCAGGAAACGGAAGCATGACGAAGCTCAGCAGGAACAGCAACAGCAACAGCAACAGCAACAACAGCAATCACAGTCACAGGTATTTTCCTATTGACATTATACTGGTAGTTAGACTGCGGATCTTGATGCATTTATGACAAATTTCACTATTCAAAACACTACAGAATCTGCACAATGTGCAAAAATGTACAAAATATCGAAAGCTAAATACAGTTTCTAATATTTTGAGAGCAAATTAAATCTTTATCTAGATATCACGTTTCTAATTGTGTTTGTGAAAACAAAAATTTGCACAAACATCTGCAGTCTACTGATAGTTTATAATCGCAAGGTAAAATAATGTAATTTAAAGCAGGTGATTCTAATTTTTCCAGTGCTTTCAAATTCATGAGAAATTCACTAATTCATAATTAAAGTCGAAAAATAACACTAGTGTAAGATTTGTAGAAAGAATGAACTTCGTTTTACAGCATTTTAACAAAAAATCACAATATGCTGATGCATAATAAACGTCTTTGTAAAACGCAACCTGATCATGTAAGAGGTTCAACCTCACTTACAAAAAGCTCTTCATTTAGTAAGGCTTGTCTTGTCTTCGGTCCTAATTTGGTACTAATGCAGACAATTATTTCAGCTTGACTAGTAAACTCTGAAAGAGAATTTTGTTAAACCAAGTTGACAGCCCTTTTCGCTACGATATGGTGAAATTGCGAACCCCGGGTATGGCAATTCCTCACCAGTTGTAAACTTTTACTATTTTGTTCTAAAGTGTAATTAAAAAAATCCTTTCATGGATAATAATTTATTCTAAGTGTTAGATAAGACTCTAAGCTTTATAAAATGTTCAATAATTCCACTATACTTGTATTTAGAAATATTATACAACGATTTAAACGTTAGCATAGCGAAATTGGAGTCACTTACCTTATGTTTTTAGGAAATTTGAGTTTGTACCTACATTGAAATGTACAAAATGAAGTTTTTAATAAGAAAGGGTTAACTAAAGGACGTTTATTCGAAAGTATAGTAAAACGGAAATCGTTAAGAAAGAATTGATATTCTAAACTTTCAAATGTAGTTTTAGTGGCAATGAAAACACGAGACTCGTGTCATTTTATGTTACGATCGTATATATTAGTTAATTAGTTTAGTTAACACGTTTGCTACCAGTGTCACGTATGTATGACGCACCCACCACCGATTTCCATTGAGAGCTCAGCGTCACACATTTGTGAGACACTAGAAAACTAAATTTATATTCACATTTACTAGATTTTAATAGTATATGAAGTACGTAATAAGTAAAAATCTGCAAGTGTATTTTGCAGAATTTCGAAAAATAAGTCGGGGTCGGTGGTGGGAGTTTCCTATCCTGGGCGTGGTAGCGAATGTATTAACGAGTTCATGTGGGGATTGATAGTGTATCATTTCCAGGAAAATTCAAGAAGTTGCTCATAACAGTAGAAGTTGAGAAACATTAATTTACAAATGTTTTGGGAACGTTTCACGTACACTATTAATTTGTATCAAAGTTTGTAAAAGAGATTCGTTCTAGACATAATTATAATTAATGAATATAATGTGAATTCAATAATTAAGTAAAAGCTTGAATAATGACAAATGTGTTTGGAAAGTGAGGAACATGTAAATTAGATACTAAACTCTAATGAATATGTAAATAGGATTGGAAAAGAAAGTTCATACGACAGAGATTTGTAGGATAGCGAAACTGGCTTAACACGTTCTTTTGCAAGGTTTATATTGTAGTTACTCTCTAGCTGACATATCAAGATACATCGCGAAACATTTCTTCCTGCTTATAAATATATAAACTGTCTTCATAAATTTATTGTTGGCCAATTTCTCAATCTTTAGTTCTTGTCCACTGGGCTGATTTACAGTAAATTTATGATAGTTGACTTATATGAAATACTTTATACTAGAGGTACCTACATTTATATAATGAGAAAAACAAAGAATGAGATTAATGTTACTTTTTCTTATAAACGAGTAAAAACACTTGTTTCGTTCCATTAGATCACAGGTCATGGATCCACCAGAAGAAGCGATCGCCGCTGCGGTCAACAGCCGCAGAAAAGTTCGAGAATACTGTTCTCTGAGTGCCAGTCTGAGAACATCCCAGTATCATCTCACCAAGCAACAAAATCAACGTTGTCTGCAGCTGTTAGTCCCGACTCCTCGAAGTTGGGACCGTCTCTTATACCAAAAATCTCGCGGCTCCAGCCCAATGAGATCAACAATGCTACGCAAGGAACCGGTTAGTAATTATCTATATGCAAAACATGTGTTGAACATTCGAGAAAAATAAAGCAAGTTGCAAACGATGTTGAAGAACCATAGAAGTTTTAACGAATCTATTGTCTTACAGAAAAGATGAAGATCGCGCAATCGTATTGGAATAACAGAGCAGAAGAGGGCGATTCATCTGTAAATGCGATGGAGCCTGCCGAAGAACGTATGGAGTCAACGGATTGTGACAGTAATCAGTCGATGGCGTATTGCGCCACGCCCAGGAGACTAAGCAGCTCTTCGGTAGAAAGTGCAAAGATACCAGAGGAAGAAGAGAAGAAAACCTTCGCGGCGGCGGACTCGACAATGAGGCCAAGAACAGGCCGTGTACCGAGAAAGAAGAGGTCCGTCGGATCGATGGAAGACTTGTGGGATGAGACTGTGTTCGAAGATCCAACAAGAACTGCTAGAACCACACCAGTGATTAAAATCTCGTTCGGTGCTCAAGGCGAGGGCACCGTTCTGAAAATACCTGCGAAAATCCAGGATCCGGAGTACGAACAGGAAACCGATGATGCCGAGGACTTACAGGCAGAAACAGAGAGGGATCCATTGGAATTACCAAGGACTTTCGAGAATGATTATAATTTTCGCGAAGACGGTGAGGAAGATGGCCAAGAACAAGTGGATCCACAGAAACAGGGCGTGAAAGACGCGAATGCTAAAGCAGCAAAACGCGCGCTTAAAAAAGCCAAAAAGGAAGCCAGAAGAAAGATGCTTGATGGGGTTTCGCCAGCCAGATCACCGTGCAATGGATCACCAAGGTAAATTATACAATTACATAGAATATTAAATGTTGAGAAAGATCTTTCTAGGTATTTTTACAAATTTTATTAATGTGAAGCTTTTCGTGTTCGAAAAATGAGAAGGATAAAAATATTCAGATAGTAGAACAGTCTTTCTTAATATTAAACTTAGTTTATTCAAGTAGGAATTAACAAACTTCAAAATTCTTGCAGTATTTAAGTATTCTATATCTTATGAACTGTCCAATTATATAAAATTATATGAAAAACTTAGAGCCTACCAATACTATGTTTATAGCTATTAATCTCTCTGTGTTTAGATATAATCCCACATATGACTCTTTGTCGTATCATCGTCGGAAGCATAAAGTAAAACATAAAAAGAAGCATAAGGAGGATCGGAAGCACAAAAATCAGCAACCACCGCAGCATCAGCAGCCTTGTTTAGAATCTGGTGGCACGGAGAATCAGCAAAACTGGAACGTCCTGCCGGGCAGTGAATCGTATACAGCTATAAAGGAGCAGTGTCTTAAGCAGAAATTATCCATATCTTTGAAAAGATTGAACACGAATGCATACGCTAGATGTGACTATCCCGTGAGCAATGCTTCCTCTGGTTGCAAGAGTCCCGGTGCCAGCAGCGACGAATTGAGTGAACAGGAGCCTGAAGTTGACGCTGGCGAAACTGCTCCAGATTTTCCGCCGCAGTCTCATCCTCTGATGATGCGTCTTGCCGCGACACCTGTAGAGCATTGTCTTACTGCCAATGGTAGAAGAATGGATGTTGGTGACGTTGTGTGGGGCAAAATTCATGGGTTTCCTTGGTGGCCTGGAAAGGTAGGCGCAGTATAAACATAATTGATAATATTTATTAGAAGTTTAATTCGAAATTGAGTTTCAAAATGAATATATTATTCTTCCAGGTTCTTAGTATTACAGTTTCCTGTAAAGAAGATGGTACATCGTCTGGTCCGCAGGCTCATGTAGCTTGGTACGGTTCTTCGACAAGTTCTCTCATGTCGTGTGATCAACTAAGTCCATTTTTAGAAACATTCAAGGTAAATAAATATCGAGATGGAACCATTCACTTGAAATCATTTCTGAAACGTAATTAGCGAATCAAAGTGTTTAATGTCAATGTTGTTTTTGTTAAAGACGCGGTACAATAAGAAGAAAAGAGGCCCGTATAAAGAGGCGATACGACAGGCGCAAAATGAGGCCCGAAGTCAGGTCACGCCTAACTCTACGAACAGCGTGCTAAACGTCTGTGGGTCTCCGCGCGAGGTCAACGTCCTCTCCTAAGGGAAGGTGCACAGGCCACTTGACACCATTCCTTTACTACCGGGTATTCGTCGGCCAAAATTTATTATCGACGGATCGTCATGTAATATATAAAGATTTTGTATATAATGATTTAGCATTAACGAAATAGCTCTTGATCTTCGATGTTCTTCGTCTCAGTCGAGCCTTTTCGCTGCTATTTGCGGTAACTCGCACGGGTGAGACACACGACACGAAATGAAGTTTACTGCCATCACTGGTCTCGTGGTCCTATTTTGTCCTCAGCTTTTGTCGAGCAACCATTTAACGCGTAAGAGTATTTAGATAGGATATATTATCCATAGAGATAGTAAGTCAGCTACTGGTGGATAATTTCGTATTATGAATATGACTTATTCGATAGCTGAATACGGGTGTTGTTGCTTAACGAAGATTCATGCGATACTCGGTAACTTAAATTCTTTATATGTATTCATGTATATATATTTGTATTAAGATTTCATTGTGATCGTCATCGAGATATTCTGCGAACTCGTCCAGTGTGGGCAGTGAATCTTCGATGATAGAGTCCGCGGGTATTGCTGAATACGATCGTTGATGACTCGAATTGACATACCGTTATGATGCCATGATTAAAAATTTGCACATTATATTTGACAGGTGAAGCTGTTTATAATGCTCTCAATTATTTTCTTGCGCGAAAAATTGCAGAATATGTATCTATGGAATTTTTTAATTTGAAGCGTATTTCTCTGAAAGAATTGGTATACTTCAAATTCTTTTTTAAGCCCACGCGTGATTTTTTTTATAAATGGATTTAATTTATTAATTTGTATATTATCTCCCTTTTTTAAAAAGGCGCATAATAATTTGTTTAATTACATGTATCGTGTAATTGAAACTATTGCGATTTCTTTAGACAATTTCGCATTTGAATTAGTAATATTTTAAGGTCTATTATGTTATTGTAGGAATTTTATAATCAGCAGTAGCTCCATTTTGCATTTTTTAGTCAAATAATCTGTTAGTTTTTCGCGACTGAAGTTTTTTATCGCCTGAAAAGTAGAATGGAGCGTGTAACCAAACATCATGGTGACTAGGGCATGAGCCTTAAGATATGCAGTATTTTTTTTAAGGTGATTTAAATTTTTGTAGATAAAAAGTAAAGTGTCTGTGCAAAACAAGTAAAGGATCATATTTCTGGGCAATAAGGACAATTAAATAAATATCAGGGATGAACAAATACTGTAGGTATTTAATATACTTATATTTTCCCTGAACGCCCAACTTATGTATATTTTAGAACTTTTAATGACCTGGATACAGTAAAGTGATTTGAATAGATGATCCTGTAATTATTTTGAGCAGCATACAATTTAGAAAGAGCGGTCAAAGGAAAGTTTAAAGTGTGAAGAGTCACGAAATTACTGTAGCCTAGTACTCTTGTCATAGTCTAGCTAATACACATTGATACAGTTCAGTATTAAAATTGCTATGTATGTGCGTTCATGAAACATCAGTTGTAAACTTTCTTTCGACCACCTCTGTTTATTAATTCCATAAAAATATTGTACTACACGTTCTACGTCTCAAATTTCAAGGCTCACACTTTGTCGCCTCACGCTCAGCTCGAGTTTCGTTTACGCTTCGTGTCAACACTGCCAAGGTATACAATAGTTACTTCATTTCAAATTAGCGGTTACATTAGAAGACAATTTTCAGTCATACAAAGTACGATAATTCTCTATAAGTATAATTCGAGTTGAATTCCGAATACCTGACAATGTAATATTGTGCAAAGTTCACTTTTGTAATATACATACACTCTTTTATCTTGTTTCTGACCGCGAGGGACAAGTTGGAATTCACTCGTTTCTACTTAAGCGCTCTTTTATCATCACTTTATTCGATGAAATTGATTTTAGTGTAATCCAATTTATCGATCGTCTGTTCCTCGTTGTAAATTCCTTCATTTGGATATCGTGCAAGCTATTCTTCGTAACTCGATGTAGAGGAGCTTTATCGTAATTTTAATTAAAAATTTTGTAAGGAGGAACCGGTCCTCTTATCACGACGATTAGTACTTAAGCGTATCTGACTTTCACTCTGAATGTTGAAGGTCTGTCACTGCCTTACGGACTTTCTTCCACGTGCGAATGTGACCATTTTCGGAGCTTTATTGTCGTTTCGATAGTCACGAAATGTTCCGGTAGCAGCAAATCGTGAAAAGTCATGACACGATCGTGACTGAAATTCATATTTTCTTGCATCGAAACCGTGAACACAGTTTACGCGACGCATATGTAATTCCGATAATTTCCGTCGACACGGTTTCGACGATGTGTGATTTAGCAGAAAAAGGAGAAGCGAGAAAGAAAAAGGCGCGAGTCACGCGGTCGGCGTGTTAAATATTGTGATGCGTCATACGATATCGAAAATGTATTCTGTAACAATATCAACAATCACGTGCGAGATTCACGCTTGATGTTTGTTCTGCATTTTAGCGTCTCGTCAAAGGTATCTGGCTAAAACAGTTCGTTTCCTCTTTTATCTGATTACTTTTGTTCCTCTTTGAACACAAAGGTAAACAATTCCAAAAGATAGCCTCCAAATACAAGAAGGAAGGATATATTTTTTTAACATTAAAAAGAAACAAATTTGTTAGAATGCGGCTCTGTTTGTAGTACAACAGAAACAGGAAAGATGAATTCTTCGTGAAAAACTGAGTTCAGAAGGTTAATAGGACTTTTTTATTAACTTACAAAAAATTACTCTAAAAATTGTTAAGAAAATCTTAGTGGTATTGTATATGGATCACCAATCCATGTTGAAAGAATAAATATTGTATGTATTGTGATTACATAAGTGAGTTGAAGCGTTTTTGTGTGCTTAGAACTTACATATTTTAGTGGGTAATAAATTATTCAGAAGCACACCAATCATGGAGACACAGTCAACAATTTTATCAAGTAACAAAGTAGATTACTATTAGCACACGACAATGCGCTCAAATTATTTCTATAGATGTACTCTGTGGTTATAAGGTAATATAGCATAAGTTACATATTTTTACTTTTGAGATATCGTTCGAAGTTTTAAATTCTGTATCATAGACTTGTGTTTTATTAATTTTTGTTCTTTAAGGGAAATGTTTCTTTAACTGAATCCCTTTCTGATGAAAACATTATTTCTATTTTATACATTTTAAACCTTCAACGTTCATGCCCGTAACAATCATAGGCAATTACAGCATTACCGAAAAAGTTATGAATTAAACAGCAAATGAAGATATAAATTTTTGAAAATGTGTCTTATGTCAGTTTATCATGTAACCACAGAATTATAGAACACGTTTTACCAAGATAGAATGACGGTGTACATAGAGACATATTTTTGGAGTTAATTTTTTCCGAAGATACCTAAGATGGAAAAATGTATTTTATGATCATGATACATTTTTTAGCGAGGAATCATCATCTGTTCAATTGTTCTACTAATTGCGCTGCATTCTTATCCCTATCATTTCTTTCCTATTTTTTTGACGCTTTCACCGTTTATCGTTGTGTCAAACGATAGAAATTTTTGCATAACTGCCATATATTACACCTATACATAAATAATTACGATATTGATAAATCCGTTATGCATTCGCAACTATAAGTTCGATGAAGTCCACTTCGGAAAATGCTTAGAGAAGTTCATTCGAAACTGATAAAAATGGAAAGAGAGAACGATTAATGATTCGTTTATGTAGACGATATTCAACATAGATGTAGATTTTTATTAATGGATAGACTTCGTTTTTTAGTACTTTAATCTATTATTTTATAATAATAGTTGATTTATCATCGATCGACAGTCGACCCTTTTTCTAAAGAGACATATGTACATAATTTTTCGAATCAAATTTGAAGATTTTGTAACGTTCTGCGTACTAAGTAATTTCTAGTGTCCTAAACTCAGAGGTCTGTTTAGGGTCTTGGGCTTAGTCACATAATAATTTTAAATCGTGAGACAAAAATGAGTATACCCAAGGCAAAGAACTATTCTTACATAGAATTTTTCTTTTTAATTCCTTTTAAAATTGCATACATGATCAAAACAGATCATGTTTTGCGACACGTATCGAAATGAAAATGCTACACTGAGAAATACTTACATGAAGTACTCTCTTCCTGAGTCTTGTCGAATTTATGTCGTCGAGTGCGTGTTTTTTAACGCGTTAGCGTTAGCGTTATAAAAAAAGATGCGAACATTGAAATTATTGGGTTGTAACATATGAAATGTTTGTTTTTTAGGCTGAAATAAAAATATTTTTTCCTTTTAATAAAAACGAGGTGTTCACCATTTGAGCGAGAAAAATTTATGACCAACTCAAGCCTTAAACGTTTCAAACTACATTGCCTACTCTAAAATATTCTTATCTCAGAAAAGTAGAATAAACATAGCAACTAATTGTAAGTAAAGATGATGCTTCAGAAAAATTATTCTCAACTTTGATGTCACATGTACATATATTCATAGTTGTCTACTATATAACATTTTCTTCATATAATACTTTACCTACCGGAGAATATAATACAATACCAAAATTAGCGTGAATCATTCATAACTAAAACTATACGTTCTCTGTGACATGCTTAAATTTGATAGAAACTAACAATAAGTTCGAATACAGAGCAATAGAATATTTAAAATTTATTTTGTTCAATAATTTTCTATAAATATGAATGTTATTTAATATTTCATTAGCATCTATTTTCTCAATCTGTTGAAAATATTTACAACTGTATTTTTTAAATAAAATGGAGATTTCTCACTTGAAATGTGAGAAATGTGATCACTAGTGAATATTTTGTATATTACAATCCAATGAAGACGATGAGAAAAGAATTCATAATTAATAGCCGATTTCTTCACCTCTAATTACCTACAAGTTAAAATTAACTGGAGGTTCAGGTACAGTGAGTCTCATCGATCGCGACTCTCTAGGCTAGTTACGTCCAAAAATATCAATATTGAGCTGTTGCTTCAAAGTGAAAATGATGAATATTATCTAATAAATAATCATTCTTCAAGAATTCATTAGTTTGGTTTTGGAGCAGTATGTTATTTTAAGGGAGGTAACGTAATTAGTCTAATAGGGAATCGCGAATCAACGAGACTTGCTGTATCTAAACCCCCAGTTAATTTTAAGGTAGTTTTTAGCTAAATTCAAAAGTCGAAATCTGTGTTCAAATTTTGAAGATCACTAATTTGAATTACAAGAAACGCTCGTGCAAAATATGAGATAGATTTATTGTATAGTTATGGAGAAATTATTAATAAAAGTTGACGCATTTTAATCCCGTGACATATGACAGAATCGGAAAAGCTGCTTCTCAGCTACTTTTGATGTCTAAAACAGGAAAACTATATTGAAGAACGTTTTCAAAATTAAAGTAAGGTTATACTGAAAGGTTAACAAGGGAAGATATTAATTTTAATAAAACTGACTGTATAGTTTTTTCGTAATTGTTAATGAAGAAGAAATTTATGTAAAAATTTGTCTATCAATTGCAATGAAGTTAGTCAATTGTAGCTAAACACTAGTCAATGGAATTTCCTATTTTCGTATTGCGACCGTTATTTTAAATTTAAATTAAAATTTGTTTCAATAAGTCTAAATAGAATTATGAATTAGTAATATAATTTATATAGTATCATACCAATTTTATATTCATCGTTTAGTAATGAACTTTCATTTGACCAACATAGTTGAGAAACACCTGAATCGAAAGGTAACTGGAAGTGAAGAAATCGATCGTAAATCGATTCGTTTCGACAGTCGATGATGGAGATATAGATGGAGTCCGCGATATGCACGCAAGGGAACAGTCACATTCAATCATCACCACCAATGGCACAGACCATCAGCCACCTACCAAATTTCAAACGCAGAAATTACAGGTTCAATAAAGGAATTATATGTAAGAAATAACTCCCAATAAATCATTTGTAAGTAACATTATTATTTTTCAAATACAATTATTGTATTGAATCTATCGTTCCTACGTTTGAAATTTGGTCGGTGGCTGTCAATCAGTGGTGATGGTTCAGCGTACTACTCCCTAAAAGGAATGTGTTAAAGAGGATTACACGCGGAAAAGATAAACGAGTCGAGTGAAAAGGACTACCGGAAGTCGCGTTCAATATACGCAGGGGCTTTTACACAAAAAGGATTCGGCTGTTTCAACGTCGTCTTTATTTCCATTACAATCGACAACTTTCCGCAGATCCACGTCATAGATACGCGTGTAACGTTCGCCAACCCTACCCTAAAAAGTTTCACTATGCTCGTTAACGAAGTATAAAAGCAAAAAAAGGTGTTTGTACGTGCAAGGGAAATGACCGCGGAGCAAAATGGAAAAGAAGAGGAAGAAGATGAGCAATCGAGTGGAAGCAAATTAGCTAGACGACTAGATAGAAAAGGTGAAAGACAGAACCTAAGGTGTTTTTAAGTAACTGTGATTTTTCAAATGTTTTATATATATTATATATAGTATACATATATTATACATATAAATATAATGAATTACTTTCTACGCGTAATATAAATGATGATGTTTCAATGTCGCTGTCTATTTATACGGAAGTCGTAGAACGCACTTTTGGATTAACATATCGGTAGGGAGCGTTTAGCGACAAACAATTATTGCTATTATTATCGCAGAGATTCACGTATTAATTCGTAATTATTAATCGATTATATTATTATGATAGGTATGTGCGAGTGCGTTGCCTAATCTTCACATGGAGTTCGATTGTTGATCGCTTATTGTAACAATCTCGTGTCGATCGCTGCCGTGTAATTATGCCGTATTAGTCAGCGACACGCAAACGTGTACGTATGCATAGGAAACCCACGACGTCCCCCTTCCCGTTGAAAGGTACAAATTCATCTTTTTACATTTTCTTTTTCAATCGACCTTTCATGGACTGTTCCTACACACGCTGGCTCCTTAAACAAGCAGATCATACAGCGAACTGTAAAATTATAATCGTGTTTGTAATCAGTTTTAAGGCGGTTTAGATAGTTAACTTCTTGAAGCATGAAATTTAAAAAAATAAAAAGGCCCATGTTGCACAGAAATTTTATTCTTATAAAATTTAACAAAGTAGGTTTATTTTAATGATTAGAGAATTGTTGTGCTTCAAGTTATTTTTATTTTTCAAGGTGGTACAAAAAATGTCTCATTATGCATATTTTGGTACTTATTAGAGGTAGGACACTTATAATTCCACCATGCTTCAAAGAGTTAAATAATTGATGACAGATATGATGTACATGTACGTTGGGATTTAGACTCTAAATCTAACTAGTAGGTGCATCTGTTTTTTTTGTTTCCAATAAATCAAAGCAATTCGTTTTTGAAACTTTAAATTTTTCGTCAAAACTTGCTTTTCAAGTAGTAGATTAACAAGATATATGATAAGAAGATCGATATAAGGTCTAGGTTTGCCTATTATTTAAATAAAATATTTGAAAAGTGATGGTTTCAATAATATATAATCTTATTTCGAAATAATTAATCTTGAAATAAGCAAATGATTTTTCTTCAAATCATTTCATTATTTGAATATCAAATGTTTTCTATTTATTTAAGTAAATGTTTCCTAAGATTAATTTTTTAAATAATTTCTAATTTTACTGTGTCAATGTTGTCAACTGCGTTAGGAAACAATTTTAAAAACAAACACGGTTATAATATAGCATACGTTACATAGATACATACATACATACCTGTCCAAAAGTATTAGAACACCTACTGTCTTCAATGAACTTCCATTTTATAACATAAACTGTCAATACTGTACATATGAATCATTTAATTATTTAAATTCTCGGAATTATTAAATATTCATAGAATGTTTCTTCGCTGTATTTCGTTCGGAAATATCCAGTTAGTTTTTAAAAATTCACATAATTTTAAATCGTGAGACAATATATGATATACATAATATCAATATAAAAATTAACAGCCAAAATGCGCAGAATTGCAAAACCTCCGATAGAAGTACGTGGCGGATGTATGTACAAATGAAAAAATATTTAATGGGTTACGTATTTACTTACTGAATACATGTACCTATACTTTAACTTTAATGTGGTACAAACCGCAAGACTTACTTAACATTAAGTTCAGTTCGTTATTAATTTTATAACTTTTTCCAAATACATATGGTGCGACCAAACAACTGTCCTAATATTTTTGGACGGGGGCGATATATTTGACAATATCTAAATAACATTTTCTCTGAAAAAGTGGATTTAAATAGCGAACTTGAATTCTGCACTTTCGACATATTCTCAACTATCGTACTATCAGTCATAACACAAAAGAGGAAGTGTCCTGACTTTCTAATATGTTCGACTTTATTTTTTAAGCTTCGAAAGAACAAAGATTTTATACTCTAACTGTTCTAAGAATTGGATGATAAATGGAATGTACTAATTTGCTGTTGTTATCTACAAATGGCGCGAGTTCGCTTAATTTGCATATGTAGATTTAAAGTACTCATTATTTGATCAGCTTTACAATGTTTGCTGCTCGACAAATGTACGGCTACCCTGAAAAGAAGTCTTATTTTTCGTGAGTTCATTACATGAATTAAGTACATGAAGTAAGTACTTACTTAGGTACAGAACTCGCGCATGTATCGTTAACATGCACGCAGAGGCGAATGATACATTTTCGGGGTAATTTATATGAATGTGTTCTTGTTACTTAAGTATTAATACCAATAATAATTGAGGCAAATAGATGCACATATAAGTAGACCTTTAATTAAATTTTATATCTTGATTGTGAGGTAAATTTCAGATAATTAATCTTTTTAAAGGTATAGATTACTTTTTACACTCATTAGAAATTCATTTTACGCTTTCTTGATATTGAGCACACGCATCGAAATCCTGTGCTTAGCGATAGTTAATACTTACGTTACTATTAATATAATTATCGTACGCATAATCCATTTCGTATATGATTAAATAGCATGTCCGTGTTAAATTCATTGTCATAGATTTTAAGCAGAAGAAACATCAGCAGGCCTCGCGGAAACCGCAGCCTAATTGATCAAAGCGTATATATTATCTACACCTACGCATTCGCCCCTGCTCTCGAAGGCAGATTCACAGAACTTTGGGTCGCGTTGCCATTCGAACGCTCCTGACGGAGCGCCGCCTCTTTGATCTGTATTTTTTTAAATAAAAACAAAGGAAAAATAAAATGAAGGATATAACCGTGTTGCGATTCTATCAAGCAAAGTGGATCGCTCGTTCACCTAAAATACAAAGAGAAGTAAAGTAGGATGCGAGGGAAGAAAGACAGAAAGAGAGGGAGAGCGAGAGAGAGAGAGAGAAAGAGAGACGACTGGTAGTTCTTGATCTTCTCAAATATTGTTGAGTTTCATTCGCGAGCACGAGATCTCTGTCTTCTTTACAGTGATGTGTGTAATTTATAAGAAAATCCTGTCGAGAGTACTGTACATATTATTTTTTTTACTATTGAACAGAAAAGGAAATACTCTGTGCCACGACTAGTTGGATATATACATACATATACGTACATATACAATGTGTTTCATATATCTTGCACGGCTTACTGTCTTCGTTGTTTTTACTGGTACAAAACAATATTTCAAAATAAAATTGTTTGATTCAAAGTGACGAATATTATAATTCTTGCTTTTTTGTTCTTAAGACCATTTCTTTGAAGTTTTGAACGTCATCGATATTTTTTACACATTAACATATGTTCTTTGTGCTGCAGCGTTATAATACATACCAAGATAAATTCAACAGTCTGTAACATTATAACCTTCACTTCGAATGAAAAAATCACAAAAATCATTGTAGGTCTTTGAATTCATCTTTCTGTGCACTATAATGCTGCATTATGAAAGCACATATTAATGTGCAAAAAGTGTTGATGACCTTCAAAACTCAAAAAAATGACCTTGAGAGAAAAACAAGGATTATAATATTTGACACTTTGAACCAAACAATTTTATTCCAATACGTTTTATTGTGTCAGCAAAAGCAATGAAGATATTAGGATGTACAAGATATACGAAACACCCTGTATACCTATACATGCGCGTTCTTTTCTTCCTGCTCTTCAACGGGTCGAACAGAGTGAGAAACGTTCTATGGAACAAAGAACACATTGTTTTAGGGGTTTTCTATTGTTTCTTGTCTTTCTTCTTCTTCTTGCCTTTTCTCTTCTTCTTATCTCTGCTTTTTCACGCTGCTCGATCCGTCGAAGAATGCGAAAAGACGCGCGCAACTCTACCCTCAGCTTTACCTTTGCTTCTGAACCGAGATTCAATTGCGGGGAAAAGTCGTAAGATTGTCGAACTATCCGATAAATGAAAATACTCTATCAGCTGGAAATAGTGTCGATATTTTTTAAAAACGAATTCCTGTCAGAAAATAAAGTATTGGTTAGTAATCGATGGAAGAAGGGCTGCTTTGTAACCACCTTACACAAAGTATTTTCCTGGTTTTTTTTAACTTCTTCAGATTTTTTTAACTCCTGCTTTGTTGAAAATTAAAGAAAATTGCCTAGTTTCTTATTTATATTTTGTAATAAAAATAGTCAGATAGTAGGTACCTAGGTAAGGTAAATTAAATCGAGACAATTTAATTTATTTTTAACTAAATGGACACAAATTATATAGTGTCCATTTCTGCATTCCTACCACCTTTTCACTAATCCTTTCCTTTTTCACTAATTAAAGGTATTAGGTATACAATAATTAATTCTGATTGAAAATATCGAATGCTTGTAAAATAATCTAATATGAAGCTCTTTGAAATCTATTTATTTAAGTTTCACTTACACCAAAATTTCAATATCAATATGAAATGCGAAATCATTTTGTATGAAACATCCATGAAATTTTAAAGTTTTATTACTAATTTGTAGTATTTACATTTCTGCTAAATACCTACTTTTTATTTCTTTAAAAGGCGTTTGCAGACAGATGTTGTCTTCCCTTACACTCATAAACTAGAACAGACTTTTAACAAGGTTGAAGCAGAAAATCAATTTGAAATAAACACAACTCATATTCTACTATCTTTTATAGTACTAGTAAATTACTAGTCGAAGTAGATAATACTGTTTGAACAAGAAACAACTTACTAACGATAAAACAATATATTATGTTCACGAATAGGAATTGATTGCGACATTCACTTTCTTTTCAATTACGTGTAAAGAAACGCGCAACAATCTAACAAATGTGATATTAGTGTCACTTTTAAGTTTGAAAAATTTTCTCATTTTACACAATACAAATTGTAAGATACAGCATATTAGTGGTTTATTTACGTGTAGTTTAAACATTAATTATTCGTGAAAGCCACAGTAGTGTACTTTTTCATTCATCTACTTCATTTCCAGGATTCACACTTAATTTGAATCCAGTTCCTTCAATTTCAATACAATCAGTAATATATTTTTAAAATTTGAAATAAGTTCAAAAATATGTTCGTGAGTCACCGTATACTCCTATTACTACTACTGAAACGAGGTAACTATCGTCTAATACAGGTACACCACGTTCAATTTAAAGCTATTGCGATTATGTCTTATCGCTGCATGTTCGAGGTAGTCGAGTATAGGTACGCAATATGTTTCACAATCAGTCACACAGTGCGGTCGGTGAAAGAGAGATGCGTGAGACAATCGAATATTGCGTTTAGCAAAATGATAAAATCGCGACACACCAAAAAGAAGGTGCTCTTTTTAATCAGTGATTAAAATATCGTTGCTCAAAATTGTGAATCTTCTGGGAAGATATTGTTGTTTGTTATAGGTTTATTATATCTGTTATAATTCGTGGGAACGTATTTATCAGTGCGATGACAGTATTCTTAGTAGTAATTTTGTCGTTGGATTATAAGAAAGACTGTTCTCAAATTCGTTTAGTAGAAAGGTGAAGTGATTTCTCTCAAATTGATGGAAATAATTTATATGCAATTAAGTAACTTTTGTACAGATTATCTCTCCGGGGTGTGGACTTTGTAACAGGTGCAGGAAACTTTGCTAAATTTGTGAAAAGGTCACTGTGGAGGGAAACAATGTTGCAAGGTCATAGGATTTATTTCAAGTAGTAATTAAAGGTCAATTTTTAATTTGTGTACTTCAAAAATAAGATAGTGTATTAAATAGGTATTAATTAATGGTGTCATGAGTTTAATTTGAAATAATCTTTGAGAGGTCCATTGATATATAAGATGTTACATCCCCTTCAACAACAACTGTTAAAACAAGAGAAGGTAATTAGTGATTTTGCTTCATAAAATATTTATTTCGGTATGCGTTCGGTATTTTTTACTCTTATACTAACTTATAGACTTTTCTTAAGAAACTATAAGACATGTTTATAAATAAATTAACGTATGACTTGACAATTCGACGAACTCTTTAGGATCATTTCCTACTTATTACTAATAATAACTTTAAAAAATGTAAGCATGAAGGTCTTATTTTTGGAATGTTTTTACAAAAAGTGTGGTAGTAATCAGACGACTGGGTGGAGTGGTTTTTTTCATAAAAGTTAATCAAAACTGCATGCACATACATGTACAAGGTGTTTAGATAGCAGGTATCAGAAATTTTAATAGGTGATCTTACATGATAAAATGGGACGAAAATTAAAAATGACTGTCGACGTGCCCCAGCCAGGTCAGACACAACGAAATCAGTAGAATAAGTCCCAAGTAAGACACATTTCACGCGAATTTTAGACGCTTTCTCAATAATTAATAACTCCGAAACAAGGCATTAAACATATTGTTATCATTCTTGATTTTCGTCTTATTTTAGTGTGTAGAATCATTCTTTAAAATTTCTGGTACTTGTTGTTGAACACTCTGTACAACTTTAAGTTTTTGTTGCTGTAACTTGTGTTTTAAAAAGTGACTTGTAGTATGAATAGGACTTAATAAAAAGAACATAGTTGCTTTTTGAAAATTTAATAATAGAAGTGATAATTCATAAAAATGAGAATTCTGTTATTCATAACGAAAAGTTCCTCAGTACCAACTGGTTATTTGATTAAAAGATTTTTAGATGTTAAATAATTAACATTACTGGGAAATATCAATAAAATACATTTAAACGTTAATATAGGACACTTAGAAATTTTGAATGTAAGTGTGATATAATGTAAAAATAAGTAAGTATAATGTTTGATATTTGTAAAAAGATTTTGCATACTTTTACAAATATCACATTATATTAGACATTTCACTGCATATGGTTAAACGAAAAAATTATGTCTATCTCATGTATGTAGCTCAGGGCAACCAGATAAAGTTTAAATACTCGGTTTTGTTCAACCTTTACCTGAATGGTACATTTGCATTGTTCCTCTGCCAGACTTACCTCGCTTTTCAAAACTTTAACCACAACAATTGTGTAAAAAAAAAAACAAGATTATTTCAAAAAACAAATTATTTCTATTACAAAGTAGTATTTTCATTATAAAGCAAACCGTGTTACCAACCAACAATCTTATATAATCTCAAGTTACCATAACTTTTACTGTGCACGAAATTACTTTAGCATGAAACCACTGTGTCATTATGGGTCACCATTATCATCTAACTATGTATACTTTACCTGGTAAAGTCTATCATTTTCTATCATAATGTATACTATCTATAAATATACGCTACCTACACTGTATTATACAATATGGTATGCACCATTCGTACAATACAGAACGTTTTTGAAATCCTAATACTACTGGGATCGAACTGGATTGAAAATTAGGTCTAGAGAAAAGCTACAATGTTGGCCCATATCCATTAAAAGAAACAAATATAATTTTAAAACTTTTAAACCTAATAAAATGAATACAAATTAATCAATAAAAATTACGTACATTAACATAAAGTATTTACCTATAACTATTACAACTATTTGTGCTCATTTCATCTATAATTGGCCGATCTTGGACCGGCGCCTAGGTTGAACCTCCAGTGTAACTTGTAATACGTAAACAAGTAGCGCCGTATGACAGGCAATATGTGTCGTTTATTGGTTAAGAAAGAACATTACTTTAGTGTCATTTTCAGATTTCGATGACACTTGGTATATGAGTAGAGCATCGAAAAATATATTAGATACGTATTTTGTTTATCTGCTCATATTCATGTTTGGGGGATGAAAACCATCGCCAAAGTTGGGGTGAAAAATGCATTTTCGGAAATATCTCGAGAATTAATGCAGGTAAAAAAATAGTAAACGTACAAAATGCGTGGTTTATTATAAGTAATAAAATGACGTAAATGAATTTTGAGATATTTACGAAAATGTATTTTTTACCCCAACTATGAGGGTGGTTTCCACTCTCTGAACATGAATATCGACAGCTAAAAAAATATCTCTCCAATATTTTTCGAGATACTACTTGTATACCAACTTTCGTCAAAATCGAAAGATGACACTAAAGTGATGTTCCTTGTAAATTAGTAAATGTAATAATCACTATCATATTATACCACTTGACATTTAAGTAAACGAACGCAGTCTATTTTAATAATTCAAAATCTAATATTTTAACATCAAACTGTAAGTTCTTCAATTGTTTTAATGAAGTAGTATAACATTTAACGATACAGAGTGTTTGACAATGGGCGTCAGAAATTTAAAGGGTGATTCTACGTATTAAAATAAGATGAAAATGATGATAGATGAAATTGTGTTTTAGGCTTTGTTGCTGAGTTGTTAATTGTGAAAATCCCTAAAATACGAGTGAAATGTGTTTAATTTAAGACTTATTCTACTTACTTCACTGTATCTGCCCTGACTACTAATGCATGTCAGCAGTAGAGTAAGTCCCAAGTCAGACACATTTCATACATATTTTAAACGTTTCCTCAACAATTAATAACTCGGAAACGAAGCTTCAAACGCAATTTTGTCATTCTTGATTTGTTTTCTATTTTGCCATGTAAAATATTAATTTAAAAACTCTGACTTAAAATTAAGATTTTCGTGATTTAGAGATTGAAAATTGAGCATATCTTACGCTTGTGTTTAAACATAATCTAACTATTGCTATTGCTGTTTGCGTTTACAAACAATATCAATCATGATTTAAATACAATTTTAAAGAATAATAAAAACAGTACAAGGTACTAAAGATAACGCACTCGATACTGAGATCATCAGGTTCTACTCCTCTGTATCTATATTTGTAAAATCATATAGAAATAAAAGATTATTCTAAAAAAATTTTAAATCCTCCAAAATTAAAATGCAATATCATTCAGACATTTTAATAGCGAAAAATTTGAATATTTTATTATCAGTTGATGTCTCTATAATTCGTCGAGTTAAATTTTACGATATGAAAAGCGATATTTTCAGCACCTTGTAGATTAAAATAAATAAATGATTGAAATCTACTACTTACTATTCTGCAAAATTATATCAGTATATTATTATGCCACCATTATATTTAGTATTATTCTGCAAAATAATCTTTAGGTACTAATACTGTTCATAAATGTAAACAGTATCGATTCCTTTGAAGATCTGTGAATTAACGATAACCACTAGCATGTCATTCTAAATACAAGAACAAGCTTTTACTATCGAAATTAATTTTTTAAGTATTAAACTTTTAGTATCGATTCTAAAAATTAAGGAAATTGTTAAAAGAAACAAGAACTATCATTGGGTCAAGAAAGACTTGAGGAACACGGTAGGGTTAAGGAATTTTGGGATATAATTTTCTTGAAAACGAAACCCTATGTGAACAAATTCTACTTTATATTTTTGACTTATTTTTGTATCAGCAATCCTTTTCTTTTTGATTATATTATGACCGATGACACCCTATATTTTACTTTCCCGACTATTATTACTATAATATAATAACAAAGAGAAAGTGTTGCTAGTGGTCAAATTTTGACTTCCCCGGTTTTATTGCATTTTCGGTATTTTGAGGTCTCCTGAGTTCAAAAGAGTAAAAAAACCGATGACTAAATTCTATATGGATGAATGTGTATGTGAGTGTATGTATGTATGTTGGCGTCCATTTTGCTGTATATCTCTGGACTGATTTATCGAAATTTGACAAGGTGGTTTCTATATATTGGGAATTGATGCTATTACAGTTGCAAAACATTTGGTCAAGAGAATGGGAAGGGCTCACCTGAATATGTACGTATATCACGTCCATTTTGCTGTATATCTCTGGACCGAGTTATCAAAATTTGACGAAATTTGGTAAGGTGGTTTTTGTATATAGGACATTCATGCTATTAGAGTTGCAAAAGATTTGATCAAGGCGGGGGGGGATTACCTGAACGTGTACGTATATTGGTATCTGTTTTGCTGCATACCTCTGGACTGAGTTATCAGAACATCATAGAAACTTTTACTTTATCGAGTTCTTAGCACATTATAAAGCAATACTATTGGCAAAACTGGCTGTCTTCCAATACCTCTCCGACCCCCAAAAATAAAAATATATTTTACTAATAAGCTACTCGTCCGTGTCGAAAAAATATCCTAACCAGGTTGCCAATTCTCTTCGATTCTGTGTAAAACACCCACCGCCACCGTGTCCCTACGTCTCATCGCCACGGTACGTCAATGACACTAGCCGCGGATAACGAAGAAGAAAACGAAGCTTGTCAGGGCCTCGAAGGGTAAAAAAAAAAACAATAGCCGTCGAGAGGAGTGGGTGGAGGAGATAGATAGAGAGCATCTTTGGGAATGGAAGCACCGGGCAGCGAAAGTTAGAAAGGAGGTGACCGACAAAGTGCGCGTGTCTCAGCGGATTGCAGCCAACCGCGTGGCGGAAGGTGGTGGGTCGTTTAGCCCCCATGTCGGGGGTTGCGTGTCGGCTGCGAAACGGCGTAGTCGCGACGCGAACACGATCCAGTGGCCGGTTCACCCTCATCGCGGATGTTCGCAGACGAAGGCAGCGGCGATCAGGCTGGGAAAATGAACAATCGTCAGGTACGCGTGCTTCGACGTAAGTACCAAATATTCGCGGGGAGGAAGGCGTTGATGTGGCCATACCGTATATCGGGGACGATACAAGGCTCGACCGTCTTTCGTGGGTGGAGGGCGACGATCGATCGCCACCAGCCGGCTCAGCTGCACGAGATTCTCCCTGTGGAAAAACACCCGAGTAACGTGACTTTTCGTAACCTCTCGCGAGCTGTGCTCAATCGCCCGCGGAATCGCGTGTTTAGCAATCGGCGAATGAGGATGGAAATAGGAAACGTTTGATCGAAGTCAGGGCCTTTGACTCCTAGGTCTGTCGTATTCTCTTCTGTGATCATAGCGATAGTTGAAAGATTGGAAATTTGTGTTTGGTTATGGGACGTATTGTCTAATACATAAATTAATTGTTGTGTTTTGACTTGAAACAATAAGGTAGTTGATCCAGTAGTCGATCATTTTAGTAAAAGATGTCGGTTCTTTTAATGAAAAAAATACGTTTAAACTGAAGAAAAAGGAAGGACTTTTTTTGATAGTCAATTTACATTGTTTAAATTGATGATATTTACTAACAAAGAAGAATTTAGTAGCTATATCTAAGGTAATTGATTCGATATTCGATCAGTACCCAGTAGTCCATCACTTCAATAAATAATGATTTTAAAGTACTTATTTATTTATTTTGTTATTTAAACAAATTGTATGATATAATCAGATATCTATAACTTATTGTGTGATTACTTTGGGAAAGTCAAGTAATGCTATCTTATTATTTATTGAAATGATCGACTACTAGGTCAACTACCTTAGATTTTCGAGTACATTTTAGATTGAATTTGTTTTAAGTAATTTTGCAAATAGAAATTTTCTTTTTGATATCTTCAAGAATGTTATATATTGAAACCTTTAAAAGTCAAACTAATCGACACTTAAATAATGCACTACCTATATTGTTTTACCTTGTTTAAGCTGAGTTTTAAAGTACATTATATATCATGTTCTAGTTTTTTCTACTTTTTGAACAGCTCATATTTCAATGCGATTGGTTTTAGAGAAGCTAGCTTAGGATGGGAGTTTGATGAAATGGCATCCAGTGTTGCAATTTGGTATCTTAACGCTTCTTCATCATCGCTCAACTGTGAATATATGTTAAAAAATTAAAATGTATAGAAAGATACAGCAGACATATAATATGCATATTACACAAAATGTCATAAAGTATTGTAAAATATATGTTATAATAAGTATTTAAAGGGGAAAATAAATTTATGTATCATTTCTTTAGTTGTATTTAGAGAAATTTGAATTTATATAAATGCTCATACTGTTCTCATCATTAGGTTCATGTCTTTGAATTGTTTTTGTAAATTCATTCTATAAAAGTTGGTTTAGGAGGGAGATTGTCTGTTTTAGATACGATATACGAGGGACGAACGAACTGAGAGTCCGAGGTGTCCTCTTGCACTTTGAACTTTTCGTTATGAAATGACAGAGTGACAATTAGATACTATTGCATTTTTTAAGATACTAGGTGTGAATGATATAGATAATATCTGTAGATGCATGACTAGTATTGAGGAAGGATTTCTAACATTTTGTTGTTTGTAGATATTTTATTACAGTTGCTTTTACGGAAATTTGAAAAGCTTATTGGAGAATAAAAAGGGGGAAGCATGAAGTAAATCTTGAAATAGAAGTATTAGAAAAGTAATTCAAAGAATAGACTTTACTCTTGTTCCGTTATTATAATTACCGTATTCGCAACTTCTATAGAATTCATTCACGGTGACTAAAGAGTTCGCGGTATCTCCTTAGTGATTATAAATTTTACTTTTAAAGCTTAATGAGATTATTTTCTAAACTAGATATCGATTTTTTATAGACAAATATTCGATAGAAGTAATATTATGTACATAATATTTACGATTTTTTCATCCATATCACATGATGTGATTAGTATATTTATCGTATCTTCTTCATGGCTATAAATATTACTTGTTCAACTGAACTATTGGGCTCCTAAAGGTAGCAGCTCTATCTTCTATCAACAGAATTGAACCACAGGAGAAACAAGGAGTGTTTTTATTTCTTTTATCGAAGTCATCTGTGGTACTTGAAGCAGTACCTTTTTGTTTGATATTCAGAGTTCTGGCTCACTTTAATCAGAAAGCTTCAACCTGCTAAAGAATGTAGGTCATAAAGGTGATGAACATCAGGAGAAAGTACGCTGTAAATCATCCCCCTACTGTGATGCTCTTTGAACCACTTTATTGCACACTTACGTATATAAAATCCATTATCGTCGTTAATTAAAAGATGTTTCAGAGCCAGGGTTGGGTATTATTTCAATAAAATATTTGAAAAATAATGAAGTAAAATATAATTTTATTTTATTAGTATAAGCAAATGATTTTTCTACGAATTATTTCATTATTTGGTTTTTATTGTATTTGATAGTCTGTATTTGAGTAAGTGTTTCTTGAAATGATTTGCTCCAATGTCAACATTATCAAATGTGTCAAAAATGTAGAGTTTCTCACAGTGTCTCATACATAGTAACACACATACTATTCAACATATATTTACGTATAAACATTACGTAAAGAAATTGTTAATGGAGATCCGTGAAAATCTATGGAGAGACTGTTTTTGTTTGCTATTATGGTCGACTAACCACAATATAGATGTTTGTATAACAAGATATTTGACGCGAGAATAATTCTGAAAATAAACGCGGTTAAATGATAAAAGCTCGCGAATTTTTAGTTAAAAAAATTATTGGCGGAATAGATGTTGCTTCATTCAAGTAAAACAATAAGTAATCTCACTGCAACTTCTTATGGCGAGATTACCTCTCATTTTACTTAAACGAATTAACTGAAATACAAAAAATGGTTTATTTAATCTCAGCATAAAGTAAAGCTACTTTTTCTACGTTATTTCTACAGTAAAAATTAATGAGTAATTAAAACAGTTCACTATTTTAAAATGTTATTTTTATTTTCATTTTAGATAAAATTAGCCCAAGCCTGTTTAATCTAAAGCTAAAGCTAGGTGGTCAACAAAACTAGCGAAAATAAACGCAGGAGTTTTACTCTTGTACTGTGTGCATATCGGTCATTTAATATTGTGTCTACAACTGTTCGTCATGTGATTACTTTCAAAATGACTAGTGAGTCCCACTATATTTTTATCGGTCGTCTGACTAACTCTTATGTTGGTTTAAAGCTGTGTAACATATATTGAAGCACAAAGGTTAGAAAGGACAAGAGTACTCCAAAAACGATCGATTTACTTATATTAAGACGCAATTTGATCCGCTGTTCTCTGTTACGCAGTGAAATCTTGAATCGCCCTTTGTATATTTCCAATCCTTTAAACGTTAGGAGTATGTACTAAACAAAATTCATTACATTGTTTTTGACTGAATGTTGGCTGATTTTAATCATATTTACATCGACAAATTAATAGGGAGGTGAAAAAATGTGTGCTAAGGAAGAAACATATCTAACACTTTAGACTAGACTACAAAGAAAGATTAATCAAAGGGAACATAGTTTTTCAATAATAATTATATTTAATTCTTTTACAACCCTCTTGATGGTTCTCTTTTTTCTTTATTAGTGTATAATTTCCATCGTAAAAAAATAGTAAGTAATTTAATTGGAAGTGACATTTGAACCGAAAATGACGTATCGCTAATTATTCGTGATTACTGTTTCAATAGCATGATTTACAGCTATTTGTGGCTATAAGCCAAATTAATATAAATCGTAGGTTCAAAAAGTATGGGTCAATGGCTTCATTGGGTTGTAGGAAGTTCCGCCTAAAAAATGAAAATATAATAAAACGCAACTTCATAAAATAAAATTAATGATCCAAACTTTGAATACCCATATCTCGAAAATAAACATAGGCACATAATGCAATCTATATTATTTTGTTTCACAACTGTAAATAAAAGAACAATTTTTTAAAACTATTTTTAATAAATAAGCGATGTCACGGATTTCACTACAGACTGCCACTGGGACTGTTTTTGTACATGGTACAATATCAAGACTTGTTTACTATCAGAATACGACTGAAGTTTATTATTTTCAGTTAAGATATTGTTCAAAATGTTGCCCGTTTCCTCATATGTAAAACTGTAATCTTTTAATTAGATTGTTAGGTTTATAATGAAATCAGTGACATCGGTTATTTATTAAGTACGCGTGTGCTCGACGAATACACCAATTTAATTTTCTCAAAAACGTAGCTTTACGCAATTTCGTTATTTTTGATTTTCGTCTTATTTCCAGTTATAAAATCTATTTGACCCAATTTCTACCATGAATTATGAAACATCCTGTATATCTCCATTCTTCTATAATGTCTGCGCATTACGCTTAAGCAGACATAAAACAGATGGAGCAATATACTTCTCATATATTCCCATCCTTCCATCTTGGCTTACACATATATGGCCTAAACGCACCATTATACTGAGCAATTCGTTTCTGCAACTAATGCGCGTAGCTCAATGCAATAGCTTCTTCCTATTCTGTTAAGCATACAGTTGGGGGTGCATGACTGAATTTCGTTCCTTCTAAATAATTCTAAGACTCGTGTGGCGCTATAGTATACAGGCAAGGAATACCATTGTATATATAATATACAAAAACAAAAAACGAAAACCCTCTAGGAGTTTCCCACTTGGTTCTACTTTTGAACCACTTGGCGGTTGCTCTACCGCGCAACTGTCTTCTCCGCTTTTTATCCTCCCTTCTTATTTTACCGCTTTGCACACACTCTGTCGCTCCACCTTGTTTCCTCTCTCTCGTCTCGTCCCATGGCTTGCGACTGCGCAAAGTCCTGCGAGGAGCAGCCAGAGCACACCCTTCTGCAGCTGCAGTTGGCAATGCGATCGCCGAGGATCGTCACCGCTCTAATGGACCTCTGGTTTCACCTAGACAAAGTACCATAATTTACTTTTTCCTCGAATTCATTAGACGATCGCGATAAGATCTGTTTAATTAGGGTCACAAGATTTGACCCAGAAAGGTCGGAGCAAGGGATGAATGATTCACACGGGAAAAATTCGTGGATTGCGTGCCGGTAACGGAGGATCGTCTATAGATTTTGTTCATTATCTCTGACAATGATCATCCCTTGACGAAAGCTAGGAGTGGCTTGAAACTTTTGTCGAATAAACCCACGTTCTACCTTACCGTGTTAACAAACTGATTTTCCCCTTTTCTTAAAGCTAGGGGGTTGCGGTATGATGGTTATTCAGTTAATGATATTATATTTGCATCAAATAAATGGATAGTGAATTAGAAAATATGTAAAGATTTAAATGTTTTTTTTATTTTTCTTATTCCTTTTTTTTTTGTATAACAAGATTTGAAACCATAATTGTACGCAGTGTTATGAAATTCTTACTGGAAAAGTATCTTTCTAATTACGGACTGGGGGATGGTTTTCTGATTTCAGCCGAATGATGATACACGTGTCATCGGAAAACGCTCAACGATACGATCGGGTAAAGCGTAAAGGCGTTGCGTTTCTCTCGAATCTTTTCAAGTCGAAGAAGCTGACATTAGGAATGAAGATCAACGAGGACGAAGAGATGGAACGCGCTCCGAAAATTGAGACACCTGGTGAGTTATTGAAATACCACCGTTTTAAAGTATATTTTTTCCTTCGAAGTTATAATGATTTGAGGAATAGAGCTTGTTTAATTAAAGAAATAGCTACTCTATAATGACTGAAGCTAAATATTTAACTAATTCACTTTTCAATTAACTTTTCTTATTGATATTTAATTGTGTAATTTTCTATCATTTCTAATTCGAGATCTTCAAATCTCCTGCAATTGAGTATTTAATAAGAATTCAATTTACATAACAGTCATAGACCTTTAGTAATAATTACGTTGCAAATTTTTATCTATTTATGGGAACCTTAGATGTGTGAAAAGTTACGGAATGCATGTACTACGTAAAAATATGCAAAATATAATAAGTGATGTACAAATAATCATGTTTGAAGGGTGAAACAAATTTTTGTTTAAGCTTTATTTTTAGCTGTGTCTTCAAAAATATGTATTTAGATAAAAATCCGTAGTCTCGTAATAATGTTTATAGTATACATTTTCATATGAAAATTTGATATAATTCCATTATTTGATGCAATAGAAACAAATTGGATCAAACTCATATGTGAAAATACTTACTAAAATAGTGCACAAGGATTAAATTAATGTTTCTGAACAAGTAACAGTTTCTGTAAAGTAAAAGCTTGCAAAAGTTGTGCCGAAGCTAGGAAAACAATATACATCATTAAAGGATTAAAAAGAAATAAAAACTGAAATTTTACGGAAAGTTATAATTTACGTGGCGTGTGTCGAAAAAGCGCTATGCTATTGCTAAACTCAATTCCAGTTTTAATTTCATCGTTTAACTATTTCCGTGCAATCTTCGCTAAAACTCCCCTTCTAGGTTAATATACACGATTTTACTTCTGAAAATTTTATGTACAAATAATGTTGGCACGGCGTTTTTGCGAAGGGAAAAAAGAGCATAAAAAAGTGCATACAAAAAAAAAGTAAACGAAGAAAAATCTTTTTTTAGAAAAAAGCTCGTAAGTAATTATAACACAGTTCTTGGGAAACTAAGTTATGTAAAAATAAATAGAAAAAGGGAACGATATTTTTAATAGTATGAAAATAAAAAGCTAAAAATTAATTTTTATCATTATCGTATTTTCCTATCCTTAAAACACGGGTTATATTTTTTTAGCCGTGAAATTGATTATGATTTTTATTAACTAAGTTTAAAGTCCTATAAAAGTTAAAGTTTTAATTGTTATATCTAAAAAAATATGCTTTCCTATATATTTAGTAGTGAAGTTTCCTATATATTTAACTACAATTTCTTATAAGAGAATATTATTGCGACAGTAGTTTATTTACATATTAATCATTGCAAAGTTGGATTTATATTCCTGTGTTCTAATATAGTTAGTACTAGTAAGTCTGTCAAAAAATATAAATTGATAAAAATAGTTATTCCACATACAATAATCAAACGTTTTATTTTCATTAAACCTGTAATTAAAAGAATTGACCAATTAGTGTGAAATTGCCTACTGTTTATTTCGTATCTATAAGTTTACTTAAAATTTTTAATAAATGAATTCGAGTTTTGAAAATGAATAGAGAAGTACAACTAGAACTACGTTTTACGTTCAACACTAAAACTTAGGAGTGCTCATTCTTGTTGAAGAAACCAATTTTTCAAATTGATATAGATCGAAATTTAAAAAATCGATTTTTCATTTTAATAAAGAAATGTCTGGGTAAATAAAACCGTGAAGAAAGTGACACAACTTATAAAAGTACGTCTTTCGGGAGAAACGAAAAACTATTTGTGAACATTCAACAAAACTGATTCTACATTACACAAAATAATATTGTGTAAAAAATTAAATTTCAGGAAACAAATCGAGATCAAATCAAAAAGTTTTTTTCAAGGAAACAGAGACAATTTTTCTTAATCGATACGATTCCGCGGTGAAAAAATCGACTCATGATGAAATCAGCTAAGAAAAAAAATCGATTTAAAATAGGGATCTCTATTAACACTATTAGATTTTTTATAGTAGAATTTTAATATATCTTCCTTTCATCTCGTATAAAACTCTCATCTGTGACTCATAAATGCACGTAGTCAGTCTCAGAAGTCTACATGCACTACATATATCATAAAGAAGTTACCTAATCCGAAAGTTCTGATTTTAATGAAAGTTTATGTGCATGTAGAGCATAAAAGTTTATATACGACAATTTCTTTTTAATGGAATATCATTTTAAGCAGATGAAATCAACGCTTAAAGTTTCAGTGCGTTTTCATTTTTTAAATATAAGTTTTTAATGGTGCAATGCACAGCAGAACTTTTTATATAAAAAATGTTTAATTGTTGGTGTTTTATAACTCTGCTGTAAAAATTCGCAAACACAATTGTATTCAAAACATGAACAGACACTGAAACTTTGGGGGTTAATTTCACACCCTCAAATGAGTTTCCTATCAACAAAAAAATTGTTCCGCGTGTAACCCATGAGTAAAGTAAAATGTAGAAATGACACAACAAAAAGAAATCCAAAAAAATTAAATTAAGATAATCAGGGAAACCATTCTATTGGATCTCTTCCTCCTATCCATATATATTATAATATATTAATATCCTTCCTTTATTTAAATTAACTCAAATTTGTACAACCTATGAAAAACTTGTCGGACAGGAATTAATTAAGGATTCTATTATATTTTCTACTGTCTTTCCGTTTCGCGAAACTATAACTCATGTCAGTCACCATCTCTCATCACATTGCGAACCTTTTGTATGGAGAATCTCTTTCCCTATTTCACCGCAACTATTAATCTCTACACCTGCCTCGAGGCAACGTGTCAGTGGGTGTAACTCTGCTCTCCTCCCTCTCTTCTCCAAAACGCAAAAAGTAATGAAGCCACTGCGAATTCGCCCAATTAGGATAATTGGCTGCAAAGATAACCAGCAACGCCGTGCCTTGCATCACTGGAAACACGAATATACGTATATCAGTCTAAAATCGATTTCACTGACTGTTCCACCGTTGATATTTGTTTTCAGCGATCATCACGAACGCTTGCCGACGCAGCGGAAGCGAAAATGACAATCAGGTATCGAGGATTCCGTCGACCTTGAGCGTGGCAGCCGTCGACGTCGTCGTCGCCTGTCAGCCGTCACCACCGCACTCTATTTTAACCTTGACACCTGGTAGAACACGAAACATCGATCAGGATATGGAGGCGCTTAGGCTCAGCCGGCAGGACAATCCTTTCTTGCAGGTTCGAATCGATAATTGTCATTGGTTCAAGCTTCCGCGACAGCAGAGTACCGAGAAAGGTAACACTTCCGTGAACCTTAACTGAATCCATCAGGGAAAGCCAAGAATGATAATGAATGGCCTTGAAGTTGTTAAACTGCCTTGGAGTTTATCGTAAAACATATTTGATGTGATCTCTATGTACTCTTGACTTCGGTTTACTTTTTTCAGTACTTTCAGTATTTTCAGTTTTCAGTAGCTTTGCTCCACCACTCTAGTATTTAAATTTTAATAGCACCTAATAATATAAGGCATATTATATTTATAAATATTACAGAGGATGTGGTGTACTAGAAAATAATTTTTTTAAATTTTACTACTTAAAGGTTCAATGAGGACACAGATGAATATTTCTTGAACTAAAACATTTTTCCTTCATTGCGTTTTAACATTTCTTATTTAATTAACTTACAATATTGAACCATCCTGTATAGAAGAATATCTAGGTTCATGTGTAAAAAGAAGTAGAAATAGGTATATTATTTGCTTAAATAGATATAGTCATTAACCACTTGCTAATAACTTTCGCATAAAAATTACATACTGCTCGTTAACTACATTCGTCATGTTTTGAAACATCGATCCACAAAATAATCGATCTGACATAAAACGCCTTTGGTAACGTTATGAATACTTATACGTCTATCGCGTGAACCTCAATCATTACTAGGAATATACCTAGATTAAGGTCGCTGCCATTAAAAAACAATTTTACTTTTCAACGAGTTTATGAAAATTGAACCCGAACAATTTTTTACTGGATCACTTTTTAGTTATTCAAAGTTGACATAAATTCGAGTTATACTCATCTAGTAAATCTGTACATGTTCTAAGTTGTTCATGGTCCTCCAATTACAAAAACAAAATTCATCGATTCTGAAAATAATAGACGATTTCTGCTTACATTTCTTAATATATTAAACATACAATTTAATTTAGTATTTTTACACTAAACTAGACACATTTTTATATTAACTTCAAACTTCTTCTTACATTTTTTACCATTTTCATGTATCGATTAAATGATTCGGCGAATATCATTACAAACAATTTTTCGAAGAAAACGGTGATACTTGTGATACTGCCGTAAATGTTAATTACCAACAAAAACCCTATTTAATATAAAAACTTTTCGTCAAAGAGATCATCAAGATTTTGATAAACTAATTATACACTTCAATTGTGACACCATTCTATTTTTTTGTTTGTGTAATTTTGTTATCGTTAAATAAACATTATAAGTAATTAATGCAACATCAAACTTGACTGAAAAAAAATTTTGATTATTTTATAAACAAAAATCACTCTTGATTTTCTATCAATAAATATTAAATTTTTCGAAAAAAGCATCGAATTAATTTGCACGTCAAATACATAAATCGTCTTAATTTACCAGTATTTACAATTTTTCAGGTATTGGCGAGTCGCGAGAGTCTCGTGGAGTCCATTGAGGAGTCTGAATCCGACGACGCTATACTCATGTCTCAGGTGAGAAGCTTTTTATTTTCATTGTCATCCGTAAGCGTCTGAGAAGAGCATCGATCGGTACCTAGGTTGCATTATTAATGGTAGTATGAACTTGATACGTCGACGATGATACCGCACAAAGCAACCTTGTTAAGGTAACTAAGGGCGCCAGTACTTCTTTCTCCTTAATCTAAGCCCACTCTGAAATAGATCGCATCCATTTGGTACTATCTCTGGACAATAGAGTGAGCTGTCCTTGTAGAGAACAATTTTAGTTGTGACGAAACTGTCTCTCGCAATGTCAAGGTTCCGTATCAGCGACTTTTTTATGTCCGTATGATCAAATAGTAATGCAGTCGTTGATAGGGCAAGAAATATACTCTATAGGATAATTTTATCTACGTACTTAATTTTAACATAATAATATTTGCCGTTTATGATAAAAAAAGCTTGTGAAGATCTTTTTAGAATTGATTGACCTGACGTGTTATTAAAAGACGAGTCAGAAGTACAGGTCAATTGATTTATAAGGGACATACATTCTCGTTTTATTTTTTAATAATAATACTCAATAACTATTTAAATAATACGACGCAATTTTTTGAATAATATTTAAAAGAGTAATAAATACAGTATTTGACAACAGGTATTAGAAATTTGAAAGAGTGATTCAATAGGCCAAAATAGGCTGAGGCTTCATTTTCGAGTTATTAATCGTTAGATCTAAGTGTCTGACTTAGGGACTTGATCTACTGCCGCTATACGTTAGCCAGGACAGGCTCAGCAATATCAGTAGAACAAGTCAAGCGAGACAGACTCAAGCGTAATTTGGGCATTTGTTCAAGAATTAATAGCCAGAGACTATAACCGTTATAACCGAAATGAAAAAACGGTATAGCATAATAATTGTATTTTTCTTTAAATGGTTATGTTTACGAATAACGTTTTATGACAACGGAAATTGTTTTTAGTTGGGAATAACCATTATCGACGAATAGAATTTTATATTGGCTACAAATAACGAAAATCGACGGCAGCATACTTTTTGGTAACTGGTAATCGATATCGATGGTGAAAATTTTATCTGCTTACTTCTAAGTCGTCGTCAATTTTTATAGTTATTACGGAAAATTAGTATCTATCAGCGACGTAGAATTAATTGTAGAACTTATATACATATTTTAATAAGCAATGAAAAGTATGTATATTTATGAAATAAAGAGAGAAATATGTTTTAATATTTTTATTTAACAATTATATATATATTACTAATTAATTTAATTAGTTTCCATTGAATGTTACATATATATAAGTTACATAAATATAAGTTTTTGTAAATTTTGCGGAGATAAATGGTAACTTCTACTATCAAACATTAGTATACAATTTTTGCCAATTTTGCTATTTATTATATAAAAATATTGAAAAACTCTGTCTTTCATTTTAATTCGTTTGTTTAAATTTCATATCTTTTATTGTTTTTTTAAATATATAAGTTTATAATAAATTTTAGATCGTTGATGGGATACTAATTATCCTCGGTGATAATCAAAATTAACAAGCAAACGTAACTAGAGAAAATATTCATATTAGTCACCGATAATCAAAATAAAATTTTAATAATCGATCATGGTTATTCATAACCAATATTAATTTTTGGTCATTCATAATCGTTACTCGACCCTCAAACATAATCTTGCTATTTTTAATTTTCACCTTAATTTGACGTCTAGACTTGCAATCGAAGTTTCTGTACAGCGTAGATACAAAAATGAGCAATCATTTTATATCCTTTTACTGACAATAGAGCAACTGATTCTGTTGCCAAATATCTGGACAACCCACAAATACTGTCAAATACTGAACATAATTTTCAAACAATATTTAAAACTGCATTTATACATATAATAGAAAGAACTATCTGTAAGTGACGCTGACTATTTATCTTTTTTAGGAATTGGGTGATACCGATCCCTTAACACTTGCACAAGTGCATGAGCACCTAGTGCGCAGTCCACCGCCTGCTTCGTGGCCACACTCGACAACCTTCCATTTTCCTCATCAGAGTCCGAGCACAGGTGGCAAAAGCGACACATTGGGGCAGTGCAAAAGCCCTTCAAAGACGCTGACGTGCAGAGGGGATGATCACGAGCTCTCTCGAAGCGAACCATCCACGGATATCAGAGGTGCGAGTCCAAATGATTAGAGGTTCTTTCTTTTTTAAAAACAAAATCCGTCTCATTCTCATGCATATTATTGAATTTATTTGTAGATGATAGATATGCTGTAGACATACGACCGCTTTGAATAACTTAAACTGTATATACTTATACGTAAGGTTAGTGCTTGTTTCTTGTGATATGACGCTTTAATAAAAAACGTTAGTTTCTTATAATCGATCATGGTCGATGGTACATACTTGTCGAAAACTAGAGATGTGTCTGGGAATATAAATGATATTTTCTTGTAGAATTTGTTATTTCATTTCTTTAAAAATTTGATAGATTTGTGAGATCATTTATTTAAAATTAGTATAAAATTAACGTAAAATATTTGTGAGTTTATTGTAAATATTTGAACATATTTTTCATAGTAATCTCACGTTTGAAGGTGTACAATTCCTGGGATCTGATCTCCAAAACGATTCCATATATTATTTTGCAATTTCTGACAGACTATAAGTTTGTAACGTCTGTTAGTAAGATCTTTATCTTCTATCTTTCATCTTGCTTGATCACATTTATTTCTATTCAACATACAAAACTCATTTTTCTTCTCTTCTAATATAAGCTTGGATTAAAGCTAGCTTAAAAACTGCTTAGGTAAGCAGTTGCAGCTGAAAAATTTGGCTTTGAGTGCACACTATTTAAATAATTAAAAAATTAGAACGTACAACAAGAGCAACTCAAATTGTTGAAAAATATGAAAGTAGTGTGACCCTTATTTTTATAATCAAAGACTGATATCTTTTTGTACCTTTATTCTTCTTACTGCCTCTACGTTTTATGATTCTATATTGGAGGAAATAAAAGGGTACTCTGTTATTAAACACAATTTAAGTAAGAATAAACGATTAGGTATATTGATATTCATAATAAGGTACTTTAGGTGTATGAAAATCTGAAAATTTTGGCTTACTTTGGGTCGAGAATTTTCATGATTTGAAAGTGTCAGGATACGCTAGAATTTTAAAAATGCCTCTAAAATAAATTGATAAAAGTATATATTAACTTCGAGTTGAAACTATTTTACCATGTAATAGGTATAACTTTAATGAGAATTGATAAGTGATTCCAAATTTTTGACTGATAGTATAATATGTCATTTTGTAACATGTCTGCACCTTTACTTCATCAGAAGTTTTGTTTATAAATAGGACAAACATCGTGTAGAAATTTTTATAACAGTCGAATTCTTTTCTCTGTAGCTATCTTAGGCCGCTTGTACACAAGAGACAAAAAATAGTAGAGTTCTCCAGGAAATAGAGATTTGTTATACTATACGCGTTTACACGAGACTGTGTTTCTACCATAAATTCGTTCTACATGAAAGTCTGTAGAGAATTTTTTAGTAGAGCTCTACATTAGCGTTCTATCAGTTGTTTACACAGCCTACTCTATTTTCTTGTCTGCTAGATATATGGTAGAGCGTTAAACCACATTCGTTTATTGTTTTATATAATAAATCAGTTCGATTTCAATCTTTCTTGAGTAAAGAGCTATCCAAAATGAGTTCCCAACAAATGGAAGTTACAACTGTTACTATTATGTATTTGTTTAAGTGAAGATAAAGGGGAGAAACGCAGTCGAAAATGTAGAGATAGCGTAGAACTCGACGATGCACTTATACAAGGTGTTTACACATCTCTACATGTCTCTACCGAGATTTTTCTCTAAACTTTAGTATTTTTTGTCTCTCATGTACACACGGCTTTATACTTTTTATATATTCGTAATTTCGGTCGTAACCTCTGATGCATTAGAATGAAAATTTCTTCTGAAACAGTGGTTGTGATACCGAAGTGAAGGTGCGATAGTTATCATAATAAAATTAAAAACAAGACGTGTTTTTGTTAATTATTGAGTGTCAAAAGTAATTGCTCGTAGAATTTATATTTATATTACTTTTATTAATTACTTGTATGCCTGCACTAGTACTTTTACATGAGTTTAATTTCAAAGAAAAAGTATTTCTGCTAGAATTCAAAACTTGGGCATTTTACGTAATTCTGTAACGTGTTCAGTTTTGTGAAAAATAAAAGAGCTAATCTCATATCTCTCGCGTGGTTGACTGTAATTTGTATAGCGCTACCTCTACTTGCAGAAGTCTAAAGGTGTAAAATAGTAAAGTAGGTACTAATGGAATTGTTTGATTGAAAAGATCTAATCTTTAAATTTATGTCATAATTTGAGACAACTTATATACATACCGAGTGTTTAATAGAAAGGATTTCAAAATTTCAAATGTATGCAATATTGACAAATCGAAGTCGAGATTATTTCATTAGCGTAGATTGAAAAGAACATTATCTTCATTGAGAATTTCTCATTATTACTTGTGAAGAACTACATACGTATTCTTAACTCTTCCATTACGTGTTGTTTTGTCAATTTTTTTATATAAAATTGCGGGCTAATTTCATTCGTTGTTTAGACTTGTCATAAGCGTTATATTAATAACAAAAAAGAAAGACAAAAATTTTTAAAAAATTACGATTCAATAAACTTTCATATCGATTTTATGCAAAAACATTAGAAAAATGTAGATTGTGATTTCCACGTGAACCAGGATCAAAGGATTGAAATCTTGAATATATTTTCTTAACACCTTGTAGGTATATAGAAATAAATCTTTTTCATCAAGAAGTAGTAAATTCAGGTTATCATCCACCTTCTAAAAATCTCTTTCCAACGTATCAATCTATATGCACAAAGTAGGTTACAGACATAAAAGCCGTATCTAAAGAACTTTGTACAACTATAACACAACTATACTACAGACAAACTATACTATATACAGGGTGTCCCAATTGTTTTCGCCTAATTTTGATAGAAAATTTTTTAAGCAAACTTCAGAAAGAAATTTTATGCACACATCGCCGCTTAAGTACTTTATTAAAAGGTTATTAAAAAAATACGAAATAACAATGGACTGCTTTCCTAATGGATTTGCATAAAAATAAGTTGTTACTTCACATTATAATTCCATTTCAAAATGTCCTCCTTTATTACAAATACAGGACTAACATTTAAAAGAAATAGAATGTATTATTAATAAGCGTATTATGGTGCGTTTGGACTAAATGAACGAATGCTCGTTCTTTTCTCACTTCCGAATAAAATCGACAAATTAATGAAAGAATGTTTATGGTACTCAAATTTTGCTGAAGTGCTGAAGTTAAAATACGCGTTAAAGCTGTCAGGAGCTGATGCAACAGATTCATGACGTATCTATTACAATTAAAAGTGCGATAAATTCTATTTCTTCGAGATAGATATTAATCTTGTATTCGTATTTATTTCTACGTGAATCCATCAAGAATAAACAGTCCGTTATTATTTTATATTTTTACCTATAACTTTTTAATAAAGCATTTAAGAATTTATAACATTTCTTTCTTAATTTTGATTATAGAGTATGTTGGCAAAATTATGCAAAAAAACTGGGACACTCTGTACATAATTATTTAGCTCCAATTGCATACAAATTGTCGCATGTTTCGCCTACTCATGAATCTTTGGATTCATCTACTTTCGTATATTGTACATAGGTACATAGGTACGTAACTAAACGATCGTGAAATACTTAATCCGCGAGTTCCACTTGCATACAAAATCTGATCTTTGAAGGACAGGAAGGTAGTTTCGACCCTGTTCATCGAGAATACAATGAAAGTATGCAGGCTAAGGAATATGGTAATCTTGCAACACACCGACATGCTTTGATGTATTAATGGTTCCATATATTCGTCCCAGACACTTATACGCGACCTTGATACCGAGCTTATACATATATGCGATCGATCACTCCTTATTTTTAACCTCGCATAAATTAATGGCCAGTTCACTAGGTAAGCGTGTCTTGGCTTTATCGTATGTTAGAATTTCTAATTGACTCGTCTCCATTTCGGTACACGCCAAGAAAATACTTATCGACATCCTGAGACACAACAGTTCGAGCGATTTCAATGATGCTGCCTATGAAAAATTTTTATTAGAAATACTGATACTGATCCCTCATGTCTCAACTGTTCTACATATCGACTATTTCATTATTTCTACTGAAATTAATCGTATATATATTTAATTAATACGAAGTAAATTAAGGCTTCATATTGTATACTTTACCCCTTTTGTACTATTGAAATTAGGATCGGATTAGAATTCAATTTTTAAATTCTCGAAATTAGAATTCGAAATTTTGCAAGATTTCGAATCTCGAAATTCTTGAAACTTGTAGTACTGATTTTGTTTTGTGAGGAGAATATTTTGTTTCAAGAACTGAAGTCTTAACAAAATCTTTGCATAAATCTTTATTGATTTATTTAAACAAAATACAAATAAAAACATAACAATATAAAGAAGTTCTACCTCTTTTGTTATCGAGTATACTATCGAGTGTACTCAAAAGTCTTTCAAAGGCTACTATTGATGGTTCGACTGGTCAAAAATGAGACTGACAATAAGGAATCAATGCGATAGTAATTAAGAAAGTAATAGAAAGATAACGAGTAAATGCATGTAAAATAAAGATAAAAGTAAAAATATGAGTCAGAATGTACATGTGTAATACATACAGGGTGTTTCTGAACAGCACGGCATAACTTTAAGGGATGATGTGATGACGAATATCTAAATATCTGATGAAAATCACCAGAGTCCGCATGGAGAAACTACTAGATCCGAAAATGTTTTCGTGAAAATTGATTATACCTTATTTAAAATTTTTGAATATTTATAACTCATTATTTTAAATCTTTTTAGATCTACTAAAGACATTCTGATTTGTAGTTTCGAACGTTTCAAAGACATTTTTTGTGAAACCTATAGTTTCACTTTTTTAAACAATCTGGAACATGTTCATTTTAATCGAAGAAAAAAAAATGATTATCAAAATTTAAATGGTATTCAATCATTGAAATATTTTTAATTGTAAGTAAAATCAAACGGAAAGAAACTACCAATTATACGTATTCGACAGTAATAAATCAAATTACACAATTTTCAATTTATAAAATAATTTTTTTTATCTTATCCCATTTTGTATGAAAATCGACCACTATGCACTCCTGCCTGTTCACACGCCTGCACGTATTCAATCTTTAACATTTTTGGCGTACATCTATAGGTACGCAATCCGCAGTAATTGTAGAACGAATCGTTAAGGTGGGTCTACGCTACATGTTATGTAACAAAGTTATATAACTTTTTAGAGAACAGAAAAGAAAGATGTAACACATATCCCTTTTTCGTTTTCTAAAACGTTATATAACTTTGTTACGTAACATGTAGCGTAGACCCACCTTTAGGCCGATTGTTGCAGCAGTTTCGTATTTGACGAAAACGTTGCGTCTCTGTTGAAATTTTTCAGATCGCCACTCGCACACGTTCTCGTTGTTGCACCCGACGCCGATCCGTTCGCTATCAGACGTTCGGCGGCTTCACAGATCGGCGGACGACAGTGTGCAGCTGATGTCAAGTGAGTAAGATGCACTAGGATTTCGGTCCACGACTGGGCCGAGATAGGTTTTTCGCGTTTAGGACGAAGGAAAACGAGCTTTGTTGTCGCTAAAACACATCAGCGACAGTCCCAAGACGATGTTTCCAGCGAGTATGATCGCGTAAAGAGGATACTCAAATTGAGGCTCGTCGAGGCAGCCATTCGAACGTTGGGTTCGCTGTTGTCGATGTAAGGTAACGTAGGTTGTTGGCGCAGAGAAATGTTTGGATATTCTTCGTTCCGAGAATTATGGAGCCGCGTTAAGCGAGAACTAAAGTTCGAAGGTTCTTCGAATTATCTTTATACGTTTGTATGGCCAGATTGCAAAATTTCTGGTACTTCAGGGCTCGCTCGTCTGACGAAATCGAAACACCAAAATGAGAGTTGAGAACGTTAGGAAAGCATATTATGTATTCGTTTTTATGCAAATCGACATCCACGATGAACGTAGTTTGTTGAATATAATTTGTCCTTTACACAGGGTGTCCTAGAGTCGGTGATACGAATAGAAAAGTGGTAATTCTATGTGAAAAGTAAATTGAAAATGCGGGAGAGTACACTTACTTTCGAGAAAATTAATTTGGAAATTTGGCCAGGTGCGAGTGTTGTAGATGTACAGTTTTAGGTGCTTTTCAACTACTTACACATAAGTAAGAAAAACGTTTCTATCTCTCAGGCGTCGAAAACTGTACTAAAAAATGAACCCTTAACTGCTGACACTAAATTTTTGAATACTAATACGCACACGGAGTTTAAAAGATTCCAATTAAGATATATTGTTACTGAGCATTTATAAAACTAGTATAACATTAATTCTTATAAGGGAGGGGGTTGGAAACAATACTCATGTTTTTTTATCTAATATATCTGTAAGTAAAAAAACTTATATAACAAGAAAGTCTTAGAAAATGTGACGTGAAATGTGTTGCATAAACAAAACCTTCGAATTTTTTATTTTGTCTAAATTCAATGGAAATCTAGCAAGAAAAAATTGTAGTATCTAATTATAAAAATTATGAAGGGTTTAATATCTGATTTAATAATAGAGATCGCCGAAAATTCAAACTAATTAATTATAATCAGCGTGTTCCAGTTTTAAATCTAGTGTTTAATATATTAAAAGGTTTGAGCACAATGTCGAGGCCAAGACCTTGGTATGCCACCCTTTCCTGTGTTAAAAATAAGACGTACAGTATATTAGAAATTTGTGTTAGAAAATATGTCACGTAAACAAAATTACGTAAATAAAGCAATTTTTAGTGGGAGCAAAAGCGAGAAATCTACTATCGCGAGGAATCTGTGACAGCTCATGTCGGTGGTTAAGGGGTAAAATTTGGAAAATCTAATTCTATACGTTTGATATATTTTTCAAGTAATATTACTATATTTCCGCTTGTACGTACCACTGGTTTTGGAATATAAAATAATTGGATACACATTTTTATGTGGAAGAAAGCGACACCACTTTTAGTTGACGGTTCGCACGAAAGTATAAAGCACAAATGGACAACATATACATATTTTTAAAGGCACAAAAATTAGTGATGTCGCTGTTTAATTAATAGAGAACAATTAATTTGGATTATTCTAGATCGTTTACAAGGATAGACGGTATTATTATATATACGCGGCAGCTGCTGCTTTTCTTGCACGAACGTTGTAAATGGCAAGATATTAAAGTAATAAAACGATCTAAATATTGCGACGTTTGATTACACTCGCTTATCGATTTCAATTACATCCGATAAAAGATAAACTAAGTATTACAATGTTTCTTCTAAAAAAAAATCAGGGAATTTATATACTGCCAAAGTATGTAAATGATCTCGTATGAATGATCTCGCAAAACATGTAAACAATTGTGATACGTTTTACAGAAAAGGATACTCATAGGTGATAGAAAATAAATTTTCGAGCTTATACGCTATCTCTTCTCATGAGCGAGAATAAGTAATGTCTTGTAATGCACTAAAGAATAGTGCAATTTCTCGAGATTTTTTATGCATTTATCAAAACTCAGCATTAAGTTGGTGCATATGAAATATTGTGTAGATACATATTCTTAAACAGAGCTTCAAATACATATATGCTGAGGCTCCATCAATCGAAATAGTCTCCATCCACTTCAATACACTTTTTATATCGTGATAATAAGTAGGTCACGAATGCATCAATGCCTTTTTAAGAAGAATTGAAAGATCGAGATGCAATAAACTTTTATCGAATACAATTTCTACGTTGATTTCTTTTCGAAACACCTTTTCAGTTTAAGCAGTCATGTAATATTTTTAAAAAATTGTAGTTCGTGGATGACAGGTTAGGAGAATAAGATAGTGAAAAGCTTCATACTGCATCTCATGCAGTCTTTAAATCGTCCTTTGTGATACTGTATATGTACACTCTTTGATATGAGCTAGATTCAACTAAACTTTGAGAGTATACATTCTTAAAATAACATTTAAAAATACTATTTTTCAATGTATTACGTAAATAAATAAATCTTTTGCAAATCTAGTTACACAATCAAATTTTCCGTTCAAAAATACAAAATTCGTCAATTCTTGTATCTCTAATAATTTTCGAGATATTTGGTCAAATGTTTCTATCCCCCAACTTTAATTGGTGAACTTTAGTTGGTAGGAAGTTTGCAGCTAAAACAAATATCTGTCGAATATTATTTGGAGTACTACAACATACTCAAGCTTCATCAATTGGAACATTATTGTTATCAAAATATCACCAACCTTAAAGTTTAGAAAGCATTGATAACCTATGTTGATATATACACGAACATTTACAAATGCGAAATTTATAGATTGAGCAATTTTTATAGCATATTTTCAAACTTTAAATCACAGAAAGAATTACTAAAATATTCTGATTGTTTTCGAATAATCATTAGGGTTCTATTAACCTTACTACAAATTATTAATATTTTCCTTCTTTTATTAATTATTATTAATATTCTCCTACTTTAAGACGATTTCTCAAAATTCATGATCAAATAAAATTGAAATGCATAGTATCAGTTCAAATTTTAAGCAAACATTTTATATGCACCGACTAAATATTCTTTGCTAATACTCGTTCCAAAGTCGATGGGTGAGTGTAACTCATGCTTTGTTCTGCATATCGAAGTTTGTTTTATTTTATTGAACAGCGACTTGACACGGCTACCGACCGCGTTCGGCTTACTCGAATAGTGATCAATCATTAATTAACTCTTTGAAGCATGGTAGAAGTAAAAGTGTCACACCTTTTTAATACCAAATATGTATAGTGTGATATTTTTTTACCACCTTCAAAAATTAAAATTCCTTGAAGGACAATTCCCTAATAATTAAAATAAACCTACTTTGTTTAATTTTATTAAACACATTTTATTATACTATTTTGTTTAATTAAAATTCCGGGCTTCAAAGAGTTAATCATATAAAAGGATAGGCCTACGTTTTATCGACGGTGCTTATCAACAACCACAGTAAAAAATTACAATGTTTCTCAATGAGCAATTAAGGGAAAATCGTGCGCCAAACAATTTGTACACGTAAATATGCGCACTTAGGTTTTAATGAGTTCCGCTCACGAAAGAGCTCTCAAGAAGTCTCGTGGGAGAGCAGAAGGACAAGAGAAATCTCCTTATTCAGTTAATATCTGTGATTGCTACGGCCAATAATACGCTAGAGCCGAAAATGCGTGTCAGACAAAGCGTGGCTCCTTCCACTTTAACCCATCAGACCTCCATTATTGCCACGAGACTTCCTTCCAACTTTGCCCAGTACAAGAGCAGTCATAAAGTGGAATTATACTCCTTGCAATAATTGTACTTTTAGTCACGAATATCCAGTTTATCATGAAACGCAGAACGTTATCTGTATGTTTTAGCTAGATATTTATTTTTAAACTCATTTATCGCTGTTCTATTGTTTCGAATTAATATTATAAATTACAGAAGATTAAGATGTCATTCCTTTTTTTGTAAACAAAAACAAAAAAAACTTGAAGTGCTCTTATTATTATCTTTAATGTTTTCGATAAATCTAAATTCTAGTTTGATATATTGATTTGAGATTGAAAAGTTGTGCAGTTTACGATAACTATTCGTCACGTGATTTGATGATTTTATAAATTTACATACACATATTACTTAATACGACATTAACGTTTGTTTTTCTTTTTAAAACGGTAAAAAATGCCATCTTATCATTTCATTTCGCAAAATTTTAATAGTGTTCATAGTACTCGTCGCATGTGCCATAAGTTGGTACCACGGAGTAACTTGCGTCTGAAGAACGCCATAGCTTTTCGCTAACATAAAATTAACACAAAATAATGATCGAAGAGAATTCTGAACGTATAACGTATATTACTTCGAATGCTCTTATATTAAATTTAAATGGTTGACCTGCAAATAACTCAGAAATATTCCTTGTAAGGTCGTCAGCGGTAGGTTGAGTGTATTACGAAATAGAGGGTGTTCGGTAAATCGCAGTATACATATAAGTAACAGACAAGCAATCCCTCATAAAAACTAAGTAAAAAATATAGAACATGGTTTTTTAATGGCTTGTCTAGGTTTCGAGAATAGTTACTTTGAAAATAAAATAATAATGGTGTAGGTCTAAGTTAAAAAATAAAATCAATACAGCGTTTAAGTAGCCATCTTGGTCATTCATTTATTTTATAAAATAATATGAAATAACTAGTTTTAGTAAGAAAATCCTATAGGTACAATTTGTACAATTCAGGTTGCACGTCCTAACTAGAGTTCCTAATTGCGACCAAAATACATAATCATAAATATTCACTCGATATTTCCAGTCAGAACACTTTTTTTTACACCTATTGTTTTGAAAACCTCATTTATTAACTTCCATCATTTTTAATGTTTACTTATTTATACACTATATTATCGGGACTCCATTAACTTATTTAACATAAACTTATGGGAGATTCCCGTTTTAATTAAAATACTTAGAACTAAAAATTATTAAGGAAGATTAAAGAAGTTGAATTTTGTATTACATATTTTGTATTTGGACGTGTTTCTTCAAGTTTCAGGAAAGTACAGTAATATTTATATGCAATTATTCTTTTTTATATTAATTATTATTACGCATTGTTTGCATCGATTGTTCTAATTCGGACAATAAATGTGGATCTATTTTACACTTATTGTAATGCATGTATAAAATTTTAAATTGTCATTTCGTTGAATTCAAGTACGTAAATTTTAACGTTTGAAGTACATACTTTCAAAAAAATTATATTCTAAAATAAATGCAATAAGAAAGTACTTTTTTAACCTTATCAAATGAAAATATGTACATCCTTAAACATCAACTGCTGTAGGTAATATTAATATTATAACATATAATACGTATGATAGGTTCACTATAACTCCACTATAGAAATGGAAAAATAATAGTACTATCCTTACAGAAAATTTCTAACATCAAATTTATTATACTCTATATAAAAGCTCACAAAACAGAGGATAGGATCAGGCGTATATGAATTCATGAGCAATTAAATGATTGAAATCCCCCGGAGAATTTTCAATTTTGTTTATTGAATAGTCAAATTGTACTAAATAAACTGATTTTTGCAAGTGGTCACTCCAGTGTGCATTGTTTGGTAATCCGCTTATCACACCCCGTTTTCACAAGGCACTGTTATTTTGTTACATTGGGACGTAGTGAGATAATCACAAATTATATCATATATATCTGCATGATTTTCATGACAACATCGTCGCACGATTAACAATGCGTAAGTTGAAGTTTGTTGTCAGAAAAATCCTTTTTAGTTTATGATGCAAATTTATCCTGTATATCAAATATTAGAATTCAGCGTTCAATCGGTACTACTTTTATCTTGAAAATCATTTTTTTTTCGAAAACTAGGAAAGCCATCAAAAAATTCTAACACCTTATCTTATCTACGGTATTACGATTTTTCGAACACTCTGTCTAAGCGTCTTATGTATGTTTTTATTCAAAACATTATTTTATGAAAGAACGATATATTGTTGTTACATATATATTAGCTAAAGGTTCTTTACGATTGTATTAATTGTATTGAAAAGAATCGTCGACCGTATATTGTTGTTGTTATCATCATTGTTAGACATTCGTTTTATCCTAAAGAGATCTAATTTTATTTTGTCACGCTCCGTTTTTATGGTTATAATATTTTTTCTGCGTTGTTATTATAATCGTTTATCCACTATCATAGAATGTGAAGAAGAATGCACATTATTTTTAAGCGAATATTATTCGCAGGGCTGACGATGCGCCAAATGTATAGGCCTGAATATAATGATAAGTTAGACTAAATGTAAATTTAAGAACATTTTTTATATACGTACTAAAACCGGAAAGGGAAGACGTGTTTGTCTACACTTCGAAGGTATCATTTGCAATCGTTCACTTTTCCAAAATCGAAAGTATTTTTTTAATGTCATAGCACAATTTCACATGAGCACAAATGGGTCATAATAACGTTACCGATTTAGTTTTTAAGCGCATGTAACACATGAGTTCTTCGCGGTTTGTTGTGGAGGCTAAAGCTCAACGTATAGTTTTACTTACATGAGCGTATGTTAAAATATATTATAATGTACGAATATGCATTTAGCTGTGTAATAAGAATTTAATCCCAGAAAGTCCAAAGTAGAATAAGAAAATATAAACAAAGTTTTAAGTTTTAAGGTTGGTCGTAAAATAACTTGTTTAGATTATGAATAGTCTTGTTTGGTGTCACAAACTGGTTTTGAAAAAAGGAATTAGATATTCTATTTCTTTTCGTTATAATTGAGAATGAATCCTTATTATATTCTGTACTCAAATACAGAAATTCGAAAATTAGAATAAATACGCAAAGAGACTTCGAAGATTTGATTATTTGAAAATTTGGAAGTTCAAGACTGGGATATTTGAAGTATTGAAGATTGTAATTTTAAATATTTGAAAATCTGAAGATTTAGAAATTCGAAAATTGAAACTCAACTCGTGTTGGAAAAGTAGTAATGAGGTCATTGAGTGGCTCTACATTGGTATATTAAGGGTTAAGCTTTTTGTCACGATGTATTGAAATGAAAATTCCTTTCTATATATGTACCTAATACTTTAGAATTTAACGTTGGTTATTGGAATAAAAGACACCAGTTTATTGTAAAAACTACTGTTTACCTCTAATTGGAATTCATGTCTAATTTTCTTGATTATAATACAAAAAGTAAAACATCTTTAAAGTCTGAATCTGTGAATTTTATTAATAATTTTTCGGGAACAAACTCATGACGCACTAAACCTAATTTGACACGTTATAGTTTGTATTGATCACAAATCACTGTTTTATTTCATACTAGAACTGAATTAGTTCAATACGTCCACTAGCTTGGGCTTTCTGGGGCTACTAACAAAAAACGTTCGATTTGTAAATTGTGTGAAGGAGACAATTATCTAAACTGTAGTGACGAATGGCCAAATGGCGTCGACGGTATGATTGATGGTAATTTTAGCAGGGTTTATACAGAACTTTCAAAACACTAGCACGTAAGAGAAAAAGATCTAGAGAATGATCGTGTACAATTATATTATTCCTATAGAGTCCAATTGACTTGGCCACTGAGAATTGAGATTGTTGCTATCGTATGCAATACAACTTAGATACCTTACACACGTATTAGACGTTCACAATGATTTTTAAGACTTCGACGGGAAGCCAAATAAAACAAGAAGAAAAAATTATATATAATAATATGTATATACAAATAGTAGATATAGGGTACCTATATAGTCTAGTCAAATATAACATATATGTCGAAAACTACGTTGGCACTCTTAAGCAAATATGAATTTAAATACTTGTTCGGATTATTATTCGAGTGTTGAATAATCGATGACAAGATTATGATAATTATTATCAAATAAACTGGCGTTACTTTTATCGAGAGGAGATGTTGAATGTTACAATAAATTTTCGATTTTACGAGTTTTTACTTAACAAATTTCGAACTTTTCAACGACACATTCGTAAATCTTTTTACATCCTTGATGGTCATTTAAATTTTTCCCAATTTAAATATTCAAAATTTAGAGTTTATTATTTGTACGTCAAGCTTAATTCATATGGATTTAATTTTCACATAAATTTTGCAAAAATAATATTCATTAATCAAATTAATTAAAACGTACTTCTAAATATTATTGCTGTAAATTTAAAATTCAAAAACAAAAAATGTTATTTGCTTATGTAAAACGGAAATGTTTACATTAGAATCTATGTATGTAATATTGTAAACTGAATCTTAATTTTTTTGTTGATATTTATACGCGAAATCCTATATTAAATTCTATGCTGTATAAATTAACAGTTATGTATTCGAATAAATATTTATTTGTTTGAACTCTTCATCGCATCAGCGACAAATTATTATGAAAATAAAAATTTGATTCTTTATACATGAATTTAACATTTATTAATACCAAGCTACAGGCGAAGTTCTGCCTCTTCAAACCAAATATAGTTTCTCTTTAACTTTATTTTCTATCATCAAAACCAAATAAAATATTCAAGGTGATCAACTTAATTTGTTTAACCAGTGCGAGGTGTAGCAATTAAATAACGAGATTGATTTGAGAAATGTGATTTATTGCAAATAAAGTTACATTTAACTTTTATCCCCTTCAACATACTTTCCTCCCCTATCTATACACCGCTGCATACGTGTCTTCCATTGTTTAAAACAATGCTGTAGCTCATCAGTTGTCAGGCTCTTCAACAACTCTACGGTTTTTGCTTTTACATATTTAACAGACTGAAAATATGTTCCCTTCAATGCACTTTTGACTTTTGGGAACAGGTAGCAGTCACACGGTGTAAGATCTGACGAATATGGAGGAAAAATGTCCTGTCCGTGAAACAATTTTTATTGGCACATTACCCTCACATTTCTACAAATTTCCCGGCATATTGGAATATTAACCGACACATTCCTCAATTGCTCACGAGATTTCGAAGAGTACGGATCGTCGGTGGTTCTCAGTCGATTCATACGTTACCATCCCCTAATCCACGTCACAGGACTGTGGAACCTTGAAACTGCATCATCTTTGATCATTGGTCGAACCATACTTCGTGAACTATAATATCCATCGTAGACCATCATCAAGTGTCTTTGTTTAAGATCGAATCATAGGTAAGTTTAGGTTTACATTATCAATTTTAAATTTACAAGAAAACTATTGCGTAATTGTTTTCAGAATTTTCTATTGTTTGTTGTGCTCGCGTTCCTTCCTCGTTTTTTCATGAAGCAACTATCATCCTATGTTTGTTTAATGTTCAGGAAAGGTAATCTGGATAGCTAGCATGTTGGTACTGCGATCGCAGAGAATCTCCACGATGCCGAACGAGCTCTTGAAGATTTCGGCCGAAGATCCAACCTCTGCCTCATCATTATCTACATCCAACAGATTAAAACCATGATTCGACCAGGTTCGTCATTAAGATAATAAACCATACCACTTATGTCATATTTATGTTATATTTCTAACAATAAAATATATTAAGAACTAGAATGTAAGTAATCGAATTCCAGTGTATCCTATGCAAATCGTGTAATTTAGTCTATAATAATAAAAAAACAGTACGAAAAAGGTACATTTAGTGATTAAATCAATCCATCATTTAATAAATATTTGCGTATTACAAGCGATAAGTATTATAACCAAAACCTACTTCCTAGAAAAGACCCTTATGCGTTATATTCCCTTCATACTTCTCTTTATCTCTGTGGAACGTTTATTTTGCAACGGAAATGAGCAAAAGTAGCACGAAAACAAATGAAAGGAAGTATGCAATTCCCTTTTTAAGAAATAAGGAGGAAACATACATTAGCATTCGATCAAAGGTATCAAGAGACCATAGCACAAAAAGAGTTATACTTTGCCCAGAAGAACTTAGGTTTCGACAGAAATACGCTAATGTATCAGGCAAACAAAATACAAACAACAGTATCTCGAGCAAACATAATAACGAAAATTATATAATACCGCTATCAGGATAACATAATACCGATGGAGGTATCTCGAGTTCTCAATAGTTACCAATACGTAACTTTGGCAATTGCCGAAAATGCATGTAAGTATCAGGAGAACATAATACCAAAGGAGGTATTTCGAGTTCTGGATACTTACCAATATTTGACTTTGGCTTTTGCCGAAATTAAAATTAAGGGTCAGGAGAACATAATAGCAAAGGAGGTATCTCGAGTTCTTCATACTTACCAATATCTGACTTTAGCTTTTGCCGAAATTAAAGGTAAGTATCAGGAGAACATAATCCTGAAGCAGGTATCTCGATTTCTCAATAGTTACCAATACGTAACTTTGGCTATTGCCGAAAATGAATGTAAGTATCAGGAGAACATAATTGCAAAGCAGGTATTTCGAGTTCTTCATACTTACCAATATCTGACTTTGGCTTTTGCCGAAATTAAAATTAAGGATCAGGAGAACATAATAGCAAAGGAGGTATTTCGAGTTCTTGATACTTACCAATATGTGACTATGGCTGTGCCGAAATTAAACGTAAGTATCAGGAGAACATAATCCTGAAGGAGGTATCTCGATTTCTCAATAGCTACCAATACGTAACTTTGGCTATAGCCGAAAATGAATGTAAGTATCAGGAGAACATAATAGCAAAGGAGGTATTTCGAGTTCTTGATACTTACCAATATGTGACTTTGGCTTTGCCGAAATTAAACGTAAGTATCAGGAGAACATAATTGCAAAGGAGGTATTTCGAGTTCTTGATACTTACCAATATCTGACTTTGGCTATTGCCGAAAATGAATGTAGGTATCAGGAGAACATAATCCTGAAGGAGGTATCTCGATTTCTCAATAGTTACCAATACGTAACTTTGGCTATTGCCTAAAATAAATGTAAGTATCAGGAGAACATAATCCTGAAGGAGGTATCTCGATTTCTCAATAGTTACCAATACGTAACTTTGGCAATTGCCGAAAATGAATGTAAGTATCAGGAGAACATAATCCTGAAGGACGTATCTCGATTTCTCAATAGTTACCAATACGTAACTTTGGCTATTGCCGAAAATGAATGTAAGTATCAGGAGAACATAATTGCAAAGGAGGTATTTCGAGTTCCTCATACTTACCAATATCCGACTTTGGCTTTTGCCAAAATTAAAATTAAGGATCAGGAGAACATAATAGCAAAGGAGGTATCTCGAGTTCTTCATAATTACCAATATCTGACTTTAGCTTTTGCCGAAATTAAGGGTAAGTATCAGGAGAACATAATCCTGAAGGAGGTATCTCGATTTCTCAATAGCTACCAATACGTAACTTTGGCTATTGCCGAAAATGAATGTAAGTATCAGGAGAACATAATAGCAAAGGACGTATTTCGAGTTCTTGATACTTACCAATATGTGACTTTGGCTTTGCCGAAATTAAACGTAAGTATCAGGAGAACATAATTGCAAAGGAGGTATTTCGAGTTCTTGATACTTACCAATATCTAACTTTGGCTATTGCCGAAAATGAATGTAAGTATCAGGAGAACATAATCCGGAAGGAGGTATCTCGATTTCTCAATAGTTACCAATACGTAACTTTGGCTATTGCCGAAATTAAACGTAAGTATCAGGAGAACATAATTGCAAAGGAGGTATCTCGATTTCTCAATAGTTACCAATATGTAACGTTGGCTATTGCCGAAAATGAATGTAAGTATCAGGAGAACATAATTGCAAAGGAGGTATTTCGAGTTCTTCATACTTACCAATATCTGACTTTGGCTTTTGCCGAAATTAAAATTAAGGATCAGGAGAACATAATCCTGAAGGAGGTATCTGGATTTCTCAATAGTTACCAATACGTAACTTTGGCTATTGCCGAAAATGAATGTAAGTATCAGGAGAACATAATTGCAAAGGAGGTATTTCGAGTTCTTGATACTTACCAGTATCTGACTTTGGCTTTTGCCAAAATTAAAATTAAGGATCAGGAGAACATAATAGCAAAGGAGGTATCTCGAGTTCTTCATAATTACCAATATCTGACTTTAGCTTTTGCCGAAATTAAAGGTAAGTATCAGGAGAACATAATCCTGAAGGAGGTATCTGGATTTCTCAATAGTTACCAATACGTAACTTTGGCTATTGCCGAAAATAAATGTAAGTATCAGGAGAACATAATCCTGAAGGAGGTATCTCGATTTCTCAATAGTTACCAATACGTAACTTTGGCTATTGCCGAAAATGAATGTAAGTATCAGGAGAACATAATAGCAAAGGAGGTATTTCGAGTTCTTGATACTTACCAATATCTGACTTTGGCTATTGCCGAAAATGAATGTAGGTATCAGGAGAACATAATCCTGAAGGAGGTATCTCGATTTCTCAATAGTTACCAATAAGTAACTTTGGCTATTGCCTACAGTGAATGTAAGTATCAGGAGAACATAATCCTGAAGGAGGTATCTCGATTTCTCAATAGTTACCAATACGTAACTTTGGCTATTGCCGAAAATGAATGTAAGTATCAGGAGAACATAATTGCAAAGGAGGTATCTCGAGTTCTTCATACTTACCAATATCTGACTTTGGCTTTTGCCGAAATTAAAATTAAGGATCAGGAGAACATAATAGCAAAGGAGGTATTTCGAGTTCTTGATACTTACCAATATGTGACTTTGGCTGTGCCGAAATTAAACGTAAGTATCAGGAGAACATAATCCTGAAGGAGGTATCTCGATTTCTCAATAGCTACCAATACGTAACTTTGGCTATTGCCGAAAATGAATGTAAGTATCAGGAGAACATAATAGCAAAGGAGGTATTTCGAGTTCTTGATACTTACCAATATGTGACTTTGGCTTTGCCGAAATTAAACGTAAGTATCAGGAGAACGTAATTGCAAAGGAGGTATTTCGAGTTCTTGATACTTACCAATATCTGACTTTGGCTATTGCCGAAAATGAATGTAGGTATCAGGAGAACATAATCCTGAAGGAGGTATCTCGATTTCTCAATAGTTACCAATACGTAACTTTGGCTATTGCCTAAAATGAATGTAAGTATCAGGAGAACATAATCCTGAATGAGGTATCTCGATTTCTCAATAGTTACCAATACGTAACTTTGGCTATTGCCGAAAATGAATGTAAGTAACAGGAGAACATAATAGCAAAGGAGGTATTTCGAGTTCTTGATACTTACCAATATGTGACTTTGGCTTTGCCGAAATTAAACGTAAGTATCAGGAGAACATAATTGCAAAGGAGGTATTTCGAGTTCTTGATACTTACCAATATCTGACTTTGGCTATTGCCGAAAATGAATGTAGGTATCAGGAGAACATAATCCTGAAGGAGGTATCTCGATTTCTCAATAGTTACCAATACGTAACTTTGGCTATTGCCTAAAATGAATGTAAGTATCAGGAGAACATAATCCTGAAGGAGGTATCTCGATTTCTCAATGGTTACCAATACGTAACTTTGGCTATTGCCGAAAATGAATGTAAGTATCAGGAGAACATAATCCTGAAAGACGTATCTCGATTTCTCAATAGTTACCAATACGTAACTTTGGCTATTGCCGAAAATGAATGTAAGTATCAGGAGAACATAATTGCAAAGGAGGTATTTCGAGTTCCTCATACTTACCAATATCCGACTTTGGCTTTTGCCAAAATTAAAATTAAGGATCAGGAGAACATAATAGCAAAGGAGGTATCTCGAGTTCTTCATACTTACCAATATCTGACTTTGGCCTTTGCCGAAATTAAAATTAAGGATCAGGAGAACATAATAGCAAAGGAGGTATCTCGAGTTCTTCATACTTACCAATATCTGACTTTAGCTTTTGCCGAAATTAAAGGTAAGTATCAGGAGAACATAATCCTGAAGCAGGTATCTCGATTTCTCAATAGTTACCAATACGTAACTTTGGCTATTGCCGAAAATGAATGTAAGTATCAGGAGAACATAATTGCAAAGGAGGTATATCGAGTTCTGGATACTTACCAATATCTGACTTTGGCTTTTGCCGAAATTAAAATTAAGGATCAGGAGAATATAATAGCAAAGGAGGTATCTCGAGTTCTTCATAATTACCAATATCTGACTTTAGCTTTTGCCGAAATTAAAGGTAAGTATCAGGAGAACATAATCCTGAAGGAGGTATCTCGATTTCTCAATAGTTACCAATACGTAACTTTGGCTATTGCCTAAAATGAATGTAAGTATCAGGAGAACATAATCCTGAAGGAGGTATCTCGATTTCTCAATAGTTACCAATACGTAACTTTGGCTATTGCGGAAAATGAATGTAAGTATCAGGAGAACATAATAGCAAAGGAGGTATTTCGAGTTCTCGATACTTACCAATATCTGACTTTGGCTATTGCCGAAAATGAATGTAGGTATCAGGAGAACATAATCCTGAAGGAGGTATCCCGATTTCTCAATAGTTACCAATAAGTAACTTTGGCTATTGCCTACAGTGAATGTAAGTATCAGGAGAACATAATCCTGAAGGAGGAATCTCGATTTCTCAATAGTTACCAATACGTAACTTTGGCTATTGCCGAAAATGAATGTAAGTATCAGGAGAACATAATAGCAAAGGAGGTATTTCGAGTTCTTGATACTTACCAATATGTGACTTTGGCTTTGCCGAAATTAAACGTAAGTATCAGGAGAACATAATTGCAAAGGAGGTATTTCGAGTTCTTGATACTTACCAATATCTGACTTTGGCTTTTGCCAAAATTAAAATTAAGGATCAGGAGAATATAATAGCAAAGGAGGTCTTTCGAGTTCTTGATACTTACCAATATCTAACTTTGGCTATTGCCGAAAATGAATGTAAGTATCAGGAGAACATGATCCTGAAGGAGGCATCTCGGTTTCTCAATAGTTACCAATACGTAACTTTGGCTGTTGCCGAAATTAAACGTAAGTATCAGGAGAACATAATTGCAAAGGAGGTATTTCGAGTTCTCGATACGTACCAGTATCTGACTTTGGCTTTTGCCAAAATTAAAATTAAGGATCAGGAGACCATAATAGCAAAGGAGGTATCTCGAGTTCTTCATAATTACCAATATCTGACTTTAGCTTTTGCCGAAATTAAAGGTAAGTATCAGGTGAACATAATCCTGAAGCAGGTATCTCGATTTCTCAATAGTTACCAATACGTAACTTTGGCTATTGCCGAAAATGAATGTAAGTATCAGGAGAACATAATTGCAAAGGAGGTATTTCGAGTACTTCATACTTACCAATATCTGACTTTGGCTTTTGCCGAAAATGAATGTAAGTATCAGGAGAACATAATAGCAAAGGAGGTATTTCGAGTTCTGGATACTTACCAATATCTGACTTTGGCTATTGCCTAAAATGAATGTAAGTATCAGGAGAACATAATCCTGAAGGAGGTATCTCGATTTCTCAATAGTTACCAATACGTAACTTTGGCTATTGCCGAAAATGAATGTAAGTATCAGGAGAACATAATAGCAAAGGAGGTATTTCGAGCTCTGGATACTCACCAATATCTGACTTTGGCTTTTACCGAAAATGAATGTAAGTATCAGGAGAACATAATAGCAAAGGAGGTCGTTCGAGTTCTTGATACTTACCAATGTCTAACTTTGGCTATTGCCGAAAATGAATGTAAGTATCAGTAGAACATAATGCTGAAGGAGGTATCTCGATTTCTCAATAGTTACCAATACGTAACATTGGCTATTGCCGAAAATGAATGTAAGTATCAGGAGAACATAATCTTGAAGGAGGTATCTCGATTTCTCAATAGTTACCAATACGTAACTTTGGCTATTGCCGAAAATGAATGTAAGTATCAGGAGAACATAATTGCAAAGGAGGTATTTCGAGTTCTGGATACTTACCAATATCTGACTTTGGCTCTTGCCGAAATTAAAATTAAGGATCAGGAGAATATAATAGCAAAGGAGGTATCTCGAGTTCTTCATAATTACCAATATCTGACTTTAGCTTTTGCCGAAATTAAAGGTAAGTATCAGGAGAACATAATCCTGAAGGAGGTATCTCGATTTCTCAATAGTTACCAATACGTAACTTTGGCTATTGCCGAAAATGAATGTAAGTATCAGGAGAACATAATTGCAAAGGAGGTATTTCGAATTCTTGATACTTACCAATATCTGACTTTGGCTATTGCCGAAAATGAATGTAGGTATCAGGAGAACATAATCCTGAAGGAGGTATCTCGATTTCTCAATAGTTACCAATAAGTAACTTTGGCTATTGCCTACAGTGAATGTAAGTATCAGGAGAACATAATCCTGAAGGAGGTATCTCGATTTCTCAATAGTTACCAATACGTAACTTTGGCTATTGCCGAAAATGAATGCAAGTATCAGGAGAACATAATCCTGAAGGAGGTATCTCGATTTCTCAATAGTTACCAATACGTAACTTTGGCTATTGCCGAAAATGAATGTAAGTATCAGGAGAACATAATTGCAAAGGAGGTATTTCGAGTTCTTGATACTTACCAATATCTGACTTTGGCTATTGCCGAAAATGAATGTAGGTATCAGGAGAACATAATCCTGAAGGAGGTATCTCGATTTCTCAATAGTTACCAATACGTAACTTTGGCTATTGCCTAAAATGAATGTAAGTATCAGGAGAACATAATCCTGAAGGAGGTATCTCGATTTCTCAATGGTTACCAATACGTAACTTTGGCTATTGCCGAAAATGAATGTAAGTATCAGGAGAACATAATCCTGAAGGACGTATCTCGATTTCTCAATAGTTACCAATACGTAACTTTGGCTATTGCCGAAAATGAATGTAAGTATCAGGAGAACATAATTGCAAAGGAGGTATTTCGAGTTCCTCATACTTACCAATATCCGACTTTGGCTTTTGCCAAAATTAAAATTAAGGATCAGGAGAACATAATAGCAAAGGAGGTATCTCGGGTTCTTCATACTTACCAATATCTGACTTTGGCTTTTGCCGAAATTAAAATTAAGGATCAGGAGAACATAATAGCAAAGGAGGTATCTCGAGTTCTTCATACTTACCAATATCTGACTTTAGCTTTTGCCGAAATTAAAGGTAAGTATCAGGAGAACATAATCCTGAAGCAGGTATCTCGATTTCTCAATAGTTACCAATACGTAACTTTGGCTATTGCCGAAAATGAATGTAAGTATCAGGAGAACATAATTGCAAAGGAGGTATTTCGAGTTCTGGATACTTACCAATATCTGACTTTGGCTTTTGCCGAAATTAAAATTAAGGATCAGGAGAATATAATAGCAAAGGAGGTATCTCGAGTTCTTCATAATTACCAATATCTGACTTTAGCTTTTGCCGAAATTAAAGGTAAGTATCAGGAGAACATAATCCTGAAGGAGGTATCTCGATTTCTCAATAGTTACCAATACGTAACCTTGGCTATTGCCTAAAATGAATGTAAGTATCAGGAGAACATAATCCTGAAGGAGGTATCTCGATTTCTCAATAGTTACCAATACGTAACTTTGGCTATTGCCGAAAATGAATGTAAGTATCAGGAGAACATAATTGCAAAGGAGGTATTTCGAGTTCTTGATACTTACCAATATCTGACTTTGGCTTTTGCCGAATTTAAAATTCAGGATCAGGAGAACATAATAGCAAAGGAGGTCTATCGAGTTCTTGATACTTACCAATGTCTGACTTTGCCTTTTGCCGAAATTAAAGGTAAGTATCGGGAGAACATAATCCTGAAAGAGGTATCTCGAATTCTCAATAGTTACCAATACGTAACTTTGGCTATTGCCGAAAATGAATGTAAGTATCAGGGGAACATAATTGCAAAGGAGGTATTTCGAGTTCTTCATACTTACCAATATCTGACTTTGGCTTTTGCCAAAATTAAAATTAAGGATCAGGAGAATATAATAGCAAAGGAGGTATCTCGAGTTCTTCATAATTACCAATATCTGACTTTAGCTTTTGCCGAAATTAAGGGTAAGTTTCAGGAGAACATAATCCTGAAGGAGGTATCTCGATTTCTCAATAGCTACCAATACGTAACTTTGGCTATTGCCGAAAATGAATGTAAGTATCAGGAGTACATAATAGCAAAGGAGGTATTTCGAGTTCTTGATACTTACCAATATGTGACTTTGGCTTTGCCGAAATTAAACGTAAGTATCAGGAGAACATAATAGCAAAGGAGGTATTTCGAGTTCTTGATACTTACCAATATGTGACTTTGGCTTTGCCGAAATTAAACGTAAGTATCAGGAGAACATAATTGCAAAGGAGGTATTTCGAGTTCTTGATACTTACCAATATCTGACTTTGGCTTTTGCCAAAATTAAAATTAAGGATCAGGAGAATATAATAGCAAAGGAGGTATCTCGAGTTCTTCATACTTACCAATATCTGACTTTGGCTTTTGCCGAAATTAAAATTGAGGATCAGGAGAACATAATAGCAAAGGAGGTATCTCGAGTTCTTCATACTTACCAATATCTGACTTTAGCTTTTGCCGAAATTAAAGGTAAGTATCAGGAGAACATAATCCTGAAGCAGGTATCTCGATTTCTCAATAGTTACCAATATGTGACTTTGGCTTTGCCGAAATTAAACGTAAGTATCAGGAGAACATAATACCAAAGGAGGTATTTCGAGTTCTGGATACTTACCAATATTTGACTTTGGCTTTTGCCGAAATTAAAATTAAGGGTCAGGAGAACATAATAGCAAAGGAGGTATCTCGAGTTCTTCATACTTACCAATATCTGACTTTAGCTTTTGCCGAAATTAAAGGTAAGTACCAGGAGATCATAATCCTGAAGCAGGTATCTCGATTTCTCAATAGTTACCAATACGTAACTTTGGCTATTGCCGAAAATGAATGTAAGTATCAGGAGAACATAATTGCAAAGCAGGTATTTCGAGTTCTTCATACTTACCAATATCTGACTTTGGCTTTTGCCGAAATTAAAATTAAGGATCAGGAGAACATAATAGCAAAGGAGGTATTTCGAGTTCTTGATACTTACCAATATGTGACTTTGGCTGTGCCGAAATTAAACGTAAGTATCAGGAGAACATAATCCTGAAGGAGGTATCTCGATTTCTCAATAGCTACCAATACGTAACTTTGGCTATTGCCGAAAATGAATGTAAGTATCAGGAGAACATAATTGCAAAGGAGGTATATCGAGTTCTGGATACTTACCAATATCTGACTTTGGCTTTTGCCGAAATTAAAATTAAGGATCAGGAGAATATAATAGCAAAGGAGGTATCTCGAGTTCTTCATAATTACCAATATCTGACTTTTGCTTTTGCCGAAATTAAAGGTAAGTATCAGGAGAACATAATCCTGAAGGAGGTATCTCGATTTCTCAATAGTTACCAATACGTAACTTTGGCTATTGCCTAAAATGAATGTAAGTATCAGGAGAACATAATCCTGAAGGAGGTATCTCGATTTCTCAATAGTTACCAATACGTAACTTTGGCTATTGCGGAAAATGAATGTAAGTATCAGGAGAACATAATAGCAAAGGAGGTATTTCGAGTTCTCGATACTTACCAATATCTGACTTTGGCTATTGCCGAAAATGAATGTAGGTATCAGGAGAACATAATCCTGAAGGAGGTATCCCGATTTCTCAATAGTTACCAATAAGTAACTTTGGCTATTGCCTACAGTGAATGTAAGTATCAGGAGAACATAATCCTGAAGGAGGAATCTCGATTTCTCAATAGTTACCAATACGTAACTTTGGCTATTGCCGAAAATGAATGTAAGTATCAGGAGAACATAATAGCAAAGGAGGTATTTCGAGTTCTTGATACTTACCAATATGTGACTTTGGCTTTGCCGAAATTAAACGTAAGTATCAGGAGAACATAATTGCAAAGGAGGTATTTCGAGTTCTTGATACTTACCAATATCTGACTTTGGCTTTTGCCAAAATTAAAATTAAGGATCAGGAGAATATAATAGCAAAGGAGGTCTTTCGAGTTCTTGATACTTACCAATATCTAACTTTGGCTATTGCCGAAAATGAATGTAAGTATCAGGAGAACATAATCCTGAAGGAGGCATCTCGGTTTCTCAATAGTTACCAATACGTAACTTTGGCTATTGCCGAAATTAAACGTAAGTATCAGGAGAACATAATTGCAAAGGAGGTATTTCGAGTTCTCGATACGTACCAATATCTGACTTTGGCTTTTGCCAAAATTAAAATTAAGGATCAGGAGACCATAATAGCAAAGGAGGTATCTCGAGTTCTTCATAATTACCAATATCTGACTTTAGCTTTTGCCGAAATTAAAGGTAAGTATCAGGAGAACATAATCCTGAAGCAGGTATCTCGATTTCTCAATAGTTACCAATACGTAACTTTGGCTATTGCCGAAAATGAATGTAAGTATCAGGAGAACATAATTGCAAAGGAGGTATTTCGAGTACTTCATACTTACCAATATCTGACTTTGGCTTTTGCCGAAAATGAATGTAAGTATCAGGAGAACATAATAGCAAAGGAGGTATTTCGAGTTCTCGATACTTACCAATATCTGACTTTGGCTATTGCCTAAAATGAATGTAAGTATCAGGAGAACATAATCCTGAAGGAGGTATCTCGATTTCTCAATAGTTACCAATACGTAACTTTGGCTATTGACGAAAATGAATGTAAGTATCAGGAGAACATAATAGCAAAGGAGGTATTTCGAGTTCTGGATACTTACCAATATCTGACTTTGGCTTTTGCCGAAAATGAATGTAAGTATCAGGAGAACATAATAGCAAAGGAGGTCGTTCGAGTTCTTGATACTTACCAATGTCTAACTTTGGCTATTGCCGAAAATGAATGTAAGTATCAGTAGAACATAATGCTGAAGGAGGTATCTCGATTTCTCAATAGTTACCAATACGTAACATTGGCTATTGCCGAAAATGAATGTAAGTATCAGGAGAACATAATCTTGAAGGAGGTATCTCGATTTCTCAATAGTTACCAATACGTAACTTTGGCTATTGCCGAAAATGAATGTAAGTATCAGGGGAACATAATTGCAAAGGAGGTATTTCGAGTTCTTCATACTTACCAATATCTGACTTTGGCTTTTGCCAAAATTAAAATTAAGGATCAGGAGAATATAATAGCAAAGGAGGTATCTCGAGTTCTTCATAATTACCAATATCTGACTTTAGCTTTTGCCGAAATTAAGGGTAAGTTTCAGGAGAACATAATCCTGAAGGAGGTATCTCGATTTCTCAATAGCTACCAATACGTAACTTTGGCTATTGCCGAAAATGAATGTAAGTATCAGGAGTACATAATAGCAAAGGAGGTATTTCGAGTTCTTGATACTTACCAATATGTGACTTTGGCTTTGCCGAAATTAAACGTAAGTATCAGGAGAACATAATAGCAAAGGAGGTATTTCGAGTTCTTGATACTTACCAATATGTGACTTTGGCTTTGCCGAAATTAAACGTAAGTATCAGGAGAACATAATTGCAAAGGAGGTATTTCGAGTTCTTGATACTTACCAATATCTGACTTTGGCTTTTGCCAAAATTAAAATTAAGGATCAGGAGAATATAATAGCAAAGGAGGTATCTCGAGTTCTTCATACTTACCAATATCTGACTTTGGCTTTTGCCGAAATTAAAATTAAGGATCAGGAGAACATAATAGCAAAGGAGGTATCTCGAGTTCTTCATACTTACCAATATCTGACTTTAGCTTTTGCCGAAATTAAAGGTAAGTATCAGGAGAACATAATCCTGAAGCAGGTATCTCGATTTCTCAATTGTTACCAATATGTGACTTTGGCTTTGCCGAAATTAAACGTAAGTATCAGGAGAACATAATACCAAAGGAGGTATTTCGAGTTCTGGATACTTACCAATATTTGACTTTGGCTTTTGCCGAAATTAAAATTAAGGGTCAGGAGCACATAATAGCAAAGGAGGTATCTCGAGTTCTTCATACTTACCAATATCTGACTTTAGCTTTTGCCGAAATTAAAGGTAAGTACCAGGAGATCATAATCCTGAAGCAGGTATCTCGATTTCTCAATAGTTACCAATACGTAACTTTGGCTATTGCCGAAAATGAATGTAAGTATCAGGAGAACATAATTGCAAAGCAGGTATTTCGAGTTCTTCATACTTACCAATATCTGACTTTGGCTTTTGCCGAAATTAAAATTAAGGATCAGGAGAACATAATAGCAAAGGAGGTATTTCGAGTTCTTGATACTTACCAATATGTGACTTTGGCTGTGCCGAAATTAAACGTAAGTATCAGGAGAACATAATCCTGAAGGAGGTATCTCGATTTCTCAATAGCTACCAATACGTAACTTTGGCTATTGCCGAAAATGAATGTAAGTATCAGGAGAACATAATTGCAAAGGAGGTATATCGAGTTCTGGATACTTACCAATATCTGACTTTGGCTTTTGCCGAAATTAAAATTAAGGATCAGGAGAATATAATAGCAAAGGAGGTATGTCGAGTTCTTCATAATTACCAATATCTGACTTTTGCTTTTGCCGAAATTAAAGGTAAGTATCAGGAGAACATAATCCTGAAGGAGGTATCTCGATTTCTCAATAGTTACCAATACGTAACTTTGGCTATTGCCTAAAATGAATGTAAGTATCAGGAGAACATAATCCTGAAGGAGGTATCTCGATTTCTCAATAGTTACCAATACGTAACTTTGGCTATTGCGGAAAATGAATGTAAGTATCAGGAGAACATAATAGCAAAGGAGGTATTTCGAGTTCTCGATACTTACCAATATCTGACTTTGGCTATTGCCGAAAATGAATGTAGGTATCAGGAGAACATAATCCTGAAGGAGGTATCCCGATTTCTCAATAGTTACCAATAAGTAACTTTGGCTATTGCCTACAGTGAATGTAAGTATCAGGAGAACATAATCCTGAAGGAGGAATCTCGATTTCTCAATAGTTACCAATACGTAACTTTGGCTATTGCCGAAAATGAATGTAAGTATCAGGAGAACATAATAGCAAAGGAGGTATTTCGAGTTCTTGATACTTACCAATATGTGACTTTGGCTTTGCCGAAATTAAACGTAAGTATCAGGAGAACATAATTGCAAAGGAGGTATTTCGAGTTCTTGATACTTACCAATATCTGACTTTGGCTTTTGCCAAAATTAAAATTAAGGATCAGGAGAATATAATAGCAAAGGAGGTCTTTCGAGTTCTTGATACTTACCAATATCTAACTTTGGCTATTGCCGAAAATGAATGTAAGTATCAGGAGAACATAATCCTGAAGGAGGCATCTCGGTTTCTCAATAGTTACCAATACGTAACTTTGGCTATTGCCGAAATTAAACGTAAGTATCAGGAGAACATAATTGCAAAGGAGGTATTTCGAGTTCTCGATACGTACCAATATCTGACTTTGGCTTTTGCCAAAATTAAAATTAAGGATCAGGAGATCATAATAGCAAAGGAGGTATCTCGAGTTCTTCATAATTACCAATATCTGACTTTAGCTTTTGCCGAAATTAAAGGTAAGTATCAGGAGAACATAATCCTGAAGCAGGTATCTCGATTTCTCAATAGTTACCAATACGTAACTTTGGCTATTGCCGAAAATGAATGTAAGTATCAGGAGAACATAATTGCAAAGGAGGTATTTCGAGTACTTCATACTTACCAATATCTGACTTTGGCTTTTGCCGAAAATGAATGTAAGTATCAGGAGAACATAATAGCAAAGGAGGTATTTCGAGTTCTCGATACTTACCAATATCTGACTTTGGCTATTGCCTAAAATGAATGTAAGCATCAGGAGAACATAATCCTGAAGGAGGTATCTCGATTTCTCAATAGTTACCAATACGTAACTTTGGCTATTGACGAAAATGAATGTAAGTATCAGGAGAACATAATAGCAAAGGAGGTATTTCGAGTTCTGGATACTTACCAATATCTGACTTTGGCTTTTGCCGAAAATGAATGTAAGTATCAGGAGAACATAATAGCAAAGGAGGTCGTTCGAGTTCTTGATACTTACCAATGTCTAACTTTGGCTATTGCCGAAAATGAATGTAAGTATCAGTAGAACATAATGCTGAAGGAGGTATCTCGATTTCTCAATAGTTACCAATACGTAACATTGGCTATTGCCGAAAATGAATGTAAGTATCAGGAGAACATAATCTTGAAGGAGGTATCTCGATTTCTCAATAGTTACCAATACGTAACTTTGGCTATTGCCGAAAATGAATGTAAGTATCAGGGGAACATAATTGCAAAGGAGGTATTTCGAGTTCTTCATACTTACCAATATCTGACTTTGGCTTTTGCCAAAATTAAAATTAAGGATCAGGAGAATATAATAGCAAAGGAGGTATCTCGAGTTCTTCATAATTACCAATATCTGACTTTAGCATTTGCCGAAATTAAGGGTAAGTTTCAGGAGAACATAATCCTGAAGGAGGTATCTCGATTTCTCAATAGCTACCAATACGTAACTTTGGCTATTGCCGAAAATGAATGTAAGTATCAGGAGTACATAATAGCAAAGGAGGTATTTCGAGTTCTTGATACTTACCAATATGTGACTTTGGCTTTGCCGAAATTAAACGTAAGTATCAGGAGAACATAATAGCAAAGGAGGTATTTCGAGTTCTTGATACTTACCAATATGTGACTTTGGCTTTGCCGAAATTAAACGTAAGTATCAGGAGAACATAATTGCAAAGGAGGTATTTCGAGTTCTTGATACTTACCAATATCTGACTTTGGCTTTTGCCAAAATTAAAATTAAGGATCAGGAGAATATAATAGCAAAGGAGGTATCTCGAGTTCTTCATACTTACCAATATCTGACTTTGGCTTTTGCCGAAATTAAAATTAAGGATCAGGAGAACATAATAGCAAAGGAGGTATCTCGAGTTCTTCATACTTACCAATATCTGACTTTAGCTTTTGCCGAAATTAAAGGTAAGTATCAGGAGAACATAATCCTGAAGCAGGTATCTCGATTTCTCAATAGTTACCAATATGTGACTTTGGCTTTGCCGAAATTAAACGTAAGTATCAGGAGAACATAATACCAAAGGAGGTATTTCGAGTTCTGGATACTTACCAATATTTGACTTTGGCTTTTGCCGAAATTAAAATTAAGGGTCAGGAGAACATAATAGCAAAGGAGGTATCTCGAGTTCTTCATACTTACCAATATCTGACTTTAGCTTTTGCCGAAATTAAAGGTAAGTACCAGGAGATCATAATCCTGAAGCAGGTATCTCGATTTCTCAATAGTTACCAATACGTAACTTTGGCTATTGCCGAAAATGAATGTAAGTATCAGGAGAACATAATTGCAAAGCAGGTATTTCGAGTTCTTCATACTTACCAATATCTGACTTTGGCTTTTGCCGAAATTAAAATTAAGGGTCAGGAGAACATAATAGCAAAGGAGGTATCTCGAGTTCTTCATACTTACCAATATCTGACTTTAGCTTTTGCCGAAATTAAAGGTAAGTACCAGGAGATCATAATCCTGAAGCAGGTATCTCGATTTCTCAATAGTTACCAATACGTAACTTTGGCTATTGCCGAAAATGAATGTAAGTATCAGGAGAACATAATTGCAAAGGAGGTATTTCGAGTTCCTCATACTTACCAATATCCGACTTTGGCTTTTGCCAAAATTAAAATTAAGGATCAGGAGAATATAATAGCAAAGGAGGTATCTCGAGTTCTTCATACTTACCAATATCTGACTTTGGCTTTTGCCGAAATTAAAATTAAGGATCAGGAGAACATAATAGCAAAGGAGGTATCTCGAGTTCTTCATACTTACCAATATCTGACTTTAGCTTTTGCCGAAATTAAAGGTAAGTATCAGGAGAACATAATCCTGAAGGAGGTATCTCGATTTCTCAATAGTTACCAATACGTAACTTTGGCTATTGCCTAAAATGAATGTAAGTATCAGGAGAACATAATCCTGAAGGAGGTATCTCGATTTCTCAATAGTTACCAATACGTAACATTGGCTATTGCCGAAAATGAATGTAAGTATCAGGAGAACATAATTGCAAAGGAGGTATTTCGAGTTCTTCATACTTACCAATATCTGACTTTGGCTTTTGCCGAAATTAAAATTAAGGATCAGGAGAACATAATAGCAAAGGAGGTATTTCGAGTTCTTGATACTTACCAATATGTGACTTTGGCTGTGCCGAAATTAAACGTAAGTATCAGGAGAACATAATCCTGAAGGAGGTATCTCGATTTCTCAATAGCTACCAATACGTAACTTTGGCTATTGCCGAAAATGAATGTAAGTATCAGGAGAACATAATTGCAAAGGAGGTATATCGAGTTCTGGATACTTACCAATATCTGACTTTGGCTTTTGCCGAAATTAAAATTAAGGATCAGGAGAATATAATAGCAAAGGAGGTATCTCGAGTTCTTCATAATTACCAATATCTGACTTTTGCTTTTGCCGAAATTAAAGGTAAGTATCAGGAGAACATAATCCTGAAGGAGGTATCTCGATTTCTCAATAGTTACCAATACGTAACTTTGGCTATTGCCTAAAATGAATGTAAGTATCAGGAGAACATAATCCTGAAGGAGGTATCTCGATTTCTCAATAGTTACCAATACGTAACTTTGGCTATTGCGGAAAATGAATGTAAGTATCAGGAGAACATAATAGCAAAGGAGGTATTTCGAGTTCTCGATACTTACCAATATCTGACTTTGGCTATTGCCGAAAATGAATGTAGGTATCAGGAGAACATAATCCTGAAGGAGGTATCCCGATTTCTCAATAGTTACCAATAAGTAACTTTGGCTATTGCCTACAGTGAATGTAAGTATCAGGAGAACATAATCCTGAAGGAGGAATCTCGATTTCTCAATAGTTACCAATACGTAACTTTGGCTATTGCCGAAAATGAATGTAAGTATCAGGAGAACATAATAGCAAAGCAGGTATTTCGCGTTCTTGATACTTACCAATATGTGACTTTGGCTTTGCCGAAATTAAACGTAAGTATCAGGAGAACATAATTGCAAAGGAGGTATTTCGAGTTCTTGATACTTACCAATATCTGACTTTGGCTTTTGCCAAAATTAAAATTAAGGATCAGGAGAATATAATAGCAAAGGAGGTCTTTCGAGTTCTTGATACTTACCAATATCTAACTTTGGCTATTGCCGAAAATGAATGTAAGTATCAGGAGAACATAATCCTGAAGGAGGCATCTCGGTTTCTCAATAGTTACCAATACGTAACTTTGGCTATTGCCGAAATTAAACGTAAGTATCAGGAGAACATAATTGCAAAGGAGGTATTTCGAGTTCTCGATACGTACCAATATCTGACTTTGGCTTTTGCCAAAATTAAAATTAAGGATCAGGAGACCATAATAGCAAAGGAGGTATCTCGAGTTCTTCATAATTACCAATATCTGACTTTAGCTTTTGCCGAAATTAAAGGTAAGTATCAGGAGAACATAATCCTGAAGCAGGTATCTCGATTTCTCAATAGTTACCAATACGTAACTTTGGCTATTGCCGAAAATGAATGTAAGTATCAGGAGAACATAATTGCAAAGGAGGTATTTCGAGTACTTCATACTTACCAATATCTGACTTTGGCTTTTGCCGAAAATGAATGTAAGTATCAGGAGAACATAATAGCAAAGGAGGTATTTCGAGTTCTCGATACTTACCAATATCTGACTTTGGCTATTGCCTAAAATGAATGTAAGTATCAGGAGAACATAATCCTGAAGGAGGTATCTCGATTTCTCAATAGTTACCAATACGTAACTTTGGCTATTGACGAAAATGAATGTAAGTATCAGGAGAACATAATAGCAAAGGAGGTATTTCGAGTTCTGGATACTTACCAATATCTGACTTTGGCTTTTGCCGAAAATGAATGTAAGTATCAGGAGAACATAATAGCAAAGGAGGTCGTTCGAGTTCTTGATACTTACCAATGTCTAACTTTGGCTATTGCCGAAAATGAATGTAAGTATCAGTAGAACATAATGCTGAAGGAGGTATCTCGATTTCTCAATAGTTACCAATACGTAACATTGGCTATTGCCGAAAATGAATGTAAGTATCAGGAGAACATAATCTTGAAGGAGGTATCTCGATTTCTCAATAGTTACCAATACGTAACTTTGGCTATTGCCGAAAATGAATGTAAGTATCAGGGGAACATAATTGCAAAGGAGGTATTTCGAGTTCTTCATACTTACCAATATCTGACTTTGGCTTTTGCCAAAATTAAAATTAAGGATCAGGAGAATATAATAGCAAAGGAGGTATCTCGAGTTCTTCATAATTACCAATATCTGACTTTAGCTTTTGCCGAAATTAAGGGTAAGTTTCAGGAGAACATAATCCTGAAGGAGGTATCTCGATTTCTCAATAGCTACCAATACGTAACTTTGGCTATTGCCGAAAATGAATGTAAGTATCAGGAGTACATAATAGCAAAGGAGGTATTTCGAGTTCTTGATACTTACCAATATGTGACTTTGGCTTTGCCGAAATTAAACGTAAGTATCAGGAGAACATAATAGCAAAGGAGGTATTTCGAGTTCTTGATACTTACCAATATGTGACTTTGGCTTTGCCGAAATTAAACGTAAGTATCAGGAGAACATAATTGCAAAGGAGGTATTTCGAGTTCTTGATACTTACCAATATCTGACTTTGGCTTTTGCCAAAATTAAAATTAAGGATCAGGAGAATATAATAGCAAAGGAGGTATCTCGAGTTCTTCATACTTACCAATATCTGACTTTGGCTTTTGCCAAAATTAAAATTAAGGATCAGGAGAATATAATAGCAAAGGAGGTCTTTCGAGTTCTTGATACTTACCAATATCTAACTTTGGCTATTGCCGAAAATGAATGTAAGTATCAGGAGAACATAATCCTGAAGGAGGCATCTCGGTTTCTCAATAGTTACCAATACGTAACTTTGGCTATTGCCGAAATTAAACGTAAGTATCAGGAGAACATAATTGCAAAGGAGGTATTTCGAGTTCTCGATACGTACCAATATCTGACTTTGGCTTTTGCCAAAATTAAAATTAAGGATCAGGAGACCATAATAGCAAAGGAGGTATCTCGAGTTCTTCATAATTACCAATATCTGACTTTAGCTTTTGCCGAAATTAAAGGTAAGTATCAGGAGAACATAATCCTGAAGCAGGTATCTCGATTTCTCAATAGTTACCAATACGTAACTTTGGCTATTGCCGAAAATGAATGTAAGTATCAGGAGAACATAATTGCAAAGGAGGTATTTCGAGTACTTCATACTTACCAATATCTGACTTTGGCTTTTGCCGAAAATGAATGTAAGTATCAGGAGAACATAATAGCAAAGGAGGTATTTCGAGTTCTCGATACTTACCAATATCTGACTTTGGCTATTGCCTAAAATGAATGTAAGTATCAGGAGAACATAATCCTGAAGGAGGTATCTCGATTTCTCAATAGTTACCAATACGTAACTTTGGCTATTGACGAAAATGAATGTAAGTATCAGGAGAACATAATAGCAAAGGAGGTATTTCGAGTTCTGGATACTTACCAATATCTGACTTTGGCTTTTGCCGAAAATGAATGTAAGTATCAGGAGAACATAATAGCAAAGGAGGTCGTTCGAGTTCTTGATACTTACCAATGTCTAACTTTGGCTATTGCCGAAAATGAATGTAAGTATCAGTAGAACATAATGCTGAAGGAGGTATCTCGATTTCTCAATAGTTACCAATACGTAACATTGGCTATTGCCGAAAATGAATGTAAGTATCAGGAGAACATAATCTTGAAGGAGGTATCTCGATTTCTCAATAGTTACCAATACGTAACTTTGGCTATTGCCGAAAATGAATGTAAGTATCAGGGGAACATAATTGCAAAGGAGGTATTTCGAGTTCTTCATACTTACCAATATCTGACTTTGGCTTTTGCCAAAATTAAAATTAAGGATCAGGAGAATATAATAGCAAAGGAGGTATCTCGAGTTCTTCATAATTACCAATATCTGACTTTAGCTTTTGCCGAAATTAAGGGTAAGTTTCAGGAGAACATAATCCTGAAGGAGGTATCTCGATTTCTCAATAGCTACCAATACGTAACTTTGGCTATTGCCGAAAATGAATGTAAGTATCAGGAGTACATAATAGCAAAGGAGGTATTTCGAGTTCTTGATACTTACCAATATGTGACTTTGGCTTTGCCGAAATTAAACGTAAGTATCAGGAGAACATAATAGCAAAGGAGGTATTTCGAGTTCTTGATACTTACCAATATGTGACTTTGGCTTTGCCGAAATTAAACGTAAGTATCAGGAGAACATAATTGCAAAGGAGGTATTTCGAGTTCTTGATACTTACCAATATCTGACTTTGGCTTTTGCCAAAATTAAAATTAAGGATCAGGAGAATATAATAGCAAAGGAGGTATCTCGAGTTCTTCATACTTACCAATATCTGACTTTGGCTTTTGCCGAAATTAAAATTAAGGATCAGGAGAACATAATAGCAAAGGAGGTATCTCGAGTTCTTCATACTTACCAATATCTGACTTTAGCTTTTGCCGAAATTAAAGGTAAGTATCAGGAGAACATAATCCTGAAGCAGGTATCTCGATTTCTCAATAGTTACCAATATGTGACTTTGGCTTTGCCGAAATTAAACGTAAGTATCAGGAGAACATAATACCAAAGGAGGTATTTCGAGTTCTGGATACTTACCAATATTTGACTTTGGCTTTTGCCGAAATTAAAATTAAGGGTCAGGAGAACATAATAGCAAAGGAGGTATCTCGAGTTCTTCATACTTACCAATATCTGACTTTAGCTTTTGCCGAAATTAAAGGTAAGTACCAGGAGATCATAATCCTGAAGCAGGTATCTCGATTTCTCAATAGTTACCAATACGTAACTTTGGCTATTGCCGAAAATGAATGTAAGTATCAGGAGAACATAATTGCAAAGCAGGTATTTCGAGTTCTTCATACTTACCAATATCTGACTTTGGCTTTTGCCGAAATTAAAATTAAGGATCAGGAGAACATAATAGCAAAGGAGGTATTTCGAGTTCCTGATACTTACCAATATGTGACTTTGGCTGTGCCGAAATTAAACGTAAGTATCAGGAGAACATAATCCTGAAGGAGGTATCTCGATTTCTCAATAGCTACCAATACGTAACTTTGGCTATTGCCGAAAATGAATGTAAGTATCAGGAGAACATAATTGCAAAGGAGGTATATCGAGTTCTGGATACTTACCAATATCTGACTTTGGCTTTTGCCGAAATTAAAATTAAGGATCAGGAGAATATAATAGCAAAGGAGGTATCTCGAGTTCTTCATAATTACCAATATCTGACTTTTGCTTTTGCCGAAATTAAAGGTAAGTATCAGGAGAACATAATCCTGAAGGAGGTATCTCGATTTCTCAATAGTTACCAATACGTAACTTTGGCTATTGCCTAAAATGAATGTAAGTATCAGGAGAACATAATCCTGAAGGAGGTATCTCGATTTCTCAATAGTTACCAATACGTAACTTTGGCTATTGCGGAAAATGAATGTAAGTATCAGGAGAACATAATAGCAAAGGAGGTATTTCGAGTTCTCGATACTTACCAATATCTGACTTTGGCTATTGCCGAAAATGAATGTAGGTATCAGGAGAACATAATCCTGAAGGAGGTATCCCGATTTCTCAATAGTTACCAATAAGTAACTTTGGCTATTGCCTACAGTGAATGTAAGTATCAGGAGAACATAATCCTGAAGGAGGAATCTCGATTTCTCAATAGTTACCAATACGTAACTTTGGCTATTGCCGAAAATGAATGTAAGTATCAGGAGAACATAATAGCAAAGGAGGTATTTCGAGTTCTTGATACTTACCAATATGTGACTTTGGCTTTGCCGAAATTAAACGTAAGTATCAGGAGAACATAATTGCAAAGGAGGTATTTCGAGTTCTTGATACTTACCAATATCTGACTTTGGCTTTTGCCAAAATTAAAATTAAGGATCAGGAGAATATAATAGCAAAGGAGGTCTTTCGAGTTCTTGATACTTACCAATATCTAACTTTGGCTATTGCCGAAAATGAATGTAAGTATCAGGAGAACATAATCCTGAAGGAGGCATCTCGGTTTCTCAATAGTTACCAATACGTAACTTTGGCTATTGCCGAAATTAAACGTAAGTATCAGGAGAACATAATTGCAAAGGAGGTATTTCGAGTTCTCGATACGTACCAATATCTGACTTTGGCTTTTGCCAAAATTAAAATTAAGGATCAGGAGACCATAATAGCAAAGGAGGTATCTCGAGTTCTTCATAATTACCAATATCTGACTTTAGCTTTTGCCGAAATTAAAGGTAAGTATCAGGAGAACATAATCCTGAAGCAGGTATCTCGATTTCTCAATAGTTACCAATACGTAACTTTGGCTATTGCCGAAAATGAATGTAAGTATCAGGAGAACATAATTGCAAAGGAGGTATTTCGAGTACTTCATACTTACCAATATCTGACTTTGGCTTTTGCCGAAAATGAATGTAAGTATCAGGAGAACATAATAGCAAAGGAGGTATTTCGAGTTCTCGATACTTACCAATATCTGACTTTGGCTATTGCCTAAAATGAATGTAAGTATCAGGAGAACATAATCCTGAAGGAGGTATCTCGATTTCTCAATAGTTACCAATACGTAACTTTGGCTATTGACGAAAATGAATGTAAGTATCAGGAGAACATAATAGCAAAGGAGGTATTTCGAGTTCTGGATACTTACCAATATCTGACTTTGGCTTTTGCCGAAAATGAATGTAAGTATCAGGAGAACATAATAGCAAAGGAGGTCGTTCGAGTTCTTGATACTTACCAATGTCTAACTTTGGCTATTGCCGAAAATGAATGTAAGTATCAGTAGAACATAATGCTGAAGGAGGTATCTCGATTTCTCAATAGTTACCAATACGTAACATTGGCTATTGCCGAAAATGAATGTAAGTATCAGGAGAACATAATCTTGAAGGAGGTATCTCGATTTCTCAATAGTTACCAATACGTAACTTTGGCTATTGCCGAAAATGAATGTAAGTATCAGGAGAACATAATTGCAAAGGAGGTATTTCGAGTTCTTGATACTTACCAATATCTGACTTTGGCTATTGCCGAAAATGAATGTAGGTATCAGGAGAACATAATCCTGAAGGAGGTATCTCGATTTCTCAATAGTTACCAATAAGTAACTTTGGCTATTGCCTACAGTGAATGTAAGTATCAGGAGAACATAATCCTGAAGGAGGTATCTCGATTTCTCAATAGTTACCAATACGTAACTTTGGCTATTGCCGAAAATGAATGCAAGTATCAGGAGAACATAATCCTGAAGGAGGTATCTCGATTTCTCAATAGTTACCAATACGTAACTTTGGCTATTGCCGAAAATGAATGTAAGTATCAGGAGAACATAATTGCAAAGGAGGTATTTCGAGTTCTTCATACTTACCAATATCTGACTTTGGCTTTTGCCAAAATTAAAATTAAGGATCAGAAGAATATAATAGCAAAGGAGGTATCTCGAGTTCTTCATAATTACCAATATCTGACTTTAGTTTTTGCCGAAATTAAAGGTAAGTATCAGGAGAACATAATCCTGAAGGAGGTATCTCGATTTCTCAATAGTTACCAATACGTAACTTTGGCTATTGCCTAAAATGAATGTAAGTATCAGGAGAACATAATCCTGAAGGAGGTATCTCGATTTCTCAATAGTTACCAATACGTAACATTGGCTATTGCCGAAAATGAATGTAAGTATCAGGAGAACATAATTGCAAAGGAGGTATTTCGAGTTCTTGATACTTACCAATATCTGACTTTGGCTATTGCCGAAAATGAATGTAGGTATCAGGAGAACATAATCCTGAAGGAGGTATCTCGATTTCTCAATAGTTACCAATAAGTAACTTTGGCTATTGCCGAAAATGAATGCAAGTATCAGGAGATCATAATCCTGAAGCAGGTATCTCGATTTCTCAATAGTTACCAATACGTAACTTTGGCTATTGCCGAAAATGAATGTAAGTATCAGGAGAACATAATTGCAAAGGAGGTATTTCGAGTTCTTCATACTTACCAATATCTGACTTTGGCTTTTGCCAAAATTAAAATTAAGGATCAGGAGAATATAATAGCAAAGGAGGTATCTCGAGTTCTTCATAATTACCAATATCTGACTTTAGCTTTTGCCGAAGTTAAAGGTAAGTATCAGGAGAACATAACCCTGAAGGAGGTATCTCGATTTCTCAATAGTTACCAATACGTAACTTTGGCTATTGCCGAAAATGAATGTAAGTATCAGGAGAACATAATCCTGAAGGAGGTATCTCGATTTCTCAATAGTTACCAATACGTACCTTTGGCTATTGCCGAAAATGAATGTAAGTATCAGGAGAACATAATTGCAAAGGAGGTATTTCGAGTTCTTGATACTTACCAATATCTGACTTTGGCTATTGCCGAAAATGAATGTAGGTATCAGGAGAACATAATCCTGAAGGAGGTATCTCGATTTCTCAATGGTTACCAATACGTAACTTTGGCTATTGCCGAAAATGAATGTAAGTATCAGGAGAACATAATCCTGAAGGACGTATCTCGATTTCTCAATAGTTACCAATACGTAACTTTGGCTATTGCCGAAAATGAATGTAAGTATCAGGAGAACATAATTGCAAAGGAGGTATTTCGAGTTCCTCATACTTACCAATATCCGACTTTGGCTTTTGCCAAAATTAAAATTAAGGATCAGGAGAACATAATAGCAAAGGAGGTATCTCGAGTTCTTCATACTTACCAATATCTGACTTTGGCTTTTGCCGAAATTAAAATTAAGGATCAGGAGAACATAATAGCAAAGGAGGTATCTCGAGTTCTTCATACTTACCAATATCTGACTTTAGCTTTTGCCGAAATTAAAGGTAAGTATCAGGAGAACATAATCCTGAAGCAGGTATCTCGATTTCTCAATAGTTACCAATACGTAACTTTGGCTATTGCCGAAAATGAATGTAAGTATCAGGAGAACATAATTGCAAAGGAGGTATTTCGAGTTCTGGATACTTACCAATATCTGACTTTGGCTTTTGCCGAAATTAAAATTAAGGATCAGGAGAATATAATAGCAAAGGAGGTATCTCGAGTTCTTCATAATTACCAATATCTGACTTTAGCTTTTGCCGAAATTAAAGGTAAGTATCAGGAGAACATAATCCTGAAGGAGGTATCTCGATTTCTCAATAGTTACCAATACGTAACCTTGGCTATTGCCTAAAATGAATGTAAGTATCAGGAGAACATAATCCTGAAGGAGGTATCTCGATTTCTCAATAGTTACCAATACGTAACTTTGGCTATTGCCGAAAATGAATGTAAGTATCAGGAGAACATAATTGCAAAGGAGGTATTTCGAGTTCTTGATACTTACCAATATCTGACTTTGGCTTTTGCCGAATTTAAAATTCAGGATCAGGAGAACATAATAGCAAAGGAGGTCTATCGAGTTCTTGATACTTACCAATGTCTGACTTTGCCTTTTGCCGAAATTAAAGGTAAGTATCGGGAGAACATAATCCTGAAAGAGGTATCTCGAATTCTCAATAGTTACCAATACGTAACTTTGGCTATTGCCGAAAATGAATGTAAGTATCAGGGGAACATAATTGCAAAGGAGGTATTTCGAGTTCTTCATACTTACCAATATCTGACTTTGGCTTTTGCCAAAATTAAAATTAAGGATCAGGAGAATATAATAGCAAAGGAGGTATCTCGAGTTCTTCATAATTACCAATATCTGACCTTAGCTTTTGCCGAAATTAAGGGTAAGTATCAGGAGAACATAATCCTGAAGCAGGTATCTCGATTTCTCAATAGTTACCAATACGTAACTTTGGCTATTGCCGAAAATGAATGTAAGTATCAGGAGAACATAATTGCAAAGGAGGTATTTCGAGTTCTTCATACTTACCAATATCTGACTTTGGCTTTTGCCATAATTAAAATTAAGGATCAGGAGAATATAATAGCAAAGGAGGTATCTCGGGTTCTTCATAATTACCAATATCTGACTTTAGCTTTTGCCGAAATTAAAGGTAAGTATCAGGAGAACATAATCCTGAAGGAGGTATCTCGATTTCTCAATAGTTACCAATACGTAACTTTGGCTATTGCCTAAAATGAATGTAAGTATCAGGAGAACATAATCCTGAAGGAGGTATCTCGATTTCTCAATAGTTACCAATACGTAACTTTGGCTATTGCCGAAAATGAATGTAAGTATCAGGAGAACATAATAGCAAAGGAGGTATTTCGAGTTCTCGATACTTACCAATATCTGACTTTGGCTATTGCCGAAAATGAATGTAGGTATCAGGAGAACATAATCCTGAAGGACGTATCTCGATTTCTCAATAGTTACCAATACGTAACTTTGGCTATTGCCGAAAATGAATGTAAGTATCAGGAGAACATAATTGCAAAGGAGGTATTTCGAGTTCCTCATACTTACCAATATCCGACTTTGGCTTTTGCCAAAATTAAAATTAAGGATCAGGAGAACATAATAGCAAAGGAGGTATCTCGAGTTCTTCATACTTACCAATATCTGACTTTGGCTTTTGCCGAAATTAAAATTAAGGATCAGGAGAACATAATAGCAAAGGAGGTATCTCGAGTTCTTCATACTTACCAATATCTGACTTTAGCTTTTGCCGAAATTAAAGGTAAGTATCAGGAGAACATAATCCTGAAGCAGGTATCTCGATTTCTCAATAGTTACCAATACGTAACTTTGGCTATTGCCGAAAATGAATGTAAGTATCAGGAGAACATAATTGCAAAGGAGGTATTTCGAGTTCTGGATACTTACCAATATCTGACTTTGGCTTTTGCCGAAATTAAAATTAAGGATCAGGAGAATATAATAGCAAAGGAGGTATCTCGAGTTCTTCATAATTACCAATATCTGACTTTAGCTTTTGCCGAAATTAAAGGTAAGTATCAGGAGAACATAATCCTGAAGGAGGTATCTCGATTTCTCAATAGTTACCAATACGTAACCTTGGCTATTGCCTAAACTGAATGTAAGTATCAGGAGAACATAATCCTGAAGGAGGTATATCGATTTCTCAATAGTTACCAATACGTAACTTTGGCTATTGCCGAAAATGAATGTAAGTATCAGGAGAACATAATTGCAAAGGAGGTATTTCGAGTTCTTGATACTTACCAATATCTGACTTTGGCTTTTGCCGAATTTAAAATTCAGGATCAGGAGAACATAATAGCAAAGGAGGTCTATCGAGTTCTTGATACTTACCAATGTCTGACTTTGCCTTTTGCCGAAATTAAAGGTAAGTATCGGGAGAACATAATCCTGAAAGAGGTATCTCGAATTCTCAATAGTTACCAATACGTAACTTTGGCTATTGCCGAAAATGAATGTAAGTATCAGGGGAACATAATTGCAAAGGAGGTATTTCGAGTTCTTCATACTTACCAATATCTGACTTTGGCTTTTGCCGAATTTAAAATTCAGGATCAGGAGAACATAATAGCAAAGGAGGTCTATCGAGTTCTTGATACTTACCAATGTCTGACTTTGCCTTTTGCCGAAATTAAAGGTAAGTATCGGGAGAACATAATCCTGAAAGAGGTATCTCGAATTCTCAATAGTTACCAATACGTAACTTTGGCTATTGCCGAAAATGAATGTAAGTATCAGGGGAACATAATTGCAAAGGAGGTATTTCGAGTTCTTCATACTTACCAATATCTGACTTTGGCTTTTGCCAAAATTAAAATTAAGGATCAGGAGAATATAATAGCAAAGGAGGTATCTCGAGTTCTTCATAATTACCAATATCTGACTTTAGCTTTTGCCGAAATTAAGGGTAAGTATCAGGAGAACATAATCCTGAAGCAGGTATCTCGATTTCTCAATAGTTACCAATACGTAACTTTGGCTATTGCCGAAAATGAATGTAAGTATCAGGAGAACATAATTGCAAAGGAGGTATTTCGAGTTCTTCATACTTACCAATATCTGACTTTGGCTTTTGCCATAATTAAAATTAAGGATCAGGAGAATATAATAGCAAAGGAGGTATCTCGGGTTCTTCATAATTACCAATATCTGACTTTAGCTTTTGCCGAAATTAAAGGTAAGTATCAGGAGAACATAATCCTGAAGGAGGTATCTCGATTTCTCAATAGTTACCAATACGTAACTTTGGCTATTGCCTAAAATGAATGTAAGTATCAGGAGAACATAATCCTGAAGGAGGTATCTCGATTTCTCAATAGTTACCAATACGTAACTTTGGCTATTGCCGAAAATGAATGTAAGTATCAGGAGAACATAATAGCAAAGGAGGTATTTCGAGTTCTCGATACTTACCAATATCTGACTTTGGCTATTGCCGAAAATGAATGTAGGTATCAGGAGAACATAATCCTGAAGGAGGTATCTCGATTTCTCAATAGTTACCAATAAGTAACTTTGGCTATTGCCTACAGTGAATGTAAGTATCAGGAGAACATAATCCTGAAGGAGGAATCTCGATTTCTCAATAGTTACCAATACGTAACTTTGGCTATTGCCGAAAATGAATGTAAGTATCAGGAGAACATAATAGCAAAGGAGGTATTTCGAGTTCTTGATACTTACCAATATGTGACTTTGGCTTTGCCGAAATTAAACGTAAGTATCAGGAGAACATAATTGCAAAGGAGGTATTTCGAGTTCTTGATACTTACCAATATCTGACTTTGGCTTTTGCCAAAATTAAAATTAAGGATCAGGAGAATATAATAGCAAAGGAGGTCTTTCGAGTTCTTGATACTTACCAATATCTAACTTTGGCTATTGCCGAAAATGAATGTAAGTATCAGGAGAACATAATCCTGAAGGAGGCATCTCGGTTTCTCAATAGTTACCAATACGTAACTTTGGCTATTGCCGAAATTAAACGTAAGTATCAGGAGAACATAATTGCAAAGGAGGTATTTCGAGTTCTCGATACGTACCAATATCTGACTTTGGCTTTTGCCAAAATTAAAATTAAGGATCAGGAGACCATAATAGCAAAGGAGGTATCTCGAGTTCTTCATAATTACCAATATCTGACTTTAGCTTTTGCCGAAATTAAAGGTAAGTATCAGGAGAACATAATCCTGAAGCAGGTATCTCGATTTCTCAATAGTTACCAATACGAAACTTTGGCTATTGCCGAAAATGAATGTAAGTATCAGGAGAACATAATTGCAAAGGAGGTATTTCGAGTACTTCATACTTACCAATATCTGACTTTGGCTTTTGCCGAAAATGAATGTAAGTATCAGGAGAACATAATAGCAAAGGAGGTATTTCGAGTTCTCGATACTTACCAATATCTGACTTTGGCTATTGCCTAAAATGAATGTAAGTATCAGGAGAACATAATCCTGAAGGAGGTATCTCGATTTCTCAATAGTTACCAATACGTAACTTTGGCTATTGCCTAAAATGAATGTAAGTATCAGGAGAACATAATCCTGAAGGAGGTATCTCGATTTCTCAATAGTTACCAATACGTAACTTTGGCTATTGCCGAAAATGAATGTAAGTATCAGGAGAACATAATAGCAAAGGAGGTATTTCGAGTTCTCGATACTTACCAATATCTGACTTTGGCTATTGCCGAAAATGAATGTAGGTATCAGGAGAACATAATCCTGAAGGAGGTATCTCGATTTCTCAATAGTTACCAATAAGTAACTTTGGCTATTGCCTACAGTGAATGTAAGTATCAGGAGAACATAATCCTGAAGGAGGAATCTCGATTTCTCAATAGTTACCAATACGTAACTTTGGCTATTGCCGAAAATGAATGTAAGTATCAGGAGAACATAATAGCAAAGGAGGTATTTCGAGTTCTTGATACTTACCAATATGTGACTTTGGCTTTGCCGAAATTAAACGTAAGTATCAGGAGAACATAATTGCAAAGGAGGTATTTCGAGTTCTTGATACTTACCAATATCTGACTTTGGCTTTTGCCAAAATTAAAATTAAGGATCAGGAGAATATAATAGCAAAGGAGGTCTTTCGAGTTCTTGATACTTACCAATATCTAACTTTGGCTATTGCCGAAAATGAATGTAAGTATCAGGAGAACATAATCCTGAAGGAGGCATCTCGGTTTCTCAATAGTTACCAATACGTAACTTTGGCTATTGCCGAAATTAAACGTAAGTATCAGGAGAACATAATTGCAAAGGAGGTATTTCGAGTTCTCGATACGTACCAATATCTGACTTTGGCTTTTGCCAAAATTAAAATTAAGGATCAGGAGACCATAATAGCAAAGGAGGTATCTCGAGTTCTTCATAATTACCAATATCTGACTTTAGCTTTTGCCGAAATTAAAGGTAAGTATCAGGAGAACATAATCCTGAAGCAGGTATCTCGATTTCTCAATAGTTACCAATACGAAACTTTGGCTATTGCCGAAAATGAATGTAAGTATCAGGAGAACATAATTGCAAAGGAGGTATTTCGAGTACTTCATACTTACCAATATCTGACTTTGGCTTTTGCCGAAAATGAATGTAAGTATCAGGAGAACATAATAGCAAAGGAGGTATTTCGAGTTCTCGATACTTACCAATATCTGACTTTGGCTATTGCCTAAAATGAATGTAAGTATCAGGAGAACATAATCCTGAAGGAGGTATCTCGATTTCTCAATAGTTACCAATACGTAACTTTGGCTATTGACGAAAATGAATGTAAGTATCAGGAGAACATAATAGCAAAGGAGGTATTTCGAGTTCTGGATACTTACCAATATCTGACTTTGGCTTTTGCCGAAAATGAATGTAAGTATCAGGAGAACATAATAGCAAAGGAGGTCGTTCGAGTTCTTGATACTTACCAATGTCTAACTTTGGCTATTGCCGAAAATGAATGTAAGTATCAGTAGAACATAATGCTGAAGGAGGTATCTCGATTTCTCAATAGTTACCAATACGTAACATTGGCTATTGCCGAAAATGAATGTAAGTATCAGGAGAACATAATCTTGAAGGAGGTATCTCGATTTCTCAATAGTTACCAATACGTAACTTTGGCTATTGCCGAAAATGAATGTAAGTATCAGGAGAACATAATTGCAAAGGAGGTATTTCGAGTTCTTGATACTTACCAATATCTGACTTTGGCTATTGCCGAAAATGAATGTAGGTATCAGGAGAACATAATCCTGAAGGAGGTATCTCGATTTCTCAATAGTTACCAATAAGTAACTTTGGCTATTGCCTACAGTGAATGTAAGTATCAGGAGAACATAATCCTGAAGGAGGTATCTCGATTTCTCAATAGTTACCAATACGTAACTTTGGCTATTGCCGAAAATGAATGCAAGTATCAGGAGAACATAATCCTGAAGGAGGTATCTCGATTTCTCAATAGTTACCAATACGTAACTTTGGCTATTGCCGAAAATGAATGTAAGTATCAGGAGAACATAATTGCAAAGGAGGTATTTCGAGTTCTTCATACTTACCAATATCTGACTTTGGCTTTTGCCAAAATTAAAATTAAGGATCAGAAGAATATAATAGCAAAGGAGGTATCTCGAGTTCTTCATAATTACCAATATCTGACTTTAGTTTTTGCCGAAATTAAAGGTAAGTATCAGGAGAACATAATCCTGAAGGAGGTATCTCGATTTCCCAATAGTTACCAATACGTAACTTTGGCTATTGCCTAAAATGAATGTAAGTATCAGGAGAACATAATCCTGAAGGAGGTATCTCGATTTCTCAATAGTTACCAATACGTAACATTGGCTATTGCCGAAAATGAATGTAAGTATCAGGAGAACATAGTTGCAAAGGAGGTATTTCGAGTTCTTGATACTTACCAATATCTGACTTTGGCTATTGCCGAAAATGAATTAGGTATCAGGAGAACATAATCCTGAAGGAGGTATCTCGATTTCTCAATAGTTACCAATAAGTAACTTTGGCTATTGCCGAAAATGAATGCAAGTATCAGGAGATCATAATCCTGAAGCAGGTATCTCGATTTCTCAATAGTTACCAATACGTAACTTTGGCTATTGCCGAAAATGAATGTAAGTATCAGGAGAACATAATTGCAAAGGAGGTATTTCGAGTTCTTCATACTTACCAATATCTGACTTTGGCTTTTGCCAAAATTAAAATTAAGGATCAGGAGAATATAATAGCAAAGGAGGTATCTCGAGTTCTTCATAATTACCAATATCTGACTTTAGCTTTTGCCGAAGTTAAAGGTAAGTATCAGGAGAACATAACCCTGAAGGAGGTATCTCGATTTCTCAATAGTTACCAATACGTAACTTTGGCTATTGCCTAAAATGAATGTAAGTATCAGGAGAACATAATCCTGAAGGAGGTATCTCGATTTCTCAATAGTTACCAATACGTACCTTTGGCTATTGCCGAAAATGAATGTAAGTATCAGGAGAACATAATTGCAAAGGAGGTATTTCGAGTTCTTGATACTTACCAATATCTGACTTTGGCTATTGCCGAAAATGAATGTAGGTATCAGGAGAACATAATCCTGAAGGAGGTATCTCGATTTCTCAATGGTTACCAATACGTAACTTTGGCTATTGCCGAAAATGAATGTAAGTATCAGGAGAACATAATCCTGAAGGACGTATCTCGATTTCTCAATAGTTACCAATACGTAACTTTGGCTATTGCCGAAAATGAATGTAAGTATCAGGAGAACATAATTGCAAAGGAGGTATTTCGAGTTCCTCATACTTACCAATATCCGACTTTGGCTTTTGCCAAAATTAAAATTAAGGATCAGGAGAACATAATAGCAAAGGAGGTATCTCGAGTTCTTCATACTTACCAATATCTGACTTTGGCTTTTGCCGAAATTAAAATTAAGGATCAGGAGAACATAATAGCAAAGGAGGTATCTCGAGTTCTTCATACTTACCAATATCTGACTTTAGCTTTTGCCGAAATTAAAGGTAAGTATCAGGAGAACATAATCCTGAAGCAGGTATCTCGATTTCTCAATAGTTACCAATACGTAACTTTGGCTATTGCCGAAAATGAATGTAAGTATCAGGAGAACATAATTGCAAAGGAGGTATTTCGAGTTCTGGATACTTACCAATATCTGACTTTGGCTTTTGCCGAAATTAAAATTAAGGATCAGGAGAATATAATAGCAAAGGAGGTATCTCGAGTTCTTCATAATTACCAATATCTGACTTTAGCTTTTGCCGAAATTAAAGGTAAGTATCAGGAGAACATAATCCTGAAGGAGGTATCTCGATTTCTCAATAGTTACCAATACGTAACCTTGGCTATTGCCTAAAATGAATGTAAGTATCAGGAGAACATAATCCTGAAGGAGGTATCTCGATTTCTCAATAGTTACCAATACGTAACTTTGGCTATTGCCGAAAATGAATGTAAGTATCAGGAGAACATAATTGCAAAGGAGGTATTTCGAGTTCTTGATACTTACCAATATCTGACTTTGGCTTTTGCCGAATTTAAAATTCAGGATCAGGAGAACATAATAGCAAAGGAGGTCTATCGAGTTCTTGATACTTACCAATGTCTGACTTTGCCTTTTGCCGAAATTAAAGGTAAGTATCGGGAGAACATAATCCTGAAAGAGGTATCTCGAATTCTCAATAGTTACCAATACGTAACTTTGGCTATTGCCGAAAATGAATGTAAGTATCAGGGGAACATAATTGCAAAGGAGGTATTTCGAGTTCTTCATACTTACCAATATCTGACTTTGGCTTTTGCCAAAATTAAAATTAAGGATCAGGAGAATATAATAGCAAAGGAGGTATCTCGAGTTCTTCATAATTACCAATATCTGACCTTAGCTTTTGCCGAAATTAAGGGTAAGTATCAGGAGAACATAATCCTGAAGCAGGTATCTCGATTTCTCAATAGTTACCAATACGTAACTTTGGCTATTGCCGAAAATGAATGTAAGTATCAGGAGAACATAATTGCAAAGGAGGTATTTCGAGTTCTTCATACTTACCAATATCTGACTTTGGCTTTTGCCATAATTAAAATTAAGGATCAGGAGAATATAATAGCAAAGGAGGTATCTCGGGTTCTTCATAATTACCAATATCTGACTTTAGCTTTTGCCGAAATTAAAGGTAAGTATCAGGAGAACATAATCCTGAAGGAGGTATCTCGATTTCTCAATAGTTACCAATACGTAACTTTGGCTATTGCCTAAAATGAATGTAAGTATCAGGAGAACATAATCCTGAAGGAGGTATCTCGATTTCTCAATAGTTACCAATACGTAACTTTGGCTATTGCCGAAAATGAATGTAAGTATCAGGAGAACATAATAGCAAAGGAGGTATTTCGAGTTCTCGATACTTACCAATATCTGACTTTGGCTATTGCCGAAAATGAATGTAGGTATCAGGAGAACATAATCCTGAAGGAGGTATCTCGATTTCTCAATGGTTACCAATACGTAACTTTGGCTATTGCCGAAAATGAATGTAAGTATCAGGAGAACATAATCCTGAAGGACGTATCTCGATTTCTCAATAGTTACCAATACGTAACTTTGGCTATTGCCGAAAATGAATGTAAGTATCAGGAGAACATAATTGCAAAGGAGGTATTTCGAGTTCCTCATACTTACCAATATCCGACTTTGGCTTTTGCCAAAATTAAAATTAAGGATCAGGAGAACATAATAGCAAAGGAGGTATCTCGAGTTCTTCATACTTACCAATATCTGACTTTGGCTTTTGCCGAAATTAAAATTAAGGATCAGGAGAACATAATAGCAAAGGAGGTATCTCGAGTTCTTCATACTTACCAATATCTGACTTTAGCTTTTGCCGAAATTAAAGGTAAGTATCAGGAGAACATAATCCTGAAGCAGGTATCTCGATTTCTCAATAGTTACCAATACGTAACTTTGGCTATTGCCGAAAATGAATGTAAGTATCAGGAGAACATAATTGCAAAGGAGGTATTTCGAGTTCTGGATACTTACCAATATCTGACTTTGGCTTTTGCCGAAATTAAAATTAAGGATCAGGAGAATATAATAGCAAAGGAGGTATCTCGAGTTCTTCATAATTACCAATATCTGACTTTAGCTTTTGCCGAAATTAAAGGTAAGTATCAGGAGAACATAATCCTGAAGGAGGTATCTCGATTTCTCAATAGTTACCAATACGTAACCTTGGCTATTGCCTAAACTGAATGTAAGTATCAGGAGAACATAATCCTGAAGGAGGTATCTCGATTTCTCAATAGTTACCAATACGTAACTTTGGCTATTGCCGAAAATGAATGTAAGTATCAGGAGAACATAATTGCAAAGGAGGTATTTCGAGTTCTTGATACTTACCAATATCTGACTTTGGCTTTTGCCGAATTTAAAATTCAGGATCAGGAGAACATAATAGCAAAGGAGGTCTATCGAGTTCTTGATACTTACCAATGTCTGACTTTGCCTTTTGCCGAAATTAAAGGTAAGTATCGGGAGAACATAATCCTGAAAGAGGTATCTCGAATTCTCAATAGTTACCAATACGTAACTTTGGCTATTGCCGAAAATGAATGTAAGTATCAGGGGAACATAATTGCAAAGGAGGTATTTCGAGTTCTTCATACTTACCAATATCTGACTTTGGCTTTTGCCAAAATTAAAATTAAGGATCAGGAGAATATAATAGCAAAGGAGGTATCTCGAGTTCTTCATAATTACCAATATCTGACTTTAGCTTTTGCCGAAATTAAGGGTAAGTATCAGGAGAACATAATCCTGAAGCAGGTATCTCGATTTCTCAATAGTTACCAATACGTAACTTTGGCTATTGCCGAAAATGAATGTAAGTATCAGGAGAACATAATTGCAAAGGAGGTATTTCGAGTTCTTCATACTTACCAATATCTGACTTTGGCTTTTGCCATAATTAAAATTAAGGATCAGGAGAATATAATAGCAAAGGAGGTATCTCGGGTTCTTCATAATTACCAATATCTGACTTTAGCTTTTGCCGAAATTAAAGGTAAGTATCAGGAGAACATAATCCTGAAGGAGGTATCTCGATTTCTCAATAGTTACCAATACGTAACTTTGGCTATTGCCTAAAATGAATGTAAGTATCAGGAGAACATAATCCTGAAGGAGGTATCTCGATTTCTCAATAGTTACCAATACGTAACTTTGGCTATTGCCGAAAATGAATGTAAGTATCAGGAGAACATAATAGCAAAGGAGGTATTTCGAGTTCTCGATACTTACCAATATCTGACTTTGGCTATTGCCGAAAATGAATGTAGGTATCAGGAGAACATAATCCTGAAGGAGGTATCTCGATTTCTCAATAGTTACCAATAAGTAACTTTGGCTATTGCCTACAGTGAATGTAAGTATCAGGAGAACATAATCCTGAAGGAGGAATCTCGATTTCTCAATAGTTACCAATACGTAACTTTGGCTATTGCCGAAAATGAATGTAAGTATCAGGAGAACATAATAGCAAAGGAGGTATTTCGAGTTCTTGATACTTACCAATATGTGACTTTGGCTTTGCCGAAATTAAACGTAAGTATCAGGAGAACATAATTGCAAAGGAGGTATTTCGAGTTCTTGATACTTACCAATATCTGACTTTGGCTTTTGCCAAAATTAAAATTAAGGATCAGGAGAATATAATAGCAAAGGAGGTCTTTCGAGTTCTTGATACTTACCAATATCTAACTTTGGCTATTGCCGAAAATGAATGTAAGTATCAGGAGAACATAATCCTGAAGGAGGCATCTCGGTTTCTCAATAGTTACCAATACGTAACTTTGGCTATTGCCGAAAATGAATGTAAGTATCAGGAGAACATAATTGCAAAGGAGGTATTTCGAGTTCTTCATACTTACCAATATCTGACTTTGGCTTTTGCCAAAATTAAAATTAAGGATCAGGAGAATATAATAGCAAAGGAGGTATCTCGAGTTCTTCATAATTACCAATATCTGACTTTAGCTTTTGCCGAAATTAAGGGTAAGTTTCAGGAGAACATAATCCTGAAGGAGGTATCTCGATTTCTCAATAGCTACCAATACGTAACTTTGGCTATTGCCGAAAATGAATGTAAGTATCAGGAGTACATAATAGCAAAGGAGGTATTTCGAGTTCTTGATACTTACCAATATGTGACTTTGGCTTTGCCGAAATTAAACGTAAGTATCAGGAGAACATAATAGCAAAGGAGGTATTTCGAGTTCTTGATACTTACCAATATGTGACTTTGGCTTTGCCGAAATTAAACGTAAGTATCAGGAGAACATAATTGCAAAGGAGGTATTTCGAGTTCTTGATACTTACCAATATCTGACTTTGGCTTTTGCCAAAATTAAAATTAAGGATCAGGAGAATATAATAGCAAAGGAGGTATCTCGAGTTCTTCATACTTACCAATATCTGACTTTGGCTTTTGCCGAAATTAAAATTAAGGATCAGGAGAACATAATAGCAAAGGAGGTATCTCGAGTTCTTCATACTTACCAATATCTGACTTTAGCTTTTGCCGAAATTAAAGGTAAGTATCAGGAGAACATAATCCTGAAGCAGGTATCTCGATTTCTCAATAGTTACCAATATGTGACTTTGGCTTTGCCGAAATTAAACGTAAGTATCAGGAGAACATAATACCAAAGGAGGTATTTCGAGTTCTGGATACTTACCAATATTTGACTTTGGCTTTTGCCGAAATTAAAATTAAGGGTCAGGAGAACATAATAGCAAAGGAGGTATCTCGAGTTCTTCATACTTACCAATATCTGACTTTAGCTTTTGCCGAAATTAAAGGTAAGTACCAGGAGATCATAATCCTGAAGCAGGTATCTCGATTTCTCAATAGTTACCAATACGTAACTTTGGCTATTGCCGAAAATGAATGTAAGTATCAGGAGAACATAATTGCAAAGCAGGTATTTCGAGTTCTTCATACTTACCAATATCTGACTTTGGCTTTTGCCGAAATTAAAATTAAGGATCAGGAGAACATAATAGCAAAGGAGGTATTTCGAGTTCTTGATACTTACCAATATGTGACTTTGGCTGTGCCGAAATTAAACGTAAGTATCAGGAGAACATAATCCTGAAGGAGGTATCTCGATTTCTCAATAGCTACCAATACGTAACTTTGGCTATTGCCGAAAATGAATGTAAGTATCAGGAGAACATAATTGCAAAGGAGGTATATCGAGTTCTGGATACTTACCAATATCTGACTTTGGCTTTTGCCGAAATTAAAATTAAGGATCAGGAGAATATAATAGCAAAGGAGGTATCTCGAGTTCTTCATAATTACCAATATCTGACTTTTGCTTTTGCCGAAATTAAAGGTAAGTATCAGGAGAACATAATCCTGAAGGAGGTATCTCGATTTCTCAATAGTTACCAATACGTAACTTTGGCTATTGCCTAAAATGAATGTAAGTATCAGGAGAACATAATCCTGAAGGAGGTATCTCGATTTCTCAATAGTTACCAATACGTAACTTTGGCTATTGCGGAAAATGAATGTAAGTATCAGGAGAACATAATAGCAAAGGAGGTATTTCGAGTTCTCGATACTTACCAATATCTGACTTTGGCTATTGCCGAAAATGAATGTAGGTATCAGGAGAACATAATCCTGAAGGAGGTATCCCGATTTCTCAATAGTTACCAATAAGTAACTTTGGCTATTGCCTACAGTGAATGTAAGTATCAGGAGAACATAATCCTGAAGGAGGAATCTCGATTTCTCAATAGTTACCAATACGTAACTTTGGCTATTGCCGAAAATGAATGTAAGTATCAGGAGAACATAATAGCAAAGGAGGTATTTCGAGTTCTTGATACTTACCAATATGTGACTTTGGCTTTGCCGAAATTAAACGTAAGTATCAGGAGAACATAATTGCAAAGGAGGTATTTCGAGTTCTTGATACTTACCAATATCTGACTTTGGCTTTTGCCAAAATTAAAATTAAGGATCAGGAGAATATAATAGCAAAGGAGGTCTTTCGAGTTCTTGATACTTACCAATATCTAACTTTGGCTATTGCCGAAAATGAATGTAAGTATCAGGAGAACATAATCCTGAAGGAGGCATCTCGGTTTCTCAATAGTTACCAATACGTAACTTTGGCTATTGCCGAAATTAAACGTAAGTATCAGGAGAACATAATTGCAAAGGAGGTATTTCGAGTTCTCGATACGTACCAATATCTGACTTTGGCTTTTGCCAAAATTAAAATTAAGGATCAGGAGACCATAATAGCAAAGGAGGTATCTCGAGTTCTTCATAATTACCAATATCTGACTTTAGCTTTTGCCGAAATTAAAGGTAAGTATCAGGAGAACATAATCCTGAAGCAGGTATCTCGATTTCTCAATAGTTACCAATACGTAACTTTGGCTATTGCCGAAAATGAATGTAAGTATCAGGAGAACATAATTGCAAAGGAGGTATTTCGAGTACTTCATACTTACCAATATCTGACTTTGGCTTTTGCCGAAAATGAATGTAAGTATCAGGAGAACATAATAGCAAAGGAGGTATTTCGAGTTCTCGATACTTACCAATATCTGACTTTGGCTATTGCCTAAAATGAATGTAAGTATCAGGAGAACATAATCCTGAAGGAGGTATCTCGATTTCTCAATAGTTACCAATACGTAACTTTGGCTATTGACGAAAATGAATGTAAGTATCAGGAGAACATAATAGCAAAGGAGGTATTTCGAGTTCTGGATACTTACCAATATCTGACTTTGGCTTTTGCCGAAAATGAATGTAAGTATCAGGAGAACATAATAGCAAAGGAGGTCGTTCGAGTTCTTGATACTTACCAATGTCTAACTTTGGCTATTGCCGAAAATGAATGTAAGTATCAGTAGAACATAATGCTGAAGGAGGTATCTCGATTTCTCAATAGTTACCAATACGTAACATTGGCTATTGCCGAAAATGAATGTAAGTATCAGGAGAACATAATCTTGAAGGAGGTATCTCGATTTCTCAATAGTTACCAATACGTAACTTTGGCTATTGCCGAAAATGAATGTAAGTATCAGGAGAACATAATTGCAAAGGAGGTATTTCGAGTTCTTGATACTTACCAATATCTGACTTTGGCTATTGCCGAAAATGAATGTAGGTATCAGGAGAACATAATCCTGAAGGAGGTATCTCGATTTCTCAATAGTTACCAATAAGTAACTTTGGCTATTGCCTACAGTGAATGTAAGTATCAGGAGAACATAATCCTGAAGGAGGTATCTCGATTTCTCAATAGTTACCAATACGTAACTTTGGCTATTGCCGAAAATGAATGCAAGTATCAGGAGAACATAATCCTGAAGGAGGTATCTCGATTTCTCAATAGTTACCAATACGTAACTTTGGCTATTGCCGAAAATGAATGTAAGTATCAGGAGAACATAATTGCAAAGGAGGTATTTCGAGTTCTTCATACTTACCAATATCTGACTTTGGCTTTTGCCAAAATTAAAATTAAGGATCAGAAGAATATAATAGCAAAGGAGGTATCTCGAGTTCTTCATAATTACCAATATCTGACTTTAGTTTTTGCCGAAATTAAAGGTAAGTATCAGGAGAACATAATCCTGAAGGAGGTATCTCGATTTCTCAATAGTTACCAATACGTAACTTTGGCTATTGCCTAAAATGAATGTAAGTATCAGGAGAACATAATCCTGAAGGAGGTATCTCGATTTCTCAATAGTTACCAATACGTAACATTGGCTATTGCCGAAAATGAATGTAAGTATCAGGAGAACATAATTGCAAAGGAGGTATTTCGAGTTCTTGATACTTACCAATATCTGACTTTGGCTATTGCCGAAAATGAATGTAGGTATCAGGAGAACATAATCCTGAAGGAGGTATCTCGATTTCTCAATAGTTACCAATAAGTAACTTTGGCTATTGCCGAAAATGAATGCAAGTATCAGGAGATCATAATCCTGAAGCAGGTATCTCGATTTCTCAATAGTTACCAATACGTAACTTTGGCTATTGCCGAAAATGAATGTAAGTATCAGGAGAACATAATTGCAAAGGAGGTATTTCGAGTTCTTCATACTTACCAATATCTGACTTTGGCTTTTGCCAAAATTAAAATTAAGGATCAGGAGAATATAATAGCAAAGGAGGTATCTCGAGTTCTTCATAATTACCAATATCTGACTTTAGCTTTTGCCGAAGTTAAAGGTAAGTATCAGGAGAACATAACCCTGAAGGAGGTATCTCGATTTCTCAATAGTTACCAATACGTAACTTTGGCTATTGCCTAAAATGAATGTAAGTATCAGGAGAACATAATCCTGAAGGAGGTATCTCGATTTCTCAATAGTTACCAATACGTACCTTTGGCTATTGCCGAAAATGAATGTAAGTATCAGGAGAACATAATTGCAAAGGAGGTATTTCGAGTTCTTGATACTTACCAATATCTGACTTTGGCTATTGCCGAAAATGAATGTAGGTATCAGGAGAACATAATCCTGAAGGAGGTATCTCGATTTCTCAATGGTTACCAATACGTAACTTTGGCTATTGCCGAAAATGAATGTAAGTATCAGGAGAACATAATCCTGAAGGACGTATCTCGATTTCTCAATAGTTACCAATACGTAACTTTGGCTATTGCCGAAAATGAATGTAAGTATCAGGAGAACATAATTGCAAAGGAGGTATTTCGAGTTCCTCATACTTACCAATATCCGACTTTGGCTTTTGCCAAAATTAAAATTAAGGATCAGGAGAACATAATAGCAAAGGAGGTATCTCGAGTTCTTCATACTTACCAATATCTGACTTTGGCTTTTGCCAAAATTAAAATTAAGGATCAGGAGAACATAATAGCAAAGGAGGTATCTCGAGTTCTTCATAATTACCAATATCTGACTTTAGCTTTTGCCGAAATTAAAGGTAAGTATCAGGAGAACATAATACTGAAGGAGGTATCTGGATTTCTCAATAGTTACCAATACGTAACTTTGGCTATTGCCGAAAATGAATGTAAGTATCAGGAGAACATAATCCTGAAGGAGGTATCTCGATTTCTCAATAGTTACCAATACGTAACTTTGGCTATTGCCGAAAATGAATGTAAGTATCAGGAGAACATAATAGCAAAGGAGGTATTTCGAGTTCTGGATACTTACCAATATCTGACTTTGGCTTTTGCCGAAAATGAATGTAAGTATCAGGAGAACATAATAGCAAAGGAGGTCTTTCGAGTTCTTGATACTTACCAATGTCTAACTTTGGCTATTGCCGAAAATGAATGTAAGTATCAGGAGAACATAATGCTGAAGGAGGTATCTCGATTTCTCAATAGTTACCAATACGTAACTTTGGCTATTGCCGAAAATAAATGTAAGTATCAGGAGAACATAATCCTGAAGGAGGTATCTCGAATTCTCAATAGTTACCAATACGTAACTTTGGCTATTGCCGAAAATGAATGTAAGTATCAGGAGAACATAATTGCAAAGGAGGTATTTCGAGTTCTCGATACTTACCAATATCTGACTTTGGCTTTTGCCAAAATTAAAATTAAGGATCAGGAGAACATAATAGCAAAGGAGGTATCTCGAGTTCTTCATAATTACCAATATCTGACTTTAGCTTTTGCCGAAATTAAACGTAAGTATCAGGAGAACATAATCCTGAAGGAGGTATCTCGATTTCTCAATAGTTACCAATACGTAACTTTGGCTATTGCCGAAAATGAATGTAAGTATCAGGAGAACATAATTGCAAAGGAGGTATTTCGAGTTCTTCATACTTACCAATAGCTGACTTTGGCTTTTGCCGAAATTAAAATTAAGGATCAGGAGAACATAATAGCACAGGAGGTATTTCGAGTTCTTGATACTTACCAATATCTGACTTTGGCTTTGCCGAAATTAAACGTAAGTGTCAGGAGAACATAATTGCAGAGGAGGTATTTCGAGTTCTTAATACTTACCAATGTCTGACTTTGGCTTTTGCCGAAATTAAAGGTAAGTATCGGGAGAACATAATCCTGAAAGAGGTATCTCGAATTCTCAATAGTTACCAATACGTAACTTTGGCTATTGCCGAAAATGAATGTAAGTATCAGAACATGATACCAAAGCAGGTATTTCGAGTTCTTGATACTTAGCAATATGTAACATGGGCTTTTGGGGAAAATGAAGGTAAGTATCAGGAAAATATGATACCATAAGAGGTATCTCGAGTTCTGAATACTTACCGATATGTAGCTTTGGCTTTTGGCTTTTGGCTGTCTATCGAAATATTGGCGGGGAAGCAAATTTATCTTTTGACCGAATTGCGCAAAGGTATCAGGAAATCATGACACGAGAGGAGGTTTCTTGATTTTGTCAATAAATGGCTTGAAACGCCAATTTTCAGTTACAAAAAAGATAACCTTGTATACAATTGGGGAACGTATCAGGAATGTATTTTGATACATCAGTAAGCGGATATTGTTGTTTTACAGTGTTGTTTTCATTTCTCTAAATTGGTTATAAGAATTTTATAGAATTGTAATCTATAATGGTGTGTATACAATAGGTATGAAGTTTGATATGCAGAGTGTTTCATAACTAATGAAACCGACTTTGGGAGTTGATTATATGCTTAAAAAATTTAAAAAAAGTTCATATGAACACATGTCCTATCTGTAAATTCGGATAGTCTTGATCTTTTCGGTTCAGCTTGTTGTTAGCAAAGATTCTACATTCTTACTACCGCGTTATTTTAGTTAAATCTTTCATGCCCATCCGGTTTTACGATAAAACATAATATATACCAAGTTTTATAACTTTCTAACTTAATGACAAACCTGATCGAATCGCGATATTTTTCGAGTTGTAGCAGCCAATGATGGGTCAAAGGTTGAAACTTTGATGAAGAGTGATCCTTTGGCATCATCGAGGTCGTGCACCGCACTAACATACCTATTAACTTGCCCGATTACTAAACAGATAGCTATACTGTTGATGATAGTCACCTCCACAAGTACGAGAAAGGAACGCGAGCAAAATAAAGAAAAGCAATTGTAAAAATCGTAACGCGACAGTTTTATTATAAATTTAACATTGAAGATTTAAACTTACCTGTTATTAGGTTCTAAGACACTTGATAACGACCTTCAATGGGTGCTGAATCTCGCGGCATTTATTCTGATCACTGATCAAGGATGGCGCACCCTCAAAGTTTCATGAACCTTTAGCGTAGATCAGGGGAGGATAACTTAGAAACCGATTGAAAGCTATTACGATCGATACCCTTTGAAATCTCAAGAACGACTGAGTAGTGCGCCAATTGTGCAGGGTATTTATGCCTTTTTGTTTTAGAGCAACACAGGTAAACTGGGTAATAGAGGTTAATTTACCACCAGTATCGCCATGTACCGAAATAAAATGTCTTCTAGTGACGGCATAAAGTAGAAAAGTAGAGATACCGTAGGCAATGCACTGAAATGCACAGAAATAAACAGGAACCACTCGAAACCACGCAAGAAAACAAAGTAACTATCTTAAAGTTCTCAAGCAAGTCAAGCTATCCATTTTTAAATTCAAACATCAACTTGATAGTGGCGCCTCAAATCGGTGTCGACGGTTACTACGCTAGTACGTAACTAGCGCCATCTAAGCTTAGACGATCTATCTGGAACTACCTTTCACCCCGATCCACTCCAATCAACCACAATCCCAATGCACACGAGCGATTTTTTGATGTGCGATCTCGCTGCGATCACATGTCTCTATATGTGTTTGTACCTGGGAAAACAAAAAAAAATACATGATCGCAGCGAGATTGCACATCGAAAAGTCACTCATGTGCATCGGAGCTTAATATACATCCAGCTCAGCAATTCTGGCCGCACTGACACTCTCTCTCTCTCTCTCTCTCTCTCTCTCTCTCTGTCTCACGCAAAAACTACTAAATAAGAGAGAGTGAAAGAGAATCAGAATCATTTGAGTTGTCTGTACTCGGAAAAGCGGACATTGGAAACAGTTAGATCCTGCTGATTCCTATTTATGGACTATGGCGCAATCTCCAGAGCTATAGGCATATTTCTATCTGTAACATAACTTCTACAATTATAAAATATTTCCTACTACTACTTTTGTAATATTTCTTACAAACATCTCGGATTTTTAGTTTTAAAAAAGTAGAGCTGTAAGAGGTTCAACAAAATGTATTAAGACTATTTTGCTCTAATTTTCTGCTCTTTAATCCATCTCTAAACTTACAGAATCCTCTGATTGTTAATTTAGTATATAGGTATGTTAGCTTTACAGTTTTATCATTGCAAAACGAAGGAAGATTGGACATTGTCATAGGACACTTTGTGTTCTATTTTAGATTTCCTACCACCCTTTAAAATATTGAAAGCTATATTTGTTACATTCTGTATTAAATTATTTGAGAACAGAATTCATCATTTGTGTACTTATAAATTGGAAAAATATATTTTATACAAATTAATGAAAAAAATTAACGTAATTGTAAAGAATTAGCGAAATTTTGTCTTTTAGTATATTTAAAAACAGACACAAAGTCTTAGATTTTAAGTACATAAATAAACAAATTATTTATATCATTTCTACAAAAACTGCAGATGCTTAGATTTCAAACCTATAAAGAAACTTGTATGACATTACAGTATACATAATTTAAAAACAATTTTAAAAACCCTTCTTAATAAATGAAAAATTAATAAATAAACAACTTAAAACATTCAATATACTGTATCATTTGGAAAGCGTTGTAATTGCGTTGTAATAAACACATTTTTGCGATAGAAGTTTGTTTAATTTCAAGTGAAATTGGAAAATTAAAATCTTTTGTATTTGAAAAATATTTAAAGGTAAACATTGAATTTTGATATGCATTTAGAATTGTCACGATCAAATCATGATATTTCCAATGCTTTATTGGAATGAAGTGATACAATACAATGAGAATTGTACGCAATTATGAATCTTGTGATTTCTATATGTTCTTTATAATACCTGCGCAATTTTTATTTACACAAAATTGAAACTGTCACCTCAAAGTGTTAAAACAAGCAAAACGATAAACGGGTGAGAACCCTTCGTAGGAAAAATTAATCTTTTGTAGCGCGATAACGTTTTCCTAGAACCTACATAATTTTCGGTCCTAAAACAAGCTAGAGAATACACTACTTCTTTTGTTCAAAGCATGCGGCATTCTAGTCAGATACTGCAGACAATTTATTTCTTACATAACGATTTATCTGTTCGTGTTCTTGCAGTAATGAGTCACAGGAACAGTGATTTGCAAGTTCTATTACGCTACTATTCATAAATAAGAATAATTTGATTTTTTCAAATCTATCTTTGTAGACCTTTTAAAATATCTTTTGTATTACAATTTATAATTTTTAGTATATTTCTGTATAATTGCTTCGCTTGTTATTGGAATATATCTCATTTTATGAATTATTGTTACGATAGTGCAACTATGCTAATTGCAAAGAAAATGAAAACATTGCTAGAAGTGACAAGTTATTTATACGTTATAAGTATAATGAAGTCATAATAAATATATCATTCTCTTAGTTGTTTGTACTGGGAGCATAGTGAAAAATGTAATAATAATAAGATAAAACAGTACTAGTTGCTTTTAAAGAGAGAAACCATTAAACAGATATACAACTTGGTTTGAAGGTTCTGTAAAGTCATTGCCCTTTGATTATCCACAGCAAGCATTGTATACATCTTATCCGGCATACTTGTTCAACATTTAATACAAAAATTAATCTATATTTATCTAGTATTACATTACAGTGTGCAAACGTCGATCAACAAATTCTACTGATAAAATTACTTAATTGCTAAATTTCTTTTTAATGTACATAAATAAATCATTTATCAATCAACTATGCTTTCCGCGTGCCTCCAGCAAAGATTAAATGTCAATTTTCCATTTGTTTGTATGTTAAGAAAGAACGAGATCTACAAAATATTTATTTGACCGCACACGAGCCTAAGAAAATGTACAAGTTATTAAATCTTGTACAAAATTATAAATTTTCATTTAAAATTTGTCTTTTTGTTCCTTTAAATATTAAAGTGAAAGTATAGAGTAAATAACTATCCTTCCAGCTGAGTTTCGCAACATTTAGTGTTTTGGCTTTACGTTTGAAAGAACTGTATGTTAGGCATGATGCCGAAAACAGACCAATCACGCATTATTAACCGTTTGACACCATTTTTGTAAATATCTAAAAAATATAGAGGTTAGAATCCTTCTTGATACTGTTTCGAGTCTAATTTCGCTTGGATTACTTCCAATTGTCTCTTTGCTTCACATTGTGGGAAGTTCTGTAAGTCATAATATTGTGGTGCTATTTTTAGCAACCAATCAGCTGTAAAAAGAGATCATGTAAGGTTACAATTACGAAATTAATGTATGTTGAAGTATCATTATGCCGATTTATAACTTTTACTTACGTTTGATGTCAGTAACTGTTCTGATATAATTTTTGGTCGTAAGCACAAACTCGTTGTAAATTACCCATTCAGGTTTATGATCTAAACAACTGCTTGGATGAAGCTGTACAATTTGATTATCCTTTATGGTCAAATAATGACCAGTTCTTTCTAAATGCGCTACCTATTTAAAAACAGTACAAGAAGTGACTATAGTATTGTACATTGAAGAAGCTAAATCTTCTATTACTTATTAAATATAATTGGGAACAGTACCTGCATGAAAAAGCCATTTACAAGCGCTTTTCTGATATTAATGTAGTAATCTTTTGATGTGAAGTCTGTTGAGGTTCGTTTTAAGCAAAATCTGTCCATTATTCTGCTCAATTGTTGTCTGACATTATCGCCACTTTTCAAAGACCGATAGTTGACAAAGTTATCATAGCACCATTGTGGATCTTCCAAATCTATTAGTAAAGATAAACGTTACGTTTAATTCAGTAAATACTCGTGTGATTTATCAATATGTTTTGAAAAAAAATCATAGACTTATACTTACTCTGTTTGAAAGCGTGATACACATTTAATAATGTCAAGTGATCTCCATCAATGTGTGCAAATCTCATTTTAGCATCATCCGCTGCCTTCTTTGATTCATTTGGTCTCACAAAACACTGTGGGACTAATGCAATATCAATCATCAATATAAAACCATGTTATCTTACCACGAACCTGACATATGTCTAACTTTTACTTTTACATTATTAGAATTAAAAAGTAAGGAATGCAAATAGAACATAAATCTAGTATCGTTTCACGAAAAAGTATGTTCTTACTCATACTTTACCTGAAAGCATGGCAGTAATGCTAAGTATCTCGTTACTGCAGTTGTGATTACATGATGCAATTAGCATTTTTGCTAATTGAGGATCTAATGGAAATTCTGCCATCACTGCTCCTAAATCTGTTAAATTTCCATCATCATCCAAAGCGGCCAAATAATTAAGAAGTTCCAAAGCTCTCATGAGTGTTTCTGGTGCTGGAGGATCCATGAAATCAAAATGAACCTATAAAAAAATAAAAACAGCAGTATAGTAATACAGTAAGGAAATAATGTTAAAAGAAAAAAATACTTTAACTATCCATCTTACCAAATCATCAATACCAAGCTTTTTCAGTTGTAATACAACACTACCAAGATTTGATCGCAATATTTCAGGATAAGTATTTGGTTGCATTTCGTTTTTATATGCTTTCTCTGTATACAGTCTGAAACATTTTCCAGGTCTTGTACGACCAGCTCTACCAGCTCTTTGTTGAGCAGAAGCTTTACTGATAGGTGATACAAGAAGAGATTCTACACGAATTCTAGGATTATACACCTGTTACAAAATATCATAAAACTTAACAATCATTGATACAAATTTAGCTGAAGTTGAAAAGTACAGTAAATAGAAATAGAAACAGATTATTACCTTTTGTTTAGCAAATCCGGGATCTATGACGAAAACTACACCATCAATAGTCAACGATGTTTCTGCGATATTAGTCGAAACTACTACCTTTCTACCAATAGTACCATTTGGTTTTGTAGGTGGTGCAGGTTCAAAGATTCTTTGTTGAAGATTTGGGGGTAATGTAGAATATAGCGGTATGCATTTTAGTTCGCCTACCTCTGGTCCCAAATTATCCATTTCTCTTTTAATTCTCTTACAAGCTTCTTCAATCTCTTCTTGACCAGTTAAGAACAAAAGTAAATCTCCTGCTACTTCTTCGCACATGTGTATTTGAATTACTGTTCTGATAGCAGCTTCTAAATAATCTCTCTCAGGCTCAGGTGTATAAAAAATTTCAACAGGATGTGTTCTACCAGGTACATTCATTAAAGGTGCATTGTCAAAATACTGTTGAAATTTCCCAGCATCTAAAGTTGCACTCATAATCACAAGTTTTAAGTCTGGTCTTTGTTTGATCACTTCTTTTAACACACCCATAAGTAAATCTGTAGCTAATGTTCTTTCATGAGCCTCATCCAGAAGTATCACTTGGTATGCATCAAGCATGGGATCAGACATGCCTTCACGAAGAAGCATACCATCGGTCATGTACTTTAATATGGTTTTCGGAGAGCTACAATCTTCAAATCGAATACTGTATCCTACTTCTTGACCTATTTCAAAGAATTGCAAATTTAAATGTATACATAAGACAACATTAAATTTGATTCAGTACTAATTTATAACATAATAAATAATTTACCTAATGCAACATCCATCTCTTCTGAAACTCTCTGAGCAACAGACATAGCTGCTACTCTTCTTGGTTGCGTACAAGCAACACCCTTGGTGCCAATGCTTCTTGAATATTCTACGCACCATTGTGGTATTTGTGTAGTTTTACCTGATCCTGTTTCTCCAACAAGTACAATACATTGATGTTGTGCCAATAATCTCATAAAATCAGCACGATATTCAAATACAGGTAAGGTGATTCTCTTTTTATAAAATTCATGATACCGTGGTGTATAAGGCAAACCAGTGTAGGGGTTAAATTGAACTTGAGTTTTCGGCGTTGTTGAAGGTGTAGTTGTACTATTAGCTATTGAGCTATCTCTATAAAATAATAGATACAATCATAAATATTTAATAACATATAGCACTAGCTAAAGATTATCTTAATCTCAACGACGAAGCAATGCCTTCTACATGAAAACAATATGAAATAACGAAAGTTGAGAACATTCGATTGGTTATGAAAAGCATTTAAATAAAACAAATGATAATATTTACTTTTTTCTCGCAACATTTTGTAACAAACAAGTTTAATTGCATCACGCTTACAATATACACTCTTTACTATGCGTAAATGAAAGAAAATATTAAAATATGTAACATTCGAATGTACAGACGACAATTTAGTTGAGAACCTTCACGAAAGAGTTGATCAAACAAGTTAACAGTAACAGCCACGACTATTAACACACGTTTGAAATTTTATTCTGACGAAATTGTTTTATTGAGCTGTTAATCACGATAAACAGCATCCATTTTTCTTATACTATTTTGGAGATGTGTGATTGTTCAATGGGATGCGCGCTAGCATTGAAAAAACTTGTGACAATGCACATGGCAAGCTTCTTCGTAGCGTTTTGCATATCCTACGATAGGAAATATAGAAAGACACTCACGGCTTTCGCTTAACATACGGATCGACGACCTCAATTCTCCGTTTTGACATAATTCTTAGCCCTCCGAAGGCAAGCAAAGTAAAATCTGTTTACGAACTTCTACACAAGGCGTCACAAAATGGCAAACTAACAGACTAAAGCTTCCTGTAGTAATCATAATCATGAAAATCAACGAGAGATGGCGCTGAAAACATTACAAATAAATATGGCGTGTAATGCATACAGAATGTCTTACCCGGTCAATTTAAAATTAAAATATGCAAATAGTGTATCCCACACAACTTTAAATAACTATATTTTAAAAATCACTCAAATTTCATGAATTTCATAAATCCTATTTTAATCTTCCAGCAAGATAATTGGGAATTAATTTTATCATAAATTTAAGAATCCATAGAATTCATGAAATATGAAACTAGTATGAATAAAAATGACGTAGTAATTTCAGTCAAATTAGATTTTCACAATTACGTAGGTCATGTGGGCTGCTTTTTTTGTGATATATTAAATGTATCAAAAGTACACATATATCGGTAACGAAAAAAAATGAATAGTTTTAGAATAGAAAAGATATTTATTCATCAGTATATTACAATTAGAAAAAATATAATTGAAAAACAAACTAGTTATTAAATAATTATATCCCTGACAATGTACATTGCTTCATTATCACATCCAAAAAGTAAGGTCGATTTGTCGACATCAATACTGTTTATTGGTTTGTGCATAACGCTGCAAAGCGACGTTACATTTACTTTTTGGTTCGCTCCTATTGTATTTAACCAATGTGTATTTGTAGGGTCTGAAATAAAAATTACATTAAGAATGACATTAAATAGATTTTGCGTATACCAACATTAAAAATTATTAATTGAAAAATTAATATTAAAAGAAATCATTAAATACATATCTAAACTTTACCTAAACTCAATTTTGAATGTTGAGCATTATTCCAATGCCATAATTCGCCACTATTTGAACATGTAAACAAATTTTCAGGCCTATCAGGGTGGAACAGTATTTCGCTAACAGTTTTACCATGAGCATTGAGTTGAGACATTGGATATGTATTGTGTCTCAAGTCCCATACTGTTAAACTACCATCGCCACCACCAGCAACAACAATATGTCGTTGAGTTGGATGATGCGCAATACTCATTGCTTCTGTCTAAAAATTTGTTCATTCTGCTATTAATATATGTATGTGTTATTTAATTAATTCCTTATGGAAAATATTAAACACTTCATACTTTTGCTTGATCTGACAGCATGAATGTAGTAGCAGGAAGGTTTTGGTCATTTCTTAAATCCCAAACTTTCATATGTCCCCTTAAGTTTCCAGTAAGAATCTCATTGTGTCTCAAGAAATCAACACAGTATATAGAACAGCTATCAGCTTCATCTAAAAGAAGCTCAATTAAGAATTAATATATTGCTTAGCAAATAGCATTACTGTAATGAATACAAATTTTGTAAAACTATTTTCTAATTACTTTGTACATAGAATAATACTATATTTACCAATAACTCTAACTGGCTTATTTTGACCAGCTGTTAAAAGATTAATTTTCCCATCTTCTCCTACTGAAACAATGTCTTGTTCAAAGTTAGTCAGTGCTGTACAAGATGCATAATCATTTGTTTTCCTATAAAGACGAATTTATAAAAAAAATATATTGTAAGATAATATACTTCAATTCTTTATTGATAAAGCTTACTTAAACTTATGTACAAATTCCCAGGACATATGCTCTTTAAACTGAGAATATGGATTCTCATGAATTTGTAATAATCTAACAGTGCCTATGGAGGTAGATACCACAAAAAAATCCCTCGAAATGAACTGTAAATATTAATAAAATGCTAATAAATGTTTCAAGAAAAGAAGAAAGAAGAAGTTTACATAAAACGATAAATGTATTATTAAAATAAATTTTTAGAACCTTTATTTCAGTCACGTCTCCAAGAATAGCGTACGATGAAACTACTGCAGGATAAGATTCACCATCTTCGTTCACTTGAAACGTCCAATGAGTTACTTTGTTCACCTGTGGTAAAAATTCCGATACTGTAAATTGTAAGAACGCTCGTGTAGAAATTTTCTATGTAACACGCGAGGATGAGATAGGTTAAGTTTAACGAAGATAACCTTACCGGATCGTCCCAACTGCCAGTTAAAAAATTGTTAGCTCCTTCGAAATCTTCGTGTTTCCATCTGATTTTGGAAATTTTCTCGGATACAAACGTTCCCTGTACATTTTCGCTCATTTTTTGTCATGGACCACAATTTAATTTGGAATAGTAGCGGGTAGCGGTAAAAGCCTCAACCATCGACCAACACGCGCGTTCCTATGCGACTGTCAAAAAAGGCGCCAAACGCGTAGGGTTCCCCTTTTAAAAATTCATAAGCATACAATTTTTTATGACTTCACAATTTACCATTCTTATTTGTTATATGAATTAAATTTATTAACAAATTTATATTATTTTTCTGTGTTTAAATGTTTAAATATATTTTTTTTATTAATTAAAAATATATTTGCAATCATTTTAAATATATTTTTTATTGATTTTACAAATAATTATATAATTATCTACTATGTTTTATTCAAGTAATACATATACCACGCATGTGTAAAAAATGTGATTTTTGAATTGTAGCTATAAATCAGTTATGGCGAATGCAATACCTATTCATTATAAAAAGTTTACTAATTAAAGATTAAAATTACAGAATTTATTCAAAGAACTCTTCAAATATAGATTACAAATTATTTAAATAATAACAAAAAAATCATTTAATGAAAGTAATACATAACTATTTTTCAGACTATATTATTCAAGTAAAATAACTTTCATTAAGTAAAACTACTCTTTATATCCGTATTATGTGTATTTACTAAATAATTTTCTCCAAAACTCATAGTTTCTTGCTTTCCCTGAAAATATAATTTTCTTCTTCTTAATTTTCCTTCAAAGACTATAATATTATAAATTTGAATTTAGATTTATATCTGTATACTCTTGTTAAAAGCTTTTTATTGTAAAAGATTCTTCTAGAGTATTACGTGATCACTCCACCACATGTGAATAATGTCGTCTGTCTAACAGAAACAATTTCTGTAGGGAAGTTGATCATAAAGGGGTAGGGATTCGTCTATATGTTGTAATTCACAAGAGACACAGAAGACAGTTATGTAGCAATCAGGTCGTGAAACAGATGTATATTTCGGTTATTCAAATACAAAACTGTTCGCTTTGAAATTTATAATTAATAGAATATACTTATTAACAACAGTGTAATTCCTAAGTTTTAAATGTATTAAAAGCGTGACTTGTCTTATTAAGAAACAAATCCAGTAAAATTTAAATAATAGTTTCTGAAAATTAGTTTCGATCATCTATGAGAGTTACTATAATTGACTACTATAATTGACGTGACTGAAATAATTGAATCTATTTTTAGAAATAACGGGGCTTAAAATCTGTCTATCGAATGAACTCAATTTTAGGGCGTACATTGTTCCTGGAGATGATATTAAAGGTTTTATTCTTCTTGTGTTTCAATACGCTCTACTTAACTTACTGTGATGCAAGCGATTCACGTGTGCCGACCATCTGTGAGTATCACTCAGAATGTGAGAAGCGTAAATATCATTTTTTAATTTTTATTTTAAAGGTCCCCAAGACCACAGTAATGGAATAAAATAAACGAAAACGATATTATTTGTAGGAAGAAAGCTAGCCAAAATCATATAATATTGTAAAATCGTATAACATGCTTTTTGAAATAACTAATCAAAAGATTCTGCGGCCGTTTAACAATTGCTTTCTGTGATATTTAACTGTATTTACTATATACTGTTAATAAAGTTTTGACACAAAACATATACATATGCTCCAATAAATAATTCATATAAAGTTATTCTGAAATGCTGTAATCTTATTTTTGATTTATTTCGAAAGTGTACTACGTACAGTGTTTTGATAACCGGTACTTACAGGGTACATTCATATATACATATTTAAAAGTTTATGTACACACATCTTGCCCATCTTGGAGCAAACTCAGAAAAGGAACAGATTCCATTTACATAACAAAATTAGTATGTTTAAACTTTTCATTTGAATTGTTACTGTTTTATGTTGATTATTTTATGTTGCATCCTGTATATATAAAACTGCATTTTTGAGTGCGGTATTGTATGATGTAGTATGTAAAACTCATCAGTGTGCTCGTATATAAAGTATGTATAAATGGGGTACTACATACTACTCGTCTAATTAATTAAATTAAATTAAATTATGAATTTGTGTGAACTATACAATTTGTTTTATAAATTAAAAAGTTGATGGGATAGTATCTTAAGTATACGGTTTTGGTCGGCTTTCTCCTACTAATTTGTTAGTACGAACGAAAAATTGATAGAAAAACTTTTGTCGAAGCTACCACGGATGCAAATGTAACAAACGACGATGTTACGGAAACGCAACACGCGAGTTGCAAAATCGTCACGGAAGAGTTGGTGGCGAGCGCACGTGCCACAGTCACAACAATACTTACGGGAGCCTGCAACGCGAGTAAAAAATCATTTCTCGATCCTACTAATCGATCGTCTCTATGAGTAAAAGAAAATCATATTTCAGAAACGATCGGAAATAAATTTCAAACTTTAGAGAAAACCTTGACCAGTGAACTGAAAGAGATCAAGGCAATGCTTCATGCTCTTTTAGCAACAAAGAAGGACTCTTCCCGATTAGTGGAGACATTCAGGGACGATAGTAATATAATTAACAATCATCAAAAGGATAAGACTAAAATTACTCCATCTCTAAGGCAACCAGAAATCGATAAATTCAACAACACTGTTCAGCAAATTTCGACTGCAAATGGTTCGTTTATTTCAAACATTTAAGTATAATATGCATGTACTTAATATAGCATATAGCTACTTAAACGTTTATATAATATCGCTGAGGTTCGTTCAGAGTGATTGATATGCTTTCAAGAAATTCTTTAATTAGAGTAATACTAAAGTAATAATAAAGTTACGATAATAAATAGAACGAAAGCGTAATAGTACCAATATCTTGGTGTGTTCCAGGGTCCATAAGACTCTTTTTTTATTACTGCCAAATAAAGAATTTCGAGGAGAAATTGGTGAGTTGGAGAACTGCTCATTCGGAGCGTAGCGCGACGTTTTACGTAGGCAAAAATGGATATGCCATGTACATTAAAGTTACACCACGGTATTTCCCAGACGGCACTGTTTTCGTGGCTGTTGGACTGACTCGTAGTCGCCATGATTCCATGCTCGAGTGGCCGTTTCCTTATAGAATTCGCCTTGAGGTAATAGAATGTTCTCAATGATATCAAACCAACTCTTACTGTCATTTTTCTTACTTATAGAAGTATGTAGTAAAAATATGGTTCTAGAAATATCTATGCAGGGTGAGTCTCGCAACTGTATCGCTTGAGTTTTCTTGTAAACTATTTGTTATATGAAAAACTGTTTCAAATCAGAGTTGTTTGGTATCGAGAAGAGAATACCAAAGAGGAGCATATTCCCAATACCAAACCACGTCCATTTAAACCATTTTTTCATGCAACAAAGGCGATACAGTTGCTTGATTCTGTATACTTTTATAGAAATGGTATTGACAAATTGGTAAGAAATTATTGAACAAAGTGGGAATCACATTGTCGAGTCAAATGATTACAGGAAAGAATGTTTTATGTTGGATCTCAGTTTAATGAACGTTAGTCTTTCGTAAGGCATAGACGAATTTATTTTCTGTTAATATCATCGCGACCTTCAGATTCTAGATCACTCACCAGAAGAATCGCGACAAGATCGACGTTCTCGGATTTGGGATCCGTCCACGCTCTGCTCGGAATATTTTTGGGGGCGTCCAAAATTAACTGGAGAACCAGATAATCCAGAATGCGTTGGTCTGAGCGTCCCACGACAAGTTCTTTTCTCCAAACTGCCGTCCTCAAACGATCGCTTTGCGAGAAACACGAGATATCTTTGGGACGGAAGTATCATCATAAAACTGACGGTTTATCTCTAGATATATCTTTTACTTAAGCATTCTTGAACCAAAAATTGAACCCGAAAAAGGATTAGGAGAAATTGGAAAAATCTTGTAATTTGTAGAGTAATAATAAGATTATTGATTATTAATAAATAAAACTGTCATAAGAAAAACAATGTTCATTTTTTGTTTGATTATATGAAGTATCTTCTACCATATAGATTTACTATTATTTTCAATCTTAAATTATAGATTTCTTAGTCAATTTTGACTAACGTAAGTTTAGAATACTATATTTAAATTATATATCTTTATATATCTCTATCAATTATGACTGTTTTCTAGCAGGAGTACGGTATTATAATAAGATTTTGGATATTAAAGTATGTAAAACGTACAAAATGTTTAGAAACATTCTTTTTCAAAGCACTTAAAATTTTGAAGTCTATTTTAGCTACAGAGTAAAAAAATGTGTTAGAAAAATTCTAAATAATATATCCAATATAAGAAGATATCGTTTGCAATAAACCTGTTTATAAATGGTACGATAACAATCCGCTAGGTAATTTGATATCCATGATTTATACTTGTATTACGTCTTTTATTAATCCCATTGAGTTTTAACAAAAGTTTGATTAACCTCGTGAAAGCGAAACGCTAAATCAAAATATTTAAACAAACTACATGTAATAAATACAAAAAAAAAGGTAAAGATGACGAAACAGTTTTCTCTTAAATATTCACACAATATGACATTACGAGATCCGCATCATTCATACTTTCAAATATTTGGTTAGTTCAAAGATGTCAACGGAATATTATCGAGCCTCTTATGAAGAGGCAACCTGGATAGATACACTTGTGGTATTCCTGACAATTGATACTCATTAGTTTCACGATCGGCCATATTACGAACGTTTTGAGCAGCAACTCTCAGCAGTGCCCTGTAGACCGGAAGTGGGAGTTGGATGCTGCTGCTCGCTACCATGTCGTGCGAGTCCACTGAATTTTCCCGAAAACTCCTCTTTTTTCCACATCCTACAAACAGTTATGTAATGACAAGTATTGCGATTCAAGCTTTGCCATAAAACTGGAACAGTTCGACGCGCATTAAGAAGCACATCTTACTTGTCTTACGAAAAAGAACATATTTGTCTTCGATGTAATTCAAAATATTGCATTTTGTTTTTGTTCACAAGAAAGAACACATTTGTATGATTCGTTACGGAAAAAAATGTTCAAATGTGATCTGTTTCGTGGCGAAAGGATGAAAATAGATTATTTTTCACGGTAAAACTGAAATATGCTACTATTCGTAAGAAGAGATGCAATATATCCTTTTTCGTATATAGGCGAGATAGACTACTTTTCATAAAATAAATGAGACGTGTTACTTTTGTTAAAGGAGCAGTCACGCTGAACTATCACCACCGATTGACAGCCACCAACGAAATTTCAAACATAAAAACGACAGGTTCAATATATTAATCATATCTAAGAAATAATAATATCACTTTCGGATAGTCTACTATAAATTCTTTCTTAGATATAATTACTATATTGAATCTGTAATTTCTGTTTGAAATTGGACGATCGGTGCCATCGATGGTGTTGGTTAAGCGTGACTGCTCCCTTACGCACGTTGAGTTGATTCTAAGAAAAACTTCTTTCCTTACCGGTAAAAGCATTGCAAAATGGTCTCTTTTCTTTGAGCGATTCGTCTGTCGTCAACGCATCAACCAATTCCTGTTGGATCTGAAAGTCGTATTTCAACATGGCGCGTTTATACCTCTGCACTCTTCCAAACGAATGCAATTTAATTGTAACTGAGTTTACACTTTTTTGCAATTTGCACAAATAGAATCGAGCGAACAGTGTTTTAAATCAAATTTATTCCACAAAAATTTTCATAAAGTTGATTCATCTAACTGAACGTGTTTAAGTAAATATTCAAGTCTAATATTTTCGCATTGTGACTGTAAACAACGAAATCGATTACGGAAATCTTCAAATTTGCTATTGTACATATCTTTAATGAAAGTAGTATAGTAATAAGAGCAACTTTTAGCACCAAGTATTTTTCTTCAATGATAAAAAATGTTCTAATTTAACAACTAATGAAAATAACTTGTCGACATTTGCCATTTTTTCCATATTCTTTTCTTTGTCCATACTACCAAAAACTGTACACACTAAATTGTTAAGCAGACCATACATCATGAAACGTGTTACGATGCATACATCGCAACAACTGGTGTATTTGAGAGTCAAGACTATTTACTTGAAACACGATACAAAGCGGAGGTTTGAAACTATTCTAAGTAAATAGTATTGACTCTGGAACCCATCAGTCGTTTGCATACATCGTAACATGTTTCATCGTGTACGATCTGTTTTAGTATAAACAATGTAAATCGATCTCGTTTGCGCAAGTTTATATGTACCTACATATAGAATTTATTAACACAAATTACACGAATGCATAAACTCATCTGTGAAAGAATAGTTTACCTTGCTTTCAGACATCTCAGAGCGTGCTACTTTAGCTAAGCACGTAAGCATCAAAACGCAGCAAACACCACTGATTGCCTGTTAATGAAAATATCAGTGATTTCGGTGCTTAAACGAAGACGAGAAATGGATATCTGTCCTCGTTACGCGTACAATCTTCAATAAAAATTTCGATGATTACGAGGGCCACACGTAATTTCTAATAAGCATGTCGATTATATAAGTATCACACGCGAAGCTTCCAAACATGTTAACTGTCATAATCTGCTTATGACTTTAATCAGGTTTGTACTGCGGTTAATTAATGTCCAACGATACTGTTGGTCGATCGTTCCTTCAAGCGATGCGTTGGTTCATCATGCATGTAAATAGTAACTTTTAACGAGATGGGTAATGACGTCGGTACCCAAAGTAAATGCGACTATAACATATTGCTGAAAGAAACTAAACGTTCATTTATAATTAGAGCTCGTAAAGTTCATTACGTGTATTATAAACCCTTTCACCCCTCCCCCAATCTATTTCGACCGCTACTTGTCATTAATTTTTTCATATTCCATTTTGTGATAGTTTCTTCGTTGACCAGTAGTAGGCAATTTAAAATGTAATTATGCAGTCGGGAAGAGTGGAAAAGGATGTAAATTGAAAAACTGCTCGACCTATCAAGGAACGGTCGACAAGTCGATGCGTAATTATCGCGCGTTAAAAGCGTAATATCCATGAAATCTGTTGCACTTATAATGACTTTGTTTGATACATACCATTAAGATAATATCAAAGTAATGGAGACATTTAATTTGTACTAAAATCGCGTTCCAGTTAATAAATATTAATGCAATATGACAATTAATATAACATTTAATACAACACTATTCTAATCGTCTAATAATATATTAATATAATACAAATGTTACATAATCGTAGAAAGTATGAAGTATTATTTTGTGCAATTGCTATATAGAAAATTCTCTCATCATCTATTAAAATAAATAATTCATTTCTTTTCTTTGAAAATTTTTGTAATAATTATAATTATATTCATAATTAATTATATTCGGCCACATAAATACGAAACGGATATTCGGTAACAATTCGTATTATATTCTGATATTTGAATATATTAAGAGCAGCAAGACTTGAGAAAATACGAAAATGCGCAAAATGAAAACAAACAAAGGAAGTTACCTTCATGCCGAATCCTCGCCTTGAAGATCAACTTCCGTCACGCAAAGGAGGATCTCTAGAAGAACTGTTTCTGAGCTCTTGTACTTCCTGTTGTTCGATTACTTCTAGCGACAAAGGGTTGTCGCTCGCGCAAGGAGTCAAGTCTGCGTATGAGGGATGAAATGGCGCGCCTGCTGTTCAAATACCAACCCCCTCTTTCGATGTCGTAAGAGGGCGTAAATACATGCGCCTGAGAAACGCATGACCGATTCACATAATGGTCCTCTGGAACGGTACATTTCATGATCTTCGCCATGGACTGCGGTTTGTTTTGCATATCTTCTGTAATCCAGACGGTGCAGAAATTATGTGCTCGCACCGTGTTTCGTCCATACTATCTCTTCATTGATGCGTCAAAAGGTGAGAATCCTTAAGACGCGACCAAGGCTGAATAACAACTGCAGTTGCCTCGACATGATTTAACATGATTTCGTGATATATCAAAAGCGTCGAAGCAACGATTACGTCTCGACCAAGATATATGCATACAGGGTAGTTCACCAGATATTATCACCATGATTTACATGATTATTATGATGCGTGGCCAAAAATGTTTCAGATAGAGTTGAAAGGTTTCGAAAGGGACACGTTCTGATGTTATTAGTTTATTATAGGAGGATGAGTATAGGACATATGAAGGTCACCAATGTCTTTTTAAGTGGGATCATATATTTTTTATCACACCAGTCGATGCACCTTGATATTCTCTATAAAAAAGTATTAACCTATTTGTGACCGAAAATCATCAGTTTAGAAGATATTTTAATTTTAATGTTGTTATAGAATTGTGACTTTCTTACTAATATTATGAGTTCAATGTGACAACCACTTACATTAAACACTTTTTATATCGACAATGCTTGCTTTTTTACTTAATGTCAGCTTTATTCTGTAGTCCACAGCATTGTGAAATGTAAACTTTTAAGAAGAATTCAACTACTGTTTTTATGTAAAATTTAGTCTCTGTTGTATATTATTTATTTACATTATTTACATTTACATTAAAAAGAAAATATTTTTTAAGCTTTTTGTAGAAAATAGCAAAGTTAAAAGTTAAAAATATATTGATGACCTTTATATGTTCTCTACACGTCCATCTAAAGACAAAACTAATAACATCAGAGTGTGCCCCTCTTGAAACCATTCAACTCTATCTAAAACATTTTTCGTTACGCGTAATAATAATAACGTAAATCAAATTGGTAATATCTGATGAACCACCTTGTACATAGTAGAAAATAGAGGCGAATCCAGAAGTCTTTCTTGAGGAACCGCAGGAGGAGCATAAAGTACATACATTTTAAAAGCTTGTTTTATATACTTTAAAATATGTTTTTTATTTAATTTCTATTTTAATATTTTTATCTAATACAATGACCTAAATAAGTTCACATTAAATATTTATACATTAACTGTAAAAGTACCTAACAGTTTTCAAAATGTAACATAATATTTTTAGATGTTATTAGTCTTAGGAATTTATGAATTTATGAATCTCCGATCCACCATTGGTAGAAGAAGGTAAAATAAAACTCTAAATAATTTCATCTAGGGAACAACTTATGAATGATATTGTTGATGGAAATTTGCGAAGAAAATGATTAATTGATATCATTTTCCTTCATATAGTTCTTAAAAAGTGTTAAACGATGTCGATTTCTTGAGAACATAGCGATAGTTTCCGACTACCCGCAGCGTTATTGCGTTTTTTTAGCAAACTAAGTATGTAAGGGGAAGGGGCGGCACATGGAAAATATGCAAACACCGAAAACAGAAGATCGAAAAGTCGATAAACGATGAAGATGAAGGCAGGAACCGGCTTGCCCAAAGCTGACCGATAAGAAAGTCCGTGTAAATCAGAGGAAAGCAACTGGCGTTAAGTACTTACAACGTTCGCACATCAGAACCCGCTGAGTTACGGTAAGGTCGTTCAACCCTTGGCAATCATCCCCTTCCTTTTTCTCTTGTTCATTTAAATTTTTCAATCTTTCGAATATTCTATGTGAACCCTCGTATTCATTATTAAATTAAAATTCATAGATACGCATTATTAATCAAAAAGATCTATATTCTGTATTTTATAATTTTAATTCACTAATTCTTAAACAATACTAACTTCTAATAAAATAAATAATAGATTAAAATGTTGACAACATATGTAGTGGTGAGTGTGTGTAACTATACAATAAAAAGTTTTGAAAGGAGAATGTTTATCTAAATACTGTAAAAGAGTATTGATTTAATATAAACTTCTTGAACAATCGCTTTATGAAATAGTAGCGAATTAAAATACCGAATGATAAACTGAAGTTAATATTCTACAAGTTTCATTTCGAAAACATTATAATACGTCAATTTAGTACTTAAACATTCAAATTCTTATTCATTTCAACATGTAATATTTAAATGTACATGCAAAGTGTTCTAAATCGAAATCGACAAACACTGCCAGTATATTTTAAAGGTCATTCTGAATAAAAAATATTACATATATACCACAGATTGGTTTATCTTCATTCTCGAAATATAGAAAATGAAGTAATATAAACCATAAATAATCAGAGCATTCAGGCTACTTAACTTTTAATGATAATTATTTATTTGATAATAGTTTTAAATAAATAATTATTATTAAAAGTTAATCATATATCTCGTCTCGAGCAACTCATCTCAACAAGTACGACAATAGTAGTAAAATCCGAGATTTATTTCTTATGAACATATCGGATTTTTATAAATGTCCGGAATTTGAAGGGTTGATTCTACACACTAAAAAAATAAAACGAAAGTTAATAATGACAAAAATGTGTTTAAAATTTCCTTTCAAAATTATTAATTGTTAAGAAAACGCCTAAAATTTGCATGAAGTGTGTCTGACTTTAAAATTTAAAACTTATTCTGTTGCTAATGTGCACCACCCAGGTCAGACACAGCAAAGTCAGAAGTCATTTTCTTCACAATTAATAATTCTGAAATGAAACCTTAAACGCAATTTTTAGTTTTCTATTTCTTTATCTTTTTGATATTAATCGAGTAATGTTCAATAGTATATCAAATATATGAGAAACTTAAAGTTAATCGACTTAATATTGTCAATCATGATGAGTTCATGCCTTATGAATAAGATATGCGTCGGGCGTCGGGAGACGTATTACTTTTGATATACGACTCTCTTTAGGTGCAAAATGAATGAACGTCGCGCGAGAAAGCAGTCTTATATCTTCCTCAATAAAAGCATTCATATACACATGATTTCTTTTTCAAATTTAATAAAAGGTAATCAATATTTACTTACATCTACTTGAATTGTAACAATCAAAATAAGCGGTTTGTATTTATTTTTTAAATGTTATTAATTAAAAAATGTTTAATAAAATTGAAAGTAGAATATTTAAATATTTTTACCTTGCTAAGAACTTAAAGAAATGACAATAACGAGTGCCTGGATAGCTCAGTCGGTAGAGCATCAGACTTTTAATCTGAGGGTCCAGGGTTCGAGTCCCTGTTCGGGCGCAATTTTTTTTTTGTAGACACATTAAACTACAAATCATGAATAAATTCATTCATATTTTCTTAAAATCATAAAAACAGTCTAAAAGAAATAAAATAATTCTGCAATGAAGCACAGTTTATTTAATGGTCTTGGAGTAGGATAAACAAGAAAATATTCAAAGATGTATAAAAATTACTTTAATATCTACTCACATTTTTCTTACAGCGAATGACTATTTCATTTGTACACAAAATAGAATCTGTAATTCGTGGAGTACCAACTATAGCACATGTGTAAGTTTCACAGAACAGAAAACCTGATACTATTTACATTATTTAAGTACGTCAGAAAACGTTTTCTTTTAATAGATAGAACTACAGATCCCTAAAACAAAGTGCAGAGGATGTTTCAGTCTATATGACACAATCTCCTTAAAAATTCGTTCGTAAAAAAAGGGATATACAGAGTATAACGCATATAAAAATATGTACATGAAGATCATGTAAATAAAAAATAAGTAGAGAGTAAACATGGAAACATATTATCACTTTGGAGATAAAACAAACAGCATAGGACTGTTTCAATCCCTTTGTCACATGTTACTAAACTTAATATAAGTTCTTAGGTATCATACAACACAACCCAACATCTAAAAGTAATGTTATCGAAACATTTTTTTAAAACTGTTCTTTGACACTGCCATCAGGCATACCAAAAAATATCTTTTTTGCCATTTTTATGAAGAGGCCTGTTTCGACAACTCCAGGCATCATTAAAATTTCTGTATTGATTTTATACCAATTAGTTAAGTCTTCTGGAAAATGCCAGTCCAAAATAAAATTGCCATTATCTGTTATAACTGGGCCCTATATATAGAATGAAATATATGTACATGACTCAATATTGGTCAATATTTAAAACAAAAGTGTTAAAAACTTACAGCCTTAGCTAAAGCCATTCTAATTTGTACATTCCCTCCAAAATTCTCTTCAATTCGCTTCTGAATGGCAGCGTATGCCATAGGAACTACTTCAATAGGAATACCCTTTTTGTACTGTTCTCCAAGTTTTTGAGAGTTTTTCCTAAAAATATTTATAACACATTGAAGATACTTGGTCCAGAAAACATGTCCTTTAGAAATATAATACTCACGTATAATCAGCTATTATAACAAGCTGCTCAGCACAAGATGCAATTATTTTTTCTTGAAGCAGACATCCTCCACCACCTTTAATGAGATTCATCTCGGAATCAACTTCATCTGCTCCATCAATTGCACAATCCAACTGTTAATATTTAATTAATAATGTAGAAAATTATTTTATAAATACTCTGGCTATGAAATTCTTGATTACCTTAGGATAGGTTTCTAGATCACCTATTGTGAGATGATTATTCAATATTAGCTGACGAGCTTGAAATGAGGTTGGCACACAAATCACATTAAGACCCTCATTTTGAACACGTTCAGCTGAAAAATAGTTATAATTTTGCATATTATGATGAAAAATACAAATTTTATATTAAAATATATTTCTAATTTGATCCAAAAAAGTTGTGATGTTATCGTCAAAAGGAGTCAAAGATCATACCTCATCAGTATAATGTGCTATATTGATGATAACAAATAGTGTAATATACGAAAAGAAGAATTAAGTTTATACACTACTTTTAATATTCTGATATATAAAATAAAATGTCATTACCGAGTCTATGAACGGCATGTATTATAGTAGATCCGCTACCGATTCCAATGACACTATTGTCCTGTAAAACAATCACGTGGAAAATTTAAATAAGGGATTACCGGTATATTTATGTAACCCACAATGATTTGTTAATTCCAGTCATAAATAATAATCACCTTTACATATTCGTCAACAGCTTTATGTGCAGCGATCCTTTTTGCATTCTCAAGAGGTCCCATTTTCGTTATAGTTCTTGAAATTTTGTTGAAATTTTTTACGCAAAAATACAAACGCGAACTCCTATTCAATACCATGCGTGCAATCTACATCACCAAACCATTCTTTTTTCAAAATCATTCTTTGGTTATGGCTTACGGAACGGGCAAATGACGAGCCAACTTTTGTACGCATGTGCGGCGCCAAAATTCAAATTCAAATAATCCCATTAATAGAAATGCGAGAAATACTCGAAATATGGTATTGCAAAAAAATTTATACAGAAATTCACGACAAATTTAATACAAATATAGTGTAATTAGTGGAAGAATGACTTTTGTCATTAGAAATTGTAGAATAATATGCAGGGTGCTTTTAGTAGAATAATTACGGGATTATTCAGCCACTATCTTATAACAAAATTATTAACCAGAATTTATTTCTGTTGATCGAGTAACATGTAACTATAACAGACATTTGAAAAATACTTTGTTTTTATAACGAACTTAATGGACAGTTAAAATGAACACCCTGTATATTTCATTAAATAATTGCATATTTTACATGTTATAAAGTCTATTATAAAATAGAATTAAGATATGCTTAAGAAGAATAATCTCCTTTTGAACCGTATCGTATACTATAGGATACCACTTTGTAATGTAAATACGAACGATACAGCTTAATCGAATTTCCATTATATTCAGCATCAGAGGCGAATAACATAAAATACAACCAAACACAATTTACATTTCAGTAATTATTATGTATAAGATTTCACTTTAATTCTCTATTAGTACTTTAATAATAATATTCGTCTTAACACTTTCCGTTTTAACTTGTCCACACACAGTACACATTATTTATCATCGTAGTGTCTCTCTCGTTCACACGATTGTTCTTTTTCTCTCTCTCTCTCTCTCTCGCTCGCTCGCTCATTGCGCTCATACACTTTGCACCGATAGTCAATTCTTAGAAATCAGGTAAAAATACGCGACGACTCTCGCGTGAGTAAATTTTATTATGTATGTACGTATTCTCGAGCAGGCTAGAAAAAAATCGTTAGCAAAGTCCATGTATTCGCGCTGATACACATTATTATGATTCTGATCAGCAGCTTCACCGAGATCAGAGAGGCAATCCGCTTCATTCGACAAAGGGCAATCTTTAAATGTGTGTATCGATGAGCAAGGCTGAATTAAGATAATCTCGTGAATGCACAACGATCGTGCAGAACCTAATCACTACACCGATCGCTTACAGATCACCCTTGTGTAACACGACTAGGACATTTATTGCCGATCCGCCCTACGAAGATTCACGCACATGAAGCTCTGCACACGTGAATCCAAAGAAAGTGAAACCATCATGCCGAAGCTTATATACACATGAAACTGATGAATTGTTTTAATCGTGATAAACAGACTGTTCCAAAATTGTGGTACAAACAAACAAGGGTTGATTCTACATGAAAAAATAAGTCGGAAATATGGAATAAACTTCTTTGATGTCGTATTTCATTTCTGGAAATATTGAGTTTGAATTATGGTCGGATGCAAGCGTATAAAAGTACAGTTTTGGATGTTTGAAGGGTACACAATGCTGTAACTATAATGCTGTAGTAGTTCAGTACACTTGTACTTGGTGAAAATTCAAACTCAATTTTCTGGAAAACGAAGCCTGATAGCAACAATTTTTATTCTACATTTTCGTCTCATTTTTTCATATAGAATCACCCCCTTTCCGCTTGTACCGCTAGTTCTAGAACACTCTGTACAATTATTTGGTTTCTGTACTCAAAGCAATGAATCACGCTTAGGATTCAGTAATGCTAATTACAATGTGTAGGTCAATGTCCGTGTTGAAAGACGCATTTCCTATGTCTAGCTTCTCTTTCCTCTTTAATTCCACTTTCGAGGCAATTAAAGATATACATTCCAGTCGAAAACTTTTCGAAGCGAAAATCATATTAAAGTGAAAGGGAAAAGTATGTGTGTTTTTCTTTCTCGAACAAACATACACGCACGCTTTCTCGTTCTTATTCTTTTTCTTTATTTTTTTTCTTTACTTACTCGCCAAACTAGAAAGAGCTTTATTTATGGGGAGCCTTCGTCTCGTCAACTTTTTTTTTTGATTCTACCCTCCTATCCCGTACACCACCCTTGATTGAGTACAACGAAAAGACAAAAGGAAAATCGTATCCATAGACGTTAAAAGGCTATGAACAATTTACCTTTTCAACCCACTCTTCCTCCTAATGTTGATACATACAATTATAATATGCGGTTCGCTAGCTCCTACAAATTTTTTTATCATGCTCTCCTCCACTTACCACTCGCTTCTTTCCTTTGGCTAGGATTACAAGTGAAATTTTTCAGACTTTCAATGGAAAATATTGATTGGTGCTTACAATATTTAAGTGATACACGTTTCGAAACTTAACGCTTTGTTTTTTCCTTATCTGCTGATCTTGGTCTTGACGGGAGACATATCAGGGAAAATACGACATGACCTTTATCTGCGATCTTCAGCCAAACTAACAAGTTCTCACGTGATTGTGACAAGGTCAATCAATAGACATGGAAATCTAGAATGTGCTTCTCCATTGAACATATTTAGTACCGTAATTTCGTACAATTCTGATTTATTTTCTGTTATTTATTATTTTCATGTCGTATTTTTTCCGTTTTCACTACCAAATTTCTGAAGAAAAATGATAATTCTGACGTGAGGAAGGCAACACGATAGTTCTTGATCGTGCATATATGTACGTGTTTATATATCACAGTACAAAAATACTGTGAAAAATATAGTATAATAAATATTCTTAATAAAAAAGAAAAGGAAGTTTCCTTTCTCACGTTTACAATTTTTTTCTGTATTTTTCCCCTTTTCTCATCATTTCTCTTTCAATCAATTTCTTAACAATAAAGTATTTAGTGACCCGAGAACGATTTTTATTAGAGTCGGATGTTGTTAATTGTACAACGTTTTTTAATGTTAATGACACATCTCCTTCATTAGACTTATATCATAGCAATATTAAATTACAATCAGACTCTTTCCTGGCGTTTCGGAGCCACTAACTACGTATAAGCCCTAATATTACTTGCTAATAGTCGATTAGAATAATAAGAAATCATGTATCATAATAAGAGCACAGTATACTATAAAATTATTGAAGATTTAATTAAATTTCATATTTCATCTTTTCTTTTAACTCTATGATTAAGTCCGCTTTGCTAATCACTTGATCCTTCTCTTTTTATTATCAATCGTTCGTATTCAATTTTTGGGAAGTGTGCACACTCACGAGTAGAATATATTATAATTACGCAACGATACACATCTACACATGCGAACAGAATACAATTTATATTTCTGCACGTGTGAGTAGATGTAAGATTTTACTTGCGTACATATACGTATATGTATACATATTTATTTATTTATTTATTCATTTATTTATTTATTTATACTTATACGATAGGCAATGATAGGTAAAATATAGTTTAAATACAAATCGAAATTTCAGTTCGTTCGAAGTCACTTCGTCCAATAGAAAAATGTCGTACGCATTCTGTTTTTCATCTTTACTTCGAGAAAACATACCCGTGGATAAAGATCCATTATATTGAATGAGTCTAATTTTTTGTGAAATTCGTTGTCAAATTTCTTTTTTCTTTTTGTGTTATTCGTCGAGTTTAGAGATGTTTATTGAAGACACATGAAAATTTTCATTTTTTAAAATGACTCGATAAAAATAACCATTTTATACAGGCAAAAATATTTTTCTTTTTCGCTTGTTATCTTCGTTCGTGAGAACAATTTATTTTTTTCACTCGATGATTTGATTCTTCCTCCTGCAAAGGATATTCGGGAGGATCGTCAACGGCGACAGAGAGCGGACAGAGGTTGTTTCCAAAGACCCTTTAATTTCTCTCGAAAACTTTTGATACAATTATCTGAGAGATTTCAAATTTTCTTTCATTTTCACTACATCTAAGAATTTTCAAGAAAACGAGTACTGAATTACGCACAATGTTGTTAGAAACGGAGAAAAGAAACAAAACTAGGAAAGAACACGGGATAATACTCTCGACGATACTCCGAGGCATTCTCTTCCGCGTTCTTAATGAATAAATATAGGCAATGTAAAAAACCGTTCTGTCAACGGTTATGCTGAAATTTCAAAACTAAAGTGGGAGAAAATAGTAACAATAAAAATATAACAGTATTAATACAGCATTCGATCGTTCGAACAGGCGCGTCGCATCGTTCATTCAAAATCATCTTCTCAGATGTATTTTTTCGGGGACCCCCCTGGCTACATCGTTATAGTACAATTTATAATTAGCGATAAAAACAATAATAAAATAGTATTAATAGCAAAGTAGGCGTGTAAAAGTCGAAGATTTGCAACTCTCGAGTGACGTGGAAACAAGGGAAATTAAAGCTCGTAAGTTCTAAATTAAACCGAGTAGTTGTTCACTATGTACGTAGAGATTCCTTTCGTTCGATATACACCAAAGCAAATTTATTATTTTTATTCCTTCTTTAGTGGAAAAATCGACGCGATTGATTTCGTATTACATGCGCGCGGAGTCTTGCTTCGTTCTCTGTTATTTTATGTCGCGAGTTTACGTTCAAGTTTTAACGATAAACTAAGACGAAGACATACAACAAAATCATTCTTTATCATCTTGATATTACCACGTTTTATCGTTTCAAATATGCACGCATTTATTTGTTTAGTTTAAACTTGTATACAGTAATCATAAGCTTTTTTTAATTCATCCGAGTACCACATGAAAAGGTTTGTTTTCTCAAGTTCAAACACACATCTCTTCAAAAGCTGTCGTAGTATTCCCTTCATTTCTCAGGCATTTTGTGTTAAGGCAATCAGTATATACTTTTTCTTGGTTTACTTATTTTATGCACTGTCGCTAATTCACATATCACAAACGCGAGCGCGGACAGACGTGTTTCAAAAAGGTGTTTGTAATATGTGAATGACACACTCAGAAAGGGGAAAAGGCAAAAAGTAAGCAGAAGTTCCAAAAGGATAAGAAAAGGAAGAATTCGCTTCATCTATTCAACGTTTTTAGTTATTTTCAATATTCATAATTAATTTGTTCTTGAAAGGTCGCCATCGAAATGGCCAGAAAATGCACGCACAATTAGACAATTTCAAAAAGAAGAAAAGAAAGATGTAACAAATGGAAAGTCACACGTTGCAAATTATAGATGATTTTGTTCATTGGTTTATATGTATGTATCTATGTGTATAATTTCATTTCGTTGTATTATCCATATGTTATGAATAAAGCTATGAATGTAAAGCAATATAAGGAAAGTATGTGAGAGGATGACAGAAAGGAAATTAATTACAATATACAAAAAAAAAAAACTGACGGGGAAGGTAATCAAAATATAACCGTTACTTGTTTCAACAAGCACTTTCGAGTATACTTCTACTTTCAGTAGAATTATATAGAATTCTGAATGCATTCACGTACGTTATACGCACATATTCCCGATACATCACATCTCTCCGAAATAAAAATAATCAGTGTTGTACATCACAAATTTCGTTTTGTTTATGAAAAAAACAGAACACAAGTATTCCTCGATTTTTCTTTTGTACAACACGCAGTAATTAATTAAGCCTTGAATTAGTAACGCTCCTAACTGGAAAACGAAAAACGTGTATAAATCCTTATTTCTTCTCCTTCACGTAGTAAAATGGAACGACTTGGTTAAAGAACAGGGAGGCACATATGAACTCTTTCTAAGATAGTAATACTCGATGTACATACGAGAATCGAAAACGTTAACAAAAAGAAATGAAATTCCTAATTAAACACTTTAAGTAGATATGATTCGCACGATAAAAATTGATTTATTTATTTATTTTCGATTAATGCTTATTAATGTTCCGTCTAATCCCTCCATTTTCTAACACTAATTTTTGAACACGCCAAAGGATGGCCCGCCAACCTAATCTGTACAATGATTAGTTCTGCAGTCTCCAAAATTATTTAGCAGACTTTTTCTTGCATATATAACAAAATGTCTACATACATATGATTTCCATGCTTCTTTAAAATATGTAGATCTCAGCTTTGAAAAGTTTTCAATCAGATACAGCCTTAAAATCTTCGTCCGACAATTAAGAGTTTTTAAATGCGAACGGACCAACCCAGGCAACAGTAGATTCATAAATCTTTCCATATAAAGATAAAGAGACACAATGATCAAATAAATTTGTTCCAGCTGTAGACTGGCGTAGAAAGCTGGTGCGTAAAACGGGTACGGTGTACCCGATTTTTTTAACAAATCGGGTTTCTGCATTCTCAAGACTTTTTAACGTGAAATCAAGACATTTCTAAGCATTTTTCCCGATTCGATCTACCACTGACTACGAAAAAGAAATATTACTTTGCTGTTATCTTGTTTGTCTCTGTCTTCGGTCGATAACGATTTAGTCGGAATACGGAAGAACGTGGCAAGACTCATTAATGAGCGTGTACACGAAGAGTGAAAAATGACCGCAAGAAGTGAGTTATGTACATTATTTGCATGTGTCGGCGAATCAGCCCTTGCCCTTGTTCCATGTCACATATAACAACGAAAAGAAGTGGCGAGATTAGAGTTTCGGAAAGTGATAAAGATAGGGAGGGTGAGGAGGAGGGCATTTGAATAATTATTAATATATAATATTATAATAATAACAATAATGATGAGGTGTTCTAAACAGTGCTAGGACTAGTGCTAGAGGGTCCTGTGAGGAATCAGGGTGGGTGGGTACGGGCTAAGGAGGGGTTAGTGTGGGGGCGGTGGTTCCGTAGATTGGTTTCTGCCATCTACAGCCCTAACCGGCTTCCTACGTGAAGGACCGACTCCAACTGAACCGACTCCACCTCTAAGGTACGCTGGTGCCGGGGTTGCTATCGGTTCTCTGATAGTTCTACTAATTGGCGGCGGCAGTGGATGCTGCAATACCTGTTGTAACACGGAATTACAAACTGAAATTACAAAAACCAAACTGTTTCTTAAAATCCTCTTTTGCTTTTAAGTAATCTCACATTTTTCAAAATTACGAGTTTAACACATTCTCAGATGGAGTAAAATATGAAAGATTAATAAACCTAACTTTGTTTCGTACATTCATTCAGGTTACACAAGAGAAGCAAATTTGTATGCACCTAACATACATAAAAATATTTCTAAATCTCATTACTTAATATCTAGAACCTGGTCTGCACTGGTGTATTAACGCACAAAATATCAAATTTCGAGTTATGAATATAGTATTATTAAATATAATATAATTAATGATATTTTTGCTAATAAATATTTGAATAAAAATTTTTGGAACCTAAAATTATTTTTACGAATTCACTTATCAAACAATTGTTATTTTACATTTATATTCTATGTGTAATTTTAAGTGTAATTAGAATCTTTAATTCTTTATTATTACTCTTTGTATTACTAGCAAGTTCAAATAAATAAATATTAATAATATATGCATGTATGCTACTTTTTTCAAATTCTATCTAATAATAATTAGATGCTTAACTCTCGTGTTTTAAACGAACTAGGTTATACTTTGTTTGTAACCTACTATCCTTATATCTAAGCTATTATTATTTTCACGAACAATATTAGTAATTATGTTAAAAAAATTACCACAATAAGTTAGTTTAGTTAAATTAAAGCTAATTATTTGTGAGTAAACACATCAATGCAAAACTATATGATTGAATAATATCTATTTTGCAATAATTTCTTACATTTTTTGATTTTTTTTTAAAGTTACGTTATATTTTATTTGTAAACTATCCTTATATTTAAATAACTATTTTAGTGAATAATATTACAAAGTATGCGAAGAAAATTGCTGTTATATACGTTAGTTAAGGAAAAATGTAAAACGCTCGATTGCTCAAAATTAGTTATTTGTAGGTTAACACACCAATGCAGAACAAGGTTCACCTTAGCTTTTACCTTTTCATTCTCTTTTTCTTGTTTTCTGTGATAGTGTTCATTGCGGCTGTAACATTATATTACTCCAAATGAGAACAATACTTTAACAGTTTATAGATACTTACCAATGATGGAGGTAATACATTGTGCATCAGTGTTTGAACAATAGGTGTATTTTGTGAGGCGTGGTTATTCGAATTTGGAGGTGATCCTTGACTCTGTGGACCTGTACCCACACCACCGGCAGCAGCCTGAACGGTGTGCGTTTGTTGTGTTGACGTTTGTGTTACAGGTTTACTCGTCATTTGATCCCTCTTCGCCTCTTGATTTAAATTTAATTTCTTTGTAGAAACTGTGGAAGTGTTAGCGTTTGGTGTTTCCGGACTAGTCGTGGCGATACTCGCACTCGACACCGGTGTTTGCCCCGTAGATTGCTGCTGTATCTCCGACTGCAATTCTGGCAATGTTTGAGAAAGGGTTCCGAGAATAAGTTCGCGCGTGAACAGGCTCCTATTCGCACTTTCACGTTCAATGTTTTGTAATTGTGAATCAGACAGAGTACTCGTAATGCATCTATAAAAAGAAAGAAATATTTAATGCATAATTATATCAAACAGTCTTTCACTTACAAAAATTATGCTTAAAATAAATTTAAAATTCAAAGATAGCTATCTTTCCATAAGACAAAGATAAATACTAAGCAGTGTCTCAATAAGATCGTTCTGAAGTATAGCTTTTGGCAACCAGTATGCTGACCATGATATGCAATTTTGTACGTTCAGACAAGGAATCAGTATACAAATACATATACATGTGTTATGTAGGATATATGAAAGACACACACAACTGTCAGTTACTTCTAATAAGTATACATTTTGGCAGTACAATATGGGGCAAAATGTATATTTTTTAATCATTGTAATTGTAATAATAAGAATGGATAACATACCTTGGTAACAGAAACATATAGCTCTGTGAACTGGTAGATGATGCACCGGACGGGTTAGCCACATTGGTTGTATTATTGTTACTACTCGTACTATTTGCTACTACACTGGTCATAGTAGTAGAATGACCACTTCCACTAGTACCGCCACTTACAGAACCAATAACCTGAGTCTGCCTCCTGGGTAACCGTTCCAATTGTTGCCTAGCAACCTAAAACCACATTCCTCTTACATTATGCATTTTGATTTAATTAAACTCAAGTAAATACTTTGTGTAATGGTAGAAATATTAGACAACATTTTTTGGATGTCTGAAATTGAACATACTCTAACTTGTTGTCGCTCCAACTGTAGCTGCATTTGCAATTGTTGTAAATGCGATGGTGTTGATGAACTCTGACCAGTTCCTCCTCCACCACCTCTACGAGCACCAGATAATTGAGAAAGTAATTCTGTAATTGGATCCATTCCATCTCGACTACTTGGACTCAATCCCCCGGATGAACTGAAATGCATATTGGACCTGCAGGTCCAATGACACGCCAATGAACATTATCTAAGATGAGATGATGGTTATGAACTGAAGCTGAAATCCTTTCTTCAAAATATACTCTTCAGTAAAGTATATATTTGGTACTTTCAAATGCATGTATTATTATATCTAAACATTAAGTTTTCATAAATGACAACAAAAGACTGCTGAAGCATAATATTAAAAATTATAATACAAGTGAAAAGTTGTATATTTAATGAAAAATATATGCAGTCAAAGATACTGATCAAAAATTCATGTTCAGCAAATCAATTCTTTCATGATACAGGGCAATTAATGTTAATAAAACTTTTTGCAGATACATTGTTAAGATAGTATGAAAGTACATCTAACATTAATTTGTTAAAATTATCTTGATAAAAATAATTGTCCTTATATACGTTTAAACATACAGTACTCTACTGGCAAGATATACTGTAGTGTTTTTTTTTACATGTACTTAAACTGATATCTATATTAATAGACATATACCTGCGAGGTCGTGTTCCACTAATTCCTCTAGATGTGTGTGGTATTCGTCGACTATTATGTCTACTTGCAGTGGGTTCATCTAGAAAAGAAATCAGGTCTCTTGGTCCACTACGATGCTCCAAACTGAAATGACCGGCAAAATCGTCAGTCAAAGGGTTAGGATCCCCTCCTGGGACAGATGCACATGCTGGACAAACCTATAGAAGTATTATAAATTTTCTTTAAAACCAAGTTTATATGCAAATATTTGTATTCATGAAATATTTCATTATACATACAACTTCAAAAGAAGTGTCTAGATGTTCTGTAGCAACATGTTCTTGTATTGTAGCCTCAGTAAAACCCATTCTTGCACAGTAAGGACAAGTTAAAGACTGTGGCTGTTCTATACTTACTCCTTCACCACCATAATATAATTCTATTAAATATTAAATTTAGAAAATTAATCACTGCAGTTGTACAATATTCTAAATGATTACCATAGAAAAAATTTGATAATTGACTTACCACAGTCAGATCTAGTAAGTATACACTGCATAGGATGATCAACGAGGTGACGTGTAGTACTGGCACCTCCTTCGTAACATCTGGCACACAAATCATAATCGTAGCACACGAGGCACTTGTATCTGCGACCCCGAAAATTCCCCTTTAAGCAGGAGTCACAGCTTACCCCTGAAATCAATATGATCATTGCTTAAATATTCATAACTTATATTAAAAATAATAAAAGTGAATTAAGTAATATGTTTTAAAAATAACATTTTTGTACATAGTTAATGAAAATCATAGAAAAAAATAATACTACATATTGAACACATTAAAAGCAATATGACTGTTCTGAGAAAAGATACTTAAATGTTTGTTGCATATACACTATATATGTATGTAATATGCCTGAACTTAATCTGTAAAAAGTACCTAGCTTTACAAGTACATAGTTTTTGTAACAAAAATTATTTTTATTTAATTACAATACTAAGTGCATATATAATTCTACAATAATTAATAATAATTGTTGTATAAATAACAAAAATAATTATAGATATATCGTATAGTTACTTTCAAATAAATATATAAATAAGATGTAGTTTAACATTGAACTGTTTAATGTTTCAATCTTGTTATTACTAAGCAAAAATAAATCTTTTTATCAATGATATATTATTTGCGACATAATATTGTTTACTTTTAAACATATCTTTATTATTTTCTATTAGTTTGAGTTAAATTATTATATAAAACATATGTACCTACATATCTGTAAAGAAAATACCATTTAAAGATACATGTATAATTGAAACACTCTATTTGGGAAATACAACAAAAGGAGAATATTCTTGCTACCTTGCAATATTTATCATAATGATCAATATACCTAAATCAATACAATCTGCAATAATATTTCTAAATCTTAATACGACATTTGTAATTTCAATTATGTAACATGTACAAACGTAAGTAGAATGGAAAAAACCGAGCAATATTATTTATACATTGAGCTGTAAATATTCTCAAATCTATAAATATCATACTGACATTTAAAATTAAAAAATATAATAGATTCCATTGTTTGATGCTGAAACTATGTCATCCTTGAAATATCAAACAATCTCATATCACATAAAAAAGTACAAATTTAAACTTGAAAAAGGCCTCAACAAAGAGACTAAGACAAGGACAGAGAATAAAAGGAACGTGTTCCAATATGTTTTACAGGTCTAACTTAACCAGTAAGGGAAGGGAGCTAAGCAAAAAAAAAGCAATTTCAAAGCAGTCAGCTGGCATAACGTTCTGACGACTGATCAATAAATATTTCTTCCGCCAAAAATGAATGACATTGCAAAAAAAAATTCAGCGATAATCGCCAAAGAACATTACAAATCCACAGAAATTGGAGTAATTTTTTTATATGTGCTGCCATCTGGCCTCTGACATTAGACCCTTTGGTACAGGGCTCTCTCGCTAGAAATGTCTTGCGAAAAATATCATGTATTGCAAATTTCGTAACCTCGACGACGAACCTGGACAGACTTTCTACGCGCACATCCGAATTCTTCATGATCCAAAAATTCCGCCATCAATGCGTAACAAATTTAGTAAACGTGAATTCGAAGGTTGACTCGCTGACTCGGGAGCAGCACACACGTACGTACCTTCATGTCGACTCATTTTCCGTTTAAAATCTCATATACGCCGATAGCGCGGGGTCTCGCAATCGAACGGTTTAAGAAATGCGATTACTGCTCGCCACTGCGTTACCACTTCACGTCTCCCCGTGCAGCAGACACGATGGGAAAAACATTAATCGTCAAACAAAAAATTTTTCGTTAGAATTTCCAGCGCAAAACCTAACCCAACTAGGCTACCGTGACGTCACACTAGACCTACGCTCCCGGAGAACGTTGCGGGCAGGGTCTCTGTCATTGCGGCGTTGCCACCTCTTTCACAAACATCAGCGGGAAATTCAAATATTACGAGTGACAATCGTTTGTGAACATGTTGCAGTCAACGTCGTTTACATTGTAAATTCTATCTTCCAATGAAAAAGGAATATACGTGCTTTATTCAATAAAGATTATAGCTAAATCATTAGTTTAAACAACAGATCATAGCTTTAATTAATTACTCTTACGATAGAATTACCTCCTTTCCTTCTTTCTTTTTTTAAGTACTTTTTTAATATTCTACGAGACGAAAATCTGTATTTCTACTGCTTCTTTAGTTTTAACTGTAAACTTTCTAAAAAATTTTGCTAGAAATTTTTATAAAGCTTTGATAATGATTATATTTTGTTCACAACTGAATTAAACTTGAATATCAAATATTTTAAAGAGTTATGATCGGGATTTTTTATTCGTCTTTAACATTTAAATTGCCTTTAAAAAACGTGTATTTTTCGCTTAAGTAATACGAACCATTCAATTGACAATCTATTTTCATAGTTTGTGCCGAAATTTGGCAATCTGGCAGTTCTGTTACGAACTTTTCCGAGAGATTCTCGTACAACTTCGTACTCTTCCGTGTATAATCGCAAACGAAACCTACTTCGCGAAGTTGTTTCATTTATCCGACAATGGCGACGGTAGTCGGACGTGTTTTTGTATATGGTGGCAAGGGTGCTTTAGGCTCCGCTTGTGTTTCGAAATTTAAATCGAAAAATTGGGTAAGCAAACGAGACAATAATTTGCAGTGTCAATGAAAAACTTGAGCATCAGCCTCTCTATTAAAAACATCATCTTTACCGCTTGTCCAGGAGAAGTTTCGATTTTTTTCCTCAATATTTAACTTTGAAAACATTCAATTTATAAATGTTTAACAGTTAATTGTTTAATGAAATATAACTAGTAGAATACTGTTCCATTTGCGAATTGTAGATTTCTTGTATTCATCGGTAATTCCAAATAAGAAGTGAAAGTACACAGATAATTAGGTTTCATTGCGCAATGATTTATCGGTAAAAAATGAATAAAATACGTTCTTCTGCCGATGACACGCCAAATTTATTAAATATTTTGGATCTCTTATTAAAAATACAGTATAATTTAATCCATATAAGATATTAATCTATATATCTTGTTTTCGCGGTTAAATCGTATCGTTCGAATGGCTCATAAATATTTTGCGCTCTATTTTGAATATTACGAAGTATAATATAATAAAGATTCCATGTGTTTACTGTAATTATAATATCTATTCACGATATTTATTTCATCAGTGTTATTAATTTGTACATTGTTAAAAATGCATTAATATTTTAATAACTTTAAGTATTAAAATATATATGTTATAAAATATATTATACATGAATTTCAATAGTTAAATAATTACATTGTACATCCACATACTGAATATAGGGATATAATAATTCCTTCTTAGTCTGAAAATGTATAGGAAAATTACACCAAGGTCATAACTATTGATCTAAGATCCTTTCACATTGTTACATATAACTGAATCTTAAGCTAAATATTAAAACTTTGAAATATTGTCACAATCTTATTGTATGTGTTAACTGTATGTTTTCTATTATACATACATATTGAAAATCAATTATAGTGAAACAGTTATGTCAGTATTTCATAAATTCAAAAAGAATTGTTGTAAAAATATATTCTTTACTTCTAGTGGGTTGGATCCATTGATATGAAACCAAATGAGCAAGCTGATGCAAATGTAATTGTAAAATCTGAGAACAATTGGCAAGAGCAGGTAATATTATATTTTATTCTTTCTAAATAAATAACAATGTTATATCTATCTCTCTGTCTATCATATAGGAAGTAGATATTCTCAAACAAATTTCAAATATCTTAAATGAGGATAAATTAGATGGAGTGATCTGTGTAGCTGGTGGATGGGCTGGAGGAAATGCAGCCCACAAAGATTTCATAAAAAACAGTGATCTCATGTGGAAACAGAGTGTATGGAGTTCAGCTATTGCTGCTACTATTGCAGCACATCATTTGAAGGAAGGTGGATTTTTGTCTTTGACTGGTGCTAAGGCAGCATTAGCAGAAACACCAGGTAATAAAATTAATTCAGTGCTTATAGATTATTTTTTCCTTATTGTATAACTAAATACATTCTTTCATTGAAACAGGGATGATTGGCTATGGAATGGCAAAGGCTGCTGTTCATCAACTTACAAAATCTTTAGCAGCTAAAGGAAGCGGTCTCCCAAAGAATTCTCTGGTATCTGCTATTTTACCTGTCACTCTAGACACACCTATGAACAGAAAGTGGATGCCAAATGCTGATACTTCCTCCTGGACTCCTCTTGAATTTGTAGCAGAGTAAATATAATTTTTCTTCTTTTTCTTTAATGCCTAATTTACTCTTTATTAATTCTCTGAATTTGATTCTATAGCCTATTTTGGAAATGGTCACAAAATCAAGATCGACCCGCCACTGGGAGTCTCTTACAATTGATAACCAAGGATAATAAAACGGAATTAATTACTGTTTAAAAAGGGGAAACCTAAATTTTGGGAACAAGAATCTTTGGGTGCTTCCATGACCTATATACTTATATATGTTTAGTCTTTAATGTAAACCACTAACTCAATATTATCTACATTTGGGTCTATGTTTTACGTTATGTGTCCATGACAGATATTCGATGGTGTAAATATGAAAGAATACTTATGTTCATGTCTTTAAATATTTACATAAATTTTTTAAACTATTTATTGCGCTATCGTAAATCTGCCACTGTGAAAGTATATAACCAGAAGAAATTATTTTCGAAGCAATTTTAACGATTTTTATATTGTTTTTTATATTTATTTTTATATGGATGTAATATATTAAAACAGTAGGTAATTTGCTTATATCACATTCCACAGTTTTCTTGTAACCAATTATATTACAAACGGCGACGAAGTGATAAAAGAATATAATAAGATTAATAATAATAATGTTAAAAATGTTATAAAATGAAATATAAATCGTTATCGCATCATACGTTGGTATTTTAAATAATTAAATGCGACCAGATCTTGCTTACACGTTTTAATGCTTTTAAAGTTTTTTTTTTGTACTGCAATTCAAATTTAATTATTCACTGTTAAATTTATATCCTCAGTTAGTAAATTTGAACTATTTTCTTTATTATCGTATACATGTTTTGTTTAATGTATACGCTGACAATTTCATTAACAATATCAACACATTTTGCGAAACTATCTGTAAATGCCTGGATAGCTCAGTCGGTAGAGCATCAGACTTTTAATCTGAGGGTCCAGGGTTCGAGTCCCTGTTCGGGCGGAATTTTTTTTATAAAATACATTTCAGATTTAAATAAATTAAAATATGCACCATTAATAGGTAATAATTAGTAAAAAGAAATTTTACCACAAAATATAAAGTAGGTATTAAAAAATTTGTAATGAAATGTTTATACAGAGAATTACTACTTAACATGTAATACATTGTATTTTATTTGAGATGTGTACAATGAAAAGTTTATACGTTCAAGGTAGATTTTGAATACAAGTTTGCATAACCAATAGCCGTAAGTAAGTTAGTATTAATTTATTAATAATAATCATGTATACTAACAATAAGATAACAATAATTTTTACTTTTTAGATGGTGCAGCTAGTTCTTCTAACCATGCTTTTTCAGCTGAAACAAAAAATTATACACTCATGGTAGTGGTATGAATTAAAAATTGTAATATACAAAAATAAAAAATATTCCATTGTAAAACTCATTTGTAATACAAGTTATAAATTATATACTATAATGTTATCATAATGTTTTATTTATCATTAATTGTCATAATTTGTACCTTCCAATAAACGTTTCTTCTCTTCTGCAATTTTTGCATCTCTCATTGGCTTTTCTTGTAATTCCTTCTCACGGAGAAGAGCTTCTTTCCTACTAAACCTTCGTTGATGGTAAGCTCCATAAACAACTCCAGTAAGCAAAAGACTCCATCGGGCAAACTATATCAAATATTATTATAGAAAAATTATTGCAAAAATCTTTCATTAATATTAATACTTTAAACTATTATATACACTGATAATATTCACTATATTTATCACAACATAAATAGTATCTTAAAAATGTAGCAGAAGAAACTTATATTATAATAATTAAAGGATAAAAATAAGTAAATCTCGTAGTAGCACTACAAAGTGTTAAATTCTGTTGAAATCTGTCCAAAATAATCGTTTAAGGTTAGGAAATAAGAGAAATTTGTAGTTGATGGTATATACATACATAAATCTGTTAATACTGTTAGCAATTATTGTACTTATTTTCACGAATATCAGCTAAGAATCATTTTATTAAATTCCATAAAAATTATGTAATATAATTGTAGGTCGAAAGCACTTGCTGTGAAGAGCATTTATTTCTTGTAACAAAAGACGTTTTAAAAAATACGTTCTTTTGTATGAATCATGTTAAACAATGTCTAACTTCAGTTTTGGAATATTCTTTTGTAACAAATGACGATGCTTACTTTAATTACAGGAGATACCCGTACAGGCCTCGGAGCTGCCTCGGCTGTCGACATTTTGCCAGTGTAGCAAGTAGCACGGAATAATAACTCCACTAGACTCAGCCGCCACGATATCCATTGATTGGCAAATGCCTTTTGAATTCTTCTCGCGCACTTTTCGAACATTTACGTATATTATTGTGAATTTTAAGTAGAAATTATACAACGTTGTGCATGGATTTTACTTTGATTCAGTAATATTTAATTTTGTTATGATTACTTCAACAAACAATACCAATACTCAGACTTTGATATAAATGAAATAAAAGTTTGAACTACAGATTATAGATTTGAATGTTTGTTAAAGCACACATGTAATGTGTAGTAGGAAATTAAAAATCATGTGATAAGAAACTTGTAAAGATTTTCACTACGAAAATTAGTTGGGTAGATGTTGCAAATATTACAATAAATATTCCATTAAGGAATTTATAGTAAAAAGGTGGTTAGAGTTGTCGCGTATTCTGCGGTAATTTTGTGGGAAAAGGAGTGGGTCGCTGCCCGTGGAGCACTGAACCGTTCTGTTCGTTGGAAATGCGCGGGTAGTTTAAACTTCACAATTCAAAATGGCAGAAAAATGTTTATTTACGTAAGGCAAATATACAACACTCCTTCGAAAGTCCGAAATGCGCCTGACTCGAGAGAGGTTTTCTTACTCCTCCTCCAGCTTCCTTCCAAAAAATCTAGGCATCTACCCTCGGAAAACCCCCTCTTCCTGGCCACAAGGCCCAAGCATGTGCACGTCAACCCCATCGGCAAAAGAACTCTCCCCTTAACCTCGACACCAAGCTCCACCAAGTCGTCAGAGGGTGGGGGCGTCCACCAACGCAGCGCGTAACGGTAGAACCTCACGGGAAAACCCATGGGAAAAACCCATGGGGAAAACTCACGGAAATTCCAAAAGAGAAAGCGCCAGATGTCTAAACTAACGGGATTTACAGCCCCTCGAGGACTGTCCAGCAGATGTTTTAGTCCCGAGACTTTTTCCGAATAATTATTTTAATTCGCATCTGAACATCCTTTTTCTCAATTCCCCTTTGCAGTAACCAAGCTTTTCGGTCCATCTGGCTTCCCACAAAGAGTACTATGAGTCAAAAGATGCTGCAGAATACAACATATTATTAAAATTCAATACGACGCATGCTTAACATATCCGCGTTTGAATTTCGCTCTCATATTATATATATATATATATAACGCAACAGAGTAGAAGCTTTGAAATGCTAATAATTTAATATTTTTTAAAAATTCATTTACCAGCAAATTGGTTACTTATACATTCTTCTTGTATTTGAGTTATTAAAATTTTTGTAAATATTACATTAGACTACACATGTATATATTTCTTTTGTGTATGTAATTAGACCCATGTATTTAAATACATATATGTTAAATTACTCTACTTTAACATTATAAATGTTACATTAAAGTGAAATAAATCAATTGGTGTTTAAATTTCGCTCTTAATTTAACTGTGGCTATATTCATAGTGGTACATCTTAGAAACGCATGCGTATTGAACAAGCTCGAAAAAGTCACAGTTTCGACTCTATGCTCTACCTGAACCTTCTATAGTCTCGGCAGCGCTCGACAGTGCTCGACAGTAAGAAAAATGGCGTTGTTGTGGGTAGTGATATCTTTGGCGTTTTCATTATTTTTAACACCCTTTCTTATGTTTTTACTTGCTATCATATTCCTTGCTTCTATTGGAAAGTCACTCGGTGTCAGGAGGTTATACATAAAACTACTTCTGGCGTTATTCGAGGTAAGACACTAACTAAAAAGAAGTAATTATAATCCCCGGATTGTTGTAGTGCGCGGAACAATTTTGAAAATCATGAATTGAATTAATAATATTTGTTCGGCGAATAACGCATCGTGTAGACACATTACGAGGGCGTACTATTAGCGATACACTTTTATAGGTTATATCGTTCTCCTCTACTTGATTTCTTACGGTGAATCTTACTGACAAAGACACGTGGTAAATAGAAAAATCTACTTTCGTATAATATTTGTGATATTTTCAAATGAAATTGAAACAACGCATCAAATTTTACTTTATTTCAATACGTAGATCAGTTAAAACTTGTGCTAATTTTCAAAATTTTTTCTTGAATAATTAATCAATTATTCAAGCGTTCCGTAACAAAAATGTTTTTGACCCGTTAATGGTTTAAAATGTCGATCGATGAAATGTGGAATCGTTTAATATTTAATGTAGTTCGGTTTGTTGAACACCTAATTAATGATCAACAAGTAGCCATAATTCGGTTTAGGAGATAATAGTGTTTATAACTAACGGTCTTGGCTGTTCTTTATTTAATTTTTTCACGATTATTACCCACTTTTTTCCAAAAATACAACTTTTCGCGAAATTATGAATTGAAATATTAAACCACTAAAAAATCATTAGTTCATGCCTATATGTAAAATGGTTACTAAAGTATTCTATTGAAGATACAGTTCATTTTTCTTTGGGTTGTTAGGAACGATAACGCTTGATTAATTTTTGTAATCTACGTATATTCGATTGTGTAATAATTATGAATATCTGGAAAATCAGTATAATTATGTGGCTCTGACACATAAACGATAAATATCATTTAAAATTATCAATAAATACGATCTTCCTGATAAAGTAAGCTTTGTCTGGTCAAAATAGAACCTATTTTTTATTTTCGACTTTTTCAGTGATCTTGAAATTTAATCAAGGAATCATTGATTGAATGTTTCATTTAATCATTCAATATGTAATATGTTTCACTACTGAGCTTGTCAACTGTGATATATTTTTTGCGTAAATGACATGTCTGTCGTAAAGTTAATATCGTTAAATTGAACGTACGTAAGGTGTGCAAATATTACATTGAGTTTAAGTCAAATGTGCCTCAATAAATCTATGAGATTACATTGTATATATGCAGCAAGTTCGTATCGATTTACACTCGTTAAATAGTGAAGTGCGGATTATTCGACCAATAAAGCGTAATAAAGGTACGAAATTGAATGTTTTAGAGTAATGTACTTAAGAGATCATTGATTAACGTCAATCTTTCATGGAAAAAATGTTACACGTTGTACACATTGCGTCGAAATATATTTATTCTAAATTCGTGACGTGATACATTCAACGAGATTATATAAAATATGAGATATTTTTCTGAGATTGTAAATAATTTTTAAAAATAAGAGAACTAACAATGAGTTTACATCGAAGAAATAATATTTATTAAAATGTTATTTAAAGCGCGTGGTTTAAATTCCATTCGTTCCATCCGTTATTTCCGAACCGAGAAAATTCTACGAAAGTGAATTTTCAGTATGATTTGAATTACTAATTCTCTTCCATTGTTATAAGCATGCGTGTTGCGCATGCATTCTCGAAATAAAAATGGCGATCGAAAGTTAGCGTTCAACTTTTACAGATGTTTCGCTTTTCTTTTCGATGCCACCGCAATTAGTCATATCCACTGTGTTAAATCCACGCTACACTGATTAATTGAGGTTAAAGTTCTGAAGGAAACATTTTCATTTAATCATAATCTCGTGTAGTCGTTAAGGTCCATTTATGCTTTGACGAGCCGAGCTTGGAACGAGTGTACAGTCGAAACACGAGTCGATAGTGTTTTGTCATTATTTTCAATTGTTCACTAATATGCGGACAGAGAAAATGAAACAACGCTCACATGGTCGTCGTCTATAATCTGTGATTTGTCAAATATTCGTTGGCAGTTTTTCCACAAACTCGTTCAGTCTTCATTCAATGTGTTCATGTTTTTCAAGCAAATAAAGTGTCACACCCAAAATATATAAACTCTATTGTAGCTAAATTTTCAATCGAAAATGAAAAGTACGTTAGTATATTTGCATTCTGAATTCTCTTGCTGTAAGGACCAATTTTCTTATAGGTTTCCCACATGTTAGTTAACAATTGGAAATAATGATAAAACTCTATCGACTCGTGAGTCCACTGTGCAGTCGTTTCGAGTGCAATTGATGCTCAGACCGTCGATATACAAGTTGTCCCAAAACTGGTGGTACAAGCAAAAAGAGGGTGATTCTACATAAAAAAATAAGATGAAAATGTAAAATAAAAAATTTTAATATCATGCTTCGTTTCTGAGAAAATTGACTCTGAATTTTAATCGAGTATAAATGTACCGAAGCACAGTTTTAGACACTTGAGGGGTAAACGGGGAAAGGGGAATGCTTCTAGCTTACGTAGAAGCAGTTAATGGTCGAACCATGAGTGTCTCCCTTACCCCGTGTACCCTTTAAGCGCCCAAAACTGTACTTCCGCACATTTGTACTCGATTATAACTCAAACTCAATTTTTGACGAAAACGAAGCACGATATCAACGCATTTTATTCTATATTTTTGACTTATTTTTTTCATATAAAATTACTAGCTTTTCGTTTGTACCTTTAGTTCTGGAACACCCAGTATAAATGAACCTTTAATGATTATAAAAAGATTAAGCGAACAATAAACTTATTCACTTACATCTCAGACAATTATTTATCACTTGAATGATCATATATCATTTAATCGTTTCATTGGTTGCTAATCGATAAAGACGATTTTTACACATATTTACTAGTAACGGTATAAAGTCTACTAATGGACATGATAACGCGTCCTTCTAGAAGGTTTCCTTTTTACTACATATTATTATTTGCAATAATTTTGTATTGGTAATAAACTCACATATTTATGAGGAATGTTTATGTACTGTACAAGAATATTTTATTCATTCCTATTAGACAATATTACACTTCTTTTTAGTGCAAAACATAACCTAGACCTGAAATTGATATTTTCTACGGTATATAGAGAGAGTTTATTATAGATTCTGCAGTCATAAATAGTAATGATAGTTAATTAGAATTTACTATTATTGGTTGCTAGATATACCTAGCATTAGTCAGACACTGAAAATACATAGTTTAGTAGAAATATACAGTGACTATTCCCTCGTCAGCTATACATGTACGTACCTACATGCATATTTAATTATTTAGAAAGGCGAATTTGAAAATATTCTATAATACAACTTTAAAGCGATTTTAATATCAATATATACAATTTATATTATAGATTAAAAGTATAAAATTATGACGAAAAAAATAATGTTAAAATTTGTAATGTTAATTTGAGTTTGCGATATTGACGTTATTTCCAGCGTTTTTTAAAAATTGTTGCTCGAGGTGAAAGAACCTTTACTTCGTTTGAAGAAAATCAAAAAATGTTTTTCGAATCAAGCAAATATATTCATTGGGAAAATACTTTCAAGTTATTCGAAATAATTTTCCAATGTACAATGAGAATTGACAGCGTTAATTTTTCTCACAGATAGAATTTCTATGTAGTTCATCATTATCTCAACTCCCTGAGAAAAAAATTTTATGAACAAGAAATAGTTAAAATTTCAGAAAGTATTTTTTGTTAAGAATGATCTGAAAGACGCTGTACAATGCACTAAGTTTTCATCGGAACGATCGTCATTATCTTTTTCATATTTACTCTAATCTGATAAAAAGTGGTTCGAACAAAGGGTATTTAATACTTCGATAGTAATCAGTTGCAATAGTAAAAATTTTTAGAAGGCTTCTCATTCAATAAAAATTGAGGTCACCTTGACTTTCCAAATGGCACTATTTATTTTTGATCTTATATCATTGTAGTTAACGAAGAAGCGAGTTCAACGCTCTACTATATCATGATCTTTAGATAACCTCAAGCTTAGAAATTTGCAATTCGTTTGAAAAAAAAAAAAACAACTTTCTTTATTCACGCGTAAATGAAATGTAAGCATGATTTAATTGAATGTAAATAATAAGCATACTTATCTTACAATTAGATTCGACCTTTTCATCATGGTCATGTTATAATATCTATTATAAGAATGGTAATATTAGAGTAAATATTAAAAAATGTCTTTGTACAAGGATGACAGCTATCTAGGTATCATCTGCATAAAACCACTATCCTGCGAGCATTTCTTTTGTACTCACCATACGTTAATAACATATCATTTGCTTATTCGCTATAACAGTAACATAACTCAAAAGTAACGATTTCTCGATAAATGGTAATATAACTTCATTTAATATAAGAATTAGTTTTTTTATACTAATGACTTAGAAAGTAATTTTTTTAGTTATGTTATCGCAGGAAATGAGCGATATCAGCCTTATCAGCATTTAAAAAATAACTCTCGTCATTTGTATTGAACTAATGAGTTTAACTCTTTCGGTCCTAGTGAGACACACATGTCCCAGAATAACATGCAAATAGAAAAATGTGGGATCGAAATGGTTAAGACGTATTTGATAATAATAGTTGTACCATGAATAAGAAGTCGAACCTAGAATAAGTGTCTTTACTTTTTACATTCAGTTAATAAGTATAACTGACAATGAGTTACGTCTATGTTTCACTTACATGTGAAAGAAAGAACTTGTTTCTCTTAATGTATTGTAGAAAAGTGGTTCTAAAGCTACGTTCACACTCAGGCAACAACGAGGAACATTTTGTCCACGCTGAAGCAACATAATCCGAGGGATAATCCGCTGGAAATAAAAACACGAAGAAATTAGAGAAACATTCGGCAACAAGCTGTGACTTTTCAGGCTGCATGGAACAGTAACAAAAAGTTTCTCGTCGTTGCCTCGATGTAGATAGCTTAACAGCTAGTTCAAACGCTACGGTTTGTTGCCCGATTCGGTAATTTTGTCGAATCGATAATAAGGCAGCGTTCATATGATATCGTATTTGCATTGAAAATTCAACTTTCACACGTGTGCTCAAAGCCAACTTCTTTTGTTTATTTTTTCAACTATTCTGTGAACGTTGTCTTCGATTATTACCGATTTAGTCATTTTGCCGAATCTATCGAAAAATCGCATCGTCTGAACTTTATTGCTATTAACTTTTTCAAAGTTGTGGAACACTATTATTGATATATTTCTTTGCGAAATACTAAGGTTAATATTTATATAATTCAATAAAATCTTAAAGCATTCTACAAACCAATGTGATTTTTCTCAGCGACAGCAACGAATTCGTGACCGATTGAAAAAATAGACATACGAATTGATATTGATATGATACGAAGATGATGCCACGAAAAAATCGCTGTCCCCGTGGAAAATTGTGTCAGCCTTTGAATTCTTAAAACTAATAATAAAAAAGGCACACGGTTTTCCATGTATATTCTATTAAAACAGATAGGTTAATATAGATCGTTTCAAGCAGCTGTCTAACTTTTACGATATAAAATTTACAAATATTCATTTTTGTTGTACATGAATTATGAAAAAAAAATATTACTTTTATAACTTCTAGTAAATTACAATGTTTAGAAAAAAAATCACAACAAAATTTGGCGGAATAACTGGGACATATTGGTGGAACACCTATTAAGAACCACAGTCGTAGATTTCTATCCTCAAGGTCATTGTATAGGAGGTTGCCGAACTCATTTTTTCGTCAACTACGTGAGGTCAAAAATATATAGTGCTACTTAAAAAAGTTAATATGATCTCAAGTTTTATTAAATGAAAAATTATTTGGAAAATTTTACTATTGCAATCGATTGTCATCGAAGTAGCGAATACCTTTTGTTCGAAACATTTTTTCATCAGATTAGTCTAAAAGCTGGAAAAATCATGGCGACTGTTATGATGAACAACCTGTACATATTTTTGTATTAAGCAAGGCTGTCAGAGTCAAAGCGTTTTCTTAGTCACTCATTTTAGTCGTGTTCATAAATTGCTGATGAATTTACATATTCGATGGGATCCATATCTCCTCTAATACAGTACAAAGGTTGACAGTAAATGCCATCGTAACGCATTTCGAGTCTCATTACTTTTGAATTCAACTTCGAGGAAACAGAGTGCAAAGTTCAATCAATTGTCTGCTCGTCAACGTCTGTCGTTTATTGATCACAATTTCGTTATCGTTATCGTTCACGAAGCCACGATCAATGAAATGATTTAGATCCAAAACTAAACGCGTGCCGCTACATTTTATTAAATTCCAAGAGATTTTTAAATCGTTACATAATAAATGAGATAATAAATACATAATAAATACATAATAAATGAGATAGCAACTAACACTTCTTCTTTTGTCTTATATATTTGAAGACCTATTCCTCTATCGGTGAACTCTTGACCTTGGTGAAATTTCCACGCGATTCAAACAGAACATCTTGATTCAGTACTTGAAGGAAAACAAAAAGATCAAGGAAGATTTTGCGCAAGCTGCAAAGTGAATAAGTTGACGGTCTCACGGAAAGGTCTATCCTTTGCATGGCAAGCGACCGATAGCTGATGCATCACTGAAGTTGTTTACTAGCATTTTCTGTTTCTTTTTTGCTGTCAATCACGCATGGATAAAGTAACGTCAACTGTTACGCAATTCATCTTATTAATGACATCGATAACGATCGGTGACTATGTAATAAGGACGAATTTAGTTTGGTAGAAAGTTTTATATTTACGCTTCTTTCGTATTTGTCAATTATCATATTGGCTAGAAGGAAAATGCATTATACATTGCAGTTACAAGATAACACTGAACGTTATCATGCTGATATGTACATCTTTGCTACTCATTCATTAACTTATCGGCTCCCATTGATTATTTATGAATATACATATATTTTCAATTACTCAATATATCTATCTTTCTTTTCAAATCTTACCATCAATACGTACATTTGTTACTCGAGGAGGGATCGATGAAATTTTATCGACATTTGCTTATTTATTCGAAACTTAACACTCAACAGTATATCACTTGTTGAAATATTGGATTTCGAAACATTATCACTTATCAGTTGATGAGATGTCTAGCCGCTGCTCAAACATCTTCGTTTTCCTTTATACTGGAGAGTCTTATACACAAATAATATGCTAAAAATAAAAAATAGATAGGATAATTACTTTGTAATCGTTTGTATCTTCCAATTATATTTGAAAATTTCTATAGATTAGTAGGAAATAAGTAAATTTGTTGTGACAAGGTCATTATAAAAAAATTTTAAACATTGAAATCTTTTTGCAATAAAAATCAATTTTTACGACGAAAACAAATTGGGTATGTTCTCGTCACTTACTGCGTTGTAGATTGCAGTACCACGATACCGTTTGCTTAGTCTCAGCAAAACCAACGAAAGTGTTTATTCTTCACATTCTTTAGACTCATTTTGATGTTTCCCTGAGTAATTACTAAAGTTTGTTATTTTTTTTTTTCAGTATGGTAGGCAAAACATAGAGATTGTTAAGAAGAGAAACGGTACATGGCATCAAGATGACAAAGATGACGACGTGGATGAGGATCATGATCGGCATGTTGAAAAGCAAAACGTACAAAATTTGATGAACGCCGAGCAAAAAGTGCAAAATGGAGTTTTAGGGAACAATGTAATAGCTAGATCGAAGGACTTAATCTTAGTACCTGAGCCGGAAATGCAGAATCACAGAAATCAGGTGGAGGAATCAAAGACAGAAATGTCTCAAAAATCAGTTGGTAAAAATGAGGTACTTTCCCTTTTCAAATTGGATTTAGTGTGTACAATGCTTTACTTAATTAATAAAAGATAATTTTGGTTCAGAATTTAGTACGCAGGGATTCCTTTGAAACATTGAAGAGAGAATTTGAACCTGCAATCTGTTTGGATTACATTAAAGCTGGTGTAGAGGCTATTATTGAAGATGAAGTGACATCTCGCTTTGAGGCAGAAGAACTTAAAGTAATCTTAACTCTTTTTATGTGTTTAAAAGAATAAATTATATGCAATCTTTTTAACGATATACGTCTTATTATTCACTATTTTAGAACTGGAATCTATTAACTCGAACGAATCGACACTACGAGTTTATTTCCTGGAAGCTGACCGTTATATGGATGTGCGGTTTCGTTATGCGATATTGTTTTCTCCTTCCTTTGAGGATACTTATTTGTTTTATAGGGGTAAGTTCCTTGCAACAAACAATTTTTTAAATATTCAGTAGAAAATAACATACTATTTAACAAAAATTAAAACTTATATTTGTATTGTATTTGAATGCATATTTGGACCCCGGAGCCAGAGTGTATTAAGTCCACTCTTTTTCCGTGTGCCTTAATACACTTTGACTCTGAGCTTCAGATATTTTAAAGGTATGTTTCAATATTGTAGTTTTATATAAAAAAAGAAATAATATAATTATTCGTTATATCGTATGTTAATGGACCTTTAAATTGTCCAATTTTAACATTGTAAAATGAACAATATCATAGCTCTAAAAGTACTGTATCTTATAATTTTAATATTTTTTATTGATCTATCATTAAACAGTTACACTAGGTATTGAGGTATGTACATACAATTTGATTATATTTAGGATCACATCACAACCAATTGCAAATTACGTTTCCGCAGTAAATGGTTGCAACAGGTACCTCCGTTTTTGATAATACTAAATATGAGTATATTAATACATCCAATTTTTTTCCTCTTCCAGAAACTCGTTTTTTATTGAATATTGTTATTATTTGAAAAAAATATAACTTTGTGTTTTTCTGTATTATAAGTACATGCTCCATTTAAAATTACGAAAGAACAGTACATATAGTCTACCAATAAAGTTGAAATGCATTAGTAAATGTTACAGGTAACAGTATCCTGTAACTTTGCTTTGCAGGTAAAACTACTCAGCAACGATACAGAGGAAATCATCGTTTCTCAGGTGCAAAGCTTATGGTTTACAGGTGATGTGGCTGACAATATGTACAGCAGTTGTGGGCTACGTTCCAGAGGGTAGTTTCAAACGGTGGTTGAATTACAAAGTCTCCATAATGTGCTTTGGTGTCTTGTCGAGTGCTCTGTCATCAGTAATCACATACCATAATCCAGAGAATCGACCCGTCAGGGGTATTTGTGTGGCAAACCACACTTCTCCGATAGATGTTCTAGTTCTCATGTGCGATAACTGTTACTCTTTGGTACGTTTCTTTCAATACTTCATCTAGCAATCAGAAAACAGTTTCTCATCTTTGTAATATCTCATGTATGAAATAATTTATACTATTCATTGATACATATTGATCCAGATAGGCCAGAGGCATGGTGGATTCTTAGGGATTTTCCAACGAGCTTTAGCTCGTGCTTCGCCCCATATATGGTTTGAACGATCTGAAGTCAAGGATAGGGAAGCAGTAACAAAAAGGTAAATCAAAGGGAAATTGTTTTTTTTTTTTTGTACTAGAATTTTATAAAATTTTATATTTTAATCTCCTGTTTTATCTTAAAGGTTGAGGGAACATGTATCTGATCCTACAAATCCACCAATTCTTATATTTCCGGAAGGAACATGTATAAATAATACATCGGTCATGCAATTTAAAAAGGGTAGCTTTGAAGTTGGTGGTGTTATTTATCCTGTTGCTATTAAGGTAACTTTGCGTGCAGTAGTTTATTTTTATTTATTCATCCTTAATCCTATATATAGTAACTTGAACAATCAATTTTATTGGCTTTCATAGTACGATCCAAAATTTGGAGATGCATTCTGGAATAGTAGCCGATACTCGATGATTCAATACTTGTACATGACTATGTCAAGCTGGGCTATAGTTTGCGATGTGTGGTATCTTCCTCCCATGTACAGGAATGAAGGAGAGAGTGCCATTGATTTTGCAAATAGGGTCAAATCTGTGATAGCAAGACAAGGAGGATTGGTCGATTTACAGTGGTATGTTAAGTATTATAAAAAACTTTACAAAATATCGAAATATACGTGAAAAGAAAATGATAAAATTAAATTATTCAATAGGGATGGCCAGCTTAAGAGGATGAAACCAAAAAAAGAGTGGAAAGAAAAGCAACAGGAAGAAATAAGTAAACGACTTAAAGTCGAATAAGTCAAATCATTTCTAGTCGCACTTTTATGATCGATATACTGTGTGATATTTTTCTTAATCGAAAACATTTCATCTAACACGCCGTTTTGTATTTTTTATGGATATCTGTTTCATAATGAGAAGGAAGATAGTTCATATGCATGATTCAATTTATTTGCTATCGCAAATATGGTACATTGCATTTTATTAAACCTGTCTTCTACAAGACGCACGATAGGTAAATTTACGTAGATAGAAAAATTCCAATTCATTAGATGGAATTTTTAGTATTATTAATTTATTTATTAATAAATTAATTTTTATTATTATATAAAAAATAATAGTTTAATCATTCTTATTAAAAAATTATAGAAGATTTTTATTAATACTATGTTAATTAAATAGTGCAAGTACCACATTTGTCAAGTTTTAATAGCAAAATTCTATAAGGAGGCATTATAAATTATTTATACATGATGAAATATCTAATGTGAAATGTTGTTATGATATGAAATATGTATTTTGTGCGCATGAATGAGTACATAGCATCGAAGTCATCACTCATATTCATAAACTTTTTTTAAATCGCCTCATCTCATTGTTTGATACATAGATTTAAATCCATCTGATATTATGTAGGAAAAAATGCATTTTTTTTTATAACTGATAGGGACGAACATATTATTTCTATTGTAGTCTAAAAAATAAACTATTTATTCATTTTTCACAATGGAGGAAGTTAGAGTATGTAAGGGTGAAAACTGTTATACCCATCCCTTGGAGATTATTTAAAAAGTCATATTCATTACAATCTAATTAAGAGCATATTTTCTATTTTTATAGTATGTATCATTAAGATTAAAGAAAAAAGTGATGTAAATGCGTCTGTAAATTAAAGTGCAGAATACATTAACCTACATTTATCATATTATTTCAAAGAAAAGTATTTACAAAAAAAAGTAATGAACTGCATTCACTCTTTATGAAATATCATTAATATTTTGATTGTTTCCAAGTTAGTACTTTGTTTTGATTAAAGTTAGGTATTACATTTGTTACAGTCGTAATATTTTACCCCCTTATACCTGTTATTATAAAGCGTAGAGTAAAATAAGTAGGCCCTTACATATTTAATTCATTCCTTTTTTAACTACGTTTTTCGTATAATTAATATCCATGTACCTCGATAACAATAGAAGTTAAATCTGTTACATTGCTGAGTGTAATGTATTATATTTATAGGTTGTTATACAATTGAATAAAATGATATTTTATTTAAAATATAGTGTTAGTTAGACGTCTAAAATTTAGTTTGAGAATGAGTTTATAAATTTGTTTATTGAAAAATTGTGGTGCTACATACAATTTTTTATATGAAAATTAAAATATATTTTTATATAGCAGTAAATATTTAGGACAGTGCATATGTGAAAACATAAAGGAAAAGTATTGTGTATCTATTACAAGAGTTTGACAGTAGCATTAAAACAATGAGTATTGTGTACCTGTCACATAAGTTTGACAGAAGCATTAAAATGATAAATATTAGTCTTTAAATTATAATTCTGCTTCTACTAGCAATTATAACTATTGCAAATAAGATATTATACTAAATAATTACTGACATACTTACATCACAGGAAGGTAGAGCACAAATTAATGATTATGTTTAATCCTTATACAATCTTCCTGTCTTATAAAATTTTGTATTTAATATTCTAGTAAAATATATTCATTCTATGTATTTGAAAGTATGAAAATATGTGCAAAGAATTTATATGTATCAATACATGGTATACATAACTTTATAGACGTATTACACACTTTTTAACAGTGACTAGAATCTTTAATTTGTTAAATGATTTAAGCATCAATGTTTCTATTTATTATGTTGACTGCCATGGTGGTCACCAGTGACCACCACTTTCAACTTGCAAAATTCTCATAAAACACTTGTAATAACTGAAACTTAACACTTATCAATTGTTGTCTAGCATTAACAATATTAGGAAAGAAGTAAAAGAATAACTGCAACATTGGATTGTGAAATGGATTTGTTTTCTATAGTTTGTACATGTATAAAGGAGAGGGTCTGAACAAATAGAAAATGCTGCATGGCAGTCAATGTATTAAATTCTTTCTGTAAAATGATATGTGAAATAATAAAAGCAGATAATATTACTTAGAAAGTATTATGTTTTACTAACTTAAAATTCCAAGATATCTAATTTTATACATTTATTTTTATATACTAGCAGTTATACAAAATAAAATATAAGGTTTAGCTAAATCATTTAACCTACATTTTCTTAAGCTTTGGTTTCCTCTTCTTTAACTTTCTCAGCTTCCTGTTCCTTAAATAATCTGATCAATTCTTCTGTAGCCGTAGGTGTGTATCTAATGTATTCACTAAACTTTGTCTGAAAATTTATTAAATTAAACAACATTCATTAAAAAAAATATGCACCATTCTAAAGGAAACTAAATACATACATTTGGATATTTTGCATGATTCATAGAAGGCTCTCTAAATGCAAAAGGTGTCCAAGGTCCTTGAATAGAAGGAAACTCTGTATGCCACAATTTCAACAATCGAAGAGAAGATCCATCGTGATATTGTGTTTTCAATAATTCCATCCATTGTATAATATCTTCACGACTGTAATTTCTAGCATTCATCCAATGTGTTTCTCCATTCACTGAAATATACATGAAACAATTACATGTGCATTCCTTTCTCATTTTTGCCAAAATAATATTTAACTTACAATATTCTGCTTTTATAACTGGAGATCTGTGCCTTCTTGGTTTAACATATACTACAACTCCAGGATTTTGTTTTGCATAATCGATTAAATCATTCTCCAAAAACTCCCTAAGATGTACATAATAATTCATAAAACATTTTATAAATGGTAATGTAATTTTCATTCAATGTATGTGATTAAAGCTATGAATGAGAATATTGGTATATGTGTCTAGGTCTCAAATTTGCCTGGTATAATTGATTATAATTCGTAAAATGAAAAAATATGAATTGAAGGAAATAACATAGACATATTAACATCATACAAACATGTAACAAACATGAAAGAAATTAATATTCTTTTCATACAATCAATATACGTAAACACGTTAATTGTATTGAATGCGAAGAGGTTAGAAACTTAAATACACCTTACCTAATACCACGACTCGAGCCGTGAGATTTACAGAACTTTAAAGTTACTCTTTGAAGCTGACATACGTAGCGACCAATACCAAGCCCAAAGGGTGCTCGTGGAAATCCACACGCCAGAAATAAGTGTTTATTTGACATTTTGTGAAACAAAAATGTAAATAAACTTTCAAATCAGCACATGTGTAATATAAACGTATATATATGTATACGGCACATCATACACCTCCCTCCACTCACTAATCGACTGATCTCTTACATATATATATGGTGTCTCGTAGTTAGAGATATGGCTATCGATATATTATCGATATCATTTCGATTCATTGATAATTGCTAGGATATTGTTAACGAATAAGAATACATATGTACGTAGAAGAGACTGGGACCATGGACTGGATTCTCTACTTTTTCTTATTTAAAATAAGTGTTAGAGATGTTGTTAACTGTAAGTAAGGAGAAATGTTGTTATAAAATTATAAAATTTTTCCGTATCTCTAGGAGTAATAGAAATATTTTAGGCAGTCAAATTATTGAGCCACCCTTATATATTTTTACCCGCTTGCATATGGTTACAAAAATTACAGTTTATAGAAATAACGATCAGTCGACAGTAAAAGTCTTATTTTTTATTTATTTTACCTTGTTACAATTTCATTATTATTCATTTTTATTCGTCGAAGTTGAGGGAATATGGACAATACGCAATAATAATTTACCAATATTAAACTTGATAAAATTTAACTATTATCGAACCAACGGGGCTCGATTACGTTGCATTTAACTGGTGGCAGAGGAACAGGTATTATAGATGGTAGCGATGTTGGCAAAAATTCGCCTGGCCAAAGATGAATAGCATCCATAAAAAGGAATCCAATGAGAATGCCATGCATCAGGGGTGCTAATATCCTCAATAGTCTGCTTCTAGGCGGTTTCTGAGGCCAAACGAAAATTAATCGAGATCCGGCTGCAACCAAAAGAAGAATTCATTTTAACATTCTCCTAATATGTATATCTATTTATTGAATATCAAATAGAGATAAAAAATAACAACTATTTTTTAAATTATTATTGTCAAAATTATAGTGAAAAAATAACTGGCATATAGCTGAAGTTAAAGTTAAACATTAGTGGCAAAACTTAAAGAAATATTTCTTCATAATAAAAATATTAACTTTTAAGTGTTTTGGTAATAAATACCCACTACAAATGATTTTAATTTTTTGTAGTTGCCTATAATCATTATCATGACAAATTTTGATTACTGTCATTATTGATGAGATATTTTTTGATTTCTAATAATCAATATCGCAAACAGCAATATTTTTTTTATTACTTTGACTATCATCAATAGTGTACTATTATATTATACTAAAATATCTTGATGTATTAAATATTTACTTACTACTTTATAAAATAAAGGTTATACAAAGAAATACTTCAGGCAGAAGTTGTTCATATTTTTACGTAAAATAGAATCCCAAAATAAAAAGTCAATATCGGTTTCTATTTAAAAAAAGTTGATTTAGAAGTGATCTTGAAAACGTCCACGCATTAAAAAATTAACTTAACATCATTTTAAACTTTCCTTAAAATCATGGAACACGTGTTCCAGCTTTTTTTTAAATTAATTGTATACGAAATAAGTTCGTTATATCGACTTAAATGGGACATATGGCAATAGATGAGATAAGATTTCAGTACTGATTTTATATAATAAAATAAGACGAAAATCGAGTGACAAAGTAGTGACGACGATGTTGCTTCTAAATAGTTATCAAAGTTTAAAACTTTATGAGAAAAATATTTTTAAAAATTCGATAGACATAGGAAGTCGAAAATGGCTCTACAGAAATTAAGTATGTACATACGTACACTGTGTACCAATGTGTGCATATGTTACTTTGTACTTGAGATCACTGCTGAAGATTGTCCATTAGCCGAGCCTCAGGCATTTTTTACCGAAATTTTGAAATAGAAAAACGAAATCACAATGATTACCTCGACACTCTCGACTTTTATCTTACTTTTTTATGTATCACTTCTTAAATTTTTTTCCACTTACTCCTAAATACTTTGTATAAAAGATAAAAATGTATACGAAGCATATGAAAAACGAACTTGGATTGCGACGAATGATAGAAGATTTAACATGATGGGGACTGACGCCGGCGGGAGAGGTAAATATTCCATTTCCATTGCAGGTTTTTCTTTTTTTATAACTAAATCTGCGAACGCCACTCTGTCCGTACAATACACGATCTTCGAAATGATAGTTGGCTCTAGTCAAACTTGTGATCGTGCTCCCTGTGCTGTCCTGAAGAGATACGCTAGTTCCGGTTATCAGCGAACATTTGTCGTCGTCAGTGTCACGACTGGTCAAGTCCTCTGTTCTTCTATCAAAGATCAATCTCATTTACATGTCAGCAATCAAGCTTACTAAGTTACAAAGTAATTCGAAGATATGTGGATCGTTTTACTGACTCTTGACTACATCGAGGGGCAACATTACTATCCACTTCGATCTGCTCCAGATTTCAATTAGTCCAATAGTTGTTACGCTGATTTGCTTAATTCGTGGCTATTTGAGTCTAATGCATTTTGAACGACTCCCAAGGAGTACTATGAATGCACACCTATTGCTTTACACTGGAAATCTTCGAGAGATGTGAAAAAAACACACGCGCGACCCTGTCGCAACAGCTTTTTTTTCTAATGCAGACAATTTCAAACAATATAGAATATAGAATGTAATGCTGGATTGTACAAATTATACAAATTGAGAACTAGCGGTAGAAATTGTACTCAAAAGATCATGTAAAATTAATATTTGAAACCATGAGTAGGTACACTTGAGTAGTCAAATATTTTTATTTAACATGGCTACAAACTTTGTAATTGTAAACATAAATGACATTTGGTAATTGTAAAATTACCAAATTCACTTTGCTTGTGAGACTAATAAATTTCATGATAGTAGCACCGACAGATACTATCTTTGAATCTGTCAGTAGACAATGCTTGTCCAAACAAATTAACAATCGTGTGGTATCAAAATTTCTAGGAAAAAATCATCAAAAATACACAATTATAAACATTTTCATTTTAAGAATAACGTAACGTAAAGAAGCTTGGAAAATTTATTTTAGAAATTATTCCTTTGTGTGTTTACTGTATCTTCGTGTGTGAACGCAGTCCAAAGTGATCAGTTTTATTAAGAGAAGGAATTACGCTCCTCATGCAAAATGTCTAAATGCAAATGTGTGCATCATGCTTTCTAAATAAATATATCGTATATGACTGGTAAATTGGCAGACGGAAGAAATGCTTCTTTAATTAATTGTGCAGAAATTACTCGGCCACAACCATAGAGTCGGTCACATCTGCTAATCAGTACCTGTATCTGTGACGAAAGTGGAATTAAGTGTCGTGTCAACTGCCAACTTATCAATCGTACACATTGTAAATAAGATATAGATTCGATAAAGATTAATCATCCGACTGTTTTCTTTATGTTGCTTGGCAGGTCCCAAACCAGATGTAAAACTGACTGAGCAATGTCCGCCGTATTTCGAGAGCATCACAACAAGGATGGAGGAACGTCGCTGCGATCTTATAGGTAGACGGAAGTACCTGAAAGACAAAATCACGACGATGGAACGTTCAATCCCAGCGTTGATAGCGTACAACTTGTGGATGAATAAGGACAACTGCATAGACGCACCCTACTGTAAAGTTCGCGAGATGATGAAAAAATTCTGTCCTCATCCGGACCAAACAGAGAGGCTTCTCCAGAATCTGAAGAAAACCGTGAAGGAGCTCAATGGGGAGACGACCCAATTGCATGTACGATTGAAATTCAGCGATTAATTCGGGTAAATTTTACTAGTGTGCTTGAACTTTCGCGTTTAATTCAAAATCTTATGTCTGCATCCGATACAGTTCGCATTTTCATTTAGTTGCTTTAGGACGCGTTACTCAGTTCTAGTTAGATTTTTTGGTACTGCACGTGAAACTGTTCGTGAGGAAGTAAGTGATTTTGTTTCGTAAATTGAAACAGAGATTTTAAAACAAATAAAAAAATTATTTTGATAAAATTTTATTATAGATAGGTAAGGTGAAAATCGTAGCTATTATTGAGCATCTCTGTATAAATATAAATATTATGGGATATCTTCTATAAACATTTAATTACAGGAAAAAATCATTCAAGCGGATGTAAAATTAGAGGAAACGGGAATGGAGCTGGAGTCCCTAGAACTCGCGAACGCAGAGATGAATGACACTCTGAATAGTTTGGAGAAGGAGATGAAGAGTTATATCAATCCAAGTCTTCATTCCATACACTCCGAGGATTTGATATGTCTATCGAAGATTCGCCAACTGGCAGAGGAGGAACTGTGTTTAAAGAATTGTATTAAAGAAATGGAACTAAAAGAGACGTTGTTCAAGGAACACATGGATCATTTGTTGACTTCCAAAGAGTACCAAAGCGCTTGTGATAAACGAAAGATGATTAGTTGCCTTCAAGATTTGGATTGCAGCGCGAAGAACATATGCTGTGTACCGAAAAAATGTTTATGGCACAAGCCGAATGGTCATCGTCCGAAGAAGAAGATCGAAGAAGAGAGCGACGTTGTTAGTAAAAACATACGTTTCAAGCAATGTAATACAGCTATAAATGATTAATTTTAATTTTTGTATAGGAACAAATTGACGTAATTGTTTCTACTTCCGATCATAACGTTAACCACCAAGATCAAGTGAGTGTATCAAAAAAATTCTAGGAACAGGGGGAAAAACATCTTTCTGGATACCAAATTATTTGATGGGTCACGATAAAACGGACAATGAAATTCTGTCTTTGAAATCCAATGAAACGGTTACGGTAGCGAATGTTGATAATAATGCAAAAGAATTTATTTAATCATTTCATATAATGAACAATGGTATACATTCAAGAGCATAGTCAGAATTTTGTTCAGGGAAAGTCAAACTGCTAGATTAAAACAAAATATTAAGTTTGTGTTAATTATTGACTTTTTTATATGATAACATGTTTCAATACAATATTAAACAAAATCAAATGAAATTTAGATCAAAATCAATCATATTAGATCTTCAACAAATCGTTTTAACCCTTACGATACACATTTAAACTTTCGGAAGATTCTTGAGAAGTATCAATTTTAGACGAAAAAAGTCTTTAATCTTTTTTTAACATTTCACATGTTCTGTAGTATGCATGTTAATATATATGTATATCGTTATAATCATAAAGTCGCGTGTACTAAAGTCGAAATCCGTAGCGAATGGTGTACACCTATAGTCGAATACGGTAGTGTAAGGTTTAAAACATCTCTTTCTTTGTATTTATTTTTAAGGGCCAATTTTCTATGTAGATAATTAGGTATATGCCTAGGTATTCGTCAACCGGTCATGCATCGACCACAAAGATGAGAGCAACTACCCCATTTTTCCACCCTCTGTCTATGCCCTTCTACACATTTTATTGTATTTTAGGAAAGCAAGAAATTGACTAATACTGAAACATTAACTCAATCGCCTGATTCCGCGAAGGAATTAAAAGATAAAAAGGAAATCAATGATAAACGATCTAAACCGTGGAAAACAAGTTCCTGCAAACCTTGCGGATATGCAGTGTGTCCATCATCTTCATCTACAGACCGTCGAAGTCTCAAGAAGAAAGTTTGCTCTGGAAAATCTGCGTCACCTTGCGAACTTGCCTACCATAATTTTTTGAAAACACTGTCTAAATGTGGAGACCCATCTTTAAGAAAAATTCTTTGCGAGTTACCACGATGTGCGACCGCAGAACACAGTATGCAACGTAATTGATCTACCATTGACACGAATGAAAATTAACTTTCCTTGAATACACAGGCATTCAAAAGGCGTCTAAACCGAGCATGTTGCCTTGTGGTCTTGGAACTCCTTGTGAAATTTGTCCTTCGTTACTGTGCAAGGACTTAACGCGTTCAGGTGGAAACTGCAGGTGCAACTGCCAGGGTAAATGTGCCCGTGGATTATCAGATGCAGAGTGTAACTGTAGCGATGCATTACTGGATCCATTGGAGCAGTATCAACCGAAAGGTTCTAAAAAATTATGTGACTTACGTCCAGATGGAAGTAATAGCGAAGACGAATATTGCGAATGTTGTTCCTGTGGTTGTGAGGACAACGGTGCATCGTTATGTCAATGCAACTAATTGTAAGTACATGAAATTTATTGATGAAAATCTGGGAATATGCTTGCCAGCTTGAAATATATTTATTTCTTCATTATTTGTGTACATACTAACAATAGAGTTTCATGTTTAACTATAATAAAGTTAAATATAAAATCGTTAGACGAAATAATGATTCGCACTCATTCTTGAAATAATTTATCAAAATTATTTATCCTGCTCTATGGGGAAGTCTTGCATTACAATTCGACCTACTTATCGACTCTACGACTTTACAATTGATTTCGAATTAAAAAACATTAGAATTCTAATAAAACCTGGATCTGTCACCATTTTAAGGATTCAACTCGCCCCGAATTTATTACGGATTACATAAAATTGAACAAGAAAATTTAACAAGAGACGAATAATAATTTTGAAATACATTTTTGCATCTCAAGTTATCAAAATTGATTACTCTAAGAGAGTAATACACTGTGCAGTGGTTTCTCGGGTTTAGCGTCAAGTCTGTTTGATCTGGAACACCGAAAGAGTTATGAGCTTAAGAATATTAATTTCTGAACTTACAAAATTCAAATAGTTTTATTTGATTTAGATAATGGTGATATTTTATTTGATTCGTTACTGGTTTTATTTTACATATAAATCTAATCATTACATCTGTTCAAAATTGTTCGAGTTGATACCTTTTACGCCATATTTTTAGTTAGTGCTAGCATCTTTTTATAAGTACATAGTAACTCTTCCTTCAAATCTAGTTCCTATTGATTAAGTAAACTTGTTTATTACAAAATGAGAAATTCTTTTAAGACCAATATTGTTTAGAGTTTTTCTTAAGTTAGACTCGACTTGTTTAGATTAGTGATGAGTATTCTGTAATTTATTCGTTATAAAAATATTCTCGTATTTAATAACTTCTTGTCTGATCTTTGCAGCAGTCGCTGTACCAACTTCTTTTTCATTTCCATAAGCTAAGGTAAAATAAAAATAACACAAGATCAAACATTAGTGGCATCCTTTATTACTTGGGTTATCTCTTCGCGTTTGGAGCATTCATTTGAAAAGAAAGCATTTAGTAAAATTGTGTACTTTCAAAATTAAATGTTTTATTTAATTAATAGAAAATAAAGAAACTCGAACTCAAAGGCAAAGTTTAATTCTTATATACTAATTTTATAAACAACACTAAGAAACTAAAATTCAATTTGACTTTTACAAAGAAACATGCTACAACAAAGCAAGTATACAAAGTAGTCAACAATATTTTTATAGGAATAAAAAATAAAAAATATTGCACCACATAAACGGAATCATAATGTTGTCATATTTTTGACAATTGTATAAGTATAACGTTTGGATCATTTCAGTTCTCTAAATGATAAAACAATGTACCTAATGGTTTTGAAACAAATTGTAAATTAACAGGGATATAGTAAAAATAAAAAATGTGCCCAAACTTGAAATGAAACAAATACCTACTATTACTATAGAATCTCATTGCTTGTTATATCAAAGTGAAAGAGATATCAGCTAATTCTAATAATCTTGTGATGTAGATATAACTATCATTTATGTAATGTCATAATCTCCTCTGGCTTATCTTAAAAAAATATTAATCGGCTGATTGCTATTTACTTTCACCTTACAAATTGTAACGTTTTTCAGTTAATCTATATTTCTAGTGGTGCAATCACCTGCAATTCCTTAACCGTTCCTAATTTAGAAAAAAAAACAATATATACGTGTAACACAAATTGGAGAGTAGAAAATTTGTAGTACATCAATTTTGTATGTTTATTTACAATGCATTTATTGTACATTTATTGTAAATTTTATAGAATTGATATGTTAATGTTTAATGCTTAACTTAACTGGGTCACACTCTCTTAGAATGGAATGTGGAATGGATAGTGAGGACTTGGTTCCGTGCTGAAAATAAAAAATATAAATATTTACATTAAAAATTATTTCATTATTTAAACAATGAAATAATTTCATAAAAATTAAAATAATGTTATAAAAGATTTAAAATAGAAGCAATGGATAATACTGTAATATTTACCCTGTCATTGGACAGATTCTTCCATTGCAATCAAAGGTATCAATGTATGCAATATCTTCTGGTGTAAGTTTGAAATCAAAGACCTCACTATTTTGTGCAATACGTGATTTTGTAACTGACTTGGGTATTACTATATGTCCACGGTCCAACTGAAAAAGGATTAAAAAATTCAGTTATTTTTAACAATCAATCAAAATATGGAGGATTCAGTTGCATTCGGGAAATACATCCCTGTTTTCAAGTTACTGCTTGTTTTGTGTTGCAACAATTTTTTCTAACTAAACTAATTTGTGAATAATATTAAGTACTGTATTATGAGTAGTTATGTTCAATCATATAATCGTTAACTTATAGTAGAAGACAATGAAAATAATGAGTTATTCAAATAGTGAAATGACAGGTGAAATGCAGTTTATGTACAATGTACAGACTTGCACAGTATAATATAAGGTGTATTTACACTTATATTGAAACTGGAGGTGGTCACTTTGAACAATTTCTCTAAAGGTAGTGAAACTATTGAATATGTTTATATACCTGATATCTAATAAGAATCTGTGCAGGTGTTTTATTGTATTTCTTTGCCAATTCACCCAATTTTTGGTCCTCCAATAACACTGGGTCACCTGGTTTAGCCCATGGCCTGTCAGGGGATCCAAGAGGACTATAGGCTGTGATGGTAATACCTCTTTCTTTACAGAAATCTGAGAGTTTCCTTTGAATTAGGTATGGATGACATTCAATCTGTAAATACAGGAATGTTTATTTTTATGATTATGATCGAAAACAATCAATTGTTGAATATTAGTTAGATTCAAATAAAATTTGTACTCACTTGGTTAGTAACGGGTTTAATGGTGCAATTTTTCAGCAGTCTCTCTATTTGTTCAGAGTTGAAGTTACTAACACCAATATTCTTTGTGAGTCCCTTTTTCACTAATTCTTCCATAGCTTTCCATGTATCTACATAGTCTACATTGCTCAAGCAAGGTGTACCATCTGGATTTGTTGGAAAAAGTTCATCACCTTCTTTGTATGCCATTGGCCAGTGAATTAAATATAGGTCCAAATAGTCAAGACCCAAATTTGATAAAGTAGTTTTAATAGCAGGTTCAACTAAATCTGGTTTATGGAAGGTATTCCATAATTTGCTTGTGATGAAAAGGTCTTCCCTTTTTACAACACCTTCTTCAACTTTTGCTTTAATGGCAGCACCAACTTCTTTTTCATTTCCATACACATGAGCACAATCAATGTGACGATATCCAAGATCTATGGCATCTTTAACAGCTTGAGTGACTTCACCAGGTTTAGACTATGACATAATCATTACATTAGTATCATTTACTCTAAAATCTTGTGTTAACAAATATAAAATAAAATTAAACTCAGTTTAAATATAAAAAGAGATACTTTTATAATATATCAAAGCATTTATCTAATATCTCTTATTGATCTAATCGATTGCCTCATATGATCAATATTAATTAACTTATACTTTATTTCTTGCATAACAGAACAATTTATCTATAATTATATACATTTTGATAATACATGTAGACATTAAACAGTTAATTCAATATGATCTAATAATGTACTCAAACAAAATTAAATATAAAAGTTGATTAAAAAAATATTAACTTCATAAATTTTAAAATACAAAACGTTTATTGTAAATGTAACAAATATTTTTAAATACCTTATCCTCCTATATTTCACACTTTTTTCTACATTAAATATGTATGAGGTACTAAACTTCGCGAAACAAAGATACTGTAAATGTAAAGCGACATTTGTGACTATTCATATCCATACACATGTGTAGTGTGTAGTTAGTTATCTACCGGAAATAATCGAAACCGGTATTTCAAGAATGTCACAAGATCTTGTTGCGCCTAATATAAAAAAATATCAAGAAAGTTTAAAGAAGATACAATAATGTCCTATCTTGAATTATATCACTTCGCTAGTACCAATTAGTACATAGGATTTCTGTTATATTTTTCGCCATAATGTGAGAAAGTTATTTCACTAAGTTACTATAAATTACATTACTTACTTTCCACGTACCCAGCCCGAAAACTGGCACTTCGTTGCCGTTATTAAATTTCATCGTTGGTACGTTTAAAACCATTTTGATGGTTCTAGAAGGTTGACTAATCGTAGATCTTCAAACTGTTTCAGCACAACGTAAGTTTTGACATGACGATAAATTCGACCAGCTAGCTCCTTTTATAAATGTCCCCTCATCATCAACTCCCTTCCCCTTGCCAGTCCGCTGAGAGCAGACTCGTACATATACATATATTTTGTTCTACGCACGATGGAATCTGCGTTATTCTACTCAATAACAAACGGCTACGTTGAATTAAATTTATTTTGCAATTCACTGAATATTAGAAAAAGTAATAGAAAACATTTTCTCATAAGGCAGTTTCATTTTTCCTTCAATAAAACTGAACAGAATTCTTAATACATTTAATTCTTGCAGAAGTAGTACCACGTGTCAATCACGTTTTGCAACGCAATGTATCAAAACTTCAAAATTTCTTTAGTCTTTGAAATTTGTAGTACCTAATAAACTAAAATAACCATTTGCTGCGAATAAGATAGTTAAAATAGTAGTACGAAACTGCCTAAGGCATAAAAAGTAAAAAGTATTTACGTAAATGGATATTTGTTATATTTAACTGATAAAATAAACGCTTTAGTTTAATTTAACAATTTTAAGCCACGCAATCGACTTTCCAAAATTTATTGTCAAAAAAGATCCTTTTTTCCTACATTATTAGTGCATTTTTATTATAATCAAGTCATAAAATGAAAACATTTGGTGTCAAATTCATAAAATATGTTTATATCTTTCTATTTTACACATTATTATTGACAGATATTGTTCAAGAGAAAGGAATAAAAGGCATACATAGAAAATGTTAACATTTTCTTCAGAATAGCTACACGTGGAACATGGAACGTGGAACGCCTTAGATTCGCTTAAAAGTATACTGCACTGTTTTATAGAACTTCCTGCGCATGCGTTGCCGATTGCACGCTTGTGTGTGATCTTGAATACTTCTCATCATATGCCCTACACATACAAATCTCTTTGTGTTCATGAATCGTGATGGTAGTCCTGGGGACACGGGTAAATTCGTTAACAAGAAATACGGACCCTATGGAAAATTACGGTGCCCGTTACGAACGGTAAGGGACCACTGAGAATGCTGGTCGTCACACTGAATAAATGGGGTAACTAGAAACGATGACTCCGCAACCGAAATGGATCATTCTAGAAGACGATCTTCAAGCTCTCGATACAAACGAGTGGCTTTTCGCCGCACGATTGCACGTCTATTTGTGTTATTTTCAATTGGTAAAACAAGGAAAGACAAATGATCGTGCGTCAAGTTGCTCGTCTGCTACGAGCCCTATCACGTTTTCACCGTATGACCGCATACATATATCATCGTAACTGAATTATCAGGAACAATGATTAGTAACGTAGTTGTCCTGTGACATTTTTCGCGATCCTTCTATTGAAAAAAATACACATATTTGTATGTATATACATAATCGCGATAGATAAGCATGTGAGGAATTATCGTTTTTTAGACTCTTGACACTTGAACACGTATGAGACCAGATTGATGAACTGTTCAGATTGTGTACTTAGACATATCGTATGTGTATGACGTAATCTGATCAAACGAATAAGTTAAAACAATAAAAATTCGTATATGTGTAGGTGTAGGTATGTACATACAGGAAGTTAGGGGAAAGGATCTAAGTACTTACCGAGGGATATAAAATTTGTTTGATCAACGTGGGTATCAAAATCAATTCTCAGTGTATAAAAAAAAAATGTTGAACTTCACGCTCGTAAAAAATGTGGATCATGAGTCAAGGTTATATTTTCAAATATTCTTACTGTCTCTTGCATAGTCTTCTGTTGTCATTTTGTTTTGAAGTAGATAATGTACTTCTATGTAGACCTGTGTTTTCTCCCTAGATTTAATGCGTCGCGTAGAAATTTTTATTATCGAATGATTGAGAATGTAAAAATAGGTTTTGCACCGGAAGAATTGATTGTGGAATCTACGTTAAATAACCATTTTGTACTCCTCGCGATGATGTAATGTATAACTGTACGTTTTTGGTTAAGAATACATTCTGCTTGAATGTAGTTTGATTGTCGATTGATGTATCCATGGATTTATACTTTCAGGTTTGTTTTTCGTTGAATTCATTGTTCGATATTTTAGATAGGAAATATTATCGATGGTTTTCATAAATAGAACGATGAATGGATTTTAAATGAATGAGGTTATTGTAGTGGACATAGACCTCGTTTATGAAATTAGTGTTTAAACAGTTCGATAAGAATAATCGTTAACTGTGCTTCTACGGTGTCGATCATAAAATGCTTTTAGTTAGATAAATGTCATATGCATATGTGAGCACATTCATATCTCTGTATCATAGATACAAAAATACGTGTTCATAATAACTGGGAAGCGATTAAAATTATCGCACTAGAACTTGATTCAGAAATTTACCGTAGTTCCAGTAAATTATGTTATTTTAAAAATAAGATAACAAAAGCATATTCGCGTTCATATCACAGTTTTTAAAACCACCTTGATCGGATGAACTTATTTATTCAACACAATAGGTATATGTAAATATGAAATGCTTGTGTTCACAATTTATATGAATTATATTATGTTACACATGTTTTATCTTTTCGTTTATCTTAATCCACCAGTATCGCCCATTTTCGTTTGCGTTATGAAATAACAAATTTATCGATTTGACAGTTGATAAACAAGTTTACATAGATTATTGGAAATACATGCAATATATATATGTTTTTTTTAATAATTCTAATACAAACATATCGAGTTACCGATAATGAACACAAAATTGCAATTTAAAAAATCAACACCCGTAAAGACAAAATAGTATTTAAATTCTATTCATTTCAGCAAAGGCTGTGTGTCTTTTTTAAAATTTCATTCCTTATCTCCTGGATTATATGATAGAAAAATTTTATATTAACATGTTAAAAATTCTTCAAGTTAGTCTTCAGAGAATATAGGCTTTCCTTGCAGGAGATTTTTTTAATATTCTGTATTCCTAAAGATACGATCATCATTAGTATGTAGTTACTTCCTTTTGAAAGTTACGTCAGATAGTACAGTATGTAGTAAGAATAAAGCATTGCTTTGTTTCATACGGTTCTCCCATTTTTAAAAATCGGTGATATTTATTCCTTTAAAACAAAAAGTGAGTATTGCATTTATTTGAGTACTGTAACATTAAATGATATTTAACAATTTTTAAATTTGTTTATTGTAATACTATTTCCTTCACTTTCTATACATTAACAAAAATTCAGCACAATTACTAAAGATAAGTGATTAATCGTTCGATTTCGTGAAGTCACGAACACAGTTATTAACGAACGTATCAAAGCATTACATTAACTCTCAGATAATACAAACACAGTAATGAATTGAACGAATGTTACAAAAGAATAATAAGCTTAATCGAGGAAATATTTGTAACAAAAGTACTTAAATAAATTTATCCCTAAAGTGAACAATAAATGCAAAAAGTTGAACAAACTTAGATTGAAAAATTAATATCAAAACTAGAGTCTTGTATAATAAATTTTCGAACAGGAGACGAACATTTGCCCATTTCGCAAAAATATTTACAAATCGCGACACTCATCCGTGAAATTCAACCCAATGTCTGAAGAATTTAGATGTTCTAGCGAGTTCCACGCTCTATCAGAGACACTATCCTCTGTATCCTCCGACCAAACAAACTCCACTGAACCCTGGGCGTAAGAAATAAACGGTTCGGCAGAAATCTTTTTCTTTATCGAACCTGTCGTAATTATCGCTGCGTCCTCCTCCAAAAATTCTTCCGTGATTTTCTTTTCCAACTCTAAAAATGATCTCAATGAACTGCTTGCTGTATTATTTAAAGAATCATTTGTATCATCGACTCTGTCAATCATCGCATTCAGTTTTCGCATCTCATCTGAGTTTAGTGTTGAAGTTCTTATCAAGACTTTTTTGTTTCTCGTGCCCTGTGCATTACTAGCGTCCTCCTCCAAAAATTTTTCCGTGATTTTCTTTTTCAGCTCTAAAAATGATCTCATTGAACTGCTCGCTGTATTATCTAAAGAATCGTTCAAAGAATCATTTGTATCATCGACTTTGTCAATCATCGCATTCAGTTTTCGCATCTCATCCGAGTTTAGTGTTGAAGTTCTTATCAAGACTTTTTTGTTTCTCGAGCCCTGTGCATTACTAGCGAACTTGAAGATATCTGATACGAAGGACGTAGAAGTTGTGCTTGATCTAATGGAAAAATTAGTCCCTTCATTCGAATTTGTGACATCAGACAATGCAGTTTCCATTGTCGTAGATGGTTTGTCGAAGGTCACCATGCTCCTAATCTCATCGCAGTATTTTTTCACCTTGGAGAACATTCTAACCGTCTATGAGTCGCAAAGTGTTATCGTCGGCGATCGAAAATGATTTGAGCACGTTGGACAATTTCGAATTTTATCTGAAATCGCTAAACATAATTCTTTAACAGGATTGCGTTTTCGCATTCTCGACCGTATAATGAAATTCGACAGTAATTGGGTGATTTATGGAACTTACGTTTCAGCGATATAATTCATGATAGTAATTAATTTTCTCGTCGAGTTAATTTCCTGCAGATATGTGACATACGTGATCATAACCGAGTCGATAACTTATACTTTCTGAAATTATACCGTTTTTACCATACTATTGTATTTCTGAAGGTCGTGCCATAATTAGTAAACATTGTAATACGTGGTAAATTTGAAAGTAATATATGTGACTTATCATTACGCGTATGTCTTCCATTTTTATCTTCCCTTTTGCGTGAGCAATAATTAATTTTCAAAGCCTTTTATAGCTTAATTGTGATGTGTATTCACATGTATTATATAGAAATAAAATGCAACAATTTGTAGGAAGTATGGACTTTCGAATTCGTAAACGAGTATGAATATTTGGATATGTTTTAGACAGCTCTATGAACCACGTTTCTACACTTATTGAAGATTTGAAAAGTAATAGAAAGCTATATTTAAATAAATATAAAAAGATATATTGCAAAATAAATTCTTTGAATTTTTATTTCGTTTAGTTTATGAGCGATATAATGAACAAGTATAAGTATTAGATTTTTAATGCGAGGAAGAGAGAGTCATAAATTATACTAGTGAACAGTATACTGAGTTCGACAGTGAAAAAATTCCATCCATATATTAGGAGTGAGAGAGAGGAGGACGAATTCAGAATGAGCAATTTCGCTCGTTGAGCAAATCAACCTAAAAAAGGACCTTCACCCACATCTTCTTCCCCTTTTATTGAACTTCAAGGAGTCTGATCTAGCATTCTTAATAAATAAATCACGATCCAACTTTCCGTTACGCCTATGCTCAGTGAACGCATTGAAACTTTGTTTAAATTTTTATGTTCGACAGGTGTACTTTGCAATTTAGATTCTCCTTTTATAGCGAACTTGCTAAACTAAGTTAGAATTGCTAACTGATATTTAAAATAAGTCTTTCATTACTAAAAATCTATACTTCAGACTAATGGTCAATATGACCTTCTGCTTTGCTTCGTTAATTGCCTTTCCGCTACCGCGTTTCAGTCAACTATGGAACATAATATGTAGTATTCTCAGAATTCGAGTTTGTCAATATAGTTTCGAAAACGCGTTGTTAGAATATTAATTACGTGTTTCTAATGTTATAATTGTAACGATAGAAAGTACTATGTATAATATATCAATGTAATATCTCACAACACAATAGAAACAAAACAGTTGGTGCATAACAATATTTTAGTAATATAACTTTATTTTATTATTAAAAATACACTATGACGTAAACATGATTATATACAATTTGTACTATTGGTAATTACCTGGTTGTATACATAATGTACATCTCATATGGTCATTTTGGTACTAAATTTTCCACGGTACCCAATATGCCTAATTCAATTAGGCTAATTGAATAGAAGAGAATCAAGCGCGCGCCAAATAACAGCATGCGATTATAAGAGTTCAAAGAAAATATATTATGATATTAATTTATCCTGCTAATTTGATTAGCTGTCTTCTGATTGACCAGAAAACGTTTATTTTTCGAAAGGATAGTACTTATGACCTTTTGCACTGTAATAGGAAAAGAAACATGATCATAGTAACCGATTAAAAATAAATGTATGGTTCAAAGAGTTTCGATATTTACTCGCTGCATCGTGCTACTCGTTGACCATTTCCTATTTTCGCTATGGATTCTGTTTCCTCAGGAGTTAGAGAGAAATCAAATATGTCCATATTTTCCTTTAGTCGGCAAGGTGTCACGGTTTTTGGAATGATTGCAATATCTTTTTGTAACTGAAACATTTCAGTAAGAAAAATATTAATTTCGTACCTGAAAATGGTAATTCATAATGTTACGGCATTTCATTATTAATGAATCCTAAAGCTGAATTGACCATTCGGAGATTATGGTTCATTTAAAATTGAAAAGCTCATAATAAAAATGACATTTGTCAATTTTTACCTTTTTCTAGGGGAATAAAAAGAAATACTACATACAGCATTTTTCATTCTTGTTGAATTGGTTAAGGTTCTTTTTAACAAAATATTAATTACAGTACACATATTGCTTTTTTAATGGGATAGGTTACATTATGTTGTAAATCTCTTTTTTAATCACTAAAATATGTTCCTATTACAAAAACTGTAAAATTTTACAAAGGTTTTATTTGTTATAAACTCTTTAATTGTTTCCAAGTTATAGTTACTTCTGAAATTGAGTAATTTCTTTCGTATAATTTTGAAAATTCCAGATGTTGCAATTTTTATTATCTCAAAGAATTCTGTGAAATTAACTGTATCATTCTTGGTTGTTCAAAGAAATACTAACACAAGGTCAAACCAAGTTCCGCTTTGTTTAATGAAGAAATATTTCGCGCAATTACTTACCAGATACCGTAGTGCAACTTGTGCTGCTGTTTTGTTGTACTTTTTCGATAGTTGCACAATTGTTGGATGGTCCAAGTTATTTGGTACTCCCGCTCTGTTTCCTGGTTGACCCAATGGTGAATATCCAGTAACTGTGATATTATGTTTCTTACAAAATTCTATCAACGGCGTTTGATTCATATTTACGTTGACTTCGACCTAAATAGGAAAATTCATATTTATAACAATATAATTAAGAAAAGAGAAAATTGAATAACGCGAAACATTAGTGCTTTTCATGCATAATACCTGTGACTGATTGTGAGTTGCTAGCGCGTGACATGATATCAAATGGCCCTCACAACAATTCTTAATCAATCACAGACTTATGTACTCGTAATTCTTTTTTGACAAGATCGGAAAAATTTTCAATGTTGAAGTTTTAATAATGTATTAGTGTTACTCCTATTTTGTTTCATTTTCATATAAAAAATTCATAAATCAATAGAAAGTTTTATATAGAAAATTTTCCTGTCATGTTGATCGTGAATGTAAATATTAAATATTTACTAAATCATATGGAGCAAAACGGAATCTTTTAGCATAAGATAAAAAAGTACACCTACCTATGTATGGAGAAAAATAGGAATATCTGTTGAACAATATTTTCCCTCATAACTAAATATTTTTTTAACAAAAAGTTTAACTTTTTTATAATCAAAGTTACACTTAAAACTAATAGAGTAGGCAAATGATGTTTTTGCCTTTTAATTTATTATTATATCAACCCAAAGTTACATGTTCCTTTATGTCTCACTTTCCCCAGTATTAGTTAAACGAGATAATTGTAGCAAGTTACCTGGTTGTTTACAGGCATAATTTTGGCAGCTTGGAGCAGACGACCGAGTTGCTCAGGATTAAAATTACTGACGCCTATGCTTTTGGTCAATCCTAAGCGTGCACATTCTTCCATTCCTTTCCACGTTTCTAGGTAATCTGTATCTGACATTATAACTGCACCATTCTGGTCTCTAGGTATCATATCACCTCCTTCCTAACATGTAATTCATAAATTATTTAAAAGTATATAAGTAATGTACATGCAAATATAACGTAAGCACATTAATTACTGGTTTACCTGATAAGCAAATGGCCAATGAATCAAGTAAAGATCCACGTAACTCAAGCCAAGATTCTCCAGAGACTTTTTACATGTCGGCACTACGCTTTCTTCCTTGTGAAAGTTGTTCCAAAGCTATAAAAACGCATCTAAAATTTATTATCATTCTCTAAATACTTTACATAAAATTTAAAATAAATAAGAGTTATACCTTCGTCGTGATGAAGAGATCTTCTCTTTTCACCGTGCCATCCTTAATTTTCGCTTGGATCGCTGCACCGATTTCGTGTTCATTTTGATAAAAAAAAGCTGTATCGATGTGACGATATCCAAGACTTATCGCCTCCATCACAGCCTGTTCTACATCTCCAGCACGCGACTGATAAACAAAATTTTACATTTTAGATAAAATCATTCCTTTCATTGAAATAATAAGATGAATGGCAGGTTTAAATTGCACAACTTTTGTGTAATCCGCACAACGGATCACGTGATACAGTGTTGAAACTTTTTATGAATGAAATTATATATGAAGTTACAACTACAGAGAATTTATACAAAAGTGAAACTTTTATCGAAATGTTTGATGTTAGTGTCCTTAAATTTTGAAATATAAATGTAAATACACTACCTATTTTTTAAAACGTACATGGTGCAGTGAATAAAGAAAAGGAGACATCGGAAAAATAGTAAAAAAAGTTTAAATTGTAATATTATATAGGGCGTTACTAAATATGAGAGATATTTTTTATTTATACTCTATTGTGTATTGTGTATGGTGTGTAATCCCTTTAAAATCTATAACGATGCCTCACTCATTTAAAAAGTCAGAATATCTCTGAGCCTGGTGGGACCTTAAAGAAGGCAGCACACCGTACAGGCAAGTATGTACAGACCAGCGTTTTAAACAATATAAAATAGTGTATAAATAAAAAACTAAGCGTTTCCAGACATATATGCATTTGAACTTTTTTCTTTGCTTTTCTTTTGATGTCTAGGGTTTCAACAAATGATACCTTAAAATATTAAAGACAAATTCGCAAAAGAAGAAGTAAATGGCCGCTTTAAACTCTGCACGCTTTCTTCTCGAAACTATGCCTTTTAAATCGGTCAGATCAATAACTTAGTTAATTTTCACCCGATTTACTTCAAATTTTGGGTTGTCGTTACTAATGCTATTTTCTTCAGTTGTACGTAGGAAATTTAAATAATTAAATAATTAGTTTCTACATAATGTTAAAAGAAGTACTGATTTATTCACACTTTGTCGATATTTTTTCTTCAAAGTTTTACCATTTTATACTAAATTTTTTTGAAATTCGTACTGTACAATTAAAGCTATTGTCTTATAGTTTCATTTTATAACTTGTAGTGGAAAGTTACGCGTCTATTCTTTTTCAATTTTTAGAGACCTTTCATGCTGATTACTACTATCTACAGTAATTAGTATCTTTATTTAAAACTTTTAGTAGAAGTAGTTCGAGAAATGCACTTTTTGAAAACATTAAAGATTTAAAAAAAAAAATGTTTAATTTGCTCAAAAGAAATTCTTGAAAATAACCTTCATTTTTAGGAGTCATAGTGGTTTCCCCCTTTTAATACGTGCTATTATAAACATTTTTTTATTATCTTCATTATCGAATATTTCTTTTTTAAACTTTTTTTTTAATAATTTAAAATGCACATTTCTCTTTAATTTTCATTGGATATAGAATTTACATTTGTAAATAATTTTTTTTTTTTTAATGTTACCCTAGAGATTAATTTGTATGTATGTTAATCTACGGTTAATCTTTTTATAATTAACGGTATAGAACGAGTAGAAATACAACCAATAAAATTTAGTCACACTTTCTAAGTGTCCCTCAATTAAGCTTTACATCTCACGTCTATAAACTAAATTTAAATTTATACCCCACCTCTATATTTCTAAATGGTTCGTGCTGTCTTTTGCCCCCCCCCCCCCCCCCCCCCCCCCCCGCAATACTTGCATATTGTGCGACACTGTACATATGTGCATTTAAAATTGCACACTGTAGTCAAGCTTTGTCCTTTATATCCATGTTCTAAAGCTACATTCAAAGCATTCAGAGTTGTACTCCTACTCTTTAGAAGTATTAAGAATTTTTAGCATGCTAAAAATGGACCTTAGAGAGAGCCAGTTTTAATTCTACATAAAGTTCCACGTTATATTACATTACATGTTTATTTCTTCATAGAAAAATATGAATGATTTCATACCTGATATGTACCGAGGCCAAGGACGGGCATCTTGTTGCCATTGGAAAATGTAAGGTTAGGTATTTGAGCCATTTTTGGATAATTATAAAATTGGTAAAGACGGTGATTGAATTACTTTAGTATTGATTAGTTTCGGTTCGTTTCTTTTTCGCCTAGTTTCGTCTCGCGTGAAGTTCCTAACACGTGTGAACGACTGAAGCTTAACTGTTAAAATGTGCTATATTATGAGTCTATGTAGTTGAGTCATTATGAACAAACATTATGTAACGATCATAATGACGTGACGTTATGTTTCTAGCTAGCCAAGATTAGGTATCTAATACTACTGCTCAATCTTTGTAGTGGCAGTCAATCATGCAATCATTTTCCACTTGTCTACTTTCCATTAAAGCAAACATTTATGTTTGTTTGATAAAATTTAAGATTAATGATAAATGTATACATCATGATAGAAGTTAATAAAATAGAATCATCCAAGCATATATATACAGATATATATATTTTTCTGTCATTTGTAAAATAGTACATAGATATAGTAGTGGTATGTTACGTAATATATATTGTGAATATTTGAAAGAAAATTAGTGCAAACAGTTAGATTATAATCATTTAAATACTTTTTTTTAAAATTCTATATTAAAGGGATAATCCTTGTGTCCCTTGAACCTAAAAATAAAATTTCATGTTAGAATACAAAAGCAATAACAAAAATGTTTATATTCATATTTCAACCTGAAACTTACTCTGCAGCTGGACATACGCGAATTCCACAATCAAGTTTATCTAGAGTTGCAATTTCCTCTGGAGTTAACGTAAAATCAAAAATATTAATATTTTGACTAATACGTTCTTTAGAACTAGACTTTGGTATAGGAATAGTACCAATGTCAACCTAAAACAAAAATACATATATATAAATATTGCAATAGATAATCCATGTAATTCACATAATCGTTTGTAAATTCAACTTACCAAGTATCGTAAAATGACTTGGGCAGGTGTTTTTTCATATTTTTTTGCGATTTCAACAATTTCTGGTGCTTCCATTGTAACTTGTGGATCTCCGGGTTTTGCCCATGGACGACGAGGCGAGCCGAATGGACTATAGGCAGTAATAGATATACCACGTTTAGCGCAGAAGTCTCGTAACTTCTTTTGATTCAAATTTGGATGGCATTCTATTTGATTCATGACGGGTTTGATCTCAGCGATCGATAAGACGCGATCGATTTGCTGGGAGTTGAAGTTGCTGAGACCTATGCTCTTGGTTAATCCTAATTTTACGCATTCTTCCATACCACGCCACGTGTCTAAATAATCTTCATCTCCATATAAAGGATTTCCTTTTTCATCTACCGGAAACAGACCTTTAGCATTTTCCTACAACATTACACACATTAAAACTACAATTTCATCTTCTATTTTTTTCTCACGCTAGAAATTATATTTGTTACATTTGAAAAATCTTACGTCATAAGCTACGGGCCAATGGATAAGATAAAGATCCACATAATCAAGTCCGAAATTTTCAACTGAACGTTTACATGCTGGTACCACTTTATCCCTTTTGTGTGATGTATTCCATAGCTGTAGACACAAAGATTACATAAATAATTGTCAAGAAAAGAATAATACGTATACGTTTATTTATAAAATTATATACATACCTTTGTCGTAATAAACAAATCTTCCCTCTTTACGACACCCTCGGCGATCTTCTCGCGCAGAGCTTTACCAATTTCTTTCTCATTGCCATATACATAAGCACAGTCAAAATGTCGATATCCGGCGTCCACTGCGTCCCGTATAGCCTGTTCGACAACACTTGGATCATCCTGTAAAAATTTGTAACTAAGTATCGTATTTGTCTTATACATTCTTTTAATTATTTATAATCAAGTCATAAATGTCTGTCATAAATTATCACCTGTTTTCTTCATAATGATTATAAATACTTTAGCTACTTTAATATAGGTCCAATAGAAAAGGGAATGAATCCATATAAAAAATTATGTAGAAAATAACGAGTAATTTTTTTTTTTTTTTTGACAACGTTTTCAAGAAGATCAAGTTTAAAGATCTGTCGAATAAACTAGATTTAGCTAACTGTCAGTTGAATACGGTTATTCTACATACAAGAAAATTGTTCTACATGTAAAAATAAGTCGAAAATGTAGAGTAGAATAAAATTCTCTTGATCGAAGCATGATTATTAAAAAAATTAGGTTTGAAAATTGACCGATTTGAATTTGAGAACTAGTTAAATTAACGTGTATTTAACAAAAAATAATTCGTTTTTCTCGGAAATAGCGCCTTTAATAAAAAAAATGTTATTCTATATCTTTAATTTGTTCTTGCGCGTAGTATAACTTCCCGTAAATTGTGCAATGTATTTGGTTAGAAATTAATCGATAAATCTTTAAACTTGATTTTCTCAGAAACGAAGATTTTCTCAAAAGAAAAAACGTTTCCTTTTCTTTTCGGTGTATTTTTACATGTAGATACTGGAACACCCTGTGTGTATCAATATTCAGTCAAGATGAATAACGAATAAAATTGTAGCCGAATAAATCTATTTCGAATAACGCTAGATATTTATTCGTGACTAACGAATAATTTTTCAACGAATAAAATCGATATTCGTTATTTACGAAAAAACCTAGAGTTATTCGTTAATTGAAATAAAATTTTCATTTGAAATAAAAATTTTCAACTGGTGTATATGCCGATTATATTTTAATATAATCGTTCTCTGAGGCCATGTTTCCGCGGACAATCACGTAAAATCATTTAAATAATTCCATTCGCAAAGGGTTAACAATGTAATAGGGTAAGAGACTAAATTACTGACACCAATCCAATTATTGCTACTCCAAGTTATTTTAGTTAAAATAACAAATATACCTTGTGAAATCGTACACAGGAAATTAGTATGTAAGTAAAATTGTAATTTATTTGAAAGAAAAAATACCACCCATTTTTTTCATTAATTTTTCGAAAATATTTTTTTAATAACAAAAAAGAAAGTAAGACATGAAAGAAAAGTCTATAACTGTAACGTTTAAATTACTAATACGATAAAACAATTTTTTGGATAAGTAAAACGTCATAGAAAATCGCACACTGACTATCGTAATTCAGGGATTGATTAAGCCTTCTTACTTAATGTGTGAGTGATAATGATCGATTGCCCGTAATAGCTCCCGAAATACTGTTTTCAAATGAACGAAACTTTTAAATAAAAGTAGAGGTTTTGAAAATCGTCGAATTTTTTGTTTCAAATAAACAAATTAAATAATGATAAATAGTAAGAAAAACGTATGCGTTTGATTGGCAATTAAAAAAAAAGTATGTAATGGTGATAGATTGTGGTCACACAAAGAGCAGTTAATAATAAGCGTAAATTTTACTTTACAATTACTCTATTTCCCTACTTTTTATATTTTATCTTTGATAACCTTATTCTTATAATCCTTATGATTGTCCTGCTACAAAATCTGCTTATATTGAACTTCCGTTATTAAATTTCTTCGTTGTACTCATCACTTGGATTAGCTTGGACACCCTACTAAAATAACAAACATGAGTAAAGGCGAAGCGACATCAAAGCGTATCCTCTCTGCCGCGTTATTGCCCTAATTGCTGTATTGCATGCAAGCCTGTTGCATGCAAATCTGTTTTATTTATGTATGTAGTTTTAAAATTTTGATTGTATATTAGGGTAACGTTCTGTAAGAAACGTCGATTACAACTACCCTATTTGATCGATAAGACATAGGTTATCTATTCTGAATAGGAGCCTACAACTGGATTAATACTTTACAAGAATTAAATTGGTGTATGTATGGAGAGTGTCAAATGAATGATGCTGTTTCTCATAATTAGAATGCTAATTTAGGTCTTATATAGACTAGCTGTTGGATAGGTAGAGAATAACTAGTGTCCTTGCTTTACAATTAGATTACTATAGATGAGTAATTCTTATTCTGTACGAATCTGTGCCTTGGAATGTAGAGTATGTGATGCTAAGTTGTTTTGAATAAATCTATAGTATCCTTATTAAGAAGGTACCTCATGATTAATGATTAATAATTCATGACATGGTATCGATAACTTCGAAACATTTAACAGTTGGACAGCGGAAAGTTTTGCGGACGGACGAAAAACAGTGCCGGGTCACAATTACTCGGCATTGTCGCGCTATTAATGTTTTACTATTTTTGTACAGTTAAAAATGTGCATAAAATATACTATCAAATACATACCCCACCTTGCCAAGTACCAAGTCCTAATACGGGAACTTTGTGTCCATTGCTTAGAGTAAGTGTCGGTGCAGCCATCGTACGTCACCTGTTCACGTGCGACGCACATGTATGAATGCGGCTCTGAACGACTTGTACTTTATAAATTATCAAGAGGGAAGATTATCCCCCACTTTTTTATGCTGTAGCTGTCTAATCTTTCATATCCAATAATTTTATTACGTAACCACCAATTTCATTAAAAGAGTAATGTTCGATTAGTCTAAATTTATGCAATACTTGATTAAGAATAATCTTCATGGTATAAAAATATAAAAAAAGTTTACTGATATTCGCAGATACTAATATAATTATCGCACTCCTTTGACGAAATAAGGAGAATAGAATAAAAATAGTTTTAATTAAAAAATGTATATATATTTATATTTACAATTCTATATATTTTACATAAAACGTATCGCGTATTCTGTACAAATCAACACTTTATCAAATTCATTCATGACTCATAAAACATAAGAAATGCATTTGTACTTTTATGTTTTCAAATTTGATCCAATTCATTAGTAGAAATTGTTTTTGTATCTATAATATCTTCTGTAGTCAAACACTTCTCTTTTCTGCTGTTCTTATTTTGATTTTTGATTTTTTTACAGTTTTTTGCTCCAGTTTCTAAATCAATTATAGTTGTTGCTCGTGTACCTGGCCCCCAGTTGACAGTAGGATTAGTTTGAAATCGAGTTAAATGTTTTTGTCGAGATACTGGGTTAGCCAAAGGATGAATGTTAAATGAAACATCTATAGTCATTGGTGTATTTAATATATTTAATGCAGGACTATCATTTTGCAGTTTATCTCGTTTTATAGGATGTTCTTTTTCCCATGCACGCACTATATCCCACACAACTTCATTTGGTGCATTTGTTTTTATAGATATTTTATTTGCATGAGAATATGATACAGTGTATCCTGCATTTAATAGAGCAGATCTGAATACTATCATTGGTGGTGTGTGACACCTAACTATCGACATTAAACGATCCAGTGTATAATACAATGGTATGTCTAATTCCTCATGAATAACATTCAACACTCCATTTATTCTTTTTAAGGTTCCTAACTCCATGTTATTTAAATTACACAGAAGTTCAGAAACAAATGTTTGGTCGTGCAAACTATTTAGCCATATAGGTCCTCCAGTATGTTGCTTATGTCGACAGATCTTACAAAGCTGATCTACACAGGGTGAAGATGGTAATTTGTAAGGTCCAGAGGGTTTTTTATAGCATAAGGGCTGAATGTTGATACTTTCACAACCAGTACATTGATATACCATTCCTATTTTAGTAGCATTTTCTTTGCATTTTATTTGACTGGAGAATATTTTAACAAATACTCTTATATAAAAATCGGCACTTATAGAAAGCAACGGTACTATATAACGTCCATATCGAGCTGCATGGGAAGCAATGTTTTGTAGCAAGATTCTTAATGCTATTTCATGACAAGCTTTGGATTTCAAAGAAATAGCTCCATATTTAAGGTAACAAGTTTCAGGAGAATTCCCTGCCAATACAGCCATATCTGTGGCTGTAACCATAAGTAGCCCACCATCTGATAAAGATTGAACTGCTGCATCCAAAAATATTGTGGGACAACCATATGGATCCAAGTCAATAACATCAAAATGGTTTCTTCTATTTTTATACATTAACAAAGTTGCATCTTCATGATTTGGTTTTATAAGATTATCAACTCCATTGTGTTGGATATTCTTTCTAATACTCTCTACTGCTTTTGCAGAGATATCATTAGCTATAATTTCCTTTATGCCTGATACTTCTTTAGCATAACGTATACTACGCAAACCAGTTGCAGATAGAGCTTCCAATACATTTATACCATCCCTTTTTTGTCCATCTTTCTTCGATACTTCTTCATTTCTGGTTCTTGCATATATTGTTAAAACAGCTGCACTAAGATCCCTGTTAAACTCTTGAACAGGATTGTAAAATACATTTGTGTCATTTACTAGGATTTCAGCTTTCCCTTCTTTAATACTCGTTACATTTTCTAGTTTCGGTTTTTTCGTACAGTGTTCATCATCCATATTAAGTAACAATTGCAGGAAAAATGAAGATATTCTAAAAAAATATTGATACTCGAATTTGGTTAGGGATTCCACGTGTATTATCACATTTTAAATGTGAAAACATATCTTAGGAATGTTACTAAACATAATGTTTATGGAAAAGTAGTTTTTGCTTACAATTAAATAATTTTTCCGAATATACAAAAAAATAAATTTTATCCTGTGTGTCAATCATGCAACGTGCCGATTCTGATTCTAGAAGTAAGCAAAACTATTTGAAGAATGGTCATGCAATTTTACATAAATATAATAAAAAATATAATAGAACTGAAGTGGATACAATCACATTTAATTCTAACTTAAAATCTAATTTATGTGTACAATATACCTTTTTATATTTAAATTATTTACGCTACATTCCACCTCTATTACTGGGTAGTGTTTTTCATGTTTTTAAACATAGGTTGCATAGGATAGTGCAGCATTCTATCAATAGATGACACTAGGGTATTAATTCATTTTTTTTGTGGTGAATAATATTCATGGTATTTTTACTTATTGCACCATCTTACACCGTGCGTTGAATAAAACGCTGCAAAATACACTGTTGAATAAAAAGCTTGACCACCTTATTTTTGTTCACTTAATAAGGACACTACAAAAAACAGCATGTCTATCTACAATATCAGATTCCATGGCGTAGTTTCCAGCATTACGAACGTCACGATCACATTCCCATCTGTGACATGAATTTTGTTTATGGCGTACTCACAGCGCCATTCGCGCGTAAGCCGTTTTGTCAGTAGTAGGTATGTTTGAATTTTTGATTTTTGATCTAACAAAATTTCTTCGAGTTTAACACTGACAATAATACTGATACAAAAATAATATCAATACGAATCTAATACTATAAAGAATATAGAGAACGTTTTTTTTCAGCAAGCATGCAAGGAAATCTAGGGAATTACATTGCGTATGTCGCGTCATGTTTCTTTGAAATGAATTTAGTTGCGCGCGTTGTGTTAATTTATGTCGTTAGTTTTTGGTAAAAGCTTACTTGTTACGAAAAAAGGTTTTTTTATAGAGCCTTTAACGAACTTTTCTGACGTACGGGCGTATTTTAGTTATACAAACAAAACTAGTTAATCTAAAACTACAAGAGTACTTCGACGCGAAAATAAAAGATTAGATAAGATTCGGGTGGAATGCTAAAACTATAAAGAACATGAATGCAATAAGTGAAAAAATGAAACTTAATTGCGACAAAATATATTGGCTCATATGCATGTACGTACATAGATATTTATTTTGTAATTCGTGTATTACGTAATGATTGATATGTTGAATATAAATTTAGATGAGACTTCCAATTCTACTAGGTGGCATGAATGGAACACTTTTCTTTAAGATAAGTAACAAAAAAACAGTAAATTTCTAATCAGTAATTTCTTTTCTACATTCAATGGCTTTATTTCTTGCTTTTTGAAAAAGTACATTTTGTCTCATTCATAAATCGGTTCTATCGTATGGAATAGTGTAAATAAAACAAGGTAATATTGGTATTAATTTTATAATTATTGTTTCTTTAGGCATTACAATTGTGTATAATATTATTGATTTTTTTCTTAGATTACATAAATATCACAATCTTAAATTTTACATTAAACTTACACATATTGAAAAATAAAAATAATTCTATGATTAAAAAACGAAAGATAATTCTTTTACTGAAAAACAGTCTATAATCTCAAAATATTAATAACAGAATTAAAAAAATAATTTAGTTTGAGCAACAATATCTTAATAACTATAAAATTCTCTATGTGTTCCATTCATAAGTATGACAATAACATTGGAAATTTAAATTGTTCAAATACCAAGTTAAAGAAAGGGTACCGGACATTTTATGTTCTTATATTCTTGAAGAAATATATGATCAAATGTGATAATCAAGAAATGTATTAAAGATAACAATACTTCATCAGTTTCGAAAATGTAGGAATAATTTTAGTTCGAAGCACGAAAAACTTAACCTTTTTCATCGTTATGCTTGAACTGATAGCGACTTCAAATTAGATATAATTGGATATGTCATAATATGGCTTTAAAATAAACATAATTTTATCGTAAGAAAGTTCACCGTTTTTGAAATAATTACTATGTCTCATTCATGCCACCTCTCACTTATGAGTGATGTATTTGAAGATGAATGCGCATAGTGAGCAATATTTGAGGAAAAATATCAATATAGGATAGCCAAGTATAGGAGTGTCAAAGACAGTGAGGAAAAGAGTAATAAGGTATGTGTGAAGATAAGTGATTTTTGTGTGACTAGATGTGCGTATACCTGTATACATACATATGTATACATGTACATGCGTGTTCATTGTAACACAGCGGAAGATATGATTCAAAACCGATTACTATAATCGGAATTTCATGTAATACTGTCATACCTACGTCATTGAACTAAAAGTCCTAATGATAGATATTAGATTAATAAATGTCAGGGTAAGATGAAGATTGTGTGAGAAACAAATCGTTTAGATATCAGTTATAATTCTGACCGAAAATTAATATTTTTGAAAGAAAAAGAAAAATTTCTTCCTGCATTATAACTTACTTCGTAAAATCATATAAAGATTAAGTATCCATTTAGGTGTCCACAGACCAACGCGAAGTATTCGCAATGACAGCGATACACAGCGATTGATTCGCAAATGAATTATACATGTACTTACATGACGTCTTTTGGATTTGTCCATACTGTATCCAACAACAATATTTAATATTTGTTGCGAATTGCTAGCACCGTGAATATTTTACGTTGGTCTATGGGAACTTTTAACACTAGAACTACGGAGATTAACTTATGTCTACTTTTAATCGAATGCCAAAATCACAGGTTTTTGAAAAAGTATATAACTTATAGAAATAACGTTTATTTACATGTTTTTTTTAGTTGTATGCAGCGTTAATCAAAAAAGAAATAACGTTTGTAAAATATAAGACGCATACATGTAAAGTGATATGTATACACCCGTCCAAAAGTATTAGGACACCTACTATCTTCAATGAACTTCCATTTTACAATACAAATTGTCAATGATCAGAAACTTTAAGGGATGATTCCACATGCTAAAGTCAGACGAGATTTCGCGGTGTCTGACTTGTGAGTTATTCCACTTATTCTGCTCTCTACCTGACTTGGGATCTATTCTACTTTCTGTGCGTCTGGCTTGAACTTGATTCTACTGATTTCTCGGTGTCTGGCTTGAGCCTGATTCTACTGATTTTTCGGTGTCTGATTTATTTTACTGATGTCGCTGTGTATGACTAGGCTAAATAGTGCACGTAAGCAGTAGAAAAACTTTCAGTCAGACACATTTCATGCGAATTTTAGGCATTTTAAGTATGATTCGTTACCGACGTGACCGATCAAGTGTCCTAATACTTTTGGACGGGGGTGTATGTACATGTAATAATTATCATATCCGTCCTATTGGCGGCTTTCATAGTTCTAGTGTTAATGTTTTTCCTTATATTTAGTAATTACGCTCATTGTAATTTAAGGGGGCATTCTCCTTTATAGGGATCATAAAATCGATTTTTTTATATTGCATTTTCTTAAAGTGTAACATCTCGAAAATGTATTTCTAAAGTTTACTAGCTTAACTCAATGAAATGACAAAGTTCAAGCGATTTTAAGATAACAATGTGCTGCTGTAAACATTTAGATTAGCATTCTTAGATGCTGAAAATACGAAAATTTTTCTTTATATCATTTATCGATTTTTTTTTTTTATGCTATAAATAAATTGCTATGTATGTTGCACACAAAATTTTAAACACGATTTTCTGGAAACTGTGTTTTAGAATTAGAATTATGTCAATATTTGCAATAGATTTTTTATCTCTTGTAGAAAATAAAATTGTTATGAAAAAAATGTTTTTTTCTTCTGTTTTAGATGAATCCGTCAACGTGAATCTTAATCATGGAAATCATTTAAAATGATACATTGCAGGTAATGTGTATAAAGCATAAGTAATAGTAAAGAGAATGACATAAAAATTGCATTGTGCCTTCTTGAAATATATAAACATGCAACGTATTAAATTCCTTGGTCTATAAGAACCTAATAATTTTTTATTCTACAAATCGCCTAAAAACGACACATTCAAAAGTGAATACCCCCTTAAGACCCGATCATAACATGTACACAATGCATAGATACATCAAATATGTTGAATACATCGAATTACCGTGTTAGATGCATATTGCTTAATTAAAATGTGAAAGCTTTTTAAGAGAATGTACTTATCAACATTAATTAATGATTAATGTATTTTTATGGAGCATATCTTAATAGCAGACTTATTTACAGAAAATTTTAATTCATGATCAATGTAAATAACATGCAAAAATTAACGCTTTCGTATTACAATTTAATTGGCGAAAGAAAATAACGTTTCGTATAATTTTTTAACACTAAGAACGTTATATGAAGCATTTGGGGTAGTAATAGTAGAATCAACATTTTACCAAAAATTTGTTGTTTCATCAAATTGATTTACAACAGTTAACACATAGCACATGTATTACAAAAATGACACAATTCAAACAGTGGAAAAATGATAGATGATATAAAAAACTATATTAATGCAAGAACATTTTGTTGAACTCACTTTTATGGAAAATACTTAACTTTCACCAAGCCAATGTTGGGTCATTTTTTACCCCTGTTGCCTTGGCGGTGTAACAGTTCTAAACAATCGGCTTTCCAAGGATTAAAACGCGTTTTTCTCTAAGCGTGTCTTTGTTGAGTTCGTTTTTATTACCTCAAACGCTTCATATGTAATATCATGTATACAGTGAGTCCTATTTAACACGTTAAACGTCACGCCAGACTCTACAAACTATGTACAGACCGACCAGTCAACTGGTACTTCTGCAGCGTGAACCAAACTCAAGCAAAGTAAGCTCCGGCTCTTAACGTGTTAATAGAGTTGCCTACTAATTTTAAAAAATGTAACAAGAGATTTCGTGTTTTTTATTACTCACAGATTCGTTCAAGAGACAATTAATTACCAAATATACAAAGTATTCGACACCAAATCGGATCAAATTTTAAACAAGTAACTAAAAACTGAAATGACAATCGATTTTATTGCTTTTGAATTTTGTCTTATTCTGACATGTGAAATCACTCCTTCAACCCTCTGAATATAGATTGTAGAGGGCATAAATTGTACATTTTTTACTCCTGGTACAAATACATTAAATATACAGGATGTTCCAGAACTAGTTACATGAAAAAAATCTAATATCTAGAATAAAAATTGTTATTATGCTTCATTTTTGAGTAAATTGAATTTGAATTATGGTTGGGTACAAGTGTACGAAGGTACGATTCTGAGAGCTTGAAGGATAGGTACATGAGGTAAAGGAGAACACTCACGGTTTGACTGTATCTACGGTAAACTAGATGCATTCCCCCTTTGCTACTTATCCCTTAAACTGTTCTTCAGTACACTTATCCTCGATTAAAATTCAAACTCAATTTGTATGGAAACCAGGCACGATATCAAAAAAATTTTATTCTATATTTTTCACTTATTTTTGCATATTAAAATTACCCCCTTTCTGCTTGCCCCACTAGTTCTGAAGCACCCTGTATACTCGTATTTTGCTTTCTTAAAATTATAGCAGATCTGTCTAACAACGCAGTTTAACCCTTACACTGCGGTAATCGACTAGAGTTAAACGCTACATTCTCGTTTCGCTGCAGATTTCGACTCTAATGCATGTGTCCTTTTTTACAACAATATGTACTACTAACATGTGAAATGCAAAAAAAAGTTGAAAATTAAGGACCTTTTTTCGTCTAAAGTTGACACTTTTCACGAATCGTTCGAAAATTTAAATATGAAACGTTGGGTTAACTATTTAAAAAATCTAGAATACTGAATAATATTTATATACCAGTGTCTTAAATTTTGATCTGTATTTTCCAGTTGAACATATGAACGAGTCTGCGAGTTATTTTAATTACCTCTCGCTTCTTTTGTGAATCCATTCAGATTTCAATTATATCCACTTATTAGAAGATTTAATTTGGCAAATAATATTCTCTGGGTATGTATTCTGGCTTTGGACTGCTCGGCTCTATCCCAAGTAGTTCTCCCATGAATGCAATGTACGTGATCGCTAAACGCAAAGTCTCGATTCTTGAAAGCCTTTTCTCGTACGCGAAGGTCGGTACCTAAAGATATAAAAATCATAGAACAAAGATTAAGACAATGCCTCTCTATTTATATGTATAACAATGTTCAATAACAATGTTATCAAAACTGCTAAAATGACTGACACTATACTATGACACTTTTTAAAAATATTGTATTTATTTCTAATTGATACAGAGTAAAAATAAAAAAGATACACAAGGCATTCGACAACAGGTGTTAGAAATTTTTAGACTTGATTCTATGTATATGTTAAAATAAGACAAAAATCAAATGAAACGAAATTGCTTTTCAGGCTTCGTTTCTTAGCCATCAATTTTTGAGAAACCGTCTAAAATACGCGTGAAATGTGTCTGACTGGAGACTTATTCTACTGACTTCGCTGTGTTTGACTTCATTACGTACATAGTGCACGCTGGTAGTAGAATAAGTTCGAAATCAGACATATTTCACGTGAATTTTAGACGTTTCCGCTACAATGCATAATTCTGAAACTGTATACATTATGTATGTATGTAAATATTATATTCCAAAATAATATAAGTAGCATAAATATTGATTTATTAATTAAAAATACTCGAATTCTTTAATAAAAATTCAATTTGCCATTATCAAAAACAATTTTTTGTTTAACTTTAATGTATTATTCACAAAGGCATTGTTCTATGTCTCTTCTATGCACTATAAAATATAGACTGTCCTAAGGAATCTTATCATCTGCTGACAGAAAAGGTAGTAGTATGACTTGGATGACCATAAGTTACATAAAAAAATATCTTTCCAATAGTGACGAGTACTCACTTTTCTACGTAATTTATCAAAAGCTTCGTTTAAGTTGAACATCCTACGCCTCTCGCGAATATTAGCGGCTCTCCTTTGCGAGACAGTTGCCACTCGACGTCTTGGCTTTTTTGTGGTGGACGACGGCAGATTTGGAGACCTTCCATTCGATGTATATCGACTGAAATGGGAAATATATGTATAACAGAATAATGAATACGTGATAAATATCGTAAAAATATGTATAATCACTACAAGCAATTTTAAATGATTAAAATAATTTCAAAACTCAACGATTCAAGTATTCTGCTTCGCACGCCATGCAAGAACATTTCAAATAGTTATAATGTAATAACTTTTTAGGAAATGTAAAGATCAAAATACGAATTTATCCGTAATTTATACTTGGATATATGTAGACTTTTTATAAACAAATATTTGAGAAAGTGTATAACATTTAACTGAAAAAATTAACATAAATATGCTGTTTTTGTTACATTATTTAAACAAATGGATTTTTTACAAAACGTTTGCGTTGTTAAAAAATATTCATTTCACCAATTTACACAGTTACTCTATCTATAATAGTTTTCGAGTTATTTGTTAAAATAGATTTCAGGATCCCACTTGACACTTTGGTATGTTTTTTATAAGATAACAATATCTACAATTCTATCTATAACTTTACAATGGATAACTTGTTTTATATATTTTTCATCAATATTATAAATTATAACTGCAATGTGAGTGTTAGATTCAAATTGCAATACATAACTTGTTCAATCACCAATTTATTTTACATTATCTTTCAGAGTTTCCTAGTCATAATTACCTCTGATGCAGCAGTGCACAAGGTTGCCTGTATAATCCGTGATCGTTCACATGTGAATGTGTAGGTGGTGGTGTTTGATACAAAACGGAACTGTCCCACACTGGATAACTTCCGAGTTCACTGCTTACGTATTGCGACATATCCGCTGTAATCACCTATTTCATTTACTTAAGTTTATATTTATCAATGTGCTTATTTCTATTAACAATAAATAATACAGTCATTGTACATTTTTCAGCTTTTACGCGAAGTTCTGAAATAAGTACAAGATAGAATTTGTATTCTTGAGAAAACGAGATGGAATCAAAGAAACTTTTGTTTTAAAGAATTAGAATATAATAAAAGGTAAGTCCATAATATAGAATTCAAAGTCAAAGTTTCGGACATCAATTCTTTAAAAGTAAAATTAGGTGACTTATATTGTTGCGTTTTATAATCAGAAATTTATAGAATGAACCAGTCTTAGAGCAATAAATTGCTGATTAGTAATTGATCCACCCTGTATTTAGGGTAAAAAAAAGGATTCATATCTTTTAGGGTAGATAATGCTCGCTAAACAGAATAGAAAAGTCCTATTGAACATGAGTCAAAAATTAATATTTACTATCAAGGGAACAACCCTAAGTAACAATTTCCGATTTTAATGAAACTTGACAGGTTTGTAGAGCAGCTGAAAATATTGGACATGTATTTTTTATATCAGCTTACATTCACGTTATGAGGGTGTAAACCGCCCCCAAATTTGAGTAGCGGAAGTCATTGGATGTAGAAAAAAACTTTAAATTAGTCAATTATGCAGCTTTAAACGTCGAATCCATCCGTGTGAACAGTTATTGAAAATACCTATTTGTTTACAAAATATTCTGATAATAATATTTTTGACCACTTTTAAGATAAATGCTAAGCAATCAAATGTTAGGGTAAAATGTTAATCAAGTTTTTCAAAAATATGTATGTAGATGCAATAGATCAAAATCTTTACATTGTAAAGGAAATAGTTGCGTTTATAGTTTATTCGCGTTTCGTGTGAAACTGTCCTGGAACAAATTATTTTAAGAATACTTTTTAAGCACATAAATACTGCCCTCTTTATTAAATAAATAAAAAATTGTTTATACGGATGAATTCGACATTCAAAAATACGTAATAAAGTGCGTTCCTACTTCAAATGGTTTCAGAAATATTAAGCAAAATATGACTTCCACTCTTAACTTTGAAAGTGATTTTCACCCCCTTAACGAAGATCTTCACTGATACAAAAAAATACGCGTTGAATATTTTCGACTACTGGTTGTTCTTTTGTAAGTTATAAACAACTTTTTGTTTTCATTTCGATGAGTAACTTGTTCACTTCTAGAGCTACTGTGTCGTTAATTAAGACATAATTAACATTTCTCTAGCGTCGCGACTTATATTAAAATAATCCTCTGTTATGATACGTCTGTAAAATGGGTAGACAAATACTCCATTGTTTACACGCGATAAAAATTGTTTATAACATTGAAAATATTAGTTTTTTACCTACGTTTATTAGAACTTTTCTATTCCATTTAGCGAATACTGTCTACCCCAAAAGTTATGAACCCTTTTTTTCACCCTGTATTGTCATCTGTATACACATTTAAAGCAAACAGTGCGGGTTTATTACACTTCATCCTATTAACACCGAGTTGGTCACTGTTTTGAGAAGATGCGTGCTCAATGATACATTAATAATTTTAACTAATCACTTTTAATCACTTATGATACCCACTGGTGCTTGATTTCCATTGATTTCCCACAACGGTTCGGTGTAGCTCATATCCCGCGCGTTCTATCCAGTAGCAGAGCGTGTTCAAGAGAACGCTTTGTTGAAAAAAAATGAAAAAAAAGTTGCTTGCCACCCCTTAACCGCGAAGATCACGGAGATAGAACTTCGTCAGCGAGATGTTACCTTTGATCTGAGAATGTCGAAACAACCCTCGGTTCAGAGAGTCGACATCTTCCGACTTCGAACCCGCCCCTTTCGAAAGCCACCCTCTACAAGTACGTTCCATTTACCATTCTTAAACGTCTGCGTCGTGGTCTACCTTTCCATTGGCTCACCTCCCCCAGAGGAAGTTGCAGTGAAACGCGGTCATTGGATGAGAGGGTTGGAACAGGCGGAGCTTGTGAACAACCCCCGTGAGTCGTCCCATTCCTGTAGGGATTGATGAACGATATGGGAGATTATCGACCGTGGTATTTTAAAGATGAACAAACTACTTGATTGAAATTATTGCATTTAGTATCTACCTTCTTGAGATCTTCCAGAATAATACAAAGAAAGAATCTTTTTTCACTTTTTAGTATCCATTTTCAATGAAGATGTTATAATGATAACACGAAATCACCAAATGATTTTTTTTTAGTTTTGTGTATGTGCATGTTTTTTAAATTAGAAATGGCAAGTAGACAGAATACTGACATTTTTAATGGTATGTCGTATTTGTTAAAAACTTTATCAAAATTTGAATGATTTGGATCTTGGATTGTAACTCGCAGTAATGCATTTGTTTTATATCTTCTATGTTCGTTTTATAGTGCTCGTATTCTTCTATTAATCTTCTCTCAAATTTTAGTAATATCATTCTTACGACTGGATACTTAAGGCAATGAATAGTATAATATTTACCTATCAGTTGCATATCTATTATTCCGCGACCCATCAGGTGTAATCAGTATATAAACAGTGGAAAGCTTTTCTGAGAAGATCTGATATTGGAAATTTTGTCAAAAGCAACAGTGATGAGAATAAGAAAACACTTTTAACATATTGTTAACAGTGTACTGTGAAGTGGATCCTATCTCAGTTCTCGCACACTTTTTGAAATATATGTATGTCGCATACATGTGCATAAAGTGGTTATTTTTTAACCTCTGAATTTTTTCGGTTCTGGCCAATAAAAAAGTAATATGTGTAAAAAATTGGCCCGATCTGATAACGAGAAATCATATCCTCAGGGTTCTAAAGTTTTACATGTAAAATCCCGTAAAGGCAACTCCATCGCTCTTCCAAGTTCTTTACCAAAGCTCTTCATTTAGCTAAAAATATTATTCTTTAATTGTTTTTATTGATGATCAATGTCTTTGTTATTGCGTCTTTTGCTGTAAATTGTTTTATATTATAAAGTTTCTCTTGCTGAAGCATCAAATCAGAATTTTGAGTTCTTAAAAAACCTTAACTGAAATTCTAAAGCTGTTGCGTTTGCGTCTTTTACTTTTATTTATCAATAGATTAATAAATACAAGAAAAGAGCAAGTAGACAGTTGAAAAAGTTTGCTAAATAATTTGGAATATCGGCGGAATTGCGCTTACGGAATTTTACACGTAAAACTTAAAGCCCCGAAGGGGGTTGAAGGTTGGGGGGTTGGAATATCCAATCGAGTCTATCTCTGAAACATATTATTTTTTATTAATCCGAACTATTTTAGGGAGTGAGCTTAAGAAAATTTTAAATGCTATAATATGTGCAGGTATTTAAAGGAATGTAAATTTTTTATTGAACCATCGAAAACGTTGATTCACGCCTCCTATCAATAATGTGTTAAAGAAATGTATAGTAGAGACGAAAATGTAGGTATATGGGGAAAAATTGGATAAAACGAGGTACATAGTCGGATAAAATAGGATGCTCATTACTATAGCTTTTGTAGGTGTTGCTATCTTATTATTGACAGCATAAATATTTTCTATACACGGTGTTTAATGATAGATGTCAGAAATTTTAAGGGGTGATTCTACGTGTCAAAATAGGGTGTAAATCAAGAATGACGAAATGGAATTTGGTACTTCGTCTCAAAGTTATTGATTATTGAACAAACGTCTAAAATTTCTGTAAAATATGTATGTCTGGTTTATAACTTATTCTGCAGCCGGCATGCATTAGCCAAGTTGAACACAGAGAAGGCAGTGGAATATGTAAGTTCCGAGTCAGACACGTTGCATGCGTATCTTAGACCTTTCTTGTATTAGCATGTAGAACCTCGCCTTAAAATTTCTGTCACCTGTCGTGGCACATACTGTATCGTATGGAGTATGTACAAATACCTATAAGGGAAACAATTGAAAATCATAAAATATGTATGCTAAGCGCTTACCGAAAAACAATTTGCAGAAAGTTATAGTATTGATTTTGTAAAGCTACGTTTATATTAGGTAATTTTTGGTCGATCAAATATTGTTAACAATATTGTGTTAGTTTTATTTTATTTTAAAACGAGTTATTATGGAAATGTCGACTCTAATTTTCAACAAAATTAAAAAAAATGTATACGAATTTGATTAACAGAAATAACTCATTCTTTTGAGACCTTATAATGATACATATTTATCCTGTGTAAAAGTTGCAAAATTTAACAATTTTTATGAATTTTTTTTAAATGAATGCTATGTCTAACGTTGTAATTCTTTTTGTAATTTATTTAACTACTTTTTCGTGGTCTATACCAAAATAAATAATTTATGTTGAAAATTAATAAAATCGTGAATGTTTGAGTGGAAAATTTTTAAAGTTTAGTCTTTTTTCGGCAATTTTTTAATGAAAAAGTACAATAAACTCAACACAAAATTATAATGTTGATATTGACAAGAATGATAAATATACTGATTAAGAATCTTGTTTTAGCCCATCCTGAGAGCTCCAATCATCTACATCAGCGAGATATGATTTTCAAACACGTGTTTATTGTGGGTGAGATAATAACAAGAAAAAATTAATTAAACCTTGCAAAAATTGTTATGCACAAAGAAAAAATAATTAAACAAACTATAAAAAATCACAATATTGGACGCAGTATTTGCTTTAAGTAAATTCATAAAAATTATTGAATTTTGCAATGTTCAAAGAGGAATGCCTCCTTAAAAGAAAGAACAACAAATTTTACCAAATTGTATATTTTCAACTCTGTCCATTATCCACAAAATACTTCAGTTAACTTAACGTTTTATAATTTCTGTATCGAATCAAAATATTAACAACAAAATAATTCCGACCAGTTATTATAAAAAACTATTTGAAATACAATTTAAATATTACATTAATATTGGCGTCATTTTATGTGATTTTAAAAACTAGCGATCATCAGTATATTAATAAGAAAGGACTACCGAATTCTTTTACAAAAAATTTGCTTGCTATTATTAAAACTAATTTATTTTTCAACTTTTAACTGATTGTTCATTATTTTTTATGAGTATTTTCGACTACTAGCAGGTACCTCTTTTTGATACGTCTGAGAAAAAACAAAGTAGTAAGTTTTGTATTTTTCGACCGACCTAATATCTACGTTTCCGTACAGCGTATGTTTCAAGACAAATTGCTTCATAAACGAGGCTCCATAACAGGATCACTCAAAAAGCCGTAACAAAATCTGTTCGGAAGGGTAGCATATTGTTGAGGGGGTGTGCGCCCCTTCCGAATTAATTAAATAGATATTAGTCGTTTCACTTGACGCGAAGTTCTCCCTTCTAAGCGTATAAACATCCGCGTGTCAAATCGCATTGTGCTTGCTTGGAGAAGCGGGGGTTGCACAAACTTATTTAATATTCGGTCACGAGCAGTCATCCTATCGAGATCATCCCCTGCTCCTTATCACTCTTCACTGTCGTTGTGTTATTACTGTCATATTTAAACTTTTGTTCACTATGTAGATTCTTTTACTTTCTCTTAAAACAATATCGTCTTTTAATTACTTAAGAGAGTACACCGCCTTAAACGTCTTAAAAGTCTAGAAGAATAGATAAATTCGAAGCTTTAGTCTTAATGATAATCATTCAGTAACATAACTGGATTGCTTTTAGGAGATGTTAAACACTGTCTTATGTTTATTTTAGTACAGCCTTTATTACTTAAAGTTACAAAATGGTGGAATGATACAACATTATATCTACTGTCGTGTAGAACCTCGTGAAATTTGAGCCAGTAGATCTCCAAAACTCTATAATATCTAAAATTTAACGTCAAATTTTTCAATAATTTAAACCAAACAAGAAAAAGGCGGCATTCTAAAGAAAAAATTTCTTTTTTGACTGAATAGGTCAACTTTAAATGTTCATGACATTTCAATAAATTAAAACATAAAACAAATTTTAAGCAATATTATAGATGACCACTATGGAACGCGTCCAGATTTGAAGTTAATCGGATAAATAGTTTTGGAGATTTGCTCCCTTTTAGGCCAAAATTTGTGACTTAGAGAAATTTTAAGTTCACATTACTTCGAATTTCGAATAGTAAGATGTAGTCATTTTCAATGCTGTAACTTCATCAACTGTTAACAATACCAAGAAATATTTTTATTAAAATATTCTACACTTATAAAACTTTGCAAAACAGCGAACACAAGTTTCGATTTTCGATTTTTTTAATCCGCCAAGATGGTACATGTATGTATCTAGTATCTACCTCTTAAACATGTATGTTTCATTTAGATTACTCTTTCTCCTTTTTGTGCAAAAATCTGTCGTTTTAAATCTTGTTCGCCAAACTCTTGTTCAGTGCAAAGAAACAAACTATATTTTATTAATTACGAAACCTTTTTTATTTGTAATTATTAATCAAACAATGATCGCAAATTTGAAAAAAAATACAAAACAATTACTTTTCTTAAATATTTTACAATGAAATAACCTCTTGATCTTAACACATTGTTAATAATATACTATCAAATGTAGTCTACAAGACGCCAGTTCACATTTCCCATGAACAATATGTTTTTATACCTTTTTGGTATCCGTTAATATCAGTTGTTAATATTTCACGTAGCGTGATGTATATATTTCTAATTTGTAGATTTCTACCCACAAACTGCGTTGGTTGATCTTTAATTCGAGTCCGACAATATGCACTATGTATATCCATAACTGCAAGCTGACGCTGTGGATCGATGCTCTGAGCGTCGGCGCTGAAATGCTTCATGGCTGGATTTTCCAGGTTTTCTAGAGTAAAGGATATTTGGTATAACATAAAATCAAAGTCAATTGTTTTGCTCGAGACGATAGAGCATTATAAAATTCGTAAAGTTTTTTTGTAACATATAAAATATTTTCTACATGTATTAAATGTTTATACATATCTTATGACTGCTTGACAGAGAAAACAAAGTGATAAAAAGAAAATTTCCTTAAAATAATTTTTTTTCTAAATAATGATAAATTTTGCATTATTACTTTATTTCAAACAAGATGCAAAATGTTCAAAATTATCCATAGATGCAAAAATCTTAGTTTCACATTTTTTTGTAGTTACTGCTCTTCACCATAGTTGGGCAGCATAGAATAAAAACCTAATTAATAAAAGTTCTACGATTTCTCATGGACATTTGCATTGTTTTCAAATGAAAGAGACAAATAATTGACAAATATCTGCGATGATGTAAAGGGCGGTAAAAGTCAGACTCGGGATCATCCCCTTATGGTTGCACGTGTTCATCTGATCTAATTCTGATGCGATCCTAACAATAGAGGAACCCCGCAACAGGGTCACGCCGCTGTCAAAAATTACACGATTTCGTCACAGGGGTTTCTACCGTTCTTCAATGACTCGTTGCTTAATATACGGATTTGTCACAGGATTTCCGTGAAACAGGGCAAATTCAATCCTATTGCGAACTTGTTTCATTTAGGCGATTTTAACAAAGGGATCAATGCAGTTTAACGTGGTCACAGGCTCACATCTGTTACCTTTCTGTTATTATACTTAAGACGTTCTTTATTTCAATTATGACTAAACTTATTTAACTAAATTAGAACTGGGTGATAATTTCGACTTCAATATAAGTTCTCTGGATTAAAATATCCAAATTAGTGATAATATTGAAATTTGAATCTTAAGAATAAGCTAATTAGAATTTCTAATTTAATTATAAACATAAAAATATAGTAGAACGTCGATTAACTAAACTTCGAATATTCAAGATTTCTGTTATTTAGGGATGCGCATATTGGATGTAATAATAATGAGAGTAATAATAAGAGCAGAATATTGACCACTAAGATATCGGCTAACAATAAGACTTAAACAGTGAAACAGTAGTAATTTCGTGACGAAAATAGAGCTACCTATCAAAAGGAAGCTTCAGCTTTGAATTTCGTGGTATTTCGTACAATCGAAATTCTACTGTGCTATATTTCTCCATTTTGAATATTTAACAGAAGTAGAAAGAATGGTTCTCTTTAAAGCTAATATGAGGTACACACAATCTGAATACAAATGAAGGAAAAAAGGGAAATGTCAAAATGTCAATTTCAACGAATTTAAAATTTCTTCGTATGCTTCTGTGTGTATTCTTTATCAGATCAAATTTTTTCTGAATTTTACAGTTATAAAAAATTGAAATGTACGTACGTACAACAAAAAATGAGAAATGTTAAAGAAAAACAATGCAAGGAAGAGGAATGTTTCGAACCTCGGCGATGATTCGAGGATTTACAAGTTTTAAATACGTAGAAAAGGAGTTTAAAAATTCTATTTTCTTTTAAAAAAGCACTTGAAAGTTAATCTTGTTTATATTTATTGTTTTCTACAGGATAGTATGCAGAAATTAAAAAATTCAAACGTAACCTTCACAGAGCTCCGTTTAAGTATTTAAACGTAATCTTTACAGGACTCGCCAAAATTATAACAAAGTCTAATAATTATTATCATAATACGTCTCTTTTAGTACCATACAACGCACATCTTAAATATTTTTTGATCTTTAAATACGTTGGAAAATAATTACACATATACAATTGAATTTATAATTGTATAATTAATAAAATAACATTTCATTTTTCGTCAAATTCCATGTCATCCATACATTACATACATACAACTAGCTAAAACAACTGTGGCCGTCATATTCAATGACTTGTAAGAAAGAGATAAAGAATGTCGGTGCGGCCAGAATTGCTGAGTTGGCTGTATTTGTTGTGCACATAAAGGGCAGCATATAAGAAATTACAATGTAAATAAGAGCAAAAATAGATAAACTTTATTTTTTAAATTTATATTTTATTCTACCGTTTTATTCATACATACATTTTAAACAGTGTTTCACATTTTTAATACTGAATACAATAATTATTCTTGTTATTACATCAAATATTTTATTACAGCTTGTTTACAATAAAAGACTTGCTGGTGTTTATTCTTTATGACACTCACAATCAATCTATTTTGAGAGATAAATTTCTGAGTGTTTAAAAGATATAATGATATTAAATTTTTTAACAATACACGACAAAAATTGATGACAAATTTACGTGAGAATGTTTATTCGCTAAAAAATGTATATCATATACTAAATAAAAAATTTGTATATATTCAAGAACACATTAAAATCAATTTCAGCTCACTTAATTCTAAAAATTATACATAAAATCACATAATCTCATTATCAAAGCTATTTCTTCTACCTTAAAGATAATGTAACAAGAGATATTTCAAAATAAAAACCCATGTTAGTATCTGTAAATTACTCGTGCTAAAAAAGGTAATTGAGTACCTTGCCTTCCGCAGTCTGAGGTTCTGTTTTCTGTAAGAAAAAGCCTTTCAATCTTTCTGACATTAAAAGTTTGTAGGTGTTAATTTGTCCCATTATTTCAAAAATCTTTGAACATTTTTCAAAATAGATGAAATATTTTAGACAACAAAATTGTTGAGTAATATGAATTCGAGTATAATAATTTTACTGCTAATAATGTATAAAATGAATTAGGAACGTAATAGTCTTTAATTGCATAGCACCTTGGATACTTATACTCTATCTAAAGCTGCGATTATATCTCTGTTATATTCAACTGTTATATTTTCTTTAATAACAAGCATTCATAAAGAAAATAGTGCATATTTTCTGTTTTCTTACACTAATTTGCAAGATATTTACATTCATTTTTAAAATCTTAATATTTTTACATTTGTGTTATTTTTTCTCAAATATATTTCAGTTCTAGTACACGTAAACTAAGTTAACAAATATTCAAAATTTGTTTTTCTTTTTCTTTTTTCTTTTTTTTTTTGTATGAAAAGCATTTTTTCTTTTAGATTTATATCACCTTCTTTAATATACTACAGACTACATTACACACTGTGCATTTACTATCTACAAAAATACTACAACATTAACACATATAAGTGTTAATCTAAAACAGGATTTTTTACATTTAAGTAGCAATAAGTACAAAACTGAACAAGAGGAATGTCATTGTTATTTCATGAATTTCAATATCTCTCCTTAGTAAATAATTCATTTTTGCAGGTAATATGGAAAGTTCATATCTTTAATCAATAAAGATATTTTAAACTACTAAGCGTAACATATTCGAAATTAACATACACTACAATGCATAAGTTGTTTGTATAACTTATGATTTAAAATTAATCAATTCATACTATATGTATAGCAAGTAGTACTCGTAAGAAATATAAAACAGAAATAATATAAGAGAAATTTACATAGCTTTGTTTTTTTTACAAGTAAAAAGCATATTTTGTTTTTCAAATTCTCTATATCTTTGATACGTTATGTAACAACTTCTCAGCATTATATATTAACATGAATGTGTATCTATATTGTTTCCTATCTATTGAATTCAAATTTAAAAATTGAGTTATTCATTCCTCTCCTCTTCTACATTAAAACCTATGGTCACGCTAGAACTGTCTGTTAAACTACTTGCCACTGTTAGGACTGGTTCTTCTGGACTTACTGTAGTAGGAGGAGAAGTCTTTGCTTGTACCATGCTTCGCTTCCAGTTTTCTAAATCTTTGTCGGATATATTTGCGAGTGAGCTCAATTTCGATGCACATTTATAACTGAAATTCATCTCAGTTTTGGGTATAGGTGTTTTCGGTGTAGAAACACTTTGTGAACGAGATAAATTCTTTCTTTTGGAACTGTTGAATGAGCGAACTTTTCCTTGTTCTTGCGTCGTTTCTGTACTACCATCTTTGCTTTTATGACTCTTTTCTGTATTGGAAACTTCAGATTTTTGAGAGATAGAATTTTTTACTTTATCAGACATCATACATACAGCTATATTGTCAACTTCTTTGATTCTAACATCCTCGTCTGATATATCCATACTCTCAACAAGAAATCTACAAGACAGTTTGAACAAGTAGAATTAATTATAGGACTTAATTTTATTTGGGAATGTAATTTTTAATATTCAATTTTTCAGTAATGTTAACCTTCCAATTTTCTTGTAACTGCCACTAGGTTTTGTATTTGAAACTTCCTTCTGTTCGAATATTTGCTTAACATCCTGTTTCTTTTGTTCCTCAGTTTGTTTTAACGTTATCGTATGATCCTCATCGTCATCAATAGGGAGATCATCTGGGTGTATGACTTTTTGTAAATTACTACTAAAGCCTGTACCAAAACTATATTTTTGAATTTGTCCATCTTCATTACTATAATAATCCGTATATGATACACTGCCACGACCTTCTCTATGTTCATGGTCAATATTCATGCAAAATTCGTTGAAGTCGACATCCAAGCATGGAGTCATAGGAAATTTAGGACCCGTATTAAAAGATTGTGTTCTATAACATAAGATGTATGTGAGAAAAATTCATATTTTATATGTATTTCAATTTCTATAGAACAGTCTAATTGAATATAACCAATATTAGATATTTCTTACCCTTCATTACTAATTAAGCTTATGGACATACTACATTCTCCTGCTGAAGTTGGTGCAGGAGATGAAGGTTCAGATGATAAAAATGATTGTGGCTCACTACTCCACCCAGTACCTAATAAAATAATGTACATAATATTTATTTTATAAAGTAATCTATACAATATCAATAAAAATAAATATTGAAATAATTTTTAAAATTAAGTTCTTAGAAATATATAAGTACTAAGTAGTTTCCCCTAAACTCTTGAAGAATAGTATTATTATTTGATTATATTAATAACAGATCTCAAATGTTACTTACTGTTGGGGCTAGTTGGTGATAACTGATTTCTTAGATCAGAAGATTCTCCATCATTTGAAGGTTTATACTGTACAGCAGTTGGTGTGATGTATCTAAATAGGAAATTATTTTGTTGTTGCAGGAGGCTATATTATTATAATAAAATTTAAACAAAACTTATAACAACACGATTTTATGATGACAGTATTTTAGTAACTGATACAATCCAAAATAAGGAGAAAACTTAATACTCACAAGGATAATTCATTTAATTTCTTACGGTACCTGACAGCTTCCAAGTCGGAAGAGTGGTACTCGCGAGTTATTCCTCCGATACCAAGATTCTGGCTAACAGATTCATGTGTTGAACCACCAGGTGATGGATATTTTGGAGGTGAAGAAGCAGGTGTTCGAAACAGGGGTGCAATAGTCATCATTTCTAAGAATGAATCCAATTGACGGAGCGATAATGCATTGTGCAGTGTCTCCAAAGGTCTTATTGGAGGTACACCAAAACCTTCTATTGCTGGTAAACATGAAATTGAATTAGTTGAATGAATATCACATAATTATTTAATAAAATACCATTTAGCAATACTCCAAGCTAAATTAAACACAATCTGAAGTATTTGAATTTTAATATCATGAAATTTGAATAAAAAATTGTCACTTACCAGCAACAGCAGAGGTGTGAGCAGGAACCATGTCCTTTAGATTTGGAGCACTTGAAGATCCACTAATAACTGCAGTGCTGAACAGACTGTTTGCTGATCCTGTCAGCTTCTTGTTGACGTTGTAGCCCAACAGCTTGAAATAACTCATCTGTCCGGAGATACTGTGACGGTGGCGCCTTGCTGTGCAGGTAGGGTCAGGTTGAATGATTGAAGGTCGTGTGTCTGGAGATGAGAAGGATCTTTGTGGTTGGAGTCGGGAGAACGATGCTCGTGGGCATTTGGCACGATGACTAGATTTGCGAAGAGTATCATGATTGACGTGTACATCATCACCATGCACAGAAGATATATAATGAGGCTTATTACTATGATCCAATAAATCTATCAGACTATTGTACAATTGGACATTCACTCTGGCATGAGACCAATGTCTGCGAATCCGGGTATAGCCAACTGAGGAATTTTTGATTGAACAATGTGAAACATCAAAAGGCAGGATATCTGATATTGCATTCAAATTGGGACAGGATATCGTTCTGGTTGGCATACGTGTATGTTGAACGGTAGATTTAGCATTAAATATTGACTTAATTATTCTCTTGTCAAATATCCACTTTTCTTTTTTCTTTGGTGTCAAATTTTTATTTATAGAAAATCTATCATTTATTACCTCTGAAGAACAAGAATTAACATTTTGTCGTTTTTCAAATTGTGTTTCCTTGTGAGGTGCACTAATTAAACATGGATTTGAATCAAACTTCATCAAGTGATGAAGCTCCTTAGTATTTCCACAACTATCATTTGAAGAAATGCTGCAAGAGGAACGATTAGATGCATCCTGATATAGATTCAAATAACAAGAACAATTAAAAAATTTGTGCGATAGAGAACGAGCAAAATAAGTATTAAAATTTGAACGTTCAACTGGTGGCAAGTTTCTGCTTTGCAAAATCAACTCGGACACATTGCAATTATAACAAAGACATCTGGACAGATAAGGAGACAATGAACGGGACCGCTTTACTGCTTTGTTTTGATCTTTAGCTGTCTCTGAAGTATTCTCAAGCAAAGACAACAAAGGAGAAGATGTTGACCATGAATTGCTTTGTGATATTTTTATGGAATCTTTAAACTGACTAGAACCTTCAATACAAGACAGAAGCATGTCTGAATTAGAACGTCCGTATTTCTTACTTTGGGAATGGAGTTGAAAATCAATCTCTTCTGAATCAAGATATGTTGAAGAATGAATTGTAGGAACTGGGAGCACAATAGTCGTGAAATCCGAAGTTCTGCTACTCGGTGAAACTAGAGGAGTATTGTGTAAAGTCACTAAAGTTGACGAAGTGGAAGTTTCATTCGAAGGAACAGGTAACTCCGGTGAACTAAAGGAGTGAGGCAAAGCCACCTTTTCCATAGGAACATGCAGTAATGTCTGTCTATATCCCTCTACTCTGTGCTCTGTTACATGCTCATCTGAGTATTACATGCGTATTTGTGGATGACAAAATGCAATTAGAATGAAAAAATGGCAATGCAGCAGCAGGATATAAAGAGAGGGTAAAGGAAGGAAAGAAAAGAAAAGAGAAGAGAATAAATAGAGACTATTAAATAAACCCATCACTGAATAAAAAATGAAAGTAAAAATTGCCAAGAACCATTGATTATATCAGTAAAACAAATTTTTTTTTCGCTTAAGAAAGAGTAATTTTTTTAGAAACAATCATTAAATCCTGTTAGTGAGCAATTATAATAAATTCTGAGAAGTCCTTAGTTATTACACTTTTACTATCATATATTATAAAAGCTAAATTATATCATAAATAACAGTTTGATAAAAAGATTCATTACCAATGGAGGAATAAAATAATAGAAATAGAGAGAACAACATATATGTTAAATGGGTTACATTTAAAAAGCACAACTTTGATTAATGTTACACACCCATGGCACATAATAGCCATGCAACCAGTAAGCCAACCAGACAACATCAATTTGAAGACAGAAACACAATCCATGATCATCGTGATAATAAAATTTTATGATTAATGGCAACCAAAGATTTTAGAAATTTTGTAAAATTAATATTTGTATACCTTATATAAATTTACTTCATTTGTATCAAATTTTTGGTTGTCACTACAAGCCATTTTAATTAGACAAATCTAAAAATGAATTTCCTTTTTGAATTTAACATCAAAGAAGCAATGAGAAAAAATATAATTTATTATGAAATAGAAATTTTTATTACATAGTATGAGAAATGAAAAATAAAGATTTTTAAAAAAATGTAAAGATATCTCATTTTATCTTTAAAAACATGTTTTGCTAAACTTTAATATAAAATTTACTTTTTCCAAATGCAGTGTTAAAATAATGTTTCCAAAGGATTTATATAAATAAATAAGAAAAAAACTCAATCAAAAATATATGTATATGATATAATTACATGATTCAATTTATGAATAATGAAACCTGAAATATGATATATCATGAGAGCCACTTAATAATTACATATCGAGAAAAAGCAGGTATGATCTTAAAAAATAACTAAGCATTGTTATTTGCAAATCTTAGTGGAAGAGTGAGCTTAGGAATGAAGGAATCAGGAAGGCGGCTAGATGAACCACACTTAACCCTTTATAGACAAAATCATTTAATACCAAATGATAACGGGCGACTATTTGTCGACACTTATCCACAAAGGGTTAATATTAGTGTGTAACTCAAACAGTCGCCGATATAAATTAGTTGGCTTCCACGCGCACAACTATCGCTGAGCAAAGAGTTATTTCAACTGAATTCCAGCTATATCCTAATTCTATGTTTTTTCAAAATCAGTTATCTATTATTTCAGTACTGGGTTATACTTGTATTTAAATAATTTTTACATTATTTAAATTCAAATTTTACTCCCATAGCAATTCCTCAATATTGTAGTATTTGATAACAAAAATAAAACACCTCTGTATACAACAATAGATAAAAATCAAAATAATCGAACAGAAAGTGGTATTTATAATATTAAAAAATAATACATTATTAAGGAAGGATTGGGTATGATTTCATTCTAAAATTACTATGGGATATGTCAGAATAATTTAAATGATTTTAGAAAAAATAAATATAATATATATACATGGAAATGCTAAATTCGTAGAATGTTGGTAAAAGATGCAAACTGGCAGCGGTATACAACGCAACTAAAAGTTACTATTGCAAAAGCCAGGATCCATATTTAATAACTTATATATCTTGTAAGAAAACAAAATAAATCCTTCCTATTAAATTATAAAGAGATTTTAAAATTAATGAAAATAAGATAACGCATTCTTTTTAATATGTACCACCCTGCTAAAATTATAACAGGAAGTCAAAATGACATACCTTCTTTGTTGACCGCGTCCAAGCTCTGATACTGCAGCTTGTCCGCAGCTATAAAAAGACATGAGAAACACCGAATTTTGCGACAAAATCTGATTCCAAATTTCGATTGATCACAAATTTCCCAAAAAATGGTACAGTAAAAGTAAAAACTGAATTTTTCTACAACATAATTATATAGCTTTTTTATCACATTTTATAGCATCATGCCGTTATGACAGTACTTATCCAAAATAACATGATAAATATTTACAGAGTCCCTTTTTCATCCTTGGTTCAAAACAAGTTTTATATCAGATTTTTTCAAATAAAAATTCAATTATTTATCATTATCATGCGTAACCACATATAGCCTTATTTTATTACCAATATAAAGCATGCCTTAGATTTAATTAATATTGAAGCAGCCTTACCTTTCTCGGACTTGTCTTGTCTTTGGTGATCATAGCTACGTGCACGTGGTTCAACAATTCCACCTCTTTCTGTATCGCGTCGCTGACGTTGACTAGCAGCTAATTGACTGCCAAGTCTAGCTGCTTCATGACCAGCTACTGTCCGTGCACTAAATAGTAAAATTATTAATTGCAAAAGAAACATTTAATTTTACTTTGTATAAGTACTTTGTGGTAAACTAACATTTTTTTTACACACCTGATTGGTATCGGCGCAGAACTTTGTAGAAAACCACTGTCAAATGGTTCATCCATCATATTAGGATCTAAATCCATCATATCAACAGCTCTGCTAGTTGTTGGACTATCCATTATTGAATCTGTTGTGTCAATTTCTGCCACTTGAGGAGGAGTATCCTTAATGTTTAAATAAAAATGTAATCAATAATCTTATATATTTTACAAACTCTGAGAAGAAAACTCATACGTACAGATTGCACTGGTGGATTCATAAAATCATCTTCTAAAATTCCTAATTCTACATCTTCTTCTTCTATTCGTGCACTACATTGAGAAATAGTATCTTGTGCAGAACTACCACCACCGCTTTCACCCTGAACATTTTATAATAAACATAGATTGTAATACATTTATGATTATTAAAGAAAAACCGTTTATATAATTTACTTACAATATTATGACTACTTTCATTGCGCGAATGAGGTCTAAAACCTGGTCCTGGCGGCAAATTCTTTTGAACGCAACAATTGACACCAGGGCTAAAATGTAGCTCAACGTGAAAGCGTTCTTCACTGCTGGGATCTTTAGTTGGATCTTCATACAACATAACTACAATTTGTGACATATAATTTAACTCTGATACCATGCTAACGTACTCCATAGCTCGACGCCATTGCTCATCTTTCATTACCTATTGTTAACGAATTAAAAATGTTTTTACATTGTCTTTAACCAAAAAGATGTTGGAAGCAATAAAAAAACTTCCACTCACATCGAGTAAACCGCCATAACGTAAAACAGTTAATAAAGAATGTACATGACTTTCACTTGTAAAGTAAAGTCTCGTACGAACATGTCTACCAGGACTCGAAACACCATGAGAATATCTAAAATATTTAATGTCAATCTAGAATGTATCTCGAAAGTATTAAAATTTCATCTTACCTTGGATTAAGCCTATTGACTGTTTCTTCTCCAGATTCTTCAATGTTCCTTTGCAAGTCGGCTCGTATCTTTTTCAAAAGAGGAGTGCAAATACCTTGCCCTATTGTAAGTTTCTCTTGTACTGTTAATCCATATTCCTATTACAAACAAAGAAATTTAAAAGTAGAAGCATAACAGACGTAAAACATTACAGTAACATCATTAAAATTTTAACCTGTGGTATAACAATATCTGCCAGATATTTGGAATAAATATACAATTCTTCTGCATGTTCAAATTGTAGCGTATGATTATTGTGTTGTAAATCATATTTTATGCAATCATAAATATCCGGAATTTTTGATATATCAAATCTTTTATTTTTGGTACAGAAATCTTTCTCAATTTTACCCCATCGACGACCCATTAATTCCCAAGTTTCACCATGATAAAGAATAGTATCTAAAAACATTTTACACATGATTATTACTTTAACACATGATTACTATTGGACTCATACCTTTCGTTTTTGGATCATCTTTTTTTATTCGTACAATATCCATTAACTTCTGAATTAAAATGTGAACGTGTTGGCAACAACGAACTGGATTTTTTACGAAATCCATTGCTGCATTAATACTTAACGCATTTCCAGGATTTATTTGTTCTCTATCTTCCCGAGTAAATTCTCTGTCTTGCTGTAACAGCTCATGAAGTCGTGTTTTCACCCTAGGTATAATTACATTCCATTAAAACTTATACAAATTCTTTTACTTGAATTACTTTTAAAACTACTTTACGTACATATTTTGGTATTTACTACTATCGCAATCATTATCCAAAAGACCATTAGTATTGGCACTTTTAACCATTTGAACTAATATAGGCGTTAATTCACCCTCGAGTGCAAGTAAACCTTTTGCAAAAGCAGCTGCAGTCATTTGAACTCTTCCTTCATCGCTTGCATAAATCTTTAAATCGTGACGGAAAGTAGAATGAAGTCGTAGTAGACCCAGTCCTTGAGCACCAGCATAGTCGCCTATATATTAACAAAGAAAAACATTACAAAGACAGAAAGTATCGTAACAATCTTTAAATAACATCTTGAATGTTTAAGAAACATGAAGTATGAATGAAGTCTGCAGATGATCTGTGTTCTGGTAAGAAGATCAAAAAAGACTGCTACAAAAATCATTAGTTACATTATTCATTTGCATACTTATAATATATAAATCTAATTAATTAAATGTTGATATTTATTGATGTATGTATAATATTTTTCGCGAATATGAGGAAAACTGTTTAATAAGTTGTTTTTTCACTTTGATGAAACGACATATGCTTGTGAAAGCACGTGTTCATGAAAAAATGTAATAATACATATAAAGTTTAATTGAAACAGTGAGACACAACTAATAGACCTATTAAAAAATAGGATAAGTAAACATTGAACGCTACAAAATGTATAAAAGCAACTACTATTGAACTGTGAAGCATTTCACTGTAATAAAGTAGAATACACATACAACTGGCATAGAAACAGCATTTTCTTTAAACACTTTATCTTTTAAATATATTGTCAATGTTTTTACCTGCCAATTATAATAGTCATACACAGTAGAATTTATTATTTCTAACTTACTATTTCTATGCATAAACCATAATCTACAAACAACTACAAACAAGCGTTGATTCAGAATAAAAAGTTACCGTGGTTTGGTAACATCTCTGAGTCTTCCTCTGAAATAATATTTGAAATAATCTATGAATCAAATATTTTTTCACATAAATAAAATATGTGTTATCCTTTATATAAATAACGTGACACGTAATTTGATTCAGAATGTGGAAGCATAAATTTGCTATTACCTCTTAATATTACTGATATCAAATAAATACCTTAAACGATGGAATTCAAGTTTCTAATACTTATACATGAATTCTATTTCGTAAAATATCTTATGTGCGTATATATACATACATATATATATATATATATATATATACATATGTATTGAGCGAAAATGTAGCAATAATATGTTATGCATACGCTCAATTGGAGCAATTCAGACAAAAAGTAAATCCAGCCGAAGTTCAGCCAGCGTATGAAACTCATTAAAGAAACAATTTTTTATAATGTGAAAATTAACTTAAAAATGAGCATGAAAAGCGTATGAACATAAGATACGAACCACTAAGGTGTCTACCTTGTCCGCCGGGGTACATGCAGCGAAATATTTTTCCTAACTCCTCAGCTTGAACGCGCCCAGCTGGTGTTAACTCTCCACCCCACTTCAAAATCAAGACAAGTGATGGTTCTCCAAGTCGATCTATCAGAAAATACAAAGTAAGACATTAAATTTATTGATATTGTTTACTTATTATAACACAAGTAAAACGATGTACGTAGTATTCTTTATACCATCATCTGAGGAACTTCCTCTTGGGCGTCCCCTTGGCTGATACTTCATTTGTACTTTACGATTTATTCCTGAAAAGTGACCGTACCTGCAACATGATTTTAATTATTTGTAGTATCTTTGTATTAAAACATGATAACAGAAATGTAATGCTTACATTTCTAAAACACTTTTTAACTGTTCAAGTTTTCCTTGTTTTTCTTCCAATTCCGGTCCTGCAGCTCGATGTTGTATTTCTGCTAATAAACTACGTGCAGTATCCAATATCTCTTGTAACTGTTTAGGTCGTTTCAATTTGATGTGACCATGTTTATAACCGTCATATTTTGCAAATATTTCGAAAAATCTGTTTAAAATAATAAATAATGTATATTCGACTATATTATCTAAAACTGGATTTAAGAGAAATTTTGAAAACTATACTTACTTTGGGTGACGAACTTCTACCTTCATTTTCTGTTTTGGTGTTCTATCACCATGTCTAATAACAGCAACAACACAACGTAATTCCATCCTGTAAAATATAAAAAATGACTGATGTAATAGCATTTAATAAATAAAATATATTAAAAAAACAAAATAAATTTACATTTTTCCAAATGTAGTTGGAACAATAGGTGGATCGTCCAACTGAAATGGAACACTCCATGGAATATGTAAAGTAGGTGCCAACTCCCTTAGAATCATATTTCCCAAAATTTTGGCACAATCATCGTAATATTTATTTGAATTTTTTACAAAACTAAATCCATTGACATCGCATACGAATGATTGACCATTTGCTCTGAAAAGTATTAGTTCTATATTTTGTATTCTTCCTTCTTGTTCAATTGAAGTGTAACTTTTACTTACCTAAGTAAATCAAAACCACAAACTGTTTGCTTGAAGGCTAAACACACTTTTCTACTAATCAGTTTTTCAGCATTACTTAATATAACGGGATAACGAATTTCTTTTCCCTCTGAGTCTCTTTCAACTTTACCATCTAATGCAGGACTTTTTCGTGCCTCCGCATGAGCATAATCCGGTCCAACGGTATAAACTTTAACATCTGTGCCATCTGTAGGCATAAAATCTTCGTAAATGTAAGAACCAGTCTTACGAACTCGAGATTCTGGTGAATATACACTACTGCGACTTCCAATCTATAAAACAAATATAAAGTTTCTTTATTATTATCCTACAATTACAAATATTTTCATTGATTACACTAATCAATAATAGTACCTTTCTAAATAGTCTTTGGCTACCTCCACCTGCAGATGTAGGATAATAAATGTAAATATTATGATCTTCTGCAGACACTGGTTTTTCAACAAATGGTTTATTAAATGTAACACCATTGACTTCCACATGATCTTCTGATTCTACTAATTCATGATCTACAAATAGATATCTATTACATATATGCAAAATGAATAACAAATCCAAACCAATATGTATGTTACATACGCTTAGGATCAGATGAATCTCTATCTAGCACTGCATATCTTGGAATTTCAATACCTTCGTTGCTTAAAATAGCATAGACTCTTCTGCGATCCTGTACATAAAAATATAATATTTTATTCATATTTTGCCATTACATTTTATAAGATTTACTTTAGTCAATACAGAATTCTACTTACCTGAATATCATACTGCATTGGTAGATTATTAATAATGAAAGGATTCCTAAGATTAGCATAATTAATAGCTTTGTCAAGTGGAAAGCCTTTGCTATGAAAACTTATTAAACAGTCAACAATTGGCCAATCTTCTACAGACTCCTATAAATATACATTTTCATGAAAAAACAAATCATTCAATCCTCTGTCTCATAGATTTGTCTTACCTTTAAAATGACCTTCTCAGGAAATACTATTATTTTAAGGTACTCAAATTCTTCCAGCCTTGTTAAAATTTCCTTCATCGGTTTACTCTGCGATTTCTTAGCCATCGCACAGACCCCAACCAAAACTTGCTTCCCTTCCCCTTCCAAATCACTGCCACCCATACATCCATCATCATTACTGCACCCGTCCGACAGTTCGGCCTTAAAAAGAAGTTGTTTACTTAAAATTTATTATATTATCTACATCAACTACTGTCACACTCTCTTCATTATATTTCTCACTAATATCTTTCTTATATACAGTTCATGTATAGATTTTTATAAATATTAATAAACATATAAAGGCTATAAAGGAATTAGTAATAACTTAATGAGCATAGTATAATATACTACTTACTATAATAATGTAATAAAATGGAATATAATTTACACAATTATATATTTTACTTATTCCAAACTTTTGAAAATATTCACTGACATCTCTATTAAACATTGCTCAGCCAGTACACTTTTAAACGGGATAAAAAACCAAATCTATCTAGAGTTTGTTTAGAATGATTTTCATACAGTTTTCAATTAATATTCCTTCTACCACTTATTACATTCTTCATTTTCCAAGCAATTAGATGAAAAATCTATAGACTAACCACAAACATTATTGCCTATATGAAAAGGACACTATAAATGAAATACTAAAAACTGTAACTTGAAGCAGATATTCTGTGCTTTGCAAAAATAAGAACAATTAAAAATGCTTCAAAATTTCCAAATTTCTAATTACAACATTCGATGATTTATCACTCTATAATTTTAACTTAAAATTATGTTTATGTCACTATATCATTATAAAGCATGTTATTAGCAACCTACTATTACAGATGTTTAATAAAATTCAAAATTAGAATAAACTTAACTGTAATAATTTTTACATGTTGAAAAATTAATGGTTTAAAACTGTCTTAAAAATATTTTTAGTATAAATAAATACACTTCTAAGCTGAAAGATTATGTTATTTTTCTACATATAAAGATTTGGTTTATTCTGACTTTTAAATTATATAATTAAAACACAATTTCTTATCATGTATACTTGATGTAAACAAGTTTAAATACTAAAAATTATATACAAAATTCTATTTTAGAAATATACTTCTTTCAATTTCGAGGATAAACTTGCATTCCATTAATTTACAATATGCACATAAGAGTAGAAAACAATATTATTTCTAAATGTTATGACTATTATTAAAGGCAATTTGATAAATTAAATATTATTATAACATACAAGACACTCATCACAATAACAATTTGTATCTACATCTGTGATCTCTTCAGTACTATTAGCAGGTGTTGGAGCCTTTTGTTTATTTCGATAACGCCATTTCTTCAAACGCCACCAATCTTTTAACCATGTCCATTCCATAACTATGCTTTTCTAGATAATATTGCACTAAAACAGACTCACTGTTTCACAAAATTAATATAAATAATTTATTCAAAACTTTCTTGTTTACTTTTATCATTTTAATATATTACATATTAAATTTCAATTTCATTTAACTATAAATTATATTTGAAAAAGTGGTATTAACTAATTAAAAAGTGCAAAATACTGTTATGATTATTGTATAACATATATACTGTTCATATCAATGATAAAATCAACATTTTAAGAAAACAGAACATTTATTGTGTAATGTGGTTTTTTATGATGCGTAAGGTTTCATCTATATGTAAGATATATTTCTGTACAGTAATTAAATCTATTTTATCTTATCATATTCTACTCTTGGACTTTCTTTGTATCTAAATATTCTGGAATGTTTGAATATGGCATAACATTGATATTAAACAAAATTTGTACATGATATATAAAACAAAACTGCACTCAATATTCATATATATGTATGTGTGCGTGTGTGTACGCGTGTGTGTGTATACATAAAGTTTTAATTTAATTATAAGAAAATATCTCAACTATACATCAGTGAACACTTAATAATTAATTAAATTTTGTCAATTGTCACCATTGTATTACTATCTTTTTAGATTATCTCACAATTCTTTTAATGTTAACAGTACTGCATAAGAGATTGCATTCAGTTGAGAATGAATATGATTAAATAAACAAAGAGATCTACATAAAGATAAAGGAAGAATTATGTCTTTACAACACTCAGTTCATAAAGACTGTGTCAGAATAAATTTGTTTTGCATGAGAACATCACAAGATATATGATTTTAACAAAAGAAAAAGTGTTATGAAATATAAGCTGTAATTTTCATTACACCTAACATATTTACAAATGGTAATGTATAATGTATATAAGTTACATACACTTAAATTATATTGTTTATATATATGGTACACTTAAAAGCTGTTATAAAAAAGCTACAAAATAATACTTAAATTTAATAATAGAGATGTTTAATAACTTTAAAAAAAGTAAAGAAGAGAAACTCTACCATTATTTGCCAATATGGTTCAGCTTCATTATCACAATCGCACATGTAAACATCAGGAACCAATGGAGGCGATGAAGAACTTGAATTTTCCATTACCGATCCAATTTTAAGATATTATGAACTATGTATATTTATCAACAAAAATCAATATGTAATTAACAATATTAATGACACTTAAAATACATACGTGATACACAAACTCGTATGATAGATTAAATAAACATAAATAAAAAAGTGTCCATACATTTATAGCAAAGACATAAATGTAAATTTTTCTATAATCTAAAAAATTAGACTAAGAACACAAAACACAACTATATATTCCACTTGACATGAACATATTTCTTTTCATTTTTTTTTCCTTTCAATTTGTAATGACCTCACTACGAACAACCACACTTAACATAACACTCTAATATTTATGTAGCCCTTGTCACAAATATTATTTAATTAAACATGTGATATATGAGAATACACATTAAATTACACAAAATTTAAATGTTATGAACTATGAACGTGTTTGCAGAAGAATGCAAAATCCATCTAAGTATTTTTGAAACAATTTATTTTTAGACTGGTAAATACTGAGAGAATAATCATTTGGTTTATAAATTACCAAACTATTTGTGAATAATTGACAAAGTATTGTCATTAGAATTAAATGACATAATGAATACACTATTCTTGACTATTATAAAATATATTTAATCTTTTAAAAGACATTGGTTAAGAAACATGACTTTGTATAAATAATTATAATGGCACATACCTAAATTTTATATAGGTATATGTATTTATTTTTATATTTACGAAAACCAACTAGTAAAATATTTTTAGAGCAATTTTTTTGTCATTTTATAGTTCTAAAAGATGTAAAAAACTAAATTTGCTTGTAATTGGAATAATCTTCTAACCTGCATATACTTATATGGCTATATTAAAAATATATTTTAACACAAAATGACACAAATCACGTTATATTTACAATTTAGAAATAAAACAAATTATTCATTCTACCACATGCTTTTCCCTTGTAACTAATTTTATAGCTAACAAAAATAAGAGTTAGTAACAAATTAATAATAAAAGTTATTTTTGATAAATCATCGAATATATATATATATATATATTATCTTTCAGTCACTTGATCAATAGCATCAAGCATAACAATAAAATTTAAATATAATGTATGTTTACATTTGACGTATTTCTGAAATTAAAACTAAATATTTTATATCAGTTAAAGATTACATATTATAATTTTCTAACTCACTCTTTTGGATGAACAATATATGGAAGAAGCACCGGGACCCACAAGGGTTGACTGAACAGCGTTTAAGTCTCCTACATAGAAAATTGGTCGACTGGCATTTCGTAGACCCTATTAATAAATCAACATTTACTGTAGATAAAACTAATAATAAATGATGTAAATTTTCTAAACATTTACTACATTATTATATTATGTATAATATAGTATTTATCAGAATAAATTAATTAAGAAGATTGTAATATAATTATTTAAAGAAATAATGTAATTATTATTTATATATATTGTAATATAAACACTAGAATTTATTCAATACTCATGAAAAATAAATTCTACTTTGTAATAACGGAACAACATAAGAAATAGAAATAATGATTGAAAATTACTTTACAAATCACAAAAGCTAAGAATTAATAAACAATGTTTTCAATCTAAGACTACATAAATGAATTTTTCCTTAAAATAGAGCACAATTTCTGTTTACCTGATAACCATGTTCCAATTCAGTGTAAGACATGTCAGAACGGGTTTCATTGAGGAAAGAAAGCTGCTTCGACTTTAATTTAAAGAATCTACCTATATCCCTGAAATGATCAAACGTATTGATCCTGTTATTTAAAAGTATATACAAGAAAAATTTAATTTTGGCAATAGCTGTTTCTGATATTGTGTTTACTGACACAATTGACAAACTGATATATAAAATACTCAATAAATGTTTCTGATTGTAATAAATTTTAGTTTTTTTACAATCATACCTTTTTTAAAACAAAGGCAGAATTTAATATAACAATTATATTAAGACGATGTTTATTAAGTTCACGTGTATGTTTGACTAATATCGATGAAAATGTATTTGAAGAGAGTAGGGAGTAACCTCGACGGTTAGACAATTTTGTATCTTTTACAGAAATTTAATTTTCATTAATTTCTGATACATAGAAAAATATAAAAATACTCAATTGTAATAGACAAATACTATACAGTATCATTAAGTATATTTTAATTTTACGGAATGACGCGAATTGCCACTTATTACACAGTTCTTTACACTTCGTTTTAATAATTCTCATCAGACTTACCGATTTCAATCTCAAATCACTTTAAAACTTGTATATTAACAATGCAATAAAGATTTTATAAACAATTTCGAATTTCGATCCGAGTTTGAAACCTTATCAGTAGTCTTCAATTTTTGGACATCTTGTCAAACTTAAATCTCGATTCCTCGTATCGAGTTGTGCATCCAGTTTAAAGATTACGTTTCGACGCTGTACGATTATACTATATTTGAAACTTGAAACTATTATTAACTAACGTTCATAAAGTCATATTTAGTTCCTAATATGTAGTATGTAAAAAAATTTTTAATTTATGATACAATTTATTTAAAATTCTACATTACATGTATATAACTGATGAACATTTGAGACAATAAATTGACCCATTGTTAAATAAATGTTTTATATAGTGCAACATTTTTATTTAAATTTTGTTTATAAAATTTTATTACGTATTTATATTACAATAACATTACACCATAAGAAATATATTTGTATCAACCTCATTTTGTCCATTCTTCATAAAAATTCCTATGGAATCACTATGTTACAATGAAACATTGATAATTGAGCAATTTATTTAATACTTTAATCGTTAAGTAGCCATTTCTACAATAAACAATTAACGAAAGATTAACAAATTAACAAATAACGATTATAATAAATATTAATTTCATGAATATATTAAATTAATTCAAAATAGTTATTATTTATACATATTTAAATTGTTCTTGAAACAATTTGTTTTGTTGTACAATTTCAATATTACTAATTAACTAATAATTACTTTCCAATTACCTAACCATTTTTATATGTATATATACATTCTTATTTTTATTGTTTTGTATACAGTAGATACACAAGTTTTATTAATGACCACTTTTGATAATAAAAGAAGGAGTTATGTATAAAATTTGAAAGCATAACAGTAATATAAAAAACTCTTCTACACATATAGAAGAATAACTAAATCTTGCAGAACATTAATGTTTTAACTTGCTATTAAGGTAGTGTATGACTGATAAGGGTTAACATGGAACAAAAAATACAAGAACAGGGGAGCAATAATGTAGACAATGTATAATAAAAAATCTGATATTAACAAAACCAACGTTCAATAAAATTAATAAAGGTAGGTTTTGTTTTACTACAGAAACTTTATTTTTACTATTGACAAAATACTAATATAATTTAATTTGGAAATATAAAATAAATTATTATTATCTAATGTTAATATTCTACATTTTATTATATTATTGCACTAACTTTTATTTAATTTTTAAAATCAAGTATAAACCATTTTACAAAATTACAAATAAAATTTGTCTTCATTGAGTAGAGAAATATATGTGTATGTGGACATATCATCTTTTACAAAAAGATAATAAAGATAACAATATTACTTATCAAATATTAGTTACAAATAATTTATGCAAACTTGCAAAAACTTAATCACCAGAACGTACATGTTCCGAGAGTATAAACGTGAAAATTTTTATGTAAAATTTGTACTAATACCCTATAAATATAAGCATTATCGATAGCATGCTTTAATGCTTCATTGCTATCAATAACTTGAGGCATTTCTTTGAGCCAACCGAATATTTAATTTGTCAGTTTCATTTGACTGAAGGAATATCTTTTTTCTGTAACATACAGTATTCAGTCATTTGTATTCTATTTATTGTCAGCCCACTGGCCAGACATTAATCGTCATTGTGATTTCATAGATACAAGCTTCCTTGAACGTGCTCGTGCTTCTGTACGAATGTTTGTATACTCAAACCAGAGAATATTAGGAATTAAAGTTGTATCACGTAGTAATAGATATTCTGATATTCGCCTAAAAATATAATACTATATAGTATACACATTACAAGAAATACAACTGAAGTTACAGTAAAAATAGTTTACCATGAAACAATTATAGGAAAGATTGGCGTAAGGATAACATGTGTAATTATGAACCATATTGCTCCTAATATAATTCCTACAAATGCACCACAAATGACTTGAGAAATAGTATGATACAATAAATAAACCCTACTGTATGTTACTAAAACAGCAATAATTATACATGTGACTATAATGGCGATTCTCCAAAATCTTTCAGAAATGTTGCTATTATTGTTATAATGTAACCTACAAGCATAAGATATTAAAAAATAGCTATCTTTCATACATCTAAATTAATATTGAATTACCTGATGCATATAAAAAGTATGACATATGCAACAAAAAACCATATAAATTGTGCATGTGTTGACGGCATCCCATATTCAACATGAATGTTTTCACGTTTCATGGGTCTTGTCTCACAAATTGTGTGTTTCAATATAAAATTAATGGACTCATTAATTATAATACCACCAAAAAATGCAATCTGGAAAGAAAATTTATTTTAATCATCTTTTAGTTGTCTTAGAAAGTTTCTGAAAGTTTTTACTCACTGTGTGTAGATCTCTTCTAAACAGAATCAATGTTATGATACCAGCTATAATAGCGAAAGGCATTAAACTTATTAAGGCTAACAATTTGCCAAAAAGATCACCTGTAAATACAAAATTTACATCAGAAACAATATTCAAGTACAAAAAATGCATAATATTGTTCTAACAAAATCTATAGGCTTGCATACACTCTAATGAAATGTACATAAATTTCAAAAACAACATTCAGAAACTCCGTTTTATTTAGTTTAATACAAATGTTACGATTTGTGTTTTAAATACAATGCATTACAAACAAAACGAATATATTTATTAATGAAATCTGCACGCGATCATGATAAGTTAGACGATACTTTAATTAAAAATTTCGTAAAAAATTTACCTTGGGGATATTCGACTAAAGTAAGTGATAGAGGAATCCATTCCGGCTTTTGAACAGCATCTACGAGTCGTGATTTAACATTATCAAACGATTCGTCGTCTAACGATGCCATATTATCGAAATTTTTGAAGTGACCATAACTTGGACAACTCACCGCGCAGCAACAATCATGGAACCTACGGAATAATGACAGAAACTAGTGTAGCAATTTCGCTTACATATGTATGTAGGTATTCTAATTAACGGGACAATTAATCGAGAATTATAACTACAATTGAAAGAATATTAAAATTTAGTATTATTCAAATCGCGTTTCGATCAGTTCATTTCATTATTTCGATTGTATGATTTGTTTCTGCTTGACCAATCAATTCGAAATACATACATCTGTCCACGTTCATTTAACTTTAGATATTTTTAATTTTATTTTAAAAGGACTGTTGATACAATAATAAAAAATGATGCTAAAAGTTGATAAAAATTAAAAAGTAATTTTTGCATGTATGAATGTATAGTATCGTAAATAATATCAGACATATGCAAGTGTTATGCACAATAAGAATTTACATATCTTTTCGGCGTCAGCATTACGTTACGATACTTGTTTTCTTGTGGGTTGTGAAATTTAGAAAATAATCTAAGCATGTTTGTTTTAACGCTTTAATAATTTGCTATATCTACGTAGAATAAGCTCGAAGATAATCGATCTAGTGAATTCGGAGTTGTGAGGTTACTGTCTGAATATCATTTGTAAAATATAAACGTTTTTGCGCGCTGAGCTAGAAGCGGGAGACGTAGCAAATCAGATAGGTGCATGTTGCCGTGTTCGATGTTTGTTTCCTGTGCATGTTATGAATTTTGGTCATGAATTGATACGATGCGAGTAAATATTTGTGATTTGAATTCGCGCGACGTTTAACGCGTTTTCTGGAACTCGTTAAAGAAATTACGTCTATCTGACGTTTAAATAACGTTCTACTCCTAGATTTGATAGAAGCTCGAGGCTATAATGGGTTAATATTTTAGGTAATGTACGAGCTTTTTAGTGCATCGCATTGCACATCATGAATATCATCTTTTTAATTTTTATATGTTATTTGCAGATACTAGAGATAACGATGCGAACGTGTATTATGAAAATGTGATAATAATATTTATCAGATTAAAAATTACACAGGTTGATTCACCTAACTTGGCAATTTGAAATTGCTCTTGTGCTATTCTTTGTATGAAAGAGTATATGAAGTAAAACTTGCATGACTTTTGAGGAAACCTGTGTTACATTGAAATAATTATTTTCTTTCTACATTGTTTGTGCATAAAGTTTTGAAGATTGCTTTACTTTCTTTAATATAAAGGTATTCTGTATCTCTATAGGAATTAAAAGAGCATTCAAAATTGAGTCAAGAAGTATTAAAACATGATTATTAGAACAATAATATATCTATTTTCGATTACTTCTTGCATTTTGAAATTTGTATCATTAGTATCTCAATAAGTATAGATTTTAGATCTGTTATGCATCAGTATTTATGTATTCATGTGTCAATGCTCTTATAATTTTCATAAAAAACCTAGTAGTTCTGCCTAACAAAATCAAGATGACCTTTACTACTTTATGTGATCAATATAAAAAAAAATAATTAGTGTAACTTATGTTATCTCTGAAATTATACATCTTTTGTTTTATATATTTTTTTTGTACAACAAATAATTTACAACTAATTTTAAGCAGTCAAGTTAGATGAATTATGTTATACATTTTGTATTTTCTTTTACAGCTTATATGTATTGCTTATAAGTTTGTCTGTATTCAAATTATATTACATTATCTTTCTTAATCAGTTATAAATTATATTTTATGATTTATTTAATTTTATTTTGTAGTTTACCTATTGGAATGTTATATGATACCTTATAAAACACATGGCAGACCAGAATACTATTGACTATCATGCACTTTGTGCAAATGATGAGGATGAAATTGAAGGTCTAAATGAAAAGTTGATAGAGCTATTGTCTGCGCAAAAAGTTCCATCGCAAAATGTTAAAAGTAACATACTTGAACCATCAGGCGATATTAATACCACCAATAATAGCATTAATGCTGATAACAAGGCATCTATCTCACCTTTGCATAGCCTCCATAAACATGATTGTTTTCTTTTACATCACAATAATTCTTCCAATTTATCGCTCTCACCAAAGTATCTTCCACCTATTGGTGTATTTTGGGACATAGAAAACTGTCATGTTAGTATCAAATTTGTTTAAAATGTTTGTAAAAATACATTCATTCCTTTAAACTAGGCATTAAATATAAAATTGCTGCAGGTACCAAAAGGAAGATCTGCTATGGCTGCAACACAAGTAATTAGAGAAAAGTTTTTTAGTGGCTACAGGGAAGCAGAATTTATTGTAGTTTGTGATGTTTGCAGAGAGAGTAGTCAGGTTGTGAAAGAATTAAGTGATGCCCAGGTAAATTTGAATACTGTGGTTCTTAAAAATTTTAGCATTTTTATTACATCTTCTAAGTTTATAATTTCGGGCAGAATGATGAGTAATGAACTAATATTTTACTATTTTCATTCATGATATATCTTACACAAAAATTTTATGTGTAATAGGTTAATTTAGTGCATGTTGCTAGAAGGTGTAAAAATGCTGCTGATGAAAAGCTTAAACAGTTTATTAGAAGATTTGCTGATACTCATGGTAGTCCAGCAGCCATAATTTTAATATCTGGTGATATTAATTTTGCTGCTGATCTCAGTGATTTACGTTATAGAAAAAAAATTCACGTGATTCTTTTACATGGGAAAAATACTTCTGAAGCACTGATACTTTGTGCAAATGAACACTATGATTTTTCTGAACTGATGAAATCACTGCCGTCCAGGACTGTGGAGGTAAAAGACTTATTAATTTCAGATTTCTTTCCAGGCATTGCAGTTTTATTTCTTGCTTTCTTTTTGTAACATACTAAACTTTTGTATTTATTTAATTCATTTAATGCTTTACATTTTTAGCTTTATTTAATAAACTATTGCATTATAAGTTTTACAAGTCTTTTTATTTTTCATGTAGCTACTTCTTAGTATGTAGAGAATATATGTATTAAATTGTCCATTATTACCAATATTTATGTGAGTTTGTATTGATGTGTTTGTACATATGAAGTAGATCAAAGTATGTTCTTTCCTAGAATTAAAAATAATATAATGAATATCGTTCCTATGATATTAATTCTCTGGCATGCTTTAATACTGGTTAATGGTGTCATGTAAGGAAATTGTGTATTTTTTAGTATTTTGTAAAATTTATATTCCTTCCAGGTTACTGCACATTATGATCTTCTTGTTAGTAACCTTCCTGATGACCAAGATGTAATTTCCATTAAACGTCGTCTTAAACAATTGTGTGAAAAATATAATGGTTGGGTAGCAGATATCCAGTCAAATACTGCAATTATACGCTTTACTTCGCAAATCTTTGCAGAAAGGTACATATTCTTGTTATTTTGACCTTTCACCAAGTTTATGCATGCATTATGTGTAAATTAGATTTTTATTATCAAACTATTTCCAATGTAATTGTAATGTTAATTATAATTGATCCCAGTAACATATCTATCTTCAAATAACCCGCTCTTTCTATAACCAATCACATAACTCTAGCTATAAACATGTTATTGGGTTATTTGGTACTAAAAAAAAATGAGGAGTAGGGAGAAGTACATAAATAAGATAGAATTCAATTCAAACAGTGAATAGCAATGTAACGAACATAGTGGCACTATAGAAAGATCATAATTTTGTTTCATATTAGGTTCATTTATGTGTACTTATAAGAATCATTATCAAAAAGTTTTATTTAATATATTGTTGTTATTTATCGTTTTATTTATCGGTATGACAATGTTGACGTGATTTAATAATTTTATTTATATCCAAGGTAAGTTAGCAAAATGTACAGTTGGCTAAAAAAAAATGATTATACTTTGAGGTAGATAAGAAAATAAAATTTAATATTCATGTTCAATAGACAACATCTATTTTTTTGGAATACAATGGATCTAATAATTTATATTAGAAACATATTTAGTGTTCTTCAAGGTCATTTATAGAATTACAGTTAGTCAGTTTTGCTCAATAATATTGTGACCTTTTTTTTAGGGCCCAGAAGCGTATGGATGAAGAGATTGTCCTTGGTTCAAAAATTTGTGTAAAATTTTTAAAACAGAAAGGAGGTATCTTCCAGAAAACTCAAGGTAAGCTACTATATATAAATTGTATATTGTTCCTTTTTACATTCATAATACTGATAAAATGTGTTAAAATATATTTAATATTTATCAACAATACACTTTTTGATTATAGGAAATTTTACAAACAGAAATCGTGCAATAAGTGAGTCGGAAATTGTTACCAGTTCTCCAAGACAAATGTATAGTGTAAGTGCTTCAGTAACGGGTGGAAGGGCCTTTCAAGTTCCACATTATCAATCATCTTCATATACTTCTGCATGGAGTGGTCACTGTGCTCCTGTCTCTACACCAGTAGGGTAATTTGATTTGTGTAATATGCTCATAAAAAAGATAATATTTTATAAATGATGAAATTCCGAGAGAGAGCCTTGGAGTCGCGAGTAGACACTGTCCTTGATGATTCGGGCAATGAAGTTGAAAAGCTTTGATCTTATCTGATATATTAGAATAAATAATGATATAATAACTATAAGTTTTGTTAATGCTATATATATCTTTTATTCGTATTTGTTACAGAATGATTCCACCTGCACCTATACTTGTTGGGAGATCATATTCAAATGGTAATAACGTATCTTTTAATAGAACATATAATGATCTTACAAGGGTCCAATCTCCTTTATTTTGGCAAGTTTCTGGCTCTCAACAATTTGGTCACATGTGGGAAGAACAGTTTAAAGTATGTATTTTCATATACTATTTTTATGTATAATTATTTTCTCATTAATTATTGGTGTTTAATAATTTTAAGGTGGAAAAGACCAAAATGCTTAGTCGAAGAATACACATCCCGCAGGCTCGGGATAATGCAGCTCAAAATAATATCACCTCTCGAACCTCAGATAATGTAAGGCGTATGAGAGGAGCCTTTGTCCAACCTCCAGAATGGAGTGGGTCAAGACAACATCCTCCATTGAATATTTCAGGAAATTTCAATGGAAATGGTATGAACAATTGTACTTTATTTTTATTTATTCTTCTGAAATATTGTAGAATAGCAACTACCTTTCTTCTTTTTGTATATCACATAGCACATTCCCAATCAAACTCTTTCAAGCGTCGTAGTCCGTCACCAATGTGTGATTTGCAGTCAAAAGAAAAAAACCAATGGAATGGGCAGGTATAAAGTAATTCTGCTGTTCAATGTAAACAAACACCTATGCATATCCCAATATATTCTTTTCCTGTTTTAGAATCAGCAATCTGTACGTAATAGTAGGACACCTTCACCTTATGAAAATACAGTACAAACAATGAATCAACAAAATAATCATAGTTTGCCTTATCAACCCAGCGACACAGAAAATGAAGAAGTTGAGGTATTTTAATTTCTTTTTGATCATTTTTTAATTACTTTCTACGATAAATAGTAACAAACAATCTTGGGTTGACTAGAAATTCTTCAATTCAATAAATAATCAGAATGGAAGTTCAACAAATAGTGAAGTGTGTACACCTATTGAGCTACAAGTAACTAACTTAGATCAGAGTATTAATCCAAAGAAGATGAGACATATGCTTACATCTATTTTCCTGGAACATGTTATGGTAAACTATTAATCATATAGTTACATAAATATGAATTTCAGATTTATATATTCTAACTTTTTAGGTGTTAAATGTGTCTATTTTTACACAATCTGATGGTAACTTCGCGGCAAGCGTCAAAGTACCTTCTTTATCAGATGCACAATATGCAATTTCTCAATTGCATCGTCGTAAAGTTGGTTATAAACGTATTTTAATATCATACGCTCATAGCGGTAGAGCGAGTCCTCAAATTGTACGAGCACAGATTGTAATGCTACTTCAAGAAGTACCGGGCCATAAACTTCCCCTTTTTAAATTTCGAGAAATGTACGAAAGTCGTTTCATGATTTCCATTAGCGTATCAGAATTATACAAAATGAAAGATGTCTGTTTCGTTACGGAAGATCCTAGTGGTAGAATGGTTTCTCTTAATCCAGACCACAGAAATACTCCATCACCATGTTTCAATACCACGACTCAGGTACGTTAACTCTCGTAATTTTTAGTATTTTGCGTTTGTCAAATATATTATGATGAATATAAAGCCGAGTTCGAGCATTTCCAGTAAAAGTAGAGTTGTTATTCCTTTTATTGTTGAATAGCTGTGACGATAATTAAGAGCGATAAATACTATCTGATATAAAATAATTAGGATATATCTATATATAACTAGATGAATACATGTAAAGTATATATTTAATTTTTAGGAGGAACATGTAGAATTACCATACTGTACAATTCATACATTAAAGCCGTGGTCTGATAAAGGTTGGGCTGAGCAGAAAGTGGCCTCACTGCCTAATGTAAAAATTTCTTTGAAAGTTCTTGATCCACGTATACATCAACTGCTAACTACACATAATGGAAGTTTACCACTGCCTAGGTATTGTTTATTATTATATCATTCATGAATGCTTTTATTAAATTTTGAAAGTTAATTGTTGTATCTCAGTTAACAAATAATTTATTCATAATAAATAATTTCAGCTTGCCAAATTGTTACGAGGCTGAATTCAAAGAAAAAATACAAGTGGTTGAAAATGGAGTACCTTTAGAGCACTTAGTATCCTGTTTGTCATGCGTTGAATTAAAACAGGGTATAGGCAGTGTGAAGTACCTTGTTTGGACAGGAAATAAAAACAAATCACATGATAATAACCGTGAAGGTAAAATTTTCAATTTCCTGCTAAAACATGCTCCTTCTTTGTTCTGTAATAATAACTATTATATTTTCTCTCTTTTCTTCTAGAAAATAAGTGTGTAAGTCCTCCTCTGGCGAACCAATTAGCACTTTTTAGTCGTGAACTAGTCGATCTTCTTAAGACTGCTCCACACTGCCAATTACCGTTTAACCGTTTTATACCTGCATATCATCATCATTTTGGAAGACAATGTAGAGTTGCAGATTATGGATTTACTAAACTAATTGATCTACTGGAAGCTTTAACTCATACTGTACAAGTAAGCAGGAACAAATTAAGTGTTATTAAAAATTATTAAAATTTGAATTTATTGTAGGTTATGGGTGAAGGAAATAATCGTGTAGTAACATTGTCTCATCGTGCTCAAGTACGTCGTTTTACGTCTGACCTATTAAGGGTTCTAAAGTCCAAAGCTAGTAAACAAGTTGCACTCTCAGAATTTCCAAGTGTTTATGCTAGAGTGATAGGTAACTGTCTTTTATTTTCCAGAGTGATAATTTGAATATTAAAAATTAAAAAAAATGAAATACTTTGTTTTATATAGCTAAACCATGGGATATTGTCGATTATGGTGTGTGTGAAATCGAAGACATTCTCAGTGAAGTGTCTGAAAACAATATTGTTGTCATTACCCCACTTAATGGTGGAGATAAAATGATAGCAATTCCAAAACGAGAACAAACTGCAGAAGAAATTGAACGTACAAAACAATTTGCCGTGGAGGTAACACACGTATGAAATGATAATATGTTTAAATAATACTTCCATATTGATGAGGTATATATCTTCTTGTAGGTTGTAGAATTGTTACGACACGCACCTCAATGCAAAATGCAATTTAATAAATTTGTACCATCGTATCATCATCATTTTGGCCATCAGTGCCGTGTATCAGATTATGGTTTCACTAAATTGATCGAATTATTCGAAGCTATACCAGATATAGTTAAAATCGAAGATGATAATTCAGGAGAGAGACAAATTTCTTTAACCGAAAAAGAAGGTCTTCGTGTACTATCTGAACAAATATCAAAATTAATTACACGATCAAAAGGTTGTCTCAGTGTTTCAAATATTGCAGAAAATTTTTTACATCAGTTTGGTTATGCATTAAAACCAGAATCATTCAGTTGTACGTCTATAATGCAGCTTATGCAAAAACTTGGAGACACTGTCGAGGTATAAAAATGACAATGTATTCAAATTTATACTTATATTATAATTATGCATTTTAATGTTAATTTATTGATCTTTCAGATTCTATATTTTGCAACTGGACCAGCAGTTGTAATGATAGATAAAACTCATTTGCAACAATTAACCCTACAGTGTCGCCGAGTATTAATGGATAAATCTCAACGCAGAATGTCAATTAAAGAGTTTCAGCAAGTATATACACAGTATTATCTAAAACAGTGTAACATAGATGAACTTAAACAAAACTTGTCTAATGTAGTTCAGGTAAGTTGTAACGTAATTTTTGGTTCATTATCTAAAAATTAAATATTTATATATTCATTAATAAATTAAATATTTATTTAATTTTAGTTTACAACAGTAAACAATGAGGAATTTATAGAACTTACTCCATTACACTGTTTTGCATGTGATTTGTATCATGTACTGATTAATTACGGCGGGACGTTGAATCTCTCGCAATTTGAGACAGCATATTTATCAACTATAGGTTCAGTTTGTAAACCTGCGGACTATGGTTTTCCTACAATTTTTGCACTTTTGCAAGCTTTACCTTGTACAGTTACCATTAAAGTTTCACGTCGCAAAAAGAACATTATGCATCTTAATAAAAAACTCGCTGGTATGTAAGTTATTCTCGTGTAGTCTCTGAAACTGTTTTTACGTAATTAATTAAAAATTATTTGAATTGCATGTTAATAATTTTAAAATGTAATTTTGTTTTATAAATAGCTGCTGGTATACCGTTACCAGCAACATACGTATCAGCATCATCGTATCGTGATACGGATTCCAGTAACGAATCGTTCGAAAGCGATTCTTCTTCTCGTTTAAGCATTTCGAATAATTCGATTACATTGGATGAACGTGCAAAATGGACGAAACAAACTGCTGATAATCAGAATTCATGGAAACAGACCAAAGAAGATGACGTTTGGTCAAAAGATCTATATAACCACTGGAAGATGTCAGTGACAGGAGATCAATTAATTAATTGGTCATTACAGGAAAGTGGAAGTGAACGCTTTCTAAAAGGCTTAATGCAAACTCCAATTATATTGCGTGGCTTTCCACCCCCTCCACCTCCCAAACCAGACTCTCCTTCTGAGGTACATTTTAAATAACAATTTCATGTATACGCTCTTTTGTAAGATGCAAATTACACAAGAAAATTTTATTAAATTACAGGACTCTTTAGATAAGAATCAGTGGGAATCCTCAGTTTGGATGACTCCAACAAGATTTACATACACTCAAGATGATGCTACGAATGTGCAGGTACATAAGTGTAATTTATATGCAAGGACAGTATTTTTTAAACTAAATGTGCTTACTAATAATTTATACTTTTATCTCGTAACAGGTTCCTCCATTAACCTTACCTACATCTTGGAGTAAACTTGTATCTGATAACAGTACATCTAATTTATTATCGCCAACGAAAAATTTGTTACCAGCTGCTGCGAACCCTTTAAATCCGCGCACTTCTCCTTATTTTTCTTGCAAACGTAACTTGGTTGTCGCTCCTCATCCTTCCGAATTACCGCTTCCTTCACTGTCTTTGACTCCTAAAAAAAATATGTCATTGGAGAACGTGGTAACTACACAAATTTTCACAAATAAGCAAGAAAAAATGGTTGATAACTCGACAGAAGAAATAAGCCTTACAAGTACTGGGAGTAACAACAGCAACACTGAGGGTGATAATGATAGTGAAAAACACAGTACTCCTACAAAGCAACGTAAGTAACTTAACATAGAATTTTGGATAATTTGCTTATTCTTTATTCAATAGTTACATATTGCTTTTAAGATAATAGGAATATTTGTATTTAACAGTATTTACAAGTAAACGTCGTTTAGCTGCACAGTTTAATCAACCCATCGAGTCATAAAGATGAAAGGAAAGTACAATTGTATGCAAATGTCACATAGGCAGAGAATAAGAAAAACTAATGTCGGAGCACATTTTTCTAGTTCTGAAAATGTGTTATTGAGATTAATGAAGGAAGGTTTATTGCATCTTAGTAGGCTGTCGCAAGCTCAATACCTATACACCATTTTCTGAATGGTAGGTACCTTTCCCATCATTTATATTTAAAATATATGGTAATTATATATCAATTTGATACACAAAACAAAGAATAGAATTTATTTTCAAAAGATATGAAAATATATGCATATATATAAATATCTATATACTAAGGAATAGTTATGATGATTTCTGATTTGAAAATGTGAATAAGTGTGCAGTGTTTGTACTGAGTGATACGTATTGATTGCATTGCGTATAAAATTCATATAGCCTTTTCATACTGTGATATAGAATAGAAAAAAGTGTAAATGTTAGAGCAATAACACAAGAACAAACAAAATATGAGTAATAATTATATATACTTAATAGGTTTGAGCCAGTTTCCTACGTTAAAATTGCAGTTTTTGTTATAATAAAATTATATCTTAATAAAATAAGATTATTTTGTACAGATTATGAATTGCATTGATATTTTAAGTGAAATAATTTATAAAGAAAGACATACCTATGAAATTTAATTTTTTACTGATTATAAGTATAAATTATTTGTTGCATATTTTGAATCTTATTTGATAAATTATTTGCTGTAATTGAAATTTTATTGGCTCAAGTCTATTAATTATTGTAAATTATTACCACAGAGAGTAAATTGTATTCAAAGATATTTATTAAATTGTATTCAATTATGATGTCATTATCACGTATAAAGTCGAATACAATTCTTTATTTTTTATTTATGTCATTTTCTTCATATTTGTGTCAGAAATTTCCTGTCGTTGCAGTTTATTTGTTTTTATTGCACTTAGAACTTTTTAATTGTATTATGAATGAATGTGTTTTGAAGATTTTGATGATAATTGAAAAGTATCGTGTGATATGTTGAAATGTCATACGGATTTATCGTGTTCACGAGAGCGTATATTTTTAGTTGAAAAAAGTATTTGTACACATTAATATGGTAATCACTATCGAATAATTCAAAATTACAAAAATGAAAACAAACGTATAATATATACTGATACAATTTTTATGGATTCCAACAAGATCAAAACTGAAGAAATAATTAAATGACAGGAAAAAGTTTTATCAAATATGAGATACTAGGAAAACATAATTATATTAAACAAATATCAGCATTTACCATTTTTTTAGTAGTGATACTATTTCACAATACTTAAATGTTTCCTCAGTTTTCCAATGAAAACAGTTAAAAAAGGTAGTGATGATGATATTCAGTACCTAAAATAACGTATTATAATTAGATTTAATGTGTAAGGCAAAGAATGGCAAGGAATAGCGAAAAGAATTGCTCTCTTTGAATCACTTGTAAACGATCTTGTTGATCTCATATTTTACTTTATATTTTACTGAAAATAAAGTGTGCATACAATTTCGCAGACATGAAGAAGCCTAGAATGTATGTTGTAGCTACTTATAATAGATTGTTCGGTTCCAAGTACGTGAGTTGCCACTTATGATTGTATTTCGGTGTTCGATACATTGCTAAAAAAAAGAAAAAAACAACGATCGATGATCAATTAATTCAATGATAGTAAACTTCATGCATGATACATTAATTGACAATCATACATTAATATTTTTATGAGGCTTCTTAACATTCTGCGATAACTGAGAAACTCCTATTAATTTATTTGAAAGATGTGAAATATTTTTGTCACATGTATATTTATTGTGTAAAAATGAATTCTATTGTATTTTATACTTACATAAAAGAGATAATTTTTACTTGATTTTTTAAATCATAATGAATGTGACAATTTAGATTTTCTATTAGTCCTAATATAATTTTTTTTATATTTAAGAAACTTTTTATTGTATGAATTCAGAATTTTTAAGTAATTCATTTATATTTATTCTTTTGTAAGTATTTGAAACACAATTTATAATAAATTTTATCTGTCTAATTTGTGGTAACAATCTCACTAATAGAAAATTAAATTGGTCTTTATACAATAAATGTCAAAATGCATAATACTGTGTAAGAAACAATTATATAAGAAAATTTTATTATGATAACGAACATATACGAAATTGTAAACTATAAATTGTTGGTGGAATCTTTAAAATAAGTATTTAATAAAGTAATTTGTTATACATGTACAATGTAGATGTTTTTATATACTATTGCAGTCAAAAATCAATAAAGAAAATAGTTCCTAATATCTAAAAAGCATAAATCGTACATGTTTATTCCAGAACATAGTATCTACAGGAAGAATAGTAATAGTTATAAAGATGAATAGTACAATTTTACAGTTAATAAATTTATTTACTTGTTCTTTACAGAAAGCTATACAATAATGCAGATACAACTTTAGTCTCAAATTGAGATAGTTGCAATTACTATAATTAATAACCTACGAGGTTTAATCTTATTATACTGTCCAAGTTTCCTTCATACCACTGCCAACTGGACCATGACGTCGTTCCCAAACCATACGATGTTTTTGTTTCATAAATGCCTGAACTACATCACATTTTATACCAAGATCACCATCTAAATTTAAACAAAGCATCCTAGTTAAGTAATTTTATAACATTTATTATAAAATATCATCAATATACAATAACTTGATTATATGATATGTAAAGTATAAAGATACAATTCTTTTAATTTTGAAAAACTTACACTTTATGAAAAATGCTGTTGTAGCAGCATGATAGGGTTCGAGTAAATCACGACAAATCTCTTTATCATTAATATTTTCTACACAACAGTGTTCGTATCGTTGTCTTAATATATTTACAATTTCTTCATCAACCAACCTAATAAAAATTAAATACTGTGAGATCATACAAAACATTTACGAATTGTCAAGCTTTTCAACAATGTCAGAAAGACTTTAGTCCCTTTATACTACAGATTCTTTGTATAAGACAATGGCTCAACAAACTTTTCAAACACAGTGTTTAAAAATGACAAAATAATTGATCGATAATGTCCTAAGCCTATTTTAGAATCAAATTTAACTGTATGTTTAATGAATCAGACAAAAATTCATAGATTCATAGACTTGGAAACTGTCTACTACTGACCCTAGTTAGGAAACATACTTTGAACGTAAAGTCTCAAAATATTTAACAAATAAAAATTTACTTATCACGTAGAAATTGACAATTTGCTTCAAAGTAACAAGCATAATCATGCTCGTGACATTCATCAATTGTTGGAACTCGACGAAATTTTTGATGATACCATGGATATTTCTTCTGATTCGGCTCAACAATTTTTTCTGTCAAAGAATAATAAATTTATATTTTCCAGTGACTCCTGCTATTGTAATAACAACATAACCAAATGGGTGATTAGATAATACCTCGGAAAAGAACAACCGGAACGTCTAACATGTTAAAAAGACCTTTTACCAATCGTACAAAAGCATTTGCTTCATCTTCCATTTTTCTAAATAAACTTTAACAACAAATGAGAAACACAATTCAATTCACAAAATAGTTTTGCTTAAAATTACGAACACTTGATCAAAAGATCATTGGTCCAAAGACTCAAAGAAGCTCTTTCAGGAAATGCTATTATCTAAATAGTTATTATTAATAACGCAATATTTGTTAATTGTAAATATCAGAAAATAATGGTATTATTCTAATATATTTTTTTAATTACAACAATTATTAATAACTTTTATAAAATATAGTAATTTTTTAAATTTTATTCTGTACAAAAAACAATATGCATTATCTTGTATTCTATAAATGATACATTATACAATAAAAAATAATACTTATAAACGATATAGAAACAAAAAAATAGTTATAATTGTAATAAAATAATTAGAATTCTTTTTAGTATTTTCATGTTCCTAGATCTAGTAACTTTTTACCAAAATGTTTGTAGAACTGCTTCTTTCCACTTTAAGGTATAAAAGGAAATTTCAAAGGTTTTGTCCTCCATTTTCATCGTTGCAAGGAAGATGGTAAGTTGTTCTGTATTTTGTAATAGAAAGATCGTTCGTTTTGTATTATCCATTATCAAATTTTAAGTCTTTAATGCATAAAAACAATCCTTAACTTGCCTAGAAATAATTATACAAAAACTTATTCGAGAAAGTTATTGACAAATTGATCAAAACGACTCGTAGGAAAGCTAGAAATCCATCTGCGTAATGTGACGCCACGTGGTTAAATTTTATTTTATTGAATTCACATGATGATTCACAATGTGTACAAGTTTATGGTTTTTACTGAATAAACCCTGTAGATAACTCTAGGGCGGTCTGATACTTAAGTTTTCCAAATTTTGAATTTTCTGCATTTATACCGTGTATTTAAGGAAAAAATATTACACAGTCTCACAGGAAGTTCAGTGCACCCCGTCATGGGTCCATGGGATTTTATCCTAAAAAGAGGTCCCAGCGTCATCGTGGAAAAGTAAAGGCCTTCCCTAAAGATGATCCAAGCAAACCCGTTCATTTAACCGCTTTTATCGGTTACAAGGCTGGTATGACTCACGTGGTTCGGGAAGCTGATCGTCCAGGATCAAGTGAGTAGATATAATTCAGTTATTAGTAATAATAAAAATTCGTTAAGATAAAATAGGATTATAAAGTTTATTATGTGGTACTCCTCAACATTAGCGTTCATAGCTGTACATGTTCAAAATGCAATATATTTGGAGTATCTTTAGATTTTTTCTGTGGTTAATTTTATTTTTGTATCATAAAATCAATATGAGCAGTGAAGATTAGTTTTGTGGCTAAATTTTCGAAATTGAAATTCTGTATATTGATATTGTTTTAACCCTTTGACTACGAAAGGCGTATATACATGCCCTTAGAGATCCATCAATATATATGGAAGCTGCATATATACGCCCTCTTCATTTTTCTTATTGTAACACCTTTACTGTTTTACCAATTGATTCAACATGAAATTTATCTCTTTATTCTCTTTAACATAACAACTGAAGATCAGCAATTATTTTAATATGGTTCAGTCAATTGTCTTCATATTGTTCAGTTCAACTCCACTCTAGTGGAGTTCATCATCATTAGTTCAACTTCAACTTTAATTTTGTTCATTCGTTATTGTTTTAAATAATATATACACGAATTCAATTAAAATAAAAAATTTTGTGTCAGACTAGTAATTCTAAATTGTATGTAAATATCTTACAATACAGTATAGCAGTAATTTTTTTCTTACCCTGTTATTGTTTTACGTACATAAGTTGACACATTGACTATTATATAAGTTTGATGTGTTTTATCATGGGGGCTGTAACTGAATTTTCATATAGTAATGTTGGTAACCACGATGACAGTCAACATGTTAAACATCACATCTCTATATAAGGCATAAAATAAATCTCTATTGAATGGGTTAAGGAATGTTAGTACAGATTCTTCAGTAAACTATGAACTACTACGGAGGAAACATTCTTATTCGACATGATGACCTTAGTCTGATAGATACAGAAATGTATTGGTCGACTTTGGTTGCGGTTCAAGAGCTGTTTGATACTGTGCAGTATAGTCTTAACCGCCATGTCGTAGAGTAACTCTGTGCCCTGCGTATGCAGAGAGCAAGGAGGCACGGCATATTCCATAAACTCTTTGGAACCCATTGGGTAATGACCATTGAGATAAACCATGTCGGGCACAGTTCTACAACATTGAATATAATTTTTATTTTAAATATATATAAATATTAATTCTGTAAATTGTATATTTCTAGAGGTGAACAAGAAAGAGATTGTGGAGGCAGTTACTGTTCTAGAAACACCACCCATGATTGTGGTTGGTGTAGTTGGATATATTGAAACTCCACATGGTCTCCGTGCTCTCACCACAGTATGGGCTGAACATCTTTCAGAAGATTGTCGTAGAAGATTCTACAAGAATTGGTATGAATTCTTTCAATACTTGAATTTTTATTATTAAATCGTATTGTATGACATGTACTAAAGTTCATCTGACATCAGCTCTCCGCTCATTACGATGAGAGTAAAAATTTGGATTTAGCCATAGAATAACATATTCTATGAAAGGCTAATCCAAGAATTGTGTACAGTCTCCACTCACTATGAAGAGACTGGCACGTTACAGATGGACGCTGACATAGTAGATGAACAGAGAAAGACAGCCATTACGGTTAATTTTCCACAGGTACAAGAGCAAGAAGAAGGCATTCACAAAGGCTTCTAAAAAGTGGCAAGATGATGTTGGTCGTAAATCTATTGAAAACGACTTTAAAAAAATTATCAAGTACTGCAAGATAGTACGAATCATTGCCCATACTCAGGTAATTGATTAAAAAAATATATTTAAATTATATATTTTTTTCGTCACACTAATAATACATTTTTACATTTAAATAGATGAAACTGTTGAGGCAACGTCAAAAGAAAGCCCATATTATGGAAATCCAGTTGAATGGTGGAACTATTGAACAGAAAGTTCAGTGGGCTCGTGAACACCTGGAAAAGCCTGTACCTGTTAACAATGTATTTGCTTCAGATGAGATGATAGACGTGATTGGTGTTACAAAAGGAAAAGGATACAAAGGTAAAATTGAGAAATCTGCTTCTTAAGTGCAAAACATTTGTTGAATTATAAAATTGAAAATTTGGACTATATGATGAAAAAGCATGATTTTGTGTATATCCGATTATTAATATGAGGATGCAATCGTGCTGCCTTCCTACTGAAGTCTTAAGCTATAAACATTGCGTGTGTTCTGTTACCTATACATATATGTTAGATAGTACATACTGTTATTTATAAAAGGAGTTAATCTTTACAGGTGTCACTTCACGTTGGCATACAAAGAAACTTCCACGAAAAACACATAAGGGATTGAGGAAGGTCGCTTGTATTGGAGCATGGCATCCAAGTCGTGTATCCTTCACTGTTGCACGTGCTGGTCAAAAAGGATACCATCATCGAACAGAAATGAACAAAAAGATCTACAGAATCGGACAAGGAATTCATACAAAAGACGGAAAGGTACTTGTTTATGCCACTTCACACCCGAGTATTCATCGCCTTCTTCCCTATGTTTAATGTCTATTACGTAGAGATTAATCACATCATAGAAGGCGAAAATTAAACACTTGCTGTCATAGTACCTAATACTATGTATCAATTATACTTTAGGTCTCCAATGCAAGTGATAAATTTATTCTTAGAATACGTTTAGTAGAATTGAATTCATTAAAATTTGTTATTTTTGCTAGATCGTGAAGAACAACGCATCCACGGAGTACGATCTGACTGAAAAGACCATTACTCCTATGGGTGGGTTCCCCCATTATGGAGAAGTGAATAACGACTTCGTTATGATCAAAGGATGTTGTATGGGACCAAAGAAACGCGTAATTACTCTACGCAAGGTAAAGAATAACTTGTGTTTATTAAAATCGTATCGTTAGATTTCTGTGATGAGTACCAAAAGAGCCAAATGTATTTATTATGAAAATTCAATGATATTTAATGATAGGACTGATTGATACAGTAAAATTTGGTATTTATTTTGAATTTTAATGAAATTACATTAAACAGATATATACTTCTTACAGTCTCTGCTGGTACACACTAAACGATCTGCGTTGGAAAAGATCAATCTTAAATTCATCGATACCAGCTCCAAATTTGGACATGGTCGCTTCCAAACCGCAGCAGACAAGGCTTCCTTCATGGGACAACTCAAGAAGGATCGTATTCGTGAAGAACAAGTTCAAGCTACAGTTTCGACATCATCAGCTGCTGCTGCTCAGTAACAATATTTTGTATTGAGAAGCTACATGCTTTTGACAATAAACATTCTGGCGAATGCTTGAATGAAAAATTCATCTTCGCTTGATTTTCTATCCTTTTAATACATAAGGTTTCACATGGTGAAACTCCAGTATAGCTAATTCGTGATAATTGTTCATTGTAAGAACATTAACAAATTCTTGGAATGTCGATTATAGCGATCTTTAAATTATAATTCATTGATGTTTGAGAGATTTCAAACTGCTCCCGAAAGTTAGAAAACTTTTTAATAGATGCTATTTGAAATTTGTATCGTGAAACGTTTTAAAAAAAGTTTTCACATACGTTCTGATAAAAGAAGGTAAAACAAATTCTTGAAAATAAAAGTTATAGTCTAAATAGAACTTAGTATAAAAATAAAAATTTTTGTGTAACAGAAATAGATATATTATGTTCACCAATATTAAAACAGTGTTCAGTCGATATAACAGATAATAAATACTAAATTTTATTCTGTAAATAGTGTAGGCGTAAATTAGATCATTGTAGTCAGCTGAGTGCATTTTTGGTGTATCATTGGTGAAACCAATTGTTGCATAACCACAATCGTGTTTTCTTGGTACAAAGCCTTTTTTGTCTACTTCTGTTACAATTTTCATATATTTTATTCTAAACAATATTATGTAGTTAAATAAGACTAGTACATAATAGTTAGGTAATTAGTATAGAATCTTCTCTAATAAATATTCTGAAGAAACTTACATGGAACTTTACTATACAGACTCCAAAATACCTGTTTCACAAAAAGACTTCGTAAAATAGTTCCTAATAATCCTTTTTATAAAAATTTTATAGGAACAGATTCTTTTAAATAAAATGCAATATTTTGTCAAAAATTGAAGCTACGTTATTAGTCTTGGAACGCCAAGTAGCTATGCTCGAGATTACGCGAATTTTAAAATAATATATTTCTTAAATGAGAAAATAATAAGAATAAAATCTTTAAAATTGAAATTTAATAACTCTTAATATCAGTACGACTATTTTAATTAGCAAAACAGAATTTTTCACAATCAGAATCACAGAATTAAATTGTACGTACTTTCGCTATGATGATCAGGAAAAAGAGTGCCTCAATTTTTATGTTTAATGCGTTTCTGTTTCTACGAAAATTACAAGATTTGTTTGACGATAGATTAACATAACATAACACAGTATGTATGAAAAAATTTTGAATCCATTTTAAATTACGCTATCCTAAAGCTAAATTCATATTATGCATAATATGCATGTACATACATGATAATTCATACAGCATCAACTTAAAGGCGAGAATCGCAAATCGCAACGCATTCGAAACTTTTGAAGCAGAGTTCAAGTCGTTAAGGAATACTGTTTTGTTTGTGAAAAGTTTGGAACAAATGTCATTCCTACCGCATAAGTCTGTCTTTGGATTACTTATGCTCTTTTGTTTTATGAGAATTATTAGCGCGAATAGTTATAGGAATATGAGTAGTTTTGCAGGAATCCATTCAGTGGCGTACGTTACCGTCCCAACTCAAGAAGTTGCCAAAAAATTAGCTCAGTAAGTATCGGTTTAACAGTTCTACAATTCTAAAAAGAATCCTAAAAACGTGGATTGGATACGACAATTACAGGATTTTTTTTTAATTTGTAAAGTTTTACAAATGTATTTCATTAAGAAGACGAAGAAAATAATTGCATATCTTTTTGTAATTTAACAGTGGTTTGGTGAAAAATAAATTGGCCGCGTGTGTTAACATTATACCAGGAATCACATCTGTGTACGTATAAGACATAAATAATTAAACAAGAATATGTTACGATTAGACAGTATAAATCTTTGTTTTTTTACAGTTACGAATGGAAGAATGAAATTAATGAGGACAGTGAACTTTTAATGGTATGGATGCAGACTTGATAAAAAAAGTTACAAATGCTTTGTATATGTGTGTTTAATATCTCATTTTTATTTTAGATGATTAAAACCAGGACTGATACAGTGGATGCTTTGACCAAATATGTGAAGTAAGTATTAAATTTTTGTATTTCAAACTATTTTTGAAAAAATATTTTATAAGAATTGAAAATTTCTTCCAAACAGAGAAAACCATCCATATGAAGTTTGTGAAGTAATTTCCTTACCTGTAAGTATTGCTTGTATTTTATTAGTATTTATACATGAAACATTAGTTGACAAAATATTCTCATTATAGATTCAAAATGGGAATGATAAATATCTTCAGTGGATTAGTGAAATAGTTCCGTCAATTGATCAAAAACAGTGAAAAATAAATTTTCTTCTGTTGGTGCATACTCAAAAAAAATATGAAGACTTTCTTTTCATGAAACATTTTTATTTAGTATACATAAAAGTAATGCATTTAAGTTAAATTGTACTGTTTATTAAGAAAGATATTGAGTTATTAAACATACTATTTTGAACACATTAGTGTGTATACATGTAAATATAAATAAATGAGTAAGTGATATATAAGCATAATTGTATAAAATTCAGGATTCAAGATTATATGAATCAGAAGTCAATGTAAAAAATAAGTACTACAATATTTTTCTTCATTTCTTACTAGTTTCACATATTTCTTATGTAGAAAACATTATTATTTTTATTCTTGTACCACTAATATTGTCAGTCAATTTATTAATATAAATATGTACGAGGATAATCAAATTCTTAATGTTTAGATGGATTATATGAGCAAATTTTTTGTGCCAGCAAAATTTACTAGAATGTATTTCCACCCTATACTGATACGTGTGTATATATTATAACAAATCTCTTGTAGTTCAGTACAGTTCATTATTCAAACATTAATTGTATCTATAAATGTTTAATAATACAGTCCAAATGCAAAAAAAATTCGTATTTGGAAAATAATTGTCGTTTTACAACAAGTTAATGTTATCTGCCGCCTTCATAACCTGGATAAAGCAATAACAAAGCAGACGACAAAGGCTCATTGACTTCCATCTTATAATTCTTATCTAATAAATAACGACACGATGGACAACAATATACACCAGAAGAGAAACTACGTTTTAGACAACTGAGACAAATATTGTGTGCACACGTAATTGTTATAGGATTATAAACTATCTCCAAACAACAAGGGCACGTAAATCTGCAATGTAAAAATAAGAAAAGATAGGGATTGAAGCTTAACAACTGTCAGTAGAAAATATATATGTAATAGCTTACCTTTCTGAAACTCGTTGTAAAAATGCAGTTTTCCCATCCGACAATGTTGTACGACATTCGTCCCATAATTTTACATTTTCTTGATCTTCCTCAATAAATTTCACTACATTACTTTCTAACTCATAAGCCTCACGTTTTTGTTTTTTCTTAGGTGGTCCTTCCTTTTTCGAGACATTAGGATTTTCTTCTTCTATTAACGTATTTCGTTTTTTATTTGGTTTATTTTTTGCCATTGCTTCTAAATATCCATCTGGATACATTGGTTTTAAACCAAGCGCAGCTATTCGTGCTTTGCCCTCTTTAGTCCATGGTGCAGGTGCAGGATCATCTCTTCTTAATAAATATCTCCATACACGAAAGCCACTTTTTCCTGTATCTGGATAATATTTCACTACCTTGTATATACCATCATACCTAAAATAATATTGTATTAAGCATAAAAACTAAGTATCATTATACATCCAAATAGTAGTAGTAATAGTTTATATACCTATTGCCTTCTTCTGGTGCATATTTACTATGTTTAGCAAGTTTAAAATTTCTTACTACTCTTACAGGTATACCACCTCTCCAATCTTCAGCTGTAGCACCGTTTGTTGCATTAAGTTTGGCATTACAATTTATAGCTAACGCTTTATTCATTCTAGTCAATGTTTGATCACAACTTTGCTCAGCAGTTCTTTTGTTACCTTTATGGACGTAATATATCGATTAAGATGAATATTATATCCATATAATTGATTTTTAAATAAATATTATACCTGATAAGTCCCTTCCTCCAGAGCCAGTATACATGAATTCATCACCGTTATCAATGTCATCCTCATATCCTCCAGATAATACAATAGAATATGCACAGTCTGTTTCTCGCCCATGAATTCCAGCTATATGAGGTCTGTGTACTCCAACTTCAGAAACCTAGATTTGTCCTTTGATTTTGAATATATCAAAATTTACATATTCAAGATAATTTAAAATATTTAATTACCTGTACTCTGTACATCCAACACATTCCAACTTCTACTCCTGGAATGGGTCCACGATGATTTGGTGGAACAATACTACACTCTTTTGTCCTTCCAACACATGCCATTCCTTTACCCCAATCTCGTTTACTATTACTATTTTCATTCGTTTTCTTCTTTGTTTGTTTGAGTTTATCACCTGCCTTTAAATAATAGCTCTATGTACATTTATGAAACCAATATAAAGATAAACTTTATTGTACAATAATTAACCTTCACTATCTCATTCTCGTCGTTTTTACATTCTGGACAATACCAGTAATCTTCCTCTGGTATAGACGTTAATGGAGGATTCAAGCATCGTAAATGATATGCCAAATTACACTCATCGCATAATAAAAGATTGTGTTCATCTTCTTTGCCAGCACAAACTCTACAACCACATTCTCTGCACTTCTTGCGAGGATTATCCATGCATGTAGTACAACTAGCTTGTACACGTCTTCGTTTACCGTTACTAATCATATATTGTTCATCTTCAGAATTTCTTTCTACAAGAAGTTTTGGCTTTTCAATTGCAAATATTTCACCTTTTGGATTTACTTTACGATTCTCAAGTGGCTGATCCCTATATAAATAATAGAAGTAACCATTTAAATTATGTTATATTATATTGATTGTAAATTATATTAACATACAACAATAAAGTTTACCTTCCAATATGTAACGTTCCAGTAAGTTCTTGTACTCTTCTTTTCTTATCTATTTTTAGTATTGTAAAATCATACCATAATCCAGTCTCTTTAGGATCATCAACATTGTGATTAATCATTACTTTCTGACCTATTTTTAATGCTTCAAACTGTATAAGACATCTTGCACGTGGTCTTATAGATGATTCAGGTACATTAAAAGGTGGGGCTTTATCATCAAATTCCCACTGTACATTATAAACAAGTTTATCATCTTTTTTCAGGATTTTTAAAATTATTGCCTCAAACCAGGCTCCATATGTTTGATCAAGACAATCTACAGCGTCTCCAGGTTTATAATATAAGCTTTCAGCTTCAACTAATGTTTCATCTGCATTAGAATTATCTATATCTTCTTTTTCAGAATTAGAACTAGCAGCAGTAGTAGTACTAGTAGTAGTAGTAAAATCAGTAGTAGTACTAGAGGTAGCTTTAATTTCTGTATCATCAATTTGTACTCTCACCATTAATTGAATTACATCATTTAAGTTAATATTATAATCATAAAGTTTGTAACCATTTTCTAATTGCTTTCCACGAAAGAATAATCTTTGTAATTCAACTTTTATGTTCAATTCTTTTTCAATTTCACGCTAAAAAATAATACAAGTTTACTTCAAAACAAAATGGTTTAATTACTTGTGCATATGTTTTTTACGTAAAATCAGTAATAGAAAAATCCAAGAAAAAATTATTTTAGTTGTAAGCATGAAACGTAAAACATTTTTCGTATAAATAATGGAATTTATTATATTATATATAATATGCATAAGCTTTATATATTCATATTATGTCTATATATAGTAGTATTTCAGAATTATTAGTATCGTAATCAAAGCTTTTACAAAATGTCGCCAAGTTAACATTGCTATATTTGGCAAGAAACGTTACACTCACATATGTTTCATAGAATCAGTAATACATCAAAATCATTTGTGTATTTGTTACAGTAGTTTTTTGTATTATACGTCTACCAATAAATATGTATAAACAAAATTCAATAATATACCTTCCTCTTTAATAAAGGGTAATGCAATAATAAAGGTAAGAAGATAGATTACTGAAGAAATTTGTATTTTCATTCAAGAAAAGAATAATTTTTGCTTCACACATATGAAATAAAATACCTTGAAATCTTCCACCTCCGTCAACTTAGAGATAGTCAATATCGCTTCCTGTTTACCATCTATTGTTCTTACTTTAACGTACATTTTGATGCACTTTTTTAATTAAACGATCACAAATACTTGGAAACTCACGTTACTTATTCAATACACTGACTTACAAAGAAAATACGACAGTGATGGTTTAATTTAACTCATTTAATGTAATAGTTGAACAAATGCGTATGCACACTCCGATGAGTTGCTTCCAATTACCGCTGTCACCACTTGTTGGGTTGTTGGTGTCCAGTGTCCAGTAAAGCAAGAATGGAAATTTGGCGGGAAGGAAATCGTGAAAGCATATGGCGGCATACAACTGTAATGAAAAGAGTATTTACCTGACATGCGCGTACAAGTAACTTTTGTTCTCTAACGTATTATGTTTAGAATGTTAAAGCGAACTACATACGTGTATATTTTAAAATTACTTTTTTTTCACATTTAAAGTTTAATATTATTTTTACATAATATCTATATTTTATTCTGTTTTAATAAGATAAAATGTTGCTGTAAGTTTTCTAACACAATGCAAGCCAAGAAGAATATTTTTAAACTGTATTGTGTATTTCAATTAATTACATAAAACTACAATAAAAATACGCAATATTTTATATAAAATTTTTTCTTATTATAACAATCGTAAAATAATTTAATTAAATCAATCAAATATACAGAAATACGTCTGTCTCTTAAAATTATGTCATCTGGATTAATTAGCTTAGTATCCTTGTAAATTGAAATATAAATAATAGATATAAAAATGTAGAAAGTTTATATTTAAACGTTTATAAAATTTCTATACTTACTTCTCCACATGTGTGTATAATGTGCGTACATACATATATACACACATGCATATGTATGTGTGTCAATACGAGTAAGATAAAGATTAAGTGTATAAAGCATCTATTTTATAATAATTTAGAATATTCGATTTTACTTCTATCATAATGTGCATTTTTAGCATTCATAAAAAAGAAATTAATACTGCTTACAACTTGCAATCATATTTGTGAACTAATGATTCTGTTTTTAACTATCTAATTTTTTATACATATGAAAGTTTGTTATCCAGTTCATATGCAATTGTAGTCAATTTAATAATGCAAATTCTTTTAAGTATATAAATTTTCATTTTTAAAATATACAACAATTATCAGATTGGATAATTGTATGTAGATAAGAATACAATTTGTATATACGTAACTATTCATTAATAAAGTAAAATTTATGATAAAACAATTTTTGTGGTGAATTAAAAGGTACAATCTCAATTGTAAATACTTCTAGAAATGCAGAAAATTACAATTGTTTCTTCTTTTACATGATTACACATAATATACGTACAACTTACATGTATAAAATTATACTTAAACGCGATTAATACATATCATCATGAGCAAAACTTTAAAGTTGCCAATATGTATGTAGTTATATAAAAATATTAGAGAAACCATCGATTAAACTGTAAGATAAAATTACAATTTATACAAATATATAATAATGTGTAAATATATATATATTAAAATGTATTTATACATACATAACTGCATTTATACTAGCTTTATCATTAAAAAGAATTTTAAAAAATTTGTTATTCTTACAAAAATCACGATGTAATTGACTAACATAATTATACATTAATAATATATAATGTACATTAATTATTCATATAAGACTATGATTATGGTAAAATTAATGTATATATATAGCATGAAGCGGAACTTTGAAGTTACTACTGTTTTTACAAAACTAAAGTGTTATTACAATTTGTATAATTACATATTAACAAGTAATTCTGATAACTTACAATCATGACGATAATACCATGTACTTAGAAACGTAAATTCGCAGTTTTTACTCTTAGAAAACTTACATGATATCGCAACTTATGTAATTACATATCAATATATAGTTAATATGATTTATTTATAATTACAATTGTAATGCGGTTAACAGTTCCGTCGATAAATAGAATATTCTAGTAGAAATGTTGCTCCGTTTGTGGCACAACCTATGGCTAAGCAGCACGATATGTACCGGTACAAATTTTCCTCAAAAAGAACGGAATGATTTTGTAATGCTTAAAAGGTAGTATTAGTCAATAAATGACATGATTGTATGGTTCTTTTAATGTCACTTTATGACTAGAGAAATTGAAATTATTGTTAGCTTGAATGAAAAGAAATACGTAAATATTAGATATACTTTAACAAGTTACATAAATGTATAATTATTACTAAAAAAATATTGACAATAAAATGATATTCTTTTGCTTTAAATATTTGTTGGATATAAATATATTGTGCTTTATTAAAAAAACGTAAAGCGTTTTTCATAATAATATTATATTCTTATAGATTTATTAAAGGAACACTTCTTGAAAAAAAGTAATATGCTTATTCAAATATTTCATATTCAATATTTGAAATTTAATACACTTTTTTATATAACACTGTTATTATGTAGGAAAAATATTTTATATTTATACTTTATATACTTAGCTTCCTTTTTTAGTAAACATTATGTTCATCCTTCATTAACGAAACTTAGTAACATAGAATAAGTTGAAAAAACTGGCGTCCTTTTACACATTGCACAAAATTAATCTTCGTGAAGTTTAAATCTCAAACAAATTTCATTGGATTTATAAATGACGAAATATTATCCAGATACATGCAAGGAATGTTTAACAGTAGCAATAAAAATTTAGTTTATGCAAAATAAGCAGGCAAATTTTACCGATAATCATTGAATATACAAATTTACAATTTTTTTTAACTTAACACATACAAAATTTCAGTCAAAACTATGTTCTACCTTGAGTTTACTAATACTATATAGAATTTGATAAAAAGGGCTGATTCTATGTACCGGTACATAGGATAGCTGCTAATATAAATCTAAATTGTCAATGTAGAACTCTCCAAATTAACTTCATTGCTCATCACACTCGGAAGACCTCCGTTAAATTTCCTGATTGTCTTCTCCAGTCTCATTATCTACAAACTCAACGTGCGTGAACGGAAAGTGGCCGACCTTGCCATGCAATTCACCTTCCCACTGACCATTTATATTAGTCTTTGTTACTTTTATAACATCTCCAACTTCTAGTTTTAGGGCAGTTTTATCATATGCATTTGGTACCCTTGCTTGTTTTACCTTTGCAAAGGCTGGCAATGTTCGTTGAATATTTGATCTACGGGTGGTCCCCTGTCCACTTTCTGGATAAGGCATTTGTGAAGTGGAAACTTGTACAGAATTTGAATTCACAGTTGAACTTTCTCCGCTTTCTGGCCGTGAATTATTTTCCATAACCGAATGATTGTCCTCTTCATATTTTTGAACATATGGGACTGGGACAGAACCAGTTTTACCATGACTATTTTTAGCAGTCCACCACTGTTCTTCATCTTTGGATATTATTGTGAGAATTTCACCTGGAATAAAGAAAATATTGTCATTCAATTGAATTACTAATAAGGAGTAGTTATCTTTTTTCATTGGTAATTAATGTATTAAAAGAAAAAGAATAAGATGTACCAACCTTTCCTAAAAGGTAAATCATCAGGATCGTTACCTTCAAAATCATATTTTGCTATTACTCTCTGTGTCTTTTTAGGGGCAGGCCTGATCAATGGCGTTGTGTCCAAGTAATGTAATTTGTAAAAAGCCAAAAGATTGGGAATATCAGGAAACAATTGATCTCCAATCCGATAACGTATTTGATCGCCCTGCTGAATTTTATTTATTATGTAATGGCTAACCTTGCTGTCTTCTCGTACGCATAAAACAAAGTCTCCATGTATCGATGTGCTGTCACGTACTAAAAACACACCACCTTCTTTTTCACCCATTAGCAAATCCGAGGCATCTTGACGTGACATTGCGCCAAAATACCAACTGAAAAGGTGTAATAAAAAATAGTTTTTAGCGATAGATTTTAACAGATGATTGTGTTAAGGGGTTTACTTTAAAGGTAATAACCTTAGATTTACAACCTCATTGGTTTAATTAAAAAAACAGTTTGTGTCTATACATAAAGGTTTTGAAGGAAAAAAAAAAATTAATTTCATTCTGAACAACTTAATAGAAAGATTGAGCAACTGTGATGTTCTAACTTTACAGGTTAATTCTAGATCAAATAAGTGTTTATACGTTGCGGACACATCGGAAAATCCTATTGAAACAGCAAAATCATGCAAGTGAAAATTCTTTTATTTACCTGGATTTATCATATTGATCGAATGTAGCAGCCATTGTTTCACAACTATGTAATCACGATTAAAACAAAATCGGTAGTCTGGAATAATACGGAAGCGCCTCTGCTACTGTATGCGAGAAAAGGAGCCGGAAAAAGTAAAAAGCTGAACAGGGCCGCCTTGTCCGGGACGGAGGAGGCCCGGGTTCAAATCCCGAACAAGTCTCCAAGTCCCTCTCTTTTTTCGTGAATCCTGCAATATCAAAGAGCACCGTTCTCGAAGTGGTTTAAACGTCTGCATAGTAAAAACTAAACAGCCCTCTCGCAAAGCTGTTGCCGACAGTCGAATGCAGTGTTTAAAACCGTCTCCAAACTGAAGAACGTGCTATCTCTGGTAAATAATACGTTCGCAAACCTTTCGTCAATAGTCATCATTAATCAACTCGGGATCACTTGTCAATGAGTATCGTGTGAAGTTGCGTATCCGTTTGAATCAAATGCAAACATGTTCAACGCAAGAGCCCTTACTTCCTCTATTCTTTCTTTTGAGGTTGAAACCTCGCTTGGATATGTCGCCACTTTGTCCTATCCTCTTTTGCAATTATACAGGGATACGACGCACGTGGTATGCTTATCTACGCACGCTTACTTCTCGGAAAACTCTCCCGACTTACACACTCGCGAAAATGGTCGCCAGCATATTCCACCGAAAGCTATGCTATAACCAGCTATGACATAAAAACAGGAGCCAATGATTTGTTCGAGTTCGAGTTCGACTTCGAGTTCTTCGAACTGGATATAGAACAATGAACAGAGAGGAAACTCATAAGGATCTGTGACAAAACTACTTTTTAGCGCTATCTAACGTTTTAATGGAGTAACTACAATCTTTTATTTATTTGGCATTCATTTTAAAAAAGATAATTTATTTTGTTACGACCTACATACATGTAATAACATTTCATAACAGGAAAATATTCCTAATCATTAAAATATTTTTATACAAGATATTAAAACGACAAATTTTAAAAAGATATTTAAGTTTTCATAGATTTATTTCCTCTTCTATTTGTATTTCTAGAAAGATTATAAAATTTCATAATTAAGAGTTATGAAATCAACATTCATTTTTCTTGTTTATTTTAAATTCGCCTCCCCCCTATTTTGGAAATTACATGATACGTATTGTAATGAAAACAAGAAATAAAACTGGATATCAGTTTTACTTAACATAATTCTGAAAAACAGTGACTCATAACTATGCAGCAAATTTATCGAGCTAATTGTGTGATTAATGCTGCGCACATTTCAAAAAATTCCATTGTGTGATGACCTGTTGCTTGAGGTGGTGGAAGTGTAGGATCTAAAATCATTTTCGCAAAATATAACACTTTATATATAATTAAAAAATTTTGTAAAATAACTGCAATTTTACCTCGCCCTATATCCTCTCCTTCTTCACTGGATAAAGACTTGAAATCTAATAAATAACTTTTGTAATCAACTTGATAAAGTTGTAACGACATCTTACTATATCTGTCAGTTATGTTATTCTTCTGGCGTACACTGACACTGTAAGTATTTATAATTTTCCATTCCTAAAAATACAAATATGCACATTAACATGAAACATGAATAGGTTTAATCTAACAAATTTAAAATATCTTTCGTAAATAGCTAATAAAATAAAATACATTATTTTGGATAACAATTAAATGAAAAAGAAATCTTACAAAATTAAGCGCCTTCATAGCACGATAAACCTCATTCATGATATCATGGGGTTTAGATTGTGATCGAATTCCTAAGTGCCATTTAGCCCGTTTTATTGGAGTACCACGATTACCTTGCGTCTGAGACGATGTACTTCCTTGAGAACTTTGTCGTTCCCGTAATGCTGCAATTATATTAAATATATGTTGTATAAATAAAACTGTAATTTGTACATACTGTAAATAGTGTATAGAAATTAGCTACAAATATGAAACGGGCTGCGAGGCAAAGTTGTCGACGTTGTATTGCGTGCTCGCGTAACTCACACTTCAAGAATTGATATAAAGAGACTTCGGGTTTGTCAAAAAATGTCCTTAGGAATAAAACAGTATTTTTGGCGAGTCGTGAAAACCTTTATATAGATGATTATAAGACGAAAGGGACTGTTACATTGGAAAATCCTACAATTGAAAGAATCGGAGTCTTGGCGGGTATCAGAATTTTCCCCTACACTCCATCTTCGATCCACAAACCAAGAAATATGTATCTACGCGAAACGGTACCTTCTGTTCCTATAAAACATACCTAGAATTGTTTCTAACAGTTCCTCGAGTCTTCGCGTTCGCATACGCGATTAGGGTATCTCGCAGCCCGTCTAAATAAGTTGTGATACAATATTACATACTATTTTAAATTTAATAAATTATAAATTCTACAGATTTGTAACATACGTGCGATTCTCTCAGGATGTGGCCTCAGAGGACTGCTACTGGCATCATTAGGGCTAAAAGCTACAGGAGGTGGACTAGAGGCTACATAGAAGTCTTTCAATTCTGCCTTTGCAGCCTCGTCCGCGATTCTTTTATTGTCTATTATCAAATGATAAGCAATTGCCAATTGGTCATGAGGATCTCCACCTAATAATGCAGAATGAACTTCTGCTTCTTTTACATTAAATTTTTCACAAACTTCGTTTACTGCATCTATATCGATTACAGAAGAATCTTGTTCAACGGGTGATGGGAATAAATATGTGGGTAAATCCTTTTGAAACCATTCATGCTTTCTATAACAAAATTAATGTTTATAATTATTTCATATGAAATAAATACACCCTGTTTAAAGATAAATCCCTCTTATACATATAAAATATTGGCAAACCAAAATTGGACTAAATTATAAAATTAAATTACATAAAATTTTACATACTTGATATCTTCTATGGTTGCTCTTTTCATAGGATCCACTTGTAACATGTGGCACAAAAGGCTTACAACACTTTTATTTAAATACTCAGGAATAGGAAAAATACCAGCTAAAACAAAATTTCATATTATAGTACATGTAATGTAGAACACTAAGCTAAGAACTAGATATGTATTACTTACATTTGATTTTACGGAAGAGAGTTTGCACATGCTCATCGTCAAATGGTAAAGTACCACAAAGTAAAGCATATAATATAATTCCACATGACCAAATATCCACTTCTGGACCAGCATAGAGTTTACCTGAAATTACTTCTGGCGCTGCATAATTTGGAGAACCACAAGAAGTACGTAAAAATTCTCCATCCATCATCATATTAGATAATCCTGTAATTTTATTAAATTACGATATATGTAGAATGTTTCATTTCCATGTAGAATATGCAGACATTCATATAATTTTGTATGAATTATATTTATTTACAAACATGGTTTTTTGAAAGTTTTATTTCATAAGGAAATTTGAAATTTGTAAAAATAAACTCTATAAAGAAATTAAAATTAAATTTATGAATGCCTCACATTTTGATTAAACCTTCTATGTATATTTCATTACCAAAGTCTGCTATTTTTACATGTAAATTATGATCTAAAAGCAGATTTTCTGGCTTTAAATCACGATGAACTATCATATGTCTGTGACAATAATCTACACCAGAAATAATCTGTTGGAAAAATCTTCTTGCTTCATATTCTTTAAGCTTTCCATGTTTCACAATATAATCAAATAATTCTCCACCTGATACATATTCCATTATCATGAATATATCTGTAGGTGTACTTATAACTTGATACCTAGTTAAACAATCAAAAATTAAATGATAATTATCTAAAAATTATGGCACATAGTATCATTTACTTACAATTTGATGATATGAGGATGTCTAAAAAGTTTAAGATTTTGTATTTCTCTTCGAATTTTTCCAACCACATCTAAACTTTTGATCTTTTGCCGATTTAAAATTTTTACAGCAACTTTATGTTTTGTTAAAACATGTTCACCAACTACAAGAAGAATTTAATTATATTCTTCATTTAAGGATAAATTATTTATAAATTCTTATAATCTTTAAGTATGATATAATTATGTTCTTTAATGAGTTTTTAAGAGAAGATTTGAGAGAAGATTTAAAGTTTAAATCTTAAAAAGATCATTAAAAAGATTAAATGAAAAATAATAATAACATACATACTTTTTACTTTACCAAATGTACCAACACCTAGAGTTTGTCCAAGCGTGTAGTGACCTATCTTAACGATAGGCTGTGGTTGATTAGATGGAATCTTTTCTGACATTATTGATGTTTCTGTGAATTGTAACAAATTAAAAGCATTATCGTAATCTGTTTTAGTAAATTAATGCACTCCGTCAATCAGAATATGATTAAGATACCACAGAGTACAGACAAAATGATTGTTACAGAGATAAACTTTACTCAAGCAACACTTAAAACAAATGACATTAAAAAAAAACTATAGTTCAGAGATATATAAATTTAAGTAGCACATGGAGTGTCAAAACGAACCATTGCAAATAAAATTTAATGCAATTAATTATTTATATCAATCTAATAAATTCCTTAGAACTTGAAGCAAGGTCAACTGGACTATAAAAGAGAAATATAGGTAACATTAGTTTTGCAATCTTTAGAAAAACACACAGATGGGAAAAGAGAATAACATCGAACAATATTAAAATAAAAATAAAAGAGAATATACCGTAAAATTGAAAATCAGATCACTAATAATTTCAATCACCTGATTCTATTTACATGTCTGACACTTATTATCTTAATAAGACACTACTACATAGTCACTCAAAGCGACGTTTCGATTATTTACCATGTAACTAAAAAAACAGGAAATTACTAACAAATTTTATATTGCTATTTTTGATTTATAAAAAGTTAGAAATCTGGAACCGTAGATCACTGAAGTGTTTCATAGGCTCAGAACTGCTCAGAACCTGTATGCTATACATATAAATACATATGTGTGTATGTGTGTGAATTGCTATCGTAAATCCGTGGCGGTTTATGTGAAATTTATTTAACTTCATCTTTGCGAGTTATGTACAAAAAATGAATTTAAAGATTTTAATTTCTTCGTAAATTGATATCTCTTCATTTGATTCGATTCGGAAATCATCGAATTCGATTATCAAATATAATATTACATACAATATATATCTTTGACGTTTTATATTTGGCTTCAAAATAATTTTCCGTTTCCTTTAAATACACGTAATAATCATTCAATGATTTTCCAATAAAAGATTAGCACAATGTTATTCATTAATGCTAGTAATTAATTTATTTCTTAAATTACTATAACTACATGTCACGTGAACACACTCTTTACATTCGTTTACATTCCTCTATCTATTAAAAATATCGGGGGCGAAAGGAAAAAGTGTGTGAGCACTTTTAAATATATTAACTCGTAACATAAAGAATAACTGTGATAATTAGACTGCTTCAAAATGTCAAATAAAGAAAGTCCTGTAAAATATTTTTTAAGCGGAGGTTTCGGTGGAATTTGTACAGTAATTACAGGACATCCTTTGGACACAATAAAAGTAAGGTTATAATATTATGGTTTGTTAATTAGAAAAAATTGTCTATTAATAAATAAAGTATTTCGGATTTTTGAACCGAAATATTTACTATAGTTATATTGTGTATTATAAATTCAATAAACTTAAGTTGAGTTACTGTATGCAAATTATTATTTATTGGCAATTAATAAGCATTGAATTTATATGAAATTATTTATGATGGTATTTTCCATTTCATTAAAAAATTATAAATGGAAAATGTAACTTTAATATTTGTAAGTTATGAAAAAGATGTCTAGGGTACCGCAAAAGCTTCTGTAAGGCTCAATGTAAAAATTCATCCCCCATTTTTCAGCCATCCAAGTAGGATTATTCAGTCCTACTTAGGATTGAACTTTTTTCTGTGAAGAGGAATGGCTCTCATAATGGACATGTTAGGTAAAAGAAGCATTGTATGTGTTGATAATGTTTTCCACATAAATCTAGATTTGAAAGAGTTTTAAGTTATTCCTTTCATCCGAAACATTCATACATTTTAAAAAAATTTCATACATAACAATTTGAAATATTTTATTTATAGAGCCTCCTACAATGTTTCTCTTTTATTATATGGTATATAAAAGAAAGTTTTCTATTTTATTTATAAATATTTTTATGTTACACACTTTATATTATAAGAACAAATAACCAGAACGAATAAATCTTAATTCATATGTCATAGGAAATAACGAAAGAATTTTTTCTACCTTGAGTAATAAAATTAAGGAGGGAATGATAGTACTGATTACAGTATTTTCTTACTACATATATATATATGTATATATATAAACTTCTTGTTATACTACTTATTTTTTAAATTTACTTTTCTAATTTCTTTCATTTTCATCTTTAATACAACAGAAGCAAATTATTGGTGGATCAATTACAGTTAGAAAGACACCTTGTTACATAAATTTATATATTTTTATTTTATTTTCATCCTTTCAAGAATTAGATTGTAGTATTTCTTATAATTTTTAGTGATTTAAAAGAAGAAAATATTCTGAAATTTGAGGAGAAATATTGTTCTTAACAGGTTCGTCTTCAAACTATGCCCCTACCAGGTCCAAATGGAGTAGCTTTATATAATGGAACATTAGACTGTGCTAGGAAAACAATAGCAAAAGAAGGAATACGTGGATTATATAAAGGTTTGGATAACTGTTATTCTTTGATACCATGTAATTAATATAATAAATATTATACATTGTATGCATTGTATAGTTTAAATAGAATCAGTTTTTCAGTACTTTTTTCCAGGTATGGGTGCACCTTTATGTGGTGTAGCTCCAATATTTGCCATAAGTTTTTATGGATTTGGTCTTGGGAAGAAATTAATAAGACAGCATGATGAAGAACTGACACCTTTACAATTATTTGCTGCTGGTGCATTCAGTGGTATATTTACAACTATTATAATGGCACCTGGTGAAAGAATAAAATGTCTACTACAAATTCAACATGATGATGCAAAACCAAAGTATAAGGGACCTATTGACTGCGTTAAGCAGCTTTACAAAGAGGGAGGAATAAGAACTATTTATAAAGGTACCTGTGCCACTCTTCTTAGAGGTACGTAAAATTGATCATCTACTTTTATATTTTATTTTTATGATGCACAAACTTTAATAGAATACTTTTTTTTATCATTATTTATTGAATTGTGTCACATTTATTTTAAACTTTCTTATTTCTATATATTATTGTATATCCACCTATGCACAAGTTTATAGTACAGTACTGATAAAATCTTAAAATATTCTTTTACTAAAACATACAAACACAAACAATAAAATTATTTTATAAAAATTGAAAATTAAAAGAGTTTATGTACTCTTTAATTTTACGTTTTTTATACATATACATTAATTGTTTATAAATTAGCTAGCTGATTATATTGTTATCTTCATAATAGTTTTTTACTATAAGGGATTTTTTCAAGTATCTTCTCTTCAAAGTCCTGCATTCTAAACCACCTTTGCGTAATGCATAAAATACTCCCCAGTTTTTTAATCTTTTTGGTGTTGAACATCGTGGTGCTGTTTCTCTTAATCTATTTACCTATTTTTCATTAAATTATAATTCTTATGTTATATGTATGTGTATAATAGTTTCATAACTCAGGTTTACATATTAATATTTTAAAAATTATAGTTTAATTAAAATCAAAGAGCATTATTTTACCTACCAATTGTGGATTCCATGTAGCCATAGAACAAGTACAATCCCAAGAATTACCATCTAATCTTATACTTATTAAATGTGTCTGTTTGTTCGAAGTACGTAACATTTTGAAAAAATCCAAAGGTAGTGAAGTTAACTTATTTCTTGAAAGATTAACTTCTTTAAGTTCCTTTTGCTGTTGCGCTCCAAATAATCCAGGTGGGATAAATTCTAATTCATTATTAGATAGATCTATGCATTTGAGATTTCCCAATCCATAAAATGCATCCATGGATATTTTACGAATATGGCAATAACTTAGGTCAAGGTCCACTAATTTGATTAAATCTATAAATGCATCAAATTCTATGCTTGAAATATTTCCACGTGCTTTCAGTTCTAACAATTCTGGCATTCCTTGAAATACAAAGCGTTCCAATACAGGTATTTCTAAATTATATAGATGTAAAATCTGAAGTTGACGTAATCCCAAGAAAGAGTTCTTCTGTAAATACAGTTTTGAATCTTCACCTCCCAAATACAGTTTTAGTGTTGTATTCATAATTTCGAAAGTGCTAAAATTAAATAATATTATTTTATTTTACCATATTATATTATTTAAAAGAAGTTATATGAAATATCAATACCTCGGAAACACGGAATCCAAAGGATTTTCTCGAAAATCTGCAACCTTCAGCATAGGGAAGGGAGGAAATGATAATTCTGATAAAAATGTTAAATTATTCCCTCTTAAATCAAGATCCTCGAGCATTAATAAACCAGCTAAGTCAACACTTTTAAGTGTTAACAGTTCATTGCTTGCAAGAGAAAGTACTTTTAAATTAGGGGTGCCATAGAAACAAAATTCTGGAATAAATTTTAGACTATTTTTCTCTAATGAAAGATGAACAAGACTGTTTAAACCATCAAACATATGCCATGTTACATCTTTCAAGGCACAGTCATACACTCTTAAATGAGTTAAAGCTCCCAAGCCAGTAAAAAGTCCAATAGTTTCTTTGTAACCCTCCATTTCTTGTTTATAAACATCATAAGGAAGTATTTCTTTATCATCACTTTTTCCATTATTTTGCTGACTTAAAAATATTAATCTATGTCCTGTACTTTGAGTAATATTATTTAACAATTGCTTGTTATTATTTTCATCATCAATAATTGTAGTCATTGGTTTAACCACGAGATTGGCTTTATTTCTTCTTGTAGGGCTCAGACTAGTTAGCTTCACTCGTTCCAAATTCAAGTAAAGGAGATTTGAGCCTAATGGATATAAAGAATCTACAGATAACATGATTCCACCTTGTTTTGTTTGTTTATTGCTTAAATTTTTCTGCCTGGATTCATTGTAATCTATGCCTTGTATGTCTAACGATATGAGATCTGTAAAACGTTGAAATGTTGTAGATTGTAAGAGAATTTCAAAGTCTCCTACTCCGGACTCAAGTATTGTAAAAATCTAAAACATTGATGTACATTAATTCTGAATATTTCATTAGCATTACTTCAATTATATAAAATAATTAAAGTATTTATGTTCATTACACTGACCTGTATATCTGATGGAAGTTTATTCAAAAGTTCTTCATAATCTTCTGCAACAACACAGATTGCTACTCTCAAAAAATCATTAGTTATAGAATGACCCATGTTTAAACCAAAATAAAAATCAATATCACTGGATAGGTTCTGTTAAAAGAAATAATTAGTTAAATCTGAAAACGATTAAACCAGATAGTGATTATACCTGGTCTTGATTATTTTGAATCCATTGCTGTAAAGGCAAATCAGCAAATCTTTGAACCTCGCAAGAACATCCTTGTGGACATTTTACTTCCCAAACGCCACCAATATCAATTACTTGTCCAAAACACTTGTTCTAAATGACACATATGTATATATTAGTTCATTGTTTAATTAACTTTATCTATAGATTTGCATGAGTAACATGATGTCTAAACATGTTAAACTTATTTTAAATAGGAAAAAGATTTATATACCATCAAAGTGATAATAAGAATCAAAGTAAACATTATAATCCGTGTAAAATTTATGGAATAAAGAAAGATGGATCTTAAAACCAGTGATGGTACGCTGGTTTGAAGGAAACTGAATTTTGTTAAATGTTATCTATCTGCCTTGATGTTCCCTATCAAACAGGATGTTTCCTATCTAGCAACCCACACGTACTATTCTTACTTTATAATTATAAATAACGTTTCCATAAGATGTTTGGATTACGTAGACCAAGGTGGAACATATTCTTTATTCAAAGTTGTTATATTAAATTTTCATTTTTCATCTACATGTGCTATCCAAATGCCTAAATTTGTTAATATTTTAGAAGACTCTTCTTTATTTTTTTACGATTGCATATGTTTTGTTTTATAACAATACAATTTTCAGATATTCCTGCCAGTGGAATGTATTTTATGACATATGAATGTCTGAAAAATTGGATGACTCCTCAAGGTGGAAGTATTGGAATAGTTTCTACAATTTTGGCTGGTGGTTGTGCTGGTATTGCAAATTGGATAGTTGGGATGCCACCTGATGTATTAAAAAGCCGTCTACAAAGTGGTATACAATATTTAGACATTTTACAATTGATTAACTTATTCTTTCTTTTCAACTTGAACATTAATATGATTATAAATTTTTGTTAGCTCCTGAAGGTACTTACAAAAACGGAATTCGAGATGTTTTTATACTTTTAATGAAAAATGAAGGACCAAAAGCATTGTACAAAGGATGTGTACCTGTGATGCTTCGTGCATTTCCAGCAAATGCAGCATGTTTCCTTGGATTTGAAATTGCCATGAATTTCTTAAATTTAGTGTTACCCAATTTATAATACAAACTTTTACACGTGACAATTTTTTATGAGACATATATGCAGCCAGTATTTTTAATATTGTTTAAACTTTCTATTCACAGTATATATCTCTAGTATTGTACAAATTTTATATTACATGCTATAAATATAAAATTAGTGTAACAGCATCATAAAACCACTACCATTTGCAGTTCAATTATTATATTGTTATGTAATTCTCATACATATTTTGTTTTTATTTTAGAACCTCTATTTTGTTAATTTTTTATATAAGATTGTTAAGATCATAAATAAAGTTAATATTGATATTGTACCTTCAATCGTATAAGCTTTTAAATTACTCATACTTCTAATGCTTCATAAAATTTAAATAAATAATGTATGAAAGAAATTTAATTATATATTTTACTCTGTATATACATGTGCAATCATAATTGTGATGATTGCTTTGTTCAAAGCTTATCCATATTTGTGCCGTTCTTGTAACTTGCCGGGAAATTATAGTTATCTTATCCTATCCATTGGATTGGAATTTATGAACTTACAAATTTTGACGTGTTCCTAAACTTATCAGAACTAACTCTTGACATCGTGGCAGAAATACTCTTTAATTTTATACTATAATTTCATTTAGTTTAAAAAAAAATGATATTAAAAGCAGTGATACTAATTGGAGGGCCTTCGAAAGGTTTGTTTTTACAAATGCAATTATTCTAAAAGAACAGATTTTATAATATACAAAATATAACCTTAAATGTTATTGTAAATAATAGTACAGAATATAAAAATGTTTATTGAAATAATATTTAATGCTATCATATTAAATAAAAATAAACTCTAATCAATTCTTGTCTGCTTATAATAATTAAAACATTTTCAGGAACCAGATTTAGGCCCCTTTCGTTGGATATACCAAAGCCACTATTTCCAGTTGCTGGATTACCAGTCATACAACACCATATAGAAGCATGTTCAAAAATAGAAAATCTTAGTGAAATATTAATAATTGGTTCATACCTTGCTGTTGACTTGTCTCAATTTATTCAAGAAAATTCAACTACATATGGTATAACGATAAGGTATCTTCAAGAGTTTACTCCATTAGGAACTGCTGGTGGTATTTACCATTTTCGTGATCAAATACGATCAGGAGGTCCTACATATTTTTTCATAATGAATGGTGATGTCTGTGCTGATTTTCCTCTACAAGAGATAGTTGAATTTCATACACAGAAACAAGCATTGCTTACTATCATGGCCACAGAAGCAACTAGACAGCAGTCTTTGAATTATGGATGTATGGTTCTAGATAAAGAAGGACAAGTTACCCATTATGTAGAGAAACCGTCAACTTTTGTTTCAACACTAATCAATTGTGGAATCTATCTTACTTCATTAGATATTTTTCAAACTATAGCAGATGTCTTTTATACTGGACAGCAACAAGAAAATTTTACGTAAGATTCTTTAGAATATTACTGTTATTTTTTACAAATTCCAAAACTATTATTTACAATGATATAATTTATAGACAATTTAATGGTAATGGAAAAGATCCAGCTCATATATCTCTAGAGCAAGACATATTAACAAGATTGGCAGAAACTGGTCGTTTATTTGCATTACCTGTTCTGAAATGGTGGTCACAAGTTAAAACAGCAAACTCAGCCATATATGCTAATCGTCATTATTTAGCACTGTATAGATCAAAGCATCCAAATTGGTTAGTTTCTGCAACCAATGGACCTTGTCATATTATTGGTGATGTTTACATTCATCCTTCAGCAACTGTACATTCAACAGCAGTGGTAAGACAATCTTTCTTTTATTTTCACGTGTAGAAAGCATTGCCAAGATCGAACAATAGTTACTTTTGAAAAAAGTATTTAAATATAGTTGGATATATATATATATATATATCCAAAATAGATTTAAATATAAAGCACCATTTTATTTACAGTTGGGTCCAAATGTAAGCATAGGTCCTAACACTGTTATTGCTCCAGGGGTTAGAATAAGAGAATCAATTATATTAGCTAATGCTTACATTCGAGCACATTCCATAATACTCCATAGTATAGTAGGAAAAGGTAGTTATGTAGGCGAATGGTCACGTATAGAGGGAACACCATGTGATCCTAATCCTAACAAACCATTTGCAAAAATGGAAAATTTGCCTTTGTTTAACGCCAATGGAAAATTAAATCCTTCTATAACAATTCTTGGTAATTATCTTATTAATTAATATTTTTGAAATTAATAGAATTATGTATTTTCACGACTTACGTTTTAGGTACAAGTGTACATTTGGCAGCAGAGAAAATATTATTGAATTCTATTGTCCTACCGCACAAAGAGCTTACAAGAAACTTTAAGAATGAAATTATTCTTTAAGATATTCGTGCTTTACATGATTTAAATTTCAGTTACTTAAAATATCTAAATTAAGGTTCATCTAGAAAAGATCGTTTTGTACCAAAATTTTGTCTTATTAACTTGTAAGTATTTAAAAGTATTGACTTATAAAATTGATATTTCCGCACAAAAATAAGCATTTTACTGTCAAATTAATATTGATGCACAACATTTAGATTCACAAAATATTTACTAAAATGTTTTTTAATACATTTTTTGTACATAATTGTTTAATATATACAAAATATATCGTATATAGTATAAAAAGGAATATGTATATAAAATTTTTCAGTGTTTGTATCATATATTTTATTCTATTTATACTTACCAATTTATATTTGTAAAAAGACTAATAAATATTTTTGTTGTCAAAATGAAGAATTTTACCAATTTTTATTGAAAAATTTCTTATTAATGGAAAACAAAAAACATGCATAATATTCTATTAATAAATATATCTGAAATGCGTACATTAGAATAAGCTGTAGTACAAAAAATAAGTATGCTACATAAGAAAATTATATACAATAGATATGAAGAAGAGACTGATACTACTTTACATAAATTTGATATATTATAATAAAAATTTAAACATCTATTTTTCTATTTTTCAAAATAAATATTAATTTGAATGTTTTACAGGTTTAGATTAGCGTCTTTTTAAACTCGGTACTTTTTTAATGATGCATGTTGTGTATTTTTTAATAAAGTACAATCAAAAGAATCAATAATTTATTTTAAAAAAATTGTATAATTATAAAATAACTATATTAATACTAAATTCTATATACAGTATTTACTCGATCGAGACTCATTTGGGGCATAACGATAAAAAACTACCTCTATCCCCACTATTTCCCCACGAAAATAATGGGAACATGAAAGATAAAAATAAGAGTTGGTATTAAAAAGTGGAAAATTTTGCTATCGGATTTTTATGCAAGTAACTCTAATCGATTCTTTGTATTCTCCAATTCTTTTGATTTGCAGAATTAAAGGTCTAAGTCTAGGGTACTGCAGGCATGCAATGCAAAGGTATCTAACGCGTATCAAATATTAGAGTATGATCGTTGCGTTGATATTTTGTAAAAGATTTGTCTTTTTAGGTTTACAGTACAATGTGGATTTACAATTAAATGTTGTTACACCGACGTGAAAGAGTTTTTTGAAACTGTAAGAAATCACGTCTGTACTCCAAACTCATGTTCGCACAAGTCATAATATACTTCTGTACAGTTTTATTTTTGGCGAAACCAAGTTGATTTCGAAAAGAGACATTAAAGTTACAGAAAACAAATGTTCATACATACATTTAGAACAGTATATATAAATTTCTTTTGCGTTATTTTTTCAACTTATAAATAGTTTGAATAGTTACGTAATAATAAACATAAAATAAATATTATATACACATTTAAAGGCTAAAAAATAGCAAATTAGTCCATGGAAACACTGTTCACATCATTCTATGCAGGGACAAACAAGACCTTTAATTTTGCAAATCAATTCGTATTTAATTCTGTTGTAAACAATCGGAATCATACCGTTTTTTTATGTTATATTCGCCAGGAGAACATAAGGAATCGATTGTTGTCACTTGTGTGGAAATTCTATGACAAATGAAGAATTTGACTTTTTTCACTTCTTAATTTTTACGTAAGTCCAATCTTTCTTTTCTATGTTTCTATTGTTTTCGAACGTCAACTGTCGAGTAAATTCTTTCTTTTTGCTCAACGCTATCGTGCCGTTCGCTCAATGGTGCGTTTAGATCAAGCGAGTGAACGCTCATTTTTTCCTCACTTTAGCAAGATTCAAGCACTTTTCATAGCCCGGATCATCTCTGGAAATAATGCGAATCTGATTGATTTCAGAGACCATCCCCTGAACTCGGAGCAATAACAGAAGTATTCCTTCATCATCATTTGTCGATTGCTCGCGAGATCAGAAATCGAACGTGTTCAAATGCACTATGAATGTTCCTTCTAATCTACACGAACATTTGCTTGCATTAGTCGGACACTTTTACACAACAAACAAATCCGAATGAATGCTCTTAATCTTACTCGTTTAGTCCGAATGCACCATAAATAAACATCATCGCGGTAAAAACAAAGGAAACCGAATAGACCTTTTGCATTGTGCTCATTTACTGTTTTTAGGCGATCCACGAGCCATGTATCAATAGCGAGCAATCCCTGTTCTATGATATGTGACATGTGATGGCTCGTTTGTTGCTCGCAATGGCTCGACCATCACGCGTTGTAGCCCCGGCTTACCAGTCACGATCGAGGCCCCAGACCTGAACTGCGGTACTCGATCGAGACATTACTGTAACTAATTTCTAAAATCTGATCACTTAAATAAACACATACACGGTTATCTGACACATCTTAAGTTTGTACATAGAAGAGCATTTTTATAATCACAAGGAACAAGTATCATGATACCAAATTACGACAAATACTTTGTCAAAATTCAAAGATCCGTGTCCATTTTTGCTTCCTATCTTAGGAATATCAATTTGGACATAGTATGTTATAAGGCACTTCATATATGTAAATAAAAAGTGAAATTATTTTATAAAAATAGTACTTGTACAGTCTTTTTTGTTTCGAGTCTTCAATTAACTACTATACAATCTCTGAAGACATGCTATTAAAAACAGAATCCTCAAAGTTTTGTTTCGTGTTTAACCCTATTTCTGAATAACTGATTTGGACGTAGCAAGCCTTGAGAATTATTTAAGTAAGAATTTCCTGAAATTATAGCGGCTGCTGTAGAATCCATATTAGTATGTAAAAATTCGTTTTTATTACTGTCTTCAAATGTGTATTGTGGTTGTTGTAGTTGTTGCTGCGTTTCGCCATGTTCATTAGGTCTGTGATTGTTCTTCATACGAAAATGTACTTCAGAATCCGTTTCATCTTCGTTATCCGCGCTATCTACATCTCCTGAGCAGATGAATATACAAATGAAACATATTTTGTAATGTTTAAAATTACATAGGATAACATTGATTTTAAAACATAATTTTTAAGAATAACTTTTAAAAAATACGATTAATTTTCTTTGAGGAGTCCTTTAAATTAATGCAGGATAAATAGATTGATAATTCTTTTTATCAAATTACATATAATATATTTACTACTACTTATTTTTTGAACTCACTATTCTATATCGATAAGAATAAAAATATTTCAAAGTATACCTACCATCAGAACTATTGGTAGAGGGCAAATAAAAACGTGAGGCTGACACTTTGTTGTTTCCTGCACGTCGCTCCCGTTCTCTGGCAGTATTGTTTGGATGATTATACTTAAATTCACGAGGCAGTGTGTAACTTCGAGGCAATGATACTTGACTGCCTTCCATATCGCTAATTTCACCTTCTACTTCTCCCTCGCCTTTGGAACTGTCCTCTCCTCCGTTTTGACTTGAACGCAATCTATTATGTATTCTTCTTTCATTATTTACCTTGTCATTCAATTATAATAAATACTTAAATAAGTATTTTGGATGTATAGTTACCTATGGTTAACGTGGGAAGATGGCGCCCAATGGGAATAATGATGAGGAAGACACCGTGGTGCAAGTAAAATTTCTGGTGTATCTGCTCGTTCCCTTAGCGTAGTCCTCCATGAATTCGAAGGATGAACGTTTGGATAGTATGAAGAAGATGGTGGTGGAGGTAAAAGACAATGCATTTTTACTGGTGGCCATGAAGATAAGGTAACTCCACCATTTTGATCGACTACTGACGGAGCAGATGTAAATAAAGGAGAACTAGGCGAAGTATGCAATTTCGTATTAGGTGGTGGTTGTTGGTTTGATACAAGCGATGATGAGAACGATGATGCTGAAGCTGAAGGTGGAGGGAATAATTTTCCTTCTTTTATTTCTTCTTGTATGGCTCGTAATTCTCGCAATTGCTGTTGCTTTTTTTCTTGAAGTTTTTCTCTTATCAAATTAACACTTAACGAACTACCGCCACTTCCAGTATCTGTTTTCAACTTTTGCTCGTTCAAGTGACCATTCTACCTCAAAATCATAAATTAACTAGTATAAGATAAAGAAAGTTTCAATAAATATACAAATTTAAGGTAAAAACTAATTTACTACCTGTATCGCACTGGAAGAAGTTACAGCTTTCTTCCAGAATGGAATTAACTGACGTGAACTATTATTCATACCCAGCCACAGTTTTGCATCTCCTACTGTGTTAATAGCTGTCACAGTGCCTGTTTGAGATTGAGGTGGTGGAGGGGGCACAAATGTAGTTGGTTTCTTTTTTTTTCGATTTGGATTTACTACAGTAGGATTAGCAAAACGACAGTTAAATACTCCCGGTATTCCACTGTTACTCAATTTAACCCTCCTCATTCCCACACTCACATTTACTTTCTTGTCTTCTGTGTATTCTATTTGTTTTTCTTCTAAATTATCCTGTAAACATTATATTTTAAATGTAAAATTTATTACATTCCTAGTTCTTTTTATTTCCTTACTTTCATACCTGATTTGGCAGTGTTGTAAGATTTGAGGCTGTCATTCGACCACCAGCTTCATACCTCAATCTTCTTACATGAAAAAACCTAAGATTACACATATGAAATTATTTGAATATATGTTTCATAAAATGAATTAGTTAAAGATATGAATTCTGTAATTACCTGTAATAAAGACCCATGAAAAACATACCACCAAAAAATAAAGCTAAGAGCGTAAGTACTAAAGTTACAGGGTTTGGATGATGTTGGTGTGGAAGAAGATCACTTCTGTTAACGCCCACTATCCATACACCAATCAACAGACTGTTTTCCAAAAACATTACTGTATAAAATATTACCTATGCAGATACATTGCAATTATTCACAAGAACAATATTGCTAAAAAAACATTAAATTTCGAATACTTACCATTTTTTGACGATGATTTGTTTCATGTAAATTTACATATGCAAATATATAAACAAATGCAAGAAGTGAAGCCAAAAATGTTTTTCTTAATACAGGCAAATGTTCACCACCATGAAAAAGACCATCTGGTGTAAGCAGCAACCACATCAACATTGATAGCCAGTGAAGGGCCATGACTATTAACAACCACTGACCACCATAGAGTGAAGCGTAAGCTACCAACACTCCTACTCTAGCACTTACAGTTCCTAACCGCCATGCTAGTTGTGCCAGCACACCTAGCCATGTTAACACTAAACGTTCTAAATTACGAAGACGTGCTGCGCCTTTACTAAAACTAGCCACTGCCCAACAAACACTCCACAAAGAGAGTCCAGCAGATACAGCAGTTAATTTTGCTAATTTGTCGCTATCCCTACTTTCACTTTCTTTTTCCTTTTCAATGTCTGTGTTTGACTCACTATTAATTCCAACTGACAAGAGATACAATTGCAGCAGCAACATTGGAGCAGCTTCACAGAATGCATGAACAAGACGTAATACACAAAGTTCCCTCACCTGATAACATTAAAAGTCACACATCGTATACAAATTAAAAATCCAATGACATAAGAAATTGTGTTTCTTTCATAAAATTGAAAATGAAAACTTACCTCATGTTTAACATAAGTTAAATTAACTGGAATAAATAGCTTGAAATATCTCCAAAGTACTCCAACTTGAGTAGAATGAAGTAACAGTACACACCAAATGGTCCAGTTACCATTTTCTTTTTTCTCATTTATATTCTTACCAGTTAATTTGCCCCTGGCACCCCATAAATACCATCGTACACTAATGATCTGAAATTAATAAAACAGAGGAATGCATTAATAATATTGTAAGCAAACATAAATATTTAATATAAATTGAAAACTGACCTGAGAAATAACTAGCGAAGTTATTATGAGAATGATACTTAAAGGAAAAAGAATAGGAGAAGCTGCAGAATGATGAGCAAGAGCATATACCATTGCAAAGTCAAAAACAACGTCACAAAAATATGATGCAAGAGAAATTATGTTAAATAGAACATCGCACAATGGTAAAAATTCGTGCTGATGCTGTGTCTGTAGATGTTGGGCCATAATGGGCTTTTGTTATCCATTTGGATTATCCAACACCTTGACTTTCTGTCAACCTATGCCACACATTCTACAATGTGAAACGTTTTCTGTAAAATCAAAAATAATTTCATTATTGAACTCACTTTAAGAATATTGTTAACAAAAAAGAAAGTGAAGTTCTCAAAATATTAATATTAATAATTACATGTAATATAGGTAAGAAAAGAAATCTTTTTAAATGCAGTTGTATTTCTTTTAGTATACAATACATTGTACTTTACTACATATGCAAATATTACCCACGAGTATATTATAGTATTGTATTCATTAAACTAAATTTTGAAAGGTTGTAATAAATTAGACAGTTCAGGAATGTGATATATTTTAATTTCATAATCATAATTGCAAAAAAAAGTTCGCATTTCAATAATGACACATTGTAAAATACATTAAATCAAGTATATATTTTTTATTTCATACATGACAAAATGCCATTCGCTTATTCTACAACCATTTTTAAATTTCTCGTGAAGTTAGCATTTAATTAACAGGTGATTGCAATCGATAGATACGAATTCAAACCAAACCAATTTTAATTCGTCTCTTCGCGTATCAAAATTTTTTTCTTACTGTGACGTTTGTTACACGGGAATATTCGAAAATTTTTAAGTGAAACTAAAATGAAGCAAACGATGCAATATTCTCGAGGTAAATCAAAAGCAAGACTTATAAATCCTAAAATAATGGTTCATTTTTTACGGAACGGAATGGGATGTCAGTTGAAAGGTATCGGCGCTTAACGGGAAATAGGAAAACAAAAATTGACAATGGTCGTGGTTTGCAAAAACGCTTAACATTATAAAAGCACAATGATGAAAGAAAGGAAAAATTGCGAGGCATACGAAGAAGTAAATTTGCTCACCACATTCCTGAGATGTCACCGAATGAGTAATCACAAAAGTAACATTCTCATCTAGATACTGACCTCACGAGAGCCTGGACCAACGCTGGAATGCAAGGAATTTATTTGTATACTCTGCAGGCGTTTTCAAAAATAGAATTTTTTTCACCGGTTGGCTATGCTTAGTATTCTTTTCTGCCTGTTTCAATGCATTTTTCGCGAGTACACGTAACAGAACACGATTTGTTCGACTTAAAATGAATTCCGCACGCGGGCTACCTGTTGATCAAGGGACAGCTATACAACACTATACAACGTCGTACTTATCGTTGTTCCACTAACTCTAAAATGTAAGATTGTGGACCGCGTAGTCAGGAATTCCATACAGTGATCCTCAACTGCGTCTATACATAAAAACGATTAATCAATCACGTTCTTCGTCAGTGGTACTCAAAACATCTCGATTCAACAACGAAATAGTGAAATAATGCATACACAAAAATAAGCTTAGATTAATATTGCAACCGAAAGAAAAATTTCTTCTAGTATGACTTTGATCTATTAGTATAAATTATGAAAGTAATTATTTTTCTTCTTTCTAATTGACCATAAAGGAATAAAAGCAAAATGTAATACTACAAAATTTATACAGAAATTCTTACTGATATTAAAGCTGTATGTAATATTCAAAATATATGTACAATATTTTCTTACTATAAACTCATTGCTATGTAATAATTTTTTAAATTATTATTTTATATTCTTTCAAATTCATTTTGAACGAGACAAACATTTTATAGTCATAAATCGTGAGAATATAATAAACATAAAAGTTATAAATTTAAATTAAATCAAATTAAAATTTAAAATAATTTTAAATTAATTTAATTCTACTGTTTTATCTCTTTTATATCAATTTTAGGAAATACGATGTAAATGTTGTTAAATTTCATCCCTACTTACATAACAAGATTTAATATTCTATTCGATAATAAATTCCTTTTGAAATATACTAATTTAATTTTCCTTTTTTTGTAGGTAATTATACATTTACGATTAGATATATTCGACGATGATAAAGTACTCATCAATATTTGAATTGATTTTCTTATATCAACAGAAGAAAAAGGGTAAAAATTTATTTAATAAAAATTATATATGTTAATAACTATAATAAAAATACTTGTTGCGTTTTCTTTTGCAGTAAATAAGTCTTTCATTTTTTATCTTAAAAATGTGAACATTATTTTATTTTGTTTTAAATACCAAATACACAAAACATTTTAATAGTAAATTAAAAATGATTGTATTAATTAATACAAAACTTTTGGAAGTGCTGTTTGTGAAGAAATAAATAAGAATGTATATATTCTTTATTATTGTTTTATGATGGATTGTAGAAATATAGAAACGAAATTTCTAGTCTAGAAAATTTTAAAACTGAAAGAAATAGATACATCTGGACCTCAGAGTCAGAGTGCATTAAGTCCACTTGTTTTCTGTGTGGTTTAATACATTTTGGTTCTGAGATCCGAATATACGAATTACAATACATTTTTTAATGTTACGACAATATAGATATGATCACGAATTTTTAACAGATATGCATAGTATTGTAGTAATGAAGTTAATGAAATATTCCTTGAACATTTTTTAGTTCTGTAATATAGCAGAACTGTTTATGTACAAGGAAGGTTTTGCGTTACAGAGCTATTCAGATAAAACTTACATAAAAGACAGTCATATATAGATGGAATGTCAAAATGTAAAATCAGTCTTACAATATCAAAAATCAAATCTAAAGGAAGCTTCCCACGGTGCGTGATTCGGCGAGCTTGTCTGGCTCGGCGGGTGGAAACTTGGGCAAACTTATTGCAAAATTCGAGACTCAGCAAGCCAAGGAAAGATACAACTCGCAAATTCGGACTCGTAGAAGTTTCTACTTACCCAAACATGTTCGCTTAATTATTAGCCGAGCCAAGCTTCCCAAATAACGTGCCATAAGAAGCCTCCTTTAGACTTCCGTGCTCTATAAGATTGCGCGAGCAGGAATACTGTTACGTATATTTAAAATTAAAAGAACAGGGAGCAATGACGATATATGTACAGAGACAAACATTCACGAGTATCATCTATGAAGATACTCCAATAATATATAAACAGCTGGCAGTTTGATAAAAACGATAGTATTTTATCTCTCCTTTTCTGTGCATAAAACGATATATATCAAAGTGAAGTAATTCAACGCACTTATGCTTCCTAATTCTCGAAAAGTTTGGATAATTTATGACTAAGTTTTAGTTCTATGCAAAATAACAATCTCAGAAAAAGGCATTTCTTTTTATATTATTTAAACAGTAATTTCTCAAAATTGTATTAATAAATATTTTTTTTTTTGCCCAGATATTCTTCGCTTATTAAATGTTTAAGTACAAAATTGGGCAATCCTTCAATGGTAAAAATCGCATTATAAATATGCAGTTTGCGTATAAAGTACTTTGTCTATCGTTACTTCGTACAATAAATAATATCAATTTTTTTAAAAGCAACACGAAATGTTGATTACATAGTTACAGTATAAAATACGTTGCATAAAATATAACTATTTCAATTACCCACTAGATTACTCTCAAAAGATTTATAAAATTGTTTTCAATATTCTTGTTAATTCACTGCTCATTTTACTTCAAAACAGTTATTGTCAAAACTTACATTTGACTTTCCTCAAAAACTTAAATACATTTTACTTTCAAAATTTACTTAATTTAACCAGAAAAAGTAACCATACATCTCGTGTACCTTTACGATTATTTTACAAAACCTTTATGTATGAGCACTTTTATACTACATTGCGTAATAAAACTACAAGAGACTATCTTAATCATTTAACCTTGTTTGATTACGTAGAAAAAAGTAGCTGCGACAACTCAAATCTTCAAATAGAAGATTAAAATTACATCTTTCTGTTTCGGGAACGAATAATGTATATAATAAATGATTTCCGTTCTTCTCTCACTGGTTCGAATTGATGATGAACATTCTCAATTCATGGTTTTCCTTTCAAGTGTCTCAGAAACAGCTCAGTAAGTTTGAGAAGTTCGAAAGTCAAAATTGTTTCTGTAAGTAATATCTCGAGCCCGGCTAAAATTCTGAAATCTTCATTAAACTCACAACCAAAAAAAGCTCAGTCGACTCTACCGTAAGACGGAACGACATCTTTCTCTATCCAAAAATCGCAATTTGGATAGTCACGTTCAGAAAGAGTGTCTTGTCCAACAACAAGTACCCGTTTTACACCATTAGGATCAGCTTGAACTACATCACCATGCCAAACGTAATGATTGAAAAGTTGTTGCATTGCGGAAACATGTCTTTTTTCTGCGGGTGTACGTGCAGCATATGATCCAAGTATTGCTGCGGCATCGCTATCAGGATCTGCAAGTTCACCACGAGGTTGGGTTGCCACATAAAATGGAATATTAGTTTTCATTCGAGCGACCGTCAGCAGTGGACATATTACACGAATGTCCGAAATCATGCTCAGTAAACCTTTTAATGTTGCGTTGTAACGACTGAAAATGAATGACAAAAAACCATTGTATATTTATATTTTTACATCTAGTGATGAATGATCTATAATAAATGTAGAAATCAAAATTTAGTCTAACCTCAGAGCCTCATCAGCCAAGCCTGTGGTTCCCAACAAAGATTCTCTTACAATTTTTTCGACTTGCGTAGAATTAAGAGTGGTGTTTGAGTTAAGATATTTAAGAGGAGTTCCAGCATGAGCCGTTGTACCCATTACAATTTTAACGGGAAGTTCTTCCTTTGCCCAAATTTCACCTACAGGCTCTTGAAGAATGGCGCCGTCAAGAACAAGCCATTCATGTCGTCTATTTTTCAATGTCGCTTCCCTAGACTCAGGAAGACCAACGTTTCCTAAATGCCAAGTCTCCGGAACTGAATCCATTAATTCCTCAGCGCTTTTACTTCGCAGACAGGCAGCGTCGCTACACCTTGTGGAATTCAGAAACTGTTCGCTGAGTTTTTCTGAAACTGCCAATTCTCTTCCGGGGAATATTGCACTACCGCTGGATGTCCAGACTCTAGAAAATAGTCCTTTTGCTCGTCGTGTACCAACTAACGTCGTAACAAGAGTTCCTCCTGCTCTGTGACCCCATAAGGTCACAGACGTTTTATTTCCACCAAAATTTTCGATATTAAGATGAACCCAATGAAGCGCAGCAATGATATCAGACAGTCCATAATTTCCAGATGTAGGAGGATGCGTTGATCTTGAGAGTGGTTCTGCAGCTAGGAAACCAAAGACTCCAAGTCTAGAATATTAAAGAAGTATTTTAATATAATTAACATAAGAATATTACGAGAGTATTTCAAAAAGTAACAGCAAGTTGACAATATACCACAAAATAAATACTCCAAAAAATTTATTTTTTAAATTTCCATGCGGGGAAAATACATTCTTAGAAAAGGCTTTCATACTATTCAATAAATGGCATAGTGTGTTTAATCAGAAAAATAACATACAAATAAACGGTGTTCTTGGTTGTTTGACTGTAAAGGAGCAACGAACAATCATTAGATTTCTTGTGTAAATTTGATGTGAAGCCTTGTGAAATTTATAAAAGAATGCTACGTTTATTACGAATGCTAAATTTATAAAAGAATTGGCAAAAAAAGAGTGTATGAGTTGGTAGATATGTTTAAAAATGTAGGAACATCAATTCGCGATGAACAACGCTTCAAATAACGAGGTCGAAGTGATGCATTCCTCGTTGAAAATATAACCAAAATCGATGCAACGATTTGAGAAGTGTATTGGGAAAGGAGGGTAACAGTAGTAAATGTAGAAAAAACATGATATATCAGTTATATCTCTATTGAATTTTATATGGTATTTTGTAAAATATAGACAATACTTTAGACTTATTCAGCACTTAAAAGAAGGAAAAAAATTCATTAGATATAAATACTGTTTGACCTTGTTCACGAGATATAGCATGTTTTATGTTTGTTATTTCGTATCTGATTACCTCCATAGAAGATGCTCAGAATCACAATCACTACCTTCCATTTCAATGCATGCCTGGAAACTTCTTGTCATCGCCATGAGTAGTCTTCCAATGCCTCTTAATGTTCCCCGAAGTTATTGAAACCTTATACCTATACGTAATATAGGGTGTACAGTATAGATTTCAAGTATCCCCACATATCTCATGAACAAGGTCAAGCAGGATACACATTTATATGAACTTTTTTCACTGCTTTTAAGTACTCAATTAGCTGCTGAAATATTGGATACATGTTACGGGGCTTCCTATACTTACATTTGAAAATATTTAATTTGCTGTTTCTTTTTCTAATATCCTCGTATTTTACATGAAGAAAGAATCGTCAGAGTTAATAAGAAAGGTGTGGAATATTTTATATTGACCTGAAATTTGGTCTAACAAAGACCATATCACGAACACGTGCCAGTTTCGCAGAGGGCTGCATTACACCTGGAGAACCACCGCTGAGGGTTTCCGCACCGATCATAACGACTACCGGTAACGGTGAATCGTATCTGACTTCAGGTGTGAAAACATCTAGATATAAACAATCTTCGCTTCCAATTACGCCACCTGAAGAATCTCGTTGCCAACAGACATCTGAAGAGTTGTGCGCTAAGTAAGTATTAGTCCAGCAGTGTTCGATTCGTCGTAGAGGTTCTGCTGTTTGCCAACGACGATTTTCCAGCGGTGGGACTGCATAAGGAATTCCACGAAACGCGAATGCACCGTCTTCTGCTACCCCTTGGACAAGACCACACGAGGTGATAGCTTTGACGTAGTTTCCATCCTTCACTGGTTCTGTGGTACCTCTTCTTGGACCGAAGCAGACGACGCAGATGATGACAGATATTAAAACGCATAGCGTCACTACTATCGTGAAACATTATAAGGATTAAATTAAATTTCTATATATTTGCGGTGAAATAAAATTTTTTAAAAAGGTTTCTAATAATCTTATTACATTTTGATAGTTGCAATAACATTTTTTAAAAACACCGACTTCTTGGAAAAAGTATTTTTATTTTAAATACATGGTTTTGAACGGCACTGAAAGATCTTGAACGACTTTGGAAGATTAAAGTATAAATCAATGAATTTGTCTCGGAATGGATTACATGTTTACTCAAATAAAATATTACATAGTATTAGTAGTTTACTTAAATAAAATATTATATAAGTATATTAGTGATCACAATAAGATGCCTCCCGCGAAACAGTAAGTTTTATTTTAAACATTTTTCGAAATTCTATAGTTTGGGAGATAATTGGGTGCGAGACTTGAAATGGTACACCCTATATAAAAATACATACAAATAAAAATAAATCTACTTACTTATTACAAGCAAATTCCTAGTTGCAGTAGACGTGCAATTGAATAGAAAATGTTGTTTAGGAGACTCGATATCATCCGCAGCATCTACATCGAGTCGAACAGTTTCCATGCCATCCTCATTGCCAATAGGATTTTTTTCACTTGCACCATCATCAAGCGTTTCGACGCTAGCTAATCCAGCAGCTCCAGTTGTTCCCAATTCTACTTCAGCTTCCTAAAAGGAATATAATTTTTTTTTTTACTAATGACAATTCATTCTGTAAACATTTCTCTACATAACAATAGATTAAAAAATTCATATTATACCATTGACAGCATATTACAAATATATTTAAAAATGTGTTAACGGTTTATATTTTACGTCACATTTCAAATTGTTAAGTACACCTCTAATTCGAATGCTTCGAAACAGGATTGTATACATTATATGTGGCTTGAGTGTTTTTAAGTACATCTTAAATGTTTAGTGATAATTCGTTCGGCAAATTAATTTATTGTCGATCTATAGAATTGTTCATTTATATTTTCAGTGTTTTACTGGAATATGCATAATCAATGGTAATTTAGAAAATCAAAAATAAAACTGTATGACAGTATCATCACCTTATTTTTCTTTCTGGGAAAAACAGAAACTAATGGCAATTTTATGGCATCGAAGATTCCCTTTCGTCCTTCCTTTTCTTTTGTATCCTTGTTAGACATGTTTGTCTTCTCTGAGGACACGTTTTGTTCGTTTTCCTTAACATTTTTTTCTGTTAATTCACTATCTCCCGACTCCGTGGGCTTATTATCATCCTCCTAAAAATATGGGAAAAAAAGAACTGATAATAATATCCGAATTCTTCGTACACCTACACAATAGTTTACTACCAAAAAGAGTAAGACTTATTTTTTGCATGCGCTGTAATCGATATTTGAAGCACTATCATCGTCAGCATCATTACAATAATGTTATCATTATTTAAAGGACACGTGATCGATAATGCCAGGTGTACGATTCGGCTGACGTCACCCATTGGTTTAATGTCAGGAAAAAAAAAATCGTTACGGGGCTATGGGCACCCCTCATGAACACGCTTTTGTAACTTCAGGAACTGGTGCTCTTTGAGCAGGAGTCGCCTCTAGTCGTAAACAGATGTTAATCGACCAGAAGGAAACAGCACTTAATGCTTGGAAACCGCTCTTCTGTTCATTTACATCCGTCTCTGATTAACCATACGAATATAATGCTTCAAAATAATTAAACCTGCCGCATTGTGATCCATTGAGATACAGGTCTGTACAATGTTGAAAATTGTGATTGCGTGACTGATAATACATACACCTGAACACTTAAAATTTACTCATCTTTACATGTATTCATAACATATAAGGTATGCTGAATTTTGGGGCAAACGAACTAAAAAACTAAATACAAAAAATATTTGCTGGATTTAGAAAATTATGAAAACTTAATTGGATCACGCAATTTTTTATAATTAAATAATGAAATATATTTTTCTTTCTATTTAGTACTTTTCTCTAAAAAAACATACTACTTTAGACTTTTAAAACATTAATGAAATATAAGTACAATTTTTTTTAAAAGAAATGTTGCTATAAAAATTATACGTGTAGTATACATTGGACTAAATTTTAGATTCATTATTTCCAAATTGAAGTCTAACTATTTTCTCATATATAAAATATTTTCATATATATCAAACTCTCGTATTATAAATGATACAATCCAGAAAAGAAAAGAGAAAATATGAAACAAATTCTTTTTCCAAAAATAAATCTAAAATATTTTCATACAAAATTTCGTATTCAAAAAATTCAACGTCATTTCAAAATTGATCTTAAAATTTCAATTGCAATTAGATATATTTTATTAAACAAATTGTTAGTGCCGTTTTTCTCCAAAAACAATATTTCTTAAAATATGTTCTTCAAATTTGTCTCCTTTTGATTTATTAATTTTTTATACTTTATTATTCATCTGAATTTATATAGGACAAATGAATTCTTTTCGTAAACCAGATCGTTCTTTCATGCTTTCTACCACAACTGCTTCGAAATCGGGGATCGTTGACCGTAAACGAATAAGAAAATTATTGAGAATTACTTTGCAGGGTTCCTTGCTCTTTGTACGACAAAAGCCGGGCATCTTAATACCACCGATTGGTATTTTCTTCTTAGGCTTCTGTTCCTCGGATTCCGAGTCTGGTGCGGTCGATGATACGGTGTGCTTCGTATTCTCAGCGTTCAGCATCTTCTCCCTCTCCTCCTCCACAATTTCCTTCTTATCCATACTTTTCTCTTGATCCTTTTGACTCATGCTTTAATGCTAAAAATCGACCAATGCGAATTGAATTAAATTAAATTTAATCATTTCTCCATTTTCAGTTCTCCTATACACGTTGAACAAGAATTTGACGATAATTTTAAAGCAGGTACCGTAAAGTAGAGTAAATAGAAACAAAACTGTAGATGATAGTAAATGTTATTTAATACTTATTTAATAAGTATTTAATAATATAAGAATTTTGTTTCTATTCAGTTCATTTGATGACAATTCATTCTCATCACAATTTCATATCTTGTTTATTTCTTGGAACTACTTTCTCATTCTACCTCACCCTCATACACGTCATCACAAAATCGAATCAGTAACATAAATCTTTTGCTTACTATAAACATATTGCTTATATCAAGTTACTAAGTTATAATGAATATTTAGACGAAGGCAATAAGTACTACGTTACTTACAAAAGAAGGCAATATTAAATTTATCCTTGCACCGCGTGTTTTGTCTTTTGCATTATTACATGATTAAAAATATGTTAGATATGGAAACTAAAAATTGTAAAAGAGATATTTCAACGAAAAATAAATTTAACTGAAAGTTTGAAATAACAAATTAAGGCATTCAGAGAAGAATATATCGCGGAAAATACAGTTAACGATTTGAGGATTTGCTGGAAAAACGCGCGAGGAAACCATAATATGAATCTGCCTGTACGCAGTAAGCGTTGCAGCTGGCGTCGGGACGCCCAGACGTAAACCGATCGATCGGATGGCATTGCTCTCTGAGCCTACCTATTGCCTTCAGGAGTCTAATCATAGATAGTTTGCTTTTTACTTCATACAAATTTTCCTGTTGACTAGGAAATTCATTGCTATCCAACTAACGTGGAAAATAATACATGTAAACAGACACGTAAATACGATATTTGTAATCGTAATATACCACCTGCATAAAAACATAAAACAAATATAATATCATAAATATGTGAAGAAATAGTAAAAGAGGAAGATGTAATTCAATTTAATTTCAAGCTTAAACACTGAAAATATTTGTTAAGATGAAAATTAAAAAAAGAAATTAACCATGCAGTGAAGGCATAATAAGAAATTATTTGTGATTTACTAGAAGAACATTGTACGCTATGTAAAATCGAGAGAAAAAAATCCAAATAAACTACATCCACTTCGTTTGAGTTTACGATGCTTCCCTGCAAAAATATTGCCGACAATAAATAAAAAAATACCGAACGAAACTTTGTGCAAATAGTCGATATCCATTCGCAAAATATTTGTTCGGAAATGTTAAATAATCGGTATCTGGTCGCGAAATATCTCGTCAGAAAATATAAAGGGATTAAGTAGGGCAGAGAAACCGATAAGTCTGAAAAAATAGAGTACTCAAATATTAATTACTAAATAGTATATTTAACCCCGTGGATTTTCGTTTAGTTTGCAATACCATGCAAATAGGATGAATCAAACTCGTCATAAAAACCCAAGGAATTAAACGCGCATGTAAGTAACATTTTTTAATAAATATATCAAAGAGCATGAGCAAACTTTAATTCGATGTAATACATCTATATTTATATCCTGCATAAATGTATTATCGGTTTGAATTATATACGGTTTTATAACGGAATATGTTGTTAGCGAAGAGGCTATAGTAAATATATCAAACAAGAATTAAGAATTAAGGATAATAAAAGTTCACAATCTAGTTGAAGTACGTTCTACACTCTCTTTTCATCCTCTTTTTCTTCAAATTTATATTCATTATAAATAATATTAAGCCTTCCTACGACGGTTGTTTATTAGAAGCCCTTTCTATTTAACAGTTTAGGAGAAACGTTACACTCGAATAGTAGTAGGTGGGGACAGCAGCCGGTCGCGTCGCATGAAAATTCGATCGAATGAAATTTTGCCGCCTGAAATGTAAAGCGACTCTTTGTTTGCATCTCGTCCCCTAGCTTTTCAGCCCCTTTATACATATTACGTCTCACGCACAGTCGCTACGGTGCAGTTCCGAAACTTCGAAACAAATGCGTCTACCACTTTCTCTTTTGTAGCAATAGCTTACACGTACGGTATAACGCGTTCTGTTACCTTTGTCCGACTATCTATTTCATTTCTAAATTTTTTGGCTAAATAATTCCAAGTTAACGTTATTTAAATAGTAATATCTGTTGCGAAACATGTAGTCGTAAGGGTACGTGTTCATTTCAGATTAAAATTATCGTGAACTGCTCTTGAGAGTGAAATTTGCAAATATACCCTCCTACTAAGTGTTCGTAGAGAGCAACAATGTGAAATAACTAGAAGTAGATACGCAATTTGAAAACACAATTGAGAACAACTATCGTGAAAAACTCTCAAGTGAACACGTATTTTACCAATTAACGCGTTAACCTTTATCCACACTAATTTTACTCAATTCAAAACAGATGCTATCTTTATTTTCAGAATTCTCATAAACTTTCGACCATGCTATGTTGAACCCTTTCTATCAAACTAACAGCCGCAGCTTAAAAATATATTTTCATAAACGTTCAGCAATTTCTTTAACGTCTAAAGTCAGCAGCACATCTACGACTCTGTGCAATTTGTTCATCGTTGTACGAATCGTATAAATCGCATTGTAAACAGGTAAACAAACGTTTGTAAATACTCACGCTCTTCCGGAGGGTACTGAAAAAGGACGCCACTGAATTTCGCAGATATATATTCTTTCTATCACGGGTTTATCGTACCTCACGTGAAAAAGAAGCCGGTATCGTTGTAGACACGTTCACAATGCCAGTAACAATCACTTCGTCGATTGTGAGACGATTCACGGATATGATCTTCAGATTTTACGGAAACAATTTGATACACCGCAAATGTCACAGCCTGAATCCTGGATGACGCCAAGCGCGTGCCTACCTCGACTGTCGTCCTACGATTCCACTATGAGTCTTCCCCCACCACTCTTTAAACACAATGCATGCTTTCTATTGGTTAACCTGGCTGCGCGGTCACTTCGTTTTGAAAGCTGCATATTGCAAACAAATTATTTCAATTCTCAACCTAATGTTATGATATCTACAATTATTATGAAATTTTGTTTTATGTTATATAATATTATACATTGTTTACTAGTGTAATATTGTATATTATGTATTATTAGTATTGATGTTTTTCCGTTCAAGCTGTTCCGAAATTGTTGACATGCTAATATTGTTGTAAAACTAATAAACAACAACTGTAGTTTTTGTTTCTGTTGTTATTATTCTTGTTATTAATATTGTTATTATGTAAATACATTGACATACGAATATTAATAACCTTCGATGGTGAAAATTAGGAACTTTTGTTGTTCTTTAAACCTAACCTATAAAATGTGTAGATGTAGATACTGTTTAATGCGCATGCATAAGCCTTTATCTGTGTACATTTTCATATAAATTAAAATATAAAATTCTTTACACGATAAAAGACATCGCAAATGATGTATTTCATGAAATAATAGCTAGTTAAACAATTATAGTCCTTTGCAAATGGTAATAAAGATTTCATTTTTAATATCCCATGTTCCCTATCCAACATTTTTTATTTTTGATATGTTAAGAAATAGAAGCTCTCATAAATAAAATGTCGATACGAGACAATAAATAAATAAAAAATACAAACTAAACAAATGTAAAAGAAAATTAAATAATAAAATATATACAAATATTTTATCTATATCTAATTTAACTAAATATTAAATAGTATCTGTTTGAAATACAGTTTTATACTCATAGATAAGCCTGTATCGTTCTCGCTGTTTCTATCAAACTTATCACAAATTTTCTCCACCTAATCGAAATATTATATACTTTCATAAAACAGTTCCCCCTGAACCAAATTCTTTCGACAGCCAATCCGCATGTGTTCTTTTCTCATAAAATTCAAACCTTCGAAATTCATCGACACGAAATGAACTTTTGAAGTGTATATCCGTGCATATGTATGTACCGGTAGGTACTCCGGTACAGGTGCTGTGTGTCATGTAGTTGGCGCTTAATTCGACATCGCGCGTGCGTATTCTCGTCAAAGGGGATTCTTGCGTCGCCGCCGTGTGTACAATACCGTCGTATTTGCGTTTGTGCCTCGTTTTACGATATGTGGCGTGCATCGCTGTACGACGATCGCATATACGCGTCGAGCTGTTCGGTGTTTCGATCTTAACGCGCGCGTAGGTGACACGTCGTCTCGCCGGTTTCTTTCCGAGGGGCTGTGTTCGAAAGTGGAAAGGGTCCTTCCGGAAACGAGAACTTGCCCTCCGTTGATATGCCTTTGATCGAGCTCTGTGAATCGGTTTGCGGGAAAGCGCGCCTGTATTTCGGAGCGTTGGATACATAAGTATCAGGATGCATTCGAGTAGCGACGAGTCGATGCGTGCGTGCCTAGAGATGAGATTCCTGCGTCTTTTCTGGACATCGCGGGGTTAAAATCTCGACTCTGACAGACAAATAGCTAAATCAGATAGGTAGATAAGTAGATAGCGAGCGAAGATCGAGCGGGTGGAAGAGTGAAAGAGAGAGAGAAAAAGGGTCGAATTTAACGACAGGGTTTGTGAATCGGAAATCGCGAAGGAAAAGACGGCCGATCGATGTCTTATTTGTGATGGGAGTGCCTGCGCGGGGAGCACTCGCGGCGATCGTCGCCATAAGCGCATTCGTCGTCTACCTGAATAGCCTTAATTGCGGCTTCGTTTTCGATGACATCTCGGCCATCAAGGATAATCGGGATTTAAGGCCTCATACGCCCCTGAAAAATGTCTTTTACAATGATTTTTGGGGCACTCCTATGCACAAGGTGGGTAATGCACGGATAAGAGGGCTTTCGATTTCTCCTTCCCCTTCCCTTTCACTCTTCTCTACCTTCTTGTGTATTGATCCGTTGAACTCTTCTCCTTTTCCTTCCTTTTCGATTTGGTTCGATTTCATTCAGACTTGTTAAATCTGAGTCGGTCTCATTGGGAACAAATTTATTTGAATCTTTGGACATGTAAAATATTTTTCTTTTTAAATTACATTAAACTGAGCAGTAGTAGTAATTTTTCCTTTAATTTTCATAGATCATTTTTGATAAATATGTATATCGAATTATCTGTTTTTCATTTGCACCCTTTAAGATATGAATTTTTAGAAAAATAAAATTAATACTACTTTACAGGCAATAATGTTATTGACTTCTGTATGATTTATGTTTAAGAATTAACTCTTTATATATTATATTTATTATTAATGGATATATTAAGAACTAAGTCCTTATTCTTTGGTTCTCCAAGTGTCCTTTGAAAAATTTCTCAAAAATTCGTATTTAAATACATGGAACTATAGAACACTTTTAAAAATAATTATTTTCTTTATAACTAACTCTCCAAATCTATATTGTAAAATGTTAAAAATTAATTGTAGTTATAGATTCTTTGATTATATGTAAAATAAAATTTATATTTTAACTTCACATTATATTATATGTAATACAATGTAATTATCTTTATTATTTTCTTTAATAGGAGCAATCGCACAAATCGTACAGGCCATTGTGCGTTCTCACATTTCGATGGAATTACTTGATTCATCAGTTAGATCCTATGGGATATCATCTACTTAATGTTATCCTACATGTTGGAGTATGCTTATTATACTTCAGGTGTGTCTTAAGTTTTAAACAATGATTCTTTATGTTTTCTGTGATATCAGTAATATGCAAGAAAGATTGGTTCTATGGTTAAATTAATTCAATTTAATTTAATCTTAGGCATTAGATATTTTTTGGAAGAATTAAGAGAACTTAATAAATAATTATTTTTGTTGAATACTGGAATGAATATGTGTATCTTGGATGTTCAGAGAACTTTTTAATTCCCTCTTATAGTTCATATTTTTGTCACTTAATTAAGTGATCAAATTTATTGAATTATTGTATTGTCTTGTATTTATCATTATATTGTATTGACTATTGAATTACAGAAAAAAACAGTTTAATTGCTAAGAGGACATAATATATGTATTATTATATCTGGTTTAATCATTATTGCAGGACTTGCTTGATGTTTCTATCTGATTCTGCAACTTTTGTGTCTTCCCTCCTGTTTGCTGTTCATCCTATACATACAGAGGCAGTAAGTTGTATAAATTGTTTTGTATATCGATCGAATCGAATCGATCGACGTTACCTTGAAATTATACAAGGATATTATTTCGTAATTATTTTTAGTCCTCGTTCTTCACTTTGGCAAGAATCTATTGATACCATAATCAGATTGAAACATTTGACGTCGAGCGAGCGATCGATCGCGTGTAGTTCCTAGCTTGCATTTAGATATTATCAGTGGATAATCGTCTATTAAGGTTACAGGAGTGGTGGGAAGAGCAGAAACGTTATCTTCTTTATTTTATTTAGCAGCTTTAATTACATACACTAAATGTTGCAGAAGTAAAAGATCCACAGGTAAGATACTTGCAACTTTCTATTCTTAAATTGCTATGTTTAGAAGTTTATATATGTTTTATCATGGTCTCTTTTTTAGGATGGAAATCGTTGATATTATCTATGTTTTTTGTTTTTACTGCTATGTTGTGCAAAGAACAAGGTATAACAGCTACAGCTGTTTGCGTATTATATGAAATTTTTGTTGTACAAAAGGTAATGCATAAAAGCATAAATAAATAATATAAATGAGATAAATATTGAATAACAGTTTAAATTCATGTATTGTATTTGTTGTATAGATACGAGCAATGGATATTTTCTTGACATTAAAGGCAACATTTGGTGGAAAAAAAATATCACTTGCCTGGTCTAGTGAAGGTACAAAACGACTGACTGCCCTTACACTTGTTACATTTAGTTTACTTATTCTTCGATTACATGTAATGGGCTCAAAGTTACCTGTGTTCACCAGGTATGTGGTCTATTAAAATTTCTTGTTGTAAAAAGTGCTAGTTTATGATTATTCAGACTATAAGAAGCACTTTCCTAAATATATTTCAGATTTGACAATCCTGCATCAGTGGCACCAACACCTGTAAGGCAACTTACATATAATTACCTCGCAGCAGTTAATTTAAGGCTACTATTTCTTCCAAGTGATTTATGCTGTGATTGGACTATGGGAACGATACCATTGGTAGAAGGTTTCACAGATCCTCGCAATTTAGCTACTATAGCAACTTATACAACAGTACTGGGATTGTTGGCAACAGCAATTTTAACACCTAATAGACAAACCTCTGTCATTCTTATAATGGTTAGTTAATTTAATTATGTATTATCTTTCTTCAGAAAGGATAAAATTTTAGAAGAAGCAATATTATTCTATTGAATTTTTATAATTTACAATTACTTTAGAGTTTGGCTATGATGGTACTTCCATTTTTACCTGCCTCGAATCTCTTTTTTCCTGTTGGATTTGTCATTGCTGAAAGAGTGCTATACGCACCATCTATGGGATTTTGTATGCTTATTGGGTATGGATGGAGTATTTTATGTGACAAAAAGTAAGTCTGTTTCATTAAATATTGGAAATTTTACATAAACATATCTATTAATAAATAATTTACATATGCGTTTCTTTTTTCCAATTCAAGATTAAAAAAAATAACGCTATTTTTATTAATAACACTTCTGGCTGCTCACACGACGAAGACTTTTATCAGGAATTACGATTGGTTAGATGAATACTCAATATTTATGTCTGGATTAAAAGTAAATGACCGTAATGCTAAATTATTTAATAACGTGGGACATGCTTTGGAAAGTCAAGGACGATTCAAAGAAGCATTAAATTTCTTCAACATGGCTGTACAAGTTCAAGGTGACGATATCGGCGCACACATTAATGTTGGCAGAACATACAATCATCTTAAAATGTTTAAAGAAGCTGAGGATGCATACTTAAAAGTAAGCGTTACAGTTAAATAGCGTGTTTAGTGAATTGGTAAATTGTAAAGTCTGTTTTCTTAAAAATTCATGTCTTTTTATTTAGGCAAAATCTTTATTGCCCAAAGCGAAACCCGGAGAATCTTATCAAGCGCGAATAGCGCCAAATCACTTAAATGTTTTCGTGAATTTAGCGAATTTGATAGCGAAGAATGCAACTAGATTAGAAGAAGCTGACTTACTTTATAGACAGGCCATTAGTATGCGCGCTGATTACACGCAAGCTTATATCAATCGAGGCGATGTCTTGATTAAACTTAACCGTACAAAGGAAGCTCAGGAAGTTTATGAACGTGCTCTCTTTTATGACAGTAATAATCCAGACATTTACTATAACGTAAGTATTAAAAGTTTATGAATATAATCAGTTTTTAAATATCAAACACAGCGATTTAATTTTAATATTTTATAACAATTTCATTCCTTTAAAGCTGGGAGTTGTATTTTTGGAACAAGGAAAAGCATCACAAGCTCTGGCATATTTGGACAAAGCTCTAGAATTCGATCCGGAACATGAACAGGCATTGTTAAATTCAGCAATTCTACTTCAAGAGTTGGGACGAGCAGAATTGCGGAAAGTAGCCAGAGAGAGGCTTCTAAAACTTTTGCGAAAGGTAATGTCATTACTTAATTTTTATAATATAATTTCTATAATTTAAATATAATATTGTTGCGATGTAAGTTCTAAGTTCCAGCTCACCATGAAAAAACATCGCTGTTATTTTCACTACTTTGATCATAGTGGCGACAAAATGTTTAAAACAGGAAACGGATTAGGGTATTTGACTCATTTTTCATCACTTGCGTTCCGTGTCCGCGTTTTAAATGGATTAGAATGGATTCTTCGATTTCATTCATTTTAACAATTATTTTAATGTTGGAAGATAATTTTAGAGTGCTGTAAAGAAAGCAGTGCCATTTGGAATTTTTACTCATGTAAAAAAGTGGATTTAATTAAAAAATAGTACAGGAAAACTACTGTTCTGAATGTAGATTTTAGTAGAATATAAATTAAATTTATTCTTTTTATTTTCATAGCATTTATTCAAATTCTGTATACTTCTTATCAGTTAAACGGTATTTATGTTGTTATTTCTTTTGTTATTGTGAAAGACTTGGACACTTTAATCTCAGTGAAACTTAGTACTAATAAAGAACGCTGTGAAGTTCTTTAAAATGAAGAAAATTTTATTTTTCGCAGTTTTTCTTCTCAAGAATGAACATTTGACCGTTGAACGGGAAAGTCACGATGTCTTTTAACAAAATGATTATAAAAGACAGCATATGGATTTTTGGATTTCTTCATTACTGATGAAATTTTTTTTTAGTGATTTCATCTTTCCCATTTTTTTAACCTGCAAATAATAGTGAAGTATTGACTTGAAAAGTGTGCTATTAAATTTACAAAAATATATAAAATTTGAATGAATATTAGAAGTAGAAAAAATAAATATTTAATTTATGTTTCATTAAAACATTCCTTTAAGAACAGATTATAAACTTTGTTGACATCAATTTATCTTTAAATCAATAATATGATAACAATTTAAAATGGCATAATTATTGTTAAACATTAGAATAATTATTAATTTGTATTTGTATATGATTATTATAATAATTATTAGTACTTGTGTTAGTCACAGTTGCACAACTTCTATTTGTCACATGGCTAACAATATCCATAAATACTGCAAAAACAATTTTTAGTAAAACTTTTAACCACTTTTTAAAAGTTGAAAAAAATAAATGAAAAATTTCAAAGTTTAACTAGGTTTATATCACCAACCGTTCATGAACGACCTTAATGACCTACATGTTTTTTATTCAGCACATCGTAATCGATAATAATATGCCAGAGTCATTAAATTTTGTTTGTTATAACTTATAACTGCTTGCGTCTTACCCCTCTTCAGTCTGCCGCAGTCATTGCGATGAAGAACAAAATTGAGCTCATGATACAAGTTCGGCTTGTCCCTGGAACTGTGGACTTACATCGCGACAATACTGGACTATTAATTTGTAATGTTAAACATTGCAAATTTATTATCAGGACTCCAATAATGAGCGAGTGCATTTTAATCTCGGAATGTTGGCTATGGACGATCATGACAGCGGAAGTGCAGAGCGTTGGTTCCGTAACGCAGTTGCTTTGAAAGAAGATTTTCGATCGGCATTGTTTAATTTGGCTCTTTTATTAGCGGATGAACAACGTCCGCTCGAAGCTGCACCTTTCTTAAATCAGCTAGTTAGGTTTCACCCGGACCATATTAAAGGATTAATCCTGTTAGGAGATATTTATATAAACACTATAAAGGACTTGGATGCCGCTGAAAACGTAAGTGCAGATTAACAGAAATTGTATTGTATGTTTGATGGAGGATATCGAAGATCAATCATAACTCTAAAATGGTTACAGTGTTACCGTAGGATATTACAGTTGGATCCAACGAATATACAAGGTCTACATAATTTATGCGTTGTTATGGTGGAACGTGGTAAGTTAGGTTTGGCTGCACAGTGTTTGGAACGCGCAGCAGCATTGGCACCCCATCAGGATTACGTACACAGACACCTCGCCATCGTGAAGGCTCGCATCAGTCGGTTACCGCCTGAGCAGCGTGACACCGAGGTGTTTGATGATTCCTTTTGGCAAGCTGAACTGAAAGAGAAAAGCTTCAATTTGGGGGACATCTCGAGCGGTACGAGTGGTGCTACTGCTACAGGTAGTCCTGGAAACATTGTCAGCAGTGGTAATCAATTTCTCGGAAAAACGGACTCTGTTTTTTCAAATCACCACAATCATATAGGGAGTAAAAAAAGCAATACAGATTCGCTGAATAATCATATAATACAGCTAAAGAGTCCGTTGAAACCAGGAAGGATTCCACTGAATGAAGTGAAAATTGAAGGAGTGTATAACAATAATGACAAACCCTTAAATGTAAACTCGAAAGATACGCAAGAACTTTCGTCTGAAAGAGGATATGGTAATAACGCGGACGCGACGGAATTGACAATCGACCGGGAACGTGCAAGCAAAACAATTAATTCGGAGACATTTGATGATACCGCGCCAATCTTTCCATCAGGTGGAAATCACGCTGCAACTACGCATCAGACAAAAGACACTGCGCTCTCATAGTATTGACGTTTGAAACCCGCCGAAATACTGTATAAAGTTATATTCTACGTATAACGAAAGAATATGGTGGTACAGTCGTATAGAGCTAATGTGTGAATATAAAATAAATACAGAGTATTGTTTTATATGCTGTACGAATAGAACGTTTTGTAAAATATATTTAAAAAACATGTATGCTTCTTTCTTTTTCCTTCAAACTTATTTCTCTCCTGAAAATATCCGTTTACAAATTTCCCTGTATCGATGCATATACTTATTACATCAAAGGGGAACAACGTTACGACAGCCCAAAAAAGCATACTGTTCGTGAATCTTTTTGATACATACATGCTTTATTAAATATTTTATTGACTGGAAGGTTAAAGGTGCATTTTTTAGCTACTAATTAAGAATGTTTTTATCACTAAATGTACACATTTAATCATGCTATAGCTGTCACTATAAAATGCTGCATGTCCAGCAAAACTTCGTAATTTTGTAATTTATTCACTTACAAGTCATCCACGGAAAAAAAATTTAAACAATTTTTTAATTTATATTAATGTAGTTTTAGTTTAGCGGACAGAAAATGGAATCATAATAATTTTTGGTAAAATGGCAGACGTTAACAGTTTAATATGGCAAAGCTTTAGAAATTCAATCAGAAATGAGTACATTTTGGAATTATTAGCACGATATTTTTCATTTGAATATTGTAGTGTTAAGGTCGTTAAATTCGTTTTGACGTACACTATAATGCCGTATTATAAAAAACGTGTTAATATGCAAAAAAATGTCGATGATCTTCAAAACTCGGAAAAAATGACCTTGAGAGAAAAGACAAGAATCATAATATTCGTTGCTTTAAACTAAACAATATTGTTCTGAGATATTTTTTTGTATCAGCAAAAAGAACGAAGATATTAAAGTGTGCACGATACACGAAACACCCTGTATATTTGAAAATTTGAAGTCATGCTTACCAATTGTAAGCATAATAAAAAAAGACTGTTCAGATGTCAATAAAGCTATTAACGCAATGTCAAGTATAAATTTATACCAATTTCATTTTAATATTTTAGGAGTATATTCTCAGAATGTTATAATTTCAAATTATGTAAAAAAATTTTACATTACGCTAAAGTGTTGTTTCCTCGTAAAGCACTGACGAATTATGCTTAAGGAGAGATAACTGTGTAAAAGTTTCAAAACATCAATTTTATTTTCTTACACATTTACTTAGATTAATATTTGAAGAATATTTTAAAACAAATTCCGTGAAAAAATTCGAAAAATTATCGAAGTTCTAGAATTTTGAACAGAACGGTGTAGAGTGTAGATAGAGTGTATTGTAAATAGTCCTGCAGCTTGTCGGAGTTTAAACGTGATTTTATCGAAACTACATTTTTCAATACAGTAGCCCTGATAAATCGAGCTACGTTCGACTAATCAACTTCCACTTTTATACACAGTTCCATCGTAAGATCTCGCATCTGGCAACAAAGGGTTTTTTATACGATTCCTCGTTTTTTAATTATAAATAGTCAAAATGAAGTAAAAAGGAAAGAAATATATCGAGCCGTTGAGTTATAATAAAATGAAGGCGCATGAGACGCACACTTGAGAAGGGAAGTCGAAATCGGTAAAAGATTACTTACTTTTTCATTGTAAAATGAAACCTTTTTAATGATAGTTCTTTTTGTCATAGCATTAAGGACACAATTTTGTACTGCGCCTCGGGCCTCAGTATACTTTAATCCACTACTGCATTAAATACTAAATCTTAAAGTCTCGTTCAGATTAGTCAAGTTATTTGAATTTAAGCTACTTGTATTTAAGTAGCTTAATATTAAGTTTATATGTACTCAAGTCAAGTTATGTACTTTTTAAGCAGTTTGAATTCTAAAATAACTTGAATTTAAACCGTCATACAAGAATAATAAAAATGGTATTTTTAGTTATTTATGTATTTTTCAAATAAAACATGCACTTTTGACAGTTTCCTTTGCGTTCACATATTTATTAATTTACCTGAAATTTACACTGCATAGTTCAGTACACATCTATCAATCTGTATTTCAAAGCAAGGGAAAGCTGAAAGGATTTCAACTTCAATTGAAACTTGAAAATTTATTTGAAGTCAAGTAAAATAACACGTTCACATTGGTCAATTTGCCTCAAGCCACTTGAATTGAAGTAACTTGACTGATCTGAACCAGCCTTAACATGAGAAAATTGTAATGTAAATGTAAAATATTTCAAAAACGTCAAGTATAAAAAACTAAAAGTGAATTGCAAAAGAATAATTCAGACGGAAATAAAATAATCTGAGGTCGGCATAACTTCAACGTTCGAGACTTGAGACTAAAGTTAGACTTCTATCGCCGGCAGCACAATCCTTGCTAATAGTGTGAATAACGATAGTAATAATAAGCAACAATAATAGATAATAATGTACTGCGATAATGTCAGGAATACAAGACGGTGTCTTGGTAAGAGACAATAAGAAATAAATAAAACAAACGCGCAGACCGTCCGCGCATTTAATTTCTGCAAGCGATTCTGCATTAAGAAGAGATTGAGTATATGTGCATATTTCCCGAGTTATTGATTTTAGACAAAACAGAACAGCATCAGTCGGTGAACGATCGAGTATCGAACGCGTGGTCTTTATCTTTTTGCTCTCTCGATTTCTTTTTGTTCTGCATTCATTTGCTCCTGAGTCTTTTACTACCTCGACTGTCTTCTATGAAAAAATTGATAAAAAATTGGCAAAGTGTAATGAAAATATAGTGTTAAAAGTGTTTACGTAGTGCATGGAAAGTGTTTCAAAAAGGGAGCATGAAATTCTAATAACAAATGCAATCAAATTTAGAGGATATATAAGAACGTTTTCGACCAACTGCGCCCAATAAGTAGCAATTGTATGAAAAGAATATATTTAATCGTTACTTCGATAGACCGAATGAAATGAAGGCGAATAAAAGGAAAAAAGAACAATGTGTTGTTACAAATCAGACTCAACTCTACAAATTTTCCTTACTTTAATCGTTAATATCTGTTGAAAGTACAGTTACGAAACCTTCGGAATAACATCTATAATTTCAAAGATATTGTTTCAATACAAAATACCGTTTTATATTTGATATTCAGAAAGAGAAAGTTGGCACCACGAACCACATCTCGCAGAATCGAATGGAAGATATCCCTAATCGATAAATCCCTTTCCGACTGAAGGAATCGATGAACAAAACCCTACAAAACATTTGAAAGAAAACATTTAAAAAAAGGATAAAAACTACGAATGATAAAATATCGATGTATACAACAGAATGCAAATGTTCGAACTCACTAAGATTTTTTATGGTTGTTAATATTGATCTAGAGGTAATTGCCCCTAAAAGTATGCAAACCATTTTTTCCATTGATATGGCGGTTTATGGAAAAAACTTTGAGAATTGTCTTCTCGAGGATCAATTTGATATATTGAGACATAAGGTTCTAAAATACTTCAATTCTGAAAATTTATAAATAGCAAAGTTCTCCGTTGTTTATGATATGAACTTAATTGTGTTACTATTTTCACGACTTTCGTATAACTCTTAATACATTTATTATGTATAATGTTCTGGTACAATACTTGATCGAATTAGAAGGCACGAAAATATTAACGCTTGTAATAACGTATCTTCGTGTATATTATAATTATCGAGCATATTATTCCTCATTTTGTACTACTCTTTGCAATATATACCGTTCAAATGATTGCGAGCAAAGAAAGAACACATTCTCATTTGTTGAATTATCACTGTTCCTTTTCTTCCTTGCTGCAAATGTAAAAATCAGCGACGAAAATTAGATTACTTAGAATATGATCCTTCGACTAATGTGATGATCGACATATAAAGAAAAAGAAAGAACCAAACTGTGATAGCATCGTGATAACATATGTATGTGTGTACATATGTACATAAACATAAACACATTTTGCTGATCTCTGTTTTATCGACACATACTAAGTAAGTAATTCTTTTATACATATACATCTCTTGATTATTCTAAGTAATTCCACTTTAGTTTTCCATGCTTGGTCACATTTACACATATCCTTTCCGAGGAGCGCTTAGAAATAGCATCATTAATTAAATATTAAACAAATTATATTTGTCTAATTGATATTTTGACAAAAGGAACTTGTAAAATCGAATGAAATACTACCTTTAAAAAACTAATAGTGAAATATCTGTATTCATAAAGGAAGTTATATTAAAGCAGTATGTTATCATCACTTGTAAATCATTCGTAGACAGAATGATAATAGAATTAACATTATAATAGTCAAACGTGTCATCCATATCTCGTACGAGTTTTTCCACCTAGATCTTTATTAATAAATTCATGCGAAAAAGCATCAATAAGTAGCGTTTGTTATGTTCCGAAGGAGGTCGACCTCAATGTTTCCCTTCTTATCGATATTTATCGATTAAAAGGTAGACATAATTTTAGAAAACTACAAACTTAAGGGAGTAACTAAACTAGACGTAAACTTAATCTAAGAACTAATAAATATACTATAATCATTATCCTTAAGTTTATGATTTTTGTTCAAATTATTCGGATTCGATTACTCGCGACAAAAGTACAAATCGTTAAAAATTCTTGAAATATTTGTGAATTCGTTTACGCCAAGGGAAGATTTATAATATGAGATTTACTTTTGTAAGAATAATATCTAAAAATAGGTTGTTACTCGCTGACTGGTACGCAACAGCATGGGGCATCGTTATTGATAAGTTCTGTCTGATAAAGGTTAATGAAAGCGCGTTAAATGTGCTAGTAATTATGAAAGTGATTTAAATTGGAAATCGGAAAAATTCAATTTATCACATACTTCGTGTTAAGGCAATCTATACTGTTATAATGTGGAGGCATTTTTTAAAAATAACCAGGAAATTAGGAACCATTTGATGTTGTAATTATATTGTCAAACGAAATTTAATTCTTTTGTTCAAATTTAATTATTTCCATTGTGCATAATCATCAAACCATCATATCATTAAGTAAAAAATATACAGATATAACGCTTTTATTACCGTGCATCCTCCAAATTTGTTATGTATATTTTAAAACTTTTAAAAAATGGAACTAAAATAAAAATTTACTTTATTTTATTTTTCATACATTATGTATTTTTTAATATTATATGAATTCTGTAATTTTTTACACATTTAGAATTTCCGTAATCTAACGATACCTAAGTCACTTTTAATATTGATCATTAATTTTGAAAATGATTCTAAATGATTAAAAATTATGTTTCTCATACACTATTTGTCACATTTTACAGTCGCAAAACATTTGCATAATAAGAGTAAATATACGGGAATATTTTTCATTACAATAAATCGAAAAGTCGAAACACATACTCCAAGTGAAGAACATGAACTAAATCACTTTTTTAATTATCAGCACAAATAAACACATTTTATAAACTATTTAACCCTTTCTTTCCAAAATTAACGACTATAAAGAGATAGGTATTTATATTTTGAGCACTCTACATATTAAATATACAGGGTGTACGACAACAAGTGTGAGAAATTTTAAAAGGTGATTCTACGTGTCAAAATAAGACAAACATCAAGTATGACGGAATTGCATTTGAGGTTTTCTTTGAGACATTTTAATGGTTGCAAAAACGTCAAAAATTTGCATGAAATGTGTCTGACGTGGGACTTATTCTATTGCCAGCAAATATCAGTCAAGTCAAACACAGCGAAGTCAATAGAATAAGTTCCGAATCAGACACATTTCACGCGTATTTGAAGCATCTTTTCAATAATTACTAATCTAGGAACGAAACCGGAAATGCAATTTCGTCTTATTATAGTATGTAAAATCAATTCTTAAAATTTCTAACGTTTTTAAAACATTCAAGTTCTCGTTCCATTCATCATAATTTTTTAGCAGTGACAGATGAAGAACTTAACTAAGATTTTTATATCGATTGATACGTAATCATATAGTTATGGGGAGGCGATGGTAAAAAAGGATTAAAACATTCGATTTTCGAGTCCACTCAAGCAAATATGTACTGCCAATTGTTTAAAAAAATGTTGGGATGATATACATATATAATAAATATATTAATGCTTTAGTAGAAACTTCTGAAGAAACACAAATGTCATCTTCCTCAAATTTTTTAAGCCTGAGATCATTTGAAAGATTTTTTCGTTTTTTTTTATAACATCACATTTAAACTGCGTCTTCGTTATATAACAAGTTTGTTTCTAATTCTGTTATATAACATGTTTCTATAACTTGTTACTTTGACTTACTAAAATGCGTCTAAACTACATATCATAATACGACATATAATACGTTATAAAAGTATATTTGTGTCAACTTTTATTTTGTTATACAACACCTAAAATGAAAAATATTATGTTTCGTTTTATTTTTTTAACAAGTTTCATAATATTGTTAAATAATATTGTTAAATATAATAATTTCATAATATTGTTATAATATAATAATTTGTAAATATAATTTTTTGAAAAAGACAATTCATTTTCCCTTACATTTTCTTAATGTATATACGTCGATCACGTTAAGATAAACTTCACGGAACATTATTAAATATACATTTGTTAAATATTGAGGCTGCTGCTTTGATTTTAGATGTTCGCGTACCGATTATATCTACTCGTGAGTTTGATGCTCGTGAAGACAATTTTAATGTCGGAAACGGAACATACACAATCAGATGTCTATCAGTATGGACAAAAGCGACAGGTGAACGAAGTTCGCCAATATTGCGGTAAAAGTCTTTCAAGCAGTTTGCAGATAATTTGCGATAGCCGTTATAATCCCCGATTCAAGAAAAGCAATCAAGGTAAGTAGTATGTCGTAAAAATTGTTCTGGAGCACTTTGTATTTTTATAAAAAGATGGAGGACATCGGTGTTAAAGAAAAATACAACTGCTCAAATCTTAAACCAATGATGAAGAAAAAGTGTTTCGAATGTCATATTTTATGTTCATGTTTATTAAAATTAAAGAACAGATTTTGCGCATATAAACGCTTGTAAAAGACTTGAAAACTTTCAAAAGAAAATACTGATGAGCACCGACATTTTGAAGTATGCCAAAGTAGAAAACCAAATACTTCCATGCTATGGGAATTTAAACAGTGTTAATTTATAAGGTATAATGTTAATCAATAACGACATTGAAAGATGAATATATATATTACTAATAAAATTTATGATTACGTTTTTAAAAAAGGGTATGAATTAATAATTCTAAAAACTAGAGTAACGAAAATTAAGTAATCTTTGAATTAACATAATGCAAATATTTTACTTTCATAGTAAATAGTTCCTTTCTCTTTTTCAACTCTTTTATAATCATTGTATTATTGTTTTTATACGTCATTCCGAAAATGACTTCACAAATTTCATATTAATTGTAAACTTTTATACTTTGAGTGATTAAAATCTCAGAAACAATTTTAATAATTAAGTAATTGACGGGCCACGAGATGCTTATCATTGATTTAGGAGATATTTTTATTTTCTTCTGCACCAAGTGTTATCCATATGTAAGTCACATTAGAAATGTGGTTTAACAGAATGACTTTTTTCAGAAATGGAAGTGGATGACTACATGCTTAGTAACCATTTAATACCTTACAAAACGGTTGAGAATGCGAAGAAAATGTTAAGATTTCAAAGAAATCCGCGGGGTATCTACGAGGAGTGCTGCCTACGACCATGTTCGACAGACGAGTTGCGCTCCTACTGTGGTGGTAGTCGTTGAAAAACAATTTTTTCTTTAATTTTTTACGTATAGAAGTTTAATTACCTTATTATTTGAAAGTAGTTTCCATAATGTGTACTATCAATTAGTTCAAAAATTTCGTTAAAAAAGATGTTATTTTTAAAAAGGACTACTTATATACGCTTATATGTCATTTTAAATTAAAATTAAAGTACGATGCTATTCAATTTAAATAGTAACGTATTATTTAAACTCAAACGAAAAGAGCATAATTTTGTAAGATCAATATTTGCAAAGAGTAATTGTGTATGTATGTATTATATATCATACATATATATATATATATGTACTTATTTGTTACAAATTGTGATAAATCAGTGTTATAGACTATGTTATAAATGTTTTTATGAAGGAAAATCTAGTAACCAAAGGTTACATGTTCATCTACTGATAAATGTCAACAGCCAATAAATGAGCAAAACGGAAGTCAATTGAACCTTGATTGTAACTTTTCTAGATAGCGCTCGATTTGAAACTACCATGCCAGTTTCGCATATAGCTATACATGTATGGGGTGTTCAGAATTCATAGTGTAAAATCACGTGCTCAAAAAGTAAACAAAAGTATTCAATATTTGGATAAATGTACGTACAAAAATATATTGTACGTATCATGAATGCGGAATACCTTAAGTAATGAAACATGTGATAAAGTAATATGTGTAGCTTTTATGTATAATGGAATACACTGTACGCATCTTTTATGAAAGAACAGTTGTCAACAATAGTTGATTTATACAGATTGAGATTAATTGTTGATGATTGTTAATCGTGTTAGTTTAATCGATTGTAAAATTCATATCGTAATCTTAAGATAAAGTTTTGATCTCATTAGTACTTAACCAATATGTTGAAAATTAAAGCATGTATTCATGCACACAAATTGTACAACAATCAAGAATATTATTAAAACAATATTTATGAAACTTTTATATAGTTCAAAACTTTGTATAGAGGTATATATACATTTAATTATTTGTAAAAATTCAAGATTTAAATGCTAAAACTTTTAAGAGTGATACTGACTTTTTAATTAATTAATAGTAACAGCACTTTGTGAAGTTTGAGATGCAAGTTTAAGAATATAATGTTTGAGAAGAAAAGACGATTTTTATGAATTTTTGCGCTATATAAATAAATACTTTGTAAACAATGGAGGTGGAAGAAATCTATAGTCTTGCAATTTCTCCACTCGTTGTATCAAGATTTGCGATTCAATGGTCTCCAGATAATCATATATCAGTCCTTACAGAGAGGGGAATTCATATATTTGTAAGTTAAATGTGAATTTTTTTTATTGTCAATAAGAAAGTTTATACAATTAGAAAAATATATTTTATATTGTTAATCCATATAGGAGTTAATACCTTCTCCAATGTCTCCTCATTCAACTATAAGATTCTCTAGATCCTTCATCTATGTACCATCAATCTTTCCGACTGAAGTTATTGCAAGTAAAATGGAATCTAAAATTTGGAGCATGCATCGTGAAGCAGTTTATTCATTTATGTTGGAAGAAAGCTCAACGCCAAAAATGTCTAATGTTAAAGAAATGGTTCCAAAAATAATTGATATTGCATGGTCTCCACAAAATTTAATACATCCAAGCAAGTGCCTTCTTGCAATATTAACTTCATCAGGTGCTATTGTAGTAGCTCATAAAATGTCTAAGGAATGGTACCCTGCATATGATTTATGTTCCATTCGGTATGATGCAGTAGAGGAGAAAATTAATGCAAAGTTAAAGAATAGTAAAAATAACCCTTCAATTCTAACATTAAAAAATTGCATTAAAACACTACAGGCATCTTGCATGACTTGGAGCATGTTATTTACAAATTTTGCATATCTTGCTGTTGCTTATCAAAATGGAGACATAATCATTTATAAACTTCCAAGAATATTAAATTGTAATGAAATATTACAGCCTACAATTATGAGTACAATAGAACTAAATGATTGTATTAAAATAACTACTTTACATTGGATTACTGTTAGCACAAAAGAACATGTAATTATTATCGGATATTTTGACGGACGTATTTATGGACTTAAAATTGAAGAAGAAAATCAAATATTTGAAGTTAAATCAAATGATAAATATTATGATTATGCAGATCGCATTACTGTTAGTGCTATACAAACATTTCCTCAGAATGGTTCAAATATCAAAGTTCTTATTTCGAAAGGCACCTTCCTCTTTTTAGTACATTTTACAATAAAGGGAGAATTCAAAAGTATACAACACTTACAATTAGAAGGATTTGTACTTTCAGGTAAACAGAACATAATTCTTTTTAGTATATAGTATAGGAGAACACAATATTAATACAATAAAATTTTTCATTTTTAGGATTAATTTGTATTGGTTCAGATTATGCATTAGTTACAACAGAAGATAGTTCTATGTTTGTGATCGATACACGGGAAAGTTATTTTTTTAAAACTAAAATAAAAAGTGGGTTACCACAAGGTCAGTTACGATATCTGGGTCTTGCACATTCTTTAAGTTATGCAATATTTGTAACCATAACTAGTCCTAACATTGTGTATGATCATTTAGTGGTGAAAGAACCAAGTAAAATGTATATGTTTACCTTGAAAAACGAAAATTGGGATCCATTGATTACTTTACAAAAAAGTAAAGATGGGAAGAAGTTTGGAGAATTATGGGATTGTCTAGAAGTAGTTAGAATAAGAGCAACAAAAACAGCAGACCCTGCAACTGTATTACCAAAAATACCATTCAATTTAGAATTTTTATCTTTACATGAATTACGAATAGCAATGTGGATATCTGTAATATTGGAAATCTCTGAGAAAAAAAAAGTAATTCAAGGGATAGGAAGTATTGCTGGAGAAATATCAGAGGCACAACCTTTGATTTTTATCCATACTGCCTGTAACTATCTTGAACAGCTTTTAAACAAATCTTCTCTGTTAAATGAAGAAAAACTCTCCATGAACTTGTTAAGAATGTACTTGGAAGTATATCTTGCAGGAGAAGAAAATGAAGAAGCATCTCCACTGTCCAAGCGTGTTAAAGATATTTTAAAAAAGATATCACCATTTTGCTCGAATATGATAGAATCTTGCAATTTATGCAATGAAGCAATAAATGAATTGCCTTGGAAAGTTACAAAATGTCCACAAAATCATATACTACCCAGATGTGCTATCACTCTTTTACAAATAACTGTTATGGAATATGGAACGTGTCCAGTATGTGGTTTAATGTTTCATTGGTGTTTGAATCAGGTATTCAAAGAAACCAAGTGTCTGTTTTGTGATGTACCAGCACCGCTGGAAAATCGAGTATTAAGTTTTAAATCATGTGTCTCTACAGAACAAAGTTTATCTAGACAACGAAATTATGGAACAGTGTCAGAAGATCAAGAAATGGAAACGCCAGTTGATGAGTCATAATATATATGTTATTTCAATTGTAAATGTCAGATAGGAATATATTTTGTACATATATTTTGTAATAAAAATACAAGCATAACATACATTAAGATATTTGTAAGATATATTGCATCTTGTGTTATAGAGAAAATTTGATACTTTGTTTAGATAAAGAAAACGTAATATTTAAAAACAATCATTTCTATTTATTAATTTATTATTTGTTAATTATATAAATAAACCGATTTAAAAACATTAGGTTTTTATTAAATTAATATAGATTAATATAGATAACTACTATATAGTTATTTATACAGAATGAACAATATAACTTGATCATTTTAATTATTACTGTTACTTCTAGACCAAAAGAAATTAATTTTTATTTGACTATTTTGATCGAAAGGGACTTATAGAAGAATATATGATTATAGAATATTTTTTCTAGATAATTTTTTATTAAAATTTTTAAGGTCACTTGTAGCTTTTTTAATAGATTGTTTTAATAGGGCAAATTCAACAAACACGAGAACATATATTTTTTATCATTAGAATAGAAGAGATGATGAAAAAAAGGGTTTTGAAGGAAAAATATTTAGAAAACATGATTATAAAATGTGTTCAACATGTGATCAATATGATTAGTTGTCTTAAATAAATTTATATTGTCATTTAATGATAAGTATGTGGTAATAATTCGTTATCGCATGTTTTCTAATGTATTGGAACATTTTCATAAACTTTTTTCAACGTGACCCATAAGAACAAATTTAGCGAGTTCGTCTGAAATACATTTTCCCATCATTTCTTTTGATTTAATGACAAAAAATGCATGTCCTGGTGCTTGCCGAATTTGCCTTTATATCCGAACAAATAAAATTGTAGGGTTAAATTTAGAAAATTGAAAGTGACTTCGAAAACTTTAGAAAAAAAATGATTACAAAAAATATTCTATTGTCAGTTTGGAAGCCCCTCTCAATTAAGATAGCTAAAAAAGGTAATTTCATTTACGGCAATAACTAAAGTGATCAAATTACGTTGTTCACTCTGTATATTTATAGAGTGATATTTCCATCTGTAGGGATCAAAGAATTGATTTTTTTAATTGTATTTTCTTAAAGTACGATATTTTGAATACCTATCTATTCTCGAAATTTTATATCTGAATTCGATGTAATAACCAAGTTATTATGACGGTTTCAAGACAAGACTACACAAAGTTGTTATTATACTAGATACAAACTTTAAAAGGGGATACTAGTTTAAAGTTTCAAAAAATCAACTTTTTTACATATTTACATGGATTGACATTTCAAGAATATTTTAAAGAAGTTTTGCATGAAACTATACAGGTAGCAGGACAACTTATCCAGGGATTTTAAACGCTTTTCCATCAAAAGATGGATTTGCCCCTGATGAGTGACTCCTTCCTTGCATCAGTGCTACACTGCTGTGTGGACAACCACTGCTCCCCTGTTGGCTGACTTATATTGACGCTACTACTAGATCTTCGTATAAACTGATTTCTGGTCATTTCCGCCAGATTTTTAAACGTTTATAATTAACAAACGAAGCTTAAAAACTGAAATCATGGTTTTTGATTATCGTTTTATTTTTATGTCTAGAATTAAAGAATTTCGCACTAATTGCGAGGAAAATTGAGTCCCAATTGAAGATTTTCACGTATATTGTAGATTATTACACTTAAAGCTCGCTGACGATTGGTTTACTTACATAGAGCCTGTCAAACAGTAATGGAAAAGAAATGTTAATAATTATAAAGATATATCGACCGTAATGTTTTAATAATTAATTATTAAGAAATGTTAATTTATAGTATTTGCGGTTTCATTTTAATGTTGTTGTGTCGATCTTCGTGCAGAATCAATTAGTGAGTTTAGCAATATCGTCACATCATTATTCAAATTCTTCATAAAAGCAGTAGTGTTAGTCATAATTAAATTACTGCCGTTCGCCACACACGCTCTACATTAGATTTTGCCACAGCGAAAGGGTTAAAAAAGGTACTTCTAAATAATCCGAAACATCCGAATAAATAAATTTATTCGAAGTAAGTTTATTCGACGGCGAAAGATAACTTTTTTATTCGAAGTAAATTTATTCGACAGCGAAAGATAATTTTTTTATTCGATGCGTCGAATAAATTCGTGTCAAATAAAAAAATTATCTTTCGCCGTCGAATAAACTTATTTCGAATAACGAATAAACAAAAATATCTTTTATTCGAATCGTTATTTAAATAATTTTTTATTTAGATAATGCCCAACTCTGCATAAAACATGTTATTTTTCAATTTTGTATTGCTAAAATAATTAATACATATTTTGTTTTTGTAATAAACGTTTTTACATATTTGCAGGGAAATAAATAAAAATTACAATTGTACCGAGTACATACATAATTAACTGTGGGAAATATTATTGATTTTATATTACAGAAAGAATGTAGTATTAGTCTAAATTTAAATTTCCCTCGTAAAATAAACCTATGTTCATATAACTATAAGAGCGACAATATCTATTACTTTTGTTGACAAATGGCGGAACCAATCACAATCGGGGACGTTGTTCTAGGACGTCAGATTAAAGGCGGTCTTGATAAGAATCATGGTCAAATACTTTGTTGAACTGAGCACAGTGTATATCATATATACATACATAGCACACGTATGTATGTACATACATTGTGTACAGTTGTTTAGCGGAAAAAGAAACGTATGATCGACTGAAATTTGGTGAAATAATTGCACAGAAATATTTTTAAATCAATCCACGTTAAAAGATTATAATAATTGCATGTAATTCCGAAATGATTCAGGTAACGATTCATTATTGTCTGCATTTAAAAAACAATGATTCCTTGGATGTGCTGACGAGAATTCCTAATTTAAACGTAAAATTGGGTTACAGGAATAAGATGTTCGTTTTTTAAACTTGTACGTATTGTCTTTTAAACATTTAGTACGTTTATTTTAAACTTAACTATAAAAATAGTAACTGTAAAAAAAAAATACTAACTGTTGCACATTTTCGTGTAAACATAATAAAAAAAACCATAACACGTCATGTAAGATTAGAAATGCATTTGTATAATGTTTATGAATTTAATATGAAATTGACCTATTTAGAAACAAAATATATAGTGTTAGAAGTGCATACAGACACAGTGATAATACCTACTTTTGCTTTGTTTACATTATACACATTAATATTTTGTCTAATTAGGATTTGATGACTTTGGATAAGGTGGCATGACATTGTTACTTTTGTACATTTTCCAATGTAATTAATCTAGTATGTCTAACATGTTTAGTACTTACAGAATATTTAATATTTTGCTATATATCAAATAGACCACATTACTCACTATGATCTTTATGTGCTATTGAAATGTATAATGAAGACATATATCGATACGTTAACTATATTGCATATTTGCATCTCTATATTCTGTAGTCTATAGTTTTTAGGTTCAAAGGATGTTTGGTAATAAATATAAAGATAATTTTGTGAATTCTGTATTTAATTAACGGTTCCTACAAAAATTTCACAATTTGTAAATCTGATTGGTTATGTATAGTTACAAAAAGCAAAAATGCATACTAAATGAATACTAAATATAATAGATTACAACAAAGTATTTTATATTAAATATTTTTAGAAATGTCACAGTGGAAGAGGATAGTTCTATATTAACAACAGTACAGTTTCATTAACATGATTAATGAATATAGCTAGAATTCTTTATTCCATATTTATTAACATTTATGTATCTTGTTTATTGGGTATTAATGGTTATGGACTAGGTTTATAGAAAAACCATTGTTGTTTTTCTTCACATCTTTTCATATATCATCATTAAGTTTTAACTATGCATCTGAACATTCCTTTCACAATGCTCAGTGTTAATTATGCATCCAACATCTCACGTATATCTCCTAGTTTTAATGTATAAATATTATTCACTTATATAATAACTTAGTGTTAATGCATAGGACAAAATTGTTTAGATTGTTGATCTTGACAACATATTTCAATGTCATAAAAATCAAAGTTGTGAACCATTTTTTAAAGAATTATCATTAATTCCTCTTCTATTAATTTTTTGGTTTACTTTGGGTTTGATTTTTAATTTGGTTGCCTGATGGTCACTGTCAGGCAACTGACCAGCAGTTGAATGAATTTGGAAAATTAGTAAATTACATGTTTATTGATAACATTAATGAAGGTGTACATTCACTAATAAAAGTTCATGTTTATTGACTTTTCACTTCCACTGTAACATGTACATTATAATGTTATTATTAGGACAAAGAACATAATATGTAAGTATTGATATTGTTTTTAGGAATTTATACAGTGAAATATAATTTCATTATTGGTTTCTGAAGCTACAATGTGAAAATATATAACACTTAATGTAAACACGTTTTGAAGAGTGGAAATAATTTTTGCAGTAAATATGTCGTCAGTCAAGTAAGCATTTACAATATAAAAAATATTCTGTTTACTGGATTAACACATTTTTTGTTTTACAGAAGATGTAATAAAAAGTTTGAAACTAAAGAGTCTGATGACTCTAGTTCACATGAAACAGATTCTACAGAATTACAAAAGAAAACAAAAAAGAAGGCAAAGTATAGCAGAAAAAAGTCAAATCAAGACAATGAAAGCATAAGTAATTCAGTGGAGGATGATAACAGCACAAGTAATAAAAGTAATAAATCGCAGCTGCTGCAAAAGGAAAGTGGAATTAGATCATCATTTTCCAAACATAAAAGTGACACAAAGTACAAGAAAAGTTATAATGTAAGGAAGGGAAACAATAAAAATAAAGAATCAGAATGCAGTGACTCAGAAGTTGAGGAACATGAGAAAAGTACTGAAAAAAGAAAAAAAGGACATACTTCTTCCAAATTAGTTTCAAAAAGCTTTAGCGGTTTATTTCAAGAAGAGACTGATTCTAGTTCTGGTAAAGAATTTCAGGTAACAAAATTCTCTCGTGATGGATCCAAAATAATGAAAAAGTTATCTGAAATTAAGGGGGATTACACAAAGTCCAATTTAGCATCTACAAAAAGTGCAGAAAGAAAAGATTTGATTAGTAAAAAACAATGTTTACGTTTCAAATCTAGTGTTACTAAAATCTTCCATAAATTTAAAGAAGTTTGTTCAGAATATGAATTACGAATGGAAAGTGTAAAATGGAAACATTTTAAGAAAGATTTGATATATCAAGAATCTGCAAAAAATATAATAAATAAATCAAAAGATGTAATTAGTAAACTTAAAATGGAACTTGATGCACAAGAAAAAGAGTTAGTAAATTTCTACAAACAATGGTATCAAGAATGTAATTTAGAAAATGATGAAGATAGTTCCTCTAGTGAAAATGAAACATTGCAAATAATGGGTTCTAAAGAAAAACCTGATGAGTTAAAAAATAAAGATTCCTCACAAAAAGAAAATGTAGTTTCAGAATGTGATAATGAAGAAATATTCTCTGAGAATGAGTCTGATGCAAGAAAGAAAGAAGGTAAACATTCTGTTCCTAAGAGTTCATTAATAAACTGCGCGGATAGTACTGAGAATGTGTTATCGTCAGACGATGGGATTGCTTCTCCTATTTTAGGAAATAACAAGAAAAAAAAATCCGAAAAATTGTGTGTAAAGAGTAAGTTGGAAATGATGAATGCATCTAAGAAAAATTCCACAGAATTTTTAGGATCTGAAGATGAACAGATAAATAGTTCTGTGAAAGATATATTCGAAGAAACGACAACAGAAAATACAGACGCTGTTAATTCTTTAACAGCAAATGAAAATGAAACTGATAGACAAAATATAGAAGAAAAATCGGAGACGATTAATAACGAAGCAGAAATTGAAAAACGTGATTCCAACGAAGATGAAACGTTAACAAAAAGTAGGGAAGAAAATGTAGAATCTACTAACGACGATTTAAGTACAGAAGTAGCAAAAAGCATGATATCTGAATCATTGTCTTCACAAGATAATACTGAATATACTACATCACTTCAGAATGAAAGGTCAGAAAATAATTCATTAAATGAGCTCAATGAGGAGAAAGCCAAGAGAGCATTATTGGAATCTGATTCAGAATCATTCTTAAATGAAGAATCTTCTTCTGAAAAATCTAATAGAGCTTCTATAGAAGATAATTTACAAAAAAAATGTGCAACACAGTTTGAAAAAATAAAGTCTCATACTGAAGAAGAAAATAAAACAAAAACTGATTCAACTCACAAAGACAATCCATCGAACAAAGAAAATGAAACTGACAAAGAACAGATCTCTGTTAAACGAACTCCTCTTGACTTAGATTCAGATAATTCTCTAAATTCTTTTACAAGGGATACTTCTGACAAAAAACAATCTGAATCTGACAATAGTGATGATATGCGTGCAAAGGCAAAATTATTAGTTTCTTTTAACAGTGAAAGCTCTAATTCTGATGATGAAGATGAATTGCGAATCACAACAGATCTCTCTTCAAACAAACAAAACCGAAAAGACAGTCGTAAAAAGGATACCTTAAAAGATGATGATGTTGAATCTGATCTTAGTATAGGTGAAAAAGTAAGGAGAAGGCGAAGAAACATAAATAAAAAATATGATTTTGAAACCGAGAAAAAACTTAAAATGAAATGTCAGGTTGTTCTTGAACGATTACCTGAAAAGAGTCTTGAAAAGTATAAGAATGCATTATCCAAGTCGCGACAATATTTGCTAGATAAAGAGGTCGACAGGTATATACTATATAAACCCATTCTAAATTTTTATTTTTTCAAAACTGAAAAATTACAATGTATTCGTTGTTTGAAAATATATCATATATTACTTTTTATAAATACAGTTTTTTTTTATAATTATTTTCCATAAACTTTAATTGAATCATTTTTCGCAGTCTTATCAATGTAGACAGACTTAACAAAAACTGCAACACAGCAAGTGATACAATTCGAAATTGTTCATCTAAAAAGAAGGGTAAAGCAGCAAAAGAAGTGGAAGACTCTCTACTGGATCATTTGAAAAAAGTCGAAAATGGAGAATTCAACGAGAATCCACAAGATGATTCAGGTTCTGAGAACAATGCTCTAATTATAAAACCACAATCTGTTTTCATGTCGAAGGAAGCGTTAATGAAGGAAGCAGATAAGGTTGCAAAAAATATGCTTTTATATTCTGATTCAGATATTGGTAACTATTCTAGATTGTTGTTCTGTAATCTCTTTGAAGTTATATTCTAAATATAAATTAAAGTTTACTTTGCTACAATGTAGGAGAACAAAAGGATGATTCAGATGCTAATGATAGTGAAAAAGAAAAAGATAAAGTAAAAGAAAAAAGAAAGAAAATGTCACCAAAAAAAGAAAGTACGGATTCGACAACTAATAAGGTAAATAAAAATTTTTTCAAGATTTTATACAGAAATATTAATTTGTTTGAATTTAATTAGGATGACAATGAACAGGAGAAAAGTGCATGGAGAAGACACGCGTTATTGACAATGAAGATTTCTTCGGATTCAGACTCTGATGTTGATGGGAAAAAATTGGATAAAAAACGGAAAGAGCTACGAGAGGAAAATAATATGTGGGTTACTTAACTTGGCTCTTACTTATAGCGATAATATATCGAATACACTATAATATTTTAACGTTAAATAGAGAAAATTTGGCTGACAAGGAGAAATCTGTTAAGCATAAAAGAAGAATTCGTAGAAAAATTTTGGACTCTGATTCAGATGTACAAATAACGAATGCAAATTCCAATTCTGATAGTTCTTTAATGTCAGACAATGATAAATCTTCGAATTCTTCGATAGGAAAGACGAAATCGCGTAAACGTAAAACACGCAAATCTTCCGATTCAGATTCTTCACTACCACAAAAAAGGTAGGTTTTTACTATGGAATATGTATAAAAAATTATACTCCACTAAAATTTTATTTCACATCATGGTTTTATGTTTATTTTTTAAAATCTATCTTCATATTTTTAGATCAAAACAAAAGAGGAAACGTATTAAAAATATGGACACCGACAGTGATAGTAGTAGTAATAACGACAAAATTACAAGTTCTCAAGGAACACCTGGAAAGAAGGGTCGTAAAAATATACGAAGAGTCATAAAAGACAAGCAAGTTGCAGATGATACAAAACAAGCTGCAAAGGAAGAGGAAGAAAGACTTAAACGTATTGCTGAACGACAAAAATTGGTATATATTTTTAACACGATTTTAATTAATTTAAAGTTTAGTTAAAGTTACTAAACAAGATTATTTGTTTTTCTTTTTTAACGTAGTACAATGAAATGTACGAAGCACGATTGGCTGGAGAAGAAAAAGTAGAAAAATTAGTGTTAGACTTTGATCCGGAAACAAAAGATGAACTTTTAAGCGTTCATCCAAATTTGGTGAAGCGTTTAAAACCCCATCAAGCCAAGGGAATCAAATTTATGTGGGATTCTTGTTTTGAATCTCTCGAAAGAATAACATCTTCCTCTGGATCTGGATGTATAATTGCACATTGTATGGGATTAGGAAAAACTCTCCAAGTAATTACTCTAATACATACGCTTTTAACATATGAGAAAACTGGTGTTAGAACAATTATGATCGTGTGTCCTTTAAGTACTGTACTTAATTGGGTAAACGAATTTAATTTATGGTTGAAAGATATTGAAAATTATGATGACATTGAAATTTATGAGTTAACTAAGTAAGTTCCACTGATACAAATTAAAGTTAATATAAATTTATGCATATATGTACATGTATATATATTGATTAATTTGTTAAAGATTAAAAAAAAATATAGAACGAAAATACCAATTAGAGAGTTGGCAGAGAACTGGTGGTGTACTTATTATCGGTTATGAGATGTTCAGAAATCTTACTGGTACCAATAATAAAATGCGGAAGAAAATGAAGGAAGATATTTTACAATATTTGGTGGATCCTGGTCCAGATTTGATAGTTTGCGACGAGGGCCATTTGCTGAAAAACGAAGACACAGCTCTTAGTAAATCTATGAAACGCATTAAGACATTGCGGAGAATCGTACTTACGGGAACGCCATTACAAAATAATTTAATAGAATGTAAATATCGTACAATTATATATGTATATTAGTGGATTAGTATAAAGTTAAATGTTTGATAGTTTTGTATTTAAATACTTTTAAATTTTGTATTACAGATCATTGTATGGTACAATTCGTGAAACCGAGTCTTCTAGGAACAAGGAAAGAATTTTTAAACAGATTCGTGAATCCTATAACTAATGGCCAGTTTGATGATTCTACTGAATATGATGTTAAGCTTATGAAAAAACGTGCTTATGTTTTACACAAAATGTTAAAAGGATGTGTACAAAGGTTTGATTATTCTGTACTGATGCCCTTCTTACCGCCAAAACAGGAATACGTAATCTTCGTGAGACTAACAGATGTACAAATCAAAATGTATCAATACTATTTGGATAATTTTGCAAGGTATAATTTATGTTATATCTAATAATAATATATAATTTCTTGTAGTGTAATTTTCAATCTCAATGTAATTTTGATATATTTTTTATTTTTACAAATGATTAAGGAATATCTAGATATAGTATATATTTTTTTAAACAGGAATATGTATATTACAATAATTTAATTAAAGCTTCTTGAGCTGTTTCTTCGTTATTCATATTGTTATATTTTTTTTCTAGGCGACTGCGTTCTGCAAGCGGATCCCTTTTTGCAGATTTTCAAGCATTACAAAGAATATGGACACACCCTCTAGTTTTACGTTTAAATGCGGAGAAGATAGAAAAGATGAATGAAAGAAAATTGTCTTGTAGTGAGTCTGAAGGTTCCTTAAAGGATTTTATTAATGATAATTCTGATACTGACACTGAAAGTACTGCAAGCAGTAGTGCAAGCGATAGTGATGGGGTTAAAAGTATTAAATCTACTGTTGCATCAACGAGATCCACAAGAAGAAATAATAATACTGGTATGATTTAAAAATTTTATTAATGTGTAATTTAATAGTTATTTACTAAACAAAGTAATATCTAAAGTATATAAATCGATTATACTATTTGCATGTGTTAGATGTTGACGTGATTCCAAAAACAGAAGAAATTGAAAAGAAAGAAGAGGAGTGGTGGACACAGTTTATTGAGCCTGAACATTTCGAAGATATGAAAGTTTCCGCTAAATTGGTGCTTCTCTTTGGTATTTTAAAAGAATGTGAACAGATTGGCGACAAAGTGTATGTTTTTCCTATGACGATAATTTTAATTTAGGAATTTACGTTTGTAATAATTGTAATTATTTTTTAGATTGGTATTTTCACAATCTTTGTACTCTTTGACTTTGATCGAGCAGTTCCTTGAGAAAATTGATAACGACACACAGGAAGGTACAAGTTCGGAATACATTGAAGGACATAGTGGTAGTTGGTCATTGGGTTTAGATTATTTCCGATTAGATGGTCAAACATCACCTGAGAATAGAAGCATTTGGTGTAAAATATTTAATGAACCATCGAATAGTAGAGCAAGATTATTTTTGATATCGACACGTGCAGGTGGACTAGGAATTAATTTAACTGCTGCAAATCGTGTTATCATTTTTGATGCTAGTTGGAATCCTTCTCATGATGTACAAAGTATATTTCGTGTATATAGGTATGTTTTATTGGATTTCTGAGAAAGATTTATTTATTGTAGCAAATTTCGCTAAGATTTTCACGTATTTTGTAGATTTGGTCAGAAGAAGCCGTGCTACGTTTACCGATTTTTAGCAGCAGGTACAATGGAGGAAAAGATATATAATCGACAAGTGACAAAGTTATCACTTGCCTGTAGAGTTGTTGATGAACAACAAATCGAACGTCATTATAGTAATAATGACTTGAGTGAGTTGTATAAATTTGATTTATACACGAATGTGCAGGGAGAAAGACCAACGTTAAATTTGCCAAAAGATAGACTGTTAGCAGAAATATTTTTAAAGTATAAGAATTTAGTAGAAAACTATCATGAACACGATTCCCTTTTGGAAAATAAGGTAAATACATAGCATGTTTGTAATATTTCTCACAAATTTTTCTTACTAGAATAAATCAACTGTTTTTTCATATTTATCTTATATAGGCTGAAGAAGAATTAAATGAAGAAGAGAGGAAACAAGCGTGGTTAGAATATGAGGAGGAAAAGAAGGGACCCCGAATGCAACCGTATCAGATGATACCTAATTTAGCGCCTAATGTACAATTAAACCAATTTAACTTACCATCACAATTATTAAACATTAACACAGATTTTGAAAAACTTAAGGAACTTATTCGTAAAGATGTAAGCATGCATCTTGTAACTACTATAGTTTTAAGTTAGATACTTTATACTAGTTCAGTATCTTATCATGATTTAAATTACAGTATCCTAATGCAACGCCAGAGCAACAACAATTAATGACAACTCGAGCCTTAGCGGATATGTATAGGTACCTGGAGCAACAAACTTTTCATAATGCTACAAATAGAGTTATTAACCAGGTATTTTGAAGCCAATATAATTTGTAATCCTTTTTTATGAAGATATAATTAAAATTTTTATAAATATCAGAATACAAGTATGGGTATAAGGCCGACAATACTGCCGAGGATGCAGATACCAAATTTGGTTCGAATGCCTCATGTAATACAAAATACTAATAATCTAAGTGGGCAAATAAGGAATGAGCGACCATTTACTTTTACGAATCCTGACCCAAGGTCCGGAAATGGCGAGGACGATGATATTGTCGAGGTATTTTTCAAATCGACTTTATTTTAAAAAATTATAAAAAATTTTTTTTTTTTAAATATAAATAAAACAATTACTCCGTAATTTTAGGTCTCTCCTACAGTGACAGACAGGAGTAAAAACAAAGAAGAGTGAATATTGTAAAAAGGATAAATGTTATCTGCTATTTAATATTCAGAGACTGCTAGATTTGTTTCGTGCTACATGTTTATATCATAAGTATATTGAGGTATTTATACCCCAACTTAACGAAATCATTATAGTTGATTAAGGTAATACTTTTGTATGCATATTTATCAGTATCAGTATTGATATAATATAGTACTATACATTTTAGTAATAGCATTTTTTTTAATAATTATGCGTTTATATTAAATATACATATATTTATATTGTCAAGAGTTGTATATCTACAAATATATAACTATACTATAGTAAATCACTACACTGTATAGTATATATTTTTATACTAAAGAAATTGAATTATGATTTAAAAGTTTAGGTTTTCAGGTAAAGCATTTCTCCAACCACGTTGTAACAAGGTTTTCAATTCCTGTTTTATTTTGATATATTTCTGAATATTTGCCAAGTTTTGATATTCGATCTTGTCAATCTCATGATCGTACAATTCTTCTGCAAGAATATTGGCCCAATCTGGCTCTTTTCTTTCAGGTGTAAATGCTAACCAAGCTGTATAACGATACCTTTCTGTTCTTAAGGTATATCCCATTGCTTTAATCTCTTCCAAACGTGGTTCATCACTATTTGGATTCATAGAAGGTTCAATACTTGGTCGTGGATATTGTCCAATTGCTGCCTTTTTCCATGATAGTGACTGTAAATTATTAAATATAGAACACTTTAAATTAAACTTTTTATGTAACATGGTAAAATTCTTTGATCACATGTTACTGTGAGAATTAACCAGAAACAATTTGATTTTTAATCACTGTTACCTCTTTATTTAAAACAGCTTTTATAAGTGGTAGAAGAGTAATTCCTTCGCTACAAGTAGCTTCCATGTGTAAAATATTTTGTTCTATTTGTAGACTTTTCTTTTCTTGTTCTTGTCGACAAATAGGTATTGAAATGTTTGCTAAATCTGCAATAGTTGGAAAAATATCAACTAGTTCAACCATAGAATCTATAATTATTTGGTTTCTCCGTGGCTTAAATATATTATTTTTTTGTGAAAAATCGTTTCTTCTTTGACCACTTTCTCCAAGATATCGCTTTTCTAAATCATAAACATTTCTTTGATCTTGTGTATACTTTTTCATTTCTTGTAATTCATTTTTGAGACATCCTGCAATAATTTTTTTTAATATTTAAATTCTAAATTCTTTGAAACGACTTTGTAATATTTGTTTACGTACCATGTCGCACTAATTCTTCGTTTTTAATTTGTACATGACTTAAGAGGCATTTTCTCAGATTTTCTCGATACGTGGCTTCAAGTTTGTGAACAAATTTAATATCTTCTAAAGTTTTAAATGTTAGTCCTGGAATTGATATCATTAAAGGTACTTTTAAAGCAACATCAAAATTACTATATTTTGCCCATATTCCATGTTCTCCTAATGACCATCCTGTTTAAGCGTTAATTAATTTAAAAATCTTTTCAAAAATTTGGAACATATTTAATTAATTTCAAAACATTTTTCTAAATCTCTTGATTTACCATGATCAGACATGAATATTATGGTAGTATTTTCTCTAATTGAATGTATCTTCAAATAATTTATTAATTTACCAACTAAGTCGTCGATATATGTTACAGCAGCATAATATGATTGAATAATTAATCTGGCAAAACTTTCTGGAAACCAAAAATATGTATAATACAAGTGTTCAACTATTCTATAGAAGTAAATTACTTTTTAGACATTATTTTCGTTATACTTGGTATTTTTTCCCATGGAAACCTGAGATTTAACGCTTGAACATCGTTTCTTTTTCTCAGATCTATCCAAGGATTATAAGCAACACTACTAACATTCTCTGGCCATTTGTATGGCTCGGGTACATTAAATTTATGCAGTGGATGATATTCTGTAAAATATTTTTTCAAAAAATTACAATTGCATTCTTACTATTATTAAGTATAAAACTAATAATAATAAAAATTTACTTAAATACTTTTCAGGATATTTAAACGGTATATGTGGCTTTTGAAATCCAACCGCCAAAAAAAAAGGATTAGAATTCTTTGCATGTTGTCGTAAAAAACGTTTAGCTTCTTTCAATATCTCTATGTCGGGTAATGTTTTATTAGGCATTGACGAAATTTTGACTGGACATACCTAAAAATAATCGTTTAATTTTTTCGTAGGTACGAAATATTAACATTTATCATCTACAGAAAAATGTACTATTCAAATATTACAAGATTTTGTGAAGGAGGCATTCTGCTATTTGTTTGACAAACTGGAGCATCTTTATATCTTTCTGTAAATGGATGATAAGGTACTTCCGTCCACGAATAAGGGCTATCATCGGAATTGTTTGAACTAATACCTGTAAAATATTTCACAAAAATGTATATATTTGAATATACATGTACTTTATAGCATCAGTACCTGGATGGAAGACTTTTCCTATAGATCTAGTAGTATATCCATTATCCTTAAAATGTTGAGGTAATGTTGTAAAATTACCGACATCCGTTCGCCAGTAACTATAAAAATCATAAAGTCTAAGCGTATCCGGTCTCCTACTTGTTAAAAAAGAATTTCTACTTGGGGCACATAAAGCTTGCTAAAAAAAGGAACATTGATTTGCTTCCTAATTGACTAAATGTAAAAAGGCTACTGACTTTCATTGCATTTGTTTTTGCGTACTTTATACAATTTTTCTATAAAGCTAAATTAAAAGTTTGGCGCTAACCTGGGCATACGCTTGAGAAAATATGGCAGCCTCCTCTGCTAATTGATCTATATGCGGTGTATGGGCTTTTTCATCGCCGTAACATCCTAAACTTGGCCTTAAATCATCAACAATTATTAGAAGAAAATTTTGTTTTCGCGCTAAACAGCAAATAATCATAGTTATCAAATAAAACACGAAAATCATATTTGATAATAGAGTGCTGTGTCCAAATAGAAATACAAGTTCAGATATTGTTACAAGTAAATATCTGTCCCCACTACTCTATAGTACGTTGCATTGGCAGCAATATCTTTGTATACTGCCTCCCGATGTACTGGGTGTTTGATAACAGATGTCAGAAATTTTAAAAAGTGATTGTACATGTTAAATTAAGTTGAAAATTAACAATAACGAAATTGCGTTTCAGACTTTGTTTCTGATTTATTAATTGTGAAAAATACCTAAAATGCGCGTGAATTATGTCTGACTTGGAACTTATTCCACTGTTGGCGTACATTAGCCAGCTCAGACGAATCAGTAGAATTGGTCCTCAAGTCAGACACACTTCATGCGTACTACAGGAATTTTCTCACCAATTAATAATTTGGAAACGAAGCTCCAAACGCAATTTTATCTATGTTCATTTTTATCTTATTTTAATGTGTAGAATCATCCTTTACAATTTCTGCCAGCTGTAATCGAACAAATAAAAAAAATTCATCTTACTTAATGGAATATTTTATATTGGTACTAAATCTTTTCAACTCACTATTGCACTTTATTTTCCAATCTACAGACATACAAATAAAAATGCTATATAATACTTACAATTCTACAGTATTTAGTATAGTAACTACAACGATGTATATAATATAAATTACATCAAAATGATACAATAATATAAAATAGTAAAAATTAGTCTGGAAAGTCAAGAGTTTTATATGACATATGGATAACTTACTGTAGCAAATTTTTCTTTTTTTTTTACGCTTTATTCTTACATTTCTGTTTGCATTTACGATTGTATTTAAATATTTAATCGCGACTTTTTGAATTTGTCTGAGTTGCTTTTCACACTTTTAAGACAACTATGAGTAATTTTTTTGGTTTAAATATTGTAAACGAATTAGTCTAATACTCTTATTAAATAGTATCATGATGTGAACAAAATATTTCAAATATAACTTTTGAGTAAGTTATATTTCAAAATACTGGATTCTATATTTATATATCGTTTTTTTAAAAAACTGGTACTTCTTTTGTTACATTCGTAATAAATTTTAAAGATCATACTGTTATTTCATTTATGTAAGCATAGAAGTTACAGAAAAATGACTCACATAGTCGTTGGAGTGTTGTCTCTCCATTTAACATTTTTATACTCGATAAAAGAACAATATTAAGTCTGTACGATGTGAACTGATTCAGAGAGCATGCAGTAAGATCTATATATCATTGAAAAGATCTCGTCAAAACGAATCAATTTATACAGTATTACCTTGATACGAGTTTAATTTCCAGCTCACGATAAAAGTCCATCACTATCCTTGTTCTTTGATTGCAGTTTGCTGCAACGACGTTACAAGCCATAAATTTCGCTCGACATGGTGAAGTAGCGGTAGCGCCTTTGTAATAGAAGTTAAATTACGACATTTTTCTTTCACTTTGCGGCACTAGTGTTCTTTGTCTGCATTTGAAACGAACGAAAGATCTTCCGATTTCATTAATTCTCACTCATCTCTTTCTCTCTATTTCATCTTCTTCTACAAAACCAGGCAATAGACAGCTCACAATATAGATTCACCTTGTTTCCCAAGCTGAGGACTTGATTCGAGGTAATACTGTGGTATTTTTAGCTCCAAAATCAGATGGAAATGTAAAAAATGGTCTTAAAATTCGTTTGTTACACTTATGTAGGAAAAGTAATGTTCGAAAATTGTACAAAATCGCCCACAGGCTTAATATGGCTCTAGAACAATAATTAAGAGGCATATTTGACAACCCAACTTGCTAAAATATAGCTTATACTTGGATTTTCCTCGAGTGTTTACCCTCAAATTAAATGGGATTTTAATATCAATTTCTCTTGTTCAAAACCACAAGATCACCAAATTTATAGCCATTTTTTGCGGTTTACATCTGATTTTTGAGTTAAAAATGGTATAAATTGATTCGTCTTGTCGAGATATTTCTAATGACATGTAAATCTTACTGCACGCTCTTTGAGTCAGTTCACACCTTTGAGACTTAGCGTTGCCCTTTATAAACATCCAAGTACTTAACGGGGGCCATTGCACTTACAATGGTAATAAAATCGTAACAAAGAATGACTAGTTAAAGATACGGAGAACAAAGGGAAGCTTAAACGGTCTAAAAGGGAAGAAACAATAATTCGTTTAATAAGTTAAACTTCTATGGCCCTGGCAAAATACTCAGCTTTATACTTCTACAATTATTTATCGTCGCGAACAAACATACTAGTTTATCCGGAATCAATCTCGAGATTCATTTTTAACAATCGACGATAATCTTTGTTCATCCGTATTTTTCGTACAATCATTTACATTAATATTATGCTTTGTCTTAAAGTCAGTCTTAAAGTTTGCTTGAGGGCTGGTAGCATCATCCTTGAATATTTCAGTATAATGAAAACTACTCCCATTTCCAGTCTTTGTATTTGTGTTAGCATTATTGCCAGAACCGTTCGAATGCACTTCACTGAAGTGCTTATACAACATTACTGTTGTACTGAATTCTTGTTCACATCCTGGAATTTTGCATCTAAAACATGTTTTTTTTAATGCTTACATTACTGTAGCAAACAAAAATCGGTAACTTGACAATTAGTTATATAATAAATAAAACATCATAAAGTATAAAGATGTAATTAGTAATCTTACCGAAATACTTCATTACTCTTAGTTCCTTGTACTAGCAGCTTTGAGTTAGCATGATTGTCCTGGTAATGTTTCCATAGACCAGTTACATTGCTCACTTGCGCTCCACAGCCAGGGATTTTGCATCTAATTGATAAATAATAAACAACAAATTAAATAATTGCCTTTTTTATGAAATTCAGTATAATAATAATTACCTGGTACTTAAACGATATGACAGAAATCACGAATTATTATGTATGTATTGAATATAGCTTATAGTCACATAGGTTTAAAAAAATACTACAAATATCTGCTAGTAGATATAAATACTCTTGAACTTACAAGAAAAAACTGACTGTTGAAGCTTTCCCTTGTTTCAATTTCATTAATGATTTACTAGAATTTGAATTAATTGTATTGGCTACAAGTTTATGACTTTCTTGATGATGACGATAATGGGATATGTATTTGTATTTTCTCCCACAGCCATTTATCTCACACTTGTAAATTTCTTGTTTGTATCTAGACATACGCTGTTTTTTTGGAGTATATTCTTCATCATCTGAACAGTTACTGTTTGTTTCTATAGTATATTCTTCATTTTTCGACGTATCACAATCGAGATCATTTCTAAAAATTCTTTCAAGATTATCCAACTCTATTCTATGTTCTTGATTTCTTGAATTCATATTATATAATTCATGCTTTGAATTCTTTGTGATAGTAATATCACCATTTACATAAACTACATTAATTTTTTCTTGGGAATGTTCTACTTGCAGTTCTGATGAACACGTTTTTGTATTGCCTTCATATTTAGATAAAAAATTCTCTGTATTTAGAATCAAGTTTTCTGTCGCACAAAATCCACCAGATTCTTTCAAAGACTCAGTAGTAGAAGCATAATCTTCTTTGTTAGAGCTATCATTTGATATGCTCTGATCATTAGAGGTATCCTTTTTATGTTGCTGCATATTTTCATTTCTAAGAATACTTTGTTCATTATTATCCATGTATTGATGCCTCTTTACTGCAAAGCTTTCGTTTGATCTTTTCTCATAGCAATCCTCTGTACTTTGCACAATTTCTTCATCCATTGCATTTTCCGAATCTTCAAAACATATTACTTCTGGTTCAGTTGGCAGTGTTGGTAACTGTCTGTGACAGCTTTCAATATGTTCCTCTAGATTACTACTAGTTGTATGTAGAGATCCACAATTTGTGTATGGACATATAAAAACATTTGTTTCATTATTATGCCATTCTTGATAGTGACGCCACATACTTCCTGGATCTGACAGTTCTTCCCCACATCCTGGCTCACGACAACTAAGTAAATCAATAAACTTATATTTATTACTAATATATATTTACTATTACCAAGGTCTACTTATCAGTTAATCCAAAAATGTTAGCATTTATCAAGTAAGTGAATCCACTTACATAAATCTAATTTTTAAAGCCTCAAGAGCTTCATGTGTTTTGTATTCATCTTGATTAGTGAATATTTTTCCACAACCTCGTTGCTTGCAGGTATATATCTCCTAAAAAAGAATGGTTCATCATTACAAAAAAAAAAAAAACTACTCATGAATATAATACACAATTTCTCTTGTATTCTGTTAATTCTATGTTCCTATATTGTGATATTATCTCTCGTACATAAGCAGCGTAAAAGAATAAACAAAGGTGTGCCACTCGTAATTTGGCAAAGGTAGATCAACGCTGTACGATTTGTTTTGAGTTAGGGGTCATTGAACCTATCAAACGGCTCCAATGGTTTTACCTTTTTCGGTGCAATTTCCTCAATGGTGCGATTCCTCGATACAAATCGGATGACACTGACTTCGGTAGGCCTGTCTGCACAGGTGTCCGTACCCTGGCCCATCCTGGGCGGAGTTCGAGGAAAATTGACTAATGACGTTGTGTTTCCTTCTTCACATAACCTGCATTCATCGACGGGAGTCCAATCAAGAATTTTCCCTATATCTTGAATGAATGGCCCATGCGTATGACCACTACCACGAATTCTGTACCTCGTTGGGCTACTTACCAACAAAATACACTCCCGTTCGTGCCAAAACACCCTTCTTTTCTCACCTCACATTATACTCATCGTCAATATGCAATACCAATCACTTGTTGTCATTTCTGTACACCCAAGCTACTGTGGCTTTTTTGTCCACCATTATACCGCGAATCGCAATTTGATGCAGTTGTTGAGAACCACTGTCGGAGGATGCGCACTTCCATTTCAACATATCGTACCCCAAGAAAATAACTCAAAAATACTTTCACAGGTCGAAAACATAATATTCTCGAAAAAAATGTAAATAAAATTCTTACTTACAAAATTGCTTAATTACTGGGTTATAAAACATACGTTAGCTAAACAGGACATAGCTAAGTAAGGGAGTCAAAAATGCGACTATACCAAATTTAACTCATGGTGAGCTGCAAACTCAGTTTGCACCTTTCAATTTTGTTTTTCGACTTGGGGGGTAGTCAAATTTAAAAATAGAAAGTCGCATTTTCCGAATTTAAATTTTGAAGCATGACAAGTTTTGAAAGAAATTAGAGGTACATTAGATTATGGAATTTTTTCAAATTTTTTAATTCATAATTTAAGACATCAAAAATAGGAATTGCAAAAAATGTCGAATTTATGTTGAAATTGTCAGAATTTATATTTACCATATTTTACCATATTTATACTTTTACAGTAAATACACATTTGTTACCTCCGCATTTGATACGAGAAAAAATGAAGTGAGGTGACATTATGTGGTCTTTAAATAGGCTGCATAATGCGATTGAGTAAAAATGAAATACAGTAGTGCCCTGTTAATTACCACATGATCGAGATCGGAACACGCCAGCTATCTGTAGAGGTAGGTATTCTGGGAATTGTCGGTTATCTCCTCGATTTCCGTTGCCCCTCGGGCTCGTCAGAAATAAAAGAAAAATATTTCTGGACCTCAGACTCAAAGTGTGTTAAGTTACACAGAAAACAAGTGGACAATGCACTTTGGCTCTGGGGTCCAGATTTGTTCTGAGTTGAGATAGAACAAAGCGTTCGTGTAGTTGTTTTACAGTCCGTAACAAGTTTGTAGACGTATATTATGTATGTCTCTAATAATTTACATTTTTAAGAATCCAACGACAATTTATTTATAACATATTCTGGGTTAGTTAGAATTTTTATCTACAGATATAGCAGTAGTAATAAACTATAATTCCGCTTTAAACTCTAATTTGTTTGGAATAACAGATTACCCTAAAACTTACTATATGAATATCACATCTGGTTTTTCCGAGGAATCAGGTCTTTGAAATCTTTTCGAACGTATTTTATAAATTAAGCGTGTAGACCAAAAATGAACCACCATTTGTCCAATTATACGTTAATCAAGAAACTGCCGGGAAACCATGTTTCAAATATTGATGCTTTCGTTGATTTAATCTAAATTTCTCAGTTCAAGATCACTTCAATGCCATGGTATACTAGGTCAATGGATTCATCTTGACGTCAGTTAATATATAATTTAATAAAAAATACACAGTGCCATTTAAAGAAACACTGATGACCTTCAAATCCCATTAAAAAGTAATTTCTAAAAATTTGGTTTCTATCGCTATGTACGATTTCTTAAATAGTGTAACTCTGTCCTAGGAAGTTTTTTGATACAGTAACAAATAGCGGAGATATTGAGAGGTTCTGTTTCTTGTGATCCACCCTATAATACCTACAACGTTTTCCACAAAATGTTAAGAGGTGATCCTACGTGTCAAAATAATTGAAAATCAGAAATGATGGTATTTAGAGCTACGTTTCAGAGTTATTAATTGTTGCAAAAACATCTAAAACTCGCGTGAAACGTATCTGACTTGGGACTTATTTCTACAGGCGGCATGCATTAATCAGGTCAGACACAGCGAGGTCAGTAGTATAAGTCTTAAGTCAGACATATTTTACACGTATTTTAGGTATTTTCTCAACAATAATATAATTAATAACACTAAAATAAAGTCTTAAATGCAATTTTATTATTCCTAATTTTCGTCCTATTTTAATCTGTAGAATTACCTTTTAAAAATTTAAAACTTCTGGTACCTATCGTCGAACACTCTGTATAGTTTTACCTATGCTTCTTTATACTGTTGTACTTACGTTTATATATGCACTTACACACATATAGGTATCTATTAACATATTAAATTAAATACGCCTAGTGTCAAACACTTTTTAACTGGATTTTTATTAATAACTGAAAAACGAAACTGTGATGATAATTCAGTCACTTTTAACAATTCTATTCCTATTGTATAACACAAAGACAAGTTTAAGTTATTAGAACAGAAACTGATTTTAGAAACGATTTGGTTTTATTGCTAAGTAAGTTGTGAGTTTGTAATTAAGTACTACTATAGTTAAATGAGAGAAAATAAAAATATCATTGTTAGAGGTATGTAAGTAACAAATCATTAACAGTACAGAAAAATTGTTTGAAAATAAATTTAATAAATTCGTTCTTTAAATATTTAATCAAACAAATGCAATATACAATAATACAAAATGTTGTCAAAATCAATTTTATATTATTCAATAATATTCGTTATCGAAACAATCATTTTGAAAGTAATTTCGAATTTTAATTTTTTCGAAAACGATATGCTTTATTAATAAACTGCATTTCATGTTTTCGATGTACATATTTTTGAATTGTGAACTTTATTGAAGATGTACCATGAATTAAGGGACACCTTGTATAAACTGTTAATGCGTCAACTATCCAATGCGTGGATGTCAGCCGGGTCACAGTCAGCAAGGATGTGACCAGACACGTCAGTATCGATTCACCCCTGGTACCTGGTTTGTTGTGTAAATTGTCAATTCAGGATCGTCTTTGATAGATTGTCACGGGCAAAGGCGGATGTACTTCCGGCTTCCTATAAAGGATGTGCAATCTTCAAGACCTTATCGCAACGTTGATCTTATTGAAACAATGCGCTAATTACGTTGCTGCGCAAGGTACGCGACTCTCTAAGTTTGAATTTCGTTTCAACATTCATTAAAAAATAGGAATGAGAACATTTTTTTTAAATTGGTAACTACATAATAGAAAATAAATTGAATGTGCTCATTGTATTTAATTTATAAAAATTGTGCTAATTTTGAAAGGAGGATGTTAAAAAGTGGTCATATTTTATCCTACTTGCAAATAAATTTAACAGCGTCTGCCGAGAAATAAAGAATGTCCGCATCACTTTTCTGAAAAACGATGAAACAGTTGACAAAAATTAGTACAAAATATGAATATGACAGTGCTTGAACTCATTTAACAATAAGTGCTATGTATTATGTTATTGTTCTTTAGATATTGACGACCGTCAATAAAATTGGTGAGAAAATGAACAGGTGGGTCAACTGAAGATTAATATCGAGCGAAACTGAAGTATTTTAAAATCGTTGCTACATACGGGAAATGGGAACAACAAACATGCATTCATTGAGTTTGCATTCACGTGCGTCTACAAAGACGACTTCCAGTTCGGATTTACTTTTATGTATTAATGCGTAATCAAAATATGTAATCTGATACTTTTAATAATCAATGGGATATAGTGATGTATTCGACTGATGTATAAATTCGTGCTGTGTTACATTTCTCTCTATAATATCCCCTTTATAAATATTGTTTATGCTATTTTCTATACTAAATAGTTATATCTTCTTGTTTCTACTTGTAATTATAATATATCTGTTATAGTAATAACACATTTCGAAAAATATCAACAATTTCGCGGAGAAAAGAGGGGATATGATGTGGCACAAATTTACACATTAAGCCAATAAATAAATAGCATTTCAAAGTTTCCACCTTTTTTGATATGGTCTATGAACTTTAAAGGACTTTATAATTTCATCTAGGAAAAGACTTGAATTTTATAACTTATACAATGTGTCTGTTTTAAGTGGATCGCTGGAATATCTCAGATGGAATTAAAAATATTAAATTATATTTCTACAGAAGATGTTTGGTACCAAAGAGAACATAATGTGGTGCAACTGTTAGTTACATCTGTAAACACACAGAACATGTGTTAGTTATTATTTCGATGTTGCAACGATTTTATGATATATCAGTCCTGTTCGATTTCAATCTTCAATTAATTTACCTGCTAATTTTCTTATTAATTATGCTGATGGTACTTCAGCATCAGAGGAACAATAAAATGAAACTTATTGTTAGATAAATTCGAGTACTATCACATTTTGATACGTGTTCGTACTTATTATTATTAAGGTCGCCTTTAACACTATATAAACTATCAAGAAAACGTATTTGGAAATTATCAATCTACAGTGGTTTTGAATATCAAACATTCAAATCCATTGATTTCCTAATATTCAGTTTTTGAATTCACTTAAATTGTTTAATAGTAATCACTTGATCGATACTATCACTGATTTTCCCATTTTCAAATGCGATTGTCGGAATCAATCGCAATGTATTTTTTAGAAGTTTTATCCAGAGAAAAAGGAACTTTATATTATTTATTTTATGAAACAGTATAATATTTCCAGTGTTATTTTTTCTTATTTTTACAGGCGATTGGATAAATGATACAAGTAATGGACGTGATACTTCGATATCATCGCACATAACAGTTACATCTTGGAACGTAAGTTTCATTTGTAATATTCACATTGTTTCATGCACGAAAATTATATTTTGATTTTAGCAATCACATAATGTCATTGTTCCAACCTTTTACAAGATGAAATGCATCACTTTCACATAATATCTTATCGATTCATGTAAAAAGTTTCGCTCGTATAAACTGCAACATGCAAACCAGTGAAAAATTATTATGAAAACTAACTAACTCATTAATAAAAGGAGTATCTAGAAAGTTTTCAACTTTATTTTATTTAACGGACGGTTCAATGTATGCGTTGTACGCGTACATCTGTTACATATACGAAGTACTTCGAGTTTAATATTCATACATGTATCTTTATACCACCAGGAAGTTTGTAATATTTTATTAAACAAAGCTCAATGTAAAATGTTCTTTATTGCAATTTATTTTCTTCAATAATATACCTAAATCATATACTATCTGAAATACAAATAAAGTATGTGACCACGATTTCGCCATGTTCACATTTAAAGCGTTTTACAATATTTCTAAATACCTATTTACTAAAATTATCAAACATCTCATCACATTTACAGCTTCATCTGAACACTAATGTTATTGTAAATTGAAGCCAAAATTGAAAAATTTTTCAATGACTTACGTTACTTTCCACAGAAACGTTTCAATTATTAGTTCATAAATTTCTCATAAATGGCGAGTTTAAAAACATTGTCGAAATTTTGATCACCTACTTTACATCTTTTACTGAACAAATATTTGATCATAGCGTTTTCTTATAGTTTTTATAAAAAAGAAGCTTCAAAGAGACAGGACATGTATTTTTCTTGCAGGATATGCCATTCTCAGGAATCGCTGAGGAAAATGGAAAATGGGTCGGTAAAGGATACGCGTTTTACATTTTTGATTTAATCAGCACAAAGCTAAATTTTACGTATACCATTGTTCCACCAAAACAGCACATTCTTGGTGACGAAAAGAATGGTATTCTTAGTTTACTTTATAAGAAGGTTTGCTGGATTTGAGAAATCATATTTACAAAACAAAATATAATAGCTATAATGGAAGGCTAACAAAAGATTGAATTTTAATAGGAGGTAGACGTGGCCGTCGCGTTTCTTCCGATATTACCGACAATGGAACAATACTGTACTTTCAGCATTTCACTGGACGAAACGCGATTAACAGCCGTGATGAAAAGACCACAGGAATCGGCTACAGGTTCAGGTCTTCTAGCACCATTCGAGAAGACTGTCTGGCTACTAGTTTTGATATCCTTGATTTTCGTCGGACCAATTATTTATTTATTTGCCACAATCAGGTGTGCTGCACTTTTTAAACAAAATTTAAATAATCTACTTTAATTCTCTATTGACTTTTAATCGCTATATTGTAAATTGAAGGTCGATAAAATAATTTATATTTCTGAATTGAAATAAGGAAACACAAAATTAAAATAATTTAAGATTACTTCTAATTTCCACCAAAGAATCATTCACTAATAAATGAATTTTGATCCTTAAATACAGGGCAAAGTTGTGGCATGATCCAGATTCCGAAAATTTTAGCTTATCTTCTTGTTTCTGGTTTCTTTATAGTTCTCTTTTGAAACAAGGGACAAATATCATCGCTAAAACAGGTGATTTAGTTGCAAATATGTAATATTCATTTTATATTTTTGGTTTGCAATGAATTCATATAGAATCTCTTTTCAAATTACAGATTCAACGCGAATGCTTTTTGCCACTTGGTGGATTTTTATACTAATATTGACGTCCTTTTATACGGCAAATCTCACGGCATTCCTCACAAAGCCTCAATTTACTCTATCCATTAGTTCCTTGCAAGATATTGTACAGAAAGGGTACAATTGGGTTACTTATAAAGGACGTACGATTGATTTTTTGCTTTCTCAAGTAAGATACAAGAAGAAAGATTGTAGGTATTAAAAAGGTTTTCGAAACAGTATTATTATTTTGTCAAATTAACGATGTTTCCAGGATCATCACAATGACTTAAGCTTATTAAATGCGAGCAAATGGCAGGGAAAAGGAATTTTCAAATATTATGAACCATCAAAGGCGATATTGAAATCTGTGAGCACGAGTATGTATTAAAAAATTGTTAATCAATAAAATGGAATAGGTGTTTGTTAATATTGATGAAGGTTTCTATACATGGTACAGAGTGGGACGATAATTGTAATACACAGGAGCAAAAAGTAGTTTTACGTGAAAAAATAAGAAAAAAATCTAGTATAACATTTTCTCATCCTAGGCTTCCGTCTTTGTGCTATATAGGATACAATTGTGCCCATAATTATGAAAGTGGTCTAAGTTAATTCAAACTTTAAAAATAATATTTTCGTATGAGATTCACACAAAATTTCACATTGATAATAAATTTTCATTAATCAAGACTAATAAAATTCTAAATTACAATGTTACACAATGTATAAATACATTTTCTAATTTATTCAAATGTAATCCATTCAATATCCCAAAACAAGAAATATACGACTTAGACCACTTTCATAATTATGAGCACAATTTATAAACATGAGAATCTTTCTTAACGTTAATTTAAAAAGGCTAAAATAACAAAAAATATTTCTATACATATATAAGTCATTAATAGTGTATTTTATTCTGTTTTGTTCTTTTAGAAAGACTTTTCCTAGCAGAGGCACATTATTTGCAAACGTTGATATTCCAAGACTACGTGAATAAAACTCGCAAACATTTGGATCACAGTTTGCGTTGTACTTATGTTATAATGCCTGGAAGCATTTTGGTGATAAATCGCGCATTTGGATTTTCTCATGGTTCTACTATGGAAAAACAAATTAATAAAATGTATGCTTCCTTTAATATACGTATAAGGATAAATTATCGAAAATTAAAAAATATCACTAATTATTTTTATGTCCGTAACATTAAATAACATTTTTAATGATAGGTTACTAAGATTGGTAGAGACGGGAATTATACAGCACAAACAAGACGAAGACTTGCCATTAGCAGAAATTTGTCCAGTTGATCTGCGCTCGACCGAAAGACAACTGCGAAATACTGACCTTCTTCTAACGTATAAAGTTGTTGTAGCTGGGTATACGATTGCCACGGTTATCTTTTTAATTGAAATAATTCTTGCGTTTGTGTTGAGGCGAAGAAAAAAAAGAAAAGAAAATACGCACAGTTTGAAAAAGAAATTACAGAATGATTCAATTAAGAATTCTCCTTCTCAAAAACAGTTAAATTTATTAAAAGAAAGTTCTCCACCGATTTATCAAAATACAGAGAATATTTTGATGCAAAGAAGACAACAGCTTATTAATGGGAAGAATTATTATGTAGTTACTGATAAAGATGGTGATCAAAGATTTATTCCTATTAGAGCTCCTTCTGCTTTCCTTTTTCAATACACGGCTTAATTAATATTTAATACCTGTATTAACAATAATTATTTATTACTGTATAATATTTGAGTATTGATATCTTTTACTTATAACTCTATGATTTTTTATTACTATATGTATTATAATTAACTTAATATTAAATAAAGATTTATAAGTTTATTAAATACATATTAAATATTTCAATATCTTGTACCAAATTTGTTTTATATGCAAATTTTTCGAATTAATTTTATGTATTCTTCTTTATAAAATATAGATACTTCTTTAGAAAATAATAAATATATTTAATTTATTAACAGGACCGAATTTATCATAAGGCGCATTAGGCGCAAAGTGGGGCCTCAGCCTTTGTGGGTCCATATTTTAAAACTTATTTTTTATAAACAATAATAGATAAAACAGCCTGAGTGTAGGAAAATTCCTTAAAATATATCTTGACGGTCCAGCTTCTTGATACAATAAATGTGTTTATTTTAACTGAACAATTTAGTTACATATTACTTTTTTAAAATTTTAATTTGAATTGATTTATTTTTATAGTCTTTTTCAATGCAAATATATATTAATGTTGTATTTATTTTATTTTATTAAAATGAGTTATTATAGGAATCTCGACAAAAATAATTTAAGTTTCAATAAATTTTAAAAAAATGTGTATCAATTTAATTAACTGAAATAGACGTTCTTTTGAAACTTATTGGTCTCCAAAAGTGTAAATGCGGCCCTATTTATTAATCAATTATTTAGTCATGAAAGTTGGACAAAACATATCGTACAAGAATGCGTGAAAATTTCAGTAAACTATTTAATACCTACATTGTTTTAATTTTTCTGCCACAACAGTCACAAATAGATCATGATCTTTTACGCCTGCGCATAGATCTACTCAAATAGTGCGTTAAAAGAACGCAATGTTTATGTTGCACGTATTTCTAGTAAGCCTTTTTCTTACATTTTTCTTATTATTAACACATTCTTTGTAAATGGCTATTAACAGCTATTAACAACTAATAACAGCGTAATAATAATTTATAATTTATAATAATAAGTATAAAAATCTGGTGTAGGGAATTATAAGTTTTCTTACTAGCTGGCGCTAATCGAATATTCTATTCTGTTGGTAGTATTGAGTTCAAGATTTAGGAGTTGAGCAGTTAATAAACAATAATACAAACAAGAAAATATACATCGAATGGGCGGACGTTTTTGTAAACATACGAGATCTTTTGTATTTAAAGAGTTTCAGTATTTAGTGTGTGAACAGAAATGTAGCCATTTAATTTTATCTGTTTTTCTCCCAGGAGATAAACTACGATTCTCGTTATATTATTCTTTATTGTATGAAAATCTCACTATCGTAGCTTTTAATAAATTTAAGGTAATTTATTTTCAAAAGTTTTTCGTATGTTCGTATTATATTTTATTATACATACAAAGAGCTTTTTGATAATATACATTATATTATTATTTATACCTTGAAAACAGTCTATTGATAGTGTAAACATTCACATAAAATATTTCAGATATAGCTAACGGAATGACTGAAGAAAACACTGAGATCTGTGGGTTTCTAGATATTAAATATCTTGGTGGTAAATATAAGGTTCAAAAGGTTAAAAAGAGAGCGTTAGCGCCACGGAAAGTTTGGAAAAGACATTGGTGTTCAATAAAAAAGCTAAGTCCTGATTTAGGGATTAAAGTACAACTTGATTATGGCATTAGTAGCACCAGTACTGTCTCACCAAATGACCAAGATAATTCTATAATAGTACCATTAGATGCTATTGTTTGTCGTACTCAATCTAGATCCAAGCAATTCGCCTTTGGTATATTTCGTACCAAAGAAAGGAAACCATTATTGTATCTAGCTGGTAATTCAGAGATAGAATCTCAACGTTGGATAACAAATATTAGGCAATTGTTAAAACCTAGGAGGCATCAGTGTGAATCTGGATCTTATAACGTATCTCTTATTGATAATGCACATTCCAAAGCATCAGGACTCACTGGTACTATAAGCTTTTATTATAAAAAGAGCTTATATATTTAAATTTATTTCTAATTATTGCTATACTTTAATAGGTCTATATGGTGACTTAATTACTAACACAATAGGAATCCTTATAAAAGATATTTCCTCTGGTGAAGTAATAGAAACTTTTGAATGGAAAGAGTTCAATCAATTTCATTTGATAACAGCTGGTCAACCAGAAGATGTTAAATGTATTTGTGTAATTCATACAAGTAAAGAATTCCGTGGTGGAATTGGAGAGCTTCATATGTTTTGTTTAGAAGCTAGTAAATTGCTACAAGATTTAGTCACACAGGGACGTGGGCCAAGAAATAAAATCAATCGAAGACTTCTAAGTTTAAGCGAAGGTGATCTTAGATTGTCACTCTGTGAAGAAATACGACGCAATTGCACAGTTGTGAATAGGACAGAATTAAGAATGTTCAACAGAAATCGAGAGAGTGATATAGGACGTGAAGGAATGAATTCTAAGATATATAATAATGTGACTGAACATGTTTATCAACCAGAACCAGATAGTGTTCCAAATATTAGTGGCCCAAATTTAGGTTTATCTGTTCCTCATGACAGAAGAATTTCTGACATTTCTGTAGCTTCTGGAATTTATGAGGAAATCTCAGATGAAACAGAAAGTTGCAAAGCAAGTACTTCTAATTTCTACATGGATCAATTCTTTCATAATCGTCCATCAGAAGAACCACCACCTTTACCTCCACGACAAAGATGTGCCTCAGAATCCATGAAAGGTGCCAGGTTTGTATTTATAATTAATGATAATTAATTTGATTTATATTTTATTTAATTTTACATATTTTAAGGTTGCACGACATTCGGATTTCTGATCGCAGTATCGTATCTGTAACATCTAACCGACATTCTATAATGGGCAGAAGAAATGAATTTACATTTAACAGAATAATGGATAACTGTATTTATGTTCCTATGTCACCTCGATTAAGAGATATTGCTTTAGGTAATCTACAAACTCAAGCGTCCATGCAAGAAAATGACTACGTTATTATGCGATGAATAATTAAGGAAAGTCTAGTGAGCAAACTTCTATGAAAAGTTAATTGACACTTAATATTTTATACTTAATCTCTTTTCTCATGGTTTTTTGTTTATTTTTTATGCCTCCATGAAGTAATTTGTTTATTTTGAAGTTAAGCTACGAATAGAACTTAAATGAAACTACTTAAAAAAATATAAGGATAACAGAGCAGGGGTCGAAAGATAACAAAACAAAAATGTCTAAATATTTATTCGTAAAAAATTTCGCAATTGTCCATTCAAATATAAATTTGTACAGGGGTGAGGTTTCGATTGGACGAAATAGTACTGAAACATACTATTAGAATAAGTGTATTGCTTGAGTTTCAATTATGACAGCATATCTTTCGTTTGTTATTAATTTTTCGATTTTATTTTATTTTATTTTAAAGTTTTCAATTAATCCATTGCTGTCAGTCGGTATTTTGAACCCAGCCCTTGATTCGTAAAGATATCAAATTCTTCACGATTTAAGAGTGCTCTACGTACATCATCCAAAACGATTACCTTCGGATATCTATAAATTAGAAGAAAAGACTGTCACGATTTTGTGATATAAAATTTACATTGACGTTTACGGTACAATGAGTAATTGTGAGTTTTATAAAAATATACATGCAAATGAATGTTTCTGATGAAAAAGAATTATATTTACCCATTATCACTACATCTCTCCCAAGCTTTTGCCAAAGACATTCGAACCAGATCATCTATCAAACACTCAACAGCCTAAAAAAATGTAAACATTTATAAGATGAAATATTATGACATAATTAAAGATGAATTAAACTATAAATCCACGATTTTTAGACCACTTCAAATAATTTAACAGAATAAGCTTATACGCAAAACTAATTAGTTTCTAGTTGCTAATAAATTGCAATAATCAAAATTTTTTAAATATTTTTTTGTTATAAATAAAATAGGTCACCTTAATGTTTTTAAATGGAACTATATATTTTTTAATGCGTAAACAGTAAGAAAGGTAAATATGACTTGAGAAGATATACATTGTATTATAATTTTAGAATTGGTTGGAGTTCATATCCAAAGTGAGTACCTTTATTTTTCCAAAAAACACTTGAAAAACCAAGTTTTTCAACACTTTTTTATAAAAAAAACAACGAGTTATAAGAAATAATGCATTAAAAAATATATGGTTCCATTAAAAAAAATTGAGGTGACCTATTTTTTTTATTTCAGAAATCTTAATTGTTACAATTTTTGGCGACTAAAACCTACTTAATTTTATGTGTAAAATTTTTCTACCGAACAAGTTGAAGCGGTCCAAAAAACGGTGATACCGTTATGCTATGCGCTCTGTATAAAACTTTACATGATATAGAAGATTAAATCAACAATTAGATCGAATGATTTGTGTTTTTACCTGCATTATCATTCGGCTAGCTGCACAATATATTACATTTGGTAAAATTTCCTCAGAAATTAATTTAATACCAATTTCTCTTGCAGTTTCACAAACAAAGTCATAAAGTGGCACTAATTTTGTTTCCAGTTCCAATACTGCAATATTTGTATTTGAAAATGCTTTATTTTCCTTTTTTTCTTTTAGACCCTTTCTTTTATTTTTTAATGAAGGTTCATTATTTACAATATCAACTTCAACATCAAATTCATTGGTCTGTTGCAAATTAGAATCAAGCAATTTATCATTTGATCGACCTGGATACATTTGTAACCACTTACAAAAAGCATCAGGTTCAGTACATGTGAATGTGCTTTTGGTAATTACAGAAGTAGATGAATTTTTTTGTTGTTTCATTGATTGAACAACAATATTAGAACAAAGTGGTGTGTGACCATGTAATCGTGACCAAATCATTATTTCTTTAATAGTCCATAGTTCCTCTTCTGAGAATGACTTCTTTTTTAAAAAGCCCCGTATCATTTTTGCTCGATTCCATTCACAGGCAGTTCGTTTAGCAACACTATATTGGAAGAATTCTTCCTCACTAACACAGGCATAAGGATGAATTTGTTTATATTCAGAATCTGATGCATTTTGAGTCACAATGGGCATCTTTCTAATAATAAATCTCAATAATCCTTCAATATTCATATTTTTTGCTGCTTCAATTGTCCTGAGAAGTTCATCATAAAATTCTTTTTTATTTTGTAGTTTGTGTTTATCTTTACCCAAAGTAATTTTTGGCTTTAATTGTAATTTTAATTCTTTTTCATCTTGATTATTTCCTTTCTGAATATGTTGTTCAGGTTCCAATTCCCTTTGTATATCAGGAATACGATCGTTTTGTAGATTTCTTCTTTCAGCTATTTTTAATGCTGGTATGTTGGAATTTACGTTTAGAACTACACTTTTAGAAAGTTGAAATTTTATTCCTTGCTGTGCTTCTTTTCCACTACAATTTGAACCTGGAGGCTTTTTTAGTAAACTAATACCACGAAAGCCAGGTACATTTACCTTTGATTTTGTTGGATCATTATTTAATTTATCTACAGGGATAGTTTTATTATTTTGAAGAACTAAGACATGTTTGTTTGATGATTCAAACAATGGTGGAATAGAGATTTCCAAAGGACAAAGATTAGATTGGATTCTTGAGCAAGATAATGGAAGTACTCTCATTATGCTCCGATTAAATTCATTTGTTAATGAAGATGAGGGTGGTTTTATTTCTTCTTTACTCAAGTCTCCATTAATGGAAGACTCGGTTATAGATAAATTAGTGTTTTGTAACATTTTTTCTTTCTGTTCTACATCTTGTTTAGAAATTTCATTTATCGGTAAATTTGTTAATCTCGATATCGTTGCTGAATGATCGATAGTCAAGTTTTCTTCGAAATTGTCTATATAACTTGATTTACAGTAATCATGATCACGTTCAATAAAAAACCGCAATTGTTCAATAGATTTAACATTTGTATTAATGTCACCATCTTGTAGATGCTCTTGTTTAATAGTCACATCATAATCTTTATTTGTCAAGTCAGTTGATTGATTTACATCTTTATTAGTAAAATCAAATGTGAAATTAGAGTGTTCGTCATTTTCTATTTTAACTTTGCAATTATCAACAGAATTTGTCTCCATTTGAAATTCATTTTCACTGCACGATTGAACGACGTTCTTGTCCGCATTTCGTTTAGAATTTCGAGAATCTGCATAAATCCATATATCGACAAGAGTTTCAGATCCTAATGTTTGGAGGCCCGTATAAGTACGATCCAATTTCAAATGATGAATTATATCCATCGGTTTATTGAGTGCACTTTTAAAGTGCAATTGTACTCTTAATGGAAACTCACCCCAACCACGTCTTGAAAGACAGAATGGTACTGCTGTAACTTCCACAACATCATTAGGTCTATAACTAGGATGCAAAAAAAACCTGACTTTACTGACAAAATCGTCTATATCAGGATTTTCTTTATTTCCTCTAACATACATTGTCCACTTGTGACTAGCTGCATCTTCTCTCCATTCTGGAGGAATCCATTTTGAAATATTTCCAATAATTATCCGTTTTCTAACTTTATGCCTAATGCCTCTTGATGGACATGGTGGTTCTGGAATCCCACTTTTTGGTGGAATGTATCGTGGTATCTTTTTCGGTCGTACTTCCTCATCTACTTCATTACCTCGCTTTTCTGAAGAACCATAGTCTGAAGTCTCTTCTATCTTTTCTGACTTCAATGAAATACAGTCAGATATATTTGTGGGAAAGGTTGAAGTTGAATGTGTTGCAGTAGAATAATTTCCATTGTCTGATGTTGTTGCTGATGTAGAAACCACTGAATTATCATATACTTTTGGTGATTTACCTATTAATTGCTTTATAGCAGGATGAATTTGAGTTTGTTTTGCTTCTTCACCTTGTGAACTTTGACATTGTTTACGATTGTAGAAATCAGTAACTATAACATAACGTAAAAGATGCAAGACTTTCGATGCTCTCTGCAATCTCTCTTGTATTTCTAAAACTTCTTTTTCTTTAGCATTTATTTCTTGAGAAAATTCTTTTTCGATAATAGCTGTTATCTTTTTTGCGGTATTGCTTCGGGCTAAAAATGAGACTAAATGTTATTTTATAGTAATAGAATTTACAATTATACGTTTAAAACTAGAAAGTAATTCTAATAAAAAGCAATTTTATTAAGAAAAGAAGTATATTCATTAAGCTACAGGTTAGATACATAACATTTATAGACAAAACATTGTATAAAGTCTATTAAAATATACATTACCATTTTCTTCATAAACACGCTGATGCTTTTCGTTGTTTGCGATAGACGACCCGTAATCGGGATCCTGATCTTTTAAAGTACTCATTTACCATACTCAATTTTAAACGTATATCTTGACGAAACAATATAGAGGTATATCGCGTTATCGTAAATAGGTAACACCTCTACGTTGCAATACACGTTGTGTGTCTTTATTATTGATAACGTCGTTTCTTCTCACTGTGATAATACTTTGTCGTTTAAATACCGAACATGTGCTCTGTACTTTGTTTTGAAGTCTCTTCTAAAACACGTTTACAACCCTGAATAACCTTCTTTAAATAAACAATAAAGATTAATTTTTCACTCCGAAACATTTTAACTGAGAAAAAATTATTATTTAAAATACAGAACTTATTAAATATCTCGATATCATATGTGAAATCCTATACATGGTTCTATCATTACAAATATGAACACATATACAGGGTGTCTTTAAAAACTGATGTCTTGTCAAATTTTACTCTTTTTTTTACATTTCTTCTACAGAATATTATAATGTAAAAACAGCACTCAGCTTCAAGTCTTAAACTTAAAAAGAATATATTTTGCTAGTAGCCTAAGTAATTTTTAAAGCTGCAATAAATTGTACTGAACATCATTTACAAAATTTTAACTTGACTCTTTAAGTATGTTGCAGATTGCGGGTAAATTGTAACTTTGTAAAATTTGACGGAAAATTATGAATGAGAAGTGAGAGGCGCAAGTATGTATTGAAATATATCTCGAAACTGTTAGACTATTTAAGTGTTCCTGATTTTATTTGTCAAATGCAAGTTTTTTGTAAATCAACTGATTTGATTGATAAAATCGATCTATATTTCTGACGATTTATCTTTCTATTTCTGCTCATTGAATACTATTACTTCTCCGATTCTGATATGTTTTTTAAATTCCTTCTTGGATTCTTCTACCCAATCAAAAAGTGATGTTCGCTGAATTTCCCTAATGGGTTATCCTTTGATCATCCTATCATCTTTTCTGGAAGATAGGTAAGCTTTGTGCTTTTAGGGGTCGGAAACTCCTGAGCAGAATTTATGATCTGTAAATAGAGATTTCTCTAATAGAGAAATTTCAATCTTCTTAAATAAAGTTTTCTGTAATCTTAACATTAGAATTACCATACAAATAAACAAATTTTATTTTCTGCACACTAAATAACTCTTATCAAAACTTAATTTCTTGTACTTAAAAAAGCATTTGTCAATATATAAAATAAATTTTTTATAACCGTATTTAATATATACTGACAAAATTGGTACAGAACTTATAAAGTAAGTTTAAATTTAAGTTTTATACGCTTTATAATTTCCCGCGATACGATATAGATGGCAACACTATTTTTGCGGTGCAAGATGGTTGAAAATTGTCCCTAATCCTTCCTGTCAAATTTTTACCCCGCAACAGAACTGCAATTTAAGCCCCGTTCTTTAGGTCCCTATTCTGTGAAAACAAATGTGAAGTAATTGTTATGTGTTATGTATTTAAAGTTGGTAATAAATTTTATAATAAAGTGTACGCTTTACAAAAAAATAAGACGTAAGAAAAAAAAACAAGAAATTTTTGCTGTCGAGTTTCTAAGACCGTTATTACAAAGAAACATTCTTGCTTGCGGATTTATTACCTATGAAGCAGAATTAAAAAATTCAACACGTATAGTTAAAAACTTTACTTTCTCACCAACTTGAAACTTTTATTTACAAATTTTCTTTTAGCCGACTGAAGTAACATAATTACATACTCCATAAAATTGTATTAAAAATCGCGTGAAACATTATTCAATTCTCGCGATTCCTCAGTGTTTAGTAACAAAATATTACGCAGGGATTTTCTTCACAGTGTACCCTGGGGAAAATGTTACTCGAAAAATTGGCAACATGATTAGCCTGGCAGTGTGTGCAAGTGTAGTCATGGCTGTCTGACAAAACATTCGAAATAACAAGAATTAATGTAGTAGTTGGTTATCAAAAGTATAATGTTGTGGCTTTTACGAAGCGTAACATCGCTTTGATTCGGATTTCCAAGAACTCGTCGGCGACGTCGCGGTTCTATGATCTGATTTGAGTTCACATACTTGAACGGACTTCGTGAATATCCTACAAGAATAATAATAAATAAGTGGGCAGCAGATCGGTAGTCAGAAAGGAAGTACGGGGGTTCAAGGTGCAGCTGAGCGAGAGCCTGTGAGAGGTTCCGTTCTGAGGTCTCGTCGAACGAGCATCGCGACCAACGACCACCGACGATCGATTACGCAAGATGACCATTCTGTCGAAGAAGAAGACAAACGCCTCAAAAGATAGACGAGAAGGAGGCAGCACTTCCGAAGTCGATGTTCACGGAGTGCAAAACGAGCATAACTCCGGAACCATCGCTCTACCCAATAGCCCTTATCAGGTGAATGAATAATCTCCTTTTTGTGACTATGGTAGTCGGGCCTATACCTTGCATAGTAGTTGCGAGAGTGAACCTTAAACGACCTTTTGCGAACCGTGACAGGTACGTGCAGCGAACGGTTTCGCGGTCGATCTCCACGGTGTTCAAACCGATCACGGATCTGGTTCTATCGTTCTTACCGGTAGTTCCTACGAGGTGAGAAATAAAAGGACCATTTTTTTATATTTTTAATCATTCTTTCGATGTTATATGTTTATATAAGTTACGGTACAAAATGCAGCTTTGAGCTTAATGTATTATTTATTAATGATCGTGCTGTTAATTTTACTGCAATTTGAACATTTATAATTAATAATGATTTAATTATTGATGGTGATATGTAACTCGAATAGAAACAGTGTTTTTGTTGATTTATGAAATAGAATTTGTTCCATTTTGAATCTGATAGTTGACATATTGAGACTTCCAAACACAGAACCCATCACAAATATAGTTATTGTATATTTTCTATTAATTGTTCTTCATTTGCCTCATTAATAATCAAATAATTGAAATATGGCCTTGTATACCATACGCAAGTAATATGGTACTGATTTTTAAAAATACTTTTTTGCCCTAGACGACACCTATCCTCTTATTAAAATGTATATATGAAAATTGAAAATGAATTATAAACCATAATGTTTATGTGCATTATTTAATTTATATTTTTACGTTATTTTTAAATTATAGGCCAGTGTTGACCGACGAGAAGACAAACATTTTGAAGAAGGAGGTGGTCCAAGTCATGGCAAACGTCATAGGCAACGAGCAAGTCCACACAGGTATATGATTCATGCGAAATGAAAAATTTGTAGTTATTATACAATCACATTATCATTTGTCTCATATTTAATTATCATTGATCAGTGGATGCCTTGGAAGAAATTCACGTTCCAAACGTGAAAGGGAAAGAGATAGAGGTCGGGAGAGGGACAGAGAAAGGGAACGAGAAAGAGAACGGCAAGCTACACCACCTACTGCCTCTTGTAGTGGCTTACAAGGTTTGTATTCACAATATTCTATTCTTATTTACAAATTTTATATGTAAAATCTTACTTGATTTGATTTATTCAGCTACAGATGCTAGTGTAATAACCAATAATCGAATGGCTATTGTTGGAGCTGCTGCAAATTTAGAACATGAATTAGCCAATGGTTATAATAGTGGGGACGAATATACTGGCAGGACTGGGAATAATCTTACACTAGCTGAATGGCAGGAGGTTAAATTAATTTATTATTTTTTTGAAAGATTAAAGTTCAGCATTTCATTATCTGAATATATAATTGTTAAAATAATTTCTTTACGTATATAGCGAGACCGATGGTTTGAGAAACGAATGCGGAAAATGGGCTTTATTGTTAAGAAAATGGGTGAAGATGGAGCATGTCTCTTCAGAGCTGTTGCAGATCAAGTTTATGGTGATCAAGAAATGCATGGTGTAGTACGGAAACATTGTATGGACTATATTGTGAGTAATATAAATGTAATTTCAATTGTTGTTTCAAGATAAATGTATTGATTGTATTAATTACCCTTTATAGGCTTCCAATCAAGAATTTTTTTCTCACTTCGTAGCGGAAGATTTTAGCACGTATGTAGATAGAAAACGACAGGAATACGTTCATGGAAATCATATAGAAATGCAAGCAATGTCTGAAATGTATAATCGCAGTATTCAATTGTATTGCTACAGTACTGGTATGTATAAATATATGCTTACATGATTTCTAGACTGGAAACAAACTTTTTTAGTTATTAGTGATACTCCTTTGTACTTCTATATAGAACCTATCAATATCTTCCATACAATGGTTGAAAGTGATAATGAACCAATACGATTATCTTATCAACGTGGTAGTCATTATAATAGTATAGTAGATCCATATAAAGCTACCATTGGTGTTGGACTCGGTTTACCATCATATAATCCTGGTGCTGCGGATCGACAACTTATATCTGACGCTGTTCGTCAAAGTGAAGATCTACATATTGAACAGGTAGACAAACTTATTTTATTTTTCAATTATTTTAGAGTGAAATTAATTTAGTATGCAGGTAATAAAGTCGAATACAGATAAAAACTGATCAAACAAGGTGTAACAAATATAGCCTTAGATATTTTAAGGGGTGGTAGGAGATCCAAATTGGAACACGAAATGTCCTATGACATAGTGTCCGATTTGCCTTCGTTTTGCAATGATAATGTTTCAAAGTTAACATATCTATATACTAAACTAACAATCAGAAAATTCTGTAATTTTACAGATGCATTGAAGGACAGAAATGAAGAAAAAAAGTCTTAATACATTTTAGTTCTAAGTTTAAAGCTCTATCTCTTACGGTTTAATTTTTATAAAGTTTTAAATATCAAAAATGCTTGTGGAACCTATACTCTCATCCATAAGTCACGAAACGTATGCAATGGACGAGAATGTATAAAGTGTCCTGTAATTTATGGACGGGAGTGTATGTAAAATACACAGATGAAGTGTAGATCAAAAGACTGTCAGCAATCAGCTGTTCAAGATGACCCAGTAACCCAATCAGGAGGGACCGCTTACAGTAGAAGTCCCATTGAAGAACTTGTGTCTATGAGGGCCTTAACACGTGTTAAGGGCTTTCCAAACCAAACAACCTTCTGAAGCAACCGAATGGTCTAGGTCAACGGACTCTTTCAATGTGTTTGTCTCACTGATATGCGCGAGCTACTCTTCGTTTCAAAACATGGCTTCAAGGTATTATTACTACAAAATGAAAATGAATCTGACACTATGTCATAGGACATTTTGTGTTTCAATTTGGATCTCCTACTACCACTTAAAATATCAAAGGCTGTACTTATCACAACCTGTATTAACAAACTAAAAAGGACTGTCTGTATTTTGTATTACAGACGATGCTAGAAGATAAAATAAAAGCAACCGACTGGGAAGCAACAAACGAAGCAATAGAGGAACAAGTTGCCAGAGAAAGTTACTTGCAATGGTTAAGGGACAATGAAATGCGAAAAGCGGTAAGTTGCGTGTAATTTTTGTCTGTCGTTTTGTACTAGCGGTATTAAAAGTCCTGGTTTTCAAATAAAGCGATCAGCTAGTAGTAGCAGTACAAGTACAGTGACAAGTGCGCAACACAGTCATACACATTTTCATCCCCATGGAGGTCGTGGACAACAACGTAGTCATACTTCTTCTCCAACCACGACCCAAACTAGCCAAGATACTTTACGCAATTCACCTAAGGTCCGTTCTATACATGAACGTTTTGTAACGATATAATTTAAAAATTTATATATTATATTAATAATTTCAGGTAAACGATGCAGTAAGATACAATAAGAGATCGCCACAGCATCAGTCAACTCAAGGTTCGGCTATATCTCATCATGCTCCAGATTTTGAATCTAAAATTTCTCAGGAACCTATGCCAGGAAGCAGTAAGGAAACTCACGCTTCACCAGATATCTCGTTGTTCAATCGCCTTCCTCCGGAAGTATTCGGTAAGCATTTGATTATAGGTTATAGTAGATCTTAACGACAATGATTTTCATTATAAAATGATTTAAATAAAATCTATATTTATACGTAATTAGGTTTAACTGATTGGGAGGATAGTGACATACTCTCTCAAGTGTTGGCAGCGTCGCAACAGGAATACTTAGACAGCTTGAAACAATCACGAAGTTCTCCATCTGGAAACGATACTAACAATATATTAGATTCCAATAACAGTTAATTCTTAAAATCGTTATCGATGAAGTTCAAAGAAATACTGCAGCAAAAGCATATAGCATTTATATGCAGTGTTTTTCATAGGGTGTGATATATATAAAAAAGTAAGACAGTTCTAAATTAAAAACTAAAGTAATTCTTAATGTTATCACATGATTATCAACTGCCAAAAGTCATTAATGATTATCAACTGCCAAAAGTCATTAATGATTACACTGTGACTTGGCACCAGTGCGCGTCACAAAGCTAAATACATGCCTAATAAATTTTACTTTAAAGTTACTAACAACAGATCATGTTATAATAACTTTTATTGATAGTTTACTCTAGGTTTATACATAACCAAGTTGTAAGTAAATGCATATTTAAAAAAGATTACTGTTTTTGTTTATGGAAACAGCGATGAAAATTATTGTATGTTCACAAACTAAATAAGAAAGTGATTAAACCCAAAATATGTTTAATGTTTGTCATGTCGTAATTATAATAATCACGTAATAGCATCAAGAATTATTTTATTATAGTTTTAACATTTTTCATTTGACAGATACGTATGCATCTTATGAGACACTCTGTATATATTGCAATATCATCAAATTGTGCATTACATTAGGGTATAAGATGGTTTGCTTTTTCATTGGAGTAAATGTTATGCAGTGAGCATAATCGTTCGATTTTTTCCCTGAATAGTCGATGTGTGCATAAGTATTCTAAAAAAGGAAAGATACACGCATCGCCATTACTGCACTTTTTGAACACCAGAGTAGTTATACATTTCTCCTGCCCGCAGCGTTTCACTTCACCAGGATTGATATTTTATATGAACGCAAAAGCAGTCCCTTTTCTTGTCACTACCACAGACAGTGTTAGATTATCCTAAAATTCTCTACGTATTCTCAGATACAACGTTTATTATTGCAAAATATACAATCTAATCTGATAAACTGCGTAGTTGTGACATTTTTTTCGTGGTACAGTATAGTACACTTAAACGCTTTAGGAAAATCTTTAATGCGTTATTTGTAAAAACACTATAAATAAAATTGCTACGACGTAAAGTAAAGCCGAAATTTTTCCTTTCCTATGGTGTGTGCTATTAATTCAGAAATAGTCATACGTTGGTTTCAAAACGTTTAAAAATCGTTTACAATACGAACTTGATAATATGTATAGGGTGTTTGATAAGATACAAGTTCTAGGAATATTAATTAATATTAAAGTAATCTCATAAATTATGATGCAGGACAATGTGTTTTTGTAAACACTTTTTATGAATAATAAATCTAAGATTCGTGCACATAACATTCCCAAAATGTGCTTAAATTTGTTTGTTAAATAATAAGTTAAATAATTCATTAATGTTGAGGTGTGAGCTGCGTTGATTTTTTATTCCTGAAGTAAAAGATGAATTTATTGATATTTTTAAGAAATTACTTAATAACAAAATAATGGCGTCATTATTTGGTAAAATTAGTCAAATCAATGTCTTATGTTTATTTGATTATTCACGGAAATCAGAACATTTTTGTTGATTGTGTTATTAAATATATGGCTAATTTTTAGATGTTTAATTACGAATAAGTAAGCATTTTTAATATATTTAAAAAACCAAAACATTTGTACTATTGTGTACCACTTAAATCGATTAGCCATATTATAGTGGTGGATCATCGTATTTACATGTGTTTACCATTTACTCTACCAACAAACATGTCAATGCATATAAATGATTATGTAAATGAAACATTGTTAGGTCGAGGGACATTTGGGTACGTTTTTAAGCTAAATTAAATTTTTTTATTTTTTCATTATTTATTCTTTCTAGATCTGTTTACTTAGTACGAAGAAAAAAAGACTCTAAACCGTTTGTAGTGAAAGAACAAGTTTTTGATGCACTAAATGCTCATTCCATCAAGGTGAGAAGCGTTGAAAGAGTCAAAGTAATAATACATATAACATTATATAAAATTTATTTTATACCGTTAGTGCTGAAATATATACTATATGTTTCTTGAAAGATCGTACAATGGTAAATGTGTGTTCATATACTTCTAAAACTCTGATGAAAATTCTTAGTTAATTGCAAGGATTCATAATGTTTTCTATTGTGTCAGGTACTTTAATATCATTATAAAACATAAAGCACATAAAATATTATGAATTGTCACTTGCAATCTACTAAAACTTTTGCAATACAATTTTTTTCGTATTTATGATATTTCGGGCCCTTTGTGTAATATAGATACGGTAATAGAGCGAATTTTTGTTATAGAGGAAAATGGCAAAATAAAATAGTTTCGAATAAATCTTATTTGCCTGTAATGCCTATCTAGAAAAATATTTGTGTATGTAGATTGATATTAAATAGAGGTCTATATTTCGTGTGCATTTAAATGCATGTGTAAACATGTATTAACGTTATTCTATTCCTTAATGTAAATATGTTAACTTTCTTATAATAAAGCAAAAGATTAAATTTTAATAGAAGCAAAATTATGTTGAAATTTGTTATTGTTTTTTGCATTTTAGAAATCTATAAAAATATATTTTTATTACGCAAATTATTCATATAAACGTATTTAAATATTCTGAGTATTTAAATAATTTAAAATAACAATAGATACGGTAATATTTGCGCACACGTGTATTTACACATACGTGAAATAGAAACCTTTACTAACAATAAGAATGTAAGACACACATTTTCACGTTAATTACGTATATCTAATAGCTATATAATATTACATCTGTTAATGCGAAATCTATGCAGGGTGTACCAAAAAATGTGGACAATTTTTAGTAAGTTTTAGACGCGAAGATAATAAAATGGTACATATGCCTAGAAACGCTTATTTTTCAATTTATACGTTATTTTATATTCCGTACGGTGTGATATCTTTAAGATCCATGATTGTTCATCACTCATTTAAAAGACCGGAATATTTCTGGGCCTAGCAGCTAGGCCCTAGGAGGACCTTAACCCATTAAGGCCAAAAATTACGTAAATGCAATATAACAGTAATAATGAACGAGCAGAATTCAATAATATAAATTTACTAAAAAAAATGCCGACTGAAATATTGTTTACGCAATTTTGAGCCTTTATTGGTTTAAAGGGTATAGTTTTATACAATATAAAGTAGCGTATAACCAAATAACTAAGCGAACTTTTTTTATTCTCTTCGTGTCTAGAACTTACCCTTTAAAAACGTCCAATATTTTCTGACACAACCTGTATGTAAGATTGAATACATTATTCATTGCCAGGGCGGATTAAGATTTTATGAGGCCCGGAGCTGGACAACGATTGATAACAATTGATATGAAAAGCGGGAGGGGGGTGTTGATAGTGCACTAAAATATTCCCTACTTTTTGAGAGGATTTTATAAAGAATAACTATTTTCAATCTTTGGTCCAAAATGAACTTTAAAGCTCCAAAGTAAATGTGACATATGAAGAAAAACATTAATAAATCAAAAATAATTTTTTTCTTAAGTATTTGCAGAAATTTATTTTAGTATATGAAAAAATGAAGCCCCTTATAAGGTGAGGCTCGGGACTATGGCCCTCTCTTAAACCTGGCCTACTCATTGCAATGTTGCTTCGATATGAGTCCATCGCTATCACTGATACTTTAATTGATTGTAGTTTGTAGTTTTATAACAGGAGATGGATTAGGATATTTTTCTCACTTTGCAGAACTTGTATTTTTTGTTCGCGTTTAAGGGGGAATAACCGTTTGTACCGTCCTGGAATACAGGCAATTTCTTCATTTTATTATAGCTCAAAGGCTTGATCTATTTTTTCTGTGTTTACTTCGTTTTCACTATTTGAGAAAGCTTGAACTATTTCGAAAAAAATTTGGGTTAAAAAAATATATTTTCAAAAGTTATACATACGCGCTTGTTTTCTGAACAGTGGCCCTGAAAACGTCTGTATATCATATCTAAAATGAAAAACTGAAACAGTACTGTTTAAACATATTAATAGTTATCTGGTATCCAAGATCTATCTGCACTGTTCTGTTAAAAAGTCTATAACTTCGCTATTTCTACAAATTTTTTCACAAGACTTATTTTCAAATTTTACTAAAATATTAGTCTAAGTAAACATGTAAGAAAAAATATTGATTCTTTGAAACTTACAGACGGTTATCCCCGTTAAATAGATGAAACCTCTTCCGATTGCATTCATTCCTACTCATATTCATTCACTTATATCCTCTATTTTGTTTCTTCTCCTATAAAGTAGGGATAAAGATTAAAAATAGTTATGATTTTACAATTTCGCGGTTTTACCATTTTACCATTTTCTGACTTTATCATTTTACGATTTTACAATATTTTTAATTTTTTTTTAGTTTAAAATAATCTACTTTTTATTAGCGTCAAATAAAACTCAAGAAACTTCATTTGGTTTATAATAATAATAATAATTTATTTTAAATCTTAAATTCGTAAAAAAGTAATATTGTAAAATAGTAAAATAGTAAAATTGAGTGGTATCTAACGATTCTAATTACTGCATAATTTCGTTTTGGAACTGATATATTTAGAACCGAAAAATAACAGTTATGGAACCGATATAATATCGGTTCTGAAGAAGCGAAACCGAAACCGCAACCAATAAGACCGAGAACTGTTCTATTTATAACAGTTTCTATACAACATATGTAAGTATCTACCCTCAGCCTGTTGCAGCCACTGCGGCAAAGAACAAAGGCGGACAGAATATTATCCAGCTCTCGATACAAACTTACCTTGTCCTATCTATGGACTCGTATCGAGGCCATAATGCAACACCTGTCATTTCCATCTATTTAGTTTTTCACTTTCCAGAAATTAATTTAATTTTTTTAAACATATTTTGATTAATTCTTAAGAATTTATTTATATTGACGTGTAGAACATATTAGGTGAAGTACAGGCATTAAATACCTTAAGGCATCCTAATATCGTAGCTTATTATGGAGCTTGGGTAGAAAATAATAATTGTTATATCCTTATGGAATATGCAACACGATGTACTTTGAAAGATTTGTTGGAGAATCGTCAAACGCCACTAAAGGAAGAAGTGAGTTTTTATTTATTTATTTATTATTTATTGCTTCATTCACACTTTACAGTTTATGGATATAAAATTGTTTACAATCTATTGTACAACCCAACACGAAGCCAAAATCTCGGGTACCCACATACCTCTACCAGAAGCACATATTTTTTTAATTATTCTTAAAGTGAAATGTTAAAGTTTCAAACACTCTAGATCACAAATATACGTTTATATTACAATGGTTTTGGAAGTGAATCAAAATTGCAAGTAGAAATATTGAGGAGTTGTTTAAAGAAAAGGAACTTGTATTATTTTTTTAAATTTTCTACTGTTCTTTTTCATTGTATCTTTTTTATAACAATTTTCAAGTTTCACATTTCATTGTATCATTCAATTTATGTTGAAATTAGTACATAGTTACATACTTTTTCATAGGATACGCTGTATTTATTCTCACAAATTGTTCTCGGGGTCCATCATATACATTTCAAGAAACTGCTTCATCGGGATTTGAAACCGGAAAATATTATGTTAACCGGAAGTCGCGGTGATATAGTTAAAATTGGAGATTTTGGTGTTTCCAAAAATTTTCAAGAGTAAGATTTAACGTAAAACATGTAATGATTACCTGTGTATATTTAATATTTGAAGTAATAATATTTGTTATAGACTGACAGATCCATCGACTATGTGTCGAGCTGGATCATTTTATTACATGGCCCCAGAAATGTTAGTAGGCCAACCGTATGATTATAAGTGTGATATATGGAGTATGGGTGTCATTCTTTATGAAATGGTTACAAAACGGCTTCCATTTTCTGCCATGGTAAATTTGTTGCAATTTCTTTGTTAAGGAAAGAATTTCCTTTTTCTTTGTAGAACATCGATTTTTAAAAAAAATTTTTTTATTCATGAAACTATAGGTATATTTTTTCATAGAAGATTCTATTATTATAATCTACCTATGTTTCCTCTCAACTACTGTTTGTAGTTGTTGTAGCAAATTGCATTTCAGGTTTCATTTCCGAGTTATTAATTGTTAAGAAAGTGCGTAAAATGTGTTTTTATAACTCGAACTTATTTTACTAACTTCGCTGTGTCTGATGCAGTAGAATACGGAAGTAGAATATGTTACAAGTCAGACACACGTCATACGATTTTTAGACGTTTTTGCAACAATTAATAGCCAATGTCGTCATTCTTCAGTTTCGTTCTATATATTTTGACACATGGAATCAGTTCTTCAAATTTCTAACACTTGTTCAGTACTCTGTGTATAAAGTATAACGTAGTTGATCAGCCATACTAAAGTCATGGAGCACACCTTTCTCGTGTTTACTAAATTCGTCTTGCTCCTACTTTTCCTTTCTGCATAACGTTGTCTATTGCAGAATAACATAAACTATTTAGTACTGTTTTTTTGCGAGAAATCTATGAGGTCATAAAATAAATTGATACCTTCTTTGCCAACTCCTAAAATTGTAATAACCAATACAGTTTTCCTATTTATTTCCCACGATTTGCTTTTAATCGTAGGGCACGAATGTATGTGCTGGGCACTACACTTACTCTGCATTACTATTTTAAATTCTAGTGCCATTTTGAATCTTATTAAAAGTTACAATGTTTCGTTAGAAACAAACAATCGATATTTTTAACAAGAAAAGAAACTTCTTTCCTAAGATATAATTGAAATTGAGTACGATCGTAGACAAAATTAAAAAATAAACTTGTATTCTTTTCAGACTTTGGCAGGTACCATAAAGATGACGTGCGAAGAAAAACCTCGGCCTTTTCTAACACAAACTCCAGAAACTGTCGTTAATTTAATTTCAAAAATGTTAAGGAAAGAACCTGTTTCTCGTCCAAGTGCGGATAAATTAGTTCTTTGTCCTTATCTCGTACCTTATATTACTCGAATCTATTTAAACTTAGGTCGAATTCCGTGTGTAGCAGATCAAAACGATGATAGTTTCAGTTCAGAAACGTTTTTAAAATTTTTGAAACCTCGCACAGAATATTTTTAATTGAATAGCTCGTGAAAATGTACAGCCATACTGATGATAAAACTTTTCGAACATATCATCAATTAACTAACTATGTTTAATTTAATAAAAGACAATTGAAATAAAAGAAAGGGAACGATGGATATAACGATATAGTTATTACAGTTCCCTAGCTGAATGGAATCTATCTGGTGAACGGTTATCGAACTCGGCCTCTGTGTTAGGATCAAAAGCGTAACGACAGGAAGCAAAGACCGGAACTGCGGAATGCTCGTTTTATTTCATCACATGCATACCTCTTGAAAACCACTCGGTTTGCATTTAGTTAGAAGAATAACACCCTTCCGTGCACTTCGAAATCGCAATAATTATATTATAAAGTTTTTAAAATCAAGCAATCTTTACATTTTTGTCAAAAATGAAGTGTAACATTTCTTAAACTTTTATTTCGATGTAAAAAGTTTCCAACGCGTTTAATGTGTACTTGTCGTTAAATACTTAAAATTGACACTTTCTTACGTACTGTTCCAAACCATCATCTTCGAAATGATACATTTTAAATTGACTTTCATTGATGCTTTATTTAATCAGTTGATGTGTCGCTAGTGCAGTTCTCATAGAAAGTTTATGCATTTTATGTGTGTGGTCAAATTGTGTTAAATATTGTATTTATATAAAACGGATCACAGATAAAAATGTGGTTAATTTTCTTAGTCTTTCATTGTTTGTATTGGATTATAAGTGCTTCTTCATGGCGACCCCTGAATCCAATGCTTGGAGAACAAATAGATCTCGTTGGAGCGATAAATGAAAGTTTCATTCCTAATTGGACTAAGAGTATCGAACAAGAGGAAGCCAAGGACACAATTGATACTCTCGACCCCAAGGATGTTTTCAACGTAACACAGATTCCCTTTAATTCCATCGATCGCGATCGTGAACCCTTGGATGAGGTAGAACGCATCGAGCCTAGGCAATGGCCAATTAAACCAGATGTATTATACCCCCGAGGCGCTCTTCCTACTACAACGGAAATTCCAATACCACGTAATCCACTTAATCCACCCACACTCGCTCAAAGAAATCCATCAACGCAAAGGTACTCTGTTTAATAGAAATCTTCACTTTTTATCTTTTAGAATATCAAATACTTCTTTATTATATTTATATTTGTAATACAAAAGTGGCCAAACCACAGTTTGCGAGTGACATGCGGCTCTTTTAAACATTTATTGCGACTCTTGGCTTCACACTATTAAAATTAATTTACGATACAGCTATTTTCTAAGAAAGTTATTTTTAGTTTATTTTCTGTATGCCTATATATATGTATGCATTTTTAATTTAACATAACAGTTTTAATCGACAATAATATTTTAACTATTATACAGGGTGTTTGGAAGACAATTTAAGGCATGATTCTGGATCTTCAAATTAAAACAAAAATCACGAATGGTTTCATTTCCCAGTAATTAATTGTTAAATCAAATAGAGAATTATTTATCAAGACCTGACTATTAATTAATTACTTGAAAAGTAATTAATAGCTAATAGTAATTAATTGTTTTTTGTTATTTTGCTTTCTTATGAAGATAGTATGGAGGTCACTTTAAATTTTTCAATTGTAAAATTTGATCCTGCAACTGAGGAGAGCATTAAACACTAACAAGTAAAGAATTATTAGGATACATGGATTCAAAAACAGACAAGCTCTGAAATATTCTTTAAGTGATTTTTAATGTTAATAGTGTTCAAAACTCAAAACGATGTCTATTACGATCAATACAATTGTGTAATAGATCAATATATGCTAATGATTGAAAAAAAATGATTGAAGGAAATATTTTTTCATATCACAAACAATTTTCAAGTATTTTGGATGGCAGTGATGTACCTAAAATGGCTTATTTTACTGATAATTCCGCTATTAGTGCTGCCTGACCTGTACGTAAACCCGCAGTAGAATAAGCCCTGAATCGAACATATTTCACACGAATTTCAGGTATTCTTGGAACAATTGATAACTCTAAAAGGAAGCGTCAAAGCCAATTTCGTCATTTTTAATTTTTGTTTTATTTTGGCATGTAACATTTCCCTTTAAAATTTTTGACACTTGTTGAACAAATTGTACTATTGTATAAAACATCGTTTCAATGGAGGCTGCAGCTCTCAAGTATTTTTGATAGGCGAAATGTGGCTTCTATCATAACAAGGTTTGGCCACTACTGTTATAGTAACTCTTTAATTTTCAATCCTTAAGTAATGTTTTTTCCTCTTTAAGGTATCCCCCAGTGACAATACCACCCCCAACAGCAACAATAGATGAAGTCTTCTGCGATTTTGGGTCATTTCCAACGCAAACATTTTGTGAATGGCAGAATGGTGATGGTAATTTGAACTGGTTGGCAGGAACTGGAATGGGTACAAATTGGATGGGTGGTCCTCCTAGCGATTACACGTCTGGTAGCATGGAAGGAGGGTATGCTCAATGTGTCTACTTTACTATTTAGCAATCATCAAGTTCAACATATTAATGATTTTTATTACTTATTGGATTAGGTACGCCTTTTTAGAAACATCACAGTTACCCTTGAAAGAGGCGAAAATCAAGACTTTAGGAGGGCTACTGCACAGTCCTCAGTTGGGAAGTACAGGCGTCGCTGGTACTTGTGTCATGTTTAAGTATACAATGGATGGCCTAAGCATCGCTGGTTTGAGAATTTTACTCCATGTAGGCACAGATGAATATTCCATTAAGAAAGAACAAACCGAAGAAATTACTCCTGAAAATACTACCATACCATCTTGCAAACCTGTAGAAGTATTCGACGAGCGCATCATTTGGAACGCTCAGTATTACACCTTAGGTGTTTGGCAGCAAGCACAAATGCTTTACACTTATCCTGAGATACATTCGGTAATTGGGTATTACAGCATTTTATATACTGAAATCGAATACAACACTTCTTCAAATTCTTCAATACAAGTCCTTCAATCGAACATCGTTTCTTTTCCAATAATACGTTATATTCTGTTTACCTATTTGACTTATCTTAAATACTGCCCTTCGTAGATCGCTTTATCTAACTATCATCTTATTAAAAATATTTGAAACATTTTTTACGCTCATTTAGCGAAACAAAAGATTAACCCCTTGTCTTATGATAAGGAGTGAGATTTGTGGTACTTATTACGGGAAACACATAAACAAGAAGTAACGACTTTGTTTCACAGAATATTAAACTAAATCGTAAGGCAAGGGATTAAAGAGGATGCATGTTTATACTGTATACGGCTGATAAGTTGGCAATTAGGACGGAACTTAACTCCACCCTTTTCGTCACTACAACTACTGATTAGAAGAATATGGCTGATTCAGCCAAATAACGAAAGTTCATGTAACCTGACTCTATGATTGTGGCTGAGTAGAGGCTGATTTTTTTTACTACAATCAATTAGACAAGCATTTCTTCTACTTGTCAACACATCAGCCGTATACAATACATATACAGAATGAAATGTAGGCTCATTAACAAAAGGACATTGTATTGTGTTGTTAGCTAATCATTGAGGGGCTTCCTGTAGAACCAACTGATCCAGCGCGTCTATACAGAGGATACATCGCCATAGACGATATAGACCTGCAACCTGGTACTTCGTGCCTTGGCTTCTGTAATTTTGCTGGAGGATTTTGCGATTGGAATAATGACGCGGAAGATGATTTTGATTGGACGATTGTAAATTACAAAATTCATAATACGTTATTTCAGCGTTGGTGAAAATACAGAGTTCTTTAACACATGAATGAACATTATAGAGTCGAGGAAGTGGAAACCCAACGACAGGACCAGCAATGGATAGTTCCACTGATCGTGCAACTGCTGGAGGATATGCATACATAGATTCTTCGTTTCCACGTAAACCTGGAGACAGGGCTAAACTCGTTAGTCCGAATTTTCCTGCACCAAGTGCCGATACACCTATGTGTATGCACTTCTGGTTCCATATGTTTGGCTCTGGGATTGGCACCTTAAAGTTGTTTCTTCGTAACTTTCGCAGTTTAGACGCACCACCTCGTGAAATTTGGAGTCTAGGCGGGAACGCTGGAAATACGTGGTTTATTGCTCAAATTACAATCGGTTCTGTTGATGATTTCCAGCTTATCTTCGAAGCTTCTGTAGGAAATACTGGAATGGGAGACATTGCTATTGACGACATTTCTTTCATGCAAGGCCCTTGTCCTGGTTAGTATTTGTAATTATAAAAGCTTCATTCTAATTATCTTTCTTTAATGCATCGACCTTATTCCACTTTCAACAGTCGCACCCCAAGTTGCCGCGCCAACACCGCGAGACTGCACATTTGAAGTTGATGAATGCGATTGGATCAATTCTCGAAATCCCGATCGAGTCGAGTGGGAGAGGGTGTCTGTCCAAGTACTGAATCCAAGGAATCAACGAAAACAGTACAGCAATGGGTATTCGGTAAATCGAAGAAATGAGTATTATCTAGGTTTGGGCCGTCCAAGAGGAGGATTGAGATTATCGGGAGGCGGAACAGCGCAACTGGTTAGCCGAGAAATGAAGAGCACGGATGAACCCCTTTGTATCACATTTTGGTACTTTATGTTCGAATCCTTCATTGATTCTAGTGGACCAAGCTTAGGTTCGTGCGTTATTTCTTGTATTTAATTTTATACACCTATTTAATACGTAACTTCATAAATGTCTAGGGGTACTTCGTGTATTAATACAGACCGCTGGAGAATCGTCAACAGAATCCAAACCAATTTGGCAACTATATAATAACCAAGGACCGACTTGGAATTATGCCCAGATTAGCATAAATGAAAGAAAAGATTTTCACGTCGTATTTGAGGGCACTTGGGGTCCTAATCGTGCCAGTGGTAGCATTGGCATTGATGATATTGCGTTTTACATTGGTAACTGTACTGGTAAGTTGTAAAACGTTAAATATTTAATTGTTTTTTTTTTAACTCTTGCATTGTTTAACTGATTGAGTGATTCGTAAGTGAAAGTAAAATAAAAGTTCTGAACAATTCATATTATTTTTATTGCTACTATTTTAATGTTTTAGTAAAACCAGCAAGTGCATCTGTAAGACCTGAAGATTGCAGTTTCGAAAAAGGACTGTGCGGCTGGGAGAATATCACTTCCTCGGATAACGAGCGTGCAGTCACTTGGCAGCGCGCATTTTTTGCTCATCGACCAGCTCAGTTATTGGATAAGACCTTTGGAGCAACTGGTGACTTCGTTTTTTTTGATATTTTCACAACAAATCAAAAATCAACAGATGTGCGACTACGATCACCGCTGGTACAAACATCGCCTGATGAGGAATCAGTTTGTTTTACGTTTTGGTTCGCGGCTTTTGGCGTTGAAGAATCTACAACGCTACAGATAATTAGAGTGAATACTGAAGAAGAACAAACTGCAGAGGATGATGACGACGAAAAGCAAGAGCAACCTGTAAGATTAAAAAAAATTGTTAAACTTTTAAATTGTTAATTGTAAAACTTTTTATTCCAGTTATGGTCACTAACAGCGAAAGGATTTAATAATCCGAGACCAGTGTGGACTGCTGCTCAAGTTAACATAGATGCTCGGGTACCTTATCGACTCATTTTAAGGGGAAGCGCTAGCAACGGAGGTTTTGCTATTGATGATATAAAATTTCAGCCTCAAAGTTGTACAAGTAAGTAAATAAGGGGTAACTATTTAGTATGAGGGAGAGAGCTCGAATGACCTTAAGCTTGATAAATCTTAAATAGTTTTAGTCGTCGCTTATTATTTGCTAAAAGTTATTAAGAAAACATTTATGCAAAATATTGCACTTATTTTCAGTAATGTAGAACATATAGAATAGTGAAATAAAATATACAATAGTGAACACATGTATTACAAACATTGAACAACTGTATTTTTAACACAATTTAATCAGTTACACAAATAAAACAATACAAATTGTACTTTAGCAAGTGGGCTACACTCTCCAGCTCATAGAAATCTAATTTGGATCTAACCTAAGCTAAGCTATCCTAGCCTCTTTAATCCGGGATAAGTTAAGTTAGGTCTCGGTTCAACTTTTTCAGAATGAGGGTGCGCTGCGCCGTTCATGTATTCTATTACTTGCCATAATTAATTCACAGAAACTGAAATGTCATTTTGGTAAATACGGGTATTTAGAAAATGTTTCATTTTTAATAGTTTATAGCTTCTGAAAAAATTAACAAGCGATGGCTAAAATCTCTTGGAGGTTATTTAAAAATGACCTTCACAACACAGGTTAAGGTCAAGGTTAAGGTCATTCGAGCTGCATCTTCTCTACTGAATAATTCCCGAATAAACTCTACAAAGTTTAAAGTGATGTATCTTTTTTTTCATTTAAATTTTATAGTTCGACCAGCTGCTGCGCAACCCATTGTTAATGGAAACTGAAGGTATATAACATAATTAAAATCTATAAATTAAATATCAGACAACTATCAGATTAATGAGCAATGAAAACAAGGGTTGAATCATGGAAACAGTCAATATATTAAAAAAAATTTATTCGTGTTCACTCTGTTTTTTTATAAATTGCCTTTTCATTTCAAATGTAACAATACCCAGTGCCACTCCTGTATTTAAACTATCAACTCCATTTAGTAAGGGTATATTAACACGAATTCCCATAGTTTTATGAAGGAATTTATACGAGTCTAAACTCAATCCTTCAGTTTCTCCGCTTAAAATAAACACAATTTCGTTTTCTGTATAATCTAGAGCATAATATGGTACTATAGGCAGACTCAATAAGAATTTTTTCATCATTCTTTTATTGGTTGGTTCAGGTGACTTCCATTTTCCATCTCGGTATACATTATCAAAATTTTCTTTGAAACTGCTTGGTTTGATATTGAATACTCCCATGCTTGGTTGAAGCATATCAGGAGTATATTCAGATATAAATTCATCACCAAAATTACTCTCTGCTAAGAAAACATTTGAATATTCATTAATTAAAGATGGAATCTCGTCCCATGTTAAATTTGTATGAATAGGTAGTCGAAAATGAGTTCCAGCAGCGCTCCTTAAAACTTTTACATGCCACAGGTCTACGCAACCTAAGTAGAAGAATGCAGTTAAGGTATAAAATCTTATATAAGGTCTAATATTTTATGACGTCATACCTTTCATTAATATTAATTTTTCGCAGCCTACTCCTGCTGCAGCTCTCATAATTGCTCCTAAATTTCCTGGGTCCCTTACATTGTCACAAATAATAGTAAGTGGTAACGAATCATTGGCAGGATTTCTATTATGTACATCAGGAGTTTTAAAAATTCCTATATCAAAGGTCATATGTAATATAGATACCTTTTCAATACGAAACTTTGTAACATAAATCTGTTATTATTACCTATTAAACCAGGAGATGTAGTTAAACTTGACCATAATTGAATAGTTCTATATGGAACTTTGTATAGTTTTACGTTTTCAGGAAGTTGCAATGTATCTATATCAGATGGGTTATTAAAAAATATTGCAGTTGGTTCAACTCCAGCTTTAAGCCCTTCTTGTATTAATCTCCGTCCTTCTAAAATTATCTCATCATTCTTCTCCTTTAGCTTTCGAGATTTCACTTTGGTCATTAAAGAACTGAAATAAATATGTATAAAGTTAAAAAATAATTTTATTTATTTTGAAAGCTATTTGATAATTTAATTTATGAATTTGATGCTCAAATAAAAAACCTACTTAACAAGTTTATCATCATGCTTAAGAACAGTAAATCTTGATTTTTTTTCTTCAATTTGTGGTTCTTCCGCAGATTCTTTTGGTAATTCCTTCTTTTTTGATCTTCGTGAAGTATTTGCTCTAATTTGAGGAACTTTTGCTATAGTAGTATCTTCGGTTTCGTAAAGCTCATCTTCATTAACAATTGCAACGGGTCGTCGACTCACGAATCTTGCATATGTTCGCGTTATATCTAATTTTGTATTATTTGTTTGAAGAATTGTTAAATGTCGAAGTGGTCGAAGAATCTTACACGTACTGTTAAAAAGCACCATCGTTATGTTTAGGTTCAAAAAGATTTGTTTTTATGATTTGTTCGATGCAATTTAAGATTGCATAATGTTTCGTTAATGATGTGAAATATTTTTAAAATATGTCATTTCAAAAGTTGTTTTTAATATTTTGCTAAACCAATAATCCTATAGGTTACGTGAAGCGTTGTAAACAACGTGCACAGTGCACTCAAATTATGATCATAGATATAAAAATATAGAGACGATCGAGCGAACGAAGCTTTCATTGCGAAAGGAAATCTGTTACGGTAGGATGACGAACTAACGAGGTAAAAATTTGCCTATTATTGGCTGTTGCTGATGCAGAGACCTACACTGACTCTGTCAGAACTAGACATAGGGAATTTAGGGAATTTTGGCCTGTACTCACCCTGCTAAAAATGTAGTTAAGTAGAACTTCGAATAGATGTTGTTAGTGTCGAAGGGACGGTAGAAGAAAAGTTGCGACTTACCCCATCATAGCAATGATTAATATTGTACAATTATAAATATTAATAAATTATAAGAATAATAATGGATTTATTTTGATATATTTGATTATATACAATTTATTTTTTTAAAACGAAGTAGGATCGTACAAATATTTCTCAAATGATAGTTTTGAATTTAATGCGAAATATTCGCGTTTATCAAACGAATGAACTGTCTCCAAAAATGTTTTCTATCAAAATAATTTAAATAACAAAATGTTGTTTTTCGAGAAGATTATTATGAATAATAGTATTTAAGGAGTCGTTCTGTACAGAAGTAGAAGGGGCTGCCATGCGTCAGGCGTTTCCGTGGTAACGCAACCGTAGAGTTAAACTCAACGACATGTACCATCGAATTAAATGATTTAAAATCCATTTTCACAATAAAAAACTACTAAAAATTGATAAACTACTTGGTTCGTCGTTAGTTAGTTGTTCCACAACTTTCTGTTATTATTGTTATAACTTGAAGAGCACCTACATTTCATTTCCAGAAACAATATCGCGCCAAAAATGTTTTTATTTCTCAAGGGCTTTAAAAGAAAATTGTGGCAAGTTCATCAGAAGGTTGAACGATGAAAAGTGCACACTAAATATTATTTTCAAAATGATCAAGTGAAGGAAGTTGGATCGTTCGAGACGGGAGGCTGGAAGCTCCACATGGATAATAATTACAGGGCGAACATCAGCAAGTGGCTGTCACTTCCTGGTGGTGTTCTAGAGAAATGGTTCGGCGAATCCTCAGTGCTTGCTGAGAGAATGGGTAACCTGGCAGAACGCATAGCCTTAATCATGCAGGACATTACAGATGTACAGGCTTGTGATTTGCAGGTGCGAAACTAATTTGTCGATTGAGTTCTCGACGCAGTTTAGTTATTGTCACCTGGCGTAGATCAGCGCTGATTCTTGGTTGTTAAAATTATTTAACTCCATTTAATATCTCTTTTGGTTCTAGAAGTTGGATCATATCAGTAGACTATGGTTTTTAATTATTTGAGACATGTTTATATTTTCTGCCCACTTTTGAGTTACTCTTCTATAAGAGTCAGTATACAGGGTACTCGAAAACAGGTGTCAGAAATTTTAAAGGGTGATTCTACGTATCAAAATAGGTCGATATTAATTGTTAAGGAAACATCTGAAATACTCATGAAATGTGTCTAACTTGGGACTTGTTCTACTGCTGATGTATATTGATCAGGTCAGGCGCAGCGAAATCAGTAGAATAAGTCCCAAGTTTCAAGTCAGACATGGAAAAGTCAGTAAAATAAGTACCTATACAGGCATAGTGAACTCAGTTTAATAAGTTCCGAAAATTTTAGATGCTCTCTTAGCATCGTTTTTTAGCAAACGCCGTTTCCAAGAATTTTTTACAGGCAAATTTAGTTTTTTTTGAAAAATTTTTAATGTCTTTATTTTAAAAATTTCGTAGAAAAATATTAATTACTGTAGCTGCAGTAGAAATCAGCGTGATAGCTCTTCAAAATGTTACTGAAAACGAGCGAACGTGTAACTTTTCACTGCAAGTCTTCAAAGGAGAAATCATTTCAGTTTCTTAAGCTATAAGGCAGTAGCCTGAATTGCACGTATGGATTTGAAGGAAGAAAAATTTGTTATCAAATGGTAGAATTTTAAAGAAAAAGTGTTTCGAATTTTGCTTTAATATTTCAAAGGATCATTTTCGAAACCCGAAATATTTAAAAGAGATAACAAAGTTTTTAATTTTTTCAGTCCATCACAGTGGTTTCTCCCCTTTAATAATTAAGCAATAATTCTGGAATGAAGCTTCAAATGCATTTTCGTTATTCTTGATGTGTAGAGTCGCCCCTTGAAATTTCTGACACTTATCGTCGAACGCCCAATATTTATCCTGTCTTTAACGTAGGTATATGAAGGCCTCGCGGAAGACCTCGAAGAAGTGACAAAAGAATATAAATTGGTCTGTTCAGTAACTATCAGCACACATCCAGTATACAAATACAAAATGTGTCATTTTTTGGCAGCGTTGAAGAGAAAGTTGAATGTGCTCGCGAGATTCATTCGTAACTTGATCAATGAAATTGTCGACTGTAAAAGTGAGGGACATTTCAGAATTATCTTCAGGTACGAGTATAGTTTCTGTTTCAATTTTATAATAGTGGTATTGTCTAACAGAATCGATTGTAGATTGGTGAACATTTACAACGACGTCCTGGACATAGATATTGATGTGTCTGATTCATCGATGAACGTGTTCTACAATGATTCACCTTCCATGTTGGAACCGCTGAAGAAGATGTCCGTCACTCGTATATTACAGGTGACTGTATATATTCATACATTTATATTTATCATCTACACACAGTGATTCCCATTGATACTCGGACGGTCGTATAATGTCGATTTATTTCTATAAATTCCATGTCTTGAATAACTATGCATATAGCGAGAACAAAAATATGTTGCACTATATTATAAGATAGATATCCTTTCAAAAGGAAAAATAGTGTTGGGTCCTTGCATCTCAGGAAAAAGGTTGAAAAGATTGTAACATTCAAATATTCGAATGTTTTACGAATTGTCGTTTCAAAATCAGAATAATGAGTTTTAAGAAGAATGATGTGTGAATTTGTAAAAAATAATAAATTTTAAAGAAAATTAACTGTTTACAAAAAATGATTTTGTATATGCTAAACTGTCTGAAACGTGTTATTGTGTAAAATGTAGTACTCAATCAAACTTAAATCTTTATAAAAATATCGTTATTTTACTTTAATGATTTTAGTTTGCAAGGTGTTTGAATAGTTTTGTAAGATTAAAATTCTCTCTAGTTCGTTCTTTTTTTTCAATTTAAACAACCGTATGTAATAAATGAAATCTTTTTTATTTTTGTTATCTATTGTATAGTGCTCTAATAATATATCATATCTAATATGATATATATATCTAATACATTTTTGTTACTTGCTTTATATTTATTTAAAGTGTAAAGCTTACAAGTTCAAATTATACTGGTATCCAAATATCCATGAGAGTTACTGCATTACCATCAATACCTTCAGATTTTTAAAACCTTTCTGGTATATAATATTGAACACTTCTACTAGTTTTTCTATGCTTTACCGTGAATCGGATAGAATTTCGAGTTTCGGTTGAGAGCAAATCGATTGATATAAATTACCAAAATGATTGAAAACGAGAAAGGGTTTTAATATATTTTTTGGCTAATTTTCTCACCCGAAATAAGAGTTTCAACGAAGTTCGAGAAGTAGATGATTTGCAACGGTTCCAGATATTGGCGAAAAATAGAGCAGAGGAGTCTTGCCACGAACTTATCGACTGTCTGTTGGCAAATTACGAGCCTCGCGAGAAAATTGATCCTGCGTTAGAAGTGCCTGCTGACGTCGATGCTTCTGAGGATTCTAGTATCGAGATCTATCGGTTCGTCCTTTAAATAGGGTTCTTAATAATAAATTCATGGGAATTCGAACTTATTTCAAACCAATTGAGAGGCGTTTTAAATTGAAGAAAGAGGGATAGAAGAGAGAGAAAGAGAGGATCAATTTATAACATTGTATTTATTCATTATTAAAGTGATCATTGTATTTAGATTATTATTAACAACTTTCTGTAGATTACAATTTCAAGGAATATAGTAGCACCATCGCAAGGCTCATTCGAGGTTCGGATTCTCATATACTACTATTTTACGAATCTCTCGAGTTCACAAGAAATCAATTCACAGAGCTCTCACTCGACACTTGACGCCCCCGATTGAGAGTGCTTCGTTGAGATCCGAAGCGGAACTGTCGAATATCGAAAGCATCCAGACTTTAGTCAATACGCAAAATGAACAGGTTCTCAAGCTTTTAAACGTCGTGCAAAGTGTTTCACCGCGGCTGCTCGGTAACGACGCGTTGAAAATGATCAAAGGTACTTATATTGCTACTTAAGCCTCAGTTATTCACAGAAATTTGTTAAATGCACTGCGTGCTGATGTTCATTACGTTCGAATATTCGAAAAGGCGCGTAAGAATGTGCATGTTACATTAGGTGAGACGAGGCTGAGGGGTAGCGCGATTAAAAAGGTGAAGAATTATTATCAGGAGGTTGCTTGGGGCGCCTTATCGGGGATCTTGGACCACGTGATCCTCTGGTGGTCATCTGAACCGCTTGCTACCCATCATAGTAACGGCGCAGGACATCTCAAAGACTGGCTCAGTCAATTTGTTCAGAGAAATCACGGTAAGGCTGTTGTTATAAATTAGTGTGAAGTTTAATTTGCTTGGATGTTTATTAAAATTGTAGTGCCTCCGACGGTGAGACCAGCATTGCAGAATCTTTGCGACGCGCTCGGCTACCATGCTACTATCACTGCCTGGGATCAAGTCTTTAGACTTGCGTACACGTCAGCTTTCCAGTGTCAATCGAGACCCACGTCCACAGAGGTCAATTTTAAATAAACAGGAAAAGTTTCTGAGTTACAGAATTTAAATCTTTGACTTGTTTGTGGTAAACTTATTTGTTAGATTTAGATAAAACCGTCGAATTTTTAGGGCACCGATACGGGTCAGAAGTTCGCAGAGTTGTTCCAGCTGCTTGTCAGGCTGAGCAACGAGTGCGAGGCGGGTGGTGAGTGGGTGATCGGTGCACCCTTGATGGAATTACCCCTTTCGGAGCAAATTGTCGTTCTTCATCGATTGGATCACTCGGTGCATACAGCCAGATTGTGGATCGTCCAGGAAGCGAAGATCATAGCCCATACGTGGGATCTTGACGTGTTCTTCCTTCTGGTTAAGGGCGACATACTGAACTGTGTCGAGGAACTCTCCTATCTAAAGGCATAACTTCTCCTCTAGAGTTTATAAACTCCTCTTTTTTTAATAACACAAATATTTCTATTTCAGCTTGCTGATCACACAAACGCTCTGTCGACAGACTCTGTCAGCGTTCAGGTCTATGTTTGTGCTAAGATGAGAGCAAAAATTGTGTCTGAGGTCACTGTGAACGTTGATTTGCTTCAGGTACGGTCTTGTAAATTGAACTATTTCGTTTTTATCTCTCAGCTACTGTTAAAGCTTCTACAGACCAACGTGAATTTTTGGTAATGTCAGCGAATTTTTCGTGTCATCTTCTTCGCACCAATATTAAATTGGTATGTCTGTTTTCTCAATTCGCCGCAAATTCGCTGCCGCTGCGGAAAATTCACGTTGGTCTGTGGGAGATTTTACTAGTTAGTATAGCATAAGTAGTGCAGTTGTGACTAAATTACAAAAGCGACTTAATTCATTGTACAGTACTTAAAGGTTTGTTCAGATTAGTCGAAAATGACTTGAGTTCAAACTACATGTATTTGAGTAGCTTCATATAACGTTTTTGTCCACACAAATCAAATTACAATTTGAAAGGCTCATTCAGAATAATTAACTTACTTGAAATAAAAAAAATACTTGTATCAAGTAACACTTAGATCAATGTGTATTCCAAGACAAAAAAAAACTGAAAGGACTTTATTTGACTTGAAATTTGTAAAGATATTTCATTTCAAAATATTAATAATAATTGGTCAAGTCTCAAATGATTTCCAAGTGGTTTGAATTGAAGCTATTTGTGTAATCTGAACGAGCCTTAAGGATTATCTTACAAGTTCATTAAGGGGCCATCCTTACTGTGACAGCCTGGAAATAAGACAATACTTTGAAATTGTTTTTTCAAAAACTATACAAAGCATCATTTTGGAACCTAATAATATTATTTTTTAGTATCTTAAAATTACTTTTAATTTTTTTCAAGCGAGAAGGGAAGATGCATAAAAAGTTCTAGCTCGTCCACCACGAAAGGGCTTTTCCCATGGCTGCCACGATAATTCCGTAATGGTTTGACTAGTTCACTTCAGGCTTTGTAGATATCTAAGTTCAGTAGATGCGTCAGTCTTGTTCCTACCAAAATTGTTTCGGTTGAAAATTATTTCGAATTTAGGGAGCCAAGAAATTAGCGATTTTTTTGTTCAATAAACACATTTTTCTTTCAACATAGCGATATTTTTTTTCCTTTCTAAGATTTTCAAACCATTCTGATGCTTGCAATGGCCACGCTCATACAGAGTAAGAATCTTTCTGGTTTTTTGTTTTGGGCCAATGCAATAGTTTGGAATGGTGGGAGCCACGAAGAAGAACCTTTTCCTGATGTCACAGAGGAACATGCTAGATTTTCTTATATATCCGTCTTTTAACTTTAAACATTTGTCAAATAATTTTAAGATACTAATAAACAATCCTATTAAGTTTTAAAACGATATGTTGTATAGTTTTTGAAGAAAAAATTCCTAAATATCGCCTTAATATCGAGCCATCACAGTAGGATGGCTCCTTAACAGTGATTTAAAATGTCATTAACAAGATTTAAAATTAAAAATCTTGTAATATTTGATTTCACAGAAGTGTTCCAAGCAATGCACAGATATTCTCGCGAAAATCTGTAGGATAATCAGCCTGGCGAATCTGCATATGTGTTTTCCCCGATCTAGTTACTGGCGGAAAGGAGGCAACGTTCCTCCAGCTGCTGCTAGTCTCTACGTGCAAACTTATTTCGGTAGAGTACACGATCCCTTTTCAGGTGTCTACACAGACTCTTAAAATTACCTAAAGCCCTGAATTCCGCAGAAAAGGTGTTACTTCCAGTGGTGGAGGTGATCGAGGACCATGAAACGTCGAACATGATCCTAAGAATAATGTGTGAAGCATGGCTCGATTACATATATTTGCATCGAATTAAGTTCAGGTAAATTGCGAATATCGAGTCTCCAAATCACACTCGACACGTGATAGGGGAAAGCGTAAAGCGAATACGAGTAGACTCCGTGATTGAGGTACAAAGAGATCTGAAATATTTTCCAGCGAATACGGGGCGCTGCAGCTGCTCACGGACTTCGCCTACGTATCGAAATGGGTTACGAACTGCTCGATCATTTCACAGAATGTGCGGGATCATCTACTGAAGAACGAAGTCCTGCGACGCTGCGAGGGAGTGGGACGGCTCCTTTTGCGACATCCTGGCGAAGCCATCGCTATGCGCAAACGAATGGGTATGAGATATGTATAGCTGAGCTGGAGAGGGACGATGAAGAGCGGCGAGAAGCGATTTTTAAATTTAATTTTTCAGCCAGGAGGACGAACGAGCGTGGCTCGCCTGAGTCGCCTGGCCTGGAACGCATGCCAGCGGAAATGTACGTACCAAATCAGGAACAATGGCTGGAACTTCGGGCGCCTAAAAAGTACACTTTCTGCTGCATGGAATGACCTCGAGATAAATATTTTAATATTTGGAGAAATATATGTTTACTATTGGTCCAATTAAAAAATAGTGTCAAAGTGATTGTAAAATATGTACAATTTTCTTTATTTCGTAACATTATTCTTTTATTTCATTCTTTGATAAAATAAAAATGTGAATCCACATAAATCTAGCACTAGGCGATGCCTCTTATTTTTTATAATTCGTTGTTTGTACTGACCCGCGAACTTATAACGAGTAATTACTAGACTGCGAATTTTTATGCATTTATGGAAATTTTAAACGTGTAAAAAGTTGCAGAATGCATATAATATTAAAAAGCATGTAAAATATGAAAATTAAAGTGCAAATTATAATATTTAAAAGATGAAGCAAAATAAAATACAAATTATAATATTTAAAAGATGAAGCAAAATAAAATACAAATTATAATATTTAAAAGATGAAGGAAATTTTTATTTTGGTTTTATTTTTTAACTATGTTTATGAAAATATAAAATTACATAAAATTTCGCAGTCTAGTGTTGTTCTGTTGTACCTTTCAGCCATGTTCTAACGCTATTATGATAATCAATTTCGTGTGCCTTGTGCTCTCAACAAAACGGATAATCTTAGTGACGAATTCACGCGATTTATGCGCCTGCGAAGCCCAGCAACGGGAGGAAGCCCTTTTCTGATCTTACGCCACGTATTACGTTACACATTTGCGTTATAAGATAAAGTGAGACAATGTAAGACTGGCTGAACGTCGACCCTTGGCTTGGGTAGTAGAGTTCTAATGCTGGAACTCGTAACTCGTTCCTTCGAAACTCATAATTATAAAATGGAGTAAGAGTTCGTTCGAAAAGAAATGCACGATTGGCTACGCGCGTTTGGCTTCAACGTGAAAGATGTGATTACAGTAGCGTTCGCGACCAATACAGTTCGCCTAGTTTCGTAATTATTGCCTGAGCAAAGTGAACAATCAACAGTGACATAGGTTGATCCTCGTCAGCCCGTTGTGTGATGATACTGTGCTATGCGTTCATGGTTATCAATAAATTGATATTTTCTTGAATTCTAGGCAAGCATACTCTATCAGTGACCTGAGTTCGTTATTTCACTTCGATTGTTTACTATGCAAGGTTTACTGTGACAATGTGAGTAAACAGGCGTATCAGTCTATCTGGACAGTGTCGACGATCCTTCGTAGTACATAGGACATAGTGTTCGCTTTTCACTCTCTCACCTCGGCACCGCAGAATAAGAAGGCGAAGAGGCGACTCGTGTTTCATTCGCGGCCGTCGATCTTTCGATTCTTCTTACATAACGCAAACCAGTTGCCGCTGAAGCTGTATGGGTGCCCGTGCAATCAGCACTCGAGGCAATAAATTTGCGATAGCAACTCGTCAAGGCGTTCGAAGGTCTGACCGACTGGCCTCGCGTTCTTCGATGGCTGATTTAAGAGTAATCCTGTTTTAATTGTGTTTATCTTGGGGCGCTGGCTATTGCTTCTGCGGTGTTACGTTAATGGTTCATTCAGAAACTGCCCTGCTCGTTTCGCCATGCAGTGGCTTTCGCGTGTACGATTCATCAGCAAAGGGAACGCGGTTTCTTTTTTACCCTTTCAGAAGTCGGGGGTACAAAGGCCAAGCGGCGGGACTCGAGCAACTTTTGGTCAGCTTTCGGGGTTCCGTGCGCTTTGATGTTTTCGTAAGGTTCAATGAGGTCTTTAAAACGTTTACTGTGGGCGGTTAAGATGAGCGGCTACGCGTGGAACATTGGGCACGTTAAGAGGTGTCTGTGCACGCACAGGGCGGAGTTACGCTTTTCTGCTGCACTGGATGTGTAAACCAGTTTTATTTATTGACTTAGAGCGCGCTGTAATTATAGAGTATACAAAAGGTTGCATTTGATAGATTTCAACTACCAGCTGCTGTAGATTTGCTTTCACAATATTTTATCTGATTTTAGTTTGCATTTCTTTTGACATATTTACTCATTATTACTTTAGTTAATGTGGGAGATCAATTTTAGGTACAAATTATAACTATAAGATTATATGCGACTATACGCCATTGTACTTGATTACATATGACCATGGCTAGAATGATTAAAGATGGTATTCAACTATAATGCGTAAGTATATTTAATTATATACATACGACTACAAGGAAATATTGTAACAAGCTATACGTAACTATAACTTGTAACTGTACATACATGACTACATGTGATTATGGGTGACTATAATGGAACATAAGCTACATTAATTCCACTACAAGATTATACGAACTAATAACTTTGATTCCTACACTTAAAATTTATTCACTTAGAATTTTATACCTATAACCGAATTTGCAACGCTATTTCTAGTGTCACTGAAATCTTTACTTTCATCTTTCTCTTACGCCTGAATTATTTAACTTTCGATCGTGTTAAACGTGTTTAATCACCACAATTAACGAAAGAGAACTCTACTATGATACTATTATGCTATCTATTATATAGTATATGCTATTATCCTATAACTGTACAAGCTACGAGTTGTTTTCCCACAACGCAGCCATTGACTGTAACCACCAAAAGAAAGGGGTTTGTCGGTGGCCGGAAATTCCGCTTCAGCTCGGTTCTCCCGCAGTAAGCTGAGTCGCCTCGAGTCCGTGAAACTCGGCCAGACATCTTTGGCGTCGACGTCGCTAAGATACTTGGCTTGCAACACGTCAGTTCTCGTTCACCTATCGTGGATACCGATCGTCGAATGCCTTCTTCGTTTACTTTTGCAGTTCAGTGAGGTTCCGTGATTCGAACGTGCACTATGTACTCTGGAAGACGCGCTACAGAGAGGACCCCTCTCACGAGGCCCTTGGATTCGCCGGATTATGTGGAGTTCGCGGGGCTTTTGAGGACCAGGAAGACACGCATCAGGCAATTTCAGTGCTGCATCTGCGGCACTTTAATGTAAGTCTACCAATAGTATCGTTTTTTGCTTATAGCGAAGGAAAAAATTATTGCTCGATAATGTGGGAGAAGCGAAGAGATCTTTGGTTCAAACATTTTTTGTGCGACCTGAATTTTTGTAGCTTTAAGGAGTAGTGTCATTGTTACTTTTCCGACTGTTATGATATAATGGAGGGGAAAGTATTGCTTTCAAATTTTGACCTCGTTCTTGTAAGTTCTTTGAATTTCTCGATGTTTTAAGATCCTGTGCTTTCAAAAATTCCAAAAACCCGATGGCTAAATTCTGGATGTATGTTGGTATCTATTTTGCTTTATATCCTTGAATTGGGTTATTGTAATTTCATGAAATTTGGTATGTTGGTTGCTGGATATAGGGCATTGGTGTCATTAAAGTTTTAAAAAATTTGGTTACGGATTAGCTGAGATGGGGGTGTATGAGTTACGAAATTTTAAAGGAGATTGAAGTTATGTTTTTAGCACGTTATGAAGAAATTTGGTAAAAAATGATTTTTTTCAAATATTCCCCTTTCCGCTATTAAAAATAAAAACTGCTAATTATGAGTTCTAATAACAAGCCATTTCTGGTGTAAATAAAATATCGCAACCTCGTTCTCAATTGTTTCAATATTGTGGTTATTTTTGTGCAACAATGAATGTCTATTTTTGAAGGATTTCGAGATTCTTGATTATTATTATCGTCCTGGTATTAAATATTTGTTATTTTATACCACAAGTTAGTTTCTTATATGTATTTAGTAAATATTGTATAATAGAGGATATTAACGTGATAAATTGATAATTAAGTAATTACTTGCTTTCAATATTATTTTTTCTAAAACTGTTGTAATCCGATTTGCTCTTGAACGATGCAAGGCTGGTGTACCGTGAGCGCATTACGAATTTGTGTCTGCAATTAAGCGCATTAATATAATTAGTCCGCAAAGTGTGCTACCTCGCGTTCAGTACACAAGGAGAACCAGCCGTTTAAAACAGATAAAATGAGTGAAGATCACATAAATTGAATGTGTAAGTGCCTAAGGAGTGCTATTCGAGAAACATTGCTCATAGTATGTTACAAAACCAAAGGTGATTCTTGAAAAAAAAAAAGAAAAAAAAGAAAATAAAAGTTATCAGATTCTCGTGAATTTTCTTGAGGTACAAATATTTATGTTCATTTGTACTAGCTAAAAAATTATGCGAAGGTTTTCTTTTTCTTTAGACGAATGACCAGACTGCGAATCTCTATGGAAATTTCAATATGCAAAAAAGTACAGTACCTGTATGATGTGTAAAAATAAAAAAGTACACTTTATAACATTTCAAGGTAGAAACAGATTCTTAATTAGGTTTTACTTTTCTAATTGTATTTATGACAATAGGAATTTACATAAATATCCACAGTTAAATAATAACTTTCATAGCACGAAGACAAGAAATTTTGTTCAACTCAAAGGCATTTGATGGTCCTCATAAGCGCATTACGAACAAAACGATCTGTTGCTCCTCGATGCCATAGAAAGAGTTCTATCGTCTTAATCTAAGCTGCAAAAATCATTGTGTATCCATTCCCCACCGTAAGCGGATACTTACGTAAATTCATCGTTCACCTCGACCATCGGCCAGACGACAGTTTCAGTCTGGCCGTAGCTCGAACGCGAACAAGAAACAATGCCTTCGTCAGAGACGACTTCGTTGACCGAAGCGAAGTCCGCGAGGGTGTGTTATGTCCACGAAACGTATCCATTTTATTCTTATCGGAGGAGGCAGAGGCAGCGTCTACGATGCGTCGTGTACACCTTAGCGACGTGAGTTTGCACCATCTTTGCACCGAATATATAGATCACCTTTACTCATATTTCTTGAAATACGATTCGATTCGTAAATTCATTGACGCTTCACGAGGGAGATTCGTTCGAGGTTTCTTCTTTGGGACCACAATCATGTGTTCCAATTACCTGCCTATTTTTTCGACAGTGTACTTATATCCAACACCCACGCTTGTTCTTTCTCCTTCTACTTTCTAACGATTATATGACAATTTTTTACTCTAGATTTAGTATATCAGCTGCCCTGCAATCTCAGCACGAAGGGGAAACGCAGTCGGTTGCAATAATAAGATCCTTCGCGGTTTCTCTGCTGTGGTTTTGGTCGGGTGTTACTTGAATACGGGGCAGATACACGCGAAATCTGTTAGCAGATTTGTTCGATATAGAAATTGTCGAGAAATACTGGGCTTTAGTGGCAATCGTACGATGGTCGCGAGGATATCATAAGATGTGTCTAAGACACTTTACATGTTTCAGTTGCTTGCGGGTTTCTTTTAAGAACAAACGACGAGTATTAAGAGCAACGAGTTCGTTATCGTATTTGCAGGGTAAAATGTCGCATAATTCGTTTACATGGCGTAAACAGTCATGGCAGAATGCGGCGTTTTGCGCGTAGGCTGATTAGCGTTACGTGACGCCGGCCTTGATTACATGCGTAATCGTACGGCGACTGTGCGGTTGCCCAACGCTGCAGCAGTCCAGGCATTTTCTAAGAAACTTCACAACATAAACGAGGGAATTGATATGAATCGCTATACGTGGAGGAAGTTATTGGAAAAGTGGGTAACTTTGCAGAGACTCTTATCTACTGCTCTGGTGAATCTGTGACAGTTTATGTTTCTACCATTTTTACATTGACACAGTTCTTCTTATTATTTTATAAATATTAAATGATACAGCAAAGAGAGAAGAATCTCGAGAACCGTGGGAAGTGAATATAACTGAATTTCTTTTAATTGCAACCCCTAATGTTCCTTCATTATTGTCAGAGTGACAGAAATCTACAAGAAACTCAATGTACTTGAATTAACCAAAGTCGATCTAATTTATCTAAAATTTTCAATTAAAAATGCTTAGAAAAAGAGGACAAACCACAAGGAAGAACGTTGCAGTTCTTCATTTTTCGAGGAAACTAATTATTGTACTACATTACTAAATTTTTTTCAGTTACCAAAGGCGACTAAATAATTGCCCAATGTACTCTTTGTTTCAGAGCAATCTTCACAATGGCTCTCATAGTGGCAGTTAGCTATTCCGTCAGCCACGATACTATGGACGAATCTCCGAACCTTACGTCCTCTTCATCATCGACTTTAACCAACTTTACCGGTTTGAGACTAGGCTTTGCTCCTGGTTTTGGTTCCTATACGCTGTTCAGCACTCCAGCGATGCCCTCGTCATCCAACTCTGTTATCTTCGCTAGTAAGAACGTTAGTCCATCCCCACTGACCGAGGAGGAGTACAAAGAAGGTTTAGAAGCGGGACGCCAGGCAATAAACAATCGCATATTCGCGGATGCCACCGCCTTGGCGTCCCCTCTGCCATACCCTTCGCCAGAATCAAGACATCGTTACGCTGTGAGCACATGCCTGAGCGTTAGGGAGCTGGCATTGGCAGCCATCGGGGAGCTTGCCGCCACGCAGAAGATCGAGAACTCGAGGAACATCTTCGGCACGACGTCCGCTTTTGGGAGCTTCTTCGACGGTGGCTGGGCGCCTCAGAGCATTTGCAAGTATTTGATCACTCCCAGTTGCGTGACCAGCAAGTACAGAACCTTCGATGGAAGCTGCAACCGACCCATGCAATGGGGAGCATCCATGACGCCATACAGGAGAGTTTTACCACCCAGCTACGCCGATGGTATCGAGGCACCGCGTAAGGCTATTTCAGGGGCAGAACTGCCGTCTGCCAGAGAGGTCAGCTTGAAGGTGCACAAACCGTCGCCTAGCAGTAATCCCAATTTTACGGTGATGCTGGCTGTTTATGGGCAGTTTCTGGACCATGATATCACCGCGACTGCGATCAGTCAGGGCATCAATGGCAGTTCTATCTCGTGCTGTCCCCCATCGTTTAAACATCCTGAGTGTTTCCCAGTGCCCGTAGATGCCGGAGATCCAGTATTCGACATTGCTAGGAGGACTTGTATGGACTTCGTGAGATCTGCGTCGGCTCCCCAGTGCAAACTTGGTCCTAGGCAGCAATTGAATCAGGTAATGTTGTGTAGAAATTTCTGGGAGGCTTGATCATAGGACTTGACTTCTTTAGATGATATAAAACTGCATCACATGGCACAGTGAAATATTATCTCGAAAAATGAATATGAACGCACAATACGCGATTCATCCGTTTCGTCGATTAATTAAGTTCATTATAGAACGCATTTTATGGATGTTCTGTATTGCATTAGTAGTGGAGGATTGCGTGATGAGGAGAAGAAATGAAAGAGAAATTTAATTAATAGACATACAGGGTGTTCAACAATAGGTGTCTGAAATTTTAAGGTGTGATTCTATGTGTCTAAATAAGACATAAATTAAAAATAATAAAATTGCGTGTAAGGCTTCCTTTCAGAGTTATTAATTCTTGAAAAAACGCCTAAAATTTGCGCGAAATGTGTCTGACTGAACTTATTCTACTGACTTCGCTATATCTGACTTTCAAACTCCGAAACGAACCTACAAACACACTTTTATTAATTTAGATTTTCGTTTTATTTTAGCGTGTAGAATTACCCCGACGTCTATGAACACTTCTAACATCTGTCATTGAACACTCTGTATAGCATATTAGACAACAGATGAGAACAAATTTAAAGGGTGATTTTAAAGTATCTTCCATTCATTGATTTTATATTTAAAAATTAGTAAAATCGATAAACTACAAGATACCATGAAACTGGGGATCAAGCTATGAGAAATACAGATTGTCATAACTGCTGTTCGTGTCAATTGCTGTAAAATATCTGTCATTATAAGGCAAAACAACCTACGTTACATTTTTAAAAAAATCGAGTTAACGCCATAATTGAGATCTAGAATATAGAATTTATATTTAAAGAAAGAATAAAGGACATGAAAAGAAGTTTTTCGTTTAATAAAAAGGGTTCTAGAAGACACAAGTCCAGAAGACAGTACTGAAACTAAAAACTTTAAACGCCAGTATCTCGAAAACGAAAACATGACTTACAATTAGTTTAAGGACACTAACTGATATTAGATGTCATTTTTATCGGTATTTGTAAACCTTATATAATCATTTGAGAGGAGATTTGTCGTCAAAAGTATATCATAGAATTTTACTTAGATCATTTTACATATTGCAATACCATGAAAGCGTGCAGATAATTATGTACAGTAGTATACGCCGTTTTACCTTACAACCGCAGATAGAATCATAGCTATATTTATATATATAGAGTGCGTGTGCTAAATTTCCCAATATTCGAACGCTTAAGATGTCAAATGTCCCAGTAAGTGAACAACTTAAAAATGTATGTTCTAGTGCTTGAATTATGAAGTCCTTGTAGCTGAGTATACTATTTTGTGACGCTATCTTTTGTTTTTACATTTGTTTTTACATTCAAATTTAAGCTTACAATTAAATAATCGGGACACTTATCCTCTTACATCAGTGTGCCATGGTAGCAACTGCTTTCTTTATTTACTAAAACGAATAAGCGAAAGTCGAAATATATTTTTGTTGTTCTTGATTTTCGTCTTATTTGGATATTTAGAATCATTCTTTAAATTTTCTCTCACACGGAATCAAAGACTCTGTAATCTTTAATAAGAACAAGTAACGTTAGAAACTTCTACTAATAACTCTGCTTCAAGGAAACAGTTTTAATTGTTCCTTGATTCGCAGGTGACTTCGTTCATTGATGGCTCAACAATTTACGGATCAGATGACGGCACAGCGCGAGATTTACGAGAGTTCGCTGGCGGTCGTTTGAGGATGCAGAGGACGCCAGACAATCGAACCCTATTACCGCCCAGCACGAACCCCAACGACGGCTGCAACAGGGAAACTGAACGCCTGAGAGGCCGCTACTGCTTTGCTGCCGGCGATGCAAGAGCGAACGAGAACTTGCACTTGACGACGATGCACCTCCTTTGGGCGCGACAGCACAATAGAATCGCCGAGCAGCTGGCTAAGATCAATCCACAATGGGACGACGAGACGCTCTATGAAGAGTCTCGACGTATAGTGGGCGCTCAGCTCCAGCACATCACGTATCAGGAATTCGTACCGATCATTCTAGGTGAACAAGAGACAAACCTTCGCGATCTTAGGCCCCTGCAATATGGCTACAGACAATGGGCAGAGGATCCAGACGACCCGAGCACTGACCCAACTATAGCAAACAGTTTCGCAGCAGCTGCTTTCAGGTTCGCTCACACTCTGTTGCCTGGGCTAATGAGGGTGACGAACGAGCAACAGGGTACTTCTTCCTATGTAGAGCTTCATAGGATGCTATTTAATCCCTATAGTCTTTACTCCGAAGGCGGAGTGAAAAGCTCTGTTACTTCTGCTACTGAGAATGTTATTCAAATGACATCCACACATGTTACGTCTCAGTTGACGAATCATCTATTCGAAGATCCTATGATGAACAGTACCGTGCCTTGTGGGTTAGACTTGGTATCGCTGAACATTCAGCGCGGAAGGGATCACGGTCTACCTGGGTACACGAAATGGAGGGAATATTGTGGACTAGGGAAGGCAGAAAGCTTTTCTGACTTGGATGGACACTTAGACCCGCAAACTCTTCAAGATATTTCGATGCTGTACGCTTCTGTTCATGATGTTGACTTGTACACTGGAGCTCTAGCAGAGTTACCGAAGACTGGTGGAATCGTTGGGCCCACTTTCACTTGTTTAATCGCTGATCAATTCGTTCGTCTGCAGAAAGGAGATCGATTTTGGTATGAAATACCTGGAAAACCTCATTCGTTCACTGCAGGTGAGGATATTCAGAATGTTTTATATAATAGGGAATTAGTAATCTTATCTGCCAATTGTATCGTTTAATTATATGTTTATTCATCTCGCCAATGTGTCACCTTTTTTCTTATTCTAGACCAGCTTCAAGAATTGCGTAAGACTTCGCTAGCAAGGATTATTTGCGACTGTTCTGATGGAGTGACGCAAACACAGGCCCAGGTGATGCGAGCTATTGGACCCAACAACCCTATGATGTCTTGCGAGGACATATCTGAGCCTTCCTTTGAAGCTTGGCGTGAAAACAAGACGGCTATGCCTCTATTGAAAGCTGCATTCACGCCAGTCAATTGGGCAGACTTCAAAAGTAGTATCAACAAGACGATACAGGACGTTGTGACATACATTAATAATACAAGAGCGTCTGCTATGCTGAGTACAGACTGGGCGGTCTTCAAGGATTACATAAACAATACGTTTTCTGATCTAAAGAATGATGTGTCCGCTTTGTATCCCAAAAAGGTTGCCAATAGTTCTATACTGAATGAAAAATCGACTTGGAACCCAGGGGATTCCTCAGACAGCTTTATTCTAAGAGCAGCTGGACCTCCGAGTATGTATCAGGATTGGATTGACTTCAAAGCTAGCATAATACAGTCCCTGAACGATTCCATAAAAAGCATGGGTAGTGGTCCAGTCGCTGCTGGTAAGTGGATCGCTTTTAAACAAAATATTGCTAATCAGTTTGCTGATTTGAAGAATCAGATAGCGTCCGTAAAGACAGAAATGGATCCCGAATTGTTAAAGCAAACCACGCTAAAGACAAATGAACAACTTAAGGATCCTATGATACCAGCAATCTTCGACTGGAAGAATTTCAAGGACAATATTATAAACTCTGTGAATGATACAATTGCTGATATAGCCACTAACATGCCTCCTCCTGGTGATCCAGCTTGGGCGACTTTTGGCGACGACATAAAGGACAGATTCTCTGCTTTTCGAACGAAAATAAATGACCAGAAGCCTACAGTTCCTACAGAACTAGCACCAGGGCAACCAGACATGACTGACGACTGGTTGGCTTATAAGACTGACATCATTAAGACTGTGAACGATGCAGTGAAGAAGGTGAACGATGCAATGCCTCCTCCTGGTGATCCAGCGTGGGCGACGTACAGGGACGAGATCATGAAGAGTTTCTCTGCATTCAAGAGCACGCCGTCCCCATTAGAGCTCGCAACGTTGTCTAGCACGCCTGAAAACGTGGCTCCTCAGCGTGGAAAATTGGGCGCCGCTTTGTCAGCTAAAATTGACAATTCCCAACTCACCAGTTTGACCAATGATTGGCTAGAATTCCATGATCAAATCAATGCCTCTCTAGCTAAGGTAATTGAAGATATCCAAAATAAGAAGCCAACGACTATCGATCCTGTTAGTTGGGTTGCGTTCAAAGATTCGACCATGAATGATTTTGCAAAGCTAAAGGATGAAATTGCCAGCATGAAGGCTGAATGGGTGACAGAAATTAGTAAATTAAAGCCAAATCAGAGTTCACCTGTACTAAAAGCAGCGTTTAAAAAGGACGGACCTGGAGATATTCCCAAATTTGATTACACCAAGTTTATAAAGCCTGTCATATCACCTGATGACTGGGTGGCGTTCAAGCAGCAGATAAATGATACAGTGATGAATCTCCTGAACGCAGCGAACACCACAGAGATACCTGATTTCGATCAAATTCACGAGATGTTCAACGCGTCCTTCGCTGATCTGAAGAACGATATCGCCTCGTTACGGAATTTGCTCGTTGAGAACCGCGACAAAGTAGATTGGATCAATTTCCAAACGCAACTGAACTCCACGGTACAGGATCTCGTGGAGGGTCTTCGAAATCAGAGCACCGTTGGGAACACAGTGAAGGTTTTGTTTCAAACCAAGGATAAACTGTCGACTCTCGAGCCGCCAGTGTCCTCTGACATGCCACCAGTGGATTGGATACAGTATATTTCCGGGATCAACCAAACGGTCACTGCTACTTTGAAAGCTGTTAGAGCTACGAAACCAGCAGCACTGATGGTCACTGCTGAAGAGCCAGCGTCCTCCTCTTCCAGTAAGTCTTCGCCTCTTCCGGAATGGCAGATAGTTCCTTGCCTAGCAAGTGTCTTTCTATCGTTAGTGTTAAAGTTCCAAATATCTGTTGGACATTGAAGCAACTGAAGACAACACCCCTTCACTTTTTTACCATTACTGTTGTACATATATTCTATTTATGGGGTAACATTTACTAACCATGGCTAAAGAACACAGAAAAAGAAGAAACAGTGAGCGGCAATGAATAGATAACTGTCATCAATTCTTCTGAAAAAGTTCAACACTTAAATAACGAGTTTACGTGGCGAGACTTAGCAGAAGTGCCGTGCCCCTTTTTATCCAAAAATCCGATCCTTCCGGTCCAGCGTTGAGATCGACTGCCACGACGAAGGAAGGCCTTCCTTGATCGCCGCTCCTCTGGGGATAATAGTAGCAAGGGCAGCTGTAGAGTCCTGCGCACAGAATTAAAAGGAGAAACTTTGACGTTAACAAGCCGAGTTTTTCCATCTTCCCGCTTTCTCTCCTAACTGTTCCCCTTCCCCCGTTTTTTCTGTTACCTCTCGTCCTCTTTTTAGGGTGCTCCGTGGGCCGGAAGTAAATCACCGGCATGTCGCAAACAAGTTGCATGGGGGCCGGCTCGACGAGGACGCTGTTCCTCTTGTCCCAGCCAGCGCCTTCCAGAAAGATGGAGCGTATGTACACGCCGTCCTGTAATGGAATGTACACACGGGGTTATAAGCGTGCACACACGCTGCTATTTCGCAACGATATCGCGACGCTGAATTCTTTATTCTTCCCCCGTCCCCTCTCCACTTCTTCATTTTTTCCAGGATCATTTCGCTTGCATTAAAAGGGGAGCACGATGACGGTCGAGGAAAGGGGGATCGGATAATTGAATCGATTTCGGTGTTTGTATCGCGACGATATTATGCCGTTACGAACGAGTGGTAGAATATGTATAGCTTGAATTGAATTGTGGAATCAGGAGGCAACGAGTTTTAGACCTCGTCGCCTGAATTTGTTGCGCGACAGAGGCGAGCTTAACGTAGGTTAAATGGAACAAAATTGGGTCTACTACATTCGGGGGTGATGAAGTGCGAGTCTATTGTAATTTCGAGGACCACTTCGAAGCGTCAATCACAGATTTTGATGAAGCTTTGTGGATTTGAAGAATAACAAAAAATGTTTGAGTAGTGTTTTTTGTTATTACCCGTGTTGGGATAATGGTATTTGTTATTATTCGTAAAGGAGTGAAAATCGTAGTCAAAAAAGGAGGGATAAATTGTTTTTGGTTTACCATTTTAAAACGTATTGGATGTAGAAGAAAGCATACCTCATGCCATTCTGTATGTTTGAAAACATTCACCTTACTATCTCGTTCTTACGAGAATCTGTTCATTTAATAGATATATTTTACACGTTGCCTGTTGTACGATTTTTTCAATATCCTTTCTAAATGAATTTATATAAATTATAAATATACATAATTTTATAGTTTAATAATAGACACATTCCTTCACATTGTTCCTAGTAATAATAATGATGCTTGAAAGTTGGCAAATGTTAAGATGCGATCACTACTTTAAAAGAATTTGTATTAATGAAATACATACTTCACTGATGGTCAAACCTTATTGTGACAGGAAGTAGAAATTATTTTCTAAATGAAGGAAAATGAAGGTTACCTAGTTAAACATACGATTTAAGTAACAGTAAATTGTTATAGGAATTTATTTATTCCATTATATTAGAATAGAAAATATGGTAACAATTATTGAAAGTATTAATTTTGAAACAACAATACTTTGACATATTTTATAATATTGAAGAAAATGATTAAGTGGCTTCAAATCTTTGACTGCTAACATACATTTTGTTTATCAGAAATACTGAAAAGCCGCATTCTTTATTCGATTAATACTTTATACATGTATATAGCTAAACTATTACAGTAGCTATGTTCAATTAAAAATTACCTTTATCTAGATATGTAAAAAATATATCTAAAATTTTTAAGAAAATAACTTTACTTTAACTAATTTTAACATTGACAATAAGTACCAAGGGGTGGTAGTAAATATTTAGAAAAGATGCATGTTGAGTCAGTCAAGTCTACATACTTACATTATATTATAAGGAAATTCTCCTAACTCAAAAATTCTGATTTTAATGAAAGATTTGTGTGCAGGTGGAGTATAATGAGTTATACGTGGAACAATTTTTATTGATGGAAAACCGCTTTGAGGGGGTAAAATCAACGCCCAAAGTTGCAGCATTTTTTCATGTTTTGAATATAATTGTATCTGGAAATTTTTTTTTACAACAGGATGAGACAGCACCAAAAATTAAATATTTTCTGTACGAAAAGTTTTGCTGTATCTTGCACCATTACAAAGTTATAATTAAAAAAACGGAGAAGCTCTAAAACTTTATGCATTGACTTCACCTCTTTAAAGTGATATGTCATTAAAAAAAGACTGCGTCATATATAATCTACTATAATCACCATTATAATTTATTGTCTGCTCTACATGCACACAAGCTTTCATTAAAATCAAAACTTTTGGATTATGTGAACCTTCTTATAATATGTACAGTTCATGAGGACTTTTATGACCTATTGTACGTAACTTGCGAGATACGGTTTGACCACTCTTGAAATACATATTTTGTCAAAGGAAGCACGAAAGCACTTACCACTGGCGGTTCAATGATAGCGGATTCGTCGATAGTAAAAACATTAAATTCCCAGGACAAGGTGTCGATGGATACGTTCCAGAGCCTCGCAGAGGTTTGCAGCACCGCAGTAAGGAAGCCTGTAGGGAACGTGTACGCGGCCAACCAGAACAGCAACGGCGGATGAGTGGTTCGAGCCCATTCCCCGAAGTGTTCTATTCGGCTGACCAAATCCCTGGTCCAAGCTCCGAGCAGCTTCATAGACGGGTATGCGAACAGCCAAATGGAAGGCACGCGTCCCTCGTTGACACACGTGAAGATCTCCTCCAGGTCTGGGGACATCAATATTAAACCTTTGATGGCTAGCTGAAGGTTTTTCAAACTGCTACGAGTTTTCTGCAGTAGGATGTTGTAACGTTGTATCTCTTGAAGCAGCACCACGTCCAACGGTGACCTGTTCGGCCCGATCAGCTTCACTGTTAACTCGTAATCGATATTGGCGGGAATTTTGGACAGTATGTCCGTGGTCAATTGTGTCACCTTTGAAACAGAAAGATAAATCAGTTGTCGAGTTCGATGACAGTTGCTTGCGATCATACTTTCTCTTCTTTGCTAGAATCCTCCTCACTGCTGACCGTCTGAATTTGTAAACTCATCAATGTTTCGAACATGTTTCTGGTTTCCATGATCAGACAGGTGATATCCGCGTTTGGATGTTGACCGAACACTTCTGGCTTGTCGACGTTCGGTAACATAGAAATGAAATCGCGGTAGGATGCCAAGGAACCATCTCGCGGGATATAATAGGTTGGTAGGGATGACAAACGATAATTGGGCACGTTAAGGGCCTCCTCAGTGAAATATTGTTGGACGTATGTCATCAGTAAGCGGCGGTCCCAGTCATCGGTCACGTGACCCCCATAGCAAACACCTGCTATGAGATATTTTAAGGATTCCCAAGGCGTATCTGCATATGCGTCGAGATAAACTTGAAGTAGGTTTTCGGACACCTATCGAGAAAATTGAAATAATCGTACAACTTGTTGCATTGCCATTTGAACACCAACTTTTCCTTGTTTTCATTATTTCTGGTATTCGAAAACTAATTTATGTTGTCTAATACGTATACAGGGTATAACAAGTATATGTTTAATAGTTAAGGGATGGTAGAGTACCTCAATTGGATCACAAAATGTTCTGTAAAATAGTGTACGATCTGTTTTCATTTTGTAGGACTAGTACCTTAAAGTTAGTACAACGTTTTTACACAAAGAGTTGTTGCCCAAATCGGTGAGACAATCATATTGAAAGAGTCGGTTGATCTAGATTTTTCGATTGCTTCAGAATGTGTTTGCTTTAGAAAGCCCTTAATAATTATTAAGACACAATGTGCCTTGTGTTTAATACACTAGTTCTTCAATGGGATTTATACTATAAACGGTCCCTGCTTTCTAGGTTACTGGATGATCGTAAACAGCTGGCTGCCAATAGTCTTTTAGTCTACACATCATTTGCATGTGTTGCTTTCCATAAACATTTTCAATTTTTAAAAATTTATACAAATTTAAACCGTCAGAGATATAACAACATCTAATAAGACTTTTTTCTTCTATTGCTCCTATCCAATGTATTTGTAAAATTAAAAAATCTTCTTACTGTTAGTTCACTGTACATGCATGTAGATTTTAAAGCATTATTATTGTAAAACGAAGGAAGATCAAACATTATGTGATAAGACAATTTGTAATTAAATTAGGGTACTCTTGAGCTACTGAAACGTATATTTGTTACATTCTGTATATGCTTAGAAATGTGATTAAGACCTCCGAGTATAATAGAAAATTAGATTTTCGAATATCAGTTTTCATTTCCACTAGCTTTTCCGCCCAATCGCTCTAGTTCCCCCGAAAATTACCACAAAGTCAGAGTCGTTGAAGCTGTAGATAACGTTCCAGCCCAATTGCTGAAACTTCTTGCGCTCTAGGAGAATGGCATGGAAGAATACCAGGGCGAATAGAAGCTTCTTGTACTTGGCCTTCTCTTGGCACAGCTCGAATTGGTTCTCGGTTATCAAGCCGTAAAGACGCTTCATGTTTGCCTTCAGACCCTTCGGCGGTTCTGTGGTCATCTTTATCCCAGCCTGAAGGATCGATATAGGGAATTGGGGAGTCGGACTCGAGCTGAGCCACAATCTGCAATTAGTCGTACCCTTTAATTATGAACCTGGCTCAGCCGACATTGACGTTCGACTGTACCCCACGTCACCTGAATTGAGGGTGGATGGTTTTACTCGATCCAAGGGTCTCCACAATTTTGTCCAATTTCGGCATCCAGCTTAGCGATAAGTGGCAATTGGCGAGGAACACCCATGCTCCTTCTTTTGCGCCGACTTCTATCATTCTGCGAGAGTATAGAAGATGGGTCGTCGTATAATGACATCGAATCGCTCCCAAGGCAGTGGATTAACACTTTGACTGCCACGTTGGTCATATATGACCGGCCACGGTTTCTCCTGTGACGCCACGGTGGTCATTGGTGACCGAAGTACTTAATCGTAACAAAGACTTGTTTTAATTTGTCGTTATCAATCGTAACCAAGGCGTCACAATGGTCACCTGTGACCACCAATATAAATACTCTCATGGCGTCCTGAGCGAAACATGTAATTTCGGTGTGGCAGTCAAAGTGTTAAGAAGCAAATGCAACGGACCTGGTGGCGATGGGTGATTGCCCTTGACCCAGAGAAAGCGTCATGAAGTGACTAGTCATTTCCTGGCTGTCGACTAACTGCATCAAAGTATTTGTAGGATCCACGCCAGGCGAGAGAACAAATATGAGTGGGGTCTGAGCGACGGAATCGTCGAGGACCGCTTTCAGGTCGAGTACCGGCGGCTCCACGAACCTCGGACCGAGATTCAGCACGATGTAATTCGCGATGCAGAAGGAGATCCTATCAGGACGGCAGCTGCGTATCACCAACATTTTTTGGAATACAGTGCAGTTCGTGTCCCATTCGGCTACCAACGGTACGCTTTCTGGTTCCGTGTTGATGTACCTGATCGTCGTTGTGGAAGGACATTATGAGGAGAAAAGAATTTGGTATGATGAGATATTGATTTAATTGAGCTCTGAGGTGCTAAAGTATTAGAGTATTGCAATTTGATGTTTTGAACTATTAGGTCGAAAAATACTACGCATCTACCTTTGGTACCAAGACATTGATGTTTGGCGTTTTAGAATGCTGGGTAGAAGTGTGTTGAAATATTTGAGTATTAAAATAATGAGGTTTTGCTATTTTTGAATATTGAATATGGGAGTGTTACGGTATTTAAATATTGAGATATTGTCAAAATTTAACGTTTTGAAGTGTTAGCTACCGGGGCATTGGAGTATTTGCGTATTAAGATATTGAATATTGATTGTTTTTGAATGTTAATTGTGGGAATATAAAATGTTTGCTTATTATTGAAATACTGAGGTTTGGCATTTCAGAGTATAGAGTACAAGCGTATTGAAAAATTTGCATACTGAGTAATTTTAAATAGTAAAGTGTTGGAATATTTGAACAGTAAGGTGTGAGATATTAAGGCACTGGTTGTGAGATAGTTGATAATTAAGATTTTAGATATTCACATCTCCAAAAGTTAAGATACTGATGTACTCATTAATACATTGGAATGTTTAGTTCCTATAGTATTAAAGCATACCTCAATTACACAAATTCAATATCAAGTTATTGTGATATTAAATATGATGGTACTTGAGTACCGCAATTGAGGAAACAACAGATCTTCATAGTTGTCAAAAAATTGACTTCAGTTCTTCCGGAGTTTAACTCAAATCAAGTGGGAAGATCTACATATTGATATCTCAAGGTACTGCTACTATACCAGTTAAACCAATCCCGTGGAAACTGCTCGAAGGAGGAAATGATGCCATGAAATCCAGGTAACTTGTCCAATTCCGTGATATTATCCCAGGTCTCGTCTGGCAACCACGCTACCGGCTTGTCTGGTTGACTTTCTCTGTCCAAAACGATTCCACCGCGAAGGAGAAAAGCGTACTCCAGAGGCATGACCTTACCTTGGGCGTCTAATATCTTGATGCACATGTGGAAGGAGAAAAGTAGTTTGTGTTTCTCGAAAAGGCCTCGACAAGTGTTCCTGTGCCAAAAAACCATCTCGATAACTTGCCGAGTCTGGCTCGTATTTTGTCGTACTACTCGAACCAAACCTCCATACAGAGAAACCGTACTTGTATAAAGCGTAAGTGTGGTACTCGTTCAAGCTCTCGATTCTCTCGAAGAGTTTCAAACTTTTCGGACTTTTGTCGATCGACAACATAAACAAGGTGATGTACGCATCCAGGGAGAATTGGTACATTGGATCGATGAGACTCATGTCGTTCAGGACGAAAAAGAGGATCGAGGCGCGCTGAGCGCACGGTCTGTATTCTTCTCTTGCGAGATCTATCTCCTTCTCCGTCTTCTCAGACACCACTAACGACTCCTCGATCGAGATGGCGGTCGCTTTCGACGACTGCAACGCACTCAATAAATCGAGATCGTCTAGAAGACTATCACCGGCTACGTTGAGCAAACTGTGGGAAATATCATCGTTCTTTTAATTTTCTAGCGCGGTCTCTATCACTATTGTAGGCTTTATCGAAGAATCTATGTATTCTCGGTAACAGCGAAATCAGTCATCTTACTGGAGTATCTTGTCTTCCAGTTCTTTGAGAGTTCGTTTATTGGCGGAGATCGTGAGGACCAGATTGTCCTTCTGTTCCTCGAGTTGCAATTTCTCCTTTCTGACCACGATACCCAAGAGCTGAGATTCTAGTCCTGCGCACAGGATAATAAAGCTTCAGGTCTCTCATTCTTTTACTTCTTTGTTACCCAATCTTTTCCAGCATCTCTTTTCCCTCCATAGCATTCACCCCTCTCCCTTTGACTTCCAGTCTTTCCCAGTAAACGTACGATAAGATAATTAGGTACCTTGTTCCTTAATGGCGAAGTTGCATAATGTCGTTTTAGTGGAGATCTCTGGGGCGTAATGGGGGTTCGCCAGTTTCGTCGTTATGAACAGCCGGAACTTGTTGTTGTAGCTAATCATTTTCTCATTGAACTTGATCATTACCTGATTGCCTAAACGTTTGGGCAGATATACCATAAGAGTATGGATAACTCATTGTTATCATTTCTTAAATAAAAACACAGATACCTATTTTTACGAAAGCCCTCTCTAGAATTGGATTTAGCGTAGGATCAAGCACTTCACTAATGTTTTCCAACAAAACTGGATTTCCAAATTGGAGAGCTTGTTCCAGGACTCTCACGAAGTTCACTTGCCCAAAATCAATTACCTTCAACGACTGAAACCGCGATGGTTATGTAGAGAAAAGTCCTTCAATCTTACTGAACTATAATTACGTTCCTGTAATTGTTCTTTTTTCTCTTTCGACTAATCTCGAGTTTGAAACATCGACCAAGCTTTCCTATCGAATTCCACATTGTTCCCTTCAAATCCTATAATTTAGGATACCTACATTATTCGCCTCCATGTTTTTGATCCACTTCACCGCCTGACACTGAGGATCGATTACCAGCGGCCATCTAGTCCCTCTCGTCACGATGATACCGTTTTCGGTGCTGAAGTCGTCCGAGGGCAAACCTTGGATGTTCCAGTCTCTGATTATCGCTGGATCCACCAGAAATTCTTTCACGTCCAGATTCGGTGTCACAGGGATCTCTTTATCCACTACCTTCGAGAGTTCGCGTTGAAAAAGTCAGAAATTAGAAAAAAGAGGATCGAGAAGGAAGGAATATCCAAGCACCGAACGGACGTGAATGGTTTTGCTCGCTCTGACCAGGTAGTAGCGGACGTTATCTTCTCATTAATTGATACCCGATATCCCGTGAAGGAACGATATTCACGAATTACGATTATTAGTTGAACGAAACGATGGGATTGTTAGGCTCACCTCTTTCATCCAGATGCTTATCAGTTCCTCTCTGTAATTGGATACGAATGGACCCAAGTAGGACACAAAGGCGGTGGATATTAGGCAATCCCCTGGCAGCCAGTCGAAGAACGTGGCCAGAGATTCGACCGTGTTCTCCCATCGAATCCGTTCACCAGAGAGACCATCGACTAACAGGCCTGCTCGTTCCAGTTTCAGCTTCAATAGTTCCGCCTGAAAACATGCGGGAATTGCGAGTAGAATCGAGTCAGCATTGTCGAAATTTAGTTGGTCTTTGCGCCTGTTTTCGAAATAGGATAGTCTTATGTTAGTCGCGTCAGGTTCTACGTTAGCCGAGCTTGCGAAGGGACCTTCAACTTTTAACTGATATTGCTGATAGCTTGAAGAACCGAGATTTTAGGATATTTTGTGTGTTGAACGTTATGGGGTAATATATTCTAAATTGATTTCTGTTTCTTTTTTGTTAAGGATTAGTGCACGGTCACATGGGAAGATGTTTAGAAGGAAGTTGTTTAACCTATTTTTTAAACAAGAGTAGATATTTTCAAGTAAGTAAAGTAATTATATGAAAAGTTCATTTAAGATAACTTAAACCATGATGGTAAAAATAGTTATTAGGGTAATTAATATAAATAATAAATAGTTAATTTTTATTGTGAAAGGAGTAAACAATTTTGGAAGAACTAATTCTGACTCTAGAGTGTTAACTGCTTTTGTGTCTGATCAGATACACTGAGGTTTTTATTTAAGCCTTCTGTTTGTCAAGAAAGTCCATAAGGAATTTGACAAAAATATTCCCTTGGAGCATTCTTCATTAGGAAACTTATTTTCATATCAACATTACGATTACAATTACTTTTTCTTATAATGTTAGACTGGTACAAACTGGAATACAATTGTTGGAAATCTTTTACACCGATTGTTTTTTTAGATATCAGGTATAAAAAGATGGAATGTTGTTGCCATCACGCGTTTCCAGTGCTTGTATTTCCGTTTACATCGGCTTTGAAAAATACATGTTTTAATATCAGAAAAGAAAAGAAAAATCGTTTTAATATCAGAAGCATTCTTATTCAGTATATGAATTTTAACAATATAAAAAAAGGTGTAGGTAAGTTATTTTAATGTACTCTTGATTTTTTCTTTGCAACTAACACTGTTTTATTTAAAAACTCGGTTTTCAATGTTGTGTTCAACTATGTTACTGTTTTATACCTTAACTTTCACATATTAGCTTGTATCTCGTTATCTACATGTTTTTCACTACGTGCACTAATGGGACTTATGTAATGGCTTAATTTTATACCTTGATTATTTTTATAACTGCAAATCATAATTTAAAAAGTTGCATTAATGTTATTTCATCTAATTTTTAAGAAACTTTCAAAGATCGATATGAATTTTCTTAAAGGAGCAGGTTTACTACTCCTCCACTAGTAGGTCTCCATCTATGTCCACTACGTTTCAGACTTCCATCTCTCAGCATATTGTAAGCACACTAGCTCACTCATGTGGACGTAAATTAAACAAAATTCTCAGAAACGTGAAAAGTACCAGTAGTCGTGTTTCGAGTAAATATGTGACGCAAATAACACAAGTGGTGCTGCTGCATCCTGTCAAACCTCCCTACAAGAGAGAAGTCCGAAAATTCGCCCCAAATACATCTCGTGTAAATACCGGTACACGATTTCACTGAGGACGATATTCTCGCCTATAAACACTGTGCAAACGAAAGTTTTCGCAGTGGCTGGAACGGCGTTTTATGCAAATCCGACTTGTAGCTAACTAGCGCCGTGTCCTCCTCGCCTTTCGACCTAAAATCGCCCCGGCATACTTGCCAGTTTAATTAACTCCTCTTTCTCCTTCATCTTCGCGTCGTACATCTGCTGCAGCTTTTCCAACTTCTCTTGCAATTTTTGCAACTGCTGCTCCGCCTCCGCCAACGCCTCTTCCTTTTCGTGGAGGGACGTCAAGGCAGCATGCAGCTTTTCCCTCTTCGGCGCCACGATCCTGCAATTCAATAGCGTGTGAGGCGCCGCCTGAGTCGAAGGTTCCTCGCGATACCTCTTCAACCGAAACTAGGGAGGAATCCGTTTGATTTCGCAGATCACCGAATGCCACGTGATCGGTAGAATGTATTCAGCGAAATGCCCTAACAACAATGCTTCCTCCCTCTCCTATTCGAAGAAGAGACTCCTTGGAATATTTATCGCAGGTTACCTGTAAAGCTTCCCATATTTCTCCATCGCTATGACCCATATGCAAAGCGACTTGGCGGCGATCGACACCATACCCACTTTCTCTGGTTCGAACTCGGGATTGGATGTGTACCTGGAAATGGCTCTAAGCGTCCTGTCGGATATGTGGTCTTTATCGAAGTCCCGCAGCTGAAATCGAGCGTCGCGCGTACAGAGACACCACGATTCACCGAGGAATGAAGCTGGATAGTATTTCGTACCGTATTGAGAAAGTTCACGTCGGCGAGCTGACGCTTCGACTCCGCCCAGCTCGGCTCCGAGTTCTTCAGGATCATCACCGCCTCCATCACCATCTCGACTTTCGGCGGCGGCCGCGTGAACGATCTTATTTCGGAAATGTCCTTCTTGCTGAGCGCGTCCAAGGCCTGGGCAGAGTAATATACGGATGCTCGTTGAACGAATGAATTGGATTGTACGTATGTATGAGTCTGAAATGGAAGAGGTGCTCGCAGGTGTTCCTTGTGGAAGTAATAGTATCGTGTATCAGCCGAGACGCTTTGGAGGTATTACTTGAACTGTTGAAAAATGGCAGGGAATTCTTGGAGGAGTAATAAGGAGGAAGTTATTTTCTTTAGCAGCTCCTGAACTTACTGTTTCTATCAGTTTTGCTTTAAGAGACGTTTCGTAGCTGGTAAGAGAAGTTCCACTGACAGTGAGTTAAAGAAGAAGCAACTTGTTTTCTTCTTCGGAGTTTTTAAAAATTGAGACTAAAATGTGGTGACTGATATCATTGAATGTTGGAAATAATGAAAGTTGGTTGGAGCCAAGTTGTAATATCATATATTAAAAATATTTCAAAATTTAATAAAGCTGCCAAGAAACTCGTCAGTGTTCATAAATTTTAACAAAATTCCTACCACATTTTTCCCTCATTTTTACTTACAGAACTAGCTGCTCGAGTTTCGCCGCGAAGTTTTCCATATCTCCGAGCATAAAATAGAAACTGAAAGAAGTTGCACAGGATTTGCGAATTCCCATTTCACCTTCCATTTGGATTGGATACCACGAAGCAAAATAGTTCAACGTGCTTAATCATTAAAACCAAACGAACCGGAACAGTGTTATAATGGTAAGAATTAATATCAGGGGTGGTACCTTCATGGCCTCGTTTAAAGCTGGCTCGACAGTTTCGAGGTCGGCGCGGGCGAGTTCCTCGAGCTTCTTGCACTCCTTTTGTTCCTCGACGATTCGAACTGACTTCGCGACCACGGATTTCTGCGCATCGTCGGCGTCACGCCTTTGATTCACTGTAAAATTTCACACAGCTTCTCCTTATTACTTTGGAGAAACAAACTATGCAAAAGAAATAATCGTAGCAGTTGAAAATACTTATTTTAATAAAATTTCTTATTATCTTTCGAATGCAAATTAATTTTGGTCAAATCGTTGTGCATAACCTCATAGATTATATCTTTCTATATTCGAACCTCCCATATATGATCAAGTATGCGATAAAAAAATGGCCAAGAAAATATAGTTCTTTTTGAGCTATTCATTCCTTTTTGTAACATTTTGTTCTAACTTCAATAAAATAAATAAGAAATGTATACTTTCCTATGATAGAGGTGATAATAGTGACATAGATATTCTGCATATAAATTTTACACAAGCTAAAGCAGCAAACAGAAATGATGAAAATGTGTTTATTTACGTAGAAGCATTTGAAGTATTTGAAGAAGAGTTTTGATTGTTTGAAACTTGAAAAAATGGAATAGAATCATTTATGCTGAAAGATCTATATAGCAGGAATCAACAAGATATGAAATCCTTAAGAATAAAAAAAATTGTCAGTTTTGCTAATTTTTACCTATTTGAATAAATGAAATTTAATTTTAGAAAAGTTATTGTCCTATTCTCTGAACACTCTCTTTTCCGAACACTTTCGTATCCCTATTAATTCGAGTATGAGAGACTCTGTTGTACTACAATTGAAGCGTTTGGGGAAACAAGGACTTAAGCTTATAGTGAGTAAATCAGCTTCAAAGATAATGTATATAATGTATGTCTAACTTGCAATCAGGCTAAAATTGATTAAATTCATGCTATGTTATAATATAGTCAAAGACTATATTTAGTTTTATATAGTTTCTCTCCAACATCAGCTTCTTATTTATTTACCACGTGGAATGATGTATGGCTCAGGATGTTGTTGACTTAAAATAATGTAAATATTTTAATTGAACCAGTATTTTTCAGCAAAGTATCATTAATTCTCATTATTTTTTAATAGTTTTTGTTAGATGGTGTACAATCATTTTAAGTCATGTTGAGTCAAGCTCGATAGACACAAATTTTCATGGAACTATTCTTTCAATTTACCTTGTCCTCGACTTCGAAAAGACAAATTCAAACTGCCAAGGTGTACTAAACTTATCATAGAAATAAAGTTCTTACATTCCTTGTACATGTAACTGATTGCAACTGATGAACTTGCATCGAGACAATACTGTTTCTCTGTAGACATCCTGATTTTTGTTAAAATGCGGCTCACGTCCTTATTGCCTCGAATGCTTCAATTTCCCTTTAATGTTTCCCGAAAACAATCGCTTTAGAGATTTTCTGTCACCATTCCGATATTGCAAATCGTAAAATCCTCAGGAGATGAGACTCCGTTCAACATGAGCAGAAACTTGGGCGCATCGATCCAATTGTAACTAATGATAATACATCAGCGTCAGAGGTGACGCGCACCTATCGTTACCAGAAACTCTTCGCATTCCCTGGTAGATTTATGAACCTGCTCCTGCGTGACTTCCAGTTCCGCGGCCATTTCGTTGACTTTAACCCGGGTGTCGTCGATCTTGGAGAGACCGTTGCGAAGTTTGTTCGCCTGCTCCGCCAAATCCTGCCTTTTCTCCGCCAACATTCTGAAAGACGATGGTGGACGTGACGATCTCGTCGAATCGACGTATCCGTTAACTCGTTATACAAGGTGTCCTTTATTTAACTCAGTCGTTTGATAAATTCTCCCCGATTTCAGGCCGTGTTCGAAAAGAGGAACTGTCCGAGGGAAAGTTTGCTACGAATGCTTTAGCATGGCGCATCCTTGCAATGGAAATATTTTTATCGCAAATGGAAGCGTTACGGTGGTATCGAGCTTGTTTTCCTTCTTTTAAATCATCATATTCTTTTTATCGGGCGAGTTCAACTGACTGCGAGTCTCCCGAGTGCCAAACTTTCGTGGCGAACGTTCCCCTGAAGTTTTGGAAGTGGAGGATATATTTCTGGCGATAAAGTTGCCTAGGACACCCGGTACATGCGGACCGAGGCGAAGTGGATGATAAGTGGAGCTGGCGATAAGTATCTGGAAATAATTGTTGTCGAATGGGTAGTGAAGTTACTCGAAAGGCACTTCAGCGACAGAAAATCTTCATGAGGATCTTGAAATTTTGGCTATGGATACTGTTAATAGAAATTTTCAAAGAAAAATGTTTCATTTTTGTCATTTTCCTTGCAACATATTATATGTACAATATTGATCCATAGTGGAGAGGTCAATATTATAAACTTTTTCTACTGAACTGGCTGACGATCCATAGGTTTTTCTACTAGTATCAAAATCGTGATTTAAATTAACATAACAATGAATGGTAATTTTAAACTACTTTGTCAACTGAATTATAAAATAGTATTTTATGATTTAAAAATATTTGATTTTAGATATGGATTGAATAAAGTCACGATGTTTAGTAGAAAGTAAAACTGAAAGAAAAAACAGTTTCGATTTTTGTGCAGAGTTCTTTTGCCTTAAAGAAATATATTTTACGAATATTGAATGAATTGTAGTAGAGATTTTTTGAAAAATACGCAGACTGTATGCAAGTATAAAGACTTACTCTTTATAGCCTACTACCAATTCGAGGAAATTTACTGGCGTCACATAGTTGTATCGTTTCATCTCCGCGATCATTCTACGTGAAAACTGGGATACTGATTCATGAATCAAAGAGAATGTTCCCGCGATACCGTCTCGCATTCGTTCTTGAAGAGGTGGCAGAGGTATTGCTGTCGCTGATTGTCGTGGTTCCTGTAAACAATTTTCTCAGGATATACATGTACTTATAAAAATTATACTTAACCCATTAATTAATAGACATTATACAGACGTCTACAAAATAAAAAAAATGTGCAAGAAAAGTGTGTGATATTTGTACCTCGCCATGATATTATGACTGGTGTATTCTAGTGTCATAAGTGTTTCAATTTTTTCAATTTTCGAAACATTGTAAAATCTAGATCAGAAAAGAGAAATAATAACGAAAAAAAATATTAAGCTAATCTTTGCGATCTTCTTTCATAACAATAACACGAAGAAACAAAATTCAATAATGTAAATTTGTTAAAAAAAGTAGTGAATGAAGTATTACGTTCATGCGTTTTGGGTATAATGGGTTAATACATACAGGTGTCGACAACAGATGTCAGAAATTTGACGGAGTGATTCTACATGTTAAAATAGGACAAAAATCAAGAATCACGAATCTGCGTTTGGGACCTTGTTTTAGAGTAAATAATTGTAAGAAAAAGGTTACAAATTTACTCGAAACGTGTCTGATTTAGAACTTCTTCCACTGTCGGCGCGCATTAGTCAGATCAGGCACAGCGAAGTCAGTAGAATAGGTCCTCGAGTCTGACACATCTGACGCGTGACGCGTATTATATGTAGACGCTTTCTCAAGTACGTAAGTGATCAAATTATTATGACTATTTTGAAATTACCACTTATTTGAAATGTGAGCAAGAGTGGAACATAAAATAATATATTTTTTTATTATAAAACGTATTATTATATGTTAATAATATATAACAACGATTATAAAGCTTCTACAATTCAAAAAAAAAAAATATGTATATGAGTATTTCATTATGTTTGAATATACTTCGGCATATGTAGTACGTACACAATACTATTTAACAATGTAACATTGCAGAATAAACAAGGAAAATAAAAATCAACGAAAATAGATATATGAATCAGCAATATCAAGTCATATTCACGAATGATCAGCTTACCTTGTCATATGTATGAGTCACACTAATTAAATAAAATACTGTTGTGAGTATATTACAATATAATTACATTGTATATATTAAAAACAAAAAAGTGTATATCACTATGATTGAAGTAATCATTATGAATACTTGAGGACTACTATAAATTCTACATATTAAGTTGATCAAAAATTACTCCAACAGGAAAAAGTAATTCATCTAACAATTGTAGAAGATCACAAACACTACAAAACAGATTAGCATTGCGTTAACTTTAACCCTCTATGGGCCCGTGTAACTTTCAGGTCACATGTTAACTTATCAACATTTTATCAAACAATTTTAGTTTTTTTCATGAGAATTTCGGAAAAATTCTATAATTTCTTCGAGACAACCAATACCAATATTCATGACGGTTGCTGAGACTAAAATAAAGAAATACCAAAACAAAGGCTATGCAAACTGCTATATTTAAAACAAAAATTCGGCCCACAGAGGGTTAATAATAAAGAATTGACTTCTTACTGTTAGTTTCTCCAGACACTGCATCTAACTTGAATCTATTTCAATCTGAAGAAATTCGAAATGATCGCGAGATCGAGCTAAGAAAATAGAGAAACTACGGAGACACTGATTCCTCTTCCCAGTCCGGGCCAGCTTTCCACTCGGCACCAGCCACCAGACAAATTCGAAAATATTAAGCGGCTGGTGGCCGGAAACGCTTGGGCGATTGCGTTCACCGGAAGTGGATGCGCTAGGGTCGTATCATCCGCGCGATGCGATCCCGTCGAGAGGAAAATAATCGGATTCCACGAAATGGAGAGGGCCAGAGATTCCCTCTTCCTCTCGTTCGTGGCTAGCAGGAGTGTCTCGATCCCGTGGAATCGAATCGAATGGAATCGATCGCGCGGAAAAAGGTGGTCCGGGAGAATATAGAAGGAGAGGGGACCGTGGAAAGGCGAAGCCAAGGAAGACCAACCGCTTTATTTTCGCCGGTGATAGTGAGCGTCAGATTGAGATTCATGAGGAACTTGTTGCCAACTTCGAGGAGGGCTTCCCTCGGCCATTCCAGGAACCAATCGATGGTCGTGCAGTTGATCAGGGCTGGGTACTGGCGTAATCTGTTCCTGAATGCGTCCCCGATCGGGCTCATGCACAGGATCAAATGCATATTGGTGCGCGCCCTCTCGATCAACAGCGCGGAGATCGCCTCGGTCGTTGGTACCCGTCCAGCCTTCGTCGCCTCCTTCATCAGTTTCTTTTTAATCTGCCTCCAAGAAAACGGAGGATATAGCGTGCACGTATATACAAAGAGCGCACGGAACCTAGTTTCCAGGATTCGCTGGCGCGTATTGGAAAGTACTTCCGGCACGATCCAATATATGCGAGTGGATTAGATGCGAGAAAGAGGAAACGGATTGGGGAGACAGGCAAGAGTCGAATCTCGGGGAAACGGAGTGCCTGGAAATTTTCTTATGCGATTGGATCGGCATGTTGCCTTTGTTTCGCGCCAAATGCGTGTCGGGGATTTCTGGTTGGATTACAGGTGCGTATATGCTAAGTAACAGTGGATCCTGTTTTCTGATTATATTGAGAGCATTGAAAATGTAGCTTTAAGCGATTATGGTTGATCATTTTTAGTAGAATAGAATCCTATTTGAAATGAAGGAAGCACAATAACTCCTTTCCAGTCTCGCAAATTTGGCGAAATCGGTCCAAATATGTCTACCTGTTTTTTTTTATAAGTAAGTATGGCAAAAATGATATGTTATTGCATAAGCTCGTTACAGTCTCGCGCTAGTCAATGTGTGAGCGTTAAGCCATGTCTACACTGAAGCAACAAGAGGCGGCAAATGTTGCTCATTGCTGTCTCAGTGGAGACATTATACGTGATCATCACGAATTGGACTTGCAAGGAGTTAAACTTGTGGGACAGGTCAGAAGGGAATATTAATTATATTAACGACAGTATATCGTTAAGTTCTTGTTTGGTCCGAGTAGAAGATACATAAAAATTTTAATCTAAACTAATATGATCAACCGTTTAGTATCTTAATATGCTAAGAATACCAACCGTCTTTTAGAAATAAGTATAAGTAAGCTTGTAGCTCTAATTCTCAATTAAGTGAAGGAATCTCTTTAATTTGATGAGAAATTCTCCAGTTAGTCTCCTTTGTCACTCCGTCTCTTATCTCCACCAAGATTTTCTCTCCTTCTCCTACAGAAGTAACTGAAAACAGAACTCACCTCCTCCATTTCGTCAGGCTTGTACAAATTTGTCACCTCTCCTGTACTCAATATATTATTGATGATCTCTAAGAACTGCTCTTCGATCACCTGGGTATCGTTGAAAAGGAACGTGGTCGGTTTATTATCCACGCCAGTTCTCATATACAGAGCTTTCAAGTCCTCGCGAAATTCGTTCAGTCTGTATTGCTTCGTAACCGAGATTTGGAAGAGACCTAACTCGCACATGTAACTGGATATCCGCGATAGCGACTGTCTCCCGCTTCCTCCGATTCCTACCAGGAGCATGTTGCCACGGGGCTATCGAAAAATATGTACCCTTCCTTAATTTCCGTGTCTATGATGTGGCTACCATTGTTGTTATATCATTGGAGATCTATTTCATAGAGTGCTACAGTATTTATGGCAGAAGAAATAGTTCTTAGGCTAACCGAAGATAGATGTACGCAAAACACGATCTGCCAACCTGAGATATCACGCGAACAATCCTACAAATGTGCTCAACCGCGTCTCGGAAGAGAATTAGATCCAGACGAACCACACCCGTTGAGGCGTTGTACTCATCCATTTGCTTCTCTATGTATGTTCTCACGGCAGCGATGTCCGTGAGGTCCTCGTACATATTCCAGGCGTTCATGAAATTGCCTACGAAAATCATGTTTAGGTCAGATGTAAGTTGAGCCGAGGGGAGTTCGTGTTAGGTCTGCGCAAATTGGACTTAGCTGTCTGTTTTAGTCTAAACTGATCTCAATTAACACATGGGTTGTTGTCGATGTAATTCTACCGTATTTTAAAATCTGTAGCTGGTTGCAGGTGATATACATTTTTACGTTATTTTACAATTGGTACCTTGCTGCTGCTGGCGTAGATCTACGTTAAATTAATGTTTATAACTAGGGATTTTTGGAATTTGTATGCAGCATCCTGCTAAGGTTTAGGTGTTGGACCCACCTTACTATACAATGTTTTGAAATAGCTGTTTGACCATGAAAAAAATTATAATTTTGATCATTTCTAATTATTTAATTTTTGGTATCATTAGTTCCTAAATCTTGCAAATCCTTCTTTGGAATCTTATTTGACCATAAAAATTATTTAAATTAAGTGATTTTTACATAGAAGTCTGTAATCTATATATTAAAAGTGCTATTCGATGGGTCATGTTTTTCCTTGTAATAAATGGTATCAGTACCCTTTAACAGTTTAATAAAATTGTAGATTTTGATAAAAAGATATGTGTTCTTTTAATCTTTAAAATATTTCTACATATTGTAACAAATGTAAAAAATCACGTTTTATTCTTTATTTCATTTTTATCGACGCCTTGCTATGCCTGAGTCTCATTCAGAGTAAATGGATCGGTACTTGACGCTATGCCCGAGTCTCACTCAGTATAAACCGTCAAAACGTTAATATTTAATATTGAATCATTTTATTCACAGCTGTTTCAGGATATTGTGCATCGTTGCGACAGTGCTAAGTAGTTCGTTAATTTCAAAATGGATCTAGACTAGGTTTTAATTAAATATAAGCTGAGTCTCGCTTAGGTCATAGTGATATTTTATTAATTTGGGTTAGATTTATTGCTAGTTTTGGTAGAAGCGTGTTCTTAAACAAGGGAGATATAAATTAACCTTTAGTGCATGCAACATAATTCTACGACTCACATCCAGATTTCTGTGGCTTTAAGGCAGAAACACTTAAGTCACATATTTTTGTTGACCAGATATTGGCGTTTAAAGTCTTCAACTAACGATAATGTCTTATGGGCTTTGTCTTCTGGAATACTTATTTTTCGACGAAAAAATTCATTTAATGCCCTTTCTTCTTTTTATAAATATAAATTCTACATTCTAGATTTCAATTAAGATTTTAACTCAATTTTGTTGACAATGTGACATAAGATGGTTTGCCTTACAACCACAGGTAGAAGCTATCATCTTCTTTTTATAAATATAAATTCTACATTCTAGATTTCAATTAAGGTCTTAACTCAATTTTGTTGACAATGTGACATAAGTTGGTTTGCCTTACAACCACAGGTAGAAATTATCAGCTATCATCATTGATGAAGCTACCAGGTAGAAGCTATCATCAAATGTGTTGAAACTCACCAAACACAGGACACCTTTTCTCCGGGCAGACATTATGAAAAGTTAATTCGAAGTGCTTTCCAAGTTGCACGTTGAGATGGTCTACAAATTTGTCCCTATCCCTAAAGAACACAATTCATTTGTTTAACCATCTTGATTTTCATAAGATATCATAATTTCTTACTTCTCGTCAATAAGTCGGTCACAGAAAACACGGAAAGCTTCATGTATCCAAAGTCGAAGGAATGTTTGCCTGGAGTACTGGTAATCCACATGACTTCGCAATAAGCCTTGGAAGATCTATTACACAGACATATTTATTAAATAAAATTTAGTAAAAGGCATTAAGAAAAATTTCAAACTTTCTCCTTTACCTTCGATATATCCCTCAAATTAAACAAATAGTGCATTTTGGCTGGAGTAGGCAACATTGTCTCTATTACGTGATGGTACAGACCAATAGTGGCCTGTGTCACTTCATTGGCTGATTGAAAGATAGAAATTTTATTTAGTTCCTTGTTTCAAATTTCTGCAGAGAGAATTCGATTTCTACTAACATATTCCTTTGACTTCCGCATGAAACTCGGTGATATGCTGGTTCAGCATCGTTCCGTATATTCTCACGATCTGCTTCTCGGCAGGGAACGTCATGTTGATAACGTTGAACTTGGTGAGAAGTCGATTTGTGATAACGTTTCGACCGCCACCAGGCGGACCCATTGCTGCCATCAGCTGCACCCTTTGTATGTACCTTCTCATCTGCTTGCGGCGATCGTACCTTCGTGAATTTAGTTCTTTATTAATCAATAAAAAGTCGTGGAGCAAATTGAATCGATATTCGAAGGATACTCATACTCTCCTATTTTATAAAGGAAGTCGCTTCTGAACTAAAAAGCTACTTCCAAACTCTCATCAAAGTTTCTCTGTTTTACAAATTTTGTTCATTGAATTTTAGTGAAATACAGAAATAAAGAGCTACTGTGAGTTAAGAAAGATTTCTCTCTATTCTACGTTCTCTATAGACTTCGTTTGTAAACTTCAGCCAAAAATATAGAATTTAAGAAGCTCAGAATCAGTGTATTTAGTGGAACTTTTTTCTTTATAAACTACTTCCTTCTATGATACAGATTACTTGTTGTAATTTGCTGCCAATAAAAATACACTAATTCTTCAGAAAGATGTACTGAATAAGATTAACGATCCATAAATAACCAAGTGTTACCAGAATCCATATCCTATCAACTGTCGAACCAGTTCCAACGGTGGCTGCGAGCCATAAGTCTCCTTCATGGGCATATTGAAGTCATCCATGAAGGCGATCAAGATTTTATTACCCGTGGGGATGTATATCCCCTTCGTTCGTTTCTCGAGTCTGCTTTCGACCGTGTCCTGAAACATGTATGTCCCAAAAGTGCTCTGGATTTTGATCCACGCTTAAACCTTCAAATGATGCACTTTCTTTGATCAAATCTCACCTGCACATTTTTCGAGGTGGTCTGTGCAGACATGTTCAGAGTAAGAATACTGTACTTCTCGTAATCCAAGGCGTTCAATACAGATTGAAACATCGACGTCTTCCCTGTGCCCACAGGGCCCATGAGGAGCACTGGGAAGTCGTTCTTCAGCAAGGAACCGATGATGAACTCGTATCGAACCGTGTCGACAGTGGGGATTATGATTTTGTAGAATGGTGTACTGCGATTCGATTTCAAGAGGCGTTTAGTAGTTTAGGATTCGGGTGAAATGGGTTCGAGTAAATGTGAGAAGAAATAGTACGGTAAGGGAAGGTTGCCAAATTTGGACCAGCGCCTATGTTGGACTACCAGTTTATCTTGTAATGTATAAACAATTTGTTCCTTATGGCAGGCAATATGTGTTGCTCACAGAACTAAGTTAGTTAATGCAATAATCACTATCATACAGTAGCACTTGATGTTTAAGTAAACAAACGCAGTCTCTTTTAACAAGTGAGAATCTAATATTGTAACACAAGACTGTAAGCTCTCTAGTTTTCTTAAAGTAAAAAGCATGTCTTTTAATTATACAGGATGAGTCATGCAACTGTATTATTTGAATTTTCTTTAAATTATTTCTTGCATGAAAAAATGTTTCAAACGAAAGTTGTTTGGTATCAAGAGGAGCATACCAAAGAAGACTATATCTTAGAAATCAAACAACTTTTGTTTGAAACATTTTCTTATGAAACAAATAGTTTACCAGAAAGTTTAAGTAATACAATTGGGAGACTCACCCTATATACAGGGTGCCCAAAAAGATTGAGACCAAACTTATGCTACGTGTCACTGAGGTCAAATGTATGCAAAAAGTTCATATAAACTTATATTTAGAAATGCTTTCTTGAAAAGATATAAGCTTTTAAAGATATTTATGTTTTATTGTGGCAGTTATAAGAAATGTTCGAAGATTCTTCCCTCTGCAAGAATGTAAGCTTTCATTCGTTGGATTAGTGATTGCCGAATGCTTTCGAATACTCTAATTGTATTGGAAATAATAGTAAGTGCATTTTGAATACATTCCCGAAGTTGATCTTCTGTTTCTATCGTATTTTTATAAATCAACTCCATTGTAAGACAAATTTTGCCTGTGAATCTCTGAACGCTTATATTTTTCTAATAAAGCATTTTCAGACATGAGTTGATATGAACTTTTTTATTTATTTGACTTTAGTAACATGTAGTATAAGTTTTATCCCAACATTTTTGGACACCCTGTATATACAAAGTACATCTATTAATCTACAATTTACTGTATTCATTTTAATCCAGTGGTCAAATTTAGGAAACCAAAGGTCGACCCTAGGAAATCGGTTGCTTCGAGTGGATTGATGTCACAATTATAAAAAACTACTTCTCTAACTTTTTATATTATATTTCGGAAAAAATAAATTATATTAAATTGAAGGTGTAAATAGTAACATTTTTCCCCGCTTTTTCTTAAATATTCAAAATATTTTATTACCAGCTTACAGTAAAAAATATTTTAGTGGTTCAAATTCGACAACCTTCTCCTATATTAATGTATGCAAATCCTGGAACGCACCCTGCCTCAAATCTCCATGCCTGTGGCAGCCTTTCCTCCCAGGAGACGAACACGCGTAAACGCGAGTCCACGAAGTATTCATAGACTGTGTCGCGTAGAGGGAAAGAACCCTCGATTTCACGCATATAATTGTCCACTTTGTAGCGACCATCTTCGTTGACTGATCCACATAGTGACCAAATCATGCTGGAAATTTTTGTGCAAATATTGGGTATCCCGAATATATAATTTTAAGATAGGAAGACTTTGTTTAAAATCTATTGATGTTAAATATTTATAATATTAATAGGATGTTCGACAACAGGTGTTAGCAATTTTAAGGGGTGGTTTTAGAAAATGGGACAAAAAGTGTTGAGAAAATGCCTAAAGTACGCTTTAAATGTGTCTGACTTGGAACTTATCCGACTATAGAAATTTGTTTGCCAGGTCAGACAGAGTAGAATCAGTAGAATAAGTCCCGAGTCATACATACTTCATATAATATTTAAACCTTTTCTGAACAATTAATTAAAAATTTCTCAACCAAGGTCTCAGATGCATTTTTATTATTCTTAATTTTCGTCTTTTTTTAGCGTGTAGAATTACCCTTAAAATTTTTGACCCGTTGAGCACTCTGTGGAGCACTCTGTATATTTCCAACTTCCATTGTGGTCTTTCATATTTAAATGAGAGCAGTAATAAAAATATGTCTATCACACTCCATGCCAGTGTTAAGGGTTTTAGAGCCTCTTCTAGACATACATAATTTTGAATTTTTTTATGAATTTTTTTATCTAATGGAAAGTTATGAAAAATGGAATATGATTTTCGACGAGTTAAACCTTCCACTACAACGAGGACGAAAATTCATTTTCTGCACTCCGTTTTTATGGTTTCACGTTGGTTATAGTAAAAGAAATAAAAAGTAGCGAATGCATATGTATAGAAGATGAATATATGATTACATACCGACGATATAATATGCATCTTCCATACATTAGCGATTTATTTTTTTCATTTCACATGCAATGTATACCTAGGTGGAACGAAACATTCAAAATTATGTAACCATTTTTTAATAGCGGAAAAACTTTGTTATTTTCCAAATTAAGCCTGTAGACGCTAAAGAAGTAGAAGTTCTGCCAAAACAATTTTTAAGGTATTGTAATGCCCTTGAAATTTCTTGAAATATGTACACTTGAAGAAATTTTGTTCAGTTTCTCTATACTTTTATAATGAATAAAAATTGTTTTTTATTTTTTTTTTTTTTTAAACAAAATACATGTAAGGTGATACCTCATTCAATTTGTTGAAAACCTACATTATACATTTTTATTCTTATCCGTGATCTGTAAAAAGGTTGCATTGTATAATAAAATGTTATCGTACATTAAAATGTCTCTGGAAGAAGTTTGTAAAATCTGATAAAGTAAAAAAAGTAAATACAAAAGTCATACCACAAAAAATATCAATTTTTAAGCGAATTATTATACTTCAGAAAATTCGTCGATTAAGTACAGATTTTTACAGAAAAAAATACCATTACAAAATGTTACGTTTTTCCATTATTAGAAATTATAAATAATAAAAAATATTTATCCTTATGTTTCGTTTTACTCTAATATACACTGTTCATAGGAATACACTCAAATTTTGGTAATCAGTTCCGAAAATAAGGGAAATTAAACGAGCTCATGTAAAAATATGATTTTAATTAAGCTATAAAAGTCATACCAGAAGAAGAACCATATTTTGCAGATATTGGTAAATGAGTCTTTGTCCCCTGTGAATTCCACCCCGTTGTCTGGGGTAGCGAGTACTTGCAGAAGCTTGCACAGAGACTGGACAGCGTTCAATTCAGGGACAGGAATGAGCTCCTCGCAAGTCAGCCGTTTGAAAGTGAGTGTGTTATCCACGTGTTCATCGAATAATAGCCTCATCTACTTATAATTAATTTCATTTATCGGGGAACTGGTGACCTAATTCTGAGATTGTGTTCTTTACCTCTTCCTGGAAATTTGGCATTGATGGATACTTCTGTAGCCAGGAGTCTACATATGGCTGCCAGCCGAGGTCTTTGTAGTCATTGTATACCATCCCTGCTCGGGAGACCGTTGCAGGGGAGGCCACAGCGAGGTCTTGGACCTCGAAGAGTAATGTTACTTGATCGGGCATCGTGATACGATCGTTGTTAATTAATGTTAAGACCTAAGAGACAATTCATTTTGGATAATAGAATATTTAGAATTATCTAATGCTTCATAAAGGAGGTAAAACAATAATAGCAGGTGCAAGGACTATAAATGTAAAAAAGTTTAGATGATGAAGGTGCAGAGAGAACTTAAAGACTGAAAGCAGAAGAGATTGAAAACCTGAAGAATCCAGGATTTGGAGTTTTTAGTAATCTAGGAATTGAAAATGAAAGAATCCTATCTTATTATTTGTTTTCATATATCTTCTTCAAAGACTTAATCTCCTATAGATTTAGGATACGTGAGTTTATAAGAAGAAACACGTTTTTATGGTCAGTTAATAGTAACCAAACATGTTCTTACTAAAGATGTAAATAATAATGTCACGAAATGTAAGAAATAAAAACTTGTTTGTTCCAGATTATTTTAAGTTACAGTAAATACAGACCTGAGCTATTTTAGTGCTTTATATTAATGAACAGAAAGAAGAAACAAGAATCTGAGTGACTTCAGTGTGATCTATGCGATTCTTTCTGAAGAGATTAATTCCTCTTTTGGGAAAAGGAAGCTTCTAAATGGCAGCAATTAAAAAATTTTCCTAACTTTTGTTTCAATTATTTTTATACACGACGTCACATAATATTTAGAAATCGTTTTAAAGATAGATTTAGTACATGAAGAGAAAGAAAGGCTCGTAAATATAAGTATCTTTGTCTTCGAGATATAGCAAATTTGTTTCTAGCAGACTGTAAATATCTATTTATTTTTACAAAAAGTATTTAAAATGATCTGCTTGCATTTGAATGCAAGCCCGCATACGTTTAACCATTGACTATTTTACTCCCTCCATTCGTTTAGGTATTTTCTTGGGAACCTTGTTGAATTTTCTTCTTCTCTCATTTTTTAGTAAGCAATTAGGTGGAAATAATTCAACTATATATTTCTGTTTATCAAAAGAATAATTACGATACAACATTCGCTGCAACTAAAAAATAAGAATAAATAAAACCGCTCATTTGCCAAATCCATTAACTCCACACAACAGAAATATACAATATTCATTTTCGATATAAAAAGTTAAGCATCAACTAAGTGTTTTAACACCAAAATTAAAAAAAAAATTAAAAAATAGCGTCAATCGCTCAGGCCTGTGAGTGGTTCAAACAAGAAATATATTTACATGAACATTTTTAATTCTTTTCGTTCAAAGAAGAAATGACCAAAGAGCAAAGCAGGTTTCCAAATTCCTGCCATTTACACGCTTCTAACTCCCTAAAAGGTCACTAATCTCCCCAGATGGAGGCGCATAGATCACACCGAAGTCGCCCAGATTCTTTCAAACGGCACCGCTTTCAGCCATCGGGCGCACCTTGTTATCGTCCATCACGCTGTTCATGTTCTCGATCCAGTCCGCGTCCACGGGCCCATCAAAGAGGATCCATTTCTGGTCAGGGCTATCGTCTGTCAAAAGTAACGAGATTCCCTTCTATCGTTGGCCGTTTTTTGACCAGCTGACCGTGTCAGGCCGCTGGAGGAAACAAAGAGACAGAACTGCGATGGTGGCGTTACCGGAACAGGTTTTCCGCATGATCGACGATATAACGCCGTCGTGCCATTCCCCAGTGGAAAGATTGTACTCGCCGTAAAGCTCGCCGAGGCTGAGCGCCTTCGGATTAATCGGATAGACGTGGACGGCGTTGAAGGCTGGCTTCTTGTCGTTCTTCATGCTAGTCATCGTGTTCTGCAACACCCGCCACGTGACCGTTTTCGCTGTGTTCGACTCGCCCACTATCATCGTCGAGTGTCTCGAGCTCATCGTCTCATACAGCTCGATAACTTTCGTCAGTATCAAGGGAATAGGCTGTAAACAACGTTAGCCGAGGGTGACTGAGAGCGGAAGTTCGCGCCCCCTTCCCCCCTTCCTAGATTGCGACGTTAATGGCGGCCCTGGGAGAGGCTGAAATTGAGATCCCAATTGAAATTCAGATGATTCGTGTACCCTTCGCCTTTGATCGCGGACTCATCGTTTTGAGACAATTTCGTTGATAAATGAAACTTCTCTTTTGTGTGGTGTCTTTTCATGGTCAGCACTTTGAGAATTAGAGTATTGAATAAATAATTAAAAATTTGTTTAGTAGCTCATGTCGGAGATGGACATTCCAGCTTATTTGTTTATACACTACCGTGTATAAATATTTGGACAGTTTCACATTATTATAAATCTATGAAATACTGTTTTTTATTCATATTAACTGTAGATATAGGATATCAAATGTTATTCTCTTCGGTATTTGTAAACTTTATAAAATAATCGTTTATCGTTAGATCTATGGTCAAAACTATACTACATTGGAAAGATTACTTAGAACCACGTAAAATTTATTTTGATTATACACGGTGTTTTCGAATAACATGTAAAGGCGGTCTGGAGGTGATTCCTTATGAAAAATGTAAAGATTAAAATTTTTTCATACTCGGCTTAGTTTTCGAAATAATCAAATTTGAATGTACACAATATATTATACGCACCTTCGACTAAGATACGATTCATTCAGAGACGTATAATATCTACAAGGTTTGTAAATGTTTACAAGATATTTACAACTTACTACATTCCGAAAAAAAATATAGAAAATAGATTTTTTAAATTGTTCCATCCATTATTAATTACAAAATTGCTCAAACAGATTGCCTCGTTCTCGTATGCGTAGCTGTGCCCGTATAATGACAGATGCATGAACTCTAAGTAACGTATTTTCAATTTTCAAGCTTTCAAATGCATGATTAATATGTTGTATCAATTGATCCCGACTGTGAATGCTTCACAAACACAGTAGGCATACATTGCTGAGTGAATCATGTTCTAGCTGTAAATGCATATAATACGAAGTGAATCTTCAAACTTGATTCACTCGAAAATTGAACCGAAGACGAAAAAGTTTTATTGTGTATATTTTTCTTATTTTTTTCTGGTCCATTTGTACATATTATTCAGAAACACCCGGTATACAACATTTCATACGTATATACCAATCTGATATGTTTTAAAACTATTATATTTGTGTGCAATATTATTTAAGCGACACTGCGATGTATTAATGGTTTAATAGAACCCTTGTTATTACGGGCAGAGGGAAATTCAAGCAGATGTTCGAGGTATCGCGCGGCGACGCGTGATCATTAACAATTCGCGCGGGTTTCGATAATAAACTCGATTGAATTTCACGGGGGACGACCCGCAGTGCGGATTATCGGTATTCAATATGCGCTAGCCAGGAATTTACACGGGTCGGAGTAATTTCTCAATCGATGGAGGTTTCCTATTAAAGGGCGCGCCTATAAAAAACGCGGGGTCGGTTCCCCCACCCCTGGAAAATCGCTTAACTCTGGCTTTCCCGCTGAAGATTACCTGCAGCTTCAACTTGATCGCTTCCTTGGTTATATAACTGTTAATTTCCTCGTAATCCACCGTCGGTACCTCGGCGTCTGGAAACAGATCGCTGGTGATGCCGATGAACAGAGGCAGGTCGTCTGATGTGAGTTTAGCGATGTTCATGTCCTTCATGGCGAGGATGATCACCTGTTCATGCATTCATTGTCATCGTTAATCAATTTCAATGGTTATGCAACGTCCTCGACGTTAAACGACTCTGCGAGTAAATATCAGATGGTTAGAGCTTGGGTGTCTTAAGTACGCGAGTATGATGGAAGAAAGGAGATTTTACAGTAGATGGTGAAGTTGATGCTTATTACATTTTATCGTCTCTGCTTATAGTTAGAGAGAAGTAAGTTTCTTTTAGCTATGTGAAAATTTCTTTTGCTATCATTAATACGAGGAACAATGTGTAGGATGATGCACGAAGATTATTATATTACTGATTATTCAGGCATTTTCAAAATAAGGTAAGTGACCCAAATTTCGGCAGTGCTCTCAAATTCGCCACGGATGAACAATTCATTAACTCATAATTAAAATCGAAAAATAACACCAGTGCAAGATTTGTTGAGAGGATGAACTCTGTTCTAAAGCATTTTAATCAAAAATTTGAATGTAAGACACGATATAATTGCGAAAGGGGTTCTGGATGATTTGCACGAAGCTGTCTGTTTAGTAAGACTTGTCTTATTTTGTATGCAAATTTGGTACTAGGACAGACAATACTTTCAGTTTAACTAGTAAATTTTGAAAAAGAATTTTTCTAGACCAACTTAGTAACCTTTTTCACTAGGATATGGTGAAATTGTGTACTTAAGTTGTGACTATTTTCCCAGTTGCAGCTGTTTAGTATTTTGTTCTAAACTGTGATTAAAAATGGATAATAATTTATTATAGGTATCAGATAAAACTCTACACTTTATGAAACATTCAATAATTTCTTTACATATGTGCTTAGAAACATTATACAATGTTTTAAACGATAGCATGGAGAAACTGGGATCATCTGCCTTATTTAAATGGTTCTTTAAAGTGGTTAGATACAGTTAGAAGCAATTGACACTGGACCTGATTCTATTATTCAATGTATAAAATTTAAGAAAAAGTATTGTTTATTGCATGCTGTATTCTATATAACAAAATTCTTCAGTGTCTTTCGTATTTAGTGTAGGAGGGAAAAACCTAGACCAGAGTTTCTCAACGAGGATAATATCATCCCTTAAGCTTAGAGAAAAGAAAGATACAGATGAAACATATCCTTGTTTCGACCTATTTTGATTAAACTATATGTAAACATAATGATTTGATCAGTGCATTCAATTTTACCTGACAATTTTTTGATAGATTCTCTTGTATTTATTTATTGAAGTAAGGCTGAAATTGTCAACAAACCGTCATATTGATCTTGCACAAATTGTTCTCAGAAAAAATTGCAAATATTTCCACTGTAGTTCCAACATCGAATTTTGAGGGACATGTGAAGAAAAGAAAAATGGAGTGAAGAAAAAAATAGAAATAAAAAAAAAGAAACGGGAAAGAGGGCCACAGAGATAGCCGATGTTCAGAAGACAGCCAGAAGCCAAAACAGATTGAGAAACCCTGACCTAAAGTAAAAACTATAAAACCTACAAAGTATTTTAAATTCCTCTAACTCTTCCAAACAAATTATATCTTGTTTAAACTAGATTAAGTTCTGAATTCGAGAATTTCACTAGTACTGTGTGGAAACCTAACATGATACAAGCTAAATAGTAGCACTTTGTAATAGTACCGTGTGGAAACCTAGTACGACAGTTAAATTCGAGAAACGATTCTCCAGTTCATATTACAATACAGGTCCAAATCAACTTGCTTCTAAATGTAGCCTTCATCCCTTCAATTTTACCTCCTCGTCTGGCAAATTCGGATAGAGTCTCTTCTTCCTGCCAGCATACCTCGTTAAGGTTACTATACCCCTCAAACCGAAATCATAGTGGTACTGTTTACTAAGTTGCTGCTGTGCCAAGGTGTACAGAGTGAACACCTGAAAAGTTATTTATTCTTGACGATTCATGGTTGCGAATAAAATTACGATCCATTTGTTTCATATCGACAGCGATAACCTTCCTGGCGAGAACCCGAGTGTTTTCGAATCCTTCGCCGAACAAATTGATCTCAGCGATCATGCTACTGTCCGGCACCATCATAGAGATTGGCCGGAACATGGATTTCAGATTATCAGGAAGTTCCGTACGGCCCGCGTAACCAGGATTCATCGTGATGAAGATGCCGCAGGTGTGCACCAGCAATATTTCACAGCCCTCGAACACGAATTTGGTGAGCTTCTGGGAGAGGGCGGTCAGGATCGAGAGTATCTGTTGCGCTACCACTGACAGCACCTCGATATTTATACTGGCGTTAAAAAAGGGATGTCATTTTTTATAAAGTAGTATTAAGGCAGTCCTTACAATCAGTCAACTATGCTAGTGAAATAAGAGGTCGTTACTAAACGATGAATATAAAAGTGGTATGATACTATGCAAATTATAGTAATAATTTTTAACACTATTTAGATTTATTGAAAACAATTAAATGATTGTATAAATGATTGCACTATGAAAGTAGAATATTCAGTTGTATAGGGGTCTGGAATAAGGTCATATGTTTGGTCACATACGCTCAATGATGCATCTTCTGACCTTTAGTGTCGCTAAGTACCAAAAACGTTGCCAATCTATTACTTAGATCACACTGTCTATAATTTCATGTGGTGTTAAAGTGTGTTAACTTTTATTAATAATTTCTCGTTAACTATGCGGTAAATCGATTCCATATTTTGTACAAGGGTTTCTTACAGTCCAAGTTAATTTTGCTCAAAATTTGAATAAAGTCCCGATTTTTGACGGTTAGCTAAGAACTACTTTAAAACAGTAGAAAGAGGAAATTATCTAGATTGTTTGTTGTGGTCATTTTTCCTGTAATTACTATCTTATGTATCTATGTAGCATTTATTCAAAAGCGTTTATAAATTAAACAATAGCAAGAATATTGTAATATTAAAGATAGGAACTATTTTCGTGCAGTATTACATGGATTTAGAATTTAGAATATTCTCTGAAGTACGCGTAAATCAATACTATTGACGTGAGTAATAAAATTATCTATTAACAATTATTTGATCATATATCATACTTCCTTTTATCATCGTTGACCTTTCGAAACTGCCTTCAACTCACTTTTTAAAGTAGTTTTCTTAATGAAGTATGTAATATCTTTCTAATTGATCACTCTTGTTGATATCAATTAAAAATGATTATGTTAACTATCATTTAACGAGGACTCGTACTTGTAGATTGAAACAAAATATTTTATACCTACATTAACTCGTAGTTTGCAAAATTCACAATTAATTCTGTGAATATTTTCAGAATATTTTTCATAAATTTTAATTTTCCATGTGTAAAATATCAGTGAATTACTTATGGATAATCATAAATTGAAAAGTTGTGATTTTTCTGTTTACTATTATTAATCATTTTTGATAAAGAAATAGCAGTCATTCTACCATATTATATTATTATACATACTATAATTACGTATTATTAGTATTATTTAGTATAGTATAATAGTATAGTAGTATTAGTATTATGGTATAATACTGACACTATGTAAGATAACAGTTGACTCACCGATTGAATTCATCAAAGCAACCCCATGCACCAGTCTGCGCGAGGCCAGAGAACAATCTCCCCATACTCTTGTAGTCAAGTCCCTCGGAGCAGTTTACCACGATCACGTTGAATCCTAGGGCTTTCCCGAGATCCTTCACGGTTTCCGTTTTCCCAGTGCCGGCTGGTCCCTTAGGGCTGCCTCCTCGGTACAAATGAAGAGCCGTGGTCAGTGTGATGTAACACCTGTCGTCGAAAATAACCAAGCATTTACCATATATATCTCTTTCGAGACATGTAGATTATTGGGATCTATGCAATTATTTCATAGTCATGTTACTTCTTGGAAAATATTGCAAAATAATAATTTAACATATTCACTGTTCCATGAATCATATTTAATGCATAATTTATGGTAATTCACATTATTCTAGGGAGTTCAATAGTATGTAAGTTAAGGAAGTATTCTAATACTTATCTGTATATTAATTTAGAATTTGTAAAATTCTAAATTGAATTAGTAAATTTCTTAAGAAAAAATAAATCGAAAATGAAAAACACAATTTATTTAAATTAGGCTTCGACTTTGAGAAAATCAATTTTGAAGAGGTAGAATGTAAGCACTTCACTTTTAGGGAATGACTTGATGGATCTTAGTACATAGTTTGTTTCCATGCTTCCTATAAAATGTATGAATGCAAGGCAAAGAATATATTAAATAAGAGAATATGTTTATTTTCTGACGATTTTACTTTACCATTTTAACATAAGTACGATCAGAAAGAAATTTGTACATATTATAGACCAAGTCTAAGCTAAGATAATTTCAGTTTTCACTAAATAAAATCTGAACTGCTTAACAGTGATGGGTTCGGTCTGGCTTAGGTTTGAATAGACATTTCTGATTTCGTTTGCATAGGATGTAAACGAAACAACATATACATAGGATGTTCTACAACGGGCATCAGAAAATTTAAGAAGTGATGCTACGAAATAAGATGAAAACAAAAAATGATGAAATTGCATTCGGGGCTTAGTTTTTGATACTGAAAATACGCCCAAAGTGCGCCTGGAATATGTCTGACTGAAGACTTACCTATTCTACTAATAGTCAGGCCATGCACAGCGTTATCAGTAGAATAAGTTAAGTCAGACAGATTTGAGGAGCATTTTTGGCGTATTTGCAACAATTAATGTTTCAATCATTCTTGATTTTTTCAACATATTGGATTGTTCTTGAGTTTCATTTTATTTTAGCATATAGAGGCATTCCTTAAAATTTCTGACATCTCTCATCAAACACTGTGTATACATGAAGATCCATCAAGGCAGTATTTAAGAGTTAAGTGCATGCATACTTCGTACATTTTCAAAATCGATTTTTTCGAAACGAAAACACATTCTATCCGATTTTGTTCTTTATTATCGATTTATTTTTTCGTAGAGAATCATTTCTCGCTCAGTACGTGTAATACTAGCTATCACAATGACACTTTAATGTAATTGCGAGTATATAAAAGTATCTTTGAAAATTTGTAAAAGGAAAACTATTCGAATGATTGATCTGAACCTTCACAAATTAGTTTATACATGTCGTACTATATTGTACAATTTTTTTCATACAAAAATATTAAATAATAACTGAGCTACAGTTCACCGCGTAAGTATTAAAGAAACAGGTGCCTTTATGTTTGGCAGGAGTGTGGGGTATCCAGTGATCTGAAACGAAAAACCCGATCATATAATTATTCTACACAGCCAGAGCTACAGTATGAGCTAGGATTTTTCAAAAATAAAAAAACTTCCAAAATAGTAGCCTTTGAATAGGAAGTGTGGATTTTCTTTTGAAATTTTCTGCTCTAGCTCTGACCATGTAGATTAATTCTATGGTTGTAAGGTAAAACGACCTATGTCACATTTCCAAAAAATTCGAGTTAAGTCCTTAATTGTCATCTAGAAGACAGAATTTATATTTTTAGAAAGAGGAAAGAATATTAGAAAAATTTGTTTACCTAAAAATAAAAGTTCAAGAAGACGCAAGTCCATAAGGCAGTATTGAAGCTGAAAACTTTAAACGCTATCATCTCGAAAACATAACATGTGATTTATGTTGTTTTGTCTTGCAACCACAGAATTATATTTCCGGATTTTCTGTTTCAGATCACTGGACACACCAGAATCCTGCCAAATACTGTTACTTTTTTAATACCTACGCGACGAGCTGTGACTCTGTTATTATTTAGTATCTTTGTATGAAAAAATTGTACAGTACAGTACTTTATGTATAAATTAATGTGCAAAGCTTCAGATCAATCACTTGCAAATTTTTCCTTCTATAACATTCCAAAGATACGCTCTGTTTCTGTTCATCTATACTATCCTTGCCAAAAAGTTTTCGATTAAAACTCAACAATACGAAGTTAGTTAGAAATATCGTAGTTTTTGAAAATGTAAAATACTACCGTACCAAACCCATTTAATATTCTTGTATATTTTATATTTATACGATAGCAGTTTACATTTAAAAAATTACAATATTTTTAAATAACTTCATATTGTTGGCTATAATCGAAAACTTTTTGCCAGGGGTAGTATAACCTTCTTAACAAAACTGTAATCAAAGGTAAGTTATTAATACAGGGTGGATGGAACATCGTAGTACAACCAGCCAGGGGGTAATTCTGCGTAAAAAAATAAGGAAAAAATTTGATATTCAATTTTATCACGAGACTTGGTTTTGAGGAAATAGAATCTGAAGTTCATTATTTTCATTTTAGTCTATTACTTTACAAGTACTATTAGAGATGTCCTCTTCGTTGCTACATACGTAATTGTACTTGATGAATTAAAGGTAACTGAATGGATTGTAACGTATTATCATTTTTTAGTTTTTCAAATACTTGAAAAATTTTTTGTTTTAGCTGTGTAATGTTGCGAATCATTTCTTTGTACACTTCTTCTCTGACATGTCCTCATACGTAAAAATCTAGGAGTTTGAGGATCGCAGACCTTGGAGGCCAGTGTACCTTACCACCACGACCAATTCAGTACGAATACTTTTCATTTAAGAAATTTAAAACTGGTCCCGTGAAATGTGGGCTACCTTCAGGTTCAAAAGAAATTCTAGTTTTGATATCTAGAGATACTTCTTCTAACAATGAAGACAACATATCACGTAAAAACTCTAAATCGAATTATCTGGGTATTTCCGATAGTATCTTATCATTATCAATGTTTATAAACACAAGCACGGATAGAGACAACCGATAATGGAATACACGGCAAGTAAATCGTATTATTGCTCAATTGAGCAAATTTAAAACCCGATATTCTTGGAAACGAAGCCTCAGATGAAAAAAATGGTATACCACATGCTTTCCTTATTTCTTTAGGCAGAATAATCATATACAAGTATATAGAATTACCAAAGAACGTTCTACTCATCCTCTATAAAATACACGATACAATTAGTATTTATTTGTCCCCATTCTTGCCCTTTATAGCTCACTCCTAACAATTTGCACAGCTCTATACAGAGAGCAACCGCAGCTACATAACTCCATAAACTTCAATTCCAAGGCCATAGATCGCCTCTTTCCAGCGATATCGCCTCCAATCTTCCACCAAAACGTTCCCCCAGACCACGGACACGCCACGATCCGGCGTTTAATCCGTTTCCAACGGGGCGAGCCGCCGCGACGTCGGGAGGGCGCGACTACGAGGAATCGACGTTCTCTCGAACCCCGTGGAAAGGGGCCGTCGCGCTTCTTTCCGCAAGACAAATTCTCGGTCGGGAACAAATGTATCGGGACCGACGGCCCTGTCCATAAATTAGAGCGGCGCGGACGGTCGGGCACCCTTTTATCGCGATTAAATCGATACCATGTTAAGTATCGCCGTGGTATCCAGCGCGCCAACCGTCCCATTCGTTTCCTTTGATCTTCCCCCGCGTAAACTGCGCTCGCTCTCGAGTGCGTCCACGAGATTGTGTCGTGTCCTAACTGGCGTATATTACGGGACGCTTCTAACTCTGTACACGACACGCGGTGCTCCCTTTTGTCGGTCGAACTTGGCGTTTGCGCACCGTCGACATATTTTATGGAGCTGGGGTTTCAGACTTGCATTCGATGATGATCGATGGAGTTAGGGTTCGTTGATATTAGGGGTGTTGTTCGCTGGGAAGTGGAGATTCGTGTACGAAGACTGCCGAACCGCATAAACGGTCTATGTGCTGTGTCACTAGCCGGGGGCGAGTTTGCTGCTGCTGATTCATACCAAATGTTTGTCTACCTTTGGAGATAGCTGCCAAAAGACTTTGATCGCCCGGAAGACTTCTGAATGGACTCGGGGGTCTTTGTGCGGTTCACTGTGAGTCCAAATTGGAAGATGGAATAGGATTCATTGAGCAGCTTTGGGTTTTTAATTGTGCTGAATTGTTAATCCGTTAATGGTTGTTCGAGGGAATTCGCCTTCTTCGTACGTAATAATTGATGAAGACTGATCGAGATCATGAGAGATATCGTTCCCTCATCGGAGTTAAATTTCACGACTGTTGATTAACGTTAATTACACCTTCGCTGACTTTCCTTAAACTTCGTCACTCGACATTTCTTCGCGGGAATCGACGAAGACGGAGTTACTCGCTTCAAAGTTTCGAGGATCTCGTTGCAGACGCCGTTGATTAACGTTTATCGCGCTTTCGTGGACTCTGTCTGAGATTCATCACTTAGGCTTCCACCGTGAAACTTTCGCCGAGATTTTTGAAGCACCAGCTCCTTTCCTGTGACACTGTTGTGTCTACAAACTGTAGATTAGCGTTGATTGCGTCTTCGTTCTAGGTGAAATGACGCTCAATACCGCTTCTGCTGTCGAAATAGTTCCTTACGATGCTCTATCGGGCATAAAGTGACACAGTAATTCCTGGTGTACAGGATCGTGCTGAAGTTTCAGACAATTTGACGTAGCATTGCAGTCGTGTTCGCGTATGCTTAATTCCATTAGCAAACCAATGAAGTTAACATTTCGATAGGGTTAGAGGCAAGGGTGGGATACGCTGTAATTTCATGTGGTACTAGCAATCATCACGAGTCTGACTTAATTATCTCGCATTGCACTATTGACAGGTTCGCGAAACGTAGGCTTTCGCAGCGGCGATAGCTTTCGTACGTCACGTTGTTAGATGATGAACATCTTGTTAGTAGGATTCATCCGATTAGTTTTATCTCGTCGACCCAAATTATTCATCACTGTTTGCGGTACAAGTCACTTCTGCCTTCGTCAAGTCCAAATTCTGGAGAAGGTTCTTTTAGTCACTGTTAGTTAAAGGTTAAAATTCCCCTTGCTTAGTCGATAATTATTAGGATATTAGACTCCTTCAAATTATATGAGCCAGGTCTTGGTTAGGTTTAATACTGTATATTTACATCACATTATAACAAAGTTTTAATTTTGTAAGTGGTCATTTTTAATTTCGATGAAGCTTGGCAGGTTTGTAGAGTAGCCGAAAATATTCGACGCGAATTTTTTTTATATAGGTACAAACCCAAATTAAAGGGTTGGCAATCAAAGTTCGGCGTGGAAGCCATATTTCGCCTAGCATCTCTGAAGCCATTGGGTGTAGAAACAAATTATAAATTAGTTGATAATGTATTTTTGAGTGTCGAATCTAACGGTGTAAACAATTTTTGGGAATATCTATTTATTTAAAAAATATTATTAAAATTCGTTCTTACAAGAAATGTGGTTAAACTATGAACAGAATTATTTCCTCTACGATGTAAAAATTCAAGATTCTAAAATATTCGTATTTTGTGATTTAGCATATAGTATCCACAAGTAAATTTGTGAAAAACTTGATTAACAGTTTACCCCAAAGTGGTAAAAAATATGGCATTTTTCAGAATATTTTTGAAATAAATAGATATTATTTAAAACTATTTACACCCTTGGAGTCCACGTTCAAAGATACATAATTAACTAATGTAAAATTATTTTCTACATGCAATGGCTTCAAAGATATTAAATGATATACGAGTTCAACCCTCAATTTTGGGGGCGGTTTTCACCCCCTTGACGTGGATTTGACCCGATTATTTTTGGCTATTTTACACATCTACTAGGTTCAATCAAAATCGGAAATTATTACTTCTCTATTCACTAAAATATGTCTGTTAAATATAAAATCGGTCTCTCGTTTGAACTCCAACAATGTTATCCATTGGTAATTTAAAGAGTACATAATAATACTTATTGTTGATGTAGTAATTGTGGATTATTTTGTTTATGAGTATATAAGAGTGGAACTTCAAACTTCAGCGTATATGTAGAGTGTAAAGTTTGAAATTTTGAATTTTCACTTTCAATACTTTAAAGAAAAGTTAGAGAATTACCTATCTGTCAGAGGTGTTATTACCAGTCGTCCCGTATTCCCAAGGTACTCATACCCGTACACAAAATAGGTGTTCGTTTGCCAAACGATACAGTCATCAATGTCTTTATCCCAGTAGAATCTCAGCTGTGACAACCACTCGAACGCGGACACGTCTTTGCAGCCTGAAACAGTATCAAATTTCGAATCGATTATTTTAGATTCATGTATTTAATTTTTATTACTACTTCTAAAACTAAACAGAAAGATCTATAGGGTATTTGGCTATAAGTAGGTTAAAATTGAAGGAGTAATTCTAGACGCCAAATTAAAACGAAAATCAAAAATTAAGAAATTACGCTTAAGTTTTTGTTTGTTAATTACAAATTTTAAAAAGAGCAGAATCTATCATAACTATTAACCTAAATGGGCACTCATCTCATAACTAGAAAAGAACTCTCGATTTATGGCTTGATCTCTGCCATAAGCTTCCCTCAGACAGTGGTAGCACTCAATTTACCGACATTCAGACCACTTTTATGAAGTTTATAAGGTTATATGTTAAAATTATGTTCTCAATCGACAGTTATGGGATAAATGATGTGGGATTCATCATAGTCTTCTTGCCAAAAGGCATAGTCTTCCTCACTCCGTGGTCAAATTCTCTAAGAACGATATTCTTATTCATTAACAATACTGTCATCTCCAAACTCTCTCTTTCTCTAAACAATCCTACAGCACTCGATAGTTGAGAAATCCAATATAATCACCAGCTATCACCTATTGGCAGAACTGTTTGGCCTCATTTACTGCCTTCCTTGGCTACACTTTTTGAATCTCTAACATAAATTCGTTGAAAGGTAGAATATGTGCTTCTAAAGATGAAAAAGGAATCTGCCTTCGAAGCTCGTCGAAAAGGAGCTGTAACTAACATATAATTGAAGTATTCCCTATACAATAATACTTGCTTCGAAGTATGTCACGCGACTAGTAACGGGATCAGACCACATCGAATCATTTTGAATCTTATTTGACTGTCGAAGAAGCAGAAATTCAAAATAATTCCAAGTGGTCTCAAATTCTCTTGTCTCGAGATATGTTATACTTAATAAACGAAGATACAATCGTAATTTGGTTCTACTTAATTTTCATTTCATTTTCACGTATAGAATTTAAATTTACATTCACCTGCAGCCAAGCGACTCGTACAAAAAATGGAGCCAAGTAGCTTTTTTCGAAATTTCTATTTCCATTTAATACAATCTAGGTCAATATCAATTTCTACCTAGGTATTAGTTCCACTCACATAATTACGTTAGCGAGCAGTATATTTCCATTGTCGACAAACAGAGTCTGGCATTTGCCAGACACGTTGCAGCAGCGATTCGCAAATATAGTACCTATTCGCGTAGTTGCGTTTACCATCCTCCATGGCAAATTGTTTCCAGCGTTACAAGGATAATGCACGCTTCCTGTCCATCCTCCCGCTTATCTATTTTCGATTCGATATCGGGGGATGAATTTACGAGGGGAACGGTTGGGGCTGTGAAACGTGTTGTTCGTCGTATAACAAGGCCGGATTCCATAAAACCTATAATTTGTTGCAAGCAACTCCACGCGCGGGAAACTGGACCATCAGCAGCCGAGGAAAAGGGGTCGAAACGGGGAAGGGTCGAAAACTGACAAGGGACTGGTGGATAAGCCGACTAAATTCGAAATCGGATAGCCACTCGGGTGACTTACTCGTTCGGTACATCTTTTCGATAACGTCCCTCGCATGTATCTCGATCACGACGATGGCTTTGAACTTCAGACGGTCCAGGTGGCTCAGGTCACTCCTGATGGCTTCCGAATACTTGCTCAGCGCTTGGTTTTGCCGCTTTCGGAGCTTCTTCAGCGGTCTTCTCGAGTCCACCAACCTTTAAGCGATTGAACCCCATTTATTCGAGGAAGAAGAACAATTCTTCCTATGTCTTATATTTCTGAGAGGAATACAGTATAGGTAAGCGGAGGTACATATGAGTTAATTCGTTCGTAAGTGATGTGAGTGTAAAAATCTTATTTTGTAGTTATAGTATAAGCTTCGTGTTGTCTTCAAAAGCTATGTATAACTTACTTAATATTTATTGTAAAATTAGAGTTAAAGAAAGTTATAGTCCGTGATCATTGAAATAAAACCGTTCGATATTTGCATTAGTGAAACATTTCTTTTTATGGAATTGGCGATTCTTATTGCTCATTTTTCACGATTTGACGTTGTGTTACAATAGTTTGTCACTATTGCTACCATTAGCACAGTAAATCCTACTTTTTAAGTAGGACATTTTGTCCCTTTTTTATATTAATTTTGAGTTAATTAAGTTTTTCCACAATACAAGTCCTAACAGGGTAACGTATACAGTTGTTGATCCCCATACATTGATTGACCCTATTTTTAGAAAATTAGTAAATGTAATGGGTATTATATTTACTGCTACACAAAATTTATACACAATGAAATGTTTAAACATCATCGAAAAGAAAACTTATACAAAATAACTAAAATAAGTTTTTTTATATAATTTATAATATTTGCAACTTATATTTATTGCATAACTTGCAATATTTTCACCTTAACCCATTTGAGACATATTACACACCAGGTGTATAATGCAGTACCTAACCAAAAAGACGACTGACATTGACCCACCATGTGTGTAATATATGAACCAAAACGAAAATTTCGATACTGGGAGTTTGTCTTACAAGAACTCATTCGTCTTGAATAGGTGAATTTACTCGAGAATTACAGCGAGACTGATTCAAGCGATTGAAAGATCAACATATTTATCGCACCTGATAGTTATCTTTGAGTATTGCAGTAAGAGTTAATGCCTCGTAGTGGCTCGAAGGTAGGTAAAGGTAAGTTAATTGCTATGTACACATGGCTGTGTATTTAGGAATAAGTTTGACAGTGCAGTCCTAAGTCAATGACCACAGGCTACATATACTAGACAATCAGAAGTAGTTTTACAAAATTGGCACATAAAAGCTGATAGAAGTAATGAACGAGTGGAAAGGAATTAGAGATGGATCTTTGATTCTTTTTTCTGAATAATAAAACTCTACCTACATCTCTATTGTCCATAGTTTTACAATAATGTGCAATACAAAATACCAGCGTTTCCAAAGTCTGAGCATTTAAAACTCTAAGCATTTAAAATCATTCACACAAAACCTCTTACTTCAAAAAGTCAATAAAATACACATACACCGCTTAGAAAAAAAATGCCTACATATTTGAAATCAGTTCCATTCGAATCGCGAAAAAGAGCTAACATCACTGAATTCCTCTTTAATCATAATCACTGCACCTCTTCAGTGATCACTCGCGCACCGTCTCCACTAATCATGCAAGAGCATTGCAGAAGCTACGCTTCCTTCTCATCCCTTTAACTCTGCTCCATCCTTAACGAACTCGTTCGAATTAAAAAGGGGTAGAAAATTTTCAGCAGTCCGTGCACCGAATCCGCCAAAAAAGTCTTCGCTCCGCGAGTGTACACCCCCTCGGCCCCACGGCCGGACATTTAACCCGGTCGTTCCGCGGCCAAAGAGCATCCTGGAAATTTTAACCGACGAAGGCTCTCCAGCTCCAAAGCGCACGGGCCATTCTCCCTCAACAGCATAATCAGCCTCTTTGTCCGACACCTCTGTGCTCTTTTATTTCTTTCAGTCCGACTGGCCGTCCCCTCTGGTAACAGAGAGACGCCTCGAGCATGGCGTGCACCGTCTCCCCGTTACGCGCACGTTAGAACAGGGTCCCGGGACCGAGGGATTTTCTCCGGTTAGGTAGGGACGGATATAGACGGCCCTGGGGGTGGGTTAAATTATTCGCAGTACGGCTAGTATATGCAAACGAGGGAGGGAGGGTGCACGGTGGGTGGCGGATCGCAGCACGAGAGGTAGAATATGCAAAATTCCCCTTATTAGAGTTACCGTGTCCCTCTATCCGCGATCCCTCTCACGCTCACCTTCTCTTCGTCCCTTGCTCAGCCACCTCTGCGCGTCTTTGCCTCCGCGCGTCCCTTTCTGCCCGTCTCTGGCAGTCTTCGGCGCAGTACCATCCCTCCCCGACCACACTAGATTCAGTTTTCCCTTCGTCCCCCCTCCCAAGCGTCGAGCCACCCTCGTGTCCTCTAACTAACGTCGCTAAATTTTCGCGTACAACGCGGTACTCACTTGCAGTGCAGCAGAGTGCGGGTGCAGTCGGCCGTCCACTGGATCTGGCTAGACGTAATTCCCGGCTGGCTGGGCCACTCTTTCACCCACCTGTCGCGTTTCGACGACATTTTTCGCAGGGCGCTTCGACATTGCCTCAACACCTCGCGTAGGCTCTCCCTCATCGCGGTTTCTGCAATTGAGAGTTTTTTTTTTCGCCTCCAATTTTCTCGCTTATCTGCTCCCCTGGCCAGCCCCCGCTCCCAACCGTGGCCACTCTATTTTTGGCGTGTCACCATTTTTCCGCCGTCAAAAATCGGTGCTGAATTGTTGCCGCTAAAACCGGCGCGGAGTTGAAGAGCCCAGCGAGTGGAACACGACGGTTAATCCTTTTTCACCCACGCGCCGACGCTCGCTGACCGATTGTACGAGTTCAAATCGGATTTCCGGCATGGATGGTGCGAATGAGCCGCGTTTAAGGGGCGGCGAGGGGTTACAGTCTTTGTTGCTTTTATTTTTGGATTAGTCTTTTGCCACTTTTAGTTTCAGTAGTTGCTGTACTCAATTAGAAAGGTTCTGTTAATTTGATTCGCCAGGAATGAAAGGTCTTGCTAAATTTCTATTTTGGTGAACTTTGAAATTACTTTAGGATGGAAGTCGAGGAATGCTGATTGGGAAAGATGAGCCACTTCGTGCTGTATTATGTTTAGAAGGAATTACACGAATTTTTATTAATGTGTATTTAAGGGCAGTTACCTAGTCAGACGCGCTTAAAACACATGCAGCTTTGAGAATTTTTTAAAAAGTTGTTGAATTTTTTTAGGTAGTTTTTTTCTATACGTAGTTTTTTCTATAGTACGTTTTATGATCTTTACATATTTTTCTCAGAAAATTCTTAGAAAGATTCATAAAGACGTGCTACATATAGAAAAAAGCGTTTACCCAAAATGTTCAAGAGTCTTGAGTGGGTCTGGGTAGATATTCCCTCTTAAATATTCTAAGATTTTTGGCCTTTGAAGGGATTTTTTGCGAATAAAAAATCAATGCAGTAGGTGGTTAATTTAGAGTTGATCGGAAGGTACAAATGATGACTTAAAAACGTCCAAATTTACTTACCAATCGTGCACAGCCACTTCTCGATTTGTCCCTCGAGAAATACTGGTTGAATAAAGTCAATATGTTCCCCTTCGCTAGAGGACATTCCTGTCGCTATGTTTTTCCCAGCAAGCGACTGAAAAATCATTCAAAGACCAGTTCCAGCTGTAGTAAAACCAACAATTAATTAAAAGTATTTGTAGTTGTAAGGCAAGATGACCTACGCTACATTTTCAAAAAATTTGAGTCAAGGCCTTAATTGAAATTTAGAATATAAAAAATTTACATATACAGAAAGAAAAAAGGGAGTTAAAAGAATTTTTTTTTACTTAAAAATAAGAGTTCGTAAAATCTCAAGTCCATAAAACAGTATTGAAGCTTGATACAAAAATATGTGAGTTAAAAACTAATGCAGATAGAAAACAATGGTACACAGTCAAAATATGTGGTTTTTTCGTAACCAATAAGATGACACAAACAAAATTTGAGATATTTACGATAATGTATTTTCCACCCTAACCGAAAAAGTCGTTTTTATCCGCTAAACATGAATATCAAAAGCTAAAAGAATGATTAATATTTTTTGGTGCATTACTCATATTTGTAGTTTCATCAAAATTGGAAGATGACACTAAAGTGATGGCCCTTGTTAGGCAATTCTTTTACAACCATAGGTACATACTTTGGTGAGAGTCAGAGTCTTGATATTCTCGAACAGTTTCTTGATGTGAGGCTGTATCATTTCAGGTTTCTTGGAGTTTGCTAAGATCTCAAGCAGATCGTCATTCGAAATGAAGTAGAACCTCGGGAACACATATCGTTTGGTTTCCAGGTACTGTTCGAGGGCCCGCTGCATCACCTCGAGCTCGTCGTTGATTTTATTCAGAATCTCGAGCAGCTTCGCTGAAAGGGGAAGAGCCAGGACCGACAAAGACATTGAGTGGGACGGTGGAAAAAATGCAAATGCTTCCGGTAGACCGGATTTACATTATTTTATAGCGCGGCTACGGCACGCTGGTTGCTTTTTTCCTTTTTAGCCCCCTCCTTTGAAATGACGACGGCGACGCGCTGTACATTCCCTTCCCATTTTTCCTTTCTCATTCCACGGTGGAATTGCGCGGATATTATGGCGCGAATCCTCTCTCGAATTACAATGTATCACGTGTATCTTACTTCCATACGATCCCTTTAAACACGGCTTTTTATTTCTTTACTCTCTTGTACTGGTATTATGCTCTTCTCTAATTTATATTTTCTTATGCTTTACGTGGTTCTAACAAGGAGAAGGAAACTGGTTCATCCTCTTGCAGTTTGATACACTTTTGAGAACTTACAGAACAGAGATTCTAATAATTTTCAAGATGTAAATAATTAAAGTCGCATAGCTTTATAAATCAACTTAACTTGTACAAGTGGGAATGTTTCTCAATAAAGTGTTTTTTAATACTTTACCCACCGATAAACCCTAATGAGTCTATTAATATGTCGCTAGTAGCTAAAGTGTTAATGCTATCATAGACGAAATTATAATTGAGATTAAGCAATTCACTATACTAAGAGTTACTGCACTGCCATCCTGTAAAAGTACTAAGTCTTTCATTAAGTTCTGCGACTTTCTCATGGATGACACTAACGTACACTTTATAATACTAATAATTTGCAACGTTTGCATGTTCTTTCTCATAGATTAACTATCTTATTACAGGAAAATGTTTTAAGATTCTCAGATAGCAGAAACTAAATAATTCATTGAAGAGCTCATAACGATAACAGTGTATCAGCAGATGTATGCAAAAGATAGCCTGAATGGTTAAGACAGAAAATTCTGATGTAAGCGATAAAAACCCAGTAAGAGGCTAGTTTTTACAATAGAAGGGAGAGAAGGTAATAGAAGTTGTCGACAAATAGCATAGTTCAATTAAAAGACAATTTTTTATCCTATTGATTTTATACAAACTGTATAATAAAGTTCTCAGAATTTAATGGAGGACATAATACACCAAAATTTAAAGAGGATAAGCATTTTCATAAGCTGATTTTTTTCGAAGTTGAGTTTTGATAGTTGATTGACTATCAAAATTATTCAAAATTCAGTTTTCTAAGTTTAGCATCCTAGAGGAATCTAAGATGGCCTAAGAGTTTGATCTTCATATTTTTTGTATTTTTGAAAATACGTACGTGGATCGTGTGTAGCTGGCAAGGCCAAGCCATGAGCAGCCATTCGCGACGTTATTTGGGTCCACAGTTTCGTCAGTTTGTCGTATTGGTCAGTTTCTTTAGGAAGCTGTTTCCTGATGTCCGCCGTGGTGAATATATTGTCCATGTACATGTAACCACGTTGAATTATTAGAGTTATCTCGAGCACCTCTCCAACAGTCGACAGTGCACGTTCCCAGTAATCGACTGCCTCAGCGAACGGTTCGACGAACCTGTAACAGTCGCACGTGGGACATTAAACGTTCTCATGGTGAGTGGATTTTCAGGAAGGGAAAAGGTGATGCTTTGGAAGATTAAGAAAGTTGAGAAAAGGAGAATAAGGGATTAAGGAAATTTGGAGAAAGATAACTTAGAAATTTGCGCAAGTAAAGACTGAATTGAATAGTTTAGAAAATTCTGGAAGTTAATCAAAGGTGATCTGAAAGTTCGAGAAATCTGAGCACAGAAGCTTATGGTCCTTGGAAAGAGCTAACTTGGAGGTCTCGGACAAGTGGCTGAAGATACTATGGAAACTTTAGAAGCTTGAGAATTCGCTGTACCTTGTAGCTTTCATGGCGGATAGCTGAGCCTGATGCTCATCCAGCACGTGCATTATGTCGTCTATCGATGTGAGCTTGTATATACCTCTGTCTTTGAAGGGAACCAATAGCACTGGCATCGTGGCCCAGATATTGCTGATGGTTTGGAGACCCTGAAAGTTATCGTGAGAAATATAAATTTATAATTGTAAGGTATCTATTATCTATCTTTCTTTGATGTTAGTACTCTTCTTTCCCACAGATTTTGTATTTTTAATTATACTTTTATCAGGATTTAAATAATAAGGGGGATACATTTACAACTGTAAATTATTAAGGAAGATACATTTAAATCGCTCAATAATTAATTGATACTGAACATATTAAATCTTCAGCCCAAATAAGGGATCAGTATGGATAATCTCTAAGTCTACCAATATTCAAAGCAATTCAGATTATCCTTTGAAGTTACTCATACATGTATATGTATAATCACCGCAATCGACTGCACACACGCAATTATGGACAAATATCTATCAATGCGGAAGCAAGTTTACTTACAGATTCGATGGCTAGTTCCATCGTGGCAGAGTTCGAAATTTCCCCGATTTCCTCCGCAAAATTCTGCAGTTGCATTTCGGCGATAACGCTCAAGGTAAAGTCCTTAGATGTTTCGTCAAAATCGCGATCGGTGGTTTTTTTGACTCTCTGCCAGTGCCGCGGTCTCATGGCTGGATTTTTCAGATCTGTGATGAGCGGGAGGGTGCGTCTGAATTTGTCCACTTCCATCCTGAAACATTTGTCTTGTGTGAGTGATCAACAGGAAATATAATATTATAGAGTTGGAAACATGGTGACACGGAAAATTTTGACCTATCGGTACGGGGTCATCAACAGTACTTACGGCATCGTGGATGTATGGTGTGTTAATTGTTATTGCCTGAGAAGCGAGGCAGCAGCTGCACGAAACGATATCGTTTATGGTTTTAACTTCTCGGCAGTCGACGATTAAAATTAAATAAATTTAAACCAGCTACCCACCTCAAGCAATAGCATACTCTAGAAGAATGTACCTATTGGATATGCATCGTAAAAGTAACAACTTAAAAAAGTATGTTCTTTAGGGGAAGCAAGAAACTATTTATGAGTTTAGGAGAAAAATATTTTCTAAATACATAATATTGACATAAAGAGTAGTTTTACTTAATGAAAAGTTATCTTACTTGAATAATTAGTCTAAAAAATAGTTGTTATTTACATTAACTGATTTTCTTGTTATTACTTAAATAATTTGTGATTTATATTTAAAGAATTCTCCGAATAAATTCTACAACTTTGATGCTTAATTAGTAAACTTTTTATAACAAGTAGAGGTGCATTTACCAAATTGATTTCTAACTGTAATTAAAAAATCACATTTTTTGAGATGTCACGTTTGAAGTAGATGTGTGATATTATAAACCCAATCATCGGGTATCTTAACATTAATTGTTTTGTACTTTATATGGATGGCTAAACTACACAGTTTCGCTTAGTTGCCATTATCACAACATTCAGTATTAGCTTCATATTAAATTGTTATCTGTTGCTTAGAATGCTCTCTTAAAAGGCATCTGTTGCTAGGACATACTCTGCCCTTATTACAGAATATTCCGATAGTGGAATATGCAGATAGCAGTTGAATATTCAGATACACGAAGCTCTACTTACAATTAGTAAGAAAAACTAATATAAATTTAAATAAATAAATTTGCACAAAATATAAATTTGGGTATCTAAAAGGATAGAATAAAGTGACTAAATAATTAAATAGTAATTACCTTGCATATTCAAGGATTTCCCAGTTCTTTTCTTTCAGTTCTTTACAGAGACGGTTCAGCTTCCTAAACAAGACGTTCGCGGTATTTTCCATCTCTTCCATTTCAATGTCCCAGAAATTTTCAGTCCTGTACCTATCCCAAGCTTCATACCATTCGTTGGTGATTTGCCACACTAGTTCGATGGCTGCGAGATTCTGAAAACGAATGTTCATATCTCTATTCGACGATAACAATGTGTACAGGGTGTGCGACGACAGGTGTCAGAAATTTTAAGGGACGAATTTACACGCTAAAATAAGATGAAAATCAAGAATGACGAAAATACGTTTGAAGCCTCGTTTCAGAGTCATTAATTGGTCAGAAAACGCCTAAAAATCCGCGAAATATGTCTGACTTTGGACTTATTCTACTAGCTTTGCTTATTCTATTGACTTTACTAAGTTTGTCTTTGGACTTATTCTACTAGCTTTGTTATATTTCATTTGGGACTTATTTTACTATATCTCATTTTGCACTCATTCTTCTAGCTTTGCTATATCTAACTTGGGACTTACTCTACTGACATCATTATACCTGACCTGGCTAATGCGCGCCGACAGTAGAATAAATTCCAAATCAGACACATATTTCATGCGAATTGGAGGCGTTTTCTCAGTAATTGGTAATTCTGAAATGAAACCCTAAACATAATTTTGTCATTCTTAACTTTCATTCTACTTTGTCATGTAGAATTACCCCTTAAAATTCTTGATACTCGTTATCGAACGCCCTATACAATTACCTTTTGCAATTCTATCAATTCTTTTGAGTCTGGTTGGCTGATACCAAACATTGACAGCTGAGTTTTCAGCTGACTCTCCCGACTTTTCAGGAAATCGATATCCCTTTTCAAGTATGATATCCAAGCAAAGGCATCTAGAGCGTTGGAATGACAGTCAATTCATGGTTATAGAGTTTACAATACAAATAGTCTTCCACTGAATAGAGCAAAGTGTAATATGTATGTAATAAATGTAAAATGTAATACATTATAAATTTAAATATAGAAAATTGAACTTCAAAGAAATAGCGTGATCAATTTTACCTGGCGCGGTCCATTCGGAGGTAAAAGGACCTGTGTCAGCGAACTTGCCGACCAGAGCAGTGATCTCGTCTTTGAACATATTCGTATCATTCAGTAAAATCTTCTTAAACTCTTCCTGAAACCCATAAATCATGCTTCAGAAGCGCCACTAAAAGTTGTATGCTCAGTAAAATTATCTTCCCTCTTTAAATTAAAAATCAATCGATCAGGTTGGTTTTTAAGTAGTGTCTTAGGTAGTTATTTTTATACAAATTTTTATAAGATTAAGAACGTTCAAAGTAGCAATTTTTGAATTGTTTGCAAGGGAAATTATCATAGAAAGTGATAGTTAACATAGAGTTTGATAAGAGACGGATTAAAAATACACTATGTGGTTATACAAGATAAACGTGTGGGATATTTTTGGAGGTCAAACTGTAGACACAAAGTAACGAAGATCATGTGCATGTATGCCTGGAAATGCTTAGTTTTTTATTTGTACACTATTTTGTATCACATACAGTGCGGCGTGATATAGTCTCTTTAAGAACCACGTCCGTGCCTAGCAGGACCTTAAAGAAGATAGCATACCATGCAGACAAGTACAGTTGGTCTACACGTATAGCGTGGTAAATTGAGCCATCGAGTGGAAGTGTCGTCTAATACAAACAGATAGCAACAACAAATCGTGATTCTGCAGAACGCTGTAATTTTCATCTTCCAGAATTCACTTCACTTGTCGAGTGCCCCAAACATGTTCATTTTACTGTTTGATTCATTTTATGATCATGCTACATTTACTTTTACTTGTACTTGAAAGTCATACTAACTGCAGTCCATTTTTTTCAAAATTAAATTTTTTATAGGATCTTACTGCTTTCCCTTCATTTTATTGAAATAATAGGAATTTAGTTGAGTTACGTTATAAGTGAAGGAAATTTAATAGTATAAATTATTTAAAATATTATGATAAGAAATAGGTAATTGCATTTGTTTTTCAACTTTCCTGAAAAATAACAAAAAAATACTTGGGAGAAAAAAGATTGTTGAGATTTTTATGTATAAGCCATGTCCTTTTGGAACAAACTTTTAAACGTTTCATAAGTACTGCAGCTATTTTCGTCAGAGGGTCAGTTTTTTTTTTTATGTATTAAGCTATAGAACCCCTTACAGACCCCTACAGGGTCAGTTGATACACTGACACTAACGTGTGCCGTACAGTGATCCCCTATTTAAAGTGTACTTGTTCACATAACGACTTCTTGCTCGTCAAAGAAAAAAATAATCTAAAGCGATGTGGTTAGAATCACATCTTCGTTTTCTTGTTATTAGCTCTTAATTATTGACACGGAGTCCAATAGACTTCATGATATATTTATATTACTGCTCTTATTTAAATGTTAAAATTTTTTTGAATAAAGTGATAAAATGATAAATATCAAAATCGTTCCCCCATTCCAAATAACATCATATTAATTTAAAAAACATTTAATATCAATAGGTCTTAATCAAAGTCTATATATCTTAAAATTGGGTGTTTGAAGTTGCTACTCAGTGAAGCCAACGCAGGGTCAAAAGTGACCCAGCTAGGCGAGAATTAATATTGATTTTTTAAAGTGAAATGCATCTACAGTTGAGTGGATTGTGAATTAAGTACAATCGCAAGGTTTCAATGTCTTCCTTAGTTAAACAACTCTCAGAGACGAAAATACTTACGGAACGATCTAGCACTCGTGACTGTTTTTACAAAGGTATACAGCAGTTTAGAAAAAGCGAAACGTTAGGATCCTATAAAGTAAATGCTTGCCTTTTTTTCCGCCAGCATGACCTCACACTTTTCAAGGAGCTGCAAATACGCGGTCCAGGCGGGTGGCACGTTCGTCAACTTCCTTTTGAAGTCGAACGTCATGGTTACCTCGTACTTCTCTGCAGCGAAAGTAGTAGCGAAGGAGGTAAAAAACAACAATTAAGCGCCACTGTGAGAGGCGTCTTATTTCTTTCCCTGCGGTGCAGGGAAGCACCGCTGATTTCATGGGTTATCGATTCCCGCCCTCCACCGCGCAACTCTTCTACAAAAGCAGGAAAGCGTTTAAAGGTTTACCCAAAGTCTGGTATTGCTCCTGGATCTTCGGGAATTTCTCCTCCTCCTTCGGAATCTCGGCGGTGAGCCTCTCGAACAACTGCATCGTGTATTGCATGCTGATCAGATCCGTCGGTTCCTTCGTTATTCTGCAAACGAATGAATTTACAGCGAGTGGTCGTTTCTCGTGAAATTCGAAAAAAATTCGCGACAGAATCTGTTAGACAACTGTTGGGAAGGGTGACTGGTTGCTTGGAACCTCGCGAATATTTTATATTAATGGTATTGATCGAAAGACAAAGGGTCACCCTAGAATAAATCTTTGTTGAATTCAAGTAGTTTAAGTAAAGATTTATGTGAGTTAACATTTTCGGGGTTGAAATTATTTTTGGAGTTGATAAGATTATTTCTTGGTGAGTTGTGAAACTAATGGTCTAAATTCTCTGCTTGATTTTACATTAGAGATAAAATTTAACATAGTTTTATTATGTATTAGTGTAGTAAAATCTCTTGGTGAGTTGTCGCAATTTGAACTGTAATCAAAATTTAACTTCCATTAATGTTTGAATATTAGTATAATTTTAACACTTAAGCTTTGCATTCTGAGTAAATATAAAATAAGCATAAAATGTAGATATTACGTACATTTATATCATAATAAGCAGATACCAAAAACTAAAAATATATTGTCAAATTATCACATATGGTTGCTAAAATTATACAAAAAAGATAAACGAAAAAATAATTTGCTGATACATCAATTTAGATACTTTGCAAACTCAAGTCGTTAAACTAAAATATATACAATAAAATAAAATATATAATACAAAGATTTCGTATTTAATTCGATGCTACTTTTGTTTGAAATAGTTTGAAATATTAAAAATTATTTTTTGTATAATATTAACGTTATATTACCTTTCTTTCATACGATTTATTAATTTTTGTTTAGCGTTTAATTGTTGTTTGTGAATTTCACGGTGCCGTTTATTGTATAAGGATGGTCATGCCATTGCAAAAAATGATTACCTTAATTTTGTGTTTAAAATTTGTAAAGTATCAGAATATTAGAATATACATTTCTTCGATTTTTTCTCCGATATTTAAATAATAGCACATAATATGGAAAGATTATTTTTTCTTTGGAGTATCTATACTGTCTACTATGCTTTCACGTGATATAATGTATTGTATTGTTGCTGTCTGCCACTTAACTCTGTTATATAAAATATAGAATTTAGAAATTAAAATTATACAAGCATCTGAATATTCATGACAGTCCCTGTAGATATTTTGGTACATAAATGTAGCAATTTAGAATGTGTCTGGTTTCCATAATAAAACTTTCCCACTTTCTTAAATTAAATTTGCCCCTGTATTTATAAATTCATTATAAAGGATAAGTAAATTGGTAGCAGAAAAGCTTAGAGTTAAATGCCTCGTGTTTCAATTACTTCTACCTACCATAGCAAAGTGTAACAATATATTAGTGTAATAATATATTACAATATATTAAGATTTAGAGTCTAAAAACGACCACACTTATTGTTAATTGTAACACAGGATTAAGCTTTTCTATCTGAAGATGGACAGATACTCCTCGAATTAGTAATTAATTTTTGCTTAAATAGAATTCAATCTGTGCTTCGTTTCATTTCAAGCACAAGGGGCTATTTGGACGAGTGGTTCCCTGATAAATGGTCGTGCAGGAACCAATTGCTCCTCGAATCTACTTGATTGCCATTTAAGGAGCACCTGAAGCTGACCCAAAACCTTAATTCTAACTCAAGGTAAATTTAAATTTACTAATAAATTTAGCAGTTCCCGAACTATTTCAATAATTAAATTTTTACACTAATCTTCAATTATTCGTTCAATGAATAAAAAAGAAAGTAAGAAAAAGAAAATACTTATTCAAATCCTTTCCTGTATTCATACGTTCACGTCCAAATCTCAACATTTATCAAATTTTAGGTAATTATAAGTATTGTAAAATAATAATATTCGATGTAAAATATTTTCCCTTGTAGTATTAAGGTGCTATTTCACTGAGACAACACTGGGCGACTTGTAGCATGCCACAATATTTTTTAAGTTAATCTAGGAATAAATTTATATCTTACTTAACACTTAATGAACACACTACTGAAAGATATATTATATTTAACTTAAAAGTTAACGAATACACGATAGGCTCGATCGCTTTAATGACTCGTTACTGAATAATATCGTCTTCATACTCTAACACCCCCAATTTCCTTAGTCGTGTCCATCCCCTCTCTAATCGTACCAACGACCCGATCATCCATGGAAAAATTTCGTATCCCTCTTAATGAGTAGGGTGTTCAGGTCAGAAATAATAGGGGCTGTTAAAATTCTCCTACATTAAATAGTAAAGTAGGTGATCTTAATTTCGCTAGTGTTCTGAAATTTGCCACCCATGAGAAATTCATTAACTCATAAATATTCATTAACGCAAAATAAGACTAGTGTAAGATTTGTAGACAGAATGACCTTCGTTTTACAACATTTCAACCAAGAATTATAATATACTGGTGAATAATAAACACTTTGACCCGATTAGTCGCCTATGCACCATGGAAAATTTGTGTAGTACTGATCTGAACTTTTTCGTGAAAGATATTCTTTGTTTTAAGATCTCGGTCCTAAAATTTACTAAAAACTGAACTAATGACATGGTCACTTTTTTGTTTTTCTCTACTATGCTCAACTCTGTATTTGCTATCTTTTTTCGTATTGTACACTGATGGGACACTTCTTGTAAATAAATAAATAAATAAATAAATGTAAATAATATTTTTGCAAGATGCGATATGATCGCAGAAGGGGTCCAAGATGATTTATACAGAGTTCTGTGTTTAGTACGACTCGTCTTGTTTTAGATGCAAATTTGATACGAGAATAGATAATCTAATCAGTTTGACTAGTAAACTGAAAAAGAATTCTCTTCTACACCAAGTTAGCAACTCTTTCCGCTACGATATGGCAAAATTGCATACCCTGAATATGACAATTTCATCAGTTACAGGGGTTTACTATTTTATTCTAAACTACGACTAAAATCTTTTTTATGGATAATAATTTGTTACAAGTGCCAGATAAAACTCTAAGCTTTATGAAACATTCAATAATTTCACTATATATCTATTTAGAAATATTATACAACCTTTTAAACATTAATATCGCGAAATTGGGGTTACCTTTCTTATGTATACATTTTACATTAATTGAAAAATCATTTAAAAAAATTCTTCTGAACAGAACCATGACACGGTTTTCTAAATAGTTTTTCAATTATTGTAAAATCTGTATATACTATTTAACTCAACAAATACTGTGGCGTGCTACAAGACGCCTAGTGTTACCACAGCGAAACTGCACTTTTACATATACATGTATACATATATTTGCATGAATGAAAAGGTGCGAAAAGCATGAAACATTCGCGCAGCGATCACTATGTTACGAAACACGCAATAAATCGTTATAGTAAAAACGTCAACTTCGAAAAGAGAGATCCTGGTTGTCTGACTTCTTCGTGAAAGACTTTCCACGCAGCTACGATTTATAGTTCGCGCGAGAAACCATGATGGTACTAACTTCTTCGAATTTTCCGCGATATAGTGATAAACGTGGTTCACCATAGTCTCGGTCTGCTGTAGCAGCAGCGTGATCAATTTTTGTTGCCAGACCGAGCACTGCTCGACGATCGCGCCCTTCAATCTATCTGCATTCACGTCGAGGAAGTGCACAGTCATCACCGTGTCCTGCATCTGAACGTTGTTCGCGATTATGGCGTATCTAGTGATGTCCGAATCGAAAGACTCCGCCGTGGGTTTCAGTTTTTCGTACCTGAAAGGAAACGGACACTGTCGATTTTTCACCATCGACAACGCGACCCCGAAAGCCTTTCCATCGGGATTTTCCCAATCACCTTTGAATGTACATGTCCCTATTCACCTCCCACACCTCCTGGAATGGTTCCCAGGTTTTCAAATAATTTTGCGTCTGCACGAAACAGACGTTGACCTCTGAAAGTGGAAAACATTCTTGTGATTGGGGGTAAAAAGGGGGTGAACATGAATTTGGGATGAGATGTAACCGTCGTTCAGTTTTTGTTGGAGGTCCAGAAGATTTGAATCCTTCTCGTAGATTTTCCAGAATTCTGGGATCGATACGTTGAATTTAAATGTGTGCACCAAGCGACGAATCTCCTTGAAGGGTTCTAGCAGGTTGTCGAAGATTACGGAGATAATGTTGGCTATCTCGATTAAATTTGGTACAAAGTTTATCTGGAAGATTAGGGACTCTTTTATTTCTTGTTTCTTAATTTGTTTTGAAGTGTCTTTAACTGTTTAAAGTTATTTTTTCAAGAAATACGTGTACAGGAAGTGTACCTTGTTATTAATAAGATCGACATGCACCAAAATAAATGGCGATGGTGGAGTGGTACCCTCTCCATGAAGAGCCGTGAACATGACCTCCAGGGATGTCTTCAGACACAATCTGAAGGCTTCAGCAATCACTACGTCGATCCGGTTCAAGTAGTCCTTCCACTCTGACAGACACTGGCATCGATAAATATTTGAGAACTTGTAGTCAGTTAAAATAGAACTTGGATCAGAGAAGAGCTATCTCCTTCAAACTGCTCAATTGTTTTATCTACAGTAGGACGTTGGATTATCAGAATTAACGCTAGCTTATAAATTCACGGTCAATTTTCTTTTACTTTAGATAAACTATTACTAAGTTATAGCTTGAGGTTTACTTGAGATCCTTATATAATTTCATCTTTAGTATTTCAAATACCCAAAATTCTAAATAGCAAAGATCGAGGAAAATACAGTTCGGATAATCGACGCTCTACTGTACTTCAACTTCAATATACAATCTTTTATATATTTATTTGTGAAATGTTTTCTTCAAAAATATGTGGTTTACAGACATAGAAAACCCCTAACTCTGAATTACCCGCGTATATTTTATACTTTCCTTAAATATTATTATTTACTACTAATTAATTTCATTTTATTTTAATATATATACACAATTAAGTTATGAAATCATCAAAAAGATGAAGTTATTTTGTGTTACGTAAAACACTGGTTCGAATCCCTTAAAGAATAAGGAAAACGAGAGACACTTTTGGAGAATAGGTTCTAGATACAAAGACAATGTGTCTGTAAAAGCATAGTACTTTAGTTACATGCTATCTTATGTTACGTAAAATGCTGGCCCATTTCTTGCTTGCACGGTGTGTTATTCTCTTTAAGTTCCTACTAGCCTCAGGGATATTTAGGATCCTTAAACGAGTGATTCACAGTGATAGGCCTTAAAGGAAGTATCACGCGCTATATAAAATAGCGTATAACTAAAAGACTAAGCGTTTTGGGACACGTGTGCACATAAACTTTTTCATTGTCTTCTTGTCTAGAAATAACTCTCCAAAACTGTTCCACATATTTAGAAGCACCCTGTATACTGTATATCAATCTAATTCTTAGTTCGCGGTTAATTATCGGTTTCACAGTCAAAATAGATAAAACAGTTATTGTACGTGAGGAAGGAAGTGTTACGCCGAATTGGAACCTGCGATTCTTTCAAGAGCATCCAGATTAACAGAGCGGAGACACGTGCTTCGAGCGGCAGTCACGTCACGGAGCGACATATCGTAACGCGGATCGTCCTGGACTACGGGTCCCAAGAATTCGTTTGCACGAAAATTGCCCCGTATAGCTTGCGGGGATAACGCCAGGGGACATTTTCGAAGATTTCGCGCGCGGGAATTCGCATTCTGAAACGCGAGTTGCCAGTTTATGCGCATAATAGCGCAAAGACGGAACCAACTGTTTCCATCGGCGAACTCTTGCAAAGAACTCGATTATTTTTGTACAATTTTCGTGACATTTGCATAAACGTGATACTTCTATTTTTTTTTCTATGTAACATGTGCTGGTTTTTATTATGAAAATGGTTGTAAGCTCAAAATATGAAAGAAGTTTTTTTATTAATTGAATCACGGGGAAATGACCTAAATCACAAAAGATCAAGACATAAATTTTAGAGAAAGTTGTGGACTTACACCACTTTCATAATAACTGGCATGATTGTAGGTAATGTGTTACTGTAATGAGTTGTAAGGTTGGGGTTTTTTGAATACTGTGCGTTATAAAATTTTGTGAAAGGAAATAGTGATGTATAAGGTGATGTATAGGTTCAGTATATGTATATATAATACAGCGTGTTCGATAATAAGTATTAGAAATTTTAACGAGCGATTCTCTACTATTTTACTAAAATAAGACTTGGTACTTATTCTACTAACTTTGCTGTGTCTAACTCTAGACCTATTCTACTGACTTTATCATGTCTGATTTGGGACTTCTTCTACTGACATCATTGTGTCTGACTTGGCCAGTGTGCGTCAGTAGTGGAATAAGTGCCAAGTCAGACACACGTTTCACGCGAATTTGAGGTTCTTTTTGAACAATTAATAACTCGCAGGCGAAGCCTTAAATTTAATTTTGTCATTCTTGGTTTTCGTCCTGTTTTGTCATGTAGGATCACACCTTAAAATTTCTAATCTCGGTTGTCAAATGGCCTGTATAGATATGTAGTCTTAGAGACTACATTGTGTCATAAAACATATTTAAAAATTTTCAGAAAGCATCGTAAACGTACATCTTCGATGACTTCTTTAAATCCATCGTAAATGATTAACACGTACTGTAACAGCATCCTGTGCTTGCTCAAAACGATCTGGAATATCCTGTCTCTGAAATTTAATAATAAATTAATCTATATCATATTTTTAGTATCATTTTTTGTTATTTGTACTTTAGAATAATAGGATTGTCAGAATTGAAATAATGATATGAACATAGCTTTGACTATTTTATTAAAGTGTTTTGAACATTAAGATGCTTTTGCCCATTTTCGTATTTTATCAGAATGATTCAGGTGTCAATATGTTTCTATGAGTAGCAAATTGTATCTGGTGTGTGATTCAGGTACAGAGTGGGTGCATTCCAAACAGTTTTATTAAAGTCATAAACTGAAACAGGATGTATTCTTAGAATATTTCAGTAAGATTGGGGCTAGATAGGATCTTGAATATTTTACTGAAATGTTGAGATATTCTATCTTTAGATCTTTCGTAGTTTTCTGTCTTGTCAAATTTCGAACGATATTATAAGCTATTATTTCAAAAACTATTCCATCTTTTGATGAATTCACTTTTAAAAGTAACTATTCATCCGAGTATACTATATTATATTTAATTTTTTTTACTTCTGTTTACTTCTTTTCTGACCTTAAAAATAACTTGTACATTGGAAATAAATTAGCAACTCCTCATTTCTTGAACCGACTGGTATCTCCGAAAAAGTATAAAAAGAAACGTACAATAGAACCATCCATATCTGAACCACCATTATTCGAATACTCTAATATCCCAACAGAATGTCTTTTATCAGCCTTGCTTTTTCCTGTTACAAATGTATACTATTTACATAAAATATGTATGTGCATATATATCCCTGTATTTATAATACCAGGTATAAACAGTATACACGTACTTTCCTATGATAATGATGACAATAGTGATGGAAACATTGTACACATACAAGGTGTTTCCAAGTATATGAGACATTTATGGAGGATAGGTTTTACATACATACACAATGAAAAAAATCCAATGCTTAGTTTTTTCATTATATGTTATTTTGTGTTGTGTAAACCACTGGCTCAATTCCCTTAAGAAATAAGAAAAACGAGAGATACTTTTGGAGGAAAGGTTCTAGGTACAAAAGCAATAAAAAGGGTTCAAATGTACATATGCTCGAAAACGCATAGTTCTTTAGTTACATGCTATTTTATATTACGTAAAATACTGTCTCCATTTCTTGCTTGCATTGTGTGCTATTCTCTTTAAGGTCCTACTAGTCTCAGGGATGTTTCAGACCCTTGAACAAGTGGCATACAGTGACAGGTTTTAAAGAAAGTATCACAGCATACGCAATATAAAATAGCGCATAACTAAAACACTAAGCGTTTACGGAATATGTGTACATGAACTTTTTTTATTGTTTCTGTGTTTAGAATGTACCTTCCAAAAATGTCTCGCATGATTGGAAACACCCTGTAAATTTATACATAGCTGAAAGAACAAACGAACGTGATAATAAAAATGTGTGTTTTAGGATGAATCATTTGAGGTATTAGAAAAAGGGCGTCGAGGATTTAAGACACAAAAAATGCAACTCTATAGAATTATTTGATTGAAAAATTACAAGGACTGTAATTTTTGTTATCTGAATAGTTATCAGAAAAGTGCTCTTTTACTACCTGAAAATTCCTTCATCCAAATACGTTTACTCTATTAATCCAGATACGGGAGACTTTAAAAATAAAAGCTCGTATGGAGTACATACTGTATTCCTCATGGTAATATACTCGTACTACGGATAAAATACACATAAGACCAGATAGGATTATATATTAAAATATGCAAATTCCATACTTCTCAAATCCTCGACCCGCGCGACACACTCGCCCACATTCTCATCCAAAACCAACATCGTCACACCGCACCCCCTTCGTCATACCTAGCTTCCAGCAGTTCCTCCTGTAGCTCCTGCAAGTGGTACGTGTAGTTCGGTTTGATCTTGATTATCGGCGTGTCGCAGATGTTCCCGCAGATCTTTATGATCTCCGCATTCGCAGCTTTGTAGATGTCGATAAATTCTTGGAACTGCAAGAAGATATTCGAGAGAGGGAAGGAAATCGCGGGTTCAGCAGCTTCGTCCCTGGCTCTGTCCGAATTCCGCCCCCTCGATTTCAAGGGAGTGTAACGAACGACCGCAAACGCGGCCAGGGATATCCGCTATTGTTATTCCGTTTCGGCGGCACGCGGATGGGCGCGCGCTTCTTGCTTAATTAAACAAACAAAGGCTGCGGACGGATCCCCACTTGGCTGGGTCAAAATTTAATTTCGCCAGGACAGAACCGGACTCGCTGCATAAATTTCTGCCGCGTGTATAGGCACTGCCTCGGTAATGGGGGGACGCATACACGGGGAGAGGGTGGGAAAAAGGGGATGAGAAGCGTACATTTGCCGTTTGGTTAAAGCAATCCTCGATGTATGTGTCCACGTATTCCGAGTTCCATGTCAGCTTGCTTAAGCCGGGATTGATCCTCCTGTCTAGCCGTCGAATTAGCTCGCGGAACAGCTCGCGTTCCGTGATCGACAGCGCTGGAAATATCAAATGATGCTTATTTTTTTCAACAACGACGAGTTCCCCGATTACATCAGGCTGGATTGTTACAGGGGAAGATTATCGATTATCTTGATATCAGACAGTAACTGTGTCGTTTGGCTGATTGTTCGATAGTCTACAGGGTGTCTCAGGTTTTAGCGTTCAGCTTCGTCAGTATATCGTGTGACACTGAATAAGAATAAACTATGTTTATAAATATGTCATTTAAAGCTTTATTAGAAAATGATAACATAAATACGGAATGCAAGTGGAATAGTAACCGATTCGCTGCTTCTGGCAGCATTAGCTCGAATAGGTCAATGTATTTATTATCTGACATCATCACTTCGAGAGTTAATTAATACTGAATTTCAAAATGTCTACCAATACATTCTTGTCAATGCATGATTGACAGCAAACAAATTTATACCTGTATGAATTTTCTAATAACTTACTAAGAGCTATTACTGCTGAAAATTACTTTCAAAACTTTTGACTTCAGATAGTAAACACAGCTTACATAAAGATTTTAAATATAAATATTACTGATTGCTGATTTGTTCCAGCCAATGCTCGCATAAACAGCTAATCAGTTATTATTTAACTCGTATTCTGTGTCTGTGTTGTTACTTTTTAATAAAGTTTAGACCTATGATAATGATAATGACCTATGCTTAGAAATATTTTTTTCTTATTTAGAGCCATAGACTATACTGACAGAGCTTGAACATTAAAAGCTGGGACACCTTGTACATTATTTTACGGTAAATTAATAAATTTTTCTATTCGTATTATGCATTACGTATGACGTATCTACTTCTTTCATTTAAAATTAGAGTAATAGAAGGAAAAATTAAAGACCATCACAGACCAACGCAAATTTTCTGCTGAGAATTTTTCGTGACATCCTCTTCACACCAATATCAATTCGGATGTCTATTCACTCAATCCGCCACGAATTCGCTGTCGCTGCGGGAAATTTGGGTTGGCCTGTGAGAGTCTATAGTGGTTCTGAATTTTTGTCAAAAACTTTTTTTTCATCGTGGGTAATTGAGGTTTGTAATTTGGACTTATTTAATTGAAAATGAATCGTGAAATTAAACGTTTATCTGCAAAAATATTAGTTTTACCGATTCTGTTTTATCCTGACTCAGCAAATTTGAAGGTTTAGCGATATAAGTTTCGTAGACTTATTAAAAATATCAAATAAAAAAGATAAAAAGAATATGCTATCACTCACAAAATTGATACACTTTTTGTTAGGAAATGAAGAAGAATCTAATGGAAACATTGTAAGAAATTATCATATAAATTACTTTGACGCTTTTGAAGTTGCTTTAAGGGTGCTAACCACAAAGATTTTACCGCTTTGGTTAAATTTGTATCATTTTCAAGTTGAAAATATAATATACCAATTATAACACTCTCTGTCAATTTTTACGGAAAACGTTTTCCCTAATTATTTTAACCAATGCTTTGCCAGACATTTAGTACCTCAAGCAGTCGACTTACCCAGCACAATTGAAATCAAATTGTTCAATTAATTCGGAACAACCCTTCCTCGAATTAGTTCGCACAATCGAGATCCCACCAGATCCACCTTCCGTTCGCGAGAAGTTTTCGCTCGTCTTAATATTTCATAATTGTAGCCGTCTCCCACCTCTCTCTTTCCGGGTAATAACACGCGGCTGAGGCGCGTTAAAAGCAACGGAGGGAAGACGCTCGAGGTATTTTCGTAGAAATGTACTTGAACAACTATTTCGCAATCTCGAGCACTCAATATATAAACGAGAAGTTCTCACGAACTCCCTGCAACTGCTCGAAACTTCGAAATGTTTGCTGGGACCCCTCTGAACGATTACGTGTTTTCGAGACGAGCGGATTTACGTGTACGCAGATAGATAAAAATATTCTGGACTCTTGGTATTCTAATTTCAGGTTGTTCCTCAAATTAAGGAGTCATAATCCATATTGTTGGCCGATAGTTTGGAATCACTTGTCAATTTGTATTCAAATTGTACTGAATGATAATGTTTACTTTAAATTGAAGCGAAGTGTACTTAACAATGATTCCAATGTACGTTGAATTAGGTAAATTATCTTATGATGTAGCTTGAGTACAATTGTTTGTACCTGTTTTTATATTCCATGGTATTTTCATATACGTATGTATATCGCAGTTCTGGAAGAAAACTGTCACAAGTTGAGAATATAAAATTCTTGAGAAGAGTGAAAACAAAATTTCTATTTGCAGAAGTACTCAGTTACTGCATTATGAAGTATGCATTACTTAAAATTGACTCAAATATCTATTATTAAAATTTATCAATTTCCTTATGGAAGTTCAAGTTAATATAAAGATTTAAATTAAGGTCGATACCTCCGTCTTTGTTATTACTCGATCTCAAATCCAAACACGCGTCGATAGCATAATGTGTATCAGTCTTAACATTAAATATGAGAGTTTGCAAGGCATTTGGGAAAGGACTTTGATGGTTCGAGGCATAAAATGAATTTCTACATCATTATTTATGTTGAAAATCTATATCGAGTAATCAGCAACAGGTGTCAGAAATTTTAAGGAGCGATTCTATATGTTAAAATAAGACGAAAATCAACATTAGTAAAATATGTTTGAAGCTTCGTTTACAAATTATTAACTGTTGAGAAAGCGTCTAAAATACGAGTGAAATATTCATGTATGTCTGATTTGGGACTTATTCTACTAACTTCGCTGTGTCTGACTTGGCTACTGCACGTCGACAGTAGAATAAGTCCCAAGTCAGACATATTCCACGCAAATTGGAGGCGTTATCTCAACAATTAATAATTTGGAAACGAAGTCTGAAACCTAATTTTGTTATTCTTGATTTTCATCCTATTTCGTCATGTAAAATCACTTGTTAAAAATGTTGATACCTGTCGCTGAATACCCTGCATAATTTGTCAGTAGACTGTGAATGTTTATATAAATTTCTATTGTCGTATACAAAATTAGAGAAATGGAACCTAATTAAAGATTTCATTCGTCCTTAAAATGTCATAAAATGTATTTATCTTTCGATAATTTTCATATTCTGTGGTTTCTATCCATTTTTGCACCACTGAACTTTCCTAGAAATGCATACAGATCCGCAGTCTACTTTCCAGACAAAAAGTTATGGGATCCCTGAAGTAGTAAAAATTGTTAATTTTCGTTCATTTCTGTTTCAATAAATGAAGTTTAATATCACAAAAGTGGCTGTTCTATTACCCCAAAATTCTCTTATCCGATAACTTTTCTTTCCTCAGTTAGTTTGGATACGAAAGACTCCACTGTACTCTGATTTTTATTCAAGCCTAAAATACCTCACCTTCACAATTTTCCTTACCTTTCTCCGTCAACTAACCTTCTATTGCCGTGTTGTATGCAATCATAACAGCCAGGACGCTTTCGTAGACGAAGTATAGTGTCTCCCATCTGTCGTATACGATCTGAAGTTGGACCGGTATGGTGAACTTCAGATTGATCCAATAAGCGGATTCGCGACATAAATTTAAAATATCCGGGTCGATGTTGCACTCGAGGAGACCTGGTCTAAAATCGCTGCGACGCATCAGGAAGCGATCGAGCCGTGTGCGAGGATTGTCGCCAAGCTCGTGCGTCCATTTATTGTATAGATCCTGGACGAGATCCTCGATCGATTTCATCAGAAGATCGTGCTGATGGTAGATCTCAATGCTGAGGCCGCAAAAGGGCATCCACGCAGCCTCGTCCAGCATCTCCCTTGTTGACTTCAGACGTGCACCTTTCAGACGAAGGTTCAGCGCTCTGCCTGCATAATACGGCGTCATCGAAGGATATTCCTCCCTTTCGTCCAGCACCTCCTGCTTCGTCTGCTGGATATCGTTGCTGAACAGCTCCCATATCTGAGGAGTAAACCCGAGAATGTTTCCTTCTCGTTCGCTTTCCTTCCCTCTTTTTTCTGATTAAAATTGAGATCGCTTTTAGCGAGCCGCCTGCTGACGCTGAATATTTTCTTCCGGAGAAACGCGTCCCGAGGAAAGCATTCAGGTTTGTGTTAGGTGTGATATAGATTTGGATTAGAGCTAAACTTATTTGGAAATGAATTTCAGTTAAAGATTTAGTAGATCATAAATGTATTAGATTTGTGATGTATTAGATTTACTCTTGCATTTAAGGGGGTATTTGGGTGCTACGGCTGGAAAAGCAATTTTCAGAATTTTTTCTCTTGGTAACCAAATGACATGACTTTATACAACTTTTGTACTATATTAGTGCACCTTTGTAGCATACAAATATATTCCTTTCATTAATTTACATACAGTTTTTCAATGTGAAAATGACGATTCAGTGAGATGCCTTCAAAAAGTCGCACTTGCTGGCGGGACAGATTGTAAGTCATAGACTCGAGCGAATTAAAATTTTTTGCATATTTTTAATTTGTATGACAGTAATTCTAGTCTATACCAAAATTAGCCAGTCAAAGTTTAACAAAATGGCGTATGTTTAAACTTAAAATATCAAAAATCTTTCTTCTGTTGTAACTTCTAGCTGGAAAAAATATGAGATGTCTAAGTTAACAAGTTCAACGGACGATAACCGTTGTCATATAGATAAAAAATGTGCAAAAAATGTTTAGTTCGCTTGAGTCTCTTTCTTGCAATCTATCCTACCAGTAAGGTGAGATTTTTAGGAAACGTCTCATTGAATGGCCATTGTCACATTGAAAACCTGTGTGTAAATTAATGAAAAAAATATATTTTTACATTATAAAGGTGCATTAATATAGTATAAAATTTGTACAAAGCCATATCATTTAGTTATCAGGAAAAAAAGTTCTAAAGTAATTTTGTCAGCCAAGGCACCAGAATATTTCCTTAAGTTGACTCCAAGTTAGTTCCAGATTATGTAACTTTTGTGAGATTTGCATCAAGTGTGAATTCAGTCCAAGTTAAGTTTGCATTCGATTAAAATTGCATCATTTGTTGTACGTCTAGGGTTTAAAATGGCGGTATCTAAGTGTTTTAATATATGGACCATTGTTTCCTCCTATACGTAATTGAATAAATAGATACCCTAACGTAACTCGCGACAAACGTGAAGAACTTATTGTTTACCCTGTATAGGTTAATGATTTCTTACTTGATTAGACTTTGCATTGAACAAAGGCTTCAGATTTTCGCGGTTCATATAATTACAAAAGCCTTGGAGATCTTCGATCCCTTCTTGTACATTGTTTAACTCTTTGAAGACTGTCGGGACTAAGTTTTCAATAATGATCTCTAGATCCTTCAGTTCGGCACGAAATGCGAACATATGCTCATGCCAGGTTCCTTGGGTCACGTCAAGGATCTTGTGAGAGTTTTGTTCTATCCTCTGTAATGCTTCGTGAAAAAGTCTCTCGATCTTCTGGCACACCCTCTCGTGCTCCTTCCCCTTAGTCCCACTGAACATGGGTCTCAAGATTTCTGTTGTTTCGTCCATTCTATGTAGACCCAAACCAATTATTTTTTATTTCATGACTTTTATAAATTTAATTTACTATGATATCATTTCATTGTTTGGATTTTTATCTACGAGTAGTATATACAAAGTGTTTGGCTAAGATAAGAGAAAATTTGAGGGGTGATTTTAGACATCAAAATGAGATGAAAATAAAGAATAACAAAATTGTATCTGAGTGTTCGTTTGTTAATTAGAAATATTTCAAAAAGTCAGTGGCTACCATGGCTACAGACGTGAAAGGTAACTCTTTTCACACAGCTGTTTATGTCCTAACCCCTGCTACGAGTTTATAACGAAGACGGATTTTTACAAAATTTAAAATGTTTACAGTAAATAAACGAAGGTTCTATCGTAATTTCGTTATTCTTGATTTCTTTCTTATTCTGATGTCTAGAATCACATCTGAACTTTCCCCCTCTTGTAATTGATTACCCTTTTTATACGTCCTGAAAAGATATCATAATATTCGAGAAGAAAAGTGATTAATAAATTGTTCACAAAGAATATTATATTTACACGTTCAAATACCAAAGATATTTCACTTTTTGTACCAACAAGTCTTACTTTATAAAATTGCGGAAACTAATAAAAAATTAAACGTAAACCTGAAAATGTCAATTACTTTTAGGTTTCATTGTTTCCTAGTTTCTCTTGCAACAGTCAATGCAAAATCATGAGAGAAGTAGACAGTAAAGAGTATTGATTTAAAACATGTCCCAGCCAAAGTTTTAAAGAAGCAATATTAAAGGGACAAAAAAAAATGGGTTGTTGTTTGAAAGATCCCAGTCGTGGTGGTTCTCTCCATTTTTTCCCTCAATTTCGCGTGAAACTCGTCGCTAACAGAGAGGGTGTAAAGAGGACGATGTGATTACCTGGCAAAATCGATCATCGCGTGACAGATCTCAATCATGTCGTGGCACCTGCCGATGAAAATATCAATATGACGGAATATATTGTCCACGTTCAAGTCCCACGGCATGTGAGTGAGGTTGTTGTGGGCATCGGCTATCTGAAAACCAAAAGGGGGTGAAAGGGAGATGAAAGGGTCCTTCTGAAGGTTTGCGTTACGCTGGGACAAGCAGTCGATCGTTTAATATCCGGTACGCGTCGCAACTCAACCAAATCGATCTCGCGGAGGAACGCGCGAGACTTAAAGCGCTTAAATAAGGCCGATTACAACCCCCATCCCCTGTTTCGGTTCTGTATTATCGGCTGTCTGGCGATGGTAGTAGTTCGTAGCCAACCCCACAGGATGGTGCACGCGTTCGGTCTCTATTGTTAGCGGTAAATGAATCGTTTAAAACGTATGCTACGAATTAGAGCAGAGCAACGCTGGAAATTATTTCTGTCTTTGTTTCCTCTCTTCGAGAGCCAATCGCGCTTGAAAACTAATCATAGATATAAAAGATCCAATTTTTATCTTAATTTCAGTAAAAATAATGTATTTGTATTTTCATCTTGCATCGAAATTCACTGCTCATGTGATCGATTTTAGTATGAATTTAAATTACATGTGAAAGCATTATGTAAACGATTTTTACGAGATTGAATTAACTATATGCCAATATTTTTTTGGGAGAGGAGGTATACATGGATTTATTCTATTTTCCATAGTTATTGTATTGTAAGAATTAGTACACTAAAATAAAAAATCAGTAGTTAGCTGCTATAAAATATAATCCAAAGCTGTTAAAAAATTAGATTGAGTTCTTCATATTTCTTATCTTAAGTTTCATAATAATTTATGAACCTAATTATAATTATTTATGAACTGATTTTTATTCAATTTTGACTAAACTTTTTCATCAGTAATAGTGCGTATAATAATCGTGTATTTTTTAATTATATTTCGAGATGTAGGTATCATACGTTTGAGAGACCTACGTCAGTGCTTTTCATTAATCTATTCCCTGTGCATGTTCTTCTTTCTTTTCATTTTTTAATGTAATTATAATCCGATAACGTATGCTTTAATCCTTTTCTACTTTTATCTTTGCACGTTTCTAATAAGTTCCTCTGGTGAAGTAATAAATAATAATAAGAGGATTATTATTTCTAATTGGAGAGACTAATTTCTCCTCGCGTTTCAATTTACTGAAATTAATGGCTTTGAGCGTAGATTCTTTCGTAATGAACCGTATAAATTTTAGATCAGGGAGCGTGTTCACCGCTTCCCGTGGATTATAACTCAATTTTGAGAAAGATAGTTTCGTTCTCTCGAGTGTAAAACGTCGAAATGTTTCAAAGAAAATCGAAGCACGAAAGAGTATCATCGACTCGACAAGAATGCTGAAGGCTTTTGTGTTTTCCTTTCCCTTCTTTTTTCATTTGATGGCTAGAAACGTGAGTATGCTCGAGGGTCCAGACCCCCCATTTGCTCATGAAAGATAGGATTTTTCGTTCGTTTTAGATTATAAAGTGTTTTGTCTATAATTGAAATATTGGAAATCCGATGAGGTCCAGCATTGTGTTACCTACTGTGCTTCGCTGACAAGATGATCCCTAGGGTGGTACAGAAGCAAGAGGGATCCCTCAGTCTACATTAGGTATGTGGCCACTGCACAGTGTCGTAGCCCGTGTTGAAAAATAAAAAACCACGTTTCTAAATTTTTTACATCATTTCATAGAATTGATAATAAGCACTCATCTAGAATAAGAACATAGTAACTTAGCGACATAAACAACGAATGAAGAAGTTAGTAATTGCATCGAAAGTCGGACAAAGTACGCAGATTAGAAAATGAAAATAGAATTACTAGTAGATGTTTACCCAGTTGTTTCTTGTTATATTTGCAAGTTACATACTTTTTCGTTCTTGAAATTAACCGAAATATGTCCTATTTTATTAACAGAAATGGCAAATTTCCTCATTTAAAGATATGGGTGAATTTTAGCGACTCAAACCTTATTACTCTTTTCTTAGGTCGAAAATCAATTACTTTAGAAGTTATGATTTTTGGTTCGAATTCCTATGTATGCAGGACACTGTGCACCGTGGCGAGTTATATGTGAGAGCTCGAAGTCACAGTCGACTCTAGTACTAGCAATGCTAAACGAAACAGCAATATTGCGAGTGTCTGATTTTGCATTGGATAGACAGGGACACAATGCTTACTCTTTCTAGCAAATGCAAAATTCTCTCGTAGTGTTGCTGTTTTTCATTGAGCATGGCTAGTACTAGAGTGGACTCTGCCGAAGTCATGTGAGGGCGTGTCCCTTGTCAGTTCGACTAACTAGACCCCCATAACTGCAAGGGATTATCTTGTCAGGGAGCACAGTTCCTATCTCGAATTCTTAATGAATGTTAGCATGCGCCTAGATCACGATACACTTTTGATAGTGACAGATTATTTAATGACACACACGCACAAAACACTTTACTTAAATAATATTAATAAACAGAAGAATGATTACGTTATAAATCACATGTTTAAAGAAAAGAAACACATCGCGACCGTGTCGTAGCACGCACTAACTTCAATTAACTGAAAACAAAGGGATGACAATTGGTCAGCAGCGCGTTCTGGTGACGATTATGCTAGAAAGAAATATAAACGCGTATATAGATATAATTCCAACAAATAGGATCAATATGTTTCATTTCGGGGCATGTTACACAGTGCTTTGTATAAAATTGACGTATTTGTTCATTTTTTAACGGTTAACAGCATGAATTTTTAGAATATGGATCGTGTTTCATTTTTCGGGAAAATAATGACGACCGTATGTCAAGCGCTGAAGTTAAATTCGACGCTGAAAACACGCATCGTACTTTAAACAATGGCTGCAATTTGACAAAAATATAAAGAATTACCAACCGCAATTACAATAAAAACAAAAAATAATACGTGTTTATGGGTACCGGGAAATCTGCTAGCAACGATTAAATTAACTGCTATCATATCAAACATTGCTTTCGGAATTAAAATCTCAATGGGTGATGGAATTGCTTCTTTTGATCAAAACAGAATTTTATACGAGATAAATTATCGCTGTTCCTAGAACTGTTTCGTGTATTCATGTAAATAGTAAATTAATTACCTATTCATGTTACAGCTTTTTTTTAACTTCCGAGGGCACTATTTGGATTCTAAAAAGAGAATGTTACCTTTTATGTTTTTTTCGTTAAATTCAATTGTTTTACTAATAATCGAATCATTGTTAACGTTCACACGAATGACGAATGCTAAATTGTTGTCTATTGCATTGGGAAAATTTTCACCTACAGTAAGGATAGAAGTAGCCATAACAAAAACAAGAACAATATCAAACTTTATGATTTTTTAATAAGAACATACCTTACTGGTTGGAAATGATATTTGCAACATGATGGAACCTATTTCATAAAAAAACGTAATTTGTGTAGCAAATGTGAATATTTTGTTAAAATATTTTGTTAAAATATTCATAACATGATGAATATTTTGTTAAAAGCAACATTAAACAATAGAGTAAGGATTAAAGGTGCTACAGCATTCTTTGCTGCCTTAAAAGCAGAGAAAAAAATTGGCAGGGGTCGTTTTTGATATGAAACTTTTAATTCCAGACTTTGTTCGATAATAACTGAGTTTTGAAAATGTATTTCAGAAAAATGTTCGGTTTAAATATATAAATATGCATATTATAATTAAAATTTCTTTAATTTAAATTTCAATCAGTGATATTCTGTATTAAATTTACAAGTCTCAAATTATCTAATCTTAAATTAAATAAGAGATACTGATTACAACATAGCAAATCTGTCGCTTTGTACCAAGCTTTCACATTCAAATTTCTCTAATTTAGAAATAAATCTACACATCAGCTGTCTCAAAATCTCGTAGCACGTATGTACAAAAGTACCTCAACTTGATCGAATAAAACGTCTACCCAGCTCATTCAATTCAGTGTTCGTATTTGCAATGAAAAAGTAATTACCTTTTTCTCCAGTAATTGACTACTTTGAGAATTCGTTACGCCGGTATGTTTCCCTCTAAATGGTAGTAGTAAATGGAGGTCATTCATAGTGACCAATTCGCCGGACACGAGGTTAATAAATACTCGTTACAGTGAAACAAACCAACCCTCGATCTCCCCTGGGAAGTTTGTTTGACCCTCGATCAGTGGCCACGTAATACGATTGTTGGCGATTTCCCCCAGAAAAATCGTAGGAACCCCGTAATTCACCCCTCCCGAAACGCGACGTCTACCAATTCTCACTCTGAGGTTCGCGCTTATCTGACCCCACGCGGGAAACGCCCGAGTCTACGGGGTTATTGCGACTTCCGCTTTACGCGAAAACTTGACCTCGTTCCATAACTATCCCTACTTCTATATCTACACTGACCCATCCTCATCGTTTGAATAAAACACTAACCCTCGAGATGACGAATAATTTTTGGAAACATTGTCTTTCCTCTCTGAAAGAGCTATTAGAAATCATTTTTACACGTGAATTATATTTTTCTTAGAATAAAAACAGAGTTTTACTAAAGTTACAAGTAAGGTAAGTGATCCTAATTTCGCCAGTGCTTTCGAATTTGCTACCCATGAGGAATTCATATACATTAACTCATAATTAAAATTGAAAAATAACAACAGTGTAACATTTGTTGAGAGAATGAACTTTGTTTTATAGCGTTTCAAGCAAAAATACAATATGCTGACGAATAATGAACATTTCTATAAACTTCAATACGTTTGCCTAAGGGGTTCAAAATGACAAGCAAGACTTGTCTTATTTTGTATGCCAATTTAATACTAGAACAGACAATCATTTCAATTTGTCTAGTAAACTCTGAAGAATAATTCTGTTAGATCAAATTGGCAACCCTTTCCACCACGATATGCAGTCTTTTAGTATCTTATTCTAAATTATGATTAGAAATCTCTTTTATGGATAATAATTTATTATAGATGTCAGATAAGGCACTAGGCTTTATGAAATATTCAATAATTTTACTACATATGTATTTGGAAGTATTATACAACATTTTAAATATTAGCATGGCGAAATTGGTGTTACCTATCTTATTCAATGGAATCTAGCCGATTAAAAGTGGTTTTGTACAAGTTTTATGATAATTTAAAACAAAAATATGAGACAGTAATTTGATTAAAAAAGCTTCTGTCTAAATGGCTCACGTAGCCGAAACGAGAAATGACTGTTCCGTCAGCATAAAAGTTCTGTATCAATCCTCCTTTGATTAAAGCTAACTTTCTAGCCCCATTCGTTTACTTTTCTCAGATGATAATTTATCAAGACGATTAAATCGCCATTTTTCAGCAAAGACTTTCCAAGGCAAACCATGGTTAAAAGGGGATGGTAAGATTTTTTTCTCGCCCAAACAGCTTTCAAAGTCATTAATCCCTGATCAAATACTCAAAGTGTCTCGAAAACTATCAATCTTTAATTGTTCTGCAACAATACACGATCACGGAGAGATAAGATTAATCGCGTCACGTTCTTGGAAGAATATTATTTTAACAGCGGGGGAGATGCATTCTGTACGGGGATCATTGTGAACTGGCCCAAAGAGAGGGTACAATTACTGTGACTTCCGCTTAACGCGAGAACTCCACGCTAACGGCTCTTCCTCGAGTATCCGAAGTAACTTGGCCGCGCACGTCGTTTAATAGTCCTTTAATGCAGCGAGCCGACGAGTGAATTTCCCCGTGTTATCGTTAGAAAGCGTTCAGAGCTGGTTATAAAATAAAATTCAGGAGCGAGCGAGATCCAAAAAGAATGGGTTTACCTGTTGGTAGGTGGACTTATAAATCTCGCAGGCTTCCACGCACTCCTTGAATTTCTCCATTGACTTCCTAGTTTTCCCAGCGAAAAGCTCCTTCAGATCCACGTAATTACGAGAGAGAACGATGATTTGATTGCTGAGCGCCTTGAACAGGTTCTCGATCCTCTCCTGGCTGTTGTAGTACGGCGAGTTCAGCCAGATCGTTCTGAACAGGTGTATCGTCCTCATCAGGCGTGGCTCGATGCACGACGGCACCGTGCATTTGTTCAGCTCGATCGCGTCCGCTTCCACGACTCGAAGGAACTCGATGTTGGATTTTGCCTCTTTCACGCCGTTCTCGATTTCGTCTTTCAGGGTAAGGAATTGACGAAGGTAGGTCGAGTGAGTGTGGGATAGGAACTCTGTGATGTTCTTCACCAGAGGGTTTTGCAGTTGAAAGTTTAGGCCACTGAGGTTGTCAACTATTGCAGACAAAGCTTCGTTGCATAAAAATGCAAGGGTAGATATTCAGGTTGATCACTGTTAGCGCTAAAGTTTTCCAGCGACTGATTCCTAAGTTTTCTATGTGTATTCGAATTATCACGTTGAATTTTGCATTTTAAGTTTGTTCAAATTATATTCAAATATATTTGTTATTTGTTATAGTTTGCTCAATTATATTCTTGAATTCTTTAATTTAATTTTATTAGGAATATCGGTTGCTATGTATACGTTCAGGTCGTTTTAATATAAATATTGTTTGAAAGTGCATGAGGCGTCGGTATATAAATTTACTATGACGATATATGCATAATAAGAAAATGAAAAATTAGGATACATGAGGAATAGTCTAAAAAGGAAGAAATCTCCAATTCTCGACCTGACTCTTTCTCCAATTTAAAATTAAATTAAAGATACTACAATCATAATAACATTTCTCTGTTTTAAAAATTCAAGATTAAATTTATCTAATTCCAAAGTAAAACAGATTCATCCACTGCAACAATAACTTGTGTTAGCTAGTAGATATAGACATCAAGTTGATCGATTCAAGGTTTATGTGCTTGAGGAAGCAATGGAAACGCCACTTGAGAAGCCAGTTACTAACATCGATAAATCCAGAATTCGTACTCGTCCTGCAGGCACAGTAACTCGCTGGGTGTTGCTTGTTCTTGGTCTGAGAGGGCTATTCTGATTTGGGTGGTCCAATAGGCTACCACACTCTCCAGTCTCTTGATCAGTTCCTTATCGACATAGGCATCCTCACCGACCAGATTCTCAGCTTCTCGGGGTACGTATATCACCGTTAAGCCCAGCATTTTGTACGCCAGGTCTGTTATACGGCACAGAAAGGTGTCCATGCTGGTGTGGAAGTCAGCCTTCACGCATGTGTTTCAGGTTAAGGAAACAGAATAAATTTGGGACAACTAGATACAGTAGCTCATGAATTTTTTCATGAAGGATTAGATTCACATGTTCTCATTCATAAGATATTCTGCTTTTATGCAAATTGAGGAAACTGAATAAAAGTTAAGCATGCAGGTAATATAAGAAAGCTGGAAAACCAAAGACAAAGTTCGAATTTAAAGTAGAACACGAAACTTGTCCTCAAAATTTTTTGTTGTGACTATTTAGTTCTTTCTCCACAGTCTAAGAAAGATATAACAGTTAAAAATGAGGCAGACAAGAAACGAAACACTGGAGCAGTTTTTATGAAGAATTAGTGATTTGAATTCAGCGGAATGAATCCAGAAATATTGTCATTGTAGCTGCTAATAACACAGTTATGATTGGATAATGTTTGGTAGTAGTAAGTTACTTTATTTTTCAAGACGAGATGTAGGCTATGAAACGTCAACGATGGTTGCACCTGGTTGGACAGTTTTTTATGGTCATTATTCCGATTTTATAATATGTTCATAAATATTATGGGTAATTGGAAATTTTCTTTTAAAGAAGGAGAATTACCTTTTTTAACGAGTATTCGGTTCTGTTTGATATAATCTCGATATGAATCACAGCAGTAATTGTAACTCATTACTTTGTAGGTACTTTAATTAGTTAGAATAAAAAAATTGGTGAATTAAGAAATTCGAATAATTTTCTTAAAATAGAAATGTGTTATCCTAATTGGATGAACGTTTTCGGTCTGGTTTACAATCTATTAGAATTAACGAAGCGCTTTCTGGTTCGAATGCAGTCGTTTTTAGTCCCGACAACCGAGTAATCGTGTTTCCGTGCATGAGCAAACATCGACGTTGAATTTTGCGACTTGCACACTACATTTAGTCGAAAATTATGGTAATAATAACTTCGTCCAACCCTTCCTGTTTCGGCCAATCCCTCCTGTTCCCCCTAACGTCCTTTCCGTCAGTGGATGGGGACCGGAAGTTGGCGCTACGCGCCATAGTAACGGGATAGTACGGACCAAGTTACGAATACACTTGGTTATGTCATCGTGTGAGATTGTAGTGACCTTTCAGCCTGAGGAGAGGGTGAGGGACTCTGCGAAGATATCTTAAAGGGATTAAATAGTTTCAAAATTTTATAGCTGTATCTGTCTTTACAGTGATTTCTACTATTTGCTACCAGAATTTTCAGATCATTTCAATTTTTAGTTGAAAATTAAAATCAATGATGGCTTAAAAGCATCTTTCTACGATACTTTCTATTATTACTATTTAGTATTTAAGTTTAATTAAAAAATACATGAGTAGCTGACACTTTTATGTATCCGAGAAACTTCAGTGGACAATTAGGGATGTCGAAGAAAAATTAAATTAAATAACTCTTGATGTGTTTAATCTGTTTATATTTTAGACTATTCTCTTTGAGGACGTTATGCTCTTCTTGAGCCCAAGAAGAAAATGAAAATTGTCTCTAATGAAATACGAGGAGGCCGTACACTTTCTCAAATCTAAAGAAAGCCAGACGTGTATCTGCCTCCTTTGTATCTTAATTGTTGGATCCAGAAAATTAGTACCAATGAACATATCTTTTAATTTATTATATAAGAGTTTAAGCTATGTCTACAGTGAGGCAACAACGAGGAACATTTTATCACCTCTTGTTTATAGCGTGTAACTAAAAAACTGTGTTTTCGGGCATGTATGTATATGCATTTGAACTTTTCATTGTGCTTGTATCTAGAATGTATTTTCCAAAAATGTCTCATATTATTTTTTGTATTTTTTATGCCAGTGGCGACAAAATGTTGTTCGTTGTTGATTCAGTGTAGATATAACATAATAGTAATTTTTTAGAGACGGAATAATGAAACTTTATACAACCTGACTAGATTTCCTATAGCTATGCACTATTTCCTATAACAATATTTGAATCGTTTTATTTCTTTCCTCTATGCTACGGAAATACGCTAGCGACTAACAAACTTCCTAAAACGGAAATACGCTATCGACTAACAAATACCTACAGTGAATACCTTTTTCTCTCAATATTTATACTATCAGTATCTCCTATTTCCCTTTTTATTGACTCCTGTTATTTTCTATCGAGGTTCTGCAGGCTAAAAATCAAGCACGCAGCAACAGATTCTTAGGTATCGCAAGTCAATTAAACTTCTCAGAGCGCGTTATTTACGCTAAATAAAAAAAACAAAAGGATATATGGGTTGAAAGAGGACAGAAAGTTTCGAAACTTCGTCGTAGCGAACTTCAGTGACAAACTTTTCATCCCTGTAGCTGATTAATTAAACGCGAGTCAACTTAGGAAAGGATACTGTCTGGCCAGGACTCCACCTTGCGAAAGAGTGGCATCAGCACGTTCTGAACCATCCGAAGAATGTAACTCTCCGTCTTGTCGTTCACCGTGCCGAACAGTATGCGATCCTGGAAGGTGTCACCACGCAGAACTTCTTGCGGCTCTCTGATGAAGTAGGTGAGCTCCTTGATGGGAATTATGGGGAATCCCAGGGACACAGTGAGCCTCTGGCGTAAGAAATATATGCTGAGTACAGTGCTGCTTGGATGCAGGATGAACTGGCGGATATTCAACTCGCTGTCGAAGGTCCAATGGTCTTCGGTTAGACCGCTGAGCGTGGTCATGTTCTTCACGCACTCGATCTTTGAAGGAATTAATAAAGGAAAGTAGGGAGTGAAAATTTGGTGTGGTGTTAATTAATATACAGAGCATCCCAGAGCTGGAGGTACAAGCGAGAAAGAGGTGATTCTACATGAAAAAATAAATCAAAAGTGTAGAATAAAGTTTGTCAATATCACGCTTCGTTTTCGAGGAAATTAAGTTTGAGTTTTAATTAAGTATGAGTGTATCGAAGTACAGTTTTAGGCATTTGAGGAGTAAATGGGGAAAGGAAAATGCTGCTAGTTAGAGTTAGGGCTGCTCTGAACTGCTTGGCTATGAGGGCAAGTTTGTGTTAGAGTAGTAGAGAGGAAACTGGGACTGTTATTGGGCACCGACTGTTGGGACTGGTGTCTAGCAGCACAATGCAGCTGTCTTTACCAGTCCCAATGGTTGCCTCACTCGTATGTACCCCCGAGTGGTGGTAGGGAACAGTTGGGAGTTCGTTGACGATATCGACTATGTGGAACGTGCAAACGGTTCGCTTTTCCCTCACGGCTAAGGATTCTAAACCAATTCTGCCTCTAGCTTAGCGTAGAGAAAGTTGATCAGACTGTGAGTGTTCCTCTTACCCCCTGTACCCATGAAGCACTGTACTTTCGTACGTTTGTAATCGAACATAATTCAGTCAATTTTCTCGAAAACGAAGCACGATATTAAGAAATTTATTGTATATTTTCGACTCATTTTTTTGTGTAGCATAAGTAGTTTTCAGCTTATACCATCAGGTTTGGGATATCCTGTGCAAAAGGAGTCAGAAAAATCTATCATTCATATTATTAACACTACTGACGGGAGGCACTGACTTAAGATCGTACGCTGAGAGCTGACTATATTTATACCATGTATAAAAATGAGAACGGAGACGTCTTTTCGGGGAAAAAATAATAATAATTCACCTGTTTCAAAATGTGAAAAAGAATCGGAATTCATATTTTTTTAAGAAAGACGTACTATTACGTCTATCGCTCTCAGTGTTTGTTTTTGAAAAGACGTATATTACTATGTTATCCAACATCAAAAGTGTTAATCTTAGATTTTTGGGAAATTCTTGAGTTAATATAACAGAGATACAGTGTCTTCTCGATATAGACTTTATATCGACGACTTCATAATGAAGATCTGCATACGGTGTTCGACAACAGGTGTCAGAAATTTTAGAAAGTGATTTTATTTGCCAAAATAGTACAAAAATCAAGAATGATGAAATTATATTTACAGCTCTGTTTTAGAGTTATTATATTAATATAATTATGAACCAAATATAGTTGTGAACCAAAGATTTATAGAGTGTCAAGCGAGTGCTGATGAGAACTCATTCTATTGCTAGTGTGGTTCAAACATAGTCAACTCAGTAGAATAAGTTCTGAGTCAGACACATTTCACGAGTATTTTGGGCGTCTCTTCAACAATTAAGGTTTCGAAATCGAAGCCTGAAACATAATTTCATCTATTTTTATTCTAGCATGTAGAATTACTTCTTAAAATTTTGTACACCTGTCGAACACTATATAGTTTCCGATCTTAACTCATGCTTCAGGATTCGTATACCTTTTTCTGACTCTAAAACTGAATCTCTTTATCACAGTTATGATAAATTTTGATTACTGATTGCATTAATGATTTGCAGAGGGATGATGTACTCTCAAAATAATGAACCAAATGCAAAATGAGAATTTTGTAAATGATTTACCAATTCTGACAGTTCCTCTTCCTCATAAACAGGTAGAATTTCCACTTCACTTTCCACAGATTCCTTCCCTGTAACAAACCGTGGTAAGACCTAAACAAGTTATTTCGTTCTGGAAACTGTTCCTCGAACCTGGCGGAAGATTCGAGTAAAGAAGACCTCATCCAAGCTGTGGAATTAAAAATCTCTCAAACTATAGTAGGAAACGGCGATATCGTCTGCGACGATAGGCGTCGATTCAGGGAAATGGTGGCCGCGATGGGCACCTTTAGATCTGGCGCAGGGAGTTAAATCGTGGACGTTTATTTTAAAGAATCTCCTCTCGTTCGTCCGTCCACCTCCCGGAAGTCGTTTTTCTCTAACACTCTTTCCCCTAGCAGCAACCAGAAGCATCCCCCTCCCTTCCGCCAACGTGGCCGTCACCTCCAAAGGATATGCCTTTGCTCCTGGAAATCTAATAGGAACGATAAATCGCGAGCAGCTACTGAATCGACGGAAGAGGAAACACGTGGGGCGATCGAGCCGTCGCGGTAGAACACGTTGCCATAATTTATTGGCGTATGATAGCGAAGCATTATGTAGATGGCAACGATGTCGTTTTTCTCTTTTCCCTTGTTCCTTTTCTACCGCAGCTACCCTGAAATCCATGTCTCGCCCCTCCTCGGGGACTTATTACTGTCACGTAGCTCTCCGCGCCGATGGTTTTTCGCGGTTTACATTGCGCCACCGTCACGTTCGGCTTGTATGTTTTCTGGATTTCTGCGAGTGACGGCGGGCCACTTCGGGAATTCGTTCAGCCGATGCATTTGCGATGAGAACGGTTGCCGCTCTGTTTTCCGCCCGCGGAAGTGCCTCGTTGTCGTCGTGGAATTGTTGGAAGAGCAGGGACGCCTCGCTGGGATTTGGGACTGGGGATCCTCGTGTGATGAGGGGTAGAGCTAATCGCTTTCCTGGCGCCTTTTTAGTAGCTCGATCGTATGGATTTACTGTCAGCTACAGGCCCTTGCGATACTACTGACCTGATTCGATGGGATGGGCTACTGTCTTTGAGAAAAGTGTAGGGATTTTTTGAGCTGGACTGCACTGCATTGTTCTGTTGTCAATTGAGGAGATTTCTGGAAAGAGAGGCTATAGACCTATGGTGAACTGTGTGAAATGAACTGTCACATATAGTTCAACCTCAATAATTCGGAAACCTGTATGAGATGAAAATTTTATTCATACCCCTTTACTCCGCTGCGAAAACCTCTATAAATCGAAATAAAACTTATTTTAACTCGAATTATTTACTACATATTTAGGCACATTTTTCACATCTATAACTCGAATTTAGAATCATCTACCTTAGAATAACCAGACCATAATTCAAAAACCTATGTATATTTTTCAAGAAATTACATCTTACGACACATCCCAATCCTATTTACTCGATCTTCAATTTAAATTTGCTACACAGATAATATAGTTCTAAAAGTATGTTAAAAAATTAGATATCAGAATTGTTAGAATTACATACACTTTTCCTTATAAAATATGGAAGTAACTACCAAATAAGTGTGATAATTCTAAATGAAACCATTCTGAACTGTTTGTACATACATATTTTATAGAGCCTCCTTCCCTTTCAGCAAGTCATTAAATATTTTCATTAAAATCCTTTTAAACCATAAATTATTACCATTTGTAGTTGCGAGAAGAAAATTGTTCCCCAGAGTTTAACTACACACTTTTCTTTAATTAGTCGAATATATTCTGTTTCAACTATTTCAATGTTGACGAGCCTTTCGCTATTTTCAAAACATCCCCAAAGCGCGCAACGCTGCAACATCGATATCTCGCGCGAGTACGTGTCACGATACGCAAAACGCTAGCGATAATGGAAAATGTATCGCTCGATGGAAAGAACGGCATCGACGAATGTGTTCCATCGCGTTGTCGTTTGTTCCCTGACGTTTTCGCGACACGCTCACAAAATATCGCAACGCTGTTGTCACCGCGGCTCGAAGCTCCAAAATTAAAAATCACGTCGGCTGTTGCACGCTAATTTTTACGAATAATCCCGCCTATGTTCTGATAAAAGTTGACCGTTTCACGAGGGAACTGTCATTTTTAATGGAAGACATTTTCCGATTGCGCTTTTTCGTGTTGCCCCTGTTTTCTGATTATTAAAAAACTGAGAGAAAGGAAGAGAGAGTGAGAGAGCTAGAGAGATAGTGGCAAACGTGATGATAACGATTTGCAATGAAATTCCAGTTCAGTGGATTAAACGTTACAATTTTGTTACACACCCAACGCGAAGATAATTCGGTTTTTTTATTTAGAGGGGACGCGAATGTCGCGGTAAACATTTTCTCTGCCGATGGGGGTGTGTCAAAGCCTCCGAGGCTGCGCCATTGTCGACGTAATTACGGGCACTTTGTGCCGCGTGCTTTGGAAAATTATTTCCCTGTAGTTTGCTTCACCTGTAGTTGGCTTTAACTTGAGTTTCACAGTTATAACGTTGGAACGAAGACATTCTTGGCGAGAACTGCTTCGTACGTTATCTTTCTTTATGACAGCAGGATTTTTGAAGAGTTGGTTAAGCTGGCGAATTTAATTTGAAAATGGATGATGCCGTAGTTATTAATTTCTGTTCTTCGTAACGATTAATCATATTCACTCATTTCATTATATTCAATATAGCTTTCGTGGAATATTCTCATAATTAATAGATCTCATTAGGAGTTGTTGATAACTTACAGGGGAATGACCGTTTGTAAGTTAAAAAAACTGAATTTTTTTCTTACATATTTATATCGTTTGACACGTTGAGAATATTTTAAATCAAGTCCCGTAAAAAAATTAGAAGAAAGTTTTGGAGTTCTGAAGAGAATGATGTAGATAGCCTAGCAGTTTGTCCAGAAAGTTAAAAGGGGAATAGCCGTTTGAAAGTTCCGAAAATCAATTTTTTCATACACATGTACATAGATAACATTTTAAGAACATTTTAGAATAAATCCCCCATATTTAGGGGGTATAAATGCATTTTTTTCTAAACTATATATTTCAATACGGTGGCTCAAATAAATTCGAGCAACGTTCGACTAATCGACTTGAAATTCTGCATTGCCAAGTCTTCTTCTGATATTTTCTCTCGTTCTTTACTTATAAAGAAAGAAAGTTGATTTTTCTTCCGAAATAACCAAGTTTCTTCTTTAGCATGTTACCATTTCTTTACTATTTACAATTTTGAAAATCCCCTTTGGTACCAGATAACTATAAATACATATGTTTAATATAACACTGTTTCATTTCTTCATTTTAGATATGATGTAAAGAAGATTTCATGGCCACCGTCTATAAAAAAGCCGCGCTAGAAAAAAACTTTTGGAAATATATGTAGAAAAATGCAGATTGTAATGAGCGTGATCTCTATGATTTCGTGGTCAATCTCTGAGTGGCCCCCCTCAGCGACTATTGGATGCACATTCTTGTGTTTTCATTCCTTTTTCAATCGTCTTGAGACGATTTTGCCTAGTCTCAGCGGATCACTATTGTGGAGAGGTTCTCTTTTTATCTTTGTCTCATGGGCGGAAGCTAAACTTGGGCTTCGCGATTTTACATACATTTGTATCTTTTTACCTGAATTAAATTCTTTCACAATAGTTAAATCAAAGTAAAACGGAAAAAATACATAAAGCTGTTAAACAGCAATAAAATGAAGAAACTATGCATATTTTACGATGGTTTAAACGATTATGCGCCCTTAATTGTTGTTATTGATTTAGCAAGAAGTTAATTATAATTAAGTAAAATTCTAACATAGAATATCCATAATCTGATACTCTTATATGAGTAATGTTACACTTAAAATTTTGTAAGAATAAAAATAAGGGCGATGTACGCACCTTGCAAATCTCTCTAACTTCCAGAGTATGCATTGTACACAAACATGTTGTATACAAAAGTTGCATCGTTTGGAATATCACATTATGTATTGCATGCACTTTTTTTTATATATGGAGGCGTTCCAAAGATTTGAAAATCAACTTCGTTTTTTTAAATGGAGTGCTATATTTTTTACATTAAAATTGTGGAAAAATGTGGAATTTCCAGTAAAAAAGTACTGACTTTTATTAGCCCTAAACATAATAGTTAACAAGCAATTTCGTTTCGTTTCTTGAAAATTTATATCGCGTACTGTTAAATGTTCAATGCTATTACTATTTTTTAATAACTTTTCCACTATTATTAAATTTTATTTTTATTTTTATCTTGAGAATAATTAAGTAAAAACACGGATGGTAGCTTCAATACTGAATCGCGAACACGATAATGATGGAAGTTGAATCGATGAACCTTGTGACGTACACACCGCTATCCTGCGCTAATCTATGATAGAATTGAATCTCTAATACTACGCGAATTAAATTTTCAAGAAACAAAGCGAACTAGCTCGTTAATTATTGGGTTTAGGGCTAATAAGGGCCAATACTAATACCGTTTTACTCAGGATTCCACATTCGATATAATCGAATTTCATTCGATCTAATAATAGAATATTATTCTAGAATATTAATAGAAATGTCACTCGATATTTCAATATAAAAAACATAGCATTGCATCTAAAAGAAGAATGTTGACCTTCGAATCTCCAAAATATCTCCACTTATAAAAAAAGTGCATACATAATGTGACCCTCCAAACTATGTAACCTTTCTATAAAAAATGTTTTTGTACAATGCATGCTTGAGAAATTATAAGAGGTGTGCAAGTTTCATGGTCCATTCTATAGGTACCTACAAATTATACGGTGAAAGAAATTTTTAATATATAATACTTCGTTAAAGAAGGCCTGAAGTATATTTGAAACGATTAGACATCAATATGTTCGTAAACCAGTGATTCAATCTTATTTTTAACATTGAAGTAGTCGATTTAGTGCCAATAACGCAAAAGAAATTTTCATAAACTTAACTTACCCCCGAAGAAACAAATACTCAGAAAGCTTAAGAATTTTTCGTCCTGAATATTTCTCTTGCGTTAATCGACTCAACCCTGACGCAGATCCGCGATCTTAGATGAGGGAGCTTTAATCAGATTAAACGTCTGCGTTCGGAAACTTTTTTACCAGGGGATGGGCGAAGGAATGGTGAAATATCGGGGTTCGCGGAGAGTTCGTTGAAGTTCGAGCTGGCTTAGAAGTTATTTAATTCTCGCGATTTCATCGGTTTGAAGAGTCGGGTATGCTAATCGATGGGGAAAGGCTTTTAATGTGAATAGATGAGACAGAGGGGATCGATTTTTTACTGCTCGACGAGTCATCGTTTCCCACTGGCGACAAGGGAAATTCGATTCAACTGATTTCCAAATAAGAAATGGGGTTGGATCTATATAGTTACACGGGCGGCATCCCAGTACGTAATCTAGCTCCCTGTGAAGATCACTTTCACCAATTACCGCTCTTCATCTCCACGCCTCGGTATTACCCTGCCCTGTTTACACTTGTTTCGCTTACAACGTTGTAGAGGACAAGGGCAACAGACCCTGGAGGAACTTGGACAAGGGAAAGTAACTCATCGCTCCACTCCTGATCGTTATAAACGAATTACATTGTAATATTGTGCCACAGGAAATTTTACTCTGTGATTGTGAGCTTCTTGATAGAGAAAAGTGGTACGTATGTCGTAAATGCAGGAGGCAGTGACGTCAACTACATTCCCAAGGAGGTTAGAGAGTACTGAGCGAAAGAAATGGAAAAAGAGGGAAACGAAGGAGCAGTAGGAGCTGGCGTAGAAAGCGAAGGGAAGCCTTTAATATTTCTCTCGTAAATCTTACTGTGCCTCTCCTCCTCGTCGCTAGACGGAGCGTCCAAGTACTCTCTGTGCGGGTCTGGTGGCGGCCGATCTTTAACTTTATCTTTTCGTCTTTGCATTTTATTGACGGCTCAGCCTGCCGGCCTCGACACCTTCTCACGCTCGAGGACTCTGTGCTGCTGATTTATGCTGGCTTCCGCCCCGACTGTAACCTACCACTTCTAACCCTTTTCCAGGCTTTCCCTCTTACTCTGTAGATATTGTCGAGGGCCACGAAGTTGCTCGATCCTCGACGAAAGACCGTGACGGATCGGCAGATATCGACCGATCGCCGCTTGTCTCTCGAACTGGAGATTGATCTATTTGGTACTCGTCGAAGTGGTTACGTTTGGCTTGAGCAATCGATTGGTTCCGTTAGCTATCTTTGGGAATTAAATTTGATAAGGATAATTGATGTGAATTGGGATTGTCGTATGGTCGTATCGTAGGTTTAATTATCGCGTCGATAATTAAAATTGCTTTATGCTTCTGGTCTTGAAAGATTTGGAGATTGGAGAATCTTTAAATCTTTGAATAGTTAAATTTTCGAATTTTCAGCTATTGAAGCTCTGAAGTATTTAAATTCTTGAATATTCGATACTCACAATTTTTAAATGTGTATTCAAATTTTTAAAGAGTAACTTTAAAAATTGCCCGATTTTAGAACAGAATTCTGTGCCAAATGTGAGTTTCTGATGAGATATTAATCACTGCAAAATTTTATATTATGCTAACCATTTATTTCTGTGATATGAGAAGTCAAAGTTGACAAAATTCATTGACGCCTCAGCGCATGTTTCAATGTACAAACCTTTATGTCGCTCCACGAATAAAAAAAGTTGCTTTTCGTACAAAATTCTGTTTCGAAATCGGGGGACCAAGAGCAGGTGAGAAATGACATGATTGAAGGTTACTCTTTTCATACTTTTTCATAAAGTAACAAGCATGGAACAGCTTTAACTTTCAGTATTGCAAAAACTACTAGTCATGTGCTTACGAAGATACAAATTGGAAAACATATGTAAAAGAAAATATATATGCACAACGATAGGGCTATTATCGCACAAAATTAATTTAACTAAAGATTCACCCATTCACAATATATTAATCAAATGATTAGCAACTGTATGCACGCTGCAGTTTGCGTCTGGCCTGCACCAGCCAAACAGACGAATGAATGTTTTAAAACAGAATCCTTTCCTATAATTTTAACCTGGCCTCCTACAGTAATACTTAGTAAATAAAAAAAATTTGCTTAGAATTTTATTTACTTTCAACAATTTCAACATTTTTCATTATTTCAAACGTTACCCTTGTTTCAATAATTTTAACGTTCCAATATCCAGCTCTCGATCACCTCCACAGTTTCCAAATGCTCGTAAATCTGAATGTAGAGTAGCAGCATTCCTGCTTGTTAGCCTCGAATCTCCAAGATTATTTTTTTCAGTTTAGAAACAAGTGCCCCATTCGCAGGACTACAAATTCATCCGCTCACATTTTCAGAAATGTTCATAAATCTACACAGGCACGAAGGCTGCGGACGTAGCACGGGCGAAAAGAATTGCAGAATACTATAGATCATTGATAACTACGGTAGCAACACCATAAACTTCCTTTGGCATCGATGGAAGTACTTTTTTTATTACTCTGCGACGGTTTAGGGGAAGCTCCTAAATAAGATGCAAAATGGCGCTACTTCCACACGACAATGCCGATCGATCCCATCGACTCCTATTCGAGGAAATATAAATCCCGTTTAATGCACCGTCCACCTAAACGACGTGGATTTGCGAGCAAACCCGGACGGCCATTGGAGTCCGATGCGAGATTGATGTGGTACCCCTTGCGCAGCTGCAAATACCTCGAGATCCATCTACAGTGATCCCACAAAATCGCGCGGCAATGATAAACTTAAATAACTGGAAATATCGTACAATGGGATACGTACTCGTCATTGGAAATGTTTTTTTATGTGAACGGTGGAAACGTAATTCATTTAAGAGGAATGATCCTTCACTGTGGCAGAAGAATCGTAAAATCATGAGCCTCGTTTCTCAAATTTTGGGGATCGATCTATCAAACGGAACTTGAAATCAGAATACAAATTCTTTAGCTTTTCATTTATAAAGGAAAAATCTACACGTTTTGGTAGAAATATTTGCCCACAATGTAATTCAAGGTATTGAGGCTGAAAGGGGGTAAAAAGAAGTTATATCTATTATTAATGAACTGGTTTTTGTGTAACTTTTTAAAATGTAGTTTGTTCTGTAATTTGACGATTCTAAAAATATATTTTTTGCATAATGCAATAATCTATTGCATATGTTATTTGCGATGTATATACATTATGTCTTGTTTATGTGGATTATTTATCTCATCAAATCAATTTCACTTGTCAATAAATTTTGGTATTACAACTGTGTAGTTTCAATAACAATAATATGTAATTAATGTTAATTATAAGTTACATAAAATCATGTTATTCTAATCTCGAGTTGTTAATTGAGTGGTAGATGTGGTAGTTTGTATTTAGAATTCAAATAATAGATCAGTTTGATTATTGCCATTAATGTAAACTGTGTTAAAAAGTGTATACCTACGCATATTTAAGCGTTTTTTAATTTTTCAAAATATTAAAAGTTCAATAAATAGGAAAATATTAATGCAAACTTGGATGAGAATTGATTCCAATGTCCGATGATCTGCTATTAAAAAAATCGATGACAAAAGCATTTGTTGCTTTTGAAATAAAAATATAAAATGTAGAGAACTGGCAATTGGTTCAACATATAAATCCTGCCATACATAAGAAAAAGCTCAAGAAACAACTTATCGGTACGAATCAGAATATTTAAAGCATGTAGCAACGATTTTACGAGAAAATGAATTTTATACAGATTTAACCAGAGTTAAAAATGAACACTGTTAACATGCCTTAACGAGCTTTGAACAACACTGTTTGGAGAAATTTTTTACAAAATATGTAGTTAATTACACTGTTCCTGACGAAGCAATACTACGATAAAATTATTTAATAGATTACTGCTACAATTCAAATGAATTATTAGGGAATTATTGTGAATTATGAATTATAATTATGAATTGTTAGGGAATATATACAAGACCCTCACGTATCGATTTCTGTGGATGAAATTACCAATAAAATAGGGCAATACGAATATGAAGTGATCAAATCTAACTTACTATATTCTAACGAATTAAAAGTAAATTATACGACTACAGTTCGGTTTGTTAATATAGCTATACATATTTTGTTACCCAGACGTAGTCGTAATGAAGAGAAAGTTTTGTTCGTAACAAACGCAATACCGCATATGACAAAAGCAGGGAAAGGGCTCAGTTTGTTTCATTAAAACATGATACATCTTGCGTATTCAGTTCATGATTTACATAGAGCTGCTGGGGAAATACGACTTCACTCCCTCATAGTTGAGAATATCGGATGAAAGAATATCCATAGACAAGTATACAATGTAAAGGAGTCGTTCTTCGCATATAAATTAATTTTGATACATGAGCGTTACCAATTAACATTAAACTTAGAAAAAATGAACGTAATTTAATGTAGTCTATCTGCTGCCCTATTAGAGTAATCGTAAAAAATATTGTCCAATATTGGTGTATATTGTCAATAAGAAGAGAAATGGTCCATGTTATAATTTAAATGGTTTCGAAGAAGAAATATGGAAGAAGAATTTTTTGTGTAAGATCACTGTTTCTAGATTTTTAGAGTTCCTTTAAAATGATTAAAAACAGGAGAGGTATTCAGGTGGCCAGGTTCAGCTTGGACACCCTGTATAATATACTACATAATATATTCCTCATTGTACTTACTGTAGTATACAGCGTTGCTAAAAAAAGTCATTGAATCTCCGTTTGAAGGAGTGAGGGAAGGTAGAATGGTGGAGCAGTGGAAGCCGCTCACTCCTTCAAACTTCTTCAAACAGAGATTCAGTGACTGTTTCTAGCAACGCTGATAGTATATTATACTATATTACGTATTTTGTATATTTTCAATGCATATTTGCATATTCTATGTGCATAAATGACACGTCTACATATGTTGCTTTCATATTTATCGTGCACAAAACATCCACAGTCTACACATTAGGTAACTTGAAAATAGCCAGAACGCTGCACAGCGGCAAGCTTTCATTTGAAACGCGCTGTAGATCAAGGGTTGGAAGGAGTACGAAATAAAGGGAAGAATATCGAGAAATGAAACGTCAATTCATTAACAAGTAAAACCCGACTGTCCTCTTATAACTAATATTAGTTACCTCGAGAATTTTTTATACAACCCTTTCACAAACACATCATACATTTCTGTCAAAATCTCTTCGTTTACCCGTGCAGTTGCCTGTCTACTCGAGCCACTTATCACTGCAGGCCGAAAGTGTCAACCGCCTCACGTGAATGTCCCCCGCGCTTGAACATTAGGTTCAGCGGCGATATCGAGCAGCCATGTCGCGCAGTTTTTGCGAACGGGATGAGCGACGTTTTCAGTCGGTCCAAGCGAACGAGTGAAGGAAGAAATTGCATCGGTAGCGGGGCGGGGACAGAAGGGACGGTGGCGATAGAACGAGATTAAAAGAGGCAAAGCTACAAGATTAAAAGGCAATGCTGGACACGGCGCGAATCGAACGGCCGACTGCTCGCGGAGACATTTATATTCCCCGGGAAATCGTTATTGACCGATCAGAGGGCTCCAGCGATTCCCTGGCGTGCCGTGTCACCCTTCTCCCTTCCTTTCGCCTCTTCCTTCCTCGTACGATTGACACGCCACGCCTGCCGACGCTGCCCTTTCAAAGGTGCACGGGCACAGAGGCACACTTTGTTCCAGCTTCCTTCAGGATTTCATTGTCGTTTATGATATCCAGTCTTTTGTAGTCGCCTCCATTCGTTCGAGTCGTTTCTCTCCGACGAGTCCGTCGTCACGTTCACGGTGTAACGCGAACCTCTGCCGTGTCCCCCGAGGGGGTGGTTTTTACGCGGCGTTTAATTGGCCCGTAATTCGGCGCCCCCGGCCACTCGAGAGAGAGTTTTCCGGTTTCTGACGAAGACTGAGAACCAGCGGCTACAAATTACAGTTGTTTTGACCTTTTAGGAAGAGTGGATTTAGAGAGTAATGAAATAGTAATTTAGGACAAAATATATTAGTCTGATGCATGTGATGTTATGAAGGATCAATATTGAAAGTTTGAGATTAAGGAAAATTATAAACATTGAAAGCTTAAGGTTAACCCTTGAACAGCTTACCCTGGGTCAGATTTAGCCTGAGTATTTTGTATAGGCATTGAGCAAATGACGAATAAAGAATAATTGTTTCTGTATTTTGTATTCGTGTTATTGTGTAACTATGCTTTAGATGTATATGTATAATTTTGGCAGAGAAACTATTTTTGAAGTATATTTAGTATTGGTCCAAAAAGTCTCAGGGTCAGTCTCTTACGTTGTGGCTGAAGGTGGGACATCAGAGGGTTAAAAGAAGCTGTAGCATTGACTAGTGAAATTTGGATCCTGACAGCTGAAGGTCAGGAAGAGTTCTAATACGGAAAAGTTTAAGGCAGGGAAGTTCCAATTTTGAAAGTTCAAGATTATATTTGACTACAGACGTGTAAACTTGAGAAAAACATTGATCTTGGAAAATAGGATGTAGAAGAAGGTTTAATATTGAAAGTTTGAAACAGAGAACAATTTTAATCACTAAAAGCTTAAGATTAGGTGAAATTCTAACGCTGAAAGTTGTATAATAGTCAAAGTTTGATCCTGAAAGTTTAAGGTCAATGAAATGAGAATTATTTTGATCTTTCAAGAGAGTGGATTTAGAGATTGATGGAATAGTAATTTAGGACAAAATACATTAGGTTGGTGCATGTGAAATTATCATTTTGAAGAGGGAAATTATGTAGGTTGTATATTAAGATTTTAATAAAATGTAGCATAGACGTAGAAGATTTGAAAATCTTAGACAGGTAAGTACCTTCTTGTAATTGCTGTAATTCTTGTTTAGTGGGTGAAAATAGTCAACGGAATTCAGGGTGGAAAATGCATTTAGTTTACTGAAGTTGAAATGGAAGCTTAAGTAATATACTCTTTTAGCTTGTATATGTGTTTTTTGGAACAATTCAACAAATATTAATAATAAGAACTATTCGCTAATATCAGTCAGTCACGATTAGTATCTTTTGATGAAGCTAAAGAAATGCTAATCACTTATAATCGGTAATTTTATGTGTATGATTCTAATAAAAATTCGGTTATTTTTTTAATACATCGTTAAAGAAGAAAGAAAAGATTAATTTGTTACGTAAAAAGATTTTCCCTGTCATCGAAATATGTATAATTATTAAAATATATTTACATAATTCATTAACGTAAACAATTAATAAATACTCAAAATAAATTTTAGAATTAACTACTTCCTAAACATTGTAACAACTTTCCACGAAATGTGAACACATCACGAACCAAAGCTACAACGCTGCAAGTGAAAGCAGTTGCAAGTGGAAGAGCTACGTCACTGGCCAGCCACGTATCACAAGCACTATACATACCTACCATTACAATATAAACTGTTCCCTTGCCAGTATTATTTCTTAAAACATTTCAAATAAAAATTACTTAGATTAATAGGAATTTTAAAGAATATACGTTATTCATTTTATCCCTATCCATCCTCTTCGGGAAGATATAAAAGCTTTTAGCCTGCTCGTTACAAAAGCTTCACCCGTATCGTCATACAAAGGTATTCCGAAATTTTCTATCACACTCGTTCATTTTTACAAACGTTTCCCCACTCCAAGATACTTCCTCCTCTCATTTTTATTGTACCACTATTAATCACCAGGGAAAAATACGTTAGCATAGCCATTCTAGCTCTATCCATCATTCTCCATCTTTTTCCGCCTTCCATTTTACTTAAGGTATGTTCGTTTTAAAAGCTTCGCCATTGAAAGATCAAGCGTGACATACGAGATTCGATTCTGTCGAATTCCCCATCACCGAGGCATCGTTAACTCTTAGATTCGCTGAGTTTCAGTTTGCCATAACAAAGATTATTAATCTACCCACCCTTTTCTTCACTGTAATGACAAAGCTGGCGCATTAATCGGTCGCTTAATCGCATTTTTATCATTTCCCTCTGTCTTTTTCAAGGCCGATGCTTACCTGTTGCTGCGGTCCGCAATTATGCATCATCCTTTCAGCCGTCGCGTCGACTGTATGCTCGGGGGATTCATCGCGGGAACTCGCCTCGGTTTTCCCCATTTCTCTCCTCTCTATCGCCGGCCAAGAGCCAGAGAATAGAAGAAAAAGAATCGCTCGGGGTTGCTTGAGTATTGTGGTGCCGCGTTTTTCGTCGTTTTGTCATCGAACATTTTTTCTTTTGCATCCACCCTGTGTGAGGGTCAAACGATCTCCTTCGATTCAGACATTCGATACAACTAGTTGGAAATATCTACAGAGTTACTCCTATTCACAAAATTACATTTCTGAGAAGTATTTTCTATTTCTTGCAATGAATTATCAATTTTTATCTAATAATTACAAAATACCAAGTTTCATTAATAGAAAAACTTTTTCATAAGAAGTCTTCAGATTTTCATGGGACAACATCTATTTTAATTAATACAAACCATCTTCATTTTCAATAGAGAAATTACTGAGTAAAAATAAGTATACATATTTATTTTTAAAAAGATGAAACGAAATATCTGTTCCACTTACGTCACCAAAATTCCGTAATCACTGTCAACAGTACTCCAACAAAAATGTTGTCCTCTCTCCAAGCAATTTGTCAGGTTCCATGTTCACTACTTCCATCGTTGTTACACCAGGAACACGCGAATGAAAATTTGCCCTAATACCGACGATTTGAGCCGACCGTCCAAAATTATTTCGTAATTGCTCCTCGACGAATTTACCGAGGAGGGGGATTCGCGTCGACTCACGAGCAGACGAGAAGGCGGAAATTGAAGGAACTAAGGGAACCGCGGACGAGAACGAGTTATGAAATACGTTGGGGTCGGCTGAAATTTACATGAAACTTAATCGGCCAAAGCGGATACACGGTTCTGCAATGCTGTGGTCTGACTGGTTCGCTGGAGGCACGTTTAATCGGGCATTGTTCGCCGCGATTTTCCTTCCAACCAACCACGACTGTACTCCCTTAAATTTTTATAGGCGCCTCAAGTCATCGAAGGTGAAATTGAGAATGGTTTCAAAATTTTTATTTCATTTTGGAAAATGTTGGATTGTCTTCTGGGTTAGTTATTTCATTCGAACGACAGAGGAGGAACATTTTTCAAGTATTAATACTTAGTTAATGAAATTTGCGAAACTTGAATGAGAGTTTTTAGATTTGTTATATAAGAAAATGTCTTTGTGATTTTTATACTTTTTAGAATAATTCTGGAGTAATTTTAGAGTAATTTCATTGCGTAACTTCGCGCGGGAAATATATTTAGAATAAAATCTAAAACTGTGAACATTAAGAATCTATTTACTTTAAGAAAGAGTTTTTATTTTAAGATGATATGAATTATTTTCTTTTTGATAACTGTGCTTTAATTTTATTGTAATATCAAGTTAAGCTTCTATTATTGTAAGTACGGTATATCTTCCTATACCCATTTTATAAATATTTTACGTATTATTTGTTTGTTTGTATATGTTTTGTATATGATTGTGTATGTTCTCTACTGAATTTTAGATTGCCTCTATTGTATTTTATATTTAATATTGAAGCCTCTGCGTTGTTCGCCATAATTGTAGAATTATCTGACGAATTAAAGCAATTTTTTTACCAACTAAGCTTCGATAAATAATAATCATTCTTTCAATCGTGCCAAAGCAAATGATAGGTATTAAAATTTTCGTTGAAGGTACAAACAACGAATCAAAAATGTCTACTATACAGTACGCCTTTAAAGGGTTACATCTACCTAGAGCTTTTAGGAAACTTGGAAGCTTCGGAATTTAAATAAAAAACTATCATTGAAAATGATGCTAAATGTTTTTCTATTGAAAGATACATTTCTCACTTATGTTATTCAAAATCTTCATGAAGAAATGTCTATTATTAATTAAAGTATATATTGTCGTTGATAGAAGGCATGTGTTTTTTAAGAGGTTGTTGATGGATATATTCTAGCTGAAACGATACATCTGAAAATAAAAATCTGAATGAATATTAAAAATACATGAAATTTATAAAACACAGACAATCTACTTTTACTAAATTTTACTTCTAGGTCTTCGATAATTAAGAAAAGGACAATTTTTCCATCGCAATTCCGTACTGTAATTTTACATGGCCCCTATTTTGCAACAGAATACAAATTTAAGATACAGATATCGTCAAAGATTTCTAACATTTATCTATTTTTATTATACATTTGGCTGTTTGCTTACAAATACATTGTTTAGGCTAGGAAACATCCACAAGTAAATGCTTAAAAAAATATATTTTCTATCGACAGCAATGTTTATTTCAGTTAATAATATTTCTTCATAAAGATTGAGGATAATATAGCCAAGAAATGTATCTTTTAGCGAAGAAACATTTACCATTACTTTCGCTGCTAGTTTTATTTAAAAAAGTTCTCGAACTTTTTCTCCTGCAGTTTTCTGCAGACCTGTAAATGGTTGTTACCCCTTAAGAAAAACTGAAAGCAGATTCTAAACTTATAACTACCACTGTATGCATCTAAGTGAAAATTCTCGAGGACAATAGTCAGGGGCGTACCAGGTTGAGAACGTAAAATCGGATTTAGCCTTTCGATTATGTCTAGGTGTCCGCAACGAGCTTGGCAATGAATCGAAGTCGTTCGAACGGCCATAAAGCTTCCTCCAGTTTCCGGTTTTAGGGTTACGACACGCAGAGCCAGTCGTACTCGAATTGGAATTGCATTCCCGAAAACTTGCTGGGCACGGATTTGCTGGAAGCCGATGCTTCGCTAAAAGCCGCAAAAGGACATTCCCCTCCCCCTTTTCGCTTCTGATTCCTTGTTATTCCTGCAGCAGATGAAAAGCTTCTTGAAGGAAACTTTTTGGAATTTCAAAAGAACGAACGAGACGTCGACACGAGCCAGCAAGAATGGCTCCGATGGACCGGAGCAGTATGAAAACTCTTGCTGCGAAACGCTGGGGAGAAGGGGGCACAGCTCTTGGCATATTTGCCTGATAAAAGCGGGCCGAGTTCGAAGGAGACGCGAACTCTTCGCGGAACTTCGACGGTACAAATGAACATTTAGAAAATTGCACTGTCTGGATTAACGCGTAACTATTTCTTGGACATTTTGCTGTAGGTATATTAAAGAATATTCGCTTGGAAAGGGGGAATGTTCTTCCTCAGCAAGAAGATTACTAGCGAAGAATTTATTGATAGGGATATTCAAAGGGTGTGAGCGGGGCTGCGAATCGATTTAGAGTTTTGAGTTCACGGTTTTGTAGAAACCTATCAGAGATTTTTATATCGTATTACCTTTGGCAAAAAGTTTTCGGTCAAATGCAATAATACGAAGTTAATTGAAAATATTCTAGTTTTTCAAAATGTAAAATATTATCGTACCAAATCCATGTAACATTTCCATATGTTTTATATTTGTACGATAGCACTTTATATTTCAAAAGGCACAATAGTTTCAAGTAACTTCATATTACTGCGTTTGGTATGAAACTTTTTACCAGAAATAGTACACGGAACAAATGTTTTGTTTCTTTTTTGAAATTGAAGCCCTCTGATTAAGCATTGTACGCCTGCCGATAATCACTGACTTACAATTTCGATGGTCTAAAAGCTGCTTATAAATTTCATATGTCCATTATCTTCTTATCCATTAGGTAGAAAAATAAAAGAATGTTTAGTGTGTAATCAATCTTTAGACCGACAATTTCGTGGGTCACGATTATCAGTAGCTGTGCGCCTAGGCTAACAGGTATCAAATTTGATAAGTTGCTAAACAAATACCTAATCTTAGAAAATAACGTCTATTTCTATATTGCAAAAAGTCAAAATTAAACACTTACACCCGTCATTTCTACAGTCTCAATGATTTCAATTAAGTTTGCAGTTTCTGATTCTAATTTCTAATACATTAACTTAATTCTCTATTTGCCAAGCTTCTGATTATAAAATGGAAACCGAGAAATGGTCAGCTGTAATATCGAATCCCAATATGATGTACCTCAGCTAATAATGTACTTATCCTCAAATTAGTGTTTAATAATGTTCCATTCCCGATCGTGCAATTTAATTACTTTGCACCAGCAGATCCAGCAATGCTCCACAGCGTTGGTCGGTACGTCAGCGTCCATTCGACCTCCGCTGTTCTTCGAGGCCGAATCGGGTTTCTATTTAGCGGGCTTCCACGCAAAAGCGGGGGACCAAGCTCGCGGGGGAGGGTCCAGTCGCGGTTGTTTGTCGACGTGCAGGCAAAGGGGTATGCTGGGGAACGCTTTTCTTTGGGAATCGATTGCCGGACGAGCGAGGGATTTCCTCGAGTGCTTCCGCTGTCTCGTGCAGCCTCGCCCTCTCTCGAATCGGTTCGCTGGCCACCAGAATGGGACTAACTGCTTTCTCGATCGTACCATGCGGGGCCACTGATCGAATCGAACGGAAACAATGGCCGCAGGAATAACCGGTACACGTACCGAGCTCGTCCCTTCGAGCGTGCTTTCACCGTTGCTTGGAACAAGGACACCCAGGAAAATGCCCATCGACTGTTGTCCCGTGTGCACAACAGCGCCTTTGAATGCGAGCAGTAAAAAATTCGATATAGCCACGTTGCCTTGGAAGTTCAACGGAGGAGAGTTCGAACTTTGGGCGGGCAAAATGAAGAAGACCTTTGATTTCGAAGTGTTAAGGGTAATCGAAAGAAACTTTGATTTCGAAAATTCTGTGAAAGATCAATAGTAGAAGTTTTAGATGAAGAAGAATTTTAAACATTGAAAGCTTAAGATTAAGAGACGCTGTAACTTTGAGAGCTGAGTATTTGTGAAAGTTTGATACTGATAGCTGAGGGTCAGAAAGATTTCGAATTCTTACAAGTTTCAAGCAGGGAAGTAATCTTCTTGAAAAATAAATTTTCAATTTTGAAACCTTATGATTAATGTGACTACGTCTGACTGCAGATTGTAAACTTTAGAAAAACACGGATTTTGGAACATAGGACTTAGAAGAAGGTTTAATATTGAAAGTTTGAAATAGAGGGAAATTCTAATCGCTGAGAGCTTAAGATTAGCTAAAGGTCCAACTTTACGAGTTGTGTAATAGTCAAAGTTTGATCCTGGAAGTTTGAGGTCAAGAAAAGCTGTAATCTAATTGTAAGTTTAAATCTGAAAGAAGTTTTAGCTTCGAAGATACAAGATTGATCAACACTTTTACTGCAACCGTTTAAGTTTAAGAAAAGCTACAATATCGAAAAGTCCGAAAATCGTGGAACTTCGAGATTAAGCAAAATTTTAACCAGCAGAAGTACAAAATTGGGATAATTAGTGAAAATTGAATAATTATAAAGGAACTTCATGAAGTGTAAATTTCCGATTTTTATGAAATTTCATAGGTTTGTAAGGCAGCTGAATGTAATCGACAAGGTTGGTTAATATGTTTTATTCAGGACGTAAAAATCATAAGCCCGTAAGGAATTACAATAACAGTTTATACTTATTATTTTAATAAATTCAAGCGTAATTTGCATTTTGAACTTTTCGCACTATTCACGATGAAACTTAACGCTGTTAATTATCTTTAGTTGTAACATTTTTTCATTCTGTAATGAATAATTAATAATGCATATTATAAGATAATGATGAAAATATAGGGGTATATAATTTTTATAAAATATTTTGTTTTTGAAAGATGCATAAAACATAATTTGCCATTAATTTTTATTACAATGAAAAGCTCAAAATTTTAAAATATCCGTGTTTTATGCTTTAGTCTGAAGTATCCGTATGCGTATTTACGAAGAAATCGATTACTATTTACTCTGGAAAATCAACAAAAATATGGCAGTTTTCAATATATCTTTAAATTAATAGGTATTTTAAAATCTGTTTACACAGACTGTTTCGTAATGGAAAAATACATAATCGTGAAATTTACTTTTTATCTATACCATGCTGCAGCCTCCCAAACTGAAATTTTTAACGAATAAATTGCGCATATCTTTAACTACAGTTATTGATTAGGTCAGTTTCCATAAAAAATTATGGGTATTATAATTATGGATATAAAAGAACTGGCTGTGAGTCGAAATAGGAGACGAAAATACAATTGTTGCAATTGATGAATTTAATAAGATAAGAAGACGTAAGCGTAATAAAGGAAGAGGCTGAAACGTGGATGAGTGTGTCGGATCTTTCTGCTAGGGGGCCTCTTCAAACAATCTAAACCACACTCGCTCAGATCCGTCTTCCAGTTCCACGTACACATACACCCAAGCCTAACTCAAAGTTGCACAGAACCTATTTAACTTAAACCTACCCGAAAACTATCTCAAGCTTATCTTAGTAGGTACTTAATATTGAAAGTATTTTATTCATAATGACATGCTGGTCGTTGTCACTATTTCACACAAAATTTTCAAGAAGAACGTAACAGAGTTTATCTGAATAAAAAACAGACAAAAAAATACGTATTGAATATTTTTGGTTACTTCAGATAGAAATTTCATTTCGAGTAGTTTTCTAGCCACTACTAATAAAATTTTAACACTAAAACTACCGAAGGTAACATACCATCCATATAATATATGAGGGTAACATATAACATAACATACATAACATGTATATCTGTTTTTATTAAAGCGTCAAAACTATAGGTCTTTGATAAAATACATAATTTATACGAACAATCATCAGTTATTACTTCTCTACTTTTAATTCGACATTAGTAGACAAAAATTATTACATACTTACAGAACAAAATGTTTATACGGAGTAACTGTGTCGTTCATTTGACCGCTCTGGTAGTTTTAGTGTTAATTTAGAAGCCTCGAGGTCAAGAATAGTTCAACTCTCGAATGTTTAAGATTAAGTAAAGTTGGAACTTAAAAAGCTCAAAGTTGAAAACTAAAACATTTTAATTTGAGAAATTCAGTCATGGTAGATGTTTCAAAAAAGCTGAGATTAAAAAAATTCAAGCTTTACATAAAAGATTTATTAGTATATTTATTTTATACTGTTAATATTGATCAGTTTGAATATTTCAAATATTTAGTTGTTACGAACGTTTAACTATCAATATTGAGTTTTAGTAAACGTTTTGTTTTTTAAGGTCTTTTTTGTGGTTTATGCGCGTTTCAGCCCGCCGACGGATTTATTTTTCATTTCCGCGAAACGATGCCCGCTTCATCGTCCCAGGGATGTAACGCGTTTACGATCCAACAGGGCAACTTCTCCGCCGGTGACTTCAATTTAGACGAAAGGCTTGATATTTCCCCATGACAGTGTAATCCCGGAACAGGATTTTGTCGTCCACTCTCGGCCAGTGAGTCTGGAAGGAGCATTAAAGCTGTTTTCACATTGTCGTTCGTAGGAGGAACTCTGACCGAGCACTTGCCATGGTAATCAACTGGAAGCCAGGGTCCATTTCGGATTGCCCCTCGTTCAATTAGCATACATACGATGGCCACTAGACGTGCTTTTCGTCCTTTCGCTTTGACCCGATTCTTTTCAAAATAGAAGTATCCACATGTTAATTAATTCGACGAACCGTTTCGACTACGTATTATTCATTCTAGATACAGTTACATAATAGTATACAATTATATAGTGTTATCCCACTACGATGTCTTCTTGATGTGAGTTCGGTATTTGGTAAGAAGCTAGTAGCCTATGAGTAGCAAGCTGCACTCTCGGTGATTTATGTTTATTTTATATTCTTAAGTAAATTTCTTATTCACTCTTTTGAATAATATTATTGAACGATTCTGTTTGAATATACCACCGAGATATCTGAGAGGTCACTTGCTGTTGAGTACCGAACAACATTGCACAAATTATGGGTACTTCGATTGCATAAATAGGATGATCAATCTAGCTAACTCTATACAGATAATAATTGACTTCTTTAGTCAGTTTTTAAGGTACGTGATTCTACTTTGAAGAGAAATCTGACCTAATTTGTTTAACGCTCGAGCCTCGATTCATCTTGCACTCTTTCTTCTTTTCATTACGATTTGTATAAATTATTATTATATGTTCTGATTCTGTCCTGATGCTTCCAACTTTTTATTGTACCAAGGGGTTTTTCACGTAAATAAATAAATAAATATTTATTTGTCATTTCATTTTTCCTCAGTACAAATCTCTTTCAAATTAACTTATACTGATGTGGTTGGATCGCAGTATAAGTTTATATTACTGCAACTGTCTGTATTTGGAATGAAAAATATTATACCTGTGATTAATTTACAGAAATTAATATACTGATAAGTGGTGAATTTTTTGGATGCTATAATAAGTTACTTTCCATAATAAAGTTGTAGAAACTCCATTACACTGTGTTATAAAACTGACACAAAGTTGGGAAAATTTGATTTGAAATTACCATAAAAGTAACTGCTTGAAATAATATTCAAATTTGTCTTTTGCCATTGTGTCATTTGAAAGCATAGAATATATCGATTCGTTTGGAATAATAGTAAATTTCAGTGAATGAATCACGTATTATTTTTTACCTCAAAATTCGAAAGGGAAATAATCATCAGAATAATTTTAGTTCGTGTGGCAAATTTAATCACAATAAAAAACATTTACTTATTTTTCGACTGATTATTTTAAAAATTATTTCTTTCCATTATATGGAATGATTGTATTTTAAAAACGAAATTGCTTTGAAATAAAATAACGAGTCACTTGAAATAGTATTTCAAATAATGTTATTTCAACTGTATTCACGTCTGCACTAACGTCATATCAACTGAGATTTTAATTTGTTGGAAAAATTTTTCTTCTTTAAGGTTCAACGTTACATCTATAATATGTGTGTAGTTATTAACGATGTAGAACATCAAGAATTTTAAAAACATCAATTTTAATTTACACTTTAAGTACGTCAAATATACAGATTACTCCTGGCAAAATTTATTACTTTCTGTTAATAGTGCAATCATTTTCCTCGAGAAGAAAAAAAACTGCATAAAAAGGGATGTTTTTTAATGAAATTATAGCCTCTCAAAAGAACCCTTGCATATTTACCGTTTTTACGCTTTTCAAGTATGCTAACTTGTTCGAGTAATGTATTGCAAATAAAAGATATATTTTATTTATATGTATATAGTGTTACAGCTATAAACGTAATGTAAATACATACTCTTTCTACCCTGCTTATATTAACTCATCTGGATAAATATATAGTTTTCTGTAGATGCAAAGGGTTCCAGAATTGAGGGCAGTAATTATTTCGGTAGAATGCCTTTATATATCATAGTATTGTCAACTAACTTCTTTGCTAAAAATAGAACTGCAGAATATTTACAAACTTGATTATCGTCTAAAAAAACTGTAGTAAAAATTCTCCACTTTTACAATGCACATATATCGTTGTTTGTAATTTCGTTACTCATAATTTCATTGTCTTTCTTTCGTTTCTAAATAAATAAACTATTATTCAAAAAATGTTAAAAGTTGCCATACACAAGAAACGTTGAAATTGTAAAACTGCAGATAACTTTTTAAATTGTTATAACTCCGTGAAAAACAGTTCTTTTTTTATGTAGTTTCGCTTCCTTTGAAGAAAAATTACATTTATTGATACTGTACCTGAAATTGCAAACACTGTCCTCTACATATCGGTTGTCAAATATGAAGAAATTTTTAACGACTTGGCAGTCTTCTATTAAAGGAAAAATTATAACTCTTGGAAATTGACTTAAATGAAATCGAACAAAAAGATCAAAGTGTAGGAGGTTCGAGATTTAATACGATTCTTTTTTTTATATTTTTTATATTATGCATATTGGTTATTAGCGACAACAATTGTAGACAGAAATAATGTAACTGTTAGAACTTATTAGAGAGTGAGGAATATTTTAGGAATAAAATAACTTTAGATATTTGTTTACTGTTGTTGAGGTTCTTTTCTAGAGTTTGGTTTATTTGAAATTTGGTATGAGGTTCGGTATATTTAGAACAGTTCAAGAGAGTATGTTCTACTGAAATTTGAAAGCCGCAAATATCATAAATCGGAGAATTAGATTTGGAAATTAAATAGGAACGAGATAATTTTGAATTATCTATTTTAACTCTCTTAATTACTACTTGTTGCTTCCGATCGAGATGTGATATGTTTAGCAATCTATTAAAGAACAATTCTTTTTTCTAAAAGTTTAATGTCTCATTGACGTCTAAGTCATTAACGACTGTTTCAATTATATTTTAGCAAATAAATTTGATTCTATTAAATAATGAATTGTATTCTTACATGTTCTTGTGAGGTTATAGCTGTATCTGGATTGATTCCACGTTTTTGTCTGTGGATTTCAAATTTTCTACATTTTATCAGCTATTACAGTAGGCTGGTTTCGTTTGCTTCAGTACATATTCACGTGTAATTTTAGAGTGTCCTGTCCTTAGCCGAGACATTACTCCATTCTCTTTTCTATTGAGTTCGGTATTTAGAATTCCTTATTATATCGAATTTTTATGGATATCAATTAATGCAATCAATTTCACCTGTAGTCTACCTTGGCAATAATATTTACCTACCTACAGTGTTCCAATTTGCCACATAAAAATCGTTGTAAAAGAAAAAAGCGATAGTAGCCGCGTAAAGACTTGGTTACCATTGTCACAGGCAATAGCAGCAACAGAACGCTGGGTTAACTCGCGAACTGGTCGTGTCGTCACGCGTAAATTCACCATTATTAAATTCAACAAAGACGAACGAGGAAAGGAAGGAAAGGGCAGTCGCGGTTCGAAACGAGAGGAAACGGTGCCTCGCAGTCAATCGATCAACTCACCGGGTTCCTTGCTCCCGTTTTATTTCGTCCCCTGCTATTCGACCGGGGTCTATTCTACGAATTCATCCCGTCCAACTGCCGTGCATGCGTGCAGTCCCGTTGTCGTTGCGCTCGCCCCTCGCAAGAGGTGGAGGAGGCAGTGTAAACGTTTTTCGCCCTGGAAAGTTTCGTCCAGCGATCGATGCTTTTTCACATCGGCTGGCAAACTCGATCTCGTCCCATTTGTTCAGTCCGTCGAATTCTCGACCAGCGACTCCTTCTACCATCCCCTTCTCGCCTTCTGCCACCCTTTTTTCCCTTCATTTCCAAATATTTTGCAAATGGAGAACTCTCGTCGATTTTCATTATTTTCTTGCACAGTCGATTTTTACCTTTCTCATCGAATATTTTGCTTTTCCTTGAAGTCTTTCTTCTATGGACGCTAATTGAAATGTTTAACAGACTGATTCTTAATAATTTCAGTGTTTAGATTGCTGGAAAATTTTGATCGTTTCTTGCTTTTACTTGGTTTTGCGTCAATAGCGACTGTTTTATAGGAAGACGTTTGCCACGTCGTATCATAAAAGAAAGGAAACGCCTAGTGACTAGAAGAACTGGACAAAGGGGTGAAAACCACCCTATCAGTAGCGACGCGCAAAATCCCCGTGGGAACCCGACAAGATCCTTCTTCGTCTCGTTATTTCTTGCAGGCGCACATGGCAGTTTGAATCGAGTCTACGTCATCGGAACAACTGATTGTTCTGCTGCGATTATGCTTCTTTTTCGTGCTCTGCTGACGTTTCTTCTATTTGGACCATTTTCTGGGGCGACGAGTGATTGCTTGATTTGATGACCACCGAGGAAAAGTAATTTTCGTCGTTCGAATATGATATAAAGAATTTCAAAACTATACATTATTCCTTAGTTAGGTACTTCTTGATAATGTAAGAATTAACCAAATGATTTCACCATCATTATACTGCTTGCGTTGACTTCAACGTCTAGTGAAGGAATAGCGTCGCTGGATTTTTCCTACCATAGGTCCTACCATAAAACTATTATTGGGCTGAAATTTCAACTGGTTTGGTTGTATCAGTTATTTATCGTCTCTTGAGCTTAACCATAGTTTTGCCTTTTTGGATATTACTGATTTTTTTATAGTAATTATTTACTTATTTATTTAACTGTTGCCCTTTAACAATATAAAAGTATGTGAAGATTAAGCACAATGAAGTGTAATAAAGAACAGTGAAAGAAAGAAAGAAAGAAATGAACGAATGATAAACGTACAAAATCGTAGCACAAAGAAAATGTGGACATATTGCTTTTGTTTATTTATTTATTTATTGTTTAGAAACTCGATCTTCAAACTTTCATTAACACTAGTTACTATGCAATCGATACGTTATCGTTTACTACTATGTACTCACTTTATTTTCTTCTTATCGTTATTTTAAATTTTAAACAACGTTTGCTGGTAAGATTGATTATTAATTCTCTGTGGACAATGCCTATGCAGTTAAATGGACTTTTACTTTTCCACATGTCATCATCAGACTGGGAATCTTCATGAATATACGAGAAATTTGAATGTGCAAAGGGGTACACAATCTGTATGATATGGAAAAATGTAAAAGACTATCAAAAGATAAATACATTATAACATATGAAGGGTGAAACGAGACTTTAATTAGGTTTCATGTTTTTAACTTTGTATATGAAAATAAGAATTTGAATAAACGTCTGCAGTTTAGTCATTAAATGCACATACTACAATTTTATGAGATTTAAGCGAAAATACAATATTTTAATATTCTGTCAGCAATTGCAAATACTTTCGTATTGTTGAAAATATAAGCTGTTTAATGGTATAATTTTCAGTTCCATTTTAATAATGCTTTTGTGACAGAAAACACTTTGTCCTCAAGGAATTCATAGTTCCTCTTTGCGTATGTTGTTCTTCATTGCTTTGTACTGGTATTTCGTTTTTAAGCATAATAAAATCGCCATAATAACAATTTGTTAGAAATTAAATTCTCATATTATCAGTCTACGGGGAGATAAACCAGTACTTACCGATTACTTATTAACGCCAATTATCATGTGTTCATATTAACGTTTTATTACATGATTATATTAACGTCAAAACTTTTTATATGCACGTCACGCTTAAAACAAAGGAGAAAATAATTAAAAAATTCCAGGGTAAAAATTAATAACGAATCTTCAGGAAAATATCTAGATAGCAAATTCGATACACAGCTAAAATTGAGTAATTAAGTTGTTCATAAGGTAAAATAATTAGCTCCACTTTTTGAATTTCTTTTTTCTTCTTTTACTTTTTGACCTAAATTAAAATCTTTCAATTTGTACCATGGTATTTGATTGACGTTTAACTTTTTATGTTTCAAATAAATATCAATATTTTTGTTTTGTTTCGTTGAACGGCTCAATTCTCAATTCTTTCAATTCAATCACTGTCACGTTACGTGAATTCATGTCACATATTACAGCAAATTTGTTTCATAAAATAATAGAATACATTTAAAACAAGGGAAAAACGTTAGTTCAAACTATGGATTTGCTATAACTTGTAACATGATTTCACGTGACGTGATGCACCCTAATGGTACATTTTCACATGACAGTAAATCGTGACTTTTACGGTCATCACAGTAAGCAAATATAACTTTTGTCGCCCTGAAAACTAGATATGATGATTAAATTTAACGCTATTACATCGTTGTACAGTATTATGGCAACAAAAGTTAACTTTTACTGTCAAGCGAAATACCTTAAAAACAAGAAAATAAGTCTCTAAGTGACATTAAAATAGTCCCTCATCGTCCTCAAAGCGTTTTCCAAGATTACAAAGCTTATATTCCTTTCATTTTCTTTCTGTTGCCCATTCGGCTACGATCGATTGGTCAACTCGATAGGAGCGATTTAGTGGCGCGACTCGATTAACCGATCCCCAATCATAGTGAAAGGCTATCGTCGGGACCCCGGCGACGAGCTTCCGCCGAAAGAAATTCCAACTTCTTATCTCGTCGTTCCCTATCCTGTGTTTCGGTTCGGTGGCTTGTTTGTTCCTCGGCAGTCCGTTTCGAGATGTATCGTAATCGATGATCGATTAATCCCCTGCGGGACGCGGTCGGCTGCTACTTCGTTAAACGCGCTCGCCTCCTTTCTCGACTGCTTTTCATTTCGATAAAAGCCTTGAGAACACTCAACTGTGCCTCTTGACGATTCTTGCGATTGACTGGATTACGTGATCGATAAGAACTGATTTTGAGACTGATATACTGAATGGCCGATTAAAACGGGGTCATTCTACTGCTTCGATAAGGTCTATGCTGCAAGGAAGTACACAGATACATTAAGAATGAAGGGGATAGTTTCAGAAAATTGAATCGGAATATTGGTTCGTGAATTATACGGTACGTGTACTTCAAAAGTGACACAACTCAAAAAACATGAGTTTTATATTACAGTTATAAATCAGTTTGGTGAGTGCACTTTTATTCATTATAAAAAGTTTAGTAGTTAAAATAGAAAAATTATAGAATCTATTCAAAGAACTGTTGAAATGTAAATTATAAGTCATCTAACTAATAATAAGAAAATCATTTAATGCAAGTAAAACTACTTTTTATGTTAATATTATATATCTAATAAATAATTTTCTTCAAAACTCGTATATAGTTTTTTGTTTCCCCTCAAAAACATGCTTTTTTGAGTTGTATCATTTTTGTAATATATGTGATTTATAATCGTTAGTGACTGTTTTTTACTAGATGTGTAGGTATTCGATTACAGGTGCCAGAAATTTTAAGGGACAATTCTACATGCTACGTAAGACAAAAGTATAGAATAACGAAATTAATAATGAGTTATTAACGATTAAAGACACATTCAAAACGACTGGGAAGTATGTCTGTCTTGGAGACCTATTCTACTGGCGGCATGTATTAGCAGATTAGCACGTCAGCCTCGCTAGGCATAGCGATGGCAGTAGAGTAAGACAAGTCAGACATATGTCACACGGATTTAAAACGTTTCTTCAATAATTCATATCTCTAACATAATGCCTTGAACGTAATTTGTTAGTTTTGCTCTCCATTTAACTTTGGAACGTAGAATTATCTTCTTAAATATCTGATATCTGTTGTCAAATATCCTGTATAAACTTATGGACTATAGGGTCTCGCAGAATCAGTGGTACAAATGGAAGGGTACTGGTGGTTCTACATTAAAAAATGAGTTGAAAATGTAGAATAAAATTTTTTGAAACATGTACCATAGTATAGATTTAAGTACTGTTCATATCTCACAAGAAATCCCTGGAGAGCATTAGAAGTAATACTTTTCAAAGGACTTCTCGTGGGACGCAAACAGTACTTCAAGTATAGACGGAGATACTTCATGATAAATGTAGTTAGTAGGCAGACTATAAGGGGTCTCTCTATTCTGTGTATCTGTCAAATGCAAAGAGTTATAATTCTGTAAATTCGTACAATGATAGAAAAATTAAAATTTCATTTTCTCGAAGAAGAATAATCATAAAATTAGAATTTCGTTATCTCGAAGAGGGCATGCAATATAAAAATACTTTCGAATCACCATATCTACATTATTATTATTATGACCACTATTTCTGGGATACCTTCTATACTAAACGACTATGATTTTCATGCACGTAAGCATTTAAACCTCAAAGTGTTTACTCTTTTCAGGACTTTTTACTGGCTATAGGAACATCGTTCTTCAAGATTTCACTCCGTGTCACTGGAATAAACTAGCGGCTTTAGGTCGATCATCGAGTCTCCGCGTCCACTGTACTTCTGTGAAGGGATGGAGGAGAAAATCCGTAATTCATGAAAGCAGAATTGTATTTAGAAACTTCTTAAATTTTCAAGAGAAAAGAACGACGTTTTAAATTTTCTAGGAGAATTTCTGACTTCTGTAAGTAGCATTCAACCTGATCATTCAAAAATACTTTCCTGCGCCATGATCATATAAATAATAGCCCCAAGAGATAGAAATTTGTTAGAAGAACCGCGAAGGCAGTACTGCTTCATGGTGGAAACTTTGCAAAACTTTTCTTCGCCGCGGTTCCCTAATAAAAGTCAGAGAAGACTGTTCCCTTCTTTTCCACGTTTTTATTCTAACTCGAAGAAATTAGAACGTTAAACAAATAAAGCCAGCGGGAGCCGCTTGTGCGAAGTGTTATTCTGAGAAAGAGGCGCAAACTTCGTTCCGCAAATATTTCTCGCGAAGTTGCAAAGTTACAGCCGCAGTTTCCCTTTAACTCTTATCCTCTGACAGCCCTTCTCACCGCTGCACACGTACGGTTTCGAAATTAGCGACTTCAAGGTAAAAAGCTCGCGGAACACAGTCACGAGAAGATGAAACTGCTTGGATGACGTTATACTAAATACGAACGCTTGTACAAGATGGTAATTCTCGTTTTTGTTAATAATTAACGTGTACGAAGTTCCTTGACGCCTTTCACTCTTATTACTGGAGCTGTAGTTAGGTATAGCGTTTCTGGTTCGTTTTACCTGGAACTTTGCTCTTCAAGTCATTAATGACGTGCGGTTCGAGAAGAAAAGAACTGGAAGGAGGGGAAAGGGCATGCTTGCATACGATTAATAATATTGTGAATATCAAAAGATGTATTCACAATAATATTGTCAATATCTTTTGATAGGAATATCTTTTGATATTCACAATATTATTGGTCTATATTTGGTGTGAGGCCTGTATTGACGGATTGAGGATTGAATATTGGTAACATTTGGATATTTTGTCATTCAAGCATCAATAGTAATTGTGGAGAAAGTAATGACATTGATTAAATATTAAATTTATTATTATCTTAATAATTCAATTAATTGAGGTGTTGCAGGTAGTAAGGATGAACTCAACAATTTTGAAAATACTTTCCATTTTATTTGTGTTTATAGACAATAAATAAAATGTGTTTTTTCGAAAGTCGAATTTTTTAAGTTTGCCCTTATTACATTCAACGCCTCAATTATTCCTCCACTTATTTGTTTTCAATACAAATTAGCTCACTATTATATTATGTAATTATAGTAGTGATGATAAAATTTTACAGTAACTAAACAGCAATTCAAAACGATGATGAAGATGTGTTTTTTGACATCGAGGTATATGAGATAAAGGACATCTATTTCTGAGACTCAAAGAATTTAATTCTCCAAAATTACTTATGCTGAAAAACCTATGAAATTTAGCAAACAAAAAGATGTTGAATCATTGAATATTGAAATATTGTGAATTTTGTTGATTCCTCCTGTCATTGCATACATAGGATTCTAGGGATCCACTGTTTTCACAATATTTTTATTAATAAATACAGTTTCGTTATGAACAGAACTTACATATGAATGGGTGAGTTGCAAAACAGTAAAACTCCAAACATCACATTTTGAGATTTTTGATTTCAACGTAGAGTTTTATGCTTTTTACGTGTCTGAACTTCAGAGCTAGAACGTATTCAGTTTACTTTCTTTCTGTGTGACTTAAAATATTTTGACTTTGGAATCCTGACACAATTTTAAGATTATTTAAAAATGGCTATTTTTTAAATCACCGATTCGTATAAAATACGTGTTTATAGATATTTAAATAAATATTTAACGGAAAAAATGAGAAATGATATTCTCATGGGTCCCTCAGACCCAAGTTGTGCACTGGAAGGTTAAACAAAGTTTAGTATTAAAAAGGTGATTATTCTATTACCCGAAGATTCTCTTATCCAAACATGTTTATTCCCCTATTGGATTAGATACGGGAAGTTTTACTAAATAGGGTGTCTCAAAACTGGTGGTACAAGCAGGAAAGAGTTGATTCTATCGAAAAAATAAGACGAAAATGTAGAAAGAAATTCGTTTTTGTTCTTTTTCGTTTTCGAAAAAACTGACTTTAAATTTTAACCGACTACAAGTGTACCGAAGTACAGTTATTGGTGTTTGAGGAGTAAACAGGGAAAGGTTTCTAGCTTACGGTAGAGATAGTCACTGACTAGACTGAGAGTGTTCCTCTTACCATGTGTACCTTCCAAGCACCTAAAACTGTACTTTCGTACACTTCTACCAGATCATAATTAAAACTCAATTTTCTTAAAAACAAAACACGATATAAAAAAACTTATTCTATATTTTTAAAATACTTTTTCAGTTAGAATCACCTCATTACCACTTATGCTACCCGTCACTAAGACATCCTGTATTTGTATGAACACCATGCCAACCCTTTCCAACAAGTCTCCTCATTTCATGAAACTCACCAGTGACAAACACAACAACACATTTTCATCAAGTTTCGATATTGCTCTCGTTACCCATCCTCCAACTTCTTTTCCATCACCCTTCTGGACTTCCATGGCGACGAAAACGAAGGAACCACCCAGTACAGCACTTCCGACCCACACCCTTTTCGGATAACAATAGCAGGTGGACTTGGAGCACCACGTGCCAGCCAGAAAATGATTCAGCCCCGTTCATCCGCTAACGATCGATCCCCTTCCGGTCGTTCCACTAACCCGATCGATCTGGCAGAGATTAGGTCCGCTGGTGTAGCCGAAATCGAGGCGTCCGTAGAGCCAGCCGGGCGATCCACGACGCCGATCCCCAAGCGCGACTGCATTTCTCGCGGCAGTAAAGTTGAGCCTTGACAACACGGTCACGGCGACCTGGAACCGACATTCCCAGCGTTTCCCTACTTTCATACGTGACGCCACGTACGCGGGAATAACAACCGGCGGCCAACTCGAAAGAGTCACCCCCGTCGGCTCGTTTTCCTCCTGCGGTGTTTCCCTACGCTGCAATTTTTTCTACTCGCTCTCGCGTTTCCACTCGTAAAACAGTGTTTTCCCGTCTTTACGACGAGTCACACGTTTTTCCTCACAAAGAGAGGAAGCGAAAGCGAGAGAGAGAGTTGAGGTTTCCCTCTGAACTTTCCTTTCGGGTGCCGCGTTAGAGACGCTGGCCCGTATTCGTGGACCCTTTTTTGTTTTATGCGTGTATAAGAGGCAACTTCGATAAAATTTTGCAACGTTTCTGTTAGCCACCACGGCCAGCGACGCGGTTTACGATGCGGCCGGGAATCGTTCGTCGTTTTCGGGGTCGAGGGAATGACACTTTACTGCGAGCATCTCTTTCGCCGATGTGGGGTATATTCTGAGGGGAGAAATTAGGGTTTCTTGGTTGGAGTTTGGGAATTTCGCTGTTCCCCAACTGGGTAACGAACGCATCGTAAATAGAAGAGTTTCCATAGGGCAAGATAGAGTCTGCTTTTAACGACTTCAATGTCAGCCAGTTTTATTAAAGTTTCGTTCGTTACCGAGCTTGGGACACGCTATCATGGTATTGTGAATTTAGACAAGGTACAGTCGTGTCTTATGCAGATCCTTTCTTGGACCAGGGCGAAACTATGAATGATTTTATTCTAGTTTATTTTGCTATAAATAAGTTTAGCTAGGAAGTGAGAAGCTACGAGGTGTTATATTGGTCGGAAAATACTGTCGAGTATATCTATAAAAAATTGTATGTTTTATCTGTCAGATCGTAGTTTTGGAAAACAAATATTAACGATATAGACTCGCAAATTCGTTTATACATATATCCAGTATATATGGTGCCGTATTTTTGTTTTTTGTTATTTGCTGGATTTAAATTTTCGTTCAGTTTCTTTAATGTAAAATATATTAAAAATTAGAACGTGTGAATTTAATAATTATCCTTGAAAAAATGTAGGAATCAATGCATGATATGCTTACTTAACAGGCGGAATTAGTCTCTTTGTTCAGTCCCAAAAAAGATTAACTGTCACATAACATTTAGTAAGAAATCCATACAAATCTAATAAAAAGTTCTATGAAATAATGAATGGAAATTTCATAATGGATGATTGTAAATTAGGCTGTTCTTTATCCTATTTGTAAATTTACCGGCTTTAAGAGAAGCTTTTTTTAAGGATAAAAATATACCTACATTCATAAGAAAAGTCTCAAGAAACTTTAGAAAATTTATGAAATCAAAAAGATTTGTAGGAAACCAAAGGAAATAATTAATGTATTACCATGGATTACGATAATCGATACTTAATAGGGTAATTTAATAGACTATTAGTTCACGTTCCGAGTTCATCGATGGTCCTCAGCTGGACTGTTTTCTTCAGGGTTTTCTTAGACGAAACCTCGAAGGGCAATTATCGAGCCACGAAAAAGGGGTTCGAATTAAACGAATTAATTTATGGCTTGATAAAGGAAAAACTTACGAGTGGACGAGAACGCAGCGGGTTTAATTAACCGCGACTATTCGCTGGCTTAATGATATCAAGGCCCGAAGAACCGTGGAAACTGGATTAAATCGGAGAGGTGAAACGAGCTTGGAGCACGCGAGCTTACAAGTGGAGCCTTCTTGTCTATCGGTGAACATACTTTGGAATCTACCTTTGCCGCGGTTTTCTGTGGTTCGGTGGGAAAAGATCTTATCGAATATTTTTATCAAGGTATTCCTAATGCCTAAAGGAGATTATAATAATTAATACAAATAAAGGTTTACATACAAATGATTCTAGAAGAAATAGATACAGATAGAAGAAACTTCGAGAAAGGGCTGAGGATTCTGTTGACGTTTATGGAAATTATTGCGCATTTATTTTTAATATGTTCTGTGTTGTATGAATTACTAAACTCCTTGTAGTAAGTAGATACTTGTAGGAAGCTTTTATGGAACGAACAAAGATATTCTCTGATTCACTTTTTCAAGGAAAATTGCTAAGAACTTTAAGCTGCTAACGTTACTGTTAAGACTACTTTCCAGAATTTTAAGAAAAAAGAGAAAGCAGCCAGTGCTCTGTTCCATGTATAACCTTTATACTAAATCTGTAACTGAATTAATTTAACTACTAAGACTCCTACAGACGAATGCAAATTTTCCGCAGGAGCAGCGAATTCACGGTGAATTTTTCGTGCCATCCTTTTTGCACCAATATCATCTCATATGTTTGTTTCCTCAATTCGCCGAAAATTCGCTGCCGCTGCGAATAATTCGCGTTGGGAGGCTTTATCTCGCTTCCAATTATTTCACATATGGTAAGGGTACCAATTATTAATTATTGTGTGCTGATTGATTATTGTGATCCCCACTTATTTCTACATTGTATAACAAGCTGTAGCACTTTGTAACTGAAAATATTCGATTTTATTAAAGCCATATAAATATTTTGATTTTTATAGTACTACATCTTATTATATGCGAATAAAAATTTCGGGGGTGGAGAGACAGTAATCGGTCAATACTCACTACTTGGCGCTCTTATTATACAGATAATAGGAGAAGGATGCCAAATTTGGGCCATTGAAATATTTTTCACTGTAGGTTAGTAAGTAAAATATTTTGAATATTTAAGAGATAGCGGAAAAAGTTTCATTACTTATGCCTTCAAGATATTATAATTAAGTTTTGCAATATTCAATTTAAAAAACTAGGCAAGTAGTTGTTTATAATTGTGATATCAGTTCACTGAAAGCAACCAGTTTTCCAGGATGGACCTTTGGTTTCCTAAATTGAACCGTTGGATTGAAGTGTAAGAATTATTAAGTTTTCTTAGCAACAAGTTTACTAAATATATTACATAGGTGTAAGCATAACTAATTTGCAAAATTTCATAGCAAAAGTCAACAATCTAAATAATAAGATTTTTTTAAATTTCGTAAAGCTTTTATACACAGTGTATGAACCCAACTGAAACATTTTCCGCATTTTATCATATTTTCTTCTTTGATTTCCTCACATAAGATACAAAATTACTGAGAATTCTTAGTTTTGCCTTTTAAAATGGTACTGCTTTTGTAACATTCTATCGACTATCCACATTGAATTGGTCTAATGCAAGCATCTATTTTTGCCTCAATTTAAGCAACTTGATCAAATAATTAAAAACATTTTACCGAACCGTCATTTTAGGCAAATATTTAAAAATGGACACAGTAAATTGTAGCTGAACAGTATTTTTGTAGCAGTAAAATGTACTTTCTACATATTTAGTTCAAAGTCATGTTACTTACTTTAGAAAGAATAGAAAGCTTACAGTTGGATGCTAAAATATTAGATTCTCAGTTGTTGAAACAGACTGCGTTTGTTCACTTAAACACCAAGTGGAGTTATATGATAGTGATTATCATATTGGCTAACTTAGTACATAAGCAATACATATTGCCTATCACGCGGCACAAATTGTTTATTTATTACAAGATACACTGATGGTCCAAATTTGTCAACTTTCCCCTATATTCGAATCAATTCGAGTTTCTGAATCAATTCATACCTATCAGTTAATCTGCACGTCATAGTTCCTAGTAACAAAGTCATGTATGTTTTCCTCCCACCCCTGATTATCATTGGTTTACCTGTAATACAAACAGAAATGCGATCAGCACCACAGTGGAGTAAAGCGTCCCGTTCAGCATAGTCCTCATGACGACCAGGCAGCCTCGGGGGTTCAAGCTTTCGTGAGTGGAGTTCTGCTCGAGATTTGGCAGCTGAAGGGGATCGTGATAGCATGGGCCCTTTACGTCGGTTCGACAGCAACTCCATGGTACCACCGGGGGTGTCACGCGACCGTCCAACTCGGCGTACCTGAAACAGGATTCCTACGTGTCAGATCACATTCTCTCGTTTCTTCCAGTGCCTTGGAAAAACCACCATATCGACCTTCTCAAGGAAATATTTTCGGGACACCAAGTTTTTCGCTCCCGATGCTATTGATTCGTGATAGCTTTTGAAACGAGAAACTCTGTCTGTGATAAATTTAAAGTGCAAAGTTTGCTTTTATTTACAATATACTTTAGTTCTCTGGAAAATAAACAGTATGGCTATGAAAAGTTGGAAAATATTACAACATGGTCAGCAGTAGGTAGAAAAGTATTGAATGCATGTTTTTATAGAATTGTGAAAATGTAATAAATTTCATCCAAAAAGAAGAATAAAATTTTTGTAAATAGATATCGTTTTACTATTGCTTTGTATAGGTTCAGAATTTTAGTAAATACTGTGTATAATTGCACATATTCTCTGGTTGTTAATCAATCAATTGATATAATTTAGTACAAAACATATCCCTTTCTTTCTGTATGCAGCTATTTAGATGGCTACAGATCAAGCGAAATCAAAATCTTATTTAACTTTTAACTACTATTTTAAGGTACGAAGACTTTGATGAAAACTTACTAACATTAAATAATTATAAAACAAATTAATATCGTGTTAATTGGAATGAAAAAACGAGGTGTAACATTATATACCTACTCAACTTTCGTTGAGTTTTTCATATTTAAATAACAGCAACAGTAACAATATGTTACGTGGAGTCTAACAAACTCTATGCTAACAGTTAAGGGTTAAGTTCCTTATTGACCACGGCTAATAAATAGCAATGACTGACACGAGGTCTATATTGAAATATACTGAAATATATTGAAAATGTTGGAATATTTGCATAAAGCTCATATTTGACATGCAAATTTGGGAAAGAAACGGTTAAAAATTTGAAAATTTGATAATTTGGAAAGACTGTAATTGGTACACCTTTAGCGGGTCATTAGGGACTGCATAATCAGTGCTAAAAAGCTTCACGAGTTTTGTTACCGTACATTCGCAAATGACCCACTGAAAGCGTTTCAACAATCGCCGAATTGCCGAGCCTCAGGTGGTTACCTTGCCCAGCGCTGTATAATTTTTACACGTACGTGATTAGTGTTTTAGTTAATATTATGTCTCAATTAATTTCGCCACGTAGTAGATACATTACTCACAATCGAATAATACTGCTAGTTGTATACATTTTTTATCTTTATATGTGAAAACTTCGAAAGAGGCATTTCTAGCTATATGGTATTAATCTATTTTGTTTCAGTTCAGATTCACGTCGCTTGATATAACTACAAGGTAATTGCTCTATAGTTAGGTGTCCAAGTGCTGATATATGTGCACATTATGTTTCGATGGTAATACGTTCAATAATAAAGGGTTAATAGCGCGTTCTGAACAGAAGCCTTTGTGTCGCGGCTGGTAATCGCAGGTGGAACGAGGAAGGGAAGGGGAGAGGTGGTTATCGATTTCACGTTATGTTAATTGCGGAATTATACCTTCAAGTGGATCGATCTCACCGTCGAGGCCACAACTATTCGACATTGTCAACTGCTACTATCAGTCCCACCAAATCGATAGATACAATACATGTTATATATGTGTCAGTAAAGCAAAATGATTTATATCACGGTTTTCTGTTTGATATTTCAAATTTTCATCTTCAATACTGTCTTACGAACTTGTGTTTTCTTGATTTCTTATTTCTGTTCGAAACAGTTCTTTTAAAATCTTATTTATTTTTACAAACATAAATTCTATATTCTAGATCTCAATTAAGGGTTGTAACATGTGAGTGACTGAAACCAGCCTATCTTTGAGAAAGAGGACTATTCGAATCATTGATCTGAAGTTTCACACATTAGTTTATACATATTGTATCACATTGTACAATTTTTTTATTTAAAAATACAAAAAAATAAAAAAGCAAGTACTTTCAGATTTGGCAGTATTGCAGTGTATCTAGTGACCTGAAACGAAAAACTTGCATGCATTAATAATCTACATAGCCTAAGCTAGAGTGAGATCTAGAATTTTGAAAAATATTAAAAGCTGCCAAGATAGCCACACTTTAAGTCAAAATTATATTAATCTGAATATATTTTAAAAATCCTAGTTCACATTCGCGCTCTGACTAAAAGCATTAATTTGTATATCCAGGTTTTGTGTTTCAGGTCACTTTATAGACCACGATGCTGCTAAACGTTGTTTGTTTTGTAACATCTACACGACAAGCTATAACTTCGTTATTATATAATACATTTGCATGAATAAAATTGAGCAGTATAATATGACACGCATAAATTAATGTTTGAAGCTTGAGATCAATCAATCGAATAGTTTTCAAAACTTTTGTCTTACAGCCACAGACGTAACATAAAACACCGAAACCAATTAGGCATGGCAATATTACCTGGAATGGAATTTCATTGAAACTTTCAGCACGACGAAAGAGCAAAGAAACATAGTGTACCTTCATAACTCCAATTTCCACGGTGCTGGAGAATCGATCCAGTCACGGATCGACACCCGAATGTTTAATTACTCGAACGCGGCTATCGTATCGGACGTAGGGCGAAAGTCCTGCGGCCAGGAGCAATCCCTTTTCCCTCTGAAACTTCCTTCGAATACCAGAACTGAGAAAGCAGCTAGGGGGACACGGCTCGCAGCAGCTCGTTCTGGACTTCACGGACATGTTCGCGGACAAGTTCGAATTAGCAAGTTCAACAACTCGCGGAATGCTGGTCGATAGTCTCTCTAGGCGACCCCTGTCTCACGGGTAGCAGTGGGGACAGAAAGATTCGAGGTTCCCTCGAATTTATTCGTTGAATCTAATGTTTATTCGTCTCAGGTAGGTTATGAAAAAATTGGGACTTCGTTAATGCGTTTAACCCCTTGAATTTTTATGGCCAGCTTGAGTCGTCCTACTTTTATGCTACAGAGAACTGAAGGAAAACCCGAGGGGATAATTTCAAGGCTAATGAATCTAGAAGTGAGCGTCAGAATAAAGAATTCTCTGACTGAAGGACGAAAGTGGCAAAAATTTAGCGAGAAACTAAAATTTGATGAATTTACCTTTGAGCTTCATTAACGATGGAGAAGGATGAGAAAATGTGGAGAAAATTGTGACTTTGCTGACGTATTCCATATCGAAGAAAGCGAATGTAGAGGGTGAGAAAGTTAAGAAACGTTTCGAGGAGTCAGAAAGTTTTTCTGTTTTTATGATAGGGAAGACGGAATGACTCTTTCGAGGCGAAGCTTTTACGCCACTACTTTTTACAGGGCAACGTCGAGGATGATTGGAGACTGTCCTCCAACACGTTTCGTCGTACACGTTTTCACTTTGAACCAGTGACAGCTTCATTCGGCAAACGTAGGTATTTTTATAGCTAATAAAATGTCTGTTAGAATGGACGTGTTATGAGCCTATTAGTGATTGAGTAAAATTAATTTTGGTCGTATATAGAATAATATGATTCATTTTATGGATCACTTATTGTCGATAATTATCAGCATGAAATTACGCTGAATTCAAAATAAAGTTCGGGGCAGGAAATTAAACAATATGAATTTTCCCATTGATTGCTTGCTAATCGATCATGTGAAGCCAACTTGAGTTTAAAATTATAATTCGATGCATAATATTAAATAAGGTAGGTGTGCATAATATCGTCAGTGTTTCGAAATCCATCACTCATTAGAAATTCATTAAACAGGAACTACAATCATTAAATTGAATTAATAATACAATACATAATAATAATATTATGTGTTTAGGAATTATCATAATTTATTTCAGTTATTTGGTAAGATCCCAAATTATATAAGATGTTTGGAAAACTCGCTAAATGGATATCTAGAAAAAGTACAGAAAAGCTGAGAAAATTAGTACACTGGAATTGTGCACACGTAACTTACAATTAGTTTAACTATACCTGGTTCATTTTTCACCCTGTTCTTTCGTCAGTATCTCACACTTAGCACTCCCCTGTTTCCAAATATATTAATAAAGGCTTCAAGACACTGGCGAGAGAAACGCGACTAAGGGACCAGTCACACTGTACCATCCTCAGGTTCAATACAATAATTATATCTGAGAAATAATAATGTTACTCGCAAATTATCTACTACGAGGCGTTTCTTATATATAATTACTATATTGACGGACGGTGGTGAAGGTTCAGCGTGATTCTTCCCTAGTACATTAAACAAAAAATGTCGAAGACCACTAGCAACATTTTACCCTCTCTCCCCCTTCTTGACCCAAATGGAGAACACTTTCAAATGGGCGTTCCACGGAGTGGTTCGAGTAAAAGCACACACAGACTATTCCCTCGGCGCGTAAGTCGAGGCCCAGACTGGAAGTGGAGGGTCCCAGGACGTAATAATCGGACTAGTGGCGAGCACTCTGTCCCTGGCTAGCCTTTGGCGTTTTAAATCCTCGGGTAGGGCGTGGAACGCTGACCTGGGAATTTCATGCGGAAGGGAGAGGAAAGAAACAGGGGTGTTCCTGTCTTGCTTCAATTCCCGTGGGGGCGAGCTTCCTTCTGGAAATGGGTACACAGCGAAATTGTAAGAGGGTCGGCTGCACGCTGTTCTTACGCGTATTAACTGCTTTGGAAAACGACGGAGCGGTCGCTTTAAAGCGGCACAACCACTCTCACCCCTGGTGCACCCCTCCCCCCTGCCGCCACTTGCTAAAATTTCGCCCTTGCTTAGTTCATGTGCGCGTGTATGTAGGCGTAATTAAAATCCTGGCATACTTTCTAGGCTTCCATTAACGTTCCTGGGGAATTCGTTCCTGACTTACGACGTAATTATTATTGCATATGTGGAAAAACTTGAAATCTGATTATCCTGAAGCATTGTTTTCAGTTTTAATTACTCTTTCAGGGGAAAATTATTTACAGTGGAACCTTTTATTCGAATACGCTAATGTGTGAACGTATTACTGTTCGAACATTATGTTCTTAGAATAGAGAATCACATATGATATACCTATACTTTCATGTATTGATAGAATTAAGTATACAGACTGTTCGACAACAGGTGTTAGAAATTTTAAAAGAAGAGTTTACATATAAAAAGAGGATGAAAACCAAGAATGATTATATTGCGTTTGGAGTTTCGTTCCAGAGTTATTAATTGTTGAAAAAACGCCTAAAATTTATGTGAAATGTGTCTGACTTGGAACTTGCTCTACTGTGGGGGAGCGTTAGCCGGGCCAGACACAGCGAAGTCAGTAGAATAAATCTCAAGTCAGACACATTTCACGCGTATTTTATGCGTTTTTTCAATAATTCATAACTCGGAAACGAAGCTTGAAACGCTATTTTATTTGTCTTCATTTCCGTCTTTTTTCAATATGTACAATAGAATCATGCTTTAAGATTTTTGACACTTACATTGAACACCTTGTATATAGGGTGTAAACAATATACAGGGTAATATTTTAAAGAGTAGTAGGGAAGCACAAATGGAACATAAAATATCCTTGTGACATAATGTCTGATTTGCTTCTATTTTGTAATAATAATACTTTAAAGTTAACATGCCTATATGCTAAATTAATAATCTCTCTGTAATTTTACAGATAGATATATTGAAGGGTACAAATAGAGTAAAAAAGTCTCAATATATTTTGTTGTACCTCTTATGGTTTATGTTTTATAAAACTTTAAAAATTTGTGATCCATTTCCTATGAACATCTTGGGTCTTTAAAGATTAATAAGAGTTTAATTGTAAGAGACAAAATAAAATGAATTGAGACTTTTTTGCTCTATTTCTGCCTTTCAATATATCTGAAAATTACAAAACCCTCTGACCGTCAGTTTAGCATATAGGTACGTTAACTTGAAGGCATTATTATTGCAAAATGAAGGCAGATATTATGTCATAGGACATTTTGTGTTCTATTTGACCTCCCTTTCCACCCATTGAAATATTACCAAGTAAATTGTTTACACTCTATATACAGAATTGAAGTATTCAAGGCATAAAAGGAATGTAACTCTACAGAATTACTTTGGTTGAAAGACTTATGTACTATAGGAGTCAAAAAGATATTAGATCTTTAAATATTGCAAAAATTGTCAACTTGATCGATTTTTATTTAAATAAATGAAGTTTAATACTAGAAAAGCAATAATTTTGTTAACCGAAAATTACTTTATCCAACTCCCATTATCCCCTTATTACCTCAAATACAGAGGACTTCGCTCTGATTGTTTTATTCCTTTTTCTGATTCTATTCTATTCAAATGTCTATCTAACCTCGTTTCTATAGTATCGAAACCTTCGAGACAATAAACTTTGAATTTTATTAGACGCATTGACGTGTTTCGGGACAGTTTAACGATCAGGAGGCGATAAAGCTTGTCCTGTCCGCGCATTGTCATGGAAATCAGGCAGGAGGTTAATGGGCGATAACCGTGGATATAGATTGGATGGTGTCAATGTCGATGTAGATCGCGATAACTAGACTAGATTGTCCTCCCTGGGATAATTAATTGGTCGTTACTTCAAGATATTCGGCGAATCCAGAACAAGAAGGTTCCGTTGCAGCCAGTACGTCTTGTGCCAGTCGTAGGAAGAAACGATACCGCAGCAACGCATGTGAATTTGCATACTGTCGATTCTCCGTTTCCATGTCGCATCGGTGAGGTATCTTTTCATACCTGCTCAACAGAATATGTGTATCTTCGATGTAAATACGATCTGATGGAAAGGGTGGAGTTTGATAAAATGGTGATATGATGTTTAAATAGTGACAACCTTCTACGTATATTTTATGGGCAACAATGCTTCCGAAAATATCTGCTAAGATTTATGGATTAAGTAACATTTATCATTCAATTAAGTTATGTTAAATGACGGAAATGTAGATGGTATTTTGTACATATTAAAATAAACCGAGAAAATATTGAAATTTAAAGTAGTTAATATGATACAATAGTGGCCAATGAAATTGAAACTCTTGCTAGAAATACTATTTGTTGATTATGAAAATAATTATAAATATGTTACTTAAATATATATAAATTACTATACACATCAAAATTTCAAGGAAAGAAAGGAATTTGATCGATGACAAATAACATAAACGATTACTTTTCATGTGACAGTTGAACTAAAAGATTTGATATTTCTAAGGTAGTATAATTTCAATGGTCACTACTGAGGTATTAAGTTGCTGGGAATGAATTTTAAGTTTGTCAAAATGGCTTCAAAAATGTGTTAAACCTTATTTACCAACACTACATAATAATTTTATCATTTTATGACAGTAAATATAACTATGCAGTTAAATTTATCAATTTTTGGAAAGTTAGTTATTAGTTATGTGCTTTGACGATAAAAATAAAGTTTCTACAAAAAATAGACTTGATCAGTATGGTATAGTATCTGAGCGTATTCTAAGTGTATTTTGCATAATTAATCATTCAGAAACGAAGCCTTAAATTCAATTTCACAATGCTTAATTTTCGTTTTATTCTGGCACGTAGAATCACTTTCTACAATTTCTAACATCGTTTATCGAACATCTTATATTCCACAAAACCATTCTCTTATCTTGAAACGCTCATAAAATCTGTCAGAATACACTGCAAAGTTTCGAGGAACGAAAAGCGTGAAATTTACGTTGTTGCTCGATTTCAGCGTAAAGACCAGTCTGAACTCAGAATCATGTTTCCTTTCGAATAGTTGTTTGTACAGCAAGAACTTCGACAAGTGTTTCTGAGCGAACGAGTCCCCGTTCTCGATGTGACGACTAATTACGCGGCCTGAAGTGACGCGCGTGTGCGCGCAACGTACATACCTGAGGACATCGAAGGGAGTTTTAGGGTCAGAGTTCCGTCAAGAGAGAACTCTAAGTCGTTGGAAGCGTTGCAGGCGGTATAGGGAGCAGTGATTACGAAATGTGGAGTCTTTGGAAGATTTGCGAAGAGAGAAATTCGTTTGAGACGCGCTCCGTGCCCTTGTTGCAATTTAACTACCTTAAACGCATTAACTTTACAAGAATCTCCTTATCTTGCGTGGGATTTTTAGTTCTCGAGATAAATTACGTGAAATTTATTTTTTGGATAAAGTTCACTTTGTGTACTTATATTTTGTACCACATTGAATATAGTAAATATAGTTTAACAGAAGGTTTTATTAAATTGATTGTACAATTGATGAATCAAGGATTTTGAATGAAGAAATGAAAACGTTCGTTTTCGAAAGACGCCTTTATCCATTTTAGAAAGAAATTGAAAGACGTTGATGATGAGGAAAGCTGATAAAAAATTGATGAGTTATATTTATTTACTGTAATGAAATTCGTTGTTTCCTTGATGAGGATTCTGAATGTTTATTCGCTGCAATTTTCATTACATCTTTGCTAATAATCAATGTATGAATAATTTATATGAATTTTAAAAATTGAATTTAAACAGACGCGTATCTTTCAGTATCTCTGGAATCAATGAAACAGTAATAAAATATTCGTTTATGCTCACAAGTATCTCCCAATTTAATTTTTGCTCAGTGTTATTCATTTTCACAAACACATATACTGGCAATTAATGAGACGAGAGAAATTTAACCGCGCCGATATTGCAAAAACATTTAATTGCCATTATATTATTTCAATGACGGCTTTTTAATTAATTCGATGATGATTACACGACCACGATACGAAAATTTTAATTTTCATCTTCGGAATTTCCAGACTCTCCTGCTCTTGTACTGATAAATTTCTGATCGGACATATAAAAAATATTGGAAAGTCGTTCGTTAATATGAAATATTTCCTATTACCGCGAGCCAGGGCGGCGTACCATGGAATTTGATTGTGCTCCCAACGACAGACATTATTCTCCTGGAAGATGAAGTGGACTTATCAAACGATTGAGATTCATGCGCTCGGTATGCAGAACCATTCTTCCATTTTCCTAAATGCTTCGTTAAGTTTACCGAAAAATTGAATCGTCTTACGATGGGAAAAGTTACTTCTGAATCATTAGTGTTTTTTAGTATTCTTTTGGGAAAATAAATATAGGTACAAATAAGTAGAATTGATATCGAAACATCAACGAACTCTACTTTTTTTGTTCGATGATTTTGAGGGAGGATGTTAAGAAATGAACGATTTTTGCCTGAGAGAGGGGATGTGAAATTTAAGTCGTGTCTTATAGAATTTTTAGCGTACGATAACGTGACGTTATCAGTTTTTTGTAAATTGTGGGGAAACGTGGAAATATTGATGAAAACCACGAAAAATGTAGATTTTTTAACTCCTATTCAGATGTTTTATTTCGAGGTGTATTTAGATTTATATGTATATTAGATGCATCACACTTGTTTGTCTTACAGTTAAGAGTATGTCATGGAATTATACATATATACGAACGGTGGAAATTTTAATAAAAGTACTCATCTTCGATATTAAGTCAATATGAGTTGAACTTCAAAAAACTTCATTCTCATCCTTCGAATCTGAAGACACATTGTCCTCAACTATGGATGAGAGACTGTACGCTGGTAATTTGCAAATATTTTGCATATCCAACATATCATGCAATTAATATAATATGAGAACAACAGCCTATCAGCCGACAACCTACTTTGCATGTGCAGTAATGACGTGTAGGGTAATGATTAATGAGAGCCCAGAAAGGCTTTCATCAAGTAAAACATAAACAAAGTATTTGATAGAATTTGAGTAACGAAAACGTAGTCGAACTCGTAATTAGAGGACATTTCCATCATCTAAGTCAATATTGTGTCTGCGATAATTTATCTTAGTGGAATCTTTGTTGACTTCAAATACAAAATCATTATTATCACGAATATAGTATATTATGCATATATGCGTTTAGACAAAATCATCGAACAAGCAATGTAAGTGGTTCAAACTCGATATCGGAAGTCAATAGTTTCACGTTTGTAGTGTCCGTACGATAATTCCATGACGATAATTCTAAATGTAAATGAAACAAATATGATATAGCAAATATGTCTATAAATTTAAATAGATCTTGAAATAAAGCATCTGGATGGAAGACAAAAATCTGCATTTTCCATGGTTTTTATCAGTACTTCCACGTTTTCTCCACATTTTACGAAAAAAAAACAGATTACACCATCTTATTGTATGCTAAAAATTTTATAAGACACCACTTGACTTTTATTTCCTGCCTCCTGAGCAAAACTCGGCCATTTCTTAACATCCTCCTTTAATTGGACGATTTCCATAAAACGCAGGCACTTCAAATATATTATAACGAAATGACCTTTTCATAAACGTTACTGCTATCAGGAACAATGATAAATAATAAATTAGAAAAATAAGAAAAGTGGTATCAACTTTTGTTAGTATTTCCTGAGACTCAATTACATATTGAATATGATTACAATTAGTCCATTTCTTTTCAAGATATTTCTCGTATCGATCGGAAACATCAAGAAATCAACAAGATATGGAACATGAAATGCGTTGATGAGAGAGTGTATGTTGGGTAAACGTTTCGAGTTTCCGCAGGAACATGCACTCGTGCCGTATCTACTCATTAAGTAGGTAGACATCGAACGAGATTTCCATCAGTAATTTCCAGAGAAAGGGGAAGGGGTTCGGCCGTTGATTTGCATATTATGTCGGGACACTGTTTCGCGGTGTGCCGTTCTCACCATCTGTCTGCCATAGAGGCACGATCCATGGATTGCACAAGCGAGAGATGGTTATTGTGACCGAATATAGCTGTGCTGCTCGGCTCTTTATTAAACATCCCAATTCGAAGCTTCTCATACCGATAACATGTTATTAGAAAATATAGCGATCTGATCATTAAAATGAACAAAATTCCAAAATGGAGCAAAGAAAGTGAAGTGAAGAAATGATGAAAATCAAAAAGTAAAGTGATATTGTTTTGATATGTTGATTGATTTCATTTAAATCCGAGGTACTACTTTGACGTCTCTTTCTTCTTTTATTATGGGAAACAAAATTCGATTAGCAGTCCAATTACTATATTATATTTGGACAAAGTTTATATCGTTCTTTGTTTCTGAGAAAATTGAGTTCGAATAGAGTAAAAGTATAGGGATAGGAAGGCATAGTCTGACTACTAGCTTTTTCTACTGTGAACTAGAAACATTTCCTTTTCCTCATTTACTCTTCAAATGTCTAAAATTTTATTTCGATACTTTTGTTTTCAGCTAAAATTTAAAGTTAATTTTCTTGAAAATGAAATAGGTACGATATAAAAAATGTTAGTTTATATTTTTGATTTGTTTTCGCGTATGCTACCAGTTCTGAGATACTCTCTATGTAGAGCAATTCTATCATCAATTAGCTCTTTTACTCATTTTGTGACACTTAGCTTCTTCGATTAAACTCTACCAAACTTTGTTGTTAATATGATTCGTTCTTGTGTAAATTATTATTACATATAACAATGTAAGAAGTGAAATAATAACTAAGGTATGACATTTAACACGAATTAAATGTTAGATCTCTAAGAGTCTTGAAAATCATTCTCAGTTCTATAAAAATGATAAAAAATTCTTTACCTTCCACAAGAGTCTCATGAATTTGAAGTGACAGTTCTTGTGCCGTTGAGAAACAAATACTGGCCATGAAGCATCCCACAAATACAATAAATAGCCCCACCATGGTCCATACAAAGAGCCTCAGGTTCATCCAGGGTCTGAAACAATGAAAATCGTCAAATATATCAGTTGATGTGTATGTTTTAGGTTTGTAACAGATGAGAAGACGTACGAGGAAGACTAAAAGAAGTGGTTTTCCTTCTAAGTGTGCTAGTTTGTTCGTCATTAAGACTATCGATCAAGTTGTAAAGCTTGTCAGAAAAGCGTAGTTGTATTATGATCTAGTAAATCTCTATAATATTTATTGGATCAAACAGAAACATAGGTACACTGTGTGCAACAATAACTCCAAAATATTTTTCTACATATTGCAAAAAGTTCTTACATCTTGACCATAGTAATACTCATTATGTGTATGTGATGAATGTCACAGTCGTTTAGCGAATTTGTTAATTGAACGTGTGATCTGAAGAACAGTAAAATTCCAAACTTACCTATTTTAAAATAATGTCATAATTATATCTGGACCAGCCAAGGTGTATTAAGTTACACCTAAAAAATTGGATGTAATATTTTTTAGTTCTGAGGTCCAGATATGTGAAATGCATAGAATTACACTTTGAGATCAAATATCTCAAACTGTGGTCTTTGGATTTCTTCTATTATTCAACTCAGTGACTGAATTGAAGATGTTGATTTATTTATATTAAATATCATGTTAAGTGTTCTACTACCCAGTTGTACCTTACTTTGTCGTAAGGAAATATTTATAAATATATTATAGCAAATCCATAATATGATCTATGATCCTTCCTCTGTTTTAAACCTATTTTGCTATAACATAAAACAAATTTGCTATAATACGTAACGTGATTTCATGTGGCGTAATAATAGTATGTTCGCACCTTTACTCTTACCTCACGTGAAATCACGTTACGTATAACAAATTTGTTTCATATTATCCCAAAATATATCTAAAACAAGGGAAAACCCTCAGCTTACACTATGAATTTGCTATAGTATGTTACGTGAGTTCACAAGACATGACAGTAATGTGTTCACAATCTTAATCCTTTCTTTCACAAATTATTTAACGAGTACAAAGGAATATTTATATCTTCTACACTTTGCATGTCAAATACGTAGGTTCATGAGAGTACTCTAACGTTTTCAAAACATTGAAGACCTCGTTTCGTTCATTGTTACTTCTCAGCAGTGACAAGTATAGAGCTTGAATAGAACTTTTATTACGATTGATACGTCGCTGTATAACAATGGCCGTATTCTTTTGCAAATACCAGTGCAAAATACATTTTAAAATACTGTATTATTCAGACATACCGCGACTACTGTAAGAATTCCTGAGGTGTTGGAGGCACCGTCACAGGTTCTCCAGTTCGGAACTGTGGAATAAACTCCGTCGTTCCCGAAGGGTTCGTTTACCAGCAGGCGAGGCTAACTTACAATCTTCCGTGGCTTATTTCAGCAGCCCTCCAATTTCTAACCCGTCTATCGAACCGCCGTAGTTGAGAGAGTGCGAAAATCCACGGCCGCAGAGCTGAACCGCGAAGATACGTTAACGAGGGAGAGTAATTAAAACGAATGAAACGCCGCAGCGGGAATTACTTGAAAATTCTGACAAATCGATTGGCCTTCGGCAACCAGCCGACTTCCAATTCCCGACCGACGCTGTTCCTCCCGTTGGAGTCGGTGGAAATTAAGAAAAACACGCCGATGGTTAATTCTCGTCTCGTTCGCCGCAGTAGAATCTCGCTCTTTGCCATTTTTTTCTTTCTATTTTTGTATCCGTTTCTTTACACCAACGTTTCCCTTCTCCTTTTGCTTGCGTTTATTTCCCTCGTGCCTTTGGGATATCCTTGTTTATTTTTTTTTTTTCGAATAAGAATTGAGCGCACCTTTCCTTTGCCGCCATTATCACCTACGTTGTCACAAGACTTTTTTGACCTTTTTCATTTTCCTGGACTCGTTTTCCTGCAGTTTTTCCTTCTTCTCTGTATAGTTGGAGCTTCTATTTTTTAATTGTCTTCGAAAATTCTTTTCTGTAATGTTCTGCGGACAATCAATTGCATTTTTTTTTGCAGCATTCTGTTTTTTAATTTTTCAGGTTCAATTATTTCAAAATTACTACAATTTACAATTTGCATGGGTATGTTGAAAAGAATTAGCTTAGGTTTCTACTACGTGCACTTGAATCTAATTGCAAAAGGCACTTTTCCTCGCACCAAACTTTTTACACTTCTTTTACCTCATTATACAATATCTTGCTTCTGATTTTCATCTTGCATTCTATTTCTTTCTTTTCTTTCTTTCTTATTTTCTTAAAATGATTTTTACTCTCTTAAACCATCTAATTTCTCCAATAATACTTTTTAACATCTGGTCTTCCCATAAATACTACTGCAAATGTACAATGTGATAGTAAAAACTTAGGAGACGTTATAATCTCTAATTTATCTGAACTTATTAACACATGTATACAGGGAGATTTCTATGTAACTGTCGCTATAATTTTTTGGATACTTCTGATAATCTGACGAGAAAATGTTCGAATAAAAGTTAATCAGTTGTTAGTCGGCTACAAATTGTAATATAAAAAAGATTTAAGACAATATTTTTTTCATAAATAGTCATGACCATTCCCACTTTTCTAAACGACATTAGATATTTTTCACTTCAGAGTATTATAGCACATCTCAAAATGAGTTCAACGACCTAGTGTACTATAACGTTGGCAAGACATTGAAGTCAGAAAAATAAAAAATAAAAAGTCAGAAAGTGAAAATTGTTTTATTGTGTGGATGAAATTTTATGTGGCCTAAATTGTTATGTTCTTCGGTAAAAAAATGTATCTAATGTTTTGCTGAAAATTATGTTCCTGATACTAATAGGGATCATCCACAGATGAAAAATTACTTTTCGTCGAAAAATATAACAATTTTGTACAGATAAATTGAATCCAGACAATAAAACAATTTTCACTTTCTGACTTTTTATTTTTCACTTTTCTGATTTCAAAATCATATCAAGGTTATATTATCCTAGGTCGTTGAACTGAATAATCTCATGTGTTTAAGATTTTAATTTTTTCGCGGTTATATCACCGTTTCAAAATACTATGCGTTGTTTGTAAGCTTGTACCAAGTCAAATGATGGTAATTTCAAATAAGATGCCTGAATGTTCTTCGTCATAATGTACAAGATGTTTCTTTTATGTTGTATATTTTAATATCTTCGTTATTTTTTCCGATATGAAAAAATGTGTCGGGACAAATTTGTTTGGTTTAAAGTTAAGAATATTGTGATGCATGTTTTTTCTCTCAAAGTTATTTTGTTCCGAAGTTTCAAGTTCATTACCATTATTTTGCACATTGATATGTATTTTTTATGATGCAGCATTATAGTGCACCATGTCAGAAGACATTAAGGAAAGAAATGTACATGTTTGCAATACCAGTCCTTTGGCAATGATTGATCGAGCAAGCAAAGGTTTTCTTGTGCCCAAAAATGTTTCGAAGCTGATGGACACCACTTTGAACACTTATTCTGAGGTAAATTTAAAATGATAGTAAAATAATATAGTTTATTGCTTATAGGAAACCAAAATCTAGAATTTTCAATCGTTTTTAAACTAGCGTGACTTTGTTGTTTAAGATTATTTAAAGATTATAGTATCATAGTTCGTTGAATTCATCTTGATGTGGACTATAATACCGAACCATAAAGAATACATATTAATGTACAAAACAAAATGTTGATTACTTCGAAACTCGTAAGAAAATGGTCTCGAGAGATAAAAACATGGATCATAATATTCTCAGCTTTGAATAGTCATGACATTCTCATATTATGAATAGTCATAATATTCTCAGCTTTGAATCAAATAAATTTGTCCCGACACAGTTTTTCATACCAGTAAAAATAAGAAATTTATTAGGATGTGCAAGATAAAAGAAATAACTTGTATATTAAAAGAATTCTAATTAAATAGTTAGAGATTGTAACTCTTCCTACTTTTTTACAAACATCCAATATTTTCGTACCGCAACTCATGACAGGACCAAGTTCTTTTAGCAGTCTTCCCCATTCTCCCAAGACATTCTTCTACCAATTTCTTGCGCTTCGCAAACTCCCGCCATGTTTGCGCAGATTCGATTAAACGGACCGGTTAATTGTGTTCTCCGATTCGCAGGGTCTCTAATGAATGTTTCACTACGGCGAATTTCACTTTGCGTCGCGGTTTCCGGCAGGAAATATCGCCGGCGAAAAATCGTCCACCACCCGCGAGGTGGCTCGCATTAACGCATTTACACGAAATCACAGGCTCGATACGACTGATTCGCAATTTGCCGCGTATTGTGCAGCGAAATTTGACGTGACACGTGGGGCTTACCTTTCGCTCGACGCCCATTTCGCGGCTCTCGACTGCGCAGCTCGCGAGTTGATGCTCCTATAAAAAATTGCCGCGCGGATATGGTAGATAGATTAAATATTTTTCCAAACAGAACGTGTTTTCAGCTGAAGAGGGAAATTGGCGATCCATTTGTGCAAATATATCGGATACTGATCAGGCAATTTATTGCCGGTTTGCATCGTTTATTTCGAGGGAAAAAACGTGACATTCCTTTTTGTGTTATTAAACAGCGTTTTATAGGAAAAAGTTGCTCGATTCGCAGCTTATCATGAATCGAAAAATTATTTATTTCATATTGGTAACAAATCATGCTAATACCCTGAATATTCTGCTAAATAGAAATGTTTAAGGGGGTATTTTAATCTAGACCGTAAGTTTTTAAGTGTTATTTGGCATATTTCTTTTGTACAGTAACACGTTTTTGTATCAGATTTTTTCGTATATTTTTCTTCTATATTCAAGGAGTGTACATCATTTTTTTAATGTAAAACTATTGAAAATGATAAGAGATATAGATGCTTTAGTACAGCATTTTCTCTTGAAAGTGCCTTCAGGGTTGCCATGATTCTGTCTGTTCTATCTATCCAAAATGAACGAATTGAGAACAACTTTCTTTAATATGAACATGGCTATAGTTAGAACCAGAATTGTGCAGAAATATTGAAATCGAAAAATTTGGCAGCATATTAAAGTCAGATCATAGATTTTTGTGCTTTTCTTTGTCTTTGACATGTTAAAAATAGTACTAAAGAACATTGGATTTTAGTTTGGACGATAAAAACAGATGTGCTGAAGATTCTCTCCAAATTTGGTGTCAATCGAACAATCAGAACTTCAGGTATCATGGGAAACATTTGGAAAAATGTAGTTTCGAGAAAATCGCGTTTAAAGTGTACCTAATACCATACAACGCTGCGTCCCAAGTTCCAGACAAACGCTTCTAACTTCATTAAGTTTGCGAATCCAGCAATATCCATTAGCAGACATATTGTCCAGGGCATATACTTTCGGGAAGTGAGATTAAAAGAAGTCGACTTTTTTAAGTCTGTAGACTAGAATACCTCCTTAAACTAGATGATGCACTTCAAGAAGAAATTACTTTAACCCTTGTAGTGCCAACTCCCTAAGCACAGGTAGAACGAGAACTTCCAAATTAATATTTATTTAGTTTTCATGCATCAGGAAAGAATTCTATGGTCCCCACAAATGTTATTGAACGTGTCAAACCCTTCTAAATTCCATCAATTTAAAAAGTGTTGTATTTTTTCTACACATTTAACAATAAAAGTAGTTAAAAGTTAGAAGGGTTTTAAATAAATACCGCTGGATTGATCCATCGCAATTTCAACACTGTGCCAAACTATTGACACATCGGTACCTTGGCATTAAAAGGGTTAATATAAAGCTAACAGTTGTTATAAATTCTTCTTTAGAATACTTTGCTCTCTAAAATTACGGTGAAATTTCTTTAATTTATTGTAAATTTGTAATTATGTTATATTTACAAACGTTACCCTTCGGCATAGTGAAAATAATTGTAACACAGCCTCACACCCAGCAGGTTATATATGAAAACGAAGAGCCCATACAGAGTCAATGTCTTGAAAACTAGCTCGAATAGATTCCTCTCATCGAACTGTAACTGTGCAGCGGGAGCAAACGTAGTGGTCAGACCCAAACAGAATAGAAGAAATCCAATGAAAATATTCGCACAAATTGCGAAAATCACGCATTGATGAAGACGTTTTCTCTGGGTCCATGTAAACCTAATGTCACCGAGCGCCATTATTAATTCTCACAAGTTAATTACATTTCATTTGTTTGTTTACTCCGTTCACGTTGTTTGATGAAAGCTACAGTATCATTTGTACTAGATCTATGTCGATTAATGTTGCTATGGGTTTGTATTTGCAATTCAAATAGTAATGGAGGTTGTAAAACATTCATTATTTAGGCTATAGGAAGGGAATTTCATAATCATTTTCTCAAACAGTTTCTGAGAAATTATGAATCAAATTGGCGAATTAGCATGTTGTTAAACGTGAAGTTAATTTTGTTTTATTTTTTAATTAGTCGACGATATGTAAAAGGTAACACAGGAGTTTCATATTTGTAAAAATTTCAATAAAATTCATTAAAATATGTTAAAAGTGCTTTTTTCATATTATACGAATTGAATCAGTGAATTGAGGAACAGTACATACAAGTCCAAAATTAGCCAATTTCAAATAATCTCAAAATTAAATGGAAAATGCATAGAATTATATGTTGGGATCAAATATTTTAAAACGTGGTCTCTGGACTTGTATTGTTCTTCAACTCACCGATTTAATTTACCTATTTATTTATTCATGGGCAAACTCATTAATAGTACAGGAATGATACATGTAAGAATGACAGCGAGCACATTAGTAACGATGATAAAAAATTAACATATGGCAACCAAAAAATAAGATACAGAATAAAAATCAAAAAAAGAAAAGAAACAGTTGAGACAAAATATAAACAAATAAACATGTGAAATAACGCATATAAAGCAACGTTAGAAATTTAAGTTAATAAAGTTCTATAAACGTCAGACTTAAATGTGTTTTTATTTTGTGATAAGAAATTAATCTGACCACTAATACCACAATCAACTCTAACACTAGCCATGTAGCCATGCTGAACGAAAACAGCAACACTGTGAGAGTCCGATTTTGCACTTGATAGAAAGAGTACGTAGCATTGTGTGTTTCTGTCTATGTAGTGCAAAATCAGACTCTCTCAGTGTTGCTGTTTTTCGTTCAACATGGCTAGCCTCAAAGTCAGCTGAGCTAATACTTATCTGTTAGATATGATATGATATGATATGTAGGATAGATTTGGCATCGGTTTCCTAAATTTCCTTCGCGAGCTAATCCAGAGTAGTCAGTTTAGTAATTCGTTTACAATTTTACACAGTGTTCGTTCCCAGCTAAGGATCCGGAATTTCCTCATTCCTGCGTCGGAAACTGTCCTCGTTGAGGTATTTCTACGGTATCCATGGAATATTCGGTATATCGTGTCCAAGTATCTACAAGGCGGGATAGAAGAAAAGATTCAAAAAGTTAGATAACCTCGTCCTCATTTCTTCGACCCTTTTTCGACAAGAAGTAATTTCAATTTCAGGAAATCACAGCTGTCGAGGACTTTCTCCAAAAATAAAAGTTCCAATAGCATATTCGGAAATGTCAAAGAGAAATATTCGATGGTAATTAAATCATGGAAAATTGTTACCGCGAGTAAATATCGTTTAAAATTTCAACGGAATTTTAATTTCAGTGAAAATTGCACGAGTTTCATGTTGGTGGAAGTTACCATCAATTTAGGAAGAGTTTTACGGAATTATTTCCACGTCACCCGGTACACAGGAACGCGATATACACAGTTGCAACAGCGGTGCATAGAGACACGCTCTATACAAGACAGAAACTACAGCTAAACGAGCGAATATGGAAGCATTCAGCATGCTCGAGACTGCGAGTTGCAAAACGTGTATGGCCTCTCGCCTTCTCTTCCCTATCAAAACAGTCGTTTCGTGCAGAAATTCCCCAGTATCCTCGAATGAAAATTAATTCTACCCTCCGATAAAAACTCGTTTCAATAATAAATTTCTGATTCTATGGCGTATACGTGTATTCATGTCCAGTGCCATTGTATAGCTACTGATAAATATACAGAACACAAATTTTAAATAATCTCTGAAAATCGATTGATCTGAAACTTTCTTCTGGTTCCTCTTTTGGACTCTACTTTATATTGGAAACTTTTACAGTTGAGAATTATGGAGTAGAAGATTTTAAATAATTTGTGAATTAAGTAAGTAATGTTTATTTAGTTTCTGTTTTATGAAGTTGAAGGAAAGTATCGAAAATTCATTTAGGATCTTAGGATCACTAGGATCTATTTATTTTAGGTTTTTAGTCTACTTAAAGCCCTGTTCAGATTAGTCAAGGTACTTGAATTCGAGCAACTTGGGTAGCTTGAATTGGTTGACATCCAACAAGTAGCTTGATGTCAAGTTTGTGTTCATACAAGTCGAGTTACTCAGATTCAAGTGGTTTGAATTCAAATTCTTTATTTAGTTTCTGTTTTACGAAGTTGAAGGAAAGTATCGAAAATTCATTTTTTTATATTCAGCACTAGATCAATGAGCACACTTCGTGCATGCAAAGTACAGCTGCACATCTGTTTTCAATAACTTTCTGTTTCTTTACTGTTTGTAAATTACCTATAGAAAGAAACCTTTTCTATGCTTGCTGTTATTTGAACAGACGAGTATACAATTATTAATAGTTTTTGACAGATGAACTGATTGACGGTTTGACAGAATTGCCTGAAGCTATTAACGAACCACAACATTGGGCTCGAAAAAAATTTTGTAAAACAAAAATGATAAATATTTCCACTATACCTAAGTTATATATTTCACGATCTCATATATTCCATAATAAAAATAATTTAAACAATACAAAATGCCGCGGTCGAAAACTGAGGACATCTTCCGAGAATTTCGATACATCGACGAGACAACCAATCATTACCACGAAAAACCGAGGACAGCATTCGAGAATTTCGATACATCGACGAGACAATCAATCATTAACTCGGATAGCCAAGGACAACATTCGAGAATTTCGATACAAAGTGGCACCATCAATTTTTTAAAACTGGACTAGAAAGAAGTTTGCATCAAAATTTCATTCTCGTTTCAGTAGTAAAAAAAAGTCTAAAACACGCAAGCTTGAAACAATTCACTCCTGTACAATGCTGCAATTTCAGCCCTACTACATTCACAATTTGATCTGCCTTTCTTCCCGTTCTTCATATTTTTCCTTGTTCAATCTCTCTTGGACAACGGTTCTCGTCCCATGCCGCGGGCTGGTTAACAACAACCAATGAAAACGTTTCATTAAGCTCGTTCGACGGTGGGCTCGTGTTCCACAGCCCGACGACCAGGACGGTTTATCGCATTCGTTCCCGGAAATCCGCGGAAAATCATCAAGCGCTGGTTAAACGCTGCTCTGTACTATTGTCGAGAGTATCCATCAATTACCGGCCGTAGAGATTTTTGCTTGTTGCCATGCACTTCGCTGCAATTTGCTGTTCAATAGCGGGTAAAACGATACGCGCACGATCCGACAACAGGAAACGAGGAAAAAAGAACGCCACTCGGTTAATTTTTCGTAATGATTCGCTTTGAACATTACCAAAGTAATCGTTGAAACTCTAGAGTGCATCGAAACTCGAGATCGAACTCGTCGAAGTGGAATCTCCCTCTTCCTTTCTCCTTCAAAAAACGGAGTCACACGATTTTTCTCAGCTCGAGCGTCCAATAACCTCGTTCCACGAAAATTCCATCCTTCCTCGCCGAATCCTTCTTCCTACTCTTAAATCACGGAGAGATCGGGATTTAAAGGGCGGAAAGGGAGCTTCTAGGGGACGGAATATTTTTTGGAAACGCCTGACGATTCCACGGAAAGGGGAGCGCGGCTGGCGCGTTACGCTCGATCGCGCGCTGAGATTCCCCTTGGAAGATAATTCGCGGGCTTCTTTTCCCGAGGAACCTCTATCCCGTGGGCTGAAACGTAAGATCGTCTGCCTCTTTGCGGCTCGAATGGACCCGCATCCTCATTCCTCCGTACCTATTAGTCGAGATTTTAGAAAATGTACGCGAATTTTTGGCAGATTCTATTTGATCCAGTTTTGGAGAATAGCTGAATTGGTTGTAAAAACTAGGAATCCAATAGAAAGCTAAGTAACGTTAAACTATGCTAGGTTAATCAGGGCTCGAAAGCTGTTATAATGTTCATTTCGGTTCTTGAAACATTTATGAAGGACCTCTATTCTGAATAACTGTTATGAAAAACCGAAATTTCGGATTACACTAGAATCCGAATGTCAATCGTTGATTAATTGCTTCGAATAAGCGATATTCTACTATACATGTGTTTCAGTTACGGTTCTACCTCAGCTCATATCGGTTTCATAACCGTTATTTTGTCGGTTCTATATCAGTTCCAGAATAATTATAGAATCGATTCTTGTTTCGATTTCATTACGGTAAATGAAATCGTAACATGTCAGGAATTACGACTCTAGATTTAGATTAATCTACAATCTATTTCTCTATTTATATTGAATGCATCGTGGAAAAACTCATTCACAATGTCAAATATACGTAGATAATTACGTAGATAAGTCAATTTTTCGTTGAAAGGATTGACTTTATGATCTGTATTGATTCGACATTTTTTACTCCTCTCGCTGAGTACAATAAATCCTTAAAGCCTTGAAATACCTTTTTAAACACCCTGTATGTGTGTTGAAGTATGCAGCTTTATCCTGAGGAGTCAATTCATCAGGACATTATTCTTGAGTGGGTTTCATTATCACAAAAACAAACTTAACACTTTATAATTTGAACAAACTAATTTAACAAAGTCTCACTGATTATAAAGAAAATTACATAATTTCACAAATAAGAAACACAGCAGAATTTTTAAAGAAAGCGTAAAAACACTTAAAATAATTCTAGACACAAATTTTGCAAATCCAGTCCACTCGATACTTTTCCACAGCCGACCTGTTCACTTCGGTGTTCGGTGTATTACTGGAATGCGCGTGTACTCCCTCTTCTTAGGTTTGGGTATCAGCTACCTGGTTCCCCGATGTTGACTAGAAATAATAACAATGCTGATCCCAATCACTCGTGCCGACATGTATAATGTATTTATTAATGTGCTAATATTTGATATGAAACGTCTCTAAATTTTTGCATATTAACTTTAGGGTGGTGACGTACGTCAATTTAACTCCTAATACTAATACTGATTTACGTCAAATTGACTTCATATCACTACAATATTAGTGACTTAACGTCAAATTGACTCCTCATAGATACTGTAAATGTTTACGTTTCCTTTGTAATTAATTTCTGTTCTGCCAATTATCAATTTCTATTGCCTCTTTTATGTACAAAATATTGAATTAGTTTCTATTCTGCCAATTATTAATCTTCTATTAAAATGTATTGTTGCATTATTGTTAAGTGTATCGAAATAGATTTCATTATTGTAATTGTATTAACAAAAATACATTTTGTTTATGGAATGTCATAAATATAATAAAATTATCTAGAGAATAACAAATAATAGTGTCTTAAGTTATCCTAAGTAGAATATACCTCCACCTAAAGATACGTCAAATTGAGGTCAAGTTACCACTAGTGATATTAAAACGGTGGTCACCACTTGAAAGTTAATATTATATGCCGACACTAGCAGCAGGCAAGGGTTAAGATTAATAATTTAAATATTAAGATCATGTAGCAAGTAAAACGAATTTTTTAAATAAGCAATAGTCCTATAATTATCAAAACATCAAATAAAACTGAAATAATAATCGCTCACTAATAATAGTCTATTAATACTTTCTTATACGTAATAAACTAATTGTAGTGTTCAATTAAAGGTTCCTCTCGTCAGATAGATTTGTTTACCAAATGTTACACGTTCCAGTCAAATGTTACAGAAAAACACCGTGTATCGATTCGTGGAAGTCCATAAAAATACCAGCGCCGCCGAGGTCACGCAATCGAATTAAAACTCATGCTAATCAGGATGCGATTTCAATGTATTGCGGTGGGTGGATAGGTACCGACCAGGTGTTAATTGACGCATAGATCTGTTGGTCAACCATTGTGGCGATCGATTGGCACGATTCAGACGGTCCGTTTGTTCCGTTTGTTTGCTACTGTCACCGCACGCGTTTGACTTTCCGTTTGCGCGCCGCTAGCGTGATTGTCTGCATCTCGAAAAAGATGAGAGAATTCTAGATTTTATTTCAATTCTAAGTTTGTCTTATGCTCCTGTACTTTCATAACTTTCAAACATAAGTGAAGTTATATTTCGTTATCGCAAATATTAATATTTTAAACCTTTAATCTAGTCATACTTTCTTTAATTCTTAAAATTTAAATATGTCTATGACTATCCACCCTCTATTAGAGATATTTAATAAACCTGATTTAGTACCGCTAATCAAAGTTCGATTATAAGCATATCGTGCAGCTAATGAAGGAACTGTCGTAAGTATTAGCATTAAAAATTTGTATAGTAATAATTTTCCATGCTATGTAAAGTTTAAAGTTATCAATGGCTATCCACCCTCCTTTAGAGGATGTTAACGAAAACGAATCTGTATCACTAATTGAGTCGATTAGAAATAATAACACAGCTTGTACAGAAGCAAAAGAGTGTAAAGAGTAAAGAACTTTATTGGTGAACATTAGTGCACTAGACATTAGTTGAAAGACGAGTAGAAATACAACACATTTTACACGAGAGACTAAGCAGCATAAAGAGTCTTGCTGGTAAATTCCTAAAGTGTAACTCTATTATATTCCATTATAAATTTAACATTATAAAATAAAAGCTTGATCAAAGAATATTTAATTCACTGTTGCCATGATTTATTTCTTCTGATTTCCTACTTTTAACACATTAAGGTTCAAAGTTGCATAAAAGCAATTTTGTTGAAGATTGTAAATGTGTACATTGTATACATTATACATCTTGTACATTTTTTCCGAGACAAGAAAAATATTTGATGATAAACGAAACTATACAGAGTGTAAACAGTATACGTGGTAATATTTAAAGGGTGGTAGGGTAGTACCTTCTCTTTAGGCTGTACTTTCACTTTACAATTAATTAATGCTTTGAAGTTACATACCTATATTCTGAGCGAACAGTCACAGCATTTTGTAATTTTGCAGATACAGTGAAGGGCAGAAATAGAGCAACAAAGTCTTAATATATTTTGTTGTATCTCTCATGATTTTTGTAAAATTTTCAAAATTCAAGATCCATTTCCTATGAACATCTCAGATTCTTGAAATTGTGGAAAAGGAACCTCGTATGGTCTTTTTAATCACTTGTAAAGCAGAAAAAATAGCTGGCATAACAGTCTTTCCGCCCTGTTACGAATCTCCATCTCACAAAGAATATCACTTTACTATCATCTTTCGATTTTGATGAAACTTGGTACACGAGTAAAGCATCGAAAAATATGTTTAGGATGTGTAAACGACCCCCAAAGTTGAGGCGGAAGATACATTTGTATAAATATCTTGAAAACTAATGCAAGTAGAAAAAAACGATAAATATACAAAATACATGGTTTTTAATAAGCAATATGATGGCGTAGTCATAAACGAAATTTGAGATAGGTATTTACGAAAATATATTTTCCATTTCAACTTTGAGGGTGGCTTTCATTCCCTAAACACGAATATCAACAATTAAAAAAAATAAGTGTCTAATATTTTTCGATGCACTAAAATGATTTCGATGCATTGGGAGATGCCACTAAAATGATCCTTGGCAGTAAAGTTCTTAAATGAATTAACTAATAGTCATAGGGACAAAATGTAATAAATTCGTCTCACAAAAACAAATTTGTAACTAGAGAAAGGTAATCTTTGTTATAAAAGCAAACAATTGTCGCTGTTCACACAGCCATGGGGGCTTGCTGTCTCTCGAACGAGCCCTACGCTCACACGAGGAATAAAGGAAACAAACGATTAGCAATACATGTAATAAGCTTAAGGTGAAATTTCCAGGAATGTTACTGAAATTTTGAGATGTCCTAGTTGGTACTGGTCTGATCGCATGAACCTCGTTGCGAAGGAGGAAGGGGCGACGGGGTGAGAGTAGACATCATTCGGAGGGAAGCAAAGGCGCATATTCGAGTATGCATCGAAGGATGCTCACGTAAGCAATAAGCATCCAGACAGCGTCGAAATTTGTTGCGGCCTTAATGCGATTATGTTCGTCAGCGTTCTCGCGTTTCGCGAGCATAATGTGACTCGAATTTGACGTGGGGCCTCCTTCACGTTTCCCTCCAGTTACGTTAGCATCCAATGCATCGTGGCGAATTCAAGAAGCATGCTATAGCGTTATGCTTCGCTTGGGATGAGGAGCGCGCTTACAATTCGATGGGCGAAGCGTTTGCTATTCCTTTTCAACCAGGCTTTCTGTTCTTCGAAATGCACTTTGCCTAGGTCATGTTACTGTTGAGTTCTTCCTGGTTACTGTAGCTTTGTTACCTCTTATCTTAAGTTGAGATTCGTTGATTCATTCTCTTGCTGCTCGTGCTACGTCTTTTTATTTGAGTCTTGTTGCTTCCTCAATTAGTCTCCTGTTTTTCTCTATATTCTTATTGCATCCCACCTGTAGCAAAAACTATCACTAGCCGAGGAGATTCTAGAGCAAGGAAAAAAGATAATATCTGTTCACCCAGTTATTTAATTACAGCATTGTGAAATATATATTAGTTAAATTTCACTCACAAATCTATCGTTTAAAGTTAAAAATCCTGGTGAATTTATAGAATGTCTGCGAATGTACATCTCCAAACTTTGCTGTCGTATTTTACTTATAAATATAGATCTTGAAACTCGTTTCGAAATATAAGCATTTTTTATTTGTGAGGAAATATTTTAGGAAGGCTTCAAACTTACTTAAACAAACTGTTGAAAATGATTTTTTTTCTGTAATAATACACGCATCGTATCGATGCTTCAGAGACTCTCGAAAACGATGAAAACAATTCCTGATATGTGTATTTGGAATTTTATCACATGCAGTAACAATCTGTTTTTTAAGTATTATTATACCCTCAATATCTATTATTATCATAAAGTAAACTTGTTAGATGTCTTCACAAATAAAAGTCAGGGAAACGTGCAGAACAATTGGCTCTTTTCTGTCGAAGGAAAAGTATTTATATCTTAAAAAGGAAGATTTTTAGGACCTATGTTTATATGACCTTAAAGATTATAGAGTAGAATATAAGAGTACAGTAGAATATAACAAAAGGGTAGAATACAACAAAAAGAAAAACATTAGAAAAATGGCAGAATGAAAAATGGATATAGTGCATAAAGTGCAAGGATTGGACATATGAGAAACATACAAAACACCATGTTTTGTAGATTTGCCATAAATGCGAAATACAATAATTTACCTAATTAGGTAAATTTACTTAATAATTTACCTAACTTTGCAGTTTTTAAAAATTTGATTTATATTTGTCTTTTTTTGTATGAATACGATTATTTTATTTTTCTTCATTTATTATTACAATTTAGTTTAATAAATATTCTGATTATTTAAAAATAAATTTTTGTTACTATTGACCTGAGGCTATGTTACAACCGCTCCAAGGTAGAGATCAATTGAAACATTTTACTCGATTCCCATTTTTATTGATAATTTTGACGCTACTTATTATAAAGCAAAAGCCCTTTGACTCAATAATGTCAGATAGCTATATAAAATTATAACATAAATATTTTTGTTGTAAGTGTAATAGTTTTTGTATAATCGTAGTTTAAAGTCAAATTGTTACTTTTGACCTCGGCCTCTCCTATTAGCAAATTCATAGTATAAGCCAAGATTTTTCGCTTATTTTAGATCTATTTTGCTATAATATGAAACAAACTTATTATAGTATGTAGTGTGAGCTCACGTCACATGTTATAGCAAATTTGTTTCATGTTATAGAAAAATAGGCTTAAAACAATGGAAAAACCTCGGCTCACACTGTGGATTTACTATAGTATGTAACATTAGTTCACGCAACGTGATAATATTGTGTTTGCAACCACAATGTTCTCTTTCCCTTCTTATCGCAATATTATTCCCAAATTATGAGACAACAGTTTGCATCCGACACGACGTTACATCCACCCTACACTCCAACCGCGATGTAACACCCCTTGCTGTCAACCAAGAAATGTTCCGTCACCGATTATTAGAGGGAAGACGAGAAAGTGGAAGACTTCGACGACGCGACACTCGAACGTCCTCAAGCCTCAAACCCCAAGCATCTCACGGTAAAACAACTGCAGTCCACTTGTATCACGCTTCAAAGTTGTCCATCCAGCTCTAACGTCCAAACACTCTCCTCACCCTTGGATACTCAACTGAAATCAGGGGGACAGAGTCGTTTGAATGTCGAAACATCGAGGGGATCACGATCCGCTACACACGCGACTCTCCGCGTCTCCCTCCTTCTTCGTCGTTTCGGTGCATCCCCCATCGCGACTGGCATCCATTCGGGGATGAGATCGACTGGAAATCAGTCGACTTACCAGAAATAATTTTTCGGCGTTCCCTCCTTGCGCAGTAATGGCTTTCGGGATGAGGGATAAAGCGAAGTCGTCGAGGGCCGACAGGATGAAGAGACCTGTCGCTGATGGAGAACAGAAGGGTGAATGGAAGGATTCCCGTGGACAGCCGAGGGAGATGAGAGCCAGAGTCGTTTGTTTCTATTAAAAAAAAAAAAAAAAAAGGAAAAAAAATAGGGGAAAGTAAAACACGTCCGCTGCGAAATGTAGCGTTTCGCGTGGAACGAGTGTGTATCGGCTGATGTTCGTCCATTTCACGGTTCGTAGTACGCGGCGTTACGTTCGTGTATGCTCGTATGTACACCGAAGGGGTTGGGGGCTAGGCAAGAGAGGAGTTTTCTCGGTCGACGTTCAATTTCGGCGAAAATCAGTCGACATACAAGCGTTTGTATGAATGTTTCTCTTACTGTATTTATTTCATCGCGATCCATCTATGTGTATCATAGATCGTAAAGCTTCTAGGATCTATTTATTTTAGGTTTCTAGTCTACTTAAAGCCTTGTTCAGATTAGTCAAGGTACTTGAATTCGAGCCACTTGGGTAGCTTGAATTGGTTGATATCCAACAAGTAGCTTGATGTCAAGTTTGTGTTCATACAAGTCGAGTTGCTTGAATTCAAGATGTCATGTAATAATAATAAAAGTAGCGTAGGAAGAGGTGCTGCACGCTGGTTATTTGGTTACGTATTTTCCAAACGAGACATGCACTTCTGACAGCTTTTTTGACGCTCACACGTTTGTTGATTTACTTGAAGTTTGTCCTGTATGGTAGAGTATACATCATGGTATACGTTAAATAATGTGTATTTCAAGGCAAAAAAGGTTGAAAGGACGTCAACTTTACTTGAAACTTGGCAAGATATTTTTAGTCAAGTAATATCACACGTTTACGTTGATCATATTACCCTGAATCACTTGCATTCAAGTCACTTCAATTCAAGTAACTTGACTAATCCAAACGTGCCTAGACAAAATAGAAATTTGAAGGGGTGTTTCAAGTCAAATAAAATAACAGGTTCAGATTGATCAAGTTGCTTCAAATTCAGTAATTTGACTAATCTGAACAAGACTTAAAGGTCGATCACAGATTAAACAATCTTTCTTTTTCTATCTAATGCACAAGAAAATAATCAACATATCAATTTTGTAATCACTTTTAGACCGACAAGATTGTCAGTCATTGATTGTCGGTAGGTGTGTGCTTAGGCTTATTTGAAGAGAATTACAATCACTCTGTTACAATTGCATATACATACAAATGTGTACAGGGCATTTGACAAGTGTCAGAAATTTTTAGAGGTGATTCTATATGTTCAAGTAAGATGAAAATGAAGACAGACGAAGTTGTATTTGGAGTTTTGTTCAGGAGTTATTAATTGTTACAAAAACAGGTAAAATACACATGAAACATGTTTGGCTAGAGGCTTATTCTACTATCGACGTGTATTAGACTAGTTGGACACAGCAGAATTAATAAAATAAGGTCCAAGTGAAACACAGCAAGGGCAGTAGAATAAGTCTCATAAGTAGAATACGTCCCGATTCGGACACATTTCATTAGTAGTTTAGATGGTTAGAAGAAGAAAAAGTGATTGAGTAGAAATATAAACAGAATGTGCAATAGACTCTTTTCTAAGAAAGTATAACTAATTGAATGCATAATAAAAACATACAAGACTGAAGATAATTTACCATATATTTCTTCTAAAAAGAATCTTAAGTTGATTTTTTACCAAGAGAAAAAGAGGTCCGTCCTTCAGGCCCTTTTTGTCTCATCTTTTTAGACAGAAAATGTTTTAAAATTCCTCTTTTCCTGTGCTGACATTTTGACTGATTTATTGAGGATACTCTGTTTCGCATCAAAGATTTCCAATAACTTGTCTGCCGTTGAGACTCCTCCAAACTGCCATTTATTCTTGGATCTCACTGGGTTAAAATTTGTTCGTTAAATCTGAATATTACGACACAGAATGTCACTATTAACAGCTTTTATATGAAGGCTCTTATAGGATTTGAAATATGTATATACTGAAACCTGAAGTTTCCTTTTTTGCTGCATGGATGAATTTTATAAAGTGAAAATAAATGTAAAATTCATTTCTCTTTACCATCCTTTCGAGGAATTATACATAATAGCAAGATAATCGGTATTTTCTACAGGAACAAACTTTGTTTTCTTATTTATTTTACAAAAACCTTTTCCGAATTCTGAAAACCTTGGTCACTTCCATGGTTAGCCCACGATTCCTATAAACTTCAAAAATACGTTTCTCACCAACCGCACCTGTGTACCTTCTTTTAAATTCACGCACCACATAAAGTTACAAGAGGTTACCACTAACACGTACATATTTCTCAATCTGTTCCATAATACAAAACACTCGTCGCTTTAATGACTATTATATATTAAAAAAGAATCTCTTACGAACAAATGATAGAATTTTCCACATAACTATTACCTAAAAGCAACATTCAATTCGATGAAAAACGCTCTGGAACGAATTAAAATTTCACAAAATTCAATCATCGTTTTACGAAAAATGAGTAACCATGGAACATTATCACGTGTATTATATGAAACGGTGAACCCTCCTCTTTAAATCAGTTTTTGTTTCATGTTCATAAGTTAATCCGCTGCTGAGATATTGTTGTTTAAAGTGAAGCATGATTTTCCAGAGTAACCAGCTCTGTCTCGCTTGCGCCCTCGGGTTTCTCTCTCGCGACGAGTCACTGCCCTACCTCAAGCGCGCCACCTGTGCGCTGGTCAGTGACGGACGCGAGTCAGCGTTTTTTTACTACACTACCCGCGACGTGCGTAATTCCCACGAAAAAGTGGGTCACGGCGCTTCCGGGATTTCGGCCGCCATTCAGAGACCTACGCTGATTTCAGCGACACATTCTAAGGCCTGTATCTCTGGAACCGCTCAACGTATCGACTTCAAACAAAAAGCGTTGTAAAGGGCACGCTTCCCTCTATCATACAGATGTGTTTTTCTTTGATATTTTGCAATTTTTCTGTCAAGATTTCATGATCAAAGTTCAGTGTGCAAATTACGATCAACTAAAATGAAGACATTCGTTTATGGAAATTTATTTGTTATTTATTTTTTTTGTAGAGGGTTTAACTTTGCATCGACATCTAGGTCATTAATGACGATTTTGTTTATATTTTAGTGAATAGATTTGATTCTATTAAATGGTTAATTTTATTTGTTATATGTTCCTGTGAGGTTAGAGCAATATCTGAGTTGATTCCATGGTTTTATTTTTAGATTACAAATTTTCTGCATGGAAAGAAGAGATGGTGGATCGTTAGGGTCTTTTGACAGCTATTGCAATAAGGTGGTTCCGTTTTCTTTAGTACATGGGAAATCTATTGTTTCGAAGTACTTAATTAATATATCAAGCATATGGACCCTTAAGAGCATTATTGAAATTATTTACAGAAACGTTATACTTTCAATGTTAAAAATTCGTGCTCCCTAGATTTATATTACATATACCTTTAGTGTCGATAAATCAATTAATTTGAATTATTAATATAAAGGGCGAGCAAATAACTTTGATTATTCTGAATATCTAAATCACTTGTAGAGATATGAAGAAAGTTTTCTTTTTAAATAAAAAAGAAAAACATTCTTTTTTCAAAATCGGGGTGACTTTTACATCTCACTGCACTCCAAACAAAATATTAGATATTTGCATATTATGCCTTCACTTCCACTGCACCATACAGCTTTTGTAAATAGTGTTCTTCCATATCTCAAAAAATAACGAGGATATTTAAGGTGGTTAAAATTACAAGCCACCCTGTATACTCTACATATTTGTATATGTTTGTTTGCTGTGAATAGATTTACTATCTTTTCCTAAATTTAAACCACTATTAAAAATTATAATTGTTACAAAACATCTCCGTACTTTATTCAAATCCTTGACCTTTATGTCGTATGCATTTAAACGTTAGTGCATTTAAAGTTCATCCACTTGCTAGTTCATCCACGTGTTTTTGTTTTAATTAAAAACTCTAAATCGCAGTGATCCTGGGTCTGTTGTTCCGCTTTGTTAATCGCTGGCTAATTATCATTAAAATCATAGCGCTCAAAGCTCAACGTAGTAGAACAAAACCGGGAAAATTGTTTAACGTTCGAGGCTGACCACGAAAATCGTGTCCAAGTGGTTCGAACAACACGAAAATTGCGCCAGGGGGTAAATGGTACATATTTGCTGACTGGATCACTCGACCAGAAATTTATCGTTCGATCGACAATGATTAGCCACGACGGAGAAATACACTTATCCTGATTTATCGTACGATAACCGCGATAAATATTCAAAGCTCAGTGTGAGAGCAAACGCGTGACACGTATGATTCATCTCCTGGTAAGCAGTCGATTTTTTCATCAGTTAAACCTATAGTCTCCTTATACCGTAGCTTTTATCCCGAGTTTGTTCTGAAAACGAATCATTTAATATCCGTGTTTAATCCCTCGTTTGTTCGAGGGCCTCGTTTCTCTATCAGATCGCTATTCGTAAATTCCCAAGCATTAACGAAATTCCCAGGACGCGTGTGGCGATCAACCTTTTTCCTCTTCCCCGAGAATTATCCTCCGTGATCCTACATTGATCCTTAATTACAGAGTTTCGAGCAGCATAATTACCTAGCGGGAGAGCGGGGAGCATTTTTAACGATCAAGTTGCTACTAGTTGCATGGAATTTACGCCCCTATCGAGTTTTTTTTAAATACCCTTTAACGGGTGAGTGGTTTACCTTCTGCAGTTAGAAATTCTTGGTAGAAGAGAATTCAAATAATTTTGTGCCTTGATACTGGCGTTTTTGTTGCAATATGTATTTGCGTTTCAGGTGTTTTAACGTTTTACATAGACATCATTTGAAATATATCTTTCTTTCTTCTAATGAGCTTGAAATGTACATATTCACAATGTGTATTTTATAGTCTATACAGATATTCGTTAGTACAATTATAATACCAAGTAATTCCAGGCATTTATTTTTTAATTTAACTGAAATACATGGCATGAATGTTCAGAAATTTTTCGCTGAAATTATTGTTTAGACTGACAAATTTTTCTACTGTATGCTTGTGACTTTTTTAGATCATAAAAGAATTCAATCTGAGCAAGACTTACTGTAGATAATTCTATATAAATTTTTAACTCCTTGATTTATTGCAGAAATATTAATAATAATAATAATAATAATCTTTATTTTACGGGCTAGTAACCCTTTTACATCAAGTGAAATTAATACAAGGGATTCGTGAGTATTTACAAAAACATAAAATTATTATCAGTTATTACATACTACCAAACTACTGCCAAAGAAGTTTAGATGTAATCTATATTCATTGGCTATCTTGAAAATTCTATTCGTACAGTTTTGAGCACTTATATTTGTCCTAGTAGTGATAAACCTAAATAGATCCATGTTATGCAACGTTCTAATCGGCAGTCTGCACTTGACTATTTTAGGAATCGGTGGACAGTCAATTAAGTGATTTGGAACTTTAAAGATAAATAAAAGATCTGCAGAGTCTCAGCTCTGACTAAATGTCAGCATGTTAAGTAGGTTGTGCAAACTATAATAATTATGAGAGAAAATAGGTATAGGTCTTTGAAGTCTATTACCTTAACAATTTTTTCTGGATACTCTCATGTGTAGTTATAAGGCTTAGTTGGGATGGGTTCCAAATTTGTGAGCCATACTCGAGATGGGGGAGAAGCAATGAGGTATATAAAATCTTAGAAATAATTGGGTTTTTAAAGTTTGTCGAATGCCTCCATAAGAAAATCAAGAGCCTTAGACGCTGCACTTTTAGCATGTAAGAGATGTTCTTGAAATGATAAACAGCAAGAGAAATAGATGCCAAGATCACAAATAGATTGATGGCTATCGAGCTTAGTGTTATTAAGCGTGTAAAGAAACTAAAAAATTGACTTTTTTGGAGCAAATCGCACTGAATGACATCTGGAGATATTAAAACTCATCGTGTTAATTCTACATCACTTTTGGAGACCATTCAGGTCATTCTGTATGCATTTTGCATTGTATAAGGTACTAACTCTGCCAAATATTTTCAAGTTAATATTCTAACACCACGAAACTTTTAAAAATGTGTTCTTTAGCTTGAGATTTATGTCCATTTTATATGCTAATGTTGGTTCAACACGCATGTAAATGGTATTTAAGGAAAAATAACGCTTTGACGGGTTGAAATAATTGATCTCTTTTTTTACATAATGTAAAAGTGTAATACACATGAAAGAAATCTTTGAAAATGTGCTGTTAAAATGTTAAGCCGAAATTCATGTACATAATAAAGTTACAACATTGTATGTTTTCTCGTGCACAAGCCACAAAAACATGGAAACACTTGACTGAACGCTGTGACATGTAAAAAGCAAATGTATGCATAAAATAATAATTTACGACTGGTTGTACACATTACTTCCGGACCTGCAATTAATTAAATTAGCGAAGCATAATTTTGTGTTCAACTTTAATTATTTTTCAACAATTTCTTTTTGTGTTTTACTGTATTTTGTGCACTTTTCTATGCACATTTAAATAATGTGAGTTCAATGGACTGAAAAGGAGATAAATATACAAAACGATTTACCTCGATAGCATTAATCCTATGTGTATTGTATTATAAGATGATACAATAAATTCTTGTTATTTATTTTACACCTATTTATTTATTCAAGGTATATCTAATGCTTGAATGTTCAAACTATATTGGTGTGCAAATGTTAATGAAAGCCACTGTATTTGTATATTTATTTGTTTATCATAGGCAACCTGGGTATCAAAATTGGACCTAAAATATATAGTTAATCATTACATACAGGAAAGTGCACGGTGCATCGATATCGCTAATATGCATATATGTCTCGACAGTAATTTGAATATCCAGGATTGAGAAATATGAATCAATCAACCATTTACAAATATGAATGACAAATACTATGTGCCTGGAATTAACAAGATATGGTGAGTTTTGCAACGTTCCAGTTTATAAATGGAATATGTAAATAAAAAACCTTAATTTAAAATAATGTTTATAAACTGAAATTTAAATTACAAAATGCTGGGGTTATTCGCTATTTTTGAAACCCCTTCTAGCAAAATAGGAAGTCCGAAATTGAAAACTTTTATTGATTTATAAACTACAAACTATTATTTATAATGCAGCACACAATTTTTAAAAAATTTTGAGAACTATAAAAATGATGATTTTTTTGAGGAAAAAACAACGGCTTCTATTCTAGAAAACCAATTTTTATTGCTTATGAAAAATCAAATAGTTGATATATAAGAAATCGTACTCTACGTCTATAAATCAATAAAAGTTGTTTATCTCAAACCTCACAGCTTTGTATAGTGTGGTGATCATCATTCAATATGTACATGGTGGGTAGAAAATTGTAATACAACCGGTCAGGGAGTAATTCTACGTAAAAAAATAAGAAAAAAGTTTGGTATTCAATTTTTTAATCCCAGGCTTTGTTTTCGAGAAAATTAAATTTGAAGTTTATTACTATACAAGTACTGCGAGAAATGTTCTCCTTGCTGCATACATAACTGTGCTCGACGAATTAAAGATAACTAAATGGATTGAACGTATTATTTTTTAGTTTCTCAATCACTTGAAGAATTTTTCGTTGTAGCTGTGCAATGTTGTGAATATTTCTTTTGTACATTTCTTCTTTAACATGTCCCCCTAAGTAGAAGTCCAGGGTTGTGAGATTCGAAGAACTTAGAGGCCAGTATCTTACTACCACGACCTATCTAGCACGAGTACTTTTCATTTAAGAAATTTAAAACTGATCTCGTAAAATGTGACAGGACATCGACACGTTGAAAAATAATTCTAGTTCTGATATCTAGGGGTACTTCTTCTAAGAATGAAGACAACGTATCACGTAGAAATTGTAAATCGAACTATCTGAATAGTTCTTATAGTATCCTATCATTATCAATATTTACAAAGATACTTGAGTACTACATAGGTTGTTTTCCTGGAAAAGGGCAGAAATAGACAAGGGTCGATTTTGTTATAAGCCTCTCAATTTAAGCGTAGGAATAACCTCCTTAGGTCACTGATGACCATACAGGATTCTAAACTTGAAGATCTATCTAGCATGCACCTCGAAGTAACTAAAAACTTTTGTTTCCTTCTTCTATGAAGAGGAATCAGATCGTGCAACTATTTCTTCTTGAGATGCTCAAAGAAGAATGAAAAAGGATTTTTTCAAAAGCAATAAATGTTATTTCAAATATTAAGATTTTTTGGAGGTCGCTCACAACCCCAGAGTTACTTACGCCGACAAATAGAAGGTCGTCGTTCTAGAATTAAATAACTTTTCTATTATATTGTACCTCCAATTTACCCTCAAGTGCATAGCCCAATAAAATGTCATTAAGGAATTCTGTGGAGGTTCTCGATTCACTGACTGTTTAGGATGTCAAAGACTGCTCCTTACGCCTGCTCGAAGTTTCGGTCTGAGCTGTCGAAAATCGAGCTTAAAGGACTTACTCAGATGTTACGAAGCTTAATGCCGTGCAGAGTTGGTACAATTTATCGTTTGTAAAGCTAGTGACGCAGCTCTGAGCGTATGAACGGAACGCGATGCAAACAAGATCAGCGCGTAATCGGCACGCAGACGCTTGGTCGTGTAATAAGCTTCGCGGGGGTACTTCGGTCAGATTAAATTTCGTTCACTCGTTCAAGAAGGTCGTCGTTTAAATCGGAAGCCGTGAATTCCGCGTCGTTTCGAAGTTTTGATTGCGTTCGACGTCGCACCATTACTTCGTTGCCGTTTAGAGACCAGGGAAATTGTTTCGCCCATTTAAGTTACGACTGAGTGCCCCTTCAAACCTTTCCGTGGCAAAACGTGGCTTCCGAATTTCCAAGCAGTCACGTTTTACTTCCATCCCTTCTCTGAGTGTACTTTTTTGCTGTAAAATGGTTCTTACGCGTGGAAGTATTCTAAATAGAAAAATAGATGCTTTGCGAAGTCGTACAAATATGAATCTTAGAAATAGCGGTAATTGAAATTAAAATATGTTGTAGAACCTAACATTGTGGGTAAGTTTTTCTTATACATATATTATAGAGACAATCAATGGTCGGACTGAGAGTATTCTCCTTTTCCTGGTTACACCTCAAGCATCCTAAACTGTACTTACGCTTATACCCGATCCATAATTGAGCCTTAATTTTCTTCAAAATGAAGCACGATATTAGAAAAGTTTGTTCTTTATTTTCGATTTATTTTTCATGCAGAATCACCTTCTTTTCGCTTGTACCATCAGGTTTGGGACATTCAGTATAAAAATCGTTTCTATCATTTACCGTTATGCAAAAACATAAAATTTGTTTATTTAAAACAATTGCATGACAAGGATCTTTGTTTTGCAATAGGGTGACAGAGTATAAAGAACGAAAGAATTTCTCCGCTTCCAAAAATTCTGAAATTTGGTACACGTGTAGTGTAGATCCCCAATAACACAAAAATGTAACAAATAGTTAACAAAAAAATTCAGGTGATACAGTTACGTGACTCACCTTGTATATTGGAAAGTAAGGTCAAGCTGTGGTTCTATATACATATAGGAAATACTTGTTTAAAATATCGTTCTCCATTATATATCGAAAGATCATCAGAATCAGTGAAATGTGTTCTTTTATGTATAATTACCGAGATAACTTTTTTAAGTTCCTTTCTAGAGTATGCAATACATCATTCTTTGGCAAAAAGAAATCGGTAGGTATTTTCGTGAAATTACTTCTATGGGCTTTCTATAGCTTCGGAGGTAGTGTAAAGCGAGTGAAACTTTCGAGAATAATTCCATCCCTTAACTCGAATTACTGCAGTTGAAAAAAAATACTTTCTCGATGGATGCTCAGAGAGCTTTCAAAGTTTCGACGAAATCAAAAGACGTTGGAAATAGTTCTTCAGTTGTTAGTTACAAGTTACAGAAGAGTAGCGAACTGCTACTGTCTATTTTATGATAACTTCCTGTTGAGTCAATTACTTCGAGTGAGAACTCCTTTTAAAGTAAGAAATTAGATGTTCCACAGTCTCCAGAAACGAAGCTGTGCCACTTCAACCTCGGCTTAAAACCATATCTCGGAAAGCAATCAAACTCATAAATCTTTGCAATTTACGATACGCATCGCGATTCCAGGATATGATAACTGCGGGAAATGGCGTTCTACAAACACCAGCGCAATGAGTTCAACATCATAGGACAGAGATGCTTATATTGTGCTGGTCTCCTAAATCGTACCTCGCCATTTTCTCTGTTATTAATGTATATAAGAGATATCTGATGTTATAAATACGAAATAACCGCGTAACGAGAAATAGAAGTGGCCATAAATAAAAATCACAGATCCATTTACGGATCAATTTATTTCAGACAATTGTAGTCTACTAATACAAGTTTATTTTATATCTTTATATTTTTCTAAATGTAGGATCGTTGTTATGTAGAACACTTTATGTTCACTTTATTTTCAGATATTTATCAGTAAACCAATTGAGTCTCTTAAATCGTATCACCATAACGTTTGTATACTAGTTTATAGAGGTTATTGTAACTGCTATAATGTTTATTATTATTCAACTTATGTTGCATATTTTTTATGAGTTATTGCTAAAATAAATAGGTTATGTACAGAGTGTCCCAGAACCGCTTGTATAAGCGGGGAGAGACTGATTCTACGTAAAAAAAATACGCGTAAAATATAGTATAGCATTTTTTGATAACGTGTTTTGTTTTCGATAAATATACTTTGAATTTTAATGGAGTACGACTGTATCAAAATATAGTTTTAGAAAATAATAAAATTTGAGGGAGAAACGGGGCAAAAGGAATGCTTCTATTTTGCAGTAGAACAAGTCAATGGTCAGACCAAAAGTGTTCTCTTTTTCCCGTTCACCCTTCAAGACCAAAGCCAAGTCAAAAGTTAAAATTCAACGTCAATTTTCTCGAAAACGAAGCACGATATCCAAAAATTTTGATTCATTTTTCAACTCATTTTCTTATACATATACCAACACTCACTTACCCTTGCATCACCAGTTCTTACTCTATGTAATACATACATATAAATAGGCATTAGCAAATTTAATGCTTTTAGCGGAGGGAGTACGACTTTGGTATCGACAAGAATAATTTAGGAGATCGACTTAAATTATACTTGCAATATGTGAAACGATATGAGATAGTCTATCCTTCTAATGAAAGATACAATGTATTTTATGGGTACATGAAAAATTTACAATCATACCCTTATATTTTAGAACTCTTACTTCGTGCAATATAATTCACGGAGGACTTCTTTGAGAATACCAATCTGCAACGTCTGAAGAAGGGTCGTACTACTGTGTTGCATCCTGGTCACGAAGGGTCATTCCTTTTCTCCTGCATTGAAGCTATTGTTTCTTCCGGGCTTTCTCCCAAGAAAAAGGGTTGCCACGCTACGATGTTCTAACCCTGACCTAGCCCACACTGATATTTATAGAAGATTTCTGAAGATTCGAAAATTTCTTCTTTTTCTGCATAGATGATTTTTCATACCCATATAGCATAGAGGCGTCTTAAAAACGTCTTAAAGATATCTAGTAAAATACTAAAAATGTACAACAGACATCTCTGAGACGTCCAATGTTACAAATCAATCGGTTTTTAGAATGTTTTGAAGGACAATTCTAAGACCTCTTGAAGACATCCAAATTACGTCTATAAGACGTTCAGACAAAAAATTGACGTCCTTAAGACGTCCATATAGTGTATATTTAGGAAGTCTTATGAACATAAATTTCGCAAGTCTTTGAGACATACGCTGTTGAATATTTTTAAGGCATAAAATTTCAGTTCAAGCATAAAATGGACATAAAATAGATGTCTTTAAGACATCGAGTGCTATCTGGGTAATCACTTACCAAATTAATTTGATCTTGGAGAAAAGGTAACTACGATAAATGAAACTACGGCAGCATATACAATATTAATCTCGGAACAAATTACGAAAAAGCAACTCAAATATGTATACTGGAATGTTTAGATATTGTGTTTCGCTTCTGAGAAAATTGACTTTGAATTTAGGTCCAGTATGAGTGTACTGAAGTACAGTTTTAAACATTTAAGGTGTAAATAGGGAAAGAGGATTGTTTCTAGTTTGCTATAGAGGAAGTCAGTGGTCAAACTGAGAGTGTTCCCTTTTTTCTGTTTACTTCTCAAGCACCATAAAGTATACCTCATTACGCTTGTACCTGATCATAATTCAAACTCCATTTTTTTGAAAACGAAGCACGATATAAAAAAAATTTGTTCTATATTTTCAACTCATTTTTTCATGTACAATCACCCTTTTTCCACTCGCACCACCAGTGCTGGGACACCTTGTATAATCCAAGGACATGTTTAGCTATGTAATTCAGATCATTTTTTCTTGTCCCAGTGCCGACAAAGTAGCAAAGACCATCTTTCCCAAAATGCAAATAATGGTCCATGTAAACAGGCGAAAGCCAACCCCACGAGACAAGCGGCTTAAAAATTCCTGAATTCTTGAACAGCTTGTTAGGTCTTCGCTCCCCAGGCGACGAAAGTAGTTTCCCCTTGGCCCACAGGTCAGCGCTCACCCCTTCCCAAGGGACCGAACAAGTTGTACCTTTATTTTCCCCGATTCAACCGGTCGTTTGCAACGTCCGCGTGAATTGCGAGCACGCGGACGTTACAATATCCAAGCAGGGCGATTGCGCCGCTAACTGGGGCTCACTGCATTAAAGTTTACCTCCCCCCTCGGTTCTTTCTTATCATAATCGCATTTGTGGATAATGGGGCGGGGATAATTTGTTATCGCGAGATGTCACGGAGCAGAAACTTTTTAAATTACTTCGTTCCACGGAGAACTTTTCTTCTCGCTGCCTTTTTCTTGCCGCCGTCGACCCTCCTCTCCCCTCCCCTCTCCGAACCAACCCTCCAGTTTCTCCCTTTCCGTTCGCACACGCCCGCGTCCCAAACGTCCCTCCACGCGAAAAATATGGCCACGAGCGGACGTTCGCGTATGGGAATCGTTGCGAGGATATTTTTCTAACCATTACCCGCCGTTTCGCCAGTCGCATTTCCCTCGCCCGCCCGCCTGTTCCTGTCTTGCCCATCTAACAAGGTTAGAGGAGCTGGAACGCATCCGACTCGAAGACACAAGCCTTAATGTGTCCAACGATGCGACGGCTGTTTGCCCCGTACGCGCGCTACGCTCGACTGCCGACTCGAGACGTAAATATGCGACGCTTCCGGCACCGAGCTTTCCTACGAATTGTTTCGTCGGTATCGGTACGAGCTGGCTTGGCCCTCCCAGCCCTGGCAACTTGAGAAAAGTTTCTCCAATTTGCGAGAAATTTTAAAGGGTCGCTCAGCCTGTGCACGGTTAACTTCCTGACGCAGTGGCAACCGCTTCGAGCGATATTTGTTCGTCTTTTCGACGCAGAAGTTAGTACCTTTCGTCCCTGCACTTGCTGCTCTACAATTTCTCGCCGTGGAAATGTCGAAAATTGCGCGCGGTCGCTTGATTTCCTCCTACTGTGGGTTCTTGAATTTCGTCGGCGAAAGTAGCTGCCAGCGTTAAACTCTTGACAAGGGTAGGGGTCAATAATTCATCGAGCAATATCGGGAGCTTGCGTTAGTCAGTGGTACGAGTCAATGATTTATTATATTGCGGGTTGCAGTAAGGTTGTTGGTCTGGCTTTGGGAAACAAGTGCCTTTTTCCGTTTACACTGTTGCTGGCTGACTCGGGAGTTGAACGAGTCGATGGATGGGGGTCTGTCAGTAGTTCCGAGTCAATAGCTTGTGCGTGGAGGGGAACTTCGTAGCAGTTGGGTAATATTGTTTGGTACAGAGGTTAGGCAGAGTGGTTCAAAGTTGAACGATCAAATTGTGTCAGTCTGTTACGCGTGAAGAATATAAAATGAAAATCACGTAAGCACGATATTAGGATATTATTCCTGAGAAAAATATAATGTGGAATGTGAATGCAATAGAGAGATCATTGCAGTATAGGAGTAGGTGTTAATTAACCAGCAACCACTATATTAATTAATTAGGTCATGATATTGAGTCTCGTGTTTAGTATTTGGATTACATGAAAATGCAGAACACGGAGTCATTTAACATTTCATTTGAAAGTGTTGTTCCATGTTTCTAATATAACTTTAATATTTATTTTGTATTAATTAAATGAGTATTACTGCTGCTCATAAAACATAGGTAACTAGCATAAGTCTCGAAATACCTTGTAGTTCTAAAATTCGTTAACATATTGACGACTGAAGACGTCAATCGACGTCTTTCGTTTCTGAAAAAGGCTTTTTTAAGGCTTTTGAATTTACTACTTTTATTAAGAAAAGTGTTTAAATTGACCAAATTGCTCAAGTATTTTATTAATTAGTGGATTACTTCTAGTGTATATTCTCATCTATACATACAAGTTCTAAAGTTAACCTTACCGAATGTAATGTAAAATTGTCGCGTGCAAATAAATTTTTGCACCTAATCAAATTCACTAAAATACTTTCCCTTCACTAATCCTTAATCATATGACACCGCAATTACAATATGTTTTTCAACTCATATTTAAGTACTAATTCAGCAAAAAAGCAGCCACTTTTAGTGCTTAGCTCACGAGATACTACAAGTGGCTATATTATGAACACGGGCCTCACTCGGTACCTTTACCCTATCATCCACATAATTATTACAAGATAACTACAATGAGTAGCTACTCAACAAAGTTTGTATGCGTCTGGAAATTACCTCGTTTCGCCACTTAAGGGTAAAAAAATCCACGTTAACAAGCGAAGTTCCTCAATGACTAACGCGCAAAGTTACGACGACGGTGAAAAATTTACGAGTTCCGGTCGAAGAACATGAATCACGCCTGCTACCCGCGATCAACGCAGTCAAATTGACGGACAAGGTACCTGCGTTATACATCTCTGTTGCACGGGCCACTTCGATTCTGTTATTCGAGAGGGAACGAACAGAAAGGGAGAAAGCTTCGTCAAAAAATGCGAAATGTAATTCACCGTTTCGCGTAGATGCGTAGATCCAAATGACGAGCGACCCTGCGTTCCGGTAGACGCATCAGCGCGGACACATTGTTTTCAGGGTTATCGGCGAGTGGAAAAAAAATGCATCTGTCGTTATCCGGATTATTCGATTCACGGCCAGTCACCTGCGAGTCGTGTGTATGTTCCATCAGTGTGACAGCTCGATGCGATGAAAAACCGATCCTGGCAATGTATTATTTCTTTTCCCTGTCGCGATCTTTCCCCTTGTCGATTTGATGTTACTGGATCTATCGCATGTTGCATCTCAATTTCGATAATGGAGATCAATGCACGTTACTAAATTAGAAGATTTAAACAACTGACAAGGGAATACATCGGATTCGAAGATACCAATTTTTAGCACCCTCTGCAGGTGTCTAGAGTGGTCAAAAATATTCGATGTATACTCTTAGTATCGATTATTATGCATGTTGAAGATGTGAAAATAGCCCTCACTATTAGGGGTTGAAACCATATTTCCTTGTACAAAGTGTTCCAGGGTAAAGTGGTAAACTTTGTCAGTAGATTCTATACTTCTAGATAAGAAAAAATGTTACACGAACGTAGCTTGTTTAACGCTTTATTAAAAAGCGATATATAGCATATAAAAAGACCAAAACTTTGCGCCGAAATTATAAACTTCAATTAATTGTAAATTGCAGTTGATATACCTGTATTATTAGTTTGATTGAAAAGTTATAAACAAAAGTATAAATTCCAAGGAAACAGTTGCATTTACTAGCAGTACTCAGCAAGTACAAATTTGTGCTGAATACTAATTATTGTAGTTAATTATTTAATAATAACGGCTGCTAATGACATTAATTTTTATCTGAATTCCTAGGTACAACTAATGTTTCATTTAAAAATGGCGTATATTACTGTTGTCTTTGAATTCCGTAGTTTTATGTATAACTTTTTAATAAAGCGTTAAAAAACCTATAATCATATAACTTTTTTTTATCTAGACTTATACGATGCACTGACAAAGTTCAGTACCTTAAACCACAGACACCCTGTATATCTCAAGAACTATTAGGAACAGAAAAGAAATTTTTGGTTGAATTGTGTGTTTTTATCAAGTGAGTTTATTTATATAAACATGTTGGAAAAATGTTTCGTTGAAACAATGTATTAAAAAATAATATTTTTTTGTCAATCTTTTGTGCAAAATATCAACCAATTTTCATGTAAATATACATATACAAACGTGTAAAATGTGGTCCAGAGTAAGAAATATTTGAAAAACCCAAGGAAAAAAGAGAAATGTCAAGTTTTAACATTTATCAAAAAACGAAAATTTATTTTTCAATAGAATGTCATAGCTTTATCTTTTTTTTTAAATATAAAAGGTAGCGACAGCTAATGATAAAGAACATATGAAGTGAAGGATACGAAAAAATGTAAAATTTTTATTTAAATATTCAGAATTCGTTAAAATTAACATTCCTCTTCTATTCGTTCACCCTTCATCTGTTTTTTGGTTACTTGATTGTTGGCATTACAATAATAATTTATACATACATACTTTAGTGTGAACAGCGAAATCATTTTATATTTACCTCACTCCAGTAACGCAATATTATTATAAAACTGAAGGCCTAGTTAAAGTATCATTTTCCAACTAAAAGATACAAAAGTATGGTTAATTATGCTTAGTTCAGATTGACAGCACTATCGCAAATGTAATAGATGATTACCTTAACTTATAAATTTCCTTCACTTTTATTCAATGAAGGCAATTAATTTCCAATAAACAGGTTCTTGATTCACGTCGTTTTCCTTTACTCAGTATTCTTCCGTCTTGTTCCTAAATCACTTACTTTCCTGTACACATTCTCATTAACGATTGTTTAATCTTCCACCAGCTTTCAACAGGATTTTTCAATTATGTTTTTGATCCATGTACGAAAATTGTTGGCTGATTTTATTATCATTTGAATAGCGTTTTTTGCCTTTAGGCCAATGATTCAAATAGACTATTATAACAAATCCTTCCGCATTTTTGTTCAACAAGACGTAATACGTAAAACTATGGATTACGAACGTTGTCAGAGACGCGTGTAAAATAATTCGAATTCCGTCGAAGTTTATGCAATTGAGAGTTTAATATATCCACGAGACCTCAAGGTGCATTAAATTGACGTGATTGAAATTTAAATTGAGAGTAGGCTGCTGCTACAGATTGTATCGTACCGAAACGGGTCCTCTTGTATTACAATATAAATTAAAAACACGTTCTATAAAGACATGCACGACGGAGGGAAGCGTTGGTGGAAAGAATGCACCGTAATTAATTACTCTAGCTGCGAGATTTTGTTACTTTTATGGTTACAAAACCAGTAGGAAAGATTTCTTTGATATATTGTTTGGACACTTAAACATCTGGACACTCTTCTGTAATTTATGAATCAATACCCTTGCATAATACTTATTGTTTAACTTTTGCTCATAATGAAATTCGTGCCTTCTTTCTATAATTTGTATTGTAAGTACTACTTCTTCAAATTCCCTTAAGCTCACCCTCAATCAGATTCTGTACATCTAACACCAGCAAATCTTTTACTTGTTTCTTAAACTTACGTTTTTGCCTGGCCATTAAACATAGAATTTGTTATATAAAATACTTACTTATTAATTCTATTTTCTTGTAGTCAATAATTTTTTAACTCTCGATACGACATTTAATAAAGTGGAATTATGATTACTTAACTGAACAGTAGATTAAAAACTAAAACATTCATGTAACGTTTAATTTTGTTGTAGCCTGTAAACTATTATTAAGTCATGGTTTCAATTTTACTGCAATATTCTACTGTACCCTAATTGTTAATGCAGTAATGAAATGAAAACATGAATACTAGAGGTTGTGGGTATACGTGGTTCGGTTAATTAAGATGCTATTATACCTTAAATAATTGCGTATCTATTTCTCAAACTGTAAGCTTCTGTAGAGGAAGTTCGGTCAAAATCGTATAGTGGGGTAAAACCGTATTGAATGCTTTTTTAAATAACTAATCGAAAAAATCCAATGATCGTTTGGTAATTGTCTTTCGTGATATTAAACTGTTTCGTGATATTAAACTCGAAACACGTGTGTTCCAATAAATTATTCAATTATATTTATATATAATAAATATCTCTTATTTTCAACTTATTTCAGAAGTGTATAACAATGTTTTAGTAACTGATAGACAATTAATGTGAAGATATGTATCAACAGTACCTACTTATAGTATATTTTGAGAATAATTGATCATCATTTTCATTTTCGTACGTAACTGAAAGCAAAAGTTTATTCTACTTATGTCTTGGGGCAAAACCGACTACGCAATTTCACCTTGAACAACAATTCGTAAACTAATGTTTCATCGAAATCATAACAATTCTGAATCTAGAACATAAATAATATTAAGAGACTAAAAAATCGAAATTAAATGAATTTAGAAGAAATACCAGTGAGAATAATTTTTACATATACAGTTGCAAAAAAATGACTTGGATGAAGATTGGAAACAATATATCAAACACGGTGGATGAAACTTTCAGCTTCTCTATTGTTAGTTAGGATCAAGCGCTGTGTCATATATGTACTATGTAGTTACGTATGTACATGTATATGTATGTATACGGTTTTACTCATCCTTATGGGGTAAAACTGGAAAAGGTAGCCATTCGGTGTTTGTTAAACTAAGTAGTATGTTTAAACTTCTCAATCATATTGTTGTTGTTTTACGTTAATTAAGAAAGCCTTTAACAGACAAAGTTTAAATTTAAATTTACTTAATTTAAGTAAATTTTACCTCACTTTCCCTTATCTAGTATTTAAATTTAGGTTCCCTCAATTATTTTATGCAAGTTCTATTTTCTGAATCATTCAACGTTAGATCCCAAATTTATGACAGCTTAAACACAGAGATTGTTTACAACTGATACTCTGTTAGAAATTTCGCACAGCAGGTCTGATTGAAACGTTCTAAATCCATTGCACCATCAGACATTCTTATTTCGAAAACTCCAGTTCATCTACATCCGTGATACATGTTTCCATAATTCACTTCTCTCAGGAACGAATCCTCGGTTCGTTCCCCGCGGTTTCTCGCGCGTAAAAGCGACGATGCAGTAAATTTTACCGGCCGATAATCCGTTTACGCCGGCCAGAATCTGATTTATGGGATCGTCCTGCGGCCATGTTCACGCGCTATCGCCCTTATCTCGCGATCTTAACTTTTAAACAGGCAGCCCTTCGCCTCTAATCGCTCGCCTCGCCAATTAATTTTCTTCTTATGGATTATCCGCTGTTCTACTGTAAATAGGGATAACGAAGGGGAGGAAAACGAATTTCGCTCTTTGTACTTGAGCGCCGCCACCGAATATTAATCAAGCGTCTCAAATATTTATTTTCACTGCCTGTTGTGTCCTTCTATCCGATAATGATGAGGAAAAGGCATACCGATGTTATTTCGGAACTGCTGTCTCCTGTCCAGAATTTGAGGCATTTGGGGTGTAAACACATTACTGTCATGTCACCTGAACTTATGTTATATGCTATAGTAAGTCCATGATGTGATCTGAGGTTTTTTCTGTGTTCTATCTATTTTGCTATAATATGAAACAAATTTGCTATAATATGTGACACCAACACGTTACATACTATAGCAAATTCATAGTGTGAGTCGAGGTTTCTTCTGTGTTGTAGACCTGTTTCGCTATAATATGAAACAAATTTGCAATAAATATGTAACGTGAGTTGTTGTGAAGTGACAGTAATATGGTCGCACCCTTAGTTCATTACAACTATAAATAATTAATTCATAAGGTTAATTTCGAAGAATTGTGATGACCATTTGTTGTTCCATTTGGTGATTACCCATTATCTATGGGTAATCGTTGCATACGGGAGATAATAAATAGAAGATTTGACGTTAAAGAAAAATTATTCAATATTTGTATCAGTATTTGTAACTTTAAACAAAAACTTTAAAGACTTTATTGTAAAAGATTGTAACTTTAAAGACAAACGTTGTAGATACCGCATTTTAATTTCATAATATGAGATAAAGGCTGAAAACATTTATTTTAATTTGTAGTAGTATAGTGTGGATCATAATATCCATACTGATTCAATTTTTAATATTTCATATGAAAGATAACTATGGTTGACTTTTAGAGACTGATAGACTGGAAAGTTAATAATTATTTTTTATAATAGAATAGCTGTGATTTTATTCTATATGATATTGCAACACTAACATTATTCTAGATGAGGGATATTCTTTTATAACAGTGAATCGTATTCACATAAAGAATTATGTATGTGACAAACATTTACATATGTATTGGTATAGATTTTATGTTATTAAATTTAACGACGACTATCGTAATTATTCTGGAAAGTATAAGTAGACTTATGTTCCAGACTAGTACAAGCGGGAAGGTAGTAATTTTATATGAAAAATTAGTAGAAAATATATTGATATTGTGTTTTGTTTTGGAAAGCACTGGGTTTGAATTACGATCAGGTAATTCACGTAATTTGTTCAAGCATACGAAAGTACAGTTTTGGGTGCTTTAAGGATATGTGCGTTGTAAGGGGAACACTCATGGTCTGACCATGGTCTGACCATTTCTATTGTAAGGAATTTACCCCTCAAATTTCTAAAACCGTACTTCGGTCCTCTCGTCATAAGACTAAAATTCAAAGTCAATTTTCACGAAAATGAAGCATGTCAGAAAACTGTATTCAATATTTTCAAATTATTTTTTATGTGCTATTACCATTTTTCTGTTTGTACCACCAGTTTTAAGATATTATTAGGAATTGTACATTTATACATGTTTGATACTATAAATACAGGAATGCATATATTGTATCTAAAAGTCCACGAAATATTTGCAATAGTGAAGGAATGGCAAGCTTGCTAGCAAACATTCTGCTCGGATAAACGGAACCTTCAGTTCCGTTCAGATCTTACTGTATTATTTTTACTATATGTATATTGTGTAACTTGTAAAAAAACAGAACATAAATTTCATTTTACATTCCTCTTATATTATAAAATACTATATTCTATAGTACTAATCTACATTGTACATAGGTACTCTAATTGCTTTCATAAGATAAAACTGATTACAGTGATCTCACCTCAATCACCGTGAATGATACAAAACATTACATATTCTAATCATCCAGTGGATAATATGAATCGTAATTTATTATTATCTTCTATTGAAGAATAAATGCAAAGTTAATGTCTACTTTACTAAACTAGTGCAAATTAATATCACTTCACTAAATTAACTCAATAACTGTACTTAAAGCTAACATCATATATTTTATATGTAATCTAAAAATTTGAAAAAAAAGAATTAAAATAAAGACATAAATAATTGTCATTATTCTAGTTCTCTTAATGACGACCAATCGAAGTTTACCAGTAATTTAGCCATAAAGCTCCAAATACCAACGCCCCTAGCTTCAAATAATTCATTTCTGACAAAAGGGGTGTGGAAGAAATCGCGACATAACATTCTTGGACGCGTTTCAGTCTCCGCAGGGCGGACAAGCGATTTCCCCGCGGGAAGCGGTCGGATTTGCATCGCAAAAATCGCCGTGCGACAGAAGCCCTCCGATACGACCGCTCGACTCTGTCGCCATTATTCCCTATGGCGGGGTCCGCGCGACGTAGCCAGTGTCGCGTCGATCCTATTTCGAGCTCCGTGGCTCCCGAACAAACGAGCAAACGAGATTCGAGACGTAATATCGGGCATGACCCAGTTCCACGCGGAGAACAATGCGAGTCCTTCGTGCATGCATCCGCGCCCCTTGTATCGCTGTGTGTCGGCTTGCCAACAGGGGCTGAAGGAAGCTGAGTCGAGAGGCGTGGGGCAGCGGAAACGCGTGCTGGCACAGTTTGATTTCTTAGCGGAGCCGCGAAAAACTGCGACGCCTTTCCAAGAAACAAATCGATCCGACTGCCAACACTTACGCGTCACCTTTCTTTGTCTCCTTCGCTCCCTTCCACCCCCTGTCGCGGAACCTGGCTTCTGTCACTTCTTCCACGCCTCTGTTACATTTTTATTATTTCCGCGAGCTCTACGGAGGCCTGACAGACAGCTCTGAGGCGCAAACTGTATTCGAGATCGTATGTACGTGAAACACGCCCCTCGGGAGCCAGTGGAAAGATTACTACTGTTATGGTCGGGGGTTGTTTTCAAAAGGATGAGATACGTGGGAACTTGTCGTGCTTTTGTCGATGGCTTTACGTGGACGATGGGATGATTCAAGAATCAGGGAGATTAATGAGTAATTAAAGTACTGAGCAGTATTTCCATAGGATAGGTGCACCTAATACCGATGGCATCTAATACTGGAAGTTAGCTAGCGTATCTTTAAAAAATGTGTAACAATTCGTTTTGTATATCGAATTTGTACACTCAGAATCGTCGTAAATATACATAACATGAAAATAAGAAAAGACAATCTTATAAAAAAATGATTCCATGCAATTCTATTGCACAGCTTCATACCCTGATCCAGTAGAATCTTTTTTCTTTAGGAGCCGTCGTCTCTCCTGTAGTATATGGTTATACTCCGTTTTCTCGTCAGTTATTCAAATCCGTTTTCCTTGCATAGGAGCTGTCGTCCTTCATTGGTGATATATTGAGTAGTCGGAAAAGTCATGACGCATTTTGCAAACAGATGGTGCTAGTTCATGTTTGAGGCACAAGAGTCATTCGCATCTATGTTATTGTTATGTCATTTGACAGCTGACAGTTCTAGCTTCATTCTAAAAAACAATTGAGCGATTTGGTTGAGCTTTGGAGATTTTACGAAGGAAAGATGGAAAATCAAACTGCATTGTCGCCATATTTGACTGTTTTACTTCCGTAAAGGGAAGAACGCGCAAAATTCCCTAAAGTTTACGGTGACAATGCTCTACAAGAACGTCAGCGCCAACGATGATTCAAAAAATTTTGTGCTGGTGATTCTGATCTCAACGACACTCCACAGTCAGGGAGGCCACCGAGGTTGATGACGACAAAATCAAAGCATTAACTCAGTCAAATCAACGTTACACGACACGAGAGATTGCAGAAATATTGAACACATCCATTATTCAAGCATTCACGACCACCTGAGGAAGCTGGGATACGCGAGCATCCCAGGATATAGCTTATACACCTTGCCCCCGTGTGAGGTCACGCAGATGTATTATCTTTGCTTCAGGGAAATTATCTGACGTCACGTCTATAAGTATACATGGTCTAAAATAATGCGGGGAGTTCGACTTATCGAATCCTATAAATGAAACACAACAAAGCGATCAAACTATAAAAGTGATAGCAAGGGATCCTCTCTCTTTTGCAGTTTGGTCGCTTTGAAGCGTTTCATTTTTTAAAGATACAGCTAATGTTCAGTATTAGGATCGTCTGGTATTAGGTACATCAACTGTAAATTTTAAGCATTTATGTTTAGCATCGTAGTTGGTTCTTCGTATCAGGCTAATTGCTAAGTCTACCTCGGCTGTGTTAGAGCGATAACCCACTTGGAAAGGAAAACAGACCCGGACGAATTAGCCCTTATCCATACCACAATCATTGGGACGAGTACGGAAGACCATGCTTAACTGTCATGGCTGTAAGGAGTTTTACTCTAGGCTGGATTAATTATGGGGTGGTCGACACCAAATCCACTCTATCGGGACCCAGCTTGGATATTAGGTATAGTGCTCACACGAGAAGAAGGCTAGCAGGACGGTACACAGTGGGGTCAAATGCGAATCTATGTAGCTATTAATAATTCATAATTTTGATTACTTCCTCTTACCTAAGTTTTACTTGGTTTATGTCCCTAAATCTCGATAAATCTCGAAATAAAATGTCATTTATCGATAAAACTTATTTAAATAGATTAAAATATACACTGAAGTTTATAATCGTTATTGACTTTTGTAATAGTACTGAGTAGTTGAAATTTCTCCTTTCAGTAAGGTCCGATGCACAAAATATTCCTCGTGTGCATTGGCCCTAAGAGGTGTGACGATGTTATCTATTAAATTGTTTTGCTTTTCATGGATTTTGTGTAGGAGAGTACATCCGTTTGTTTAGTAAGAAAATAATTTAATATATTTAATGAACTTTATAAATGGAATGTACTCAAATTTAGATAATTCTTTACTTCATATTTATCAATTTTTGGAATAAAAGTAATCGCATTTGCGTAGATCTTAAATTTCTTGTTTTATTTTGTAAATTAGTTTCTGTTCTTTAAGCCTTGTAAAACATAGGTACATATTTTTGCCAAGTGTTGTTTAATTAATCTTTAAAGTTCGTAGAGAATTTACGATTTCTTATAAAGTGAGTTTAAGATTTTCGTAACATATCATATTCATCAAAAGGAGTAAAGAATGCTTAATCAACATACATAGATCCTAAAATTACTAATTGCGGCGTAGAATGTAATTCAATATTTTCTTGTGTTATATTTCAATTTTTTTAATTTTATCTTTCAAAAATTGTTTAATATGTATAATCACAACGTAAGATTTGCACATTACATATCTTACTCCTTATAAACAAAGAATGACTGATGATCCCATAAACTAACTATAAGTGCATACAACCGACAATTTATATTCGGTTTGACTAAAGCTCGATTATTACAGACTGAACAATCCTTCATTTTCTATTAATGTTTTCATTGCATACATAGCATGTGATGTAACATAATAAATTGTAAAATTAAAAGTTTACTACTGCCACATTTTGACTAACATAATTTAAAAATATGACACCACTAGAAAATATTTTATCCCGACATCTGATAATACTGGTACCTAGGAAAGTTTAAACTCTTGATACGCGAACGTTGAAATTTGAGGAATATTTCTTTCTAATATTCGAGGTTATTTAGAAATTTCATGTCGGTGCCATTAATATTAAGAGGGGTAGAAACAGTAGTGAGATTAACTCACTATTCTCGGTCGTCGTTACTCTTAGTGAATGAACCTTAAAGTGGAGGATTTGATGCTGTTTAGACGATTGAGGTAGGGTGAGAAAAGGGGACAGATTTGCTTGGAATGATTAGTCAACATAAGTGGGTTAATTAAGTGCTTTGGTAGTATGAGTAATTTAATTTTCTTAGCTAGAATTATAAAGTGGCTTCAAAGCTCTGTGTCTGTTTATACTTTCTCTGATATTGGTATCCTGACTATTTTTTTCCTGAAAAACGAATTAATAAATACTCTTGATTTGTTCAATATTTTAAAAGGAATATATCGATCTATTTTGTAATTATATTATTTAGCGTAAAATATGAGGAAACTTTAAACAGGCATTTTCAATTAATTTAATTAAATTCCTCCTTATATTATGCACAGCATATGGAAAGAGTTAATTATGTTCACTCGGATCCTACAAAATTACTCTACATATATGGGAGAATGGGGTAAACACGAATGCGTGTTAAACATTAATATAGCTATTGCGATATATTAAAACAAAAGCTTTATAAGCGACTTTTGTAATGCTTCGTTTTGATTAACAATCTATTCAAAATTGTCTCCTAAAATATTCACAATTACCTCACAGTAATCGCGTAATCACGAACACTGCTTCATTTTTTTATTAAAAGAGAATTGTATTCTTAAATATTATCGACGTTGATCATTATAGTTCATAAACGACTAATTTAATTATAATTACTAATAAACAAATTTATTCTTTTCTCAGCTGTCGTTTTACTCCACCCTCTTTTGCCTGAAAGAAAGGGAATCTCGAAATCCTTCCAAAAAGGTAGATATAAACACTGACGGAGGAGTGAAAAAGAAAACACGCAAATGTTATAAAGGATAAGAAAAAATGACAGGCATTGACATAGAGAGATCCAAAGGTAGCAAGGATTGTAGAAGGCAAAGACAGAAGAGGCAGGAAGGAGTTTGTGGTGAGAATTTCTTGTTCATATCCATCGAGTGGGCTCTCTCTGCCTCCCCCAAAACTCTGGTGTCTCTCTCGCGCGCGAACGGGCACCCTTTAAGTTAATGGAACTTCGGAGAACTCTCTTCCATCTTCGTTCGTGAGAGCTACTTCGCCCGGAGGAGCACGCGACTTACCAACAACGATGAATATTGTTACGCCGTCGAGTGGAAATTGGAGTCGCCTCGTTTTCGTGGGTAAAAAGCGAGAGAATTCGTTTGATTCGATCTCGCTCGTACGTGACACGATTCTGGCGGGGGCGGTTGCAAGAACCTTTTCAGGCTGCAAGTGGTTTCGCGACGATTTTCCTACTCCGAGCGTTCTGTTGCCGCCTTAACATGCTGACGTTTACTATCGGGTATTGGTTGTTAAGCGTCCTGTAGCGAGGTCTATGGCATTCGTCTTAAGCAACAGCTTTCTGCAGGGGATAATTACAGTGTGTCTAAGAAGTATTCGTGCAGTAATCGACTTGAACAAAAGCTTTGCAGAACTTTGTTTATTACAAAAATATGTTAATACAAACGTACGTACATATTCTTAGAAATGTCTAGAATAAATTAATAAAAAATTATTTATTTATATTTATTATAAAAATACAGTTAAGAGCAAAACTGAACACACGTACGAAATTTTTGCATAAATAATATTTTATTTAATGTTTGCATATAGAATACACAAAAAACGAAATATATAGTATTAAGTACAATGCTTTAACTGTCCAAAAAATTTTCAATGATCGTAATATCCTTATTATTTTGATACACACAAATTTTTTTTGCGTAGTCGGTTTTGCACCGTAAAGCATGTGTAAATAAACATTTTAGTTTTTTATAAATTTAATACTTCGTCCATAAACCTTTGGCCTTGATGGTGTGTTGAATACGTTTAGGCATATTTAAAAATATATTTTCGCAGTATTGTGGAGTAATTGAATACCATTGTTCCTGCACTCTTTCCCACAAATCGTTTATTGTCGCTGGTGGAGTATTCTAATCATTCGCTAGTTTCATTTTCAAATATGCCCAGACATTCTCAATAGGATTTAAGTCTGGGCTTTGAGGAGGCCACGCTATCGTTTGAAATGGTTGAACATTAAGTATTAACAAATTTTCAGAAATTGGCGTAAAATATACGCGTAATAAGTATTCATACAGTCCTAATTTTACTACAAAAGTGATCAATTTTAGTACATAAACGTAACAAAAATCGATCTATTTGCTATTTTAGTATTTAATGGGATTCCCTTTAGATTGTATAATCGCTTTAAGCTACTGTAGCTTTAAGCCTTTTAAGCCTTTATAGTACTGGAAATTTTGTTTCATTCCACTAGAAGTGCATTTTTTAAATCTTGTTTCGAAGAAATCTAATGGTCTCAAATTTTTTCTTCAAGATAATTCCATAAGTGCTCTACCACATTTACGTCTGGAGACTGTGGAGGGATTTCTAATTCCTGCGGCACATTATATACGATCCAGTGGCGTGTATTCTAAACATTATACTTCGGATCATTATAAGTTTAGTAGAATAAGTAAAATAAGTTTAAAACAAGGAAAGAACTTCGACTCACATTATGGATTTGCTATAGTATGTAACTTGATTTCACGTGACATGATAGTAATGTGTTTACACCCTTCATAACGCGATTGTTGTTGGAGAATTTCTCGCCATTAAAAATGTTACTGTTTTTAATCACATTTTAACCTCCTCTTATTCATAGGATTCGTCATTTGCAGACTATTTTGTTTCCAAGCTAAAGTCTCGACTAAAAGGGCATCGCTCTGACTCCATTAAAAAAGTTTGCAACAATGTAATTCGCGAACTAAATATGTATGTACAATAGTACTCTAAAAACTGTTTTCCATCGAGAAATTCAGAAGTTGTATAATCGTACCAATCAGTGTACAAGATTTAGAGGGAAAGTATGTTTCAGGCTAATAAGGGATAAATTTATTTTCTCGACAGTTTAATTCTTTAAGAACCTAATTTAAAAACTTCGTAGACCCACCGTGTAAATCTAGGAATTTCTAAAGGTCCTAGTAACTCGTAATATCAGTGGTGGGCTTGGTTTACGAGACAAAGCCTTATTCACGGCCATCGTACACTGACTTTAAAAAGACGTACTAACTACTAAGGACGAACTAAGAAGGAGTGTCAATGTATCAGGAATCCTGATCGATTATTTCCCAACAGAGAAATAGCCAATTAGAGACTCTTAATCCATTTGGCACTAAATTATTCTATCAGTAATATCATTTCTTTTTTCTATGGTGGTATATATTCCTTGCAGTCATAATTTTCAAAATCACACAGAACCACAAATTCTCTTTACAGAAAGTAACTCTCTAAAAGGAAAAGTGAAGTTCCCAGTTGTCATTCAACAAGTTACGGAAATTCCAAGGTAAGTACAGAACAGTGATTCTTGGAGAAGATGAAGATAGGAATCGATGTCCCTATTCAGAGTTTCCATAATAAAGATGAAGTTGTTGAGTTTCTTGAAAACTGAATAATATTTCTCTACTTCGAAGGGAAAGTATGCGGAGAAAAGCAAGCGATCGTAGAATTGAGAGGTTTAATTCTAAGCCCAATTTTGTGGTTCAGTACATACAGTAACACAAGATTCTTTAAATACTAGATCAAAACATGTTAATTCCTAAAGTATTAGAGATAAAAAAAAAAATTGTTGATATAGGATTGCATTTCATAGAATACAGGATTTATTAGCGAAGGCGAATTTTATATAACATTATTATTACACGAGATATGATGGTCAAGTTTGGTTTGGAATATATGTATATACAGAGTGTTACTTCATGTACTCAGCGTCGAGACGTTACCATGTCTCTAGATTTGACAATCTTTCGACTTATAGTGGGGTCAATAAGACGAGTCAGTAGATGTAAATAAATGCACGGGCTTGATATCGATCACATGAATATCACGCGAAAATTTTGTGTTGTTGATTCGTCTTGCTCACCCGTGTATAGCATTTGAACAATCTTGAGTCACTCTATCTTCTTTCTATCGATGTTTCTACCTAGAATTTTGACGAAGCTTTCACGGTTTGATATCTAAAAGTTTGTCTGCAAACTCTTCGTTATCTATGAAGCAGTCTGCTGGTCAAGATTTACGCACTGACAAAAAAAAAGAAGTAGTGACGCGTGTCCCTTTGTTGCAAGAGTGGAAATGCCCCCGCATGCGTCCCCAAGGGTGTCGTATCAGCTCGCCGCGATATTTTACGAGGTGGCGAACCGTTGCCAACTGTGTCTCGTTATATTAGATTTTACTGGGGCCTCTGGGCGCCGCATAAATTCGTTAACCAATAAAATCCTCATCGTATCGCGCAATAATCGAGGCTGCGAGGCCATGGTAATCGGTGTCGCTCGTTCTGAATTTCACGACGCACTGATATCCCTTCTTCCTTCTAAAGAAACGGGTTGAAGAGGAAGAATGTGTCCTTGTTTTAACTAGTACGTTAGTACTAAGTGATCACAGTAGATTTTACAGAAAGCAAGAAAGAAATATACCTACTCAAAATATCAATGTCAAAACTTTGAAAATAACAATTTGTTGACTTTTACACTTTGATAATAAATGTTATTATTGCTTTTTAAATTGAATTCTTCAAGATATTTTGAGTGGAACTGGTTTCCACACTGAACAAACCATATTTATTCGTCTAGAAAATTTAATTTTACTCCCTCCTTTTCTTTCAAGTGAAAATGTATAGTATGTCAAGCCATAGCCGCTTGCAGTCCAGGCAAAGTAAACTAACTAAAAGAAGTTTCTGGTAAAGGGGTAGCTCGGTTAACAAGTTAATTATCTCGAATACGAAAGCTAGGTTTTTTATCAAGATTCTGAGCTTCATAGGAAAATAATTCAGTAAGGAGAACCAGAAATGTTTAAAGTATTAAAAGTATATCAGCGATCAACCACAAAGGAATGTGTACTGTCTCCTGCCTTCGACACGAGCATGACGTATTGGCTGAGAGAACTGTAGAATAGGGTCTCGTTATTTTGGCTTCGAGAATAATAACAGGTAGCTAGATGGAGCTCTTCGGAGGAAATTGATATTAGGTTCTGGGTAAAAATGGCGAACGAGTGAGCTACGTGCCGTACGTACCTACCGTACGTAGTTTCATAAAGCTCGCAAATATTGACGCTCGGAGATTTCTATTTCGAGGATCGACTTTCTGCGCGGCGAAACCTTGCTTTCCTGTTATTTAGTAAATTAAATCGATAGAAGCGACATTCACAATTTCTATCTCGAAAGAGAATCTTCTGATGTTTCTATTCTCTTCATCTTTGCTCAAGTATCAATAAAACTTTCTTGTTTCAAAATGCTTGTGTCGTGTTGAAATTCCGTTTGCAATAGTACTCGAGAAAAATTGTTGCTGATGCCTGATATCACAAAAATCAAATATACCACTTATTCAAGAAAAAAAGTCGATTGGCTTAAAAACTTTAAGGAATATGATCCTGTAGGAAGGATTTGTCAAATACTATTTCCTCTACGTAATTAAACACAAGTATTACTACTTCTTAATATTTCTCTGTTGAAAAGTTCGTTAACTTTTCACCGTCGTCGTATCATAGCATCAGTCAAAGAATTTAATTCTGATCTTTTGCTTCAGGATTGGCAGTGTCTGAAAGGGAGGATTTCCTCATTAAGGTTTTAGTTAAGCAATCTCGTTTGCTTCTTAAGGGATCGCCAATTTCTCTTTCGTATTTACTGCGATTCCTTACTATGCCTTATTCTTTCCTTTCAAAAATGCTTGCAAAGTTGCAAATTATATCTATAGGAGATGAATTGGGAGGTATTTAACACTATTCGAATAATTCCTTTAGAAGATGTGTTTGTAAAATTTATTATGTTGGAATCTTGATATTGTATAAATTTATTATGTTGGAAACTTGATTGTATAAGTTTGGTTGATAATTGATTTAACATAATTATCAAATATCATGAAATAAATTGATAAATGCGAAAGGATACATTTTGCATAATACAACGAGTGAAATTTCAAGTAGAATATTGGGCAAGCATTTCTGTAATTATTAATTTCTGAATTCCATAGTTTCATATTTCATCCTTAATAATTTTATTGAAATACATACAAGTGTATTATCATAGACATTTCATTAATTGTAAATGCGTATCATAGAGGTGAATCTCATTTGTACATAAACGAATGGTAAAAATGGTAGAAGTATAAATATCAATCACAGAAAGAGGGAAAGTACCGAATTCAAATAATACAATTAATTAATTAGCAAATGGAAGATTCTAGGCGAATGGAAATCATAGAAAAAGTTCAGTAATTAAATTAAATAATTTAGATTCATTGAATTTGTTTCAACGTAATATTTTTTAGTAATTCTTGTTAATCTACGTATCTTATATGCCATTTTAATGTCACCTTGTTACAAGATGTTACAATTCCAATTACATTACGCAAATCTCAGAATACTTAATCAACTTTAAAGCTCATAGCTTTTTTATAGGAACTCCAAAGAAATCTCAGGACATATTCAATACTATCTTTACTAGAATCGCTTCTTCTTTAAAAAAAAGTCTCGTTTCCATAAACACCTCTACACATACGAAACATGCACTTTGCAATGTCATATAAGCATTCCCATATAGATATGTTTCTCAATAGCTCCGTTTGTATTCCTGTTATGAACAGATTTATGATGGACGTATGTATGGCGAACACCCTTTTACATCCCTTTTATATACGTATATTACCCGTCTGTATGCTTCTGTGTACGCGCACACACTTTCAGACAAGTTTTCCTTGCTTTCTTCTTGTTCCTCCTCAAACTCGAAAGGGCAGAGGATAAGCTAGGTTTATTAGTAACCGGATACAAAACGAACCGCGAGGATAAAAGCTGCAAATGATTGCGAGGGCAGAAGGACGATCCGATTCGTTACGTCCATTCGTGGCATTCGAATGCGCGGAGCCTATTTCATTCTATGGATGGAGATTCTTGTTCGTCCAATCTACGGGGTCTGACGTTAATTAATACCATCAGCGGCGCGATAACATCGCGAACAAGACGCCTCGAACCGCCCTCTCTCTTCTTTTCTTTCTCTACTTCCCTTCGTCTGTGGCGCGTAATCGAGATGCAGGTCTGAATGAATGCGGAACTGGCTGAATTTTATAATTGAGCAAACGCTGGTGTTTCTTACGAATGGGTTTGTCGCTGGATAAGTTCAATTTTGGAGGAAATTTGAAAGTGAAGTTGACGTCTCGGTAGAACGACTGAAGTTATGTCAATTAGCGAAGTTGACAGGGACGTTGTTGAAAGACAAGTAGCTCGTACAATTTGGACTATTCTTGTTTCAAAAAAATACTTTATATTCTTTAAATATTAATAAATGTATGTGCAGAAGTTCAGTAAAAAATACTGAACTGATTTCTTAAAAAAAGTTCCCAAAGACGCCATGAAAAATGAAGGTCTAGACCAGAATACCCCCTCAAGGTTTTCAAATAAAATAAAGCTCAGTTACAAATTCTATACTCGAACCAGATTTAACATTGAAATCCACTTTGGAGTGAAATTTGATTCTATTTCGGGGTTGGTTTCAAAGAGGCTACACTCAGAAGGAAAGTAAATTCAATTCCAAGATTGATTTTACAGTAGAAACTGGTACATTTCCACGATCAATTGTAGAACAAAATTTGATTCAATGTCAAGATCACTTTAATAGTAAAATCAATGTCCTATTCTAAGGTTAATTTCCAAATAAAATCGAATTTAATTCCAGAGTAGAGACTCAATTCGAGACTTGATTTCAAAGGTTACCTTTAGAGGAAAATTCAATTCAATTTGAAAATCAATTTCATAATAGAATCGAGTGCAATTTCCTGGCTCGCTTGAGAATAAAATGAAATTTAATACGATGATTAACTTCAGAGAAAAGTGAGATTCAATTTTAAGATTAACACTGATGTCAATTTCAAGATCGTTCCTTTTTCTCATACAGAATTAAACTACAGTCGGCATCCTCTAATCATTATGGAAGCTATAACAAACTCAGATACGACCGAAAGAAGTCACTCAGAGCGGGAAGAAGTGAAATCGTGTAAATTATTTAATGCAGTGTCTCTAGCGTCTGCGTTTTCGCGACCCACTAGAAAAATGCTCTGTAAATATTAGGGAAACTTTCTGCGAGCTTCCGTGCGACAGTCGAAATTCCCAGTTTAACGAGCTAGGTGTCCAAGAACTGTCCAACTTTTTTCACCGAAAACGTCCCTGTCACAAAGAAGCACGCTGCCGTCCTCTATCAGAGCATTGTCTTTGTGTCTGGGATTAATTCGACACTGACGACAGTGACGACAGTTTTTGTCCACCCGAATGACGTCTGCTGCTTATCCCAGCTTGACGAAGTGTAATATAATTCCTTCTGACACATATAATGCACGCACATCAAACGCGAATAGAAATTACTTAAGCTCTATTTTTTAAAACTATTTTTTTTTATTTCATTTACGGCGAAAAATTCTTTGGTAGAATGAAAAAGTTGAGACATAAGAACAGATTTAACATATAGCGTGCCCGATGAGATATTCAACAAATTTTACTCACGTGATCAGCAAGTATTTCTGAACAAAAAATGCCATATACGCCATAGATTAATTTTGTGTCGTTAATTAGTTGTACTGAAAGTAAGACATTGAACATTGCAATGAAACAATAGAAAGTCGGATATATTTATTTTATTTTACTTTGTGTCATGTACGAGGATTGTCACATCTTAGCTATTGTTAGATTTGCATATTGTCAAAGTCAACAGGCTTTCTAAGTGACCATAAATTTAGCCAAGAACGTCGATTATTGGACAACTGCACATAAAGCAGCTTTGCGCACGTTTTACGCAACGAGAGTTTTCTTATATGTATTTTATACTTATAATAAAACTTTGTTTAAAAAATAATTAGTCGTGCAAAATTAATTTGGCGTACAGCTGCGTACATTTCATACACAACACTTTGGATTTGATATGAAATTTACAGATATTTTTCAAACTGCCGATTTTCTACATGTTGACATAACATCAGTCGTCTATGCAATGAATTTTGCCATTGTACTTGAGGCATTGCAATCCTTAAATGATGACACATATCGTGAATTATTTGCACTAATTTTTCTTGTGCTTAAGTTTCTCATTGCCATGCACTTTTAATTTCATTTAACCCCAGAAACAAATGTAATCTGCCATTATATTAGGACCGTAATGCTTCAACTTAGTCTCATAGTTTCTCCAGCAACGTTCAGATAAAGTTTTGCATTTTGCTCTAGCATTCGAGAAGGACAGCTAATCCTGAAAAGAATTAGAGACTCTGTATCCCTTATGCAAGCTGTTTTTATGTTTGATATGAGAGATAAGTTGCAATACGCGAGTCAGTGCCTCGTGCTATTCATAGCTAATTGTTAAAGAATTAAAATAAAATAGAAAAGAGTAACAACAGTAATCTTAATGTTTTTTCCACATAAAAAGGATAGAACAGATTCAACAGGAGACGATTTCTCTAAACGTTCGAGAAAAATGATGGATCGGTGGTTCGTGCTCGAGGAAGCGTTCGATTTTTAACCACTGGACGAATCGCGGGGGATGAAGAAAGATCTAGGGTCGGCGTTCTTCTCGATACTCATCGATTAACTTCTGCAAACTGCTCGAAAAGAGCTTCACAGAGTGGAAGAGATCTTCAGTTGTGGAGGGCTGATGGAAACAAAGAAAGCTGGAACATGAAAGAGGGTGAGGGAGCTCATCAGTCTTGTTTATCCCTGGTAACCCGCAAGACGGCTACAGATCGATTCAAATATCGCCAGGTTCGCTCCATTATTCCTGTCATGGTCAAGCAACTCAGCCTGCATATCCTGGATGCTGCACTTCGGATTTTCCTTCCGTAATTGGACGGGGGTGGATTGAATTAACCGGTCGCGCCGCGAGGAAGCTGGCCGCTCTTATTGGAAAATCATGTTTCCTGTTCAGGGGTGGTTCGGTTTTGTTCCACGGTGGTTCGTGCTCGATCAAACAAGGGTTTCCCTTAAATTGGGGCTGAATTAGCGCGGAATTGAAGTTCAAAACGGACGAGATACATGGGGCGTACGAACGAAGAACTTGTACTGGGAAGCAAAAATTCCACTCCCTTTAATTGCCAATTAATTTCAACTCATGCAAATATTACAACATCTAATGCAACAATAAGAGTGAGGCAAATTTTTTTTTGGCATTGGCACTACTTGTGCTGGTTATTATGAAAGTGGCCTAAGTCACGAAATCAAAAGAATTGAGACTTTTATTTAGTATTATGTCATATCAATTATATTTCATTATTATGTAAGATATTTTGCCAAGTTGCAGTGAAGTAAATAATAAAATGAAGTTGTCATTTTCGTTATTATGTGCTACAATTTTATGCTCAATTTGATAGTAGCGTAAGTCATTTTTTTTCTATGCGTTGTGACAGAAAAAGAAACATTATCATATTTTTAACACACCTTTCTATTATGTCATCGGACAGCTTAAGTTTAACTTTATTAAACAGTTGCATATTTATTTATAAATGTAGTAATGCACTAATGTAAGTAATGCGTAATGTTGTCATTCAAATGTGTAATACAGAAAATGTTGTCGTTGAAGATGAAAATGAATAAAAGTTCATTGAAAAAGTAATAACAAAGTTGCAATTATATAAGAAATAATATTTCCAAAAATAAAAAATTCTTTTTTAAGTTGTTTTCTCAATGAAATTCATTACTTTTTTGTTTTTGCAAGTCATCAACTGGGATATGCTACTAATTTTGAAAGTGACATAAGTCATTCAATAGTTTAAAACACACAGTTTCGTACAAGGTATTCATAGAATGAATGATATTAGATAAATTTCACAGTAGGAGAAAAAAATTTTTTATACATTTTCACAATGATGCAGAAATATTTTTTAATACGATCAAACGCAAAAGTTTAAATGTTTCAAAACAGGAGCTATATGACTGTGGCCACTTTCACAATAACCGACACACAAGTGTATTATTATTACAGTTGATTAATTCGTGGTTGCGCGAATGAGTGAGCAGGAAAAGTTCATTCACACGAAATTTCGGCCTTAATTCATATACTTCAGCTTTGTTTAGATCAGTCAAATTAGTTGAATTCTAGTGACCTGAATACAAATCATTTGGGGCAATTTGACCAATGTGAACGTGTTATATTACTCGACTTGAAATATCCTTTTAGGCTTCAAGTGAAGTTGACGTCCTTTTAACTTTTCCTTACTTTGAAATATACGTTAATTAATGTATACCATGGTGAATACTGTACCATACAAGACAAACTTCATGTAAATCGACAAACGTGTGAACGTCAAGGAAGCTGTCAAAAGTGCATGTTTTGTTTGCAAAATACATAATCAAATAACCAGTATATACCATTTTTTTCGACGCCATTTTTATTATTTTTCTATGACAGCATGAATTCAAGTTACTTTTAAGCTCAAACCGCTTAAATTCAGGCAACTTGGCTTGTGTGAACATAAACTTGACTTCATGCTACTTGAACACAAGTGGCTTGAATTCAAGTAACTTGACTAATTTGAACGAGGCTTCAGGAATTGAATCGGGAGTCGAAAATGCAAAAATATATGAACATGTGAACACGCCTTCGGTTATTACTGATTAGGCAGAATGATGATCGGTCAAAGAACAGCATCGTCTGAACTAGTTGTTAGAATCCTGTTTCTTTTTAGTTATCATAGTTTAGTTCACTTTCAAGTGATCTTGCACTATTTGTAAGGAACTTATACAAAAATTTATACTAGGAAAACTTGTACTATAATTAAGATTTCGTGAATCTCGAGCACTTTCACTTGATATTATCGCATCTATCAAACGATTGATAGGATACAGAAGCACGCAATCACCTGTATATTGACGTTGGTGATTGATTGGCGAATCTCTTCACCAATGTCAGATGACATAAATAGAGCTGCAGCAAAAGCAGGATCGTTACCATTGTTTTCACGAGGAAGTCATTGGCAAAGTTCATTTAACCCTACAGAGTGCAGCGAGAATTATCCTACTTTCTTCTTAATATTTTCTATTATAAGTATAAATGACAAAATTGTGAGTTATTTCATAAATGTATTTTATAAAATTTAACAACCTTTGTAAAAAATACATAATATCTATCTTTTAACATAAAGACACGAAAAAGTGAAAAATATTTTATTCGTTACTTTTCCATTATTTTTCGGCACATTTTAGGTGGAAAAATTATTTCATGTCAAAATAAAAAATTGTGCAATATGGAATTAACTTGATATACCTATGAAAATATATTACGTATAAATTATTTACATAACAAAGGCGTATAATGAAGATAGCAATAATATACTAATTATTGAATCGTTCCAAAGATAGAAATATTTTGTTTTAGAAGAAATTTAACACCACCGTTTCGCGACACAGAATTCTTTTCGTTTCATTAGTGCACCCTTTACATTCGGTGGAAACCCTTTCCACTTGGTGAACATTTTCTTTACACCCCCAGCATATACAAAAAGAAAGCTATTTCTTTTCGAGGGACGCATGTGTATACTCGGGTCACACGAATCTACCACGACAAAATTTCAACAGAAGTCGCTTTTTCACGTTGTTCGTAAAACAAAGGTAGCGTTTCGTATGAACCATCCCCTATTCCTGCGTGTCCCTTTGCCACAAGTTTGTTTCTTTCACCTCTACCTTCTCCAGTATCTCTCCAAGGAGGATGGCTTCGATAACGAAACCAGACAGGAAGACAGGCCCGTGAACGACGTGTTCCATCGTCCAAGAATTATCAGTTCAATTAGTAAATAGAAAAGTAATTTGCCAATGTCTAGTGGAGTGGGGGTGATAATTCATCACCGACTAATGAATTATATTTTGTTCCAGCAGAGAGGAGAAATCGATTGGGAAGCGAAATTTTAACGATCCTTCGTAGTTACCCCTGTGATTAATGGTAGCTGCTCCAAGGATGGAGGTTAATAATATTTCTCGAACGTCTGACCGCGAGGAACGAGGTTGTTATCGAATTAAAAGAAACGCCAGCGACTTGTGACCACCTCCTTCTCTGACTTTATAACCTTAGCGTTTCGTTTAAACGTTCCTCCCTTTTGACTGGAGTCAGCTTTGCTCGAAGGCTGAATGCAGTCAGACGACGGATCCTGTAGGGCTTCTGGAAACCGTGCAAATGAAACAGTAAATGAAATTAATTCGAGATCGACTTGCTTCAATTTATAAGCCAACTTTTATTACTGTATCGACGACGTGGATTTTTAACTGAGATGCAGGGGTGATAAAATATCGCAAGGGTGATTAATTTCCCTTAAACACAGTTTTTTCGTCGCTGTCTTGAAATAAGAGTTTCTGTTGTATGACATTGGGAGAAAAATTACTTCTCTTTAACCCGATGAAAATTGGAATATAAAGGCGTCTGGTTATGGCTGTGTTTAAGGGAGCATTTCTCTGTGAACATTGTAAAATGTAACAACTTTCATGAATTTTTTTAACGTGAATGCTACATCTGATATTGTGATTCGTTTTTTGTGATTTATAATTCTTGTAGTTTTTGACAAAAAAATCAAAACGATTCTTAATCATTATGTTTATCTTTCTTGTTAGTACCACAACTATGTTTTTATGTTGAGCTTATCAAATTTGTTCTTATTTAAAAATGAAGGACAAGAGAATAAAACTTTAGAATTTGCAATTTAAACATTCGCCATTTTGTTAATTTTCAACATGAAGTATTTATTTTAACACGAATAATAAAGATGAATATACTGATCACGAATCTTTTTAATTTTTTGCTTTAGCCCATCCTTGGAACTCTAATCACTTACGTTAAGGTCTATGGTTTTCAAAGACCCGTTTATTACGAGCGAGATAATAATAAAAAATAATTAATTAAACCCATGTAAAAAATTGTTACGTATAACGAAAAGGTAGTTAAACAAAAACTGCAAAAAAGGGTCGTAATATTAAACGTAGTATTCTGTTTGAAAAATTCGCGAAGTTTGTTCAATTTTTGGAATGTTTACAGAGAAATGCTGCTTTAATACACAAAACTATAATCGGAGAAGAGATTCTAGATTGTTTTTCAGAAATTAATTTAAAAAACGGTGTGAACAAGCCAAATGAAATATTGAGAAAACCAAATCAATAACAGACGCTATTGTACCTAATTACAGGTGAAGTGAAGTGCTTAAATATAACTGGGCATGTCTCTATTACACATTTTGAAAGGGAACTCTACAAAAGAAATTAAAGTTTCGATCATTCAAATTTCCATAATTTTGTATAATCTTGCTAAAAATATGCATTGCAAAAATGAAATGTCATATAATGATAAAAATAGTCGTGACTACAAATTGCGAAAGTTTGGTAAAATTTTGCTACGACTGTTCCACGAAAGTCTCAAATACTTCAGTTCACGAGCAGATCGAAAAATCTCTTGAAACGGGAGCTTAAACAAACGATAAATTCAGTGATTCGCGGGCCGTCACAAATATTATCGGTCCTCCTTGCGCTAATGTCTCGGAAGATTACGCGAAGGATTAACCCTTCGTAAATAGAAGAACTCGCAGGATTCTGGTTGGTGTAATTTATGACGGTAGTCAAGTTGAAAGGGAGGCGTTCCATTGTATCTAACCAGATATGAAAGTTTAATGATCGCTTAATGATAGATGGTCTCATTAAAGGGGCAGTCTGAAAGGAGCTCCTGATCTTTCGTCGTGGGAGATAGAAGACCTTCAGGGCGCAACTATATCTGTCTATCAGTTTTGTTACTTCACTTTTGCTGCAAGAAACGGAATCGGTAAGCTTTCTCCTTCTTTCCTATTCATCTGGCAGGAAGGCAGATTATTCAAGGGCACTAAATGATCATGTCTTTATACATTGAAGTGGATAATTAAAGAATTTTTCAAACAATTAACTATTTGAATGGACTCTATGTATGTAATCGATACCATAAAAAATACATACATAAAAATGAAATATGAAATCGTACAAACTATCAACAGTAGCAAATCTACATCTGGATGTCAGAGCCAAGGAAAACAAGTGTGTTTAATACATTCTGGCTCTGGGGTCCAGATGTATCTAATCCAGAGCTCACAAAGGTATACAACATTGCAATTGTACTGATAAATGATGGTAAAGCCAATATTATGGACAAAATGCAATAACAGATCTGCCAAACGAAATGAAAGTTTCGATTCTACTCCAAATAATACGCCAAATCTAGATCTCGTATAAATTCATAATACCCAAAGAGAAGAGTGATACAAATTATGGACTACGATGAAAAGCACAAGAAATTCAGAATTGGGCACTCAAATATCATTTACGAGTATCTACTAAACAGAACAGAGACATCAGCCTATAATCTCTGCAATCAAGAATATCTATCAGACACTTACTTTACAAGTACAGAAATTATCGGAACAGAAGAGCGAAATATATGTTAAATTCAAATACAGTATTGACATTGCAGGATTGTTTCGATCAACGATACCATAATTCTTGGCAAAAAGAAACAGATTTTCTTTTAGTGCTTTTAAACATTTCAATTCAATTTTTTCTTATTGCCTGTTCTAAACAGATACCAATTCTCGAGGCTCTTCGAAGACTTTCTCGTTCAGAAAATAAAGAAAAAGAACGTACGTTGAGGAAAATACATGTGTTTCCCGCCATAAACTATTGGTACGTCTAGACATTTGGGCTGCAGCCGATCGAGACGAAGAAGGTTTTTGGATCGCACGCTTGACTCCCCGTCGATTCATTATATAACGTAACATAAACGGATGTTTAGAATGAAAATATCTTAATTTTCGACACGTTCAACTTTCGCTTCACGCGAGTTGCTTACATTTTTCTAAGAATAAGGTTTCCTTCTTTGCCAGTTCATTAATTGAGAGGAGGTTCTTTATTTCCTCGAGAAAAAATCGGTCAATAAAATTTAAAAACACTTAAAAACTCCCTCTTTCGTCCATCGGTATACATACATCCCTTATGGGGGTTACGAAAGGTGTGGGAGAGTTCTAGGAAGTCAATCAACGAATCGTTTCTACTTCATAACATCTCGTTTTGCCTCATTATTGGTGTCATTCACGTGTTTCGTTAACTGTTTATACAGTAAAAAAAAGGTTCATAATATACTCGATCATTCAAATAATCAATCAATTCAAAGACTGTTACATTCAAATAAAATCAATCAGTCAATATTTATTCATTCGACTTGAATTAAATATTTAAACTTCAACAACCAAATCAAGGTTCCAACAGTCGAACCAATTTCAGGACAAACATTAGAATTAATCACTCGCATAATTCATGCATTCGAAACGAACATACAATTAGATTGACCTAGTCAAACTGAAATTAATTTAACAGGTTATTAATAAATAAGATTAATTTAACACGTATTAATTTAACAGTACTGTAAACATGAACGGCGCCATGGGTTAATTTAGAACTTATTACAATAATTCTTTAACCATTATAAATTTCTTGTATACCATTTAACACAGGAAATACAAGTTTCCTACTACTATAATTTTCATATTTGTCTGTGCAGTGTTCCTGTAGATGAAAATGCTTCGTCTTTAAATGGTTAATCTTGCAATGAAATGGTTAATTTAAATGGTGGATCTGTTACAATGAAGAGTGCCAAAGAAGGGGCTGCAAAAAAGAGAAGGAACTTCTCTCGGATTACAAATCTCGTTAATTCTCGGATCAGATGCGATTTGATAGAGTGAGATGATGAGAAAATCGAGTTAGTTTACAAGAAGTGTCTGATACAAAATGGCGTAGTTGTTTTTCGAGTTTGTAATAAAGTCGATGAGAAGCCAGAGACAGGAGACCACGAAGAGGAAAAAGGAAACGACTAGGTGAGAAGGTGGTTAAAATGGTTAATGTAAGGAAGACACGGTGCAGACAGCCGTTTCGTCGACGTCACATCAGCCCCTCTCCCGCCCCCTGTATGAGAAATAACTCGAATTTAAACGGACCGTACACGACCATTCCTTTACGACCGACGGTCGGAAATAAACCGGAAATGAACGATAGAAAAAACGGAGGTGGGGCAAGCCGTGCACCTGTCGCCGTCTAATCCATGCATTTGCATATGTATATGTATGTATATTATGTGTTTAATAGCATTTTTTGCCTTTTTCATATTCTCATCTCCTAGACTTCAATTTCACTGAATATCTTTTTACGGAGGTATACGAGCAATTTACAGCAATTTATTTTTCCTTTTCAGTTTATAGTCGGTCGTTCCGTAAGTAATGTCCTATCTCCTTTCACAGTTTGTCTCAAGAAAGTACCTAAACCTTTTCCTTTTTTTGAAAAAAGACCCGAAGAACTATATTAAAAAGTTGGAAATCCTTATGAAAAGTAGTAATCTTTACAGCTGCTTATGTATTATGTAACTGCAAATATTAATTTCTCTTAAAAATAAAATAATCTTCAACGAAATTATTTATGGTATTATCTAATATAATAAACAAGTTATAATAAAAAATATAATAAAATAAACTAAATAGAAAACCTGGATAGAAAAAATAATAAAAGAGTGTGAAATTTTCATTAATTAGTATTTTTTCTATTTCCTTCTATGAATTTATTTAGAATTATTATTTATTTAGAATTATTAAACTTCCATTTATTGTCAATTATTCACTCTCTTTTTAAATCATCCCATACTTCCCAACCTCAACGTAATCGAAAGTCAGGGGATTAAAATTAATGGTCCCGATCGCTAGAAATGCATGTTTGCAGAAATATCATGCGACAAACCTAGAAGATTCAGCGCGAGTAGCAGCCCCCGAGGTAGAGACTTGGCAATTCGCGGCGATCAACCCTCGCTCCGCCCCTGCTTATGTTAATACGCCATTAAATTCTTATCACTCGGCAGATCGTAAATGAGTTTGCGACGTGGATTCGAGGCACGTTCCGTTTCAGTGCACTCGATCCGCTGTCGAGGGTGCCCTACGTTGGACCAGCCCCTCGTAGGTGGTCGCTGTGGTCGTAAGTGGAGGCGGGGGATGACATCGGACAGGAGAGAAGGGACAGCGCTGCATTCGAACCATGTGCTCGCAGAGGTTGCTGAATTTGGGAAAGTAGTCAGGCGTTCATTAAAATTTCAACTTGCATTGCTAACCACCTCCCCATCCCTCAGCAGATCTGTTGCCAGTACCCCTTCTAATTCAGGAAAAGAATTCTATCGCTATTTTCGTGAGCATTTTCTGGCTAGACAGAGTACGATCTTTTGGAGACGGGAATGGTACTGATAACGCAATTGAAAGCTAATAGGGAGAATTATTCACGATTTTCGAACAGATAACGTTCGATACTGGCTCGGAAATAGGGGTATTTAGATATGGAGGTTGTTAACACGATACTACATAGGAAGCCAAAGGGTGAACTTCGAAAGCTCTTGCGTCCCAAATGGGACGGTTTCGAACAGGTAGTTCAGTTCCTAAGGGGTTGTTCCGCTAAAATCGTCCCATGCTTCGTTTCTCCTGAGGCACCAGGGGAAATGTTATGGAAATCGTGACGGTTTTTGCCTTTCGATAACGATAGATTTTCAGAATTACATTTCGATGCGAGACTTCGTGCGTTATCAATGAATTTTTCTGTTCGTCTTGGAAACTGTGGACTATACTACTTTGCGGCGGAGAAATGTTCTACTATACTACTGAAAATATTTTCTAGCACGATTTTTGTGGATAAAAATGAACGAAAAGGCTATGAAAAATAGTGGAGTGTACCAAATTGTGTATCGTAATATTCTGAATGCAGAAATGGAATATTTTCTAAGATAGTATAATAATTATTTGTAGTCTGGTTTAGTATTACTGGTTTAGTATTACTGGTTTAGTAACCAGTAAACTGGTTACAGGTCTTTCATAAAATATAATTTATATCAATAATGATCAGTTATACATTTCTTTACTCTTATTCGATATTAACGGAAAGAAATTATTATATGTTTACAGAATAAAATAACGTTCATAAAACGAACAATTGTATCGGTCATTTAATCTGGCTAGTAATTCTGTTAATGAATAAATATTTAAGAGTACAATTCACGTTGGAATTACCGCTTAGTATACCTTACTATATTATTCTAGACATATCTGAGAAAAACAACGACAAAAAATGAGATCATAAAATAAAGCCCAATCATAAGGAACCTTACAGTTTCAGAAAGTAACTCCGAGTGGGACACTTATATTTCTCCAGTAGTTGTAGTGTTAATAACAGTCTTAATGTCTTACGTGTCTACAATTAACCCTTTATAACCCGACTTTTTTTAATGAATAAAAGAAAGTTATTTTAAGTGGAATTAGCAAAGATTGATCTTCAGATATGAATTAGCAACCAGTTCGCAAATTTCAAACTTCTCCTTATGAAAAAAGGTTTGGCAACTTTGAAGTTATAATGTAGACTATCTATACATATGTATATAGTTAAACATATAGAAATAAATTTTACAAAAAACAAAATAGAAACGCCACCAAGTGTCTAGAAATGAAATAAGATCGACACCTACTTCAGTATGATTTCAAAGATGGTGTTATAGAGGGTTAGTAAAAGGAAAAAAAAATTTCATAAACCTTATCTTGTATGTACATCAAACACGCAAGAAACAAACCTACGCGAACGAAGTGTAAATTTAACGCTCGATTCTAGTCGACTCTACTATTCGAATTTTGCTCATTGTGTACGTCAAATGTTTCAGACGCAACACTTAGCTATAGTTCCAAAATGCACGGCAATTAAACGCTGGCCATGCAATATTATTAAAAACAGAGTCGAGCGTGAAATGGTATGAAGCTTCGTAAATGTAACGAGAATGAATCGGGCGGCAGCACTATTCCCCTCAATCGATGGCAATAAATTTTAATTAAACGACGCCTGATGAAAGCTTCGATCACATCGGTGGGTCGTCGAAATCAAAGTGAGCCAGAAAGTAGAAGGGCAAGGATGATCGTACCGTTCGCGAGGCAATCGCGGAGAAACAAAAGATTCCGATAGAACAGATGGAGGAACTCTCGAAGAAATTAAGCAAATGGCAAAGAATAACCTCCAACCGCGAAGAAACGAGAGACGCTTTTGGGGCAAGTCAGGGATGAGGACTCTAAGTGAGTCGTAAAGGCCAGAAGAAGGAAAAAAGCATCAGGAATTCCAAGGGAATCGTGAGTGCCAGTTTATCGAGCAGCTTAACTGGAGCAAAGAGATAAAGCAATAAGGGGATCGAGCAGGGTGACGAGAGGGAAAGTTTTCGAATCCCCAAACCGAGAAATTGTCAAGATCCGTTGATTTCTTTTTGCGACGCTCGATCCTGTTTGTTGCGGTTTCGCATTTTTCCAATACTGTTTCCATCATCAATACTAAATTATCTGAAGGACATATATTCATGTTAAAATTGATCATCAGTTGTACATCATGAAAAAATCATATATTTTGCTTCTAATCATTTTCAAAGTTATTCCTCTTCCACAAATAAAGCTTAACCCATGCAATGTATAATGAATAAACGTACACACTTACACAGTTTGCGAAAATTTTATGAATTTAATTTAAATGTAATTGCTTGCTTATTTTGCTTTCTGTGTGATTTTAATATTGTAAATATTCCCAATATATCTACTTGGTGGTTTTATATTGGCAAACTGAAAGCCAATACCTTGCACGAGCTCAAACATGATGTCACTAATAAAAATTATTTGATATAATATCATACTTATATTAATACAATTGTTTTATGTATTTTAATGATTATGCTATATTATATGGAATATATATGTATAAATTATGCATTAAAATGTAGATTCAGTTTTATACCTTTATTCGAATGAAAAGTTAGTCATTATTCATGAATTATTCATTTTACTTGTAATTTTTATTCTAACATTATTCGAAGCAGGATTTATTTGAAAAAAATGTTTCGATATTGTATTTTAATAATGTTTAACTATATGAAATAAAGAATCTGTCACTTGAAGTTATAAGCATGTAATTTAATGTCACAGCTTGTAAAAAGAGCTCAAATTTGTGAATAATTGGAAAATAGCTACTTAATGGATGTAGTAATTATCCATATTTAGTCATAAGAAGGTACTTGAACTAAGAAATAAATTAAAATATATGTTTCTATATATTTTTATAAAATCTACAATCGGGGAAAAGAGAGTTTTTCGAAGTTCATCGAACACTATAGATTTCTACTTGTTGTAGCGTGAAAGCTCAATTTGACCATGAATCAATCGTAGATCGACACAGACTGTGCGTCTTTAGTCCCGAAATTCTTATGCATGTAATTTGACAATTGCGCACCAGATGTGCCCTAAACCGATCCAAAATTAATCATAGACTGTTAACAGTCTAGGAATTCTCTCCCAAAAAGTGTCAGAGAAGCTGAGGAGGTATTTTTCCTTTCTCTTTACATATTTTAATTTCATCAATGGGGTGGAACTAACCCTCTTGAGTTCAACAAGGATAATGCATATACATGGCTGAATTGTACACATTGATTATATGTAGAATCAAACCGACACACAAATATGTGTATATCTATATCTATACATTGTGCATATTTGATTGCCTTATTAATAAATTTATTATTGTTCAGTAGGTAACGTTTTAATCAATCAACCAATCTTACACAAATTTAATTCAGGATTTCATGAATTACACGAGCAGCTTCCAATAACGAAAACTACGCAGATGTAACGTTTTATGCTTCGTCAGATCGAATTACAGTAAAACATTTACAAAGTTAAATATTTATACAGTGGAACCTCAAACTTTGAACACAATCCGTTTTACGATACGGTTTGACTTTCAAGTGAAATTTTCCCATTTAGAATAGTGTAAATTGAATTAATCCCTCTTAAACCTTCAAAATTGACACAATATGAAACACTTTAAGTTTTAAAAGATCACATTGGTAAATACCTAATGTTAAATCAGATTAAATATAATTTATAATATGATGTACATTAAAGATACTGTATAATAATTAATGAATTAATAGTTTTAATGTGGAATCCACTATTAGATTGGACAGTTGCGGTTCATTAATATTTTATTATTAAGTATTATATTTCCATCAGTTAAAAGGACGTGTGACTTTCTGTTCAAATTTCAAAACAGGATTTTCCTTCAATTTTGTATTCAAATTTCATATTGTTCAAACATTACAGCGTTGAAATTTTAAGATTCCACTGACTAAGAACTCCATCGCTAGACACATAATTTCATTAGGAAGGATACCTGATCCTCAGAACTTCGTAATAAATTCATACGAGCTATGCACTAATAACCCCGTGCCATGAATTCTCAATATTACACGCTGCCCATCGGATAAAAGAAACTCTTGTACCATTAAATTTTACAAATCGAGGAACTCGTGCACAACGAGTTCCGAACGTGAAAAGGGGGAAAAACGTCGATCTACGAGGGCGAGGCTGAGCATTAAGCTTCCCAAAGCGGTGTTTCCTCTCGCATTAAATATCGATTCGATTTCGTCCCCCGCGGTGCCGCCCACGGTTTCGCCAGAGCCAGAAACGAACGTGTTCTCGGCGTCGATCGATGCTATTTGGTAACTGGACACCGAGGAACCCTTAATTTCGCGAGGGTCGCTCGTTCTCGAAACAATTGAATCCCCTGTGAGCGCGCGCGACGAAGAGCGCAAAGGCGAACGTTCCTTCGGGCTCCCAGGTGCCGAATTGCAAGGACAAGCTCTAGCAACGGGTCAGTAGTTTGCCTCAACGCCATTGGCAATGGGGAATTTTCGTGTCTGCGACGTCTGGCGCAACGACTTCCTACCTCCCGCGGGAACCTGCTCGAGTTGCGCTTCTTCCCGCATCTGAACGCGCGTAAAATGCTCCACGTTTCACGAGCTCCGCGTAGAGCGCGAAAGAGTGGAAAAGACACCTCCGCTGAGCTGACCTCAGATCAAGGAAGAAAAATAGGAGAACTTCTCCATGGGTGGTGCAGTGGCTATTTGTTCAAAAGGAAGGGTATTTTGCTATTTGTTAGATGGAGTGGTTGGATGCAGCAATGGGTTCGAGGAACACTCGGATTGCTTTGAACGGGCAGTAGATCTTCGTTTATTCGGTAATAAATTAGGCAAAGTACTTTGGAGTTATCAGTTTGCCAAGTAAGGATAGAGACAATACTTAGGAACTTCTTTTATTTAAAATGAAAAATAACGCGAGATCTAAAATAAGATAGGTGATCCCAATTCCGTCAGTACTCTTAACTTCGATACCCACAAGAGATTCATTAACTCATAATTAAAATCGCAAGTTAACAGTAGCGTAAGATTTGTAGAAGAATGAACTTCTTTTTACAACGTATCAATTAAAATTTAAGTACAATATGTTGGTGAGTAATAAACATCGTCGTTCTTTTTAGCAGACAATTTATTCTAGATTCGAATGCACGTTTTTGGTCAATTAATCATTAAATAATCGTCCAGTTGGTATTTATACGAACTTTATTCGATAATGCCAGCTGAATCGACAATGGAATTTAGTTTGCTGCGAATGTCATTTTAATTTCATCATTTAGCCTGATCGACGTGGCAATTTCGCGAGGATCGCTAGCATTAAAAGCCCGTGCACGCTTAAAAACTCTTTTTGATCGAGCCTCGCGGATATCGATATATTAACGGGATATTGGCGGGATAAAAAGCGTGGACAAGGGTGGAGGTCGGGTACGGGAAAAATGTATAAACGACTCGATATTACGTGGTCGAGCGAACGAACACAACGGGCACGGTCATCGAATAGATAGATAACAATATCTAGCATTTGAGATTGCATATCGCGTTACAGGGATCGGCTGATTGCCTCCCGTGACCATTTATGATAGCAATTTCCCTATTTCCTCGATACGTCGGGTTTAAAATAGAGATTACCAAAGTAAAGGGTGTCAAAGAAGAGCGCGGCTGAAAGAGGCAGTGAACGACGCATAACGTGGTCAACGAAAATGTGCAGCTGCGCGAATTCGCTGGACAGAAATAAAGTCCTTTGTCGAACGACAAGAATTCGAATTATAAAGTAATAGCATCAGATTCTAATATTTCTGCACGCTAAAAAGATGCGGAAATATTAAAAGAATTGAATTCTTACATTTCATACAGTGTATCAATTGCTTGAACAATAATTAACTGATCGAGTAAAATAAATAATTTAAATTAATTAAATTATTCTGAATCCACATATGAAAATGAATGATGCACTCTCTATGTATAGTTTGCTGAAACAATTTTCATTTTAGATATTTCAACACCGCCACATCCGCTACTATTTTAATATAATTTCCGTATCAAATGGAACGTCAAAATTAAAGCCAAACTGGCACTCGGCGTTCTGTCAACTTTCTCGTAAAATGAATTAAAAAGTGGCACAGTAACAACATTAAATTTTCGAATGTCAGCGAAACGGCGTTCGAACGAGGTACACGTAACGAAAGCCACCACTTCGGGTGGCGGAGATTTTTTGCAGAGGAAATTCCTGACATTAGAGATAAAATTCCGCCGATATGGAATATTCGACGCACGTCCCGCAATTTTCACCTGTTAAGAAGCGTGCTAGCTCGAGCCGTCGGGCGATATAAGAGAGGAAAGTTGCAGTTAAGGGCTAATTACTTTATCCTTACCTTCGCTGGGCGCCGCGGGGATCACATACCGTGCTCAAAACTCCAGCCAACTGCCTCTGGAAGCCGCAACTACGCCGTGCAATCGATTACCTCGCCAACTTCTTCTTTCGAATTCCGCAAGAATGTTCGAACAGCGTTCATGTTTTTCTACGGTTCGTCACACTGCACGGAAATACAATATAATTTGATTTAAACGTGAATATTCTATCGAGTGATAATGAAAAGTAGTGGAAAAAATGGTAATGTGTAACCCCTCTGTAAAATAAGTGTTAAGTGATGAATTTCAATCGTATTTATTTTTGTACAATAATTAAAGTATTTTCGTGAAATTGAAAAGCTTTTTTTTCATTTTTTCTAGACTAGTTTCATCTTATTTCTTGAACAGTTGGCGGTTGTTGCGTCATGTTTAAAATAGTTTGAAGGTTTACTTATTTACTGCAAGAAGAGGCTACATGAAATTTGTTTACTATTTATGAATATCAGCAAAAATTTAAAACAGCTTGTTGCTAATGTAGAACCTTATATATGGAATCACGTTTCATTAATACTTAGTCCATGTTAGTTGAATAAACGTCTCTTTTTCATTTCTCAGATATACATGTTAAGATATGCCTCGAAGCATCCTATTACCTCCAATAAGACAATAAAATTGGTCCAAATAAAGCAATCAAACTGTTTTCCATACACAAAACCATGTTGCAAAGATTTGTAAACAATAATATGTCAATATCCATGTCTTTCACTCAAGAACATTTGGGTTCCATATTACTCGAACAAAAACTCTTGAGTGGAGAAGTACACTTTATCAAATAAAGTTAAGATTAGCTAAGTTAAAATTTTCCTTTTTGTTTAATGTTCTGAAATATAAAAGAGGAATATATGGGGATTAAATTAATGCCAAATTCAAGTCATTGAATGCATGAGTTTGTGAAAATTTGTTAAAAAAATAAAGTGAGGTTGCATATTACCACCTTTCCCTCTATTTTAAATGAAGGTTGTAGGTACCCATTAATATTTGGGAAGGTTTCTTTCTTGTATGTCTAATTATGGAAAAAATCTTTACAATTTTCTGTTATCTATATTATCAGACAGTTTGAAATCTTTTTCGTTGCTAGGATTATTTTTTTGATAATGAAGAAAGGTTTTACTCTAGTCTTCCAGATTAAAGCAGTGAAAGCAGGTATTCGTGGAAAATATTTTTTAAGTGCTGAGAGGGCATTCAAGATATAATTTTTTAAAAGACTTCTTAGCGAATTAATTTTTTTATGTTTACTCTGAAGATAAAAAATGATCCTTCATATTTTCTGTAAAGCGGAATCTATGTTCGAAAAACAAAATTGAACATTTCTTGTGTATCTACATTATTTACAATTTTTCTTTCTTTTCTCATCGTTACCATTTAAAATAATAGTAGGATGGAAATTCATAAAATCAGAAAATAAAAAAAAGACGATAAGAAAAAGTTTATCAAATCTATAAAAATAATAATTTTTGTGTGGCTTGCGGTGTGTTCAAACTTTCGTTATGCAGGTTCAGATTCAAGCAAGCTAAACAATATTGTAAAAGACAAATTTTATCTACTACTGAAAATCATAAAAGATAAAAAGTTCGCTAAGAAGTCACTTTTATATTGGGTAGCATCCTGCTGTGCAATATTTAAGATACTTAAGCCTCCTCTGAGATGTCTTTGTATATGTACTTAGGAAATAAAGACAATAATGTTTATGGAGTTTTTTGTAGAATACAGAATTTTGAGAACGTAGGTTGAAAATGTGGTGTTAAAAGTTTCTTAAGTAAAACGCTAGGTAACTTTCATACCCACTTTTTTTTACAATGGACATACGAATGAAAGTATAAGTTTATATCCTACACCCCCTCATGCCCTAAATGAATAATACCCTTGTTAGCAAAAATAGATTAGCACCTTTTATTTTCTGTAAAGTGTTATGCAGTCATTAGTTACACATGTTTCACTTATTCTTAAATCATTTATGCGATGCAATATCTATTAAATTTCTCTCATGAATCTTGCACGAATAAACTTTATCTAATCACTAAAGCTCGCAGTATGTATGTCAGACAAAAATTGTAATTGTTCTTGACAACAAAACGATTTATTTAATTCTTAACTAGCACTAGTCAATTTTAGTCACGTAAATTCCGGTGAAACCACTTGGTACTAAATATGTATAAAATTAAAACATACAAAATTAATTAAATTTCGTATATAAAAATACGACATAATACGTATTAAAAATTTGTATTAAAAGGCATTTTTTAATCAAATCAGGTTGCTTCAAATTTTCAGCTAGAGTAATACAAATTAACATTAGATGTATCTCACAGAAAAATTCATACTTAGAAGCATGTTAACATTGTCTAAAATTCCCATAAATAATAACCGAAACAATAGTACCAGCATCTCTACAAAAAATTAGAAGAGATCAGTACTCATGCGTACCATTTTCACAAGAGTGTATGTACTTTACAGAAGAATCAATACACTCAACACGCAACGTCTCGACGAGTAATACCACCGAAAATACATCCATTCGAGCGTCTAGAACGAGATCCTCGAACGAGAGAGAGAGTTGTGTACAAACGTTGATCCATTTCCACGAGGTTCCACGCTGCGAATGCGAAACAATACTCGATGCACGCGTGAACGAGAACTAGAGTGTCACATGGACGACGTATACAGGGAGATATCGCGGTAATGATAACCGAGGCTCGGGTTCATTCAGATGTCTAGCAGGTGCCTTCAGCGCGAAAGAGGATGTTTGAAAGGGTTGCCTGGGAACGTTGTAACGAATATCCGGTAGACTTTCGACTTGCGACTCGTTTCCTTTGCAACGAGGAAAATGCGCTCTAGAAGAGAGCATTTAGGTCTCTACTGATCGAATTTATTATTTGGTACAACGACTTTTGCACAGAGCGGTTTGTATTTGGCAAATTTAGAGTGATTAAGAAGGAGAAATTATTGGATGGTTAAAAGGAAGGAAAATAGACACGATGCAATTTAAGGGATGATTCTCGTGTAGGAACATTAAAAGTATATGGTTTTCTTGATTTTTTGTGAGAGAACTGAAGACTATTGTACTAGAGTTTTTGGAACGTAAAGAGAAACTCTTTAGTTGTGCTAAAAATATTTTTCAGTCCACTTTTTATTGCTTCTTATTAAGTGGCGATCAAATCTTGTAATCATCTTCAATGATTTACCAATAGTTGGGGGGCAGTGTAGTATTTATGACAGATATCATAACAAATCGAAAATTTTCTTAAACCTAGATAATTTATACTGAGATTGGACCTATTTTAGATAAAGAAGCAAAATTCTAATGTTTGCAGAATAATTTTGTTTTCTGACATATAATTTTAGCATAAAAATATTGTTCAAAATATTATAAATGAAAAGTAAATTCAAATTTTAGGCTCAATCTCTAAAGAAGGCTTCAACGAAAAGAATAAGCTTTGTCTCAAATCTATTAGTTGCTTAGTTCTTGAATTATCCTGCCCATCAGCTTAAAAAGCACAGTATTGAGAAAAATGCGTTTAAACTTTCTAATAAATTTTCAAGATGCTTATAGTTTAAAATTTGATGGACTATAACTTTGCTGTTTTTCTAAATACGACCAAAAAAATTTGCAGGGCCCATTTCTGACACACTATCGTATTGATTTCTTTTTTTATTCATTACCCTACTAGGACCCCATATGGGTTATCAGCGAGTCATATTGATTTATGCAAATCTATTTTTTGGACCTGTTACACGAGGGTCTCCCTTAAGGGATTTTTTTTTTATGTATTGACTGAAGATTAAAATAATTTGATCCTACAACTTATTTATAAAGCTAATATTTTAATTTATGTAGTATAGAATTTTGAATTTCTTTTTATGAGAGTAGAATAAATAAATCGTTATTTACACTTACTTATAAAATTTTATCAGATTTTCTATCTTGTAATTACACAGAGTGTCGCAGGCTGGAGGCGCAAAGGAAAACATTCTTTTACATGCTTTGCTTTCGAGAAAGTATTCTTCAAGTATCTAAAACTAAATTGTCGTACAGACGTATCTAATTTGTATTCAAATTCAAATTTAAATTTTTCCAAAAACGAAGCACAATATAAATAAATTGTATTATTTACTGTTGACTTATTTTTTACATCAAATAACAACTTTTTCTTTTATACCAACAGTTCTGGAATACCCTGTTTAAGTTCATATATCTATGGCTATAAAGAAAATGATATAAATCAGATTTTCGCAAAAAGGAAAAAACGAGTGTATGTCTTAAATGAAACAAGTGTACATATACACGGTTTTCGATAAGAGATGTCAGAAATTTTTAATAGTGATTCTCCATGCTAATATAAAATGAAAATTAAGAATGATGAAATTGTATTTGGAGCTTCATTTATAAGTTATTAATCATAGTAAACTACCTAAAATGCGCGAGAATTGTCTGGCTCAGGACTTATACTACTGCTGACGTGCATTAGCCAGATCAGGTGCAGCGATATCAGTAGAATGGGTTCTGAAGTCAGACACATTTCGTACGTATTTCAGGTGCTTTCTGAACGATTAACTGGAAACCAGAGCTACAAATGCAATTTCGATATTCTTGATTTTCCATTTATTTTAACATATGGAATCACGTCTTAATATTTCTGACACTTATTATCGAACATCTTATGTAGAGTGAGCCACACATTCGGGGCGGGAAGTGGGTATACTTCGAATTTGGTAAGAGGTAGAAAAAAACTAAAAGAAATGTTGAATGTTATAATGATATCATTTTCTTACAATTTTATTTTTCCACAGTGCAACCACATACAAAAGTATGCAAATGCACTGTTCTTTTTTAAATACAATCGCATATTTTTTTACTCTCAGCAAACTCTCAGAACGTTCTGTGTAAAAAAGCGATAGTTTTTGATAAGTCGTTTCATGGAGGATATTACTGATATTTATTGTAAAAACTTACGAACGTAAGACATGCTAGCAATCAGAGCTTCAAGGAGTTTTGGGAACAGAAATTCTAATGATAAGATTTACTTGTGTTAGTTATTATACTGATTGTTTCTCACCATGATAAGTTAGAACTCGTAGGAAAATTATTGTAAATTATATTTTTGATTAAAGGAGCTTGAATTACAGAAATTTGTCGCTTAGCCTTACGAATATCGTAGACCCAAAACTTCCACATGCAGTTCTGGTGTATTTAAAAGGTAACATAATTTAAAATGTACGCTACGTGTATTTCTACGCAATTTTTGCATCAACTATATCAGTAGATACATGAAACATATTTAAATTGATTAAAATAGATAGTTTGCAGTTATTAAAGCATCATATCCTATAAAGGGTGTTTCGAAATGCGTGGAATATTTTTGGAGGGCAGGTTCTAGACACGAAGAGAATGAAAAAACTGCATGTGCACATATACTGGGAAGCGTTTAGTTTTCTAGTTATACCTTTTTTTGTACTGTACCTATAAACTGTTAGCACAGAACACGTAAAAAGTAACAAAAACGTGGGATTCTTTTGGAGTTTTTATATAGGTTCTACATACAAGACCGATGAAAAAAGTTCACGTGCACATATGACGGCAAACGAATAGCTTTTTGGTTATAGGTAGCTATTTTATATTGCATAAAACTTTTGTTCAACACTTGACTACATGGTGTACTACCTCCTTTAAAGTTTTGCTAGGTCCAAAGATATTCCGACATTTTAAATAAGTGGGGCAAGATCATGTATCTGAAAGGAAGTATCACATCGTAGGCAAGACAAAATACAGTATAAATAAAACTTTAAGCGTTTCCAAGCATTTACGTACATGAACTATTTTTTAGTATCGTCAAGCCTAGAACTTACCCTCACAAAATATCCTATATAATTAAAAATGCTCTATATAAAAATTCTTCAATAAATATTGTTCAGGGTAAAACCCAATATTATAAAAATGTCAATGTCTTTTAATTCAGATTCAAAACTTCAATTCTCATTGAGGTAGCTCTTGACGAAATCGAGTTTTTAAAGAATGTTTTACAATTTTAATCACATGTTAATATATATAAGTGTAATCTACGTTTGATTAAAATTTTAAAGAATTTCACCATCTCAAATTCGAGCTATTTGCTTTCAAAGATTCAACTTTTAACACGTAATCCCTATTTCGAGACTTCGTTGAAATGACATTCTCAGCTCTATCTCTCACAGTTTTCTTAGGAATTTGTTTAAGAAACTAATATACGATGTAGAACATCCATAAGAATATAATAAAAAATAAATAGAACACTTTACAATTGAATTACAGCAATGTAATTCAACAATTTAGCGACATCCCAAAGAATTTCTAAAACCATAACAATGTTACCCCAACTCCATTTTCTCACGTCAATGTTAATGTTTCTTTGTACGTATAAAAAGTATTTATGTGTGTATGTGTAAACAACGAGCAAAATGCATATAGACATATCGAAAAATTGTCATGCCCTGAGAAACAAAATAATCTCGAATAATGAAGCCATATGCAGTAAACTTTCTAATACAGTTGCGCAGAAACAACAGCCTCAACTTGAAACTGGAAATATGCACGTAACTTATGTCGCTTTGCATTGCAGAAATTAATATCCACATCGTTACGCCATCCAATCACCAACCAATGTTCCTTCCCTGTGACAACTGGATAATTCACCAAGATAGTCTCTCACCTCCGCTTGCCCCTTTGACTACATTGGAGAGCATATCTGCTCCGACAAACAACATAGTACAGTCTGCCGCGTATTTGTGCGCACAAACATCAATATTAGTGCGCGCACGCCGTTCGCGTGCACCAGCTTCCACATCCCTCCGAGCTGCATTCGCGTTCTTCCAACATTGTCTTTGCAAACCCTCCACGCGTCCCTTCCAACCCCCTTCGGCCCACGAAACGCAGCGTTCGACCGCCGACGCGTAGATAAAGAGGGGCAGAGAGGGAGAGAGATCCGCGATCGCGAGGCAGAGCTTTAACGAACCAGCGACGCCCGAAGCGATCGCGAGAGTCAACGTCCTTGTTTTCCGCGTAATGAATGCGAAATTGAATAACATCCGTGACGACGGTCGTTTACCGCTTTCCCAGTCGACGCGTGGCGGTTCGTTTATCGAATTGACTCGTGCGACACACCGCTCGACTCGTTTCCTCGCGTCGCGTCGCCGCTTTTTATCGCGGCGGGGCGGGTTGTTTGATCGCGCCTTCAATTGCGAAACGCACGATCCCTGTTCCACCCGCTCGTTTTTGTTCTTTTATCTTCATTTCGAACTTCCGCTCTGGCGGGCTCGATTGTCCGTATTACGGTGATGATTTATAATTTGCACTTAAACTGGCTGCGAAAATTGGAAGTATCGATTCTTGACAGCAATCGTGCTTTAAGGAATTAAATTTACTTAAATTAAAAAATTGATTTGTTGTTTTTTGTGTGCTTGGAAAACTTCTGGTTTCAAAAATATGTACTGAAAATTTCATATCGATGTATCTGAAACTGATAAAGTTATAGAGCTTTGGAGGACACGGGATAGGGCGGTCGAGTGATGCTACTTGCATGCAAGAAACTGCATGTCTGAAACTTTAAACGCGTTTTTCTTGAATTACGATTTTCGAATGCAGTGGACGTCATATCTCGAGAACCACTCAATCGATTCACTTCAAATTTACAAGAGATATTCTTAGGAACCTTGCATTGTCCATGACGATATAACTGTTTTAATTTTTATTTCCAATTTTTCAATAATAAGAATAAAACGATTTTTCTATCGAAATTCCAGATTATTATTTTACCTACTGCTATTTTGAAACAAAATGCAAAAAAGAAATTTAGAGATCGTCAAGAATTTCTAAATTTCATCTATTCTTAATATCGATTTGGTTTTTTGGTTTCAGATGCACTGTTTAGGCTCGAGAATGTGCACCAGCAAATGCCTAAAAAAGAAACACGTCTTCTATCGATGGCAGTATGTATGTCTTTTAATTAACATTTCTTTAAAAATTTAGGGTAATACAGTTGAAAGATATATTTTTTACAAGGTAAACATTTGCATTAATTCCATTCATAGTTAAAAAAAATAAATTCCTGAACTTGTACTGTATGTATAGCTTTTTGGGGCTTTTAGGTAGATGTAACCCCTTAACAGTCTGAGAATGTGAAACCTTAGAAAAAAGAAAGATATAGAGGAAGTATTTACAATATTTTCTGAGGAAAATTTGTGTAAGATTAGCATGGTGGTTTCTTGACAATTTAAACCTTGATTCAATAAATAAAAACGACAGCGACTGACAGAAAGCTGTCAGGTTAAATTGGCAGGATTTATCGAATCGGTATGTTTATTTGTACATATACCAGTACTGTATGTACAAATCTAATTTTGATCAAGTTTGTAAGACTGTTCTTGCATAAATTATCCTCACAAAAAAAAGTGGTTTGGAAAAAAAAATATTCCTTCTATATCTTCCTTCCTGTAACTATGGAATTTGCCAGTTAGACGTTTTTCTGATAACTATATGATCTTTGATATATATTCTTTTGATATTCAAAAAATTAAGGAACCTACACAGGACTGTAGAAAGAAGTAAAAATATAATCACTGTTTAGATACCATTTCATATTGGCATATTTGATAATGATAAAGTCGATAGAGTAACAGGAGAAACTATTAACTGTAGTATTTTTAAGAAAATTCTCACTTTAATAAACGATATGATGAATCCCTTCAAATTAAGAATCAACTGACAGAATAAATGTAGAAGTGCTACATAGTTACATATTTTGGAACTCGAAGATTGTTTTTTTACTAACAAGAAAATATTAAAAAATTAAAATCTCAAAATAAGCGAACAAATAGCTATTACTAGGTCAAAAATTCTACACGCAAAACTTATTTCCTGCTAGTTAAATATTATTCCTTACACCGTGCAAGTTTCAAATAGTACTACAGTAGCTTTCATAGTAAGTAATCACATAACTAGTTTAGGAATAGTAATCTGTATCTCCAGTTCACAAGGAGTTTTCCTCGGATCTAGTCAGCCGTGTAATCGAATAGATAAATGATGATTTCGCAATCCTTTTATGAAAATCAATCTACACGATGCAGTTAGAAGTACAGAATTACAACTAGATGTCCCCATATATGTGTATTTAACTTAGTTAGTTAACTGACTTATATTTAACTCACTAATTAGTAATTAAACTAGTAATTGAGGTAGATAAGAATTAAATTAAGTTAGTAAAAACTTTAATAAAAAATGCAACACTTGAAACTAATAGGATTCTACTGTAATCTTAACGCTTTACTCGAGATTGTTAACTGTCTGTATGATGGAGCGTTTTCGTGATGTTACATACTTCTTACTTCTCTACCTATTCTGTTGTTGAACTTGGAAGTCTCAAACTACTACCACCTATGGGGATTACTGTATTACTGTTAAACACCCCATCGAGGGCTGTCCTAAAGTCTTAGTTAGCCCTGTTAACCGTCAGAAAAGTTGAGTAGAGTCAAATTACAAAGACAATTTCATTGTCAACAGAATCCTTAATGTGATTACCTTTCTTCAAGAAACAAAATTATTGGACACATTAATTTAAACTTCATTTATAGTACTGTTTCGTTTTTCAGCTTCCTTCTTTTTTTTGTTTTGTCGCTAATAACTATAATCATTATACTGCCCAATCATGGAGAAAGGCAGTAACTACAGAAAAATGTGAAATTAGGTTTTTTGCACTTTCGAATAATTTTGAACATTTTATGACTTAATGCCTTGTTTTAGTGCAAAATAGCAGAAAAATATTTTCAGTAACTACTGTTTTTCTCCATAGCTGGCAGTACAGGCAGTTGATGTGACATTAAACTTTAATTAAAAGAACGATATTGCCATTTAGTTATAATTCGTAGCGAATTATGAATAATAATGCAGGAATGGATGTTTGCTTTTATGATATTAACATTTAATTGTCCGGCTCTTTCAGACCAAAATTTAAGTGTACAGCTGGCAAAATTATGTGTATTTTAGAAGCTGTACTTTTTCTAGCAAAATTAATGTATTTCTCGTAAAAGATTTATTTTTTAACAAAATTTTGTTCAAAAATGTGAAGAAACCTCGAAACTTACAAAATATATTGTATTTGTGAAACACATTAACGTGCTGCTGTATGGTTAAGTGTTAATATATAAGTAATTGTTTAGAAAGTTATTATTAAGCGTTTTCAACTAATGCAGTGGTATAATATATATAGTTTAGTAAAAATGACCATTATCAAATATAAATGCTATCAAATTTTGTGAATATAGGTTAAAATTCATAATATCATATTTTAGTAAATTTAGAATGCGTATAAATTATATTTTAGTATTTAGAGTTTGTACAATATAGTATAATTGGCGTAATTAAATATTTTAATTACAGTTGTTAAGTTTTGTACTAACACTATTTTTGGATAGAGAAATATTTAGAATTATTAGTTTTATTAAAAAAATGTTCAATTAAAATTTGAATTATCATTCGATGTTACTTCATGTCGTGTATATAATTATTAGTAAATAAATAGATATCATTCTGAGTACTTACAAATTTAGATGACATGTCACTCAACAATGAAGTGTTAATGAAGATAAGTGTTAAACTATGCAACGATAGTAGATATCACTCAGAGTCCTGAAATATGTACTCGGCGCGCACAACTCCCTTTCGACCATTTCTCATCTACATCCCGCGGTCAACTGAATGACTTAGGTCGAGTTGGCTTCCTTCAAGTCTCGGATCAGCCACGAGTATAAACAACTACCTGGAGTAAGGTCATTATGTTATCACGTTTAGCTATAGTACAGAACAATCAAGACATTTCATTTCGTGAAACAATACTTATAAAAATACACACGTACCTAAACTAGCGATTAAAATCATCTTCGAAACTTCATAAAAAATGTTAGTTTCTAGAAATTACACGTTTCAAAACCTATTCGAGCTACTGTTCCAAATAACTTTCCACAGAGGTAAAAAAGGTACAAAGATAATCCTTCTATTGTACTTCGTCTTAATATGTATGAAGATTCTATTCAAAATATAATTATACATGAAAGTTCCTTCGATAAATAAAGAAAACTTCTCTCGAACAATGCTCAGCACTGCTCGAACGAAACCCAAGATGTCTGAAGTTCTAACAAAAATTCCTGGGCTCTTCTCTCCGCCTCTTCCATTTAATTACCAGCCCAATTAGTTCGCGTCGAAGCCCAACGCAAAACCACCCCCCGACCCGATCAAGCAATTACACGACCCATTATCCACTCGACGCATCTTTCAGCAAGCCGCCCTCCCACCCCCTTCCTCGACTGAACGTCCGAAGATCCTCCGTGTGGAGGAGGGGGCGGGCAAGTTTCCTTGTGGCCAGCGCTCGCTACGGGATAGCGAGTTGCGGTCGGAGGGATGGACTCGCAACATCGTCATTGTCCCAAGAATGGAAGGCAACCCTCATCCCACGAATAGACGCACACAGGGCCGCGACACGGGCCACGACAATGACGAGCGCGCGTACGCGTGCACTAATGGCACTAGGCACGGCTTGAGGATGACATTAAGCAGCAAGTGCAGCGGAGTGTGCATTGTCATTCTCGTTGAATGTCGTCGTGTGGGGTGTACACCACCTCCTCTGCATGCCAGCCACCGGTTTCTCGCCCTTTCGTCCACGGTCCATCCTTCTGCTCCTTTTCTCTCTTCTCGTACCTACTTCCGCGGATACGTTTGCGGTTTCTTCGTCGCGCACACAAGCTGCGCACAGGCCGCTACGCCTCGGTATCTGCGATTTGTTTTGCGATGCAAACACACTGCCGCGCGACCCACCCGTCCATTAAGTGTAATAACATTACGATGAATACACACGCCGCGGCTATTATTAGTTATGCATTTGCATAAACGCCCCGAGCAATTATTATGTGCCGCATAATTGTGACGCGCAGAGCTGGCGGATTGCGCGTGCACGAGATGCAGAGGCGGTTGGTGTCGGCGCTTGTCGCTTCTTTAGCGTTTCATTACGTTTAGAGTGTCTGTAGTGCGTGCTGATAGAACGAATATATATACGGGATGATTTACTTAAATGAGGATACTTAAATCTGTCGTTGTAAGGCAGAAGGACCTAAGTCATATGTTTCTGTTTTTAAGATATTGACACTTTAAGTTTTCAGATTCAATAGGTACTGCCTTGTGGACTTGTGTCTTCTTGAACCCTTATTTTTAGGCGAACAAATTTTTCTAATGCCCATCTTTTTTCTGAAAATAGAAATTCTACATTCTAAGTGTCAATTAAGGCCTTAACTTGAATTTTTGAAAATATGACTTAGGTCATTTCGCATTAGAACTACAGAAATATCTCGACCAATTGTGATGATACAACAAGTACTTTATAAAAATCTACAATAAAAAACTATAATAAGAAACTACAATATATCTCTTTTACTTCGTATTGTTGTAGTTGATTGAAAACTTTTTCCCAGGGGTTGCAAAGAATATCTTTTTCCAAAACTATTTTTGTGAATTTTCCAGGCCATCGTCGTTTTTAACACATTACTGGATATTTTTTTTTTGCACTGTGAAACTAATGTTAGAATACGTTTAAATATGTATAAACCTTTGAATTCGAGAATTAAAGTTAAACACGAATTTTATGCCTGCTGAGATCGCAGGCTCTAACAATGGCGGGATGAGTGAGAACCTGCAACTGTAAATGAACACGTTTACCATCCTCCTTCTCTCCGAGAAATATGATCCTCAAAAAATCTATTCGTTTGAACCCATTGGTCCCTCGATATCACTCAAATTGCATATCAAGTATTTTTTGTATAATTACAATTGGAAGAGGTATTTAGGTGACCATATTTAAGTGAACCACCCTGTATATATTCTGTACGTTTGTTTTGGGTACAATACTTGATCGTATTTGTATGTAGGTCTTTTTTTACGGAAGTGAAATGGACACGAGATGAATGGAAATTGATTAAAATAATTTGAAGGATATATCGTGCACCTATAGAATGTTTTATCGTATATGGAAACAATTACGCCAAATAGTATGCATTTGTATGCTTAGGAGACGCACTGTGTGGAATGAAAAGATGGAGCATGTGGAGGGGTGGAACCAATGATGTTTTGCGAGAAACCAATCATCGATTACCGACCGAAAAGCCCAGATGCGTCTCTGTTTATTAAACATTCAGATTGCCATGTATCAACGTTTATTCGTAAACACTCCGCATGGAAATTGAATCAGGGAAAGCGGTTTCCCGCCGAACGTCGTACAAAAACCCATCGCTGTTCCTGTTATTCAAGTTCTTGCTCGATTTTCATCGGCTTTATTGCACCCTTGATCGAACGCTCAGCGGTAAACCAACAATGAAGACGATATTGCGGTTTTCTTTTGTTGATTTTTTTTTCATAGATTTGAATAGAATATATTGCTTGACTGAGAATCATGTATAAATTATCTGATTTTATGCATGTATCACCTATAAGAGATTCTATATGCATAAGATGAATAGTGGTAATAAGTGAGGGTAGTTTCTGCAATATTGGATTGTAACATATAATAAATAAGTTTGGTTGCACGTATAAACACATTTTAATTTTAACCAGTTGTCTTTAAACTGGACCACTGTAATAAATGAGAATGGAGATTTAAATATAATTAATTGAATATAAAACTCTATCTTGTTAAGAAATAAAAAAATATCGAACATGATCCAACTTATTTATATTACGACTCAATACATAGACAGCTAATATTTGGATCCTAATTTTTATTGAATTGTTTTATAATAATTTACTTGGCGATTTTTCAGTTATAAAAAATTTTGAGAGATAATTATATGTACTAAAGTAAGATGAAAATCAAGAATTATGACTTTATGTTTGTGATTCTATTTCAAGTTATTAATTGTTAAAGATCAAATATACGTGAAACGTGTCTGATTTTACTTATTCGACTGATAACAATAAAATTTCACACAATTTAAGCATTTTTGTGATAACTTACGTGTAATATCCAATAAAAATTTGGAATCGTATTGTAAAGTAGAAGAAGTAAAATCCTTTTCAGTCGAAGAAAAGAAGTTGGTTAACTTTAAACAATTCCATTTCCTTACTGCATTGAAATAAACAGACATCACTACAAGTATTGCTGAAACTATTACTTTTCAATTAAGAAAAGCTTACCGCACAGTCCGATTTTAATCAAAATTAGTAGATGATAGTTTCATTTATAATTAAGAGATATGAAATGGTAAATGATGGAAGTAAAAGGTAGAATTTTCAGGTTAAACAAGAAAACATATTCTCATGAATTTTGGTATAAAAAAGTTAGAATAACACTCTTGGAAACTAAATAAAATTTTCCCTGAAATTATTTTTTACAAAATACATAATTTCTTGTACTTCTAAAGCTTTTGTCGTTTATCATTTAAACGCCATATAAAATATTCCCGTCACAGTAATAATCATCAACCCACAAGCATCCTTGACTCCTCCCAATTGACTTCTTCGAATCATCAAGAACAACGAACTGCAATATTTATTGTAACAAACACCATACCAGAAGCTGCGAATCAAATAATTGCGACTACATTCCCAGCGTAACAGAGTAGCGTCTCGATACGACAAGCCATTAAAATTCGCGCAGAAGGAAGTTAGCGACAGCTTCGAAACGTATTTCTCCTTCTGAAATTACATATTTCACGTTCCATCCACCGACTTGGACACCAGGAAACCGTCGATTATTCGTTCCGGATAGAAGGAAATCTTAGATTATAATTCGACTGTCTGCAGTTCGAGAGTGCATTTTGCTACCGTTTCATTCCTCAACTGGTATCGTTTACTCCTCTACACTATCGATTGCAATTCACTGCATTCTTTCCGTTTCCTCTGTTTGTCTCCTACTCCGCCGTGGAAACGTCGCTTTTATATTTCCCTCACTCAGTCGAGCTTGCACGTATTATTTGGCAGCGTGCCACCTTGAATTGCTCTTTCTCGATAATTCTACACGCTGGTGCTCTTTGCGTCCTGTGTTCTTCAATGAATACGTACGATCATCGGCAAAGAACGATCGCGCAAGAAAGAACCGTCGAAATTTTCGAACGTCTTCGTTCGCTGAATTTCGCAGGATTTTATTTCTATACATTTCTCAATTTAAAAGATTTGAAATTGTGAGTTTAGAAATACAACTTTCTGGTTTACTAATTTTCGTGAGATATTCGCATATCAGGAACGCGCAAGTACTCATTATTTTAGCTTACAGTATGCTCTGTTATACTTACTCACAAGTTGGTTAAATCTGGTTATGCTAGTGGCTAAATATTTTACAAAAACTTATAATTAATTTGCTGCTATCTAACAGAATCCAACGTAGTTCTATCGATATTTATTATGTAAATGTTACATGTCTCATCATTGTAAGCTAAAATAGTGGGTACTTGCGCGACTTATTTATGATTTCATAAATTTAAATGGTGCAAAGTTTTCGGAAAGTTCATTTCTTTCTATGATAATCTTTGGAGCTTTAAGGTGGTTTAAAGCCACCTTAAGTACTTGGCGCAAACAATGCATTTTTATTGTTTTTTTGGGGCGATATTTCATATACTAAGGACGAAAGGTTGAGATAATAGAGAATAACGTTTCTCTTTTCAGAATAAAATTTCTCTTTTCAACGAAATAATCTAGAAAACGCTATTCCTATTTATACTGCTGCACATAAGTATTTAGACACTTTCACATTATTAGAAATATATATCAAATGTTATTCTCACCAGTGTTTGTAAACTTTACAAAATAATCATCTAACAGTGAGGTACGGTTTTGTACTTTGTAGTCAAAACTATATTAAAGACTTTTATTGAAGTGTACTTTATGCAGTAGTGTATATAGATTGACGGAGCCATTAATTTGTCAGAAATAGTAGAATTGAAATAAAAAATGTTCACAATTTTGGTAGATTGAAAGAAGTGTATTAAATATGAACATATTTCAGTGTGATACGATTTGAAAATATTCAGGTTAAAGGATTCAATGTAGAAGTATGATCTTTGAGTGTAAATTAATTGGAGGGAATTCGATTCCATACAATTTGGAAGCGATCCAAAAATAAATACCTTTCAAAAGCGAGGCATCTCATTCGGGGAAATACAGTTGGAGAGTCTTTAAAGAGGGTTAGAATTTAGTTTCGAATTCAAGTTTTACTAAGAAGGCCTGAATTGAGTGTAGCTCAGTCTGAATACATCGGAAATGGAATGTAGAATCTAGCTTTTGATAAGACTCAATTTCGAAACGAAGAATTCGAGTGGACTCCATTCAGCAGCGTAGAATCTATGCAAGAGCAATTTCAAAGCCTTAAATCTGAGATTGCTGTAAGTAACAGTTAGACTGCGAATTTGTATACATTTATTACAACCTTAAATGCATGTATTATGTAAAACTATGCAAAATATAAAATATAAAGTACAAATTATAATGTCTAAAGGGTGAAAGAAATTATCATGTAGCTTCCATTTTTTTTTCGAAAATACGTATTTGTATAAAAATCCACAGTCTGGTAATAATATAATAACATGAATACTATTGCATGATAATATGAATACATTTTAATATAATATAGCAAGAGAAAATTCTGATTACACATGCAATACATTAATAAAACACAGTGTGAACAGACGTCTTTAATCTTTAGAGTGGAAGCATGGAGCTACAATATTTCTGATTTCAAAACAGAGTTGTTGACTCGCTCGAGCAAGGAATATTTGTGTGCCGCTGCATTCGCTTTATTTATGTTCGAAATTCGACCGTACGAACTGATAAAAGAGGAATTGCCGTCTTCGTGAAAGCTATTCCGTCTCTCACTTTTCACTTCTTTCTCTCCACTTTACTTTTCCCCTGTGATCGCCATAATTCGCAGCGACGTCCGACAACCGACGACCGCGATGCAATATTTTTAAGAACAGCCGCCTTATCGCCGTCGCGATGTGTCATAAGCGTTATCACGACGCCTCGCGGAGAAACCTCCATTCCAGCCGGCCAATTGTCTTCAGAAAAATAAGTCGACGACTCTTGCATGTGATTGTGAGATTCGCAGAGGAGTTGAGGAGTAAAAAATTTTTTATTTGCGTCATAAAGACGCTTTTCGACAAACCTTTAAACAATAAAGGGACACGAAACGGCGGAGGTAATTGAAAATGCTTCCGTTTGAGTTATCATACTGATAAATATAATTTCTTAAATGAGTACTTAATATTTGAAGTCTACAAAGTATATTTTATTTCCTTGATGTAGAAAGTAATCTATACTTTTAATTTGGTATAGCAGAGTTTGCTATGTTCAAATTAATAGAGAGACAAAAGTATCGGGATAGTGGACCACATATTTGTTATTAAACTTTATTTATTTAAACAGACATTAATAAAAATTGTAGTTGCAATGTGACATAGGATTTCCAACATGAATTGTTCTGTAAAGTTACAAACTTTTTGTTTGTACTTTTCTTTTGCTCCCGTTCAACTATCTGAACATATGTATATGAGTTCCTAAACAATTAATGTAATGTATTTTCTTAACATATTAGTTGAAGCGAATGTGTGGGCTCGCGAAAAGCTGTAAATAAAAAGTAAAAACTTAAAGTTATAGAATCGTCAATGTCGGTCTATAGAGAAAAATTCTATTGTTCAAGATTGTCTGATTTTTCACAAAGATGACCAAGCGTCTTTTCCACTCGACCGAGGCCGATATCGCGAGCAGAGATTGACACCAGTGGATTGAGACGACGAAGGAGAAATATCCGGGGCATGACAGAAATACAATAATCATACACGGCCGACATAATACGTTCACTGAAAGGGGTCAAAAGACTGGAGGTATCGAAGGGGTAAGAGGTACGGAATGCAATCTCGTCCAGCAGTCCGCGCATAAATTCCGTCGAATCGACTGTTTGAAGGGTTACTGCGGTCCATGGCTTTTACCATGGACTGGATCCTTAATATCTATAAAGCTGGCGCCGTAGTTTCGAATAAATAACATTCGTCCTGGAAAAAAGATGGCCACTTCGACAGATGAAGAGGAATCTCTAAAGAATTCCGTTTCTTAATTTCTTTTATGGGAAACGAACGACTGGAGGGGCGAATAAAACTGGCGATTTCAATTCCTCAGAGATTTTTACTGCCACAGAGCCCTCCCTTCGACTATTATTTTAAATTGCGTTTGATAATGATTCTTTCTTTCTTACATGAAACTGTTCTTATTCTGGTTCGTTTTTAAAATACAGTCAGGATTTAACCCTTATTTGGTATTGTATTACATATACGATATTATTATGATGTAATGTTATGGAGAGTATATTATATCTATAATATTGTTGTTACTGAGATTTGATTAGGAAAAATTATTTGTAGCAAGGCATAAGAAATAATTTTTAACATTATGGTTATCATTATTGAAACGCTAGATCTAAGTACGGTAGTATTAATCCAGTTCACTTAATCTTAATCCTACGTTAGCAAGCTTGTTTTTACTGAAACCATTTGCAAATTTAGTCCATGCATTTCTTTTATACGTTTTTTAAAAAATCCAAAAAAATTCCTGTATATTTTTCCAAGCTCCTAGATAATCGTGCAATAGTTTTTATTGCTATACCTTCCTTTAATTTTTTTAAACAAAGCAGGAGAAAATTTAGAAACAAAAATGATCTCGATCAGGAACGATCCAGGTTATAAACGGAGGGTTAAACCTCGCAGCAACAGTTTTTCCGATAACGTTGATGTTTTTGCTTATGATCTAAATGAGCTAAAAATATGTAGTTTATGTAGTTCCTTGTTACTGAGTCGGAGAATATCTATTTAACTATTGTCAAACCAATATTTTTGTGGTTCATGTTTCATTAATTGTTGTTAAATGATCATACTCTATATTTTTCTCTGTTTTTATTGTAAACTGGGTCTTCTGCCCGCAATAAAGTGATTATTATTATTATAATTATTTGGACTGTTAATATTTGTTGTATGTTATTTACGGATATTTTCCATACCAAGTATAAAGGATTGAATTATTAATATAGAAATGCAACTACATTTCTAAAAAAAAAATTATAAAACGAAAAGTTCAACTATTTTTTTTAGAACTTAGAATTCTTACACTTTTGTTTGTAAACTGAATTTATTCTGTCCAATATTAAAGCCTTTCGGAACTAGATATTTCTAGAATGCTTAATGTATGTAGTGTAAGATGCCATTATTCTGGAAAGTAAACAAAATATACGAAAAATCTGTCATCAATTTCCTAATTCCCAATGTCCTCCCTGCTCCACGTACACCCTGCCCCCTTTCCTTTCATTTAGCAATGATTAACCTCATCCGATGACAATCATTGAACTGCATTCATAACGACGAATTAATGGAAATTAGAGCATGGATATTAACCTGGTACTACAGGCAAGTCGAATTTGTTATATGAAATCGCTCGATGTATAGAGTGGCGTATAGAATATAAATGTTTCCGCTCGATGGCGGAAATAAAACCACCCCATCAAATTGGCTGTCCCGACTTCCAATCAGTCGCGTTGGCAAAAGGTAGACTTCATACAGGAATATTATCATCCAAATCTTCAGTTTCCACCATCTGCAAAAATACTCTTCATACCTTCCGACGTGTATTTAAAAAATGCAATTAAAACAAATTTTGCATTTTTGTCGGAAAAGTTCGATTATCGGAGGCTCTAGAATGAAGGGGATTGCTCAAATCCACAGGGAACGAAGGGTAAAAAGTCGAGCAACTGCTTCCGGAATATTCATTGAATTCGTAGGAATCGATCGATCGATAATGTCGATGATCGATAATGAAGAGAGCTCGACCAACTGCTTGGGAACCCGGTGGCACCAGGTTGTTTTATAAAAATTCAGTCAGCCAACGTGCGTTAAAGAGATGCGGTGAGAAAGCGTATTACTGTTTTGGGGAGGCATTAAACCATCCTCCAGCGCTCCTCTCCAACCTCATTCTTCAGGAGAACGTCGGTGGAGTCGCACGCGCGAATAAATCTTAAGACTGTCCTCGGGCAGAATTTATCGCGAAAATCTTCCATTTTTGCCAGCGGCTCGGCAACTTTACGCGCTCCCACACCTAATTCCACGAACGCGGCCGGCCATCGTTGTTATTGCGCCACTCCTGCATCTATTACACCCACGGATACTGTAATGTATATCGTGTCTGACTTTAATGCGTTCTCTCGTGCCACTAAAGCGGCGAATTTCGCGGATACTATCGGATGTATGCAGTATCGTCGAGAGGATATTAAGGAAACGAGAAGCTTGCAAAGATGGACGGATGTCTATATTAGAAGTTGTTGGATGAGAACAGCTTTTTCTGTGTCTGGCGTTTGGCACGCTGTTCTACTTAAGAAAATGGACTTATTTGATGTGACGCTGTTGAAAGTACAGGACTACTTTAAATGGATAGAAAATGTAACAAAAATGATCTTATTTAAATTTGTAAATTGTGGCGATGAATTTGTCCCAGGATTTCTTGCTTTCTTGCAAGATAAGAGGAGAGTAGTAGAGAATGAAAGTGTAGAAAATTGTATGTATTCCTAGCCTTGCCATACTAATAAGGACTAAAAGTAATTCTGTAATTTTTAACTGGTATTGTAGGGTTTTAGTATTTATATTAATTCAGTTCTTTATATTTGGTATTAAAAATATTCATGGGTAACTTACCGAAATTAATAAACCAATAGAATGAATTTTCTGCACTTTACTATAAATCACTTGTCATAGTGAAATCGTAGTAATCTTGCCACAATGTTATATAGTAGTTACTGCTATCATACCAAATAAGGGTTAAAAACACTTTGTATAATTACTCTTGTTATTGTAACTTGAAAATAAATTTTACAGTTTATCGAAACATTTCTTCATGCTCACCATTTTGATCACATCACTACAGTAACATCACTATTTGATTCAAATGATCTTCTTCAAAGCATTTCACCTACAATTTTTCCCGAAAATCACACAGTTCCATTTGAATTCAATTATCCACGATTAGCGAGCAGTATTTTCATGCTATCGTCTGTGTACGTTTAGTGTTACGTAGTGTCATGTGCAATGTGTGCGCACGTCTGTTTAGCCGCGACATCCTGACAAACAAGTAATTAACAATATCATCGGCCCAGAGATGGGTCGAGCGAATGTAAAGAGCAATTTGATCGTTGAATTCGATTTAAAGGACTGTCAACAGGATGGAAACGCGTTCCCCCAACCCCTGTTTCTTTTTTTTAAAACAATTTCCGTGGCTGTTTGCCTTGCAACTCGCGTTCAGAGGCTAATGGAGCGCTAAATAATATATAAGCCTGTCCAATGGAAATCATCGGGTCACGAGATTGGCACTGCGATGTTTCTTTCGTTCGATGAGGTCATAAATTGGTCCTCGAATGGCGGTGGCTGCCATATGTTATTTTTCAAATAATCCTGTTGTTTATGATCTCTTAAGGAGGTTTCGAAGTCCTCCTAACTCGAAGATGATCCACGCGGTTTCAATTGCCCTCTGTAATCAATGTCACAGCGTCTTTCGTTAAACAAGGCTGTTGGAAATCCGATTTGCGGCTTGGCCCGTGACAAAGCCAATCGCTTTGTCTACGTTCGACAATGATCGTAGTCGAACTTCACGGCACTGTTTCTCACGTTTATTTGCGACTTTGGCTGTAATTGGCAAGTCAAGATCGATTGTCCCACTTATTCCTCGATCCTGTTGAATTTCCCTCACTTAAGTCGATAAATCAGGTTTTGAAAGTTGCTGTAGAAGCAATCGATTTACAAAACTGCTCGATTATAACTACAAACTATCCTATTTCTGTATTTTGAGTGCGAACGATTTTTGATTGCTAAATTTTCAGAAACATTTTGAAACATTTGAATATCTACATATTGAAATACTTAAATATTCAATCTTTCCAAGTTCTTTTATTTGTTTCAATTTTTGAATCCCAATTCCTAAAATAAGGTTTTCTGTTTCTTGGTGAATAATTACACATGTGAACCCGAAATAAATCACTTTATTTATTTAATTTTTGAATAAATTATTGATCCAAACGTTGATTTCAAATACTACCTAAGAATTAATGTTCACAGTAAATAGAACTTTCACGAGAAATAGCTTGTCTTACTAATAAACGCGGAAGTTACCGCATGAAGTAAACTCTAATTTGAACAATCGTAGGTTGAAATATTAGTGTGTATGCACGATCATCAACGCAGTTTACGTTTAGGTTAAAGTCAATAGTACAAAGAACTCGGTGATTCGAGCTCGTTCATTCGTTCATTCGGTTCCGTCGACCAGAAGTTTACGAGGAATCCGAAATTAACTTGCTGGCGGCGCGTGGCCTCCCTGCTTTCTGCGCCGGTGACTGTCTTGTTTAAGTCTTGAAAGTTCATAATGAATCTAAACTTAGGACTTTTAACCCCTTAACTACGGCAAAGTGAATTATCTTTTTCTTGTTAGCGGTTTATTTTCGGTTAGCCAGGGAAAGTGTCACCCAGGTTTCCAACCTGCCAGTTCGATGAGGCTTTTAGGACAAAATTCCTAACGTTATACTCGATTACTGGAGTACTTAACCTAGAAACTTTTGTGAAGTAATCATAGCCTTCTAGCTTTGTTTACCCTTATATAGGATCGTTAGTATTGAATAGGTTAAACAAATTTTAATTCATTGTTTCTCAAAAAAGGAGTGTAAGGATTCTGAGCTTACAAATAGAGAATTCTTTGCAAATTTATCGTGGAAGATTATTATACTGGCGCATAACACGCACATCTAAATGGGACTTTCTCGTTGTTAGGTTGTTATCCCTACCATATTCTGTAATTGGCTTTTCTTCTATCAAAATTAAAGAATCTACACCAGTCTTTCGACTAGGGTCCATGTTTACTTAAGCTTTTTTCTCTCGTAACAGGTTCTCCAACTGAATTTCAGTCCTTACAGGCTCGTTTGGAACGTTGTGGTATGAAATTAAACCGTGACACACAACGAGTTCACGTCAAACGACAGGACGCGTAGCTAGAGGCGGAATGGCAAGTTTGCGAGACCTAATCCGACTCGTCATTGCGAATTCAGGATTACAGGTCACGCGATCAAGGAAAGCAAGCGTTGTAGTATGGTAACGCGACGCCGGATCTGCTGTGGTTCGTGATTTCAGAAGGATTATTACAACCACGAGGAGCATTAACGTCACCCGTGGCGGGCTAGGACACCGAAAGGGCTCGACGAAACGCAATTTAATGCAATTTCTCGTTTAGCTAGAACTTTTAAAGTTGTTAGCTGGCACCGGTTGAGTGGTCCTTTCTCGTCGTTGTTGTGCACGCGCGCACGCGCAGATTGAACGCAGAGTGAACGCGACAGTGATGGACTATCCCGCCAGTGTTGTTGAGGGTCAAGTGAACAGGATTGTGGTCTTTCTCGTACGTTAGTTTGGCCAGTCTGCCTCGAGAGGTTTGATGTCTTTGTTAACAATAATAGCGATACCGGGGTATGAAGAGGGAAAGGGAGTTTCTGGATAATTGAATCGTTGAGTTGAAGAATAATACATGTCCAGAAACCACGTTTTCAAATATTTAATCTGAATGTGTAGTCCTGTACAGTTTACGTATTTAGAATCGAGAGCCAGAGTGTGTTAAGTCCATTTGTTTTCTGTGACTTTATACACTTTGACTATGGGCTCCAGATACAGTTTTGAGATTATTTAAAAATACCTAATTTTGAACTAATTCTTACTGTTCTTAACTCACCTGTTTAATTAAGATCCCACTTTTTCTTTCGAAAGAAGTTATTTATTCTGTTACGTACGTTGTGTATAAAGGAGTGTCCTATATGAGAATGCCTTGTAAATAGATACACATACGTACATAGGTACATGTGTATATAACCATATATCTACTGTGCAGAGATAAGAAGTCCAACAAAAGCAATGCGTATCCTGACCCTTGTATAATTTCCTCCCTGTGACCCACTTTTTTTTGAATCGAATACGACAACGTATTCTTTTGTTTCGGTAGCCGATCGTGTGTGTATTCTTGCGACCTTAGGAATTCTTTGCTAATTCTTAAGCAGAATGAGGCTGACAATACCATGTGTACTCACTGTTAGCAGAGAAATTTTCTCACTCCTATGCCATCTACTTGGATTTGTTTCCATCTTTGCATTGTATATTGTAGGTACACGTATCCAAGAATTTACCCTGCAGTTCGTAAGGCGTCTTTGCTATTGTTAGTTATGATGATATGGCAAGTTCTCATGCTTTGGAAGAGAAGTCTATTCCATTTATGTCCGTATATGTATAACATTTTTTTAATTACATTTAGAGTGGATGGAGTATTCACAGTTACCTTGAGCATGCACATTGATTTTTACATCATATCCTTAGTTGGCTGTTTAATTTGAAGCATTGTAGAACTTAACAATCAGATTAATGCTAATAATCTTTACTTGATAAATTTTAGATTAAATGCATCAGTTTCAATCATCCAATTTCATTTTCACGCGTTAAATCAGATTTATATATCATAACCACGTTATCAGTTCTGTATAATTTTTTGACACGATTGCAATAAAGTTTATTATTACCAATTAATTTTGTCCAGTATAAAACTAAGAATGAAAACTATCAAACTTCACACTCCCTCATATAACGTAGGTCTATACAAGAATTTTTCATGATTATCACAGTTAATCGATTTCGACAGCATTTCCAATCGTTTCGATTACAATTGTATCCTGCACAGATCGTTGCGAATCGAAATGCTGTCGAAGCTAGAAGAGTGGTTTTTAACCTACGCTGAGGTCGAAACTAAAAAGCGGAGAAATCTCTGTGAAAGTTTTGCCACATGGGGCACGAATTGGCTCGACTTTGACCACGAAGCAGGTATTTTCACTCCAGCGAAAGAGCAGTGGAGCCTCGAACAAGGGGATGAAGAGGGTCCAGTAAAATGACAGTGGTGGAACGTAATAGTTGAAAGTTGAAGGGATTAGCCAAATGGAGGGGTGCTTAGGGCTCATGGAATTAATTCGAGAGGGGTCAATTCGAGCACTGTTCACGGTTACAAACGCAATTTGCGTGAAGGTCACAGCTGCGCACCCTTCTTATTCTACTCGCCATTGTTTGAGTTCAGGTGGTAGTCTTTGTTGGGGAGAGCCCCGCGGGAGAATAATTTTACTCGCAGGGCACGGAGGGGCGCGTGCCGTTTTAGCATGTCTGTGGAATTCGTGAGCGAACTGAAACAGACGAGGATAATTACTGGATTCTTTGCTGTTAATTGATATTCAGCGCTGTATAACCAGAAAAAATCATTTTTTACATAAAGAGAATTTCTTTAATGAATGAATTACTTAATTCTTGAAAATTCTTTCCAAATGCTTTAGACGTTTCAAAAAAGATATAAAAGGTGAAAGTGGAGTAACGAAGCAGACGTAGAAAGCAATTTCCTTTAAAAGAGGCGAAAAGTGTTTTTAAAGATGCACGCTGAACTCTAAACGAAACTCGTAGTTTTCAAGCCCTCGAAAGCAACAAATATTTAACTATAATTTAGCAAAGACTTTTTTGTCAAATCGAATTCAAAACAGTTAACGGAGGCACAAGACTTGACTACAAAGAGAATTTGAAAATTCTTCTCAGATTGAAAGATCTCTCTTTAGATAAGGTCTTTACTTTAAAAGAACATTGCAGGTACTTGATTGATCAGACCTATTTCCTTTAATTAAATGACGCTAAATATGCAATCCTTGGATCAGAGGCGCATTGCGCAATGTTACAGACAACTATAGACAAGAGACACGTGTCGAGGTACGATTCAACTAGACCAGATGCACTTAATGTCCGTCGTCTATTTGGGGTTCACACGTCGATTCGGCTTTGATCCACGGTCATGTCGGCCACCCAACATGCAAAGCTAACGTGTCTACTGTTAAGGCAATTTAACTGTCACTCTACTACTGGTGACAGTTTTAGATGAATTCAATTCACTGCTCCAGCATTGATTTTCTCGCATTCCTATATCCCGATCTTCTCTACTTCCTCTGATGTATTTACTAAGATCGACAATTATTGTACATAAGTGAAAGAGTAAATCTGTATTATAAGATGAAATGATATACAGTTGTGGACGACTATCTTTAGTCTAAAACAGAAATTTCTTACATAAAATCTTAAATTTTAAAGGGTGACTACATGTCAAAATAGAAAGAAAATAAAAAATGACGAAATTGCTCTCGGAGCTTGGTTCTGGAGTTACTAATTGTTGTAAAAATATGTAAAATTCGCAGCAAATGTGTCTGACATGTGACATAGAACGAGAACACGTTACTATGACGTCACATATTATAGGAAATTTGTTTGATATTATTTATTTATTTATTTGTTTACTTATTTATTTATTTATTAACGGGCAAGAAAGCCCAATTTGTAAAGGTAAGAAATACACTAAAGGTGAGTGGCAGAAACACATAAAAACAAAATCAAAATGAATATAAGACTACTATACACTAATCAGGTAAATACCTATATATGTAGTTAAGATTTAAAAATATTGATGGTACTAGTAAAGAAGTCAACTTGGTTATTATAGTTATTGGCCATTAGGCAGATTCTGGCGAATGGGTCTAGGAAGTTTAAATTAGATGCAAGGATTAGCGGTCTATATAAGAGAGGGTGTAAGGTAGGTCTGAAAGGAGCATTAAAGTTAATGGAAGAGGCTGTAGTCGGATATTTTGTGTGTTCATGAATGATGTTGTATAGGAAATAAAGGTAGCTACGGTTCTTCTAAAATCTAGAGTGTGAACATTCAAAAGAGTCTTTAGAGGATTAAAATCGTGCTCAAATTTGGAAAATGGTTGTCCCATTTAATGAGTAACATATAGAAGTATTTTGTGCTGCACCTTCTATTAATCGTTTGCATTTGAAAGTTTTAGGTGACCATATAACTGATGCGTATTTCAATATAGGTTGGGTAAACAAGTAGAGATAAAAGATGGTGTATGGATTTTTGAACTCTCTATAATTTCTATATGCCTATACTATTAATAGGCACATCAAACAAAAAATCTGAGATAAAAGTCACACCAAGATCACGAATGCTGGACTGAGAGGGTTAAGTCACCAAGGAAGTAATCGAAGGAGAAAGGGTTACGATTTCGAATGAATCGTAGCACATGGCTCTTATTTGTATTAAATTCCATTCCGTTAGAATCGCACCAATCAACTAGTTTATTAAGATTCATCTGTAACTCTCTAGTCACTCTCTGAACGTATGGTTTTATAGATGTTTCAGTCATCTGCAAACAAGAGATATTGGAAATGTTCCAAAGAATCTCCTGTATCATTAATAAAAAATAAAAATAATAAGGATCCAAAATTGGATCCCTGCGGGACGTCAGACGGAACATGGATACGAAGAGAAAGGCAACTCTTAACTTTCATGAATTGAGTACGACCGATAAGATACAAGAAGATCCAGCAAAGAAGGTTGCTGCGTAAACCTAGATTAGCGAGTTTGTCAATCAAAGTGTAATGATTAACACGGTTGAACACCTAATTCATATCTAAGTAACCAGAGTCAACTTGAAAGTTGCTATGGAGACTTTCAATAATGTCTTTACAGTAAATCGCCAAATTAGTCGTCGTAGATCGTCTAGTAAGAAAACCATGTTGATTATCAGAAATAATATTGTGTAACAGAAGCTTTAACTTATTAGAAACTAAGCTTTAAGAATCTTTACCATAGTGTCAATCAGACATACGGTTCTGTAATAAGTGATGTTGGATGCATCACCGAATTTAAAAATAGGGGTGACAATGCTTTTTTTCCATTGACTGGGGAAGTGTCCAGTAGATAAAAACCGGTTGAAAATAATCTAGAAAGGTCTATGTAATATGTACTTGCACTTTTTTTAAATATTGTAAGGATATCGTCTAGACCAGGTGATTAATCACTGGAAAGATTGTCAATTTTCTTTGAAACATCACTAATACAAATATCGAAAACATGGACATCAAGATTTTTGTGGGCTGTAGTCTTACAGTTATAATTATGGGTTGAAAGAGTATAGTTTTGTGAAAACCAATCTGCAAATACTTCGGTAATATAAGTGTTCATAGATTTAGCAGAATCGTTGAAGTACATCGTATTAGGTAGTGATGATGAGCGATATTATAGCAAAATAGGTTTAAAATAAGGGAAGAACCTCGGTTCACGCTATGGACTTGCTATAGTATGTAATGTGAGTTCACGTGACGTGATAATAACATGTTCACAACTTTACTCTACAGTTAACGTGCATTAGTCAGGCCAGGCGGAGCAAAATCAGTAGATTTAGTCCTAAGTCAGACACATTTCGCGCAAGTTATAGGCGCTTCCTCAAAAATTAATAATGAGCTTGGAGTGACCTTAAACCCCAAAAAATGAGTTGAAATGAGGAGAATGTAAAAATAGAATACCTCACCTTGGTTTATTAGATGTTCGAAGTGCTGGAAAAACGTTTTCCAAACCGATGGATAAGACGTGATGCAAACGTTTGACCAGCTCGCTCACCCGACTTATAGCCATTAGATTACTTTTTATGGGGAGCTTTAAAATCTGTCGTTTATGTGAAATTCCCACAACGGCAGGTGATATGAAAGAACGATTTTGGAATGCATGTTCCAGTATGAATCATGGAAATGCTATAAAGAATGTCATTCAAGCATTCACTTATCGTGTGCAGAAATGTATCGACGCGGGTGGCCAGCATATTGAACATCTTTTTAAAATAAGGTGAGCTATTCCGTTTGTATATTCTTTCAATTTTGGCTTATTTTTTCACCTTTAAAGTCACTTCAAGGTTAAAGTATTACAGTTGTTGAACTCATCTTGATGATAACTATAACATCGAATTATAAAAACATACAATAATATGAAACAAAATGTCGATGACCTCGAACAAGTCATTAATATTACCTTGGAAGAACTTTTTTTTATAACTATTAGATGCACATCTTGAAGTCACTTAAAGCCGTTTTTGTTATTTTTCCTTACTTATAACAATAACGTAAATAAGTTAGATGTTCGGTTTAAGTGGGACACTCTGTATGAAACAATGGTTCATTCTGATAGAAGTTTCTGGGATTAACCATTTTTTCGTTCATTGTTCTAATAATAAAATATTTGCTATTTTAGAAAATATCTTTTTTCTAGTGGTACTACAGTCTCTATATATTTTTACCTCAGGTTTTTCTCTGTATCCATATGTTACGCCGGAATTTGGCTGTTATTAATATTAATATATTATCTGAATTGAACTTATTATGTCTGAATTAATTTTAAGTAGCACCGTGTTTAAAATACAAATTACGTTTCGAATATTAAAGCAACGATTGCTATATCATTGAACTTACTAGCAACGAAATCGCTATCTAATTTCGCTCAAAATTATATGTAGAATCCCTGAGTGACTAATGGTTTATTCATTTATTCTGTAATAACAGTTATCTGTTAGTTAAAGTTAGACAATTAGGCATGTAGATATTTTCAGTTTGTATAAACTAACTCCAATATATATATCCTAAGAAGAATCGCGAGGGAACATCACATGGTTCATAGTATCGCAGTTCACAGTATCAAATTCAGATTTAGGATTCCAAATACCATAAAATAAAAATATGGGACATGCACTGCCGTCAAGCAACGGAAATAATCTTTTCAAGCCTTTGAAGAAGTTTATATTCACCCCGAAAATATTTCTAAATAAGCCATGTAACCCTTCTTAGAAACCTTCACATTTAATTGGGAATTCCAGCTAAAATAGTTAACTCATCCAAGCAATTCTCGAACAAGGTACACAATAACTCCCAGAGGAAGCGAAATCTGCGTCAATTCTGTAGACCATTACAGGATCCTTGATCCCCCAGCGTGCCCTCAACCCTAGACAAAATGTTTGCCACACGTCCGCCACAAATTTACATGTAACCGATAACCAAAAAGGAGGCCACAGGGGTAGATCTTTATCGCTGGAACAGCGCGATCGTTGGCCCGACTAACGAGCAAAGTGTCGGTAGAACATCGTCACGCGACCGGTTTCCACATCCTCTCGTCCCGAACCCCCAGCAACCCCTTTTCTTAAACGTATGCATGACTCTCGACCGATTCGGCCCTGTTAACATATAAATTGCCGCTTAACGGCGAGACAATCAGTTCCCGAGGTAGCTGCCAGGCGGAGGTGACGATGGGCGGTTAAAGAGAGAGGATATTGAGGCTAGGGGAGTTCGGCGGGGCGAGAGCGAAGACAGATCGCCGTCGGGAAAAGCATAGGGCCCAAAACAAAGGAGACAGCGCGGAGACAACTGTCTAGTAGAACTAGAAGAGAAGAGACGGCAAGGTTGGGTCGCTAGGGGGTCGTGCAGGGGGTGGGATTCAATTCAATTTCCTAAGAAACTCTTTAGTGTTTGAGATACAGCCGACGAAAGGATGCACAGAAGGCTGGATGTACGACGTGAACGGAGAAGGAGGACGATGGAACCAGCACGCGGAGCTGACTTGGGGCAGAGGGTAGGGTGAAAACGAACCGAAAAGAGACGCACTAGCTGCACGCGAGAGGAGTGGAAAAAAGCGTAATAGGGAGAGACTCGGAAGAGAGCGACTGGGAAAGAGATCGAGGGAAAAGCGCGAGAAGGGGTGGCCGTGGCTAGGGGGTGTGTTGATATCGGGAAGAAAGGAGACGGAAAGACGCGAAGGGGGTGGCTCGGGGGGAAAAGGATAAGACTGACGGGATCCCGAGGAACCGTCGCGTCCAGAGAAGGAAGAAGAACGGAAGAAACGGAAAGGGGCGGAAGACAAGAGATAGAGCGAGAGGGTGACTAACTGACCGAGGGTGCCAGGAGCGCAGGGGAGTAAGGATTCTGTGCGCGGGCGCGAGGCTGGCGCAAACTCTTCGTGCAGCATCCCTCGTCAGTTGCAAGTCAGGAACTGTCGCGTCCGCGCGCGGCGTGAGTGGTCCGCGTGTTCGTTCCTCTGTCACGGTGGTGCACGGATTTCTTTCGATTTCTGACAGTGACGCCCGGAATTATCGACGGAAAACGAACCAGCGGGTTCCCTAGGACCTGGTCCCGATGACCGTTAAAAACGCGATCAGTGTCGTTTGACGCCACCGTAGATTTCTCTGGGACCACCATAAGAGAGTTCTACAGGGGACGAAGAGGTTAGTTGGAGAGGGTCCTCCTCGGACAGGATGGATAGAGACGTTCGACGGAAGTGCGGGAAAGTGCGGCGTGCTCTGTTCCACCTGCTGCTGATAGTGGGGGGTAAGTTCTGAACAAGTGTTCGAAAACCGGTATCGTCTTAACAACCGCGTTAACCGAAAACAACACCCCCTTGTGCTTTGAAAATTCAATATGCTTCGATTGTTCTTCGTTGAAATGGAAATATCAGTAGGAATCTCGAGATTTGGAGTGTTAAGTACCGATAGGAATGAAGTGATCTGCTAGAACCACCATCTAAGTGGTTCCTTCTGTGGATCTCGGAGAACAGACGAATCCTTGGTTCCCGAAGTTGCTGCTCGATCACTGGTCACTTGGACTGCTTCAACTCCCCTAGAAACTCGAAGGATCTGCTGATGCAGGAGAGGCTGAGGATTACCCGCGGCCCCTGAAATGGGGATCGTTTAACGCGAGTAGCAGAAATTGCCTCGTTACCAGTGACTTCTGCCCGTCCCCAGCTGATCCCATTCGAACAGCGAGACGGTACCGATGGTCCTCTTTCGCTTAATCCTCCAAACGTGTTAGTGTCTTTGCCCTCTTACACGTTACCATCCATCTAGTCTCCTCCAATCGCTGCAATCTATTCTGGCACCTCTTCGACTCTTTGTACTCCAACTTTCGTGCCTCGAAGCGTACCTCCACTTTCGTTCGAGTGTCTCTTCCACGACAATCTCACGATTGCTTTTCCAATTTTTGCCCCCAACTTTAACGTTTCTACGTACTGCTGACTGTCGTCTCAACCGACATAATCGGATGCTTTTTTCTCCACTTCTTCTGAAGCTTCTTTAACGAGTTCTTCGAAAGTCTTACGAACTTCCTACATCAGCCCTCCTAACCATTTCTCAAGTTTTCTAGAATTTTCTGAATCACCTGCTCCGAGCCACGGCTTTTCCAGCCGGCTGATTCAGTTTTCGAGGAACAACCAAAAGGATTTCGTCGACATTGGTACCACGGAGCGTGCCGACAAATCGAGAACTGCACGCGATGGAATGTGTACTCGTGCACATCCACTCTCCACTTTTGGCGTTCTTTCAGCTGTTCCCGTGCGCTGTTATCGTATTCCAGCGTGTTTCCAAACACAGCCCTCCTCTCGCTCGAAGCTTTCGCGATATTGAAATCCAGTCTGTCGTTTCCACGGACCGCGTGATCGAAAGCGTGAATAACGTTGCGACCGCCCCTCGTGAAGCAGCGTTCCCTTGCAGCGATGAGTCACCCCGCGTAAGGATGACGGGCAAAATCGTGGGGCATTCCTTATTTGGTCTGAACTGGCTTTTATGGCGGTGATTTTCATCGAGTCCAATGCACGGCGCTCCCTTTGGTAACGGTGCAGAGAACGGTTGCGTGCAGGAAATTGCAGCGGGCTGGTGAAAGAATTCGGCGAACTCTGATGTAACGTGACATCAAAGGGCAGATAAATAAAACAGCGCAATATTTCTCCATTGCTTGTAATATCCATTCACTAAGAAATTTCTTGAATGAAAATGCATCTGGCTTTGAACGTTATTTGCTCCGAAATTATTTTCGATCTCACTGTCCAGGACAGTTGCGCTACGTTGACGTTAGCTGTCGAGCTTTTTCTACTCTGGCAGTTCCATCACAATACACCCGACATTATCATACTGCTAATTGATATCTACTGCTCTCCCCTTCTCTCGCGTTGTGCGCTGTCAAAAGGACAACACAAGCCATTGAGTGAACGCTTTCATCCTTGATCCTTCCTCCAAAGTTTTGATTTCAATCTGCTAATTGCGCTCGGCCCTTCGACCCGCGAGCCCCGCTGGTCGCACGTTCAGTGTTCCTTACCGGATTCGGTATCTGGACGTGAAAAGGGGCTGGATTGAAAAAAATTCGCGGGTGAAACGCGAACGCAGAGACGTGTTTTTCCATTTTTCCCTTCTCTCCTTTTCTCGTCTTTGGGCAGAATGAAAAGCTCTTTCTTCTCTCCATAGAACGACGCGATATTGATGCATAGTGTAGCATGATTTATCCGATGCTGGCCTCCGAAGACCGCCGCGAGGAAACACCGAAGAAAAAGAAAAGAAGAAGCTTTCTGACTTTAATCTGGTAATTGCGGTTACGCGTTCTCGTTTCTCTTCCCTTCTGTTCCCAGCCCTCTGACCTCTGCACCTTTTTCCCAGCATCTACACCCGTTGTCGTCATTGTTGTTCGTGAGACAAAGCACATTGTAGACAAGAAGATGAATGCAAGGATTCCGTAACATGCACGCAATCCGCTTGTTTCATCGCGAAGAGATTGTTTTTCTGGCTCTTTCAAGATAACTTGCGAGACAAATATTACATTTGGTTAAGCTTCCTATTTCGTTCCTAATCCTTGATCTGATTTAATTTTCTCACCCGGTTTCTTTCTGGGGAAATCTCGGGATGCTTCTGCGGTTCGGTGATCCTCTCCAAAACAAAGTTAAACAATGTGACGGGTGAACATGGCTTCGCGACTGCGCCCCTGGTAAAAGGATTGTTCTGTCCTCCGCGGGATATTCTCTTCAGAAGTTTACACTTCGAGGTGAATCTCGAGACTGGTGTTTCGAATGCCGGAATTTATCAATCTTAGAAGTGTCCAAGCGGGGATACCTCCACTTTGTGGACTATTTGCCAATTATCTTGAAGCAATAACGAATTGCTTCCCACGACTCTGCCCAGTCATCAATATCTTTTTACTAACACATCGTTCAGTGTTTATAACACTTGTCTTCTTCAGCAGTTTGTTAAAAAATCTGCAGATTCGAAACTGAAGTATATGTATAGTTGAGGTTTCAAATTAAATCAAGTTGAAGATGACAGTCTGTATGAACAAATTCTACTCCATATTTTCCATTTATTTTTCTCATTAGAACCTTTCATTCTCTGGTAATGTTTATGGGAAAATACTGTGACAATAGTGCTGAAGAAAAATAATTTCACTTTCGACGTAAACAATGTTCATCAAGTACTCCGTATAATTCTCGTTCAAGTTCTGATTAAATGGTGTTAATACGATTAATTTGCGCTATGATTTGTTCGTGGAGGACTTCTTGCTCCCGTCCCCTCGTCGTCACGAATCGTTGAGCGGTGTAACCAACGAGCGGATAATTCGATCAAGTAATCCGGAGTAATTGGCCGGCAGCGGTGCGCGCCAAGTTTGTCCTCACCGACAAATGCAATAATAAGATATCTTGGACAGGGCACAATTACCAGATTCGAATCACCGAAGTCTCTAAGGACTGTAGTCGGATTAAGGAATTTCATTTGGTGACGGTTGTTGGGACCACTGTTGACACTTAAGCTCTAAGACCCGTTCTTATTCGTTGGTTTTCGCTTTTATTCCAAGAGAAAGGATTCTAAAAGCATAATGAACGATGAAATATATTGGAGGAGTGGAGAATGAAAACATATGGATTTTCTTGATCCCTTTATGATTTGAGTGATCACTTTTTATCGAGTTTCTGCAGAATATTCTACTGCAACGTAATGTATTACAAATTTCATTTGGTATACAGAGATTCCCGAATTTCTTCTTGGGATATTATTAACGCTTACGTATGTAAATTAGTTTTCTTTTTAGCTTAGTTTAAAAGGTATGAGTTTCTCGAAAAGTAATATATGACAGCTGTTTGCTTCTTGTAAGTTTTTTCAAAAGTTACAAGATATTAAAACGTTTTGTATGAAGAGGTAGAAGCTGTTATTAAGATGTGAAGATTTCAAATTAGTGCCAACTGATTATGTGATTTATCGGTCGCAACAATTTAAAATTGATGTGCAAATTGCTTTCTTGGAAGCAATTAAAAGAAGAAACATCTACATAATTCGTCGTTACAAGTTTCTTGAAAATTTTCCACTTTATTAATATTATAATTCATTTATACTAAGATAGTATAACTGCCATAAAGAGCCATTGAACCTTTATTGCACTTGCATTTAGGAGGGAATGCTACAAAAAAAAACAAGAGATATTGATTAAGGATAACACTATTTAATATAGTACCAATGTAAATTCATTCTTTCTAAACCATTTTCGCAATTTTTTACTTTTATCGATAAAATGTCACTTACAACAAGTAATGGAGAAAAAGGTGCAAATTCTCACTCGTAAGACCTTACAAAATAAAGAGGATGTAGTTTTCAGTTAAGGTAAATGTCCAAATATCCTACATGCTTAAGATGTTCAATATCCCAGTAATTAAATAACCTAATACTGTATGTTCCAAAACTTTAATTATAAAGTTCCAGAAACTGATGGTACCTACCATTTTATGACACTAGTTCTCATGTTTAATTAGGTTACTTAATATATTAGAATTTAAGATTAAAATTCAATAAAATTAACGTTAGTGTTTAGATATTCGGACATGATTAACTTCTTCGACATTTACCTTACGCAAAAAAGCTTACATACTACTACGATTAATTAGCTTACCAGTAATAACCTCCCACTGCTATTCATCGCAGTATTCCTCTTCCAACATCCTCAAATAATCCACGAACAATAAGAGTTGTAAGCACCGATCGTTTGCCGGGAATTAGGAAACTAGAGCATCGGGTTTGATAATCATCGTGGGTATCGGAAATCGAGAATGAGGGAGGAGGAAATCCGCTTCCTGGCTCGATAATCATCTGACGAGCGAAATATTTTCATTCCCCGGTCGCTCGGGCCTCTGTCCATGGCCCATTCTTCCATATTCGACCGTCTGGGAGCAAACATGGCCGCGAAGGGAGGGCACAGGCCAGGCGGAAGATTTCCTCGGGGCGCTGGTATTCAGGATGCGCCTTCCGCGATACATTGTTTCCTTTTCGATCCTTCCTCCCTTTTTTCCCTTTGAAATCCGTGCGCGAAGGATGTAGAGATGAAGAGGGTAGCTCGAGTGGCGCGGTTCGAAGACCTCATCGGCTCCGTTGGTAACCACCCCCTCTTGCCCCGATTGTTCTGCCACTCGTGTTTCAACCGTGGCTCGTCATCCTCTTCCTCTTTGTTCCCGGAAGTCTTTCGACGAGCTTCCAGAAGGAAAAGGATTCTCCCGAGGCATGTCGCCTTGGACATTCGATCCAGCTGTCCTGGCGGATGGCTGGATAGTTTTATTTCGTTTCCACTCGTCCGTACGATGTCTTCCTTTAACGATTCTTTCGTCCACGGAGCGTCTCATTGGATGTCCACGGCCAACCGACTGAGCGACCTCGTTGTTTCGCGCACGTGTCTGGAATCCTTCCTGTTGCCCTTATCGGAGGCCCTATCCGTCCCCCCAGGGGTGAATTTTATCGTGACGAGCACTCGAACCTAGTTGCGATGATTCATTCAACCTGGATTTACATTCTCCGGACATCTGAAGGATACGCTCGAACGGCTGCATTAAATCAACGACACCCGGATTAATCGCGACGCTTTCGCCTCCAAGAGATATGGAGCCTAGAGATCTGGAGTCTTATCGTTCCTTTATCTTTAGGGAAATAAGAAAGGATTTTGTTAGTGACTAACGAGACTGTTATATTTCGGGAATTCTGTAATATTACATGTATTGGCATTAGTGCTTTTATTTTTCAGCAAAATGATTCAGAGTGTGATACTATATGAATTTGAGTGTGTATGACGTATCTCCACTCTCAATTGAATGTAGTTGAAAGCGCCTTATTTTGAAAATATTAGGATACACATTATGAAGAGCATAGTTTTGTATACGCCTGACATACAGATATAAAAAGTAAGATTTATAGTAAAAATATGAACTAAACTGTCTAATTCCTCGCTGAGGAACTTCAAAACCTATCGTCTTATACTTTCCTTCATTTCACACTTTTGAGTTTCTGTGTGAGGCTTGCCTAACTATAATATTCTACTGTACATATACAGGATATAAACAATATACGTAGTAGTATTTTAAGGGGTGGTAGCGGAAGTCAAACAGAGCACAAAATATCCTATAATGTAACATCCGATTTGCCTCCATTTTGCACTAATTGAAATTAACAATCTATATTCTAAACTAACAATCAAAGAATTCTGTAATTTTGCAAATATATTGAGGAGCAGAAATAGGGGAAAAAAGTTTTAATATGTCTTGTTGTATCTTTTACGGTTTAACTTTTATAAAGCTTTAAAAATCCGAGATGTTCGTAGGAAATGGATCTCAGAATTTCGCAAGATGTTCGCAGAAAATGAATCTCGGATTTTTAAAGCTTTATAAAAGTTAAACCGATACAACAGAATGTATTGAAATCCCTTTTGCTCTATTTCTGCGCCTCAATATGTTTCCGAAATTACAAAATTCTCTGATTGTTAGTATAGAATATAAGTATTTTGACTTTAAGGCATTAATAGTGTAAAATGGAGGCAGATTGGGCATTGCATCATAGAACATTTTGTATTCCATTTGAGCTCCCCTACCACCCTTTAAAATATGACCACGTATATTGTTTAAACTCTATACAGATATCAGAGATGTTTAGCTGATATTGTGTACCAAGTGCAAAATAGAAATTCTGTTATAAATTATAAGTTTCGCTAGTTCTAATACGAAAAAACACCTAACTGACTTAATGTTTCCATGCAACTCGCGAACGACCACGTGTACCGCACTGTGAGTTTATGTCAGAGCTATCACTATTAAGGTTGAGGAGGCAAGATGCTTGTATGCTTAAGAAATAAGTGTTTCTTGCCATGTTATAGATTTTACTGTCGAAAATTCGTAACTGTTCATGTTCCAAATATCTGCCTGAAATTTATAGATAGAACGTGTAAGACATTTGAGTAATTTGTAACTCTGTTGTATCGTGGTCAAACCTCAAACCTCGTTTCATCGTCGAAAAAGGACAACTGCTAGTTGGTTCATTGCTCTTGGTATCCCAACAAGCGAATGGACCATGGAAACCAAGCTTACTATATTTCCGATTACTTGGTCCGATATTGCTTCTATGGTAAAACATTTCATTTATAAGCTTCAGGAAAATCACTGGGTTTAATATTGTTTCTATGGTAAATCATTTCATTTAAGAGCTTTTGGAAGAAAATACAATAGTCTTTTCAGCCTATTATTACAATTATTAAAATTGATTGCACACAAATTCATGGAGGTTTCATGTTTGCAATGTAAATACATAATTACTATGTATCAGTAGATTTTTTCTTAAGGAGAGGTTCTGATCTAAAGTCTTAAAAAATTCGATTCCTTATTTTAAAATTGTTCAGTTCTTTGATGTTTTAAACAGATATAGTTTAAAGGAAATTTCAAAATTTCAAAAATTACTGAAGTTATTTATAGGCTTTTAAGTGACAGCTGCCGCACGAGTTTAGTATCAGTGGCTCAACTTTAAGAGGAGGTTTCAGCCTAGAGTTTTAAAAAACTTGACTTTCTTTAAGATTTTTCACTTCGTTGATATTTTGAGAATATATAATTAAAATGAAATTTCGAAATTCTAAAAATTACTAAAGTTATATATTAAAGTTTTTAAGTGACAGCTACACGCTATCAGTAGATCAACTTTAAACACATTTTTCTCCAAGTATCATTTTTTGAATTGGTGGGATAAATGTCTCAAAACTAATCGATCAATTTAAATGAATCTTTTTTAAAGTTAAAGAATATATAATCTTTTGCAGGCAGTGAACATGTGATATTTTCAGTTCTTTCAAATTTAATACATATAGGATGTAAAGAAATAATATGTCACAACTACTACGAATGAATTCTATACTATTAATTTCATGAAAATTGATGTAAGAAAGGTGAACTAAACTCTGAACTAATATAAAGAAACTATTTATAGGCCGTAACTCAATCGTTCTTTTAAAAAATAGTATTAAAGTTCCTTTAACGTTTAAACCAATAATTAATAATGAATTTATTAGTGTTTCCTGAATCGATGATCACGATATTTGACTTGATTCAGATAGTTTAAATAAAACAATGTTTTCAGCAAAAGTTCATTATCGTCAAATGAAAATTTTATTACTCAAAGACAAATTTAGAGATATGCTTTTTCACAAAAACTTTAAATTATTTGCGTTGCGTTTGATCATATAGTAATGTAATTTATTTCTCAAATACAATTTATGATTTGATTTTTGACATGGAAGGCTTCCACAGAGGCAACGATGATATTTTGATCGCCTTTTATTGATACATGTTCCAAAACGTTTCCAGCAAACACCAACTTATGAAATACATATTTTGTCCACTGTGAAGCAACATAATTCAACGTCGACGGCGCGGCGCGGCGCGGGCGAGCGTCAAAGCATGCAAATTAGAGCAGCATTTGTTTTCATTGCCACGTGTTGCCGTATGTTTTTCAATTTTCTTTGATTTTTTAAGCTGCGTTTTGACTGAAGCAATAACGAAGAACTCTTAGTTGCTGTTCCACGTATCTTAGAGAAGTTGTCGCTTACAACTTACCGAACGTTTCTTCAGGTTTCTTCGTATTTCCATTTCTACTAACAAATGTCGCCGTTTGTTACCTGTTCCCATTCGCAGCGACAAAAATCGAAGAAATATAGGAAGCACGTGGCAACGCAAGGCTACAGAAACAAATGTTGCTTCAATTTGTACGCTTTGTCGCCGAAGTCGTAACACATTGTCGCCTTCTAATCGAAACAAAACCAAAATTTGCTCGGATTATGTTGCTTCAGTGTGGGTAGGATGTTTCTATAAATTGATGTTGGAAACGTTTTGTAGAGACCCAACTTTACGTTGGAACTTCGTGAACAAATGGATGAGTTTCTACGACTGCTGGATTATTTGTTGTAGTCGAGATTTACTAGTTTATTGTGTAAAACATCCTGAGCCAGATCAAATAATGAATCACATTAATAATGAGAAACCAGATGTTATTAACATTTGGAAGTAACATAGGAAATACTCAGAAAAGAGCATACGTATATACGACATATCAAAATAGAGTTCATTTATGTGTGAACGCTCTTTATAATATTGTACGTTATACCCTACCTTTTCTATGGAAAATTTTCATAAGAAAAACGTATCAATTGCAGTAATCTAATAAGGAATTAAAGCGATGCAATCGTATTAGCATTAAAGGTACATTTTAAAATTCATCGTCAAACTTCTACTGTGTAGTTGTTAACAGACACAGATATCTACAGTACCGCTCATGAATATTCGTACGGTGTTGCATGTTGAGAAAAATACAGGTTTCTTTGTAGTAACTGATGTATATTCTTTACACTTGTTTCGTATTTCTATTATATCTTAAAATAAGTATATAATAGTTACAGTAATTGCATTTTTAGCAGTTATTAATGGTTAGTCTAAGCAATAAATATCGGGTGCTATCAATAAATCTGTAATTTTCTAAACTTATGAAATCGTTCGAATACTTATGAGGGGTAATGTACACACATGTGTATATGAGTTATAGGAGTGAGGGAAGTCTTAAAAAGTAACAAATGTCATCCATATAAATTTACGTTAAATCGATATTCACGAATATCCGATGGCTCTCGTAAGAAATATTCAATAGTGTTCCAAAAGTGTTCCAATAGTGTTCGACATTAAAAAAACTGTAAAAAGAGGAAGATATATGATAGTACACTCACCACAAAATGAACTTAACCATCGATTCACCCAATCATAAAATTAATCAAATGTTTAACACAATATGAATTAGGTAATTTTACACACGTACAGTACTAAACTCGTATAAATTTAACAAAATGTGGATTGTTTCTGTCCATTTTAATCTTTCGCGAGAGAATGCCTCGATTCTACCCTCAGTCGCTTCTGTCACAAACCAGGGGTCCATCATCCGTTCTCCTTGGTTACCATATCCCTTCATACAGCTATCGTTGGTCCCAAATTATCGTCTATTGGTCTCAATCATGATATCTCCTTTTCCTCTACTGTTTCCATTATTGTAATTTCTCACAAAATTCATATAATGTTTAAAAGGAAAAAATTCAATTTCTTTTCGGTGTAGCTTCAGGTATGGTGATTTGCTTGCTAATATTTTCTCTAAATAATCGCTTATTCCGTCTTCGAATTTTTATAATCCCCCATTCTCGTAGCTTGACGATCCTATCTGTTTTACATACAAGCATCGAATCACGATGTGGAAAAGCAGCGTAAAACACATTCGACAAGCTTCAAATATATTTCGTTTAACGTGTTCGTACGTCGAAAGGCGATGTACATTGGATTTATTGTTTATGGAATGGCGTTGCTGTGTGCGTCGTGTGGTTGATAAGAAAATCTAGGTCGCTCTCAAGACCTTCGAGGCCATGACGCAGCGGTGGGGTTTTCATACGCGAAGCTTTTTCCCGTGGAAAGGTTGGAAATGCGCGTTCACGAGGTATATACGAACTCTATTTTTCAGTAAATATCCAGCCAGGCATATTTAATCCTATTTACAAATATTTACTGCAGGATTGCATGGTGTATTCAATTCACTTTTCTACGGTAATCACAGCTTTGATGCGTTCGAGCTGTTCATCGGTAATAGTCACTAGTGATTGAAAATATCCCTTGCAGATGTGGCAGTAACGATTAGAACTATAAAATATTCGTGCTTCAATTAAACAGCTTTTTGGTATATTTCTTGTAAATTTCAAAATAGTATTCGAGTAACTTAACACAGCTTGAATAATATGACAAATGCTAAGTTTGCTTAACTAAATTTGTTTACAAGTAGTTAGGAAATAAGTAAATTCTCAATTTCTTATGTTAGCGAAGTTGTGATCACTTCTGAATTCTTTTCTGTGTCAACAAGTGTCTTCGTTTGTTAGATCTGGTTGCGGAAATCAAGTATTAAGCCTTGTTCAGATTAGTCGAGTTACTTAAGTTTAAGTCGTATGCATTTAAAAGTAACTTGAATTCAAGCTGTCATACAAAAATAATAAAAATAACGTCGAAAGAAGTGTTGCATCCTAGTTATTTGGTTATGTATTTTTCAAACAAGACATACACTTTTGACAGCTTCTTCGATGTTCACATGTTCGCCAATTTGCTTGAAATTTGCCCTGTATGTACAGTATGCACCATGGCATACATCAATCAATGTGTATTTGAAGGGAGGGAAAAGTTGAAAGGACGTCAACTTCACTTGAAGCTTGAAAGGATATTTCAAGCCAAGTAATATAACACGTTTACATTGATCATGTTGCCCCCAGTTACTTCTATTCAAGTAACTTAACTAATTTGAATTATTACTAATAACCCTGTAAGGGGTTCTATAGCTTAATAAATAAATAAAGAAAAAACTAATTTGCCTAGACAAAATGCTAATAACGTGCCTAGACAAAATAGAGACTTGAGGGGTTGTTTCAAGTCACCCAGAACAACACGTTCACATTGGTCAAATTGCCTCAAATCACTAGCATTCAAGTAACTTAACTAATCTGAACAGGGCTTAAGAGTTGACTCCTGCTTTATTGAGTGTTTATGTTCTGCAAATTGCCAAGAGTCCTCATCTTTCAACAGATGAATATTGACTGCTTCTAACGAACTGGTAACGCTTAGCACAAATACACTGCCTTCAAGTCAGATAGTTTGACGAGGGTGCAATGCACATTTTCTTATTGGAAGGAAAGCTTTGATAACGGTCTCAGTGACAGACTCGAATTGACACAGGAATTCATGATATGTCAATTAATTATTGAGACACCAGAAGAAATTTCAAATCCTTCGTCGCTTGAGACAATTTTGAGCTCTGGAGAATAAATTAAATGCGGACAAAAATCATAATCTCAGAAATGACTGCTTGAATATTCTAAACCCATTTCTATAATTGATGAATTATCCTTAACAATATTTCAGTATAATTTTAATTATACTTTTATCTTTCGTTCCACGATGGTGTTGGCAGAGAAACATTCTCAATGAATCCTGTAATAACAGGCTCCACACGTTATATGGACTACCACTACTATTTCTTAGATCATTATCAAACACACATCGCATACATCGTACCACAATTTTCTTTAGTAGAATTTTTCTAAATAAGCCCAAAGAAATTCTAAGAAATTTCAAGGTATATGATTAAAAACCTGAAAATCAATACAACAAACATTTCAAGCATATTCGTAGGAACAAGAAATTAACATGTAGCATAAAGGTAGTAGAAGTAGTGGCACAGCTATCAAGAAAATCATAGAGGATGACAAATGAAAAAACAGATTGATAACGATGCAGCAGGATAAGGGTGGAGGTTCAACGAAGGAAGGAAACCACGGATGGTCTCGCAGTGTTTCCTTTACCGCGTTACCAGACTAGGATCGTGGCTCGTTACGATCCCCTCAGGCACGAGCGAAGTTTTCGTCGTAATGGAGGGCGAAACGGCGCTGGATTCGCCCGTTTCTTTATTCATCGCTCGCAAATTGTTACCCTCCCATGTTCCTTGTCGCCCCCTCGGTCCCTCGGCGTGAAAAGAAAAGAATGAAAAAACTACAGGAATGGATGGGGAGAGTCAATTAGTTCGTTACGCCGCTGGTCGAGGACAATTTTATTTCAATTCCGTAGAGAAACTACCCGTCGTCGGTTCCTTCCGATTCCCTCGAAATTTCAATACCGTTTGTAGAAGACCCAGCCTTTGAAAACGTCTCTTTTATTCGGCTCGTGGAAGAATATATGCCAATGAATTCGTGTACAAGAAATTGGTTGTAATTTTGTAATGAAAAGTGCCTCGTGTTAAAACGTTATTCCATTTACTTCATGTCTGGCTATATATGAGGATATGCTACTTAAACTCTCGATGACGGTCTGCGTATATTTCTTCATTTTTTTATTTATTACCATCCAATAGTCTCATATGATTACTCATTCTTTTATTTATTACCATCAAATGCATGCATACTATACCATACATTTTGTCGTGGGTATGTTTAGGATTTGCTTAAGATTTCTGTATAACTTTAATTATAAAAAAGTACAAGTGTTCCAATAACAGTATCTTCATTTCCTTTTGTACAATATTTTTAGGAGGTGACAATGTGATGTTGCTGAAGAGTTAGTTCAGTCTGAAAAGGACGTGGCAATTATAGTGACATACTACTGAAATCTTGGAATTAGTTATAGCTCTTTTACTTTAGAGTAAATTATAGTGACATACTACTAAAATCTTGGAATTAGTTATAGCTCTTTTACTTTAGAGTAAATTGTATCCACATAGTTAGGTATTCTTTAGCAGTATAAAAAAACAAGTATCTTCAGCTAAATTTTTCTACGTAGCAGTTTATTTCAGGGGAAAAGATATCGGAGCTTAGCATCTCGAGTGTGTCTCTTCTATTTGATCTTATTGTACTTATTTGACTGGAAATACCTTCCTACTTGCTGTGCTATGCATTATTTTATTTTACTTAATCATGTAGTGCTTGTCTGGCACAAACCAACGTTCTGTGTTGCCAATGTACGTTTGGTCTTATTCTACTTGACTTGCTCTACTTACTACGAAAGTAAAGCATTTATTCTGCTTATCCAAATATTCACAGTATTATTCACACTATTTGCGATAATGTTACACTTCTGCGATACTTTTCCCAAGCTATGCATGACAGTTTCTCATTTACTATTGCAGGTACCTTACTTTCCCTGTTCATTATTTAATGAACCATTCTAGGACACTACTTTACGGAAATTTTAAAGTTTACAAATTCTTAGAAGATCAGTTATAGTAAAAAGCAATTATTGGTAATTAAGTAGAATGGCGTACTTTTATCGTACTGATTTTGATGACTTTGAAATATCTTGTTGAAGTCAAGATTCTAAACGAATTTATTTTTATAAATGTAACCGTCGCTCAATCATAATTTTCGAGATAGTTGGAAAAAACGACAATTAAATTTAACTAAAGACTACATTATATTTAGGTGTATGCAATAAATTAATCCATAGTTAATAGAGTATAACGTTGAACGTTCTAAATGGTTACGTTATGTTCCAGGTTTTGGGACCATCCTTTTTTTTATTTATTTACTTAACAACCTTGCTTTTTTATTCAAATGGAGTGTATGTAGTTTTTACCTTTATGCGAAGGTTACCTGCATATTTTTCTACTGTGATTTCGGATATATTTTGTTAAAGGTATTTGAAATATTTTATCGAGAAATTATGTTTTCTTTACCTAAATTTTGTTTACTACTGTCATAATTGCATAAAGAAACATATCATAATTAACTGAAAATTGTTATATATGAAATCAATGTGTAATACATTAACACGTTAAATGCAACGTCAGTCCGTGGGGATTGACAGTGATCTTTTCGTTCACGCGGCGTCAGTCCATGGGGATCGACAGTATCAAGGTTAAAACATAAAAAGTACAGCAAAATCGGCTCCGCGCTTAAGCAGCTTTTGATCAAGTAATTACTACAGGAATTAATTAACTGCGTTAGGTTTTAATTTGGGCTATAATTCTCTGGAACATGTTTCTGGGTTTCATTCTATCTGAACATATTAATATTGAACATACTAATTGTATATCTATTGTTACCCTTTACACTCATGTATTTAATCGAAACCTAATAACTGAACTACAACCCGATAGTCCCGTGGTAACTAGATTAGAAGTACCACAAAAAAACCCACTGAAATCTAGTCTAAGCTTATTTCAAATACTAAAAATACGATACATACTACTAAAAATACTGTTGCGTATATTTTTGAAATTAAAATTATGTGACGCGTATATGCATAGAAAAAAGTTGTTCAGAATACTTACTCTAACAACATAATTTTAAAGCTATCAAAATCAGCATGATGCAGCCTATTCTACATATTCACCTAAACATTTCATACAAAAATAATTTGGAAAAGGTGTGTCCAAGAATAATTTATTCATCATCGAAAATAAACTACTTCGGTTTCCAGCAAGATTCCATCTGTATCGTTGGCATTGGGCTTCTTTTTTTGCTCACTCGTGCGGACAGCTGCACGGAGGGTAGGTATCGATAGACATGAGTATCACGAATCGTTCCGCAGCGGTATGCTGTCCGCGTGCGTTAAAAAGAAGCCGACGCTTCGATTCTCTTCTCCCGATTGACTCGTAAACATCTCGTGCGCCTTCTACTTCCCCGGGCGAACACGTTCCACTTGCCCTCCTCCTCACAATCATTTGTCACAATCGTTCCGAGCGTTTTCGAAAATTTCTGCAGTCGAAGAGCTGCACGGGAAGCTAAACAATTCGACCAGCTTCCCGAGGCGGGCAGGCTACGTGACGCTTTTCTGAAATATTCTTCGCAAACAATTCGGCGAGAATCAAAGCGCGCGAGCAGGAATGACCTACGTGACGATTTTTTCGAACGCCAACAACCCCCTGGAAAATTCCCAAGGATAAACAACCGTCGGCCAGGAAATCACGTCAAGTGTAAAACTCGAGCAGCTTCGCGTGCTCGAGTCCATCGCTGCATGAATTCTAAGGACGTTCATCGACCCTTGCTTTTACTCGAGCGACACCGCCCTTGTAAACCGTGTCCCGACGGGAGTGTATACATTTTGGAAATGGTAAATTCGTTCGACGCCTCGCGCTAAAGGTTGCTTGTAAGCAGCGCCGATACAGCCGCGCTCTCCCTCTTGAGCCTTATTTATTATACTGCCTCAATCGCCTACTTGGCACTCGACTCCGGCACGAGGGTGGCTCTACTCGCGCCTCGGGCAACCCTCTTGCCACCTGATCTTGATTTGTTGCCATCGGGTCCGCTTACGCGTGTACACGGGCACGCGAATCGTGTACAGTGGGAGCAAGAACTCGTACTGAAGCGATAACGGGCTGAGAAGAAACGCAAATAAATTTGTGTATGCGTTCCACCGAGAGCGGCCTGTTGACCTTTTGGGGGTGGGCTTGTCGATACACGCGCGTATTTACGACAGGAAATCGATCCTTGATTCGGTAACGTTCCTTTTCCGACGACGTGACACTTTTTACAGCGAAATTTCGGGATTACGAATTCCAGCATTCTGTTTTTTCGTTCGTCGCGATGGTGAAATATTGTCGTTGTTTACCCTGCATGCACGGTTTTATACGAAGTTTGCACACGGTTTTAGAGGAGAATTTTATGCGCGAAGATGATTAAAAGTGTGGCGAATGTACGTGTTTTATGTATTCTTAAGTTCGTTTTCTCTTTTTCACGTTAGTTGCAGTGCAAAAGGTTTCGTAACTCGAAACTGTTTAAGCACTGCGGTATTCAGACTGCAGATCTTCAAGTTTTTATGTTTATGGTTGGAATTTATATTTTAGTGAATACAATTACAGCAATGATATCTAAACTGAGGTTTATTTCACATTTTGAGTAGAGATTACTTTCATAATCGTTGAAAATATATTTATTAATGACTGTATTTTGTATATTTATATTAAATAACATACATCAGTTGTATGTTTTTAATTTTGATAGCTTGATAACTTTTTAATAATTCTAATTTCCTTGAAGTATCTCCAATAATTCTTTAATCATTTACAGTAAAACTATGTTATAGAAATATTGTATTTTGCAAAGGCTACCTATGCAACACGTGGTACCTACACGTACATATTTTACCTTGGATAGTTTTACATGTTGCATTTTTTCGCATACTTAAATACATAATATTCTATAATTGCATAAGCATCCAATGTTTAATAATATTTGAGGAACGCGAAGTATGCAATATTTTCAAGCCCACAGTAATCTAATAGCAATTCTAGTGAATTAAAACTGAAAATGGAGAGCAAGTACATTAAACTTTCACCATTATATACAATCTTTCCTGAAAAAGGCAAGAATGAGGCCATGAAACCATATAGGAAAAAAATTATGCTCTTTGTAGTAATAATATTGAAGTAGATTAAAGGGTTTAATAACGAAGAGTTCAATTGAGAAGATAAAAAACAAAGAGTTCAATTGAGAAGATAAAAAACGAAATGGCAAATCAATAACGATTAATGTGGATGAGATGGCAACCTTAATTGAACAGAATCCAATAACACGGCAGAAGGGATTGTAAACATATTATACATTTCACACGAATGAGTTACGTTACAATAAAGAAAAACTTGGTTAGCCAAACAAATAGGATGTTTAATAAAGAAGTACGAACAGATGTATAATTATTATTTTTATAAATTGTATATTATTATACAAGTTAATATTTATTCTGAATATGAAAATAAGCATAAATATAAGCGTGGATATAAATATAATATCAACATTTAAAAAGTCGGCCCACGATTTGTTTTCTGTTACGAATGTTTGACTTTCTGTAAATATTAATTCCCTCTTTATTAAAATGAATCAGGACAAAAATAATGTTATTTCTTTGATCTCTATTAGCGGTATTTATCATAAACGTGTTCTACCTGCTAATCTAACTTATAATTGAAGGGCTTAACCTTAGAGGATGAAGGTGTTATAATACAAGTATGACGTTTCGAGTAATAGGTATAAGTTGTATGTATAAGTTATAGATATAATCGTCATATACTAAAGAATCATAAAAATAAGTTTGCATACTACTATTCAATAAACAATGCAGCTAGATTAACTTTATTCTCAATTTACTCAAAACGACATATTTATAACAAAACACCTTCATCCTTTAAGACCTTCAATTATAACAAATTTTATACCTACCTATAAGTTCAATATCTATTTGATACAGTACAAAGAAAATCAAAAAATTTTATGAAAACAAAATAATAGGATACGTATTTGAAACAGAGCTAACAAGTTTAAAGTATCCTCTACGCGATGAGACTTGCCTCGCAAGATGTCTCGAGACGAGTGATAGGTTTGAGACCACTTGGAATTATTCCTAATTTCTTTGTCTCTTTGAAGATCGAACATGAGTCAAAATGATTCGAAATGTTTCCTCACTAGTTGCGAGACATATCTCGAAGCAAGTTTCATCGCTTAGGGGATTCTTAAAACAGTAAAATAGAAAGATTATTACTTATTACTCTTTAATAAAAAAAGCTTATTATTTTTTAAGTTCTGCCAAAAATTGAGCTGAAGGAAAGATAGAAATGACGTCTAAAGATGGGAATAGACAACTATTATTTGATTAATGTTTGTTTTATCACGTCTGTTACATGCCTGTTATAAGTTCCAATGGGATAATATAATCGACACAATCCAACCAACCAATCAACACGCCAATAAACAAACAAATAACATTTATATGTATTGCTTTCTAAAACCATTATATTCATATGATTCACTGTTCACCGACATCGACAACATTGTCGTTTTGTGACACTTAATTAGGACAAAGCCTTACGCTTATGTACTCTACATACATTCAGTCATTCTTAAGAAGCTGTAACCTAAATGTATTAACTCGTGATTCTTCATATATATAATATACAGCAAATAAATCTCTTTTGATATTTCAGTGCTTCATTACTAATAATAAAAATACTTAAGCTTAATATTTCGAAAGTGTGACACATGTCGCTTTGCCCTATAGTCACAGATACAAGCGACTAAAACACCCAATTAACTCTTCAGTCAACCGAGTTTCAATTCCCTTTGATCATGTTTCTCTCGTTCTCTCTGCAGCCTCTCCAAGCCCACTCTCTAGATGACTCTGTCCTTCCAAAAAAAGAGAAAAAAAATCTATGCCTCGTCGATTATCGCGTTAACTGCGACCCGTATTCGCGCTTTGTAGTCCCTGGGAAATGACTGCGCCCACCCGTGCCCCAAAATTCGCTCGAAATGTGCGTGCAGAAACCATCGATTTCGGAAAAGTCGAACAGAACGTCGATCAGTCGAACTCGATTGAAAAAAAAAAAGCGAAAAAACAGCGGCGTTACGTCGATTATTGCAGAGTGAGGGCAGCTATTTCGAAGCGTACGCGTACCCTCTGTGGTTTCCATATTAATTCCCCGCTACCAGGCCGCGAAAAATGTTTTCTATGTCGGTAGATCGTCGAATGGAAAGGGGGTAATTCAAGCAGGAGGACTCTAACGCGTTCGCGTTTCGAATGTTCCACAGTTTTTTCGGAGTATCCTCACATTTCGTTTGTTTTCCCTGTTCGCCACGAACCACGGTTCTGAACGATTTTCACTCTGATATTCGACGAACTATCCATTCTGGTTGGATTAACACAATATCGTTAAATTCTGCGGCTGCTGTATATTAGGCTTTCAGAAATGAAGTTTTTAAAGCAGTTCAGGCGGAAAGAAATTTCGATGGTACCTCGGAGTACGGTACACGCTGCTTTTAAATTATCACCATGTTTTATCTCGGGAAAGAGTTCAGGCAAAGTACGAGTATGGTTCCCACTGTTCTGCTATTTATGGTTTGCACACTTTGATTGCCACGTTATATTTCGAGCTAGATCTCAAGGTTGGATCGTACACAGTCCATTCTTTAAAAATTTAGTTTAAAATAAACTTAAAGAAGTTTATTTTACAGACAACCAATGAGTCAAGTAATGATTCTTTTGGGATGAAGATTATGAGTTCTTGTTGGCTTATTTAGTAGCGGTAGCAAGTTGCAAATTGATACTTTTTGTAGTAACATTAAAAAGAGAAAGTAATGGGACCTTTGACTTTCTGCTACATTCGTTACACTGTGCATATTAAAAATTCTATTATACATAATATTATATGTGAAATGAAAATTTCAAATAATACTGATTTTATTTTATGTTTTTGCTAATTTTGTAACGTTCTCTTTCTAATAACTTTTAATGTTAGTATATATTTTCGTAAGTGTTGTTTATCGTCAATTAAATTACTATTATTCATGATCACGTAAAAACCATTATCTACATGTAGATAATATAACAATGAAATCATTAATTTGTTAACTGAATTGTATTTTAATCACAGTGATTTGGAGTGCAGTCAAAATTCTTAGAAGTATTATTTAATTTTGCAGATATACAATTTTTCCAATGGGAAGCTTGCTAAAAACGTACATAATTAACATTTTAAATAGTACCAATAGCTAGAATTCCATACATGATTAGAGAAACAGGAGTAGAGTTGAAGAGAACGCATTGAAGGGGATTTGACAATTCGATAGAAGTTCGACAATGGTACGAGTGGGTTCGAATTATGTGTTGCGATCGAATCGTGGATCGTAAATATAGGTGCATGGAAATAGCGGCATACGTTGCCCGTAAGTGCGCGTAATCTATATTCAAACGCTTGAAGGATCAAACGCGAGGAAGGAGTCCGCGAATGCATGTAAATTTCGCTGCCTGCATTGAAAAAAGGGATAAGAGCAGCAAAAGAGATGCTGGTGCTCAAAGGATCACATGGAAGGAGAGTCAAGGAATTTAAAAAGAAACGTTTCTTATTGCAATTCCGACCGATAATTTTTGCTTCGTCGAATCCTTAAGGACACCTCTGGCCCTGAGAAGAAACGTCTCTCTGATACTCGTGGAAAAATCGTATTATGTACAGAACACTGTGAAAATCACAGCTTTCGTTAAGGGAGGATGAGAGAGTTTGCAACGCCTGTCCTATATGAGATTTTTTTGGAACAATCCAGTATAATCCACCGTTTTACTCGTATCCAATTCCATTCGCATGAACCTCTACGGAGAATTTCACAAAGAAAGAAAGCTGGGGCGATTATTCGACATTGGATGTTACTTTTTTTTGTACATGCCAGGACGTTTACGAAGCGATTTATCATTGCTATGAGAGAATTCACGATTTTGAGAGGCTCATCCTATGTGCCTTTATAATGAAAATCTGTTTGCACAGTGAGAAGACTCGTCAAATTGACACAGCTTATAATATAGTTGCTGAATGAATAAACTGCAGATATTCAGGAAGCTTCATATTTTAGTAAACGCAACTAGAAAGTCGTTTTACCTTCTAAATGTTAATATTTCAAAGCGTATACTTCGAATATTTTATATACTTTTCCATACTATTTGTACTCTCTGTACTTTCTTATGCATTTGAGTTTCCCATAAATATATGCATAAACGTTTGCAATTTATTAACGAATTATTACGTGAGAAAGAAATGTAAATTTCTTTCAATTTTTCAGGTATTTGAAATGTACTGTTTCAATATGATAAAATTTTTAATAACCTGTAGTCAAAAATATTTAAATAATACTGCTCAACCTAACGATGTGTTGTACATTCCCATTATCTAAATTCCACTATTTATAGTAAATTAAGTATTCATCATACGAAATAACGAGGACTAGAAGAAAATAATGATTTCGAAGTACAGGAGGCCTCTGTCGTTAGATATGAGAAACCCTAAATTGAGGAATTAAAAAAACAGAGATTACAATAAACAGGATGTTTGCGATAAAAAAAGCTGAATATAATTGCAATGGAATTATATGATCCATATTTCTCATAAATTATACAACTCAACTTGTAGGTTGGGATCGTTAACGCTAACATCAACCAGGAATACTATCTCGAAAGCTAGCAACCAGTCATTATCCCGATAAACCCTCGAAAATTTATCGTCAGTCTTCCAAATCGCGAATTCACCAACTATCAAAACAGGTATGCAGAAGGTATTCCCGAAATTCCTGGCGCGAGGATTCGTCAAGGATACAAGCGAGGCTCGTCAACGACGATTCATAACGAGTCGCGCTCCCCCGAATCGGCCTGCGATTAAATCAGCATTGCGTTCGTGCACGAGCCCGTGAAAGAGGGTTCCCCGCGCCTCGGGGGAGCGACGCGGACAAAGAATAAACGGGCCAAGAAACGAAAGTAATTTAGCATAGCGCCTAAGGGACGGCCTTTAATCGAGTCTCTCGCCTCTGTCGATGAAATTATTCGCCGTTGGAGCCGTGGCAGATGGGACGGCCGTGCGGGTGGAAAAAGTGGCCCGCGCGCGGCCATTTTCTGGCTCTGTGAACCGCAAAAAAGTCAGCAGGGCTCGGCGCGGACCGCAGAAACACCGCACAGCACCCTGCCGCACGCTGGACGACGCGCCGCCCTCGGCCACGCTCGGTTGAGCGGAACCGAAACCGGAACCTATTTGGAGAATTACATCCGGAGCGTTTCCTGTTTCTCCCGCTGTCCTCTCGCCTTATTTATGTGCCTCAGCTTCCCGTTCGACCCCCCCATGCCCTTGCATCGGCCTCTTTTTGCCTGACGCTTCGCTTCCCTTCCTTCGTTTGGCAATCGATGCAACACAGTTGGAATTCTATTCTTCGGTGGGAAGAAGCGGGTCGCTGGGAACTGGCATGGAATGCTGGGACATCGGTTCGCGTAGTCGAATTTTGGGAAGAGTTTAGGGACAAGAGTGGGTGGAGTAGACAAACGAACATGTTGCTTTTTAGACATTCAGTTACTCACAAAATTGAGTGTACATCTGTGGCAGGAAAAGTAGTATAAATTGCAAGTATTTAAAAGTACAAACCGAATATATATTTTATTTCAATATTGTAGTTCATAATTCCTAATAAGGTTTTTAGGTAAAATGGATTATTTGTTTATGCTAAAGAAAAATGTGAAACATTACGGTTTTTGCAAATACAAAATTAAATGTATACGTGAAAAGTTATCTAAAATGTAAAAGTTTATAATGATACTGCTACTTAAACATGACTGCAGGGTGTATGAACAACGTGACCGTGTTGCTAAAGTGTTAAATTTTCATTTGTTTGTTGCAGTCATAAATTGCTTTTAACACGCCTTCTGGACGAATAGAAACAGATGCTTCTACGCAAAAATTAATAATAAAGTTACACTACGAAGGAAAAAGTTTACAAGAAATAGGACGAATAATAGCTAGGCATTCAACAATTAAAAAAGTAGTAAATGATTTTAAATCCAAGGGTGCATTACGGAATCCACTTGTGAGTTTCAAAATAAAATTTTTTGAGAATAATGCAGTTGAAAGTTATTCTCACATGTCGTTCAATATCTTTTCTATCAACTATGATGGAAAAGCTGTATAATGTTCTTCAGTTTCTTATGGAACAGTTACGCTCCACCATTAGCACCGATCGTCAACCCCCGACCAAGTTCAAATATAGAAATTACAGGTTCAACACACTAATTAATTATATATACAAAATAACTTATAGTAGATAATTTGCAAATAACATTACTATTCCTCACATATAACTCCTATATTGAACCAGTCGTTTTTACGTTTGAAATTTGGTCGGTAGCTGTCGATCAGTGGTGATGGTCCTGCGTGACCGCTCCCATAAACAGAAATATCAGCTCTCCAATGCATGGTATATCCTAATGAAGTTTTGCAATGTTAATTTTGTCTATAATACCGTACCTCACGTATGGATCATGGATAAACAAGATTCTGTTAAAACATTGGAAATTTTATTCTAACTGGAATATTTTTAATTTGCAACGAGGAAGGCACATAAATGAAGTGAAACGTTGATTACAAAACGAGCCCACGAGAATATCGCTTAGGCCACCTATCATAGCTCCTGATTTTCATTATGAGCCTCTTTTGACTCCTCCTTCCTCTGGCCCCGCATTCTCACGTACTTCCGTCTCGACTATTTTTCTTTCCGGCTAGGGAACTTCGCGGGAACAATTTCAAGTTTCCCCAAGCCAGTCAACTTGACAACACCTAGCTGTTCCAACGTCCTCGCGATAAATCCCCACGCTTTGCTTAATCCACTCCCCTCGGCACTTGTTTACTAGTTTTCCCAGCAGCAAGCAACACTCCCAATTTATATTGTTGCCTCTCGCAACAACGGGAAAATAAGCTCGCGCGATATTCCGCTTAAAATTCGCGGCCGTGCTCCCATCTTGGATGTTCCGCGACGTTGGCACGGCCGTGCGCTTCAAAACACCGCATCCTTTTCCTTCTGAGCTACTTGGATATTAGAGAAGTTTGGAGACACGGGGGCCAGAGAACTCTTGGAAACTTCAAGACATCGTCGACTTGTTTTCCGCGAGATTTCCTGCGTTGAGATTGTTATACACCGAATGTTTCGTTGCGCCACGAATCGAATTTTTGGATCGCATGAAATTAGAGTGATTGTTTGCTTGCGAGAAACAGGAACTGTATAGAGAAGAAATATCGAGACTTAGAAACGATTATTGGAACTTTCTAGCGTTCTATTGTGAACTTATTTAACAGGTGGTTTCAGTGTTGGGTATTCGGGACTATTTTGCAGCGTCTATTGCAGAAGCTACAACTTGTTTTTACTGTGAGGTAATTCTGTCTCGTCTGCCAAATCTCTGGCTCTATCACTTATATATTATTGTTTATAAACCTGTGCATATGTAAAAAGAAGTTTATCTAATCATAGAATCTCCTTCTTAATGTTAAATAATGTAGAAGTATCTCATGCCTTGTTTTGTCTCATAAATATCACTTTCTGCTACTTCCCAGTAGTAATTCTCGGTGTATAGTCAGACATAAAAATCTGTTAATAAGTATTTCTCATACATTATGGATGCCGATGATGAGTGTAGACTTGTGTCAAGTATTTCAAACTACCTGCTATATTGTATGTCATTTAAAATACTTTAAACTTTGTCTGGTAAATAACTTAGTATCTACATTTTTATTACCCCTAACTGTTTTGATGAAACATAAAAACGATAAGATTCTAGTAGAATTCTGTAATACCTCAGTAACAAAATAAGAAGTACGATTTAAGAAGAATATTCCTTCAAACTTTATTGTAACATATAATATATTGACAACATTAGTTGCAAAGTAATACACAAAACAATATCACTTCATTGAAGATTACTGGGACTCTAAGAGTTATCTGTCACCAGATAAGAATACTACCAAAAAATATATGTATAATGCCTAGGGTTTTGCAGGACTTCACAACAGCAGTTAAAGATTAAAATGTTTATGAGATTCCACTTGAAATTGTTATGTTTAAGTAATATAGTATTTCTTTACTTTCATTGTAAGATATCAACTTCTATTAGGTATTAATACCATTTAATGGCAACATCTTTTATATAAGTAATCTATAAATACATATATGTAGCAATAATGCTACAAACTCTGAAGTTATAGAATATAAGTAGTTAATTAAAATTTCTAATAATTAAAAATTCTATTAAAATTTCTGATAATTAAAATCTTTCTTATTTGAACTTATTTACAACTTAACGTGTACCAAGTCTATTATTTCTAAAATATTACTATATTACAAATTGATAGAATTCAATAGGTGATTTCAAATACGACTCTTCATCACATAATAATTCCATACCAACAATACCTGCTTCAAGAATCTCCGCTGATCCAAACCCCTTTTTAATTTTCCACCCTATTCTGCCTGCGGTTTCTTCAACGCTACAATGGCCAACGCTTGACGACAGCATTGCGGAATGTTTACAATAATCCGAACAGAGGAATCTTCGTCTCTGTCCGCAGAAGTATAATGTGGGAGGAAGAAGAGGGAGGGGGCGCGGCACTGTGATCGTTGGTCGGCTCCATTTTCCATTGTTCTCGTGGTGGAACGCGCTGAGATCGCGCGTTTCTTACATTGCAGCCGAGCTTTTATAACGGTTGCACCCAGCGCGCGATGAAGAAAGGCCGACGATAAAAGAGCCGTTAAGCCTTCAGGAGGAAGAGAAACAATGGAGGGGACGAGAAAGAACCAGTGGCAGAGGAAGATTGAGAGAGAACAGAGAGAGGGTGGTTCATGGTTGGTTCGCGAGAAATTTGGAAAATGGCGCATCTAGGAAAAAACTTGTTGCTGGCGGTAGGGTGGAAAATAATTACGTGTGAAACGGTAGTTAAGGGTTTAACGAAAACCTGGGGTTTACACGGAGGTCTGCTATGCGCATGCAATCGTGATAACAACATGTGCTGCTTAATTGAGATTTGACCTGAGCGCAATAGTTCACGGAAATATTCCAAGTGGCGAAGGAGAGATCCAAAATAGTACATTAAAATGCACAATGCAATGAGTTTTACGATTCTAGATTAAAGAAAAGCTTTGTGACTTCTAAATAGAGTCATTGTCAAGAATGAAGCAAGCATCGAGTAACTGTAGTTACGAATTCAGCCAGCGTCCGATATCGAAACTAGCAGACTCAGGAATAAAATCTGAAAAGCACCTTCGCTTTCAAAAGAATTGCTTTCCGCATGGCAACGAATGTCTCTCGATAAAAAAAGCCGTTAAACTTTCGAATAAGAGAAAAACGACTGGAGCGACGACTCATACGTGAATTGAGAAAAAAGGGGTCACGAAAAACGCGAAAAGAGAAAAGAGGGGAAGAGAGAGACTTACCTTCGAGTCGAAAGTTTTTGAGAGAACTGCAAGGCGTCGACCATTACCGTGGATCACATACTTCTTCCGTTGCATTCTACTCCTATTTCTTCCTCCAGACGACTGAGTAACCCCACCCCCGATCACCCTCGCCGCCCCCACCATGAAACTTTCACAGACGTTCGGGGACTTAAAAATCTATCCACCCTAAAACTGATTAGGCGAAGTGCATCCGTGCTCTTTCCGCTGGCTCCAGCGCTCCCTGTCGGGCGGAGTTCGCGTATTCTCGCTCCTCGTTTTAATCGAACGGAAAATTTCGAGTCTTGCTGCCTAAGTAAATCACGGACGAATCGAAAATTCGGAGTATGGAGGGAAGTGGGTGGCTGTTCGCATGGAGAAAGTTCCTTGCTGGTAATTCTGGATATATTTGCTCACTGTATTGAAAATCTGCGTAAATTTTAGAGCTTTAAAAGCTGACGCTAGCGAGATGAATTTCAGGAGTAGTCGAGGAAATTGGGGTTTGTTAAATGTTCTAGACATAAACATATTTGATTCGTTTATGTATCTATCCATTGATTTTTCCAAGAAGAAGTTATCACGTATATGTATTCTTCACTTCAGTAACTTTGCTTTCATTTATATCCAATTTTTATATTGAATTTTTTAAAGATTTGAAGACTTTCTAATTATATAATATTTCAATTGTTACATATTCTAATCCTTAGATCTTTTAGAAAAGTAAGGTTTATAGAACGACTCTGGAATCAGATAGCAAAATATGACATGTCACTTTTTATTTCAGTTGAGATATGTACTCTTTCATGTATATTTAAACGAGATCTGTCAGTTCGTAATTCTGGAAAAGCTACAAATATGATTTTATTCATTTTTTGTAATTTATTAATATCCATCTCAATAAATATACGTTAAAAATTTTATAAAAAAATATTAATATTGAATTTATGTAACTTTCTGTTCAAAATCGTTCTTCGAAATGGTATACATGATTATAGCTATCTGGTTGATCTGAAACAGGATATCATATTTTTTAAAAAATTAAATTATATTTGCTATGGCGTGACCAACGATTATCTTGACAACATTTTTTGTTTATGAAATATAAGCAATAATAAAGTCGTGTGATAGAATTGCGAAAAAATTCAAACATTTTTTCTCTTCAATTAAACAAAATAACAAAAACAGGCTCGGTTACGTCATAGCAAATACAATTCAATTTATGGACAAAATTTGCTTTGCTATTTCAGGTGGCTGAAATGATGTACGGCCAAGTCAAATGATTCTGGCTGCATCGACATTTTTTATTTCTCACTCTCGTATTCAATGGCTCGCGTATAAGAAAGAGATGAAGAGTATCGATGCGGCCAGATTCGTCTGATCTGGGTGTACATTATTCGGCCATGCATGAAGAACGATGTTGGACGTGAAGTTACATAACTTCAACGAATATTAATATTGTTTTTATAAAATTTCCGATGTATATTCATTGAGAAGCTATATTAATAAATTACCAAAGATGAACAAAATCACATTTATAGTTTATCCTCAATTAATTACTCAATTAAGTACCAAAGTTTTCACTAGTTATGAGGAATCCACAGTAGGAAACCCCTTAACTCTGGGACAGTGAACACTGGGTCAAAAGTGACCCTGAGTCCACTCTCTATGCACATGAATGTAAAACAGTCTGCTGTCAGAGGGTTAACGAGTTCTACAAACTATCAAAGGCAAATTGAAGAATTAGGAGAATATTAATTCTATCTTCTAAATATAACCTGACAAATTCCGCCATGAAATGAATCTCTACGATAGTTTCACGGGGGTACAGAACACGCCACCATTCACAGTAACAAATGTTATAACTGTGGTGTACGCGAGACTGCAGCTGCAGAAGAGACCAGCTGTTTTGTCTCGTAACGATAAATACAGAGCGATTCCTTTAGCTGAGGTGCTGTAGGAATTTATTCCAGGCGGAATTCTTAACAAAATAACGCTGTTACGGTGGCAACAAATTTTCGAGGGCGGAACCCCGAGCAAGGGGGATGACGCGTGCTGAGCCGTCTGGCGGGTGCGGGCGTCTCCAGCAGCGGTGGCGGCTACATTTAAAAGTATAATTTTAAAATGGCGGCGCGGGACACACGAAGTGGCTCATAAGCATAATTTATGCGCTCGTTTCCCCCCGCGTCACTTTTCCCCTCCGCCCTTCGTGTCTTTGTTTCACCAAGCCACATTTAATAAAGGATTTTCTTGGCCATCAGGGAGGAAGAGCCGCGACTTTTTCTTGTTTTGGATGGTCGCCTGACGGCAGCCAGTCTCTTGCCTCTCGTTCGAATTCGTTAACCCCGCGCGATTTCTTCGCCACCCCAACCCCCAAACATTCTTCCTTGATAACTCACCAGCCCCCATCTTTGGGAAGAAGGTCGATCCCCAGTCGGATCTGGTGAGAACAATTTCGCAGCTCCTGTCTCGGCTGAATTCAGGAAAGGAAGGGCTATTGAAGTCATTGAAGGCGAGTATTATTCGCTGAAAGGGAATTACAGGAGGGGATGAAGCGATTCGCGTTGCGAAATAGGGAGAAAGCGATTGATACGATCGAATTAATCGACGTTACGGTTACAGAGGCGGGAGGGTGATCAATTTCCGCTTCGTTAGTCTCTTCGTCGCGTCGTCCCTTTTTCTTCTCGTTCTGTCGTGAAATCGAGGGAAAAAGCTCTGAATGCCACTATCCTGCGGGCGCGAATGTAAATAATCAATGGTGGAACTAGTTACGGGCGAATTAAGGGCTGGAATTTCGTTTTCTCTTGTTCGTCATTACGAAACTCCGCGACACCGGCACACCTTTTATTCAACTACCAATAAATAAATTCTCGCGAGTTTCGGGGGGAGAATTTTCTACCCCGATCAGAAGTATTGGAAAATTATACTTTCTGTAAGCACAAATCGTTACAGCTGAAAGTAAAAGATTTAATCAGGAAATAAAGTCGAGAGATACGCGAAACATTTCTGCGGGGGTTTTATGTCCATAAATAAATAAAGATTATTTCTGGGCAAATAAATTCGGGAAGAATGCTAGCATCGATAATTCAACGGTACATGAGTTATTGAAGCTCGAAGGATATTCGATGTAGATCTTCGACAAACGAAGCACGTTCCACGCGAAAACCCTTCTATTATTCCAGTACGTCAGTTACGATTTCATTGTACTCACGGATTCCGATTCGCGAATCAGTCGGTTCTTTGCATTAATAATCCCCTTTCCAGCGCCAAAAAAAGAAGACTGAATTTCAGGTGACTCGAAGCGCGACATTTCATCCTGTCAAACTTGGAAACGTGAGATTAACTTTAATAGATGTGGAGAAATGATTGTCGAGTGTAGGAGAGTGTATGTGAGGGCTTCCGGTTTACAGGATGAAGATTATTTGACTTGCATGAAGCACGGATAGAGTGTAGGTCTTTGGAGAGAAATAGACAGCGTTGGGCTTTAATCTGTTTTCGATTCAAAATTAAAGCATTCTATAGGACCTTTCTGGGAAGTAGTGTTAAGTAGCATTACTCGGACGATCACAAAGTATTTCATAGATCATTCTTTTAAAAAAGTTTGTATCTGTAATGAATAGGGTCAAATTGTAGGTAATACGTTTTTCATATCAGTTCTTTGTAAATTTGGCGACAATATTATACAACATTATAAAAAAATAAGAAAAAGATATAGAACATGATTTTTCCATTATCGGTTTAGTTTCCGAGATAATTGTATGTCTGTCATAGTTGTAAAGCTATGCTTACCACAAGGTCATTAGTTTAAACAATTTAATACAATTTAAGATATTAAAATACTAAATTGCTTTTAATTATTTAAAATACTAAAAGAGAATTTTATTCTGTTAATAAATTATTAATACTGTTATTATAGTAGACAAAACCCATCCTTTTCTTTTTTCTTGAATGTAGCAACTCGTAAATACTTCTTGCCAAATATACCAACGTGAACGGAATCTGTACCAAATCTGCGGAAATCTCAAAGAAGCGATCAAAAATGAAAAATCATGCTCCGATGTTATAAATTTTTTGAAACATGTTAACTTATTAAACCAAATTTAAGCCAAAGCCATGTATATGAACCGTGGTTGCTAATGACCCTTGAGGGTAGATGCAACATTAAAAATTAAATAAAAAAAAAAAAAAAAAAAACTCGTAAATATCACGTAGGCAGTGTTTACGAACACGACAGACATACGTCAATCGGGCAAACATAGCTTAATGGTAACTGTTTGCGCACGGAGAGAATTTTCAAACAGATCTGGGCGAAATTTATTTCAAATAGTAATTTAAAAATAATGAACTTAAATAACGTTAATTGTAATTTCACAAATATAATAATGTATTGCAATTGATGTTATATTCTTCATTTAGGCAATTAAATAGTAAATTGAAGAATTGATTATTTGAGGAAATAATATTCATTTTGTAACTGAAAATTTTGTTTTTATGATTATATTCAAAATAAGTATTAAATAATAATAGTATTTTTATTAATATTAATTACATTACTAATTGTGTTACTATTGCTAATATTTATTACATATATATATTAACATCTTTTTATAATAATACATAAGTGAAAACATAATAACTATACATAGATAATTTTTATATTATTAGTGGAGCTTATAGATTATAGTGTCATTAATCGCAGAAAAAGCTTGCTTTAATTTTTAACAGTAACACAGCAAAGAGCGTAGTAACAGTCACAGGATAAGCATGATATTAGAAAGAGATATTAACGATATAAACATATAATGTTTGCAGCAATATGATGCAGTATATTAGGAAAATTAGTTAATTTCATCATAACCAAATAACAAATAATAAATGTTAATTTACGATTCTATGTAACAAATAATTTATTATTTGAAATTCCCTATCAATCATTGAATTGCAAAAACATTAATTTATTTTCCGTGTGAAACACTTTATGTAATAATGGTGCTTTTTCAAAAATAAATTATTCTTCAAACAGTTCTGAAAATTAATTTCAAAATAATATGCATATTTCGAAAATTTCTCAAAATGCCAAGATTTGTTTTCAAACTCAACTATTTTGAAAAGTAAGTCGTGAATGAAAGAATTGTATTCCATATTTTTGTCCTACTCTTCCATATTCAAGGGATTACTTCATGTTCGCTTATATATGTTGTTCGTCGCACCTTGTATTTACTTGTACTACTTATTCTGCAATTTCGAACTGGGACTTCTCTAATCTTATCGTAATTGCGTTATTTTAATTACAAGAAGTACCTGAAAAATTTAATTCAGAGTTCATTAATACTCACGACTAAAATTGAGGTCAGAATAAAGCAAGACTCTTTTCCTCCACAAACAAAATTGCAGAATATGAAACGCGTTCACGCCTATCTTCGTGGAACCCTTTCACCCCTATCTTCTGAACCCTTAACGTTCACAGAGGTAAACCACTTTGGGTGAATTTGCTCACGGAACGAAGGCGACGAAGACTCGCTGATTAATTAGAACTTCTCCCCTGGGAGTGGAGAAAGAGCAGGGAACCGTGTCGGTAGATTCAGGTGCGCCAGAAGGAAGTGGCGACCACAAAAAAGAGACTGGTAAGACGCTGTTAGAAATATGGAGGCTGGATAGAGTGCATGAAAGATGACAGAAATGCGAGGAACTGCGGGACTGCGTACAAAAGCGCAAAGATTAAATGGAAGATAATGTGAAGATGAAAAATTATCACTGCGAATCTCAGAATGTAGTAACTGCTTTATAAGTGAAGTTTTTTCAGCAAATAAGTTAATTTACTTTCTAAGAACTTATTTTTTTATCTCTTTCGTGTTTACTGTGTCTTAGTTGCTACAGTGTTAACCTTTAGCTGGTATGAATCCCTTGACTGATTTAATAAATTCACAGATTGATAAATTGATAAGTACGAATTTTCTGTATACTATTTTCAATTATTTCTTTCAATCAAATGCCAGGGATCTCGCTTTACTATGTTATAATACTAACAGGAGATCAGCTAATGTTAAAGTTATGCTTTCCTCTTATCAATTATTCTTTACAATTAGTGTAATTAATTTATTCCTTGACATATGATTAAAAATCGAAAAAAGCTTTTACATGTATATAAGTACCGCCTAATTTTGTTCAATTCTTGATGTACATACACAATAGTTAAGAAGAAAGTAATTTATTTTAGTTTATAATCAAATGAAAATTTGTTTGTGAAATAAGGAGATACTTAACACACATCGTTTTAAATTCTTTTGAAAGTACTCATTTAATGCCAAGAGGTAAAATATTTCACCCTGTTCATTATTTTTATGTGTCCTAAAAAGAAATACACAGAGTATGTAGATGCTTCGACGAAGTGAACTAATTTTTTCCAACTATGTCTAGCCAACAATAATTTTCTCCATGTGCGTCCTTAAACTGAATCGAAAGAGAGCACAATACAACATGGAAACCTACAGTTTCACAACTCTCAGTACCTTTCGCAAAGCTTCACTGATCAGAATTGCCGTCACGTAACAAAGTCGATGTACCTCTCCACAACTCTCCTTCGAAAGGCAACATCGTTATGAATTTTTACCAGATCATCTATCTCTTTCCTTCAACCACGTCTGCTGGTACTAAACGAATTTCCTTTCCGCAGAGAAGCCCTCGGGCCAAGAAACAGGTGGTTCCCGGCGTCGATTATTTTTAACGAGATCAACGCTCGAATTCGTCGATAATGCGGCAAACGAATCGACAGCATCCAACGAACTGGGTCAAACTGCGTTATCGAGGCTCGCGAGCATCGCTCATAAATTTTTCAGAGGCTTGCGCGCCATGGAACTTCCTTCATTCCGCCGATAACTCTGCAACTGGTTCGGCCATGATCGTCCCACGCTATCAGCCGAAGTTCGACATTTCCGTGCGTTTCATTGGGTCGTCGCGAATGACGACCGAATTTCCCAGGATCGTCGCCCTAATAGCGCTCTAGCGACAGAAGACAATAGCCTCGATCGAGAAACAGGTGGTTGCACGGCGTCATCGATTCACTGAAATTTCACGCGGGCTTGATTACAAATTCGACGTGATTTCGTTGGAATCGCGAGCTCGTCTTCTTTGGGGCGGCGACAGACGCGTCTTGTCGCACGAAGAGGATTAATCCACTGTTCCTGAGCAGATCGGTGTTCCCTGATCAGGGATATTGCCGCTGGTTTCAATGGATCTGGATCTCTGGATCCTCTGGTAATTCCGTGGCGGAGCAAGTGGGACGGAATCGTATTTCACGGAGACCCGACTCCCGGAGAAACAATACGAAGGGAACAAAGGCGACAAAGTTTCGCCCGTGGACTTTATTAAATGAGCGGTAATGATCTGTCAGGGTGCATTCAGTTAATTAGTCGTTACGTTGATTCGAGATCGGATCGATAATTCTCGAGCCCTTCTCTTTGAGATCTTCGGCGAGCCGTGTTTTCCTTCCTCGGATTACCGAATTAAAGCTGAGGTGATTCATCGCCACGGTGAAATCGTTGCTTTGCTACGATTTTGAAGGAGGAATCAGACTTGTCCTTTCACGGTGCTAAATGTGTTTTAGTCATTTCCTTCAAGTTAAATCGATTCGCCGCAGCGTTTCATAATTCGTTTAAAATTTCACGGCTTCCACCAACAAAATTCCGCACCTCGCGCGAAACTTTCCCCCTGGGTCGTTTAATGATTTAAAGTAGCCATTGGCGCCGCGTGTGTATTTCGTTCCCACGATCCCATTTTTTCCTCCCATGAAAGGGAAATTTACGCATTGCCACAAGGGGTAACGCAATGCTCCGCTAGGTGGAATTTAGCCACTGGTACATGATAAGATATTTACCTGCGGGTACCGTGCATCACGGATTTTCAATTAACCAGCACTGGGAAGCACATGTACTTTTGATAGAGATAGATTAAAGCTGCTTACGCAGCTGACCGAGATCAATCATGATTCCTGAATGGTGTGTTTGATCAGTTGTTCTAATGGAACGTTTATTTTATGCAGCGAAAATAAGTGGGTGATTTACGTTTCGTTAATCATTGTAGACATAGTGAAACGAATAAATGAATATGGTCGTTTAGGGAATCTAGGTAGAGTAGAGAAATCTTTAAAGTGTAAATGTGATACATGGGGTAGATTCTGTAAGTAGAATACAATTACATTTAATAGAAGTTTAGAGAATAAAAGGATACTGAAGTAAACTTTAGTAGAAACTAGTGTCATTGACTCAAATACTACAATAGAGTGTCTTGGGATAGAGGCAAAGAATTTGAGGAGGCAATAGTGTTTATGCTGGAATAAATATACTCTGAAATATGTATGCAAGTAGTCTAGTAATAGTGAATTATTGAAGAAACTCTGACATATGAAAGATTTATTTTTAGGCATGTAAGACAGTCACTCACAATTTTCATTTCCAAATAAATTTTTATTGGAAGAGTTTATGTTTTAATTCTACAAGCTAGAGTTTATCTTTTTTACAGATGCAAATTGAATTAAAGGAACTTCCCATTCAAAATCAAGAATTTAATAAGATGCAAGTCTATAATATAAACTTAAGATTCACAGTTTTGTGCATCAATATTCCAAACATGAAGATACCTATGTACACGATTTATTTTATTTCGCATTACAATGTCAGATTTAATACTCCTACTGTGCGTAACCATGAAGAAAAACAATATCTACTAAAATATTTTACTGCTATTTCGCAATAAAACAAGACATAAGATGTTCAAAATTATTCAAAAATATAAGAAACTCAATTTCACATTTTTCAGCAATTACTGCCTTTCTTCATAATTGGACAGTATTGTTATATGTATACGATGTACCATAACTTTTTACACTTTATCCAAAAATTCCATAAATAAATTCACGTCACACAGACGTCGGAAATAGCCGAAACTTGTACTTGAAAAACCTACTCACGTATTTATAGTTTCTGATTCCACTACGAAATCTCAAACCCCGTGTGTTCCCTTCCCACCTCAACATGGAATTACGTATCAAACATTTATCAACAGTTCCAAAATTATAGTCGGTGTCGCGTGAAAAGGAGCATGTTCAGAGTATCTTCCGCTTGGGAGCTTGTTTTTCAGCGGAAATAGGAATTGCAGCAACGCAGGTCGATCCCTCCTTTTCCTACTCCCTCGGATCTCGTCTCGGGAAACCTCGACAATTACTCTGCGTGTATTAAATCAATTTAATTAAGTTACACACCGCAGGGACCAGAATTATATCGGAGAACAACGGGTTGTATAAATTTACCCAATAACTGAGCGCTCGCCTAGCGACTAATCTGCTTTCGGAGGCAAAGGACGAACCTCAACGAGCGGAGTTTTCATTCCCCTCGGCTTTGTCTAACGATATTATTGTACTCGAGAATTAGGAGAACGTGATACTTCAATTAAACCTTCCGTCTCATCTACTTCCCTCGATTCCCTCTGACAGTCGACGCTTCGATTACACAATGGAAAGTTTAACAAAAAAATTACAGTGAATTTAATTTCATCATTCTGGGACCAGTTTTACTTCCCAAGAATGATTTAGAAGAATTCCTCTTGGAGACAAAGAGAAGAAATTCAATTTACCGCAATGCTTCCAGAGACTCTCTATACGTTTCAAAATTGCAGCCAGGAGGAGAATATTTTCGTTCGATACGACTCCTCTCGATGCAAGGAAGACGTTACTCCGCGTCTTCAACCACTCTCTGAGATTTCTACGTCCTTCGTCGTCTCGGGGATCGATGAAACCACGGATTTCCTGGCAACGCACCGTCCTGACGCCAAATAAGAAAGAAGACATCGAGAGAGACAATAACCTTTTAGGAAGTTGACGAACCAGCAATACGGTTTCCATTCGGGAATCCTCCCATTTCGAAATAAGAATAAAAGGAGGGGAATGTTGCATCTGGTTTGAAATCAGTATTTCAAATGTGCGAGTCTATTTAATTAGTGAAATCTATTTTACGTCGTAACGAATGGACACAGGGCGAAGTAGCTCTGGTCCAGATTTATGACTTCTGATGGACATTTGTAATTCAAATGGAGGATTCTGATTGAAATTCAGCCACTAAAGTAACGAATGCCTGGTTATAAAGAAAAAACGTGATCGAATACGCAGGCTTCGTATTTCATATGCAATCCTTCTTAATATTGTAATTTCAATGCAAAAACTTCACCATGTAGGATCCCGATTTAAGTGGAATAATGTTGAAGTGATTTATGTCAAACTTCTAGTAAGCCAAGGTGCATACTATGGAAGGTCGGTGACCGACAATTTTGTCGGTCTAAAGACCGATTACAAACTTAGCCTAAACTCATACGACCGACAACTTTGGCGATTTAACTAAAGGACTATTACAGATTTAACAGAATTTTATAAGTTGATTGTCTTCTTATTTATAGGTAGGAAAAGAGTTTGTTCAGTTTGTAATTTGCTGTTAGTTAGATCGACTATCTCGTAGCTGTCCTGTAGTATACAGGGTGGGGCATTTAAAACAGGTCACCTGAATAACTCGTTTGTTTTTAACAACAGAAAAAAAGTTCCAGACAAAAGTTGCTTAGTTTCAAGGGGCAAATAATATGGTGACAATAATTTTGTGATGGCTAGGAGCGTAGAGAATATATGAAGGTTAATCCTGGTGTTTTAAATGGAGAGGTATATTTTTCATTCCAGAATCTTATTCTATGTAAGGAAAAGAGTAAATTTGTTTCAAATGTTTTTCTGTAGGCAAATAGTTTCTTTTAGTTTCTACGATATCGAGGAACACAGGTACAAAACTTTTTATATTTGATAATGTTTTTATTTGCATGTTTACACTCACTCTCTTAATGAAGTTGTGCAAAATGGCAATTTTGGACATCGATACACGATCTAAAACGTTGAGACACGGATAACACTGCATGTTGAATTTCAGTTAAATTTATTAAAAAATAAGTTTCTTTTATATGTTCTTGCATGTCCTGTATTGTCTTCGGTAACTCGTGGTACCCTTGCTCCCTTAATTCTTCTTATAAATAAAATCTAAAAGTAATATACCAACAACGAGAGGAGACACAAGATTTATAGAATGCCTTAAAGCACATTTCACAATACTCTAGGAATTTATAATTTTGTACTTCTGTACCTTGATATCTTAAGAATTAAAGCATCTACAAAAAAGTATTACAGACAAAAGTTACTGCTTTTTTTTTACGTAGAATAAGATTCTGGAATAAAAAATGTAACACTTCGTTTAAAAAAACAAGTTTTGATCTTCGTATGTCTTCGTATGGTGGCAAAATTATTGCCATCATATTATGTGCTTCTTAATACCAAGCAATTTTTATCTGGAACATTTGTTCTATTGTTAAAAACAAACGAGTTATTTAGGTGGCCTATTTTAAATGCCCCACCCTGTAGATTTTCTCGTTGAAGAGCCAAAGGATTCTAAATTTCGGTAAAAGTGTACGGTCCCCGACGACTCCACTCCAGATGCTGAGGCTACGTGTTTGGTAGGAAGCAATTTCTGTGATGACGTCCAGAACTTTCCCTTTGCCGTTTTACGATCAGATTCTGGAGTATAGTAATGTTACCGCCTAGTCCTTGATGTAACTCCACCAATAGTAGAATTTTAGCCTATCCTCCTACACACTGAAGTAGCCAATAGAAAATAGCCATAGTTTACTTTTGTACATTTCATGTAACAGTCAGATTTCGCTCAATTCTTGGAGTGTTATTTCAATACATGATTTGAGGAAAGGAATAAAAAGTACCTGCTTCAGTGTGAGTGCAGGACAATTGAACAATGTTATTAGAAATGTTGAAAAGAATGACGGTATGCTTGAAGTATAATGGTGGAACATTTGAGTACTTATTATAAGATTTTGAAAAGAGTAAAATATTTCATAAAATATTAAATTCTTTAACATTTTATCCTAATACTTTCTTACACAGAATACTCTAAAGAATCGATCTACCTGGAAAAAACTATACAGTTTCGTTTTAAAAAAGTGCAAGTGCACCAATGCTCTTGTAAAAAATCGTACTATCAGATGATAGAGCTCCTTAAATAGTGCAAAATTTACTTGTATATCTGTTTTCTAAATTCACGTGGAACAGAACTACAGCCCGACCCATTTACTAGAATCACCCTGTATAATATTTGTATATCGCTAGAGATATTTGTATGGATAAGCACAGTTTTGAATGCAAATAGTGGTGCAATGTTAATTTGGCGTACAACCACATACTTTGACGTACACAAAAGGTCGGTCGGATGCGTCTAAATTATTGCAAAGGTTAAAACTAAACTTTTCTCCAGATATTTCTAAGCCTACGGAAAAAGTGAAATCGATTTCACATTGCATGAAATAATCTGTCGGGACACTATTTTTTTGCAACGCGAAAGCTCACGAAGAACAGATATTTCTTTGATATTTCGTTGGCTAAATCGAACCACTGAAGGATCCATTTGCACGACAGCTTATTTGTCCAACAAAGAGGGCACGAACCATCCAAGTCGGACCATTAAAATCCAAACGGAAAGCTCGATAGGAAATAGGAAAACACTTATCGTCTACTCGACGACAAGACGCTCGCCGCCCGAAGCGCAGAGCGAAAGACATTTCATCGGCTTTCCAGGACGATTTCTCGAGGCCATCTTTCCGACGACCGTCTCCCCCCGCCCCGCGGCTCGTTATATTTTATTTGACGCCCGAGAAACTGCCGCGAGACGAGGCATCGCGGCTTCTCGAGTTCCCTTGACACGGACGAGGGCGAAGGAACGATTCTTGGCGATTCAATCAGCCCGGTCAATCGAATTCGACAATCGAGTAATCTGGGTCCTCGGGTGCGACGTTTCGGCGCTTCTATGGAACTCTTTCGGGGGCGGGTGTTCGACAAGAGGTCGATTAAGAAGTTACTATATAAAGAAATAAGTAAAATGGTGAAGCATGTAGAAAGAAATTGCAGTTGTGCAAATATAGCATGTATACAAGTAGTATGTAATAATAGAATCTAGTATGAGGATTTGTTTAAGAGAAAGAGAATATAAATGTAGACTACTTGATTTATAGGATGGCTCGTAATAAGTGGGTAATACTTCAGAAGCTGATTCAGTACGTAAAAGTAATGTAAAAAGTTTACCTAAAGATATATCCTGTTTGATTTTGTTTACGAGATATAGCGAGTTTTGTTCCGCTGAATAGGATAGCCATAATAAAATAAAAATTATAACATATATCGTATTTTATTTTGTTTACGAGATATAGCGAGTTTTGTTCCGCTGAATAGAATAGCCATAATAAAATAAAAATTAAGACTGTAAATAAAGGTTTCGAATTTTGTGTATGGTGTTTGATATGTCAAAGCAGCGATCGCGAACTCGCGGTGTGTGCAGAGAGTAGTCAACTACTCCCCAAAATCGTTACAATAATTTGCCCTAAGTACAACGCAAAAGAAACACATGTTATTCCAAACTTATGAAGAGAACTCCAAGAAAGGAACTCATGCAAGAAAGTCTTAGCTTCTCTGCAGGATATTCAACTCTGCCACCTAATTTAACTTTGTAGCCACACGAACCTAACGTGGTTACTAATAACCAAATTGCACGTGACCTAAAACACGCAGAAAAAAACAAAATCCTTTTTCTAAAAATTACGTATCAGTATGAAATGATATTTCATGAGATGAGTACATTTTTCAAATTTGAATTTTCAAATTTAATCTGCGGATAAAAACTGGTATACTATAAAATCGCTTTGTGTGTGTTGGCGTATTGTCTTTGCATGACAATATCATTTCAAGAATAGTATTAAATTTTTAAAAGACAAATGACAGACATAATCTGAACAGTATATTTTAACTCCGTCGCTAGTAACCTGGAAGTCGATGCAGCGTTAAATCCTCAGAAGAAAAATATTTCGAATTTCTAAGAGAAGACCAAACATAATATGAGAGAATAGGGTTGAACAATGAATACTTGAGTCTAATGTTAATGTAGGACTATAGAAGAGACAAGTTACATGAGTTTTCTCGAATATAAAAGACTCGAGGGAGCCGCCTGCTCGATTATGGTATTATTTTACTTCGGTGTATTTTATCAGGCGCTGTTCTCCTTCATTTGAGGACGCTTGACCAAATATGACTTTATTCTCCTTTCCACTTGGGAAATATTTGACTATACAGTTTTATTCTACTGACGCCTCGTCTGATCAAATACGTTCGTGTTCTATTCACAGAACGTCTGACCAAGCACGGTTTCATTCTTTCCGAATCTACTGATGAAATATAGTAATTCGCCTGTGTGTGTTATGAATAGATATAGTATATTCTATCAGCATAGAATTTGATCTCAATATAATAATAGACACATTTTAATATCAAAAGGAAACAAATTATACGTAGAAGAGGTCTGACAATACACTTTGAATTCTACATGTAAAGTTTTCAATCCCAAATACAAATACCCTATAGCTACCTTCATGCTTGAAAGGAACAGAATCAAATCCAGCTGCATTTCCACCGAAAAATACTCCATATTACTATCTACCTCGATCTACAGGAATTCCTTTCCCAGATATTAGAACCTCGCCGAGAATTTATATAAAAATTTCCGAAGGTAAACGCCACGGAGAGGACTAAAAAATTTCGCAATTTCTGGCCTTCGAAGCGTGTAACAATCGCGACGAAAAAATCGCCATAGGATAACCACCGGTGTACTGGTTTAATTTTTCAGAGAACAGAAAAATAGTTGCACCTAGAGGCTACAGACCCGCGCACAGCTGCGATCGAATCTCCGGCTTACCAAACTCGTTGCCCGATAATTCCCCCTTCCGCTTAATTTGCCGACGACTTATTGCCCCCTGCAAAAAGCTGTTCCATGCTGCAGGCCAACGCGGCAACCCCTCTCGCTCAACTTAATAGGATTCAACCACCTACGATACGTACAGTGGAATTATTCCAGTCGGGCAAGTTTATCAGCCGCCGAAGACGAGATCCAATTGAGGGGCGGAGAAGGGGTTGGCGGGGGTGGGGCTGGGGGTGGTCGCACGATACGCGTGCATCTATTTCCGCACGGCGGACCAAAATTTCGGACGATCAGCAATTCTCCCCCATCGGCTTCCATCCGATAAGTCCGAACCGCGACTCTTACAATTTATACGCAACGTTCCCGATCGAGCTTCCACTGCCCTCTACTACATGGAACTCTCGTTTCATCGCGATTGAATTGTACACTTCCGATAGTTCTAACGGAAGGGATCGTTTACTTAAACCGACCGTAGTTACGATCGATAGGTCGCCTTTCGGGGTCACGATTCTTTCTGCCTCTAGGCTGGAGGTGTTTGAACATGGTTATAACGATCGTATTTTGTGTATAGTTGTATTAGACTTTTAGCTGGGGAGAATATGTGGATAAGCATATAAGGTGTTTGAGAAATATATGTTAATACTTTAGAAGCTGAATCTACACACTAAAATAAACTGAAAATGTTATGTGCACATATGTCCTATATAGGATGTCCAAGATGAAGCAGGCTATATAAATATCTCTTCTGTTTTTAATGACATGAAAATCGTCCATAGTTATTAAAGACAGAAAAGATATTTAAGTGGCCTACTTCAGCTTGGACATTCTGTACACCTTACTACTCGAGTTATAAATGATTATAGAAAATGTTCGAAATTTCTATCGCGTGCCTCAACACACGCTACTGCACGTCTTATGATTAGGATCGAGTTTTACACTGGCTGAAAAATATCAGGTGTTTCTCGAGTAGTTTCAAATTCATTTTGTATCCTCTGTTGCAGTTCGTGCATATTATTCACTTGCGTTGAATATTCAATAAATCTTAAATGGCCCCAAAGGTAAACATCTAATAGGTGACGAAGACTTTCGAACATTTTCTTTAATCATCTATAACTCGAGAAGAATGATATGTGGACAAATGTTCATAAAACATTTTTTACTTACTTTAATGTGTAGATTTAGCTCCTGAATCATTGACACATCTTCCTGAATCATCGTGTATAAATTGGATGGACCATCTAATATAATCAATTCAATTACTTACTTTTATAATTAGTGAAAAAAGTAAAATATTTTTGATTGAAGTAATAGGCGTTAGAAATGATGACGTACAATCAATAATACTCAATTTATTGAGTAAGTACGTACAAAGACCAATATTCACTCATAAGGAGGAGTCGCTATCTGAACGAGACCAATAAGCATAACTAAATTGTGAAGTATTAATCGTATCTAGCTAGTCATTTTTATAAAAAATAACTTTAGATATTAGAGAACATTGGAATGATTTTAAACATTGGAGAAATTATGAAAAGTATTTATACAATAATGACTTCCATTTGAAACACATCGCAGCCAAAGAGATCTTCATAAAATTTCAAGGCTTTCAATAACCTACAGTATTTTTAAAACAAGACTACATACATATACATACACAGTGTATCAGAAACTGTGGGAGAATTTTGGAGGATAGATTTCAAACGCAAAGACAATGAAAAAAATTCCTATGTACATATGTATACCTAAAAACACTTAATTTGTTAGTTATATGCTATTTCATATTACATACGGTGTGATACTTTAACTTCCACGATGGCAATTAAAAGACTATAAGTTTTTGGGTATACATATATGCACGTGAATTCTTTTCCTTGTCAATGTGTGTAGAACCTACACTGCAGAAATGTTCCACTTTCTAGTATATCTTATGGACAGCACTGAAGGAAGTGTTTTTTGATCCCGATACTCCTTTAAATGATTATATTTATTAGCATCCCGTTTCACATCTGCAGACGACTGAAACAAGAGAATCGTTCGATATACTGCCGTCGATGGAAGGTTCATGCATTCAGGTTCACGTGAATGCAGTCAAAGTCGAGGCATAAAAACTGCGACGAAGGAGAGAGGACATTCTTCTACTTCGGTCGTGGTGCTTTGTTTAAAACAGCCGCGCAGACGGAAGAACCTCGAAAGGAGGCACGAACGAGGGCTCGTCAATGGCGTCCACCGTGAATATCGCTATAGAGGAGACCGTAAATCTATCGGCGCCGGTTTTCAGCTTTCTTTTTCTGCAATAACGCGGACGATTCAAACGTCAGGGGCGATTGTACGCTCATCGTTCTCGTGGCCCCTGCTTCTCGCTCCTTTCTTTCCTCTTCGATCCCCTTTTAAGCCAACGACCTACGCGAAAGTGCTTCTAATTGGCGATCGAAAGCATACCATGGGTTTCGCGAAGAAAAGAAGCGTCCTCTTCGTCGCACTGAGCTAGACGCTCCACTGCCGCTGCTAAACGCGAACTTTTGACGTTCCACGTCTTCTGCATTTTAAAGTCTAATTTAGTAACCCAAGGAGTCTTGCGAAGTACCTCTACGAAGACAAATACTTCAATGACACGCCAGCTTTTGTACTCAAAGATAGACGAGTCAACTTTGAAATAAATACGAAGATCCACTCTTCGCTTCTTCATGAATCTTCTGTAGCTGCCCAGATGCTATAAGCGATGATCTAATTTTTTTCATAGTTATACTTTCTGAGAAATTATACTTTTAAACTCGAAAACTGCGAACAGTTTTATCTTTGTTTTCATACTATCTCGTACGATGTCAGATGAATACAAACTTCTTTTCTCTTTTCAATGTTTAGGGGAAATAAAGATGTAGAGGGAGCATTTCTTTGTGCTGACCTATTTTTGGGAGCATGATTTTTATTATCAACCAATTTAATAAAACTAAATTTGTACTGTATTCGTACGAGTACATACAGTAGCAGGCAAAGAAGATTTAAAACTGATGTTTGTATATAAATATTAATACCTTTTATAATAGATGTTCTATTGTATATTGAAAACATTTATTCATTCTGTTGCTTCTCCACATTCCATATAACATAAATACCTAATAATTTTGTTTTGTAAAACTACTCGATTTCTTCATTCTGCTTGTTTTTCGAATTTTCTTTTGTGTGACACTGTACGTATAAACATACAGATTCGATCAGTCTTGCTAATTTAACCCAACAGCTTTTCTATAAGGTTACCTTACCTTTCTTTATTTCTAAAAAACCGCCTGAAGTTAAAATTTTTAAATAACCGCCATGTTGATCTTGTATAAATTTTCCTTGAGAGAAATTTCAAATGCTTCCTCCTTTACGTTCCAACGTGTTCTATTAATAATCGAAGCGATACAGATATGCTGTATCAATTTCTAAGATGAAAATTACAACGATTAACACCCTTAATTATCACGCACGAGGCAAAGGAACGGTGCAAGGTATTCTGTTTTTCAATTGTGACCGTCGCGAGAAAGAGGACATTGTTGAAAACGCGAGGCCGAGAAGAAACGCGCAGCGTTCCTCAACGTTAAACCGCTATTCTTCGGCTGTCCATTGAGTCAGAAAACGCTTTGACGACGTCCAAGTCACTCCTGTATACCAAGCGTTTCTCTTCACCTATGCCGCTCCACCGATCCGTGTCTGTTTATCCATTTAACTCTCGTCCCTGGTATTCGCTTTTGAATCCTTCGGCTCGGCGGCTCTGAATAGGCCGGAAGCGTCGACGCAAACGAAACACTTGACTTCTCGGCCCATTTACGGAATCCCTTCGCCCATGCTCGTCGATTTAACAGATTTCTGACTTCTGCGATCCTTTTCACAAGCACGTAATTTGAGTAGTAGTAATTAGACATGCAAATAGCATTCCTTGTAAATACAGTTATTGGAGGAAATAGAACTGAACTAAAGATTTGTTTTACTTTTAAAATATTATATTGGTGCTCTATTTAACGTTCTATATTTTACATATTTTTGATATTATACATGGACTCTACACATTTTTAATCTTAAAATTTCACGTAAATGCATCAAACTTCGTAGTGTAGTACTAATAAACAACTGTATAGATTTTTTCGATTGTACTTGGAACAAAGATACTGTAAATGTTACTAGAAGTACAAATTTCAGTAATAAAATATTTTTCTATTTAGTAATGTGACTTTAATAAGTATCAGCTACAGATTCTAAATTTTTAGTGCACTTTGCAGTGTTTATAATGTTCATAAGTTCAGAGTGAATAATTATTTTACTGTTTAAAAATTATTGTATAACTATTCTTTTATCAAACATTTAAAAATTTCTTTTTAATTTTGCAAATTTGTTCTTTGCTCTTTCAGTTTACGTGTTTCTCTATCTTCAATTTTTCACAATAAATTTCCACTGAAGAAGTGTTCATAATCTAAAATGCAAATTTGAAAATACGTAAAAAGAAAAAGTTATTCAACTTTGAAATGATAAAGCATCATACAGACCACATAATATAATTAGACAGTACAGATAATTGTTTGATTCAAGTGATTAAATTCTTCTTATTTAGATTTTATCAGCTTTAAATATTTATTGCAAGTGAAAGAAGTCTTTTTTCATTTTTTTATTAACTGTTTGTGTGGTATACTTTGTTAGCTATCGTGTATTTCTCAATAACGGAAAATTTATTGCGCGTGTAAATGTTGTTATGTATCGTGGTGATCATTGGTATTGCGGTAAATACAGTTGTGGTAGCATTTTCGCCGAATGAAATACGTGCGTGAAATCGCTTCCCCATCTATCTAAATATTCACTGTATTAAAGGTATTGTACCAATTTCAGCTAACCAGATAACATATTCTGAACTTGTCTCTTTATTCAAACTGATTGTCAGCGTAGTATATTATTATGTTAGCATAGCTGTGATAGTTATCTGATTAAAAATATAAGTTATTATTATTAGAATATAAGTCCCTCTTAATTAGTTGAAATTAATAATTTTATGAAATACGCAGTGATCATTGAAAAATTTTAACTAAATGTTCAGAATGTTCACATTACGAGTATCTGTATATTTCCACATACGTTTCTACTTGTGTATTTCCTGGATGTGTTGGTCAGTCCTGCTACCAATGTATCATACAATGTTTGTTATATTTACGATACCGACGAAGGGTTAAACAATGGAATATAATAATATTATAAATTATCTCAGGAGAAATACCTCACGAAAGTTTTGCAGAATTACTGAATTTCAATATTCACTATTTTTTTATTCTCACCAATAATCCCATCAACATGGCGAAATATACAATATATTCGAACATTTGATTACAATATTCGATTTACCATTTACATTATTATCCACCATATATTATTTTCAACAGAAAGAATTCTCGATACAGAGGATTTCGAAATTCCAACATCGATGGAAATATTGTTCGATCAACATTGCAAACTAGATCTCGTGAGCTCTCGCAATATCGAATTCTCTGGAAGAAACCGCGAAACAAGGACCACGGTCCTAAGAGAAGGAGAGTAAGATTCGGGACGAGGACGAAAGAGACAGAGTAAGTAGGAGCAGAAGTGGAAAGCGAAGGGCGGGGAAGCGGATTGGTGATTCGCAGAAAACTAGATGTACGGGGTGTTGTACGGGAAAACGGTTCGGTTGAAACGTCGACAGACGGTGGCAGCTTCGAGGCAAACTTTTCAACGAGTTCTCGCTACTTTCAACCGACTGCTACGTTTCTGCAGGAGGAAACGGGCAGACACGCTCAGCCAGCGCAGGGGGAGATGCCTCTCGGTCGAAAACGCGGCTAAAAATCGTTCGTTGCGTCAAAGTAGTCTTTCCCCGCCACTCTTCGGACATGTGAGCCGCCCTAGTCATTTTCTGAACGCAGTTTCTCAACTCGCTGAAACTTTCTGTCTGCCGTTGGCGCGAATTTCACGCTGAAACCCATCGGGAGCATGGCTATTGCAAAGCCGCTGGAGAAATTCCACTAGCTTGGCTTTTATTAAAATTTTTGAGGCAAGGAAAGCGTAAGATTTGTTCCTGCAGCGGTGCATGGACTGTTCAGGAGATGGGTGAAGGTTTCAGTTTGTTATCGCTCGACGCGACGGGTCACTGAACGCACAAAGTTTTAATAGAATTCTCGGGAGACTTAATCTACTTTTTTGTATGTAAAGTCAACTTCCTGGTGTTAAATATTTGAAGATTCAGAAGTTTGAATATACAAGGATTTCGCAATTTGAAAATTTGGTAACCTGGAAATTCTAAAATTATTAAATATTTGAGTCATGAAGCATTCAAATCTTTAAAATTTTAAATACAAAAGTTTGGAAAATTCCCAACTATGAAATATTCGAATTTCCTTCCTTGTCAAGAGGACAAATAATTCTACATGAATTAAATAATTATCTAGTTGAAGGGCTTTCCCCAATTTTAGCTTTTTCATTACAGTTATTTTTAAAAAAAATAAGAAATATATCAAGAAACACAGAAAAGTAATGTATTTCCTGATATCTTTCCTAGTGCAAAAGACAAGAGCGTAGAAATAAAATCAATATATTATAATCCTCGGGGACAGAAATTACCATGACCGAAGTTACAGGTTTAGATTACGGATTCCTAGGGGTGATCTTTAGTAATATTTAGGAAAAGAGAATGTAGGAAATAGGAATTTCCTTCGATTAATATCTCGTTTTAATGCCAACAATAAGATAAAGTATTTTAATAAAATACTTCAGCGAAACAGCCAAATCCAGGAATAGCCGCCAAACTGTACAGTTACCAATTATACTAATACTTCAAATTTTTCTAAACCCAGCTCGAATTTCTTTTTCTCAACGTTATTTTTATATGTGTCCAGCGTCGTATTACATCAGCTGCATTTCATTCCCAAAGAAAAGTATAAAAATGACCCTGAAATTTCCATTGCACAAAATTCCCGCCCGCGAATGCGCTTCCATCACGCGAAATGCGCCCCTTGACACTCACCGGTGCAACTTCTTCCCACCATTCAGAAGAACCAGAAATATTTCAAGCGAAACAAAGTTATTACCCCGACCAACGCCTCGCTGGAGCTTCCTCCGCCCACTGTCCCTGTGCCGCGAGTTTTGTACACCGTGAGAAGCCACTTACCATTCTAACGATCTCCGCTCCGTCCCCCAAACACGCGATGGATCACCGAGAAGACAGGGAAGCGATGAATTCACCGCTGGAGCCGGCCACGCGAGGCGTCGTTTCGTCTGCAGGCGACCGTCGACCTTAATCCGCCCGTCGCGGGGCGAATATCTATGTAAATAACTGGGTTTGGGACGATTCCGCGGGACTCCCCGATCCTCGACTATCAGGTACACCCTCGAGCGCCTGTGGCCGTTCGTGGAACGCTAACGTGGCGGAATATTACGCGCACGGCCGCCAGGATTACGAACAAACACGTACCCACGCTTTTGCGAGCGGCAAACCCCTCGAGGGAGCTCGACGACTTCCGGCTGCACGTGTGTGCGAGCCGAACTTTGGGCTGGATACGGCCGAGTCGGTGAACGGTGCACGCGTTTCTTCGAGCGTTGTCACGCTCGTTGCTGGCTCGGGCATGTGTACCTCTCGCGTTAAGACTGCGAGAGTAAGGATTCTGGGACGATTGTTGGGGTGGGGACGAGGGTTATGACTTTTGATAACTCGTAGAGCTTGATCTAAAGTAGGGAGAACTTCGGGGGTGGATAATTGTAAGAGCTCCTTCGGTGACTTATATCGGTAAACGCAAGTCTGAGAGATTCGTAAAGGTAGGTCTTCATTATATGTTATATAACTTTGTTATAATAACAAAGTTTTGTTATATTAACTTTGTCGAAGACCCACCTTAAGATGGCTGCGGCTATAGTGGATGCGTTCTCTGACGTAGGACGTCCTGACGACTATGTCTGAACTTCTCTCGCTAGTAGGATAAATAGTTCGGACATGTTCGTCAGAACATCAGTTCATCAAATCATTTACTGTAACTGCAGCCTGACTCGTACCTAGTGAGAAAGTTGTAACAAGTAATCAATTTCCTATTTTTATTTATTTTTAACTGTAAATCGTATACATTTAAGGAAATTTTAGTTAATATATATTTCAGAAAACAGTAACTAAATAATTATGCCAATAGAAATTTTTATTACGCTCCTCCTAAGAACTTTTTGTTTCCGATTTGTAGTAGCCTTTTTGCAGGGGTGCGCTATATTGTTTCTTATTTGCAAAAATTTACTTTGAAATAAATATGCGAATTTTAGGCAAAATGCAAATTATCTTCAATTTAAAAGAATCTGTATTTATTACGCAAAACGAAAAATCATGTAATTCCGAGAATAGCGGTAATAGGAAAATTTTTCACTAACATATCCTAGAGAAAAAAGTCAATGTCAGTTACTTAGGTAATGTACTTTGTAAGTGTAATGTTAAATTTTGGGGATTATAGGGGTTACGACAACGATGAGGTCGTATCAGCTTCGAGTCGAAATAGCAAAAGTACGTGTGTTGGAGGAAATGGTGATAGTAACTGAAATGAAACGGACAGGCATTTCGGAGATTGTTCTATTTGAATGCCTGACTGTAGAGGAGACTATTCTACTAGTTTCGTGGATGGTTCAGTGACCTATACCACTAATCCGCAAGAAGAATTACATTACCATGAATTTCACATTTGAATAGATATATTGCTTCCAAATTTCAAAACTTTGAATCTCATAATACTGTTGTCGCTTAATTAAACACTATCCGCGGATTAGGGTTTACTAAAATGGTGTTAATGTTCTCGTTTAATTCAAAAATAAAAATACAGTAATACTAAGCTACTGGGAATAATAATAAAAAGCAGTTGAAAGAGACTTAAACATTTAATGTATGTTTACTGACTAGTAAGTAGGCTACTCTACTTCGTAAGCTTATTCGTTGACTTATATTACTCGAATGACGACTTATGTGCAATACGTAGTATAAGTCATTGCTATCTGTTTATTATACAATCAAGCATATCATTTTCGAAACTTTGAGACTCAAATACAATGCAATAATATTTTCTCAATACAATGTATTCATATTTTTTTGTCTCATACAAATGTCGTTTCCTTTTATCAGAATACAGACAAAAAATGATAAGTTGTTAAGCTTTGTTGAGATTAGTCATGTTACTTGAATTCAAGCCACTTATATTTAAGTAGCTCGATGTTAAGTGTGTGTTCACACAAGTCAACTTACTGGGATTCAAGTGGTATGAATTCAAAAGTAGCTTGAATTCAAGCTGTGAGACAAAAATAATAAAAATGACATCAAAAGAAATGGTGGAAATTGAAAGGATATTTCAAGTTAAATAATATAACACGTTCACATTGGTCAAATTATCCCAAATCACTGGCATTCAAAACACTTTCAATTCAAGAAGTCAAGTAACTTGACTAATCTGAACAAGACTCAAAGCCTTGGTGCAATTTAACTAATGTGAACGTGTTATATTACTTGACTTGAAATATCTTTTCAAGCTTCAAGTAAAGCTGACCTCCTTGCAACTTCTTTGCCTAGAAATGCACATTGATTGATGTATACAGTACCATACAGGGCAAATTTCAAGCAAGTCGACAAACATGTAAACGTCAAGGAAGCTGTCAAAGGTTTTGTTTGGAAAGTACATAACCAAATAACCAGGATGCCTACTTCTTCCATCGTAACATTCATTATCTTCCTACGACAGCTTGAATTGAAGTTACTTTTGAATCCAAGTGACTTAACTTGTGTAAACACAAATTTGACATCAATCTACATCAATACAAGTAGCTTGAATTCAAGTAACTCGACTAATCTGAACGAGGCTTTAATTGAGAACTTCGAAATTGCAAACTTCCATCTTGAGATACATATTTCGAAGGAAAAACTCGACATTCAATACGCGCTTTAAGTCCTAAGGTAGCTCAACTTAACATTGCACAGCAAAAACAGCTTACGAACAACCTCCACCAATATAACGATAAGAGAGTTGTCGAGCACATATCGGTTCTACTTGAAACCTGAGTGCCTCCATCGGTTGAGTAAATCACAGCATGGTTCACATAGCTGCTGGCAATCAGCCTGAGACACGTCTGGGTACACAGACGCTGCCTGCGCTGACTTCTCCCCCAATTATCTTCAATAACCGCGACGGGCGAGAGGATCCGACCAGCGTCCGGTAATCTTCTCACGTTTTGGTCTAGCTTCGTCCGACACCGGAAATAAATGATCACGCGACGCTGTGTAACCGCGCCCGTTGTTTCCGCTCGGAACAACGCCGACCAAATGGCGCGATTCGTGTTTGGCCTCGTCGGTTGATGGAAGATGGAGGCGATAAATGGACAAGCGGGTGACAAGGCTGCTGGGCATTCGAGAATTCTTGTTCTCTCAGATTTTAGTCGGTCAATATTGTTATCAGTATCACTGAGGTTTGAAGGCGATTGTAGTGAAAATGTTAGATACATATGAAGCTTTTGATCCTTTTCCAAAGTTTGAAACAGATGAATTGATGAATGATTTGAAATAGTTGGAAATATGCTATTATACTTTTAACTGTGTAATGTATTTTAAAGGGGTACAACAATTAAAAAGACTACGAAGACTGATTAGTATGTGTTGTTGAGAAAGGCTGTAAGTATCGAATTGTCTCTCTGACGTTGCACATTTTTCGGGTGTACCTGTACAGGATGACCCATTTGAAGTTTCGTATGTAATTATCACCTAAACTATAACTCGTTTCAAAAAATGTTTTAAGTAAAACGTCCATCTAGAGAAAATTTGTGATCATTAAGATGTCTCCCCGAAATAGGGTAAGTTTTACTTAGAACATTTTTTAAACGAGCTTCAGTGTACTAGATAATTACGTGCAAAACTGCAAATGGGTTATCCTGTAAATGTACCTATATTATTTGTTAGTTTAGTCATGAGCTGGAACTACGATTTTGACTTTGATTTGGAAAGTATGCGCAAAGAGTGACCTAAGTTGTTTCGAACAGACATCTCAGACTAAGACTAGTCATCCATCATAGCTACCAATTTCATTTTTGAATTTCAGGCGATCGTTAATCTTTATAAATCATTTTAAACGAAAGTGAACTGTGTATTGACAAAATTATAAGTTCATTATGTTGTTATTATTTGATAACAAAAATAATAGGAGCACAGAAATAAATTATTTGAATATTTAAACTAAGTAGCATGAAAAATGTTGAACATACAAATTTAACATTCGTAGAAATTTATGTACGTATATAAATGCTAGGACAGTTTATTATAACTTTCCGTAATTCAAGAGTAATGATCTTTTATTGGGAAATAAAATGATGTACTATAATTTTGCAACATTTGGTTTAAATAGACAGCTAAAGAAAGTAGATAAATGAATTTCGTATGAGTTAAGTGATCTACAGAACTTTAGCGAATGCAGACAGTGATATTAAAAACAGTCGTATAGAAATTTCATGATTTAAAATATGAAATTTCGCAACACTGTTTCTGTTAACATAATCTTGAGTCTATTGACCATTTTCTTGCTGGTCTAAAGAAATGTCATGTATTGAAAATCCTGTTTAACACTTGTCAAACGCTAAACAAATTCGTCTGTTGTGTTATTGAGTAAAAGTACCTACAATAAGTACTAATAGTACATTGACTTATAGAAATAAATAATAATAAAAGCTAAAGGAGTTATAAGCATATACATAATAACGCAATACTTTAAACTAAAATATGAATTCAAATGTGAAGTAAGCAGTCAAGTTTACATTTGGTTAAGAATGGATTCAAAATCAATTATTCAAGGGTTACCTACTACTAAAAATTGAAAGAAAATATTATCAATCTTTAAGCACTGTACTGTTGTAAGTAAAGGCAACATTAATTTATTTGAAACTTCAGAAGTTTCCAATAATAAAAGATAGGAAAATAGGAAACTGAAGGGAATAAAAGTGATCAGGAAAATTCTAAAGAGGTAAAGACCTAAAGAAATGTGACTAAAATGCATTATTCTAAAAACCTAACACCAAGTATTCTCTAACTGCGTTCTGCACGTATGGAATATATAATCATCCTATTCCAACCTACTCTTAATTTATAATCCAGAGTCAAGTTCGTAAAAACAGGAGCCATCGAAAAACTGGAACAGTCAGCTGATAACTTGAATGGGAACGGCAGAACTGCGGAAAAATTGGAAGAGAAAACGGCACTTTGTCAACAGTAAACGGGACACACGGGGATACGATCGACTGAACGCGACAAAATTTTCAAACGATCTACATCGTCGATGCTGTTCCCTGGCTCGACGCGTGACATCGTTATCTTCCAACTCCTTCTCAATCAACGGTTGACGTACGGTCGACTTGTTTCGCCATTAAATTACATCCGGCATCGGTTTGCTATCCAGGATTAGATTGTCAACCCGAGAATTATTGTCCTCCTGGCTGTCACACCATGACTGACGTATTGTAACGATTTACGATAATCGACCGTAACGCGGCTAGGCGCACACCAGGATCCAGCTGATAAACCAATAATAGATCGACGAGCCTCGTCGTTTGCGAGTGCTTGACGTATCAGCTCCGCGTGTTCGCTGACAATAGAACGATATTCGTGTTTCCTTCCTTTACTCCGTTATTCCCAAAAAAAAAAAAAGGAAAATAATAAATCGAATAAACGTCGATCAAAGACTAGTTTGATGAACGCGGTGGAAGTTGTTTTGATGCTGTATACAGAGTTTATTGAGGGAAACTTTTCGTCTTAACTGTTGCAAAAGAAATGATAAATCAACAAGTGAAAATAACAGGTGACATTTACTAAACTTCTAAACTAAAGAACTAAACTTCTGTTTTTGTTGTAGTATACTTCTGCAATTGAGCGATTACTGTCTGGAGATATATCACAGGTGAAAAATTTTCATTTTTTGCTTTCTAATGGTCTTACAATATTGTAATTGAGAATTTTATGTCTTCGACTTGTTACTATTTCCTATGATCATTTAGAATTTGAAAGATTAATAAAAGCTAAAACGTAAGAAATACAATGAAAGGTATTAAAATTTATTTGCTCTATGGCTACTCTTTAATACATTTATAAAATTATAGAATCCTCTGACTGTTAATTAAGCATATAAGCATGCTAACTTTAAAGTATTATTACTACAAAATGTAGATTAGATATAATGTCATAAAACATTTTGTGTTACATTTAAGCTCTCCTAGCACCTTTTAAAATATTGCTACATATATTGTTTATACCCTGTAGGTACATATTTACATTACATCGCCGGTGGTGGAAAATTGTAACATTCTGTTCACTTTACCAAAATGTTGTTATATGGAAAATTTTGCCAAAAATTCGTATAGAAAATCTCGTTCAATATAGTCGGACAACAAGAAGTCAAGACATTAACTTTGCAAACAAGATACGACATTGTTTATTGTTTCTCCATGCTTTTTATCAGATTCATGGATTCTTTTGACTTCAGACTGTAAGACTGAAAAACGTAATTGCTTTCTAGTATAGACAAATTACTGGAAACGTATACAATTATTTTATGGAAAAAAACTAAAAATTGTTTTAAAATTTGCGGTCATTTTTCAACACTTTCTGGATTTTCTAAGAGCAAAGTTAAAGAAATTGTGTCGAATTTAATCCAGATGTAATTCAAGAAGTATACGTATATAGTAACTAAAACTTTCAAAAAGACAATACATTATACTTACAATAAAAGAAATTATACTTAAACCCTACTATCTCTATTTTCTTGAAATGCCAAACTGCCACGAGGATAATATATCACAATTACAACTAAAAGAAATTATAATTAAGTCCTACTATTTTTATTTTCTTGAAGTGCCAAACTGCCACAGCGATAGTATATTTTCTTGAAATACCCCACTACCACGAGGATAATATATTACAATTACAATGAAAAGGGACTATAATGCCCTACTATTCCTATTTTCTTGAAATGCCAAATAGTCGTTTGCCTCTCCAAGTAAGAACACTGCCTCGATTCAAGGAGAAAAAAGTCAACCTTGCCTGCCATAATCCTTCCATCATAGACCAGTGCTCCGACCAGCCCAAAGTCGCTCAGGAATGTGCAGCATCCAGGAAGGCGACCTCAGATGCTGAGAATCAATATCCTGCTATCGAGACGGACGCAATTCACGATCATCGTCGCTGTCATTATTTCTATAGGCCGCACTCGTTGCGTCGCGACGCTTTGGAAATTGGATCCACCGTACCATAAGCCGTGATTCATGAGCAGCTTGGCGGGCGGACACGTTAGGTAGCTACGACCTATAGTAATCTATCGCGAAAGGGGGTTTCGGCCTGCACAATCGCCCCGATAACGCGCCATGACACGACGATAACAGGATTTAGTGGAAGGGAGGGAAAGAGTGGGCGGAGTGAGAGTAGCGTTCCAGATGCGGAGAGAAGCGAGGGGGTCGCAAGTTCGTCGAAAGATCGTATCGACCGGTTGCAAGCGAGCACGTGGTGTTTCGAATCTGCTAAGGTGGCATCAGCGAAGAAGAGTCAAGGATCAGATGGATCTTAATCAGTCCTCGCGGTTCAGTCGGAAGGTTTCGTTTTAGGTAGCAATTTACTTTGACGATCTGGCTGTTAGCGCGAAATGGCTACTTAAAATTCTAGAGCGGGGATGTTATTAAGCATGCCCTTCACGATGTGTTTTCGGTAGAGATAGGGGAAGAAGTACATATACCGCAGGAAGGAGATGCATGTTTCATTTGAATATTCCGCAAGCAGGAACATAGATCGATGATGGATACCCATAAGTGTAAATTTACTTTAATTAACCCTCACACTAGCATTTAAATTTTGGGATAATTCTTGGGAAATATCAATTTTAAAAAAAAAAAGGTCTCAATTTTTTTCTGTGTATTTCACAATTTTTATTTAATACTGTAATATCTTTACTATAAGCACGCATAAACTGATTCGCGTACGTTTATTAGTTCAGAACTTATGAATTTTTTAAGAAAAATTAGCACTCTTCTTTAAACAGATGTAAAATCTGTAATCTAAAAAATTTTGAAAAACCCTTTGACATACGTTATACATCGCTAAAGGCTATAACATATCGAAACTTAACAGAACCCGAGATGTTATTTGAAAAAGTGTCTTATTTCGCATGGAATGACATATATGCAAGGTTGGCATAGTTTACAGTAAATTCTCCTTAATGATCCAAATGATTAGCACTCCATTTTGGCACGAACTTTTCGAGATTGTCGAGCTTATCGAATATATTTATTCTATAACATCGTGTTCCTAATTTGTCTTTCACGTCGACATTCAGTAGTCGAAGAAAAAGACACCGAATGAGACAGAATGGACGACAGTGGAAAAAGAGGACAGCCACGGTTTCTGATAACAAACCGAGTCTTTCGTGTTATGGGGCACATTTGACTAATTTCGAGTAAAATCCTCACAGGATGTCGGGATACCGATGTACCTACATACAACGAACAAAACCTGATGAACACATAAGGAAAATTCACTGTAGTGCCTTTCCTAAATACGTATAACTTAAGCGAGACCCATTCAAGTGGCGTGCTGTAATATTCTTCTGTGCGCAGGCTACTAAATGTGTTGTCTGCAATGTGGATCAGGACTGTATCTTATTTGGCTATACTTACTATTCGTGTCCATAAAAAATCCCCTGGAAGGCATAAAGAATAATGCTTTTCATGGGATGTCTCATGAGACTCGTACATACTTTTTTAGCCCTCCTTTGAACACTGCTATTTTAGAGTTCCACAGAACTAGTACCATTCATAAATTGCTCATTGTCACACACTCATTGTTAGAGGTGTGAAGAACATGGATTCTTCCTATTTTTACGAACTCACTATATTTCCAACAAGTACTGTATTTATCAGTGGATGCACATCACAGTGCGGATTTATGGTAGCTACGATGCTAATTTATCAGATTACTCTAAGAGCAATTTCAAGATTCTTTATTATAAACTTAGGTGTTGAGAAATATCTGTTAATGTTGTGACACATGGTTCTAGGGAAACATCTATTACTATTGAGCTTGCATCAAGATAACACTATAGTAGATTTCAATTTTCATATACAGGGTAATTAGTTCAACTGGGAACCATCTACTGAGTGTTGGAAGCTCTTACAATGTTAACAGCACTTACAATAGATGCTACCAACATTCGAAGCGTTTTCAGTTAAACTGATCACCCTGTACATCCACTCTACATATTTTGATTTTAAAATGATTAAATCTGCATAAGAATACGATGTTTACATCGAACCATTACATCTAAGTGTTTCAAGAACAGACAGGAGCTTAAAATAAAGTTTCATAAATTGAAACTACAAGTTCTCGTTATTAACATTCACAGCCGCGATAACGAGAAGAGGGAACTTTTAAGACCGTCTAGCGCAACCATATTAAGAAACTGGGCCTTTTATTTCTTTTTCTGCCAAGGTTCCCTTGTCTGTGTAAACAAGTTTACGGTTATAGTCAGCGCTCAAGAAGAAGCACAAGCCAGAGCGAGAATTTCGCGGGAAATTCGGCGATAAAAACGAGACGCGACGGTGCTTCCACCGCCTCCAAGGTAAATTACCCTGACGAAGTTTACGAGATCTAATTTCGAATACCGTAAATAACTTATGAGTGTGGAACATTGGTATGCGTTTCCCTCAGAGAAGGAACCGCTTTAAATACATCGGGAACTAGGCGAAATTCGTTAGCGGGTTAAACTAATATCATCACAGGACGCTGTGATTTGTACCGACCAGCTCTCGAATCGGGATCATTATTTGTGAACAGATGATGAATGTCCCGTTAGGCCGCAATAAACGTTACATTAAATCCAAATTAATAACCGATCGTCGCTCCTAGGCCGTAATATCACACTGTCTGAGTTAATATTACTGCCTGGAAGTTGGAGTCGACATCTGTTACGGTAAACACGGCAGGCTCCAACGACGCTGACTATTTTTCACCCGTTCCGCGATAACGCAGTCCTAAATTCTTACAGTGTACCAGCGAAGAAGGGAGGTGTAATAACACATGACCTCTGGAATATGGAACCCGTCTACAGCCTCACATCTAATATTCACGCACATTTGAACTTTATCCTCCCACTTCTTCTTCTTCGTCTCTTATCTTCACCAAGTTACACTACATATTTTCATATAAATGTTACACACGCAACGATATAGCGTAATCCTTAGTAACGGGGCGCAGAGCGGAGGGTAAGGGAGTTTCGAGATTCGTCAACGTCGTTTGGACGATTTCAACTGGCAAATGTACCAGGGAAATTTCGTTCAGTAAGATTTACGATAGCTTATTTCCTGCTACTTTCACGGAATCGGGCGGTGCCCTTGATCCCCTCTTTCTTGTAATTTTCACTTCGTGAAAATGGGTTTATCAGAATTGGATTTCTTTCTTCGAAACGTTGCATGTACCGTAAAAAACTTTTTTCGGTTATTTTATCATTTTAGAAATTTAGGAAGTTAAATACTTACATATGTATATCATAGAGTCAGACACAAAAGTTTATATACTTTATAGTAGAAGAAAATTCAAGTAACCTGAAAATTCTGATTTTTATGAAAGCTTGGGTGCATGTAGAGTATAACGAGTTATACATGGAACAACTTTTTTGTTGATGGGAAATGTCTTTGAGAGAGTGAAATCAACTCCCAAAGTTTTAGTACATTTTTGTTTCGAGTAAAACAGTATCTGGGAATTTGTATACAACAGGACGCTAGAACATCAAAAGTTAAATAGCTTTTAAATTATGTTTTACAAAATTAAATTGTGTTTTATTAAACTTACGTTAAAAAAGTTAAAGGTCAAGGATCAAGTCCTGACTTCACCTCTTTAAAGTAATACTTCATTAAGAAAAGAATTTCGTTATATTACATGCATACAAACTTTGACTAAAGTCAGAATTTTGGGACTAGTTCAACTTCTTTATAAAGTGTGCAGTGTACATAGTATTTTCTAAGTAACTGTATTTATAAATAAATATGGTGTTCAGTGTATAAGCGAAGCGTATAAGAGAGGTACTTATTAATCCCTTCGGAAAAAATTCACTTCATCGAAGGACCCTATACGAAATTACAAGCTACTTTAATCTCGGTGGCATTGCAGTTTTCTAATTAAGTGTGTACTAAGTATTAACTGGCCAAGAAGGTAGAGCTAATTGCAGGAAATTAAAATCGAAATATAATCAGTTCTTCATGCGTCGGATTACTTCTTTAGTAGCAGTTCGTCCTTTTTCATTTTTCAACGTGCTCCAAAAGACGCGTTTCCTTGACAACTGAGCAAATTGACCATTCAACGATCACCGTACCGAGCTACCGTTACGGAAGAAACCCTCCAGCCCTTTCTCTCAACAGTTCCCCAGCCACGTTAACTCGTGCCCACTCGTCACCAATTTTCCCCGCGGGGACACGGTCCTCGAACTTCCCCAGTTTTCCAATAATTTCCAGAATAAGTGGCGTCGCGCTGCCACCGTCGAACTCAGTTAACTCCATCGACCAAACTTTCCGCCCCCTTGTGCCGGCCATTTCCGCCTGAGTTTCTTAATTTTTTATTAACAGCCCGACCAAAGTTTATTCTATTCCTTATCCACGATCGCTGTTCATCCTGTTGGTGGATTCTCCGACTCGCGGAGCCAGCTCAAAGGAGTTTGCTCGCCGCTCCTCCATTTCTTTTCCTCCATTAAACTTCTCGACCGAACGGTTCGATCGGCGTTTGTTCATTTTTCCTCATTATACGCGTGCCCGAAGAAAATCGCGATACCGTGAACCACTTTCAAGTAGTTGGGAAACGATCCTTCCTGGTCGGTTCCTCGGTACTTCGGTTGATCTTTCGTGCGTATTAATTCGTCGCCAGTTGACGAGCTTCGAATTTCGACGACGAGGCGACAGCGACGAGGCTTTCGCGGAAAAATATCGGCGCATAATCAGTAAATTGTATTTACACTGTGCTCGAGGCTGGGCTCCGCGGAAGCGGCGTTTTTCCTCTGTGAAAAATTGTCCCTTGCGTGTTCCAATATTTACGCTTCTCGTCGAGGCGTGCGAACGGCGAAGTGAACCGACGACGTCTCCGACCGAGGAATAGCTTTCCCCGAGCACAGACGGCGAACAATGGCTACCTGTTACCCGTGCACGGTGAAAATTAATTGAAACCGGGCGCGTTCAGTCGCCTCGCATCGATCTAAGATCATGGGACCGCGGTAACCGAGCGCCATGCGTTCATCGATCGTCGTCTCGCTAGGCTTCAATTGAATTTTGTTAGGAAGACGTTGAACTAGGGAGCAGCTGCTATTTCTTTTTCATTTTTGCTTTACTGCTCTGAAAGGGAGAACTGTTTCGCGTCGAGCATTTTATAGCTTGGGTCGTCACTTTTAATATAATAGGTTTCAGTGGTGAAATTTGTTTGTAACGTTTGATTAAAGTTGGAATTTCAATATTGTAAGGGAGAATAAAATTGCCTGATGATGTAGCGCCACTACAATTTTTAAGGACTCTGCTTCGTTGAAGAATGATTTCGAAGAGTCAGCAGTATTGTTATGTAACAAAGAGCGAGAAAGAATAAACAAATAAGTTTTACTGAAACCTACATATGATGTCAAAATGTGTTTAAAGTGTATATCATTGTAGCAATGATTTAACTAATGCCAAATGACAATAAAGTGATTAAAATATTCAAAGGTTGCAATGAGTAGCACGCCCTACCTTCTTAATGATCTTAAATCACAAAAAGATTTAAAAATAAGTATACCATTGTTTTGGATATAGGTACTTTATGTTTCTGAACAACATGTTATACAAATATTAACATTACATGTGTATGTACGTGTTTACAGGTAACTTCATATTCATTTAGTGTGGCGTTGTTAACATTTTTTATAGATAAATGTTCATATGCAATCTTTTCAAGTATTCGCTAATTTTAACAGATAATTCATTGTTAATAGACTTTGCTGATCAGATTTTCTAGTATAATGATATTTCATATTAAGGGGGTATTTGATATTTAGTCAACTGACCATCTACTGACATCTCGAAATCATTTCTTTTATTATCAGAATTTTTTTAAATTGCAGCGTTGCTATATAGGGTGTTTGATGTCAGGCATCAGAAATTGTAAGGAATGATTCCAGATGCTAAAACAAAACGAAAGTAAAGACAGATGCAATTACGTTTCAGATTTCATTTCCCAGTTGTTGAGAAAGCTCCTAAAATACGATTGAAATACAGGCTGATCAGTTTAACTGCAAACTCTCTAATGAGTGTTGGCAGCTTTTACAGTGCTAACAGCATTTACAATAAATGCTACCGACACTCGTAGGGTTTCCAGTTAAACTAATCACTCTGTATGTCTAACTCGGCACTTATTTTACTAACTTTCACGTGCCTGGCCTGACAAGTGCACGCCTGCAGTAGAATAAGTCCCAAATCAGACACATTTCATGAGAATTTTAAACTTTTACGCAACACTTAATAACCATGAAATCAAACTACAAACTTAATTTTGTTCTGAATTTCATACTTAATTAACTTAACTTAATTCTGAATTTCATACTATTTTAATATGTAAATGTGATGATTCTATTTTAACGTCTCTTAAAATGTTTGACATTTGTTGTCCAACACTCTGTTCATTTATACTTCGTAGTGTACAAGAACGTTGAGTATAATAATAATTTGACAATCTTAGGTAAATAATAAATAACCGAAATTTGATAGCAGTTGTCATTATTTCAACAAAATGTTGACTTACAAAAATTGTTTCTCTGCATGACTGTTTACTGAACTCCGTACTCGATAAGGGAAAGTAAATTTTCACCACTAAATCCTCGATTTTTGCTGAGATTCTCAGGAGCAACGGATTTTTACAGATTTAATGTCGTGTGTAGTTATAAATCTCGATCGAACACGTTACAAATGTCGGTAAAGATGCGGGACGAGTGTACGAGTACAGATAAACAGAACAGATCCCTCTCGCAAAGGGTCCTGAGGCTATCTGGAGGTCCACTCAGCAGAGACAGCTCGTAAATTTCAAGGAATACGAGGAGAAGAAAAATTCCGTATCGTCTAAATCACCGTGGAGTCGAAGACGGTTGAAGCTCGAAAGATGTTAGGTGGTTAGACTGAATCAGAATAAGTGAACTCTTGGAGTTATTGCTCATAAACGGAATTGGGAATTCTCGTTCAAAAGTTCAATCAATAACACAACTTCAAGAGATTAATGAACGCATTTGAAATCTTTCAGCATCAAAGGGCATATTCATCCATTTAAAATATTCAATTCATCATGTTTAAAATATTCTCAAATTTAAATAAATTAGGGTCATCAATAGGGTTTATATAGTACATTTATATTAGAAACGTTAGAAAGTCAAATATTTCTTATTTTCATTATAATTGTATAGAGTATTTCTTAATACTTAGATTTACGAACATTTTTCATTTTAAATAATGAATGTTTGAATACATTTTTACTAAGTAAATTGCAAATAAATGTTTCCTTTTGATCTTCTCCAGAACATTATGTTCTCGATTTATGACCGCCTTGTCTCGAGAAAATAATATAATAAACAAAGCAAAAATAATGTCTGTTTGAAAAGAAGAATTATCCCTGTAAAATTTCCTTTTATGAAGGCTTTTAATATCTATGAACGTCGTTTGCACCTACTTCTCAAAGACGTTGAGAGACTGCAGGAAACCTAACTTAACAAGCTTAAATATCTTGAAAGTCTCGAGGGTCTTAAAAGTTTTCAATATTCAGGAGACTTGTAAACCTCAGAGTGGCTGAAGTTTTTGAGACGCGTGAAAGCGAAACTATAAAAAATCATAGCCGTCGTCTAATCTCTTCAAAATATATATTCATTCTATTTTACGACCTGTTTATCCGGAGACTGAAATTCGTCGGCTAATATCCAGCGGCCGTAACGAAGATAAGCCAGGAGGAAATGAGCCGAGTGGCTCTGTTCGAACGTCGAAACTTTTCGCATAGAGTTCTGAGGGAATCGCCACGACGCGACGCTTTCCGTGGCAGCGCTTCGGGATAAAGCTCCAGTGTTATTTACAATTACGCGTAAACTGACGATCTGTAACTTTGACCTCCTCCGTGCCAAGGGCACGACTTTCAAACGAGCCTGGCTCGTTTTTGTTCGTGAATAAGAAAACTGCCCTTAGCGCAAGTTTCGGTGGAGACGAGTTTCTTGAACTAATAATAGGAAAGAAAGGGTTACTAAGAATGCTTCTATCTGACCTATCGTCAAAAGAATTAATATCAAAGAGTGTGTAGGACAAACGTTGACATGGAGCGATTTAAGAACGACATTAAAAGACGTGAAGCGTGTAGCAGAGGGAACTTAAGATTGAAAAAGTAAGGCTGGAAGAATGAGAATGAAAAAGGTGAAAGGGATTTGTTGGAAGAAAGGATCTACATTAAATTTACAGAGAAATCCCAGAGTATTCAAAAGCAAGACAGGCGGATAATCGCAAAGACAACGACGGCGAGGAATTGAAGAAAAAAAGGTCTGTTGTAATGAAGAAAGTTCTAACAGGTTACACGTAACAGAGGAGAGAAAGACGAGCAATGGTAAAGGGAAGGTAAAGTAATGATCAAAGACATTCCTAACGCTAAGGATAAAAGTAGCCTCGAAACGAGCCAAAGTAAAGGCTGTTGTACACACGAGAGGACACAAAGGAAGCTAAAACACTTGAAAGACAATCAGAGGTTTCCACCAAAACGCCGTTTAAAATTCAATCTACGTCGCTCCGAGTATCTTTGTGGAATTTGCTCTTGTCATTCTGATCGAGGAACAGACATACCGATCGTGATGGAAATAAAGATACTCCGAGGGGAGGATTAAGAGGCATCGATAAACCACTTTCCGCGAGACCAAAGGGCAAAAGGGGCACAGAAGAGGCGAACGATCGCAACCTTCTCGAGCGTCGTTTCCTCCTCAAAGGACACTTTCGTGGCTGCAAAGGGTGAAGCGAGGACAGAAGGGGCTGCTTATCGAGACACCGCCAACGATGAGCCGAGTAGGTAGCGTCGTGACTCGGGTATACAGACTTTCGAAAAAGGGGACCTCTGATCGTCTCCTTTTCCTGCTGGACGCTTCCAACACGTGCTGATGCGCGTGTATCGCTGGCGAAAAGCAGGGCAAGCAGCAGACAAAGGGTGCAGCGAAAACGTTTGTCGAAGCACGTACGATTCTGTTCGCTGCCAAACGAAAAACCGATAACAACGCCAGAATCGAGGGAGCAACACGATGGGGAGGGTGAGTGGATTGACAGAAATTGAAGAGAAAGACCGCACAGACAGGTGGACCAACTGGAGAATGGTTCCTGGGATTCGAGAGCTTCCGAGTCCTTTATTAATGTCGAGTCATCGATATTGGGTGAGAAAAAGAATGCCCTACCAGCTTAGCGGGATTAGGAGGTCCTGGGACCGTTTCATCTAGTGCATTGGGTGGAGTTATGGTGGATATTTCAGGTGTAATAGTTTCGATCTGTCAATATATAGGGAGTACCATTTTTATCATCTGCAACGCTTTTCTTAGGGGAACTAGGGGGATATTGGTTAGTGAGTAATAATGCTCAATTAAGTACTTAGTACATAGCTTTGTTTTACAATAGATTAATCTTTTTCTGTGCTATGTTCTACTCCTGATTCAATAAATTCATCTGCAACGATTTGCAACTGTTTCACTGTAGGATTTAGAAAAGACACGAGAATGAAAATTTGTCACATTTTCATTGTAATCCTTTAAATAAAATAAGAAGCTGTAAGTCTTATTTTAACCCTTAGCTGCTCTGGTGGAATATTTTTCCAAACTTTATTATCAGTACACTTCACGAATAACAATTGATAACATAAACACTAGTTATAAAGTGACACACGAAATAATGTGACTTAATTGAATGATTACTGGGACTGTAAACCAGCTATCTGTCATTAAATAAGAAAACTACCAACAAATATATGTATAATGCTTGGAGTTTTGCAGAATCCCACATGAACAGTTAAGGGTTAACTTATAATTTTGCTTCCAGTTTTACAATATATCTGAAAGGTAGTTTTATTTTCTACGTCTAATAAGATATTTGTCATTCTAATGAAATAGTTACATTTAAGATTATTTGTATAGTTTGTCAGGTATCGTCAGGTAATGCCACTGTAAGTTGTTTTTCAGCTTATTAATCTGCAATTTATACATAAATATCTTCTATGTTGAATATTGAAAGTTGAGTTAGTATACACATTGTGACCATCGCCACAGTAGTTCAGGGTTAATGTGTTAGTGAACATGCCGCTTCGATCAATGCATGTATTGTCAGTAGAATTCATCGAATTGAAAAAATAGAATTCATCAAATATAGTGGAAGATACAAGATAGTAGTTACAGTGAGGTCACAATTATTCAACTCTTCATTCTGAGAATGAAGAACCAAAGAACAATTTATAAAACCTAGTAAACTGAAATTGTGAATCTGCTTTGAACCACCATAAATAATTTCTCACGCTAGGATCGCAATAACCATATCACAATAAATTATTAATCTAGCACAATGTCAACTGAAAGTTAAATATAGTTATCTCATTTTGAAACAATTCCCAGTTTCATCCAAACCTCAAAATTTCGTCACAGCACGAACCCCATTAATTATCTTCCCGGGTCATTCGTCATCCTAAAAATTTCACGAACTCTATCCCGTCTCAAATGCAGTGACCTCGCACTGTTAATACCTTCAAAATGCAAATCTATTTTTCATTCCTGCTCCTCATTTCCTCTTACTCTAGCCGTTGTCGTCTAAATTGCCCAGCGTATAAAACCTCACCCGAGAACAATTCAATTACATCGCGACTTCGCGAGCCGAAATTTGGTATCCCGCCAGCAGCGTCCGACGCCTCGACGCGCTGGAAAAAACCGCCCGTGATCCAGATGGAACCGTATGCAGATGGCCAGTCGTAAAACGAGAACTATAAAAGGACCAGCTTTGTAATTACGAGTACCCCATGTCTCGCGGTAGTCACAGCGCGACAGCTTGCTGGCCAGACACGAAAACAACATCGATCCGACGTCGGTCTCGAACGAGCAGCCGAGAGATCCTTTGTTCGAATTCCGCGGACGGGAAAAGATTGCTCGCGAAAGTGGCGAATGAGTGGACAGAATGGAAATTAGAAAGAATATGTTTTTGGGCGCCAAGTTTATTGGGGCGCGTGTTGTTTCAGCGAATATTGCGCGAATGGTGACTTTTTCGAGGATAACTTTATGGTTTACGTATATTTTTTTAAAGAATGGTGCACTTAAAAGGACGCTGTTAAATAGCCTTGTGATTTACGTGAATGCAAAAAAAGTTCATTCAACTGAGTCGTCCTAAAAAAAAAGCTTGGCCTTATTTTTAAATATTTTTTTATAAAATAACGAACATATAACAAACAGTTACACAGATATGTATATATTGTTTTGAATGTTCTCTTTGAGCAACATTCTATTGGAATTATTTTGTACCTGCCTTATTACTACGTGACATTTTTCAGCGAAAATAGCGATAAAAATGATAAAAAAAACATAGCTCTTTTGATGATAAAAAATTCAGGTAACATGTTATAGATTCTTGTATACATTAAGTAAAGTGACATGCACATGAATAAAAAATACAGGAAACAATACCCTAAATGGAGGTTCCAGTGGTTTTTCTAAGCCAGCGCTGTGGCTGCTGTGTAAATATCGACCCGTGCCCCATTAAATTGTAACAGAGTCTCAAAATGCAACATATTCGTTTCACAAGCCCAGGCGTAGTATTACAATATCCGTGGAATTTCCAGAAAGTCGGCGAGCTCAGAAATACCAAGCGTAGGTATCGTGGCCAGGAACGAGATTGAGGACACCCAGAAATTTTCCGAAGAACTCCCTCAGGGGTGGAACAGTTTATCTTCGAAGGGAATTTCTCCGTCGAACATCCCCGAGGAGTTCGGCGCGATCTATCGACCGCCCGTGAAAGCGGAAACCCCTCGGGGGTGAAGCGTGAGCGTGCATGACGTGCAATTGCCTTCGATTCTCCCTATTTTTACGTGCGTGCGATGACAGCGGAAGCGGAAGGTTCTTAAGATCGTTGACGCGTGAAATCGACGTAGAATGGCTCCGAGAACTTCGAGAGTGCGTACGTTTGGACAGAACGATCGCGAAGTACCAGCGCATCGGTTGATATCGACAAACGGCTCGGGGAAAAGTTTTTAAAAACGCTCGAACACCATTTAATGTTCCTTTTGTGCTCCTTAAATTTCTGACGTCTCCGTCCTTTTACTGCTTCCATGGCGAAAGCTGAATTTTTTGAGCAGAGAATGAACGAAGGAACGATCGACTGTTATTCGGAGAGAATTTATTTTGCGACATCAAGTTTACTGTTTTACTTCTTCGCCAGTTTATTATTTACGCCAAGAAAGCTTTTGAAAACTCTTAAATATTGTTCAATGTTTCCTTTGTACTCCTACTTAAATTTTTGATTGTTTTGGCCTTGAAAATGTTTCTCTTGCTTTTGCTTTGAAAACTAAATTTTTGGACAAAGAAGTCGAAGTTATTAGCGAAAAGTTATTAACGAAGTTATTAAGAAGTAGTTATTAACTTCCATTTTGAGAGGGATGATTTTTGGTCCTTAAGTTTACTGTTTTACTGCTTCACTACTATTCTTAGAAAACGATTAAAACACTCGAGCACTGTTTAATATTTGTTTTTACTCTTTGGTGAACTTCTGATACCTAATTATAAATTTTTCTCCTGTTTTCGTTTTCAAAACTAAATTTTCTGTGAAATCATTTCTTCTTGATTTGTTACAACTGTTACTACTTATTACAACTGTTACTACAACCTTACTACAACTGTTAAATTATTTGCACACATAATATGCAAAATATGTTGAATGTCAGTATATCTACAATCTACATAAATATATTTATATTTGGAGTAATAATTATATATTCATGCAACTATTGTCTTTTCATTAACTCTTTCACAATTTATCCCGACTGAGACTGAGGCATAACAAAGAGTCGATAAAAATAAAAATAGAAGTATTTTAGTACTTTATAAAGAAACCTTTTTTTAACTAAAATTTGCAATTTTATTAAGGATCTCAGGTCATTTGATCCGCGACGAAAGGACTTCCCCTGCAATCTTTTCCAGAAAATTTTACTTATCTTGTACATATGTATACTGCAGAAATTATACAAGTTTTCTGAATTTGAAATAACATTACTTATACAAATATTTGGATTGACGTGGGACATGTTTTCGATCAATTATTTATGCTGCTGGTATTTTGCTGTAAAAACTATTAGATATAAATTGGAAAACGAAACAGAATTTTAATCAATATTAATATGACCATATAATGAACCTGAAGGAACGCATAGAAAAATTCAAAACTAAGAAAAAAATAGCATTAAAAGAAGTGTATTTCCTGCGTTATTTTCTGGAAAATTTTTTCGAAAAGAACAGTGCTATTTTCACAAAATTCTTCATTTCTGAGGTTTAGTGTACGCAGACATATGTTTTTAATGATATGTTAAGATTGCAAGTGAATCCATTACACAGTTTGTTCTTTATACTCTAAGTAAATTTAGAAAATATCGTTTCATGAAAAGTGCGTCTAAAGTTTCCAATTACCCCACACTTGCTGTACATGAAAGGATGGATAAGTCCTTGTAACTCAACTAATTTTTAAGATAACATTCCACAATTTTAAAATAACACTTTTGAATAGTTGTATTATCCAAACTCTACACTTGAAATATCAAAAAACGAAAAAAAAAGAACAGATTTTCTGTACCCTCCGAGTGACCCGGGACCCTCAAGCTATTAAAGACTTAGCAGAACCGAACATATTAACGACTCTTCACGAGGAACAAATACTTCAATGTAATCTACTTCAAAGAAATAATTTCTTCGTCTAATACACCTCGAACAAACAATATTCCTTCGACACAGCAAAATGTGGTGAAGGTCGCTGGCTATGCCAACTGCTCTCAAAGTCATCTTCCTTCCCATCTTATGCGATAATACCGTCCAAGTTGTTACCAAACACGCGCGATAAGACCTACCACTTATCCCAACGAAAAATCTCCGGCGGCCTGCACGATAGAAAACTCGGGCGAAACTGTCGTTCCCGTGGAAACGTACGCGCGCCGCCTCGTCGACGGCGAACGTCGCATAAAAGAAACGCGACCGACCCCCATATCGTCGTCGAACGGACTGATAAGACGGGTTGCGTTTTATTCCATGCTTGGAAACAAAATTTCCCCCCTCCACTACCCTATCACTGTCCACAGCCGATTGCAAATATTCCTGGGCGAGATAGCAGTCCTTGGAGGAAGGTTTTATCGCGGCGATTGGTAGGCTTCATCTTATAGGAAAGGGGGTGAACTCTCTGACATACAAACGAAATGAAACGTTAAGTTGTCGCCGAAATCGAGTTTCTTAGGAATGGTCACATTTGGGTAAAATTTTAAGCAATTTTACCATCTCAAATTTGTGTAATTTGACTTCAAAGTTTCGAGTTTTAATATGTACTTCCTATGGCGAGACTTCGCTGAAGTGACTGAAGTGATAGTGAGCTCTGTTGTCGACAATTTTCTTAGGAATTTGTTAAGGAACTCAGGTATGATACAGGACTTTCATGAGAATGTAACGAAATAAAAAACACAACTGTTTATCGTTTAGTTACCGAATTACAGCAATGTAAAGTTTATAATTTAGTGAAATTTTGATGAATTTCCGAAGCATGGTACCATAGCAACAATATTATATCGTCATTTTCTTCTGCCTGGGTTAATATTTCTTCGTATATATGTATAGAGGATACATAATTACGTGTGTATGTGTAAATGATGCGACAGGCAATAGGCGTATAGAGACATCGAAAAGTTTCGTCATACACTTAGAAACAAAGTAGTTTTGAATAATGAAACTACGTGCAATTAACTTTCTAATACGATTGTACAGGGTGAACTACCTTAAAAGTGAATTTAATTTGGATAAAAATCCTGTCAATGTTTAGAATGACACAATGACAAATGATGTATCTCAAACGTTAGGGTATGTCTCAGAGATTAAAATTGTTTTCAAATGTTTCTCGCCCTCTTCTGTGGGTATGGATAATGACAATGTTTTCAATATGTTGAGATTAATGAACCGTGTCAAATATTGTGCGTTATTATATAAAGTGTTCAATAAGAGTGTCAGAAATGTTATGGGAGTGAATATGCCTAAATAAGAGAAAAATCAGGAATATTGAAATTGCGTTTAAGACTTCGTTTTCAAATAATTAGTAGTTGAGAAAATGCTTAAAATAATCATGAAATGTGTCTGACCTGAGAACCCAATCTATTGATATCACTGTGCCTGATCTAGCTACTTACATAATGTATATCGACAGTAGAGTAAGTCCCTAGTCAGACACAATTTTCACGCATTTTAAATATATTTTTCACAATTAATAACTCAAAAATGATGTCTTAAATACAGTTTCGTCTTTCTTAATGTTCGTCTTATTTTAGTCTGTAAAATCATTCTTTAAAATGTCCGATACCTCTTACTAAACATCCTGTACATATTGGATTTGTGTACATCAGATTGTTGATTACATATAGGATGATCTTTTCTTATCTTCTTTAAGCTACGAATTTTTACTAGACAGTGTTTTTATTTTACCCAACTGATATGGTGGAATCGTAATACTTGTGTTAATTCAACATTTTATATTTGGTATGAAAAATATCCACGGATTATTTACAGAAATTAATAAATCTAAAAATTATAAATCTGTAAACATTTATAAATCATTTCTCGTAATGGAATTGCAGTGTTGTATTGCAGCATGTTATAATACTAATATTATAACAGATGATGTTTGTTCTGAATCCTGAAATACTACACTATATAGTAAATATTCGTAATGTTTGTATTTTTTTCTTTTTATTAAAATAATAAGAGCTTTAAGAATTTGAAAAATATTAGTAATTATAAGTATCGTTTAAAAATCTTAAAAATCATAATATAAAAAAGGTATGTAGTCATGGTACACATGCATATGAAAAATATGTTTAAATATTTTGATTTTATATATGCAGTTAAAACCTTAAAAGTTCCGTTACAGAAAAATATTCCATTTGAAACATCAATTGTGTACCTACTAGTTTGGGAAAAGTATATTAAGTAAAAAAAGCAGACTTAAATAAAACCTTTCAACTCTAATCCAGAAACGTAAAAAGTGTGTAATGTAGTTATAAAAAGAAAACTCCTCACTTTTCGAATTCAAAGGGAATCTCCAACCGCGTACAAAGCTGCAGGCGAAGAACTAAAACTGAAATTGAAGTGAAACTAGGACCTCTTTTCTTCAATTTCAAAGCTCATCAGAAAAAGGATGACAGGAGAGGAATAAATGGAGACGTCTGCAAGGTGTTCAAACGTCCTGCAGGAAGGATAACGAGGCCAGAAGGATAACTGTTCCAGCCACGAGAACCTCGTCTTCCATCCTCGCTTCGTTATCCGCGGCTCACGATTTTAATTCTCACTTTTTGTTTCGTCCTAGACTCGAATTCACTCCTTCGATCTCGTTACGTTAATCCATCCCCGTCTTGGAAGAAAGAGGTATTCGTGCGTTCCGACAACGGTCTTCTTGTTCGATCAATTAAGGAACGATGGTTTGGAATTCTGAAACAACCTAGGTCTCCTGTCGAATCGATATTCGATTTAATCGTTAGTGTCGGTTACGTGATCGTGCGATATTCCATGATATTTGTTACAAAAAGAGAGAAAAGTTTCACCCTCGGTCGTCACTCTGGATCGAAACGACCCATATCAATAATTAAAAAGAAAAAAGTGTGGCACTGCTTTTGCCGATAAATTTTGTTGTGTATGTAACTACATCATTCTTCTTTTTCAAAAATTTCCCCGTTTTCAATACATGAAATAAATATTTTCTTCGAAATGGACACTAAAAAACTATCTTTTTCTTAAACTACATCACATTTGAATAGCATTACCCTAAATTTGTATCTAAACTGGTTAAAATATGAAAAGTTAAAATTTTTTCCATAAAACTATTTTTTGTTGGAACTTACACTTCTAAGAATTTTTTTTTAATATATGAAACATATTCTAAAATATTCAAACTATATTCAAAAATTCTTCCGATCGAATATCACCAGTATTTTTTTAACAGCAGCTGTTTGAAAAGTGATTCTTGATGTTGTCTTTTTACATGTAAACGAGAATCAGGTTGTGCCACTGTCTTTTCTTATGATATCTAACAAAGAACAGAAAATTAATTTTTTAAATGAATAAATATTGAGATTTTTGTTTGAGTAACTCGTTACCCCATAGTGTTATTTAACATCGAAAAATGAAAGGTTGTTATTCCAGGGTTAACCTTAGTTGTTTAACCAGGAAGTGAGTTTTCAAGCTCAATTATCTCGACAATTAATTGTAATCTGAAAATGAAAGAATTGTATTACATAGTTTTCCTCCTTCTTTCGCCAGAAATCATTTCGTGCCTATTCGTACACGTTATTCAGCAGCATCCTGTATACTATAAATGAACCACGCCATTTCAAAGAGATCCAATTACGAGACAAAGTCTCTCCTCCAAATTACACTCAATTTTCCACACAAAGACGATCACCCTACAACTATTTGGTGACTTCGAAAGCGCCTCGTTTGCAAGCACGCGCTCAGTACGTAGCATAAATTAGCCGATCCGATGAAAGACACCAGACGAAGATTCTCCTAAGTCTTTACGAGTGTTCAACAAAAGGATCGTCTAGCGGGGAAAGTTTGACGCGAACGCCATCAGCCAGCCGGTAAATTATTAATTATCGCATAATGAAAGGATCATCTTAAATGGAGACAAGCAGGCGCGAGAGGGTGCGGTCGTGGAGGATTAATTACTGCAAGTCGGTCGTTAAAAAATATCGTTTGCCGCGCGGAAACTCCGCTAATTACCGTGTGTCCGCTAATGAAGCCGAGGATTCGGGCACGGAGGGACACGGGCCTTATCTCCTCGCGCCATCCGAGCGCTCGACGTCTTTTCAGGTAGTCGCGAGAGGGGCGAGCAGTTGCGACGAGTTGCTTCGCTCACCGCTGTCGTCGGCTCCCGATGGAGAACTTAATCAAAATACGAGCGGCTAATTATGTCTGCTCTCCTTACGAGAGAGTGGAAACTCGGCTCAAGTGTGCCACTGCTCGCTGAGGGGAGAGCACGGAAACGCGAACGGGCCAGACGAGGGCTGAAAGAGACAGAAACTAGAGCGGGCGAAAGTTGAGGGAAGCGACGACGGTGGACGGAAATGCGAACAGAAGAAGATGGGATGCAGAAGGGAACAGCGGGGATTGTCGGCGGGGGGAAAGGGGCGAGGGTGGGAGACGTAATTGGACTCGCGGACGTGGAAGAAGCTTCGTTTTCGCTTCGTTCGCTAGTCTAGCGCGCGCCAGGGATTTGATGGTCGCCGACACAACCTGGGCAAGGGGGGAAAGGGACTTGAAATTAAGAGAACTTGCCTTAATGTTCGATTCGAGACCGGCGTTGTCGCAACAGCCGTGTCGAGCTCTCTGGACGAGTTCTAACGACGTGAAAACGGGGATCAGAGAGCACCGACGAAACTGGGACGAGTTTCGAAATGGCTGTTATGCGTGGTATTTGATCGTTGGGCCATGTTTTTGGTGAAAAAGTGATTATGACTCACTTTGCCATCATTATGTTATAATGTAATTATGGGTACCTGGTCAGAAAAGTTAAGATCCGTCAAGATTGCAATATGTACAATAATTGAGAAAGGTATTCTTTTTAACCCTAGAACGACAACCTGGTGTCACCTCACAAAATTTTAAACTTGAAGATCTACTTAGCATGCACTTCGAAGTAGTTAATTCAAAAAATTTTGTTTTTTCTCTGCGAAGCGGAATCAGACCATGTAACTAGTTTTTCTTGTGATGCCCAAAAAGGAATGGAAAAAGAATTTTTCGAAAATAATAAACATTATTTTAAATATTTAGATTTTTGGAGCGGGTCGCCCGCAATTTCTGAGAAATAGGAAAGTGTCGTTCTAGAGTTAAGTTTTCATTAGTTATAATGAAACTTATGTCTACCATAAAAATGTTACGTGTAACAATAACTATTTTATTAATAAAAATTTAGCAAAATTTTTCTTTCCTTTTTTTTTCTTGGATACAAAGTGAAATTGGCAAGAATCGTTCCTGATATGGGCCCTTTAATTCTATTTACAATTATTTTAAAAGTAGTGAAAACTAAGTTGGACTCACAATATTTTACCAGAGGGAACCTGGCACAGTTCCCGAAAGAAGTTTAATTGGTGCACACTTTGCAGTCGTACATACGGCAGGCACTGAGAATTGAATCGAAATAGTGCTCATATACCCTGAATCTGTTCCAAGTTCGAGCCACAGGCCAATCGCAACCGTTGCTAAGCAAAACGCGTAAATTAATAAGCGATTATTGAGTTCCGTGGTGAATTTAGAGTCCTGTTCTGAGCCTTCGTCTATGTAAGAGACAGCGAGAAGCAGAGTTTGCTAGTTAATTAGTCGGCCGAGCCCTGGTTCGGAGGTTGTACGTTCGGGAGAACAGGTTCATTGGTAATTATAGCAACTTTGGACGACTGGATGCGAACATCGAATTAGCCCATTCCCAAGAACATGAAAACAGGCCGCGTGATATCAATTTACCATCGTTGGAGAGCAATATTTTCGAGATAGGTAGCATTGAGTACTGCATTTCCCTCGAACTTTGATTCTTAACTCGACGCTAGCATGGGAGAGGAAAAAAGTTTCCAATACATCGAATCTGCTTCCAGTCGAAAAATCCGATTAGTTCCTCTGGCGATCTTCTTAGTAACTCGAAACCTGGCCGAGAACTATTTCTTTGGTACCCTCCTTGTACTTGTCGAATGACAACAATCGATCAGGACGAAAGTAAAGTGAATGTTGCTTTATCGTTGAAAATAATAAGAAATTTGAAATATAGAGCAAATTTGTGAAATTATTCAATTATTCATGAGCTTCCCAGAAAATCTAGAAATCAAATAAATAATACGAATGTAAAGGTGAGTCTACACTATACATTACATAACAAAGTTACATAATTTTCTAGAAACCAGGAAAGAGAAATGTTATACATATATCTCTTTTCTAATTTCTGAAAAGTTATATGTCTTTGTTACATAACGTGTACTGTAAAACCACCTTAAGATAATTAGACATGAACCGATGAACTCAGACCAAAGATGGAAACACTTTATCAAAAAAGTTTTTATAGAAAAAACAATTCTATATTACAAAACTGGATCTAAAATTGAATAGTTCCAATATTATAATTCCCATTTCAGATTCATTCTTCATATAAGTGCTATTATAAAAATATCTTAATGATAGAGCGCATATTTCGTGCTCACTAATTGGACTATCCGCTTTACAAGTATCCCCTAAGCAATCTCTGCTAGTTTCGTGAATCCGCTCATGCTGCCAATTTGTTTCGCGAGCTGCTCGCGGTCATTCGAGTGACGTTCACGAGAAATCGAGAGCAGCACGGCCCTAGGGACGAACATCCTCGGAACGTCCTGACTCGATCGCCACGAGTTACTCCCGACGGAACTTGGCTCCAGGACGAAACTTGCCTGGCATTGTTCCCATTAGACGGGAGTTTCGTTAAGTCGAAAGTTCGCTTTAGCGAGCCGGCCAACTCGCAAGCCGCTCTCGCAATTGTTTACGTACATATTGGCCGATCGATCCGGTTAATAGGTATGCTGTATGGAAAAATACGCGGAAGTTGGCGAGGGAATGGACTTACTCACGATTCGTTAGATGGAACGTAACTATGCTTAAAGTATCGGGAATTTGTTAGATAAAAGACCAAGGGATAGGGAAGCCTAAATATTTAGAAAAGAAAGTACAACACTTTTGTAAAGTACAACACCAAAAGGGGAATTATGATCCTCGATAAGAGCTCAGGAAATGTCACCCATTTATGTCTTCATTAAGAATGGCGTGAAGAATCTTTTGCAAAAAGAATAGTAAAGAATTATTGTATTAGTAAGAAAAATACGCTGAAGATAATTCTAATTTCTAAGTTTGTGATATAAATGATGCAAGTCACGCTCGTGTATTGAAGCTTGAAGTATTGATTATTATTTTATTCTTAGTATAAAAATGAAAATATGCATAGTGGGCTGTAAGTTCTTCTCTGAGATAGGTACAGCAGGCCTTGAAGTTCAGAGTTGTCTCTAGAAAGCTGTTCCTCCATTTCTCAACCAATAATGCTTACATAATACGTTTGTGGGATTGGAAGAGGCTTGTGCAGAAATAACAAGCAGAGAAAAAGTATACGAGAGCACGAAAGGAGACCTGGATTAAGCCGTCGAGTAGGCCTGGCCTCGAATCCTTAAGTAGATCCTCAAGGAGTTCCCATTTTTCTGCGAATCCTGGTCTTTTCTCAATCTACTTACACAACTGAAAGTATCTCTTGTGAGCACAGGGGATACATTTAAACAGAATTCCATAAATAAAGGAAGAAATATTGAAAATATTCAGCAAAAGCAGCGATAGTTTACTAGATGCAATTTTTATAAATTCAATTTCAAATCCTAGAAATTTCACATAAATTACCTCACATATCTTACAATCTCTTTCACAGGATTATTAGCAAATTTTCATACCAGTGAGGCGTGATTATATGTTGTTAAATGGAACGAGATAAGAATTTTTTATATTTTAAAGAACAGACACACAAAAGTTACTTTGCGTCGACAATGGGAGAACGCAGGAGACTAGAACTACGAATTATAAGCTGAGAAAGTAGAATGCTAATTCGTATAATGCTCAACGAAATTTCCAGATGCCACCGTAAATTTCCTTTTAAGAGAATAATTAACATAGAGTCGTGCTCGTGGAAATATGGCCTGCATAAGAATTACACGCAGTATGAATATTTATGACAGTATAAAAAGCGATCTTAAGTAAACATCGTAGAAATACTGATGTAAGTTCGAGCCTGTTCGACAATTGCTTTCAGAACAAAAATTCATTAATAAATTACACTGACCCACGATCAGTCGACGCGTGTTCTATTTTGCTGTATCAGATACGAATAAATGTTTCTTCTCGACCTCCTCATGCTTGAGTCAACTGGACTTCTACCAAAGAGGGATCGTAAACTTGTGGAAAAACGGAAGACCGTTGTATTTGAGGAGGGAAATTATATCAATATCCTGTTTCCTTTAGATGTTAAGAATCCATTCACCGAAAGTTTCCCTCCCAACTTTGAGACTTGCTTATAGTACCGTGGTATATTTAAAATGTACTCATATCGCGTAACTTCTATTATTGTACATACATGTACATAGCTAATATCGACAGAAAGAGAAAACTTGCTTCACGTTCTGTCATAGAACCAAAAGCGTCGAAAGGTATAAACAGCCTTATAATTGTTACACCAGGCTCTCCGATTTCAGAAGTATAGTTTGGAAATATAGCGTGGTTGTAAAATCAATCAAATAGTAAAATGAACATGTTTGAGATATTAGACGAGTAAAGCGACAGAGATATTGAAAGATGAGGACTTCAGCGATTTGCAGGATCACGAGCTGCTGTTATCGTCTATTTATATTAGGCGACTCTTCCAATCTATGCCAGATCCATGTCACATCTGTTAATTATTAGCAATAATAATATTTCACGTTAAAAAACAATTTAATATAGTTTTTACTAGTCTGTTCTTGCTAGCAAAACAAACGAATAAGCAACTGAAAAATATTCACAACCTCACACAGACAGGCAATACCTGATCATTTGTCGCCTCTCGCATACACTTGGTCATGTAGGATAAGTTACGATCTGATAAGAGATAAGTCTGATAAGTCGAACAAGTCTTTTCAGTAAATTGTTTGAAGAAACACAAATTTCTATTCCTTAACCTTTATCAAGTTACATTAAGTAATAGTTTGGAGCCCATATATACACTGAAAAACTGAAATAGTAAAAGACTAATGATGGCACTGCATGCTTCTCTTGATGTTATACAACTTTCGCTTGGAACATTTTTTTATACAGTAAATGGCTTACAAATAAATTTGGGTGAAACAGTTAAATGACAGCTTGTATAATTTAGTTATTGTGTATTTTGTTCATTGTGCTGAAAACAGAACGTATTTAGTTATAGTATTTTTTTATACTTTAAAACACAATGCAAACAATGGATTAGATGTCGGGAGCAATATTCCTGTATTGAAATCATTTATTCCAATTATTTTACGATGAATTGTGATACAATCCAACAACTTCTACAGACAGGTCAATCCAAAACAGCAAAAATACGAATATCTGTCCCTATCTGTTCGTTGAAGAAAAATTGGTGATCACCCTGTGATACGTTGCTACTGTCACTACTGGCAAAAATTTCACGATCTCAAATTTTCATTATTAATAAAATCACGAACAATTAGTTATGCAGTTCTATTGTCAATATTTCCATCTTTACTGCTATTAACGCTTGAGTTACAAGATATCAAAATTTGATTAATACTCAATCCTCATTCTTTCAAATAGACTACACACAGTCAATAATATTACCAACTCTTTTTCATATTGACAACCTTATTGACCGTGTACAGGCTTCTCAAGATTTCACATTCACATGATACATTTTCAAACTGAAAGTTGCACGACAAAACACTTCATGTATTTATATTTCTGATAGCAACTGGTTGTATCAGCGTAGGAAAATATTCATGAATCACTGGCTCAGTAATTAATAGATAATTCCAGAACTCCAAGCTTCAACTCGATTCCCACCGAGTATCAATCCACTTACTTTCAGCAAATTGAAAGATACGGTGCAGCGGCATTCGCGCCAAGTGAATTATTCTAAACAGCGGTCGGAGCCCGACGGTAATCGCATCGTCGTTAGCATCGTCCACAGCGAAGTTTAACCGGCGTCTTTGCTGAAAGGGAATAAAAGGAGGCGGGCAGGATAAAAAGAAAACGGAAGAAAGAGAAGGAAGACGGTACGCGCCTTATAAAAATGCAATATCTGCAGGCGGTATCTGCGCGAATTACTTCCACCTTTTTTCCTTTTCAAACATTCAACCCCGCGCGTTCTCTCCTCGCCTACTTTTATGCCTCATCTTAATTCTATCCTCTTTCAGCCCCCTTTCAACCCCCTTGTACCCGACGTTTCTCTCTCCTGGCTTCTTCCTCAAATCCTTTCCCCTTCGTCTTTGTTCTCCGCTGCCAGATTTCCCGTCTTCCTTCGGCCCCTCACCCCCGTCTTCTGCCGCTGTCCATCCCCCTTTTCCCACCGACCGGAACCAGGACACTCCCATCCCTTAGACGGCTAATGGCGAAATTATGATCAAGCCAACTTCTTTTCAATGGAACGACGGTAATTACCGCGCCGGTTGTTCCTGGATACCGGTATCTAGCTGCATTATTCAGGAGCAACGTGTAAGCGCGATGCCTGGACCAAGACGCCGGCTGGAACGGGAGAACGACCATTTAATCGCGCGTATCCCGTGGATTACTTACACACCACCCACTAACGGGGGTTTCTTCGATGAATTTCTTGCGAATTACCTCGAACTGGGACGATACTTTTAATGTCGTTGCGAACGCGCAAGATCTCGGCCTGCGCCCGTTCATTCCTTCGGGATAATTCCTTAAGCTCGTTTCTCTGCGTTTCGTTTTGTCAGTTTTGTGATTTATGAGCTATGAATTTAGAGTAAAGAAAGATTTCTGGTTTTCTATAAGAAGAATGCTTTATAGTTTCACCTAGTTCCTAGGTAATAGAAAAGAACTTCATGATTTGAAGCAGAGATGGGAATAGACAATTGTTTCTCGTTTTAAAAGAATTCTGTTGGAACTTATATCGTTTACTTCGAAGAATATCTGTTCCTGTGGAATTTTTATGGAAGGAACTGTTGGTATTAGGAACCTTTTTAAAAAAGTTCTTGTGGGACAGATTGTAGAATTTGTATATGTTATAAAAGTTCCATGAAAACAAGTTCTTTTAGAACATTTATTGGAAAAGGCTACACAAGATAAATAATATTATCAAACTATTCGCCACTAATTTTATTTACCGATATTTGTGTTCACACTATTCACTAAATAATATTTAGTATTTGTCATAATAATTGAAAACGTTTTTAATATTGAGGAATAATCTATTCCTGTTCCAGAAGAATTCTTATTTTTATAGGTATTTGATAAGTTCTATCTAGATTGACGCTTCATATTTTCAAGAACTTTTCTTTATCTGTTTTTATTGGGACTTATAATGCGAGAACTTTTTGAAAAATGTGCCACGGTGCATGTTCTAAACAAAATTTATTAAAAAGATTTATAACTGCTCCCTGAGTTTTAAAAATTGGTGAAATTTTAAATCTTATTGCCTACAATAGAATAAAAATATACCTACAAATGTATAAGGGAGCGGTCACGCTTAATTATCACTACCGATCGACAGCCAAAGATCAAATTTCAAGCGTAGAAACGGCAGGTTCAATACAGTAATTATATGTAAGAAATAATAATGTTACTTGCAAGTTATCTACTGTGAGTTATTTCTTATATATAATTACTGTATTGAACCTCTAATTTCTATGTTTGAGATTTGATCGGTGACTGGCGATTGGTGATGATGGTTCAGTGGGACTGCTCCTTAAATAATATATTATTCCAACGTATAAAAATATGCAGACCAAAGATCAAATACGACTTAAAATACTTCAGGAAACGCACCTGAGATAATACAAGAAATCCGATTTTATGACAGAATATAATCATAAATACAAGTAACAAAATAACATAATGATGTCAGAAACAGAACATACTTCTTATCACTAATGGTTAGATTACTGGTATTTAGTCTATCTAAATCGATATAACATAAACCTCTCAAAATAAAAAATTAAAAGTATTTTTCACAAGTATTCTAAAGTCTCAACAATATCAGTTAAAAGACAACATAAAAGTGATCGAGTCATTAGTACTCCACTAGTCTACTACCCTTTGGCGGTGAACCTTTGACTTGAAGAACTTTAGAAAATCTTATCCCGTCAAGTGCCCGATGCACCCCATGAATATTATGATACTCCCAATTCCCGACAAAGCAGCGACGCAGTAGATTAAGCTGCAAAATCCCTTTCTCGCGCAAAGAGAAACTGGCATAGCAACTTTGAACCGTCCTTTCTTGGAAAATCACCACGGTTCCGTGTTAAAATACGATGTTTTCCACATCCTCGGAGCTTCTTCCTTCAGACAAAGGAAATTATATATAACGTCTCTTCCATTTTTGAGAAAAGCGAACAGCTCAAAGGTGATGTATAATTCGTAGACGGCGCATCGATTAGGGGAAAATTCGCCGGGCTTTTCTTTTGCACCTTTATAACTGCAGTAAACGTTTTTGCTCCTGAGCCAATGGGCTCCTTCGATCGCCGATTGGAGTGGGATTTACTTTGAATACCGGCTCCATTTGAATGAAACACTCTCTGGAGCAGGGGGATTTAATCGAAGTCATTGTTCGAGCTTCTTTCTCTACGTTGGATGCACCTTTTTGCAACGGTATTACTCGGATTGTTAATTTGCTGGCTGAACGGAGCTTTCGCATTATTCACTGGCGAAAAATGGCTTTCATTTAAAGTAGTGTAGCTGGATTAAGAATATACAAAGGGTATCAAGAAATAGAAGCAATTGTAGCTTGTATCTTAAGAAGATACGATGAACATAATTACGTGAACTTCTGTATACCATTTCAGTTCTTAATTCAATTGTAAAAACATCGCTTGAATTTTTAATACTTTCATGAATAGAATTGCGTAATAGAGTTCGCGGTGCACATTCTACTTTAACGAAAGAAAACTTCTTACTTACAATTAGAATTAGTTTCGAACATGGATTGTAATAAATAGTGAAGTGAAGAACATTAAATTCATATTAATTGTGTAACATAATTCAGTGCCTTTGGATATACCTATTTCTCGTAGGTAACCATATTAAACTTAAACACACTTTCGTTTGAATGGTAATACTTACGAAGAACCGCCATTCCTGTGTTTAAGCTTGCAATTACTTGAATGATAAAAGTTACGTAAATAATCAACGAAATTTGAATTGACCTTATTTACATACTTAATACCTCTAATATAATGTAGTTTCCGTATTATTTTGTTCTTTCTACTACTGAAATGAGTCGAGGAAGTAACGAAAGTACCGATAAATTCAGACTGTAGAGAAATGATAATCTCCCATTTGCCAATAAAACGAGAAAGGAGAGATAGAAAGCTTCACTGAACAAACAGGAGAAATCCTCCAGAATCTTGGGTATAACGAAATCGTGTGTAACGAGAGGCAGAACGAAATCCAGGAAAGTGATTCGAGGTGTACTCCGAGCGCCCATGGAACAATACATCGAGCTAAACGGCCTCGATCCTTCGTCGCAAGCCTTTCACGTATTTCCAGCAGAAAAGGTATCACCAAGGAAACGTTTATCATTTTCCGTCCGTCTCGTGTTTCCCGACCGTCGAGGAAACCATCGTTCAGAGCTATCAAAAGCAAATGTTGAATAAAAATCAGCAGTATTAGCTTTGTTCCGATATTTTCACGTCCATGAGACGGGGATCGATGTTTAAGAAGAGGTCGAGACTGTCTGAGGTACGGGTAAGTAACAGAGAAGACGATCGATAGGGCGTTAAATGCGTCAGAAGCTTCGATAGAAGCGCTTGCTTTTCAAGAAGCGGCCCCGTTCGTGCAGAGAGGTGCTGCACTGTCGCCGAATTCATTATTAAGCTCAGTGTACTACTCGATTCTCATTTAACGCAGCGCGGGATTCTCGAATTGCGAGACAGGGTTGAATGTAGCGAAAGTCGTCGCAACTGCCTGGCGGAGTTCTCCCTCTGCACCCTAGCATCGCCAATCCAGCTTCGTAAAATGTTAGTCGGCGAGTAAAGCTCGACGGTTGGCCAGTCGAGCAGATCTTAAACCGAGACCATTATTTTTAAGCTCCGCGGAATTTTCATGAAGTACCATTTTACGGGCGGTAAAGCCTTCGAGCGCCATGGAAATAAAAATATATTTCAATCACGCTTCGGTTATGGCGCTTTCTGCTCCAGTCACGATCCACTGGCGAGAATCGCCGAGGCTCAACTTCGATCTTGAGGGGGCGAATGGTTCAAGAAATGGGTTTAGTATCCGCGGTTGAGCTTCGATGAAAGGAGGATTTAAATGTGTGGGATGATTCATGCTATACAATGCTGAGGATATCTGAAAAGATAGAGTAGAAGAGAACCTGTGGAACTTTATGGTAACTAAATCTTTGCTACGAGATACGAAACAGTAGGTAGCAGTAGCAGCGAATTAAAAAGTGACTCCCTTTTTTGTCAGTATACAGGGTGAGTCACCTAACGATTGCACTTCAAATATCTTTGTTGTTCTTGAAGATACGTCAAATGTCTTGAGGATGAAGTTGAATGGTTCAATGGAGCTTACACAATACCAAAAAAATTTTCTTCTTTTGGCATTTTTTTTTTTAGATATATCAAAATCACCACCAATTTTTAATAGAACCACCTCTTTTTAAACACCTACAATGATAATCCCTTTCTTTAAGAATTCAGTGACTATTATTATTCAAAGTCATTCAAGATTACAGACAAAGAGAACGTATAAACGTGTCTTCATTAGTTGTGGGATTCTTACATTTACACTTTCTTATATCTACACTTCCAGTACTTCTAAATAATTTATAGATATCAATAAAAGTCTGTCTAGAAGGAGTGTTTCGTACAGGGTGCCTCTCATCATGAAGCAATCGGACCTGTACTGCATTTTGCCTACATTCACAGTAAATCGTTATCATATCACACCTTCCAATCACTGAATAAGACATAGCGATTGTCTTATTGTCCAATCGCATTTAGAAACATACTGATCAAAAATCAATTGCAGCGTAATCAGCTACAGGATATTTGAAAATATTCAATAACATTGAGTATGACTTTAATATGTTTACAAGTCTCACTCGTGATAAACGTATTTTGCTTTCATATTGTAAATTTTGTACGTTTTCTCTGCCTATGATCTTGAATAACTTTGAATAATTACAGTCACTGAATTCCTAATGAAAGGGATTATCGTTGTAGGTATTTAAAAAGGCGTGGTTCCATTTAAAAAATGGAGCTGAGCTTAATATCTCTAACAAAAATGACAAAAGAACAAAAATTCTTTTGGTATTGTATGAACTCCATTGAACTATTTAACGTTCTCCTTGTGACATTTGACATATTTTAAAAAACACCAAAGATGTTTAAGGTGCAAACGTTAGGTGACTCACCCTATATATAAATTTCTCCTACAAATTTTTTAATAACGTATCTGCCAAAGCTAAATCAAGGATTCGAATATGATTAACTTCGAGTTCGTTGCGAGGTTCCGTCTATTTTCCTTGTAATCAATGTTCTGTTGTGTCACCAATGTAGACCCCCTTAACAGGTACGTGTAATTAACGCTAAGGTGATATTACAGGAACCAGGATGCAGGTATGACATAGTGGGTCTGTGTACAGGCTTGTTTCATTGTGTTTCACCAGACTCTGTTGAATAGAGAAACTACTCTTGCACGAAGTTCGTCAATTAGGGGACTGCTGTCGGGGCATACAGGGTGTTCATGAATTCGTGACACGAACTTTGCGTTAAAATGGATGAAGTAGTATTGGTAGCGGACCATGAACCGACCGTTTCCAGCGTTAATTAAAAAGAAAAAAGGAGCTCCCTTGTTTTCTACTTTCTCACTACTTAGCCCCATTTAAATACGTGCATTTTCAACGAACACTCCTCAACTTGGCATTCATTTCAAACCCCTTTAAAACAAAACCATCTCCTTACCCTCATCAGTCTCGATTGTAAGATTAGTCGATATCTGTTTGAAGTCGCGGATTCTTCGATAGGTGCTCCATTCAGGTATTCAGTCGCTCAACGCGGGGAAAAAATAGCGAACCCTTGAAATTGGAAATCGAACCGACGCGACAATTATTCCCTCGCGAAGAAAACGCGTTCCTCAATTATACCCTTTCCCGAGGGAACTATAGCCGTAATTTCTGCCTTCGAATTCTTAAATTCGATGCCAAATTCGTTCTTGCAGTACCTTGAACATTTAAATAATATTTCTCACGAGAAGTTTAATTTTATGTATAAACCTTCCCTAAATTCTTGTTTATAAATAACATATGTATAATAATAACATATTTCAAAGGGAATAATTATTTTGTTTAATCTATTTTTACAAACACCTGTAAAAATATTTTCTTATACAATAAGAACTTTATGAATTTCTACTTTTAATATATTCATTTGGAAATTCCAATGGATAAAAATTTAAATATTATAATTCTTAGTTCATGAACAAAATACATCAGTAATATGAAATTATTTTTAAGTCAAGACGCAAAGAGTTGCTTTATGTCTTGATGTCTACAAATAACAACTATAATTATTAATCATTTGTATGTAGAATTTATTCAAAGACGATATATTATAGCATGAATTATCGTAGCAGTCATTGTTTTATATAGTTGGTTATAAAAGTATTCGATCATGTTAATAATTAAATATATATTATCTAGAAATGTAATCAGTAAAGAAAAAAATAACTTGAAATTTATTTTTCAAAATGTTCAATAAACTTTGATTAATACTATGAAACGTTTCTTTAATGATTCAAGGATGAATACATGATCACCTATAAATCCATCACTATAAATGTAATAAGAAATTAGCGATATTCCTAAGACATAGATGATATTTCTACTACTATATTAGGTGATCAAATACTTTTGTGTAATACTTTGTGCAATGTTCTCCAAAGGTATTTAACTAAGGTGCTTGATCTTTCGCTTTCTGTTATAATCTGTTCCTAGAGTCTAGCGCTTAATCTCTTATTGTACACTCTTCCCTTCTCCAGTTTCTTCTAGACTCCCTCTACTTGTTATTGTTAGTCTCCCTAATCCTTTCCTTCAATTTTTATCTCTTCTTTTTATTTCTCTCCTGTCCCTTAATTATACTTTTCACGTAGATTGCAATTTAGGTACCACTGACAGCAAAGCTTTATATAGGCACTACTATTGATATATACTACTTATAGACAAACAATTATACTAAAATTATAACATTATATGTTGAAACATTATAAAGTTGGAACTTTTCTTGCTTGAAATACAAAGACGCTCTAAATCCAGAGAATTTTATGTCGTGATTCATTTCGTGTTCATTTTTTCCAACCGTCAACGTTGCGTCCTCGTACCCCTTTCGTATCTGACTGGAATAAGGGGTGGTAGTGAGTTTTGAAGCATCCCACGGGGAAAATCCAGTTATCGCGAGTGGACCGGACCCGACGCCACGCCATTCATTCGAGCTTCGGTGCAAGGCTCGATAATAATTGCTTTAGGAATCGGCGTCTCCTACGTCGTTGCATCATCCCGGAAATCCCTGGACTCGTCAAATTGGATTCTGTGTACCTCAATGTCCGGTCAATGCCACTAATCAATCGGATTTTTAAACTGCATTTGTGCTCCCATTTCAATTTTAAGAGAGAACTTTTAAAGTATTTTCTGTATCAAGAGGAGGCTTCAGTCTAGAGTTTTCAAACATGTTATAGATTTTATAGATGTTTCACTCCTTCGATGGTTGAAGAATATACAGTTAAAAGGAATTTTCAAAATTCCAAAAATTACCAAAATTATAGGGTTTTGGCAGCTGCCTTATACGTTTAATATCAGCGATTTTACTTTAAACATGTTTTTCTCCATCATTTTTTGAACTAAGGGGACAAAGATCTCAATAGTTAATTGATTAATTTAAATAAATCTGCCTTTAAGTTTTTTGTCTTTGAGTTTTTCCAAATTTACTACTTTTCAAGGAACGTAGAATTGTGAAAGAATGATAATATAAAATTTTCTTTTTTAGCAGATTCACTGGCTTGGAAATTTTATGCGGTTTAAATACATATTCTGTTTTTTAGTTCAGATTTATAGTCGCGACGCTAGACATTTTACCGAATAAAGAGAATTTTTCGAGGACAACTATAGTGCACAGCATAGATACTCCTAATATATGCATAAACTAAATAAATATTAAATTTTTTATATGCTCAAAAGATACACAATGAAACACGAAACTCCCAGGTTGCTGATCTGTTAAATTTATTATGGAAAAAATCCTAAAAATGACCTTTCTATTGCTTTTCTTAAACATTATTCTGTGAAAGAAGATGTAAGAGAGCTTAGATGTAAGAGAACTTACTACTCATAGATGCATCACCTTTAAAATCAGAGTTCCGCACATTACAAGTACTTCAAGCATGCAAATATGAATGTTTTCTGAATTGAAACTTACATTTCTTAGAATATATTCTGTGCTCAAGTGTCCAAGGAACAGAATTTATTTAACAACCGAAGAACGACAAATTCATTGGCCAATTGGCAAAGTGAAATGAAGACCTAAAGTAGTAATATAAAATAAATGCCCGAATACTGGAAGCTTAAAATGTTAAATGTCACAGTAACTGGATAACTTAAAAATATATATCCCGACACTTGATATGAGTCTCAATAATTGTATATGTATGCCCTTTTTCTTCTTTTTTTTTATTAGATACATTAGAATTTAAACAGAACAGAAAATAAAATTAGCGTTAGTGAGTGTTCAGGTTCTGGGACATAGTCGATTACTGGGACATTACATTTCATTTTGCGCCTTTGAAGATTCCCTTGATCGCCTAATTAAACACAGCACTGTTAATGTTGTGTCTGTTCTACATGCGTGCTTCTTCGGAATCTCGTTTAATATTCGATACCTAATGAAACCGCATGGATGTGATACCGTTTTCAAAGTGCAGCCTCGGGTGTTGCATCTTCAGTATCCCAGAAATCTGTTTCTGAAACCATTTGCAACTATACAGATTCATCCAACAATGCTGGTGTGTGTAGAACAACGTATTTCAACTGGTTCACCGAGGATGAATCATGAAACTGCTCTTTACGAGGATGCATCATATTGAACAGTTTCTTTGATAGTTTCGCGGGTAACATTTCCTTTGAAGATTATGAAGGAGAGGTAAATATATAATCTTTCTTTTATGATATAGAAGACGAATGTTATAGAACATGCTTGAATCTGACGTCATGTTCAATCTATAGAGTGATACGAAAATTGTGGCACTTAAGGAAATTAACTTCTACATCCACCTTTCTAACAAGTTAGATATCTATGACTGAAGTTTCTGCAGATCAAGCGGAGTTTGCGAAACTATTTTTTAGTTTCACTAAAAAATATCTCTAATTTCAATTGAAAATGCCTGTTGTATTTTGTTCAAGAATTAAAAAACCCATAGAGGATAATTAAATTCTCCAATTACAAAAACTTTCAACTGCATTCGCTACTTCTATAAACTTAGTCGAAATCGATACTTCGAATCGACAAGCATATCGAATTTCTTACCACAATTTCATTTCCATTCGCTCAGGGCAGCATAAAAAAACTCAGAAGAATTTCCCACCCTTCTTGCAGCCTGTTCCACGTCATGAGAAAATTTCCCTTGACGATCGTATTGATTGTGCATTAAGCTGCCAGGCCGACCAGTTCGTTCCGCAATGAAAACGCAGTTTACGTAGTAATAAAGTAACCTCGTACAGGGCGAGACAGATCTGGGACTGTGGCGGTGATTAATGTGGCACGTTTTTTTCTTAATAAAACGACGGGTTAGTTTTGCTTTATCGTTCTAATTTAATACTCGGCAACGACCTACCCAGTCGCGCCAAATGGACAATTTCTCTGCGGAAAAAGGGGAAATCTCTGTTAATCGCGGTCGAATATATCATTGTTGTAAACAAAATGCAGCGGAAGACAAGCGAAGCAAAGAAGGGTAGTTGCGAGATGGGAAAGAAGTTTCAGACCGCACTGGGAGATATTACCTCAAGCCATTTGTAGACTTGGAAACTGCGTAAAATCATGAATAACAAGTGCTGCACAGAAGGGGATACATTCGTGAATATTTAGTTAAATAGTTTACATTCTATAGGAGCAAACTCAGAAGAGTGTTATGAATTTTTATAAAATTTCCGCGCTCGCGTTTGCATAAAGTTGTCCTCGATTTTACGTAGACCAACGTCGACCTTTGATTTTTCCCCGTGGATTTTCGCGAAAGAGACGGAGGTGCTTGACTATCAATAAGTAGCGTCACTTGAATATTTCCTTCTAGGATACTTGCAACGCGAGAGTGGAAATTTTCAGGTTCCGACATTTATTTTTTCTTCGTTGAATTTCCGTGCAAATGGCACGGCTACTTAATATCAGCAACAACTATTTTCAACTCAATTTGCTGCTTTAAATTTTGCAGAAAGGAGAGATGCTTTTAGTGAACAATGATATCGACAAGCAATCCAAACTGTAATAGTAATACAAATATTTTTATCTAAAATTTTACTTAATGCATAATGTAACATGTGAAAATTGCATAGTGTGTTGTAATGCATAATGTAAAAATTATACGAGAAATAAGTAGATACGATAATCTTAGATATACGTTTGCTACTTGATGAAACAAGTATAATAGAAAAGACAATGTAAAAATTATACAGGGTGTAACAAGTACCTATACATTGAAATATTCTAAGCGGCTTTAGGGGAGTTTAAGTGGAACACAAATCGTCCTATGATATAGTGTCCGATCTGCCTCCAGTTAACAATAAAAATGCCTTGAAGTGAATAAACCTATATACTAAACAGTCAGAAAATTCTGTAATTTTACAGATGCATTGAGAAACGAAAATAAAGCAAAAAGGTCTCAATACATTTGGTTGTATCACTTACGGTTTAACGTTTATAAAGCTTTGATAATCCAAGATTCATTTTCTACAAATATCTAAAATTTTCATAGGATAGTTTATTTTATGTCATAAGACATTTTGTGTTCTATTTGAAATCCCCTACCATCCCTTAGAATATTTCAACGTATACTTGTTACGCCCTGTATATGTGAAATAAGGACCTATGTATATTTTTATGACTTCTGTTTTTTCTATTTTTACATTAAAGACGATTCTCTTGACAAGTAGACATTTTTCAAAAGAAACATTTACAGTTTCATTTCTCAGCGGAATTTTAGCAGAAGTAGAATGAATGTGGCGATCAATATTCTCTCCGAATTCGGCTTTTCACTCACGACGAATTTTAAGTAGGCACGATACCATTTCACGTAGTCGTAGTATCTTAAAGTCGCGGCAAACTACTCAATTATCCACGAATGGATTATACCGCTCTCTGGATTAAGCTCGAAACTCCAAGAGGGCGGTAATAATGGTAATAAAGCATAGCACTCTTGTCGGGGATTTTCGGATCATCCGTCGCCGCGGATTATCCGTTCTTCTCCTCATCGTTGGATTATCGATAATCGAAGCACATAGCATTGTATCGTTGAGAATCCAAACGGATACATCGCGCGGATAGCACACAATCGACTGCATTTATCGCAATAAACGGGGGTATATTTTAAATTTGTTACATTAATTTCTGTAATGGTTCTGGTCTAATCAAGCAGAATGTTATTCGAATCCGTAATAAAAATCTATATGACTTTCAATACGATTTAATTAAGAATAAAAGAAAATTGTTCAAACAATTTCATTTCAATTTACTTGTACAGGAATATTCAACAAGTGAAAAAAACTTGGTGTTAGAGTCTTTAATTAAGAATTTATATTAGTTTCCAATTATTAACGTTTAAACATTATCAGCGTAAAATACATGATTATTAAAAGCTTATGTTGATCAATTCTGTACTCTCAGATGCTTTTTAACTGAATGTTTAAACGTTAACCTTTAATTATTCGCGTAGTTTTTTAATACCTCTTTTACACTCTTTCAACTATAACTAATTAACTTTAATATTTACTCTGTACAAAATAAATTCACGAGAGTACCAAGAAACTTATTGCAGTAACTCCGCAGTAAATTTTAAAAGTCAAATAAAGAATCATTAAAATCTCATATTAGAAATTAGACGTTAATTAAAACATGAAGCTATCGACGTAGTAAAGTAGATAATTGCTCGAAATTTTCGACTTATTTTTCCACATACAGAACCATCCTTTCAATTTTATTGTCGAATTTCCTGTATATTCGCATAAACAAACTAAAACAAACAACAAACAAATTAAAAATATTTAACCAGAGCGACGTAACACTTTGTAAACTTAAATAATTAAGCTAAAATAACGATAACAGATTTTTACCCTTCTATAACAGTTTTACACAAATTGAATATTTGAACATTTTGTTGACATCGAAATCCGCATAACTTCAATTTTTCTTCGAATATTTAAATAATAGTACATATTAACATAACAGATTTTTCGTTTTGGATAGCTGTAGGTACACTCTACTGTAATCTGTGGTAGCACAGAGTATTCCAAAATTGGTAGTACAAAGTACAAGCAGGAACGTAGTAATTCTACATGAAAAGACATATGTACGTATATATACTACTAGGATATGTTAAAAACACAAGATAAATTATTTTTATGTTGCGTCAAACATGTGTGACATAGAGATATGGATGGAACTTTCGTTTATACAGGCCACCTGCCACACATATGTGATAGACTATGTCTTGAGACGAAGAAAATGAAAATATTTTATGGACTGTAACATTTTTAAATATATTGTATAAAACATTGAAACTGAAGTGTACTATTGAATTTCAATAGTAAATGTGTTAGTAATGAACAAAACTAAGAATAACGTGCCGTACCAAAATCCCAAGTGTAATTTATCAGTCTTTATGGGGAAAAATAGAATAAAAGAGGGGACAAACAAGTATTTCTCTGTCAATAACAAATCAGAAAATTTATTTCTCGAACTTAACGAAAAATTACGATACCTGAATTGACTAGCTTATCTTGTTCTACCCCACTTTTGTTTACTTTCCAAAAGCATCTCTATTGAATAAAAAAGAATTTCGCGAAAGTATAAAATTGAAAATTCGAAAACAATTTTTGTCACATATGTGATGTTACTGGTCGTCCAGAAATAACTATCCTTACTTTTGCAACTGCTTTTCTGTGTAGAAACATCTTTGCACAAATTCAACCTAGGGTTGTGAAAATAGAAGATTCGCTCTTTAAAATGACACCAGAGAGGTTATTGTACGAGTCCTCATCTCGAAGTTATAGTAATTCAAAGATTGATAATGTTTCAGCCTAATGTACGAATTCTTTCTGGAGCCACTGTGCATATGTGACGCGTAATAAACGACATGTTAATGTAAAAACATGAACATTTTAATGAGATTCCATACGTTCAAATATTTATAGGCGATAGTGTATTTCCTTTAAGCCTCATTCCGATTAGTCAAATTACTTAAATTCAAGCCACTTGGGTACAAGTAATCTAATGTTACGATTGTGTTCACACAAGTCAAGTTACTTGGATTCAAGTGGTTTGAATTCAAATGTAACTTGAATTCAAGCTACCATGCAAAAATAATAAAAATAGCGTTTCAAAATATGGTACATGCTGGTAATTTGATTATGTATTTTCCAAACGAGACATACACTTTTGATAACTTCCTTGACGTTCACACGTTTGCTGATTTACTTGAAGTTTGTCCTGTATGGTACAGTGTACATCATGGTATACATTATACATCAATCAATGTGTATATCTAGGCAAGGAAAAGTTAAAAGAACGTCAACTTCACTTAAAGCTTGAAAAGATATTTCAAGTCAAGTAACATAACACGTTCATATTAGTCAAACTGCCCCAAATCACTTGATTCAAGCCACTTGAATTCATCTACATTGACCGATCTGAACGTGCCTAGACGAACCAGAAACTTGAAGAGATCTTTCAAGCCAAGTAAAATAACAGGTTCACATTGGTCAAGTTGCTTCAAATCACATACATTCAATCAGCTTGAATTTCAGTGACATGACAAATCTAAACAAGGCTATAATCCCTTACGGACGGGACTACTCAATTTTCAATAGTTTTTGGTGACTCTACGCGTGCTCCCAACAGGTTAAATACGCTTAACCAAACAAACGCATTGAAGGGATGAACGATAACTTCAGCGAAGCGAATTTCAGGGGCGGTCGCGAATGAAGCTCGAAAATACTCGAAACAACGTGTCCAGCCGCGATCCATAAATCGGGCAGAAGTGGGCCACAATTCTCCCAGTTCCAAACAACCGCCGCGACACCCGCAAATTCCCCAGTCGCCGCGGCGTCACGGGAACGACGCATAATGCATCACTGAAACACGCGTCCGAATATGCATCTTGACTGACCGCACGCGTGGACCCGGCCACGTCACTGGCAAAGGAACGTGAATTAGCCCGAATGCCATTTTCCCCCTGCCGACATGAATAGCGAGGCAGACGGAGAGGATAGAAGGGAGGCCAAGCCTCGTTTCGTCTGTCGGTGACGTTTCCAGCGGTCTGAACGAAGGGGCTGCGGGTCAAATGTTATAACTGCCGTGCAGCTGGGGGTTAAAGCCGCGTTTTCAGCGGCAGTCGGTATTGGGCGATCGGGGATGCCCCGTGGAGGGTCGCGAGATCGTCACGGGATCGAGATACCACGAACGGGAAGAGACAGAAGAGGCATTCTATTACTGGGAGCAATGATTGTCAGAAACAGGTAGGAGGAGCTCTGACGTTTTATGGAAACTGAGGTTAACTTCAGGATGGAGAATGGGGTGGTTTGGAGAATTGATGTGGCTTTGTTTACAGTGGATGACGACAGCAATGAATCTTATAACGTTGCTCCTTGCAAAGAAACACAGAAAAGGGAAAAGTAACGATATAACCTGTTCTAAAGTTACCAATTAAAGTTGTAGCAATAACTCTTAGCATCGTGGTATATTGAATCATTCGATTTGTTCACTGCTTCCTTTAAACTCACGCAAAAATTCTTAAAAGCATACTTTGTGAAAGCCTGTCCTTCAAATACCGCGTTTAATTATTCGTTAAAGTCGAATTACATCACGAGGAAGAAGGGTCGAGTCGTACTTTTTAGTAACGCATTTCAAAGTATACAAATTTATTTTCTAAAGAAAATTAATTAACATATCCTCAGACTTACAATTCTAACAATAAGTTAGGCTTAGAAGTGCGACACGACGAAGAGTAACAAAGCTTGTTTAAAGCATAAGGTTGAAAGCAAAGCGAGATCTTTGTGTTAAGCACATGTTAAAGTCTAGATCTGCTTTCCAACCCTTACTGTCGAGCAATTCCCTTTTCTGAAGGATATTCTTCTTCTCAAATTTCTCATTATTTTCTCGATTGTCTCCGCAGAATTCACGTTAGCGCAAGCGGTGAGGCAAAAGGATTTAAAACGTTGCAATGCTTGTATCCCTGAAGGAATTCTCGGATCGATACGCGAGGATCGACTTTGCCCGCTCATTTCCCCGTGTACCGCCTCATTCGAGTAGCTCCCATTGCTGACAGACGCTGTTACCTGCTGCATTTTTCCCTAGGAGTTTACTTTGTACGCCATTCTTTACGGTTTATTGCGCGGTAAATGTGGTTTCTTTCAACCGCGCCGTTCTGCAATCGTTCCTCCGTCGAGATCTCGATAGTACTGCTATTTGATATCATGCTTTAAAAAGTTTTTCTCTGCTTTTCTTGATAAGTACTTAGAAAATCGTATTAGTTCTCCGATATTAATCGTAATGGAAGATTTATGTTTTTTTAAGTGCATGTAGACTTTTTGACAAGTGAGTAATGAATAATGAACTGCAAAAAGGGCAACAAAAAATATGACACATATTCATACAATCAATGATGGACGTCAAAATAGTAAAGAAAAGTCCTCTACACTTATGTTAAATAATGCCCACTTTTTAATCCCTTCTACTAACGCCGAATAGCCCCAAATTCTGGTGATATTTAAAAAATCTAGTTTCTTTTAATTATTTAAAAAATAGTAATCCTTGATATTAATAATTAATATTAACTGCATTAATATTATTTTTTATCAGCTCTATGTATAGATATATAAAATAGTTTTTCAAATTTATGTAATACCTGTCTTTATTCAAACCCCAATTTAGAATCTTAATTGAAAGCAATTAACTTGAATAGTCGATTACACAGAACATACAATCACGTTTCACAAATTGAAGAATGATCTCTTTATTGAGAAAAGATAGTCAATGAAAGTTGATAGGAGGCATTAAGTTATGCCCTCCGAGATCGTCGTTCGAATACACTAAAGGAGCGAGAAGGTTTAGTCTATACTGAGAACAAAGCTCTGCCAGAAGCAACGACGCTAAGAGACAACTACGACAGAAGAGACGAAGTTAGTTGTATGCACGTACAGTGACTGCGTGACCCACAATGCTCGAAATAATAGACGCGTGTGCGAGCTGCGTGAACAAGAGTTTGTCTTCGCGTCGCGTGCGAAACAGGAGTTAATGGATGGCTTAGAAATGGGGATCCACAGTTTACGAATAAACTGATAGCTAACACTAACACGCGACAGGGAAAAATACGACATACACGCTGCATTTACATATGAATTGTTTCGTAATGTTAAGCTTATACTCTACTAATAATTGGGATGCGCTATTCAGAAGTTAACGTAGAACTTATAGTTTTGAGGAACGAGTTGCTAATTTACATTGGGATCATGCTGTATGACGAAATTTTTCCTAGTTGAAATTGTTTATACGTTAAATTTTATATGAATGTCTACAGATGCTTTAAACTTTCACTCATTTACTTCTTTCTCCGTAAATTTATTTGCCTATGCGAATTTTGTTTTAGCCCTTTCACCGCTTACTAAAACAAGGTTGTATGGTACAAAAAATGTTTATCTTTTTGTAACTTTCATGTACAGACAAAACGTTGTGGCAGAATTCAGCTTGCCTGTAAAATGCACGGACTAAGTAATGAAAGAGTTTATACTGTAAAAATATACTGCGTCTGGAAATTCTAATTGAGTGTTCCCTCAGGCTATTAATAGTGATACCATTATTTTAAAATAGACCAGTTCCGTCATCTATTTTATTATACATTACTCTAACAGTAGCTTTTAAGAATTAACAATTACCTACAAGCTTGTAATACTATATAATTTTATATTAACTTTTTCAACCCTTTCTCTCATGAATTTAAGTTCTAGGACTTTACTTATCTTAAAATTCTTATTTAAATAGCGTGTTATATTCTTATACATTCTACATTAATAGTACTTTTATTAGTAGCCTCCTTTAGTGCTTTAGAATGATTGCAATATTCTTTAATTGTTCAAATGTATACGCAAAACGAGTGAACACTTATTTTCCTTAACTTATAAAGTAGGGCCAAACTTCTGAATTAGACTGTATCTTAATCTATCTCACAATATCATCACCTTACAAGTTCTGAGTATTACTGTAAAATTTAATAATAGAAATAATAGAATTGACAATTCATTTATAAAGCTTCACACATGCTGGCTCTTGCAAAGTAAGGTCATCGAGATTATCGAAATAGATCTGTTGAGGCGCACCACACATCGGGAGTATTTCGTAGAAATCATATCCCTCAGAGAGAACTAGCGGAGTTCGTTTTAACCCTTCGGGAGAATTAGTCAGACTGGTGCGGTGGAACGAACGAGTTCGCGGTAACTTATCATGGAACTTGGTTACACGACTCGAAGAAACATAGTTCATGACTGTAATATGCTTGAATTTATCGACTTCTGTGAGGTGGGATTCGAAGAAAACTTTTGGTATAAGCAGAATTGGATTTCGCGAAAATACATGGAAAATTCTGAAAGTTTCGATCGTGACAAGTTCATCGGTGCGGTTGTACTTCAATTCTTCTTAACTCGCCCCGATAATCCGTTTGAGTTGGGTGGAATGACAAATTTCTTGGCTAATCCCTATGATAACGTGAACAAATATTTTAATCCCGCTTTGAATATTTTCTTCCCAAGAACCAAAGTAGTATTCCAAAAAACATGATTCTATTAAGGAAAATTGAGGAAGACAAACAGAATAAACTTTAACAAGATAACAAGAACATGAAGCGCCTCCTAACTTGCCAACTAATTACCGAAAACAAAGTCAACTGATTAATGTAGCAAAGCAGTTTGTAACATCATAACCGTTTTAAAAAGCTGGATAATAATAGAACGAAAGTTTGTTCACGCTGCAAAAACGTTCTAACCTGTGCAAGTTTGCCAGCCCGTTCCGTTTTAACATAAATTAGCAAGTCTGTATAGCTAGGTCGAATTAAATCCTTTCTGGAGGTCTGTTCTGATCGTTTCGCCGGTATGCATTTAAAGAAGGATAATCGAGTTCCCAGGAGTGGACTCGAACCGCAGAAAAGGGACGGTCCCCTAACGAGAAAAGTTTCCTTGGTCGGCTTCTGGTTCCCTTATTTTCCATGGCATACAGAGATTCAGATTAAGTTCCAAGTAGCCTGGCCAGAGCACCCTTCCCTGTCGAACCTCGTTTCTTTCTGTGTTTGTGCTCGACAATTTAAAGAACAATTCGCGGTTCAAGTTCGAACGCCTCCATTTCAAAGCAATTCGATGAGGAAGAGGGTGCGAACGATCCTGCGGCGGTATACATAGGGCGCAAGAAATGGCGGAAGTCCGAGTCAGGCAGCCCGTCTGCCAATATCAGGTATCTGAACCGTTACATCGTTGCTGGTCGATTGAAAGCGCAACATCGATTGTGAAGGGGCAAGAAGCCGTGACAAGAGAGCCTAGACTAACGGTGGACAAGCAGATGGAAAGGGGCTTATCAGTGATCGTGTTTCTTCGGAGATTCTTATCCTCTCGGGAAAGTAGACATTCCGTTTTGGAGGAGTTCCTATTTGATGAGGATCTGCCGACAAGGTTGTTTCGTGCGTTTTATCTTCTTATAAGATTTAAAGATTTGGACGCTTTCATTTTTTTAAATATTACAATTCTCAAATGTTCAACTTCTTAATTCACGAATTTTCAAATATCTGGAGATAGATACACTTAATATGAAAGTTGTGGTATATAAACGTTCAAATGGTTAAATTTATAAATGTTTCAAAATTTCTTTAGTCTTCAAATCTTTGGAGGCGGTAAAGTGTATAGATACTTAACATTAATTGTAATTACGTCTATGGCTTCAAAACTAGCAAAGACTGATTAAAAGTAAGTACATGTTGTTGGATAACCAACCTTCTGCTAGCCCTGTCTCATCGATAAGCACTGCTAATCACTTCTGTTTTCACTTTCTGAACCAAAGTACAAATTCGTCAGTCTCACTCATAGTTATCTTAGGACTCTGGTTATCCTCTCCCTACTATACTCAATAGTCTATATTAGAGCGTATCCTTAGACATTTTTAGACACTATACTAGACTGTGCTACGCTCCATTCTAACTCTCAGATCAAACTCAGACTCACCTATATCACAGTTGTACACGCCAATTGCACTTACTACGTGTCGTCACATTGATTAACTTAAGATTTAGTTATAACCGATGTTGTAATTAGAAACGTTACCCAATTATATTATACTGTAAAGTATAATTTAGTAAAATTTAAATAGATATTCCTAGTTCCCCTAATATATCAAATTTGGTCTATATCTTCCTCCTATTTTTTGTTCGAATATTCTTAATTTTCTTAATATTTCTAATCAGCTTTCTCCTAATCTCTCTAATCTATCAACTCCTACCCCTTATATTTCTAATTTTCCTCCTTTTCCCGCATCAGATTTCCATTATTTGCTCTCCCAAAGTTCAGTGCACAACCAAACACCAACCAATCAGTTACCGCAGAACCACAGTTCAGATTCACCCCTTTATCTATCCTGGCGCATTTTCGAAACACCCAGTACACGGCTGGCAAGGCTCCAGGCTTTCCTCTTAACCTGATTAAACGACGTTTATTGTCGCTGCGAGACAGGAGTAGACTATATCAGAAGGGAAACAAGGGAAACGACGTGGGTTGAATGGAAAGGGAAACGAACGGAAGTGAATCGGAGGAAGGGGGTGAAACAGAGAATCGGCGAGGGACGCACACGCCTCTCGACACCAGTGAAACAGCCAGTTATAAGAGGCAGGGATGGAAAGAGCGGATACTCTCGATGAAAGTTTACTCGTCGAATGATGCAAGTGGAAGCACAATCAAGTTGTCACGGTCCGAAGATCTCAGAAATATTGATGAAAACTGTCCTGCTGCCTCCGTAGCTAATGATATACGTTACACAGACATTTAATTTTCACCTCTTTAATTACTTGTAACCTCTATGGCTAACTTTATACATACGTACAGAGTATCCTACCTGAGTATAATTACCTAAATAACTGCTTTATTTATTGTTGCGTGAACAAACTTCTCAAGGCAAAATTGTACTGTTTTAGAGGGCACATGTAACCATGAAAAGAATTCTTTGTCAAGGTCATCAGGATTGTTTTAAATGGAATCTTACATTCCTTCGAAATACAAATATCTCAGGAGACAGTTACCAAAATAGTATGACTAATACAATCGTTACATTTATTTTCTCATGTTGCACAAGAATATAGGAAAAATATAAGGTTCCATTTAAAAAAATACCAATGATCTTAAAATGTTGTAAACAAATGTTCTTGACGAAAATTTCTTTCCATGGTTATATCAACCCTATAAAACTGTGCAACTTTGTCCTGAGAAGTTTTTTCATACAACAATGAATAAAAGAGACATTTAGATGATCCCAGTTAGCTGGGGCACCCTGCACATCGCTCGCTTGTTGCAATGACATAATTCAAAACATAACTGTTTTTAAGTTATTAATACGAAATACTGGTTTTTGTATAAAATGAAGATATATCCTCATTTTTCAGAAAATTACAATTCATACATTAATTATTGCATTGTTGCAGCAAATGATAGAAGCAAATGGTATAACTTATGTAATTTGCTTTTATTATACTCTTGCCTTTGTGATAGAGTATGGAGCAAGAAGGTGAATAATTATCGAGACAAGAAACAATAACCAACCTTAACAAGCATTTCGATACCTCTTGAAAAGCAAACAATACTACATACTATGAGGGTGTTCTCAACTCTCAGAGACCTAAAGCATAGCGCACATCAAACATAATCACTCATTCCAAAACCTACAGATGATAATTAATTTCTTTCTTTATAACGCTTAAATGCAATTAATTTTTGAAATAAAAAGCTTAATGTTAACCTATACAAATTATTCTATCGAAAAAGGAATGAAAGTCTGGAACTTCATGCACTTCTGTTTCGGTAAAACTTTTTAGTAGTATCTTAAAATAGTGAAGAAAAGTTTCACTTTTCAGTATGAATTTGCGAGGCAATCTCAGTCGTTACAACTTTGTACATGGCAACAATTTCTAACACGATATTGACGTAGTTTCAACATTCTGTATCAGAATATTGGTGACGAGTTAGGAATCGTCACCAATGTAAAGCTATTACCTTCCCAACTATCAGTCTCTCCCAATAGTGACGTAATGATCGCAAACGGTTCCCTGAAGCCTCTCAGGAATTCGAGTAGGTTTCGAGTGGTAGCAGCAATTATGTCAGTCCTATTCTCCAACAAGGTGATGTTCCTCTTCGCCATCGAGAGGTCGATACCGCTCTTCTTTCAGATGGGAGAAAAGTCTATGCTTCGTCGTATCGATTTTTCCAAGGAATACGTAGTCCCCAGCGTATGCAGTTCATACGTAGCTCCTATCTTGCAAATTTGTTTCCGCGAAACGAAAAACTATGGGTCAGGTTTGGGTTTCTCCTCCGCCATGGCCTGATTTTGAAAAATACACGACGAACGCGGGAGGATTCGTGGAGACGGGGCGAGGGACATTGTGTTTGCGCGCGATCAAATAAGAAAGGCGGGCGGCAAATTGAATTTCCCATTCGTTCGTCGGTCGAGGAGAAAAAGAGAAAGGAAAGGAAGCGTATAGGGAGCGTAGATCCTTCCCCTTTTAAGACAGAACCGTGCCCCCGACTAACCCACCCTTCTTTTTACCAGGCGCGTTTGTTTTCACGGTTCGCCTTTCTCTATTCCTCCCCTTTTTCCTTGATTTTGGCACACGTAAGGGCGATAACATTAAAACCTCTGGCTCAAAGCGGCCTCCCGAGCTACTTTGTTAAGCACTCGTCACCGTTGAAAGCTTAAAGAGGGCCTCGGCCCTGGCCGCGGCGTTCTTTCATTTCTTCCTCTCTCCCTTTTTCACCCACTTTTGGCGCTCCTCTCCGTAAACTGTTAATAACGAGCGATGCTGAGGCTCGATATTAAAGCTAGAGCGCGTTGCTTTTTTTCTTCGGGCTTAATCCTTCCTCGCGGCGAGGAGGAGGAACTGTTTCTGTTTTAGAAACGCATTAGGAAAGAGCGCTTAGTACTGCCCACGTAGTCCTCGAGCAAACGGAGGACTAGTCGAGGAGGCTCGCACTTATTCTTAGTTATTTTCACATTTTATTAACAAAAATGAAATGTAACTGTGATAGTCGAGACATCCATTTTTTTAATATACTTTTAGAACCACATTATTTTTGTAGTAAATTTTAATTAACCATCAGAAGATGAACTCCGAGGCAGTCTCGTGCAGGATGAACGACGCTGGTCAGTTCTAACTCTTAATAAATTTTCTCTAATACGTCCTTCAAAACTAATTTTTATATAATGATTTTACTACTTTTATTTATGTATTAGATATTTTCAGCCGCCTACGAATATTAACACATAATAGATTATAAATAAATAAAATATTATACGTAATGGATAAACATGAAGAAGAATAAAAATGAAACATGTTCTTGAATTCTTAATGAAATATGTATTTTTATAAAGCTACTAAAAGCTAAATAACTCCAATGGAAAGCTAAATGGAAAATGATTTTTCGTGTGAGTGAACAAGTAAATGGGTGAGCGAATGGACAAGCGTTTGCTATAATAATCTGGTATAACTAGTTTATAATGTCTAAAGAGAAAATGTAACTAAAAGGAGATATTATAAAAAAAGTATTTTTATAAATGTATGCATTATTTACATAATATAGTTTCTTCAATATTTGCATGAGTGTTGCAAATATGTGCTGAGCTAACGTATGATTCACATGTGGTTCACGGATTCGTTGGCAGAGAAATAAACATCAAATCAACAAGATCTAACGCATACAGTTTTAAGAATTTTGTATCCTAATAATTTCAGTGAGGAATGAAAACTTGAATCCTTGACTGACAGAATAACTAAAAGAACTCTCTTCAGGATTTGTACTTTGTGAGGACAGGAGCAACTTATACCGAAAACAGTGATGCCTAAGTTCAGTCGACGAAATGAAGCTTCTTAAATGAGTCCTGCTTCTACTAACAAGATATTCGTTATCTAACAAAAAATCGAATATTCATTCTTCAAATTTTCTTAAAACGTGCACCACATAAATTTATGAATTGAAAAGGACAAAAACTTTTTTATTAAACGAAGACCTTCAAATGACTATGAACAGTCATATTCGTTTGTCTTATCTACAAAGAAAAATAAAGAAAAATGTAATTAAAGTAATTACACCCAAAAATAGTCCTTTCCATTTGCTTGTACCAATAAGTGATTTCAAACTTTCGCCCGGTAATGTAAATCTAGAGATTGCACTTCGAAAGTAATTGTTTTAGTTTGTTGAGCATTGAGAGATACGTGTACCTCGAAGTACAAAATGCAAATAGGGTTGATGAACTGGTTTTAATGTACACATACATACGTACAATACTTGTTCAGGTGTTTGTGACTTCAGTGTTCTATGCATGTAAATCAGTCTTGAATAATGCTTTGATAAACTAGTATTAACTATTAGTGATTTAGCGCAGCAGGAACACCACGAACGAAATTACTGTAAACGTGTTTAAATGCAAAGCCTGCCTGAGCGAGACGCGTGGAAATGTAACCGGCACCATAGCGCGAGTAATTAGAAACGCGTAATTAAGGCAAACTTAAGACGATATCGCACCTCACGGCTACGAAATTCCCGGCGAGAGGTTATCTAGCTGAACACGGACAAGTACGGCCTAGGGAGAGGGCGAAAAGCGCGGCTGATCGCTCTTCGTGTCGCAACAACGTATTTAACAACGTGACATGTAAATGCGCAGTTTACTTAGGAAGAAAAATCGTCTTGAAAGCTTCCACTCGAGAACATTTTATTCAATGTCTAACGAGTTGCACTTTAGACAGATGCGCACAAGAGAGGAATATATGAGGATTAAATTAAAGCCAAAATGTCATTCAACGCATTAGTTTGTGAAAAATCGTCCAAAAACAACGTGGAGTTCCATATTACCGCGTTCTCCTCTACGATTCTGACTCATTTCACGTGTGGAATTAATTAAATGTGAGTTTAAATTTCGCTTCTGGAAATTAATCATTCAAAGAGATAGAAAATTGAAGGAACTCAAATGTTTGTTTGATAGAGGTTTGTGAAAAATTAAAATTCGCAAATTTGGTGTCCCATATTCCAGAAGTCTGCAGAATTTGTCTCGCTTCGATTTGAATGGGACTTTAAAGTGTTGGACGAAACTCGGAAGAATAATAGCGACGCCACGGACTCAAGGTAACCAGGGCGAAGAAGAGATGCATCGTCCTAAGAATATCGCGAGGGCCACGATTATTTTCTCTCTATCTTAAGAAATGTGGCCAGTCACGATAAGAAATGATAGAGGCGGCTTGAGATAGCGCGACAATCTAACGGGGAGGAACGACTTAATGGCGTCGTCGGGAGAGAGCGCAGAAATCTCAAGAACGCTTTTAGTGCCAACACTTAGCTAGATGTAAAAGTAGTACGTATAATGATAGCGATTTACAAATACAAAAATGTTACTCGAATAGAAGATACATTCGTTAAATCTATCAGAACTATAAAGTACTTATTTGCAAGTAAAATTCCTTGTAACTATAATTCTACAAGTCAAACACTTCAACATTTCTAAACTCAGATCATAGCACAAACGATAAGCCATCACGACGGTAGAGCACCGAAGAACATTCGCATTTTTTACGTCATTTTTACGTTCACGTTGGCAGAATAAATCAGTTCGAGATAGTCGAAGGAAATGGCGTTTTCTAGCATGGGCTCCAAGAACAATAGTGGCGCCACGAAGGGGAAAAGAAAGTTGTCTTTACAGAGCCCTCGTAAAAATAGCGATTATTTTCTGCGTCATATCTGAGAACTACTGTGATAAGACAATCGAAAGACCGGAAGTGTTCAAAGCATAGTCATGGATTTTAATCCTTGGATAAGAGATCCATACAGAACACGATTTTACTCACGTATGGTTTTATGAGGCTTCCATGTGACTCCGATAAAAGAAGGAAGTCGACCAGGGAAAAATGTGAACTATCATAGATGGGGATTCTTTACGAGGAAATAAATCAGAAAGATGCAGTGGAACTATTTGTTTCGTTTTAAAACAATTCGCTTAGATAATTTTATAACGAGATTAAGACTCGATTACACGAACTTAACTCATTCGCACTTCACAAATAAAGAAAATCAAATTTTTGTGATTTATGCAAAATACAGTCAGTTGAACAGTTCGTAATTAATAGTTGTCCCAAACATAATACTAAAAGAAAACAGCACAATATTTCTAATTTTGACCTTTCTAAAGATTCTCAGATTTTTCAATAAAATTAAAAAATGTTCGTCCTACTAGATATTCCTCTACTTGAAAATGTGGTCAAAGGTTAAAGGTTTAATAAAAAAGGCCCAATCTGGAAACTATTTATTCCACCTTTTTTATTTAAATTTTCTTGTGAAAAGAAAAGACATCTTTTCAAGATGTCTTTTTCATGTGTCTAGAGTTGAAGATAGCAAGAGGGAAGCAAACAAAGCCAAGGGAGAAAGCGTATTCACTTAGCTTTCATTACGTTGGCAAATTGGCCGTGTGGATTAAATATTCCAGTTGCGACAAAAGGCAATTGTCTGTTCAAAGAAATCGGACGACTCACGGATAATCCTTTCGCAACGATGGGACCCGTTTTTCGGCACAAAGAAAAGTATTTTTATTGGCAAGAGTTCTCGTCGCAGACTGGATGACATACTAGGTTTAATGAATTTTAAAGCATTCAGTACATGACAATGAGTCCTAGAAGAGAAAGATCGCTTTGGCTTCGGGTGTGTGGAAGAAGACAACAGAGGAATAATTTTTTACACAGGAAGAATTTTCTCTTCGGAGAAACGAACGGCTACAGGAATTCTTTCTTTCCAATGACGGAGAAAAGAATTCCTTGTTAAAGGGCGAAGACTTATCCGTGAAAGTTCTAGCGCGTGCCACGTCTGTCGGAAAAATCGAATACTTTTTAGATTAAATCAACTTTTCTTCGAACGATCGTTGGGTAACGCGAGAGAACGCCCTGGATAAACCAACGAGTTTTGTCAATTCTTTTCCCTTTCTAATTTGATGAAAGAAAAACGTCTCCTGGCCCTCACCCCTTCCCTCAAGGAATTTTATTAAACGATTCGATTAGGGGAGAACTGAAAACGAGAGCTTCCATGAAAGTACAACCTCCACGAACAGTCGAGAGTGCTCTAATTCAAATAAGAAATAAGTTCCGTGTAGTTTGAAAAATTGGAATGCTTGCCACTATTTTACTTTGGTAAAAAGTGACATTATTTTTCATAATTTTTTTTTTAATTAAATGCTACGTTTACTGTTGTGATTCTCGTTTGTAGTTTATTTAATGACTTTTTTGTCATGCATAATTTCTCACACAGTTTTATTTAATTATTTCTTGTTGTTATCTCGTCTGCAATAAATATGTATTTAAAAATCGTATCTTGTTAGCGTAGGTAATAAGAGCTCCCAGTTCGGGTTAAGACAAAAATTAAGAAGCTTCTTAATGAAGATATTTATCATTATTGTTAAATTGTAAATTCCGAAATTTTATTCCTTTTTCGACAAGTTTCTAACAGAAAAGATATAATAAACTCAACAGTTAATATAAGAGTGAATATACTTATTAAGAATCTTTTTGATTTTTTTACTTTAACCCACCCTGAGAGCTCCAATTAATTATCTACGCTAGCGAGATATGATGCGTGTATTTTGTAAAAATACTTTGCATAATATTTTGTAAAAATTGACACCGAACGAGTAGCTTATTATCAGAACATAGCATCCTAATTTCTTATGATGGGGAGGAAGATATTTGAGAAAAATCTTTATGTTAATAGCATTTTTTCAAAATGTACTAAAAACGTGATAGGATAAAATTTTCTGTAACTTGAACTACTTTTGAAATATTATATGCCACATCTCAACATCTTCCCTCTGTCTTGGACAAATTTTTTGAAATATAAATAGTACTAGTATTCCATATACAGAAGGAATCATGTCAATCTTCATGAAGGTTCAATAACCCAGTCCAGAAATATACAGCAAAATAGATGCCAATATATACACATGCATATAATGCATACGTACATACATACATATACATCATCGAGAAAGTAAAACCATTAATTAAAAATATATAAGCAAGTGCTATATGTGACGAAAAAGTGGTTAAGTACATTGCAAGAAAGAATCATAACACTAGACATAGCATTCATTTCAGAAAAATTCATGAAAGCTATTAAATTTTACAACGTTCACAGAGAAATGGTCTCTCACCTAAAAGAAGTGTTTTTGAAACAGCCTCAGAAGTTGTCTATAGATGCCTCAAACTTGAAAAAAAATAACTTGAACGAAAACTTGATTTATGTTGCTATTAAAGCAAAAGATTAAACTGGAAAGTGACTAATTTTCCACCAGAGTATTTAACCAATAATGTATCCATTATTATCATTGTCTTCCTTTACTCTGTTTTACGACTCGAAACATTGATCAATTTCCACCGAATGTTTAATTCAACCGCAGACACCAGCATGTTGGTTTAATCAAGACCGCGTCGGCGGTTTAATCTTTAATTCGTCGGACCTCCGCAGGTGCAGAATTGTGATTGCTCGCGGATCCAAGAGCGCGATAAAATTCCAACTATAATGCCCGCGATTATGTGTCAATGATTGGTCGACTCGAAATGGATATCGCGACCGAGGATAATTATTATCGCGTTTAGGGTGCACTCATAACGCCTGCCTATAGCTTGATTTGTTTCATTACACGCGAGTGGTCAGACGATAATGCGTTTGTCAGCCCTAATTTTACGTAATGCTCCTGTGATATAGTTCCTGTAATGAACGTTTGTTTGATTTGTGTTACAGTATTATTGTAGAATTTACGCGAAATTTGGGAAATTTAGATGACTATCTACTGCGTAATAGTGCGTAACACTCGTACCACTTCCATCACTTCAATGTATAATTTGGAGATTCTACACTGGATTTGTAGGCCATGTTGATTGTTTAATAATATTATCACAGATGATGTGCACAAACAGACACATCAGGATTAATCACTGAAGTAATATTAGACAGAAGGGATGCAGCGCAGAATATATTAAAGTACAAGTTTCATAAAAGACAGGGTTTGCCAGAAAAATTCTATTTCAATCCTTTGAAGCCATATTTGCAGAACGATTAATTTGTAATCATTATACAAATATGTACCATAAAGAATTTTTGTCAAAAAAAGTCTATGCGAGAAAAGCTAAAAATTAGTACATTTTAATTTAATAAACTTAATCTAATTACCTAATCTACCTAACTTGGTCTAATTAACGAAATCTAACTTAATGTAATTAGCTTAGGTACTCTATAATAATTTAATTCAGTATAGAACATTAGTATAATCAGAAATAAGGTACATGGCTTTTATACCTTAATGTGTTCTTATTATTATGACTGTTATCGCTATACACAGTTACTGTTATTATTTTCAGTGGGTAAATTCATTAAATTTTTGCATTTGTTTTCTTTCATTTTAGTCTGGAGCTAATGCATTTTCATCGTATACATTAGTGAATCTTTGTTTACCTCTTTATTAAAATAATTCGTGACACTATAACAATAATGTAATACTGTCACGTAGCATGTGATTAATTGTTCAATTTCTGACATTTTTTAAGTTTGCCATATTACATAAAAACATAATTAATACATGCCACAACAACGATTCAAAGAGAAGAAATAATTAAAGTAACAACGGTAGTTAAAATTTTAATGAAGAAGAGTTGTGATTAATTAAAAAAAAATTAAATACTATTTAACTTTTTTTGTGGCAAAGCTAAACCAACCCACAATTTGTTTTCTTTTCGTAACACTTCCTCAACCCGTGCTCTAGTCTTTTAACAGTATATTCTACATCGTGATTTGACCACCTGTATTAAATTGATCACTATGCCAGCATACGACTATGTAGCAACCTCGACTAGTTGCACAATCAAAGTAAATTTGAATAAGACAATTATCGCTCGTGCTTGTTACGGGGTAACAAGAACCTTTTGATCACGAATGCCTTCTTGTACATGTATGACAGAATATACTATCTTTTGAAACGTTTAATCTTTAATTGAAAAAGATGTGGAATACAATATTTCTAGTTGCTTTTTTGAAAAATGCAAATATTTCTTGTACACAGTCACTCATGATTAGCGAATATGAGTCCAACAGTATAATTTTTAAATGAAAGCATTAACAGTAGTAACAATAAGTAAATCTCATCGGATATCAATGTATAAATCATGATCACTCTAATATTTGCAATATTGTCAAACGTCTTGACTACCGCGACATCAGTTAAATAAGTGATGATCTTATTAATCGTAAAATGATATTTTGATGAGAAAGTACGAGTTATTGCTGCAAGTTGCATTGATTAAAAAATTCTGAAGGCTTCTAATTATCTTGAATATTCACAGTGTGCGAACTTCTGCACAGTGAAAGTAGAAAAAAACAGAGGCAATAAAACCATAAAAGTAAGGCAAGAATAATTAACTTATTCGTTTATGATTTATCATTTAGCACATTTCTAATATTATTTATATTTTAAATATCTACATTACTATTATTTAAAAACCACATTTGATTGTTTTATACAGAGTATTCGATAACAAGTGTCAGAAATTTTAGGAAATAATTTTACGTGTCAGAATAGGACAAAGGCCAATAATGACAAAATTGTATTTAGGGCTTCCTTTCAGACTTATTAATTATTGCAAAAATGTCTGGAATTCACGTGAATCGTGTCTGGTTTGGGACTTATTTTACTGTCAGCGTGTATTAAGCCAAGCCAAGTACAGTAAATTCAGTAGAATAAGCCCCGAATCAGACACATTTCACGAGTATCTCTAAGTATTCCTTTAACAATTAATAACACGAAAACGAGGCCTAAAACACAATTTCGTTTATCGTCATGTTCGTCTGATTGTATAGAAAATCACTTCTTAAAATTTCTAATACCAGTCGTCCAACACCCTATATAATTCAATTTCAATTTCATATAATTTTACTGATCAATAAATCGCATGTATTGTACCATGTACAGTTCCAAATTCATTAAAATGCAACTAATTCCTCAGTACCACTAAATAAAAATGAGTACAAAGTTTACCTTCGCTATAAAATTTGCACCTCGGTGACTTGCCATTGGAAGTGGACTGCGCGCGCAGCTTTCAGAATACAAAGAATATCCCTGGAGTTGCGATAATATCGAACATCACTCACTTAAGGTCTTCTATCACCCACCTGTTACATATAACACAAAATATCATACAAAATAATGAAATACAATCAGGTGATATACGTGGGAATTAAAAGCGATATAATAGCGAATAAGAGTATCTTTTATTCCGACCTGTCTGTAACGTTCACAGAAACTCTTCACTGTGTCGTACAAACTTGAGGATGACTCGAAACTTTCTACCTCGAAGAGAATTAGTTACGTTCTGGCGTGTTTGCTGAAAATCCTGGGCTGTCGAAGGAATTCCTTTTTTCCCATTTTGAAGGAGTGGGAAAAAGGGAATTCCGAAAACTCTGCTTGTTCTCGGTATAGGAACTGCTTATTTTTCTAGAAAGAAGGGAGGGTGGGGATCGTAAAGAAAAACAAGGCGCCCAACAAAGGTTTTATTGCATGACCTGCTAAGGGCCCGAAGGCCGATTCGTATTACCAGCCAACCCAGGGTTTTTTCTATCGTTATTTTACTTTACATACTATGAAAACGTAACTAGGTACACTTTATATAATCCATTATTCAAAAGAAATTAATGAAATATTACTCGAGAGAATGTTAATAAATGCTACTAATTTTTGTAGAAATCTTAAACGGGTTATTTGAATTAAAGTGCTATTGCGCTCTGATTTATTTAAAGAATTTATGATATATGGGGCGTTCGACGACAGGTGTCTGAAATTTTAAGAGGTGATTCTACGTGCTAAAACAAAATAAAATTGTTCTTGAGGCTTGATTTTTGAGTTGTTAGCAGTTGCCAACATGTCTAAAATACGTGTCTAATGTGTCTGACTTGAGGACATATTTTACTGATTTTACTATGGTTGGTTTGACTAGTACACGTCGGCAGTAGAATATTCCTAAGGCAGACATCATGCATATGAATTTTAGTTATGGTTCTGCAATAATTAATAACTTTGAAACGGAATCCCAAATGCAATTTCATCATTCTTGATTTTCGTCCTGTTTTTATATGTAGAATCATCTCTTAAAATGTCTGATATCTATTATCGAACACTCTGTACGCTATTAATAATTTGGAAAATACATATTTTTTATACATTTATATAAATATCGACTTTTCTACATGGAGCAGTTTTTAAATTTTTATATTTCATGTATTCATTTCGAATTTATGATCATTTAACATCGTCAAGTTCCAATTCCTCTTTCAGCATACTACCAACTTTATCTATACATTTTACAACTATCCCACCACATTTACCATAAATAATTATATTCAAGATACCGTGAAACTTATGGAATGCCTTATTAAAATTCTGAGTGCCTGAAGAACCATGAATTTTGTCATTTTCGACCATCTTACTTTGATTACTATCATAATAAGTTAAGTGTTTGCATTTAAAATAGCTGAATGTCCATTACCTCAACTTATTACTCTCAGGAATAATTTCTACTGAATAATTTAGCGTATCACATTAGCTTAATGCAAACGTCTCTCCATGTATGTACATTAAGTTGTGTACACATTACAGAATCTTCATAGAATTAGGTTGAAAAGGGTACTAATTTAATTTGTAATGCGTGCAAAATTAGTTTAGTGTGATCAGACTACGAGTTAGACAACACTGTTATCAAATTACAAGGAAGTTTACAAATATTACACTTGCACAAATTGGGTGAATGCCCAGAGTTGTAACTGATACCAAGCATTGTAAATACCGAATTCGATTACATAAATGGATCATATACGTATTGCGCAGTCAACACATTTTATGCTTACTGCGTTTTGCGCTTTCGCTTTACTTATACGTTTCATAAAGTTTCAAAAAAGTTACACGCTCCAATTAGACTACTATCACAATTATTAAACTTTCTGAAAGTAAGCTAATAATTGTCCTGTGTAAATCCTTTAGGTATGCCAGCGTTGTACAAAACATCGCAGGGATTACGCTTGACAAATAAAATCCGAATATTAATGACACCGGTCATGATATTTGCTCCCTTGAATTATCAATAATAAATTGTTCCCGACTTGTTTGTAAAGCCAAAAATAGGTCACTTTCCGAACTCGCAGGGCCGATTCCATAAATCATCAATATTGCACTGTGGCCCGGTTTGGCGAAAACCAATATCAGGCCACTTACGATTTATCCATATTCATTAGTAGGCTACACCAACGCTGCCTACCAATCAGTTCTGATAATTATCCCACGTAATTAGGCTGGAGCTCGGTTCAAACATACCCATTTCGATACGTGCTTCTATCCAGTGTATTTCACTTACCAGCGGTCCACGAAATTGAAGCGATTCTATCGTTCGACACAGCTCCATTGCGATTACTTTTTCACGTGTACCAAATTCAGTCCACGTTTAATGCAGTGATACATAATAATGACCCAACCTCGCTACTTAACTGCTCTTTTTCTATTAATTCAACTTGCAATTATTTCTTGTTTAATATCGCTTCAAAGTAGTGGTCGAAGTCGAGTTTCTTAGGAATGTCTGGGAATTTTAATCGCATGTTAATATAAGGTTGTTAATGTAGGATGTTAACGTAAATATGTAAATATAGTTGGTTAAAATTTTAAAGAATTTTAGCATCCCAAATTCGAGTTATTTTTTTTCAAGATTTCAACTTTTAACGCGTAATCCCTAATGTTGAGAAATCGCAGCAGTGACATTAACTCTATTTCCAGAAATTTTTTAGAAAATTGGGTCCCGGTTAAATTTCATGGTTTTTAGGTATGTTGTAGAGTATGCTGAACTGAACAAAAATATGTGACACTTAAAGCCCTGTGATGAATGGTTACTTATTGTTGGATAAAGCCAGTCAAAGTAGCGCAATCGCTCGACGTGCACCAAAGGGCACTAAACAGTCGAGTTTTAGGATGTGGTAGTACAAATCCGACCTTCATGACCAAACAAAAACAAAAAAGTATTAACCTTTTTATTAAAAACATTGTCCTAATATCTTGCAGTCCTTGGCACATGCCTTACCATACCTGTTTACCACAAAACATTAACTACATGGCAACAGTCCTTCCACTTCATTTGGAAGTGCAACAAATAGATAGTTGAAGTCAGAAATAGACATAGTAAATCTAAAGTACAATATAACCATCATAAATATTTAAGTTTATTGATAGAATAATTATAATGCCTCATCTTCAGCATTTTGTTGAATTTTACAACATCGTAGGTGCTTTAATTAACAAATACAATCTTCTTGTTTTAATAGAAAAAGCTAATGCAAAGTTAGCAGGAGAGCTACTTGAAAAATCTAGACAAATTAGTGTTATCCAAACTCGAGTTGAATCTGAAAGACTCTGTCACAGAAATGTTCTATGGATTCAATTATATGTATAATGAACAACTGAATAATTTTCCCAATTTTACTTAGGAATATTCACGTGACTTGACCATCGAAACGCTTCAGTATGCAAGACATCGGGACAATTTGCATTACCCTCCTTTGAGATTGTCAAACTCATTACTTGATTCTACATGACCAACATAACAGTATCTAAATTAAACCGCAAATACGGAAAATTATTGTTGTTCTTGTTATTGTTTGGCCGTGGTGGTCGGATTTGCACTACCGCACAATAACTCAATCGCTTAAAGTGTCCGACGAGTTGGTGCGCAACGCGGGGATGAGCTACATTTGACTGACTCTATCTAAGTAATAATTCATCACAGAGCTTTAAATGTTACATATTTTTATTCAGTCCATCATACTTTAAAATATACCTAAAAACCATCAAATTTAATTGGGACCCAATTCTCCTTCTAATTGGTATGAGTCTCTTTGCTGAAAAAAAAACTAATATATGATGCAGAACGTGCATAAGAATGGAATAAAAAAAGAGAAATAAAACAGTTTACGATTTAGTTACTGAATTACGGTAATGTAGAATTCATAATTTAGTGGAATTCCGAAGAATTTTCGAAGAATGGTGTTATAGCAACTCTACCATATCGTCTTTTCCCATTCGTATTAATGCTTCTTTATATGTGTGGACAGTAGTTACGTATCGATGTGTAAAATGCATACAGACGTATCGAAAAGTTTCGTCATACCCTGAGAAATAAAATAGTCTTCAATAATGAAGCCATGTACAATAAACTTTTTAAAGCTCCATTGAGGCAACAACGAGCAACAGTTTGTTATCCTTGCGTGTTTCTTGAAAAATTCGCCGCTTATTACCCTAATGTCTTTATGTTTCTATTACTGATGACAATGTCGCTGCTTGTTGCTTATTTCTATTCGTAATACAAACAAATTTATTTTCAGTCTGTAGGTTTTGTCACCTGATTTTATAGCTGCTGGAACGAACACGGTGTATACGTACGTATGTGGACAATTTGTTGTAGGCAACAAATGTAGCCTACAAAATTCACATGTTCCTTGGATTGTATTGCTCCAGTGTGGATAAAAAGTTTCCTTAAATTACAGTTGGTTGGAAACCTTCTGGAACATGCAGCAACAAGGAGCGACAAAATATTACTCGTTGTTGCCTCAGTGGAGCCGCGCCTTAATACGATTGTACGGTAACAACTACCTTAAGGCCAGCACGGTATTTGCGTTTCGTCCGCGCGAATCGACTGTTCGCGAGCGGACTGCCTAAGTTATATGAGTTCACATGTACACGTTTTGTTCACGAGGATCCAGTTATTTGAATTTACTATACGTATCTAAAGCCTTGTTTAGATTAGTCAAGCTACTGGAATTTAAGCAGCTTAGATATAAATGATTTGAAGCAATTTCACCAATGAGAACCTGTTATTTTACTTGATTTGAAATATATCTTCAAGCTTCTGCTTCGTCTAGACACGTTCAGATCAGTCAATTTAGTTGAATTCAAGTGGCTTGAATACAAGTGATTTGGAGCAATTTGATCTATGTGAATGTGTTATATTACTTTATTTGAATATATCTTCCTAAGCTTCAAGTGAAGTTGATGTCCTCTCAACTTTTCTTTGCCTTGAAATATACATTAATTGGTGTATACCATGATGCATATTATACCATACAGGGCAAAGTCCAAGTAAATCGAGAAACGTGTGAACGTCAAGGAAGCTGTCAAAAGTGCATTTTTCTTATTATTGCATGACAGCTTGAATTCAAGTTACATTTGAAATGAAACTACTTAACTACTAAATCGACAAACGTGTGAACGTCAAGGAAGCTGTCAAAAGTGCATTTCTCTTATTATTGCATGACAGCTTGAATTCAAGTTACATTTGAAATGAAACTACTTGAATCGAAGTAGCCTGACTTTTGTGGACACAAACTTGACATCAGACTACTTGAATTCAAGTAACTTGACTAATCTCAATGAGGCTTAATGATGTGTCCAAACTCACAGGACCGTTTTCAATATACATGTAATCTACTGCATTTGTTTCTTCATTAGGCAGCGTTAGTCGTTGATAAAAATCCGCCACGCGGATCTACCGCCCTAGTGCGAGACCTCTCATAAGATTTTGGGTGTTGCATAAAGCGCGAATGAAACTCAAATGCAGCGGTGGCTTTATCAAATAAATGAAACAACAGCACAGAGATAGAAACTGAAGTTTCCACCACCAAAATCGACAATCAGTGGATCCTCTTTTCGACCACGAAATGTGAACGTAAATACATCTGTCAAGCACGAAAACACACGAAATAGGGTGACGCTGAAAGGAAGGTTTTTCAACGCAAGCTTTCCAAATACCTGATAGTTGGCTGAAAATCAAAATTCTCATTTCGCGAGCGGATTGAGCTCGTTGGGTTTTCCACGCGTTTGTCAATTATTCGACAGAGAGAAAACGATAAGCCGCCCCCAATTGTGCTGTTTTTATTTCGAACATTCGCTGCAGCAATTAACAGTTTCGATGTTTGCGGTTCAATCTTCTGGCGAAGATTTGAGTATTTAGAGTAATAATACTTTTGCGATTCCCGCCATGAATGGGGGAACGTTGAAAAGGGTGAAAGAACAAAACTTCTGCAGCAGGATTACGAGCTTTCGAGCGACGCGACGCTGCCTCTTCGCGCGAACGTTAACCCGCGATTGGTCCGATCGAAGGGACCATTTGACCTGCTGTGTTCGTTACCGTAATGTTATATCGGCAATCGTGAACGTGTGCGCGACCGTTCCATTCGTGCTCTATTGCGTTCCCATTCTACAGCATTGTTTATCTGTCGTACGGTTGCACGGCGAACGAAAAGTTTTGCTTGTGATCAGAATAATGGCCAATAGAACGAGTTATCTCGCAATCAACCCCGATGAAACGCTTGTTTTTCTTTGCAAAGCACACCGCTTGACTATTCGTGTATCTAGATCGCTTAAGCGGAGAAAAAAGAACGAATAAACGTGGAATTTTATGCGTTCATTTGCGGTTTCGCTTCAACTTAATGGGGTACTAAACTCTTGGAGAACATTCTTTGAGTATTTGGTTATTCCTCTTCTATTTTTAACACACAATGGGTTTCGAAATTCGAAGAAGTACTAATGAAATATAATAATTTTCATTCTTTTTCTTTTGCTCGGGCTTAAACGAGTATTTAGTTAGGGAAAGTGTGGTTACATATTTTTGCTTATTTTATTTTGAGAACTACACTTTTGGACCTGACAGAAAATATGGAAGCTTTATTTCTAAACTTAATAACAAATTCTGGATGTTTAAAGATATTTCTCAACTAATTTATTCGTAAATTTTCGAAGTTAATGGAGTACAGAACTTTTGAAAGGCCATCTTTGAGTAGTTAACTCTTGCTCGCCTCGTTTTTTCAACGAAGAAATTAAAATTTGCAAATTTCGTTACATTATGAAGTTCAGAAGGAAATAGGATAAAATCCTCTAATTTCCATTATGCGTCTATTACTTAGATTTGAGAGAACATCTAATTTATATTGTATTTAGTACTGCATTTTTTCTTGTTCAGTTATAAAAATTCCATTTCTGTTTCAAAATCAAATCAGAAAGCTCTATTTCTAAGTTGACGATAAATATTAAATATGGGTCAAACAATGCCATTCTTGCTTTTAAGAGCAAGGATTTAAGTCTCCTCCAGGAATTCTTTAAAGAATTCAATAGTATATTTTATACTGAACTTTTGCATGTGTATTTACTAATATTTAAAGTGTACAAACTAATTTTTTCAAGCACAAAAAATCAAAATTGTACGAGCTACGTGTTCTTATACGACGCGACATTCCTGTACCTTATTGAGTGACATGATTCCACTCATTCAGCTAATCTGAAACAAAAGAATAAATAAGCACCTTCATTAATAGTAATGCGACTATGGAGTGAACTAAAGTGAAGTCAAAATCTTGCAAATTAAAAAAAATAGTGGCAATTCGAAGTTTAAGTTTCGATTTTTTAGATATATTTTCGTTTTTAATACACATTAAAAGAATTAAGATTTTTTGAAAATCTTTGTTCCATGCCATAGCCGTATTTATACTAATGAAGATGCTCATGTCCGCGTTTGTTTAAGATTAGTAAAACGGTTGGAATCATGTCAGCCAGTAAGGTATATGCATGTTGTACGTAGCTCATGTAACTTTATTGTCGCAGTGAAAATAATTTGTATACTTCAAATAGTAGTAAACACATGCACAAAAGTGCAGTACACAAGAATCTACTGATTTCTTTAGTAAACTTTAAAAAATAAGTATTTAGAATACTCACTTAAAGAAACTTCTAACTTGTAATAAACTCAATCGCTATTTTTCAATAGCAGTACATAATCAACAGCGCAATTTTACTAGCTGTCGCGACGACAGAGTAATAATTAGAAGGGTAATGGTATCGGAAACAGACTGGTCGATCGGAAACCGTTTTCGTCGTAATTCCGCTCGTTCTATCTATCGCCACTCACTTAAGTCTCCTTTCGCTTTCGGAACGTGACCAAAGCGGGCTTTTCCTCGGCATTCGCCATTTCTCCGTCGAACTCTGACCCCGTCGAATCCCATTTCGCCTTGGCGATCGAAAGAAAAGCTAGTTGGACGAAACGAAACATCTGCGACCCAGACTTTCGCTCGTTTTTTTTTTCCTCCCGTTGTTCGATCCAACCTTCGCGAAAATCAACTTCTCTTCGAAGGATCACTAGAATTCGTACCTAGAAACCAACTTCTTTTTGGGCTATCGTCTTTTTCTCGTCGAGAAATAGTGAAATTAAAGAAAGAGCAAGGCAGAGACACGGTGAACGTACTACCTTATTGCATCTGTTCGACTCGATGGATTCTCCCTGTGCTGAAAACTAAATAGAACCGCGAAGGAATAGCAAGTCAAATAAGACTGGCTTTAGGTGAGGTCATATGAGAAAGCATCTTCTAGAGTAATGTAGAGAAATATGAGACAGAGGGCGAGGTGGCTTCAAAATGTTCCACTGAAAAGTGTTTTCAGCCATGACATCTTGACGCTAACCTGAGAGCTGTATTTGTACCTATATTCTGCTCCCGTTTCAAGAAGATCAATGAAGGGAAATTTATTGGTAACCTATAAACAGTAGTATTATGATATTTCGTTCTTTTTTCAATTCCATTTTTAGCTATTTCTACGGTTGATTTATGGAAAGAGGATTATATGAAACGGGAGAAGAAGGAAGCTGTGCTAGAAGCAGGCGAACATAAATGTGGAAGCCGTGGACCGTCAAGATTAGACGTTTTCCGGGTAGAGCTTAATACAGGAGGATAGCTTGCCCGCTTAAAGAGATACTTGGTAGTATAAATGGACTTTATTAAAGCGATTAGATTAGTGCTAGAAAGGGGTACCTTAATTGTAATATATTCTAACGCTGTAGTTGGTTGGAATACGTAATTAGAATGGTAAACAACGTTTAAATGCAAATAGTAGAGAGAAAAGAATGCAAAGAGAAACTGTACATACTTGAGTGGCAGTATGATGTTCATACATATGCAGAATATAGAAAAATTATGTTGTTTCATTATTTTATTAGCACTCGAGGGAATTGCTGCTGCGCCAATTAAAATAAATAAAATGGAATACCGTTTTAATTGGTAATATGTATAACTCTCAAACCCGAGCAATTTATGAAACTGATATTTGTTATACACTGCGGAAAGTTTAGCTTGTTCGAATATTATGCTCATAATTGACGTTCTAGTATTTTTTATGCGTATTTTCGATAGAGAAACATTCGAATATTGTTTTGCAGTTTCGAAAATCTACAGTTCGCGAAGTGACATGTAAACTTTATTTTTATTTCAACTAAAATTTCAGTCTTTTTCGATTTCAATCTCAATATTTACTTTCTGAAAATCAAACCTTGCACCGATCACGATTTTGTTTAAATTTCGAGTCTTATTCATTCGACTGCAACAACGAGAAAAATTTTAGTCAACGGGTGAATTCGCTTGGAATAGTGAAACGAATTTCACTTTTATAGTTTGAACTGAACACATTTAATCGTTACTCTCTAAACGTTTTTCGGTTACCTCACTCTATCAACAGTGGGCACTTGTATCTGACACATTTTTGGGTAGGTAAAAATCTATGACAAAATCTGAAAAAATTCATGTAACATTTTCGGACGTTCCAAATTGAGATTAGAATAAAAAATTTATCTTTTACAGAAGGAAACAAGGGTTCGAAATACATTTGTTTAGAAGACATGTGGTTTTTTCAAAAATATTAGAGCAAACGTGACCCCTGTTTACATGATTAATATTCATTCATTCATAACATCTCTCTTTTCTGTTTCTTAAAAAATTATATAATTTTGTCATCTAGACTCACCTTAAGAATGAACTATGTATCCATTGCTTGTTATAGCAATTGTGGGCCAATGATGATTCTACACGTCCAGGGAGCGAATTTATATATCTGTCTGTTGTAAAACTAAATAAATTACAATTGTATGTTTCATTTAACACTTTTAGGTTATTAAAACTTCTTTATTAATGCTCCAACACAGCTATACCTATAACTTATGTGTCTCAAAAAGAATGCTGACTCATATTGCTGTTCGAATATTTACTTATACGATTTCGCCTTTATTAAGGGAAAATGAAAAATTTTAATGTTCTGTAAGATTTACAATACATATGTCTATATAGTACATGAACAATAAAAGTTATTCATCAACAGTTTTTATCTGCAGTTATTCTGACACTCTGTAGGTCATAAAATAAAAAGGGTATCTCATATTCCTACCCTTTCCTCTACTACATATTTCTGAAGTGTAACCTCAACTATTTGAAAGACCCTATATAATATTAAAGAATAGCACTACAGAATATATTGTTATGGTGAAGTGGAAAGTGAAAAGTCGATGTTTGCTCACAGGTGCGACTGGACTGAAGGATTTGACAATCAACGTGCCAGGGGTAGTGCGATCGGGTGACACAGTGACACTCTCTTGCCATTACGACCTAGAGGGAGCGCCATTGTACACAATACAATGGTTCCACGAGGACACAGAGTTCTATCGATACGTTCCTGAACGAGATCCACCCTACACCACCTTCGACGTGGATGGAATACACGTGAACGTGAGTACACTTTCCAATTGGCCGGCAATAAATCCTACCAAGTCAACTCTTTATCGTTACTTTAATCTCTTGCACGAATTTTCGACTGCAAAGCGTTCCTACATAATAACTTCCTAGTTAACATCTGACATAAATTCTTCCACTCAAGAGTGCTAAATGAAATTATTATTCAGTAGACCATTTATTGCATAACTAAACAAGAAAACATTATAAAACGTAGTCACTCAACTTTAGAAACATTTTCACTAAAAAAATGCGAAGTAATTATTTAATGAATAGTATATTAAAGCTCTAATAAAGAGTAGAGAAGGAGAGAATTCTTTTCAATATTGTGGCTGCCTATTGATGCGTGCAGTATCCATTGAAATGAATTTGAAAACGTCATCAACGCTTGCACGTTACACTAAAATTGCACGCAGTGCAGTGGAGGAGAACGACACAGTTTCTTCGTTAACGCAAAACGTTGTTAATTACTGGACGGAAGTCGTGTCTTCGTTCGAGGGGTGGCCGTCCGAAAACGGAGCTTGTTGCGCTCGATTCCTCAATTAATGCGCGCAATTAAACTTCGGCTCTCTTAATGAGCACTTCAATGAAAGTTTATGACGCAAATCTCATTAAGTTCGCGAGCCGTTCGTTAGATTCGGAGCCTGGCCGCTGTGGAGCAGGCCAGTCTGCTTCACCAAGTTTCGAAGGGGAGGAAAATTAAATTATAGTCGAGGCAAACTTTTTGAATCGAGCTGAAAATTTTTGCCACGGCCTCTATGAAAGAATTATCCAATTTGTTTCACAATGGGGAAAGGGCGAGAAAGAGGGCAAAAATAGTTCCGCGAGTAGAAAAAAGAAGGAATGCGAGGCTGCTGGGATTGCACGCATAAATTCGTCAAAAATTCATGAGTACTGCAAAATTTCGAATTACTTCGCGTTCCCGCGGTCGTTACTACGCACCGACTACGCGGAAAATTCGCGAAAATTGGAACAATGCTCACTGCCCAGAGTGGGGAGAACCGATCGCGACGTTATTACGATACCACGGCCGCGGAATTCCCTGAAAATTCACCAAAATCCAAACTTGATCACCAGAATTCCGTTTAGCTGATAAATCCAGCTGCATCCGCACTCTCGCGGAATAGCGCGCAGCGGAACTGAGGACGTTAGAAAAACCTGCAATTTTCTTTCTCTAGACGATACAAGGATGCACCGTGATGTCCATTTATCAGTCCCAACCTCTGTTTCAAAAGCGAGTCGAGATAAGGCCGAGTGGCGTCCCGATTTTTCCGCCTTGTGACTCGAGGGTCCACCTTTTTCCTCCCTGACACAGATGCAGGGTGTTCCGTATGGAATACTTGGTTAAATTTTTAAATTCTAAAAAGAACGCTGCGAGGCCTGCAGTCGAATTTTCTCTTGGGGCTAACGGAGTTTTATTATTAATGGTATAATATTGCAAAATTACCAGATAGGAAATTCAGCGTTTCAATATTTATTAATAATGAATAGTTAAAAATTTCAATATTTTAGAGTTAGAGAATTTAGAGATATGAAAATATTAATATTTCACACACTGAGAATCGGAGAAATCCAATATTTCAATACTCGAAATATTTGAAACTTTAAGTACTGAAAACTCTAGAGATCTGGAGGAATAAAAATATAAAACTTCGAATATTTCAAAATGTGTATCCATCTTTAAAATTGTTGAAAAGATACATCTGTTACGAATTCCTTTAATGTAAAACGAAAATTAGAGTTTCTTTAAAGAACCCATATTCTTATCGTGCACTTAGAAAGAACATTCTTTAAGATCCTAAGTGCGACTGTTTAAAAACGATAAAGTTGGTTGGTACACCATGTATTTCGCCGCAGGAGGCAGCGAAGTAGATAAAAGTGCTGGACGGTCCTTCTGTTCCTCGAAGGTGCAACTTTTTGCCAACCTTCTCTAGGGAGACGAACGCTCTTCTGCAACCCAAGTGCGAAGGTGAAACGTGTACGTGGACCGAACGAAAGAAATCGATAGGGCTGATTTATGGCCTCTGCTACGACCGCGACATGACCCCTTCGAATTCCGTTCGAGTGGATTTAAACCTGGGTCAAGCGAGTTCCGTGTTTTACCTCGATTCCCCACCTGACCATCCTGTACACCCTATCACCCACCTGAGCCACTTTTCTTTCTAACACGGTCAGGTTCCTTTAAATATTAACTGCGACGATCTACAGCGATTTCTTAGAGCAGCGGGGCGCTGATATATTCTCCGTTTCAACGTGGATCTCAGTTAGCTCTTATCAGATTACTAATTCTGTTAATTTTTTACTTTTATTCACTCACTATTCTTGGAAATAGTAGTGTAGGAAAAGTATTCTTTTTTAGAAAATTATACAAGTAGGTTTCGGATACAATAGGATGTCCGTACAATTCGATGTCTTCTGACGGAACGAATGTTCTGCTCTTCCTCGTAGAATTCTCAAGGCTAGGTTCTCTTCAATCCCCTGGGCCCGTAGTTTTCTATTTGGACTTCCACTAACCTAAACATCTGTTGCCAAAATTGATCCAATCCATACGACTTCACAGCAACCATGCGTCACTCGTGGTCTACGAACTGTCATGTATTAAGGTCAGAAACAACTGAATATTGTTACCACTTGTCTTCCATAGCAGACGTCTTTTTAAGGCCCGAAGCACGCGAGCAATATTTTAACACACGGTCTTGCTGCAATTATATATCTGTCTTCGTTCACATATCGCAATAATTCGACTCTTACTGACAGAACGAAAGCTCTACCTTCCTTTGTAAATCTCTAGGCTGGGTCCTCTCTAATACCCCCTGCTCATAGTTTTGTATTTGAGCTTTCATTAACACAAACATCTATTGTCAAAATTGACCCAATCCATACAACGACTTTGGAGTAACCACGAGCCGCCATGAGTCAAAGACAGGAACAACTGAATCTAGTTACCATTCGCCTTCAATAGGACGAACGCTATTATATACGAAGATTTGTAAAGCACTGTTTGAAGCGAATCAAAAGAATGTCTGTAGACAAAGAATAATCACCTTAGAATAGAAAGAGAAGATAAATTCGCTTTCCTACACCGTTTCTCCTCTTAAAAGTAGAAAAGAATGCCTCCAGAACTCTCGATTATTACAAGCGAAACGTAACGTAATAATTTTAGAGACGTAAACTGGGAGAATGTAAAAGTCGGGCGCAGAGGAAGCTCCTGTCGCCGCGTGGCTTCCGAGTGACTCCCCGCGGTTTGATCAAGACCGTAAATAAGTAGTTCGCCTTTCCAGACCTCCTTGAGAATTTCCCAAGAGCAGCAGGGGCTGAGCTTCCTTATTATTACGTTTCGCGTCGTCCTAGCCGGAGACAGTGGTTCATGAAATCCGACCAGATGCGAGCGAAGGAGGAAAAGACGTCGCCGTCACTCCTCTCGGCGCCGCTCCCTCTCCATTTTTCGCTCGGTGACTCAGCCACCTTTCTTCTTTGAAATCGCCACGAAAGCTTGTGTCAACCCGTCTCGCAGAAATCGCGTCGTTTTGCCTCGTGGACGCAATAATTGTTCTGGAAGCAAGTTTCCAGCCATCGACGTTGCCTTGCCAAGCTCTCTCTTGTCCAGCGCCCTTTGTCTGAGACCTCGACGGAACTTTGTTAACGTTCACCAGGAAAATGTATTCCCGGGAGTTACAGCGCGAAACATAGGGTATCAGTGATCAATGGGTAAAGGGCTAACCAAAGTTTGGAGAATGAACGCATAATGAAGAGAATGGAGACGGAAATTATAGAGAGTTCAAGTTGAAACAACTTTAATGTATTCCTTGCTCCATGGGCTGCTGTTGCTCTACGATATTTTATGAAAATTCAGATTTCTAGTAAATGTTACAATATAATGATCCACACGTTTCTTCGTGGAAGGATTGTTATTAGCTTCATTTAATGAGCTGAGCTGGTGATGATGTTGCGAGGCCATAAACTCAAATGACGACCGCAGTTCGCGCTGTGCGCGTATGCAATAAATAATTCCGATCTTCCGAGTAGGTATCGAGAATTTAAATTTGAGGCTAATGAGTTAATCCTGTCACACTTGATGTTACGTATACGCAATATTGTATTTTAGCTCTTAAACTTAACTTTAGCTCTTTAACTTAATTATTAATAAATTTGTTTTTGCTGACGTTGTGAATATACAGGAATCCTCGAACAGTAAGCATAAAAACTTAAAAACATCAAATTGTGTATGAGGCTTATTTAGACTGCCATTATTAATAAATGGTAAAAGAAACTTTCTCTGGTAACTAGAAAACATCTAGAACTGAAAACGTTAACTGGTTACTTTATAAACAAGTGTCACATTCATGATACAAATTATTCCAAATAATACAGTAGATATTATTATATCGTTGAAAATGAAAAAGAAGTTACGGAATCATCGCAAAAAGAAATAATTTACATATTTATTTTATAATAGTTATTTATCTACCAATTAGTTGATTTACATATGTTATTTCTTTGTTTGAAATAACTTTGTTTCGTGCAACTGAAGAAAAATCGTAAAACAGGAAAAAAATTCGTATGTTTCAATTCTAAAGATATTTTACTGTAATTTTCCACCGACATACAGATTATTTTATGCAATGACTATTTCTTATCTCATTTTCCAACCTCTTTTTTTCAAAAAGATTTTATTCTCAAAAGAAAATGTGAAATCAAAAACAACATCATTTAAGAAATGATTTCCCTATACCGAAATTAAGAAAACTGGACAAGGCTTAACCAGAAGGGTAGGAAATAAGCAGAGAAAGCAATTAGTGAGTCATTGTATACTTTAAAACTTGAAACCAGAACAAGATGGAACAAAAAGGGTTACCATTATAGGGAGTTTAACACTCATCTATGTTTCTGTAGTTAAAAACGATCGATACGGTTCTATCGGAAATTTAAAATTCAACCGCGGCATGAAGCGAGTTAAAGAATAACTTCAAACATCGAGTATCAATTTCGAGCGTATATAATCGCAAACACATTGCAGTGGATTCAGCAAAATTCCACAATTTCCATAGAAACAGTTAACGAGTTGTGGAACACGGTTGCGGAAGAAAAAGTAAACCGTTAAAAACTACGAGCACCATTTGACTATTGCGCTTAGATAATATTTTCACGCCAGTATTTCCAATTGAAAAAATTTGCAAACACGTTTACTCACGGTCTCGGTGCGAAATACCGCCAACTGAAATCCGATCGAATGGTATCGCGCAAATAAATGGATAAACGGGTAACTTCAAATCTCTGTTTGCCCCTAAAATCATAAAAGCGCTGTTTAGATCGTTTCACTCAAATTTATTCTACAACGTGGACAATAAAAGTAGAAAGAAAAGTACAGGGACGTAAAGTAAAAAGACGTTCGAAGACATAAACCGAGGAAAATAGATCGTATCAGCGGGCGAGGGTGTAAAGAACATTCGACGTTGAGGAAGGTTGCGGCGAGTTCAGAGGCGACCGAAGGTAATCCCGCGCAGTTTAAAGTATCTTTGAGGAAACTGAGGGACGCGTTTAGATAAATAGAAGAACTGGAAGGTATTTGCCAAAGCTGCTGTTCTAGTATTGATGCTGACAGGAGGGGGATTTCGCTTCACTTGGAACCCTATCGATTTGATTCCACCGACTTGTTATAGAGCTAGGAGATACTAGATAACAGATTCTTCGTTCGACCGATGTGTAACTGTCGCTGATAAGAATCTTTAATAAAAATTTGTTCTAGACTTCAGGAGGAGTCGTCCTTACGTGATGTAACTTGCGGAAAACAAACACTGTATACTATTAGTTTACTTGTATTGAGCATATGGCAGTGATCTTTTAATAATACGTGAATATGAAAGAAGAATTTTTTACTGTTTTTCATAATTTTAAGATTTACTTTCTTTAAGAAGAGTACTAACACCACTGTGTTGGATTGAAAAAGTCAACAAGATTTCTTTTATCTCTTTTTAATCTTTGGAAGTTTAAAAATTATTCTTTAAAATATTAAAATAAAATTTGCAAAACTAACAACGATACAGAAGTTTCATTAAATATAACATAATGCTCGCAAGTGGTTGCTTTAAATTTTACATGTGTTTTTCTCGAATTCATGTTTGTTAAACTCGACAGATTCATAATTCAAATATTTTTCGTTCGATTTAATTCAAATTTTGGATAGTGGTTCATAGTACTATTCTTTGTAGTTGAACGTAAAGAATTTTTTATTGAACTATTAATGGTTATATACTGTTAAAGGAAATACTAACTTTCGCATTTTTTCTTCAAAGTTCTATTATTTTAAAATAAATTTACCTTTTTCAAATCCGCACGTGCGACTCGAACTACTATTTTATAGCTTAAGAAAATGAAATGATTTCCTTCTTGAGGACTTCCAATGAAAAGTTACACGCCTGCTCGTTTTCAGCGAATTTTTGGAGAGCTTTCACACTCTTTCTTACTATAACTACAATAATTTATATTTTTGTATGAAATTTTTCGAAGAAGGAGCTCAAGAAATATACTGTATAAAAACTCTAAAAAATTGTTCAGAAAACACTTTCACTTTGTTCGAAAATAATTCTCGTAAACAATCTTCATTTTTAGCCGCTACAGTGGTTTCCCCCTTTAAGCAAATAGTTTATTACACTATCTAGACTTAGACCATTTATATCTAAGTCTAATTTGTTTATGATCCAAAGCTTCCAAAGATCGGGAAAATGTTTGGGCTAACTATTACCTTTCTACTGTAGCATATAAGTTTACATTACATTTACATTTACAAGCCTTTTTTCAATAATAATTGAAATTCGAAGAAAAATCTGAGAGATGCAAATGTTCACTTGTATCTCTAATTAAAATTGTCACTAATTAAATATTGTCTGTGGAGAGTTGATATTGAGAAACGCAATTAAAAAATAATAAAACGAATAGATAAATTTATTTATTTTTATATGAAAGTTATACTAAAAGTTTACCTATCATGCAGAAATTGTCGACTAATTACCATACTTGTCCAATTAAAATACTACTATTAGTATTAACATATATAAATCTATATATATGCTAGATTCATAACATGCCCTAAATTATGTATATTCTTCAGATTATATAGTTTATCTATCACTGCATTAATTTTGCAACTACAAGGGACAAACAAAATACATACAAAACTTCTCCTACCACTAAAGAAATTTAACGTGCTCTGAAGTACCTAACAACTTGAAAACGAAGTTAAAAATTTTAATTCACAAAAGCGTCGTGTTCCGAAGGATAACCAAAAGGAAAGTTTCACAGCGATGACGTGAAAAGTCCCTCATAAATCGTTCGAGCAAGATTCAAATTCCACGACCACGGCGCGTTTGGAACATTGGAAAATACGAGCGGAGCGTAAAAGTAACGATAGCTCGTATAATATTTACAGGCAGAAGGATGTACAGTGTACAAGCAGAGATAGTCGAACAGGCTGGGATATTTTCCTGACCATTCAACTATGATGCAACCATAGTTGGAGCGGAATTATGTCGGTCCAATACGATGATAACCTCCAGCCAACCTGAACGTCTCGACGTAACTATGCCGATAATCCTGCCTTTTTATCGCCACTTAGGTTTATCCCCTTTTATTGGTCATTACGCGTTATCACGACACTGAACCTGAACAAACTGGAGCGTACAATATGCTGGCTTTGGTTGGCTATCATTTTAAGACTTTATTCACAAGCTTCACGATCAGAAATTTTGTCGGCACGTGAAATTTTAAACAGGATGTTTACGAAGGTAAAACTTATCGATAACGATAGCGTTCGGCGAAATTGTTCGACTGGCGTATTCAGATAGAAATTTAGGAGAAAATGATTGTTATTTGATGGCAGTATCTGCGTAAAGGAAACTCTTCAACATCTAGAGCTCTAAAAGCAGACACGTTTCCTGAAATTGTCTTCGAATTTTGGGTATTGAAAGCATATTTGAAGATTATCTTAAGAGAAGTACGTGAGTCGATCACTACCGCGTATATTTTTTCCAAAAACTTGATATTCCAACCTTAGAAAATGGTGTAGGTGACAATGAATGATCTTAGGATACCTTGCGTGGTCATGCCAAACATTTAATTTCCAGGCAGCAAACATCGAAACAAATCTCTAGATATTACATCTAACCTGAAGCATATTTTATAAAATATCTAATAAAATGTATTGAATGCATTTTTCGCATAATGCAATGAAAATATTGTTTAAAATTTGTATGAGTAAATGTACTTATAACTCACTCTCATTACACACTTTTTTTATATGCGTGTATTGATGGATTACACAAGATTTTGAAAAAAGTAAATGTTCTTTTTCTAATTAGTATTTTCTTCTATTTGTACGTGATTTATAAAGAAGCAAGATTTATATTATGATACCTTTTTCATCTTCGACTTTTTCATGTACTTGGCGTAACCTTTCTACTTTTAAAAATTTTTTTATCGAGTTTAAAGTGACGTTAGAAATATTCGCGTGATTCAAATGTAATAGTGTCTGACCAAACTGAAGATATACTACTGGAATACTCAAGTAGAAGTAGTAATCACTAAACAGGCCTGAAATTAAGCTCCTCACTTGTCTGCTTTCCCTTCCAAACATTTTCTTTTTAATCGGCTGATACATACGTCGTTAGTGTGTCAGCTTTCTTGGAAATAGAGACACCAATCTATCTTAGTGGTCCTTGCGTTGCGTGATTTCCCTGATGACGATGGGAACGGAAGTGGAAGTACCCTTAAGGGTTTCAGAGCTTTCGGTCGGACAGCGCTAATCTACAGCTTACATGCGAGCCAGACGAATTTCCAAAATTAAGTTTCATGTGGACATAGCATTATACATATAAAGTGTTCGCTAAGAGATGCTTATAATTTTAAGAAGTAATTCCATATCAAAATAAGATAAAATTAAAGAGTGAAAATTGCCTTTAAGCAAAACGCAATGAAACTTGACAATGTAATAGATTATGTATTTCAAACTTCAGCTTACTGTAAAGAATGAAAGTAACATATTACAATGAATTATTTAAAGGATAATCAGTTTTGTTTCTTAAACGTTGAATTCGTGAGCACCAACAAAAATTCATCAAAATACTTTCGGAAATATATTAAACGTTATTCAGCAGCTATACAGAGTTTCATTATGTCAGGCAGTAAATTCAACTATACTTTGACACAACTGCTTTACAAAAAGTTAAACATTAAACATGTGCTTAGGCGATAGAATTAAAAAAGTAGAAACTAGAGTTCAGATCAGTCTGTCTTCTGAAAGGCTTATTTTACTTCTGGAATGCACTAGCCAGATCAGACGCAGTGATATCAGTAGAAGAGGTCAGACACATATACATATTTTAGAAGTTTCCTCAATAACAAATAAGTTAGAAACAAAGTTTTAAACAAAATTTTGACATCCTTGATTTTCCTTTTATTTTTACGTATAAAATCATTTCTTACAATTTTTGACATCTGATGTCAAACACCCTCTTTAAACAAACTATGTCATGTTATTCTTCCATAAATTGTCATTTCCTTTTAGCCTATACTCAGTTATCGTCAGTTTCTGAAGCTGACTTCATAGAGAGAACGATTATCTGAAATCTAAATATCATTGGATCGATTTCTCGTGCATTTAACATTTTTCACTTTAATCTTCAACTTATTCAGTAATTCTTAGAAAGTTATTTGTCGTGACAGCTGCAGCGATAAGGTTCCGATCCAACTGCAGCTAAAGAGGCATCACTGTACCACAAATTATATCTGTCTTATACATTTCACTCCAGAGTCTTTGACTATTTAAATTTAACATTATATGAAAAGCAAACGCTTACTCCACAACGAAAGGTTCGTCAGACCTCGTCGATATTTCTTTTCAACAAGCTTGCAACGACGCTTCTATCAAGCTCAACGGAAACGATGGGAAGGACTTGTCCCCCCATTCGGTGTAGTTTGTAAAGCGGGTAGAGGGATCTACCATGGTGCATATAAATGATTGCCGAGACCGACGGAGAGGAGGACAGTCCGATCGAGATTTAGACGTGGAGAGTGTTCGACAGGAGGTTGATACTTGCGTAGAATACAAAATAATTTCGAGTTGTCTACCGCATTCAGACGTGTTCACCTACAGAAAAAAAGAAGGAAAGTCTTTCGTTCGTATCTGATACTTAAATAAGTACTTGTTTATACAGCTACTGAAAGAACAATTGTAATTTGAAAATGAGAGAAAGCATGATAAATAAATTATCAAACTTATTGGAAACCACAATGAATAACATCGTAAACGCGATTATTACCTTAAAAATATGTATAATATATTTTGGTTATATTTCTATAAATATCAGCGATTATAATGAAATATTAGGCAATCCGATCTGATAAAATGTAAATTATTCAAGAAGTCATCTGAGATATCTGAAATTTAATTTTCCAAACAATCAAATTTGAAAATTCGCTGCATGCATATGCAGTTACGTTTACAATATGGTTTTCAGACTGACGTAAAATGTCTATCGTGTATGTTAGTATATAATGCTCTGGATCATATTTTATCCTACATACTATAACAGAAATGTCTCATTTACATTTTTAAACTCAACTTTTTCGAAAACTAGGACTCAAAAAAAGAATAATTATTTAAATAAAAATAATTCTTAGATAAACTGTATAGAGAAAATAAATGACATCAAGATGTCTTCAACGTAGCAACCACTGATTCAGATAACAGCCACTATACAAATACACAATATTAGGACTAAAATTTTACACGAAATAGAATTATACAAGGTGAGTTATTTAACTGTTTCACCTGAATTAGCTTGTAAATTATTTGTTGCATAGAGAACTGTTTCAAACGGATGTTGTTAGATATCAAGGAAAGCATACAGCATATATAATAATTAGTTGTTAATGCTCAATGTTGAGTAAAAAAATATTAAGGTATATAGAGTTAAAAATTAATAATTACTGAAATATGTTTTAATTCATTTTTAGTGCAAATAATGTTCGAAACAGTCAATATAAGTACGTCTGTAGGCGATCAAGCAATAGGATTGATACATTTTTAAGTGTTTCTGGGGTTATATTATTACATACTCTAAGGATACGATCCTTTGTGTCTTCAAGAGTCGTAGGTGGCTCGTAATGAACCTCATTTTTAGATATTCCCAAAGATAGTAATCTACTGGCATTAAGACTTAATTTTACTCAGCATTCAGTATTCTTTCTAGTAGTATAATCAAATCTAACACATTACAATTAAAAACCCAAGGCGATTTTCACATTTTGATAAAAAAGTTAAATAGCAAAAACCTAATTATTTCACTGTATTCTCTTCTAAATACCCAACAACTTTCGTTTGAAACATTGTTTATGCAATAAATGGTTTACAAGTGAATTTAGGGGAAACAGTTAAATGATTCACCTTATACATATATTCTAGTACTTTGTTGAATTTATTAAAAATAGTAATCTTTATTCGTCTAAACAGAAATTAAAATGCTCCGAGAAAAGCGGAGAAGCATTTTAACTTTCGTAAGAAGAATAGTTTTTCAGAAAAGTGTTCAAAAACTGTTTTATAAAAATAAAATTTTTTCTATTAATCCTATTTCATAGATCACTTTGCATGCATTGGCAATATCGTGTTACTACAAACATTTCACCATTTAGATGAAATTCGGTTCACTTTATTTCAATGAAAAAGCCAGCCTTCAGAACTTTGGATAAAAGACGCAGATACAGTTCGAAATCGATACCACTGTAGAGGAAATTAATCGAATTCGTGAAACTGAATGGGGGTCGAAGTATTTCACCGAAACGATAGAATACATTTTCTCGGCGCATCTATCCTATAACAGGGCCGAATCAACTTCCAGCGGAACGATATCTCGAAGGTGGAGAAGAAACTTCCTCGCATTTCGTGTCTACCGCTATCAGATTTCAACTCGGTTCGATCGGCCTGTAGCAAAAGTATTCTACTCTTCTGAAGCTTTCTTTAGAACGACTAGTCTTTGCATCGCGCCAAATGGAACTCCCGTTTCTCGAAGCATTGTGTTTTGCGGATTTCCCGCGTTTAACGTGGGATCAACAAAACCACAGATAGAAATGAAATTCCCCCGAAATTCTTCACGTTAGATCGATTTATCAACATTTAACAAGCACAGAGGGAAAACTCGAAAAGTCCTCATCAAAAATATTATGTAAGTTGCTGCATCAATTGATACACGTATTCGATTACTTGTAGGAAGGATATTCGTTGAACAGAAATGTAAGCAATGGGATTGTACTTCGTTTAAAATTGTAGGGAGCAATTTTGAAGGATCGCAGTAAATATGGGAAGGAAAGGAGGACTTATGGGAGCTTCGTATCTGAAATTCCACTCCATTGGATTATATAATAAATTAGCAGCTTTGTAGGTCTAGATTAGACTGGGGTTAAATGTTAATTGACCCTGAATCAGATCAGAGTTATGCCAAAACAGGGCTAGAATTAGGACAGGATTAGGTCAAGATTAGGTCAGTGTTGTGTCGGGATTATGTAAGGATTGAGTCGAAATTAGATTGAAGTCTATTAGATTTTAGTTAAATGCAGTCTATGCGGTACCGAATTTCTCTTTGTACGACATAAACTGCATGTGAAACAAAATTTATTAACTGCTGAAAGGGTACTTCCCAAAGTGTAAATAACTCGTGATCCTTACCTTATTCTGTATCACTTTACGAGAACAGATAATGGAATAGATAACAGGTCATTATATTATGTGACAAGCTCTTAGCGTCAAGCAGCGAATTAATTTTATTATAACTACAATACTCGTATCGGTGACGTTATCGCCAATAAGTACCATTTTACTCTTTTCTATAGGTCTCCAAATCGAACGCGCACGACGTGACGCTCGTTGATGTGTCCAGAAAGCTAACGGGGAAGTACAAGTGTGAAGTGTCTGCTGGAAGCCCCTCCTACCACACTTTGATCCAGAGAGCCAGAATGGAGGTCGTGGGTAAGTGCAACTCAGACTGAGAATTAAAAAGTTTCACCGAGTAGACAAATTCCTCATCCTGGGAGTCGTGAGCGTATAGCAGCGTAATGCCGCGCACGTGCGCGTGTACGTGCGCCCCATTTTCATGTCAGATTTAGGATCGCTGTGACTCTACCGAAAGAAACGCGACAAAGATACTGATTCGCACGGGAAGAACGTCTTTCGATAGGTATTCAGATCCTCCAACTTTTGCTTTAATTATCGTGGAATTGCAAATATCAAAATGAGAATTACCAAGAATAAAAAAATTGAACTAACAATTTGTTTCCTAATAATCAACCATTGCATTTATAAAAGTACGAAAACTAATATTAATATAAATATTAATTCGATTCTTAAGGCAGTTGTCGAAATAAAGTTTCTCAAGAATACTTGCAATTTTAATCACCTTTTAATATAAGTCTCATCTACGGTTGGTTACAAAATTTAGAGAATTTCATCATTCCAATATATATTCTGTGTAACTACAGGACGGACAGAAAGACATTTTATTACAGACAGTCGTATATTTTATTTCTAGACAAGAGTTCTTTTCACGTTGGAAGTAAGTCGTAAAATAGACGTGCGAACGAACGAATGCATTGTATTTTGTTATACAAACACTTACTTTTTGAATATTGTGAAATTCTCTATTTCACGCAATAACAAGATGCATACATAATTAGGATAATAATTAACTCTGTCAAAGAAGCTGAAAGGTGTATATGGATATAAAACGACTATTTAATGAATATACTGTTCCATACCTAATTAGAAAAAAGACTATTTGAACTAGTAAATAATATCCTAAGTTATGTTACCGTTTCTATTTAGTCATACAAAATTCACAGTCACAGGAAAGCCAAAAGTGACTTTCGACTTGCACTATGTAATCAAAGTGAAACGCGCAAACATTCTGTATACCAATAATCAGTTTATATCATAACCGCAGTGGTTTCACCACGTTATGCTATAACATTGACAACATACCAGCTGATGGTTAACCCTGTGACACTACATTGCACTATTTTATGTAGTAAAATAATATTCCATTGTTTTCATAAAATTTCCATTGTTTTCATTGTTTTCTCCTAAGTTGAAATTAAATTGAGAATACAATGTAATAAGTACTGGGAACTATATACTACAGTACTTTATACTACAGTATTTCATCGTTATAATCTCATTGTTACATTTGTTACAACATGAAATTATTTACAATAAGGAAGTTGTATTAACATGTGTGCTATCATTTACAATTTTTTATAAAACCAAACTGGAACACTGAGCATGGGTTACCTTGGTAAACGTGTCTCCCGTTGTAAAACCGCCAGTAAGCAATGAGCCTATATCAAGGGAATACTGTATCAGATTACAAGTAGGCTACCAGACCAGACTCGAGGTAACCTGAGACAAGGGGATGAAAGTTTGAAAACAAGCAGAGTCAAATTTTCCTGTCAACCTGAAATCCATTTGGCAAGGTAAAGTAACAGTGGGCTATAAAGGAAATCCTCCGGCCGATCCAGTTGTATAGGTGTTTCCTGGCCGCCAACCTCTGTCAACCCCCGTGTCTCAGGCGGCCCCGCAGTCTGGCGCGCTGCCAAACGTCGAGTTAGCGGCTTGGGGGGTTCTGGTTGCGTGTGCTAAACGACATAATTATTATGCCTTAGACGCCCCAAAAACGGACCCGACGATCGGCATCGAGAAGGAGCGCATAGCGGTAGGCGAAATACTCCGAGCGAATTGCACCACTGGTAACTCCTGGCCCGCCTCCGCCATTACGTGGAAGCTGAACGGCGAGCTGGTAAGTATATCGCCGAGCTAACTCTCTCCCTCTCGTCTCGTCCGTTGCTATAGTACGTCTTCGAGCCGTAGCTACGTGACCTTACTGGATGATTAAAGTTCCACGCGGAAGACACCCGGCTCTCCTCGTCTTCTCACGCCCCTTACACCCCTCCCTGGCCCGCGTCGTTCCGTTCCATTTACGTTCCACCCCCTAGCAATAGCTGCCACCACGCGTTCGCGCCCCCACTGGCTGTTCTTGTGAATCGCGCCGCTGCTGGCGCTGGTGGGGAGTTCCTCTGCATGGGACAAATGAAAAGTGCAGACAGGGATGGGCCGGGTAACGTCGTCAGCTGGAAAGTGTTCGCTGCTTTTGACAGGGTGCAGAACCATTCGAAGGGAGACGGTCCCTTTTCGAATGACGAGCGGGGAGTATAATACAGGGTGAAATACCTAACAAGAGAGGTCGCGAAGTGTAACCCTCGAATCTTAATAGGATTTCGAGCTTGGGATTCTGTAGCTGATAGCGTACGGTTTTGGAGAGACACGTTTACTAATTTAGCAATAAATTTGGAGGGAATAATAGAAATTATGAACAATATTCACCAAGTGAATGGTAAATTTGATGGCATGACTTTTAGCAAAAATATTTCGTACGAACTTTTGTGGTGGTTAACAATCTTTGCCTGCAATGCTGTGAAATGAAATTTTCTCCATCTATAAACTCCGCATTAACACTATGAAGACTCCTGACGTGACAGTTGCGTCATGCGAAATTAGCTGTTAGAGACCGCAGATACCACAGTCACGTCATTGTTAAATCTTAGCAGAAACAGCCACTCTTCAGCACTAGTCACTCTCGAACTACTCGATAGTTATAGTGTTAATACTTGCGAGGTTATCTAATTCCTGCGGTATGAATTTCTTATGAATAATGAGCTTAAATACTGATGAAATTGTTCACGCCTGCCTTAGTATTAATATGGTATAATTTAGATTCGCAAAGAAATAATTAAACAGTCAAATTTGAATATAACATAATAATAAGGACGACACAGTTTATTGTACTAAATCAGATAAATTGTACCAAGCGAACAGATGCGAACATACATAAGTACTTGCAGAACATTAACATGTTAAATATTTCTCATTTTATACATAGAACTTTAGCAGACGTGAAAACGAGTTCAGCACTCCCCTGTAAAGGGTATTAGTCAGGATATCATACACTCCTCGCCCATATTAATTGGAGATAGTCAGTGATACTCGTTAGTGGCGTTGTTTGGGGTTGTTAAATACGACAAGTGGATCGTGAAAGAGCTTGTAGCTACATCTCTGTATGCATCCTCATTGACCAGTATTTTATTGTGCCTCATAGTGTAAGTGTAGCATGTGAAACCGTCACCTCTTTTTCATGTGACGGCACCGATGGTTATGGACACATGCTAGTCCGCGGCAGTGACTCTCCACACATGACCATGAGTGGAATAAACTATGCAGTTTTATTACGTACATTAACCTGGCATGCTTTACAATTGTTCATAAATTTCGTTAAGTAGTATTCTGGACATGCAAATACAGAGTGACAACAGGTGTCAGAAATTTTAAAGGGTGAATCTACGTATTAAAGTAAGACGAAGATGAAGAATGGTGAAATTGCGTTTAAGGTTTCGTTTCTAATATATCAAGACTGGATGCAGACGAGCGACTTTTGTCGTTGTGATCACATAATGATAACGGCTGTTAATTAATTGTATAGTATCATCCATAAAAAGTCGTGACGAGGAATGGTTAACAACTGTTACCCTCGCGGGATTGCAACCACAAAAATCGCTTCTTTGCATCCAGCTTTAGAGTTTACGAAAAATGGGTTTGATTAGATTCATTCTGTTTTATTCTAGTAATATTGCTGTGTCTGACCTGACTGGAATCGGCTACAGACGTTTCGATATGATGCCTATTGTATCTGTCTGTTTAGACGATGTTCGATAACAAATGCAAGAAACTTCAGGGGATGATATTACATTTTAAAATAAAAGGAAAATCAAGAATGAGAAAATTGCATTTAAAGGTCCTTTTCCAAGTTACTAATTGTTGGAAAAGCATTTAAAATAGCGTGAAATTTGTCTGACCTGACGTAAGTCAGTGGAATAATCTACTGACACCACTGTGCCTAACTTTTAGCTTATACATACACACTGAGAGTAGGCACATTTCATGCGCATTTTAAGTACATCTTTATCAATTGATAACTTGGATATGGCATCTGAGATGCACTTCCCTCATTCTTGAGTTTCATCTTATTTTGACTTGCAGAGTTTGTAAGCATACGTCTCTGTAATTGATCATTGTTATGGGATCGTTATTTCATCAGGGGTCCAAGGACTGTCTTTTGTATATTTGAAGACAAAATAGCGTGATTAATTAGAAAGGTTCCACAAAAACAAACATTTCGTTAAGTCCTTTTTTTCTTAGAATACGTCGCTCAATGACAGAATATTTTCATTTCTATTCTGTCTTCGATTGAGAAAAAATCAAATATACGCTATTGTACGTTCAAAACCTCTCTATTTAATCATTTTAACTCACCCAATTACTCTTAAAAATTTTTGACACCTATTATCGAACACCTTATACGTTTTATATAAAAACAATTATATAAGCGAACTCTCATCAAAACAGTATAAAGCATAAGGTAGATGTTCCAGTAGCTGAACACTAACGCTAATTTGATTTAATCTTAAGCTTAAATTCTAATGTAAAACAGAAAATAGTATCACAAAATAGTACCTATATTTAGCGAGTGGGACACAACTCAAGTGTCGGGACATTGTATAAAAATACCTAAAAAGGTTATCCACTTATTAGGACATTTAATATCTTAAGTGTCCAGGTATTGAGATATCTACCCCAACCTAAACATTAGTATTGCCATCCATTTCGAGCGGAACAACACTTGAAATCGATCTTGTTTAAACGTCGTATTTCGTCATTGTAATTCGACGAATTGAATCTCTTCGGAATGGACAATATGCAGCGGAGATATTCTCTCGGGCGGTTATTTTTTCAGATCGTAATCGAATGAATGGGCTTTGTGATACGATAGAATGTTGATTTTCGATGGAGCGCGAAATAAAAACTCCTTGAAATGGTTTTTCGTAAAAGTTGGATAAACAAAGCACAATAATAACACCGGATCCGATCATATTTTATGTGAATTATTAATGCTCTCGATATTGCCCGTAGCCGTGGTGAGCGCGATTCAGGTCCATTGTGACGGATTAATTAATTAGAACGGTTTGATGTTCCGCTTATAATTCGTAATTAAATTGCGCAAGCGGACGAATTATCTCGACGTGTACGCTTCGCGTGTAAACACGCGTGAACATTTATTACCCGTACCATGCCATGCACGGTTCAGCGCGCAGCAATTACTTCATCCTGACACGTCAAAAATAATACTATGGTTCAATCAACTTGAACAACAAACAGTGATTGATAGTAGGCACATTCTCAAGAATACTAGATTGAAAGGCAGATATGTTGGAGAACGTTTTGTAGTAGTAAGAAGTACCATTGATAATGAGTACCTAAATATATACAGGATGGGTGGAAAATGGTAATACAACTGACCAGGGGGTAACTCTACGTAAAAACATAAGAGAAAAATGTGGTATACAGTTTTTCCATTCGAGGCTTCATTTTCGAGAAAATAAAATTTGAAGTTTACTGAACTACACAATGTGATTTACTTATCACGTATTCTGTTACCGGTTGTCTCTATCCGTGCTAGTGTTTATAAACATTGATAATGATGGGATACTGTAGAAGATACTCAGATAGTTCGTTGTCTAACAGAAGTCATAGTTTCGTTTGTTGAAAATTATTAAGTTATGGCAAGGTATTCTAATCGAGAGTATGTTGACATGTTACTCGCTTTAGGAGTTTGTGGAGGTAACACTTCTGCTGCAAGGAGATATTATACAGAAAAATTTTCTAATCACCAACTTTCGAATAGGAGAGATACAAAAAGTGGAGCAAACGACAACTGAGACTGGCTCATTTGTATCGTGTTATGAAAATCGTGGTCGTAGTTGACGATTGTATAATAGCATTGAAGATAGTATCCTATCACTATCAATGTTTATAAACATTAGCACAAATAGAGGCAACCAGTAATAGAATGCACGATATACATGCATATAGAAAAATGTTTATACGAACCTGTATTCGAATAAAATGAGTATAACAAGTGTAAAATATCTACTTACTACATCTTCTGATGTATGAATTGAACAATCCAGAAAGAGACACTCCACTGACACGACAATTAACGAAAGACCTAGTGATAAACTAATAAATGTCGTTTCACCTGATACGATTTTATAGACCACATCCCACTTTTGTTAACCTTAATGAAAGTTACTTGTTCCTCTAAAGCTCTACATAACGAACAAGAATACTTTCCAAATTGTACGTTTGCAGAGATGCTATTTAGATTCACTTGAATAGAATATTATGACTGAAGTACTAATCTATATTGCTGTGCCCGTACTGTATTTCGGTGCCTTCGGATTAAACTAATTTAAAAAAACAAAATTTATTAAAACTAATACTTGTTTTATATCGTACATGTTAAGTAAATTTGAAAAAAATAATTCGTCACTTTATGTATAAAAGTTTTCTTTGTAGTAATGATTTTAATTCGGAAGCACATAAACATGGACAAATGCCTTATTTAACATATTATGCACCAGCTCCGCGATTTTACGGAATTTTCAATCATAACATGGACTACCGATCACACGATAGTGTGGGATTCCATCACTACTACACTTTTTGCACTGAGTCTATCAACAGCGAATATTTAGCTGGCGTACAATGTGCTAAGACAAGAACAACACGTGAAGCCATAATAGTAAAAATGAAGATATTACCTCTATAGAAACACTAAATTTGAAAGTCACTGCTGCTATATAACAGTAGACATCACTTCCATATACTCTAACTCGTATTCACAATTAGTGTCTAGTAAAAGTAATACCTCTCCACAAAGACATCACATTCTCGTCACGTTTCGTTTCTTCACCTTCAACTCTTATCAATTTGAAATTCTTAGAAAATTTACTAACATCAAGTGCACCGCATTTTTCTCGCATTCCACTAGTTCCTCTAAATCGTTCGGAAAGCCGATTGTCCTAGACGTACATAAAACCTTGCAATATGGAAATGCGTCCATTTGTTTCACGAGCCAGTTAAATCGAGCATCGAGTCGAAAAAGAGGGAAAACAGGAGTGGAAGGTAACGAACGGAGGCAATCGATGTTCCTTCGATCCGATGTGTTTTCGCCGATCGGAAAACATATAACTCACCCCCATCGGCCGCGGCCATTGTAACCGGTTAAACGCGTCCGTGCGCGGAGCGGCAGCGATTTAACGGAATAATTTGGTTGATTTAACAAATACCGCGGAATAACGATTTATTTGCATACGAGGCGTCGTAACACCTACCCTACCCTCCCTCACCCCCTACGCCGATATCGCGGATGCATCTCGATGGATCTCGATAAATTTAATTCCTCGCCGCTGCACCGTACCCGAGTGGCCGATTTCGCGTTGTTGCTGAAATGCGAAATGGCGGGATAGTTACAAAACCGTAGACTGATTGAAAAATAAAGCGAGATGCAACGTCGTGCATCAGCGTGAAATAGAAAAGAACCGTCGGTGAATCGGTATTAATTGTAGGTGCGAGTGAAGTTCGCTAAAAAACTATTTTCTCTTCCGCTGAGAGAGATAACGAGAGTAGTTATGAACCGATGGTATTATGTTTATTATATAATTAGCTCAAGCTGTGAAATTCTGGTACATTTTATTGATGTATTATAAATTATTAACGCGTTTAATTCAATAATTGAATCAGATTGGCAGATATACACGCTAATTATTAAATGTACCTATTAAGGTTATTTAAAGCGTTTAAACTTATTGCACGATAATTTCATCTAAATTTAATTTCAGGCAAAATGGTCTCCAAATAAGACATTCTATGAAAACCCATCCTACCATTTCTACGATTTCATTATATCTCTCTCTATATCACTATATATCATGTGATAGTTTTGGTGGAACAGAGATATATCTAAAAAACAAATATTAATTTCGAGATACATTTATCCGAAAGAACGTCATTTGAAAATGATACTTACTCACTATTGTTACTTTAATATTAACCAAAAGTAGACAGTACACATTGTAGAATAAAAAGATAAAAAAGATATATTCACTGAGTGATCACCACACAAAATGAACTTAAGTCACGTTTCACCCACTCACCAAAATAATCAAAATCACAATTATATATATGACATTACACGAGTATAGAACTAAACTAGATACAGACTTCCGTTCACGTCAGCATTTCGCAAGGTAATAACCCGATTGCTCGTTTGAACCTCAATTGTTTCTATCGTAAACCATTGGTCCACCCCTTCCTTCTTCATAATCACCAAGACCCCTCATAAAACTACTGTTGATCCCAAGTCACCGTTTATCGTACTCGACTGTGGTCCCTTTTTCTCTTTCCGTCACTATTCATTTTTTACACACATCAATAATACTTCAAAGATCCTCGAACCAAGTAGTTATTAACTAGATTGTAAACGAAACAAAAGTTTTTCAATACTGAGTGGTAACACAATTAACCATCTACCAAAAAAAAATTTCAAAATAATTTCCTGAAAAATCTTTCCTTATTTCTAATTGTCTCACTCTTTTAGCAAACTGATGATATCTGTTTTCCAATACTTTCTCCCTCCTGATCTCAACTCCAGAATTGTGGACACAATAGTTCCTACACATTGTCTGTTTATGAACACGTTTCATCCATCTCGTATTCGACGCGAATTTAAATGCGCCCTTCGATGTCTGCGCGTTTTCACATTGATGATTCGACCCCAGCCATCTACCTGGCCGAAGAGAAAGAGAGAGACAGTGAGAGATTTATTTGACGAAATAATTCTCCCAGGCTCGACGGCCGGGAAATAAATTCGGCCGCTTTATGGGATCGGATCGGTTATAATTAACGCGTGCCGGCGACGAGTTGAAAGCAGGGCGATTTAGTTTCCTCACGGCCCGCGCGAAGCGAAATGGGTGTTTCGTGCGCTCGGATCTCGAGCGTAACTGAAAATTCGCGTGTCTAGCCGCGACACCAGCAACAATGGCCGCTGGAAAGTGCACCCGGCCAGCAATTTCACCCTGCCATTTTCGGTTTCCAGACCCGTAGTCAACTCTGATGCGTGTCACCCTCCGTTACTCTACTCTTAACTCCGTACCCCCTCATCTGGCCCCACCGCCGAGAGGACTAAGCTAACCCCACGCCATTGTCGACAAGTTTCTCTTAATGTCCTCGCAGCTCCCCTTCCTACGGCTTTTCTGGCTCGTTCCGCCTCCCACGATGTTTCCTCGAGGAAACTGCTACTCTCATTCTTTGCCCTTCTACGATTCTGGAAATCCTTTTCGTCGAGAACCAAGTGACGCGTTTGAGAGTCCTGTGAAGTTGTACAGGGAAGTATTCGATGCGGTATTTTTTGAATTTAATAGCTTCGTTGCGGCTATTAAGTTTGCTTACAATTATGGTGCTTCAGAAGTCTTTTCTTTACTCTTTTAATGAAGATACTCTTTAAGCTTGTCTAATAAATAGTTAGCTTATGCTATATTCAATTCATTTTAATACGTTGGATACAACAGTTTTGAAGCAAGCTAAATTCCGGGAAAAGTTTTATTCGATCGTGTGCTCGAAGTCATTATTTCGATCAGAGTTGCCAGGAAATTCTTCATGGGTGGTGTGAATTAGACTACGTCAAGGATCTGTGACATCGTAGGGATTAAAGGGGGAACAAGTTAGAGTCGTTGGTGGGGAACTGGCACTGTGCATTGGTAAGCAACGTGTTCTTCGATGTCCCAGTTCCCTATTACTGACTCTTACTTGTTCCCTTTCTATTCCCCACTACGTCACTAATGTAATTCTCTACGTCGATACAGAATTTTCTCGTGATCCTCCTTCCAACAGTGACATATTTACTTAGAGTTAATACTTTTCTTAGTCGCCGAGGTCTTCCTTGATACACGTATCAATCTCATATCCAACGTTAGAGGCTCCATACACGATACGACCAGGCTAGAAACGTGCCTCATGAGTCGATATCATTGAGTCTTGAGATACATGGGGCCCCACTCTTTCCTTTGTATCACCAAACTCAACATTTAATGGCATGTTAGTGACATACTCACAATTCTTTGACGTATTTTGACAGTGATATGAATACAAATTGATACGTCATCGGTCACACGAACGAGATCTGGCTGTTGCATCGAGAAATTGCATCGAGACGGACACTGAGACATGAACACTGGTACTAACACCAAAAAATTCAAACACATGTTTAAGTATACTATTACACATGTTACACATATAAAAAACACTGAATTTACTGTAGAAAGGTAGAAAATGTTCAGCTTGGCGATACAGAGTCAAGGGAGCTCTCATGTCTTCCAAGATTCAATGATACCGACTCATGAAGCACATTTCGAGCGTGGTCACATCTTGTACGGAGTCCTTAAAGTTATTAGTTGTCGAAAAAACTCCTAAGATACACGTGAAATATGTCTGTCTTAAAAACTAATTCTACTGATATTGTTACGTCTGGTCTGACTAGTAGACACCAGTAGTAGAATAGGTCATAAGTTAGACACAGTTATCGAGAATTTAGGTGTATTTTTTACAATTAATAACTCAGAAACTAAATAAGTCTTGAACATAATTTCATAATTCCTAATTTTCGTCTTATTTTAACCTGTAGATTTAATTCTTAATATTTCTGATACCTGTTATCAACCACGCTGTATATCGTATTCTGCTTTTGCAGAATATATGAACATACAAATCTAGGTATACCTATCTATGTACGTTACTAGTTTCATGTCACAGTATACCCAACACAATTCTAACATTATTTATATGCAAGCCATGTACCATAAGATTGTGCTTACAATCAAATACCTTAACGAGATGGGTCTCACAAAACACATTACGTTTGTTACCTTTGTTTCAACAGTACGGTTTTGATAATCGTATAATTGTATTACTGAATATTATGGCTAAAGTATTCTCAGTATCAGACGATAGCAATATAACAAAGTTTAATCAGAGATTTAAGTCTTTCAGCATCCAGGGACATACAGTTTTTACTGATAAGGCTTTCGAGAGTAAGCCGTGTCCTTGTGTAAGAGTGTTCCTAACGTTTCAACACCAGTGTACCATTCGACCTCCTAATGAAACTAACTGCAACGCTGGCGAAATTTTGGAAACACTCTCCCATGAGAACACGACTTACTTCCGAAATCCTCAACAGTGAGAATTCTAATATAAAGACTAATATTAATTGTAATTATCTTATTAATTATTACTATACATAGAACTTCATTTATGGTTTAATTTTCCAGGCGCCTTAGGCACCCGCTGAAGCAAACTAATTTTAATAATTACACAGTAAATAATACTACTGTATATACATATGCTTGAAAGAAGCTTGGGCATAATTCAATTATTTCAAATACTTTATTATTTGTACTTTACAAATAATATAAGGAAAGTAACTTTACTTTAATTTAAATGAAGCATTTTCAAATACTTTTTTATTTAGTTAGTTCACTCAAATAGAATAAGAAACAAGTGTTTATTCTGACACGCGATGTCATCATTTTGGTACAACTCTAGAGCGTTCTATCACTTCATAATGTGAGATACGAAACACGAATGAGTCTACATGTGTTTTGGATTGTATAAAGTATACATAATATCATTAGCTAGCATTCTTTCCGTCAGAAAAACGGATTTCGTATGGAAAGAACGCTAATTAGTGCAGTAAAAAAGGGTTTTTATCATTTCATGTACTATGATGGTTATTCCTGTCGTAATTTCATATTCATTAAATTTAGAAAGACAAAATGCACTACTAGTACCCAGGGATGTGATTTTTATGATTTTGAAGTCATAGCAATTGATTTCCTTTTAAAACCATTAGATTATAATTTCTTTGACCTTACCGAAAGAAAGTATCGACAAAAAAGATAACATGTTTTCCTCACAGAAAGAATACCAGTGTATGGCTAGCTATTCTGTAATATTTAAACCATTAAATTTACATTACATTTCTAACAGAAATACTCATTTTGACACAGGACTAGACACTTGTTAGTTGAAATAAAGATAACAAATAAAAGGAACAAATACTCTGTAGTGGACTCGGAACCAGATGTAAATGTAGACCTGACCACAAGTAGAAGTGAATGTAAACCAGATGTAGGCGCAGACCTGAACCTGCATAGCAATACGTCGTTGTCGTCCTGAGCGTTGCAAGGGAAACTTTCCCTATTCCGTTTTAACGTTCAGAGAAACATCGGCACGTGTTGTTGCATGAGAGGACCCTTTATCGAATGGCATGAAGGAATGGCGGAAGTGTCCTGGCCTTATTAAAGAAGAGTTCTCTAGCTATGCGTCCGTTTTGTATTTTATATACGAGTCCAAGTTTTAGGTGTTATGTTCTGGAATAAAGTCTAACTGTGTTACACGCAAGTGTAATTTAATCACGTATACCCAGGTCTCTCTTAAAACTCACTTATTTTTTAATACTTTTGCCTCCCTATTAGTTTAGATATAGATGGCTCTACTGCAGTTAGATAAAAAGTATAGCAAAATTAGACAGCGTGTGTATCTCGAGCACAATTTTTCCTTTCCTTCTCGCTGATAGACGTCTACTTCAAACTAGCACATTTCCTTTACCTTGTAAAAGTTTCCTTCAGAATCTCACCACTCTTCAAATCCCTCATCAACGCTGCCACTCAAACCAGAAAACCTTCCAATATTTCCACACACATCACCCACAACCGCATTATTCTCGCCCCGTGACATCAAACAACTCCAATACGATCTCTCCCCCAAAAATCAAAGAATTTCCAGCAAGCACACTTCGAGCTCCAACGTTAAGCGACTCAGCCCGCACGTACTTGATCTTCTGCCAAGAGGATCCTCGATGCGTTCCACCTATCTGGAATCAACTTTTCCCTCGTATTTTCTCGCCGCCAATTCTTCCGCCTCGCTCGCCGCGCTTCTTCCGGGAAGCTCCTCGCCGGCGCGTGAAACATCGTCGAATATTTCCAACAAATCAGCCACGGGGATCCCGTGGAACCTCGTAAATTCGCTGATCGAATCGAGTGACTGGCTGGCGAAAATTTTGATCCCCATCATTCTCCCGATGTCGCTCCTTCCTCGTTTTCTAAGACTGGTCATCGAAAAGGTATTATCTCGGTGTCTGTTTCGCGAATTTATCGAGCTGTCGCGAATCGGCAAGCACAAAAACATCGATTGTTGGAGCTATTGCCCGACTCAACTCACCGACGAACAGAGAACAGGGGTCAGTTCATCCATAATGTTGGGCACGTACTGTGCCATCTATATAACGTCTTATCGTTGTATCCCGAAGGATAATTCTTCAATGTTGCTTCAACGATTTCAGTGAAAAATCGAGTACTATACAATGCATACCGAAAATTACGAAATGCTTGTCAATTTTCATTATAATTATATTGAACACCAAATTTCCTCCGACTCGAAATTGATAGACTCTTTTAATGCTGATTGAAATTTTCTTAATTTCAATTTAAAATGTAAATTCTATTCTAAAGTCTTCATGCTCTAAAGCTGCTTTAGCTTCTTTTTCTACTGACAAAGTGATTCTGAAGTTAAGCTGAAGTTTGTGCTTAAGTAAGTGCAACGAATATACACCAAAGGGTAATTCTGTAGTTTAGTGAATTTTCTCAATTTGGATTATTTGACTTCAGTTTTGTTTTAAGTAGGAGTTTTACTTAATTGCTGAAAGAAAAACTTGATCGATGGAACTTGAAAAAATATTATATATGTTGATCTCAGGATAAAATGAAGTAGTTAACATCAGGTAGTTTGTATGGGATATAAAATGTCCCCTCAGACGCCATACAGTGTTAACCATGCACCCATCAAAGCTTTGTGCACGTACAGAAAACCAAAGAAGTTTTATCTGTATAACTTGTATGCTTAATTTTCCATCCCCTTCTGTGGGAGTTGCGAAATGGAAAAAGATTTTTATTTCAGTAAATATCCTTTTAATATGAAGTCAGATAAAGAACTGTCCGATACGAAAGTTTGTCCTTTTTTTGCGGAGAATACGATTCTATATGAAAATATATGTTTCTATTTGAAACATACTCGAGCTTCAAATAATCTTGAAAACACTCAATAAATAAGAAACAAATAGGACAGTTGTATATCCTCCTTGAACCCAAGGAACATTTGTATTTATCATATCTTCCGGAAATGTATTATTTTTGAGATATTTTCATGTACAGTTTTTAAATGAGCACCATGTATGTTAATTACTAAAAACTTTTTTTGACGTTTTTCTAATATAAACAAAAATTATATTAATTTTTCGAGCTCCCACCACTAATTTTTTGCTTTAGTGATAAAATAAAGGTCTTACAATAAAAGTTAAAATGAAGCAGTTAAAATTGGGAAAAATTACTCAACTGCAGAATTACCCACCAAAGCATTTTAAATCAACTTGAAAGTATTCCTCAAAATCTGTTGAAAGCAGTTTCAGCGTAGTAATGTAAAAATAAGAGTTCCGCTCTTTGGTAATACGAAGATTAATGAACAAAGCTATAAGTGAATTGTTGCAAGCACAGAACATAACAGTAATAATTACAAGTCTTTGAAAGCAGGGTCTCGCGGGATTCTGGAACAGGTCTTGCGCTCGCCATTGCTTCGAGGAACAAATGAGGTTACCTGCGAGCTGCTGGCAATGACACGAGCTGTGCACCCCGTAAAGTATAAAATATGAAACTCGCCACAGCGCAGCGTACGATCCGTCCTCTCTATTTCGCGGCCACATTCTTCGTCCCCTTGTTAAGGCGGTAAAATAGGGTGAACTAACTTCTCTGACCACCAGTAGTAACCTCTTTCGTGGAACATATTTCACTTGAAATAGTTTGCGACAAAAAGATGTTCCTCGTATGGGAGAAGGTAGTATATTGGAACGACATAATAAAATTTCAAGTCTCGAAAATCACGGAATCCTCATCTCAGTCCAGAAGAGGATTAAAAAATTTTGGTGACACGAAGTAGTTTTATAATTGAATGAAGAACATCCTCTTAGAAAATGTGTGATAATAAGACCATCGTAAAGAGCAAAAGTAATCTTGAATAAATTCCAACTTAAGTATCATCCTTGTTGGCTTTCTTGAGTCTATTCTAAACCTAATTACTGGACCTGCAAAAATTCATTGGCCGTAAGCTTCCAGTTTCGAGGAAAGAACGCGACCTATATTCTACGCGGAAGAATCCGTAGGAGGAATTTTGTATGAGGCAGTATGTTACGCTAACGCTCGGAAGATAAACGACGGCGACAGGAATTTTGAGGAAGCTCGCAGAATTTGCATCAGCTTGGAATATCGCGAGGACACGAGACACTCGTAAAAATCTACAATGTGACAAACTGAAGATGTATTATGCCCTGCAGTGAAATTTTGTGAGAGGAAAGATGAGACGAGTTTAATCTTTGGCCGTTTTTATTGCCTACGTAGAGGAAGATTATGGCTTGACTTGATTAACATTTTTTACATTATTCTATCTTCAAAGTATATCTAAAATTTAAGAATTTATCAATATCTAAACTTGAATAGCAATCAAAAGTTTTGGTAGCTTGTGGTTAATAGTTTACAAAGTGTTAGCCATTAAAAACCTACTCCGTGCATTTTTCTTACTCGAAATATTTTAAAATTTAGAACTTTGGAAATTTCAAACCTGAAACTTAAAACATTTAAAAGATTGGAGAATTTTAAAAAATTTGGAAACTTTATAAGAGGTAGTCTTATGGTGAATTTCCTGTAATAATTTACCTCGATTATAACGTGCTTCTGCAGAGTGATACTTTATGTATTTGTCGAGAAATCGAACTCTACTCACTTACGATTAAATTATAACAAGTCTTGATCGTACGACATGCACTATAGATCATACATTCACTAAAAACAATAGATATTATACAGGAATACTATGTTAAAATTATTAACATTTAAACGAAATTTTTGACACAATATTGCTGAATTTCTTTTGGGTTTTAAATTAACATACAATGTACAACAATTATTTTGTAACATCGTGTAGTATGCTGTTGTTGTCATAAAACTATAAATTAAAAAAGGTGTGAAGATGTGAATTACATCCCAGGATCTTTCTGTGTAATTTACAAGCTACACATCTTGTCGCCGTGCCAACACTACTTCAATAAGACTATTTCGTTTTTACAATGTACGTGTACCTCCCTATATTAAAGGCAAGTAACTTTAATTCTTTATACCTTTCAATTTATTAGGCAATTATAACTATGTAATATTTCACACATAGAATCCTACAGAATTACTTACATTATACTTAATTGAAGTCGACCACCTAGGTTTCTTCCCTTATTATTGTCGTTCAAAAGTAAATAGAACAATTCATAATACCTCAAACATGAAACTCTAACGGTAAAGCAAAATTATGATTTAATTTCCGTCGAACATCTTTTGCAGCAAGATAACTATTAAATACAAACGACTAACAACAAGAACAACAATACCCATTTAAGATATCTTCAACGCTGTTCCCCATCTAAGTCTTAACACCTTACACCACCGATCTCTATTCCCTGTCTTCATCGACCGCGCAATTTACATCCCCTCATGTTTACCATGCAAGCCCCTTTCTTCGTAAAATACGTTCAACACCTTGCCCGCGATATCAATAGATCGCGAGAACAGTGAAAAACATAGGGATGATCCAGAAGGCATGTTACAAATCCTCCAGCAATAATGCACAGACACAGGGAAAAGCGTGTAAGGGTGGGTTCGCAAGGCGCGACAGCGGCAAGCTTTATGCATTATGTTTTATGAACACATCGCGGCGCAAGCACGACCACGTCATCGCAAGTCCGCGGGCTTAATGCACAGCCATGCTCGTTTGTTCCCCGAAGTAATAACGCCGAGCGACTCTTGTACCTTGCCTTCGTTTCGCTTCGTCTTTCTTTTCCTCGCCTTCTGTCAAGGAGAACGAAAGAAGGGGAAAGAGAGAGGAGAGAAAGACTAAGAGGACCAGGAACAGGGTAGACGGAGTCTGCGCTCCCCCGTTCGTTCATTTACCTTAAGAGCAACGAAACTGCGTAATATCTTTAAGAAGAAAGGAACGAGATTCGTCTCCTCAGCTCGTCGGCGAGGTTTGCTCAGGAAAATCTCACCACCTTCGATGGGGACGCGAAATTGAATTGAATGCTGTGTTTGTACCTTGGAGCGGCGACAGCATGGATCTTGGTATTTGTCTAGGGGACCGTTAAAGAGACCCCGTAACGTAATAGTGCTGGTGTAGCGGCTTAAACAACGTATTAATTAACTGATAATGCTCCGTGCAAGTAATGAGAGTGCCTTTTGTTCGCCTGCGATGATGACAGAGGATGGAGCCTGGGAGTAATGTTATTATTTCGATGATGACAATTATGAATGAGGTGTTATTGACCATTGTGTAGGTACTGTTCAAATAATTATTACATATGAACGTAATAAATTCATTCGTGTCGTATAAAATATCGTAGGATGCGTTTACATTCAAGAATGTATACTTTGAGGAGAAGAGATTGGAGGTACTGGTAAAACTTATTGTATTGTTTGAGGTGTCCCAAAATTGGTGGTACAAAAAGAAAATCAACGAAAATTTTTTCTACATAAAAAAGTAAGTCGAAAATATGAAGTAAACTTTTTTGATGTCGTGCTTCGTTTTTAAGAAAATTTGGGTTGAATTATGGTCGAGTACAGCGTATGAAAGTACAGTTTTGGATGCTTGAAGGATGCACTCTCAGTCTAAGCTCTGATTGTCTCTATGATACGCCAGAAGCATTCTTCTTTACCTATTTACCCCTTAAACGCATAAAACTGTAGGTCGATACACTTGTACTCGGTCAAAATAAAAAGTTTATTTTCTCGAAAACGAAATGTGATATCAAAAATTTTTACTCTACATTTTCATTCTATTCTTTCATGTAGAATCACTCCCTTTTCGCTTGTACCATCAGTTCTGGGACAGCCTGTATACAAGGTATAAATATAAAATTTGTATCACATTAAATTACTAATATTAATCAAAAACATGTTATATCAACATAACGCTTTAATGAACTAGACTTTAATGAACTAGAATTCCGTTCATAATTGACCATGCACGCCTGGACAGATCGAATTAAGATCCTATGGACTGAGAACTTTGATATTCTCTCCTTATTGATTTCTTCCGAAGTTGGTAGAATAATTTATACAAATGTGGGTAAGACATGAATGGCTGTAGCAGAAATAATTCGCAAGTACTGAATAAGAAGTTCAATTTAATCCTAATACCGACACGTCGACCTTCTGATGAGCCAGTCTGATCCTGGTCGCTTGAAAAGTAGTGAAAAATTATCAGACTTCAAAGTTTCGTAATTTTGTTAATATCCAGCTAAATTTGATGCAGCAAGAAGTGCATTAAAGCTTGATCCTCTTACATTTTGATTCCTTTATCTGATTTCATTTCAATTTGCAATTTTGACGTATAATAACAGAAGATGTGGTCATTTTTCTTCGAAACAAGTGGAACTGCATTATAAAAGTGTACTGCTTAATAAAGTTATAATCTTTTGAAAGAATACTTGTAGTTTTATGATTTCTAAGAATTTTAACCAGAATATTTGACCATAACAATCAAGCTTCCACAAAAATAAATGGTTTTGACCTGTATTTTTATCAAAGAAGTCGGTGAGCTTTATTTAGGTGTAGTAATTAATGGTGTATAAAGACATTTTACCAGGAAAATTATTCTTCTAAATTTTCAAACCGTTTGCATCTGTTGAAAAAATGCATTTATCAAAAGCACCTTGTCGCGGTGCAAAGGAAGTGTTTTTTTATACTACTTTTATATTTTTAATACTATTTTACAAATAAAATATACCTGTTTAATTTATTATTTTACATTGCTCGAAAATGTTGCTATATACGAAGAGCTTATAAACGATAAACTTGCAGATGTTTTTTAAAACAACTATAACTGCCTAAAAAAATATCTTTTTTTGATACAGTTTCGCTTGTTTTGGAGAAACATGATTCCACTTTCGAAAACTGTACACCAAAATTGCAAACATTGTTGTCTACACTATACATCGATGGTCAAACGTGAAAGCATTTCTACGACTTGGTTACCCTCTATTGAAGAGATTATACGCCTTGAATAACGATTTGAATGAAATTGGACAAATACATCAAAGTGTAGCCAGCTTAAGCTTTAATACACTTCCTGTTGCATCGAGGTATGGCACTTTAAAATTTATGTTCTCACTACTGTTCGATGCAATAAATTTTGACGGTAATACGCTAGGCGTAACATTTTTCTATTTGTTTGGTTTTTTAATTTTCTCATATTTTATATTCAATACCAATTTGCACTTCAATACAAATTTGCAAATTTTCTGCATCGATGACCGCTATTTCAGATAGAAACTGCCATTTTGTTTACATCCTTTAAGAAATATTTTTAGTCATGACATTTAGACAATTTTTCAACGACCCTTAATTATATTGAAGGTGTAGTACATTTCGACATTTTTTTTAACATAAATTCTCAGTATTTTATACAAAATACTAACGAAAGCTTTAAATAATAATTAACATGTAGAGTATCGAAGAATTAGTGATATATGCGAATTCCGCATTGCGGAATGGTAGTAATTCTGCATAGAAAAATAAGCTGAAAATACAGAATTAAATTACTTTTTCATTTTTTAGGTTTGAATTACGACCAGGTACAAACGTACAGAAGTAGAGTTTTCGGTGCCTGAAGAGTACACGGGGTAAGGGGAACACTTAAGGTCTAACCATTGACTTTCTCTACTGCAAGCTAGGCTACTCTACATTCCCCTCTCTCCGTTATTCCCTCAAATACCTAAAACTATAGGTACAGAGTGATCTTCTCGCTAGGAGACTCAAAGACAGTACCGCTGTGAAAACATCGCAGTGGGACACTATTCTGACCCAAGCGGGTCACAGTGCTCTTATACTCTTAACTGAAAATCAACAGATCTTATGTACAAATACAGTGCTCCCGCTGCGACATTTTTGTGACGGCACTGTTTTTAAGTCTCCCAGCGAGAAGTTCACCTGTACTTTAGTACTTTCGTTTTCGACTAAAAATCAATTTTCTCGAAAAGGCAGCATAACATGAAAATATTTTATTCCGTTTTTATGATTTATTTATTCATGCAGAATTGTCACCCTTCCGCTTCTACTGTCTATGTAAGTACATATTTACATATGTACTGTGTATGGATAAGAACATATCTCTTCTCTCACGTAACTAGTCACAGTTGACGGCATTATGTGTAAAACGTTACAAATTTGTATTGACTTAAAGTATTTTTATGTAATCGTCATGAACTTACAGCTATATTAACTTCAATTCATAATCATATGTAGTAATATTGAGATACATATTTTTATTTGGAGTTTGGATAAAAAAAAATTTAAGTCTACATAGAAACATACATAGAAATATAGAAATTATTATTTGTACCAGGAAACATATAAACTATAAAAATTCGAGAAAATGTGAATCGATTGAAAATTAATACTGTCTATTGCTGAAACAAATGAACCACTTCATCTTCAAAGTGTTGCTTTAAGTGGCAAAAATTAAAAGTGCACTGTAACAACTAGCTTCGATACCCTTTATGCTTAGTAAAAGTCGGCGAATTTTATGTAAGTTAAATTCTTATGAAAAAGAGATTAAAGGGCAAAATTAAAATTAAAATGCACCAAAGGATGCACAAAGGTTAATCTACCATTCAAGAATAACGAATTCACTTTTTATTTGAGAGAATGTCAATATTCATTTAGACAAATTAATTTGCTATGAAATTTCAAGTAGTTGTACTTGTAGTTAGTATTTGATCAGGTGTAGCATTTATTGTGAAATGAATTAACATCAATTCTCATTAAGAAGTTAGTAGAGACCTAAAAATGAATACATATTAGGTATTGGACAATCTAGAAATACGTCATTGAGCGAATTATGACATATGCAAATAGTCAAGTATTGATTTCATTAACAGCATTCAGGAACAAAATGTATAAGAATTCAATTTCGGTAATTTTCAGTAGCACGTTGAATAACTGAATCATTTAACGAACATTCAGTGATGACTTAACAGTTTTTAAATAAGTTGAAGGTGTTTTTTAATTTATTTTCCATTACAATTCATAAAGAATTGATTATCATATATTTTTCCACACCTATTAATTTTTTAGGACAAAATTGTTAAAATATTAAGGAAATATTAATTAAAACAAATCAAAACCTCTGTCGCATTTATCATACACTATGAATTGCGGGTAATCAGTTACTTATTTCTTTCTTCATAATATAAGAATTTAATACTCTTAATATTCTCACCTTTCTATGCTGTAATACAATAAAATCTTTATTTTATTAACTTCTTGATTAATTGCTGTGTATCAACACTTTTGATCACAAAAGCTGATTATCAAATTATACTGTTCCGCTAAATTAAATTCTTGCCGAATAATTTGTGTAGGTATTTTAAACAAAAGTTACTGTAATGTTTTTAGTTTACACTCTTAAAGAAACTTGAACTTTATATAAAAATTAAAAAATTTTCAATTTTATTTAAAAAAATAATCTATTTTAACTTTTGAAAAAATATATTCATTGTCCAGTGATTGAAGCAGGCACGTTAATTGTGCCAGTTACCCTAGTTGAAGCTAAGACGATAAAATAAAATGGGATAACTGAATCTTCTTCATTTAATGAAACTTTTTGAAAATGAAGGTAATTCTATAATGGAAGATGACAGTAATACTAACGTAAAGGGAAAAAGCCTTCGTGGTGGCTGATGGTAGCTCAGGTTACTCTGCGCTGTTGATTATAACGGTTTGCAAACTCGGAAACGTACAAGTAATGCATTAAAGAAGGAGCAATGTTTGCGACGGTGTGAAGCTGGCATTACGTTTCCAAACAACGCACATTTTCGCGTAACCATGGACGTGATATAATAATTCATGCTTTACACATACCCCGTTTCCGTAATGCATACAACGCCGCGTTTCAGAATTAATCTGTTTCATTTTCTGCTCGCTAAATATTTACTTTGGTTTGTACACGCTTGTTTCCTTGCATTATTAACGCGTGGATATTCTACCGCGCCCCTCCACGCAGTGAAAGTAATTCACCGCTAAATCTTCCATGAAATTACGCGAAAGGAACAAATTTGCGTCTTGCCGATAATAATACTTTGCGAATACAAAAGTTTCCACTTTAAGACATAAATATGACGAGCGGAAATGTAATTTAATTAAATATACGAATTTCTAACAAAATAATAACTAGATATTTGTCAAATTTGTACTCCAATTTGGATTTGCCCATAATGTTTGTATAGATATATTTTATTAAACAGTAATACGTAGTTGCAATATGGTAATACACGATTTCAGTAGAATAAACCAATGATATATCAGTCAGAAAATGTTCCTCGATTACTCAAGCATAAATGTATGAGTGAAATTTCATATTATAACTCAATTTATAAACTCAATTATCGAAATGAAACGACATATTTAATTTGACAACAAATGTGCATACTTTTCTAATAACATAATCTTATGTGCTAACTTCAGAATTGGGTGAAACGTAATGTGATTGTGAGTCCTGATTGAAGACTATGATTAATGTAAAATTATGAAACCTACTACTTGGGGTCGTCACGAATCACTGGTTGATGGGACAATTCCCACCCCTTTGGAAAAGTTCCCTTTCTACCTCGTCACATAACTGAGCAGGAAGTTTCATACCATCCGTATGTGCAAATATAGTTTGCTTTTCTCGACTCAATAATACATTCCTCTGTACATTTCGATTTTGTTATCATAACGTAATATACATCGTAATCATTCAACTAATTACAGATTCCAGATTAATCATTATACATTAAAATTGTTGCACAAGATTATTAGATTACTTCCTACGATGGTTACATAATTAATGATTATATTTGCTATGATTACTTTCAGTAATCAATTACAGTAACCATGAACATGTAGTTGATTAGTGTCAAACTCTGGCTAAATTGAATCTTTAAATAACACTCTCTTAATTAATATTTTAATACGAAACACTAAGGACACCCTGTAGAATCAAACTAAACTTGGTGGTCGTGTCTCATTGCAGATAGCGAACGACAGCATGCAATACAGGAACAGATATTTCGCTATCCCGCAAGACGACGACTCCAAGGTATCGAAATCGACCATAGAATTCAAGGTAACGAACGACATGTTTCGTAACGGCCGCCTCCACTTGCGTTGCACTGCTTCGATCGTGGACGTTTACCGGAAATCGGCTGACATCGAAATCAACGAGGACGCCCCGCGTATCGCGTCCATCACAGGAGAATCACCACCACGAGGACACCGTGAGTAAACTATTTTTTATAGAATCTACTACAACACGTAGATAACATTTCAAGTTACGATAATACCCTTAACGTGTTATTGGCCAATATTTTTAAAAGGGGTTATAGAGATCACGACTAAACGTTTATGTATACTTTAATAGAAATTATATCCATAGACAGTAACTTTTAGTGTATCGTAACTCAACATAGACAGAAACGACAAAAGGGGGTTATTGGAAAAACATTGCCGAAATTAATTGAAGAATCAATCAAGAGTCGAAATGACTAGAACTAATGCTTGGCAGCCGCGTTATTATCGAAATTTCAAGTCTTTATTATATTTAATCAGAGTTCTATAGGCAATAGACGCTGTTATTTTGGTTTTAAATGGTTATTGTAATAAGTACTTTTTAGAAACTTAATGTTACGCACCGCGCGTGTAACATTCATTAATGATAACCCATTTCGAACAGATACTTTTATTAATATAAAAATAAAAATAATCGAAGTATCTAAATATTGACGAACGATAGCGCATACCTACTTCTAAAAGTTGTTGCTTAATTATTAATTAGTATCTACAAATAATATAGCCCCTGAGGTAATTACTGACGAGTCTAACTGGTAGGTCTGGGACGAAACGCAATTTCTGTCTTCTCTTCCTCTCTTTTTTACCATTACCTAACTTATTAAGGGTCGAAGTTGCGTAAACGCAACATTTCATTTCTTTTTTTCTTTTTAGTGAATTTAAATTATTGCAGTCTACATCTTCATATTACTGTTATGTAAAAGGGATACCAAACATTAGCTTACAATTTTTTTCGTTAGTATTTTTTCATTGTGCCCTAAATTTTACATTTAAAATTTGAAAAATTGAAGCACTTATAATACTAGAGTACACCAGTTTTTTGTAGGCCAGACTTTTTTGTGAATCTTTTTTATTTAGTGGGTCTATATGGTGTCTATTATGATAAAATGTTTTTCGTCTCAATAAAGCATTTTAGGAAGTATGTTATATACATATAGGATCTACTATATTTTACTTAAGTTTTTCAATATCGTTGCATTTACACATTCTTGGGCCTTAACGGGTTAGTATGGTAAATCACCACAAATTCTTTCCTGTTACATGAAGTTCACTTTACTAGTACTACTACTACTTATTACATCCAATTAAACATTCTACTTTCCCGCTACTTCTCTATTAATTCAGCAAACACCGCTAATAGACAGAACTCTTTGCGTCTGCGCGGTTTATGCACTCCCTTAACAAGGAATCGTGAAAAAGAAATTCTGTAGAAAAGGAAAGAAGAAAGGATTCCAACCGAGCCTTTGACGACTCAGTAGTCGACTCGTTTATCTGCGTTTAGTAATGGGGCACGAAACGCTTCGTACGGTTTGAAAGATGCAGAATTCGTAAAGTTTCTGCCGCAAAGAGAAATTCTCGACGATAAAAAAGATTCCTTTCAATCGAGGCATCATTCAGTTACGTTCATTTATCGAGGCTTGAATTGTGCTAGGTGGCGACTCTGTTCGCCGATACACAGGGGATGATGACAAGGGGAATGAACTTTCTCTGAAACTACCGTTTAGGGAACTTGCGAAACTGGGCCAGCCAATTGCCAGGCGTTCGTATTTCCCTATAATATTCAAGGAAAGCGTCCACAAGTACAACACTCCTCGTGGTAAAATTTAACTGATCGGATTCGATAAGATTATTTGGGCACGCGACCAGACATGCTGGACATTATCGACCGAATCGAGTTGTTAATTGCGTCGTTCCGATTTAATGAGGCAAACTAACATCTAGAAATTTTATCTTCTTTCCGACTCACTGACGCTGATGTCCCAGTGCATGCCACCGATAAAGGGAAGCCAGGGAATTGAAGAGAGCGTCATAGGGAAAAAACGTAGAGATTTTTGCTGGTCAAATTGGATGTTCCATGGTTTAATCTTTTATCTAATATATGTCTTGCTGTGATGCAAAAAATATTCCTTAATACTTTATTTGCGAGATGAACACGTATGAAGTAATTTGGGATAGTATGGATTGTGATTCGTAATAGTGTTAGAAAATTTAAGTTAATGATATTCCTCGTTCAACGATGGTTTACTGCTCTTATAACTTAACGTAACAATCAATATAAAAATATGTTGAATTTTTTTAAAGATCACCATAATGTGAATAATAGTAGTACTAACTTACCCCATTGTGCTTCACAACCTGCCATGCATAGTATTCAATTGCACCTTGGAAGTACAATAAGTGTTCATTGTCACACTGAAATAAAAGAAAAAGTCCACATAAACATAGAGTCGATATGATCTTGTTTTTGAGATACAACTTGTTTTATATTGTAATAGTTGTTTATCTACTCGTAGAGAAATTACTCAGAGTGACCATCTTAGATTCGATAAAAGCGTGAATACTTTATACATACATATATTACGCTCTGCAAGTCTACACTGCTTGAAAAACTTATTGTGTTTTACATAAATTAACGATTGTCCGTAATTCACAACATGCATCTATATCTTGCGTCACTGAAAGTAGCCTAAAAATAGACTAGTCAATTCATAATACCTTTACTGTTTATAATTTTGTGACTTGGCCTGATTTCGTTTTAAATCTTGCAGAAAAAGAGTAAAAGTTTAATTAGGTAGGTACACGTACAATGTACTCTTGAGAGTTCAGAAGATGTCAGAGAGACAGCACAGAGGTAAGACAGGTGCTCGACTCACTACAAGTAGTAGCAATTGATGTGATCAAATCGATAAATAAAAGAAATTTTTATGTGCTCTTCCGCGAAGTCAATCAAACCCCCTGACGTCTTCTGATTTCCCAACAGTACTTATGTATATACCTACTTTTTTTTCTTATTTTAATGTATAGAATCCTAGAATCTACACCTACTGTCCTCACATACAAGTGGACACTCTATATAACCTACCTAAGATGTACAATCGAAAAATGGCCAACTGAAATATTTCATTAATTCCACCCCATCCTATACAAATGGCATCATGTTTTGATATGATCCTAAATGATCCCGAACAATTGAATTTCCATTCGCTATATCTTTAAAAATGTGTCGTCTACCAAATGCTGTTTCATTAAAAATTCATGAAATGTAATGTATATGTTATGCCTGCGAATATACACATAAATAAGGGTTTCCACGGATTTTCAATCGGCACGGACGAAATGCCCATTCGAGATTAATTAATGATGCTTGGGCACTCGAACCGATGCACACCACGAACAGCGATTATTCCCGCGACGAAATTTCGTATGGAAATTCGCGACGTTCGTTAAAACGTCGAATTCTGAAGGTAATTCGGTAAACGTAGTGCTATCGGCATTATTAATGAGGTACAGGTGTGTAATTTAAATGTAGCGATGAAATAACTATGTTGTTTAATGAGCAACGGATTCATTAAAGCATACGCGACGATAATAGGCGATTTTTGTCAATAATTCGATACTAGCGAAAGGGGATTGTTTAATATGAAACAAGTGTTTATGAGAGAATCCGCGGAACAAATAACATTCACAGCATTGCAGTGCCTGGTTTTTAATAAATTAATTCTATGGGGAAACGATGAAATGCAATACTTAATGATATTATTTATCGAATAATTGTTAGGAAAAAATGAAATACACTTTTTCTTTAGGAAACTTCGTTTTCAAACAAAAATTAAACATTTTTGAAACATGCTAGCGTTCATGTAAATAAAGGCGAAACAAAATTTATAAGTTATTTGTCAAGCAAAGAACGGGTGATATTAACAAGACTAACAGTAAGTTACACTTAATTTTCTCATTGCTAGTTGATGTTAAAAGAATATCAACCAATATGTCGTTCATATGAAAAGACTGTAACAGTAAAACATATTCCTGTGTTCTGTCCTCTTTTAATGAAAGCAAAACAAAATCATAAAAGTTGCCTACCAACATCAATATTATGAAACAATGAAAACTACTTTAGAAAAGTATTTCAGTTTCTAAAATAAACAAATTGAACCCCACATAGGACAGCAAGTATACCCAACACAAAAATTACAAATTTGAAAAGAATGTACAAGTAATTGCTTTAGTAATCGATTTTCTCGAAAACAATAACCTATACGAAGAAACATTATTGTTTACTCATTCTTGCACTCAAAATTCCAATTCCGCATACACTATAACTTCTGGTACATTTTATAATACATACAGTACCTCAATAAAATTCTTTGTAATAGACCTAACAGCGAGAGAATAAAGCCCGACATGTTTTTGGCAGAAGTAAACCCGACACGAAGTACACAAGCACGAACAGAACAATCAGTACAAAATAACAGACGCAGCCGATGCATTCAGTTAATGTCCATTTCGCTATTGTAACGAGCAACCCTTAACAAAAGAATGATCGACTTTGGGGTACACGAGGTTGCATGGATCCGTAAATATTTCTCGAGCGTAACGTAACGTAATAAGGCTAATAGTAACTATAACATTTGTGGCGGTGCTGGAGGGCAGATGTATCGAGACAAGCACGATCTTTCATGTGAATCACGCCATCCCCGTGACATTTATGTGGACTCTGCTAGCTGTATCAGCTCCTCGCCAAGAAGCTAACGTTATGGGGAGAAGCAGGGCCGATTGTTCAAGCTGGAAAAGCGAAGCCGTTATCCTGTTACGGGAAATAGGATCGCATCCCTAACTGAATCATTTCCCCACGACCTTTCTATTTCGCAACTTTCCCCCTTCGAACTCCCCCCGTATCCTCGTGCAATTATTATGTGTCAGTTGTATCACTGCTGTTGAGTTCTGATTCAACAAGGACTCTACTTCTGAGAAAAAAGAATTACTACTTGCATAACATTTTTCTGTTGAGATGTTTAGTCAAGGTTCTCTTGAGAATTTACTAGTCGTTTATTTTTATCGACAATGAATTAAGTGTTCATGAAATTACTGCTTTGTGTTGTGGCAAATTTTAATTCAGAAGTTTTTGTTCCAAGTCTTATTATGTATTTTGTTTTATTGTTATTGGTAACTTTAACGGTGATTTCAACAATACCTACAAGTATTAAATAATAACATTGCTTAATAAAAGAGTCGTTTTTTTTAATGGTAATAAAATTGGTATTAAATTCGGTAGGTATAGCTTTTGTATTATGCATAGCAAGTTAGTCAAACATTATGCTCGTTGTTAATAATGGAGTTGATGATATGATTCTGCCTGAAACAGCTTGTAATTCTGTTAAGAAAAAGTTTGTTGTTGAAATCAGGAACTGTTAATTTTATTTAACACTAAGTATTCTTTCTTGTTTTAATCGAATTTTCTAATTTTGTCATATGTATAACGTAAGTAGCATTATGCTATATGTAAACTACAGATTTTTAAGCGACTTCATGTTTTCTTAAACACAGTTAAACGAATGGAACTTAAATATCAATTTGCTTCATCTTTCAATTACTATAATTTGCATTCTGTTTTTTATATCTTCTATATTTTTGAATATTATATACATTCTATAACTTTTTACAGATTTAAAATTTTCATAAATGCATAGAAGTCCACAGTCTGGTTATACTTCCAGTTTCTAATTTCATATGCATGAATTTAATAATTCTACATTCAATTTTTTAAAGCCTCCATCAATATTATTACTATTAAATATCATTTATTTATTAGCCTTAAATTAATACATGATTTATAAATATTGACATTTGCTTCCATCGATATTTCACATTGTCTTATTTCCTCTATAAATAATTAAAAATCCATTGCCACAATTCTCTTCAATTTTTTATGCGCCAATAAAAGTGTGAGAAGTGCAATGTAGTTTAAAATCATGCATGAAACTTTTAGCTGTTATGCATTCACAATTTCTGTCGAAGGAACCGTATCGCGAGTTGTATCAGAATTTTGCTGACCAATCGAATACAAAAACTGTTTCCAAGTAGACCAGAATCCCTGGGAATACTTCAATTTAGCACCTAGGAACGAGTATCTGATAGGCTTCCTTGAAGAAAGCCATTTCATAGGGAATGTCTCGCAGGGAAATATGTAGGTACACATGAGGGAATCCATTTTCGATTAGAATACGAGACATCGTGACAGCCGAAGAACACGATCTCCAAGGTATCTAAATGCGCATAAATTTATGTTAACTCTGTCCTCGTTTGTATTTTAAAACACTTAGGTTGTGTGACTGCTTATTGGATCGTGTTTTACGGAATTTCCAGGACACTTGACACCTGTTTCCTTTTACAAGAAGCTGATCCCTTAAGTCAGTGATCTGTTGTTGGAAATTATTAAAATGATATACAATATTTCTCACAGTATCACTGTTTCTAAAGAAATATTCTGTAGCTTTTCATAGAAAATAAGAATTAAACTACAAACTGCGAGAGGAGTTAACTACTTTAATAAAGTGTAGCAATGTTAGGCTTAAGAAGTTTTAATTCCTTTAAATGCATAGTACAGATAGGATTACTTCTGAAATAGATTGTGTAGACGCAGGACCATTTGCTTACTAGAATTGCGTCAGCACTGAAATGACTTCTCCGCTATGTACATATGTATCCAAGATGAATAATTAATTAAGCGATAGAAGTTGAACATTTTCATACTAACAACGCAGAAGATTGATATCGAAAATAACACGAATTTATACTAATTATGCGAATGAACTAATCCATTAACTATCTCTTGAGTAACATTAGCTGAAGCAAAGAAACACTAAAGTAAGGTACTACTTACTGCTAAATTTTTCAGATTCATTTGAAGTAAGAATATTAAGGCTACATTTAAAAAGACGAAATTCTACGCTTTTGGAGAATAGGCTGACTCGATGAAGACATTTCAGAAAAATATGATCGTTTGTGTCTATGTTGCGAGTGAACGTCGTAGATTTTCGTAATAACTCAGCGGGAAATATCTCTCAGGAGTAGTTTCAGACAAGCGTAAAAATGAGCATTCACGACTACGAAATCATATTACGAATTATGCACTGAAAGGAAGTGTTATAGGTAGTTCTTATATATCTTCCATATGATAATTTCTTAAAATGATCACTTCTTCTTCTAATACTAACATTTCCACTCAAATAAACTAGGAAAAGGTCAGAATTTTATGGAAGTTGAAGAGCAAAAATTTGTCACTTTTTAAATCAAAGGCTAAAGGTATTCGAAATATAATAGAGTAGAATAGAAGAGAACAGAATCACATGAAATGATGATGAAAATATCTTCGACGCACCACAGTGGATGAATATTTTTTCAATTAAGCCGCTTGTAACGTAGACAACGAGCTATTCCCTTCGTCCATGAAATTGTCGGATTACTTGCCTCCTGTCTTCAACGGTGCCTTAAGCGCCATTAATCAATGGGGAATTCAGCAATTAACGCTCTGGTTTTATTAACGTGCCACTCTAACCCATACTCGTGTTATCGAGCCACCGTCCAACGGATGAGCCTATCTCTTATACAGGGTGTCTCAATTTTCCAATAAATCTTATAAAGTAAATCGAATCTAGCAAAAATAAAATTCTATGCATTGCTGGTAAAACTTTACGAATTAAGTGATGATTTTATAAAAATCCTAATCTTCGTAATCCTTCACCTTTTGATTATTCGTCTAGATTTATCGACTGCATTCTAACAAACATTTGGTTTTACTAAATGTAATTAATTTAAATTCGTACAATTAAATTATTTGCTACCCCTTACGTGAAATGAGTTTTCAACTTTTGTTCCATTGCAGAACGTAAAATACTCTATTCGGTTATTTATTTCCATAAAATAACTGTGAATATTCATGTTTAGCTCCCATTTGGTCTATTAAAATCACCATATATTTCGTTCAATATTTTCTACGCAACATTTAAATTTACGCTTTTCATTTTACATTCAAATACCACGCTTTCATTCTGAAACACCCGGTACACGTACACGTGTACAAAAATACACCCAGGATCAGCGCGTAATTACACACCATGCTCGATGAACCCACACACATAGGCACGTGTTCTATGCTCATTTTATACATGGAATTTTATCGAGTCACCTCCTAGCCGCTTCAGCTCGATGAAGCCTTGCATTTTCGCACTTTTTCCAACTTCTTTTTTGTCCCCTTTCTACCGTGGCCAGCTCGATCGCCGTGGCTGCTCAGCCACCCCGTTCGACCGCAGACCTCCTTTTTTTTTTTTTTTCAATTTTAATCCTCCACCGATACCAGCCATCGGGAAAGAACCGACATTCCTAGCGGCCTGATTTCGCGATTTCAGTCACCGATTCTCGGCGATTTCCAAACCACCACCACAGCATCTCAATTCATTAAGTGAATTAAAATTTCACCCCAACGTTTGGCACCATAATCGTTGAAAGACTTTCAATTATTTTTATAAAATAAAATGTAACACGAGATTTAAATTAATTCTAAATGCAGTACAGTTTAGTCGATTTTGGTGAAAGAAATTTCATTGTTGAGGTAGTTCTTCGCTAAATAGATTAGTCAAACGGAAGTTCGCTACTAAACGATGAATATAAAAATGGTAATATGTCAATTACAGTAATAATTCTTAACACTGTTTAGATTTATTGAGAAATGTTAAATATTGATATGAATGATTGTAATACGAGAATAAGATATTCAATTGACTAGTGTTTAGCTTTAATTGACTAGTATCATTACAATTGACAGAAAAATTGTTACATATATCTCATTTTGCATGAGCAATTACGAGAAAAATAATACGAACAGTTATAATGAAAGTAATACATTCGCTTCATAACGTTTCAATATAATGTTGTGCCAATGTTGGCAAGGTTCTTTGATATAGGTTTCTAGTTTTAGACATAAAAAGTAGCAGAGAAACAGTGTTCTTTCGATTCTGACGTATGACACGGTGTTAAAATATGTCAACTTTTATTAATAATTCCTCGATAACTATGCAGTAAATCGATTCAATACTATGCACAAGGGTTTCTTGTAGTCCAAGTTAGGTACCTTCAAGATTTGAAATAAATTTGGAATTTTAACGTTTAGCTAAAAGATACTTTAAAATGTTTGGAAAAGTGCGCTTAAAATAGCTTAAAGGGAATAATACAGCAACAGAGATGGATTATACATCTCTGACGCATATTGAGTGACCTCGATCGATAAAACAAATAGCGTTATGTGATGATATTTCAGAGAACAGTGAAAATGGAGACAAGAACGTGGGATTCTGGACAAAAGACAAAAATCGAAATGAAAGACAGACTATATCGCATCGACATGTACAGAATAATCTGTATTAAGCTTCCTGTGTGCCAATGACGTAATACTTATATGCTTCTATTAGAAATGAGAACAAAAGAATTTGAAACGCGTTGCATATCCCCAGACATCAATACGTATACTTGTTATTAATACTTCCTGTTCCAAGCAGGGAAGAATTTCCACATGAATTCTTTTAAATTCATCGTAGCACACATTTTCGAAATTATGACCCTCACTTTTCTAGCCACTTAAAGTCGTTCCTTATCAAAACTTCTCTATTTCAAAAAGAATCAATTACTCCCAGACTACATTTTCCTTTCACCCTAAAATCAATTTGATGCTCCTATCGAGACTCTCAAGAACGTCGGAGGGTGAATGTTGCAGCGAGGGTTGCTCATTTACGAGACCGCTGATTCATCCCTTGGCACGCTCTTGGACTCAGTATGACCTCTACTGTTACGCAGAGGGCTGCATGGCCGATGTCGTGCAGATTGCGACGTCTGTCAGCAGGTCATGATAAACCTATAGTGTGCGTGCGCAAGCAGTCTCCACTTGAGATCCCAGCTCATCCACTGGCGACAGTGGGCAGCCTATCTTCAATACCATTATTGCACAGTAAAAGGAACGTAAGCGTACTATTAAATGACTCCTGCGTGTCCCTCGTCCCAACTCTTGCGTCCTTCTTTCACTACGGTCCCTGACCGGAAATCAAACTCCCCTTGTGTCATTCTGGAGGCGAGGTTCGTCCTGCTTTAGACTAAATGAAGTGATTGTGAGTCCGTTAATGTCTTGCGTATGAACGTCAATGTCTGGTTCTCCTATTTTTCCTGCTCACGTGTTGGAATTACGAAGAGTTATGAGGGGTAGGAATTTGCAGGATGTCAATAGCGAAGGCTATGAGAAAATGGAAGAAGACAACTGTGTTCTTATAGTTTACTTTCAGAATAAAATGCATAGAAACTGTGATCCTTTTTATAAAAATTAATTAAATAACTGTTACAATCTGGTGTCTTGGTTATAGTTTTTAATTCTATTGTCTTAAAACACAACGTTGATTGTTGACCAATTAATGGAGATTCGTGATGAGTAACTCACAAACTTTTTAAATATATAATCAGACGCATATCAGTAGATATCAATGCGTTCAAAAACTTTTATGAAGTTAGCTGGAATTTTGGCAAAACGTCAGAAGCAATTTCCTTTTGGATACAACTTTCACTTGGAAACACTTCTATTAAAAATGAGTACCAATTCTGGTCTGCAGACTTCAATTAAAGCGTATACTGAAATTTTCTAAAAAATGTAAAGACGACTACACATCTTTCAGTACATGTAACCACGAGGACTGTGTACATTCAAATGTTTTTCGCATGATGAAGTAACATTTTTCATAAAAGTGCCTTCCTTCCCAATTAATGCAGTAACTAAATAATAGTGCTTAAAATAAGTTTCTTCATTCACGCTTAAGTCATTATGCCAATTTTAACTGCAAACTGCAATTCATTTAACAAATTTACATTTGAATAAACTCTTCTATTTTCAGCCCTTCTTTATTCAGAACATCTCATTTTATTTTCTGTTTAAAATACTTCTTTGAGTCAATCAATAAACTGTGGCTACCGATCTGGTTTAGTGGAACGTGTAAAGTGTAAACGCACGCCAATCATGCGACAGAGTTGAACAGGCGTGTCTGCATAGGCAGATCTGATAGGTACATACATATTCGAATATCTGTAGTCAGCTTAATTTATCTAAATTTGTTTTCAGAATTATTACGAAGTAGTGATAGATTATAGAAATTTTCCTTCAATATTTGAGCAATCTTCTAATCGCGTACCTCCTTGTACATTCTTTACATATTTTTCATTACGGCTAATTGACTTAATTTTTCCAAATTTTATTCATACTATCCAATAGATAGTAAAATAGATTTACAAAATTGCAAAAAACAGCACTATTATAAGATCAGTATACTTTATTGGCTACAGAATTATTAGAATTCCACGCGAATGACTAAGCATAGGAAGAACTTCAATTACTGACATTCGAACTGCCTTATCAATGACTCTTTGTTAACATTTAATGGCTATTAGTCACGGTTGGGGGGAATCTGGACACGTCATTTAAAGTAAATACAGGGACTTAAGAGTAAAGGGAGCCGCGCTGCAAAAGAACGCGGCTTTGCACAGAGAAAGTAATTTACTAATGGCATCGTAGGATGCACAGAGTCTTGCATTCCTTTTCGCTATGATACAACGCATTTGCCTTTCAGGAAAGCGTCCCCCTCGATGCCACTGTAATAAAATACATTCTAAAAAAACTTCGTAATCCTTTGAACTTGACAAACACTTAGTATACATCTGATATGATTTCACAGAGTCAAAACAACTTAAGGGGGTATTTTGATCTAGGCGGACATTTTTTTAAGGTGGTTCTGGAAGCTTTTTTTAAAAAATCAGAAGACTGTGTTCTACTAAGCTTGTATTTACTAATATTTAGTATATATAAATTATTTTTTCCAAGCAAAAGTAGCAAATATTATACAATCTATATGTCCTTCTACAACGTTCTTGTCGACGTCATTGGTGGGCATGATTTCAGCTGTTTTGCTAATTTGAAACAAACGAATAAATAAACATCTTCATTAGTGCGGATGCAGCTACGGCTATGGTTATAAAACAAGTAGTATGTTTTAATTTCTCAATTATATTGTTATTATGATAAGTAAGAATGCCTTCATGCCTACTTCAGACTCGAATCTTACAATTGGATTTAGAAATTAAGAAGTTATAGGCTTCGAAAGTTAAATGTACGATTGTACCTCAGCTTCTCGTACTTGCAATTACGAATCTGGGAACATATGACCCTTGAGAGTCCCTCGAAACAGATACGGTACACTAGCACGAAGCTTTTCACGCTACATATATCTAGACTTCAAAGAATTACAAAAGAAGGAAAAATCGATATTCTTGAAGTAGAATCTAAGTCTATCCTCTCGAAGCTCGTAATGGTCCAAAATCAATGAGCGACAGCTGGCAGAATCAGACGATTAAGGATCCAGCGTGATAAGGTCGGCGCTCGAGCGGACCTAGAGCAGGGCCATTTACGACAGGCCTTGGTTAATATTCACTTCCGGTCTCTTCCCTTCCGACAGAGTCGCAGCCGATACCACTCCGACGAAGGAGCCTCTCTAGCGTTTCTTTCTTCGTCCTCCAACCTCGTGAAATTTCTACCTCGAGCATCCTTCGAGCGGCCCCTCCAACTCGTCCATCGACGGAATATTCCTCGGGCATTATCAATGCGAGGCGAGTTCTCGGCTGCACTTTTGAGGGTATCCCGGAATAGTAAGGAGCAACGAGAGTGCTGGCTGCGCGTTTGTACATCGAGCGGGAGCACGCGAGAGGAATGAGAGCGGCGGAACGCGCGGAGAGATCCGAAGGAAATAAAGTGTAGGAAAAACGCCGAAGGAAGGGGAGCCCAGGACCGGGGGGGAAGGAGGAAAGGCAAATAGAATGAGGAAAAAGCAGGAACTATCTACTTCGATTAGTAACTCGGCAACGTTAGCTCGGTCCGGCGAGACTGTTTTTCTTTCGCCTCGGAATTACGAGCAACCCGTCTCCGAGACGGAAAGGGATTTCAGGAAAAAGGACGAGCGACGAAGAAGAAGCGCAACAGAAATATGTGCTTGAGAAAAATGCAAATATGGAGATTTATTCCTGTCAGTGGAGTTCGAGACAGCGTGAATTATCAGCGGGATACTTTGACGAGTTACGCTTCAAAAGGAGAAGACTTTCCTCCGTTACTCTAAACCAAATTGTTTTAGTTATTATGTTACTTTGTTACGTAGTATTTTGGATGGCGAACTTGTTAAAAAGAGAGCGAGGAAAATGTCTCAGTAGAATGCGTATTAATACTCGCAGGGCCATGGATAAAAAGAGGCTTTTTAGATCCTCATCTTTTTATGCTAATATTTACATAAAAAATGCTTTTTAAACTGAGAGGTACATTGTAATATTCTGAAGCATACCATTTTTTAATATTTTATATTAAAAATATTTATTAGAAAAGAATTAGGTGACAACATTTTTATTTCTGGGTCCAAAAAGATCAGGCGACCGCTTTGAGAGTGTTAATTAAGCTTCTTTTCCAAAGGGAAACAATGCAATTAAAACGTAAAATATTGAACATCCCATCATTCTATTATTTCAATATGCGAAATCAAATTTCAAGGCATAGGTAATGTGTGAATTTGATCTTCATACCTTACAAACTAAACTAAATTATTGAAGCTAAATTATGCATTCTATTTGAAGAGCAATTGTTTTATAATTGTTGTTTCAAACGTATTAATCAAGGTTTGATTAATTAATAGAATATACGAATGCAAACAAAACAATCTTTATTATAATTATAAGCAATTCATTCTTTTTTTGCTACTCTGAAAACAGACACCATAGTATAAATAATTGTACAGTAACCCAGAAATACTCTCCTTAAGCATATAAATTTAATAATCTATCACAAATAGATTCTTGTATGAATAGAACAATAATGACCCAACCAATGGATACATGCGATTTCTCCCCAGTAAGCAAAGGTCGATTTTATACCTGTGAGACTTAAATCAACCACTGGGAACGATCTTGCAAAAATACGTCGTTTTTGAAATGTTAAAGAAACACTTGGCATAAGCCGCAAAAAAAAACAAAGTTTACATTACATTGAATTTTCTGACTCCACATTCCATAAAAATCGAATGACTTCCGTTTTCTTTGCACGTATGAGGATCCTGAACAGACTGTCTTGTTCTATCGTCGATTCAGGTGCAAATTCATAACGACGTCCGATTACCAGTCAAGCATGAATCGCTTTGAGCTCGATCTACCGCTTCTAAATAATCTGTAGGCACACCAGGGATGCGGGCGACCCGCTTCATACAAGCTATCTCTACTTTGATAGAGCTGACTGGCACGCGGTCAGACCCGGCCCGCTTGTCAATCAAAACGAAACAATTTCAGGTACGTAGTAGATTGGTCGATGCTGTCTGTCCGATTGGACGAGGACAGATGGGTTACGAGAGTAGTAGAAATGAATTTTGAAAACACAGAGGGGAGAAACCGAGAGGATCGTTGAAAAGTCGAATTGATTTTCAACGAGAACCATCGACGCGTGCCGTGCTCGATTTACGAGGGGTTCACGCTGCGAACGGAAGTCGACTATACCCCACCGAAATGATATTTCTCCAGAACGCCTTTCGATCGCCAGCTCTGGTGTATCTATGGTCTAGTAAAAGAGGAAATCAAATCCGGAGATTTTAGCATTTCATCTTTATGAAGAGATATCATTCTCCAATTGCCTGACTTGATTCTTTTTTGTAGAACTAGGTTGATAAATGCTGGATACTATCTACTGAAAGTAATAGAGGTATCCAAAATTATAGAATAGCTTCTTATGACTACGATCTTAATTTTAACAGATAATTAAGCACACAGTAAATCCATTGATATTTATAAGTTAAATTGTTGTGTCTAATCATAATATTAATTAGGAACTTGAGCGTTTTTAACTTTATTATTTTCACGTTCAATAACGAACCAAATATGTTAATTTAGTGGCATGGATAGACAAATACTTGCCAATGAAAAGGTTAAAGATATTACCTATTCTCTGATTTAATGAATAGCACAGAATAATATTTCAAATTGATGTACATGGAGGATTCTAAATTTTTTATCCAAAAATTTGAGATTTGAAAAGTGACAAATGAAAAAATTCCAAGTTCAACGGGTTAAAAAGCGCTGATTTTTTATTCGAGGAAGATAAATCACTTTGCCTAAAAGTTTGTATTTGTTCTCGACGAAAGTATGGATGATAAATGGTAAACCTTCTCTAAGAAAGTAGGAGGTGAGGAGTTGTCAGGTAAAAGACATCCTACGATATATTTCATTACTACCTAGTGAATTTTAATGTGCAATTTCATTGTAGTCATTAATCATAAGAAGAAGGTAGTACCAGCTGTTAATTTATAAGGACTCTACGTTCAAAATGTCACATCCCCTTTTTATCTTCGTCCTTCGTCGTACTACTTAAATCGCATCCTATCTCTATGCCGTCACTGCAAACGCTATTTGTCTTCGGGTAAAGCATTACACCACGGTGAACGATATAGCGGTTGTCAGCAAGGTAACGCAGTAAACCGCGTTACGCGCGTAAAGGTTTTAACATTCTACGTGTGACAGGTTCAACCGAGCGATCGAAAATGATAGTGAACGACGACACCCAACCTAATCGAACGCTTCTATGAGAAATAAAATTATAGTAGCAATATACAATCATTTAACTTCTAGGATACTTGTCGTTTATAGTGTTTATGTAAGAACTATGAGAAATACTTTAATTTCTAATCAGCAATAAATGTCATCAACAGGTATTGCACGAAGAATTCATGTAAATTAGGAAACAGTATGTAACCGTGACTTACGAAGACCAGAAACTTCATTAAATTTCCCCCTAAAAATACTAAATATAATTTTTAATTACCCCTACAAACTTGTAATAATTTTTTGTTAGACCTTTGAATTTTTTTAAAAATATTTCAAATTGAGAAATCTTCAGATTGTACTAGTATTATTGAATATTGTTCAAAAGTTTATGTTCAAGTACAATTGCTAGTTTTCAACTTTTCACTTGCATTCAACTAATTTGGTATCAAGTTTGTGTTCATACAAGTCAAGTTACTTGAATTCAAAAACAATTTCAATTCAAGCTACCATACAAGAGTAATAAAGATGTCGTCGAAATAGATAGATACAAACATACTTTAGCATACTTTTCAAACAAAATATGCACATTGAGAATTGACAACTTTTGTGACATTCACATGTTTATCACATTGCTTGAAATTTGCATTGGATGGTACAGGGTACACTACACATCAATCAAAGCGTATTTCAAGTCAAAGAAAAGTTGAAGGGATTCAACTTCGCTTGAAGCTTAAAATGATATTTCAAGTCAAGTAAACTTGATTTTCAGGAAAAAGATACGTGACACCCATTGACTAATATATGTACTTGGTATCAAAAAATTACACGACAGCAACGGTTCATGTACTTGGTGTCGAAACGCTACCGCATCTCTTGATAACGTATTAACATTGGTGCAGTCATCAAATTACCTTAAATCACTTGCATTCACCTAACTTGAATAATCTGAATGAGGCTATAGTTGGCGTTGCCTCTTTTTCATTGCGACACTCGTTCTCCCTATCATGGGTATGACACTCATTGTTAGAGGATAGAAAGTATATCTCTTGTCCTCTAACTTAAGGGATTAAACGAACCATTCGCATGGCGCGTGATGATTTTCGTTCTTTTGCTTTTCATTATTGCCTTTAAATATGTATTATAAAAAGCTAACTCTAACCTTGTTAAATACTATAATTAACCTTAACGAGTCTATGCAAAAGACGTACAAGAAAGTGCGCATAGCTGAGGGTTATAGTTGCAGCTATTTAGAGCAGACGAGAAACAGAGAAATTCGAACCTGTTTCCACTGTTTGTCTGAACTGAGAGCGCGAGAGGAATTGGTTCAATCGTCGCAGAATCAATCGCGATCGCTAGATGCCGCAGACGTTTTCCGAAAAGCTTGTTTCGCGTTGAAAAAGCAATTACACCCGGCGGCCGCTATCGAAATTGTTATGAAGAGAGATGGGACGTCGCTGGGGGCAGGTGTGGACGAGGAGAGAGAGGAGGCAAGTTGATGGACACTAGTCAGCCCCGTTATCCTCGTCACGTTCTCCTCGTTTCGACTGGATTTCAAGCCAGTGACTGCAATCACCGGAATCTGCGATTCGGACGACGCGATCCATCGACCAACGCGTTATATAATGCGTTGTATCCGAGGACGAATACGTTTTGACAAGCTGGAGTGGTCTTCTCTCGTCCTGGTGTTCCTTCCTCTCTTCACCTGGCGCAGAAGCAGTCGCTTCGGGGCCCCGACATCCACATTTCCGGTCAGACAAATAATTGGCCGACCGCCGAACCATGGTTCTATAGGCCGCTAGACGTTATTTCGATTTGACGTTTCGAAACAGCCAGCTACACTCGGAGAGAGCTATTGTTGCTGCGTGTAATTCCTGCCCCATCTCGCCTCGCGCTGACAGACGAGCGCAAAAACGTTAGCTTGAGTGATACACATCAGATCGTCGACGCGTCGAGTGAGTCGACTTGAAATTCCAGCGAATTTCGAGAACCTTTCCAACCGTATATTGAGTACTCAATGATTATATGAGAGATTACATTCACTTAGGGACCCGGAGAAAACTTAGAAGTTCGAGGATTTGAGAAAATGAATCAGTGAAAATGATACTAAATGTTGTACTAAAAGATATATGTATCTCTTAGCTATATTGTTCTAAATTTTTAGGAAGATATATTATTGATTAAAAGAAATATTGCCATTGATGATACTTCTGAAAGCAACACGCCGAATGAATAGTAAAAACAGATAAATCAAAGAGGTTTTGACGATCTCACTTTTTAAAATTTTATTTTCAATTTTTCAATAATTTAAAAAAAAGGAACAGGTTTCCAAAACTGAAATTATGTATCGTCAAGGATTTCTAAATTTAATCCATTTTTAATATCCATTCTGCTGTTTGCTTTTAAATGCATCGTTTGAGTTAGGGAATGTCCACCAGAAAAGCCTTGAAAAAGAAATGTCTTCTAATGACGACTATTGTAGTAATACTTTATCACACAATGCAGTCTTCTAACAGGCCACAGAAAGAAGTAAACAGTTTTGTATACAGAATTTCAATAGCATCTCATAAAATTTTAACTATCTCCCTGTGTCAATCCCATTTTAAAAAGAAAAATGAAATATCATTTTTTATCTCAACAGTACGAACAAGTTAATGAATGAAAAATTTATTAATTGCATTTAACAAATCAAAAAATAGAATTTTAAAGTTCATACGAACAAAAACTAGTTTTATACGTACAATAGGATTAAGCATGTAGCTTTTGCAGGATTAGACCCGATGCAGATGAGCGATTTTTTGCCGCGCTTTCGTAGGAGTGTTTGTCTTTGTTTTCTCAACTGAAGAAAAAACAAGGACAACCCGTAATTTTCAATTGAGAAAACAAGAAAAAACATACGAACGCTCGACAAAAAACTCGCTCATTTATATCAGGCCTTAATCAGAGAATCTCGAGAGAAATTTTTTCCACCATAAGTAACAAAAGGCACGATTCTAATTTTTTCATTCCACGCTACTGTGCAATCCTTTTCGTCCTTTCTGCTCACAAAGGAAGAATAAAACAAACCGAACAGCGGGTATCCTAATATAGAAACGAAAATCTCATCAAAATAATTCAAATAGTAAGAGGAGGAAGAACAGAATTCTAAAGAGGACTCCTATCGCAATAAAGGGAAGTTGATGATCAAACGAGAGTAAAAATGCCTGTCAAATATGATAAGAGAGGCTCACTTGCGAGTCCGGAATGGCAATAATAATATTCCAACGTTCTTTCGTAAACGAGCCTCCATTATTCAGCGCGATCTCTGGTAAATCTCGGTAGACGCACGACGAACGAGTTGGACCGCAGGAAAAATATCTCGTCCTGTCATCTGAAATGAAATAATTCTCCGTGAGATGTGAAATATCGTCATTCTCATAATTAAAAGTCCCGGTTTGCAACTCGCTGGAACCATTAGTCTCCGAGCAGGGAACGCGACTGACGGTCACCGACTGACTTCCTTGATCCCCTAATTATTCCACAAAACGGATATTTATACTCGCTTATGGCTCGCGTATGGTCGCCGCTATTTATTCCATTTTCCACTGCGTATTTTATGATCCGTGCCCGAGTGCCACTGGAAAGCGTAATACCGCCGTCGTTCAAACGTCCTCCTCCCCTCGTGTCACCATCATTTTTCACCCCGTTTGTAACACGACGGAGGTTTTACCCGCCCCGCGGTAGACAGACCGGATTAATTCGGGGAATATATTCACCGTTTAGCGCGGGTACTTTTTCTGATATCACCATAAATATTTGATATCGCGAAACGCTGTCATCGAAGGGTGTTGGTTCCTGTTTAAACGCTGACGCACAAGCTATCTGCTACTGTGTTGTATTCGTTGCTGTTTATCCTAAGCAGGCTGCTATACCGTGTACTTTGAATGAAATATGCATGGGGACATTCTACTGGTATCCTGAATGGAGAAAATGATTGGCGCAGCAGATGGTACCGAGTGCAAATTGAATAATTCAGATCATGATACATTTATGTTATTGTTATGATAGTTAATACAACTTTATACATATATTTTTCTTCGTATCTTTAGCATCCTCAATTCTGTAGAATTTGTATATCTATTAAGCATAAGAAAATTGTTGTACATATTTCTTTGAACCAGTCCGATGGATTTTCAGAATTTTGTGCAATTTAGCAATAATTAGTAAAATTTATAACATTCCTATTACTGACCCTCTGGTGTAGTATTTATTTACTGGAGGTTTCTAACAGAGTAATTCAGATATGTAAAAGCTGCATATCCATTTGCAGCGGTGTACAATTTTATCCTTTACCATACGCAGTGGAAATACAGGATAAAATTCTATACTCTTTCACCGTATCGTATCATTAAATGATACGCAGCGGTTTACGATTCCCGAGTACGCAACAAATGGATACGCAGCTTATGATAACCTATTGACATATTTTAGTGATACCACACCTATAGAATCACAAAAATATTTCTGTCTGGCCATTTTAAGTGAAAGAGCAGGATTAAATCGGTGTGTTGAAGAGCAATACAAGTCCAAAAACCATATTTTGAAGTATTCAATTTCAACGTGTAGTTCTGTGTATCTTATATACATATCTGGATCTGAGAACCAAAGTGTATTAAGTATACATGTCTTCTATGTGATGTAATACACTTTGGGTTAGGTCTGGGTTAGGTATACATGTCTTCTATATGATGTAATACACTTTGGGTCTGAGATCCAGATATAATTTTGAGATTATTTGAATCTCACTAATTTTGGACTTATACTATTCTTCAACTCATCGATTTATTATAATTGTACTACATTATTTGAACTATACGACAACAATAAATCTGAAATGACGAACGCTATTATACATAAACGCACAGAGTTGTCGAAGATAAGCGAAGCTTAGGAGAAAATAGCTTCTCTTCCCACAAATTTAACTCGTAGCTGACAGGTTGGAGAACAGAGAGTCACAGACGATCGTACTAGACCCGCAGGGGGTCTATTTAGCGAAAGAAAGTCGTTTAGAGCATTTTTTAACGAGTAGGTGGCCTGTATTGGCAGCTACTTGGATGGCTGCCGAAGCGCTTGACATCACCGATACGAGTTATTACGTCGAACATCAAAGTTCTTCATGAAATCCCGTTAGATATCGAGCTTTTTTCCTATCCCTTGGTGAGGTCATCTGGAAGCGACGTCGCAATCTGTATTATCGCCTTCCCTCAGACTCGCGCAACGCGTTCTTCTCCTTCAACTTGACTTGTGTTCGTTTACCATGCGGAATAGGATATAAATTTAACGCAGCTAATAAAGTCTGGACTTCATGACGACATGCCTCGACGGAATCTGAATTCATTTCGTTTTGCAGTTAATACATTCAACGTTGTTCTATGACGGAAACTCGTTCGAGTGAATTGAAGAGTGAATTTTACATGACCTCCGAAGATGAAATTTCTGAACGCTATTAACAGAAATGTTTCTTCGTCTCTTTTATATTTAAATTTAATACCTGAGAGAAGAGAAGCGATGAAGGCTGTCTGAAAACGAATTGAGAATTCGAGAGAATTCAGTTAAAAATATGGTGGTTAATTTTTAGACCCGAGCGCAGCGGCGCGCTGGGATCTTAGTAATCTCATTCTACTTTCTTAAATCGTCTTGGTAATATCCCGAATTGGATTATCCTAATTTTCGAGATTAACCTTTCACAGCGACCTAAACGACCTGCTTCTTATTACCGTATCCCGTTTTTTCTATACACGTTCGTTTAAACTTCCCGCCCGGCGGGCAAAAGCCGCTTATTAACTTAATCCTACAGAAATTCTTTACACGTATTATTTTAATAAGTCAGCCATTAAACTACGCTCGTATATTAGTGATAATGCGTTAATTTAATCTGGGAAATAGTTCTCCAGGGAGAAGAGAAGATCCGTGGTGAAAATAAATATGAGAAAAAGCCTTGGAAGCTTATTTCAGGAATAAAAACAGACAAAATTGTTCTTTTTACAAACAGGATTTAAAGACAAAATGAATAAAACAATGAAAAATGATTCTTCCCTAATGAGATAAAAGTCGTGCGTCATTTCCATAAAATTACAACTTTTAATTTCGAATATAGCTCCATGAAAGGAATTTAAATCTTTAGCTTTTAAATAGGTACAGTGGTGACTGAAAAAGGTTTAAAAGTAACACTTGTATACCAGATTTTCGTGGTTATGTAACAAAGTTTTAAGAAATACTTTTACAAGCTAAAATCAAACTGAAATTGTGTTGTATTGATTATTACAAATACACGTAAAATGCGTGTCTAATGCATCTGATTTGATTTATTCTACTGATATTACTGTGTTTAACTTGGTTAATGCATGCCAGTAGTAAGTAAAATAAGTCAGTCCCAAGTCAGACGTATTTTACGGAAATTTTAGATATTTTAGAAATATTTAATCTGATACCGAAGCCTCAAACGACATTTATTTAAGTCGTTTATAAGTATAACTGCAAAACTGAACACTTCCAAACATATGCAGACACAAACTTTCTTCATTGCCTTCGTGCCTAGAATCTACCCTCTAAAACTGTTCCACATGTGTGGCAACATCCTGTATATAAAAGAATTTCATTCTACATTTTCGACTTATTTATTCAAGTACAATCACCACCTTTCCGCTTGTGTCGCCAGTTCCAGGACTAGCTGCATTACAGCGTTTACAGAAACTCGTATCTTCACGTAGAACAGTTGCGTCTTCAGCAATCCATTCGTTCATCCAGGTCAACGCCCAGCTCGTTCGATAATTTCCCACCGATTGGGTACACTGTTTTTAATCGCACGCCTCGTTGAATAGATAAAGGACATACACCGTGCTCATGAGTCGAGGACAAAACGACGACGACAGGGAAGACAGAGGAGACGAAAAAGGCGAGAATATCCCGTTCGATGTGAGCCTTCTTCTTTCCCCATTTGCGCCCGCGATTGCTTTTAATTTTGGCTTACATGACCGAATGTATAATTCATCCGCGTCCTACCCATGACTCGCTCCAACGTTCAGGCCAAACTTTCCTAGTAGAGAATGGCCACGAGGTCTGTTCGTTTCCACGCTTTTTCCCCTTCTTGTTTTCCTCGTTTTTCTTTGGCGATTGCTGCGCAAAGGTTTATTAGCCTCGATACGTATAGGTGATAAAGAGAGGGGCAAGGGTGGCGAATTTAACGGCGGCAACCAGTAGAGGCGAAATATACGGAGCTTCATAAACCTCGAATCGCACGGTTTGTCCAGGTAGGCGGGTCACTGTTTCCGTAATGAACGGTACGAGGACGCCTAGAGAAAAACGAAACAGAGGAGAGAGCCGATCGATATTCGATTAATTGGATTTGGCAGGCTGACGATTTTTCCCGCTCGCCCTTCCCGATGACATGTTTCCCTCTTTCCTTTCATTTTCAGTTTTTAATTTTTCGACCCGTAACGTGGCGTGAACGCTGCACCGACCAACGATTAATACGTCGAATATTTGAAAATTGTTTTGATATAGGGAGACTTGACGTCGAAAACTGCTACGAATTTGAATGATTGATCAAAGCAAGGGAAATAGTTTTCGAAAGCGTTTACAGGGATAAAATGTAAATTAACGTATGGAAAAAAGAACTGGAATTAGAGAACAATATGCAACTTTAATGCAAATATAAACAGATTTAGAAGAAATCTCCAGTAATGTACGTACTTTGGCTATATTTATGTTCAAACGGTAGTTTTTAAAAAGAAATAAGTCTAAAACCACAATAGTAGTCTGAAGTAAAAGTTAATTCCCAAAGTCTTCTCCTTCAAACTAATGTGAATTTCATAGCAAGATTTATACTCGTTGGAGACTGCCTTTTTATCTTTTTTGTCATTGATAACTAGGGCAAGGCTTAAATATATCATTGGCAGCAGAATTCCAATTTTCAATTTCTGCTCTTTGTCCCTTCCTATAAACTACTGGTTTTTGTACATTTGACCCAAGGGTGTCAACTGTTTTTCATATAGAAAATATTTTTATAATACTTTATAAAATATTTACTTATGTGCAAGAAAACATAGATAACCTTGAAAACTTCGGAAAAATTATTTTCAACTTATTATCTGCAATGTATTCTCGATAACATATGTCCCGAAATTGCAAATAAAATACTCTTCATACCATTACTAATGGAAGAGGTATTTAGATAGATCATCCTGGATAAGTTGAAGTTCTTTACTAATTCATAACTTTTGATTATTAAATCTCGAAATAATGTAATTAATACATATTTAAATTAGAACATCTATATAGTACAAGTACTTTTTTCAAACACTATAAAATATTTTTTCTCTGCCATTACTTGTAGAAGTTCAAACCAAATTGAATATTGCTTATACAAAAAGTGTCTTGTAAAGCAATAGTATATTAAGATCGTGAAATAACAGCAGCGTACAGTTTAAAACGAAAAGAGAATTCTCTGACAAATGTAACAGCGTAACTGTTCAAACGTGAAATTCTCAAAAGTAATTTTTCTGGGAAGCGGACGATTCTATTGCTAGCGCATCGTATAAATATTTTACATTCATTTTGTCTGGAAGAATCGTTTCTAGTTTCCATTTACGCCAGGAACTACGTTCGCAGGAACTTTATTCTATGGCGATATAGCGATGAGGCTATATCCATTTAACGGTCGACTATTTAAACTACATGCCGTTCGATACTGTCTGTTAATAATTATTCCGTCGGCCGGGAATCGTTTACATATAAACGGGCATTACCACCAACGTAACCCAACGAAATTACGGGAATGAGAGGGGAATACGGCTGCAGGAAGCATGCCACATTATAGTCGTGTTACCCAATAGGGCGCTTCACGAAAATGATTTCTGTCCTTCCTGGTACGGCACACGTGCAAAAATAGTTACTTCTGTCAATTAACTTAATTGAGAAATATAATAGGAAGCTGTCTTGCAAGCATAAAATAATTTTGTGCGAGATTCAGTGGCGTTTGTGCCATAATTACGTGAGTGGTCACTTAAGAGTTTTATAGCTTTTATAGAGAAGAAGTGCAAACTGAAAATTTTATTAGAAATATTTCGGTTGAAGTATGAAATTAATTACAGAAGTCTCTGTAAAGCCTTTGAATGTGCAATATTTTAGGAAATATCTAAGTGCTTTTTTATTACATTGTATTTTATGTTTATGAAATAAAGTTCATACGATATTTCTACTTTCTCCAAGTATAATTTCTGAAATTGACTGCTATATAATTGCACACCTACGTTATCATTAAGACCATTATATTTGTTACAATATTTTCAATTTAGAGAGTGAGATTTCTAATTTTATAACCGACTTCATTATAATATTCTAGTTTTCAAACTTGACATTTATTAAATTAATTTCCACGATTTATACCTATTTAAATATTTGTATCCAAAATTCAAGTACTTTACCATCTTAATTGGCTAAGTAAGAAATTTCGTTTGCTCTAACTAGTCTCTTCAAAGCTCATGCACAGTCGTTTAAGTAGTACAGCCTTTAAATTCAACATACCTCCAACGCGAAAAAACAATTTCCCCCAAAGCGCCACGCTCTTTTGCAAATAACTTAGGATTACGAGTTAAGAATAGCTACCAGACGCAGCAAAGTTTGCGGAAACAAGCAGGAGCTAGGAGACTTGGCAAGGAAGCTGAGTCGGAAGCGACCAAGATTCACATTTTCTTTGAAGTAACGAGCAACGTGTCCTACCTTCGACGAGCACTACGATTTTTATTATAATTGAAAGACGATATCACGTAAATTGAATTAAAAGGAATTTATCCTAGGAACGGAAGCTTTCGATTGACGAGAGTGGCTAGGAACACGAGAGTGCGTTCCACAGACCGCGATCAAGTTTGATTAATACTGTCCACTTCCGAAAGTCCGCGACAAATGGATTTTCGATATGACCGCCGTCCGCTCTAAAGCATCTAGAAATTAATTTCTACTATGAATCGAGCATTGGAATTCGGATATCATTACTGTCATTCACGGTGACATGCTGCACTTCGAAGTTTCGAATTTTAAATTTACTGCGTTACTCCATCATCGTGCTTCGCGATTTAGTAATGATTTCGATGAATTTTGAGATATCAGATTTAAAATCTTTTTTGTAAATATTTGATTCTCCCAGTTTTTCAGGGGTTTCTGTGATACTTGACACGTAGCAATATTGTTCTGCCGAAAAGCTCTATTTTTTAATAGAGTTTCATCCGCAACGAGTTTCATATTATCGAAGCCATGGTTTTTCTTTGAGCAATGGTCTCTAGTTGGAACAGCTCGGATGATGTGCGTGACTAGAATTACCAATAACTCTTTACTAGCGAGTAATCAAATAGCACAAGTTCATCAGATACTCAATATCGTGAATTCCAGCAAATGGAAATTCATGAACAAATAAACCGATGATCCAATGATTTATTATTAAAATATTATTTTCCTTATTTCAGGTTCCCAGTTTTTCAAATGATTGTTTTAAAAACATTGGGATTTGAATTTATTAAGAGTATCTAAGCCAAAACTGTCCGATTTGTATTAGAATAAGATTAAAACATCCCTAGCATAAAATGTTAGAAAATAATAACCAACATGTACGTATGTAAACTTTTGTTAATTAAAAAATTATTTGAAAAGTACGTTACCATTTTATGAATACAGGCTCCAAAGCACGACCATAGAAAACCGATTTTTATTAGTATATCACAACAAATTAGCGAAAAACTTTGTTTCACAAACAGGTTGCTCGAATGTTCACATTTGGAGGGATATAACAAAAGAATGCTGACCTACTTCAACAGAGTTCTTACCCGCACAGTCAAAATAATTTGCACTGACTGTCTGAAGCGATACACGATTTTAAAAGAATACTCGAGCTTTATTTGAAATCTGAAATACAAAAAGTATTGGGTAAACAGATAAGAAGGGTGAAAAAGACAATTAGTTTAGCCACATGGTCTCGGTTATTTGTGTACAAAATGCCAAACAAAGAATGAAGAAGTATCATTTGATGCATCTGACCAGTATGTATTTACAAGGAAAGTTACCCAGATGGGCAATTAGTTAAAAAAAAAATAATGATTGAAAGCCATAATGCTCCACCCCGTAATAACTAAAGTGAGTGTCGTTTCCTCAAAAAATTCGATATTCGCTACAAAAAGTGGCGCCAAAATTTACCGTAAGCGACTCCAAAGTTCTTTAAATTTCTTCATAAATTTTATTTACATTTTGTAAGTAATATAACTGGAATAGAAAATAAATTTTTTTTTGCCGATTCTGATAGTGGGTTAAACATATTTATATTGTGAGTTTTAAGGCCACTTTTTAAGGTGATCCTATTTCATTTTGGAGTTGGCATAAATGAAATGGTATAAAATGATTTAATCTTGACAAAATCTTCCCAAAGATATACAGGATGTTTAACGACAGTTGTCAGACATTTTAGAAGGTGATTCTACATATCAAACTAAGATGAAAGTCAAGAATGACGAGCTTTTGTTTAGAGCTTCGTTTTAGAATTATTAATAGTTAAAAAAACGTCTACAATTCACATTAAATGTGTCTGACTTAAGATTAATTCTACTACTGACATATATTAGCCAGGCTCACAAAATATTATCTCAAATAGTAAATAAATAGGTTTAGTTTAGTAAATAAATAGTAATAAATACTTTTTTTTATCTTAGATCGTAGGTATACTTTTGAAAATAAAATATTTCATTTCTGTAAAAAAGTTTTTAAAATAATGTCTTATTAAAATTATATTTGAGGTTATATTTTAAATATTTTATTTATTTTTTCTTTATTTATAATGAGCAAATATAATTTATATCACCTCTCCGTAAAAAAATTTAACGGAATATAGACGTAATTACATTAAAGAAACTATATTAAAAACATTGCTTAAAAAATTAATTTAGTTAGTACATATTATGGATTTTTACATTCTAATAATAACTCTATATTTACTTTCACTGTCAAAAAATATATTCATAGTATTTATAATATAAAATTAAAATATTTTATTTACCGAAATTTAGCTTCCTATTTAATAAACTACTTTATTTAAATAGTGGAAGAATAATTACTTAAAACAATATTTCAAATATTCTTTCTGTAAACTTTTCCCAACGCTGTAGTCAGGTCAGATACATTGAACTCAGTAAAATAAGTCTCCAATCAGACACATTTTAGGTGTTTCGTCAGCAATTAATAACTTGGGAACGTAACTTGAAATCTAATTTCGTCTCCTTTCATTCTTGTCTTGTTTCAGCATGTAGGATCACCCCTTAACATTTCTAACACCTGTCATCGAACAATGTGTATAAATCTTACTGCATGTTCTTGGATTAGCTCACACTTTACAAACTTAATATTGTCGTTTTAATAACCTTCAATATTTATATTAAGATATGTAAAAAGTTAAATCATAACATTATCCTAAGAAATTTAAAAGCTCTTAACCTTTAACTACTGATTCAAAGTTTCATAGACTCCATACGATACAATAACTCTTACATGTATTTGCCTCCATTACACAAATTGTACTGTTTACGCAATTATGAAATATATTTCAATCAGAATCTAATTTCATTTGAACTCCGTCTTCGTATTTAGTGTCCAAAAGCTGATAATGAGTGTTGATAGTTAAAGGTTAAATTCGAGTATGTAATATGCAAATTGAATTGAGAAAAAACTAATGTTTCAATTAACTGACATTTATCAAACTACAAAATTAATCATTAATCTCTGGTAGCTTATGAACAGATATGAAGTATCATTTTGCCCTGTTGACAGGTGGCAGTGGCTCTGCTGGTTTAAGTTCAACCTGGACTACTGTAACGACGATAATCCTGGCACTGGCAACAGTTCTGTTCCTGCTGTCAACTTCGATGACGATGAACGTGGCGATCCCCACCAGCAGGTAGCTCGTAAGCGTCCACGCGAATACCACTGCCACTCTCTGACTCGATTACATCGTCCATGTAAAACCTAGTAGTCTAGGGCTTCCAGTTATGTATGTTACTATGTATGAAGTAGATAGTCGAATAACAATAATTTTTATTCGAGTGGGCCTGGGTAAATGGGAGATAGGCGAGGATGCCCTGCGGGTTGCACCAATCTTAAAATTCTATACGCGATTACTTTTCAACGAGTTATCATTTTTGTGGAAATCGTCCAACGAAGTGGACAGACAATTCGACGATCGATCGTTCGATTCGCGATCGAAGTCGCGCGATTTTCTAGGGGCTACCAGGTGAACACTAACGCGCAACAAAAATACGTGGATGAAAGAGTTGAAGAGGGCAAAGCTCGAAGATTGAGAAGACTCGTTCGGTCTGAGAGAAAAATCGAGATTTCATTGTAATCCTCCTACATACAATACACATCTCGATGAAACGCGATGCGCTTGTTCATTTCGTTCTTCTCTATCCTTTTGGTTACTGTTTGTGATCTGTTAGTGACCCCAGTGTTCACCAAGCGTCGAGGATAGATACACACATACAGGGGTAATTAAATATAAACTGATATGATTAACGTTAGCGCAGCGACGAGCGACGTTCTGCTCAATATCCGCTCCTTTTAAGATGTCGAACGAAGAACGCGACACTATAGGTACCGATTTATAATCTGTACAAATTGTAATAAATTACCGTACGAAGTATGTTCGATCACGACTGTTATTTTTTTCTATTTTGCCTTCCCCTCTCTTGTTTCGGACCGAGGTCGAGAACAGCCCGAGGTAAGTGGATCGTTTCAATGTTATTGTTGGGTTTGAGAGTCTTTACCGTGAAGAAGCTATAACCCCACGTAGTAGATTACATCACGTGGACTGAATAACCAGCTATTACATAAAGATCTACTTTAAGCTGAACAAGAGCTTCTAAATCGTACTTCCATGAATTAACTATTGGTGTCAGATTCTTGTACTCATAGACATTCCAACATGATGCTAATTTTATCTCCATGTATGCAAAGAATTACTCGACTTAGGATCGACTGAAAATTATATTATAATAGCATGAGATAAACAGCCTTTGTCGATCAAGGAATAGCGTCAAGAATTCGTCTTTGACTTTCCCATCAAATGGAACATGAAACGAGTAACAAGAACGCCGTTATTAAATTCCTCGAATCGCCATCGTGAAAGCTATTTAACCAGCTTTAATTTATGTAAACACATCAAGGAGCACGTATATGCACACGTAGTTCATTGAAATAGACGATAAATGTAATAATTCGATTTAACGAGTCGATAAACCTTCTCACTGAAAGAGTTTCGATGCAATTACAGAAAGGAAAAGAGTCACGTGCCGGTTCAACCCGTATAATTCATATCCTGGAAATATTTCGACGTCGCAATCCACGTAGTCGAGTGCACTTCAACATTTACGAGTGGCCGTGCCAATTTTCCGGGAACGTTCCCTTATTGGATCAATCTCGAGGTGGGTCAAAGAGAGTGACGTTTGAGATTACGTTCTCTCACAAGGAAGCGGGTATCCTTACCACTGGATGGGATTTCCGTGGAAAAGAATCACCCAATGACGAGTTAATTGCAGGATCGTCTTAATGCGATTGGATATGATGAGATATTTCGTTAATATACAAATTATTAACTATTGAACTTTTTTGAAACAATTCTATGAAATGTGCCGGTGACTATTAGGATAGTGAGCGTAGGGATCTAACGACTCCTTATTAGTTTGCAAAATTCATCAAGCTGAGTACTGCGCCGATTTCCTATTTTAGAGGCCTATAATCAATAATTACTAGATATTAACAATCCATGACATTTTGTCTCAATTTTTGAAAGGTTTCGAAGATGTAAAACTTATCAAATTTGTAAGTTTAAATATTAGAAACATCAAAAATTTGCATATTTGAATATTCAAATATTTTAAAATCGCAATACTTAAAAACTTAGAAATTAGAATATTAAAAAATTTAATAATTCCCATTTGTATGTGATAGGACTATATTGTCAGTAATTCTATTCGCAGAGTATAAAACCGAAAATAGTGAATCTTTCAAACTATTAATTACTCAAAAAGAACACTAATTGTAAGTAGATAAATGTCACTCTCCAATTTTTTTCTGAAGTTGAATTTTTTTTTAAGTTGAATTTCTCTTCTCCATATAAAAAATTGATATGAAACATATTAAAGTAACAGTATTAATTCTTTAGGGAGATGGCGAACCCATAAATAAACCATATTTGCCTTATGTGTTATCAGAAAATAAACCTTTCTTTAGTGGGGTGAATGATTTCTTCTACGTCAGAAGCCAAAGTATTAGAGAAAATTATGTCCTTTCTTTCATGACCTTAAAATTATTATTCATTAAACTCGAAATGTGTGATGTAATTTGTAGTTTATTATTGAATATACCTATGTAATACATCGTTACTTTAATAGGTTTTGAATAAATTTTTTATGGCAAGAAGGAAAATTCAACAAAGTAGTAGTTTTTGCTTAAAAAACAAACTTATTTGAAAACTGGAATTCTATACAATGAACCCTCCTATAACACCATATTCTCATAACTTTTCATGCACGTACATCACGATTTTTCAATTTTAGTTATCAAGGAAATTCTGATTTACATTAATTCTGAGTTTCTTATACCGCGGTTTCCATATAACGCGGTATGGATTAATCGCGTTATAATAGGGTTGACTGTAGCAGATTTTCTACGATGAAAAACATTCTACGTGGGCATTAAGTTTTAAAAGAATGCAATATTTTATGAAAAATTAAAATTATTCTTTTTACACGTTAAATCTTTGAGGATAGATTCCACGCCTTTAGGCTATGGTTACAGTGAATGCGTTTTCTGATGAACTGATGTATTGACAACTATGTCTGAACCTGTCTCACTCGTATGATAAATAGTTCAGATATAGTCGTCAGAACATCAGTTCATCAGAAAACGCATTCACTGTAACCGAATACCCACAGATATAAAAACACACGTGTCCCTTAGTCTCTCGAGTACTACAACATACCTATATGAAATCTAAAAAAATCGGAGAGGGTGATTTACCTAGTGGTTCTTGTTAGTTGCACACGAATAACACGTATAGATAACACAGAAGAAAACCGTCTCGTTTTTGCAACTCGGAGCTTAAGTTTCAACCACACTGCGACAAATTAGGTCGCTCGTACCCCTAGGTTCTCCACAGCCAGAAACAGGAAGCCGTGCTGATAGCGTAAAAAGGAAAGAAAATGAAAAGGTAACGGCGACCACCGCGGAATTGACGTTAATCAAGAGCGGTACAAGGGGTTGCCGTGAAGGAACAGCCAGCCATTCGGTCCATCTGGGTTGTCGACGAAATTAAAACCCCAACTCTCTTTCCCCCTCTCCCGCTTTGTACGCTCGCACGTGTTCGCCGCGGCGGACGAGCAGCACGTGGCCACGTTACTTCGAGGCGCCGTGACGTGCACGGACGCCTAAAGCTTGATTTAGACCACTTCAACGCTCGCCTCTGGTCACGTTGCCTTCCCAACCGTTATACGCGTACAATGCTAATTTCAGTTACCTCTCTCGATAATCCCCACCGAATTTTAATGCGAATATTTGCCAACCCACCATCCCCTTCTGCCAAGGACTCCATTAGAACCACTAAATTGAACGGCCAAGCTTTTCTGGGTTACTGGTTCGTCCATATTAAGTCGGGAATGTTTAACGTGATTTGATGGTTCTGATAGGTTGGAGTTCAGAATTTAAGTGTGTAATTGACTGTTAAGATCTTAATAAAGTAAAAATGAAAAAGATTATTTAAATGCAAATTTGTACTGTGATATCATATTATAGTTGAAGCTCGTAACGTACCTGTACATGTGGCAAATAATACGAGTTAACCTTCAAGTAGTTACCGTTTTAATGTCATTACTGTTGACTTGACGTCGAATTGACTCCGTACGTTCACAATGAGGTGATGTTAATTTGACATATCTTTAGATGGAAGTATATTCTACTTAAATTAAGACGCTATTATTTATTATTCTGTGGATAATTTTATTATATTTATAACATTTCATTAAAAAAATGTAGTTTTTGTTAATACAATTACGATAATAAAATTTATTTTAATACACTTAATAATAATGCAACAATACATTTTAATACAAGATTGGTAATTGACAGATTAGAAATTGGTCCATTATTTTGTACAATAAAAAACAGTAGAACTTAATAATTGACAGGAGAAAAATTAATTATAAAGGAAACGTAAACATTTACAGTACTTATACAGAGTCAGTTTAATGTCAAGTTACCATTAATTGGTACGGAGTCAATTTCACATTAAGTCACCACTATTGATACGGAGTCAATTTGACGTTACCACTCTAAGGTGAAAGTAAATTTATAGTTCGACTTGTAGAGGTTTTCACAATAGAGCGGAAGAGAAAGAACAAAATTTTATTTTTATAGAGGTTCGAATTATAGAGGTTCAATTTTTTGACGTTCAGTTGTATAATATTAAAACCCTAACAGTTTTTCTTTTATTTATTAAACCCTGTCCAGTATTTTAAGCAATATGCATAAGCATATAAAATTAGATGGAGGTTATGAGAAAATTAACGAGTAACAGTACAAATTATAATCAATAGGAATTATACTTAAAAAGAAGCAAAGAGAAAAAAGAGAAAAAAGAGAAAAAAGAGAAAAAAATATATGCAATAATTATAATTGAAAATTATGTTTCTTAAAAAATTTAAAGATAACCATTAACGGAGCTATATACAGTTTAACACTAACAGTTGATAGTGAACCGTTACAATTCCACATTTTACATGTTCGATAATTCTGATTCTTGATTAACGTTAAAAAAGAAATAACTGATGGTTCTATAATAATTCTCTGAATGCTATAATATACTCCGAACGCTACTAAAACACTCGTAGATCATTATTTAAAAGAATCTTGAATCAATAACAGTCGTTCCATTACAAAGCGAAACTTACAGTAGAATCTATGTAACTCGCACGCAATACCTTGATATATCGTTACTATAGGTTCGATTAAGTATCCAACCAAGGATCTATGATGTTATAGTCCTTGTTTCCTCAGCAGGATATGATTCATCGGGCTCTAAGAATAATTGATAGTTTTAGTTCGGTCTAAACTTCTACCCTGGATAAGGTGTCCAGGGGCAAATGTTCACGATAAGTCTTGCTTCGAGATATCCGAACCCTAGCCTTAATACTCCCAAAGAGATATTAATTCGCCAATTATCAAGAGACCACGGCCGGAGAGTAATAAACTCTCTGTGTCCAGATTATCGACGTAGATTAGACGTAGGTGAGCAAACGGGGCGATATTACGGAGCGATCATGCGAGAATCAATTATGCTGGAGGACACTGAAATCCTTTGGACTTCATAAATCATTCCACCAGTCAGTTTGCGTTTCTCAGAATAAAATGTAAGATTCTCCAAACTCTGATTCACATCGATCGCTCTTTTAATGTAATTCAGATTTAGATATTTCCTTTCCAAAAGTTTCAACTTTTTCCAGAATCTAGAACTAAATTTATAACGACAAATTTTACACTGCAACAGTATTCATGGTTGAATGTCAAATCCACGAAAAGTTTGCGAATAGTTCTCGACAAATTTCACTACCAACGCCTCCTCCCTACCCTATTCAAATTCAACTGAAACTCCTCAAGACAGGGAGAACAGGTAGCTGACGTTGATTGGGGATTTTCGACCAAGCGATTTCGTCCAATTAATGTTTGGTAACAGGGTCACGGTAAAAAAATTGTCAGTCGCGATTGCGTGTCGATGTTCCGATCGAAATATGAGAGGAGAAAAAAAAACAAGGTCGTCGGCAGCGAATTCGTTAAGACCTTAATTGACATCGAGTAACTTTGTCATCGTGTAAGCGGGTACGAGTAAAATAATTGGAAGGTTGGTCGTTGTATTCAGGGAGTTCGAGAACAGACCGGCTGTAACGATGTCGCGGAAAAATAACAAAAGCAGATGGCTCGAAGGGAAACCAGGCAACGATGTCAGTACAAAAAAGAAATCATAGATTGGAAATGAGGAACGGGGAGGAATAAACAAAAGAACGGAAAGGCCTGGTAAGGCGTGTTTTTCTTTGCGATCCCACGTTACGGATCGAGAAACTTCAATGCAAAATTAGAAAAGCACTGATGGAGAGGTCTTTGATTTATTCTGGGCGTTGCGGTTTCACTCTGTTCTATTCCACGCAAATAAAGGATACAAAGTCGACGGTCATCTATATTTGTTGAACGTTTGGAACCGAAAATTTTGAAACAGTATTAAAGTGAACGTCGTCTGGAAACCACAATGAAAATGTCTCATTGAACACGAGTAACTTTTGGATCGAAAAAACTTAGCCACGAAAGAAAAACGTGAGCAAGAACCTGAAACGAAGGATTGAAGGAAGGGGACTTGAGAAAGAAGTTGCTAAAGTTACCGACTGATAACTCGCGGTCTCCATAAACCGGAGGGAGTTACGACAAATATTTGTCTTCTCGCTTTTTTCCTTTCGAAGGCTCCCCCTTTCTCATTTCACTTCGATACTTTCAGCGAGTTCAGTTTTCCTTAAGCTTCCCTGAATTCCAGTTCCAGTCTTCTGCAACGAATCGAAGGAGCACTCGTCGACGAAAAAAATTACCTCGTCTCGTATAACTTGTGTCAAGAAATTATTAAAAGTGGTAACTCTAAATTTTAACGCGTTATTTAACAGACGTTCTGTTATATTCCAATGAGCAGTTTATGTTTCCATCCCAATTATTAGAGAAATTAACAAGAAATCTATTGTTTTATTATTGAATAATTATGTTTACTTCAATGAAACATTTTTCATACTTTATTCTAAAATATGACTTCTTTCGCTATTACATATAGTTTTCTGTCTACTGATTTTTCAATCAGATTTTTATGATAAATAGGTATTTCTACCTATGTATTATATAAAGGTATTTCTCTTACAACAAATAGAGGAATAATAATTTATAAAGGTATTTCTCTTACGACAAATAGAGGAATAAGACAAAATAAGATTAAAAGAAAAAATGTTTACTTGATGCTGTATAGCGCTGTTACTGATGCAACTGCTTAATATTCATTTATTGTTTCTGTAATTTTCACAATCTTTGTTATAAGTAATTTGGGAGCGTTAATTTTTAGTCACATTTGATCTCTCACGATATTCAAATGCAATTCAATATATGACCTCAAATATCTGAACATAAAGTGTAAGGTAATAACAACCAACTCAATGGTGTAATTCCAGACAGTCTTTACCATTGTTTTTTCCTGTCATAAATACCACCGAAATATGAAGAAGATTGAATCAAATCAAGAAAACTTATAAAACTTGAAAATAATTAGTAAAGGGAACATGTTAATACATAATAAGGCAGAGCAATTGTTTAGAATGTTACATTCAACTCTTCAAGATAAGTGTTCAAGATATAGTACTTCTGTTCTGTAACAGTTAAACATTTTAAAACAAGAAAATAAAAAAATGTGTAACGAATCGAACAGTTTTTTTACCTCTTTGATTGAGAAATATTATACCTGAAGTTATACTGTTATACGTACCTATTGTAACGTCCAAATGACGAAATGACCTTTTCTAGTTTAAAAATTTCAATTTTGTTGCAACGTATGTTTATGCTTTTTCGGTCATATTACGTATATTAACATATACTTCAAGCTATCGGTTAATATCAAGGAACTAAGAAATGTGTAACTTATACTATAGCATTTCTTGTGTAGGTACCGGATTAACTCTACTATACATTAATTTTTTTGTATTCTTAACATATACTTTGAATGACGATTCATACATAACTTACAGAAATCTTAAACTGAGAATTTGTAAATTTCCGGTGCACTCCTATCATAAATCCTATAATATTATTATAGTCGAATAAGTCGTTTTAAAATGCTAAATAATTATTCCCTTTTCGGTATTCTTAACATATTCTTAGCAGACGCTTTAAAAAGTGAAAATGTTGATTTTTATTTTTTATATTTAGACTCTCATCATATTATACATTTCGTATCTTTAAAAAAATTGAATTTATCCGAAGACAGAGAAGCTACGACATCGAGTTTCAGTTTAAACGTGGCTTGAGCGATGACTTGAATCATTAGTTTAAAAACGATAAGGCGAGCCCGAATACGTGTTCCAGCTAAGCTATAATTCAGCGCGAAAATTCGATAAGCACGTCTAACGACATGAAGTCATTAATTATGCAGTCTTTACCATTCAAAACCCGATTTCTGTCGCGAATATCTTGACTTTGAATCCTGAAATATATGAAACGAAGCAATAACCAAGTGTAAGAATCCTGGAGTAGGCAAATATAATTAAAATATTGAATGTTGACGAACAATTACATTTTAAAGTAATTCTGCACAATTACGCCAACAATACTGTTAAAAACAACAATCAGGGAAATAAAGTTTTCATGACTGACAAGCCAGTTTTTTCCGCGAACAACAAGGGTCTTCGGTGAATAAGCGAAACAGAATACACAATCCACCTTTGATCGCGTATTTACGGTTTCCGCGTCAAATTATGACTGGTGGAGGTAAAAAAACAACAATCGAACCCATTCCTCTTTTATTGTTGGCACATCTGATACGGCCTCGTATACTGAAACAATTTTAATTACCGTAAAAGTGACTTGTTTCGAGGAGTGCAGCACGCACACAAGCTTCGTAGAAAGCATTACGTTCGAACTTTCCAAATATTCCTCTCTATTTTTTCAATTCCCACGATCCTAACATCGCATCTAGGCACAAACGCTGTCATTTTTCTAAAGGCAGAGCGAGCGGTAGAAAAAATCGTGCCACCAGTGAATTCCAAAATATACTCAATCCTCGTTAGCTCCTTTCGCGCGAATTAACAGGAGTTCGCTGGAAAATTTGAAAGCCTCGTAAAACACGAATCCTTGGTGAGGATGCGGGCCTGAAAAGGGCGTAGAGGGGTGGAAATCTAGGGAATTCATTCGCAAACGTTAGCAGGATCGACAACGAGGCTGTTAAAATGCAAACGCCTGCGAATCGCGATCGACGATAAGCCGCGAGGCGGGTTGAAAAAATACCATCGAAAAAAAGAGATCGTTACAGCTTCCTTTTGCCCCCCCTACCCCTGCTCGTCGACGAATGTGTTTCTCGTTTTCGTTTCCCGTGACCTATTCGCGTTTCCTTTTGTCCGCTCTCCCACTCTCGATTGTACAGATTAATCGGTTTTTCGATGATTCCAGGACGATTTCGTGTTCGACCAAGGAAAAAACCGCCCAGATAGTCGCGCGTGCACAGGGAGAAAGAAAACGCGTGGGAAAAAACGGGGAAGCACCGACGAAATTGTTCCAATTGGACAGCAAGTTTTTTTGTTCCGGACACGATTTGGTCGGCCGGGATTTCGAAATCCATTAATTAATTACACGGAGGAGAGTGGTCTCGCGGCAGTGGGAAAAATGCAATTCTCGTCGCGAAAGTGCGGCGGAACTCGAGCGAGGCCTCGTGTCGCCGGTGCCGGTCGTTTGCACTTTTAATTAAACATCGCGACAGAAGCGGGCGTAATTAATTGGCGGACCGGTTCGGTCGCTTCAAATTTCCGTGGAACTAATATTTCACAAAAAAAATGAAGAAAAGGAAAGTTGATACAGGGAGGTCGTAGTCGCTCACACAAGGAATTAGTGGACTTTGCATCGCGTTAATCCTACGACGGCCGCCTGGAGTCACCGATGACCCCACAACATGTTGAACTTGAAGATCTGTTTAGCATACACTTCGAAGTAATTTCAGAAATTGTTTTTCTGTAAACAGGAACCAGGTCGTTCCACTGTTGGATTCTCCAGTGAGAAACGCCATAGGCCGATTATACTTTACAATATAATATACTTCGGTAAAGTTTCTATTTATAACATTGGTCGTAAATAAATAGTAAGCTAATTGATGTGACGACACGGAGTAAGTGTAACTGGAATATACGACTGAGATAGGGATGAGTCTGAGAGTTAGAGTAGAGTGTAGAATCTAGTATAATGTCTAAGGATATGCTCTTATGTAAACTATTTAGTATGGCGGAGAAAGGATCGCCAGAATCCTTAGATAACTATGACTATAAGCCTGACGAATTTATACTTTGACATAGAAAGTGAAAACAGGAGTAACTAGCGGTGCTTATCAACGACGCAAGACTAACAGGAGGTTGGTCATCTAACACTGGGTTTTCTTAAGATGCCTCAAGAAGAATGGAAAAAGAGTTTTTCGATACTAATAACTATAATTTTAAGTATTAAGATTTTTTTAAGGTCGCCCACAATCCCACAGTGTTACTTACTTCGAAAAATATAAAATTATCGTTCTAGAATTATAGAAAACAGTATACACATCGCACCTCTGCTTCAAAAGTATCAACCCAGAAAATGTGGTTGTAAATTAGAACCAGAATGATGGTTTACGATTCTTTTCATTTTGTTTTAAAAAAATGTGTTCTTCGTATTACTTCTCTCTCACATTCCTACATATGTGCATATGTAGACCCACATATTAGACTAGAATCAAATAAATTATGTTTATAAGAGAATACTACTTTAAAATGTTGACTACCTCGCAAAATCGTTATGCTTTGTCATGGAAATCACAATAGACTATGATATTGCTGAATAATTCATGCTACTTAAAATTTGTTGGCTTTCGATGGCATTCATTTTATTTGTGAAATTGTAATATTTGTTTCAAACTAATTCGTCTATTAAATAAATAATCTTCTGCATCAGTTTTCAGCTGATCGACATATGCCACTGAATACTACTTGCGTATACATATGATAGATAATTAGTCCTTGTTTTATTTACTCATTTTTGTTAGATCTAATTCTCTTTTCTTTCCAATTAATTTTTGAAACACGTTTGTCTGACGTTCGACCATGTAATAGTAACGTATATTCAGCTCAAAATTAATTTCGAATTAACTATTTTACTAATTAATTAAAACTTTTTCTTATTGTGTTGTAATATGACTCGAAAGAAAATAAGTACTTGAAAAAAATAAAATACAGGTTGAAAGAAATTTACCATTGGCTGTTCAAGGGGTAAATAATCTTGAATAATTTTAAATAACTATGAAAGAACTCAAGTAAGCTCGCATAAAACTGACTAAATTAAAATCCCCCAGCATTATAAAGGGATTTTATCATTAAAACTACAAACCTCTGAGACGACGATAGCTAGTAAAATACGCCCAAATGAACTGACAACGAACGAGACAAAGGCTAGGAGAAAAGAGCTCGAGAAGTGCAAATAATTCCAGCAATTAAGGGCAGCGTTAAAATTTGTCGATGGAGCACAAACAATAACGAATGCTTGTTGACAGTACGCATTGCGAACGATAAACATTGAAACTGCCGCCAGCCTGGGCCGATATTCGCGAACGAACGTGCACGAAACTGTTTTATAAAAACAATGATCTATGTAACGACTCGGCTACAAGCACCCAACGAGTAATTTATTATAAAGTGCTTCGATTCGCGTCCACGACGCGCAAATGTGCAGGTTCATTTCGGGATCGTTATTTATATTCATTTCGCGTAACGGAGGGATAAATTGCGCTACGCGTATTCGAGCCATGAAATAAATCTGCCGCGTCAACTTTGAGCAATTCCAAGGAAAATGCTTTCATCTACCCTAAAGCTAATGCCATTTTTAATACAGAATCCTCAGAACGCTCGAATCGACTTTGGAAATAGCCCTGAGAAATTAAATGGTTCCGAGGATTGCGAACTCTCTTCGAAGAATCTTTATCGTCGATTCGCGTAACTTAATCTCGGCCATTAAATTTGCAAAAACGTAAAAGCGTTGGGGAGGTTCGAAGCACATCGGCTTGCTGAGTCATGAGCAGTTTTCTAAATAAACTTTCTGCATGAATCATGAACCCTGAACACAGGATACCGCTTCGGCTTCCAACCGATTCATATTTGAAGGAAACTCCATGGAAAATGGACAGGCAATGTCGAGATAATTGATCTGCTCGGCGTTTCTATCGCTCTGACGCTGAAATTTTCACTGTTCTAACTGACTTAGCACCATGGAATCGCTCAATACGTATTATAATAATGGAATAGAGTGTTTCAGTTGAAATTAACACCTCAATGGTTTAATAGCGTCCTCGTCGCCTCGGTGCATGGGAACGAGAATTAGAAATAAACGTTTCAGTGAATGCGAACGGTCAACATAACCGTTGCAGCGATTCCAACCGTTAACTAGCAAACGTCTATGTTAATTAACAAGTTGTTCCAGTGTTAATTAGTACAATTGCTTCCGAGCCATCCGCGGAGTTGGTGTTCACGAACAATCGGAGTTACCGAGGCGACGAAAAAAAATCACTTTCAAACTTTTAATAGCGACATATCGCTTGAGAATTTGAGTCACTATTTGAATCGAAAAATTATCTCTGCACAAATTCTCAAATTTACGATTAAAAATTCCCGTATTGTAACAAATTATTTTAACATGAAAATTTTTTTAATCGTGTGGGGAAGAACAGTGTAATTTGATACAGGGAATAAGTTGATACAGTGAAATTCTCAGGATGCAGCTCAATGAGCAAGACACGTTCAAAGTTCATTAGTCGACTGTTTTTTGCTATGGAAAGTACTTGTGTGTATGTAGATTTTAGCGGTTGCTATACTGCATAAAACTTCACATCTTTCATTTACTTGAATTTTTATTTCTAATTAAAACGTAGCTAAGTTTTAGTACTTTGGCCATAAGCTTCACACTTTTTTCTGGAAATGTTTTCATACAGGGTATCTCAAGCAACGAGGATAAGATATATCTTTAAAATGCTTGTAAATGCAGAAAAATGTCATGGGACAAAGTTAAATGGTTTGGAATGAAGCATGTTTTAACAGTAGAACTACCGACAGTAAATGTATGCATTTGTTTCAAAATCATAGGAGCACAAATAATACATAATTAGAGAAAATAGAATTCATGTACAAATATATAGACATTTCTTCAATTTTATTCGTTATTAGTTGAAAATAAACCTAAAGTTTTCTCAGAATAAATCGTAAATTAAAAATAGCTGTACGGGTCATTTTGATTTGTTTGGTAGTTCTAGTGTTAATATTAGTTCCTTGCATTTTCTTTTTACATTACTGAAACTAAAAAATTCAACTTCATCTATTTTTTATATCGAAGTTCTATACTTTTAAATGCTCTAATCGATGCTCGTCTCCTCTAATCGATTTCTCCTCTACAAGAAAGTATTAAGGGACATACGCCTTGAAACTACAAATTTAAATGTTATTGTAATTTAAAGTTTTCTTAATCATATTCATGCATTCAAGATACAAAGCAACGTATTTTAGAATAAACATCGAAAATTACTACAGAAAACTTGGTTCGTGACTTAAATAATATAAAAAAGGTGGAGAAAGTGAAACATAATAGAGATACATTCGAACATTTGTTATAAGTATTCAACGATATCAAAATTAATTTTGGTAAGTAAAAGGCCTAAGGTATTTTTAAATTGCAGTAACTTTTAAATTAGCAGTTTTAAGGCATATACCCCTTAATACTTTCCTGTAAAAGGGGAAGAAGTATATCGATTAGAGCATTGAAAAGTGCAAAGTTCGATATGAAAATTAGATGTAGTTGAATTTTTTAGTTGCAGTAATGCAAAGAATGCAAAAGAATTAATATCAAGACATGCTCCATTCTAAACCATTTAACTTTGTCCTTTAATATTTTATAGTGTTCTAAAGATATAGCTTGTTTCTGTTGCGTGGGACACCATCTACGACTTCCTTTAGGGCAAGCTAATGCATTTCCTCTGGAGCATGTTAATACAGTGTACGAACTTGCCCTGACTGTTTTTAATTGAATTCTTTTCTTTCACTTCTAAAGAAATGGCTCGAAATTATATGAAAAAGACAACTCATGGCGAAATACCACAAAAAATGTTAAATAAAGCTTATGCTGCATTAAATAATTCATTAACATTGTAGGAAACATACAAAATTGACCAGATGACCTTGTTCAAGTATATTAAGAGAAAGAATAAAGGTCCTGATACAAAAGTATTAATTGTAATACGGATTTAGAAACTGAATACTTTTTTACTGTTCACTATGTCAGTTAATCTTGTGTAAAACTGTTTCATTTACGTACGTGGATAACTAAATCACAATGACGCTATAATAAACATAATTAAATAACATATTCTGAATAATAAAAATAGTTATTTACAACCTAATCAAGATATTTTACATGAGTATCTGACCAGTAGTTGGGTATATTCAGATATTTTGCATTCATTTTACAACTTATGTTATATATATTTTCTGAAATCTTCAGAAAAAATGTATCAATTTACCCCAGTCTTCTCTATCTAAAGGTTACCTACATCTGTTACCAAGCTGTCTCCAAATAGTCGCAAGACTGCCAGATATCATATACTTGTCTAAAACAAATGTTACAGAAAAATCGCCCTACAATCTCACAATAATCTCGCAACAGTCTTTGAACAAATCGCGCGACATATCCTCCAGTATAGACGCGTCTTCAGAGAGATACTAATCGATAGATCAAATCGTGCAACTAGTGAAGTCTCTACTTTGCTCATAAACAGAATGCAGCAACTAAAACCTAATTGGCGTAACTCGCGCAATCACTTTATAGCCCTCCAACTTCACAATTCTCTATTTTTCTCTAGGTATTCACAAGCTTTTAAAGACATTACACGTTAAACATCAATCTCTTCAGAAATACTTATCAAGCGAGGTCGATCAATCGCAATTGGAGATTGCGGTCGCTAAACGCACAAGCAGGTAGCAATGCAGCTGCGCGTGAACCTGCCCCGCATTAATAGTGGAATGCCTATGCTTCTAGGAGCGCAATCTGGCGTACTGGCTTCACTGAAATTTACCGTTGACGTATCAACGTGTCCCCATGGGTATCGACGATACAGAGCCCCTGAAATAGCGTTGCCCAATCAGAAAATTATTTGGTGACTACATGATCCTCAAACTTCGTTGACTTTTATAGGTATCCAGGATATTCGACAATAAGTGGGGCCAAATTTGAGGAATGATTATAAACGTCAAAATGCATAAAATGGAAACCAAGAATAACATTTTTTGAAGAAAGCAGTAACTATCAACTATAAGTATAACAATGAGCAAGCACTCGCTTCATATAGCTAAAGTGGGTTCTACCTACGACCCTCAACCCCGATGTGGGCTATGATAATCAGGACTGACCCATGTCACAAGCTTTGCACTGATATTAGTGCCATTCGAATTATCAAGTTTCAAGCACATTTTATCAATTTTTAAACGCTTGTAATTAGCTAACAAAGGTTCAGTCGCAATTTGGTTACTCTTGATTTTTATTTTATTTTAATGTCTCAAGGATTACCCTTTAAACTTTCTCTCGTCTGTAGCAGAACACCCTGTATATGGAAGTTTGAAAATCGCTAAAATCCACCTGAAACTCGGTAAACCACGAAATACTATTACATAGTAGATATCAAGCCATAGAGAACAATGCTTGTTATAACTGTTGTTCGTATCAAGTGATAGGATTTCAACGCAACTGTGTTAGATGAGTAAGTATTTATTTACGCTAATGATTATGAAAATCATTGCTTTGTTTGAATAGTTATCTGATAACTACTATAGACGATGGTACAGTCCACTAATGTTTACTGCGTTATTACGTACGTAGAAGTGCTGAATAAAGATAAAATTCAATTGAATTACAGCTAGTTCAGACAATGCGGTTTTTCGACAGATTTGATAATTTTACTAAAGGTTGAATTTTCAATAAAGATATGGTATCATATGAACGCTGCCTCAAAAAAAAATTGCATCGTCTGAATTGGTTGATACATGACTATTACATGTTACAAATTAAGAGTGGTCTCGAAAACATATTATACAAAGTAGTTAAGGGTTATATAAGCTGTTTCAAAATTGATAATACAAATAGTAAGCTGGTGACCTTTATATAAAAACATAAGTTGAAAATACTGAATAAGAGTGTTAGTTATCATGCTCTGTTTTCAAGAAAAATTGAGTTTAAATTGCAATCAAGTATAAGTATACGGTAGCAGAGTTTTGGGTGTTCGAAGGCTACACGGTCTGATCATTGACTTACTCTACTGTAACCTAGAAACACCTCTTCCCTCTGCCCATTTACCACTCAAATACCGGTACTTCAGTGCTTTCGTTCTAAGTTAAAAGTCAAAGTCAATTTTTTAGAAAACGAAGCATATCAACAAATTTTACTCTATAATTTTCAACTCATTTTTTCGGGACCCCAAGTTAGCGAAGAAAAACTCAAACTCATTATTATTATTCTTGACTTTCGTCTTATGTCAACGTCTAAAATTACATCATAACCCTCGCCTGCCCGACGCCGTACTGGATCAAAATGGCCCAGCTTTGCTTTAACTGCGCGATGTAATAGTTCAAATAGTTGACCATCCAAGGGTTAAATTTTCTTCCACCTGTTATCGAATATTATGTATAGATACACCGAATAGACCGATAGAACACCACTGAATGTATTATTTGCAAGTATCATTCGACATTCGAGGACTTTTAACGCACCGTATCGCGTCGATAAACGGCTGACGCTAGCAACACAGGGCGAGATCCTCGTTATTTCCACTCTGTGATAATGTTATCTGTGCTACAGCGTGTGCGAAATTCGCCACGGTGCGTAGAACAAAGGCTCTGATCGGCTAGAAATTATAGGAATAACGGGTCTAATTCACGACCTTATAGTATTGTAAAACATTTTCTACTTCTTCATTTAAAGATTAGAGTAAGTAACTGTGCCAAACTCAGCTACACTTTCTTTTATGGATTGTGTCTTATGTTATTTTACTTCTGTTTTTTTGTTATATTTTCATAAATTTATTTGTTTGTTATACTGTACATTTGTTAGTTTCAATATTCACTTTAGTAATTAATAACTTATTACATCAAATTAAAGGAAAAGATAGGCAATTTATTATATTAACATATTTTTCAAACTCTGTATCATGTATCGTTTTCGGGACATATGACCTGAAAATGGCAAACAATGTCGCTATATGTGATATCTGATGTTAAACATATGAAGTAAATGTAAGAGAACCATTTTCTTCTATCTATTTTTTCCTCAAAAAGACGAGATGTGTCAAACTTCCGTCCGCCAAAAACATGGAGTCATTAACAATTGGTATCTCCTTTCTCTAAGTAATACACTCCAAATGTAAATGTAACAAACGTAAGGTATTGATTGGTTATTTCAAATGAAGAATATAAACTTTCACAGATAAAATTGTGGACTTTTGATAAGCAGACGATCAGTTGGAAGAAGAAAACTTCTACGCTGATCTATCAACAATGCCTTTCAGTACTACATGCTCCAACTTGATTCTTGAAAATTATTAACTATTCGTCTTTTCACTTCCGACACACGAATCTATGATACACCAACTAAGAAGTATGACAAAATAGTTTAGGTGATACAATTTATTTTCTCTTGTTGTATATGGTCACTGACATCTTTGATAAGACTATAATTTGACGATTGGTCGAGTTTTATCAGTCACACTTCTCGATTGTTATCAATTATTGATACAAATTAGACTTGCCAAAAATTAGGAACAATCGACAAAGCTGACCGGTAAAACTGGATTTGTCAAACTGTACAGTAGAGTACCAAACATATGACTTGACCTCAAAAATGAACATCCCTCGCTATACAGAATGCTCTAAATACATGAAACAGTTTTGAAGAGTTGATTCCAGACACGAAGCAATGAAAAAAGTTCATGAACACATATGTTCAGAAACGTTTAGTTTTTTAGTTATAAGCTATTTTACATTGCGTGCAATGTGACACTTTCTTTAAGATTTCCAGCCGTGCGCCGCTGATTTAAAAGGCTGGAACTAGAAGCTTGATAATGAGTGTTGACAGCACTTACCATGCTAATAGTTTTTACAATAAATAATGTCAAAACTCGAAGGGTTTCCAATTAAACTGATCATCCTATATTTAGGCCTAATAGGATTTTAAAAGACATAGCACATCGTGCAGACAAGTATTCGGTCAACCTTATAGGCAATATTAGATACCATATAACTAAATAACTAGGTATTTCGGAACATATGTGCACATGAATTTTTTTTTTGTCTTCACGTCTAAAATTTATCCTACAAAAATGTTCCCCATTTTTGGAAACACTTTGTATACTCCTTACTAACAATAAACCGTAAGTAAGTACCCAACAAACACTGTAGCAGTTATCCTAGGTACTGTACATATTCAAATTCACAAATGCTCTTAATTACCGAAGGATTAGACATTCTACAACATACTCGACCCTCTCTCAAAGAATTAAGCTGCTAAAACTCAGTAACCAAGATCGATCGATTCCCGTTAACGTAAATATCATCCTTCCCGTAAACCTAATTACCTCTCATCATCACCTCTCCTCTGTCGCTAGCTATAGCCCCAAAATCTGGCTTCTGTCATCATCAAACCACACCATTAATACTTTCAGAGGCTACTCAAAGGATAGAGCTTCATCCACTTACTCGGAACCTGCTTCTGGGGACCTAGACAACGCCATCTAAGCTCGTTCATTGGGATCGAGCCTCAGAGACACTTAACGCCGTCCACCAAACAAGACGGCGATCTTACTCCAGCTAACGGTCGCCCTAATAACCGTTATCATTATCATTCCGTACGGAGCTGGGACGGACTATCTGAACGTCGCCGCACACGGTTATACTACTGTACCAGAGCACAGTATCGGCAATTAAAATTCATGTCGACGTCGTTAACCCTTCGTTCAGAGGGGCACGTAACCAGAACGTAGGACGAACGTGACGACTGCAACTCGTCTCATAATGGTAACCAAAGAGAGATACCTGCTTCTCTATCCGCAGTTTCTTATTCTGGATAGGCTAATCGAAACACGAAATTTTGGAACTTCGGTGTTAGTGCTTGAAAGATTTCTTTGGGAAATTATATATTCCTAATTTTGTGAAATAGTAGTCAAGTATTTAATATAATAAGCAGAATTAAGGAAGATTTGAAGGAGGGTTTTTAGTAATTTAAGTTGAAGTTTCAGAAGAATTATTTTCTTTGGACCCTTTAATTTCTATATTTTGTTAAGTATGGGTCATTCCATGGGGAATCAGATACCCTTTGGTGTATCATCTGAGATTTTGTTGAAATTTGGTGATTGTGTAACTACTCAAAGTACAATGCTAACTTTATTTTTCCAAAATATTATAACTCTTGAACTTTTAACTTTAGAGTGGTGATGTACGTCAAATTGGTTCTGTATCAATTAATGGTGACTTGACATTAAACTGACAGGAACTTCTATTCTGAAACTATTCAACACTTGATATATCTAATATAATTTTTTCTTATTAGAACAGTTTGAATCTCCACTGAGATGATATGATGTCTCCAATAATAATGAATACATTTATGAAATTTCTTGTGAATATTTTAGTATTGTATAATTTTATGCATTGCATATAAAAATACACATTAATTCAACGTCTAACGACTCTACTGTATCGGATCCGATGTGGTTCTAGAGCAACACGCAGCAGAGTGCATTCAATTTATCGTGAATGGATGATATGTTCGATCGACGTTTCATTACTCCTTTATCGCGGTGATTATAATCCTGATAGACGATGAGCTACGCGCTGTTCAAAGGACTCGCCAGGCAGACCTTTGAAACAAATTCCTCTCACTGGAACCATCAATTTAAATCGAAGGTGTTTCCTCTATTTTTCTAGAATATATGTACCTTACGTGCCTCTTTCAGAATGAAAAGGAGTGGAGAAAGACTAGATAAAAATCAATTTATCGATATAAAGAAGTAAAACAAGGAGTGCAATCAAAGCCACGATTATCCCCATCGTTTTAAAGGGGAAAAATAGACGATGTTCCATCTACTTGGAAGTCTCTTATCGTTTAATTATCTGTGATTCCGAAGGAGTTGAAGATAACTACTTAGATAATCCCGTGATCACTTAGGCGAAGAAATTTGATTCCCGCTTTGAGCGCCCTTTATTGAAAAAGTTGAAGGCCGATTCAGTTCATTCCAGAAATCAAATACCTTTTGCCATATTAGCTAAGATCTTAAAAGTTCAGACCTACTGTCAGGTAGTATATGAATACGTGTACATTAACGTGTATAATTATCTGATTTTCCCATAAGTAATAGCGTATTTGAAATGAAATAGAGAAACAAGTTTGCCATTAATGGCAAGCGAGAGAATAAGTCTTTAGACGAAATGGCAAATTGTAATACACAATAATGGAAATTATATTATTGATTGAAAAATATAGACCATTTTTACAAACTTGATTCTTTACCCGATATTTAGATATTTTCATATCATGGAACATGCATAAAATACATTTAAAGTAAAATTCTCTAATATAGGCAGTTTTAGCTACAGATTATCTTATTGTTAGGCTACAGTTACACTGGATGATTTTTCTGACAAGTTCAAACACATTCGTCAGAATATCAGTTCATCAGAAAACGCATCCACTGTAAACACAGCCTTAAACGATTATTGTATAAGATTTACAAATACCGATGAAAATAACATTTTGTATAACTTAGTATAAATAAAAAGGTATATTTCATGCATTTCCAGTAATTTGAATCTGTCCAAATACGTATGCACTGCATTGTAGATATAAGCCCGCAAAATTATATTGTCTGTTATCTATTCGGAAGATCTGTTTCATTTAAAATGTACATTAATTTCTAGCTACTTTTAAAACCAGAACAGAATTGCAGTACAAACCATGCACATCAATAATTAATAAATTATTCATTATTATGTGCCCATTGTAGACGCGTCCGTAGGTAAAGCTAGTAAATATTTCGTTTTCTCTCGCAAATATTGTGTTTCATTTATGGTCTAATAATTATCCTCGCCAATATTTATTTCCAGTAGCTGGGAAATTAAAAACGCACGGAAACTTAATACATGAAGCACACCAATTATCGATTGAGCAGTATGCGAGACGAGTGATGCGTGTGCACCCGCATACGGAGGCGTTCGACGGCGCATTGTGTGACCGCGTGAACGTATTATCTCGCGCGCGTAAGCGAGCACGTACGTTAATTGGCTATGGCGCAACAGTAATGCGCCGATTGATACGTAAATGGAGCGGGCAATTATGCGACGGAGTAAACAACAATCTGGCCTGGTTCTCAACGCCAACGGACCAGCAGATGCGCCGTGTAAATCCACGTCCATCGACCCCCATGTCCTTCTGATTTCGATCTGACGAAAACTATCAGGACATCGGCTTTCCGCGCTGATCGTTTCGAATCCTCGGCTAATTGTGATCACGATCGTCCACTTGTCGCCTGATTGGCGAGAACTTGAGTAAACCGATCACTTTGACCGAACGTCACCTCGATGGATTTATCTAACGCACTGGCGGATTAGTACTAGTAGATACATAATATATTCGAATAGTTTTTGGGTAGATGTGGAGGAAACCGTGGTGGTAAAATATGGAAGTCGAATAGGAAGTCGTGGGTGACTTATTGTTACGTGAGGCTTGTTGTACAGGGTGGAAGAAGCAAAGGGTATATAACTTTTAGGGCAGATAGTATCTCACCAACTGGAGTAGAGAAGACATGATAAACGTGGGTCAAAAAATTAATATTTACCAAGTTAGAAATAGTTTTTCGTTTCAGTTTAAAGTCTTGTTCAAATTAATCAAGTCAATCCTGTCAATTCCCGATGTCAAGATTGTGTTCACACAAGTCAAGTTACTTGAATTCAAGTAGTTTGAATTCGAAAGTAACTTAAATTCAAGCTGTCAGACAAAAATAATAAAAATGGCATCGGAAGAGGCTGTGCATGCTGGTTACTTGGTTATGTATTTTTCAAACAAGACATGCATTTCTGACAGCTTCCTTGATGCTTACATGTTCGTCGATTTGCTTGAAATATGGCATGTATGGTACAGTATGCATCATGGCATACATCAATTAATGTCTATTTCAAGGCAAGAAGAAGTTGAAAAGACGTCAACTTCACTTGAAGTTTCAAAGGATATTTCAAGTCAAGCAATATAACACGTTCACATTTGGCCATATTGCCTCGAATTATTTGCATTCAAGCCATTTGAATTCAAGTAACTTGACTAATCTGAACAAGGCTTAAATGAGTGACTTGAGGAGCAATTGTACCGCATAGAAACATTGAATTACCTTATTTTTTTTCTATTTACAAAAGGTTGTACATGCGATAGTCTTGTGTTATTATACACGTGTAAGACAGATACTCCATGGCTTCCATCCAATACGATAGCTCTTAATGCGAGCAAGTCACTCATTTAAACGGAATTTTGAAAGTATTACCTTTTAGATCTACGCTTTTCAGGATTTTTCTACTCCATTTAGCGAGTACTTACTATCTACCCTAAAAGTTATGAAACTTTTGTTTTCACCCTGCACAGTGAATGAAAGTGACAGAATACTGTATTAAAATGATGAAAATGGTATCTATGCTAAAATTCGTATACACTAGGGGAGAAGACAAGTTGTGCAACATTTTTGTGACTTCAACGATGGTCGTCTAAAACACAGACTCATTGATACTGCTCGTTGGTATATTATGAGCGAAACACTTTATCATGATTTAGAGATAGACACAGTGAAAAATAAATTTCAAATCATCGGAATCCATTAATCACTCAACTAATGGAAAATACAGTATACTTTGGTAGACAAAAAAGACACTGCACATTAGTAAATCTTGTTATACAAATTGTAACTGAAGTTAGACTCCAAAATAAAAAAAATTGTTCAAAAAATACGATACTCTAACATTTGCTTATCCCTTAATACAACTTAGAAGATTTATTATAAATTATTAACGACAATTATTTAGACTCAATAACATTTACAATTGGTATCCAAGTAATTCCCTCAATTTCGCATCTCATTTTCATAGTTAGGTACATATTTTTTAAGATTTCAGGATGAGAATATTTTTCAGGATCGCTCTAATTTTTGGTATTTTACCATAATATATCTACTCTTTCAGTGTAATGAAATACAAATAAATGAACTGATCTTAAAACGACCTTGAACCTAAATATTTGCACTCAAGTTAATTTAACGAGTGGAAATATCATACATTTAAATGCGTGATGCGCAGTTATATTTCACAGTAGAACTTAACGTCCCGTGGTACTGATTATACTTTCATCGTTAAATAATATCTTTTTAAAAAATATGCATGTATAATATCCATTTATAAAACCATAAACGAATAGTATAGTTTAAATAATATAGTCTAAATATTCAAGTTTAAACCCCACTTAATATTACACAATTTTATTTACTTAACTTGTTTTACGATCGACTGAAAAATACTTACACATACAAGACACTACTATTGGGGTACCAAATTACGATGCATATAAAAATATTAATTCATGCATATAAAAATATTAATATACATATGTACGACGGGCTTAATTAACAAACATGATAGCTAAAAATATTTGTGCAATATATATTATATTTAGTGTACTTACGTTAGTCTCCGTAACCCAATCCATTGCATAGTAAATACACATGTACCTCGTATTAATGAAAATCTCTCAAACCTCAACAGAGTAGCCTCCATATCCCTGCTTGTACCTAGTCAACAAAAATATTCCATGTTACATTTCAAATATTTCTTCCACAACTCAACGTGCAAGTACATAAATAATTTTACTAGATTGAGAATTGTAAAAAGTACACTGTAGTCGATAATAATTAAATTCAATACACTAAAATTACGTATAATTAACACAATGTGTGCAAGAGATTCACCAAGCAAAAAGTGACTGTAGACAACTATTGACACTAGCTATTCAAAGAAAAATGCGTATGATATACTAAATTTAACGATACAAATTGCGAGCATTACCATGTACGATACCACAACTTCTTACTTCAGAGTTTTCTTTATCGTGCAATAAACAGTATTTTTTACGTGATAACTTAAGAACTCGAAACACTGATAATCTGGCCGTCAAAATTATAATGCACCACAAAGAATTACACACTTGTTCTACGGAAAAGAAACTGAAAATTAAGAGGCGAACTGCACGGGAGGACGGCAATGGCAGCGAGGAAATTATTGGAAATGATCGCGCATGCGCGGTAGCAGTCACGTGATAACGGGCATGCGTGGTAGCAATCGCGTGAGAACGGGCATGCGCGGTAGCAGTCACGTGGTAGCAGGCATGCGCGATAGCAGTCACATGATTATAATTCAAATATCTGAAGATTCTTCAAATGAATATTACCTTCTCTAAACATATTTAGGCGTAATAACCATGATAAAATTACACATACGTATTCAATGTCGATGTCTTTAAAACACGTTTTTACATTCAGTATACAAAGCCTGGTTAAATATACGTATTATAGCATGTAATAATGTTTTATTTAAATAGTAATAATAATAAGTGATCAGTTATTGATTGTTCAAATAGATAAATTTAAAGGAAGATATATATTTAGATATGTAGAAAGAACGATTTTTTACATATTTTCAATGTTTGATATATTATTTAAGAAAATAATTTATCCTTTGCTTTCAGGTAAAATTTCTTGATACAGGGACGAATCCTGCAAACGTTAACAGCAAGTGACGCATTTTTAATTCCTAAAACTGGACTAAAAAATCATTTTGTATACTTAAATCTATCTCAAAACAAATAAGAAAAGATAAATACAGTAATGTAAATAATTTATACTTTTTATACAATACAATAATTGTATATTCAAAATAATAAATAATTCTTTTTTGGAAAATTTCATGTTTCTCCTTCTTCAGCTATATACACTACAGCTATGTATATGACCTCCTTTAATCTGTTCATGTATATGCATTTTCACTTGTTATACTCATCCAACATGATCTGTCGATGGTTTTAAAGTACATAATGCTGACCTGCGTTCTATAATGAAAAATATGGAGGAGCCATTAATCTCACTCCCGTATATTCGACGATTCATTGTTTCCACAAAAGAAACACAACGAGAGGCAACTGAAATTTTCGCCAAACAATGGGACTACACGGTGTGTTAGCAAGAAAGGCGGTCAACGAAAAATGTATTGGTGGCGGCGCGAAATGCGTTGCAAATTGAACGTTGCCATTAAATAATTAAGGCGAGAGCGGCGGGGAAGAACGAGGTAAAGTATTTCATCACTTTCAACACGATTTTCCTTTTTTTCTCTCACCCCCTTTCCCGTCTTTTTTTTCATTTCGATGGTCCCTTTAACGCGAAATTATATTTCTATTACGCACGGCCGTATTCAAGCCATTATGCGTGGTCGTCGCTGCAATTTTCACTGAAACGCGATTAACCTAAATATGCTTGACGTTCTATATACACGTATTCAGCGCGATTAACGTTTCCTTTCTCAGACGCACTTTCAACGCGCCTCGTAATCGGGCTTTTCCATTCGGACGTTGTAGTGATTTTCTTTTCCCTGGAAAAAAATGATTAGATAGCGTATTTTGTAAATGACACTTTTTGAGCCCTCAGTTCATGACAGTTCAAGTATTTACATTTAGATCGCTTTTTAATCTTATGGCTAGAATTAAAGTGCTATATTATTTACATGTTTTTATACAGAGTGTCCCACATTGAAACTAACAAACTTTGCAAATATATTTAGGAGATCATTCTGAGCAAAAAATGTTATATGTACCATGGGTCAATTCGTCTTCGTTTTCGAAATATGGAAGGGAAATAGTATAAATCATAGGTACTTGATTGTTAAAGATAATTATTTATAACTACGTTTTACAGTTATTTATACTGGATAAAGTAATTTAAAGAAATTGCTCAAAATAATCACTTCTTGATCGTATGCACTCAGCTAGGCCTGCTTGCATGGACTGCTTCCACTGCGAGATATTTGTAAGATTATTATCGACAGTAAAAGTACCGTGCAGTAAATGTAGTCCATGGAAGCACATCTAACTGCGTGCTTGAAGAAGTGATCATTTTGAGCAATTTCTTTAAATTACTTTATCCAGTCTAAATAACTGTAAAACATAGTTGTAAATAAATTATTATCTTTAACAGTCGAGTACCTATGATTTATACTACTTTCCCTCCATATCTCGAAAACGAAGACAAAACGACCCATGATGTACATAATATTTTTTTGCACAGAATGATCTTTCAAACATGTTGCTTAAGTTTGTCAGTTTCGATATGGGACGCCCTGTATAATTTATGAAGTTTTTAAGGAACTGGATCATAAATATAATCTACAAAAATAATCAATGGTTATGAGAAATCCAAAGAAAAGCATGAACAACAGACGATCTTGTTGTATTAATTTTTAACTAATTGTATTAAATTTAATAACGTATTTAATGAGATTAAATTCAAGGCGTTCTATATGTTATCATTTGTAATTCAAAATTTTATCTATGGTTGTAAGGCAAAACGATCTGTGTCATATCTTCAAATAGATGTAAAACTAATAGTAAAAATATATATTATAAAACAGATATAAAACTATTGAATAAAATATATATTATATATTAGTATAAATATGTATATTAAAAAATATTGCGTAATGCTATCTCAATGGAGCAAGAAATTAAAGAAATTATGAACGTTAAACGTATTATCATAAAACCTCTACATTCTTCTGGGAGCTCATTTAACGTGCAAAAGGAAAAATAAGAATAAAATTACAAAATTTAAAAATCAACTAATGTAAGTCTGTCACTAACGACCACGCTGTCGATGCGACATTAAACCCAGAGTGAAAAAGAAAGTATAAATTTCAACGCGACGAACGACGTATTCTTCAAACGATCCACGCAATATCTCGTCAATATGCTAGGAATCATATCCACTCATAAAGCAACCACGATTGCGAGGAAAATGAATGGGCGACATCGTGTGTCAGTCGATAAATAATTAACGCCGCTACTAATTAATGTGGCCCGCGTAATTACGTTCACCTTATAACCGAATAGCTTCGTGTTCCTCGCTTGATGTGAAACAAAGGACTGCTTAGTGTTTCATTAAACGTCGTCGAAACATGCTGGAACTTTTCATTAGGAGCAAAATATTTGTGATCGTTGACGCATTTCCTCAACAGCTTCCCTTTAGAGAAACGATTAATTAAATTTTCGAACGCTTCGGTTGCAAATCAGCGAATTTTACAAGAAGCTCGAACCAAAGCAACCAGTCATAGGAGAACATCGAGTAGTTCCCTTTCTATTTATGACATTTACGTATTATAAACATTTGCCTTGGAAATTGAATTGCAAATATTATGCAGCTCAAATTATGCAGTCGAATTTAAATACATGTACTGTTATTTATTCGATACTTCGTCTTCTATAGTAATTATTGCCAAAATAGGAATATGATCGATGATACAATAATACCATGAACAATATTTGACTAATTTGAATAATTCTAAAATTGAATTACATTCACTGTAATGTCTGTAAAGCGAAATATTAAACTCACAATAAGAAATTCGTTCAAATATGCTGAAAATATTAGTTAATCACAAGAATTATTGTGGTGCATTTATTTGTGTTATTTGCTTTATTCTAAGCCTCTACATTGAACTTCAGCCAACTTTTCTTAATCTTACTACAACGAATAGAATATTTTCAAAATCTGTATATTTGAATTTAAAATACTACTTTGTGAAAAAGTTTGTAAGTCACTGTATTTTTATATTCAAAATATTGAATCTTAATTCTGTATCGTGAACATGCTTTCTCTTTTTGCTACAATTCCTAATTCTGTATTGCAGAGTGCAATAAATTAAGATGTAAACTCATATATTTCGAACACGTTGCTCATGTTTTTGATTATACAGCCGCAACTATGTTTCACAGAGACGCATTGGTGTTGAAGAAAAAAACTAATAAACTTGGACACTAAATAACGTTTATCTCGCCGTGTCAAGATTCCTCGAGCAACCAGCATTTCAATAAAAAGGGAACACCTCTGTTGGCACAGATTAATCGCGGGTGCTCGTGCTCGCGATCGAGACCGCGAGGGTAGATTCGACGTGTTTGCCGAGACAATGGAGGGAGGCGGGAATAAATAAGAGAACACGGTACTTGGACGACGTTCTGCCTCCCCGCGGGTTTGTCGTGAGACTCGAAGACGTTAGTGGCTGCCATCCAAAAATATACCTCCGGCGAAACGCTTATTTGGACGAGGCGAGAGAGCGGTTGCATCGACGGGAGAAGAAGACAAATAGGCAAGAAGAGGAGTTTTCCGACTCCTTCCTTGCTCGACTATGTACAGACCTAAGTATGCAGTTTTCGTCCAGGAAGGCGACGGAGGTTCCCAGTAAAATTTATTCCTAGACATGATTTCCCGTTTTGGCGTCACGCGACTTCGTACCTCGATTCGCCGCTGCAACATGGACTCCTGCTGTTATGGTTTTTCTGTGATCCTAACCGAGTTATGCACTTCAGAGCATAAGAAAGGAAAGGTACCTTAGCTTATGTGAAATCTGCTCTATTCGATTTGCGATCTTTCAGTACCATCTTTAGCTCTTAGCTTGCTTTATATGTATCAAAGATTTTATAGTTCAGCTTTTTATGTTTGGTATACAAAGTAAACCCTTGTTCGGATTAGTCAAGTTACTTGAATTTAAGTGGCTTCCAAGCAAGTAATTTGGGCCAGTTTGACCAATGTGAATGTGTTACTTTACTTGACTTGAGATATCACTTCAAGCTTCAAGTGAAGTTGAGGTCATTTCAACTTTTTCTTACCTTGAAATACACATTGATTGATGCGTATTGTACAATGCAGGGCAAATTTCAAGCAAACCGACAAACATGTGAACGTCAAGGGAGCTGTCAGAAATGCATGTCTCGTTTGAAAAATACATAACGAAATAACCAGCATGCATCACCTCTTCCGACGCCATTTTTATTATCTGTGCATGATAGCTTGAATACAAGTTATATTTGAATTCAAACCACATAAATCCAAGTCACTTGGCTTGTGTGAATACAAGCTTGACATCAAACTACTTGAATCCAAGTGACTTCAATTCAAGTAACTTGACTAATCTGAACGAGGATTTAGAGTAACTTACATACGTAAATTAATAAATTGAAAAAATACTGATATCTTTATACAGAGAGTTAGTGACAGATATCAGAAATTGTAAGGGGCGATTCTATATGCCGAAGTAGGACAAAAATCAAGAACGACAAAATTGCACAAGAAGCTCCGTTTTCGAGTTAGTAATTGTTATGAAAGCGCCTAAAAGTCTTACAAAATGTGTCTGACTTGAAACTTGTTCTACTGTTAACTTTCATTAATTAGATCACATACGGCAAAGTCAGTGAATTTAGTCCTAAGTTAGCCACATTTTACGCGAAGTTAAGAAGTTTTCTCAATGAATAACAACTCAGAAAGGAACTCTAAAGCAAAATTTCGTTTATCTTCATTTTCATCTTATTTTACTATATAGAATCACACCTTACAATTTCCAATACCTATCATTGAACCTGTATATACAGTGTATCTCAAAATTGGTGGTACACTCGGAAAGGAGGTAATTTTACATAAAAAAATAAGTAAAAAGTATAGAGTAAGATTTGTTGATGTCATGCTTTGTTTTCGAGAAAATTGACACAAATTGAATGAAATTAATTCATTGGTGGAATAATGAAATTGTGTTTTAGACTTCGTTTCAGAGTTTTTGCTTATTGCAAAATGTTTAAAATATACATGAAATAAATCTGACTTGGAACTTATTCTACTGTCAGCTAGCAGTAGCCTAAGTAGACACAACGATATCAGTAGAATAAGTCGAGTCAGACACATCTCACGCGCATTTTATGGGTATCTTTAAGAATGAATAACTTGGGCACAAACTTTCAAACACTATTTCGTTATTCTTTATTTTCATTTTGTTTTGGCATGCAAAATCATTCCGTAAAATTTCTAATAAATTTCGTCGTACACCTTGTATAATAGATATCTATTATACGAAACTATACGACAATAAACGAAAACTAACTGTAAATCATTTTTCATTTCAATTACTTAATTATAGAAAATTCTATAGCTTGTAGCTTTTTAGCTTTACATATCTGGTATTGTATGAATAGATAAATAAAGAATACATTAACTGTTCTCTGTGACTCTAACATATTATATATATACGAAATACTGGTCAAACCATAATCTAGAATTAACTTTGCCCTTTCTTCTATTCCTATTTTTCTATTGTATGTTTCTTCCTTTAACTCTCTCTGTACCTTTTTTCTTCTGGCTCCATTTACTCTGTGCCACCATCTTTGATCTGCCTCTTTGTTATTTAAAATATTGCAGATTTTCGTACAATCCTGTCGTTCTCGGTCCCAATCGCTGGTTCTTTAGAGTTTATCAAGTCGACCGCGCAGAAAAGTTCCGAAGAATCGGCTACCGTCAGCCGCTGACTCAGAAACATCGTTTTCTTCTTCTAATATTTAACAAGTCTTTTCAGAACCTCGTCTTTTCCCTATCATTCCCTCTCGTCCTCTCCATCCTTTAATTTCCGACTCTGCGAGAACCTGTGCGTCTACTCAAATTTCGGATTCAACTTTTCCGCTTATGTACGAATCAGCAACGCAAGCTCTTTCAAGTGGGCTATCGAACTTTTTCGAAAATCGATACAATAAGGTGAAAGTTTTTGCGGAGTGAAGCTGTTTTTAGTAATATATCTCGCTATCTAGCGAAAATTAGCCGACATTGGGAATTTAGAGATTTCATTTCCTCGTTAAATTAGTAATTTATAAACTCGAGTCTCCTTTGCTAATTCTTATTCTCGTCCTTTCGCCTGAATCAAAGGATACGCGTCGATTTCGATTTAACGATCAAAAGAGGTAAAGCTCTAAGGATGACTAAAAGCAGCGGCGAAAAGGTAACGACAAGTACAAAAAGATCTCCAAAAGAATTATGGAAATTCGGTTTGTTAACGGGGAAAGAATTCTTCACGAGACTGCATTAAAATTTCAATGTGGCGGCACAGATGCGCATGGTTAAAGTCGCTCGACACAGGTACCCGCTAGTTCTTCATTGAAAAGATTTCAACCGCGACGAATGGCCGCTCCTTTGGCGGAGAAAGAAACCGTGGACGTCACGGAAGAACAAAGAATTAAGGAAGATTTATGCAAACGTAGTTTGCTCGACCGGTCCTCATCGTTTAACGCTAGGATTATTATTCTTACAGTTTCACTCAAAACTCTATCGCTTCTGTGTGCGAAAAATCTAGAGTCTAGAGAATAAGAGCTGCATAAATCTCTGTTGCTTTATTTAGAATAACATAAAATATGAAAGTACCAGTTATGGTAAGTGTTGTATTAAGTGCAAAAAATTTAAAAAATAAAACATTCTGAAAATGCAGAAATCCTTTTTCGTATCGTTTGAAGACACACTATTATTTCAAGTTAAGATTTTAAGTAACTTGACAATCTGAACGAAGCATAAGTTATAAAGGTTCAGAAGTTTCCACGAACAACTTTGTAAACTATGATCAACCGTGCTTATATAGAGTGTTCGTCGCGAAGTATCAGAAATTTTAACGGTCGATTCTACACATTAAAGTAAAACGAAAATCAAGAATGGTGCAAATATATTTAAACCTTCGTTTCAAAGTTATCAATTACTAAGGAACCGACTAAACTTTGCGTAAAATGTGTCTGATTTAAGACTTATTCTACTGCCGATGTGCACTAACCAGGTCAGTCATAGCGACGTCAATAGAATAAATCCCAAGTCAGATACCTTTCACGCTAATTTTAGGGGCTTCTTCAACAATTAATAACCCTGAAACGAAGCCTGAAAAACAATTTTGTCATTCTTGATTTTCGTTCTATTTTAACATGTAGAATCACCCCTTAAAATATCTGACACCTGTTGTTGAATACTGTGTAGAAGGTAAATTTAATACAAAATTTCCAATAGCTACTTTCATTAATTAATTACACTTCAAAGTGAGCTTACAGTCGGAATATAGTTGGTGCAAATTATTCATCGTAAACTTCACTAAATAGCTGACATCTTGTAACGATTTACAGTAAAGTAGTTCATTTAAATTGAAGTGTTTTAATCAATCATTATCAATACATTTCTTCTGTAGTAGTTAAACCCTTCAACAACCATTCTTATAAATTCTGTCTTTCACAGGCGATTACTGATGAACCAGTAATTAAAACAGATGATCAATGACTAGTCAAGGTAAAATGAGGAACATATGATGAACCACCTCCCGAGTTTTTACAATTTTACGACCTTTCATGAAACGAAGTCAATTTGTCTTAATAAATGCTATCATGTTTTAAATAAAAAAAGCACCTCACTTAAAAAAAGGAATGTGACCTTCCAATCTTCTTCACTGTTCAACGTATAAAAAAAATATTTGTGCCACATCAAATCAACATTTTTAAAAACATTTTTTCCATAACATTACTTCCTAAAAAGATATTTCACCATATTTAATTAAAATAGATACTCTACATGAAATGATATTTTAAAATTAGAAATACAGTATGAGTAATGAAATGCATAAAATGATATATTAAAATTAGGAATACAGTATGAGTCGTAGTACATTCCATTTGCAGTTCGAATGCAAAAATATACGTTCGCTTTTAATTGTAGAAAAGTTTATACTACAGACTTCGTTGCACCTGACGTGGCTAATCTCAAGTCAGACACATTGATAACGAATTTTAAGTGTTTTCTCAAGAATTATTCACTCCAAAATGATGCTTCAAACCTGTAATTATTTTGGCCTGTAAGGTAAATATCCCAGTAGTTGACGTTAAATTTATTCCATTTTAGACTTAAATTCTAATATATTAGATACGCCTAATTAAAAATAAAAGCTAGTATCATAAAATAGTATCTACAGTTTCAAATCATACCTCATAATTGAAGTATCGGGACTTAAAGTTTTAGGTTGCTTACTTACCGAGACATTTGACATCTTAAGCGTTTAGGTATTGGAACATTTACCTTAAAATCGTCCATTAAAATTTCTGGCACCTGTCGTCGAACACTATATACGTTATATCATTTACATTATTTTATTTCTTTGCTAATTTAACTAATTTTAAATCGTAGAAAGTAGAAGGATCATCGACTGAGACATTGACGACAGAATCACGCACACCCTTCGAGTACCATTCGGACAAGGATCTCTCGATCTGCTCAAAGTCAATCCGTGAGCTACAACGCTAAATCGCTTGATCTCTTCCGCTTGGCTACGGAACACTTACCATTCGTGTCCCTAGATCCTTCAACACCCTTCCCTCTCAAGCTCGCGATCACAGTTTCCCAACGACCTCGTTCGCTCATTAAAACTACATCAACGTCGCCGTATAAAGACTGCCGCCACCTACTTATGGAGTGAAGGGTGGTTAGGAATTTCCGACAGCCACTTCCCTCGTCCACGGTTGACCCGACGAATAAATACGACGCACGACGGGTGGTGGGTTAAGTGTCGCGGGAGAAAGTGCTCGGACTGCAGTTTCCAGCCCCAACTGTCAAGTGAGCACCGCGGACTTTCCCTATTCCCTAATGCGAACTAGTGACAGGCTGATCTCTGATATCAGAATTTATCATGTCCCTGGCCGTCCTCGTGGAATGAAATCAATGCATAGCAACTTTGTCAAACTGGAGAATGGTCTGGCCCCCTTTGATTCAATTGTTTATTAACCCTTTCGCTACCGAGGGAGAGATATCTCGGTTGTACGACGTCGTTGTTATAATGCTACCGATGAGGTGTCTCGCTATCTTCATCTCGTAGAGATCTTGTTATGGACGAAATATCTCGATACCACATGTTATATTGCTGTATAATGTTGCTTATATAATACTATAGACGAAATATTTCGCGTACTCTTATTATTGATACGAAGTGTTTTATTCCCAGAGCTTTATGAGACACTTGGTCTGGGTTAGGTCGTTGGTCAAAAAGGCTTGAAGATTGTGTCTAAAGAATACTCTATATATTTTTTAGCGTTTAGTTCGTATGGCACACTTGAAAACACTGTGAAACACGATGCAACAGTACAAATTTCACAAAAATACCCAGACGAAATAGACATTAAAAAACACTTCGTAGCAATAATAAGGTCACGATTGAAAATGTGGGGCGTTCAAAGCTTGTGAAAGGGGATACAAGTAAAGTGCTAATTGAATTATTCGCAAGCCAAACTGATAAGTTCCAGTTTTTGAACTTTTTAAAATCTGAGTGCCAAAGCACCTGATTGATGCTTAACTTTTCATATTTAAAATAAATACAAATATTTTTGATTTATGGAATTAATTGATTTACCAAAGGCGCGGCTTAATGAATGCTACTGTTTGTAGGTTTACTTCCTTTATTTCCAAACAGGCAGCATTCGTGCTACTTAATTGAAAACGGAGATGCAATTACAGACTAGGTAGAGGTAACATATATAAGAAACACAAAGGGGAGAATTAACTAGAATAGAATCGCTCGTTTTCTCGCAGGAACTAAGAACGAAACGCGATGGAACGTGCAATAACTTTAAATCCTGTAGACATAGCTTACGCGACGCGACAGGCTACGAATTAGAATTATCAAATTCAATGGAAGCTGTACGTGTACCAAGATTGTATCAAGCGGGACATCAAACTCGATGGAACTGCGCGCACCTATTCAATACGGGTTCAGATTGTATCGGGGAATAGGTGTATAAGTAGTTTCATTGGACTTGCCATTTCTAATTCGCCTGGCACTATTTGTCTCGGAGCATGTTCTGCTTACAAAGCATTCTCTGCCTTTTACCGACTAAAGAAAATACAAAGACACGTGTGATGTATTGTAAAATTGATTGAGACGAAGATTGCGCGTTGGATACGTATGAAAGTCGAAAATACTTTTGAAGGGAAAAATGAATTTATGAACTTAATCGGAACTTTTTCTGACCTTTCCTGTTTTCCAATAAAATTCTTCGTGTATCTGTTTCTGGAAGTTCAATTGTTTTAATAATGAACAAAATGTAGACGAAATTTCCTATATCCCAAGCTATTTTTCCATTAAAGCAACAATGAGAAAATTTTTGTGGCTGTTCCATGTACCTTGAAAAAATCGTCACTTGTTGCCAAAACTAAAACAAACCTAAAATGTTCTGCAAATTATGTTGCTTTTCATTTCATAAAAGTTTCTATAAGTTGTATCTTGGAACATGCAGCAATAAGAAGTAATAAGACGTTCCTCGTTGATGCTTCAGTGAAAACATAACTTAACTCTGGAAATGCATGTCGTTTTGAAATAAATAGGAAAGCAAGAGAAACCATTTGAACTAGGCACGTTATAAATACGTCCAGCAGCTTCTCAGCATTGTTGCTGCCTTGGTACTTTCGCCACTGTTCAGTCTATGTTAATTCCCGTTAATGAAGTGCTCTGCGATGTATTTTGCGGTCTATTCCGTCTGTCTGCCAATCTATCCTTGTCCATTTCATCTGTTTTCGTGGTTGAACGTCAGTCTAAATCGAAAAAGCCGGAAACCACGGTAAGGAGTTTTGCACGTACCTTCCGTCCTTCGAATTCCTCGCCAAATAATAGAGAACAATCGGTAAGTTGTCGCGGCACAAACAGGCTACTCTTTTTCAAAATATGTTCCACTAATATTATAATTATACAAAATGAATTCAATTAAAAAAAAAATAAAGACACATGGCTAGCAATGTTGTTACAGAAAACTGAACATGTACAATGTTCACTCGCTCATCAATATCGACAATAGATTATTTTCTATACAAGATATTTGATATTTCCAATATTTTCCGCGTCCCAGTCGCCTCGTTGACAAGCAGCCAACAGTGCAGTTTGTATAGGGGCTGATCCAAGCTGAATAATTACACGAGCAAGGAAGGATTTCTCAATGCATACATGAAAAAAAAAAACTACCGACTTATGGAAGGAGAGAACGTAATTGCAACATCTATGAAACCATCGACTACTCCACGGCCCGATAACTCGACATCCTCGGTTTCAAAGGAAAGAGTTATCTTAGCTCGATATTGGATATCAGAAGGAACAATAATTCCCGGGCGGTCTTTTCTCCGGCGTAAGCAGAATGGAAACCCCTCGAACCCTTTTTCCACAAAATTCGCGATGATCGTCGCGACGCGGCCAGGGATTCCAATTTGGCATCGACGAAACGATTTCTGTCGGCTAAACGATCCCAGAACAGAAACATCAAAGCGGAGCACCGCGAATAACTCCTGCTCCCCATCCCTCGCAGGATTGTCTCTCCGTTGAAGCCCCTTTAATTGCAGAAACGTCGTAACTACGTGCAACGCGCAACTCGACCCGTCACTATTGTGTTATTAACATTTTAATTAATACCGTTCCCCGCTTGAAAGACAACATTTTTACCGCTATCCTCCCCCCTTGTCGCGCTATTGTCCCGCGGAGGAACGCGCGCGTCTCGTATAAATGTAAATTGCAATATCCTTTTCATAAAGAGCGCAATTTTGTATCCGTGACAGAGCGACTAACGCGCATCCGAGGCTGTAACTTTATGCGCGACGGCTTTGCGCCGCGAGATACGAGATAATATAAAATCCACTTGTACAGCAATTACGTATGCCAGTCGTTTCACGTAGTAGTGGGTTAAACGCGAGTCGACGCGACCGAATCTAACACAATGGGTTGGGCAAATATCTTATATCTCGCTCTTTAGCGTCGACATTTGGATACAATAGGATGTTGCGCGAGACTGATTTAGTACCTACATGTGTGATTGATAAGCGCTTTGAAAAAGAGATTAATCATTATACTGGCGACTATAACGCTCACTTTTTAATGTGTTTTTTATCGAATATTCAAATTTTCAAATTTTTATATCAGTATTTCTGGAAGTGGATGCTATTATTGAATGTCTTAAAAGCATTTTAAGAGCAATATGTTTTTAAATATTAATAAATATATGCGTACCTTATAGTATAATATAAATATAGTATTATAATATGCGTATCTTAGAGAGTAGAAGAATGGTCTATGATTTATGCCTCCTGCATAAAGCCATCAACTGTTTAGGGAGCAACCCTCAAGTTACGACGTTAATTAACTTCAACGTTTCTACCAGAACAACTAAATGCAGTACTCATCAAATTTCGCTTCTACCAATCCGATTAGCAGAAATTGTCTCACAATTCAATCTCGATTCTTTTATTTCATTTCCCTTTACATTTAAGTCTGACGCAGTCAGACCAATAGCCACTAAATACTTATAAGACTTCGCGCTAGATTCTTTATTAAACATGTCATTGTTTTCTACTTTGTGTATCTTCGTTTCTTTCATATTCATATCGTGACCTTCGTTTTCTAGTAAAAATTTGTAAAGAGTATTTTCCATTAATTAAATAGATAAGTATAATAACTAAATAAAGTATTTCATAAAATTTCCCATTTATTTGCAATATGAATTATCGTGTATGCAAGAACTGCTGTATACCCATAACGAAAACTATACATGCATATATTCGTATAATAAAATATACATTACTTGTTATTTCTCACTGTATCAAAATAGAAAATTCTTTCGTTATGGTAAAAAAGTTATAGCCACAACAAACTTGAGCAACACTGTTTTAAACCTTCAAACATTCATGTATTCAAATATTTAAATTAAAAAACTTTCTAATATTTAAATCTTTCAAGAAAATCAGGCATATGTAATTTTAATTGTTAATGTCTCGTAAACTGGTCAGGCGAAATTTAAGTTGGCAAAGTCTCATTAAAAGATGAGCGTTACTCTTAAGAAGTTCTACTCGAGAAACTAGGATTAAGGATAGAAGAATAATACATCTCAAGAATCTACATATTTAAATTTCTTGATAATCAATGGAGATATAGAAACGATATTAAACATAATAAGTAGGACAATCTGAACTCTGAAGTCAGAAGATGACACTAAAAAACGTTAATATCTGGTGAAATTTAATATTATCTGAACAGCAGAGAAAGCTCAAATGTTAATTAGGATTCGGGAAACCCGAAGTTTACTAAAATATCTGATACGGAAGGTAATAGCAATGCAATCTCAAGTGGAAAACGATCTGGTCAAATCGGATCCATCGCGTGAGCGAATCAGCCCGAGACCAGGCAATCGGGGACAACCGATCGACGAATAATTACCGCAGCTGGCTCCACCGAAATCACATTACGATCTCTTCTAGGAAGGAGGCAAATCGACGCCCTTCAACCCGAATTATCCGGTTAGCTGTTCGCCGTCGCGTAAATCTGATTCGACCTCGAAAGTGTACGCAGCCCGCAAGCCGTCGCGTCGCTTGCTGGCCCAACGTAGTTATCGTCTATTCGAGAATTGGGTTACGTCAACGTCATTGATAACAGGCCTTCGCCTGCTTTCCCGTCAAAATCTATCGTTCGCTGGTTAATATCCCGAGGCCTGATTTTCCCTCGATCGTCGCCTCCTCTGGCCCCTTCCTCTTTTCCTCTTCTTCGTCATCTCCTACGAAGACGGAGGCACGATCTATCGCGCGGGTCACCACGGATCGAAAGAGACGGTAGAAGCGAATTTTACGGCTTCCATCCACCGCCTTAGCGTCTACCATAAAATTTGCCCTTTTAGTCGAGTGACAAGAATTGCGACCGAGGTTCGCCTCGAAAGAGAAACGTGCGTGATCCAAATAGGGAAGCCTTACGTCGACTATGGGAAGTCACCTCATATGTACCTACGTATAGGAAATCCTGAATAGTGGTGATTTATACAATATAATAGTATATTAATCAAACTTAAATTTTCAATTTCTTCCCTATATTCACATGAACTCGGAAACAAAATCAAGCTCACGTTTCAGATTGATCGAAGAGAAAAATATTAGAGAAGATGGAAAGAAATGTATAACTTTTATTGCTGAAAGTATGTTTATTTCGATCAAAGTGTTTTAGAATTTCTTTTATAGCGCAATTTTTCATTTATTTTTTGTTATACAGAGTATTCAATTACAGGTGTCAGAAATTTTGAGAGGTGATCCTACATGTTAAAATAAGTCGAAAATAAGAATACATGAAATTACGTTTCAGGCTTCATAAATAACATAAGATAATAAATCAGTTTCATGAGTGATATTACTCTACATAAGTTGTTCTCAATTTAAATAAAATCATGTGGTTAGATTTAGACATAAAAAAATGATCTAGTATTTAAGTACTCGTTAAACGGAATTAAATAGTTCATGCTTGATACGGTTATGGACCTTGGAAAAATTGTTTTGTCAAACTTATCATTTATAGCTCACTACAATAATATTATCTCAAGGAGTTATGGATCCTTAGGACTTATGCATAGAATGTTTAAATTCTTTAAACACACTCATTCCCTCAGAACACTCTACTGTGCTCTGACCAGATCTATTTGAGTGTATGGTTGCATAATCTGGTCTCCTCGTCACAAGTCTCACTCGGACGATATAGAAAAAATACAACCTAATTTCAACATCTTGCAACCAAACCTATGGAAAGTCCTATGTCTTTATACTCTCACGATTATGACACTGTCCTTCACAATTTGAGTCTTCAAATATTAAGTGACAGAAAAATAGTATTTGACATTATGTTTGTGAGTAAGGTAATCAAGGAGCTTATATCGTGCCCAGCTAGCATTGAATTACTCCCATTAAATGTTCCTTCTAGAAATTTAAGAAATCACACTTTGTTTCGCATGAATACTCATTGGACTCAGTATGGATACTTCAATTGTATAAATCGAATCATCCACTCGACCCTTGTATATCCGTTGATATAATATGCCAGCTCTTAGATTCTTTAAAACTTTCTCTTCGTTAAATTTTATGATCATTTGTTTATAAATATTTAAATATTGTAAATCTTTCTGTTCTATCAACGACTCATATATTACCCTTATGCACCAAAGAATTTATCTTGTCAATAAATAAATAATAATAAGTAATCAAAATAATAATTAGCTGTTGAAAAAAAGCTCAAAATATAAGTGAAATATGTCTGACTCAAAGCTTATTCTACTCACTCTACTGTCTGAATTTTAGACGTTCTTCAAACAACTAGTAACTGAAACGAAGTCCCAAACGTAATGTCCGCATTTTTTATTTCTGCCCTACTTTGCCGTGTGAAAACATCTCTTAATAAAGGAAGGAAGGAAACACAGCCCAATCAATTCAATCAAATGCAAAATATCGAAATCTAGCTCAGAGGAATCTACTTATTAAACTCTGGTTCGTGAAGAAAAGTTGCTCAAGTTTCACCTTTTCTTAAATAACGGCTGACCGATTAAAACTGAATTAACTGAAGCTCCATTACAGTATGAGATAAGGATTTAAGAACATTGGCTAATTAGTAGTGCAGTGCTTTTCCCACCAATTTTCCGGGTGAACATCAGTGAATTCATGTCGATGTGAAAACCAGTATAAGTAGCCGCAATACAATTTCATGGCTGACTACGAGAACGTGCTTCAAACTTAATTCGCGTAATGATACGTTCCGCGGCCGCTTATTTGCCTTTCGCGTTCAACACGGCCCAACGACAAACCCTGACGAGACTCGAAAAATTCATCGTTACTGAGAAAAAAGGAGGCCGGCAATTAGCCTAACTGCAATTTTCATTCCAACAGGGAGAAAAAACGAAGTTACAAAACCGAGAAACGCCAGAAATACCACCGGCGCTCCCTGCTGGCTTTAACAACGCCTCGTGTTCATAAATCTTTCAGCACTCGCTTGGGAAACGGAGCGAAAAATGACACTGTGAGAATTTGGGAGTAACAAGTTGGCAGTAATGTCTGCCTTGACAGCTGAGAGGAACCTTGAACCTGGCAAAGGTGTTTGCTAATGTTGAATAAGTCAAAACCGATTAAAGATATTCGGGGAAAGCCTATTCAGATTCTGTTTGTTGGAGTATCCTTCATTACTTGAACAAAACATGCTTTTGTATATAGGTACGTATTAATATTATTAGTAAGTGATTTAAGATTAAAATATTTAAAACTGAAATTCTGTTACAACTGTTCTTTAGAGAGAAAGACTATTTTACAACACGTGCTTTCTCATAAGATCGAGAAGTATTGTTTTAAAATTTAACTCTATAATTCAATTCTGACGATCAATTATTTGATAATTTTGAATTCCATTAGAATTTAGAAGTAAGTGTACAATTAATAATTTCCAGAATGCTAAATTATTGTGTGTAGTGATGAAGAAAGGAGGAGGATTTCTTTAATAAAAAACAAATACTTTCATAAGCTTATACCATTTTTCTAAAAATGTATAACTACTATATTATAACTTGTACTTTTGATCACTGCCGTCTCTAATGTTTGCAGGGTCCAATTAGTGTGTTCAGTTTGGACAAAAATATGATATAATATTAATATAAATATTGTACAGTAATTTAAATGTACCATAATTTAAATTTACTATAAGGGTAACCTATAGTTTTAAAAGTATGTTACAAATGGATACCACAACTATTAAACTATTACAATTGCATTAATTTTTTCTTATAAAATGTGAAAGTAACTAAAAATAAGTGTGGGACCCCTTGAATAATAAGTAATAAGTGTGAGACTCGATGCAAGTGCCATTTTTCCCCAGTGCTAAGGACGATACTGCATTTGATTATAATAAAATATTAATTTATTGTAATAATATCAATAATGCTTGGAATAATATATTTATTTATTTAAGTAAAGCTTCATTCTTCTAAGGACATGATAAGTTCTAAACTCTTGAGCAACTGTGTAAATATCATTAATACGTAAAATTTGCACATATCTAACGACTTGATACAGAAACACTTCAATCTCTTGCAATTTCTTGCATGCAGGCTTTTCAAAGGCTAATATTTTTCCGAAGAATACATAAGTATCCTTGAAAGCATTATTAATATTTCTCCATGTTATTATAATGCAGCTCGGTTGATGTTTCAATTTTTATGCAATGTTCCATATTAAATAAATGATATGCCCTCAATGCTTTTGTACCATCATGATCCAATTCACGATACATTACTTCCTCATTAACTTTCAATATTGCAGAATATAAATACCCAATCTTCTTAACGAGAACAGCCTCTACTCGTGCTGAAACTGTAGTCAGTGAATTAACTGCTGACAAACAGAAGCACGGCAAATAACATCGTAGTGTTAAATATCTATTAGATCAAACGAACTATGACAGGACAGAAAAGATTGCCCCCGATGGAAAATTCAGTTTGTATTTATAATTCGGCTAAATATTGTAATTGTGAGAGCGGACCTGTTACACATGCCTTCTTATGTAAATATTTGCCCAACCATCAGGCGGGGCTAGTTTTTTAAACAAACTTGAAATTTAATTCCATAATACGTACGGTGAAAAATATCGTACAATTTTGTTGAAAAATAAAATCCATATTGTCCCTGTCTGATTCATTAATAAAATCAAAACATATTTAATTATTTCTATACACTTAATGGTAATATATACGACCCTATTCAATTACAAAGAACTATCCTTTCTTCACTGTAACTTTACTTTGTTAGTATAATTTGTCGTAGAGCTCTCTGAACTTCCTCTTATATGTCTAAAAGACACCGTGTTGTAGAGTCCCGTACATATGAGGCGATATCAGCAGGTACATTCATGATATACACATATCTATCAACCTATAGCATGCATATGTACACGTATTTATCTATCCTCAATCGATGCATGTGCATCTGCATACCATAAGCTCGTATCCTTCGATCCGTGATAGCCTTCCATACGCGTATGTACTTAGGTACGCAGGCATGTGCACTCTCTATAGGGTGATCCTCAGAAAACAAGATAAACTCATTCAAGCAATTCTGTAGAAATCTTTTCATATACATTTTTTAGAACATTCTTGTGCTATGTGTCTTTTACTTTTTCTCAGTTCTACTCTGCTGAAACAGAGACCGATAATCGTATGGATCCTCTACACTCTACGCGATAAGACTTGCCTTGAGCATGGGATTAAACTACTTCGAATTATTTTCTAAGTTCCTTTCTACGTTTTCCAGTTCTGTTTTTTACTTTTTAAAAAAGTGCATTTTGTCCCATTCATAAATTGGTTTAATTATTACGTTTAATAAAGGGTACCTGACATTTTATATTGTTAGTCTTGAAGAAACATCTGAACAAATGTGATATTTAAGAAATGAATCAAAGGTAATAAGACTTCAGAAGATGTTTCAAGAAAATAGGAAAAATTTTGGTTTGAAGTACGGAAACAGTTAATCGTCTGTCAACATTATGTAGGAAAGTTGACCATTTTTAAGATAATTAAAACGTTCCATGCAATACGTGTCCCATTTGTGTCTCTCCCTATACAAGAAGCATCAAAGCAGTATGCATCGAATACTCTAACAAAGTCAAGTACAGAAATACCTACATATTTATACGATTTGTTTTTTCAAAATACACATATTGCTGTTAATAACTCATTATCCCTTAATCCTACTTTACACAAAATTAAATTAACCTGTAAGGAATATATATAAAACTGCGTGAAGAGAATATCTCCTTAACCTTATTTCTAAGATACTTGTTGAAAACCACTGTAAATTCTTGCCAACGTCAATAAAGGTATATTAAATTCGATTTTTTTCAGGTTCAGTTACTCACACAGTATAAAATACATCCATTTGTAGATTGAAGCGAGTAATCCTGTCCATTCACGGTGGTGCAGTTTACAGGTGCAGTCGTGCGAGCGCGCGTCATACGGATACAATACCCGGTTTCGCAGTCACTACTAATTTACCGCGTCGTCGGCAGATTTATATTTCCCCGAAATCTATTGCATCAACAAAAAACCAATAGTCCGGGGCATTCCACTTGATGTATTATTATCGTTCTCGGGGCAGCACGGGTCGCTGCGCCTTGTGAAATCCCGCGATCTTGCCCTCTGCCCACCTCCTTCGAGCCTATTTTCCATTTCCCATCCCTTGACCTCGGGTTTACGACGGGTGCCCCCTTTTTCTTGTCACGGGGATCGTTCCCAACAATGCACCCTCGCGATACGCCTCCTAGCCTCGCAGAATTCACCAGTTCCTCACTTTGTTCCCGTGTTACGCCACGCTGGTCCCCGTAGTGGCTTCGTGAGGATGGTGTAGAGTTAACTATGATTTCAGATTTTGTGTTCTTGTGAAGTCGCGGTGTCTCGTCTCCTGGCCTCGAATCGGCCATTCGAAATGACTTATCGCCGCGTGGAGTGTCTCCTCGTTGGCGAAACGTAAACGCAACAACGACCTCGTTTTGTTCGCCTTTCTTTCTGGTGGCTACTCGAACAATAAAATCGACTACAATGCCAGCGATTCGTCCTTGTCTTGTTCTATAGAGCTTCAGCCATTTACTGCAGCAAAGAATTCGAGATGTGTATTAAACTGCTCGTTGAAGATTAACTTTTGTCAATAATCCTGAGATAATATTAAGTTCAATCGCTATTGAATCCTGGTATCACGATTTTGAAGATCCATTTCAAACAACCCACGAGTTTTGAACCCTCTTCCGATGATTTTGTAGGATTTTAGGAAACGTTCTCCACTCTCAGGCGAAAGTTCAACGTCTTTAAGATATCTTGTCTACTGGACGAAAAGCGAAATAGGCGTTACAGTTTCGAAACTGATACATATTTTTAATTCATTTTTTTTTTTATCATACCAATATTTCAGTTGGAACTATGAATTTACTACTTGTAGCATAATTTTGTTTCCTTGGGTACAGTCACTATTTTAGTTTGATTTCAGGACTGAACCTATTTAGAATCGAAGATGTCCAAAGAGACTCAACATATTTCCACTAATCTTTGAATAACTTGGTTTTTAACAAAATAGCCTGTGCAGATTCTCAATACGATTTATTTCTACGCCATAAAGTAATAATTAATAGTCGTAAACAAGTTCCTAATTAGATACCTTATTTACTTCCTTCCGGAATTAAGATTAATTATGATTAGCTACTTAGCTAGTTTGCGCTTTCTAGAATTAGAAAGGCATCACATCAGCTTACTTTTCAACAAGATCACATGATAACTGTTATTAAGATTATCTTCTGAATATAAAACAAAAATATTAGCCCTCTTTTTATTTTAGAATTATTGTTGAAAGCCTGCAAATATTGATTGAATATACAATTTTATTTTCAATTAATTAACGTATTATCACCAAGTACAATAATAAAAAGACTATGAAGAATTATACGTCTTGTCGTGGAAAATTCCACGTACAGATTCTCTTTGCTTAGATTGTTCACATGCATATAGCTATATGATAGGTTCTTGGTGAAGATATAAAAACCTTAGCCTTTATCTTAGTCTAACAAATTTGGAGTTTCTTTTACAAATTGCGCGTAAAAATGCACAAATTTGTTTCAGGCTCTAATTTTTTCAGGCTGTTCCGAAAACGCTGTTTATCACGTTGATCCTTTATGAATCAGGACTAATTCCACATGTGACAGAACGTTCACCGATCTATCATATAACAGCACAGCACATGAACAACACCAGACCTACATATACGTAAACACAATTACTCTATAAGCTTATTTTATTTTCCATCCTCTTCTGTGGAAGTTGCGAAATGGAAAAAATTTGTTACCTTATTAAATATCTATCTTTTTAATAAGAAAAGTGATAAAAAAGATATCCCATACAAAAGTTTCTTCTCTGTACCTGTAGAATAAAAATCGATAAAAAAAATATACGTTTCTATTTGAAGTTGATCTTCAAATAACCTTGAAAACGTTCAACAAATAAAAAATAAGTGAAACAGTTATATTTCTCATTTGAAACTGAGAAATTTTGTCTTTATCATTTTTCCTGGGAATACGTTATTTTCGAAACATTTTCATGTAAACCTTTCGAATGAACACCCTATATGTAATTTAAATTTAGGTATGTCCCCGTATCCGCAACAGCACCGATGCTGTGCTGTTGCTGTGCTGTAATAGATAGATGGCCCTATTTACATTTGAACTACATACAGGGTGTTCAAAGACAGGTGTCAAAAATTTTAAAAGTCGATTCTATACGTTAAAATAAAACGAAAATTTGAAATGACGAATATGCGTTTCGGAGCTTTTAGTCGTTAAAAAACGCTTGACATAAGCGTAAAATGTGTTTAATTTGGAGCTTATATTACTACCAACGTGCACTACCCAAGTCACACACAGTGAAGTTAGTAGAATAAGTCTGAAGGCAGACACATTTCGTACGAACTTTAGGTGTTTCCTTAATAATTAATAGCTCTGAAACGAGGCCTTAAACAGAATTTTACTATTCTTGATTTTCGAACTATTTTGACACCTAGAATCACCCCTTCAAATTTCTGACACCTGTTATCAAACACCCTGCATAATGATGTAAATAAGTTGACGCTAGACTGATGCTTCATCTATAAATTTTAGAAAACTCCTATTCCACTTATCGCTGCATATCTGTGTGTCTGATGAGTGTAGGTAAGTATATCAAATATTTGCATAATTTAAACATATTCAATTATGTGTTACACATTCAAGTAACTTGTCTAATCTGAACGAGGTTTAAAATATATTATTCGATGGTGACAGGTCTCGACGTACTGACTGACAATTGATTAGTTGTCGTATCGATCTTCTTCGATTAGTCTTCTTCTATTTTCCAGCGAGCCCCTATAGGCTTTATTTATCCGGTGCGCGTAATATTATTATTTAGCTATTATTTTATACTAATTGATACTATAGTATGCGCTTGACTAAATGTCAATTACATAAGTTGAAAATGTTGAAACACGGATAACAGTACTGCTATCATTAATATGCATTCCATGGCAAAGCTATCGAACTCATAACGATATAATTCTATGACCAGCTCAGCCGTAAAATAAGGGTTCGCCTACTGCATGACAACTGATTCATTTTCTGATTATAGAGGGAACAACAAATGAAGAATAAATGATTTACCTCGCTATTAATGAGATATTAACGAATAGAACTGGAATACTTGTCAAAGGATTTTTCTAACTTATTATCTACCATGTCATTTTCCCACAAGCGCGTAAACATTTTTTTGTCCTCTGTTATTGTTACATAATAGCTACCCACACGCTGACATTCTTTCCCTGAGTAAAGCATATCATTTTTCTCGTAAATACGTTTCTTCGATAAAGTCAAAAAAATTATAGTCCAATGACTACAAAGAAAAATCAACTGTCACGATTTCAAAATGACAAAAATCACATTGTCAGGCACTAACGATGCATTCTTTCTTTCCAAATTTAATGAATAAAATTACGACAGGAATAACCATCATAGTTCATGAAACGATAAAAACCTTTTTGGACGTCACTAACTACAGTTCTTTTCATACGAGATTCGTGTTGCTCATGGAAAGGATACCAGTGTATGGCTTGCTATTGTGCCTCTTACCAAAATATGTCCATCATCTATGACAATGGTATTAATAATAACTTACTATTTTGCAAGAATTCCCTCCCAGATGTAATACGAATCATCGTCCACAATTAGGAGACCGCTGATCACTCGATCCATGGAACGTTTCTAATTGCTGCACCGTTCCAGGAAATCGGAGAGTTCGAATTCTTGTGTAGCATGAACGCACGGCTGTCGAGGTTCTAGACGAGAGTCCCAAGGCTCCTAGGTATCGACCGGTTCATCAGTAACAGAGCCAAGGGATTCCAGAAAGGCCTATCCGTCGGGACATGTCGATTTTGCGACAGTAACAATCCCTCCTCTCTCTCTAGCTTTATCTCTCTCTCTCTCTCTCTCCCGATCTATAATCTGTCCCGAAAGCCATTGGGTTCGATGGGGCACTACGTTTGTGTGCCGGCATCCGAGGGCTCACTAACTTTTCGCCTGCATGGCAGTGCATGGGGACACAACGCCGCTTTAATATCTTATGGGAGATACGCCAACGGGACTTGACGCGCTAGACGATTCGCTTTTGATCGCGACACACCAGAGGGTCGTAAAACGGCGAGCTTTATAAATGGAATTTGTAGACGACTGATGGAAACGACTGACCGAATGTCCTCGCGATACGAGAAGTACACGGTTTTATTACTGCGAGCGTGATTATGGTGGAATTATGACCAATCGAGTATTGGGGTGCACGAATACGAGAAGGGAGCGAAATATGTATTTTGACCTATTTCTACAGAACGGTACGCGCGAACGATTTTGGAACGTAGTAGGAGAGACTAGGGACAAACGTAACAAGGGATGAATGTAACAGATGTTGTAAAACAAATGCTAATCGATCAATAATCTTGTGCTTCTAATTTCGCTTGTCATTTCAATCTCTTCTCTGTCTTAGTTTTTGGCAACACGTGATAATAAGCGGTTCTTCGTATTTTAATGTTTCATTGAAATAGCATATTAAACATAAACTTGTAGGGTCTGTTTCAATTAGATATCCATTTGGTCTGGTTTCATAAAATCCTTTGACTTTTTTGTATTGTATTCGATAGATATTGAACTTATAGGTAGGTATAAAAATTGTTACGATTATAAGTTAGATTAGTATGTAGAACACGTTCATGAGAAATGCTGCTAGCAGGGGTAAAAGTAACAAGTTGTTACTTTTGTCGCGATTGTAACTTGCAACTTTCTTCTATACTCTTTGCTTTAACGAATATGTTATTTTAATCAAACTTATTAAGAAAGGAACTTCTTAAATCACATTTCATAAATTTTGCAAATGAGTGATTTTAAAGTTCGAAACAGAACACTAAAAAATAACAAAAACAAGTAGTTAACGTTTTTTCAATACAATTATTAGAAACAACGTAATAACTTTGAATTTCTCATTAATTTATCAAATTATTCTCCTGTTTCACATAGGCTTGTCAAGTTACTTCCATATACCCATTATGAAAACAGTTATTCATATCTTAGGAGTTGTCAAGGTTTTCAGCTTTTCAACTTTGACATACAATAAAAGCATTCTCTTTTGACTATCATACGGCATAAATAAAAAACAGAAAATCCACAAAGATGGAGTCAGTAAGTTCTTAAACGTGATCTTCAAATACGAGATTACTGTTTACAGAATGTTCTACATTCGTAAAAGAAAAACAGAGTGTGACCTGGCTTCTTTAAAGTTTATGTTGATATTTATACTTATCTTTACCTGCAAAATAAGTAGGAACACCTTTCAGAAGTATTTCTTCTATTACTCAATTTAATTCTTAAACTTAAATAGGATATTACCATCGTCCCTATCTTATATCATCGCATGTTACTTTTGTCCCTACAAGTAGGGACAAAAATAGCAAATGACATACTTTAAAAAAAGGTTTATTTAAAAAAATCAGTGTAATACATTTTACTAGTTTTTGTGTTGGATTATGTTGTTTAATAATGTAGATTTACTGTCCCGTGCAAACTTTTTAAAAATTCTATGACACTTAGAAGTTACACAGTCAAAAACCCAAATTGTTACGTTTGTCCCTGCTTATTAACACGTTTATTGTCATAACGAGTTGGAAATAAATATACAAAATAAATTGTATTCTATTATCTTTGCATTTTTATTAAAAGACTGCAGATTTTTGATAATATGAATTTGAACAACTGATTTTATTCGATCATACAATTAGAAAATGAAGAATCATCGCTACCACATATGATGTCTGATTTATTATAAATATAGTCACTTAAAATAAAATCGACGTGTCATATGCGTGATGTTAGGAATGATTGGAGGAAGAATAATAATTAATCAAAGGGAAATAGGAATAATTTTAAAGATTTTAAAAATCGAATAAAATTTGACAATTTAAAAATTATAGCAATCGAAACAAGTTTTTCTGAGAAATCTAGAAGTAAGGTAGGGCTGTTACATTCAACTATGTATCTACTGTGCAAAGCTGGTAAGGTTGCACCTGAGACACATGTTGACATAGCAATAATTTTCCGTATATAGGAAATACGTCGATTCAATTTGTAATTATGACCACTTTGGCCGACAATATGCTACGTCCGAAAGTGTATCTGAAATCTAATGGTTCCATGTACTGTAACCATACAGATTCGTATTTTTTCCAGATATAACATTTCCAGCTCTGTACAGTGGAAGCTGTTGTAAAGATTCTAATTATCAATAAATACACCATTATTAAGTTTATATACAATATTTGGTTCGATATATTCTCACGAATTCTTATCATCGACGGATTCACAAAAAATAAGCATCTTTCCAAAACATATCCAAACCTTTTTCCCAAAATTAAATCATGCATCAGTAATCCATATTTGTCTCATTAAATACGAAAACAAAGCCCACTGTAACGAAATCTAACGAAGAAATCTTCTATTCCGATTTTCCTAATTTCACTAGAATTCAACAAATAACTTTGACCAACGCTACATATTCACCCGTCCGCAATGCTGTTGCATTTTTTCCAAAACAATTGTAGGAGAGCACTAATACTCTCTACGTACTGCATACCTCACGAATTCGGAAATCCCATTGCAATCGCGTTTTCCCTGTCCAAACTCACGGGGCGCAGGGTATGAATATTGGAGATAGCCGGTACATCGGCCAGGCAAACAGGAAGGCTATAATCTCTGCACACGTGAGCGTTATACGCGTGCACGTGGCACCGCGTTAACGCGTCCAAAATCGAGACGGTATACCCAGTCGAGGCGCGGTCCATCGATGAGAAGGAATGCCGAATTTCGATGGCGTACCGAACGACGACAGACGAATAATGATATTCCAGCGTTTTCCGCTCCGTGTGCGACGAATCGTCGATTCGACGATAGCTTTCGTTAGACCCTGTGCATCGGCGTGAAATCCAAACGATACGTCCCCGATTGATCGACTAGCCACGGGAGACGGGTAACCAAAAAAAAAAAAAAAAGGGGGAGGAGAGAGAAAAGGGAAGCAGAGGCAGATTTTCTCTGCGTAACCAGACTGATGGAGGTTTACGATGGCTGGACGATGGAATTTACTGCTGGTATAAATCGACGATGCCGCGAGGGGGCAAGGAAAGAGGGAAAGTGGCGAGGAGGAAAAAGTTACGAGCGTATTCTCGATATCTGAGTCGTTTGTCGACTCGCTCAGCCGATATCGATTACGAAACTTCCGGTTAAATGGACGAGCCGGCCTCGTGTTGATTTCTGACGCTTTAGCAGGATGACTTTGCGTTTGAAGCGACATGCGATGCTATAACGGGGAAGTTAACAGGAATATACAAGCCTCAATGATCAGCAAAATGGAGTTGGTTATTGGTTACGTCATAGAGTAGAGAGCTTGGAAGATAAAAAGGACTTTTAATGTTACCTTTCGATTGTGACGTAGTCTTCCTTGCTTTCTTGTTTCGTAATAACCCGTTATATTTGTGATACTAAATTAAGGGTCTGTACGGTTCACGATTTCGTCTCGCGAATCTCGGGTTGTCACTCGCCAAGTTAATATTGAGTAACTGTTTCAAATTACTTCGGATAGACCTCGACGATAAAGTGTAATATGACTAAAGTTGAAGAGTCCGATTCGATGACTCGTTAGGTTAAAAATCGACAAGTCCGAACGATGACTTGCGATCCCCTGTCGTTACGTTAGAAATCAACTCGTCCGAATGCCGACGTGTTATCTTCTGTTTTGAAATCAACTAGTCCGAATGACGACGTTTGATCTTCTGGTTTCGATTTTTTCGGAGTTCGCTCTTCATCCCCTTACAACCCCCAAAACGCCCGACTCTAAGGGCGTCACCGATTTTGCACGATGAAACAAAAATCGATATTAATTGGCCTTCGACCGAAAGAAGGACGATCCTCCTTGTCACCCTGACGGGGCAAAGGAACCGCCCCCGATCTCCTCGCGATGAAGGTGGAGGAGACCTCGCCTTCATGTCGAAGGCCGCGAAGATTGGGGAGGAAGAACGAACCCCGGAATAGCGTGGCTCGAGCGGGCCCACGCGCGTATTTTCCGAATCTTTTTATGGCCGTATTGTCCCGCTAGTCAGCTCCGATCCTACAAGTCCGAAAAGGATGAGCTGGCGAAGGCACCGATTGCGGGGCAATACGGCCTTCGATGGTTATTAGGGAGGAACACTCCGCTCGAAGAAAGCACGAAATTACTTTATTCGGCCAGATGTGGATTTTTAGAAATATGAATGAATAAGCAAGTCCTTAAAGAATTCGGATTTCCACATCTGGCAGCAATAAATGCGTTTGCCTCTTCGAACGGAACATGCTCCCCCCGTTGATCAATTAAGTTGATCAATACCTTACTCGATATTCTACAATAAATCGGAACTCGAACGGTCGTTCCGTTATGCAATGTTAAACGGCGTATAATACAAAAATATTATTAATATTACTTATCGCTAAAATATCGACTAATAATTGTCTTTATCCTGATGTCACATTGTGGATTGGAAGGGGTGCCAGACGTTTAACGTTTCGACGGTAAATTCCGGTTGACGTCTGAACGGTGACCGTACGAATGATGCCATCTTCGCCCGGATGGACCTCGATGATTCGCCCGAGATTCCATTGCAGCGGTGGCAGATGATCGTCCTTGAGAACGACAATGGTTCCCATTTTGATTTCGTGCGAACCCTTTGTCCACTTATGTCGAACGTTTAAGTGGTTAATGTATTCCTTGTACCACCTTGACCAAAAATCTTGTTTCACCTTTTGGATGTGCTGCCAATTTGACAGCCGATTCGTCGGTGTAGATGTGAAATCAGCTTCTGGCAAGCTCGTTAATGAAGCGCCGATCAAAAAATGTCCAGGAGTCAGAGCGACTGGATCGTTTGGGTCAGATGATAAAGGAGTTAAAGGACGGGAGTTCAGGATAGCCTCGATTTCTGTCACAAAAGTAGTAAATTGTTCGTACGTGAATAATTCTTCACCGACGACCCGCTTCAGGTGATGCTTAAACGATTTCACGGCTGCTTCCCATAACCCGCCGAAATGAGGTGACAAGGCTGGCATGAAATGCCAAGAGATTTCTTTTTCATCAAGAAATCGACGCATCCCTTTGTCGTCGCGTAGGGTTTCGTGAAGCGCGGTCAATTCATTCTGAGCGCCAATAAAATTTGAGCCGTTGTCAGAATAGACATTACGGCAAATTCCTCGTCGTGCGATGAATCGTTTTAACGCGGCGAGAAAAGCTTCGGTCGTTAGATCGCTCACGACTTCTAAATGAATAGCCTTTGTAGCGAAACAAATAAATACCGCGACGTAAATCTTAATTCGCGTACGGTTTCGATAACGCTTTTCTTTTATGTAAAAAGGTCCACAATAATCGACACCGCAATTGTGGAACGGTCGAGTTTCGGTAATTCGATTAGCTGGCAGATTACCCATTACGTAATTTACCGTAGGTGGGTTGACGCGAAAACACTTGACGCAATGCCGGACGATTTTACGTGTAATGTTTTTACCATCGATAGGCCAATACTGCAGTCGTACGGTGTACAGTGTTGATGTTATGCCTGCGTGATAATTTTGTACATGTGCTCGACGAATAATTAATTCCGTGACATGATTATTTTTCGGCAATAGAATTGGATGTTTCTGAGAAAACGGTAAATTTGAATTTCGAAGTCGGCCTCCGACACGCAAAATTCCCTTATCATCTAGAAATGGATGCAACGATAAAAGCTTGCTCTTCGGATGTAATTCTGTATTGGCCTTTAAATTTTGAATGTCCGATGAAAATGTCGATGCTTGAACTGTGCGAATGATACAGTCGTTTGCATTTCGGATTTCATCGATTGTAAGAGGTCCGGTTTTCCGGTTACGAAATCTAAAACAATATGCGATTATCCGACGGAGTTTGACAATACAAGAAAACCGGTTAAAAATCTGATCGCTAGTTTCGGTGGATGTTGCTAAGCACGTGATTTTTCGCGATTCCGGAACGTCTGACGATGACTCGAACACAGATTCTGGCCAATCCGATTCAACGCTAGTGAGCCAATTAGGTCCGCAGTACCAAAGTTTGTTGGTCAAGAATCTTGATGCCGTGATCCCTCGCGATGATAAGTCGGCCGGGTTGTCATTAGATCGAATATGTCGCCAAATTGAAACCTCCGTTTTCGTTTGGATTTCTGCAACTCGATTTGCGACAAACGTTTTCAATGTACCCGGTGGCCTTTGTAACCAATTCAACACAATAGTTGAATCTGTCCACAGACATACGCGATCGATGTTGCAATTTAACGCTTCGCGGACCGATACATACAGTGACGTTAAGAGGGTAGCGCCGCATAATTCCAATCTTGCGAGACTGACAGTCTTCAAAGGTGCGACTCGCGATTTCGCACACAGCAGACTTGATTTTATATGACCTCGCTTATCGATGGATCGAACGAAAAAGCACGCGCTATATGCGCGTTCGCTAGCGTCGCAAAATCCGTGTAACTCGACTCGGTGACCCATGCGTTGCGCAACATGACGTTCGAATGTTACGTTATTTAATCGCTGAAGTTCCTCTTCGTAAGTTGTCCATTCCGTATGGAGGTTGGTCGGTAAAGACTCGTCCCAGTCGAGTTTCAGTTGCCAAAGTCGTTGCATGAAAATTTTTGCCGTGATGGTAATCGGTGCGAGCAAACCTAGAGGGTCAAAAATCTTCGCAATTGACGACAGTACGGTACGTTTCGTGTGTTTCTTCGACGATGGGAGATTAACCGAATAATTAATCGAATCTTGGCGTGCGTTCCACGTGATTCCAAGCGTTTTGATTCCATCGATTTCCCCGAAGAACTTGGGATGTATCTGATCTTCAGACAATCCTGATAGTAGGCGTGGGTCGTTCGATACCCATTGACGAATATTAAGGCCTCCACGTTGAAGGAGATCGATTATCTCGTTTCGTAATCCTAATGCTTCATCGTAGGATGATGCGCCGGTCAGAAGATCGTCCACGTATAGATCCTGCTTCAGGATACTGGCAGCCTTCGGACAGCTGTTTCTCTCATCGTCCGCGAGCTGATGTAAACATCGGATAGCGAGGAATGGAGCCGATGAAAGTCCGAAAGTGACAGTATTTAATTGATAGGTTGATATCTCGTTGCGATCGTTCCTCCACAAAATCCGTTGATAACGCCGATCTTCTGGTCGTACGATGAATTGTCGGTACATCTTCTCTATATCACCGGTTATCACGTATGCGTGTATACGAAACCGTAATAATAAAGAAAAAATATCGTCCTGGATGGTAGGACCCACGAGTTGCGTATCGTTTAATGATATTCCGGAGGTGGTTTTCGCTGAGCCGTCAAAAACTACCCGAATCTTCGTCGTTGAACTCGTGGGTTTCATGACCGCGTGGTGAGGCAGGTAGAACTCGGGTGCGTCAGGTGCGTCTACCTGGCTCATATGGCCAAGTGCAATATACTCTTGAATAACGGCTGAGTATTCTTGCATCAAATCAGGGTTGCGTAGAAACTTGCGTTCTAATGCTAAGAATCGATTCAACGCGTGCGATCGTGAATCTCCCAGATTCTCTTTATTTCCGTTGAACGGCAGTGCAACAACATAATGTCCTGTTAAGTCGCGTCGAACGTGGGTCAAAAAATGTTTTTCGCAAAGCTGTTCTTCCGTGGAGAAATGCCGCTGTCGTGGACCTTCTTCAATTTCCCAAAACTGTTTCAGGTCGAAGTTCACCGCGGTGACGAATGTCTTCCGAGTTGTCCGTGGTTGGATGGCTGGAACACTCCCCCCGATGATCCATCCCAGTTGCGTCTTTTGTAAGACGAGAACCTCGTCGCAATGTTGGTTGAGATGGATTTGCCCGATGCTTAGACAGGTCAAAGTCGGACCTGTGCCGATAAGCATGTCGATGGCTGCGGGTTTATGAAAATTCGGATCTGCCAACTTTATGTTAGCCGGGATCTGAATCGTCGTTCGATTAATTTGTACGTTTGGCAACTGACTCGAAATCCGCGGGATTACAAAAAAAGTCAGGCTGCGTTGATAATTCGATGTCCGTGACTTGATTGTTGCTTGAACGAGTTTGCTCGTGACGGTATTCAACTCGTTCAATGTTTCGATGGCCACGTTGAGCTTCTTTGTGGGAAGCCGTAATTTTGCCGCAAATTTTTCGGTGATAAAATTTGCGTTTGAGCACGTGTCCAACAGGGTCCTACCTTCGATTAACCGTTGGTCGCGATCGAAGACGGTAACGATGGCGGTAGGCATTAATCCGTGGGTCGATCCCTCGGCGCTAGACGTACTCTTGGACGCAAAAATTCGGGGACTGTTGATTGTTTGGTCTAGTCACGAGTGTTGCTGAGACGGGGATGCTGATCGCGACGCTGCATCATAATGCAATCGCGTGTTATGCATTTGGTTACAGACGCGACATTTGCCTGCCTTGCATTCCTCGGTCGTATGATCGTCCAGCAAACAATTAAGACATAATCGAGCCTTTCGCGCTGCCTCAATACGTTTTTCGATTGGGAGGCTTACAAACATTTTACAATTAAATGTCGCATGCGGTCCATTGTTGCAGATTTTACAATTGCCTGTTGCTTGTGTTCCGAGTTTCTGCGATTGTGCAGCTCGCGTTTCTACACGTCGCAAATTTGACGGTTGTGAGTTCGCGGTGGTAACAAACGTCTGTTGGCGTTGATTTAATCGCGATGATGACGGTGGAGGATTACGCATGCGATTTGTTTTTACCGACGTTATCGGTGTTCGCTCGTGGTTCTTAAACGCGTCCGATTTAAAATTCGATGTGTGCTTCGCATACGACACAGATTCGTAATCCTTGCACTGATGCGACGTTATGTGCAAGAACTTAAAAATGTCCTCAATTTTGGGTACCTTAGTATCGGATAGCGTTCGCTCCCAGGTCTTGCGCGTTTCCTTCGACATCCGCGAAATTACGATACTCACGAGGATATCATTACCGATATCTGCCCACGAACGTCCCAAGGCTTGCAACGAACGCACGTGAAGTTGCATATAACTTGCGAGATCTCGAACCGATTCCGATGAATCGTCTGTCATCATGGGAGTATCGCGTAAGAGCGCGGCGTGACGCAGAACGAGAGCACGCTTGTTGTCGTATATCTCGACCAGATGTTTCCACGCGGCTTCGTAATTATCCTCGCTAATAGTAAATGCGCCGATAGCTATTTCGGCTCTTCCGGAAAGAGACAGTCGTAAATAATTTAGTTTTTGTATATTACTCAATCCGGGTTGCGAATGGATCATCGTATTGAACGCATCCTTAAACGTTACCCACTTTTCGATGCGGCCGTCGAACTTGGGTAAGTCGATTTTCGGTAGACGAACCGGTAAGGAAAACGATGAGCCGGACGGCGCTGGGGAATCACGTACGGATGGATATCGTTCCGGAATATTCGACGCATCTTGCAATGACCTTTGTAAAACGATCGCGGCTGCTAATGCATCATCGTATGCATTCATCACATCTTCGCGCTCGCTCTCTATTTCTTCGAAATTGTCTTCAAGCAGAACTAACTCGTCTATATTCGCATTGAACGCCGTAAACAAATTCCGTAATCGTTCGATCCGCTCTTGTAATTTTACACGTTCTTTCTCCGAATCCATGTATTTCTCGACAAAATTACTTAAGGACGTAACTTGTGCCTTGAAATACTTTCGTTTCTGTTTCAAGTCACGTATGCGTTTGGTGACTTGGTTAGCATTTGCCTCAAGGTTAGCGGTCGCCATGATTTAAGCAAAAATCGAGGTAAGGACAGAGGAAGGAATCAAAAACGAAAAGGTGTCGATCGGTACTTCGTGATTACGAGCCTACCTTGACGTAGTCTTGCCTGGTTGCACTGATGCCGAACGTTGGTGCAGACGATGACTCCAAGCGAATGGATGATTTAGCTTCCTCAATCCCAATGTCCAATAAGTCCGGTGGGTTGAACTCGATTGTCCGAAGTTGACTTCTCGAAAGCGTCCAAGTCGACTTGACTTTCAATCCAGTGATGTCCAGACAAATGTTCAATCACCTTTACACTTTAACTCGTTCACTGTGCACATCCAGCAGGTGGTATCCGGCTCGAAGGACCATAAAATGTACGGTTCACGATTTCGTCTCGCGAATCTCGGGTTGTCACTCGCCAAGTTAATATTGAGTAACTGTTTCAAATTACTTCGGATAGACCTCGACGATAAAGTGTAATATGACTAAAGTTGAAGAGTCCGATTCGATGACTCGTTAGGTTAAAAATCGACAAGTCCGAACGATGACTTGCGATCCCCTGTCGTTACGTTAGAAATCAACTCGTCCGAATGCCGACGTGTTATCTTCTGTTTTGAAATCAACTAGTCCGAATGACGACGTTTGATCTTCTGGTTTCGATTTTTTCGGAGTTCGCTCTTCATCCCCTTACAACCCCCAAAACGCCCGACTCTAAGGGCGTCACCGATTTTGCACGATGAAACAAAAATCGATATTAATTGGCCTTCGACCGAAAGAAGGACGATCCTCCTTGTCACCCTGACGGGGCAAAGGAACCGCCCCCGATCTCCTCGCGATGAAGGTGGAGGAGACCTCGCCTTCATGTCGAAGGCCGCGAAGATTGGGGAGGAAGAACGAACCCCGGAATAGCGTGGCTCGAGCGGGCCCACGCGCGTATTTTCCGAATCTTTTTATGGCCGTATTGTCCCGCTAGTCAGCTCCGATCCTACAAGTCCGAAAAGGATGAGCTGGCGAAGGCACCGATTGCGGGGCAATACGGCCTTCGATGGTTATTAGGGAGGAACACTCCGCTCGAAGAAAGCACGAAATTACTTTATTCGGCCAGATGTGGATTTTTAGAAATATGAATGAATAAGCAAGTCCTTAAAGAATTCGGATTTCCACATCTGGCAGCAATAAATGCGTTTGCCTCTTCGAACGGAACAGGGTCTACGAGAAAAAGGAAGAAAGTCAAGTTTCAGCACTTCCAGAATTTCGTTTTTAATATAATATCATAACCTCGTATTTACTCATATATCAAAATAACATATGATTTCATTTTGCATCATTTTTGACTTCTACTTATAATTTTAAGTAATGGTGTTTCAGAACTGGCAGTACAAGCGGAAAGGTGAATTTACTTATATAAAAAAATAAGTAAAAAATGTGGAATAAAATTTGTTGACATCATGCTTCGTTGTCGAGACAACTGACTTTGAATTGTGATCGAGTACATACAAGCATACGATAGTTCATTTGAGGGTGCTTGAAGGGTATACGGGTTAAGAGGAACACTCAAGGCATCACCACTGCAGCGACTGTTTCTACGGTAAGATAGAAGTATCCACCTTTCCCCATTTACCTCTCAAATAGCTAAAACTATAGTTTCAGTACATTCGTATTGAGTTAAGGTTTAAATACAATTGTCTCGAAAACGAAATGTCGTATCGACAAATTGTATTGTATATTTTCGACCTTCTTTTTCATGTAGAAACACTCTTTCTTAATTTATACCACCAGCTTCAGGACACCCTGTATGAGACTGTAAACTCTAAGAAATGAAAACTATTCCAAGAATATTTCATGCAAAAAAGGGGAAATGTCAGAAAAGGATTGTTCTTAATATCACTTTCTCTCGTGTTACCTGAAACATTTCTCTTTTTTGCATTGTTTTCCTTTGACATTTCTCATTTTTTCGTGGACTTCAGAACGTTTAATTCATAATGCAATATAGCCAAAGATAAAGAACACGCACAGAAACACATGAAAATATGTTAAACTCAAAGTTCGATAACATTTACATTATTCCTTTTTCCTGTGGATCCTATAAGTACTTCAATCAATATTCTTATGTGGTCGAATTTAGAAAAAAAGAAGAAACTGTAGAACCTCATTGCCCGAATAAGTAATAGTAGTTTGTTTATTTCGCCTGTAGTAATCATTACTTATTGATTAGTTAACTAGCTAATTTATACATAATATTTGTTATCCTGATATAACTTTGATGCGTGAAGCCAAAAGGAAGTCGCAAGGCAAGAGATTATCTAATTTGAATTTAGTGCTACATATATGTACATATTACATATATGTACATATATATGTAGCACTAAGGTTGTTTAAACATTAATTTATCTTTACAATAATTGTACCAATAAGTACAATAATTGATCTTAAGAAAAGAGAGTGCGGTAATTATATATCATAATTTGTCACTTTTTACATACAATTTTTTTTTCAAAGATAGCGATCCTTTTAACAAACACACGCTGCATAACATCTACAGATCAGCAATCAATAGAATAACGTGTGAGTGAGTAAGCATGGTCGAATCAGTTTCACAAATTTCCAGCGCAGCGCGTTGACTTTTCAATTTCACTCTGTGCCTGATCGCCCACAAATCTCGATGACTCGTCGATGCATAGATGATGAATGCCCATTTTTCCTCCTATTATTCGTGGTTCTGGCTACGGGAGATGGCGCATTGTTATCTCAGTTATATACGATGATCACGAGTACACGGTAATTTGTATTGAACGTTATCAGGGAGTAAAAAAGCTTTCATGACATTTACCAATTGATTTGATCGGAAGTACTAGCGTTCCTGTACCAATTAGCTTTGAGATAAATTTATAGAGTAGCAAACTACTTCGAATACTTCCTCCAAGATGGTGATTTCGATTACCGATTCCAATGCAATCTGTGATACAAGATAAATGGACAATGAAACAGGATTCAGTTTAGACTTTCCTTCTAAAGCGATCTATGTGCAAAGAAACTGTGAGTATTTCCTCGCTTCTATATCTTCTAAGAACACGTTTCTACTATTGACCTTTTTGAGTCATAATACATCTATATCCACGAATATATCCGTTGGTAGTACTGAAAAGGTTAGCTATTGGTAGCTCAGTTTGGTCTTATCAGATACGTAAGTGACAATCTACAGCAGGCGAAATTGGTTTGTTACAAAATAATATTGTATTAAAAATAAAATATATTAAACATGTTTTGTAATTATCTTATATCGCTCATTTATCAGGTCATTTGTTGAAAGTTGAAAGTACATTAACTTCACTTGAAGCTTGAAAAGATATTTCAAGTAGTATACCACATTCACATTGATCCCCCAAATCACTTATATTCAAACTATTTGAATTGAACTAACTTGACTAATCTAGACGTGCCTAGACAAAATAGAAACTTGAAAGGATGTTTCAAGTCAAGTAAAATAACAAGTTCACATTGGTCAAGTTGCTTTAAATCTTTACATTCAACCTGCTTGAATTCCAGCAGCTTGACTAATCTGAATAATGCTATACTCTGCTATTTTACTAGAATTACTCTATCCCGCCGTCAACTGTACACAGGCCGATTTATGCGTCAGTGATTTATATAGCGTTCGAATAACTGAGACTACGCTCAACCTAATGGAGGCTCACCTAGAAATTTGTGCAATAAAGGTTGGGCCTTAAGTCGTTTACATAATAGAGGTTCGAATAAACAAGGTTCCACTGTGCTAACAGTATGATTTACCAAAAAATATAGAAAACATACTAGAGAAGTATAACACAACCCTCTGTAGAGGTCGACAAGTCAAATTCCCCGCCGTATAGCGACACTGGCGACACATTAACGCGTACATGCACGCCGGCACGTGTCGCGAATTAAAACCTATGATCTTCAGCTCTACGATCAAGAGACAAGACAATCGATCATCAATGAGGATAGATACATTAAGCTGAAAGCATTTGCAAATAGACATTCCATGGTGAATAAATTAAAGAGATGCCAGAGTATAATCGTATCACAAATGAAGAACGACGGCTGCCATGCAGAGAGAATGGATTTGACAAATTAACAAGAGAACGAGGTACCTATAACCGTATCGTAAAAGGAAAGATTCTACAGGACTATAATATGAATCTACGCTTCAGAATTCTACCAAATCATTCTTTATAAAATTGCCTTTTTCCTTTGCCATATATGCTTGCTACGATTCTGAGTTACATAAATTCAATAAAAAAAAAGAGAATCGTTACGACTTTAATTTCCATGAAATCGACTCCCGAGAAAACGTTGAAAAAGAAAATGACGCGTGTGTTCGCGAATCCGGTGAGCGATGAGCGAGCGTCACCGAATCCGAATTGAATCCGCAGAAAAAGAAAATTTATTCCAGACGCCCAGCCCTGAGTATGTCGGATTTCGCGGGATAAAGGTATCAAGACGTATTCAATGAAGAGGGCCTACCGTCCGTTATTAAGGAACCCACGGGTCCTTTCGGCATAGCAAATACCCGCGGCCGAGGCGAAGAGACGAGGAGCCGAGGGACGGCGCGGTACGCACTCGACAGATCGATCGTGGAACCGGACAGAAAGATCGCTCGCCTGCACTCTTTCCATTCTGCTATCTCCTTTTTCTACCTCGCTGTATCGAAAACCCCGAGCCCGGGAAGAGAGAGCTCGTTCGTCCGCAAATGCGCCGGGATTTTCATCGACAATGAATTAGGATTATTGGACGAGGCGTAATGGAAACGGATACAAGACTCGAAGCGAGCCTCGAGTATTCCGGCTCGCTGTATAATAGAATTCACGAGCCATGGAATTCGAGGAGCGATGCGCGAAAGTATAATGATACAGATGTTTCCGTTCGTTCTCGTTCTGTTTCGTTAGGGATCCTAGAGTTGGAATAATTATGCGGCGTTTTGTGTTTCCGTGGGCTGTACTCGGCGCCCTCAATGCACGCTAAGGTATTCTTGGATGGATCGCACGCTACGATCATTCCAGTCAAATGTTTTAAAGGCACTGTACGATCTCATTTCTGGTTGCTTGTTCGACCCTTGAAAGGTGAATGGTTTTCGGCAGACGCGGGAGACGAATGGAGGATCACTTTGACGCATAATAGGATTCCCATTGCAAACTAGTTTTGGGAACGAGTTGCATGGAGAAACGTATTTTGAACATTATGCATGTTTCATAACATGTGAGACCCACTTCGGGAGTTGATTGTATGGCTAAAAACAATGACAAATAGTCGTATAAACACATGTCCTGTCTATCCTTATTTATGAAATATAATGAATTATATAAACAAGCAAACTCTCTGTTCGGCCTCTCTTTCCATAGATCGCAATAGTTTGTAAGCATAATTTTTAATTGGGCCTTTTTTTATGAGAAAGTCTATGACATAAAGTACGTTGATTTTTTGAACACTCGTATACACGAAATATTAGAGGAAATTTCAGTCGATATTAAACTTCGTATGTGGTTTATGCATGATCCGCAGCATTTTAGTCAAGTATTCAAGCAATTTTTAAATCAATATTTTGCAAATAAATGAATTGGTTATGGAGATCCTATTGCATAGCCTGCCCCTTCTCCGGCTTTGAATCGATTAGATTTTCATTTGTGGAGACATTTAAAATCTATTGAATATGCAACATCGATTGAAAATGATGAAATACTACGAAATAGAATAAAGCAAGGCTTCCAAGAAATTCGAGAAACACCAGGAATAATAGAGAGAGTAACCAGATCGATGACAAGATGAGTGCAGGTTTGTCTTCAAATGCAAGGTGGTCATTTTTAACATATTCTGTAAAGGTAATTAAAACAGAAAATTCGTCGTGTCTTATAAACGAAGACAGATAAGACATGTACTTATATGACTTCTTTTCATTGTTTTTAAGCTTGCAATCAACTCCCGAAGTGGGTCCCACATATTATGAAACATCCTGTATACTGTACTTCTCTTTAATTTTCTGTGCACCTGACACATAAAATAAGTGTATTTTATTTTTGTATTTTCGTTATGTAAAGTGAAACGAAAATCAAAAATGATGAAAGTGCATTTAAGGCCGACTTCAAACTTCTGCTTTAACACGTAAATATTCAATTTAACTATGTTATAATATGTTCGCAATAGTATTTTGTTTAATTTGTGTCTTACTAGTATTTTGTACTACCATTAATCATTCACGAGTGATTTAATACTCCTGATTCGTAAGCTTATTTTTGTTAACTTCAGTTTTTCTTAATTATTATGCATTGTACAATTGTTAAATAGTAGTATGTGTACATATTACGTATATCCAGTTATATTCAAAAGTGAAGAAATATTCATATGTATATTTTTAACAACATTGTAGAAGCTTTATAACTGTTGTCATATGTTATTGATACATAATATTTTCTAATAAAAAAAAAGTTACCATTTTATGTTCCATTCTTGCCCAAACTTCAAATTCATTTTCGAAGTGTCCATAATAATTTAATCGCCCATTGTTTTTCATGCACATTTCAAAGATTTCCTCAACTATTAGTAACTCTAAAACGAGGTCTTAAATACAATTTCGTGATTCTTGATTCTCGTTCTATTTTGGACATGTACAATGATCCCTCAAACTTTCCGACACTCATCGTTAAACACCTTCTATTCATACACACACACACAACACTGTATTTTTTGTACAGTTTATCATACGTTCTATTCAGGGAAAAAACTTCATTTCGATCAAACAAATAGTTTCTGTACTATAAATTCATGAAAATAGCTTATAGACATTCTGACGCCACTAGGTTAGCCTAACCCTCTTAATTTAAGACTCATAATAATATGCACTCAATAAGTAACAATATTTGCATTTTATGAGAAGTAGAGACGCGTGAGAGCACCTGAGAAATAAAATTCAAGAACGTCGAAATTGCTCGCAAACAGTATCTTTAAGTACCTACAGGAAAAAATAGTGCAAAACCGTGTCCTCGTAATTCAACCCGAGATCCTCAATCCGAAACAGACCTCGACCACCTTCCTTTAATAATTATATTTTGCGTTTGGATCTCCTTGAGCGCGGTCGCGGTATTAATTCTGCTTTCCCTGCGAAACGTAGCACGCATAAATATGCGATTAAACGTAACGGGGCACCGACATTCTGTTCCCGACAGCTTTATGTCGCACCGCGAAACGAAAAAACTGTTGGCCCACTGCAACCTACACGTCGGCCCCTTTTCGAGGTATAAACCGAGGAATTACATTGTGTGCATACAGCGAGAGATTAAATCCGATCGATGGAAGCTCGATACAGCGAACAGTGTCGAAGAAAAAGAGGGAACCCTGTCGAAATTGCTACGCCCTGGAAAAAGAGCGCGTAATTTAATCTCTGACGAGCGAGTCGGTTTATTCGCGAGGAATTTATCGTGTTCTTCGTCGAATCGAATTAACTAGTGCAGAAAGCACACATTTTCTCTCGAATAGTTTTACAGAATAGCATGTTTAATCAATGCATACAGAAAGTATCGAAACTAAAATTTGGAGCGTTTAAAAAGCACTAGTTTAATGATCTGCACTGTATTCTTTTTTTAGTAAAATTTTTTATCCAGTTGGAAATCAATGATCAATTTTCTTTACACTACCGTGTTCGAGTTTGTGAAAAAAAACAAGTTTAAAAAAACCATGTGCTGCAACCGCACCGTAAAGCCACGTATAGACTGGGTTACAATAGCTAGAAACAGGCGACAGCCACAACATTCCTTCTTTTTTTAAATAATAGTATAGAAAAAGCTAGAATATTGTTGCCATCGCCTGTTTCCAACGATTGTATCTCAGTTTATTTCAGTCTTAAAAGATTATTAAAGTTTATACTAAAATTAAAGTATGTACAGCTACTAAAACGATGTCAATCACAGTTTGTCCACCGTATATAAAGAAGTGTTTTTAACCCATTGTATGTACAATGACAAGCTTGACTCGTAGTTACAATTTCGGACCAGAAGCGAGAATATCACAAGACAGACTCATCATATTGTTACCAGAGACGTCTTTTCCCACGATTTTGCCAAGATAATTTGTACTGCAAGAGGTTAAGTAAAATTTGTCGCCTCCTGTTCCAGCACTGTCAAGTTCAGCCACGATAGACGAAGACAGTCGTACAGTGGAAACAGTACAGCGAATTGCGTAAAACGTGACTAATTAATTAATGCCAATTTCGTAACGATCGGTTATATAATGACAGAATTCAAGGGTAGGCGACGTGATTTCTCGGTTCATGAGGAAACCTGAAAGACTGGTGTAGAGGCAAGGAGATAAGACAAAAGACGGCGACAAAAGAAGACAGTCTATCTGTCGGTAACTTCCACTGTTTTCTGAGTGCAAATCCGAGAGGAAGAATGGACGAGTGCAGATATAATGAAGAAAAATTAAACAATGAAGTATAAGAACGCCGGCAAGTCCAACAGTCGTGAAAAAAAGCACCAGGGATAGAAGGAAGGCGAGGGAAGAAAGAAAGAAACAAAAAAGGAAACTAGACGAGGCGGAAAGGGAGGGAAATAGAACGGGGGATGAAAAGACAATGGAAGGGGTAGCTGGTTGATTCCAGGAGCGAGAGGGACAGAGAGGTAGACGACAATGCTAGGTCAGAGCGCTTATAATTAACGTTAGTTTATTCGGGAACCGCGGCGTTACGACGGAACCCAGAACTCGATAAACTCGACCACGATTGTTTAACGAGGAATTTCGACGGACTAAAGCCCGAGCTTCCCACGCTGACGGGAAAAACGTTCAACGTTCCCTATTAAATCGTTGTGTACTGGGCCCACTGAAATTTCTCGCTAATTTGTTTGCTTATTTGTTTATAGGAATTACTGTGAGGGGAATGACGTACAGTGTACGGGTATGCGCTGTGCGATGCGAAGTATAGTAAACATGTCCGCTGCACAAGTGGTAGATTCGATTTTGGATCAATATGTGCACAGACACGTAGAATTCAGATCAAATTTTCGCAGGCAAATCCGTGTATCACGTGTGAACACTCTTTCGATTGTCAAAACATTTTTTGGTGAAACGTCAGGGGATGGACGCTCATTAGTATTCATTCCATGATCAATCACTTGTTTCTCTTGAAGCCAATATCTCGTCAGAGATTTAACAATCGAACAGAGAAAGTTAAGGAACGATCCCTTGACAGTTGTAGAATATCTTATAGTCAAAATTTAAATTTAAGTTAAGTCCCCCTTTCTGTGAGGGGAAACCATTGCGAAGGGTAAAAATAAAGATTATTTTCAAGGACTTTTTTGAACAACTGTACATTTTTGAGCAACTTCTTTTAATGTCATACAAAAATATTAATTATTGCAATAATAGTAGGAACCAATATTAAATGTCTCTAACGATTTTTTGGAAACGGGCGAACGGATGACTTTTCACTGCAAGTTTTGAAATTAGAAATCATGACATTTTCTTAAAGTGTAAGACAATAGCTTCAGGTACACGTGCGGGATTTAAAAAAATACTTTCACTGATAAAACAGTGAAACTTTGAAAAACTGTCAAAAACGTGTGAAAATGTCAGCATTTCTTTTAACGTTATGCAAGAATTAATCAACGAATGCAAGAATTAATTCCATACGTGCAACTAAAGAGAAAGATGTTAGAAACAAGCACCCAAAATTTGAAGAAAATCAGATGAAAATTAATTGAGTTATGGATCCGTTTCTTTATCTTTCGCGTATGAACTCTTTCTAATGCGCATACAGCTCAACAATTGACCGTTTAGAGTGCCTTTACAGAATTTGCCTCGCTTTTCTAAGATATGTTAGCAATTTTCTTGCTCATGTCTATAGAAAATTCGACGGCACAAATCGCTCATCTATACCCAGCCTTTTACTGCCATCAATAAGATTATAGTACTTACAAAAGCTACAAGCGCCTACCCTATTTTACTTGACTATGTACCACGTTTTATCCAACTTTCTTCAACAGAATAACTTAAATTTAGAACATATTGTACAAAATATTGACGATGTTGAATTTCATTTATTTCTTTATTTTAATAAGTTTAATTAAAAAATATTTCAATAAAATATTTCATAGAAAGCTTAAAGTGAATGAAAAAAATTTAACGATGTTTCAGTTTTGTTTTCAAACTGAGGAAACTAGGCAGAAGGTAAACAGGAAATTGAAATATGTGACAAACGGTTAAAATAAACAATAAATTAATACTTATACGAATGAAAGTGAGTCACTGTACACATATAATTTTTGCAAAGCCAAATTTAAATTTTCCACAACAGGCAACACCTCTGACGCTATAGAAAATAAATATACAATATCACAATACTCCTAAAAAATTCAATGTATTAGCCATAAACAAATGACTGTTAAATTGTAGTCCAATTACTATCCAAGATTATGTTTTCGAAGGTTTGTAAAATTTGCATCGCTATTAATTCCCCTGAATGATTGGGCGGCAGTATGATGGACGATAATGTGATTTACCAAGCTTTCTAGCGTTCAACGTCAAGGAACGTAGCCGCCCCGACATTATTTGAGACGAACATCTTTGTCGTTTAAATAATCTAGTCGAAGTGACGCTCGTGGTCGTAGAACGCGATGGAAAGCTGTAGTACCGTCGAATATGTTCGAACGATGGAACTTCGCCTCTGTCACGGCTGTCGTTTTAGCTGACGTTAAGCTCGACGATGCCAGATTAACTCCAGATTACAATTTTAGTTTGAGAACGCTCGGTGAGAAGATGCAGTACCGATTTAAAAATCTGCCTTGTTGACAAATAATCGATGCTATCGAGTACTTAATGAAATTTGTATTCTGGCTTGCTGTAATTATCTTCCTAATCAATTAGAATCAATCGCTCCTTCATTAATTATCTTCCTAAGTTACTATTTAAGACATAATATACATATAAATGTATAAATATAATAGTACCAGTTCGTTGTAAAGATTCTCCAAATTTAAAAAGAGGAGCATCTTAAAGAATTCTAAAATTGCTCATTCTTTCTTCAAAATTAAAACTCTAACTATACAGAAGACCAGGTTCACATCGATTTTGTTGGCTTTGAAATGCGTTATCAAAGTCATAATTCTGAACCACTTTTCTCTGTAGATACACCCTCATTCAAAAATATTAGGACACCTATTTGAAGTGAAGTTTGTAATATGAAGGATCAATACGAAATTAGTTCTTTTTACAAATTTATGATACATATAATAAAACCAAAAAGAAAATGCACTAGGTGTGTTAGTGTGAAATAACACAAAAAACAAGAACAATAAAATTGCATTTGAGGCTCCGTTTGCTATTTATTAATTGATTAAAAAGGGTCGAAAATGAAAGGTGTCTGACATAACATACTCTACTGACTTATTCTACTGATTTCGCTACACCTAACCTAATGCCCTATGTCAGGAGAATAAGTCTTCTAGCCAGACACATTTCCCGAGTATACATATCTACTTATCGAATATCAACACACTTTAAACGTGTCTCATATTCTATCGCTGGTTAATATCCAACTTTTTTCAGCAAGAATCTGTAGTTTTACTTCTTATGAAATAAATATCTCCATTTCAGAATGAAAAACTAAAGTATTCTCTGAGAAATCAACATTTCAGATAACAATGTAAGGATCTGGACATTAAAAGGTTAAGAACGATAATGCGTAGCTTGATGGACTTGGCTTAGGGTAGAAGTAATTTATCTCCCTTGAAGAAAAGAATAACAATTATTTTAATTAGCTTTGGTAAATAATAATCGGGATACTTATTATGCTCGCCGCCCCCCTACTTGTTTCCCTTCTAACAGGTACCTGTGCGAAATTGTACGCGCGCGCATCCATGTCTTTTTAATCGTGTCGACAGCAGACATCTTTATCCCCCTGTCACGCCTTTAACGAGACGGGTTAAGAAGGATGGTCGTGTTACCTAAGTAGAGAGAAGGGTTCGAGAGGAAAGAAGGAGAGGAACGTTCTCGAGGGTTTTCGGGGGCGAGCGTGAACCAGCATTTGCGAGGACGACCCATTATCAGGGCCAATATCCAGGATGCTCGACAATCCTCTAACGACCCCAAACCAACACCTACGTATCTCTTTTTCTTCCTTCATTCTCTGTGTCCTTTCATCCGCTTTGTTCCTCGTTTCGTCTCTCCTTTGCAAGCACATTGGAAGCCCTTCCTTGGAAACTGTTTAATGCAGGACTCGAGGAAAATGTGTTTAACTGCTTATCGATGGTCGCTTTGTAAATTGTTATCTGTTTAACGAGGTGTTTTGCACTAAACTGCGATTTCTTCTACGATTATCGCTATCGGATGCATTTATCGTTCCTCTAGCGTAAACAGAACCAGCAGATGTACCGATGAAGTGAACTGATTAAACTTCTTTTTATCTAATTCATTCAGTGTATTTGCAGCGTATGCGTGTAAATGTAGCAATAATGTATACGCATGGTACTTGGTTCGTATGTGTGATTCTTACTACATACATGAATTGTTAAAGGTTCAACTTTGACTGTACAGTAAGCTGATAACTGAACACAGTTCTGTTCAACAAGTTACGTATTTCCGCTCATGACCACATGCATTATAATAGTACAAATTGAATAAATTTACCATTAGTTTACATCGTTACCATAGGAACTTGTAACTGTTATAAGACGCACCGCGGATTAATGGTGAGAAGGGTGTCTGTAAATCGTCCTCTCCACCCTATCGAACCCATTAACAAGCGAATTACGGATTGTACGGTACTTGACGATAAGCCTGGACAATATATCGACACGTAGCTACGAATAGATCTCCATAAAGACACGGACTTAAACCAGGCTCATGAGAAACAAATGAACGAGAATTTCGAACTGAAACACTTGCCATGTGATCCTGCGAATTAAATTCCACCTAATAATTTATACATCATTTGATTTTCATAGATTATTTATCTAAAACAATGTTATTCTTGATTATTATTCCTGGTTTTAAATAATACATTCTGAAGAAATGATCACTTATTTGTAAACTATGTACATTATACAGGGTGTATAAAGAAATGTGGGATATTTTTGGAAAGCAGATTTTAAAAACGAAGACAATGAACAAAGTTCATGTGCACGTACAATATTCAAAAGCACTTGGCTTTTTTAGTTGTAAGCTATTTTATAATATTTCCTTTAAGACCCATGACTGTGTCCCAATCATTCAACTGACCAGGATATCCCTAGGACTAGTAAAACCTTAAAGGGTATGGCACACTGCGCAGACATGAAATGGGCCACGATAGAACCCGTTTCATGCATATAAAACAGCATGTAACTAAAAATCTATATATTTTCGGACATGTGTGAATTCGAACTTTTTTTATCGTCTTTGTGTCTAGAACCGATCCCCTAACAATGTCCCACGCTTTCCTTACCTTTTACAGGATTGAAGCCATCGTCTTATGGAACATAAAATAGTGTATAACAAAAAGGCAAGACGTTTTCGGAGATATGTCCACATGAACTTTTTTCATTATCTACGTACAAGCTATCCTCCAAAAGTGCCCCACATATTTGGATACACCCTTTAATGCCAAACAATATGTATGAATGGAACACACAATCTTTCACAATCTATCGTATTATGTATTTATTAGCAGAAGATACTCCACACATCATGCTGTCATTATCCATAGTTTCCAGCAGTATCAATTACTTTCTTGCTATCGCGACTCCCTACTCGGACTGTTCTCTTGCGAGCCACAGGAGAGATTTTATGGATACCGCGTCATCGGATCGAGTGGATTAACGCACGATTAACCGTGCTGCACACGACACTTTCACGATAAGTAATTACGTCGAAGTGGCGGTTAACTGCGTGCTCACAGGCGGATGCGTTCCGCGAGACAGAGAGGAAGAGAGAGGCTGACTGGCGGCGATTATACGGACGGATCGATATAGGCTCTATCGTGGCTGTTCGCGGTAACGACGAACAATTAACGGAATTATTAACGTTATTGTAGTGTATTATTCCATTTAGGTGCACTCACTTATCAGAATCGTCGATCGCTGCTATTACGGCGTCGTTAATAAACCATCGACAGATTTAGAATAGCCCTGGACGACGATAATGGCTGATTTAACGACGACGAAGCCCACTGTCACGTTGTCGCCGATTTACGACACCGTCGCATATTTTGCGTCCTGTACGCCCGATAGCGCCATGGATCGCGATAAATCACGCTGCGCCGAGTTGAAAAAGGTTGATTCCTGTGGATCGATACCCATGGTGGCAACAGTCTCCTCTGATTTGTGAAAAATTGCTCTATCCTGAGTTTGAAATGGTGGGAGTGGCAACACGATTCCGCAAGTGATTCTGGCCACGTTATTCGTTCATCACTTTCCGTGAAAAAATATTTAACCTTAACTGATGTGGTGTCAGTATTATAACGTATGTTATAACATTTTTCGTTTCAAACATTAAAAGCTGAGTTAGTATTGTATAAATTCTGCGACCTGCGTTATATCAATTAGAGGCTAACGTTACAATTTCGTGCCACAGGTAAATGTCAAAAAGACACCAGGTGTGGCGGGCGGACAAAGAATTGTTTCAAGAAGCACTTCTCTGAAATTACAAAGGTGAACCGAAACCTCAGTGTGACAATTACCAGGTTCGTAAACAAAGAGATATGGATACCGTGCTAAAGGTAGAATCCACTGGCCACGGTGCATCGACAAAAGTGAAATAAGAATCGTTTGTAAACTGTATGCAAAAGAGCGAGAAGGCGAATAAGAATGAGGAAAATGAGGAAGTAAAATTGTTTTTCGTCTTATTGCGTTTTCTGACAAAATTTCAAACTGTTTTAACGATGTAACCGTTAAAAGCGACCATTACGACGTGCCACGTAATGCGTAAGAGCGAACAAGCAATTATATCCCACTGCGTTATAATTAACGATCACCGCAACGATGAAATACAATTTCCCCGCGGAAATTCACCACGAACGCCGCGAAGAAGAACGCGCAGTGGATCGCATAAATTAAAATACAGACCGACGTTGAACTAACGCGGCACCGTCGGCCATTTCGGCTAATCTAAATTGTCCAATTAATCACAGCCCTGGGAAAACTCGTTCTCAATCGACCGCCGTTTCGTTCAATGCTAATGAAATTTTTGAAGCGAACGACGGCCGAGCGCCTTGAAAAAAACCGCGCCTAATTAAAACGATGGAGAACAAAACCTGTCCCGGTCGTTGGGCAATTGCCCCGATTGCAGTTCAAGGTGTTTTTTCACGCCGCAATAATTTTCACGCAAATTCACGTTGAGAATGAATTTAAATGAATGAAAAGCTCATCAGTTTTTGAGGTATTTATTCTAAAGAAATAAAAGAGGACAAAAAGAATTGGAATTGCAAAGGGGATGAAGAACTCTATTAAAATACACAGCCTAATATTTTTACTTATTAATACACTACCACCAAGAATACGAGTGGATTTACTTAATTACGTGATCCCATAATTATTGAGACTGAAGATTATTTTAATTAAGTTGTGTCCTAAGTGATAAACAGTATAGCTAAATAGGTAAGAACATTTTTGACAAAAAATATTAATCTCACATTGAAACATGCGAGATAGACACGTGTCAAATAGTCTAAAAGGATCTTGCACATGTGATCAGTTGATCACTTCTCCAAAACCACCCTTGCGCATCTACTAAGAAAACAGTGTTTTGGAAAAACTATGATAGTCAAACCTCCGAAGAGTGCACTTCGAATGACCACTTGACCACTCCTTTGGCTGATCGATAAAAACTTATTGAAATTCACCCAGCGGATCCCAATCCTTTAATCGCTCACGAAGCTACATTACTTAACCATTCTGTGAGTCATCGCACGGGACACAACTTACAAGAAAATAAATAAAGTAGGAAACGACAATTTCCCTTAGCCGACACTTAAATCGTTTTACAATTTTTCTAAATAGATACATATCTATTTATTGAAATTATTAACTTTCATATAAAGTTCAGTGATTTATTCCACTTCTACAACACTAATGTTATTTTGCGATTTTAATTATTAATTCATGAATTTTTCATGAGTGGCAAATTTGAAAGTTTTAGCGAAATTTTGTAACCTACCTTATTTATAGTTAGCTATGTTTTATCATTATTATATCTAGAAGTTACTAGATTTTTTAAAGAACTTTCAAACAATTTTTCAATCCCATTTTCAAATAATTTCTACTCAATTCAGGTAAAATGTGAACCAACTTAAAAAGAGAAAACTTAAAGACTAAATAGCTATACGCTTGTAAAAAGTTCAATTTTTTAAATTAGTCGTATATACTGTCGATTAACAGAGGTACGTGTTCTTCACAGAGGCTTCAAACACACACTTTCACCCTGTGTCACTTGTCACCCGCAGACTATATTACAAATGAAGTGCATATAAACAGTAGCTACAGCTTGCATAATTTATACGTTATGAAAGTCCCACTGGTTCACAGTGATGATAATTGAGGGTATGTCGTATTCCTACCTTTTTATACCCAATATTCTCTTTCATTAGTAGAATGCATACGTACAACAGAAACATCAGCTTCCATTGCAAATACGTCAGTTTATTTACCCGCACTCTGTTTAACTGAATAGACTGCAGTATAACTTCATCTCGAGTTTCCCTCTTCCTTTTTTAACTCCCAGCGTTTAGATAACCACTGTATGGCAACGAAATAAACTTTCTGCCCTTACAGCTTCAACTCTCCCAACTTGCAACCTCCTGATTATTCAAACGATCGCGGAAAGGCACAAACAGAGTGCAAGAAGACCAAATATTTTCCTTATTAATGAGTCGGTGGCGCGACCGTTCGAAATGTGCTATGCAGATAATGAATGCAGCATGGGGCGACAGTTCAGAACTGTCGAAACCAGTGCAGATTATTTATGGAGATTTTTTTCTCACCCCCCGCGGCCACGTTTCGAACTTTGCCACTGTTCCCAATGCTTTAGAGCGCGGAAAAATCGCGCGCCACGAGCCGAACGATTGAGGAAGAAAAATACTTCTTCGAGACTTTTTCTGACACTTCGCAGTTTTCGACGTCTTGGGTTGGGACGCGTACGCGAAAGCTTTCAATTACGCTTGGGATTTCCAGTCAATATTTCTGTAACTGGGCGTCAAGAGGGGCAGCTTTTTATCCGTTTTAACTTCTTCTTCTGCTTTCTGTATGGTTGTAGCGTGGTACAGAAATCAACCCTAAACATCATTTCACATCAATAAATACTTATGACAGCTACATTGAAAATGCAATTTGTCTAATTACTACGTTGAAGAAAAGGGTACCTGACATTTTATATTATTATAGGCAAGAAGATGGGAGTATGAACCACTTTTTCTATTTTGAGAAAAACGCATATTAAAAGCATAAAAATTGCATAAACGAAAGATGAAAATGGTAGCTCATGGATGTGAGATAATGTGTCAGTAGCTCTTTAATGTAAAAATTTAATCATACTGAAGTTATGCCATTCTTAAAAAGTGGAGTGGTATATAATATGGACCAGAACTGAAAGGGTAAAAAGCGTGTAACGCGTAGTTGATTTTTTGCAGATTATGTATTTTAATATTAGAACAAGCTTTTTTGTTTTTAAGTAATTAGATTCTGTGCACATTTGACATTTAACGAGCGTTTTTTATATTTTAACAAATATTGCAGATAAAAGGGTTACTCTTAGATCCAGTGCATAAGGAATAGATCCATTCTCGAAACAAAGAAAAAAAACAAAACGTAATAAAGTAAGAGAATCATCCCAGGCAATATTACCACCTTCTACTTTCTTTCAGATTCAGAATAACTTAGAAATGTCGACATGGAAAAGAAATTTCTAAATAACTAAATAAAGTATTTTGACTGTTTATGTCTCTATAACTAGCATGCTATATTTGTTTATCAATATGAGAAACATATGAATTAATCTTACTCTCGAAAGTTTTTTAGCCGCACAAAAACAAATGCTTTCACTTTTTAACAAAAATAAACATGTGAATCACACTCGCTCTACCTGGCAGCATTAAGGTAGTTCTTAACTAAATGCAAAATCTAAGACATCGTTCAAATTTTAAAGATCATTAATTTGATTTAAAAGAAACCCTTGTGCAAAATACGAAATCGATTTCCCGTATCGCTATCGAGAAATTATAAATAAAAGTTAACGTAATTTAATACCATGATATATGGCAGAATCGAAAAAATCTGTTTCTCAGCTACCTTTTATGTCTCAAGAAGGAAAACAATATTGAAGAACGTTACCAAAATTAAAAGGAGGATATTTTGAAATACAATGATGCGAATAAATGAATTTCAATAAAACTATTCGTATTGTTTTTTCGTAATTGCTAATGAAAGAAAGATTTGTGTAAAAGTTTGTCTGTCAATTCCAATGAAACTAATCAATTACATTTAAACACTAGTCAATTGAACATCCTATTTCCATATACCAACCATTATATTAAAATTTAACTTTTTTTAATAAATCTAAATACTGTTAAAAATTACTACTATAGTTTATATAGTATTATATTAATTTTATATTCATCGTTTAGCAATGAACCCCTATTTGACTAATATAGTTGGCTAAGAAACATCTTAAAGGATACCAGTTCATGTGCTCATCTCATGATTCATATTCCCACCTTTTCCCTTATTCTTGAAGACATACTTGGTCAAATATGACAACTAAGAAATGAGTTCAAGGTAACAGTACTCCACAAGGTGTTTCGAGAAAATTGGTAAAATTTTAGTATGAAACAAGGAAAAAATTAATCGCTTGTCGACGTATGAACTAGTAAGTTGAGTATGTCATAATATAACTTCAAAACAATTATAATTTCATCGTAGGACAGTTCACCACTTATAACGTCTCATTTCATACGTGTTTCATTCATGTTCCTCCGTGTACGCGTTCCTTCCTTATAGTTACCAAAGATTTTTATAAAAGAAGAAGACAGTTTAACAGAAAAGGAATAACATATTTATTTATTCATGGAAGACTACGAATAATAATGATTCGCCATTCGATTTCTGCCGTGCTCAAACTAATAAGAGACACGTTATACGCAGTCCATTTCCCAATTCTGAAAGCTTCTCCTCCACTAGAGGAAATGTCAATAGAAATGATTTCCATGCGAACGCTCTTTGCTACTTTGAAGCAAACATCTACCTTCTTGCTCTTCTTCTTCCTTTTTTCAAAGAACTTCCGAGTACCCTTCACCGGTAGCTACTTTTCATACGGCGATTCATTCGTGCGTGCATCGTTGATCAAAAAATTACTCGTTCGCGTAATAATATTCACGTAATCGTAGCCAATACCTGTACCTTTCACAGGAACCAGTAAGAACTGTGTAAGAAATTCAACTGCGCTAGAAGGTCTCGAAATAATGAATAAAGAAAATCCAATTCGAATATACATCCAACAACGAAGAAAATTCAGGAAACGTTAACAATCTGTGAAATTCATTTGCTGAGAAACACTTTAAATTTTCGAAAGTTCGCTGAAGGACGAGGCAGGATAAAAAGGTTGGCGCAAGGGGAAATTCATTTTCACCCACTCCGCTCGCTTGAATGTGCGCCGCGCGGTTCATCACCATTGAAAACTTCTCAATTTTATTTGAGCGGTGGTTCAATGATGTGCTTGGCGGCAACGGAATCGGTTCATCATTCGACAAACGTTTCGCTTTAGCAAGCGATTCGCATTCGCCGCGGAACGTCCTCGCACGTGCAAGAAGGAGAAGGAAATAAGAGAAAGGCAGAGGCGGAGTAGAACGTTTCAGCTTTTCGAGAGGCTCTTTCCTAGCGCCGATCGCCAACCTTCTGTCACCTCCATCCACACGCCCCCGTATTTTCCTCGATCTCGTTTCCAACTTTATACGCGTGCACACGTAGCGCATCGCGCTTCTTCGGCTCCGATTTTCTAATAAATTTCTGCAGGCTCAGGGACGGCAAGTCGATATGGCGGAGGAGGATGAGGAAAGTGACAACATTACGTCCGGAATTTAGTTAGACGAGTTATTACAGAGAGTGGGAAGGTTACGATGTCTGGTGGAGAAAATTCTGTTGCGCCAAATGAGATTTCGGTTTCATGGCTCTTTTTTGTTAAATTGCCCCACCAAATAATATGTTGACTTCTAATTTGTGCAAAGAGAACAGTAATTATGAATAAGGAGTAAGAAAATTTAGAAAAGGGAAAAATAGTCGAGTAAATATACAAAGATACGAAACGGGGAGAAGCAAATTTCGTTTGAGGTGAGACAAGACAGTATTAATAAAAACTTTATATATTTTAGAATAGTATTTGCGTGTAAAAAGTTATAGGGGAAAATGGAGTAATGGTGGTCACTTTTTATCTAAAGTGTTGCACAGTTTTTACGTGTATAATTTTTGAAGTGAATCCGAACCAGAACATAGAGATACATGGGCCCATATGCCACACGAGGTGCATTTATGCCACATTCATTTGACATGGTCAAACTAATCACAGCTGCTGCATGTATTGTTGGTTTCATCTAAATTAACATTTTTGTCGTCATTCGATCCCGATATAGGATCTTCTAGACTTTTTCTTCCCTATTTTAATTCTTTTATTAATATTGCCTTTATTTTACATTTTTTTGCTTTGTACTACAAGTGACCATCATTGATACATTAGTTGATAAAATCGATTATTAAATAGGGAAACCGAATACATTTATAATAGAATTAATTAATTCTAGAATTAGTTAGAGTTAATTCTAATTAGAGTTAATTCTAATCCTTTGTTTTCATAATATATCGATATTTGAGTAATGTGGAACTGAAAAAGAACCTTAAAAATTAATACTTATCTCTCTATATTGTGCACACGAGGTATAACATCAGAGACATATAAAAATATAAAAAGTTCGTTGCTCAATGGTTGTATGACAATGATTAAGTAGGAGACTGTTTAGAGTCCCAGTAAATTACAAAGCATCAATAAAAGAATTACAGAAATCAGGAATGTCGTTTTGTAATAATAATATTGACCACTATTGCCAATGGATTGCACTTACCCCATTCTCTAATTAGAAAATTAAGTCTAAAGTATTACTAACCTAAAATTAAACATTTCAACTAAAATAAACTTTTTTCTTTTAAATGAATTATATCTACGTCGCTTATATAACAACGTTTATCAAATCGATAAATAATGAGTACCTAGAAAGTTTCCAGGAGGAAGAAAAGATCGAACAGAAGAAAGGCAATAGGAGAAAAAGCTAAGAAGAAAGATTCTTCGACCAATTGCACTCGATTCAAGTATTCACGGTAGATCAGTAAAACTTCCAAACATTTAGAATTTCTTTGTCCCCCGTTAGTATCCCTAAATGTATGCGCAATTTTTGCGTGCAGCATAACCAAGCGAGCAGAGTTCAGGCAACATCTCGAAGGGTGATATTTCCTCACGTTGTCAGGCCAAGACTTCGAGCTTAAAAATTCAAAACGTATATATCTACCTTTCGAGACTTTACTTTCGTAGTCGTCAGTAGCAACGTGAGTTACCTTTTGCATACACAGAAGGTTTTATAATATACCTACCCTTCGCGCGAAACACGCCTGAGAGAAGCCAACGTGTTTCCCCTCGAAACTTCGATTCTCCTGCAAAATTTCCACGTATTGCCCATACGGAAACCAATAGGGGAAATTTGGTTGGAAACGGATGGCGTTGAAAGGGTACGATGTACTCTAATGTTTCAGGAATTGTAACGAATGATTTCAATACTGAGCTATTCATTTGGATTTCACAGGAATTTCAAACGAAGTTTCCAGAGATTGATCGAAACAGAGTGGATCTGCTTATCCTTTCTCCCTTTTTCATTTTTGCATGTTGTATTATTTCATTCAGAATAGAGGACAAAAAATTAATCGAGGCAGTAGTATATTACTTTGCAAATTAATCCTTTTAAAATAAATCAAATTTTTCTGTTTCGATACAAAAAGTGTGCAAAAGAAATATTAACAAAAAGAAATCAATAGTATGAGAAAATATTAAATCTACATTAAAATGCAAATAAAACGCATGCGATGTGTGCTATAAAAATTTAGAAATTAAAATAACAGAATGGTTTCGTGATTATCTTTAATAAATAACTTTTTACTCTAAGCAACGAAGAAAAATATGTCCCCCCAAATGGATTGTTGATCAATTTTCGTTGACTAATTATAAGTGTTTTTTAATATAAACTAAGTGAGTGCTACACAGTTTTTAAACTCTGAACTATCTTTTACTCGACCTACCTTGTACTCGAATAACACTTTATTTTTAAAATGTTTTAATACTTCCCAATTTCTGTATCTCAGGATGTCTAATTTGAATTATGGTCAGGCCATGCGACTCTTCCATAATGCAATTAGATTTCCACTATGCCAACCATGAACGACTCAAAATCGTATTTCATTAAGAGATTTACGTAATTATTTTCTCTGTCGACCTATTCATGGATCTTGGTTCGGTCTGCGAAATTGAATAGGTACATTTCGCTTAAAAATGCCTGTGAAATTATAATATAGAAAGGACGAAGGTAGCATCTGAAGACGGGAACTCTAACATAGAACGGTTCCAGAGCTTCTCCATCTCCGCTATGGAGAATTCACCGCCGCATCCATACACCTACTTCAATAGCTGCTCTACCCTCGGCGACCGTTACACACACTGTGTCTCGTTTCACCTAACCATCTTCGACACTTCACTCAGCATAAAAATCCACTAAATGCAACCTACTCATTTTAAGGGAATATAAACTCCTACATCTATAGTCCATTCAGAATGAGTATTTTTAAAATACAGACATTGGCGTTATATTTTTAAATAAAACTGAGTCCTAGCAATAAGATCGAAGACGATAATTAGAGGTTGAAGTCAATAATAACAGGCTTTCGTCGAACTATGAACATTTTGAAAAGGCATGAAGAAGCTTCTTTTAGTAGCAGTTAAAATTAAAATTAATCCGAACCCTCTCAAATCACTATTTCAAGAATAGTAATCACTCTATTTGGAAATAGTTTCACAAACACCTACAGTCGATCACAAAATTATCCAGCGTCGTTGGTTACTAACTCTTATGTACAAATATAGATACATATTTTGCAAAGAAAAAACATAGCTTAAAATTTATTTTTAATAAACATGTAATACATATTCTAGTAAGATTAAAACTCGTTATTTTTAAATATATCGATACGTATTGACATAAAGGTATATTGGTACATGATGTACGCCCTATTGTATTATAATAGATAAAATAAAATAGTTTAGTGAAGAACAGTATACGTATTACCAGTAACAAGACACAAGTGCCAAGAGTATACAAATGAAATAGGACACCCAGTACACGTGCGAGAGTAGAGGAGCGAGACGAGACGAACGCGAAGTTCTTCCGCAGGCTTTGATCCCTCGGTAAATTTCCAGCGACGCGAGATGAAGAAACCAATGGAAAGGAATTGAAGAGAGCCCGTTGAAATTTGTGCCGGCCGAGTAAGTACACCTTTAACTATTTCCGGGAAATTTCATATCCGGAGCGCGCGACGTCGAATCCGCGCGCTCGACGGGAACAACTTCGACGCGATAATAAATATTTATGCGGTGGCGTGAAGCGACGTTAAATCGATTCGCCTTGGAGTTCCACGAAACGCCGTTAAACTTACTTTTCCTCGCCTCCTCCCCCGCTGAATAATCGACTGCCAGAGCCGTCTCTTTCAGGCCACCATTTAATCCCTCAACCCTGTTCTCGCCTTTTATCGTCGGACGTCAAGCATCGCCGATACTGATCCGCGGCTTTCCCAGTCCCGATTCACCGATAACCCTTCATAGATCCTTCCTAGGACGCTGGAATACGTTCGCAAGGGACTGTGCTTTACCGCGGGAACCAGCCAAACCGCAATCTGCTCGATTACGATACTCGCTACCCGGCTTACACTGCTCAATCACGCCACAATAATCTTCGGATTAAGTAGTCTTTGACGTTAGAAGACGAGGCTTATTCTGTTTTCGAGGTAAATGGACGGCCTCGGATAGTAATGCAATTAATTAATCGAAAAACGTGTTTCGTAAATTTCGATACTAAGGCCGTAGGGGGTAAGTCGTAGATGATTTGTAATCGGTGATGAGTAGCAGGATCAATGAATATTTAAGAAAAATTTGTCGAGATGAGGAGTGTAGTGTTATTTAGAAAATAAGAGAGGTTACTGAGTCGAGTTCTAAAATGTAGAAACAATGAAGACTCTTACTAGATAAGAAACGATGGAAATTCTTTCTGCATAAACAGGGTAATGCATGAATAAAACGATATGTATTCCGACTATTATGGGTGTTTTTGCTCTATTCCATGTGTTAGTACATGGAAAAGGAAGGAGCTGTATAATTTCTCATTTTCTATACCGAGCATTCCAGAACTAGTACTACAATTGTAAATTTAATGATTCTAGATAAAAAACTATGTCCAAAATGTACAATAAAATTTGTTAATATCATGCTTCGTTTTTAAGAAAACTGACTTTCAACTTTAGCCGAGGACGAAAGTACCGAAGTACAGTTTTGAGCATGTAAAATAGTGATGCTCAGGAAGAGCGCCTACGGGCGCCTAGTGATGCCAGAAATCGTTCGCGAACAGCCTAACCCGAGCGACTTACCCACTCCTTGAGGAACGGCCTAAAGCATTATTCAGATTAGTCAAGTTACTTGAATTCAAGCCACTTGTATTCAAGTAACTTGATCTCAAATTTAGGTTCACACAAGTCAAGTTACTTGAATTTAAGTGGTTTGAATTCAAAAGTAACTTGAATATAAACTATCAGACAAAAATAATACAAATGGCGTCGGAAGAGATGATGCATCCTGATTATTTGGTTATACATATATTTTTCCAGCAAGACATGCACTTTTGACAGCTTCCTTAATGTTTACATATTTGTCAATTTGCTTGAAATTTATGGTGCAGTACTGTATGGCACAGTATATACCATGGCATACATCCATCAATGTGTATTTCAAGGCAAGAAAAAGTTGAAAGAACCTCAACTTCACTCGAGGCTTGAAAAAATATTTCATTCCAAGTAATATAACATCCTCGCACTGATCAAATTGCCCCAAATCACTTGCATTCAAACCTCTTAAATTCAAGTAACTTGACTAATCTGAATGTGCCTAGATAAAATAGAAACTTGAAGGGATATTTCAAGTCACCTAAAAGAACACGTTCACATTAGTCAAATTGCCCCAAATCACTTGCAACCAAACCACTTGAATTCAAATAACTTGACTAATCTGAACAAGATTTTAAAGTAGTTTAAAGTAGTACTTGAACATCGCTGATGTAAAGAATAATCGAAAAAGGGAGAATGTTTTTGTTTTTAATTTACTACAAGAAAAGTCAGAGGTCAAATCATAAGTGTTTCCTTCACCCTGTATACTTCTGAAGTACTTAAAAGAATACTCGCGTACATGTGTACTCGATAGTAAAAAACTAATAGTTTTGTGTATCATCTTTAACCGTCTGCTCTTAAAATATTGTTTTCCATCTAAACTGATTCTGAGTGGATGACAAATATTTATTTTTAAAATACTCAAAGTACACACGGTGAACATTTGTTAGAAATTTTGAAAGGTGCTTCTACGTGCTAAAATTAAGCCACAATAGAGAATAAAAAATTGTATTTCGATATTTGATTCCGAGTTGAAAATATATCTAGGTTAGCGCTGTCCAACGTAAGGAGCACAATTCGAGTGAAAACTCGTTCTGTTCATCATGTGTTCCACCACCGCATACGTCGTTCGTAGTGTTTGAGCTATCTTATAAGCAGGGACGCTAATATATTATATCGGCTTTCCCTGAAGACGGAAGCAGGAGTGGGAGAGCCCACAGGGCTCGCGAATCCTCCCTTTGACATCACTGATCTAGGGTATGCGTAAAATCTAGCTAACGCAAAGACTTGTACTACTATGTCTGACCTAGTTCGGACTTATACTACTGTGCGTCGGTAGTAGTTACGTGCTGAAAGTAGCGTAAGTCCCTGCGTTATCCAAGTCACACACAGGAGCAGCAATAGGATCAATACCTATAAATCCTCGCAGCAGACACATTTTACTTATATTTCTAGCAATTAGTAGCTCTGAAAGTTTCAAATTCAATTTTACAATTCTTCAGTTACATTTTCTTTTGGCGCACAGAATTGTACTTCAAAATTTGTAACTTCCATTGTTAAACGTAAATTTCTACATAAAACGTAAAACTGAAGATCTCAATAATAAAAAACAGTTTGTAAAACTGAAATAATTTTTTATGCTTTTTGATATTCTAATAAAGTAGATATCCACATTACGTCCAGAGAACATTTTTAATACTTCACCCAAAACTTCCAAATTAAATGCGCATTTAAACTTCCAATGACGCATCACTATCCAACGTGTTTTCAACATGTAACATCAAAACTTCTCTTCAGAACTCTCGCAAAACAGTTTCGTTGTAAATGTGTACAGTTGATCGACTGAAAATAGAGAGTGTACTTCGCTGTCCGAAATTTTACGTTCGAAATAATTTCACAGCGTAGTAACAATGATGGAACAATGTAGATTATTCGAGATCCGTGTACGGGGACGAGTTTTACGTGCTTTAGGCAACTGCTAACTCACAGAGCCACGAGCACGCGTTTTCGAGAATCAAGAACATCCGTCAAAAGTGATGACAGGCAGATGACATTTATCCTAGTAGCTACGTAGAAAATGCATTATAGCAAACCGATGGACGAGCGATACGCTAGCACGCTAATAGTAACTGTATACTGCGAATCAGGCGCACTCGTCCTAATGGGATTTACATTTCGGCCTGTCGCACTCTCGATGAAAATCACGAACACGGACAAATGGATCAACAAGTCACCGCCGGCTTCGATTATTAATGACGTGAATTGAATTTAAAGCAGCGACGACGATGATACGATATTCAATTAAATTAATGCTGTTGCATAATAGAACGGGACGATCGATGAATGCGTCAACGCGTTGCAAACGGCCATTCATCTTCTAAAAATGGAACTTTATGTTAAATTTGACATAGCAATCTCACTTAATTACGCGAAATATTACGAAACTCCATTGAGGAAATGTTTTTGTCCTAAAATATAAATAGCTATAATAAAATGTAATAATATGAAAAAAATAATGTAATATAAATTTATTCATAATGATATAAAGAAAAATGTTTTCATTACACTTCCAAACATTATCCAATAAGGTCGTTATTATAGCTGTAGTTGTAACTAAAATTTTGAATATATTTGAAGTAATAATGTAATTGCGGTTACAATTTGGATTAGAATGACAAATGCGAATAGAACTGTGATTCAGATTGAAACTGCGGTTACGGTTAGGTATATTATTGAGATACATAGAAACCATTATTAGGATTGTAATCGTAGTTCAAATTAAACTAATAATTCTATGAAAAGCTATCATTTTTTATGAGGATACAGTAGTGACCACAGAAGTTGCATTATCTTCAAGATATCGATACATTAATAAAATTCACTTTAAAATGCTAGTTAGACTGCTCGATTATTCGCTCAGTTCCAATGTTTTAAGGTAAGCGTCGCGTCGTGGAGTTTGTCACAGTCCTCTTATCAAAAGTTATCACCTTCCCCACTCCGTGGCTAGATTCACTAGGAACAATATAATTCAGAACGACCAACCACCTGTAAATGCTCTTTCCATTAGAAGCAATCCTCAACAGTCAACAGTTGGAACACACAACATGATTACGAGCCATCGCCTGGTGAAGTATAAGCTACATCAGAACTGTAGCCTCAATTATTTTCTTTGCAGGCCACACAGATCCTCAGTCACAGTCATAATCGTTCAAAAACAAAATAGAGTTAGTGTAATTGTCTGTGTCGACTCTTAAAACTACGCTGTTACTAACAAGTATTTGTAATTTAATTTTCATATGAGCAAATTCTTCTGTATTATTAATATACTTTAAGGTTTGAAATTATATTCTTTATCCAAAGATCTGGTTTATAACACAGTTTAGCGCAACTATCGCGTTTGCAACGCGTTACATTGTAGTGTGTCAAAAAGATCTCAAAAATGTGTTTAAGTGTTTGATACAAATAAACACATAATATGGCGGAATTCTTTTTTGTCATGGACAAATTAGTTTTTTTTAATGGAATCGTACATTTTTTGTTCATAGTATTATAACTCGTTTTAAGATGCATTCAACAAGTGCTACGCGATCGAATTTCATTCCAGGCCCAGTTCGATTTACAGTGTCCTAGAAATCCACTTAACCAATTAATATTTATTGGCTTTCACTGATGGCTAATAATTCCTTCATGGAAAAGATGGATGGGAAAGATTTTTTAAAGAATTAAGTCAACTTCAGCCTGTTGAAGGCAGTACTGATCAAACTCGCAGTCTTATGTTCTATTCTATAAAATGAAATACCATCGTGTAGCACCATGTCGAATTTGTCTTAAAAGAAATTATAATATTCTAAACCAAAAATGGATTAGTTTAAGAAAACTAATTTGACCCTGAAATCTCTGCCACTTCTTCGCCTACACATTTAAGAAGCAATTGCACCACATTATGTCCCCATTCATCTTAAACGACTTTTGTAAAAACCCATTTTTGATATTTTCAATCCATTCTGAAACATTCCAGCGAATCTAATTACAATAGACACACTGTACATATTGAACGTATTATGCGTTTATGATACAGTCCAATTTGATTTGTCATTCAGTCATTTCTCAAACAAGGCGTCTTATTTCAGTGATATTACGAACAATTAATTGTGCCATTAATCGAGTCGAAAACAAGAAAGTTCGCGTGTTGTATTACCTCTTGGTCCATTATAGCCCATCAAAGATTATAGGACACGGAAATAAAAGAACAGTGAAACATAAGATAGCAAATTCTTTAAACGATAGTATCCCCTTAGTGGAGGAGATTACCCGCCTCTAAAGCCCGAACGAGGACTTCCATATAGTCGTTGAGCGACAATTGCTCATTAATGTAGCTATTGCATTTTATGCATGAGTTTTCGAAAGAAATAGCGATATTCTCGGCGTACCAAGGAAACTTGTTACGTCTAGAAATGTAGAAATCCAACAGAGAATAATTTGCGTCGTTAATTAACTGAGGACAAAGTTGACAAGCTAATTAGCCGACAGAGAAACGGAGCCGCGAGAGAAGTAAAACAAAAAAAAGGAGTGCTGTCGTATATTACACTATTTCGGTATGAAACTGTAGCACACTCATCTAAACCATACGCTGCACGGAAAGAACTAACACAAGACAATCGTAGACGTAAAGTGCCTATTTATGGCAGAAATTTATGGTAATTAAAAGGTCTCATCTTCATCCTCACGCAATACTAAACAAAGTAATTCATTGTCATACATTTCAACCACCTCAAAAAGTTGTTCTCCATATTTATTAGCTCGATGCATGCAAATCTCCCATAAAGCTAACCAGTGACTTAAGCGTAGCTACTTCTTGTGCCGAGCAGCTGTTTCAAATTTTACATAAGCCGCTTTTCATAACAGTCCCACTTTCCATTAAAGTCTCACTATGCTTAATTTCGATTAAACTCGCAACTTACAGCGCAAGATCGATCCTCCCCTGAGCTTCCAGAGCAAGTTGTCTATTTACCGATACACTAGGAAGAAAAGTACAGAAACAGGAAGGGCGAACACGCGACTCAGTTTTCAGATCCTGTCGAACGAGACGCGATGTGCTGCTATAAACGTTCGCGCGCGAACATAAAATTGATACTAACACGATTACGAATTTCACCGACGAAAAATTCGTTCGCATGCCGCTCACGTGCGAATTTAATTCTGGCACAGTTTCCGACTGGACAAAATTTTTGCAAAAATAAAATGAAATAAAGCCGGTACCGAGCGGCGAGAGGAACGTGGCCCATCGAGGAGAACGCCGACAGCCCTAATTGCGCTACGTGTTGGCAACTGTGTGTGGAGCATTTAAGTCGGAGACGGGACCGAGTCCAATCGGCAACTTTACGAATTACAACGCCGCACAGCCGACGTGTGAACAACTTTTTCGACATTGAGATCGCTTCGATTCATGATAGACCGATGGGCGACAACTTTAATACGTGAAATCTGCAAGATTCATATAAAAAGCTTTTCAATGCATTCTAATTAATTCTAGAGATAATCGAACATTATAAAAGGTGCATTTATGTCTGGCTAGATTATTAGCAAATATTATTCTAGTCAATTGTGTATAAATTATACAGGGTGTTTTCAAATATGTGGGACATTTTTGGGAGGTATATTCTAGACCTGAAGGCGTTGAAAAAAATTTACATGCGCGTACAGGGTGTTTCATAACATGTGGGACTCACTTCACTCAAGAGTTGATTATATGCCTACACAATTACAAAAGAGTCATATAAACACGTGTCCTACCTGTCTTCGATTATGAGATATAATGAACTTTATAAATAGAGCAGACTCTCTATTCGGCCCCTCTTTCCACTTATGGGAAACTAACAGGCATAAAATAGGTTGATTTTTTGAGCACGCATTTGCACGAAACATCGCAGGAAATTTCAATCGGTAATAGACTTCGTGTGATTTTATGATATTAAACATTTTAGCCGAGCAGCTAAATAATTTGTAAATCAACATTTTGCAAATAAAGTGCTTGGTCCTATTGCATGGTTTGCTCGTTCTCCGAATTTAAATCCATTAGATTTTCATTTATGGGGACATTTAGAATCTATTGTATACGCAACATCGATTGAAAATGCTGAAATGCTATGAAATACAATAGAGCAAGGGTTCCAACAAGTTCGAGAAACACCAGGAATGGTAGAGAGAGTAATCAGATCGATGACAAGATCAGTGCAGGCTTGTCTTTAAATGCAAGGTGGTCATTTTGAGCATTTTCTGTGAAAGTAATTAAAACAAAAAATTTATGATATCTCATAAACGAAGACAGATAGGACATGTATTTATATGACTTCTTTTCATTGTTTTTAAGCATACAATCAACTTCCGAAGTCAGTCTCGCATGTTATAAAACACTCTGTATATTTGGAAACGCTTAGTTTTCCAATTGTATGTTATTTTAGATTGCGTACAGTGTACTGCTTTCTTTAAGACCTATCACTGCGTGCCACTCTATTCAAGGAGCCGAAATATTCTTGGGCCTAGTAGGACGTTAAAGAGGATAGCACACCGTACATTCAAGAAATGGGTCAGCATTTTATGCTTTATAAAACAGCATGTAATTTAAGAACTATGTGTTTTCGGGCATATATGCATTTTAACCTTTTTCTTTGTTTTTGTATCTAGAACATATCTTGGAAAAGAGTCTCGCGTATTTCCTATTTTTTAAGGCATTTGAACTAACGTTTTACATAGCACCAAATAACGTATAACTGAAAAATAAAACATTTCAAGACATGTGTTCATATGAATTTTTTTTATTGTCTAGGTATATAGAACCTATCCTCCAAAACTTCGTAAAGAATTTCGTTGTATTAAGATATTAAACAAGATGTATAATATTGGATCTTTAATTCCTTTAATTCTCAACAAAGTTGAATTAATGGAACTAATTACTGAAACAATGTAAGTTCTTTTTTGCAGAAAATTAAAAAACCAATAATTCACTTCGTGAAGAAAATATTTTAATTTTGGTTTTAGGAAAATTGAGCTTGCACCACTTTTATTGTGGATTTAAATAATAACAGATCGCTTAAGATCGCAATTTAAAACTGCAAGGTAAAACCATAAATTCATCATTTGGCAAATGTCGAGTAATAAATATTCGGCACTGCGTGAACAACAAGTGTGACAAAGATATATCTACACAAATACATTGGTGAAAAGAACTGTTAACATTGTTCCCACAAAGTGATTAAAAGCTTAACCAAAAACTTCTACTGTTGCTTTCAGAGTACGAAAGCTTGTGAAAAAATTGTGTACACGAAATTCGAATTTCCCCGTGTATTTTCGCGTAAACGCGCTACATTTACCCGATATGGTTCGCGGAGCGAGCTCCTACGAACTTGTAGCGTCTAGGGACTCGAACTCCGAGAATGTAGGTCCCTGTTGCTCTCTCTCGATGTAGTACGTGACAAGTAGGCGTTTCAAGGGTCGAAGTGAATAAAATTAAGTATTCTTCAGGGGAGAAGGGGCACACGATATCGGGCTGATGAAAAGGAGAGTGAATTCGTTGGTAACGCCAGACAAAATGTACCTTAATTACGTGATTAATACAAATGTTATTACATCATTTCGTGTTATTACAGCTAAGTACGTGACGGTGCAAACTAGAGGAAGTCGGAGGTATTAGGACGATCTTACGGAACGATAGATACGGAATATTCGTGAAGTTTCCTAAGCTGGCACTTGAGTAATGCTGTAAGTGATTCTAGCAAGTGGTACGGGATGAAACTTCCCTCTAATGAATAGACGTCCTTATCTCTGACTGATTATAAACGAATAGTCTACTTTAGCAGTGATCGTAAGATATTGACTGTTCAGATCTCTACGTTAAACAAGACGACTTTTAGTCGGATTCTTTACTCATTTTCCTTATTACACTCGATAAGTAGAAAATCACATACGTTCTTTATAATATAGAGATTCCAGTAGTCTTTTTATAGCAAGTGAAAACAAACGAAGTTAATGGAAACAGTAATCGATGGTGTGGAATCTACCTTCATCCAGCTTTCAACAGAGCTGGAGAATACACGTAGAAAGTATAGTACCAATTTCTTTTAGGAGGTTAAAGTTTAGAGGTAACTTCTTGTGTAAATTAAACTTTTGCGCTCTATCAGTGGCGCTACGGCGACACAGAATGGGTAGGTACTTACCACACATCTCAGAACGCAAGGGTTTAATTTGATGTCTCCAGATTTATTCGTTTTAAATAACCAATTCAATGTAAATGCTTTCTCGCCTTATAACACTTTTCTATATTTATATTACTTTTTGTAATTTAATTGAATAATAAATATTACACCATTCATAAATAAAATACAGAGTGTCCCGCAAAGCATAGTACGACCAAGGAGGGGTGAGAAAAGGAGTCTAATTCTACGTGAGCAAATAAGTTGAAAATAAAGAATAACATGTTTTTAAATAACGCTCCGTTTTCGAAAATATCGATTTTGAAAATGAGCCAAGTAGGCGTGCATTTAACTCTTACATAATGATTTGGTGAGCTTTAATGTACTAAAAGAAATAATAATATCGATTACAAACCAGTGGAATGATAGCTAGTAAATTATGACATTAACCATACTTGTAAACACAAGCACGTACAGTAGAAGAGATAAACAATACTACACCCGCCAAAGAATCATCTTGGAGTTGTGTATACATACCAGTCACAACTTCAAAATCGATTTTCTTGAAAACGAAGCGTTATTTTAAAAAATTTGATTCTTCATCTTCGATCTATCTTTTCACATAGAATTATCCCCTGCTCGGCAGTAGCACACTTTGCGAGATACCCTGTATGTTTTCTTCAAAAGAGTCAGCACAGCATAATATTCAAAACTAACACATTTTATTATACTTAGGTAAGAATTAAAAGATATACTAACAATAAATTTATAAACATCTTCTTAGAATAGAATCAAATATTACTCAAACAGAATTAGTTTCCATTTATCACTCTTGTTGAAAGTACAATTTAGCTCCTTTCCTATCGTGACGAGTCGTGACAAAGACGACATAAGAACGATATACGACACTGTGTGACAAACGAGGTTGCAGTATTCGCGACAAGCAGCAATCGTCGACATTTCAGACACTTCAGTCGTTCGTTCGGCGTTTTGTCGTCATGGATTTTTACGTTCACGAGCGAACGTGCGCGTCAGGAAACGTTCTGAACATCGAGCAACGATGTGCGTTCGTAAACACTCAAATACGAGTGGAGCGGAGCGAAGTGTGCGCGTGTGTGGCCGCGTGAGCCGCACGGTACGTGAAGAAAATTCCCATTGGTACAGGCAAATCGATTCGGAGCACAATTTGGCAGGGAAATCGGATTTCCAATAACGACGCGACACTGATTATCATGCGATTGCCACCTTACAACGATCGGCCCTCGAGTCGAAGAGAAAGAGATAGGTAAAAGGGAACGGAACGCTTGGAAGTATCTCCCTTTTGGTGGTGGGGGGAAATTGCCAACGAGGATTCTCCATGAAAATCCATAAAATATTTCCCCGAGACTTCGCCGCTGTCGTCATCGTTATTACCTCATTATTGCCATCGGGCTTAAATCGATCTCGAGCGTCAATTTGGATTCACGAAAGAATGGGGAACGACAAAGACCAGCACCGTGGTTTATCAGCGTCCGACTTCAGTACGGTCTGCGATCTATCGGAAATATGAATGACTTTGCCCAGCGTAAGTACAATTCCCTTTTCGTCTTTTAGAAGCACTTCAGAAAGGACATTGAACGATTGGAGCTGTTCGACGTGAAATGAAATTTTTAAGTATTCTATCATCATTTTTAAATGATGTGGGTGTTAATGCCACCTATTCTCTCTCACAACTTGCTATTCTTACACATAGAATCGTTAACCATTTTACTGCGCAAATTTTATATAGGATGTAGCGTGTATACGTTTCAATATTTTAAGGGGTAGTAGGGTACTTCAATTGAAGCATAAAATGTCCCATAACACAGTGTTCGATCTGCTTCCGTTTTGTAGTAGTAATGCTTTAAAGTTAACATGTCTATACGGTAAACCAATTGTCGAAGGATTTTGTAATTTTGTAGGTACAATGAGGAGGAACAATAGAAGAAAAAAGGCTTAATACACTTTGTTCTATTCCTTACGGTTAAACTCTTATAAAGATTTAAAGATCGAAAATACTTGTGGCAAATAATGCAGATAACCCACACAGATAAAATGTAGACCAACAGATTGCCAGTAGTTAGCTGTTCAAGATGACCCAATAATCTAGCAAGCAACGACCACTTTACAGTAGAAGCCCCCTTGAAGGACATACCTATATACATATATAAGGGTCTTAGCAGGTGTTAAGGTCCATCTGAAGCAAACACAACCTTTCCAAGCAACCGACTCTTCTATGTCAATGAACTCTTTCAATGTGTCTATCTCACTCACGATCACGAGCTAGTCTTCATTTCAGAACATAGTACTAAATTTTAGGCATTATTACAATAAAATCAAAGCAGATCGGACACTATATTACAGGTTTTAGAGCATTTCGTGATTCATAGGGTTTAAGTATCCTACCACCTGCCAATATATTGAATCTCATATATTCAGTTATTTATTTATTATTATATGAATAGGATATCGCCCTTTAATGGAACAAAATTAAAAATAGATTCGAGAGATTCAAAAAATTTGAAAAGGTACAGTTACAATAGCGCCTGAAGGATTCTTTCGAAGGATGTGACAGATCCTGAGAAATAGTCAACGTTATTACAATATACTTTCACTGAACGGCGTACGCGATACACAGGGTCTATATAGCTAAATCTGGATTTGTAAGAGAATCTATAAAACGTCTTGGTAAAATGTCTGAGTTACGTGTAAACTCTGTATACACTCTGTCTGATTTAGATACTTTAGAATGGTTTTGAGCTTAGAATTTCGCTCCTGACAAGGTACATAAAGTATTTCTGATAAAAAATTTTGTATGATATTTATATGGATATTAATGAAAAATATCGATTTTGGTGCATGCAGCTACATAACGACATGCAACTGTTTTCAAATTCCAGCCATTAGCCGATATTTATCAATATATTGAACAAATATTTCTAAAGCTATACATGCATGAAACTTGTAATAAGCTGCCATAACAAAGTATGTAAAAACTTTCATTAAAATTGATGAACACTCATATCTTTGTAAATGGTATACTTTTACAAGGCCTGAGGCTTTTTCTAAATTTCGTTTGTATTTTGAAACATTGGTGAAATAACGCCTTGAATGAAGTGTTACTTAATTAGACATAATATAAAAGGCGCATTTTAGATGGTACATATAAATAAGGACTACCCATTTATTATCGTAAGCAAACGCGTATTAGCTGAAATTTAAAGTGTTCTTTAAATTTAATATTCTATAATAATAAATAATATTTATCGGTAGAGTGTTATCTCAGTACTATCATACGCATGAATAAATGAGGAGTAAGTATTTTCCATGGCAAACTCTAGAATCGTTTCTCTCAATTGTATAACCTCTTGAAGTTAGAACTCATCTGCTTCAAGTAGTACAAATATCGTTTGTACGAGATCAGGGATATCAACAATTCATACATATTCATCATTTTCTGATTTCCACTACTATACTCAACGTGAAACTGAAAAAGTACTCAGAAGTTTTCCTTTCCAAACGCGTTGCAACGAAAGGGTTAATAAAGAACTCAAGCCAACATAAAATTCCACAACTTCGAAAGAAATTAAGGAACTTCTGCCTGCTTCTTTGGAACGAATCAGCCTAGTAGTGGCACGTCGCTTCCTGCCCACCTTTCAAAAGAGGAAAAAGAAGTTGATGGACGGAACGTCAGAGTGAATGGAAATTATAAAAAGTTTCGACGTGCTCGACTGACGGATGGACACAGAAGAACGGCAGGAAAGAGTCTTCGAGCACGAACGTTGTCGAAGGGGCATGCAAAAGCGAAAAGTGGAAGCGATCGTACCGAAGACCTCCTGCACAAAGTAGTATCGGCTTATAATGCACGGCCGTTAGAGAGATTAGAAGAGCACGTTCGAGGGGAGTCACGAATTGAAACTCGATTGCTCGATTTCAGTCGACATTGATAGAAATGCGCTGTCCTTTCCGCTGAGAGGAGATCGATCCACTAGAGATATCCACATCGATTTTTAAGGATGATGTATGGAAATGTTGCTAGCTACTAACCATTTCCGTCTCCGCGTGTTTACGCTTCGGTAGTCAAGGATTAAAGCAGTATAAGAGATAGACCCTTTTGCGAATGTACCTGGCATAGAAGAAAGCAAAAGCCAACAGAGGGAGCGTAATACTAGGTCATGAGTTGAATAGATATACATACGTATCATACATAAATAGAACATTTTTGTGGGGTTATATTTTATTCGTAATACCTTGCTCGTATAAATACACGAGACCAGCATAATATCACGCAAGAATAGTTGTATTTCTGAATTTACGTGTAATCTCGCTTGATTTTAAAATATTAAATAGATAATTGAAAATGTTAATAATTTACAAAATGTAAATTCTTCGAAATCTTGAATGACTGATAAAAGTGAAGAAGCTGTTTCACAAACGAATATCCTTTCCTTCTACTTTAGAACTGGTGTACAACACATTCTTCGAGCAAAAAACAAAAGAGACGACACGATAGGGATCAAAGCGATAAGTGCTATTTCCAGACAAAGGAAAAGGCAGAAGGAAAAAGAAGCGAATCCTGACAAATAAATAGGATCCAACGGATCCATTTAACGCCGAAGAATGCTTATTTCCGGCTGGGGAATGATCGGCAGGGGTGGAGAGGGTGGGCGAGTCAGCAATCGAGCGAACGAGACCAGATAAATCGGCGGACCCTTTCGATAGTTGGTCGACGCGCGCGCATGGGCTCGCTCTCGCGCGGCACGACGCTGCAACTTTACTGCGCCGCGCAACGCCGTGACGTGGCCATAAATAACGCCGAAATAGCGTGTCCAACGTCCGACCAATAAATCTAGATATAACCCCGGAGGATAAAATAAAGTTATGGGGGGCCGGTTCATGCGCTGATACAAACCGATAGTTTACCCCGCTTTGACTGCTACAAGTAGTCGTGGCTTTCGAGCCGCGATCGGGGCTCCTCTTTCCTTTCGCAGAACCGCGCTCTCTTCTTGCGCCCTCGCCCCTCGCCGCCCCCCAACACCTCCGCCCTCTTCGACCCCCCGGCGCCCACGTCTTGCGCGGTACGTCGCGGCTGGCGTACACGAAAATGTATTATTACGTTGACATGTACGCAAACTCGATTTCACGAAAACCCAGACACGTAACTTCGTGATACATAGCCGACGACATGCGGAAGCGCACACGTGCACGGGGGCGAGGGCGGTACATACAAAGCGGTGGAGTGTATGCGCGCCCCTTTATGCAGATACGCGCGGCGCTTGGTCGCTCCCCACGGGCACGGCTTCAAAACCACTTCGAGAGGTCTCGTGTTTACGTGAAAACGCCGCGAACGTCGATTCGTGCTTGTTGTGCTCGCCAGGGTGAAACGGTAGCGAAGAGTGTCGCGGGGACATGCGGGAGCACCTCTTGCACACTGCCGAGAGCTTTCGGCTCTTCAATGCGCACTGTTTTCCTTCGCCGCTGCCCGCTCTTTGCGAAACTCTATTCTTTAATAATGCTTTCCTCTCGCGTAACCACGTCCCCTTTCGCCGCCGCCGTTAGCGGGCACCGCAGCTAACGGGGTTATCGAGCTTGTCATTTTTCGAACGTTCTCTAACGTTCGAAGAGCAAACAGTTGGAAAGGGGGCAGCACCTTTTCGGTATTTGCTAAAGAATTTTAGCTTACGGACCCCGTTCTGCACGGCTACGGGAATACAGCTTTTCTGGATCTACAAACCTACCTCAGCACTCTACCCTCCGGGAAAACAAGCTTTCGGGAGACCTAGTGCTGCTTAATCCTATTTGCTGCCGTGGAAAAGAAGCATACGGAACGAGATATTGTGCTGAAGGCGACGAATATTTCGTAAAAAGTAGCTAATCAGTTTTAAAAATGAGCTTTAACACTAGAAAGACGGGAGCTTAGTATATACCTATATTGCCTGAAAGCAGTCAAAATGACTGCATTGTGAAAAAATAACTAATGCGCAAAGAAATTTGTTTAACAGTAATTTTTAATATATTTTATATCACTTACAGTCATATAACAAGTTATTAATAAGTATTAACAATAAAAAAAATGTATTTCACACTCAGAGATCCTCCTTCCCATCTGAATGACGTTACAGCGCGTTCAAAGGGAACAAAGCGCGTGGCCAGGCCTGGCATAAAGATTCGAATAACAAGTACGAATAACAATAACAATAACAATAACTTTAGTTATTGAACAACTGCAACTTATCAAGAATATGTCGAAATCGACAATTTATCATGAACTTGTATGTTATCATGTTATTCCAATCCAGAGCCGAACTAGTCTTTTCCAAGCAGTCAAAATGACTGCTTTTCGGCAATATAGGTATAACACATATATATTCCGGAAGTGAAGGACGGGGGGGGGGGGGGGGGGGGGGGGGGGGGGGCAACAACAATGATTAATTAACCCATTTATATGTTGTAGAAAAAGTCACAAAATTATAAGAAGCTGTGTCATTATTTAAATCATTATTTTCTTAATTGAAATTCAAAAGCAGTCAAAATGACTTGCTTAGGCAATCTAGTGTTAAGATACGGTAAGACAAGTAATACGAGCGTTGGCGCAGTAGGTAATAGACTACCAACTAAAAATTAGGAATGGCTTTAAGAAATAAAGGAAATTTAGATTTTCTCCGAAATCTTTTGATGTCCAAGTTTTTTCCAGGTTTATCGATCAGAAGTGACCATACTGTCTTCGTTTGCGTAAATTTAAGGTTTGAAGATATTGTGAGATCTATCTGTCAGTGTTAAAATCTTCAATCGTCAATCTACAAAACTTAAAGTTACTTTAGAAAAAGCATGCTTTGAAATTGAAGAACTTTCTGATAAAATTAAATATCTTCAAGAGAATAAAACTGACATAGAAGATAAGGCTGACAATGAGTTACTTAAAAAGGAAAGAGCTCGTCGTGAAGCAGCCAAAGAAGAAGTAAAAAACTTATTAAATATAATAACGAGCAGCTTAAAAAATATCATGAAGAAATTAGTGAGAAATATGCTGAATTATTTGGACCTCAAAATCCTAGACAAAAAATTAAACACGTCAGTCAGTTGAAAGATAAAATTAGCCAACTGGGCAAGCGTTTCTGTCAGTGTTAATGGTATATGAAGTATGACGGATAAATCTACTATGGCTGTAACTGCCACGAGCTCAGACAATTGGGTCGTAAATGTATATGTATCATAAGGGGCAAAGTAAATACTTAAAATAGTAGTAAACGATTATCCGTGTAATTTTATTGAAATAAAAATGTTGGAATCATTACTGAAAAGATTAACACGGTCGTTACTCACACTGCGTGTACATACATGAATTGATTCATATCTTTTTCTACTATTTATATATTACATATCCGACATGAATAATTTTATATTAAATTAACTTGCTCTGTATATTTGATGGAAATACAACAAAAAGCGGAACATGATATTTAATAATTATACTTTTCCATCTCACCGCAATAGTGATATTAATTTCGAATGGAGAGAATCTTTTCCCTACTGAATAACTTAAATCAAAATTAACAAATAAATGTAAATTTTTAGTACTCAAAATATATGTACAAAAACTATTTAATTAATTACGTATACACCGACACGGCTAAAATGTGTCTTCTCTATTATTTCCTCTTCAGTTGAATCTATCTTTGGTAGACAAGCGTTTAATTGCGTATACCACAAAAAAGGGATGATGGATTTGTGTTTCGCGAGCAACTAACCACGGCATGCATATTCATTTAAAGGGGACGTTACGAGCCGATAGAAAAATGTATCCAATACACGGGCGCAATGAGCCCGTAACAGGCGTGCACGCGTATGAATCCCGTGTAAATCGACTCGTATAAACTATTGCGTTTACGAGTGGTGTTTACAGGCGGCGTGTGTGAAAACGGCGCAGCTAGTCCATTCGCGTTCGAAGGATAGCGAAGAGTGCACAACGGATGTACCGCAGATGTTTCGTAACTAATTAGAGGATACTCGTTACTCTCAGGGACAGTTTGCACGGTCCGAAATAATACGATATAAATTCACGACACTGAGCAGAAACGGACGTTTCGCGAGCATGATAATTTGCAGCGGGGAAATAAGGCCGTTTGAAAGACTGAATGAAACTTTTCGATATTTGTACGTATCGGTAGAAATTTAATATCACGTTTGAAAAAAGGAAAAGTAATTTTGTGAAAAATATAAAGTCCATTGAACACTTCAAATATTGTACAAGAGTTTCATATCCGAGCCGACGAATACGTTTTATTCGGTTTTGTTTGAATTTCCTGCCTTGGATATACACCCCCGTCTAAAAGTATTAGGGCACCTAGTATGTTCAATGAATTTTCATGTTAGAATGTAAATTGTCATTTAGTTGGACACGGTAAATTGTTCGCTGTGTCTAACTTGGAACTTATTCTACTGATTTCTCTGTATCTGACTTGGGACCTATTCTACTGATTTCTCTGTGTCTGGCTTAAGCCTTATTCTACTTATCTCTTTATCTGACTCGGGATTTATTCTGCTGGTTTTGTTATGTCTCACTTCGGACTTATTTTACTGGCTTTACTGTGTCTGAATTGAGACATATTCTACTGACTTCGGTGTCCCAATCAGGCTAGTGCACGTCGTTAGTAGAATAAGTTCTAAGTCAGACACTTTTCACTCAAAATTTAAGAATGTAGGTGCAATTCGTTACTGATTGCAGAACTTTATCCAAATACATCTGATGTGACCGAGTAAGTGTTCTAATACTTTTGAATGGGGTGTATGTACATGTAAGAAAATAAAAATGTAACCTATTTTTATGCCATGTCTACCATAGCATCCAACTCGATTCACTTCCGTTATTTTCCACAGCCACTGTCCCATCTTTCTTTATAGAACACGCTCGTACATATCTTCTCTGATAAAATATCGTGGAAGCGATATTAGCTTGTGCAAAAAAGAATCATTTCGATCAACAATAAAGTCGCGATAACGTCGATTACTGGTAATCCCAGGTCTTGGAGGCAGATCGAATCGAACTGTGAAAAAGAATAGCTAAGAAGAAGAAAGAAATCCTAGCCAGAAATTCCTCCTTTGCTGCGATTTCGAGCAAGCGAGAATCCAAGGAAGAGGATCTCGGAGGAGTTCGTGGAGTAGTCTCTCTTCCTTCTGGATGGTGCGGTCGTAAAACGTCAAATTATCGAACCGAGTTCCACTCGGTCTTTCGCATTGAACAACTTTTCGGTTGGTAATTCTCTAGGGACCATAGTTTCTGTTCTCACCGAAGCAATGTCCATCAAGAGTGACAAGCAGAGGTCGACAGTCACTTCTCAGGCTACATCTCTCTGGGAACAAGTATCTACGATTTCTGTTATTTTACAAGTTGCAACTCGGAAAATAAAATTGTCTGGCGGTAGGATAAGGAATTTCTGAGAATAGAATTGAAGATAAGTATTCTGACGAAATAAAACTGTTTTGAAGGCCAATGAAAAATACCTGAGCTCCTCCCATGTTATGGTTATAAAAACCCTCAAATTGTTCACGTGGCAGGAATTGAGGATTATTAAAACTTTTCGTCTAACACAGTTAATGCACCGTAAATAGAGCTCGTTGCGGTTCAAAATCATATGTAATCGTATGTAATATCGCATGTATCGATCTACATTATACGTACAATGAGGCACCTGTTGTCGATAGACAAATTGTGCAAAGAGACTTGATTTAGTTTAAAGACATCTACTTGCCAAAATTAACACAAAAATACTGCAATGCACTCGCCGATTCCTCTTATCGCTGTTTGATTTAGAAGAGAGGTGGCATGAATGAGACACGTATAGAATGAGACATCGTAACTATCTTAAAAATGGTGAACGTTCACACGATGAAAGTGTATTTGCTTTGAAACTATGACATGTTTAATTATACCTAATCTGAAGCCGCTGTCATTTCATACATAATAGCAACAGACAGTTAACTTTCTTCATCATTAAAATAAAATCTTTTTCATTTTCTAAATACATTCTGTAAAGTACCTGTTGTTATATTTGCTATATACCTACTATATATTTCTCCAAAAATAATAACATAAAATGCCAGGTACCCTTTCTTCAATAGAGTAATTAAACAAATTAAAATTCCAATGTATGTATTATATTTATGAATAGACCACATAGGGAATTTTATAGTTATTAAATTATTGTTACTTGTTTATGTATAGGGTTTAAGTGTTAAGAATTGTTTTTTCAATTCTGCTATTATTGTTTTTGGTTAAAATAATTATCTTTCATTTTTGAATCTTACAATTATCTTTTTATTCTTCAAATATATAAATTTAACGTAATTAATATTATAATTATAATGCTTGTTGCAATAGGAGATCCTTGTGAGGTTCCTGTATGCTATACGAGACATTTTCGTGTAACACAAGGGGGTGTGCAGTTCCGAGCGTCAATTATTACAGTCAGAAACTAGACAAACCTCGCTGCGTCTTTCACCGTCGCGTCTAATAAATGTGTCTTTTATTTCATTGATAACTTTCTAATTTAGCCACTTTGCCTTTTGATAGAACAAATAAGCAACAATGCTTAAAGAAACGGTAATTACAAAATTAATTTCAATATTGCATATCTTGTTTTACGACGCTGTACCATTCAAAACAATCAATTTATAAGTGAAACTTAATGCACATTTTTAAACTACGCATTATTACAATGAATAACTGATCTTTGTAACTGCGTGAATTACAAGTAGAATGGTCGCTTAACTTTCTTGTTATTTTGTCTCAAACGAAAGTATCATATTCATGCCACATCTCCTTTATATCCCCTTTTGATGTAAGATTATTTTAGAAATCAATTTTTAATAGCTCGTAGCTGTATTAAAAAAAAAACATTAAGAAACTTAACATTTGTCAACGTTCTCAGGTATATCTAACCAGTATAGCAAATTCCTCGAATTCTCCTCTAATCCTAGCTTCAAAGTAAACGTTGAGACTCCGTAAATGGAACGACATGGAACTCTCGGAGTGACAATCGCGACCCTATTGCCCGATTGTTCGCCAGCAAAGTGTACCAGCGACAAATCACGGCGTAAGCCTCGTTAAGTAACTCGTTATTCACGATCTAAACAGCGACGCGGAGTTACCAAATTTGGCAGCGAGTCAGGAACTTTATTATTAACAGTGACTGTGGATTTACACAGTGCTACGGGTAGATAGATAGGACGAATAATTAGCTGGCGTATCTCGTTGCACTCTCTACATCCACGATAACTGTTAATTGCCTCGATCGACGGCCGACGGTGGGAATCAATTTCGCTTCCCGAATCAATTTTTCAATCGTCAAAGCACGAGCGTCGATTCCACGTTTTGACACCGCGGGAAACGCGAGCAGAAAAAAAATATAAACGAACCCGGAGTTCTCGTCGTTCTCGTGACCGTATTTACGAGTAATAGTAAACACACAGGAAGCTTGTAGAGTCGCTGGCGTACGTGTAACGGCGTGCTTTACGACGGAAGGTGCGTGCACCTACGGCATCGTTACAGTTGGCATAACGCCAGCCGGTTTATTATTAACCGCAAACTGGCGAGCTTAAAGCCGCGCCTCCGAATTAAGAGGACACGGCTAATCCTCGGGTGATACGTTAATGCGAGGTTAGGGGTATCAACGTTGCGCGGAAAATTTATCTCTAACCCTGCTTGCATTTGTAACAGAAAAGTGGATCCCCTCGCCGAGAGTCTGTCTGCCTCTATTAAACTTAATTAAGAATATACGGGCAGCGCTTAATGTCAACTGGAAACGTAAAACTGAAGTTATTAGAGAAGTTTTTGGGCTGGGAGTTATTAAAGGGGTATTTAGTTATTGTTGAACTGAAAATATCTGCGTTTCGAGATTTACTTACGTTTTACGCGAGACGGCAAGGGTTATTCGGGTTGTATTTCATTCCCTTAGAGCTGATTGGAATAGACTCAGATCGAAGTGAATTACTAGTAAGAGGGTAGGTATTAAGGTGTCCTAGTGTACACGCGCGATGCAGCATGGGACAACGCAGGCTGTTGTAATAAGAGAGAGGGAGCATAATTAGAAGGTAAACTAGAACATAATGTATACAGAGCTGAGTAAAATATTATTTCAAATAGTGAATAGTAGATAAATAGTTTGTTTGATTTTTGATCGTAGACATACTTTTGAAAATAAACCATTTCATATTCTGAGAAAAAGTTTTTAAAACAGTATTTTATTTGCTGAAAATATTGAGGCTTCTATTTGAAATATTTTATTTATTCTTTCCTCATTTATAACGAGCAAATACTGTGTATACTACAATACTTTTTCGTCAAAAAATTTAGTGGAAGATAGATATAATTACATTAATGAAACAATATTAAAAACTTTACGTAAAAGAAATAAATTTAGTTTATAAATGCTATGAATTTTTACATTCTAATAATAACTCTTTCCTCCATCCATTTTCACCATTTCACTCTCTTGTTATAATATAAAGGTAAAATATTTTATTTTCCGAAATTTCACTTCCTATTTTAATCACTATTTTATTTAAATTTTGAAATGACAATTATTTAAAATAGTATTTGAAATATTTTTATTTCAATTTTACCCAGAAGTGACAATGAGTGGAAAGAAAAATCTACGCTGCTCTTAGCTGCGCCTGCGTGTCGATGTACGCCCGACCTTAGAGATATCGTAACGATAGTAAACTATTATTTTTCACGAAATTACAGTAATTAAAAAATTGACAGTGTTTCAGCCTAGTATTTGAACAAATTCTTGAGTCACAAAATAGTATGTTAAAACTGCATGACAAATTTTAGCAATTGTTTTCTGCTGCAATTTGTTTCAAATTTGATATTACATATTAAATAGGGACTACTTTAACGTGTATACTATAATATTGTAGAATTCTGTATGTTATCCGCAATAGCCTTTTCATCGTTTGATTAAGTTACAATTTTCTTGGTAAAATTTATGTTTCTGTTTTACATCGACACCATTTGGTTAAAACAAAGTATACGTTTTTTCATTATTCTTGTGAATGTGATAATCACTTTCGTATAGATGAATATTATCTTCGATTTCTCTTTTTTCCATAGATATCTATAATTGTAAAAGTAATTGAGAGCGATACGCTGCAAAAAGCAACTATTAATAATGCCATAAAGCAACCGTACGAAAATTTCAGTATGCGTGGGCAAATATATAAAAAAATTTCAAATTGTTGTTTCAAATGGGAATATCCGTTTAAAAATTTATTACACTAAATTCGAAGTAGCTATGAGGTAGATATTGTTCTAATCCGGAAATATGTGTGATATAGATCTTGATTAACGCTGAGGTGAAACTGAGTGAGTTTAGTCAAAGTTGGGAATACGTTTCGCATAAGCTACACCTACTCTGAACCTGGATTATGCTTTAAATTAAATTAAATACTGTTTACGTTTGAACAGTTTACTTACAGAAATTAATTTTTAAATTTTAACCAATTCAAAAAACTACTACTTCAAATTACACAGTAAAGAAAAGTACTATAAAAGAGAGAGTACGAACAAAAAATGCATATTTTATTTCTTTGTTTAAAAAATCTCAGAATATCCATACGTAAATTAAAAAATTAGACAAATAACTGAGAAATTTCTAGTACCTAAAATGTGTTGTAGAAACATAAATATTGTGGATCTTACAAATGTTCGAATTATTTACTTTTTCTAAATTAAGGCAAAATTAAATATGTAAAAATTCAGGTATTAATCTGAGAAAAATAAGGTATAAAAATTAATAAAGATTCAATGTCATGCAATTATCTAATACTATATAATATAATTCTATAGTGATCAGATGTACAAGGTGCTCAACAACAGGTGTCAGAAATTTCAAAAAATAACTTTGTTTAAGTCTAATTCTAAGAAATGACTGATTTTCGTTTTATTATGTAAATAATTCGTAATTTACATTTGAAGAACTCCTTGAATAAATTCTATAATTTTGATCTTTAACTAGTAAACATTCTATAACGAATACAGGCGCATTTACCAAATTGATTTATAGCTATAATTAAAAAATCATGTTTTTTGAGTCTCACTTTTGAAATACATGTACGATATGTATAAAAACATTCTATTGAAGTCCAAATAAAAACGTTTATTAAGCCGAAGCACAACAAGGAAAGACAGCAGATATTGTGGCTTCCAATTAGTGTTAGAATTCTCATAGGACCCGAATTGTCAATATTTGTTGTTAAAGATTTCGGTATATGTATACATCCAAACCTTGGTATTTTATACTTCTACTCTATCTCAAATTTCTACTTTTTCATCTAGTCCTACGAGAAACGCTTCCTAATCGAACAAAAAATGTTTATCTATGATATAAACATCACACAAAACAAAATCACTTGCATGACCAAAGCTTCGGTAGATTTTTATTATTTCGAAGACGCCTGTGCAGTTTCAATCCATTATAAAGAGTCTGTCGTTACAAAAGTTTCTCCACAGAACACGATTACTCCGCGTTCGCCCTGTCGACTTTGAAGATCGTTAATGGGCACCTGGAATCTCGTTATAAATTTGCTTACGACAGCCTCGATAAAATCGACCCGTGCTTTTCTTCCGGTCGGAAACTTCGACCCATGCGTTCCATACGGTATAATGCAGCCTTTTTCCACCTTCTTTCCGTCGACGTGCGCCAATTCGTATGCGTGGCTGAGAACGATAGCTCGTCGCAGAAATTGAGGAGCTTTCACAGCTCACTCCTCGTTTCATTTGACTTAATAAAATTTTAAATGGAGTGGCATCCATTTTACGAAAACATTCCAACCTCGAATTGTATCACGAATAATTTCCTTCCCTGATTTTCAACCGTCTCCTTTCGCCAATTTGTATTCCCTCTTATTCCGTATACCGCACACTAGACCTTCAGTCTGAATAATTCCTCGATCTTTTGAGACGACTGAAATCTGAAGGGAACCCAGGCTGTCAATTAATTTCAATATTCGTGGTTTTTACCGAAAGCCATTCAATGCCCCGCTCCGATAAGACGAGACGAACTCTTGACTGAATAATGCACGGTGAAACGCGCGTTACTTTTCCCAGGGCGCGTTTAAAAGGGCGACTCGCGAGATCGGTGCCAAGCGTTGCCGTGTCAACGACGCCCGTCAAAGCGTTCCGAGTTGGCGAATCATGGAAACAGCCCAGACCCGCGAATTTATCTTTCTCTTTGAAACGGGGACACGTTTCCCCAACATTTCTCGACAACATTTTCACAGCTTTAACTCTCGATGAAGTCCGTGCCCGCCTCGACCCCGGCAATTAACACCGTTCCCAGCGACAGGAGTTTCAGAAACGGTTGAATGGTCGTGCTATAGCTTTGAGAAATTGAAGCAACTGCGCGACGACAGACATTCTCGTCCCCCGTTTAAGATATACGCGTTTAAGCAACGTGCGCCACCCTCGTCATCGTTTCGCCCCTTCCTCTCCTCCACTTTTCTCCGTCCAAAACCGTTTTACATGCTTTCCCTGTGCCTTCGGTTCTGCGAAAATACGGAAACGTCGTTAGCACCGACGTAGGAAATGTCGAGATGCTGAGGAATCGTGTTGTAACGATCACGTCACCGGCATGTAATCGTTAATTTGCAGACACGAGTGATGCAACAAGCCGAAGACGCAATGCACTCGAATAATTTCGAACGAGAAGACACACGGGGTGAAATATTGTTTCCGATGAGGAATCCGAACGCGTCTGTTTATTTGCAATCACCGATTGGGAAATAAGTAAATAGAAGAGTACGGTCCAATCACGGTAAGCTAGCGTGTACGTCGCTGTTGAATATTTGAACGGGAACGTGATCATGGTGCAACCGAACCGCCGCCGGTGTAAATCAAGCCTCGAGGAACCGATACCACAAAGTGAGTCTATAACCCGAGTGAACTGTTAGTAGGGACTAGTGATATAAACCGACAGTGGTCAGAAGTAACTGTTACTCGAGACACTTGCGAATGGTCCGATTGACCGCGGAAGACACGAGAAAGTTTTGAAAATCATCAAAAGACCTGAAGGTCTTTTTAATTTAAGTTGATTTGATTTTATTATTTTAGTAGGGCTCAGTGGCCAATCAATTTTAAGTGCTAACGATAGATAGATTTTCAAAATTAGAAACACTGCAATTAAATACCCTGAGAACTATAACAAATGCTTCCTGATACGTTCGAAACGATGCAATTTGTGAAGATCTCGAAATTGAAACAGTATCAGAAGAAGTCTTACAACTGAGCAGTAAATATAAAATGAGATTGAACAATCATTCCAACGTATTAGCTAATAAACTATGCGATATCAGTCTGTTCAGAAGATTGCATGGAAAGCATCCTAAGGATGTCCTATTACAATGACATGACGTCTTCTCTGATGTTTTCTATAGGGAAAACATCTACATGATACATCCACCGAATAATGACAATATAAGTTACGGAATGTCCATACACAAATTGTAAAGTTTAATGGACATAAGAAAAAAAAATAAACTATGTGTTCGATATGATTGATAAATGTTTGAGAAACTTATATGATAAGATGTATTAGAGTTAATTACATTCAATTGAATTTGAATTGATGTATGCAGGGAGGCTTACTACTATAAGTTGTACATCTAAATTATTTCCGCTGTTATTGAAAATAAAAACAATAACAAGCTTGAAGAAAAATTTATACGGTTTCAGAACAGAACGTGCATCTCATAATAATAAAAATATATTCTTGCAAGGTCATTTTAAATGCATTCTTACAATTGAAACTGAATCCTTCATATTTCCTTTAAACATGGAGTTCATATACATAGGAGATATTTAAAATTGTTTGAGTAAATACATTTTTAAAATTTTCACCTTTCTTCATACTCTATAAAAAAGATAAACATGGAGTGTCCTTGGAAAAGAATTCCGTAAGATAACACAATTTTTTAAAAAAGCTTATAACAATAATAATTTTCGACTGAATTATGGTACTTCAAAAAATCTGAGGATCAAATTCAGATTTTTACGAGTGTAGCAGGGAAGTACAAGCCCGCGCTCCCTTCTCTGGCATCGTCTCTTAAGAATACTGTGGTTGAGTATCTGCCCTAGCAGCCACCATCGCCCAGTGACCGAACAAGGATGAATTAACCCTCATCCATAAAAGGAATCACTAGGGTGGGTCCGAAGGACTTCCCTTGACCTCCTAACTGAAAGAAACTTTATTCTGAACTAGATTTAAAGCGAATGGACCAGGCACAATTCTTCTTTCAGGTCCTAGTCCAATAAGATTTTAACAACTCAACACTATTATAAAAAAAAGCAACTTGACCCGCTACTAAAAGTCATAAATAATAAAAAATAAAATATCCTCTCCCTACATTTCGTTTTGCCCTATTAAATAGACCTCTAGAAATGTGAAAAAGGAGAATTTCGGAAATTTTCAAGAAAAAAGTCATCGCGGTACGCAACCGTCACTGGATCTGACACCTAACCACCTGAATCGCTAGAGGCCACGAAAATCATCGGTGAAACGTCCACGAGCGAACATCCAGCTGGCAGACCGCGAACAAAAGCGGTGACACTGTGAGCCAACGTGGCGCGTCGATGATCAGCCGCAGCACACGCGGGGTCGCGTCTCGACACAGGTGTCGCTAGATTTCTGGACAAAGCTGGGATCACGCACAGGCGTTAACGAGACGTCGCGCCCCGACGTACAGACGCGTCGACGGCAAACACGAAGCGCACACGGAGCGTACAGCCTCATGGGGAGACAGCAGTGCGTGGCATCGTGATTCGAATTCGCTTTTCAACGAGCGCCAATATAAAGACAGGTCGCTTTCGCATTCTCAGGACTGGTGGCGGCGGTGCAGCGAGGCTCGTCTTTCTAAGCGGAGGAGCAGAAAACAGAACGGTAGCTCATTAGCGGTAACAGGCAGCCGAGCAAGAGAGGAAGCTCGTTATCCATGGATACACAAACTCCGCTACGTATGTACGGACCTCCTTCGTAATACGCGCTACACGAAGCTGTCTGCATGCCCGCCCGTCTGTCTATTTCGTTCCCAGCCTTCCTGTTCCGCCTCCCCTCTTCATTCACCACGCGGTTTCCCTCTGTTCCTTCTTTCCTCTTTTCTGGTCCTCTTCTTGTGACGCTTCTTCCTTTGCCCCTATCAATCCTCTCCATCCGCTTGGGCTTTCTCTCCCCTCTTCGTTCTCGACGCTATCTGAAATCATTTCCTATCTGAGCATTCGATCTTTCTTCTTCGTGTTCTCCGACCCTTGTGAATTGCCTTGGGTCTACGTTAACAGGGGGTTGAATATGGGCTATGTTTGGATGAAACCTTGCTTGGGTCTGGAGTAGACTTCTGGGCTTGGGTCTGTGTTCAGTCTGGATTTAGTTTAACTTGGATCTCGTTTATGTTTGACCCAGATTTGAATCATATTTCGTATATTTCATTTCAACAGAATACGTCTGTTGGGATCAATATTCTTTTCAATACTACCGTTTATTGGTATTGGAATTTTTCCAAGGAGTTTACTACCGATTTCGGAATCATATCAATAATCTTCATTTACTGTTTCTTTCATTCTAGCCATTGCCAGCTGTATCTTGAATCATCTCTAGCCATGTCATATTCTCCTATATTTTCATATCCTTGTAAATCATTCCTGAATTCGACTCTTCAACAATCCCTCTCTCTTTGGTGTTTATCAACCCTTTATGTATGATGACCGATGAAGGAAGATCGAAGGCTGAGTCTGAGTAAGTACGTAAGTAGCTTTGTTATTCGTATGTCGCCTATTTTAAGGCTATTTATCTCCAGTACTGTGCCCAGTTAACCATTCATGTTTTAGACTTTTTCCCACTTTTTCATCTGCCTAATGGAGGATCTTCTTTAATTCCTTCAGCTCTACGATGTTCATTTGTTTTGAGACGAACCATCTCCTTGAAGACTCGCATCTATTTATCACTGCTGGATCACGAATCGATTGTACACGAAAATGCAAGCTTATTTCGTAACTCGCGAGCTCTAATTACACCAACAATTTTTTATATTGCTTCGTACAGTCTCTGTAGCACTCGTTATTCGTCTTCTTCACATTCAAGAAATCTGAGACTTATTCTATCCATAGTGAAAATAATTTTGTATTCCTACCTTAGTGAATATTACTATGGCTGTGATGCAAAATGATCTGTGTTAAATTTTCAAAAAATTCGAGTTGGAATCGTAATTAAAATCTAGAATATAGAATTGATATTTGCAAAGAGAAGAAAGGGCAATAAAAGAATTCTTTTACTCAAAAATACGGATTCAAGAAAACACAAGTTCATAAAACAATATTGAAGTTGACAATTATAAATACTGATATCTCGAAAACAAAAAGATGTGACTTAGAACACTTACGTTATTTTACCTTATAACCACAGATTAATTCTATCTGCGATATTATGGTACCTACTACTACAAAAATCTTCGAGAATGGTTACGATCTTCAAATTGATCATAGCTATGTATGCGCAATATTTGCACAATCTTTTTATTCTTTTTTCTGAGCGTGTATGATTTCACATTTTTATATTTTGAAATATTAAAACTGTTAAAACATCACCTCTTTATACTCTCAAATATTAAAAGTTCCATGTATTCAAGTATTTAAATATTCAAATTTTAATATACATTTAGATATCAAATTTTTAGGCACTGAATTTTTCAAACCTTTAAAATGATTTTTACTTTCTACCATTTCATTTACTTCAATGTTCAGATACCAACTGCAACATGGATCTACTACAATATTTAAACTCTATAAACTCGCAACTCGAATTCTACTAACGATTTTACAAGGGACAGGAAATATCGTTCCAAAGTAAATTTATGCGTCGATAACATTCCGATTTTATCTAATTCCAAAGTGAAGGAAATAGGGAGAGTAATTTCAAGAAATAGGACGAGCTTAAAACGAATAAATATTGTATATAAGCCTTCCAATTTTTCTTTTAATGAACATTTTTTCAATATTAAGTAACTTTACGATCTCGATACAGTAGGAACTCAGTAACTATTCAAAATTAATTAACTTTGTACACAATAAAATAAGAGAAACTCCTAAGCTAGCATCGGTTATAATTGTTGTCCTCTTATTCACGTTTTGCAGGTATACCGGACCAAGCAAGAACGTTTTCATCGAGCTAGTATAAGCGTACCGCATTCAGACGTATATTTAGCAGGAAAACCACTGAGAACCGGTCGAACGGTTGCTGTCACCACCCTCTGACGTCGCGCGAGGCTACCCGTAACCCGAGGAATGCTCGTTCCCAGTAATGCAATAACTGTGGTATCACGACGCCAGGATACCACGAGCAGTTGGCATTCAGATTGGTCGCCAACTCAAACCAGTAAACTGGAGAGCATTTGCCTGAATCGATTGCCAAGGATTGGCAGAAAAACGCACCCTCAATTAAAAATCTTTGGGTTTCGACCATCTGTTCGGAAAGAAAGGTTTCAGAGAGAGAAACAAATCGTCGAGTTTGATTTGCAAATAGTAACTTCAATCACGCGGCACTGAAAAAGTAGGGTAGAATTCAAATATGATCTAAGGTAAATTTGCCCAAGAAAATTATTCTATTGTACCTTCCAACTAGCTTTTACGGTCATGTGCCTCATTCTACTTCCAATTAAATGTCTTTTCATCGTTCTCGAATCTTGTAATATTTCATAAAACACACCGTTCTCCTTATACAGATTTAGTGTAATTCTCAAATATACGAAAATTAAAATACATTTTTTATAACAGAATAATAATTTACCAAGGTATATAATCTGATCGGGCTACAGCGCCGCTGACTGGTTCGCAAACTTTCCATTGCATTGAAGTAAGTGTAATCTTGTTTCAGAAAACGCGAAAACATAACAATCCATTATGAGAAAAGGAAGGAGAACACTGTGGGCAATTTTAATAACCCATTAGAGAACAAGCTGCGTAACTGGCTGACTTCCGCTGCTTCTACTCCTCCGTTCCCCATTATTTGAATGAAGTCGAAGTTGGTCGCGAACGAATAGAAGTTAAATAGAAACGTACTCGTTGAAGTACACCGTCGCCCACTCGCTGGGAGGTTTCATAATTTTTTCTTTCTGTCCCCTTCTGACAAGCCAGTTTGCTCAAATATTCCATTCTCCGATGAATTATACGGTTAAAGAACTGGGGTTGCTCATGACTTCAGAAAGTAGTCAAGAAGAGAAGGACTTTACTCGCGACCGAGCCCCTTAACTCTAGTTTGCGACTTCTTTTCTTTATCGTTGGTACGCGGGATTTAACTCGCAAGCGAGTGGACTAGCTCGGGCGTGTGATCGTTGATATAGAGGCTGGCTCAGAGTGCGCTGAATACTTTGTTTCAATGCCTGGATGCGAACCGAGACGAAAATATAAAAAGACTCGTTCCCTTGGAGATACGGTAAATTTTATCTACGATTGCGTTCAGTTAGAACTCGAGCAGTCTCCTTTTTCATTACAAGTGTAAGCATTTCGTGTGAACTTTTCACTTTTTGTACTGCTTTTTATTAGCATGTTCGTTACCAGTGTCACATATACTATATATGTATTTACACATGTACATAATAGACTATGTATTTACATCTAGATATACACAGTATATGTACATGCATATAGCGTGTTCGACAACACGTGTTCTAGAGCATAATTCTACGTGTCAAAGTAAGACGAAAATCAAGAATAAGAAAATTGTGTTGAAGGTTTCCTTTCAGAGTTATTAATGGTCACAAAAAGGCCTAAAATTCGTGTAAAGTTTATCTAACTTGAAACATATTCTACTGACTTCATTATACCTTCATCCTGGCTAGTGCACGTCAGCAGTAGAATAAGTCTTAAGTCAGACACATTTCACGGTTAACTTTAGACGTTTTTCAGTAAATAATTAATAATTCTGAAATGAAGCCTCGAACACATTTTCGTCATTCTTGATTTGCATCTTATTTTAGCGTACAGATTCGCGCCTTTAAATTTATAACACCTGTTGTTAAACATATACGATATGTTGAAGAACATGCCCATAAATGTTCTTCCTCGACTCATCTTTGTTCTTCCTTACACATCACTCTTTGATCCCTTCAGGCTTGCCTGCAACTTCTTATAATATTCTGATATTGTTTACACTTGTATATGTACATATACATATACTCATTTAGAACATTAGCAACATCTTAACAACATATGTCAAGGTTATTCAGATCTGCCAGGGATGTTCTCTTTTATCAGTGTATAGAAACGCAATTCTCTTATACGAAGGTGTCAAGCGTGCTTGAAAATGGAAGGAAGACATGCAGAAAATTATAAATGTTACATATAATTTTTGAAATACTTTTCAGTTTTCGAAAACCAAAGAGATCAACACAGTTCGGAGCGAAATTCACATCACGAAACATTAACCCCTTCATATGCAAACGGGTACTTCTCATAACTTTACGAAAGAATCGATCCTTATGGGGTTAGTAATGTGCCTCTAACAGGTTAACTGATTCTACTGTTCTAACTATTAATTGACTTATTACAAGGTATTCGGGCAAACTGACATCGAACATGGTCTAGACACAACGTGATATTAGGATAATTAGTAGCAGTATAACCTAAGACACCAATTATTGAAACGCAACGTAATCCCGATATTGGTCGGCATAATGGTAGCAAAGCGCTTTGATTAACCGCACGTCAATACGTGCAAGATCCTAGAAGTGGCCTTAAACGGAATTCTCATGCATGGCAAGTCCCTATAATTGAATCGACGCGACGAGGGGAAGATTAATTTGACACTCGAGTGGAAATTATTGACTGGTTCGGATTGGAGATTCTCTTTACAAATAAAAAAAACTGACTCATAACAGCTTTGTTACGGAACTAATTTTCCATGCATTCGGTGCATCAAGAATGCGAGTTAACGCCCATTAAAGTTTACTCAATGATCGTTCAAAAGGGTAAGAACGATGGAATGGAGCGGAAGGAAGCTCTATGATCGTAATTTTTACCTGAAAGAAACGATTCTCGGCAAAAGAGCATATTTCTCGTAGGGACCATCCAAATAAAATTTCAAATAAAAAATTTACGATTCAACCTCTCGCGATACGATTCAAACGTTCGAAGCGAAGCTCGCAAAGCATACTGAACTAGAAAAAAGAAGGGATCAATTCAGATCGAAAATCGGCGCCATAAAGCGCGGTCTCCTTTCACCTCAAGTTATGGAATCCACTAAAGCTTCTAACAAAACTGAAAGAATGAATTAATCCATAAAGACAGCTATGAAATGACACTGCGCTCCAACATCGCCAAATTAATTTACTCTACTGCTACAGTCTACTGCTACTCGTTCATATTTTACCATTAACTGTGCAGCAGATAGCTTCCAACGGAAGTTATCGGAATACTACTACAGTACATTGGCCACGCGACTTCCGACCAACCGGAAGGAGCGCGGTTCTGCGTTTGACCTGCTAGGATTAGCGTGCTAGAGCACCTGTACTCCGTCCGTACTTCCACCTCCACGGACGCGATCCACTACACTTCCGCTGTAGAAGGACAAATATAGATCCGCTGGTTATCCCGTGCTCGCCGTTCCACTCCTACTTCGTAAATATTTTATTTGGTCTGCTTTACACTCAATTAATCGACCGTATCGATTACACGGTACCTGGGCTGCACTCATTAGTTATCGATCTCCGCATCAGCACTGAGGATATAATGCAACATTTTTGCTGCAGTTTTAAGATTTCTTAACTTGCTGATAAAAATTTGCAAATTTGCAATAAAGTCAGGATAAATATTGCAAGATTGAGAGCTGGACACTCAAAAATTACTCGTAAATATTTGCTGAAGAGATCAGAACCACCGATTTTCGATCACTGCAACCAACCACTGTCAACGAAACATATGCTCTTAAAATGCAGAAAATATGAAACATAACAATGCAAATTACTTCCAACTACGGTCGCGACATCACAGAAGCACATTGAAAACACTTTAAATTATTTAAAAGAGATCTAACTGTATCACGAAATCTATAAATCAACTAAAATTGTCACTAATAACCACACTGTCGATGCTACATTAAATCCAGAGAGAAAAAAGAATAATCTTGAATAATGAAGCAATGTGCAATTAACTTTTTAATACGATTGTATCGGAACAACTACCTTAACACGGAGATCGGCAGTGGACTTAGCAAAATCGGTGCCGTGCACAACGTGTTAACTACAAGAGAAAGTTAATTGAAGTTAGTATTGTAAGAACTAAATACAATGGAGGCAAAGAATGAATCAGAGAAATTCATTACATGTCTCAGAGGAGACTATTACTCGAAACACAAATCGTAGGTTAAATGGAGCGTCTGTATTCTTAATATCTCGGAAGAAATTCGGGGTAGAATTCGCAGAAACATGAAGGAGCATCGTAAATTACACATTTACCGAACTCGACAAGGTTGGTCGCGCAAGCAAAAAGACCGAGGACTTTCAGAGAACTGCGCTTGCAGTTGAACACGAATAATCATTCCGTCTACATAATCCTAATAACTTCCCTTCCGTTTTCCTTAGATCGCGAACGCAGAGAATTAAAAGGCCAATTAAAGAGAATTAAAGTGAGGCACATTCCTCGTCAAAATACGAAACGCTTCGCGGTGGGCTGTGAGAGGGAAATATTCCCAAAGAGCTCGGTACGCCGAAGAAAGAAACGCGACGGGCAGAAAGTCCCAAGCAAAGGATAAAGAATTTTAATCGCGCTAGCCTGGCCGGGATGCAATGAAATCGTTTACCCTGGTGCATCGAGCTGCACAAAAGCCAAGGAAACTGGCTTGCAATTCAGCGCCGGGAATTCGAACGAGAATACGACTGTAAGGCGATTGTAATCGGGAAAAGTGACCGTTCGATTTCGATCTCCAAGCACGTACATTCTACTTACGACACAGACGAAATGTGCGTGGGACAGGGGAAACTCAAGCGAATAAAATGCACGAACGAGTCAACAAAGGAAAGTACTCCTGTCGTATGAAGAATAGTCGTTTTTAACCATTCATACTTGCGTGTATAGCATGCAGTATATACAGTGATCCGGCAACAGTGGTATAATTGGACAAGGAGTGATTCCTGATGAAAAAAAAGTCGAAAATGTAACATAAAATTTTCTGTATACAAGGCTTCGTTTTCGAGAAAATCGAATCTGACTTTGAACTAATAAGCACGTTTTGAGTTGTCGGTCTTCTGTTTCAGCTTGTTTTCGTACTTATCAACATGGGAAATGTTATTATCTGCTTTCTGTCAATGTTACTAAGTAGCGTACTGCAATGTTATGTATTTTATTGGGATGATTTTATAATTAGATAACATACGCACTCAACAAATTTTAAAATTCGAATTTCTCAAGAGATATATATTTTATTCTGCACTTTTGACTTATTTTTTAGGTGATAAGGAATTATTGATAAGGAATCATTCTCTGTTCGGCTGTACCACCATTGCCAAAAAACCTTGTTTAATAACTTTGGACAACAATGATGACAAAGTTCAGTAATTGATAAATTCACTCAATTAAAATTTCTCTTAACTATGCAAGCAAACTTTACAAACAGCCTTCTTTATAAGGATACAGTGACAAACTCCAAACTAGAGTTATAACAACTCGTAAATTACTAGTAAGTAAGGTTATTTCTTTTTATATATGATGCAACTGAGTTAAAATTATTAAGGGCGACCAGGGACAAACATAACATAGGACGAATGTAACAAACATTATAAAACAAATACCGATCGAGCAATTATCCTCTGCTTCCATCTTTGTACGTCATTTCCATCTCTCTATCTCAGATTTTGATAACGCGTAATAATTAACAATTCCACAGATTTTAATGTTTTATTGAAAAAGTGTATTAAAAGTAAACTTAAAGTGTCTATTTCAGTTACGTATTTTTTTCGTTTTGACTTCGTAAAATTCTATGGTTTTCTTTTTGTACTGTATTAAACAGACATTCAACTTATAGGTAGGACTAAAATTTATTACGATAAATTAGATTAGCATGTAGAACACGTTTATGAGAAATACCGCTAGTGGAGACAAAATAACACAATGTTACTTTTGTCTTAATTTCAAATTTCGACTTTCTTCTATGCTCTTTGCTTTTCCAGCTATGTTATTTTAATTAAGTGTATTAGGGGAAGAATTTCATAAGTCACATTTCCTAAAATTTTAAGAGAGCAATTGTAAAGTTTTTAACAGGACGCTACAAAGTAAGAGAAACGAATCATGCGATTAGTGCAACTATTTAATAACTTTGAGTTTCTTGCCAATTTGTCAGATTATTCTTCTGCTTCACATCGACCTGTCAAATTATTCCCTACGTCTACCCATTATGAAAATGGATATTCATACTTGAAACTTGTCAAAATCTCAGCTTTTCGACTCTGACATGCAATAAAAACACTTCCTTTTGACTACCAGACCACATAAAAAAAACAGAAAATCGACAAAAATGGACTTACTAAGTTCTTCCTCCGTGATATTTAAATACGCGATTAATGTTTACAGAATGTCTAACGTTCGTAAGAAAATAGATCGTGGACTGCCTTTCTAAAAGTATATGTTAATATTTGTGCTTATTTTTATCTTCGAAATGAATAGGAATACCTTTTGAAAGTATTTTTTCTATTACTTAATTTAATTTTTAAACTTAAATAGGGTGTTGTCATCGTCCCTACCTCGTATTATTACATGTTACTTTCATCTCTAAGAGTACGAACAAAAGTAACAAATGACAGACTTTAAAGAAAGGCTTATTTGAAAACATTGGTGTAACATATTGTTAGCTTTTTAAGTTGATTGTGTGGTTTAATAATGCAAGTTAACTGTCGTGCGCGACTTTTTTAAAAATTCTATTAAACTTAGAAATTACAGAGTCGACAACGCAAATTGTTCCATTTGTCCCTCGTCTCCCCTACTCATTAGCTTAGCCCCAATTTCGCCTAACAGTTTCCCATTTTTTTCCTCAAACTTCTAGAATGGATTTCTATTCCTGAAACCTGTGTCTCAAAATGCTTAACAAAATGCAACAATATTAGACATTTATGCGCGATTATAAACACACGTGAGAAAACAGTAAGAGCTAATCGATTAATAATACACTTGATATTTTCAGTTCCAGTGTTTCATCGATTCCCTTTCTTTCCTTCGCGGCACCGTTTATTTTCACCCGAATTTCAAGCGAGCGCGAAATGAAGTGAAATTAATTTCACCGACAGCGTCTGAACTCATCAGGAAAATCAGGCTAGCAGCGACGTTGCGCGACGTTCCGCTAAAACGCCAGCGCGACGCGTTGAATTTGATACTGAAAGCCGAATCATACAGCGAGAGTGGCGCGAATCCGAAAATTCTGGGTATTAAATCACGATTAATTTCCTCCCGCGCGATAACTGTCCAGGACGGTGTGATTGAACCATTGTAATTTTTCCCCTGGAAATTCCGCGCTTGAAATAACTGTGCCCGTTGGCTTCTTCATCGATCTCCCTCGAAAAATTTGTTTCGCTTGTGCGACGTAAATTGTCTCGATTTGTTCAAGGAAAGATTCCTGTCCCTTCGTTTTCGTTGCTTCTCCAAGTTGAAATTAATTCAAATTGCATCGATTAACGTGCATTCATTGGATTCCGTCTTTCCTTCTACTTACATCCCTTTTTTTTTTTTATCTTCACTCTCAGACGGTTCGCATTCCTTCGTATCGAACTCATTAACGAATTCTTAAACGTCTCCGGAACCATCCAGCATTTGTTTGGGCCTGATGTAATTTACGATCGGACGTGGCACTTTACGAGATTGAACACGTAATTTTCTCGGACCACGCACCCTGTCAGGCCCGTGCACAAAATGCCGGAAGACGAACAAAGCGTGGAATTTCCCCAAGTCTACGGTAGACAGTTTTCTTATTTACGACGAACCACAGGAAAAGGGAGACATCCAGGCACGGTGGACGCGGAGAAGTCGACACTTCTTGTTTAATCAACTTATGCACTCATGTTTCCACGATATTATTGTTACGCCGTTTCTTCTCCTTCTATTAGGAGTAATAAAGCAGAGGACACATTCTCTTCGATACAATTATTAATGACAAATTGTTATTTCGGTTATTCCTGGCTAACGCGAAAATAACGGATGACAAGAATTTTTTAATACTTATGTTTTACAATTTTGTTAGTTCCATAGAAAGTTATTGAAATTTATTAACTTACTATTGTGGTATGTGGCATAGTTTATGTCATGATAATTCTACTTGGTATGCTTAGCGACTTTTATTTCTTTGATAATTTAATAAAAGGTCGTGAATAAAATGAAAAGTTGTGAAATTGCGAAAAGGCAAGAAACAAATCATCGTATGTCCTTCATTTTCCACTTGCTAAGTCTGATACATCAATTAACAGTAACGTTTTCAAAGGAAGAGAATTTCTCTAAAAGTTCAGTCCGTTTTGTTTAAATCACAAGGTCAAATAAGTTTAGCAGATTGAAGCTGAAGCACACGTGATGATCCGATATCTGGTTTGTCGCAACTTTTCGACTCCTCATGAAACAAAATAATTTGGCATTTCAGGTCTTTAAAGTCGTCTTAACAAATACTATTACATTATAAATTTAAATGAAATAGCATACGATATAAAAAAATTAACTTGACTTTCAAATTTCTTCCAGCATCTCACATACAGTAAAAATATTTATGCCACATACTATCTCTTTACAACAACTGTAAAACAACTTTTCTAAAAACACTTTTCATAGCATTACTTTTTCAAAAAATGTTTCTCCGCATTTAATTAAAGCAGAAATCCTGTATGTATAAATTGACTGGTGTACTATAAATTGAGGAATATTCGCAGACTCTGCATGGTGCGGTCTGTTTTGCTCTGTCTACGAATTAGTGTTGAATATCTAATCTCATATTCGACACTCACTTGAATATCAAAATAAAAGAAAACACTGACGATTCAATTCAAAGCTAACGACAAATGAGTCATAAAGAGGAAACTGTATTAAAACTAACAGTAAGTAATCAAACCCGTATTTCTTCCAGTATCCAACTTGCTAACAATAATAATTAGAAATTAGTAAAGTATATTATGTATATTTACGTATAATGAAAAATAAAATAGATAGATATACTAAAAATTCCCAAATTTTCACTGTACCTTTCGATTTTAAGTGCTTGACTTTACATATAGATTAGATATTCATAACATTATACATAGTTAAAAAGTGAATACATCGATTTATCAATAACAACATAGCATAATACTTCTCCGCACCGCATCGTACAATCTACAGAGGCGAAATTTACGGCGTAAGCGTTTTTCTGATCAGACGACGATCGTAAACCGATTGGTTGTTACTCGTACGTAGAAACATATCGATGCTTCTTCTTAATTTTCTACTTGAATAAATTGAATAATACCTTTTTCTTTTGCTACTTTCATCATAGTCAAGTATATAAGGCTGCATATCTGTATGTTACGTATTATTCTGAATAGACAAGGGTTGTATCGTTGCCTATCAAAATGTGATACGAAGGAGCGAAGTACTAAGTTATGACTCATACAATTTCGGCAATAGTAAATTCTGACATTTTTCTATGAAATGTAAGTATGTAGCGATACAATGCTGATGTAGTATTAATGAAGTTATACACACTCGTTCAAAAGTATTAGGACACCTATTTGAAACGAATTTTGCAATCTGAATGATCAATACGAAATTTCTTCTTTTTACAAATTTCGAATATATATATAATAAAATAAAAAAAATACGCCGAGTGTGTTCGCCAGTAGATGTTAGAAATTTGATTGGGTAACTCTAGAAGACAAAATAAGACAAAAATCAAGAACAATAAAATTTCATTCCAAGCTCCATTTTCAACGTATTAATTGTTGAAAAAAGGTCTAAAACAAAATGTATCTGACTTTACATAATCTACCGACTTATTCTACTAATTTCGCTACGTCTGACCTAATGCACGCGATCAGTAGAATAACCCTCCTAATTAAACACATTTCACGAGTATATCTATTAATATATTCTACTGTGATTCAAAACAAAATACTTAATATTTAACAAAATTCATTAATACTTTTCTAATATTTTCCAGACATTTGTTGTGATCCAGTGGCTTAATACTTCGAAGCGGAGGTGTAGGTGTGCTAGGTATCTAACAAAACGCATTGACACTCGGCTTCGACGCATGGGCAACTGATCGTTGCTGCATCGACATTACTGTTAAATCAGCAAGCCAGCGGTAATCCAACAATCTATACTTTCGTATTGTACATTCACCACCGATCAAAATTAAAAGCCATTTTTATCCAAAGTATGCGCTGTATCATAAAATTTTCTTCCATATTTCCCAATGAGCCTCTCTAAATTGTATCATACAGAGCCACGATTTATTTACTATTAGCGATTCACCAAGGTCCAATACTCCCTTCCCATCGTTAATCCATTAGTCGTGTAGTTCTCGCGATTACATTCTTCCTTAGATGTATACAAGATCTTCGTCGAACGGTCAAGGGTGTTTTCTTAAGCGAGCACTTAGTCGCGTAACTAGAGCCCCATTGCGAATTCCGCTAAAGACTTCGCTGCTCGACAAGAGAAACTCCGCCCGGGGAGAAAGAAGAGTAGGATCTTGCGCAACTGTCGCGGATAAGTAGAACGGTAGATTGCTTCTGAGAATCGGGTATTTCAAGCTTGACCATTTGGAGAGGAGGTCAGCTCGAACGAGTAGGAAAATGATACGAAGGGAATCTAGTCGCTCAACTGTTCGTTCGAACTTAATCCGTACGGTTTTGTTAATCTCGTCAGAAGGAGTCATCCAGCTCTATCGGGACTGGGCATCGGAAAGCCAAATGAGATTCAAATGAAAGCGTCGGAGCGAGACACGCCGTGGGATGGGGAACTGGATCATCGATTCGCGTTCGCAAAAATATACGATAGCGAAGATTGTGCCATCGACGCACGGAGATTCGCCGATGGAAGGAGCTTGGGGTATACTTTTTCGGATGAAAAATGACTGTTTGCGTTTTTAGCGGGAGATACGAATCTGTTTAGAGTGTCCGGGGAAATGGTGACGCGTGAGCGCGGCCGCGTGCAGTCGCCTATTATTCTTCCAACCGCCGAGCTGAGCGTATAGGATTTATGTTTCACCGATAAGAAAAAGGCGGTAACGAAAGTGCAGAGTTATTCAGTGTCTGGTTGCACGGAGATCTATGATATTCGATTTTCGAAACTGACTGCCAATCAGTGGCTGAACTCTTGTTTTCTCGATGAAGTCATCAATCCCATAGAATTGTGAACACGGTTATCAAATTGTAAATTTATCGAGTAGAGTTCCTTTTATTCTGATATTTCTCGTTGAACGTTATGTACATACGAGTGAGCTCTCATTTTGCCAGAAGCCAAATGAGATCTTATTATATATCATCGATAAAGATAAGGAACATCGGGCTTGGGACAATACTTTGTTCTGAAAGGACATAAATTGCAGAAAAAACTGAACCACGCCTATCTCGATCAGCAAAATATCTGAAACCTGATGAGACGAAGGAAAAGTCGTGGCAAAAGCCTGGAGTAACGGCAGATTAGAATTGGGGTTCAACAATATGATAGACAATTTAGGAAAAAGTATAGGGTGTCTTGAAAACGGAGATTCGTTAGCTTTAACGAAATCCAAAGCATAAAACACTTATAGTAAAAATAAGTTTCGATGGTAAAACTATTTCAACACTGATTTTACAAATTTATTAAAGATCGATGACAAAATTCTGCTTATAGAAATATTCTAAATTTATACTTCACAAGACAAGTAACAATCCCACAACTAACAATAAATTTCTCAAAAAGGGGTAATTTTGTCATTTTTGCTCATATTCTCTCAAAAGAATTGCTTCACCCTTCGGTATACAACAATTTTCGAGCTGCTCCATATAGGCGGTAGATGAAAGACAGACACGAGGGTGCAAAGGATGATGTAAGCTTCTAACAGGGCGGACAATTCTATTCCCTCGCCTCACCAGTGTCAGCGCGAATTGATGTTTGCTTCCATTCAAGCGAAACGCAGCCCCTTTCGTTTTTATACCATTAGGGGAACGTCTCGGGGATCGGATACGTATGAAAATGGGAACACGTGGCCTGTTCTTTCTCTGTACCTAATCTTACACTGCATTAGAGTCTTTTGTGCCTCAAGAGTGTCTGTGTAACACAATAATTAACCACGTGCACGTTTCAATCAGGAAATTTGTGATGTGAAGCTTCTCCGATTCTTGAAAATCTGATCTCGTGGCTTTATTTTCTGGTACCATGAAAACGCCAGTCCAAGACTTCAGAGTTACATGTTTTGGAAGTAAACAAATTTATGCGCTTTCTTTGGGACACGTGGAGTAGGTACTAAAGATTTGGGACATTTCAGGATCAGAAAGTTTTTATGGGTTATGTATCTGAGGATACAACCTACTGTGGTTATAAAAACAAGCATAACTCAAATGGGGGAAACTTACATCGGGAATTCTTCTTCTAAGAATATTAAATCGCCTATTAAACTGATCCTTTGTGATCCAAAATTGATCCTCGTAGTCAAATTGAAAAATTACCCCCAACCGTAAAGCTTCTTGCGAAGCTCAGTGTCCCTATGAAACTTAAAAACAGCTTCCCCCTAGCTGTCATCTGAACTTGTCATTTATCAACGAGACGCTATCATTTGTCGGGATAAAACAGACGAAAAGTGAAGAAAGAAAGGAAAAACTGCTCTTTTCGTACCCTACTGGGGAATATCGTCAGTGGTTTTAGTGCTTTCTGGAGCAATGCGTTTTCTTCAAATATTCTCCTCGTACTATAGCAAATTTGTTCTAGCTGCAGATATACCCTTATTCAGAGAAACGACTTAGTTTCCAGGAAATAAATTTTTCGTGACTCAATACTCTCTATCTTGCGAAATATTCTTGAGTGGTTGTAGTCCTTTGTTCATCCAGTATAGACATTTTTATTTGCAAACGCGTATAGTATAATTCATGTACCGATAATTTTAGTTTCTATAAAAACTTCACCAATTACCATTGAATAGATACAATTTTGACATCTTAACTTTTATGCTGCAGTATTCACTGCGTGATTCAATTTTAATCTACGTACCATTAAAATTTATTTCTATACTTCATTGTGAGGTACGACAATGTTCTATTTCACACCTGGTGAATTATTTAGTATTTAGAGTCTACTCTTGAATTTCTCTTAGAGTGTGATACACTTTTCCAGAATAGTTGGAGAAATTAATTATGCAGCGTGAAGATTAACAAGATTTTAATCTAACCTTAGTCACTGCACGATCTTTACTCCTCCAGTAGTGAGAAACATTTCCAGTTCTATTTAGTCCGACGAACCAGACGAGTCAAGTAATTCATCTTCGCCTGATTATCGAGATCATCGGCAGATCCTCTGTCTTGGGACTAATATTTCGAAATGCTTGCTACTAAGCCTCCAAAGCGAACCATCTCTGACCCGAATAATTTATAGTCCGCGCCGAGTCATTTTTCTCCCTTCCCTTCCGTGAATATAAATTCGTGAAGCTTGCTACCAACTAGTCGGCCGTATAAAATTCGAAGGCAGCGACCGTTCGCCTCGTCACTTGCTCGTTCAAACGCGATTTTAAATCGGTGCTGTCAGCTCGCGGGTCCCCGAGCCGCTCGTGCGCTGTGATTTCTGCGGGAAATCATGAATATATTCAAAAGCCACGAAATTTCCTAGAGGATACATATGTGAGAAAGGAAGGGATAGTATTTCCTGCTAGCCACGGTAAACAATTTACATTCACTGGTCCAAAACGTTTATTTAATTTCGCGAACAGCTTCGAGAGCCCAAACACGCGCGATAAATAAATCATTTAGTTAATTTCGAGTATTTGCTGCAGTTAATTTGTCGGTTTTTGGCAGACCACTGATCGACGGCTGCGAGAAAGGAACAAGATATTTCCGTAGCTTGTAATGAGCAAATACAATATTCATGTTGAAATTATTATTTCAATCGTTCGTATTTTAGTATGGAGTGTCATTAACTTTCATTTGGACAAGTGTACGTTCTTATCTAGGTTCATGATTGAGCATACTTTTATCGGGAAAAAGTTCGATAACATGGTTTTTGGAACGTTTATTAAGCTGAAATATTTCGATTGGTACAGTTATTCGATTGGGAAGTGATTGGTCTTCCACAAACATTTATTATGTCCAATTCTTGAAACGACTTCTTAGCAGTCTTTTATATGCATTTTATCCAAAACAAGGGATTCAAATCTCTTAAAGCGAATTTAGACTTTACACTTTGAGTATGCATCGCGAATGACTGAGCCACTGTGGAAGGTCCAAAGATCGTTTTCATCTGTATTTCATTTGGATTGAACATCCAAACTGAACAATAAACGAAGTAGAGCCAATTTCTATTTTGATAAAATGTTAAGACGAATTTAGACTTCTCACTTTAGGCGATCATCGCGGATGATTCATCCGCAGTGAAAAGTGTAAAGGTTGTTTTAAGTAGAACCTCTAGTTTCAACCTCTAATTCAACCATTGTACTGGTCTAAACACTCCAGTTTTAATTTTTCGTTTTCAGTTTGAATTAATCATCTACGATGATCTCTTAAAGTATAAAATCTAAATTCGCTTTTATGTTTGTCTACATTAATACATTCGCAGTGAAGCGGCAGTAACTAATCCAAACATCTCTGAAGATATTCAGAAATAAGCGAACAACCACGGCTAGCCACTAGTAAAATGAATTTCAACTTTTGAATTGGCGTAAATACTCTAAATTTCATCATTCACAATCACTGTGGATGAATCATCCGCGGTGCACACCCAAAATGAAAAAGTGTAAATTTGTTTTTAGAAAAATAAATGTAAGTTGCTGAAAACAGAAAAGGAAAGAAAAATAGATCTCCATAGAAAATTAAATTTACTGTTGCATTTCCTAAATACTTCCATTTGTCGAATAAAAGCTACCAGATCGTAATAGGCTGGCACGTCAACAGTTCACCCGTTTGCGAAGCTTTTCAATAGCGCTTGAACTCCGTGCTGTGACTTGCCTCTAAACGTCAACTTTCATAAACGACGTCGTCATACTACGTGTTACTTCTATGTCTACTCGCTCTCCCGAAAATTCTAGAAAGATTAATTCTTTCCATCTTCCAGTGACACAGTTTCCTCCTCCACTGTGAAATTATTATTAAGCGAGACATTGTTTCTCTTCCGTCGCAATTGCGTGCCATTTAGTTTCGGGGAAAGAAATGGGGTTGGATTTTTGCCTACTCATGATCGATCTGACTGACAGGTGACACTAGAAGCATGCAAATGTCGTTAGCGATCATCCCTGACGAAATTTTATTCAAATAATGTATTCAATAAAGGATACAGTGACTGATAAAAAAAGTTTGAAAGATAAGCAAAATGAAAAGACATCATCATTTCGTAAAAAGGAATTATAAAACATTTATGTTATACAAAACGAAGAAATATTCCAGTATAAGTGTTACTAATATCAGAAAATCTATAGTGGAATTTTGATCACTGCAACCTTAATGACCTATACATGGACTTCGTTCGTTAGTCAGCACGTGGTGGAATAGTAGCTTAGTTAACAATGAACAAGATGAAAAATGGTAACAAAACGAGAAACATTGAACTTGATTTTATTGTTTGATTGTTTACGTTGTTGTGTATACATTTTCAATCCCGTTCCATGCAGAGAACGAGTTCCTACTATAGTATGAAGATTACTAACACTCTTGCATGAGCGTGCCAATTTTGAACTTTCCTTTATCCGCTATTCTAGTTCGGATCAATAAGAGCCAACAGAAAACGAAATCCTAAAAAATTGTAAATCCAGTGCAAGGTTCTTTTAAAACAGATTTCACGTATCCAAGCAGTCGAGAAAAAAGTTATCAGCGTACAAAACAGCCTGACAGAACAATCAAGCCCTTTGTCATTTCAAACACAATATAAATTCTATGAATTCATTCGTTACTAAAATTCAACAGCATGAAAATTACTGCCATAGAAGTAAACCCTGCCCCCTACAGAGCGTTTCCTCCAGAAGCAAATTTCCCAACATTAGTATTGGCAATCCCTGAGTCCTGAGTTAATTCACCTAAAAGCATTTTGTAAGTGAGGCAGCTCCGCCCAGGCTTAATGAGGAACCAGGGCGTTGAGAGAGAACAATTAGGAGTATTTTCTGGTTCTAGAGGCATCAAGAGAATGTATCCCCTTTGCCTTACAAATCACGTCGAAACATGGAAAACTATTGAAATCATGTATCGTGCCTCGTTCAACCAACAAGTAGGTCTGGACTATCAGCATGGCTATGTGCAACACTCAAATCTCCAAGCCTATTAAAAGGATTAATTGCAAGCGGTTGGACTCGTAACATAAAAGAGCATGCTGTGAGGTTTAGAGTGTAATGTATACATGTATAGGTACATCCACTACCTAATTCCATCACATTTACATAACTATTTTGTTTTCTTAATATCAGTTGGGTGGTAAACATTTCTCGCATACAACTTTATCTTTGTGAGTAATGAAAATGAATACATATTTAATTAAGTTTTTTGTTAAATAGTGTCATATGTAACTAACTTCTGGCAAGCCCATCTAAGGCAGAGTCCCACTGATGCAGCCGCGCGGCGAAGGATCAGTTTTTACTACCAACCTCGAAAAAATTACTAAACGTGTGGTCAAGCCGCGCAGGCGGATGCTAAAGTCCACGTCAGACCCAGAGAAAGGTTTATGTATGTTCTAAACATTTTTCTTTGTATAAATTGGGGTGGTTGCGACAGTAGTCAAAACAAAGTTTTCACACTTCACACTACATATTTAAACTGCCTGTAATGTTGTATTGCTTTTGCTATCTACCTCGCAGTCAATAAGGGTAAATGGTATTCACTGAACCTCTGCATAAAAATCGATAAATAAATCAGAAATTGGAATACACACGCCAATCTATACCTAACTCTTCCAACAAAACATAAGAATGAATTCCATGATAATACTAGTTTTATTAGAAATATTGACTAGAAAAATACTTTATTTACATTCACCTAGTTTCACTTTCAATAAATGTACACCGACAGTTACAATAAACTTGCAGTATTTTGAAAAATATGGAGGAGTTTTTTATAAGACTGTAGTACATATTCATTTGTGTTCTATTATACACAAAATATATATAATGCTGTTGTTTTGTAAAGTAGTTTTAATCTCAATTATTAAACAATTCAATATCTTTGTTACATAATTCTTTGCTACACTTTAAGTTTTCTTGTACATTAATTTAACAAATATTGCTGCCTCTCAAAAATACTCAAAAAATTGAATGATGATTCTAGTGAAGCTATACTACTATTCTATGTAACTAACTTCTATGAAGCTTTAGCATTATTCTATGTAATTAGCTTCTGTGAAGCTTAAATATTATTTTATGAAATATTATTAATTTGGATATTATTCTCATTTTTATGTCAAACTTTCTATATTCATAAATGCCCAGATATTTCCTACTCCAAATCACAGCAAACGAAATAACAATTAAAGGAAAAATTACATTTCCTATATTCACTACGACCTTCTTGAAGGATGGATCAGAAAATATGTATAATTTAAAGGTTTTATCTTTCTTGAAGCAATAATTTAAAGAAAATTTGAAGAATGATTTGACGAATGATTTAAAGTTAAAAAAATATATAATTGTAATTTAGCGATATGTACATACATTGTATTATAATTATACCTTCTAAAAATGGAATAGTTAGATCAAATGACAGGGAATTAATTAGAGCAATATATGTATCAGTTCTTTTCTCAATATGCCAACGGAATATAAACAAGAAAATACCTCAGTAAAGTAGAGCAGAACAAAAAGACAGTTAACCCTCCGCGAGTACACTGGGTCCATTTTGTCCATTGTGAATTCCGATTTTTTTGTAAACTTCTTTCGAATTTTTATTTTTCTTAATTAATCCTACAAACGTATGACTCAAGTTGCAATGGTACATTAAAACAAAGTCTTCAATAAGTATCCTAAATATTGTTTCAAATCTTTTGAAAACTTAGAACAGTACAAAAAGTAGTCGCAGACAAAATGGACCCACTGAGCTCACGAAAAATGAGAAAATCAAATGAGCCCATGAAGGGTTAAAACTTTCAATAGATGCTGTTGAAAATGAAAAAATGGATATTAATAAAGTTACAATCATTTTTAATATTCTCAAAACTATATGAATTGGATGAAAATTGACTGGAAACGATGGTTACACAAATGCTGTATGATATTCGAAAATTGTTACAGCTATTGCGGTAAAAAATATAGAATTAAAAAAATGTAAAGTACCTATACAAATAAAAGAAATACGTAAACATTATTTTCGTACAGAAATTCATTTATCCCATATACTGTAATCCAACTAACTGACAGGATATGAAATAGTTGAACCAATGTTGCAATTTTTATTTATGACAGAAATAACATAATTTTTTTTAACTGAGCATTATTAGATATTATAAGTTTATTAAATGGTCTATGTTAAACGCAAAAGCGTAATTCGACTTTAAGGAACGTGGTTCATTTATCTCGGAATTACTCTAAATAGTATGAGTACCGAGGTGAAGTCTCGAAAGGTAAATTATGCATGGTTTATTCCCTTGAAATCCTGCATAGAGTAAGCTTCTTCACAGTCAGAAGGTCAAGTGATGTTTTCATGGTAGATGACCTGATTTTGGAATCAGAGCAAATTCGTCGATGCTGGTTCGCTGATGCTGACAACTAACAGCGGTACACCACAGTTTTCCCAATAAGACCAGACGCATATTGGCCAAGCTACGCAGTACACATTTTATTTCCACTATATTAGCCAGCCTTCTAATTAGGCGCTCTCACTTCTTCATTACAAAAGACTGCTCTGTCCCATACTGCGTCGCCTACGTGTCAATATGCACTTGGCCTACACACTGAATTACTTCAGGGAGGAGTAAGGCTTTGTGCTTCCCTGCTACACTCGCTGTCTGCAATACAATCCTCTATTAAAGATTTCTGCTTTTCTTCCACATTACGTCTTTAAAGAACCATCAGTCGTCGCTCCAGATACCAAAATAATATGTTCCATTCAGAAGGTCGCACGGGACATTCAGGAACAGTCGAAAGGGCTGACGACTATGGAAATGAGATATCCCGGATATGGAAGGTCAGTCCGAGCAGACGATTCAGCCTTAAAACGAGGGCTCAGATTAGCAGGCGGGCTGGAGTGGCGGATACAGATAAAGTGATTACTTTCAGCACCCGCGATCTCATTCGGATCCTTTCTTTTAATTTAGCCCGGTCCTTTTAGAGGGCGCAGCGCTCTTTCAGGTCCGAGAGGCTGCTCCATGATGGCGATAAAATTAAGCTTCAGTTCGTGAGAAAGATTTATTCGCCAGAAGGAGCCGCTACGTGCGCACTGGCGTGACACACGCACTCGCTTGAACGGCTGAGCCACATTGTTCGCCTTTCAAACCCACTAAAAAGGATATCGCGCGTCGAAGAGCATCCGCCTCGATAAAGCGCGCGGCAGTTCGACGAGCCTGCATTAACTGGAAAACGCTACCGCTGATTTTTCGCGACGTTTGTCCCCTCTAATTAAAAGTTGAATAATTCAAAACGCAATCTTTCGGCGCAGTTCGTAAAAGTATCCGAGCCTAGGTCGCGGGCTGCGCCTCTTCGACGGCACGGCGCGTAATTCGTTACGTACGGACGGCCACGTTATTTTAGCTAATTAACCCTGTCCCAGTCGGCGCGGCCCGGCGCGTCTGTATTTTTGTTACAAATTAGATCCGCTGATCCCGAATTTAATCAAGTCTAATTAACGCTACACTCGCCCCGGTAAATATTCGTCCTCTAATGCCGCGGCTACTTAGCTCTGATTAAAAATTGTGTCAGTGCGTTTTATCTCGCAACAATTACTCCTCGCGGTACGCACGTCTTAATGCGGAATAATGGAACGAAAAACGGAATGTTTTGTGTCTCGCGGAAACAATGTTTTCATGAATTTAAAAAACGCAAGTACAGTTTCATTATACTTTCTCCGTATTATTCAATTACTCTTACTTTTCTGTGCCTTTTATCTCTGCATTTTTTGCACATGAATCTGCGCGTATGAAATTAACATTCTAAATAAGATCACCTGTGTAACTAAACGTTTCATACTTAACGCTTTAGTATACTTCAATTTCCTCCAATGTACACGTGACATATTCTTTAGTAGTAGATCCATATACAGGGTGAGTCACCTACGCACGGATAAAATACGGTTCTTGATACTAAGTAACTAAATTAAAGCCGAAATGAATTTTCGGTACTCTCTCTCATTATTTCTGCTCTCATTAAACACATCAAATTTATTTTGGATTTCTATGTGAGATTAAAATTATTATCAGAGATGATATTCCGTCCCTAAAGACTCTTTACAATAGGAGTTCCATTGAAAAACTTGTGTCTATAAGGGTTTTAACACGTGTTCAGGGCCTTCAGAAACAAACATAATCTTCACAAGAAACCGAATTCTGCAGGTCAACGAACTCTTTCAATGTGTTCATTTCACCAAAATGCACGAGCTACTCTTCATTTCAGAACATATGTAGTGCTAACATAAGAGCATTATTACCGAAAAACAAAAGCAGATCAAACACTATGTTATACAATATTTTGTGATGTAATTGAGGTATCCTACCATTCTCTAAAATATTGAAACGTATACATGTTTCACCCTGTATCTAAAAAACTGTATTTTATCAGTACCTTTTATTTAATTCGATATAAAAAAAATGTAAGTTCCCGATCTAAGAAGAATTTCGGTTTTAGGAATAAATAATATCTATTTCGAGGACATTTAAAAAACTGATACCATCAGTTTTTTTAACCAAATACCATATAAATTGGTTTTTTAAACCAATACCTGCTTAAAAGCTTATTTAATAGGTAGTCGATAGTATGGCAGACTAGTTACCGCTGTCACGAATCCGTCGAAACTGTCGAGCACTCCCGAGCTTCCACAAGTGTTTTGTGAACAACGCGACATGAGTTATCCACTATTTTTCGACACAGTATCTTCCTTCGTCAACGAAAACCATTCGAGCATCGAAGCAACATGAGCACTGCTATAAGTGGAAGATACGCATACATCAGTGAACCAATCATGTGCTTGACCGTAACCACTTTGCAAACGCGATATCTCGAATTACAGCACGCTTCGGTAATCCAATTGCAATCGCATTTGAAATTGGCATAATGGTGAGTTCGCGTCGATTCAAGCATTGTTCATAGGCATTCTTTGATAGCTGTAATAGGATACCTTCGCTTCACATCGACCCTAATGTTGTTCGTTAGCGTTGTTGAGTATCGCGCGAAATATCCCTGAGAAAATCATTTATCGATTGCTGCGTTTTAACGTTACCATTTATGTTGGAAATTTTCTTTCTGAGGTGTGAAGTGTAAAATAAAGTAACAATTACTTGTGATGCTGCGTTAGATTCATTTTAATTTAAAAAGTTTTAAATATTGCTGATACGTAGGGATCTCTCTAAATATACCCATTATAATTTTTAAATATTTGAAATTTTAGGTAAGTCTTAAATGTCGAATCAAACTTTTTAATATCATGTTTGGTTTTTGAGAAAATCCGCTTTGAATTTTAACCGAGTACAAATGTGCCGAAGTACAGCTTTAGGTATTTAAAGAGTAAACAGGGAAAAGGGAATGCTTCTAGCTTACTGTAGTAACAGTCAGTGATCACACCGAGAATGTTCCTCTTATTCCGTGTACTCTTCAAGCACCTAAAGCTGTATGTACTTCCATGTGCTAGTACCCGATCATAATTTAAACTCAATTTTCTCGAAAACGAAACACGATATCAAAAAATTATAATCTATATTTTCGACTTATTTTTTCATGCAGACTCATCCCAAAGTAAAATGAAAATCGAGAATGACAAAGTTGCATTTCAGGAGCCTTTTCAGAGTTATTCAGTTTTCTAAAAATTCTCAAGGTTACGTAAAGTGTACACGATCGAAGACTTAGGGTGCGAACACATTACTGTCACATCACGTGAAATCACGTCATATATTATAGCAAAATAGGTCTAAAATAAGGGAAAGACCTCGACTCACACTATGGATTTGCTATAATATGTGGCGTGATTTCACGTGACGTGCCAATAGTGTATTCCCACCATTATTCTACTACGAGTATACGTTAGCCGGGTCAAACACAGTGATGTCAATATAGTAGGTTAAGTCAAACATGTTACACGCATTTTATTAAAAATTAATTACTCGGAAAAGAAGCCTCAAACGTAATTTCTTATGTTTCTTGGCTTTTGTCCTAATTTGACGACCAAAGTTATCCCTTTAAATTTTTTCCCACTCCTAGACGAATACTGGCAATGTTTAGAAAAGTCACATATAATTCGCGAACTGCGGTTTAGCCACTACTGTCACAGAAGCTCTAAAAACAACCGATTGTGTTTATGCATATCCAAATAGTTCAATATTGTGTACTTTCATTTCATAGGGGGTTCTGAATTAGTGAGGTTCAAAGACCTTCAATAAACGCCTCTTTCGATTTTCTGGATAGCTAAACTTTCGTTGACTATGTACTTAATTGGTTTGGATTTTTACAAAGCTTTTAAGTGGTTAAATAAAGTTTTAAGGTTAAATAAATAGCAAAATAATCCCACTTTATATCCTACAACTCCCATCAACATTTTTTCATGTCATTCATATTTTTCGAGATATTTACAAGTTTCCAAGTAAGCTGATAGCACTCATACTGGAATCACTCAGCAATTACTATTCATGTTAGTAAAACGTCAAGGATTAACATCGTACGCCTTTCTTTGTAGGTTATTACCTAATTACTTTATCTACATTATCTACAATTCCCTTCCCATATTTTCTCATATATAACCTCCCACTGTTCCCTGTTCAACACATCCCGTCGTTATAAGCTCAATCACTACGAGAGCTCGTGCCGCCGTGGATCTAACATAAGCTCAGAATCGCATGCGACCTCGTCGACGGACGATAAATTACGCTTCTCAAGGAAACACACAGTTCCATCGAGAATCTCTATAGACGCACGGATCGAACCCTTCGAAGTGCACTGCTTTTTGCCTCAACCACGCGTTCTCCCTCCCTAATTTGCGCTAGTCGCGTGACAGCTAGCCGATAGTTCCGAAAGCTCGCGCCTTCAAAGGGAGGGAAGGTACTATAAATCCAGTCAGACACATCCGATTATTGTTACGCGGTCGACGCTATTTGCAACACGGCGCAAGATGATGCACGGTTTCCTTGCCGAGGATTTATGAAGCAATACTAAGTCTGGCGTTGACCCAACCGGCCAACAAGTCCTCGGCGCGTCGAATAAACAAACGCGGAAGGAACGTGCGCCACCCCCGACTTGGTGAATTCGTTTCTCGCGGCGTCGAAACGAGCAATTTCCGCCTGGCCTGTCGTCCGTGGATAATCTATGTCCGACGACTCTCTTGCACCCCCCGCTACGAACGCTTTTGTCTATTCTTCTGCTTTCTTGACCTGCATCGTACGAAGCGTGATCTTTTCGTACTGCGCTGTAATATCGCCCTTTCGTAACAATGCGACACACGATAGAATCCCAAACTCTGTCGGCTTGGGAAATATTTTTTTTGGACAGTGTCCAGCAAGCAACTTTCTGTGTTAATGGAGATACACGTTACAAACTGTTTGAAGGAGGTCACTATTTAATTTTTAAAGAATTTATGGCGAATAATGGAAAGGACTTTAATAGTCTGTACGTATATCTATGTTTCTTGTAAAATGGTCGTTCAACTATGCACATGTATTAATTATTGCAAATCTTTTAAGCCCTGAGTTATAGTTATTTCTTTGCTAGAATTGACATTTTAAATACTTAAAAACTATGTAAATAGCACATCTACTAAATGTGAATATTTTATACAAAAGAAGACCAGTTTTTAAGTACTATCAAAGTGTCAAGCATATTTAGCTTGTGGTAACATTTTAATGTATTAAGTAAGTAATATAGCCAAGGACTACCAAAGTATAAAGAATTACGAAACAAAAATATTGTTTCTGAAGCATCTAGGTTTGAAATAGGATTAAGATCTTATACATGTAACACAGAGTGTCATCAACGTCATAGGGGCCTGGAAAACACTTGCCTCGACAAAAGACACCTTGAACATATTTAGTGCAGAGAGAATACAAAAGACACTTTTTTCATCGATACATACATATCTATGTATTTAGCACTGAATGTGTCAAGCGCTTAACAAGTGGAGGAAATAAAGAACTTATCTCGACCTGACCACTGATGTGTCTATCCATTGTAACGTACTAACCTAATTACTGATGATCGACACATGTATAACGTGATTCAAAATTACACGCGCGTTTCATAACTATTAGATATTCAATGACAGGTGTCAGAAATTTTATGGGCCCATTCTATACGCTAAAATAAAACGAAACTGTATTTAAAGCTTCATTTTCAAGTTACTGGTTGTTGGCAAAACGACTAAAATTCCCATTAAATGTGTCTAATTTGAAATTTATTCTACTAACTTCAATGTGTCTAACCTAACTAGTAGGGTAATTGTACCAATTACTGAACTGATTCAGGTTACCTGTCTCAGCTTTAGTTAAATTAAACGGTATTACTTCATCTTTCATACTTCTCAAAGTATTTACATTAAATTCACTATTTTTTCTACTAATGGGAATGTTTTCGTAACTAAAATATTAGATACACTTTAAATATTAATTAAAATACAAAAGGAAGTTCATGCACTAATTACTGCCGCGTAAAAGTACACGGAACAAATACTGTGTACCAATTACTGTACATTTATGTTTTTAGTGTTTTAGAAGTGTAAATCTGTTACGTTTTCAATTTAGATGCGTACTTTAAATGTTCGAGTTAATCAGAAAAATCGTCCTATTTTAACATGTAGAATCATGCATTAAAATTTCTGATACCTGATTTCGACGAGCCTGTTTTAAACCACTTAAAAATTTTTAATTGTGTCTTACGATTAAAATTAAATTAAGCTAAATACTTCCTAAATATTTTAAAAATTCAAGTGTCAACATTTTTTATACATTACTTTATTTTCATTCAATTCCAGTCCAACCAACATACACCTTAAATATTTTAACCTGGTTTCATAATTGTGAGATGCAGTATATTATTTTTCATAAGTATATTCCTATCACGTAGCAAATGAACTACCTTTTCCTGTTTCCACGAAATTAATCCTTTTATCTTAGGTGGACAAGAACCGTCTACAATTACAATATCTACAGTACAAAATAAGCGAAAGAAGAAGCAGATGTTTTTCGCAACGGAGCGCGTCAATGAATAAGCGACAGCTATAAAAATAATTCATTGTCAGGCAGCGAACACGCGTTTGCGCGAAGCCGATTCATCACGAACTCAGGTTGCATCCGGTGGTGTTCGTACACGGTAAATCCACGAGTGCTCTCGTTCGCCGCTGTCCTCGAGCATTTGTCTCGTCCCGTCGAGTAAAATATCATCCTAGATAATATTTTTAAAAGATATAAAGCGCCCCGCCAATGACACGGTAGCCCTCTCGAAAACCAACGCTTCGAAGATGAACAAATTTTTTCACGTAGAATACGAGCCACGATGAGAATTCGAACAGGTGACGAAGGGAACATCATCACCTTTTTTTGAGGACGACGACAGTTCATGATCTACCCTGTTCCCGCGGGAATACTAAGGAGAAGAGTAACCTCTAGATGGAGCACGGACGAAGAAGAACACAATTAAAACGTAATATATCATGAAGAGGCGTGACTGTCTTCACAGTTAAAACGTTAGAAGAAGCACAAGTTTCAGAATGGACCAAGAAGAAACAGAAAGGAAGACAGTTGGGTTAGGATACAGTGCTGAGAAAATATTGCTAGCAGAATATGTTGAAAATTTTCTTGAAAATTTGATAACACATTTATTGTTGGAAAGTTTTTTTATGTAAGTCAGTTAGAACAAGAGCTTTTATACACCACGTTTCTGGAAACTTAATGTCGGTAATTTTTCAAATGTACCCGTATTTGACCATATTTTTCCTTTCACGAAGAGGAATATGAAAAATGAATTAGCAGAAACAGTAAAATGTGAAAGGAAGTTTCCCGATATTCAAATATAGAAACAAAAATAACAACTCAAATGATCAGCTGTGTATCAATCATTCGCATGATCTGTTGTCTTTCAACAAGTGCCATCAACTTCCGCCACAAATAAAGAGAAAGAGAAAATAGAATCAGTATCATGTGCCCACACCAAGCCACAAAAGTTCTTTCCTCGACGACAGAGCAATTCGGTTTTATGGTCGCAATCAAGTTCTACTTAGGAGCATTGCTTTTAGCGGATTTTTCGGGCCATTTTTACTGGTATTACTGCCATAGGGTAGCGACACAAGTAACCGTGTAAACGATAGCCCTGAGGATGAAGGTAACGGATAATGACCCAGGCAACGTTTACGAAGCAAGGTAATTGGCGACGGTTTGAATTCGCGCACAAGGGGATGGAGAACGTGAAACGATGGTATCAAACGTCCCTTTACTGAAAAGGAATTAGCAACGATAAAGAAAAGGCATTATGCAAGATTCGTTGAAAAGCGCGAGCGTTCTCTGTCTTTCCCCAGCTCGTTTCGGAGGCTAGCTGGCTAGGGACAAGGGGGCGAGCGCTTTCGGGGCGAGTGAGCGAGATCGTTTTCATTTGCAAGCTGTTACGAGTGTAGCATCTGCTGCTAAACGCTATAAACAGCTTTACTCGACTCGTAATGGCGGAAGGTGGAGTTTAACTTTGGAATAGGGTGGCCGTCCGTGAGCTCGCTGCGAGAGGAGCTCCGACACTCGTAGCCATGCTACCCGAGTAGTCCTCCGGTAATGGAATGTAAGTGAAATAATAGAGTCGCCACTTAGTGCGTCTACGAAAACCCTGCTTCGTCTTCTCCTCGGACCCTGTGCCTACTCTCACTTAACTCCGTTCCCGTTTCATGTCTTTCTTTCCTATATTTTCCTCTCATGATTCTCCGCTCTTGCACGACATCGCATACTTCGCAAATTCTGTCCATTCTAACTGCCTCCAAGTAACCAGGCAAGATTGCGCAACGCGAGCAAAATGACGTACAGAATTCCACTTTTCGCCAACTTCGTTTGCATAGTAACAAATGCAATGTATCCTCTCTCAAATAAGTATCCTATTCCAGGATCTACCTACTTTGAAAATAAACTTTCCTACATTTTTCACTTCGAGCTTCTGCTAAAAGTCTGCTTTATCCTTATCTCGTTTCTTTAATTTCACGAATCACTTAATTGCCACACGGAATCGCAATGGGCAGACTATTAAAGGAGCCCGATAGGAATCCAAGTAATTTAAACTAATTGGCCTGAATATTTAACGCATATTCGAAGCACACGTGCGGATCGTTCTAATGGGACCGAGATATTGCGGTGTAGATTGCCATTAACGCCAAAGCATGGTATTGTTCGTAAGACTAGACACGTAAACTCACTGTTTGCACGACGATAACGACGGTAATCGCTGCGAAACGTTAAGACACACACGGCTTGAACGCCTCGCGACTTTTACACGCAGAAGTGTTCATTAGCACGTTTCGATTCCCATAATGTTCCCAAGCTGAAACGAGCAGCCCTGTTATCGTTTAAATAATCATTACCTCGCTAGATGGAGCAATCGAAACGGTTCGCAAATGTTGGGCAAGTATTGCTTCATTAATACTGAAACTGACAAAGATCAATATATATGTAAGTATTTTTATTTTATTATACCTAGCTCGATATACCTATACACATACACATACATATTATACAAGGTGTTTCTGAACAGCACGGCATAACTTTAAGGGATGATCCTAGACACCAGAATAAAAGGAAAATCAAGAATAACGATATCGCGTTTAAGGCTTCATTTGTTAGTTATTAGTTTCTAAAGATCTGGTGGAAATCACCAGAAATGAGCACGCGCGAAGGCCTCAAGCACTGGTTGTCCTCACGGCAGTGTAGCCTTGACGCAAGGGAGATCAACTGTTCAACGATAAGTAATTTACACTGCAGCGCGGATAACCACTGCTCGAGACCACCACGCGATTCATTTCTGGTGATTTCCACCAGATCTTTAGAAACTAATAACTAACAAACCAAGCCTCAAACACGAAATCGTTATTTTTCATTTTCATTTTATTTTGGTGTCTAGAATCATCCTTTAATGTTATGCCGTGCTCTCCAGAAACATCCTGTATAGGTAATTACAAAAAACGTAGATAATCAAATTCAAAATTTTGACTATTTCTCTAGTTCTAATATTAAACTCAGATTTTCTATTTCAGATAGAAAATAATTGACCTACCCACCAAAAAATCTATATTTCGATTTGTCGTATTGTATTGACAATTTCCTGACATGCTTTGACCACTTTCAGTAAACTGATTTCTATCTTTCGATATCATATCACGCAATATTGTTTTACGCGAAAACAAAGGAAACAACGATCACGAAACAAGCAGAAAACAATGGTATTCCAATAATAGCACGCGCCAAAACTAACGACAGCAATTGTACTAGAGTAATACAGTGTCTGATGATCAGAGGAATAAACCAGGCCGCGGGTTTCCCTGCGTGATTTATCATCAGGGAAATTGACAATTAGCTCGAACTCGATCGATACGACCAGAGCTTTTGGCCAAGAAGCGTGTGTCGGACGGTGAGTGTAATTTAATACCTGTGACGAGTCGAGCCAGATTGAGACTGACAGTGGAGAAACAGAGGGACAGGGATGTCAAATACGCTTGTCGTATCGAAGATGCTAGATTCATGTCGTCAAGGGAAAGAAAATGAAAAGAGAAGGGAGCATTTCAAGCAACTCTCTTGTGGAATTAACAACATGAAATATATTCAAAAAATTGTATCTCATAAAAAGAAAAACTAGCTTTGTAATGAGAATTGATCGGATGGAGGAAGTTTCCAAAAGCGAGTGTATTTATTCATGCAAAATCCTTTATCTGTAATTTATTATTATATTTACTTCTCAAAAGAAATGAATACTCAATCATTTATTGTACATACATGTATATCTTGTATACATATTCTAATACCAGTGCTCATTGTCAGAAAATTTCTGAACTACCTGGTCAGTAAATTCGAAACAACACTATCTATGAAATGACCTAATAGGTACTTTGTAAAATCCTCTACGTAGCCATTGTATCGAATCACCCCTGCAACGTGAATAACCAATATTCAAAAACGATAGAAAGAAATTTTCAAGATAGATCTTCATGAGTCCGTTTCCTTGTCGTGCTTCATTTACTCCTATTTTTAATGGAGGGGTTTATTCAACGACAACCTCCTATCTATGTATGCAGGTCTTCTCGGCGAGCAGCCGAGAAAAAGATAAACGTGATATTCTACAACGACGTCTCTCTTGTTCCATTTTAACTGTTCGCTTTTCGCTATTTTGACGGCCTTGCTCGACTCTTGGTTGTTCTTCCTCTTCTCTTCTCTTCTCTTCGCCCGTTTACACGCGCACAAACCCCGTTCTCGTCGTTCTCGTGTCATTTATATTACGAGGAGCTGCTTTATAACCGAACTTATTTGTACTTCAGGGAACTCTTTTGTTTAAAACTCTTTGTTCCGCGTTACTTTATTGACTTATCCCCTCATTGTTGCTCGCGACATTTTCGTCTTAACAGGCAACGGATAAAGACTATGCCCAACAATATGTCCTTAATACGTCTATCGACAGAATGTTTGCCGTCCAACAAAGGATAGTACTTTTCCAAGAATTTCACAGTGAAGTATTGGACTACACGAGTTGAGGATAATGCAAAGTGACTTTTAGCAATTATCAAGTAAAAAACTGTTCTTTGTTTGATATTGCATTGCTGTCATTCTTAATATCCCTCTTGTTTCGTTAAGATTTTTCTTCACTTTGGTATGTTATTTTCTTTCCTGCAAATAACTCCGCGTATCGTGAGTTTTAGATAAGCTTTATGAAGGATGCTTTAGTAGCGAGAATCATGACTTTAAATAACTTTATTTACTAAATAAAGTTGAGATAACATTACTCCATAAAACCCTTCCACAAGTTAGTTAATAAATATATCCTCAAGAATAAGATGATACTTGAAACAGTAACAGATAAACGAGAGAATAATTTATTTATATTACTGATAACTATAAAAACAGTGGTTTTGATGTCCTCCTTAATTATATGAAACTAAGAAGAATAAAATTATGTGAAAATGAACAGCTTCAAATCTTGAATGCTTTAAGTAACTTGCAAGGTGTTACATGCACGTTTATCGAGCAACACACACAAGTAGAATTTGTCCGCGTATGGTCAGCCATAAGTAGAAATATTGAATCTTGAATACTATCATTGGTATGTTGCACATAATTCGGTATTTGTATTCAAAATGTAACGCATAAAATAAGTAATATTTCTAAAAACATTAGGTACATATCATAAAATATACACAATCAAATGTCTGGAGTTTCTTGTCAAAGTACTATATTACAAGGTATCTTTTGATTACAAGTACATGGTAGCAAATATATTTACGATATACTACATTTTAACTTAAATAAACACCCGAATAAAGTTTCTCGCAATTACTGAAATTTATTTATTTAACAAAAAATTTCTCACTTCCTAGTTCACAAAGTTATTCCACGTTTTTAACCGACAGAGTACTTTACAAATCGCACTCGCTTATTAATAATCTCAGTACAATATTTGCGAGTGTAAAACAATCATAGGGCCCTTGTATCGATAGGTCAGTTGGTCGATTAAATTTCGAAACTGTTTCGAGTTTATGGCAGCGTCGTTTATCGTTCGTTCCTCGTAAATCACAATGGTTGCAAGCGAGGTGTATCAAAAAACGCTTTCGCTATGAATATTGCCTCGATTTGTGCTTCAAAAATCGAACAATCGCGTCTAGAAATGATAGAAGTGTCGAGAGTGAATCTTCGTCGAACGTGCTCGCTGAATGAAAAGTTGAAATTTCGAGTACGCTTGACGTGGCGATATTTTTTGGGTTGCGCGGACGGCCAGCGCGAAGCAAAGTTGGACGACTCGTTACAACTTTTTAATGGCTGTGAGATTAGTTTTTAAACGACTTTCCGCGTACTCGGAGAAATTTTCATGATACCGGCGAACATTCTTTAATGATTGTCGACGTGTGATGCGGGAACAGCGTGGGCTGCTAGCAGAAACGACGATTCGCGAGAATTGTGTGCAATTGTTGAGCACGTTCTAAGGGAACTAATTAAACTGATGGTGATCTTTCGTGAAAATAATAGCTTGAACTAAAAAATTGTGGTGGAAACTACTTCTTTAGACGTAAAGTCCTATCTCCCTTCGATAAACATCTGTGTTTGCTAAAATTTAAATGTAATCTAAAGTTTTAAAGATGCCACGTGCCAAATATTGACTTTAATTGGATTTTAATGTAATTATTAATGTCTATTAAAAATGTTCGCTTAATTGATTGATTTAGTAATCAATTTCGAAAATTTGTTAAAGGATCGAATATCATTAAGTGAAAATTAATTGAAATCGAATCAACATAAGGAATAAATGAAAACTTGTAGCATCACAGAAGATTTTTGAATAATATTATATGTTTTTGAAAACGTTGTCCTTTCACGCTTAATCAAATGGTGAATCGGTTCAACATGAATTCCCTGCCGGTTTGTGTACATTTTATATTCGAAATATTATATTAAAACGTCGAACAAAGTTCGATTCTATCATCCATTGGTTTTGTATGTATGACTTACCAAGCGATAATTCAGATTATTTCGATTTTATTACGTCTTCTTTATGTTCGTTAGGCAAACAGAGATGCTATTTGCAAACGTATTTTTCATCAAACAGACATGAATATCGATTACAAATGTGAAATGAATTCTCGATTGAATTCTCTTTATCGCAGTTCATAGTGACCTATTGTATAATAAAATTGAAGATTGAGCGCGAAGTGGAAATGAATTGTTTAGAATCAGCCGTAGTATAATATACATAAACTCTTTCTGACAATTTAAAATCTGTCACACCATCAAATAGAAATTAAAAAAAATTCTTCATAACTGATTATACACTTTGAATATAAAAGCAAATTTTGACAACAATATAACACTATAAAAGTGGCCAATTATAGTTATAATTCTCACATAGAATTGGCTATAATTAATCGTGGCATACTCCTCATTTTCTTTTGTTTCCAAATATTCAAATTTCTTAATTTTAAAATATATATATTAATATTTAAGCCATTCACAGGCCAAAGTGATTAAATCTGCGTTTTGAATCCTTTAAAATTTTAATTGATGAGTTTAATTCATTTTGATCAATACTTAACTTTTCATATTTAAAATAAATATAAATTTATGACAGCTTGAATTCTACGATTGACTCATAAGGTATGTAACTGCATGACAAAATTATGCAACAACGTCAGTCAGTAAAAGGGAACAGATGAGATTACAATAGCAGCTGTACTTTATTATTCCTGAATACGAACATATTACTTTTCCTCGACGCTGTGTCAGATTTCTTTAAACTCCAAGAATCTTGTTCCCACGGTACATGATTAATAACATAGTGGTAAATAAATTTTCACTGGCAAGTCGTTCCAATAAGTTCGAATACGTCTGCTCAGATATTCAAAGAAAATAACATGGGAGAAATATCATTCCTTACCTCGCGATTTACCTCGTCTCTTCTGCTCTCCGGAGTTTCTAAATATTTTATTTCCTTTTCCGATAACCAGACAATATTTTTGGCGACCCTCGACGAGCACGCGTTTGTTTCCCCGTCGCAACCAAATGCTTTTTATCAACAATAAAAAAAATTGGATTTCGTCGTTAATAAATTATGCAAGCGCAAGCTTACGTAACGTCTCTGTAGTCGTAACATTTTTTAACTTATGCATGCATTAATTAGCGCGATTACGGATCCACGCTCCAACCTTCGCTTGACTGCGCAAGCTTGTCGACGTTTGCCTCCACTCGGCGTGTTTCAACGCGGCTCGAAACAAAATTTCCTTCAAATGAAGCAAGATTAACCCCTGCAATACTCTTATTAACAAAATAAAGCTTGAATCAGACTTGTTTATCAAATTATGAGACGTGCTTCACTATATTGAATGCAAAGCACTTCCCATGGTGTGTCTTGTGAGTTAGCATAATAGCATTATACAAAAACAGTCAACTCACAATATTAACACTTATGAAAAAATGAAAAGTGTTCTATTCAGTAACACATCTACAGAAAATGGTCAATTTAAATATGCATAACTTATCAAATAAATTTGACCTACGGATATTTTGTACACCCTACGTAAAAATTACGTATATCAACAGATTATGAAGAATTCGTGAATCGTCCTTAGACGTGGATGGTAAATGATTCCATGAGAAATAATTGACAACATTAATTCTCACGGATAAGCGCGCGTCTATTCTCGTCCAAGCGACCCAGTAAAGAGCTGAGTCTCGACGCGATATGACGTCGCCGACTGTCAATAGTTCTCTAACAACTTGAAACTCCAATTAACGCCGGCACTGGTTTTCGATGCTCCCTGAGCTTAACCTCTCATCGAGATCAACGGCTGAAAAGTAATTTAATAATTGCCGGGTAACAGTAAGAAGAGTATCGAGACGCGGGGAAATGTTCGAAACACTCGACAAAATTACGATCTTAAAAAAGAATCTTAATTGCCGAGCTGAGAGACGCCCATTTTATTGTGTTTCCAGTCCAAATGATACCGTTACTTCTTCAAGAACAAATACAATATTCTGCTTGAACGATCTTAATGTTTATTTAATTTAAATCGACATTCTGTTTATGAAATACGATTAAGCGATCGAATTCCCTTGCGTTCATCCTTGTAGTTTAAATTGATATATTATTGAAAACTAAATGCTAACTGATTTTCATTTAAAAAATTAACACCTTTTCGATTTGCAATCATAATATAAGCGTTCAGAGCAATATGGACATAAACCATATTGGGTTTATATTGAAAAAATCGACTTCAAAGTTTTTATTAAATTCTGAGATCTGTTGAAATTGTTTAAATTTATGCTACATGACATATCTTCATACAGTCTTTGTGCACGTGCAGGTTCATGTTTATCAGTCGTGTTGAATTATATGTGGCTCAAGACGTTGTTGACTTCAAATAAAATAAACATTTTAATTCGTATTTTTGGAAAGGCTGTATATCTCCTAAACAAATGAGTATGAAAACTTAGATTCCCTCCGTTAAAAACTAATTTTTTATTCAAATTTCAATTTAAGATGTTTGAATACGTTACATGTACTTTACTAAATAATTTTTAAAGATTTTTCCTACTCAAAAACGTGTTGGATCCAAGTGCCCCCTGTTTACAGAGCGAGGTAACCGAAAAAACGTTTACAGGGTTAAGCACAGAATTGCTAGTTTCCAAAATTCTTTAACAATTGTTATTTAGTGGTTTGCAGTGATCTTGGGTTATGATTCTATGTAAATATCTGGACTTTTATTAAAATATAGCTTGTGCATATCCTCGTTTCCCTGGACGCTTCAGTGAGTATTACTAAAGACTTCACACTTATGTATCAATGTATAATGATAAGATTTTAAAAAATAACTAGACTGATTATTTACATATTTCAATTCTTTACAAAGTTTTCAGACAGCTACGAAATGCAAGAATTAAAATTCGAGTCGACCTGAAATAAACGATAATACATACAGCGATGTTCTTCGAAGAGTCAGGAGATAAAAGAAGATCTCTAAAACCGGTGTCAACGATACTCGCGACGCACTAAGATGTCCCCTTGGAGAGATGCGAAAACCATTTATATGCTTTAAAACGCCTTGGGTTTCTTAGGAGGAGTTTTAACGACCGCGGACAGGAAGTTTCACCTCGTGAAAGTTTTAATCTTAACCGACAGCAACCACGATCGAGCCTCGCACTGCTTTTCACCATGTAACGTTGATCCCTCCATTTTCATAGTCGAATTTCACCGTCAATTTAAGCGGCGATAATTACTGATATATCTCCATGTTAATATAAGTATCTCTTTGTCTTTTTATATAAAGTGATCTGATGTAGGTGGAAAAAAATTGAAGAATGATTCCAGACGAGAAAATAAGAAAAAAATGAAAAATAAGACAATTGTGGTTGAACCTTCGTTTATTAATTATAAACATTTAAAAATTGATATGATCGGCCTAAAATTTTGAAAATCGTATAGCATTCTTATCAGTATAAAGCTTGCTGAAAGCAATAATTATCATAGTTTCTGTGCAATTTGAATGCAGAATTCCATGACAATTATGTCAGGTCTGGTATAGATTTATAATTAACACGCAAAGCAATTTCATTAGTCTTAAGTACCATCTTTTTTATTTCGACATTTAAAATTATTTCTTAAATGTTTTCCCATCTGTAGACGAAGACCCTGCATAAGAGAAGAAAGAATTGAAACATTCTTTTTTAGAAGAAAAACATGTTTAGGCAAAGGAAGCCATGTATTAGGATGCGTGCAATAGCACCAAACAAGAAGTCATTTCAAAATCAAAATGAAGCAAACTACTTGACATTCGTCTCAATAATTAACAAGCATGACTATTTTTTACTCGTTCCTGCTTTGAGGAGGTGACCAATGCAGAAGGTGCAGATTTGAATGCCATTCGATTGGCTCGATGCATGTATGCGCTTGTGCGCACAGCGAAGGTCGTCGTAACGCTCAGTTTGTTTCAGAGTTCTGTTTAAGTTATGTTTAAGTGGGCCATTCTCTAGGCATTGCGTTGCATGACCTTCGTGACCTCGCACATATTGAAGGGTCGCGCAAGTCGCGCGATCGATTACCAGATCACGACTACTTGTCGACGAAGAAAGTTCACAACCACCTGTCGTCGCTGAACTATGTATGTACTGTCGAGAGTTCAGAAGATGTCAGTAGGTCTGAGTCGCTCCGCGGAAAAACACAAAGACGGCACACACGTTTCGCTTATTACGGAAGAGTAAGGTCAAAGGCAACGGCGTTATGAAAGTAACAAGCCTTCTTGCCCCTTCCACAAATATTCCCAGAAAATTTATTTTACACAGTTATATGTATATAGTAATGTTTCTTTTATTTCATCAATCGAAGCTGAGCAGTAACATGAATCGCAGATGATCAAGCTGAATTTGTGTATTTAGATCATCTAGATAAATTTCTGCCTTCTTTTCTTTTTTTTTTAATAGTAATATTTATAGATAAAATATAAATATTGGACCTATTATTTGCCAGATCATTATTAGATAATATCTTTCTAAGGTCTTGTATTTGATTTTAATAAGTATTTTGTAGTTTATAGGGCAGAACGTTTTTATTCTGAAAACTGTGAGTGGATAAAAAAGTAACACGTCACTATGGAGAAGAAGGTAACGTGTTATTTTTGTTCACGTGAAAGTTCAATATGTACATATTGGCAAGGAAACGATAAAGAAACAACGCAAGCAAAATAGCACACAAAGTAGGAATTCTTCAGTGAAAGCTGTTTGATAGAGAAGTGGATGCAATGTCTAAATTCTAAGGATTGGCCCTATGAAGATTGCACCACATGTGATCTTCATTGCGTCTCTTACAATTTTAATTTGGAGTATAATAAAAATATCATTAAACTAATACACGGATACCAAGATGTACGAAGTTGGCTATTCTTTATATCTTTCGTTTTATTTCAAATATATTTGTGTTTAACGATACGTATAGTACACACCACAGTTATGCTACTTATTTTATCAGAAATATTAGACTAGTTATTCCTAAATTAATTTTCAATAATTTCATCTTACGATTTCGGTCAATCGTAAGTCTTATTCACTTGATTTGCTTTTCCATTTCTATCTGAAATACAAATTTCACAGTGTACACTTTTAAAATCGTCAAATACCTACATTTAAAATTCTAAACACAATAATATTTACTCATTACCATACAGGAAAAATACGTTAAAATTGAAAAAGGGTGAGTAAAACCCCTAGACGAAATGGTACAATAAAATTATTAGTTATTTCCATAACTCGAAGAACAAAAAATAGAGTGCAGTGTAAACAACGAATTCAGTTCAATTAAAAAATATGATTTCCATTTTACCTAAAAACGAACAATGCAGGACGCAGCGTGCAAAATTTGTCTGATTGGGCTCCAAAGCCGCGATGCGGGTTCGAATTAAAATCATATTCTACTACCTTACACAAGGTGTCCCAAACTAAGCGCGGGAGCCTGTTTCCCAATAGAGTATCGAAAAATCTCTTCTCCCAAACGTTGGCTCTAAGTCGCGAATCGCGCGAGACTTAAAGCCATTCATAATGCGCCGGGTGCAAGCTGCCTCGTAATTTTCACTTCCTTCCGATAGCGATTCGCATTGCCTATTGATCCATTCTTTGTACGAGTCGCTCGTAAAACCGGTTGCACGCCGACGCAAGAACTAGACACGATTGAAACGATCCGGATCGTGATTCAGCGATCTGGGATTTTATGGAACGCCAGAGGATCCAGTACCTCGGTTTAAAGAGCAATTGGAATTCCTTGTGCGTCAATTTGTCGGGCGAACATCGGTGTTTGAACGCAAGTGTTGACGGGATTGCTTGATCCTCGTGAGACAAGGAAGGAAATAAATGAGCTGATTTCTGCAGTTTCTGTCTCGAGATTCTGACTTGGAAGAGCATGAAGGAGATTTAATAACGTGCACGGCATTTTTTCGAAAGATTTTGAATGAAATTACTGCTTCTTCAAGGAAACTTTCTCTTGAGCTCTGTGGGCAAAGTTGCAGGAGCTTCAAGTAATGTTGAACGAATAAATGCAAGTATTTCCATCTCAACAGATTGCATATTTAAAGCAACAATACTCAACGTGATATATTTTTATGATTGCTCTCATTCAAATATGATAAACTACATGATAGAAGTTGTATATACGATATCATACCTCGTTTCTATGTTCCAATTAACATCATATTAATTTTATAAAAATTAGCTTACTTTTATGTAAATTGATAATTTGGTAAGAATTTAAACTTATTTTCTAGATTACCTTCATACATAATGTATACAGTAAAAAACGAACGCAAAGGAAACACGCGACGTGGCGCAAGTGGAATTGGACCGCTTTTAATCAGCCACAGGAAATACATCTCGTCACTTCAACACATAAGGCACGTATAAAAATTCTTTTAATGAAAAATACCTCAGACTAAGCAAAAGTCCAAAGCCGCACACAGGCTTATTTAAATTATAAATCAGCTCACTCTCTCCTTCGTAGCATAAAATCCACTCTGCTTATTACAAAGGGGCCCTCTCCTCCACGCAATGAAATTTAAAGAACTTCTTCGAACGTAGTTATTGAAACGCTCTAAAATTACCAGACGCAAGAATACCAGTAGGATATTGTTCAGAGTGTACTCCCTGATCCGAAGGAACTTGTGAATCTTGTAAACCGATGAAGAAACCTTTGAAGGCCAAGTACACGATGAGAATCAACGAGCAGCGGTACAATATTAAAACCCACGACTAAGTTACGAACAAATTTTCGAACCGCCTATACGATCAACGCCTTCGTCTATTCATCGACGTCGAACTAGTTCGGCATTTCGCTATTACGTGTTCCATGGCCTGTGCGTCGCTTCCAGCGCGGCGGATAATATTGTTAGAGGTATGCCAGGATCAGCGTTAAAATTTAAAGCATTATAACCGGTTTATCGATCGTTTGTGTCACGCTCCCACCCGTTCGCGAAATTTACTGAAAATTTATCCTGTCACGTATCGAAGTCACGTAATATTTGCTTAGATAGGCGACCTCGAACATCGCCCAATTAAAGTTTCAAATCGCCCGTTCTTCCCTCATGTCGATAAATTGTGTTCCGGAAACAGCAGCGCGCTGTTAAATCTTGCACGTAGAATTTACGAAAGAAACCTCAGAACTAGCTATGTCTTTCAATATTTTTTACCACATTTTTTTAGAAATACTGTTTAATAGTTAAGCTTTATTGTATATTGTAACTCAGAATTAGTAGTAAAAATGGAAAAGCAACGATTCTACGTGAAAAAATGAGTTGAAAATATAAAATAAAATTTGTTTATATCAGACTTCAATTTCGAGAAAAGTGACTTTGGATTTTAATCGATAACCAGTGTACCAAAGTAAAGCTATAGACATTTGAGGGGTAAACGGGGAAAGGGGAATGCTTCTAACTTACCGTAGAGACCAGACAATGAGTGTTTCTCTTACACAGTGTACCCCTCGAGCATCTAAAACTGTACTTCCGTATACTTGTACCTAACCATAATTCAAGCTCAGTTTTTTCGAAAACGAACCACGATATCAAAAAATTCAGTTGCAGTTTTCGACGTATTTTTTCATGTAAAATCATTAGCTTTCCGCTTGTACTACCACTTCTGAAACATCCTTATAGACAATAATATTATTGGAACTTAAACATTCATTACAAATAAAATGACAACAAATTTCGCAAATGTATTGAACAGAAAATTATACATGATAATTATACATATAATTGGGGAAACCAGAGACAAACGTAACAACGTGGGTTTTTGTCTCCGTAACTTCTACGTTTCATAAAGTAAAAGGATTGTACTCGACAGTAAACCTACTTTATTAAACGACATAATCCAACCAAAAAATTGTTTTAAATAAACCTTTTTTTAAAGTATGTCATTTAGTACTTTTATTCCTATTCCTAGGGACGAAAGTCACATGCGACAATATGAAATAGAGATATAACATCCTATTAAAGTTTTAAAATTGATTTAAGTAATAAAAAAAATACTTTTGAAAACTATTTCTATTTATTTTAAAGCTAAAAATATAAATTTGACACAGACTTTTAAAAAGCCAGCCCAAAATCTGTTTTTCTTATCATCATTCATATTCAAGATATGAATAACTATTTTCTTAATGGGTATACAGGAGAATAACTTGACAAGGTCGTGTGGAATAGGAGAATAATTTGATAATTCAACGAGAAACTCAAAGTTATTAAGTAGTTTCGATTTGTTTTTATTATTTTTCAGTGTTCCGTTTTAAACTTCAAAATCACTTGTCTGCAACATTTAAGAAATGTAACTTAACAAACTCTTTCCATAATAAATTTCTTATCGCCAAAAACTAAAGTGAAGGAGAGATGGGAATGACATACAAAGATGGAAGCAGAATATTATTGGTTGTTTGTATTTGTTTTATAACGTTTAATACATTTATCTCATATTACGTTTGTCCCTGGTCTTCCCTACTGCTTAGACAGCGAATTAATTAATCAGCACTTCAAACATTAAATAGCGATGGAAAAATGAAAATGTAACATTCATATTCTAGGACTGGTACCGCATCTGCACCAGTGTGCGGTGTTCTTTGACAATCCACACTCGCTCGCCCGTTTAAGACGGTAATGTGAAAAAAGAAGGGGAGAAAATGTGCAACCTAAACGTCTTTTTAAAGAGAGTTTAAACAACTTTAGAAGAGTGAACGTAACCCTTTCGCAACCTGTTTAAACGGCCTTACTAAACCGGACTAACGTAATTTCTCGCGATAATACTTGCGAAGAATCTAAAAAACGTGGGTCTTGATCGAACGTCTCGCGAGAAAGCTCGAAGGGGATAGCACGGTACGAAACAGTTCACGGAGAGGACGAGGAAAAAAGGGTAATAAAAACTTTGGGGAATGTTTAATGACGCGGCCAGAGACCCTGGCATTCGTTTAATTTGTTCGGAAGTTCGACTAAGTGTTTAATTAGTTAACTTTACATACCGCCGTGGCCCAGGTACGCAAACACTTGGTAGGGTAAATTACTAGCCTAGCCATTCCATAACTTTTCGACGTCCACGGGGAGGGGCTAAGTGCAGACTGCATAGCAATATCACCATCGTCTACTCCCGAACTGGCTAATAATATGGAGGAGCATCGCGACTAGACGCGTATACCCTCTAAATTTTCCGAACACTTTCGAAACTCCCGGAAGTTCAGCCCCTTCCGACCCATCGTGGCAGGAAGAAGTTAACCACGAGCATCGTCCAATTCGTTTGAATCTGCCGATGGGCAAGATAATACGCTGTGCTTGCGCTGGAATACATTGGCCAATCACGGACATACTATCTTTCTTTCCACCCCTTGTATGTGATATCAGAGTTTGGGATACTTTTAGAAGCGAGGGTGAATTTTATGCGTTCTGGATACGTGAATCACGCTTGTGTTTCGTATAGATAACAAGTGTTTGGGGCCTAGTAAACGATTTCATTTTTCGAATAGAATACTAGTGAGATATCCAAGTTTTCAAATTTCTATACTTTCAAGTTTTCATATATTTAAATATTCAAATGAAACATTACGTGGAAGTTTGGATGCATAATGACGTACATCAGGGAGGTCAGAGCGTGAGGGTTTGAGCAGAAGTTAAATAATCAAAGATTCTGTCTGTAATTGTAAAGCAAAACGACTTAAATTATATGTTTTCATTTTCGAGATATTAATATTGTCTTATGAACTTGTATCTTCTTGAACTCCTAGTAAAAACAAATTGTTTTATTTTCCTTTTTTTTTTATTGTCTCAACTTAAATTTCTTGAAAATGTGACATAGATCTCTTTGCTTCACAACCACAAAAATAATTCTTATTGCAATGTATTATTATCACTCTTAAAGTGAAACTCTTGATTTAAAAATTTGCCCAGTGCGTAATATATTTTCACATTTTTTTATTCTGAATTACGAACTTGATCAATCTTTCTTCACTTTTCGCGAACTGGAATCAAGAAGTAGTTAACCAAAACTGGCACGCCTTCCGACGTAATATCCGTTCCCAGTTAATTAAGCAAGTAAGGAAGCGTATGCTGGAGTATCTTAGCAAGGAAGAGTAGATCGTTCGAAAGACTCAGCGCTTAAGAAAACGACAGGCGTTGAATCGTAATGAACTTTAGATTTTGCTTTATCGTCAGGAATTTTAATACTCGCGTTGTAACAAGGTGAATTGTTCGGCAGAGGATCATAGTCTACTGTGTTGATGTAAACAACTGTAATGAATAACTACCAGCAAGATGCCATATTACTCAGCGTTTCACGAGATACATTTACTGAAATTGTAAAACGACTCGCAAAAGAATCGAGAAACGCGAATAATCAAAGTTAATGAAAGGTAAACGTAGAGAGCCTCAGTTAGCACACTCTCAGCGACCTTCGATCGGCATATCGCACTTTAATAGAGAACCTAGCGCGAAGTAATTTGTCGATTAATTAACTCACGGACGGCACGTGCCTTTCTTTGGGAGGAAGTCATTTAACTTGGCCCACCGACTCACACCTAGCCAACTTTCGTGAACCAGAGCATTCCCGCTGGGAAATGTATGCGTGCACAAGTTATCACGTAACCGACACTGCTTAAGCTACCCCAGAAATTGCTATAAATTAACCAAAAATGTTTCGACGAATTCCCTTTTAGATACTAAAAGAGTAGTTCTCAGGAAACTTTCGATTCTTCTGATTTGAGATAGCTCATGATCCGAGCGCTGTCAACTTTAAACGTCAGACTTATTGTCTCAAAACTCATTTATCTTGAAGTGCAACCACAGCTGGCCGCGACAGTACCTCAAGGGCGGGCTTCGCGTAATGGAAAAGAAGAACGGTCTCCGTGAAGGCTCGCTTTGCAACTGGTCTGTATGTATAGGGACCCATTATCGAGTGAATTCGAAAGCACCCGTCAATACATCGTTTTCACCGTCGATGCACTTTCGAAAGGGTGAGAAGTTGGCTGCGACGAGGGACGGGTGAAGACGACCCGCGTCCTGGACAACGGCAGACGTGGAGTGCCGACGCGACCAGAGAGAAACTACGTCAGAAGCATTACGGATCGTCGACATGCAACTCCGTGGAAACTCGATTTCGACCAGTCTGCCAGGGGAGCAACGCATCCCCGGCTGAAATAACAAACAGCTAGTTAATTTCTCGCGTAACTTCTGCGATATCTGTAACCAGTGACTTCTGACAGTGCCACAAAGTCGTGCAGTTGGTGAAGAAAGAGCAGAGAAGCGAAGTACTCTGTTGACTGTTAATTACTGGGAAGAGGATGCTTGAAGATGTAAGTACAACAATTAGTAGACAAATGTGATTTATGTAGTCTGTTCTACGTAATTTCAGATGTATACGTTTGTGTATAATAATTATGCTATTTTCTAATAGAATATTTTTCTATAATAACATATATTATATTGCATTATATTTACTGCAACTCAGATATTTGTTCACAAAGAATTGTTAAATACATGTGTATATATTCTCAAAATATTTATTACAATTAACATATTGATTCGTATGGAACATCGATAGCTCACGGTATTTATCGCCAGTTAAATTCAAACAATATTTAAATGGATAAACATAATTAATTTGTCAAGTCAATAGAGTGAAAGAAAAGGAATATAAAATAATTTGAAAATTTAACAGAATTATTATTTTAAAATTTTCTAATATTATTTAACGTATTATTATATTTTTAGAATGGAAGAGAAATTGAATACAAAAGCTAGAAACAAGGTCAATAACAAAAAAGTTCACGACTATAGTTTTTGCAATTCACTGCATATTATACTGTAATCAAATTTATAATAAACCATTGGGAAACCATATTTTCAATACACGATGTATTGTAATAATATTTCTGAACATAACATTTGCACGTAAGTAGACAATTTAAAGCTAAATATTAGTCTGTACTAATAAATAAAACTCGTGATTATTGTAACTTATTTCTTTTACCCTCCTCTCAAATTCTCTGCTATACATATACTGGGTGTTCGACGATAGGTGTCAGAAATTTTAAGGGGTGATTCTACATGCTAAAACAAAATGAAAATAAAGATAAAGGAAATTGTGTTTCAGGTTTACTTTACTTATTAATAGCTAAAAAAACGTCTAAAACACCTGATTTGGGTGTTATTCTACTGATTTTACTGTGTCTAATCCGAACACATGCACACCAGAAGTAGAATAAATTCCCAGTCACACATATTTCACGCATATTTTAAACATTCTTTCAGTAATTAATAACTCTGAAACGAAGCCCCAGGCGAAATTGCGTTATATTTGATTTTCATCTCTCTGTAACATGTATAAAATCATTCCAGAATATTTCTGACACCTGTTGTCAAACACTCTGTACACGTAATTCTATCCTTAATGTACTATCCTCGTAGTAATTTATTTATATCCTCTTCCCAGTTTTCAGTTCTCACGATGTTTTATGCCCAACTTTTTATTTCTATCCCAACCCTTAAATACTATATGTATTTACAAATGCATATATACCAGATAAAAGTTTGTATTCATAAAAGCTTTATTAAATTTATATCATGCCTTAAAACACTGTTAAGTATCTTCATCTTTGCACTAAAGAAATAGGTACATTAAGATGCACGTAACTTAAAGGGCTTGCTAATATCTGACACATTTTCATTAATCGAAATTATAAAAGTAGATCAAGCATTCGTCACACAAATTCCATGCATTATTCTGTAACTCCGTCTAAATATTCTAAACTTACAATTCCTTAGTGGAAATAAGTATTTGAATTCCAGAATATACAATATAAAGCCAACACTGTGCTGGATTGTTGAAATGCTCGCGAGGCATCCTGCTACGACAAGTAAGGATCCGTCTAGGATCGTTCTCGAAGGCAGCCTCGCTATTCGCGGTTTACACAAAGAAGCTACGCAGGAACAATCGCAGAGGAAATGCAGGGACGGGAGACGTTCGACTACCCTCGGCATTAATCACCTAGCGCCTCGCCGAGGAACCGCATTAATTGCATACAATACAAGGGAATTTACATGGGACGCGGTAGACTCTAATTAATAGCATGCAAATTGCTGGAAGCCGTTGCCACGTATCTTCGACCAGTCGGTAACGCTTATCCGCGACTACGCGCTTTCAAACGATCGACGCGACGGGCCTATAACAAACGGCGGGAAAATAAGCTTTGAAGCGGCCGCACGGCTCCGCAGCAAATAATCGTTTGCGGCACGCGAGCCACGCGATCTGACATCGCGCGACGTTAATTAATCGCCCGAGTGAAATGTTAATTAAAACGGAAATTAGTGTCGCGCGTTCTTGCGGTTCCAGCGGCACGAGTGACGTCCCGTGTTCCCTCCAATTTATGTGTATCGACTTCTATGACACAACCGAATATCCACGTCGCGTCGTCGACGCTGCCTTCCGTTGTTAAATAAACGGACGATCGCGCGTATCGATCCCACGAACTTCCCCGTTAATTAATTTCTGTGGTGCAGCTTCTTTATCAATCTCGCAGAGGGAGATTACCGCAATGAGATTGTTAATTTTAATCGAATATTCTCTGATAGGCATTTAAAGCAGTACGCATTATAAAAATAATATTTTACGGCAAATTTTATTGCAGTTACATTGAAGCATTATGCAGTCATTTGAAGTAAGAAATAGGAATTTAAGTTTTAACGTGATAAAGCAACTAATTTCTTGTCTTTGTAAAAGACATTTGATTTGGGTTCATTAAGACTGAACGTCTTACGACATAGTTTGGGCGTCTTAAAAACATCCGATAGCGTCTTCCAAAGAGAAAGATTTGCAAAATTCAGGTCCATAAGATTTCTTAAAGACTTACTCTTTGGGGCGTGTTAAAGACGTCTATTTTTTGTCTGAACGTCTTATAGAAGAAATCTGGACGTCTTTGAAACGTCTTATGAATGTCAGTTAAAATGTCCTAAAGACATACTGATTTGCAACTTCAGTCGTTTCAGAGACACCTTTTGGACATTCTTAGGATTTTACTAAATATCTCTAAGATTTTATTAAGACAGAGAAATTTTATTAAGTAACTTACAAAACCATAACCCGTTCAAAGCTTTATAACAGCTGCTGATTTTTGCTCTCCTTTTATATTTTAAATTTCATCTCCGCAACAACTTTGCTCTTCCGCTATTTTAAATTTCGCTTCCGCAACAAGTCCACAACAATTTTTAGTACAAGAGCATTAAATATTAAATAAAAACTCTCTGTATAATGCGTTTCACATTTCATTATGCTTTACAAAAATATTTCAAGTTACATCACCCATAACAAATGGTAATGCTATAAAAAATATGAACAGAAATGGCAAAAAAAAGGAAAAGTAAAACCACTTCCTTCATATATGCAAACGTTGTCTGTTCTCATCAGTCAGCACGAACCACGCGGTAAAAGTACGCCAGCAATCGCTACAATTTCGCTACACGTCGGTCGCGAAAGTATCACATGTAACACGCGTTGGATTATGCAATCCTCTTTGTTTTCGCAACGCTCGACAACGTCGCATGCGTGTTCCCATGCTGATAAGTGTACGTATATCACCAACGAAACTTCATCGACTGTTGATTTTGAATAAAATGTTTCACCTAACAGATACCGGGTGTTATCAACACTATAACGACTCGTCGATCATCTGTTCACTTTCAGGACATGCACGTATCGAATTATCCGCGTTTCGCGAATTTCACATCGTTAAAAGTTTCCTATTCGCGGAATCGGTACTCGCGAAATATCGCCAGCGTCCGAGCGCATCATAAATCTAGCAGCGCGAGTGTGCATTAGCCAGACAGGAGAACGACGAGAGCACGCGCGTAACACGTCACACTGATTTCTGTTTCAATTAACATTTCATTCGGCCGCGCGGATCAGATACCGCGGCCACAACTCTAGTTTCATTCCCGCCATTAATATTATATCTCGCGTTTAATATTTCAAGGTAAACGTTTGCACCGTACTCTGCTGCTAGTGGTGGACTTAAACTTCGAATGACTTTGAATACTGTTTGAGATTGAGACTTCTCAGGTGCGCTAGTAGTACTAACTCTTTTGAACTATTTGAACTGTTTGAAGATAGTATAAAAAAGTATCGAACACAAAATTAGTCTCCTACATGTTTGTCTCCATCGTCCAATAAATATCATTTCTACTCATTTATACAGATGTCTGGCTGACCAATATTGTGTTATACTACTTTCTCACACCTGGTAATGTAGCAATAAGTCTTTTATTGCCGAACAAACAATCAATTTTTACATTTTTTTTTTTTTTTAAAGGATTTAGTTTTGACAACATAGACATCCTTAACATGTTATGTTCAAAATCTTAAAATTAATGAAGTTACAAGTGTGTGAAGGATTCAACAGGCAATCGATAGTGTTAGGGTTAGAAACATTAAATAAGTTTTCTTCAAATTCATGTTTTTTAAAATGACTATACTGGTAACTGAAGATCTAGCTGACCCAATGAACCAATCGAAAATTACGTTTTCTCGTATTTTGTAGTCTACAATAAATACAAAAAGAAAACAAAAAAAGCGATAGTCAGATTTCATGTTTTTAATTGTTCATCATTTTTCTTTTATTCTGGTACGTACTGCAACCAAACTCATTTAAATTCCCTCGTTTTCTATCAACGTTACATGTATGTATATATGTATACCTATGTCAGTACATAGGCTTTCGTTTTTGAAAGCTTAGCATCATACACGTGTGACTCTTTCGAAAACATATTTAGGTATTATAACTATTCATGTACTACATTTTACATGAAAATTGCATACATATATTAATTAAAGTCTACACTTATATCATGAAAAAATACGAAAAAATAGCATGAACTGTGGTGATTTTCTCCAACTCATACTGTGATTAGGAATTAATTAAGAATTTTTTTTCACTTCATTATTTCAGATAAAATTTCAATGATTACATTCATAGTGTTATCTGCCCTCAATTGTAAGTCCTTTATTGTAAAAAAAATGTTGAATATTACCAAAATATAAATAAATAAGTATTTCAGGAAATGCTTTTAGCAAAAGACTTTGTAATTTATGTATGAAAAAAATACAAGAAAAGGTCTAATATAGCACATCCCACAGTAGAAAAGTTTATATCCTTGTTGCGAATATTATTAACAATACACACAAAAGAATTTCTAAACGAAATTGTTCTTCTTAAACCAGTGAATGTTATATACAAGCAATATAATTCTTCTTAAACTGATATTTAAAGACACGTTAAAGTAACCTAATTTATTCCCAAGAGAAGATACCAAAAAGTTAATTTAATTGAAGAATTGAGCAAAGTAATATATTCAATAATTTGTGCCCATTTGTCAAGGAAGGATCGCAGATTTTGAAAAATTTTATTCCTCTATCTCCGATGACAGGGCCATTTACCTTACACGTGACCCAAATACGAAGCAAGATGAAAAGCAAACGGACGAAAGCAGCAGAGGAGCCATGTCGAGCATGTGCAGACGCAAGAAGAACGACCGACGAAGTATGTTAAGTGATGCACTTGACAGGTGTGGATAACGGCCGGCCGTGCCTGTCACGTTCACAATCGCAACCGCGAAACTACAATTGCCATGATTCTCGGTGAGTTCAACGGGGAGAAATTCTGGAATCTATGGTGAACATTTTACTCGGAGTGCAAATATGTAAAGTCTGTTCCGTGCGTTGACGCGCTCAACGGTATTTTCATAAAAATGTATCCGACTGAGAAGGAAGCGACAACAACAAATTCAACCGTTTTGAAATATGGAGATCACGAGAAACGAACGAGCATCACTCCAGACCTCTTCAGTTCCCGTAAATTCCTCGATTTTCGCGCGTTCATATCGTTGCGGATGATTCACGCCTGATTTACCCCACAGCATATGTTTTCTCAACTTTAAGTTATAGGTTCAGATGTATACACTGTCAGCGCAACATTTTGGAATCACTTGCTAATTCTTATAGAGAAACTGATATTTATTTGTATAAATTCATATTTTTGTAAATTCGTCTTAAATGGAAATCTTCATTTTCTAAATAAAATGTCTCATCTTCTAAATATTCTAGTCTGTAAGTACTTTACTATGGCTATTTTATATATTTCTGAATATTATGTGAATTCTGTACTTTTTTGTACATTTAAGTTTTCTATAAGCATGTAAACATGCACAATCTACTCATAAAAGTTACAGTGATCGCAATATGCTTTTGATGAGAATTACTTTGAACAATAATTATAATATTCTTTATTTCAATATAACAGAATAAATTAATACATATCTTTATTATTACTTAAGTTGTTATGTATAATAAGGCAATTTTTATTTTCTTTAATTTAGTAACTGATTCCAAGCTTTTGGTAAGTATAACTTATCTGTGCTGACTCGATAAACAGAATTTACAAGCTTGCCAACGATTATTCAACAAAACTTGATATTTTTGGCATTAAAATCTCCTAATTTAAAAATCAGATGACAATTTATGATTTATTTGATTTAAAAATCAAAATGACTAAATTATATATGCTAATATCTATTTTGATTATATTATGCACAACACACCTATAATTCATTTCCTTTCTTTATAAATTCTGTTCTCCATCTTACTGAAGAAAGATATCTTCCTTTACCCTTTAAATATATTCGTACACTAATGAGTCTTTTACCCATATAATTAATAAATAAAAATAAAACAAAAATAACTAGCTATTGCGCTCAAACTAAATTAGTCATTCCTTTTTTTGTTTTCCACACAAAAAAGATTTTAAATCCTATAAAAGACTGTAGTAATTATGTAAAACTTTTCCTCACTATCTACTAAATAGTAGGTACATGCCGTGTTACACAGACAAGCATAGAACACGTTACCACATAAACAGTACTGTCATATAATTAGTTAGTGTGTCTCATTTCGAGATATAACAATATGTAGAACACAATAAGGACCCAAAAAACGAAAACCTTTATGATTCCACGTTTCTAAAAAAATGGGTATACGTTCTAATGAAGTATTTCAAATACAAAAATCATCAGATGAAAAATCATAAAGCCACAAAAATACAACAAAAGGGAAGAGCAAACTAGGAGATGCAAGAAGTAAGAACCAAAAAAAGCGAGTTTTAAAGGAGTATTCAATTATGGAAGTTTCTTAGTGTAATCGTGAGTAGAGCCACAGAATCGTTCAGACGAAACTGCGAAACACATTCTCCTTAAACGCTTTATACCAATCCGTGTTTTCCAGACGAAAGGCAGACTGCTTGCTGTCGGTGTGCCAATGTCAAAACTCTTCCCACCCATCAAAGTGTTTCAATTAACCTCTAAGCAAATATTGATTTGTTTACTATAGTTTGAAACTCAGGTTGTCAAGGATAACACGGCAACGTGCAAAAGTTACACGGAAGTAGACGTTGTACTATCGGCGAGGAAACAGTGAAAAAATGACGGAACAGTAATCAGAGGCAGACAAACGACGTCTAATTTTCTCCATGAGCAACAATTTAATTAATCGACATTCTGTAACGATTGCGAGTTGCATGCGGGAGTTTATGAATCATGCCCGCGCCAAGGGGTTTAAACGATCTAAGCAACGGCTCAGGGGGTATGCAGTATGTACTACAACTATTGGCAAAATCGGTTGCGTTAACTTGGTCCCTTTGACGGTAAACCGATTAATCGACAAAATATGAAGTGCTTTAAGTTGCCTCACTGGTCCGAACAATATTACCGAGAGAACGTGTCAATGAATTTATAGATACGTAACAATGCAGCAAAGATACGTCTGTTCTTAGAAAGCAGTTAGAAAGAGTTGGGTATAGTTTAAAACTATCGGAGAAACTGTGAGTTACGTAAGTTGCGGTTATTGCTTCATAACTTTTATTTATTCGCGTACTTTCTTGTATGTAGTTGTTTCGTATACTTTTAGATATGATTATGTTTATTTAATTTAGTAAATTTCAATGAAAAGGTAAAGAGTAATTAGAATCCCATGCGAGTAATTACAAACTAATTGAAAATATTTCAAACTCTCCTTCTCAAAATATTCATATACAGAGACATGCCCAGAAATAGTGAAAACACGGAAGGGTGATGACTCTACATGAAAAAATAAGCCAAAAATACAAAATAAGGTTTGTTTATATCAGATTTCGTCTTCGAGAAAATTGACTTTGAAATTTGACTAAGGATGATAGTGTCCAAGTACAGTTTTAGCTTCTGAAGGATAAAGTTTCTAGCTTACAGTAGAGAAAGTCAATGGTCAGACCATGAGCCAAAACTGTACTTCTGTATGCTTGTATTGTACAAGCCTAATTCAAACTATTTTCTCAAAAACGGAACACGATATCGAAAATTGCATTGTATGTTTTCGATTTACTTTTTGGTGTAGAATCAAAATTTGGCTTTCCTCTTGTACCATCGATTTTGGGATACCCTGTATAAAGATATCATCGTCATCTCTTTTCTAATAATATTCTGATACTCTTTGGAACGCATAGTATGTAATGTAATACCTCCAATAATAAGAGTTTAATTTGCTGAATATACCTATAGTTGCAGAATCAAACAGCATGAGTCAGATAGTTTTATTTTCAAGATATTAGAAAATAGAAGTTCGATTAATTCGATCTTCTTGTATTGCAAATATAAGTCTTATCTTGTATACTTTCTTCATTTTTCCATGTAATATCATAAAATAGATATAACAAACACTGAATCATGGTCCTGTTTGGAACAATCTTTCTAAATAATTTTTCAATCATTGTAAAATTCGTATTTAATAAAAAAAGCCACAATCTTCCTAATAATACATTGTTTCCATGTCTATTTGCGCAATGTTTCTGCAGATAAAAATGTTCTGACCTTGAAATATATTAAGACATAAACTAAAATATTTTTACTATTATGCGCTCTTTGACTATTACGCCCTCAACTTTATCTCAACCTAATAGAACAATGCACGCCATTCCCTTCAGTAGTGATAATAACCTCTATTCATCATTGACTGACTACAGAAAGTGAAAAGAAAATTATGGTCTAAAGAGTTAGTCAAACAAAAAAATCCCCAAGAAGTTTTCAGAAGTAATCAAAAGTACGTGTGGAAGCCAGTAGTCTTCCTATTGCGTTAACAGTAGTTTATCGGAGAAAAGTATTCACTGGTTTCTCGAACTACGGACTTCCGTCGATGCAGTGAATCAAATTCTGTGTCTGGAGGCGACATACGCGCGACATTTCCACATTTTATGACGATCGATCGCGCGCGAGCTCGGCGCGAGTCCGAGCTGCTCCAAGTGCAGTCTTATTTCATCTCCATGCCCGTAGGAGGATGCCGTTAACTTTTAACGGTCGATTAATACGACGTCGCATCCTGCAACTCGTCTTTAACGGCCCGCACGAGCGCAGAAGGTCAGGAAATATCTTACGAGCATACATTCGACTATCTTATAACCGTTGCTCATACACCGTTATGTACGTTGAACGTTATTCGAGGGCAAGATGGCTGAACCTCGATGAGTTTAACTGTTACGAGGCTGTGTTATGCGTATGATCAATGCACGATCTTGGAACCCGCGATGGAAACAGAATTTCGTAAGAGCCAATAAAGCCTGCGTGATTTTACGTGCCTCCTTGTATAATAACGACGTAATCGAGCCCTTGATATCAAAACTCAGATAATAAAAGGTTCACTACGTGGATGGCGTAAACAAAACATGAAGTCAAATCAAACATTGATTTTGTAACATGAGGAAATATTTACTTCAGTGGTTTTGCCCTAAATTGGTTCATTTTTTCTGTTTTTCCTTTTCAAGAAACCCTTTATTTTTTCTTTTTGACTAACATTAGTGGCGATCTATTTCAGATGCAACGCGTCCATGGTACACACACCTACAGGCAGAGTCTGTGTTGTACTACCAACAATTTTTGCAAATATCTCGAAAACTGAGACCAAACTGTAATTATTGTTCAGATAAAAGTTGTTCAGAATCTCCTCTTCTATAATATATGTACTTCAAAATCATAGGGGTCCTTTCGCGTATGCAACAGTTTCTTTAAATTTTACGTTTTTTTATCAAAAAAGTGGCGAAAGCACATTACTTCTTCACCCTCTCCCAATCTATATTTCGTCTTAATGGTAAACTGCAGCCTTTTACGAAGAAACCGAAAAAAATAAATCAATTTAGAGCAGAGCAACTAAAATAAATATTTACCAAGTCATGAAAAGAAAAATGATTTCAAAACTTAAAAGTACAGAACTGTAATTTTAAAGTGCTTTAGTGTTAATATGTACTTGTCAGAGAACTTTTTTAAAAACGTTTCTAATAGATGATTCTGGAGTAAGTGCCATGGTGTGTATCATAGTTCTCATACCAAAAGGCATAGCCTTCCCTACTCCGTAGCCAGATTCTCCAGGAACAATATTCTTATTCTTTCATAATAAGGCGACGGGCCGTTTGTCATCTCTAAACACTCTCTTCTTCCAAACAATCCTGTGACACTCGATAGCTGAGAGACTCAATGTAGTTATCAGGTATCACCTGCCGGCAAGACTGTTTGTCATTATCGCCATTCCTTAAAGATGGAATGGCCTTGGCTCACACACACAGTAGGTACTAGTAGGTACTTTTAACTATATAATTTTATCTTCAGACTTTTTTTATGCTATGCAAAATAAAAAATTGAATGATATACAGTGTTCCAGATCGAAACCAACTTTGCTGGCATATTTAGAAGGTCATACGAATAAAAAATGTTGTTTGCACCATGGGCCAATACAAGTGAGTAGTTAGAAAACTATACCCGTGCTTACTGAGGTAAAGTGTTCGGGAGAAAACATGAGGTGACTGTTTTGAACAGTTTGTGTGAACCAGTGTAAATTAGTGTAAATTAATGTAAAACTGTGTTTCAAATAAATAATTATCATTAAATGCTAAGTAGCTCGAATGCATCTGTATACTTTATGGTTTATTATGCTACTTCATTTTCCTTATCTCGAGAACGAAGACGAATCAATCCATGCTGTGTATAACCTTTTTTATTCAGAATGACTTCCTAAATACGCTGGCAAAGTTTGTTGATATCGATCTGGAACACTCTGTATCTACGATAGATTCCAATGATATGTACAAAAATGATCACCGACGGATTAACAGTTTAAATCAAACTGCAAGCTTGCCTACCGTGGTACACAGTTTACGTTTGATATCAATTTGCAACATGGCTTCGCTCAAATATTGGCATTCTCATACCAGGTACTATTTGGACAGAACGAAAAGTTAATATTACGCTTTCCGAGAAAGTTAAAAAGACGGGTAGAAGCCATGACGCATGCCAACAGCCAGAATGAACCGGAACGCGAAGAACTCAGTGCACACACGCCTGAAATCTTTTTCGCATTACAAGGGACAGATGCATGGAAGCGCTCGGTGAGCAGAGTCGTTCTTGCTTTTATAGCAGCATGTGTTACGATGTGACCAAAATACTTTGACCCAGGCCAGACGAAATTTTAACGCGAGCCTACAAAAACATCACCTCCATGTGGCTCGATGAGATGCAATATTTTTTTGAATTTCGTCTGACTGATGCTACTAGAAATTTTTTATAAAGCAAAATTGTGCCAAATTTGGATGGCATAATGAATGGTATTAAAAATGTTTCGTTACAGTAAAAGAACGATTCGACCGATTTCATTAAAGATGTCGATAGAAACATAGCAGTATATTTCGTTCTTATTTTACTCTAAATTGTATTTAACTGGCTTCGTTACTTTGGATTGGAAAATCAATGAAAGATATACGATCGTCCAATAAAATGTTCCTTGTGTAACCTTAGCTTAAACTAATTCGAATTTTTTATATATAGACGGTGTTCGACAACAGCTATCAGAAATTTTGAACAGCAGGTAATTATATATTCCAAAACAAAAGTAAAATTAAAAATATTGAAAATGCATTTAAGAATTCGTTCCCAAGTTATCAGTTATTAAGAAAATATTCTACTGATATTGCTTGATAGTAGAGTAAGTCTTAAGTCAGACACAATTTTCGCGTATCTTAGGTATTTTTTTCATTAATAACTCAGAAACACAACCTTAAACACAATTTTCTTATTCTTAATATTCGTTCTGTTTTGACACATAAAATCATTCCTTAAAATTTCTGACACCGGTTATCAAACACCCTACGTATAATACAATGTAACAGTTTAATATAAATTTGAAGTAACTGCAATTCCGTTGTAGTCAGCATATAATTTGCAAATAAATTTGTAATGTAATTGTTTATGTCATACCTTTTGGTCATGTAAATGTAGTAATTTGATTGGAACGAATAAATATTTACTACAAAATTAATTCACAGGAAAAGCAAAATCTTTTGTATAATTGACAAATGTACTTATTTTGTAGTAATTAAGTCGCTTCTATTTAAATCTAATAAATTTATCCTTGAAGAAGTTACTAAATAATAAAATACATACTCTGTACATACTATAAAAATTTTAAATTCTATCTATTGTGAATTCCAAATTCTACCTAAAAGCAGAAGTATAGACAATAGATTTTTCGAAAAATTCCAACGTCCGAAATTGATCACTTTTTGAATTTTATCATCTAAACGGTTAATGCATTTTCAGAAAATTCTATGGTACATCAATCAATAAATGGAAGTCGGCCCGCTGAGGACTTTAGTCCGTGCGATACAGCCGTTTAGGATAAGCCAATATTATCCGACATGATCCCACGTGACAGGTCGCAGCTAGAACAAGCGTGTAAAAATCTGGTAAAGGTTGGCCTGAAAAAACGCGAGACCAACCATTTTTCAGATGAAAATAGAATCTAGACGGCTCGATTCGGGACCGGGGTCGAAGCTTGGTCTTCTAAAGAGTCGCTTCGGCTTTTATAGAACATTCATGGTAATCGACGGGGGTTTAATCTCGCTTCGGAGTATATATGTACACAGGAGTCCGGATCGCGATGAATAAAAGAGCGTATGCAATTGAAGTGCAAATTTTTTGCGAATTTCGTCGCCGACAGCGGGCGCTCCTGACGAAACAATCGCGTCGAAAAGTCGGTTCTGAGTCGCGATCGATAACGATTCGCTTGTGCTTTGGGATTACCGAAGTAACAGGACCAAATATTTGCATTACCTAAGCATGTTTCTCTCTGTTACTACCTGTCCTCCTCGCCACGATTCTCTCTACCTCTGTTCGTTCCTCTCCGTCCATGCTGCTAGATTTTTCACGTCGTCGAATCCATTTGTCTCGCGGAACGACGTGACAGCCCACCCGTCCAGGAAGGACATACCTACTTAAAAATAAAAAATTGACTCCATCCGCGGAATTATCGAACAATTGTTAGTTAGGTCGTTAATCGTTCTGCCGCCTTGCCTGATATCCAATCGTGAAATTACGTGGAGCTGGAGCTAATGCTATCGCTTTCGAGACACCTAGCAACCTCATTTCCATTAGTATACCGTGTCTGATTAGGTATCAGGCACTACTACTTAGACTGACTTTCAACTACAGCGCACATGAAACATCTACGTTTGACTAATTTCTGTTTTTACTACTTAGGCACCAATTCTGCCTATGAAAACGGAAGACAACAGAACAGATAAGATAAACTACTTTTCTGTAAATGTAAAGAAACTTTTTTAAAATTATTTAACATTTATATGAAACATATTGTACATACAAATGAAACGTTCAGAAGGGTACATTAATCTATTTTCTTTACTAATTTTAAAGTGGATACATTCTGCAAATTCTGTAAAATTGTTCAATACAGTACGACTGTTTTGAAAACAGTAAATCTATTCATTTCTATACCAAGATCAACTGCCTACTAAATCGATGCCAAAAGCTTTCACAGCTCTCATGCCAAAAAAAATGAAAGCAGAACCGAAATTGATTTCAGACCATCATTGATCGTGACAATACATACGCCCATTCTCGAATTAAGCCGAGAATCTACCAGAAAACTAAACTAAGCTATGGTATACTAACTTTAAACATATTTGCATCGATACAATATATGTGTGGAATCGTTTCCATCAAAACTAAGCTACGTTCTGCTATGTTTTTCCGAAGCTAAGCTATGCCTTGTTCGTTTCTGAAAAATCGCTCACCAGGCAATCTTGTGCTATGTCAAGCTAATAATGTAGCTTGCGAAAAATATATAGCACAGCTTCATTTAGCTTTTCGTGGAAACGCTTCTGTATGTATTGTATTGAAGCAAATTTTTTAAACATAGCATGACAATCATGGCGTAGCGTAGCTTAGCTTAGCTTAACTTTCCAGTGGATTCTCGACTTTACTGGCATAACAGACTAGTTTATAAAGCATTCCCCTGCGCAGCCTATTTTTCCCGGACAAAAGGAAACAAAACTCCGCTTTATGGCCAGATAGCAACACAAATTTGACGCACTCCTTTCTGTTAAAAAGGAAAACCAGCTAATGTATAACATTTTTAATACAAGGAATTCTTTCAGGCATATCTTGCTGGAGATTCCAGAATGAAAGAAAAACGCAACAAATAGCGTATCAAATAGAAAGAAAGTGCTCAATAATACAAATTTTTGTATAAAGTTATTGCAATTTTTGAAACATAAATTTAATTCAGTAAATCTGGGTAAGAGTCTTGTTAAGTTCACATAAGCATAAATTAATTCGGAAGTTACGTATATTAAGCGTTTCAAGCGTATGAAACAAGTTTTTCTTTTTTGTTATTTTGATATTCGTTAATATAATTTACTGTGATTGCTAATGACCCATGGGTTGATGCAAGCTTAAAAACCAGATAAAAAAAGAACTTCGCCTTGTTTTTCTAATCGATATGTTACAGTCAGAGGGGCGTCACGAGTTTTGTTTCTACCTATGACATCCATGAATTTCTATTTCACAATTGACAATTGATTTTTTTCGCGAATCGAACAACGTAAGCTTTGAAATTCACTAGACGAACGAAAGGGTGTGCGCATAATTAGAGTACTAGCCTCACTCGCGTGCCCGTGGAGGCAGAATCAAGTGCGTCCTTTGCACTTAGGTATAAACTCGCGTCGATCCTCTACTTCACACATCAACCTTTTCACCACTTTTCGTTTCTGTTTGGGTGCCAGAGTTTCGTACGCAACGTTCGCGTCGCGCGAGCTTCCACTTACGAAAACGCGCGATATAACGAAGCTAGCCTCGCATCCGAGGATAAATTGCGTGACGGAGGAATTGACAACGATCTCGAGTGAAAGAGGGGTGAGAGAGAGAGAGAGAGAGAAAGAGAGAGGTATGGAAGCTCGTTGACGTGAACGCACACACTGTCGTCACGTCACGCGACTCTAACGTTGCGTCAATATTTGTATTTAATTTTCATCTCCTCTCTTGCGGTAATTGCTTGCGCGTACACACGTGGACACGCAGAGGAACGATAGTTAAATGCATCGTTCGCAATGTTCGACTTTACAACTCGCTTCTTCCCGATTTTCGTGGATTTGCTGTCAAATTGTTGATGCTGCGCTATAACGGGCGGATTGATATAAATCTGCATCGTTGTATAAAAACAATATACAGGGTGGAAATTATAAAACGTTACTGACGAATATCTCCAAAAATATTCATTATACCCAAAAATGTTTCAGATGAATATCATGGGAATATCAGGGGAATATCGTGATAGGACTTTTATTTCTCTCAATAGACGCGAAAAAGTGGGGTGCATGTTACGACCATTTTTCTAATGGAACTATACTTTTATCTTGCTTTTTTTGCTAGTCTTGTAGCTTATTTTAAGACTAATTTGAAAACTATCTACAAAAGGTCATTCAATTAACGTAATTACGTCTTATTTGTACTTTAGTAAGTGTTCAAAATGATTACCTTATACTTCAATGCACTTAACAATGTGTAACAAAACATAGCATTGTCCACATTACATTCTAAATTCTATGTCATATAACATTGTTATACATATTATACATTGTTATAGTATAATAAACTGTTTTGTAATGTCGTTTCACATTTTACCTTTATAACTTGTTACAAGATTATATATTTCGCTATTGTAACAAATTTGTATAAATGTATTAATAAATTTCAATAGCAGCAGCAAGTATACTTTGTTCCACTCCGTTATAACAATTATGTAAAAAACATAAAACAATTTAAATAAACAAACCATACAAAGCAATAAACACAGTAGTAAATATTTATATAAAAATTCCATTCAATTTCCATTCAAAGGTCACAGCAACATTTAAGGTACGATTTCACATGACAGCAAGGGTGCGAATACACTATTGTCACATCACGTGAAATCACACCACGTATTATGGCAAATTCATAGTGTAAATCAAGATTTTTCCATTGTTTCCACCTATTTTACTATAGATTGGAACAAATTTGCTATAATATGTGACGTGACAAGTGTATTCGCACCCTAAGTCGCGACTGTTACGGCCGTGACAATAAATGTCATGACTTTTGTCGTCATAAAAACTCGATGTGACAGTGACACTTAATACTATTACATTGTTACACAGTGTCCTAATAACAACAATTATGACTTTTACTGTCACATGAAAACGTACCTTAAGGTGTCGGTAATAAATGTTTTATAACGTATTAGACTGTTTAAGCTGCCTGGTAACATGCTATAAGACAATGTTTTCTAATTTTCTATGTACTTCATCGACTTGTGAGCGATCACATATAATGCTATAATATATAACAGGGCAAATGTCATATAATGTGATAATTGTTCGATTGGTGAGTATTTCATTTTATCTTCCCGCAAAAATTGCGTTTGTTACCGACTAACTTAATTTTTCAAAATTAAATTTAGAAATTTAGAATGTACCTCTCTAGTCGTTCCAATCAATTCCGAATGACGCACGAAATAATTGAACGTTTTCAGTCCGAGAGTTCGTTTGATTCCCACGAGTTTTCCCAGAATCCGTTTTCGCCTTCCCTTGCGTCGCGTCGTCCGAATCGCGAAGTCGGAATGTCAAACGATTTTTGCTGTTGATTGGTTATTGAATCGAAAGAGGAGGAACCGCCCCAGACATTCTGCGATGGTGAAGGAGGAAATCTCCCCTTCAGGTCAAAGCGGTCGAAGAAAGTTTTGGGGAAGAAAAACAGTACTACGGATTAGCGTCGATGACTCCGCGCAAGTGTCTTACAAATGTTCCGTTTATGACGATACGGTTTGACGAGACAGTGACAATATCGGTATCCAACCAAGGGTTGATCTTGTGTACCACTATCCTACCCAACTATAGAGAAAGGCTGTACTACGCAAAAATGTGAAACTGAGATTTTTGCATCTTTGGATAATTTTGAATATTTTACACCTTGTTTTAGTGCAAAATAGCAGTAAAATATTGTTAGTAGACACTGCTTTTCTCCATAGTTGGGGAGTATGAATCTTCTATGGTCATGGCTAGGTGAAACATCCCGTTTAGCAAAAACGTTCACGGCAGAAATTGTCATTTCTTTTTTTTAGAACTTTGAAATTGTAGAGGGTGAATCGTGAGAAACTTGACTCATAAATATCTCTTTCACTTGTCATTGCATCAAAAACTTCTCAGAATAAAGTTACATTATTTGCAGAATTGCACAGAAAGATAGAAACAAAATTTTTTCAAATTCATATTTTTACAGGATTTCAAAACTGTCAATATCTTTTCTAAATATCATCATATATTATTTATTACTACAATAAATATTTGTCCAGAATAGATATAGCTTTTAATACAGAAGACTAAAAGAATAATTGAGACCCGGATAATTATAATCAAAATTCTATTATAATTTCAAAAACGTAAATATGGACAATAACTTTTTTATATTTACCTTGAAATAAAGAAGGTTGTTAAAAAAAACTAATAGAGTCGATGTACTTAAATGATCAAAAAATTATTTCATAACAGTCTCCTAAAATATACTGAATCCATTTTAACCAGTGAAATCATCGATACTATTACCTGTAAAATGCAAACATCTTTTTAAAGGAAGAGAAGAAAGGAGTGCCTCGGGACCCTGCAATAATATTGCTTTCTTACTACATCATCACTCTTCATCCTCATTCCACATATAACCCACAAACAACCCATTTCCCAGCGGTTTAGCCAGCGTAACTCGCCACAAAGCCACGAAATCGCGCACTTCGATTCAATCCCACGGCGTAGTCCCGTAAAACGCGTGCAAATACGTATCAATTTTAAAAGCCACCAAGGCTTACGAGAAGAACGAAAACACATCCAACGTTCAGGCCGATCGCGTCGTTCGTTCGATAAACGAGCCCTGCGTCTCGCGAGCTATTGCTCATAAAAACTGCACCGCAGCTCTGCGCGTTGTATCTCGCCGTGAACAGACGGGGGGCATATCATTATACTTCATCAATGGAACAGCACGTGTTCGCCATGGATAGAATAGGATCGCATTAAAGCCTACTTGCCACGCTATACAGTCAAGCACTTGTTTCGCGAAACTCGATCGAGAATCAACACACAGCCTGAGAACGACCGTAACACTAGCGTAGACGACCAAGGTGAAACGGCGCTGTTTAAAGGCGCTACCTACTCAATTTATGATAAAGGCACGTGCCTTACTCTGTAACTTTGAGATTTGAAGTTTCTCTCTGCACATGGAAGCATAATATTTTGTGTTTAAGTAGTGTATAGTTAGGAAAGCTTTAACATTTTAAACATGATATTATCCCTTTCATTACTGTTGACGCCTATAGGCGTTTTGGAAATTTACCTGGCGAATATTGGCATTTAACTTAATTTCTCGCGTGGTATTAAAATTTACCTTGGTAGAAAGGATAAGAGTTTGAAGTTCAGCTGCGTCGCCTTAAATGCGACAGACTTAGACCCTTATTGTTGCAGCTATTAAGGGAAGTGAATTTTTCGGAATTACATTATTTAATCAATAATAAATAGTTCCGATAAGAAATTATTATTCAATGCTATTTAAATTATCATTTCCTTTATAAAGTTAGTTCCAACGAATTGGTGAGGATATGAAAATGTGGCTTAAGAGAAACTAACGCAGTTGAATCGGCACTGCTGTGAGAGATGTCAGATTGTCATCATAGACAATATTTTCAAGTAGAAAGTATGGTAAATTTTCCTTATATGTTCACCAAACTTCATTCATTGTATGTATATTGGTTGTTATTTCCGCCACTTCTGGGAGGTCCTTGGATCACATAAAATGTGAAACCATCATCAGTTTGAGCCAATAATTGGTACTTCATCACCTACGTGATACGATACATGTTCCGCCTGGTTCCGAACAATGAACATATAACGATAATTAACTGTATATAAGGTATTTGACGACAGGAGCCAGAAATTTTAGGGAATGACTCTGCATGTTAAAATAAAGCTAAACTCGAGAATGACGAAAATATGTTTGAAAATTTGTTTCAAAGTTATTAATTATTTACTGAAAAAACACGTAAAATACATGTAAAATTTGCAAGTCAGGCACAGCAAAGTCAGTAGAATAAGTCCCAAATCAGACACAGTTCACTCGAATTTTAAACGTTTTCTCATTAAGTAATAACTCTGAAAAAAGGCCTATTAAGACCACGTGTTTGGGCTTATGCTACGTCGACAGAGAACAGTGCCATTTTTAAGGAAGTAGATTTGCTATGGATTGTGTATTTTTTTAAGAACTTGGTCTAGTTGGAAGAGGAGTCAATTTTCACTCGAACTGCCAGATCACCCTCAGAGACAATTGACGTATCATAAGGTCACACGCCTTAAGGACTTAGAAGAATGTATGTGCCTTTCTGTAAGCATTGTGCAATGGAGAAGCCATTGGACTTCGCCATCTTCCTATTGGATTCCTCTAAGACTCACTCCACAGATATTTTCCCTCCATGAGATGCGTGGAGGGAGAATCGAATTTCTTGAGAACTTCTTCCAAATCCGAAAGACAGAACGGATTCAGACTCTGGTATTAGAACTTTTTCGGACTTTGTATCTGAACTCATCCAAACTTTGAACTTTTCTATGTGTTGGACTTCATTACTATATAATTGTTATTATCGAATAAATACTATGTTTGCAAATCATATTTTAATTTGTTATATAAACAAACTCCAGGAACTTTGTGAGAATTGACAAATCATTCTTGATTTCCATCCTCTTGTCAAACACCATGTATGATAAAGTAGAAATAAATATTTGTCGTTGAAAATTGTGTCCGAAGATTCATCAGTCAGAATACACATAATACTACATACTGTGATATTCGACTTCTGAAATTCTCAATCTTAGTGAATTCGTATTTCAGCTCTCAGATCCATCCAGCGAATAAATAGTTCTGCATTTGGCAAATATCGTTGCTATTCCCTATATAATCAGTTCCAAGAAGTTTGCAGGATCTAAGAAGCAACGACAGCCGTTTATTCTCCTAATGCGAAACAACCGTCGTTATCTTGAGACGAAAATGGGCATGGCGTTGCCAGTAGGGAAGGAGAAAGTAGGAAAGACGCGTAAAAGTCTCGCAGCAAGACGGGACGTTATGGATCCCAAGGAGAAGAGGCTGGAAAGATTCGATGGAGAAGTAAGGAGGCAGAAAAGAACGAGGTTAGAGACAACAGGGGAAAAGGAAGAAAAAAGAAAGGGAGAATCGAGTGGTACACCGACCAGGGTGAGGGGTTTCACTGTGGCTGAAGTGGCACTAAGTAGACATACAAAGAGGGGCGAGCTTAACGTCTGATAAAGCTGACGAGCAAACATGCTTTTTGTCCTCACGTAGACATGTACGCAAGTTCTGGGTATGATATGTTAACGTGTCGTGAAATATGTTGGCCGTAATAAATGTCGGTGCGTTTGCATGTCTTGGAATGATCTCACGGAAGAGGGACCCCTTGGCGGAAATTAAAGATAGAAAAGACACTCGGTGTCGTGATTCTTGATATCTTGAGAAGGCATCTGAAAGGTCAACAGAAGTCAAGGAAAATATATGACAAAATAGCGAGAATAAGAAGATACCGCTTTGAAGTGTGATAAATTCGATTCGAACTACGCGTTCTCATCAACCCTGACGTAACGATTTCACAGCTGTCTGAGGGAGCAAATTTTGGCCTTATATAACGTATTACGTTATAGAAGTTGTGTTAGAATTCTTTGCCAAGGTTTTACTGGTCGATATAACGAGGAAACAAAAAACAAAAACGATTTAGTAATCATAGATCCACAAACTAAGTTGCGCCTTCTATCAGCCAGTTAATGGACAATACCGAAGCTCAAACAGCAATAAAGCATAAGCTTTGTTCATTATTTATGAGACCAACATTGCTGTTGTTATCGTGTCAGTATCAGTCAGCTTAGCAGACATGTTTCCGCTGATTCTGATGAAGCTACCACGAACGCCGGTGGAACGTCAGTTTAAAAATAATGAAGGCAGTTTATACGCTACCAAAGGCTAGGATGAGTTTAAGATAAGGTAATATTCTTGTGGTTAACTTCCCAAACAACTAACTATATGTTTCAGAAATGTGAAATCGAGAGAATTCGCTTTTTAACATATTAACTAGCGATACACTGGCGTTCTTTCCGCGAGGAAAATGAATTCCAGATAGAAAGAATGTCAATTAGTGCAGTACAGAAAGATTTTTATCATTTTATGTACTATGATGATTATTCCTGCCATAATTTCATTCATTAAATTTAGAAAGAAAGAATGCACTGTCAGTGCCAGACTATCTGATTCTTGTTTTAAAATCACAACAATTGATTTCCCTTTATAATCATTAGATTTCTTTAACTGTATTGAAAGAGATTGATGAAAAAGATAACATGCTTTACTCATGGAAAGAATGCCTGTGTATGACTAACTGTTCTCCCAGCTTCTGAATGTCATCGTTTTGAAAATAAGATGATAAATGATTTTAACGTATTGTGTGTAAATTATGCGTCACTTCATGTTTAATAATGAATATATTGAAATTTAGTAATATTATACCTCACACACATTTAGCCTAGGCACACACGACCGACAATAAGTGAATAACACTTTTGTCGGTTCTAAAAATCGATTACCAACTGAACAATCCTTTTTCTATCTAATGGATAAGAAGACAACCGATATATAAAATTCTATTAAATCTGTAATCCGCCTTTAGAACTGATAAAATTGTCGTTAACCAATTGTCGATTGTGTGCACCTAGCCATAAATGAATTAATGTAGATTCGCAGCACTTCAACAATAAATACTACAAAGACTATAAAATTTCAGCGTACATGACAAAAAAAATTAGATAGAGTAGATACCGTACTTGGTCTACCACATCCTGATCGTGAATTCGCGCGAGAAGCAAGCAACCGACAGCAGGCTAATCTTCATAAAGCAAACTGGGTGCCAGAAATTTCCGCGACGCTAGGCGTTAAAGCACATAACGCGTAATTCGAGATCACCTCTACCCCCTATGCACTAATTGGCACGATATTCCTACATTCTGTGCCAAAGGTATGTATCTATCCCGAAAAGGTTTGTTTCCTACAATCTCACTGTCAGTTCGCTTTCAAACTGAATTCTCGCGTTTTTTGGTAACGATAGATAAACGTTAATTAATCAGGAGAAAACAGTCGGCTCTCTGGCGAGTTGTTCGCCGTTCTTTACTCTTCTGCTACAGATGTGCCGTGTTAATATAAAGTTCAGACCCTATGAGGCGACGTGTCAAAAAGTGGCAAAAGCGAATCGAGAAAAGTGAACTTCTTTCTTAAATAGTTCATTACGTGAAGCAGACCGCGGTACCGATACCAACATTAGACGGTATCCATCGGAATGTGAAAATAACAAGGGGACTGTTTTAAATGTTGCACCGCGTTGTGGACTCAATGAACCGTTCTTCAAGATAATTTCTGTCTGCTGTTACGAGACAATTGTCCTGAAACACAATAAAGTAATGTCTACCCCACTCAAAGGTTCCGTCGACGAACGACTGTAGCGTATCATCGTAGGGAACGATAGATTGGCGATAGGTTTCGCGAAAGCTTAGCATCTGCCTCCTCGTGGATCGCATATACTTGATCTGCGTCGTGAAAATACGATTTTATTGCTCCCGTTTTATGAGATCGACGGACGCGTTGCCAAGCGGAATACAGACCACGCGATATACCGCGGCATCGCATCGACAAGTCCTCCACGCGATGCTTGTACGATGAATACGAAAACCAACTTGGGGAAAAAAGATACGACTTTATGACTCATTGTCATAAACAAGAGATGCCTGATTTATCGCGACCTGAATACCTCTTGCGCGCCCGCACGTCTTGCATATTTCAAATGATGCGATTTACGCCCATTTTATTTGTCGCCACGCGCGCTAGTTGGATTGCGCCCCACTTAAATAACATAGAGACAAATCAGGGGAGAAGAGAACCAACTGAATTTAAGGATGCTTTTTGTACACATTGGAGCAACACAATCTAAGAAACATTTAGTTTTTGTAGACTACGTTTCTTGTCTATAACAAATTGCCCACGTACGTATGTACTTATAAACCACGTTTGTTTCAGCGGCTACGAAATGGGGCGATAAAATGTACAGGCTGAAGACAAATCTTTTTGTATTGCGAATGGAAACCGTTCCTAATGGTAACAAGCAACGAGCGGCAGTTTTTGCAAGAAACAGGAATCAGCAACAAAATGTTGCTTATTGTTGCCTCAATGTCACCACACCTTTATATTATGTATTTTTGAAATTGCATTATTATTTACAATAACAGCGTTAGTAACTTAAACACTCGTAAGTCTGTGATTCGGTCAAGAAACATTCGATTAACTTCATATCCATGTGTGATGCCTATTATATCTTATAGTATACCAATTTTTAAAGGTATCATTTCACAATACTGAGGATGAATAAAGGTGAAAAAATATACATCAATTAATAAGGATAGAAAGCGACGTCGAACACCTCAGTATCACTTGTAAGTAGAGTTATCCGTTCCTAGTCAGACATGTATCCTCTATCAGACAGTTAGACAGCCAGACAATTAAATGTGTTTCATTACTTGACAGACATCGGAGGTTCATTAAACATGAACCCAGTCTCTGACCAATTAAGATACTAAGCAAGTAATTAGCTCTGTTATAAAGGTTGTCAAATCGATGATGCTCGTAGACAGTTGTGTAAACAAGTAGTTCAGGAATTTATATTAATCTAGTATTTTGGTGAACTTCTATTCAGAATACTATTAATTTTAGAAAGCCCAAAGTTAAAAAGTGTTGATAGACTTAAATAATTTTTTTTTCGTGAAATAACTTGAATACCTATAAGATACATTTAAAAAATCTTCACAGAAAACCATTTAAATAAAAACGTATTCATCACACGTTTTCTCTAACCGAGAGAACCTGAGCCTGCATTGAAAGAAATTTGATGCCAAAGGGAACTGAGACTACACTACTTTAACGATAAATGCGCAAAGAAGGAGGACGAAAGTTCCAGTACCTTCGATTCTCTGAAATTCCCGCAGAACGATACGATACGCCTCGACTCGTGTTGCAACGGCTTCAACAAACCGATTTATTTCAGTGAAACCGTCTCTGTCAGCAATACTCATAATTGCACGGAACTATGCGTCTGTGTCGCCGAGCAAAACAGAAGGCGGTAGCGAACTAATGGACGCGAGGGTAACAAGAACCAAGAACGCTTGCAACTCGAGGATCGCGTTCCAAGAACGGAATTTCAAACGACCGTGGGTGGCACGATAGTGGGACAAAACCAAAAGGACACGAGAGTCCGTTCAACGAACGCGACAGCGCCATCGAAAGGGAAGAACTGGTCGTTCTGTTTCGTTATCAGCCGAAAGGGGCGAAAAGGGAAAGAGAGAATAATCGCGAAAGGATATCCGCGTGACGCGCGCGAGACAGCCAGCGGAAAGCGACGGAGCGTATTACTCTCGCAGCCGTTTTCATTTCCGCGCGCTGGAACGTTACATTATCAGCGAAACAGTCATGGAAATTGCGCGTTTTGTCACGTCAAGCCGTCCAAGCGACGGAGAACCGCTCGTGACCGTGGTCAGCGATCAACGGTCATTTTCAGAAAGCCACGCGGACCGAGGGACGATAACCCAGGCGCACGTGGACACAGGTGAGACAACTGACGGGGGTGGGTGAGGGTAACACGTGAGAGGGTTGCGTGACGTAACATAATGGCCCTGTGCCGCGCAAAACTCCAAAACAAACTCCTTTATTCCGCGAATATAGGCGGCGATGCGCGTCGCGCGAAACCACAATCCCCGCACATGTATCAAGCTGTCCGCGACCCGCTCTCTAATTTGCATTTCAACGCTTGCCTCTCGTCCATTATTACCAGCGGAACAGCTTGGTTGAATTTCACAGACGCATCCCGAACCCCCACCACCGTTGAAACCCACCTTCACCCTCTCTCCTCGTCTCTCCGTTTCAGGCTCTTTCTTCCCTCCAAAATTGTATTCCTCTCACCCAATGCAACTGTACACCTTTTCTTCTTGCAACCACATAGAGGGCTCACCCTTTCTTTTCCTGTTGCATGCCTGTGTACAATTGCGCGAATATTCCCTTTGCGTTTATTTTTAATGAGGGAAAAATTCATCGCTAAGTGCGAGTGTCGTTCATGCTCGATATTTTTTAAATAATTCTATTCATAAAATTTAAAAAACATCACAAATGTGAATTATCCTTATATCCAAGAGTTATCTACACACAAAATTCATAATAAAATCGAAATACAATCAAGTTTAACCTTATTCAGTGTTAACTTCCTAACTACGGGTATATTGAGAATTGTCAAGCCAATACAGTAGCGCCCCGTTAGATTTACATGATTTGAGACCGAATGCATCAAACTATTCAACCCGTGGGTCGAACCCCCAAGGGTTGTCTCCTAAAGATAGACCTGAACCCGAGCTAGTCTTGCCGCTGAACTATGAGAAAGATCGAAAATGGAAACAACAAAAACAGCAAACTTTCTTTATGACGGTGAATTACATTACTCACTTAAAATAAACTGATTGATGTCATGTCATTGCTAATTTAATAAAAATCTTCTTGACATAAAATAGAAATAATAAACATTTCATTTGTCAAAGTTGGCTCAGCGCCTGACACATTGTGCGTCGAATACCAGAAAGTCTGACAATAAGATCGAATATCATTGAACAATTCTTAACATGGGAGGACCCCAAAAAGTAGTAGGAGTCGTTCTCGTCAAACTAACAGCATATTACTCTATTTACCCATTTTCATACATCATAAAAGAAATCTCTGTTCATCGTAAATGTTGTTACTATTAGTAAACAAAATTTGTTTCACACGCCGACAAATCTTTTTTCACAATACACTAGCCACAGAAAGTTGTATTTTTTTCACACACTTAACCGTAAAAAAAGTTAAAATTTAAATTAATCAATCCGCGGCAATTTCATCACTACATCCTACTATCGATGGATCGATATCTTAGCACTAAAAGGGTTACTAAACAAGTGGTGATCAAATTGCGAGCTGTAAGAAATTTTACATTTTGCCTAAATTGTTTCTTTCTTCAGTTTCAGTTACAATTTTCTTAATAAACATAAATTTCAAATATACTTACTACTGACTCTAACTGAACGAGCTTGCATAATAATTTTCAAGAGCTTCTTTTGTTCTCATAGGTACGTCTGTCCAGAAGATCTGCACGAAATCCGTTCTTTAAGGTGGTCGTAATTTAATTTTTTCACAGTAGCCCGGTGAGACCAGGAGAAATGTAATACGAGAAACGGAGCAAAAGGCTAATGAAATTTCGCATGAGACGGTTTTGTTCCTGACGAGAGAATTACAGCATCGTAGTACATATCACTTACAAATTTTGTCTCCTAATATTTATACATAACGTGTAACCTTATTCTTTGATACAGCGTAAAAGAAAACAACGACCACGTTTCCATTTTTGTCGAGTGTATGCTCACATTAAAGAATACTTGAATGTTTGTAATGTACTTCGATAAAATGGAATACTTTGTGTCTAATTGCAAAAACGCGGAAGAAATTATCGACGTATTTAAAGTAATTGGAGTGTTGAAACTTTCTCATAACTATTTTATGATTTTACCATTCTGTTTAATAATTGTAGGTATGTAAACCTATCTTTTGATAAACCCACGCAGATATGATCAACAATTTTGTCGGTTCAACTAAAGACCGATCATAAAGTGAACAATCCTTCTTCTTCTATCTAAGGGATAAAAGAACAATCGATATATAAAATTCTGTTCAGTTTATAATCAGCTTTTAGATCGACAATATTATTGGTCGTATGTCCCTAGGCTAAAAGTTAATATTTTTAATGTCAAGATACTGGAATTAGTCCAGGTACTGGAGGGTTTCTATTTTTATTGTAAATTCTATTTCAATGAGGCTATATTTCTCACTTCTCTCCTATTTCTTTAAGTAATATAGAAATAATTACGACCTTCATCCTTAGACATTGTCATGTTAGACACTTTTACAACTCTTTTAAAAATTTTGAAATGTTAATTTAAATTTAATTTTAACTTCTTAGTTGAACTTTAAACCATAACATTTTGAACTACAAAAATGTGTAATTCTTTCATTTTCACAGTCCTAAATGTTTGAGTTCTTTAATTATCAATTTTTTCAAATTATCTAACATTTGAGTTATCAAATTTTCAAAGACACAAGTTCTTTTTTCTTTCCGATTAGTTTCTAGAATAGAATGATGTTGATCCTCATAAATAGTTTTGCGTGTTGTCTTAGAAGCAACATCTACATATAACTGGACTCGTTTATGCTGAAATCCCCGTAATGATAATTATTTCCACTATGCCGCAGTGCTTCGTTCACGCGCAATCTCCAGCGATTCAAAAGATTATGAAAGAAGGATTATTCATCGTTCAAATTTATCTGCGTCTTTTTTTCCAAATTTTCCCATAATCCTTTCGTCCGCGAATCAACACCTTCTCGCCTCATTAGCAAGGAAAACTTAATGATAGATTGTCAAGAAAATACGGTAACTGGAGCAATATGTAAGATCGCGACGCCAAGTAAGCTGTAAAAGGATTCGCATCGCCTAGCCTTGGCAATGTTTTTTGACAAAAAAGAAAGAACGAGAAGAGACCGGATCTCTGTGTTGGCTTTCATAAAACGCGAATAAAACCACGGTCTCGGAACTTTACGAGAAAAAAAATAACGTAGCTAGCGGAACGCTGGAACGAAAAACAGGATCAGCTACTTAAGGATTTTACTCTTTCAACGAGGTTCATCCGTTCAACTCGCATTCCTCGCAAAAATGCATTTTTCCGGGTTAACAAGCCGGTCGACGAAATACGGGAGTTTCAGTTTACGATCGACGATACGTTCTCAATTACACACATGTTCCAGGATACCCAATCGTAGATATGCAATTTCATGAGAAACGTTTAATCAACGCCAAGCTTGATATAATCTACTGAAATCGGTTAATCACAACGATCTACCTAGGCCCTCGAAATCAATCTGTGCCAGACTAAATTACTCTGACGTGATTAGTACATTCAAAAAAGTATTCATTTTAATATCAGAGATATTACGGGCTAAAAAGAATTTAATAGATACTATGAATCGCAGGAGAAGGGTAAATGCGGCAAAATATTTGCAAATATTTACGGAAGAATATTCTCGCTTCAAAGTTGAATTAGTCAAAATCTGTAAAGACTTAGAAACTCTAATTCATAATAGCGTTTCTATGGAATATTAGTTGTATACCATGAGCAAAAACAAATTTCAAACACTTTTTATTAAATGTCACTCCCTTTTAATTTTCCTACCTCTCTCTCTCTCTCTCATGCAGTTAATTTTCAACACACTTTCACAAGCGTGAAGTTTCATTCAACGCCGTTGAGTTTTTACAAAACTAACTAGACGCTCTTAAAAGAAAGCTACAGACACTTTGAGATAAAAAGGTTTTAAATTAATCTCGTTTTTGTTTGAGATTCTCTATGCGGAGACTCACTGAATTTCATTACAACTACAACGATAAAGGTATATAAATGGCATCAAACATACAATAAACGAGTAATTATGACTGAACTGGTAAAACTTCATTACCTCTTACACTAAACTGGTTTGGAAACTTAATTGCTTTTGTATTTCTCTTTTTAAATATCTAATATTAAAAAAGTTTGAAGATGTAAAAAAAGAAAACTATCCTAGCAATTCCAATAACTATACCTTGTGCACAAAATTTCAATCTATTTTTTCCATATCGAATATTTGATATCTGCAATTTTAAATAATAGTTGTAGAAAAGAAACGTTTACTGCGTAGATGTATGTGCAAATATCGAAGTAATCGCTCAAATTTGTTCAGACGTTGCATTTCATTTAGCTAAATTGTAAACATTTTAGCAAAAGGCATAATCTATTATCAATATGAAGCAAATAATAAATGATTACTTGAAGAATACTCGCTCGTGACGATACAGCGAACACATAGAAAAACGAGCACATACAAGCGACAAAAAATGATTTCTAGAAATGAAAATTGTAAAAAATAATCGTCAAAATTGTCTTGATGACGAACGACTAAAAAACTGTATTAAAATCCCAGTTTTAAACATGTTTCCCAATATTGAAAAGCCTGTTGACGGAAAACAAAGCCGAATATAGACATATTGCTCATTATTGTTACAGATGAAAACGATTCTACAAAATTCGACAGTATGTCCTAATAATCACAACTAAATGATTTAAAAGGGAATCAAAGTGTATTGGCGGCACACGGACTGAAACAAACCCGTTCGAGGCTGTGTTCACAGACTTCTGTCCATTTCGGTTGCAGCAAAAGCCTGATTCGTTTCTTTTCATCCACCGAGGAAGACTTTCGACGAGAGTATTGTGTTGTCTGGCTTCGGGAACGCAATTTCAGGATGGAATTCCCAACGACATAACGCGGCTTGGACAACGATCACGTAACTCGACCGAGATAATCCGAAAAAGCGGAAACGGCTGGCCCGTTCGGAAGTTCGGGGTTGCAGTCTGGTTTCGAGGGCACCAGAGGGAGGGCTGTCTGTAACGAAGATCGTCGCGACTGCGGTGAAACGAGCACGCGTTCTGGAAAGTCGCAGGAACCTCTTGTCACCGGATATCGGTTGCACCGAAATCGATTTCACGCCCACGATGCTGAGCAACAAGTGTTCAAAGAGAGGGAAAAAAGAGAGGAGACTGCTGCATCGCGGAGGAAGCTTGTGAAACGCCCCCTCGATGCGCCTAGCCTTGTCCTGAATGTAGCTGTCTTAAATCGAACTACTCTATACATTTTTTGACTGTTTTGTTGTCGATCAGGGTCTTGCCTGACTAAAAATTAATTTATAAAATAAGTACATTTTAAAGTAATATTAATGAGGAAAGTTTCTTCAGTGTAACACTTGCTTTTTAATGAATTTTTGATAGTTGGTAGAACTCGTCAAAACACATAGGGCAATATAAACTTTTGATGGTATACCTCTAATAATTTGCTAACTAGTAGGCAACATTTAATATTACTTCATTCATTTTTAGCTTTTTAGAAAGTTGAAAGATTTGAGATTCTACAATTCCAAAACTTAAAAATATGAAGATTTTAAGATATGAATACAATAAAAACATTTACAAATTTTTAAAATGTTGAATTCTTCATCATTAGAAGATTATGAAATTTAGTAATTTCAAATTTGAAAATCTAAAAGCTTCAAAAATTAAAAAATTTTAATATTTGAAAATTGTATTTGAAGAACTCTTCTCGCAAGACTTCATTGTTCCAAATTTAACCCCATTTAAATTATGACTTTTAATTATGACAAAGTGGTATAAAAGCTTCTCTAGAAGATATGTTTGAAAGTACTTACTAATGCACTTAAGATTATTAATTACTCAATGTAACTAATAATGAAAATAAATTACTTGATCTCTCTTACCAAAAGCGTTTTCTGTATTTTAAACTTGAACAATTTTAATCGTAATTTTTTAAAATTAAGTTTTAAATTAATTAAATTTTTGTTCAAAAAGGAATACATAGTTACTTATTACGACAAAGCCACCATCGTGAAGACAAAACTTTTGAGTTCCTGTACATTATATGAAAGAAACACAATGCTTCTACGTCCACTTTATCCAGAAAATAGGCTGCACGACGGGAACAATGGAGGCGTTTGTCGAACACGAAACCACGATAAGCCGGAAGTTCGTCCCAGTACACTCGTCGGCACTGAGCCACATGCCTTACACCCTTGTCGGTACACTCGAAAAGGGTGAGGGCCTATCGTCGTAGCTGTTAGTAGGCTGATGAGGGGGCTGACTTCATGCTGAGGATATCAATCGATGTCGCGCAAAGTGTGTGCGCTTGTAAATTAATTGGCCACCTGTGGATGGAAGTGACACGAGACTGCCCTAACGTTTTCGCTGTCCGTCCCGAAGATCGGTATCTAATCAGATCAATCGACACCCTTGTAGCGACGCTGTAACGCTCCCGAACAAGTTAATGTAATTTTTGCGGGTGCCCGTATCGACGAAACTATTTAGTTTCCACTGTCGATTTGTATTCGAACTGTAGCTCATTTCGCGTAGACGATATCTTGTTTGTTTAATGAAAAGCTCAATTTCAAGACCCGGAAATGGAGGTTTTTAAAGACCTCTCGGGAAAATTCTTCGGAAGGAATATTGGACTCATTTGGTATGCAGCGAATGAAACACGACGAGAAAGAAATGTAATGTTACTTGTTCTACAAGAAAGGGATTCGACGCAAAGTTTCTCTAGTTCATTACTTGTTTCCTGGAATTCATTCAGAGTTAGTATAATAAATAGGAACTTTTAAACATCGATATTCTTTTCTCCTTTCCTTCCTAACAAAGGAACACTTGAAACCAGAGCATTACGTAAATCGAATTTTTGTGGTCGTAAGAAATGATAAGAATAACGAATGTAAACAATAATAAAAGTAAACAATGGTTAAAACCGTTTAAATAAATTATAACTAAATAGATACCGAGAAGGTACTTACTGTTGTTACCATTGTACAATGATGCAGTGTTCTACCAAAGCAAACCTTTGAAAAAGCTATAATTATTACCGAAAGTTATGATAGACTTGTCCGTTAAAAGATTAAGCCGCAGTATCATCAGAGCCAACTTTTCAATCTTCCTAAATTTCCTACTGTTTGCCTTTTTCTGAATAAGTCTGATATTAAACTGTAACGATCCAAGAAGCAACGGTGAAAAAAAAAAAACCCGTAAGCTTCAATCTCCATCGACAGCCTCCGCTAGAGCTTTTTCACCTGTGCATTCGTTATCAATCACAAAAGTCCCATAGGAACCGACGAGTCCAGTGGAATCGAATGAATGCGTTACCCTATATCGCGGCAGAATCTCGCAGGGAGCGTTTCTATTCAGCGGGTATACCATATATACCTCCCCCCGAAAGCCCAGTATCGCTGGCCCCACACCCCAGACCATCTGCCAGTGATATCCAAAGTTCCGACGCGGCCAGAGTACATCGAATAATTTCGCAACGGGTCCCTCTCGCGCCACGTAGGTGCAATATCAGGTGCAGCGGCAGGGCGCCATGGGAAAACGTTTGCCTCTTGTGCGTTTACACCTACCCAACGCGCTAGCTAGACTGTTCATTTAATGCATGCACGCCGGAGGGGTGAGTGTGCACTCGAATGTATCCCGCTAATGGTCCGCATCGTGGACAGTGTACGTTTCATTGTGCCACCCTACCCGAGCCGGGGACTCTCTCCTTCTGCCTCTCTTTTCACTCCTTTTCTCCTGGCTCTCATCCCAGCATCGCAATTTTCCCGACCCAACGACAACAGCCAAAAAGAAAGACCACGATGAATACGTCTTTGACGCATACTGCCCTTTCGTCGACAACTGAGTCCGCCGTCCTCCGTCGTCGTCAGCTGACAAAAGCCGACTTCGACTCCCCACACGGCTCTCCAGCTGAGAGTAAGTATTGCGGATCTGTCTTATGCGCGTTTTTCGTCCGCTCTGTCACCCACGGATCCCTCTGCTCGCCTCAAAATGAATCTCGCTCGGTGAGCAATAAGCGACTTGAACCAGGAGGCCGTCATACGGTCGGGATTACATCGAGGAAGACTGCGATGATATTGCCGTAGACTACTGTAAGTCTTTTTCGAGGCACTTATTGGACGCTAGAGCTTGATTCCTGGTTTGGATATATGAGTTATCTTGCATGAATTTATAGTTTGGAACAAGTGCATTTTGAACTACTTATTGCTATGCATCTATTCTAATCCCGTGAATACGAGTACTTGACTCGCGCTACTGTGCAGACTAAATTTAAAATAAGTTCTGCATTTTACTCGAGATAATAAAGATAACATTTGTATTTTTCTGTTTACCTTAAAATTGTACAAGTTTTTCATGTTAATTTGAATTTGAAAAGAAATTAATGTATGCATATTTATGAAACCTAAAGATACTTAACAAATAATAGTACGGAGAAAAAAGTACTATGAATGAACATGTAAGATATTGTACTGCACGAAATAGTATTTCAGAATTCAACTTCTTGTACCACCGATACTATCTCAATTTATGTTGAAGTTAATAATTAATATAGTATAGAATAGCTCATCACTTTTTTTAAATAAGTAAATATACCTCATAACATGCTAGTGATCCTCAAGGGATCACTTTATACCCTTTTTGCTTTTTTTCCTTTTTTTCTCAGTCTATTTCCGTTTCTGGCGCAAATAGTTTTCAACTAATCAGTAGTTATCACCACTTTGTCCGATTACTCCCCTAAGGGTCACTAATACGTGTAGGTACTCTAAATACACATACGTACCACTATACCTATTCCATTTTTCGCTTCAAACAGAAAAAAATAAACCAAAGAATCACTTCCATCTTGGCTATACCATCAGCAACGGGCAATCTCGTATTTAGAAAAAAAGAGATCTGAACTAATCATGAATCTCATCAGTAAGATGGACATAGACCCATAGATTTCAGGAAGATTTCATTCTTTCAAACAGCCTCTTTCAAATGTAAACCGAAAGAGTACCTTTAGATTGAACATTGGATAAACACAGCAACATTCCAATGTTACTTTTTCCCTGAATAGCGAACGTCTTTGAAATTCGATTCCCCGTTGCGATAGCAGAGCGTTCCAATGCCGATTTGTATTAATTAAGGTAACGAGCAGCAGGAGTATATTTTCGAAGGGTTTCGTGTAATGAAGGAGGCCTCTTTTGCTAGGAACAAACAGAAAGAAACGCGAATTTAAAAGACCCTTTCAGACTGGTGAATTGCCGGTGAGGACCGGCATGCAAGCTGAAAAATTCATTCGCCCTGGTAAAGCGGGACGAACGGTCGCCGATGCTTTGGAGCCGCTTCCTAAATCAGACTATCCTGATTTCTGGGAACTGGATGCTACCCCTAAATTAGACCGCCACCCGGTTAATCTCGGGCCACTTCGTATGCGGGACGAGTGTGCCACCACCCCCTGGCCACCTCGCTTTGCCTCGCTGGCTAGGCCACCCAATTAGCGTTGTCTGCAGAAAAAAGTTACAAGCGTGTCCTTTTTCCTGCAGTCCACCTTGCAAATTTTCGCGGTAAAATGGCTGGGGATGCACACGCCGCTGTAGCGAGATAAAGAAACGCGCTCGTGTTTGTCAACGGTTGACTTGTTAGCATGATAATCATCAGGCGAACACCAACTAGCGTACCAGAGATTAAACCCAAAAGAACTGGCAGCTATGAAGGATGCAGTTGAATTCATGATACGAATGGAGAAGAGATAATTTGTCATACGGAAAAAAATTGAAAACGTTGAACAGAGTTTACTTTTAAAAGACCGCTTTCATTATACCTACACCCAGTGAATCTTGAATTTGGACACGATAAATTACTAAATTCACGTGCTGAGATTGTAAAGATATATTATCTTTCGTATTTAACCCGTAACTATTGACACGTAGTTTGATAAACTCCATGTGATGTATATTTATTATTGTTCTCACTTAAATATCCAAGACTTTGTAATAAAAGTTGGGTTAAAGCACATTCCAATTAACACTATACTAATTTTAAAAATATTTAATATCAATAGATTTTAATCAAAATCTTCCTTTCTTAAAAGTGAGTGACCATAGTTGAACTGGCTTGTGCCGGAGTCACTTCTAACTCACATCGGCGAGTCATCAGTGACTCAGGCATAGCATTGGGAAGGTTAAATTAAAAAAACTAAATAAAAGTTGAATGCAAAAACTAGGAATAAGGCAAACGAAAAAGAAAAAAGAAAACTTTTGCTCTCTCAAATACATTTGAATAAATAGTATTCTCCATGTATGTCCTCAATTATTTCCCATTGCCCTTATTTGTTTTTATTTCCTCAACATTTGCACTATGTATAGTATGTACTTTCGTAAGTATTCAAGAATACAATACGTTGCTTTCGAAACTTTGAACTAGTAGAATCTTCGAGAAATCATTGTTTGAAATTCAAAGCACGTGCCTAATTCAATACACAAATACGCTGCAAACTATACTATTTAAATACACGACTCCTCAGTTTCTAATTCGCCCACCCTTCTCAGAATTAAAATTCGATTAAAATCAATTCATCCTAGCAGATATAAATGCTCGCTACAGGACCAATTGCCTCACGCTCCAGGTTATTGGAACAAAGCAAACTTGATTCTAGCAACCAGTTAGTTTAATCATTTGAACCACGAAAAAAGGACTCGTTTTGACAAATCTATAGAATACCGTCCAGCGTGACGATTTCTCTGATGATGTCTGTTTGTGACATGCGTTATGATACAGTGCATACGTACACGATTATTTGCCTGTCCTCGCCAGAACAATTATTATAGCAGCTATCGTCTTGTCGAGACGCGCCCACAACTGAACAACTTGTGGCAATGCACACTACGAAAAGTGGAAACCTCTGTCCAACCATGTGGCCCAACTGTGCAATGTAGAATGTACAGGACAGGTGAGATAAGTATTAAGACCTTGCAATAGCTATGCATGCGATATAATCATCTCCTGAGTGTTACGAAACTGATGGTACAAGCAGAAAGATGATTCTACATGAAAGAATAACTGGAAAGTATAGGTTAAAATTTAGTTGACAATGTGCTCCGTTTCCAAGAAAATTGAATTTCAATTATTTACGTACTTTGAATTACGTACGTGTAAATATACAAAAGTACAGTTTCGGTTGCTTCAGTGGTAGAATGAGTAAGCAGAGTGCTCACGGTCTGACCACTGACTGTATTTACTGTAAGCTAAACACACTCCCCTTTTCCCCTTTGTCGTCCGTAAATGGCCTAAGGCTGTACTTCAATACTTTCACCCTCGAGTAAAATATAAGTCAATTTTTTTTAAAACAGATCATGATATCCAAAAATTGTATTCTACATTTTTAATTTATTTTTTCATGTAAAATCGCTACCTTTCTCATTGTACTACCATTTCTGGAACACCCTGCATATAAAGATTATTTAAAAGTAATATTTACAAGAACAGTCTCATGTGGAAGTATGTTATCCAGAAGATACTATAAATATTGACTCACGTATCTCTTAACAATTTTCACTTACAAATAGAGAGGACATTCTTTTAAACTATTTAATAATATTTGGTGCGAATAGTACCTACAATTCCTGATCGAACGCATGCAAAAATTCAATTTTTCTAACTATAATACTATCTCATAAATGGCAAATTGCATTTTGGTTATCTAAATTATTACTATATTATTAGTCACGTGCACATAATTATTAATTTGCCATCATTCGATCATTCACAATGCCAAAATGAACTTCCAGAAACAGTAAACATGTACATACATCTTTCAATCGTTTTAATCAGTCTTACTATAATTCTCAAGTAAAGTAAGAAGAAGATAAACGAAGGCATAAGGTATATAAAATTTACGAAAATAATTTCTTTCCGTTAGCGTTGAATATTTTGTTGTACCCATATGTGGGTATATTAGAACATTACTTCATTATCTCTGTTGTAGAAAGATTTAATTAATTAAAAATTAATAAAGAGAAATAAAATCGCGAAGACTGAGTTATAAAAATCGTCAATTGTATAAAGTTTCACTAACCGTAAGTTGGATATTGTAAGCTGTTCCAAGTCCAGGAACTGTATTACGGACAGCCAGGAATTAGGATAGATTCGAACGTACTCTAATCGTACTCATAATCTAATTTGATTAATTTTAAGCGTTGAATCTACAACTAGTATTAAAGTCTTCATTGTTTCACCATCTGTGAATGTAGAAACTATCCTAACATTATCCTTACTATATTGTTAGTGTTGAGCCTGCAAATGTTTGAAAGGATCTTGACTTGACTCTATAGAGGATTCCTCATTTGACAGGTAACTCAAGAGGTTATAATTTACCTTATTATTCCGAAAAAGAATTTCAAAGGAGATGACAAGCTTCCATTTATTTTCAAGCTTTTCTAAGAGACCAGTAGATACCTAAATGAGATGAAATCGAGCTAGAACTTTAACAAACAGGAAAGGAGATTCGTTGGCTGGTGAAGCTGCTCACTATGCAGTCCGAAAATAGCTAGCCACACAAGTAACTGTTTGGAGTGGGAACTTTCGAACGATAGAGAGTATGCAGGACAGTGAACAACAGACGAGACCAGCAAGACTTTGTTGCGCGACTTCGCTCGTCCCGCATACGTAAGTTTCCTCTGAGTGGCCCTCGCAGACCGAGATTTATAGGGTACACGGGACAGTCGGTCGCAGAAAAGATAAGACTCGCTGGACGGTGCAGAGAAGAATGGAAAGCCGTCGGGGACCGTGTAGCAGAACGGATTACTAGGTTTATTTACTCGAGAGATGTTTGTCGCGAGCAATTCGATACGCGGTTCAGCGAGGATCTGCATCGAAAGAGGAGTTTGGAATGTGGATCAGTTCGTGGAAACAGGGACGATTAAAGACAGGCGAGCCATGGGTTTAACGCTGATCTACAGAGGTACATTGACGAGGCGTGCTCTCTGGGAACCCGAGTACGAGTAAAGCAATCAAACATTACAGTAAACAATCGCCAACGATGCCGCTGGAAATCGGATACCCTTTCGACCCGAACTTCGGAGTCCAGTGAAGCGATCGAAATCCTAACCACTTTTCCAAAAGTGATACTGAATTATACTGGTCAGTCTCAGGAATAGAAAGGAAGAAATAGAACTATCGTTTCGAAAATTTTATCAGTCTCCCTTCGAGGATTTGGAAGAGCTGTTCGGTAGTAAACCCAAAGGAGTAAGACTTCAAAAGTTTCACTCTTAAAAGTAGCTTCTAGATTGTGAAAGTATTAGATATTCGACAATAAAACAAATTTGTCATCTCCAATCCAGCCCCGTATCAATACCTACATTCCTTTAATACAAGCCATGCACACCCTCATAAATAACTTGCTCTGTTTTAGAGGTAATTTTCAAGAAGCAAAAGCCTTCCTCGAAGGAATCACTTCAGCCACTTTCCCGCCAGTCATTCAGTTACATCAGAGAAAAGTTCTCGTAAACTCGAATTGAATACGACAACTTAGTTGCCAGGGGAAAGAAACCGCAGCTACCGTGAACTGACCAATAACGGAAACGAGTAGAAAAGTTTTCTTTGACATTTATATATCCCCCGTGAGATAACAAATGTCAAACCAACTTGGGTCCCCAACGCCCAAGCAGTGACAAAATTATAGCGTTCCCGTCATGTCTACTACTTCTGATACCTTCGAAGAACGATCGCTTAACCAGTGTTGACCTATAGCCTTTTCCTAATTTCGATGCAGACACTCTCGACTAATACCGCAATCCGTTATCATAAATCAGAAGACGTTAAGGATGTGCTTCTTACGAACCTACATCTTATAAATTATATCTTGGAGCTGTCGGGAGCATTATTCTTACGACAGTACTGATTCGATGTAAATCATTGCGATCGACATGAAAATTGAAATTGTCTCTGAAGTGAATGTCACTACAGATTATACAGTAATGTTGCATAATTTGCTTTGAATTTTTACACAGTAATTATAGTTTTTTTGTAAATTTCTTTTCCTATCTCTAATAGAAAATTGTAACTTACGAATGTTATACTATTACCTTAAAATTTTGTTCAATTTCAAAAGAAGTCTTGAAATTTTGTAGTGACATTTCCGTGGATCATCTTATAAATGGTGTTCCAAAACTAGTATCAGGAATTTTAAAATCTAGATGATCTAAAAAATCTATAAAATCGAGAATGACAAAATTGGTCTTAAGATTCGTTTCAGAGTCATCAACTCTTAAGAAAACGCCTAAAACACGCGTGAAATGTGTCTGACCCGAGATTTATTTTACTACCAAAGTGTCAACGCGCATCAGCCAGATCAGACACAGTGAAATAAGTAGAATAAATCCCAAATCAGAAACATTTTACGCAAATTTTAGGCGTTTTGTCAACAGTTAATAACTCTGAAATAGAGCTTCAATAATACCGAACCGATAATACTAGTATTGATTCTTTTTTGTACTCCTCTCGTTAAATACTTTCATATGGACCTGCTCAAGTATTGGGAACATACATCGTATCGATCTCATCGCTAGTACAAACGCTAACGAGGATTATCGAGTTTAGCTATACGATTGATTCAAAATACAGTATGGACACAGCCGTGGTATGAACCTATTGGGCGAACTTAATCCGCCTGAAACCATTCATTCCGATTCGAATTCCAACGTGTTGCCATTCAATTTCAAACCCACCCGCTTACAGCCGGACTAATTTGAAAATCAGCACGTCTTAGAACTAACGCGTGTTTCGCGCCGTTATTGCCAACGTCGACAATACACCTGCTGGTCTAATCCAGGATTACGAAGGACAAGGGACGAAACAGTTTGTACGATACAATATCAATCATGTTCAGTTAAAGTTCCTGTAGAATTTCAAGCAGACTCCAATTCATAGAGTAAGTGAAATTAATATTCCCGACGACGAGACTGTCGTCAGTTTACACGATTTCTACCTAATAGTATTTCTGAAATTAAAATGTGTTTTTTTAATTTCAATCATCCTTAAATTTTCTTCGTTTATTCTGAAGCAAAAAACACCTCCCAACTTAATAACCTTACTGATATCGATAATCGATATTGTAGTCTATTTAAAATTCCCTATTATAACTAAAGCTATAAACCAGAATCATTCCAGCAAAATAATTCCATATGAAAAATAACAAGAACACGGCAGCAGTCGTGTAGCTATCACAGAAGTATGCAAACGGAAGCAGATTTTACGTACAACGCATTTTTATGGTCTCTCAGCGACACTAAAATTGCTTCTTTTTGCTATGCCTTCCTTTTGCTCTTATAATAAAGAATTAACCCTCATCCAACGAATGTCGGATCATTTTGACCAGACTGTTGAAATGATCGCTTCACTATTCAAACATAAGCAATGACAGACACTGTGACTTATATGTATAAATAAACTTATATAAGAAATTATTACTGAATGATAACAGTGTACATTATATTTTCCAACGCCAAATTCTGCATTAAAAGTTTCAAAACGTAGGCGAAACCTTTATGGTAGATCAAAATAAGCCGGCATTCGGACTCCATGTCGCTGCTCAAAGCGTTTGTAACCCGAGTGTTAAAACTAGAATCCTGAGATTAATTTTAACAATAGAATGTTAGAAACTAGAAGTGTTACTAATGAAAAGTGAAATCCCTCGGTGAATACAATGTCTTCAATTAATGTATAATGTTTATATAAATACCGGGAAACGTTAAAATTAATGTGGTACTGGAGAGCTAACGAGAAATTAAGAGTGGTCAGTGAACAGCAGTGAACTAAATTAGCTAGATACTAGAGGCACACTGAGAGATCAAAAATAGAAGAAATAAAAATTTATCAGAAAATATTTTCAACTCCTCTTGCAACAATTTGTCATCACACATTTCCTATTAGTTTTATCGACGTAAGATACCGCAGAGTAAACCATTCCCTTAATCGTAAAACAAATTTCCTACTTACGTATACAAGGTGTTCAACAAGAAGTATCAGAAATTTTCAAGAATAATTCTAGAAGCCAAAGTAGGACGAAAATGAAGAATAACGAAATTACGTTCAAAGCTTCATTTCCGAGCTATTAGTTTTTGAATATACATATGTATACTTAAAATGCGCCTAGAATGTGTCTTACTTAGAGATTCATTCTACTTCCGATGTAAATTAGCTAGGTAAGACACAACGACGTTAGTAGAATAAGACAGTACAAATAACTCTAATTAGACAGTGCATTTCAGACAATCTTTCAGCAATTAATATCTCACATGCGAAACCTCAAACGGAATTTCGTCATTCTTCATTTTCGTCTTGTTTTGATATGTAGAATCGCTCCTTAAAATTTCTAATGCATGTTGTCGAGTATCCTATACATACACTTCTCATTTGATAATTTAACATGTTTATTGCTACGATGTTTTAGAAAATAGCTCGCATACTTAATTTTATCTTTAATAATCTTATTTTATGCAATATACTCGTATTTTCTAATTGAAACCACAAAGTATAAATTCTCTAATATTTGTACTTTGAGAAAAATAAATAAGCAGTCCGACTATTTTGCAGTACTTGTTTCAGAAAAGTGACAACTTTGTGAGAATCACTTGACTTGCGTAACATTATAAATTTTATTACAAATTATTCGCAACAAGCATTGAGATACTTGTTCTTAATTTCTTCAATTTTTTATTACTTTTCCAATTTCGATTATCATATTTCATATTGATTACGTTCTTAGTTTTATACGTTTTAAAATTTCAACTCACGTGACTTCCATAGCGCCCTACAGATTCATTGCAAATAAACAAATATCATATGCCCCTATTTAAATTTTATAACTAGACTGCGGATTTTTATGTATCTACACAAAACTTAAATATGTAAAAAAGTACAAAATGCATACAAAAATACATAAAATATTAAAAGCAAAATAAACATTGCAATATTTAAAGAATGAAATAGGTTTTCACTCAGATTCTGTTTTTTAAAATGCATTTATAAAATTTAATTTTCCATAAAAATCCACAGTCTGCTAACAACTTTTGTCTAAAACATTTTCCTCATTAACCACATTTTTCAAAATATTTGCACATTTTTAAATAAGTCAAGCACATTGTATGTGAATGTTTTAATCGACAAAGATAGTAGTTGAAGATATTTAATAAAGTATACAATATTGGTACTCACGTTAGTTTATATAACTCAATCCATTGCAGAGTAAATGTGTACCTCGAATTTATGATTCCATTTTTCGATCCATAGTTTGAACCTGGACAACAAACATGTATATTATATATTGCATCTTAGATTCTAAAAAGTTCATTCCAATAGGTAAAAGGAAAATATTACAACACTCAGAACCCCAAAAACATAGTATAACAGAAGAGTAACTGTGAAAGATTTTTTAAAAAGAGAATTACGGTCTCATTAATTCCCGTTGGCGACTACACAAAATTAAAATATTAAGATTTGCGTGCATTTTCCATATAATTTTACGCAAATTTTAACCAATATCCTACAACCATAATATAACATATAAAACCATATTGAATACTGTTAATTAAATACGGTACATTAAAATTACCTATAAAAATAGGATTTTTCTTTACCACGCAATAAAAAGAACTTTTACACAAAAACACAAAAGACCAAAATATGAAGAATACAACAATACAAAACTAGGTTGACTGGCAAAAAATTAATTATCTGTTCTATAAAAAAGCAATAAAAACTGGAGAACGAGCTAGATATCTGAACGAACGGACACTATAAAACTTAAAAGAGATCGTGCATGCGCAGTAATTCGTTCGCATTAGTTTCTGCGCAGTCAGGTCATTACGGTTATATCTGTAGATTCATATAAGTATATTTTTTAATAAAAATTATGCTTAGTTTTAACGGTCATTAAAACATATATTATTAATACAAATCTAGTATCGATTTTTAAAACTTCAACATATTCAACATAAACAACTAACTAAACATAATTAGTAACTATGTTAGGAAATAAATACTTTACACTCTACACCTGATAAAAAAAATACTTCACGCTATAACACAGATGCATTACTACTCATATAGCACAAAGAAATCTCTAAACTGTCTTAAAGACATCCAGTAAAGTCTTAAAAATGTCTAAAAGATGTCCTTGAAATGTCCAAAATTACAAAAGAATATGTCATTAGGACGTCTTAAAAGACATTCATAAAACATCTTAAGAACGTTCAAATTATGTCGTAAAACGTTCAAGCATAAAAGATACATAAAATAGACATCTTCAAAACGTCGTGTACTATCTGGATAATGACATAATCTATGATTACGATTGATCGAATTAACAATACATCTGTGTTGAAATATAAAGTATCCTTAACGGTGTATATCATACAAAAAACCAAAATGTCTCAAAACATTTTAATAGCAGTATAATATATGAAATGAAAAAATTAACTCACATTGACAATACGATCACCCCAATGAAGATATTTCTTTATTATCTCAGTTGATTCCTCTTACGCCATGATTCTCTCTTTCTCTGTAGTAACAGCAATCTCTAAAAATCGATACAGCAAATATATACTGCGCCAAGATATGCTCGGTAACAAAAGCAATTCGGATTATTCCCCATGGCAAATGAGGCAGACCCTGATTAACACACATTGGCTCAATTACATGGGTTAGGCAAGAGAACACGAAATTACCTGCTACTAACGGAGGCGCAAGGGTGGATAGAAACACGAGATCTATCGAGCGGATAACAGGACGATACATGTAAAACCGTTGAACAGAATCAGACACACGCGGGAAAAAGTTTCTTCAATGATCGTCACCGTGACGTCATCGCGTAACTTATGCGCGCGCAAAAGTTCCAAGTTAACCCTTTCGTAACTACGAACATATATGTTCCAGTTAATTTTTTCTGCTGGTGCATTTAGAATGACGTTGGAAACCAACTTCACAAAAAGAAATAAAAATGAAAGATATTCAAGGAAATTATTCGAGCACGAAAGGGTTAGAATGAGACATCCCTAAGGTTCTATTTAGCATATGACCGCATGCGAGATAGCAGTAAATTACAAATTAAAGCCGATGTTCATAAAAGAAAATAACGCACTTTCAATTTCGTAGAAATATTAAAAACAAAATAAATATCATTGACAGTTATTCGTTCGAAATGAATATATGCATTTCTATCGAAAGTGATCACTTATGACAATACAAATTTATTGTTACATGAATCGCGTAGACTCAAACATATAGAAAAACAAAAGAAAATACAATAAATGAAATTTACCATAAAATTGCAGGAAAACAAAGACCATTGACATCGTTCCTTAGAATTTTGTTATAATTGTGAGACGTTCTCGTCATTCGTGTGACCAGGCTTTTAAAGTGGACTCGTACCGGAAATGCGCAATATGTCACAATCGATACTCAATCTTTGCAAATTATAAAAATCATAATTTCAGTTAAAAATATTCGTTAATCACATATAAATTAAAGAATTAAAAAAATTTGAATTTTTATTACGATTTTAAAAAATAAATACCAACTTTATACATAAGATGTAAATAAATATAATTTCGACTCATGCATTGTGAATAATTGAAAATACCGCACTAGACATTACAAAATATTTTAAAAAATGAGACAAATAAACACACTGTGAATTAAAAGTGTTACGAAACATTTTAAATTATGTCTCTTTTACAAATAGATATAACGATCATTTGAACAAAGCGACTTCTATAAGAACCATCTTGAGTTATGTAGTTATCAATCTTTGCAATGTCGCGGGAATATTGTTTTAATGACATAATCGAACACAAACATGTTACGTCGCGTCTTTCGGTCCTACTTCATTAAATTTTGAAGTGTGTTGTGTAAAAGTGTGTTGTACGCATAATACGACCTGAGCGTGGCGAACTCAAATTATATTGCTACCGCGATTTGAAGTAATGATAGTTTGAACTTGTTATTTTGAGACTGAAGATTTTTAATAATTTAAATGTTTTCAACGCCTCTCGCGCGAGTTATTAAAGATTTGTGAAAGTAACAGTTAAAATTCTGAACTTATGTGCATGTGAATCTATTTATAAAAATTTAATTGTAGAGCCAAATTTCTAACCCGCACCTAACTTATTGTAAAACCCAAAAACCGTTAAGTGTTTGATAAAATCCAGCTATTATTTGACATCGACTACATAACGTGAGTACAACAGCTAATTTTATATAAAAGACATCGATTCAAAACAAAATATGAATTTTATTGAACTTCATTATTTAATATCACACAATAATGCAACACCGCGTAAGACCCAAAAATCAGGTGGCTTAATCGTATGCAACCACAGAGGTGTTATCAATAGTACATACGTTCTTAGTGGCTTTTTGTAGACTGGACACTATAATAAAATGATATGTTATTAATCAATTCAACACTCTCTTTTTATATATACTTACTTGATATAATTTTGGATCTTTATCAGGAATGTTATATAGGGCAAAAATATGAATTACAGGCATTAACACAAACAAAATTTTATTAGCTGATTCACATAGTCTATTGTTTCTTCTATCCCAACCTGCTCCTTCAAGGTACAATCCATACACATAAACTCCTTCCTAATAATTACATACAAATTCGTTATTCATTGAGCAAACTTAAGTTCACAGAACATATAAATAACATACTGCAGCTGCCTCCTTAATTTCTTCTGCTGTATAACGTAAAACTTCATTGTGCAATGTTACATTGTCTAGAGCCCATCCCTTGTTAGCTCTTGTTATTTCTTGCCTCATTGCAGTCAGAAAGCCTATATGATACAAGTTACTGATAAAAGGAATTATGCATAAAATTTATTAAATTCTACAGATTTATATATAAAACATTGTGTACCTTGAGGATTAAAAAATCCAGTCATCCAAAATTTGATTGGCCTGCCACTAAATAACCAGGTAGAAAATTGTTTATTTCTATCTAATAACTCTGTAAACCAAAACCCTAAGGATGACGATTCCCATGATTTTGCTTTCCATATTTGTGGTATTCTGGCATCAAATATGTTATCAAGAGCATCTCTTAATTCCTGAATGAATTTATATGAATTATTACTTAAAAAATATTGATTTTATAAAAGAAGAATTACCTCGCTCATTATAATGACACCTTCTATGGCTAGTAAAAGATCTTTGAGAATAACACCCACTAATTTAATCACTACTTGTATTCTGTCAATTTCTTGTTTCAAGAAAATATTCATTGGTTGAGTAGCACCTAACACATGCAATCTAAGTATAATAAAGCCTTTTAATTAGTTTGTAAAATTAGTTTTTATGTAAAACCATTTTATTATATACTTTTATATTACTTCACCTTTCTTTCACTTCAAATGGATCATAAGCTAGCGGCAATTTTTTCAACATGTCTTTTGCTTGCCTTGTTACAATTACTTCTCTAGATTCACCACCACCAACACCTGCTTCCTTTGGTTGTACAGAAATTATAGTGTCTAAAACAGCTTCTGTAGTATTAGTTTGATATCTGCAATAACATACATTTTTTATAACAAGGTATAATATTCAAATTCATATGTATGTGTTACAAAAGCTGCACTTACGTAATGTCTGCATTATAATGTAAACCATAAACTTGAGGTGGATCAACAGTTGGCATTTCATCTATTACTTTCAAATAATCTGAAACTTGTTTATAAACAAGAACAGGATATCCTTTGTAAAATTCATAGTCTTCTGTAAAAAGTGCATCTGAAAACCAAAATTTAGCAAACGTATTCAAGAGTCTTTTATCATAATCATCTGTAACACGTCCTCCATATTGCACTTCTCCTATCATGTACCTAAAAATTAAATACTTTGCTTATTTTAAATGCACCGAATTAATTAGAAAAATCAGTTTTTATTTATTACCGTACAGTCTGCCAACTTATTCCTTGTTTTACATCAAAATCACTCAAGTGATTGTTGATAAATATGCATGAAGCTAACCAATCTGCCAAATTAAATTCATACGGTATGTTCCACCCGAGAGGTCCAAATTTTCGTCGTTCTTGTACAATAGTATGTAAAAACGAGACTGCATATATAATTGGTATATATTGTGGAGCATCACATTGGTCTAACAGATCTTGACTCATGGCACTATATGTGGCAAGTAAACCTGCTCTTATGCCTAAAATAAAATGTTCTTTTCACATTTAACATAGAAGGCTAAACAATTATATTTTTACCTTGAGGTGGTTCATAAGTGAATTTTATAGACATTTGGAGAAGAGAAATTGGAAAATCTTTGTGTGGTTCTGTAGTAATCCACATACGAAAATCAGGATGAGGTGCCTCCATGTCCAAAAGAAAATTTACTACTTCTAACATATATTCTAAACCTAAGTGACAATTCTGACATAAAGCCCAATAACCCTGAAAACATGTAACTCGTCATTACAATTTTTCTTGTATTTATTTCATATAAACATACTTCAGTCTTTGCACTTTGAAGTAATCTACGTGCATGAACTTCTTGTCCTTGTCCCATTGAAATACTTTTACATGTAATCTCCATTTTCCTGGCAAGTAGTTCAATGCTAGGAGTGGGATCAGATCCCATACTTAAAAAGCAGATCATTGGTGTATTTGGTCTTGACTCAGAATGCATTACATCCAAAAGGGTAATTACTGGTTCTGCATATCTTTCTCCTAACGATTTACTTATGTATTTCCTTGACTGTGATAATGTTCTATCTATACACCAAGCTCTTATCAATAACAGACGTCGAAAGGTATCTAAATTATTATATTCATTTGGTATCACTTCCTCTTCTGGAGCCTCTTTATCAAACCATTGTTTCCAAAGTTTCTCAGAAACTGGTATTTGAGAAAGAATATACTGAAATTGCCTTAAGCTAGACAATGCGACTAAGTTGAGCCAAGTAATGTCGGAAATCCATTTACAAGGTTTTGGTTCAACAGTATTTAAATCTAAGGCTGCACCACCTTTTATGAAATACTGAAATTCATCATAAGTAATAGCGTCACGTTGCAAATCAATTTTTAATGTCATTAATAAGATGAACATATATTTGTGAATCTCGTAAAGCCCTCGAGATTTATATCTGAATATTTCATAAGTAAGATATTCGGTAATGAATTGTATTCTTCTTTGATTAACTGGACTTTTTTCAGACCTAAATCAGGAAAAGTATTTTCATATTTATACTCGAATAGTAAGCAGTATACATATATATGTTTTGTACATACCTTTCCATTGAAATATCGAATCGCTCTAAAAATTGAACAAGGGATGTTTGGTACATACAGTTTACTAAAGCCATGTCGCAGATTAAAAAATATAGAACACTACCACGCGTTGCGACTGGTCTAAATTCTTCTCGTGCTGTATCAATTCTCAATTCTGTATCTTTCGCGATACTTAATTTTTCATTTATTTCAGCAGCCGTTTGTTTCGTAATATTCAACACCGACATCAATTCTACGTCTTCTATTAAAGGACCCTGCATGAAAATAAATAAGAAAAGTAAAACTTTTAAAGTACAAGATATTTTGAAAAGGAATTGATATGTACTTACCTCTACAGTAGTTAATTTTTGTAAAAGATTAGCTTCTAGTTCTTTAATCTTTCTATTATTTGCAGTAACATCTGTAATTAACTGTGTCCTTTCTGTTTCAAGTTCATTTTTTTCTGATAAAATAACTCGTCCTAAAAGTTGATCCTCTAATCCTGTGCACAAAATGAACAAATGATATATTCATCTACTAAACTTTATTTGTAATAAAATCTTGCAATTATCTTAAATACCTTTTATAGTGACTGTAAAATCAATTATAGCGGTCCGAGCAAATATTTCGGGCGTGTACGATGGGTTTGGTAGTTTTGTAGTGATATAAAGTCTAAAATCTTTGTGAATGTCTACTTCCTTATCACCTAATTTAACCTATTATAAGATTGTTCAAATGTACTTAATTTATTTCTCATATTGTATAGACATAACTGTCTTACTTTCAAAGAAGTTCCTATCTTTATAAAATTTTTCTCCAATAAATTATCCAAAATAGGATCTAACTCTTCTCCTACATCTTCGATAAGTAACGGGCGACCAAGAGAAACAGTATCTTCCAAATGATTTCTGAAATATCTATGTGTAAGGGAGGTAATCTAAAATGGAATATTATAATGTTAATTCCAGACAAAAAAACTAGGAGATAAAAAATTAGATCAATTTAAAAAATGAAAACTATTCTACCTCTAATTCAAACTCTGCTTCTTTGTTCTTAATCCATGCTTTACCTTGCAATTGCGGATCAATCAAAAGAGGATATCTAGCCGCTTTCGTCACTATGATTGCATTTTGAATGGACAAATCATCCGTTGGTAGTCCTTGCAAACTCCATTCTCCAATCTTTGAAGCAACAAATGTAAATATTTCTTTGATTAGAACATACTTGAAACAATAACTTTTAATATATTACACACCGTGGCAGTATCTGTTAAAGTAGATGTAATATTAATGACAAGGGAGATAGGTATCTTCCTGCCTTGAATAAAATCAAACCACTTTCGCTGCAAGAGATTTCTAAATTCTTGATTAAAAGCTCCACAATATGATAAGAAACCTATTAAAATCAGTACATCTCCAACAAGACGATCTGTTTCTGATTTGAACAAAGCCAGTTGTTCTGTCCATCTAACTCTTTCACCAGAAAGTCCTTCAATCATTGCTGTTGCAGTATCTGTTTTTGCTTGACAAGCTTCAGCTAAATCAACTATTTCCTAATTATGAAAATACTGTATTAGTATGCTCTATTACATAGATAATATTTAAAAAATGTTTTATATATTACTTGACGCTCTTGCATCACTGCATCAAACTCTGCTTGCACCACCTTTAAGTCCTCATCTTTAGCTCTTAGAAGACTCTCAGCCTCCATTAAGTTTCGATTTGCCTTTTCATATTTACTTGCTTGCACTGCCAAATTTGCCTTGAGATTACATATTTTTTATCTGAGTAGATATTTCTAAAGTATCTTATTTTATTTCATGTCTTCTTAGTTAAACAAATTACTTTCAGAGGAAGCACATCTTTATTTACTCCATAGAACGTAACCATAGAAATAGTCCATTGGATAAGACCGGCTACATTTCCACAAGCTTGTTTCGCAGCTTCATAGGTGTACAAATGATAGTTTAAATAAGGTTGCATTAGATCAACAGTTTCTGCATTAATGTTATCTTTTGGGAAATTTTGTAAGTTGTAGAGGAATCTGGTATCAGCCATCACCTGTAATAAAAACACATTAATATAATGAATCGTACCTTTTAAATCTCTATAATTAATTTCAATAACTATACCTTTAATGCTTCGGACCAAGAAGGAGTTAAAAATTGTTTTTCATAATCAGGTTTAACTGGTTCCAATCTTCTTCCAAATAATATCATCACACAATCCATTATAAGAGTGATTAAATATGGAGGTTTGCCCAATTTTCGAACTGTAGCAATATCAGCAGCTTTTATAGTCTAGAAATAGAATTTAGACAAATGGTATCAACTAACAACACTCAAAAGAACACAAAAGCTTTAATCTACTGAGAACAAGTTTAACCTGCAACGCTGCTTCTGCTGCCAAAAGTGCTGGTTCAGCGGCTTTCAGTTTTTGTTCTGCAACCGACTTTTCTTTTGCTATGACTTTTAAAATAGTTTCAGCCTCGTCTTTAGATACTTGTACCTGTGCCTTGACTGCTTCTGCTTCCCTTTTCTTTTCGTTGACGACAACTAAAATCTACAAGCAATATATTTGAAGCTAACGAATTAAACAAATGCATTTAATCTAATAACAAAGGTACGAACAGCTTCCACTTGCACATTCTTTTCAGCGATTTCCTGCTGATTCTTTTCCAAGACTTTTCTCAGCTCGTCGACTTGAGCAGCAGCATCCACCAATTTATTCAACCCGTTGCTCATACGGAAAGCAAGAGTATTAATATTATCTAAGCGTTGCTTGTATAGCACTTTGTAGCCGTTTAAGAAAGTTAAAAATGATTTTGGAGTGACATATACTTGGCGTCGAAATCTAATGGAATAGAAACAATGTATAAAACAGCGTAATATAAATTAGGGTAATAGACTCTTGCCTGTCGAAGTACTCTACGCAAACATCGTTTACATCATTCTGTATGTCTCCCATAACTTCGATTAATTGTTGTTTCACCTCTGGAGTGCTAATTACTTTGAAGTTTTTCATGAAATGTTCTCCTACTTTATATAATGCATCCTTTGGCCATTTCCAGAACCAGTTAATTGTACAACCAGATGTTAAGGCTGGAAACTTAAGTGCTCGAGATCTGAATTTTTCACCCACCTGTGATGCAACATTATTGAAAACAATAAAATTGTTTTGAATTTTATTTACAAACACATAAATAAAAAAAGACAACAAAGTAGCAAGAGTACAAACCGGTGAAAAGCACAAAACTACATGTAAATGATTCCTCGCACGTGATATGAAATAATCATAAAGATTATCAGGTGTTGGCGGTCGCCTTGGATCGTCAATCTTCATCAACGGAGTAACTGTCGACAAAACCTCGTCAAGTTCGTCGGCTGGGAACAAATTTGCAACTTCTCCAACGCTTAAAATATTGTTAATATATTCGAGAAAAGCTTCTTCCTTAATCTCATTATCAGTAAATATAAATGTATGTCCTTTAGGTCCTGTACCGGCTTCACGATAAATTTTCCTAAGATCTTCTATTAAACTTCCAACGTTGTAACTCCTAAAAAGGAGATATTTTAATAACATGAATTAGTTGAAATTAGCCTTTGCTCGTTACCTAGATAGCGCAATCTGAAAGAAACTAAATCCTGCGATAAAGGATGCCAGTCTTGTCAGACTTTGCTTGCCTGAGCCTCCGATGCCCACAAGCAATGCATTGCTTCTAGGTACTCCAAGCAACCTTGATATTCGTATCAAATGTACCAGAGCATCATGGAAGAACACCAAATCGAGGTACATACCGCGAATATATTCGTTGAATTGTTCCATATTTTGCTGAACTTTGGCGATTACAGCGTCATAGCTAAAAATGACATGTTAAAAACCTTAATGTAAAATGAGTTCAAAAATAAATTATACCTAGGAATTTCTTCATAAATTTTTGGTGCTTCAAATATGAAGTCCTCTGGTTCATCTCCTGTAGGTTCTGGCGGTTCTCGTAAGAAATTAACAAAGTACGTTTCTTCGGGATCATAGTATTTAAAATCAGGACCTAACATCTTTTCGGCTGTACGTCTTAACGTTTTTTTGAACCAATCGGTGTCTAATTCAGTCGTAAATCTAATAAGAAATATCAACGTTAGAGCATTATAGCTTTTAGAAATAGTTTTACTTGCAGAAGGTTATAAAGTAACAAACCGATCCGCGATGACACGAGTGCATTCATGCTCCCAAAGCTTCAGCAATCTAGTAATAGAATCACATTCTGCTCTTTCTATTCTGAGAATGCCTTGCCAAATTCGAGACAAGTCCCTTAAGTTAAAAATGTAGTGAAACTTTGCCGGTGTCGGTAACATCTTTAACTTAGTCTGTTGCCATAAAATTCTGGTTAGAGGTATTAGTTTAGGCAAAAACTCAACAATGATCTCATCAAATCTATTGATACAGAAATACCCTTCACCAATACTTTCTGCAGATTACAAACGTATTCATGAATACATCTCTAATTATAAACATTTGAATACAACGTTGAATTATCCTTACTGAAAATTGTGTCCATTGATTTATTCGACGGTAATGTGCAGTTAAAAATATTAAATTGTCTCTTCAGTCTAGGTGGTATATCGTTTCTACCACCACCTGGATGAATCATTGCAGCTAGAAATTGAACATCTTGTATGATGCAAAAATCACCCGGTTTATCTAAAGAATAGAAACCCTCGTACTCCATCAATTGACGAACTATCTCATTTGTAATTTGATCCCCCCATTCGTTTATAACTGGCATATTGATATCGTCAATGAAAATGGTCATTTTTCGGCCACCTGGGGGTCCATAGGTAGTTCCTACCCTTTTTTCTACGTAGCTTTCAAACACACGCTACACAATTTATATTTCATATGACAACAATCCTTACTTGTGATCTTACTTAACTTGAAATTAAAGTTACCTGAACCATATTAGGTGTAGATGCTGAAGAAAAACTGAAGGATTTGTGTAAGTGCTCTTCGGGATCGTAATTAGACATGTAATCTTTGATCATTACTGTTTTTGCAGTTCCTTGTTCACCTATTATTTGAACACCAAATAAAGAAGAGAAAGATAAAAATAGAATCTATGGACAAAAATTAAACACAGAAAGATAGGATTTATAAATTCTAGCGAAATTTAGAATTAAAAGTTATGTACCTATCAGTAATACAGCCTTTCCTTGCTTGGCTATAGTATCAATTAAAAAGTGTGTTCTCGTGTTATCTATGTTAGGGACTAGAATTTCTTGATATGGTAGAACTTCATCTGGAGGATATACAAACTCTGGGACTATTTCTGACCAATGAATCCAGTCTCCATTCTCGGATACCAGAAACTCGAATATAGTTTCATCTTCCTAAAGTAGAAACTGTCTCATTAATCTTGTTTCTCTGTCGAATACATTATATCTGCATTACCTTGCATTTAGGCCAATTACATTGCGACTTGTGAGTGATTAAGAAATCCTGCAATGAACTTCGTTCTTCCAACTCCAACACTGCTCCTAAGCTCCACATAAGTGAGAACAGAAATATATTTTCGATATGATTATCCGGTAATATTCCTGAAAAATAACAAATTCCAAATAAAATTCCTTGTATAATAAATTGTAATCCTAATGATAAAATATCGTACTTGTTGTGTCGCCGTTTGAACCAAGTAAACCTTCCAGCAAATCAATGCACTGTCTGATATATATTGCTTCTAGAAGTTTCATTTTTACTGGAAGTTTCGTTTGAACATATACATGGGCATCATCATAAATTTTGTCAAACAGTGTGCGCAATATATCCGCTTCTGAAGCTGGTCTTTTCTTAAGCCATCCCTAAATATGCAAAAAAAACTGATAGCACACGTTTATTAACAGCTTTCAAGACTACAATATTACCTCTAAAATGGGACTCCACTTTAAAACAGAAGCACTCAAGAAAACCATCCCCATACGCGATATCGTTGCTGGTGAAGCATTGTCAACGTTATCTGGTTCAAAGACCAATTTAGTATTCGACGCCATGATTATGCGATCACCGTTCGCCAAAGTTAATGTCTTATTGTCATCCAAGACTGAATTTAAGTTTTCAATCCAAACTGCATCCACAGGACCATCTAAGACCATCCACAAGTTATCTGTTTTCTTCGTGTGTATCGATCTTCTCCATATAGTGGAAAATATGCCGTCCGTCCAATCATTAGTTGCAACATCAAGTCTTCCAAACATTTGAGACGCAGTTATGGCCTATAAGATATTTACCAGTTACTCTAGGTACTGTCGGCTACATTTTTATTCATTTTAGAAGAGCTACTAACTTTTGGGTTCATTCTGACCTCCTTATGAGGCATACCCATTTCTGTCAAAGCTTTCATAAGTGTCCACATACATCGTGTCTTTCCAGATCCTGTTGGTCCGAGTACCATTAAACCATGACGAACAAGAGACGTCTCATACAGCTAAGGAAATACAAAAATATCCTATTAATATTACGATTACGAAATGTCTGTCAGTTACCTTTGATCAAGACGTACTTGAACTACTTTCAAATTCCACGCAGGGTGATTCGTTATACCAAGCGACTCGGTTGCATTTGCTATTGCTTTTTGTAGATCCTTATATGTTTGAACTCTGAGTTTTATACCCGGAAACATATCATCAATTAAAGACATAAATAAAGGTTCATCTTCATCCACTAATTTTGATAGATTCATATCTCTGCAATCACATAACAGAAATATGTAGAAAATTTTCCAAGATTCACAATAGGAAGCTGTGAACTTTCGATCTATCGTCCGACCTAACTATAGCTTTCTCTTATCGAAGAAATTTTACCTCAAGACTCTCATGAGGGTAGTTTCTTCAGAATCAGTAGGATTTGCTCGTTTCTGAGCACCAAGAGTTCGTAAACATGATAGTATATTTCGCAATCCAAAATCGTAATGCACTTGTTTGCTCAACTGCTCTTCACATAGCTTATATAGCGTGAAAAACTTTCGCGATAGTAATACATTTTCTTTAAAGCCGCAAGCTGCCAATTTTACTCGCATGATTATCTACGTAAATGATTACAAAGTATTAACTTCCAAGCGAAAACATAGTTCAAAATGAAGCAAACAGAAACAGCATAATATTACTTGTCTATCAGGGACCATCATAGCCACGCTTCTGAATTGTATCTTTAAATTCTCCGGCAATTCTTGGCGACCAGCATAGCCAGGGTTCATTGTAATAAAGAGACCAAATTCGTAATTCAATTGATAAACTTCACCGTCGCTACGAATTACATGTTTTACTTTAGTAATCAACAAATTTTAAGTTTTTCAAAGCTTGATTGAATACCTGAACAGAAAACTCGTTTTTCTTTCCTTTCGTGCTGTGAGTACGATGGCAATCTGTTGAGCAGCTACGGATAAAACTGGTAAATCGATGCGATTAAACTCATCAAAACACCCCCACGAGCCGGACATAGCTAACCCCTTGAATATTCTGCCTAAACCACGAAAGTCCATTTGATCAGAACAATTAAACACAACCACATATTTGCCAAGCGCCTTCCCCATATCTTTCGTAGTTTCTGTTTTTCCAGTGCCAGCTGGACCTGCAGGTGCTCCTCCGAAATTCATACCTAAAAAATACGAATTTTAAAGATTGTTATTGTAGTAGAAAATTATTATATAGGTAAAACAAAGGTTGCACTCTTACCAACAGCTTGTGCCAATGTAATATAACACCTATCCGTAAGTGGTGTAATAGCAAGTCGATCTGTACAACCTAAAAACTCATTCTGATAGAGAAAATCTATATCCGTAATCTTAATGGGTATATCTTCAGAATCACTGTTGTAATAAAATCTAATCTGTTTCAACCATTCAAAATCCAACACATTCCGAACTCTATAACGGCATAGCTCGTCAAATATATCTCTGAAGAAACAGTTCATACAAATTTACAAACTTTTTATCATTAATATTGATATTAAAGTTTATGTGCTACCTTTGATGTACATGTATTGTAATTAAAGCTTCGTATTTTGCTCTCGCATATTTAGATAAATCTTTAACAGTCACTTCAATGAGACTATTCAATAAATCAAGAAACCACTGATTTGTTTTCTTCATTATCGTTCTATCTCTTTTTGCTGTAGTGAGGGCTACTTCAGCATCACGAGTCCACAAAACTTGTAAAGCTAACAAACCCACCTTACAAAATAAAATACTTTAACAAATAATAGTATCATGTATTTTCATAAAGTACATCAAGGTATTAACATTACTTGTAAAACCGAGTCATCTATCAATTGTATGATATTAAATTCTTCGGTCCCTAAAGTTTGTAATCCTTGTGAAATCACGCTACCCACAGACATTTGATGTACTGTCAATAAAGTATTCAACCAATTTTCTACACCCCCTGTGCACATAACTTCTTTTTCTAATACTATTTTTTCATTTTCACGTGAATACATAGCAATAATCTTCTCGTATTCTTTCTCTGAAAAATCAAGCTGTAAATGGAAAGAATTTCAATCATAATTAAACAAAGTGGATAGAAACAACGTGAAATAATAAAGAAGAAAATGACATAGTTTCAATGAAGAGAATAAATATTACCCTTTCTACATTATCAAAGAAACCATCAAGATATTTTTGTATGGTGTGACAATCAGCTGCTTGACCAAGTATTTCTAACAATGTAGGGTCGGATATGAAACAAAATCTTGGGAATACGCTTCGCTTCGTTTCCAAATATCTATATACATATTAAATAAGTTTAGAATATAGTAAATCAAGCTTTGGTTACGGTATAGATCAATTTTGTTACCCGCTAAGAGATTTCTGACAAGATTCCAATTGTTCTAATAAATGAGGCAGAAACTGACCCATCGTTTCATCTCCAGTACAAGTTTCCACAGCATTAAGTCTTTCACGTGCTCGATACATAATTTTAACCCATGCCTTATCAATATTCTAGAATAGCAAGTGATAAATGTAATACGCGATAGTGGTTACCAATTTAAATGTTACTTACGTTGAAACGTTTTGCCTCTGCTGGTAGTTGTTTAGATATGTCACCACCAATAAATACTGCTTCTAAGTAGGCCCATAAATTTTGCACAGTCAACCACTTTGCCAAAATTTCTGACGTATTACTCAGTTTACTTTGCCACAGTTGGATATCTTTTTTAAAATATGCATTGTACCTAAAGAAAGCAATAAAAAATTGTTTTTCTTTCTTTATTAAAAAAGCATCAAATTCATTAATATATTCAAATGTATAGTTCATATTGTTTGATACCGATTTGCCAAAAGTGAACTGATAACCATTAGGCTGTCTTCAAGCTCAGATATGATTTCAGCAGTTTCCACACCTTTCAGAAGTAATTCTCCTCGTTGTTTGAACTGGGTAAATTGCAGATCCACGATAGCCCAGTCTGCTATAATTTGTTTCAATTTACTCTCTATTTCTTGCTCTTTTACAGCGCTAATGCATATATCCTGTAAATATATAAAGATATGAGTAAAAATTTTTTAAATATTAAATGATTCTAATTGAAGTAATACCTCTACATCATCTTTGTATTTTAATAAAGGTGCCTGCATTACATTTGCCAACGTAAATGTCTCTGATTCAACATCAAAGTTGTATTTACATAGCTTTGACATTCTTTCCCAGTGTCTGTCTTGCATTGCTTTATTTGCCATCATTTCCAATAATGGACAAGTCTCGTTAAAATCATCAATTTTTTTCTTCAATTCAATATAAGCTGGCCAATCTCTCATAGCCTTTGGTAGTCTTCGACATCTGATATAAAACATACCATACTGATGCAGTATTAACTCATGTTAAACAGTAACAAATAAGATTACCTATTCTGAAAGTCACTCAGCTCAGTGACTATGGACTCAATATCAATTTCAGACCAAGGTATTTCATAATAACTATCGATAGTTCTTATCACTTGAAGATATAGGGAGTATAATTTTTGCAATAAATTTATTTCTCGCTTTCTTTGATGAAGAGCTGGGTACTCTGTTACTTCTATGCCAAATAAACTTTCACCACTGCTATAAGTCTCATATTTTTCCCACAAATCTTCTAACTGAGCTTGAAACAGAATCAACCTAAAAGAAATTATTGTAGAAAAAATTAATTTTAAATTACTAAATATAAGCAACATTATCTGTTGACATTACCGATCACTAGCTTCCTTAGCTGGTATACCTTCAACCATTGGACCATTCAACTCAAAATCGAGATCAAAATGAACTACTTCTTGTTTAAAAATGGCAACACCATCTGTCAGTTCTTTCTTCAATGGCTCTTGCATCTCGCATATTTTGGCTTGAACTTGTTTTGCCTTACAATATCCAGAATTTTACTCAAAAATAAAATGATAATAAGTAATAATAAGTTTTATGATAAGTACCGTCGTTAACATATTTGTAAAGTTGTAACGAAGACTATCTACAATGTCTTGCTCTTCCTTTGAAACAGGGATTTTGAACTTTGCCATTAATGAATACGTTTCTTCTATCAATATTAGTAACATATCAAAAAATATAAAGTCCTCTCGAATTTCAGCTAAACATTTCATAGCAACTCTCACATCTTCTAAGTCTTTTATTTCTCTTGCTAAAATTTTATTCTTTTCATTAATATATTCAGTAATGTTCTTCAACTTTTCTTTGTAAGTTGTGGATAATATTTGACCCAACAATGTTTTCCATGCACGTGCTTCAACTAAGAGTCCTAGTTTTAATTTATCTAAGAAATATTATTTCAATTAAAACATTTACTAGTCACATAATAAGAATCTTTAAAGTGAGCTAATTAAATTTACTACCCATGTTAATTACTATTGGACCCACTATGTGTTTATTGGGTAAATCTTGTATCTCTTCAACTAAATTGTCATATTCCATAAATTTCTCCTTAATCTCTTGAATAATAGGTTCAGAATCAACAAAACTCTGAATAATGTTGCTCCTCTCTTCGTCCCATATATATGAATATTGTAAATATTTCTACTTAAAAAATAGTATGTATACTCCACTCAAATATTTAAACTATGTATTTTAAGCAAAAAAAGCAAAAACATAACATACATTTCCGAGTTGCATAATATCATCTTTTAAAGCAAGAATCGCACCTTGCAAACTCATTACACTACGAACTATTTCTTTATGATCAGATATTATTTGATAATAGTTCTTCAGTGATGTCTTACTATTGCCTGAACATTTAATAGTGAACGAAATATATAAAACAATATATTGCCATTACCATCGTTATAAGTAGATTGCGGATGTTTATGCAAATTTCTATTTTCATATACAAAATTAGATAAAGAGAACCTAAGTAAAAACTTACTTTGTTCTTTAAATATTATAAAATATACCTTTCGATACTTTCTATATTTTTCTATATTATCTATATTATATATATTTTTCTATATTATATATATTTATATTATATATATTATATATATTGTTTAAATTTATGTTTATTTAAATTTCCCATTAAATTTCACATTAAAATTTCCCATAAATGCATAAAGATCCACAGTCTAGTTATAAGACACAAACCTTGCAACTTATCACTGCCACCAACTAATCGCTTTGCAGGTGTATAACGTTGTCCCCATGCAATAATATTTTTATGATTTTCTAGAATGTTAATTATCAATTTTCCAAAATAATGTTGTAATTCTTCTATTGAAGGGACTATTATAATATTCGGTATTTGTAGAACAAATGTAGTTAATAAAATTGGACTTTCTTCCTTGACATCACCTTCTTCATGTACCAGAGGACTGTAGTTGTTAAAATTAAAAATATCAAAATCATTTCTACACAATACTGTATTTTCAACAAATTCTGATTAAAATAAGAAAGACCTTAATTCAGTGACCTTTCTCCTTAATAGTTCAAGAGAGTTCTTAGTACATTTTACTAAAACTTCTATAAGTTTATTATTAAAAAATGCAAATAATTCCATACAATCATTATGCACTTTGTTTATTTGAACTTTATACGTTCTTTCAATAGGAGCAAAACCTATAAACATTTAATATATATGAAACATGATCAATATTTGTTTAACACAAGATACGTACCTAGTTCATATTTTCCTTTTGTTAATTTTGTCTGTGAAACACGTTTGTTAACTTTATCTGGATCCAACCAATTGTATTTAATATTTTGAACAGATTCATCAATTATGACATCCATGAATTTATTAATTATCATTATAACAGCTTTTTCTGCTGCTGATGATTTTATTTCCAAGTCAAAGGCTATTGTATTTCCATAAGCGATATTATCTTCTAAAAGTTGAGTAGGTTGTTTTGGGTAGTCATCAAGTTTCAGCAATATAACTTCTGAAATAGACTCAAACACTTCATCAACTCTTGCCTCCTTCATATCTTTGATCTCTTTAACAAAAATTTGTATTGATGTAACAGCCTTTTGTATTTCTTCACATACTTCAGAAATGTTTAAGGATATCCATGTCATTACAGATAAACATGGTTGAAATGCAATCTCAAGATTCACAAGAACAAGTTTTGTTAAATTTTGAAACAACAGTGGTATTCTTTGTCTGCAATTCAAAATAAAATCTAATATTATACATATTTTATTTCTTCAAAAAAATATTATTCTTTCCTAAAAGTAATTTTATACCTTAATGTATCATTTTCCTCAACCAACTTTTTTACTGTTTCATATGATGAAAAAATTTTATCTTTACAGAAGGTTATTATTTGTATAAAATCTGGTACATCTAGACCAAATCTAGCCATATGTTCTGATTCACGTATCACTTCAATTATGTATGAATCAAAATTTAAATGGTACCTATTTGTTTCTGGATGACGTATAAGTAAAGGTGATGCTAATGCCAATCGAACCTTCAAATACAAAATGTAACAATACAAGTAAACATTATCATAATTTTAAGATACAATTTACAACTTACAATCTCTGAAGAATCATACCACGCTTTGTGATATATTAATTCATAATGTATAAAAACACTGATTATGGCATTATAAATTTTAATACATTTTTGCATATAATCATGACTGAGCACTCTTATACATTTTTTATATATCAACATTGGATTTTCAATACGTCTGTATAACTGTCTAATCCATAAAATACGACCAGCAATGGGAGGTATATTTCGTGGTAATGGTGGATCTGATCTATCTTCATTATATCGGTCTCGTACATCTTCAATTTCTTTTTGAAACAATGTTATAAGTTCTAAGTATTTTCTGTCAATCCTCAAATGTTTGAACTTTAATTTCTCGAATCTACATACATTATAAATGATATATGCATAATTATTGTTAAAATGATTATACATAAAACAATGTTATATGTTATAAAACATTACCTTGCTACAACTCTCAATGCTTCTGTTATATTTGGTGCTTCAGAAACACATTTATAGAAAAAACTTCTTAGTTCTGTTTCTGTATCAGCTACATTTTTCTTAAACTTGTCATAATCTGCATTAAAATATGGTTTCCTATGATCTAATGGATCATATTGTTGTGATGAAATATCTTTAAAGAAGTTAGAAAATTTATTTGCAAATACATCTATTCCTTGTATAGCAGAACTATGAAGAATCGAATAAGCCAATGATATTTCTAAAACATTCATAATCTGAAATGCAATTACTTTATTTATAATTATTGGCTGTAATATATTTTTATTTTTGTGAAGACATATAACTACTAACTTTTATTATTCTTGATTTGAAAGTATTAAATTTCCCAAAAACGTACATTTCAGATACTTCGAAAGGCTTTTCATCAGTAGATTCTCTAACTTGCTGACACATTTCATTATAGTAGCTAAAGTATTGCTCGCATAAGTTTTTACAGTCCTATAATAAAATAATTGTACAATAATAATTATCCTATTTGTACATTTGACTAAAATTTCTCAAAAATACATTAATGTTTACCTTTATTTTAGATATCATAACAGATTTAGCTTCTTTCCAAACATTTACTTTACCATTCTCTGTCAAATAAGCTTTACATGCTAAAATCATTTGATTTGTCATCTGAAATTTTCAATGAATTTATCTAAATTATATTGAATTTACATACAACACAAAATTTATAAATCCCTTCATTTTATGATAATTATCCTTTTAATTTTATAATAATACTTTTACAAACACTGCTGTAACCATTCTTCTTGTGTTAAAGAATCGTGAAGAAGCATATATCATTCGTATAGCATACATAAGTGGAGGTAAGTATTCTCCAATTTTTGTTGGATCAAGTCTGTACAAGGGTTGAGTAAATTTTTCCAGTGCGTATAGGTATTTTACATTATCTTGAGAAAGTATTTGTATCGTTTTAACATGATTTTCCAATACTACCCATTTCTATGCAGAAGTATACAAAATATCTATTATTGCTGCATTAATAAGAAAAATATTGGACTTTTGGTTAAACATACCTTCATATGCTTAGATTTTACTGTTGTTAAAAATTGTATATACTTTTGAGTAGTAGGAAATTTGATATGTTCAATTATTGATGAAAAACGAGCAAGTAATCTTCTCCAGTAAGTAAGTTCTGCATTTGGTCCCATTATTTCAGTTTCTCTACGTAACTGTTGACTTTCAACGACAGCCTACACTCATAATAATTATTATCAGTTTCGTACACTTAAAACGAAAATTAACAATTATAAATTTTACCCGTTCCATAGATTTCATCCATAATCTAACATTATTTTCTATTGCGCTGATGGCTTCTAAATTAGTGGTACTCTCTGTTTTTTTCTCTGCTGATGCTAAATATTTATTATACACTTCCCAATCAGTATCAAATTTTATTATATTCTCTAAATCTATTTTTGTCACTAAAATATAAAATATAATATAAAGATAATATTATAAAGTCATAATACAACATATGCATATAAATTTAAATGTCTTACTGCTTAAAAATTCACAGAAATCTTTAAAGTCATGAATAAAATTATGTTTCACTTTTTCACCAACTTCACTTTTTGATAATTCACCCCATATTGTATTAAAAGTGATTGCTGGTAAATTTAATCTCACAATTAACTGTGATACAGCTGCAAGTGCACTTTGGGATATAGGATCAACTTCTGTGTATGCGTAATACGTCTCCTATTTAGAATTTTAAACAGTATGTGAAAGTACTTATAATGCTGTTATAACATTAAAAACATACTTCAAGGAGATGTTTAGCTTCAAAATTAATGTCTGATTTTAATCTATAGACTATCACACATTTGCCACAAAGCTGTTCTGTAGAACCATCAGTAACACAACAACGTATTACTTGATCTGTTCGTTCGTATGAAGGATCCCATCGTCCTGACTCTATTGTTATGTGTTTATCACATTAATTGATTTTGTGATACAGAAAACTACATGCGATAGCAACATATTAATTAATACCAAATGGTGGTGGTTCCATAGGTTGAAAATATATAAGTATTGCACGTTTTCCATCTTTAGCAAAAAAGCTATCGAATACATTAATATATTCATCTTTATCAACAACTCCTTCTTCTAGGAGATCAGCATCAACATGTAAAATAAAAGCTACAACTTCCAGAATATGTCGATGTGTAGGTTTCAGTAATCCTTGTCTAGCATTTCGATTTTCTTTAAATTTTTCCTAGAAATATAATAATACAAATTGAGTAAAATGCCTCCCTAAGAAATGCTTTTTTTTTTTTTTTTAATAAATCTTGACATTATAAAGAATAATTTTTTATAAAACATATTAAATTAATTAATTAGTTTTACGTACAAGACGTTCTTTTAGAGTCTCTGTAGGTAAAGTTTCTACACCAACTCTTCTTTTTAATAATTCAGCAATGCGACGATCAATCGCAGGTTTCGTATAATCTCGAGTTGCAAAATATGCAGCTATGTGTGCCATTATTTCTAAACGTAACGTAATACATAAATGACACAAAACTTATATTGCATTCAGTGGAAACATCAGAGTATGGATAAAAATTGAAGAAACAAATGCGAATAATTTTTATAGAGTAAATTAGGTATGATAAAAATCGTCTGCTTCAACAAGTATGAAATAATGTGGATATAAAATAAAGGATATAAGAATTGAAACAAAAATGAAACTTACAAAATAAGATATTTAAATATATTTTTATTTTTTTTAGTATCTTACATGCGTACGATATCAATGAATGTATATTTATACATATATACAGAAGTTAACCACGTGTTAACATTTTAAGTTTCATTCAAAAATTTACGATCATATGATACGCACGCGCACTATAATTTACTATGCACATGCAGCTGCAGTGTACATAAAATTGCAAAGGTTAAGGCAGACAGCATAAATAAAACTGTATTTACAAGATAAAAAGTTGTAATTAAGAAGCGCTCAATTTTAAATCATTGAAAGTGATATCGCCTTTGTTCTTAAATTTTATGGTTCATTATAAAGATGTGCAGGATGTGTATTTTATAAACATATTTTTATAGCTGATTTTCATGCTCGGTCAACTTCCGATGTCCAATTTAAGGTTAATATATATTTTATAAATATTCTATATAATTGTATAATAGTATTTTAATAGAGCTCTGCAAAATATAAATTATGTTGGCTTCGTATACAAATAGAAGGAAAATAAAAAATATTTCTTTAAAATGCCTACTGATTCTGTTCACCCTACTTTACTTTCCTGTTAAAAATTTAATATACACGTATTTATCTCTTTTATGTTTTATTCTTGCATTAAGCTGTCATATGTTTACTACAAATTTTGCTTTTAATATTCAAGTAATTTCATTTTCAGATAAGTGTGTACATTTTGAAATATTATACATGGTCAATTAATATTTCTACCATTATGCTTATTATTTTGGCAACCAATAAACTTATAAATGCATACATGTAATTTGTAATATATACTTAAAGAATTAACAAGTTCATTGATAAATTAGTAAAGGCAACTTTTTGTATTTGTACCAATTTATTAAACCTATATGAGTATGTGGAATGCATTGAACTGTCAGCCACAATGTTCAAATTGGAATCGTACATAACACCAGTGATTCTTAGTTATGTTGAGAAGTATGTGAAAAATTTTAAGCCAGAACAATCACAGGTATAATAGTTTATTTCACTTACATAAAGAAAATATATTTCTTCATATTTCATCTTACTCTACATTTTAGGTTTCTTTGTGGGGTGGTGATGCTTCATTTCAAAATCTTGATTTACGATTAGAAGTTTTAGAAGAACAATTAAATCTTCCATTTGTCTTTGTTAGTGGTCACATACATGAATTACTTATTCATGTTCCTTGGGTAAAAATTAACTCAGAGCCAATTGTTATTACAATTAATACAATAGGTATGTACTAACAGACGTGTTGTACATTTATAATAAAATCAAACATACATAAGTAATTTTCTAATCTATATTCCTAGAATGCATTTTAAAATTAAAAGATGATAACAAAGTTGAAGCAAGTACTTCTACACTGCAGAAGAGACAGGAGATACCACAGTGAGTAAAATTTTGCTATTATTATACCAGTGTACATAGTATTGCAATCACTCTTTTACTAATTTATTCACAGGGAAGAGGCACCACCTGGTTACATAAAGAGTATAGTAACAAAAGTTGTAAATAATATAACAATTAATTGTAATAATTTAATTCTAAAATATGTGGAGGAAGATATTGTTCTTAGTGTCAATGTCCGATTTTTAAGTATGCAAACTGTTGATAACAAATGGGAATCTGCATTTACTGGTACATATTTTATAATTTATTTTTAAAAAATAATTAATGAGACAAATTAAATTTACACATATTTACAGATGTCAATGCATATGAAGTTATGCTTAGAAAAGTTATTACTATTCAAGATCTAACATTATGTTTAGACAAAATGGATGCTTCTGGGAAAATAGAAATATATCAGGTATTAACTTCTAGTATGATACACTACAAATTTTTTAAAAAATAGTCATACGTTGTTTTGTTCTTTAGGATCCTGTTCTGTATCGATGTTCTGTTATAATACGTCTGATTATAAACTATCATAGCAACACTGCAAGAAAAGCTTCTATTACACGTTTGGATCTTCATTGTCAAAAAATGGAATTTAGCATAACAGAACAACAAATACCAATGCTGCTCAGACTAGCTGCATTGATAATGGCATTGCAAACGAAACAGTTTCCATCTAGTAAAGAAAAATCTTTAATTTCTGCAGAAGAAAGGGAGGACAATGTACAAGGTTTAGATTGTTCCATAAGATATCTTACTATATCCTTCTGTAAACTTATTTATAGCTATTAAACATTATTATAGATGATATCATTGATCATGTAAGTGGAACTGCTACAGAAGGTTCAGGATGGGGTGGATGGGCTTGGAACATGGTATCATCTTTATTGCCAATTGATTGGGACAATGATTGGTCTACAGAACAACAAATGGCTTACTCTGGACATACTATTCATTTAGGTGTATATGTACAAGATGCCACTTTAACTTTTAAGGTATATATTTAAAAGAGAGTATTCATTACTTTGGTTATATTTTTCATCAATTTATCACATTCTTTATTTACTTATTAGAAAGGACTATATAATTAGTAGAAAATTAACTTCCAGACAGTTGAAAATGTTAAAGAGCAATTATTTTATAAATCTCGTAAGCTCAGATATAAATCATTTTTAACATTGCGATTAAATGGCGTGGTGATAGATATGTTACTCCAAGGAATTGCTATGACTAGTTTTCAAATTGGGATGGGTTGTATACGTATATATCCGAGAGGAACTTGCAGTTGTGGACATCTTGAAGTAGTTGATGGAGCACAAGTAATATTCTATGCTATATTTATTAATTTTTAATTCAAACTAGATCATTACTAATGTAATAATTTATTTTTATTAGCCACCCTTGTATTTAATAGCTGGAAAATTAAATACTGATTATTTAAAAGATTCTTTATTTGACAATGATTCAGTAGAAAATAAAGGGAAAAAAAGGGATTACAAACAAGGAATATATTATTACCTGAACACAGTTTCAGGTATTATTTCCATTTCACATATACTATTTAAAATGTAAATAAAAATATTTATATAAGTATATAATTCTAGAGGAAAGATTGATAGAACGATGTCCTGCATTTGTCTTGGACTATGTCCATTGTGTGGAATTACCTGACGATATCACACCTGAAAAATTAGCAGAATTTGGATCTAATTTCGAATATAGGTAATTATAATATACATCTAAACATCTATTGAAAAATATAAAAATAAAAATAATTTAATGTATACATTTTTATAGCAATTTTCATGAACATAGAGTAATGAGGTACATTATAGGTGACTTAACTGTTAGATTATGTTCAGGTGTTTTTCATCGTATTGAAACAATAAAACAGGCTGCTGCAAATTACGATTATAATCCCTATCTTATTACAAAACCAGGTATCTATATATTTATTCTCAAAATAAATAGAAAATGTTCATCATTATTTATGAACTGTTATCAGATCCACATGTGGATGAACTTCCACCAGTTACACTAGAAGAATATGAAGCATTACGAGAAAATGTATCTATGGTCGAGACAAAATTAATCATATTGAAAGCATCTCTACAATTACAGTTGGCAGATCACTCTATTACTGGATTACCACGGCAACGAAAGATTGCTGAAAGCCGAGTAAGTAATAAATGCATTGGTATAAACATATACAGTCCATGGTATTTTCATTAACTATTAATTATTTCTTCGTATTATTTTGCTAGACGACACCTTTGACACCTGCTTTAACAGATGATCCTTTCATGAGTATCGAATATGATGAAGCGATACTAACCATGCTTCAACCTTTATATCCATTTAGACTCGCAGCATGCGCATCAAAACAAACTGATCTTTCAACAGAAATGTTTAATCAATGTCATAAGATCATTACATTACAGGTAATATAAAAAATTAATGTATTATATATGTAATTTCTATTCAATGATGATATTTAATTAGGTAAATGGAGTAAGAAGCCAACTTTATTTAACAAAAAATTGCCACACAGCCATAGTTATGCCTTATTCTGTTGAATGCAAGGCAAAAAAATTACTGTATCCACAATATTGGAAAAGCGTTGATATTATACATGAAACATATTCAGTACACACAGACAGTATTACAATTACTGGAACAAAAGCAAAATTAATGGTTGCTGTGTCCATATTAACTTCAATACTTGATCCCACTGATACAACAAACCCTCTTATCTGCTCATCTTTATTTAATGATGCCTGTCAAGAAATAGGTATCTATCACAATAAAAAAAGAATGAGATAGTATCATTATTAAAACTTATTTAATCAATTAAATACGTTTAATTTATTTACACATTTCAGATCCAATATATCTGGAGTTACTTTTAGAAAATGTAAATTGTAAAAAATTATCATCTTTAGTTACAATTTCAAATGAAATAAATATATGTTCGATTAAAATGTTTGCTCTTAATGAATCGCAACAAGCTTTTATATTCTCAGGTCCAGAAAGCAATGTTCATGGGTTAGCATATTTTCAGAACTATACAAAAATGAATATCATGTTAATTCTGTTAAATAATAAAGTTTTTGTGCTTTTAGAGATGTAGAACATAAATCACTCCTAACGGCTGTAATACAGTTCCCGAAAAATGTTGAGAAACAAACGCATCCACCTTTAATTTCACTTCAAATGGCAGATATTAGAGCCTCACTCGATCCACTACTATTTAAATGGTTGGAATATCGTGTTACATATTATAATTTAGGTACTTTATGTACAACTCGACCTGAAACGCAACAACATTTCGAAGGCACATCTTCTGATACTGGTACAAAGAAAAAAACGTTCCCCAGTTTGCACGAAAGCGTGCATAGCTCGTCAGATAAAGAAAAAAGAAAATCAGTTGTAACAACAGAAAAATCAAAGACTTTACAAAATGATGAAATTCAAAAGAGAAATGACTCCAAAAACGATAATAAAAGACAGGTATATTGATCAATGAATTATAGAATTTTGAATCAACTAATTTTTTAAGATGTAAAGGAACTTTTATTTTATTTTATTATTTGTATATAAATTTATTAGTTATACAAAAGTAATATATGGTAGAACTTACAGAATTTGGGAATATTGGCCAGATTAGCAGAACTGTATCCTTGGTGGTGTGGACTTGTGTTAAGTGGTTGTGTTGGACATATTGTTATATACATACCATCAACTACAATGAGTGGTATTGGTGCATTTGGTAGGTAAATATTTTACACAAAATGTATAATTTGAATTATTAGTAACATGTGTTTTTATATAATTATTTAGGTATAGAAGAAGCAAAAGACAGAGCGTTAAGAAGCGACGATAATCTACAAATATTGATAATAAAGTTACCCACTCTTCTTGTGCATTCATCTAATGTAAATTTTGAATTATTGGCACCTTATCTTCACGAACTACCTGTCAAACTACCGAAAGCAATGTGGACAAATAGTATGTAATAAAATAAGAAATTTATTGACCTTCTGAAAAAAAGTTACCCTGCTTTAACTTTCCAGAATTGCAAAGTTTTCCATGGACGTTGAGTCTTGTTGAGTTTCATTGTTACATGTTACAACAACATACTCAAAAAAACTTTATAAAAAAGGTTTCATTGAATGCTACAGTAGCCCTTACTACTAAAATCACAACATCTCAATCAGGAGAAAGTATATTAACTGCATTAGGTGTTTGTGTTCACATTGACAATTCTCCGATTATCGTTTCAATCTCTGAAGAACAGGTATTTTAGGAGAAGTATTTTATTAAATATTTATATATCATTACAAAATCATAAAAAATGTTTTTACTTCAGGTGGTCTTTATGAATAAAATAATTTCAACCATTTTGAATGTATGGCGAGTTGCAGCCAGTACTAATAAAAGTATTATAGCTAACACACAAATAAATACCGAAACACAAGTTCTTCCTATTATACCACAAACTCCATCTACACCAACACAATTACTGTATCCTGAAGACACAACTACAAATTCAACTGTTTCAACTTCAAAAGAAGATATTCCACAAGGTACATTACAAACTTAGGTTTTATTCAGTCCCATGTATAACATTATGTGCTTTTTCAGAAACAGATGAATTAGTTTTAACTGCATGGATTCAATGGACCATAACAAAAATTGCAGTTAAATTATATGTTGCAGAAAAAGAAAATGCATCATCATTAAAATTAGTTCTTGAATTAGAAGATATTATTACGTCTCTAGATTTACAGCCCGTTTATCTTAAATTAAAAAGTAAAATTACAACAGCTACAATTTTCCATTACACAAGGTATGGAATCGTACAAATAATTAGTTTTTATAGTTTTAGAATATTATATTTGAAAAAATACTTCTATACAGAGCACCGAATTCACTGTCTTGGGATATTGGAGAATATGTAGGTGCAATACTCTGTGGAAGAGAGGATAGTTTAGAAAAAGGTGATGATTCTGGATTTTTAAGTTTTACACTAACTAGAGCAAAGTCTGGGAATGTTCATACACGATGGGGCACCTACAAACGACATAGGAGTCAAAAAGTATTTAATGGTTGACAGTAAAATCAACATTATTGTCATGATATTCTATTTACTTTTGGTTTTTTTTAGAAGGATATAATGACAGAAGCTGCGCTTTCTGGTAATAATTATATCTCTGAAGTCGTTATAAAAATGCAAATGGTGGATATTATTTTACCACTTACTGTAGTTAGCAGATACATGCAATTAGTAAAACCTTTTACTTGTTTCAATCAATCCATTGAGAAAGATATATTTGAAATTCATGAACAAAATATAACACCACGGCTAACTAACATTGCAGGACTCGATAATGAAATTTTACCATTGATATATTTAGATTTTAAAGGCCTTAGATTAATGTTGCCAACTTCAAACATAGTGAAATTTAAACCGCAACACGATCTATTAATGCTTCAGGTAAAAATATATTTTTCTTCAGAGTTTTATTTAAATACAAATATGAGATACAGTTGAAGGAAAAGGGAATTTTATTCGTTTTATAGTTGGACGGAATTCGTATTACACCACACGCAGAAAATCCGATTTGTAGGACACCTTTAAGATTAGATATATATCAGCTTGCAGCACAGGCAAATATTTTAAATGTACCAGGTTCTGCTGTAGAAGATCGACAGTATCAAATTAATATAAAAGGCATATGTATCCATACAACTACTTGGAAAAACTACCAAATGAGCATAAACAAGGTTTAACTTAAAAATATTTGTTTTGCTACTATGATCTCTTAAAGTGTATAATTGCTAAATTATATGTTTACAGAAAATGTCTCAATCATATCTCTATACTATGAATGAAAATCCTGCATTAGAATGGAATAAACTTGGACACGGAAGCAGTTTGGAACAACAGTTTTCTACACATCCATTATTATCGAAGTATGTAATAATTAAATATTTTAAACTTACTTATCCATATTATACTATTCCTAATGTATTAATATGTACTATAGGTTTGACTTATGCTTGATCATTGCACCACCTGTTCTATTTAAACCAGATATAACAGTATGTGGAAGTGCAGTTGAAGTAAATTGCATTACAGACATTGAAATTACAATAAATTTAGATCAAATTCAATTAATTTCAATTCTACATAAGGAGTTCAAAAATTTATTTCTGGGAAAGTATGATAAACACAAAGATGTATCTAGCAATACATCTCAAAAATTCTCTGCAGCTGTAGGAAGTATTAAACAAATTACGTGGACGAAGCATACTTCTGATGATATTGATATCGATTTTACAAAAGATAGCGGTGTTGATTTTGAAACATCTAGTGTAAATTCAACAATAATTGTAAGTTTTATTTGTGGATCTGAATTTCTTGACAAATTTAAAAGATTAGTTGTATTATCAATATTATTAATTATTTAACGTTTTCTCATAAGGGTAAACCACCACCTTCAGAAACTTCTGTACTATTACCATTTGAATTCCTGGTGAATTGTGGAAAAATAACGTTTATACTCTATGATATCCAAAAAGTAACTACAGAATATCAAGTCGTAAGTAATAATCTAATACAAATTGCGTTTCGAAGCAATGATACAATAGATAACATTCATGCACAGGATATAAATGAAATTGAAGAAGATGAGACTGAAAATCAAAAACAACCATTACTTTACATTATGGTTAATCAACCAAATCTTTATTTTTCACAACAACATCCATCACAAAAAATACAAGTACGCTAACTTTTAAGTAAGAGTAATGAACTTCTAAGAAAATATTTTTTAATAAAAATTTGTATGTAATGTTAGGTATCATGTTTTGATATGAGCATGGCACTCGGAGAAAAGGAAAATCAAGTATTAATTTCAATACCAACAGAAAAAGATTTTAAAGTTTTCATGATTGAAACAAAAAATGGCGATTTACATCCAGATACAGGCATTCCCCCATCTTTCGTAACTATGAAATATGAGAAAACTTTGGGGAAAAATCCACAATTCTCGATAAATATGGGTAGACCTACAAAAATTCATTTCTCTTTATCAAGATTAAATCAAATATGCATTATGCAAAATAAGGTAATAGCTCTCATTTAACCATAATAAAAAAGAGTATGAATCAGTAATTGATTACATTTATATTTATTATCAGATAATGGCATGCTTTATAAATCAACTAGAGACAGCATCAATAGGACAATTTGACGATGTAAAAACACCTTCAGTGTCAAGATCCAGAAAGATAAATTTGCCTGACTTAAATGTAAATACAAAGCAAGTCGTATTATCTTTAAAAACTGATTCTGGTGCAGAAATAATATGTAGTTTAGCTTCATTTTCCGGAAACATATCGTCTCTGCTTCGACCCGATAGAATATACTCTAACTCGTCCATTGATTCTTTTATTATATCCGCGATTCTCAATGGAAACATAAAAGTTCTTTTGAACCCATGGTGTTGTAATATTACGATTTGCTTACTTTGGGAACCTTGGCAAAATACCGATACAATCCCTCAAGTACAAATACAAGCGGATAGCGATAGTCTTTATTTAGACTTCGGGCCAGAACAAATAAAAATCATAAAAAATGTTATGGAAGATTGTCAGTTACTATTGAATGAATTAACAACTTCTACAAAATGCAAAGATAATGAAAAACAAATTGTATTATCTACTGAACAACATTATAAGGATGATCTCAAAGCAGGTGCATTCCAATTTGTAAATGGTAATGCAGACGAATTACCTTTTCCATATCAAGTAAGATTGTTATTACTTGTTCTTTTTTTATTATAAATTTCATTACATAGTCTCTAGAAAGTATTCATCTTCTACACTGATTTATTTAGGTTGTATTTTTTGCTTATCCTCAACAATCAATGGCTTGGAGATATCCACAACCAAGGACATTAACAAGAATACACGTGTCACCAGTACCATTTGAAGTAAGCAAAACAGTGTACTTACATGCATTTTACCATGAATGATATTTTGCATTAAAAGCAATTTCTTTTTCTAGACATTAGATTCTGATAGTACTTATGTTGATAAAGTACCTTGCGCTCTTGAATACTGGAGTGACTGTCATATGGCTTATCAACGTTATGTCGATTTTTATTTATCAGAAACGGATTCGTATCGTTTAGAACTACCTGAAAAAGCACCAGCACGAGCGGTAGCTTGCATATGGCGAGTAGTTCTAATATCAAATAGTAATCGACCACTTTCTAAAACAATAATTTCAGCTCGTGTTCTTGCGGCATGTTTACGTATTGATTCGTACTTCAATTCGTCAATTATACCTAACATACAAGCTGCACTTAATATTGGCGCAGTCCACATATCCATGTTTAATCATGTTAACACGACTATGTACACCAAATTGCAACCACCCTTGAAAAATTATACATTAACAGGTATGATACCTGAAACTCAATGTTTTTTGACCTTGGAACACAAAGAAGCTATTCTGGTACTTAACAAGTGGATAGATGGTTCGATACTCATCGATATTAGCGGCACATTCGGTGTTCACATACTAGATTACAGTTACTTAACTATGCAAGAGATACTAGATCCATTGGAAGCAAGATTTCAATTATCTCTGTCAGACAAAATCGACATATCTTTAATGTGTAGTCCGTTTTCGTTAAAACTGGGGCCAACGATAGCGCACACACTTGCTGTTTCAACACATTTATGGTTTGCATTCCTAGAAGAAGAAAATGAGAATATGATTTTATTGACACGTTACGTGATAGCTAATGATAGTAATGTACCCATCCTCTTTGGTCAAAGTGGTACAGGAGAAAATATATTATTGGATAGTAGACAATGTACCTTTTATTCATGGCGACATATTGGTAATAAAATGTTACGGATAGCAATTGAAGAGAATGTTTGGTTGTGGAGCAAACCATTTTCTGTGAGCACAGACGGTACCCAAGCAGTTGAATTTAATAATTCTACAACAAAAGCAGCAGCGTTCGTTAGTGTTGAATCCCTATCTGCTACGCAAAAGCTCGTGACATTTTCTGGTCAACTTATAATCTCTAATGAATTAATCGATAACTTTGAAATGAAACTAGTAAAGTATGAAGCTGACATTGGATCGAAAGTGACTGTATTGAAAGATATGTATCCTGTGTTTGGTAAAAGTCGTCCTCCATCTGTCATACTTGACGGATATAAAAAAATGGCTATACGTTTACGTTTTACCAACGCACCAAATTTATCCTGGACAGGGGACATTCCACTTCAACCCAATGCTAAATGGGGACAGCCATGGCTTGTTAAAGTACCATGGCAGGAACGTGGTCAATTTTTAAGCATTTGGGTACGAATCGTAACGCAAGTAATTCAAGATAGAACAAAAGTGTTAGCCGTACTAAGTCCACTTTACATGATCCAGTCACATTTGCCAGTACCGGCTAAAGTACAAATGGACACGCCCTCGTTAAAAATAACGCACAGTACAATGGTAAATGGTCGAGGCGAGCGACAACAGCTGTATTGCCCTGGAACATTTGAACATTTTCACCAGTTAACGTTTCAATTAGAATCTGGAGTTTCCACATCCAATCCATATGTGCCATTATCGTATAGTTCTGTAGATCAACGAAAGTTTTTCAGAAGACCTGAAATAGAAGATATTGATATTATTTTAAAAAATCTTGAAAGTCGAAACGAGGAAACAGAATGGCCTTTCCAAGGGGACGAAATAGAAGAGTGGATATCTGCGGAGCAGCCACAAACACATGTGCAAGTAAAATATCAGGATGCTGGTCTGGTCTCAAGTACATTATTATTAGAACTGCAACCTTGGTGCTTTATGCTGAATTCTATGGGGTGTCATTTGTCTCTCGTATCAGAAGATATTGAGTTATGTCAAATTCCTCATTATGGTATTGTAACACCACCAAAGTTGGAGGGTACATTTCATTTATGTGTTGGAATTGGCGATACGTTCTATACATCCCAAGCTCTTCAATTAGCACGACCTGACTGGAGCCAAAGCTTTTACATGCCCCGAATTGGGGGACTTATTCCTGTCGAAGGAAATATTAAAACATGTGTCGATTGTGGCTCAGGTGTCTCTATCATGAGCATCAATTCAAGCATGCACGAAGATATGCGCCTGGTACGCATTACAAGTAGCCATGTGATCAGTAATTTAACGTCTCAAGAACTGTGTATTGCTACGTTAGCGGTGCGCGAAGATGCATTTAGACTCGAGTTGCCTAATGATCTTACTCTTTATAGTCTTAATATTTCACCGGCAGAAGATCAGAAGCAAGGTATACCAATTACACAGTGGTATACGTTATACATGGAAGACATTATCGAGCCCCTCGTACTTTACATATCTTTAAGTTTAGGACATAAATGGTCCTGCCCAGTTCGCGTGGATCAAGGTATGAGTCGCAAATGTGTTGCTGTTCCAAACGGCTCTAATACTATGCCAGTCGTTATAACAACTCAGGAGGACAAAGGTACGACCTATATAATGATTCACGAGGATCATCATCCTCAACTATTGATTGAAAACACATGCGCTTTCAAAATTTTACTGGGACAAGCCACTGAAACGGCGGAAGAAATAATACCAGACACGCAGCATTTTACATGGATTTGCGAAGTAGAAAGTAATGCAACATGCCATTATTCTCTTCCATCCATTAGTAACAGACTACCTGATGCGCCTATTATAACTGCATCGAATGTATTATTATTTTCGGCTGTGATAAACAGTCACAATGATCAGAGCGTAAAGAACAAAGAATTACGATGGTCAAGGGGTATAAATCTCTCTGCGATATCCAGTGCATCAGTAGATCAATATGTACGACTACCATCGTATGGAGATGTTAAATTAATTATGCAAAATCGTTGTTATACCACATTCATTAGTATCGTTCCCATATCACAAGTGGAAGTGTCCGCTCGAGATATTAGAAGTCGGCTTCTACGAAAAGAAAGCGACATAAAAGATGTAGAAACAGTATATAATAGATTAATTGATATAGAAGATGATAAAATGACAACAAATGTACAAAGTTCTGATAGCTCAACTTCGATAACAACCTTCTTCTCAGCTCAAGACGATACTGCATCCACAGAAATTACACTTCCTTCGCAAATACATTTACGGCATTTAATGACAAATATGGAAAATATAAAAGCTAGCAAGAATAATGATGCAAAGGCTACTGAAGGCAGTACTGCTAAAGAAGGTTCTGCAACTATTTGTCTTCGTGGAATTACCATCATCATTATGCACGATATGAACGAAAATGCACAAAGAATTGAAGTTGCTAGTTTGTCTATGACTGATGTTATAGTAACTGTCGCTGCAAAGTCTAGAATTGTCAATTTACATACTTTTATAGGAGATTTACAATTGGATAATCAATTATTCGATCAAGGAGGTTTTGATTTTCCAGTGGTCTTGATTAGTCAAACTCCACTTGTAACTAAAGAAACGGGATATTATACAAACAACTGCTTAATGAATAAAATAGAACAAATTAGAGAAAATTCTTTAATAGCAATTGACTACATTTTAGAAAATCAGGGACAATTAAGAGGTGTGTGATTATATCGTTAAATTTCCTATGTGTTTAGCACATGTCATATTTTTTAATTTCTTTTTACTAATACTTTTTCAGCATCAAAAGAACTGTACGTGAAGATTGCACCAATTAGTGCTTACATCGAAGATACGTACATAACTCAATTACTAAATTATGCAACTTCGATGGTACCACCACGATTTTTAGTGTTGGACGATATAAAAAAAGCACGAACGTTAATTTCAACTAGTGAAGTGTACATACCTGATTACATAATGATTGATGCAAAAATATTGAGTGCTCCTTTAAGGTTGCAAAATTTGAAGATAGAACCCGTTTCTATCTTATTAAGTGTTCATACTTCTGTGCGATTATATGTGGCTTTAGATCATTCTCCCCTATATTTTGGTACATTTGAGAAGAAAAATATTTTAACTACTCCATACAGACTTGGTAATGCACTTACAATGCATTATTTATCTGGCGCAATATTTGGAGCAGGTATAAACATTATATTATACGTATTTTATGGTACTATAATCTTGAATGTTCTAGATTTTAGATTGTGTAAATTTCAGGTTGGGTAGTTGGATCATTGGAAATATTAGGTTCACCGGGTAGCTTAGCTCAAGCCCTTGGTTCAGGGCTTCGAGATTTCATTTCTCTTCCATTTCAAGGTCTATTACAAGGACCATGGGGTTTCATAGTCGGAATAACTCATGGCTCAGCCAGTTTAATGAGACATGTAACAGCAGGTAGATCTTACAAATATTTGTAATGTGAATGTATACGTTTCCCCTATATTTTATAATAACCAACATATTTCGTGTAGGTACTCTGAATTCTGTAACAAAACTAGCATCTAGCGTAGCACGAAACTTGGATCGCCTAACACTTGATGAAGAGCATCTCCAAAGGCAAGAAGAGTCTCGAAGAATGCGGCCTCAAGGCATGGCACAAGGACTTTATCAAGGTTTAACTGGACTTGGAATGAGTGTTCTTGGTATATAATGTTCAATATTTGTTTACTTCATTTTTCTTAAAATAGTTGCTTAAATTGTTGTCTTACTCATTTAGCTGCGGTTGCTGGTCTCGCTCATCATCCCTTACAACAAGTTTGGTCAGGAGAAATAACAACTAAAAGTTTAGTGACTGGTGTTGGACTTGGATTGGTTGGTGTAGTTACAAAACCTTTAAGCGGTGCTGCAGAATTAGTTGCATTGACAGGCCAGGGACTGTTGCAAGGTGCTGGTTGGAATTCTTTGCCCTCGGTAAGTATTATTGAAACTACAAAACTCTTTTACTCTTAAAATTCCGTAACATAGCTTAATAACAAATACCGCTTGTTAGCCTCGTCAACGACCAGTAGTTCAATATACAACCGGCAGCAAAAATGCATCTATTCGATATGCTTGGTGGTTGTTACCTTTGCTTGAGAACAACCATGGCAGTGTTTTACATGTTACTACTGCAGATTATGTGATTCAACAAGGCAGTAATCGTGCAGTAACATTGGTTCTGACAAGACATGCGTTATTATTAGTCAATACAGCTGAGGATAGTGTAGAACGGATATTTCTGTTGAAAGACTTAACAAGCGCAGAGCATCATTTAGATTCAACAATATGTCTATACTGTATCCCTGAGACGACACAAACAAACAGACCTGTATCACCTGCTCCTTACGAGGTATAATATGTATCCTATTATTTCATCAGATACATATATACATAATATCTTTACTAAAACTATTTTTTTAATAGATGGATCAAGAAATGCGAGCACGAGTGGCTGAATATGTGCGAACAAGTAGTACTGGTCTAGCTAGTGTTTCTACAAATAGTGACGGGCAATCCGATATTTTTGAAAATACTACTCCTCATTCTGATCGAACTCTTACATTTTACGTTTCTCCCGATTCGCGGAATTATTTACTGTCGTTGTTCAATATTGCTAAACGGCAAAGTCAGGGTAGTGGATTCAAAGTATTATAATAAACAGATTAAATATGCTAGACTGTTCTTGTGAATTAAGAGATACGATAGTTTCCTAATATTTTTGAGAAATGAAAAGTGGTAAGTTAGTATTACACTTCGGACGGAAGAAAATTGTTTAAAACATATAATTTATGGGATACGCCCTAATTACGAAAGTTCTATGTGTATATAGCGTGACTTAAGTTTTGAGTAATATACAACAGACGTCGTAAGAATATCTTGATGCGTTAATAAACGCAGAATTACTACTAATATGCACAATTTGCAAATCATTTATATATGAGTACTGCTGTTTCAATTTTTATGAGAAAATCTTGTATATTGAAAATATTCCTGTTTTTTATTTGCTAAGCAGTATACAATGTACATAAGTAGAAAAACCATAAAACATATACAAATTCAAGTGTTACACAGATATAATTTTGCATTTTGTTTTATACATATCTTATGCATATTTTTCATACTATTTATAAGTGGCGTGCATAAGATTTGTAATGTAATATGCATTTGGTAAAGATAAAATTGTCTGTGACCTAAAGTAGAATTTAATGTAACTGTATTGTTATGTATTACTTGTGTCATTATTTATTACAAGTTCCATATGTATGAATTGAGAATTCATAATTAGAATGCAATAACATAAAAAAATTTTATATATTTATTCGAAATTGTTAATACATCTTATTTACAACGTTTAGTTAATTCAAGCAACTCCTATTATTTTCTCCTTTCCTTTAGTTAATTTAATTTATTGATGAATACGTTCAATTTCATTATTTTTGTAAGATATGTTGCATAATGTACATTGATTATTCTGAATAGATGTTAAAACTTTCCTACATAATACATGTTTACATGGAAGTTGGTAAAAAATTCCATCAGAACAACAGGAACAACTATTTAATATTTCACTCATATCATTTTGTTTTGGAATGCTGTCAAAGCGCTTTAAATTAGGTATTACTGTATTATTATCAAATGTTTCACTACTGTCAACACTTAAATTTACATCAGTAAAATTATCATTTTTTACTTCACTTTCACTTTCTTTTTGTGGCTGTATATGGAAGTTAGTCTTTTTCCTTTTTACTGATTTAATTAAAGCTTGAGTACTTCGTTTATGACACATTACAGCAACTGGCAATTTATGGCAGAATTTTTTATTCTCTTGAGCATTTGTTGTAGAACAATGTAATTTTGTCTTAACATCACTTAAACTTTCATTAATCCAATTGTTTTTTAATACATATTTAGGAAGTTCTGATATTTTTTTATTTTCTGTACTTGAAGATGCTGCATGTCCCAAAACTCTTGGTAATTTCTTGATTTCCTCAGCATTACTATTTTCCAGTAGAAATTTATCTATTCTCACTTTTAATGCGCTAGCTATAACTGGTTTACGATCTACACTAAATGGCATGCCGGTGAAAGGATCTGTTAAGCTTCTTCCCCATAATGCTTCAGTTTCCTCATGTTTTTGTAATGTACTTTGATCAATTATTTTTCCACTAGGCAGTAAAATAGGCTGTGTCATAATTTCCCATGTAATTGCATCTAAGAAAGATTCTGGAATGTCTAAGTTTGATTTCAATTCCTTCTCCCTAAAACAATCGTTCATATAATGAATTGATGTTGTATCATTTACATTATGATGCATATGCATATGGTACAAGAATTAGTTTCATATTAACCTGTTATTTTTAACAGTAATAAACGAATGGTTGGATTCAGATTTTTCTGAAGTCTCAGATATGAAATCATGATGTTTAGACCATAAAGTACAAATACTGGCCACTGTATCTTTTCCACAGCGTGGTGATACGGTTCCCCAAACTTCAATTCTACCTAATGCAGGTACTGAATTCTCTGTTTTACATATACAGATCCTTAGATTACTTATATAAGTCGTTAAATATTTGAAAGAAGATTTTATATATCGTTTTAAAAAATTTGGCGGTGTAAAAATCTCTTCATGATCAACGTTTAATGGGTAAAATAGTAAACCAGTGTTTGAGGAATCTAAAAATCCAGTAGCTAATAAAGCATAAGGAACACTAGTATCATTACTTGTTTTAGCATACAGTTGAAAACCTGATGACTTTTGTGAGCCAACATAAGGCCAAATCAAGATATGGCTAATGCTCACATTACAAAGGAATGTAAGGTCAATATTAACAGGAGGTTTAATGCAAGCATATGCTAAAAAACCTTTATCAGAATCACTTATTAAGTTTGTGACTTCATAGCCTTCTGTACTGACAGTACTGCACTGAATTTCTGGTCTTAAACGAGGATCACAAAAATTGAAGAGCATTTCTTCGTTATGACAGCACAAGCAACAACATTATTTAAGATCACTTTACAGTTTGACATCACATAAGCTAAATATACTTATTATTTTCATTCCGAAATTAAATGACCACTATCTGTTTTGTTGACAGAGTACGCTCCTGTATTCAGATTAGGTTAGTGTCTCTCAGCGTTGAATCGCGTCGAACCTGTAAATGGAATTTGGAAGCACGTGGACGAGGTGAATTAAAATTTTAACTGAAAATAATAACTAATATCGTGCAAAATGGAACAAACACCAGTTAAAATGGAAATAGACGATAGTATAAAAGAAGGTGAAGGCACAGATACAACAGAAATTAGTTATGAAGAAAAGTTAAAATACGTGAATGCTATAGCTAAACCTATGGCTCCAAAGAAATTAACAAAAAAGATTTATAAGTGTATAAAAAAAGGTAATTAGTTTCTTTAACTAAACATCTCTCGTAACATTTTTTTGAATGTGATAGATTTTTAAAGTAAAACGTGTATCAGATATACAATTTATAACATAACCTTTTCAGCTTCGAAACACAAAACATACCTTCGAAATGGATTGAAGGATGTTCAGAAGCATCTTCGTAAAGGTGAACACGGGTAAATTGTATTTTTATTTTAAAGTGAAAGTAAATTCTATGACATTTGCTAACTAATAAATAAGTAATAAATAATGTGTTTTTGTTAGGTTGGTTGTTTTCGCTGGTGATGTTTTTCCTATAGAAATTATGTGTCATTTACCAATCGTATGTGAAGACAAAAACATTCCTTATTGCTACACACCTTCGAGGCAAGATATTGGTACTGCAATGGGAGTAAAAAGAGGTAGTCTTATGGTACTCATCAAGGAGCACGAAGATTATAAAGACCTTTATGAAGAAATAAAATCATCAATGGCGACTTTATTGACACCATTATAGCCATATATTCAATTACTTGTACTTTTGGTCATTGTGTAAATAGATCAGATGGATTCATCATTAAATAAGTATTGTATCAGATAACTTCTGCAAGACACATATTAAAACATTCTCTACTAGACCATTTTAACTGAATGGTGAAAGATCACTGTTGCTCATATATGAACAACACAGTAAAGAATGTGTTTAAAAAAAATTCAATGGATTTCCAGAATACTACATTTTTGATACCATTATTTTCTCCAACAGACTTTAAATAAGATATAATTGAATAAAATATACAATTTTAAAAGTTTATCATTTGAATTTATCCCCTTATATATATGAGGTACACTTCATAAATCTTTTAAGATCGCTGATATTTTCAGCATTAAAGGGTGGGAATGTCAGTATCAAGAAAACAGAACAACTAATTACAAATTAGATTTATTTATCGCCTGTGCATTTGAAAATAGATTATTAAAATTTTGCTTAAGATAAAAATCATATTTCTTGAAGCGACATGCATACGTACGTATATACAGCTTTGCTTATATTTTAAGCGGGTAAAATTAAATACGACATAGATGTCGCCAGTGTCACGATTAATGGTGTTAAAGATATCCGAAGATCAGTTTGGATTGTCAGTCAAAACTTGTTAAGTAATCGTTTTTCTTTTCTCTTGCGATTTCGTTCCATGTGATTCTCAAGATATCTTTGAATGTAGTTTTTATAGATAATTAGAAAATTTGACGTTATTAGCATTTGATAGTGTTTCATGTTCTTTAATTCGCAACGCGTATCAACAACCAATGAATGAGTATGTAAATTTGAAAATATTTGCAAACATGGAGTATGGAAACAATTTGTTATTAATTGTGAGTATAATTAAAGTAATAGAACGATGAAATACGTGAAATGGATAAAAGTTTAAGACGTAAATTATGTTCATGTACAATAATTCCATTTCAGATTTTAAAAATTCATTTTTATAACATATTCTTTTCCGGCATGGCTCGATTTCAATAAGTTAATCATTTAAATACTTTGAAGCAATTTGTAACATACGATGAACATTTCTTTTTGCTTGAATATTTAAATATTGTTTATTTACCAATAGAGCATGTTGTTGTACGAAATGTTCTAACAAGTTTATAATTTTTATCTCATATTTATGTTTGATACGATTGAATTGCTTATTTTCAATAATCCCGACAATGGGTTGTTATTCGATTAGTTTGTATAATTCGAAACAGATGTCGCAATCGCAACAATAATTCTCGTTTCAGGATTGGCGGCTTTGCGAGCACGGAAGAGCTGTGCTGTGGTATGCTGGTATCGGATTCGAAACGTAAAATGTGTCTAAATATTCAAAAAAGCAGGGAAGTCTTATTTTTGCAGAATCTTTCGGTGAGTGATACTTCTATTTTTCAATGTAAAATAGTTGATACGCGTAATTTTGCATAGCGAGAAATGTGAAAACGAAAATTCTGTCGCCCGCAAATGCCTCTTACTGAAATTTAACTGAATCTCTTTTACAATTGGCAATTGGCAACTGGCGACTAAAATGCGTGCGAAACGTTAATGTTTTCGATTCTCTATAGTTCTACATCTCTTTTCGTATGTAACGACTGTACCCTTAATCCTATGATTACCAATGTCAGTATAAAATATACATTTACGAGCGACGAAGGATTTAACATTGACATCGAAATTGACGTGGCGTTCAAGTGGGACGTTATTCTCATCCTTGCCGGAATAAACAGTATTCTACATATGCGTCATTTTCGTTACAAAATTTTGCATACATTAGGCAGTAGCGTATCGTACGCCTGTACACATTTATTCCTCTTTTATGGATTTATTCGAACTGTTCTAAATGTTTGATTTTTTTTCTCCCACTCATGAATAAAGTATAGGATACAAAATCATTCGAAATCAATTTTTCTTATGTAATTCGTTAGACATTATGATTTTGCACGTATACAATTATAAAACAAAGACGTTTGTGGAATAAGGAATTAAAAATCTATGAATTATATCTATCAGAGTTATGTTTCAATATGCGTATACACTGATATTAGAGATCTGTATTTCGCGTATATTTGAGACATGGATTTATATTTGTGCATGCATTTAAATACATGTAAAATAGGAATATTTATAATTCGGAGGTTCGAGGAACTCTTTGAGTTACCGACTTAGTATACAATGAGATTGCCAGCGCCATTAGCGGTACAAATTCAAACTATGTACGACCAGAAAAAGACGAACAAGAAAATTAATTTTCAGCATATTTTTTACTTATAGCCCTATTATTAAATAATTTTGAATATGTATTTGTCTTTCTATCTTATTTTCAATTGTTTTGAAATTTTTTCTATTATCAGTACAATAGCACAAACTGAATTTTGCATTTGCCAATTTTAGTAATATCGATGGTAGATACAAACGATTCTTTTAATAAACTTCCACAAAATGATATATCTATCCTATACTTTTTCTGTGCCTCGTTGTCATCTTTCATTCTCTCATTTACGTTCAGGCACACATTTTCATGACGATGATTCGCGGCGAAGGATGAAGTAACGAGTATCAAATTGTTAAAACATTATTACCGACCATTAACATGGGTCGACGATACAGGTCGTCCCAACCAGCCCTTGCAAAGCGAGGTTACGCTTCCTCAGGCGCTCGAGAATTTGTGCACTTACAAAGTACAAATCGTCAGGAAAATATGTGATGACTTAGACAAGGGTTCGCTTTCCTGATACAGCTCCGCTCTATTTTCTATGAACGTTAGATATACGTGTAATATACTTGTTAAAAACATAATTGATTCTCTCTTATGCTCTCTCATCCCCTACGTAATAACTATCCCTATCGTAGTCATTATTAATAATTATAGCAGTAACCCATTACCGTGATCGATATGTTGCAATTATTATTGGACAACTTCCTCTCGCATTTCTCTCAAAAAAAGTGAATGGAACTGCTGTTCGTATTCACCCTCGGCAGTTACTCGATAGTAACTTCGCTTTAGTGTGGATCATTAGAAAAATGGTATAAATTACGGTGAAGTCTCTTAACGCTCGAAGGAACAGTAACCTCGTTTGTGAAAGGGAAACTGAAACGTTAAAGCAGGGTCTCTTAGATAATGTGCGAACGATGTAAAAACCCGAGCCAATTAAATCTTAGTTACAACTCGCGTAGTACATGTACGACGTCTTACACCCTTACGTTACACGTAGTTTCTTTACACGCTACTATAGACTAAAGCTATTGCTCGTTTCCTTCAGTCTAACACGCATTGATAAAAGTACGGCGATTTAGTATCGTTTCATGGGAATTTTTGAAACTGAGTTTTCATAGTTCCCCCAACTCCGGCACATCGTTATGTATATATAAATAAATCTCTTCGGTAGGCAGAGGGAATTGGTAACGTCGACAACTACTGAAAGTCGCTCAGATCGGTAGCGAGTGTCCTTAGAATCGTTTTAGTTGCAAAGACGCGTCGTCAACAAAAGGCACCAGCTTATTTTTGTTTAGAAACGATGGACGCCAGTTCACAAATCCCTTCGAAAAGTACAACATGCACGTTTCTGATCGAATTCATTTAACGACGGCACAGAATCTGAAAGGTTCGTTCTAACCCCTTCTGGAGGGATTTCACGTACAAAAAATACACCAATTTCTCGTAACAGTTCGCTTATTCTTAGAAAAAGACCTACGCTCGAACTAATTCAATATTTCTTCCTTGCTTTCGGCAAAGGACGAAGAAACTTATACCAGACGCGAGATATTCGATTTGATCGCGTACGACCAAGATTGATAAAGAACACGAGGCTTGTACTTCGGGCGTACATGAGTCCTCGCGGAAGATACTTATCAGTGTGCATAGGTCGTCTCATCGGCGTTCGTCGCTCTCTTACGTATAAATCTGTAGCAGTATCAAAATAGTAAAAATGGTGCATATGAAGACCATGAGTACGGGTAGGATCAGAACGAATCTGACGGAGCGGCTTAAGCCGCTAGGCTCTTGTCATACAATCTGTTCGCCCGATTCTATCGATGCGTCAAACAGGGGTCGTTCAGCTTGTGCGTCGTTCGACGATGAGGACGTCGTGCCACCGTTCACAGAACTCTCTCTCCTCGTTTTACTGGAGCTAGAGAAACACAAGCAACCAGACTGGTTGCGGTTCCTCTTTAGTGTGGGTTTGTTCTCGCGGTCCCGTTCCGCCAAACATTTTTGATAATAATCGTAGTCCTTCAAGTACCTGTGGAACAGGTGGTGTTTCAGCTTTTTTCCAAAAACTTTAGCAAGTATTCAGATAGCACGTGTCATCTTGAAGACGACTATTTTATGTCCATTTAATGCCTGAACGTCTTACGATATAATTTGGATGTCTTAAAGGCGACTATTTTCTGTTTAAACGTTTTATAAGATATGATATAGGCGACTTTAAGACGTTTTATGAAAGCTTTTTAAGATGTCCTAAAGACATACTGATTTGTGACTTTGGAAGACTCAAAGACGTCTTTTGAATATTTTTGAGACTTTACTGGATGTTTTTAAGACATTTTAACTTAAAGCTTCAAAGACATCTTCGTGCTATATGGGTATATCTAATGCTTTAGCATTAACTTACCATACTGGAGGCCATCGATGCTCGTTCAGATACTCCTGATTCTCCGGATGAAGCAGACGAACGCTTCGAGGAGACACCTTACAAAGTTTATTATAATTCACGCACAAGTGGTTCATGCACCAGTCCGCGAGTTGATCGGCATTGTGTAACTGAAATACGTGAATTGATAATGAATGATTGAAGTGCTTTATCGAAGTAAGAATTCGTTTTTGTCATTATTGAAGTGAGAACTGACCTTGCAAGGTTCCAGTAACCTCAGGCAGTTTTCTACAGCTTCGTTTCCCTCGTTTTGGGACAGTCTTTCAAGGTCCTCGATTACCCTACTCTCGACTAGGTTCACCAGTCGTTGCAAACAGAGACGATTCGCCAGTTCTAGTAAATTTAAGCATCTGGCGGAGGAAATCGCTGGCACTTCGTCGGTATAGAGGTAACAGAGCAATTTGTGGAACGTGTATTCGCGTACGCCAGGAAACACTATCTGTTGATCGAATATTATTTGAATTTAATTGTCAGAAGATGCAGACTAGATAGAAAGTAACTTTATATTTAAAAAATTTGGTACATATTTCTAAAATATACAAGAAAATACTCTGAACTTTTTTATAAATTGTAGCTCATCGTTCCATCGCGTGTTGAAATTACACTCAATTGTGACTTTAGAAGGAACTAATGGCAAACAGTTCGCTGCAGATTAGAGAAAAATGGGGTGCTATTTTGTATATTTTTAGAAATGCAGATAATATTCTTGAAATAGGGATTAACATACCACTCATTCTGTAGAATGGATAGAAGGACATGGATGTGTGTTAAGAAAAGTAGAACGTCTTATTTGTCTTACGAAAAGTAGACTATTTTGACTATTTACGAAAAAGAATACATTTCATCTCTTTTTATGAACAGTAACATGTTTCTAGTTTGCCACGAAAAGTAATCTATATCATCATTTCGCCACGAAAAAGATCATATTTGAAGATTTGATGGCACATGATATGCTTTCTTGGAAATCATATAAATGTGCTTTTCCTTACATCAGAAAACGGAACATGATATTTTGAATCACATCGAAGAAGAAACTGTTCTTTGTCGTAAGACAAGTAAGACGTGCTTCTTTTCTTAACGCACGTCGATATGTTAAGTACCTACCACTTTTGCACTACTTTCGCGGAAATCCCCAGAGAACATGGCCTTCATTACGTCGCATCGAGCAGTAAGAATCGCCTTGTGGGCTGGCACGCTTCCGTCGTCCAGATTGAATACCACGTCAGCGAACAGCCCTAAAGTGATTGCATGTAGAGTCAGCAAAAATTGTTCTTGTATTAACTTTTTCAGGATTAAGGAACATATATGTTCCATCCGTTTAATCTTGCAATTAGAGACTTTTGTCCAACAATCTTCTAGTATAATCGTTTACCTAATCTTTTTGCAGATTTTATTTTTATAAGACAATATTATAAGCTTTTTATTGGAAACATATTATTATTTATAATATATCATATGCTTTCAAATGTAAGTAAATCAGTTTAAACTAATCAATGGATATACTAATTGGTATATATACATGAACACTCAAGTTACTAGCTCATAATATTTATGACTGATTCAGAAAGATGGTTTCGGCGCTAAGTTACGGTCTTTTTTACAAGTTTATCAAATGTACATTGTGGAAGTATGTTGTGGTATAAAAGACAGTAACTTAACGTCAAAACCATCTTTCTGAATCATTATAAATTGCGATCGATATACTAAAAATTATTAGCTCATAATGTATATGGTCCTAAAATAGTTAATTTTAATTTTAATTTTATTAGGGTCCTACCTTGCTCTAAACAAATATCCTCCAATCGTTGCCTCACTACTTGCTTGTACCGATTATTGAGATCGTTATTGAATTGTTCTCTCGATTGTATGCCTCCTAGTACCATCAGTAGCTGCGGGAGCTCCAAAAACTCTGCCGCTTGCCTGATTTCCTACGAGTGAAATAGAATTCAAATTAATTGCTGTCTCTTTTACAATAATTGTCGAACGTGAAATGATCGATATGAGAATATTTTTCGAGATCGAAGACTCTAATTCTCAGATGAACACAATTGGAAGTGTTTCCATGCATCCATGATTATCGCGAACATTTTTCGCTTTTACTAGATAAAACTTTATTTGACGAACTCCATGCGTTTTTAAGAACACTGAAGTTTAATCTAGGTATCTACCTTCTATTAGCAATTTTTGGTTAATTTGTCAAAGTAATCGACATTTCAAATGTTTCATCGCTTCTCTAAATTGTATCTACATAAACTAAATGTTTGTCGTTATTTGTCTTGATTACATGGCTAAATAATTTAAGAAGAATATAAGAGCTATATAACATGCTAAAATGACAATGACTATGGTAATGACCTAGCGGATTGATATTTTAGAAATCAGTAATCTGATGAATCGATACCCTTCACACAAACTATAATACGTTACTACAGTGTGCGTGCGTGTGTATGTGTGCTCATGTCAGCAAACGTATTTCACATTGTACTAACCAGTAGAAGCCCGATAGGAGCTGTCTGAAAGAATAGAGCCGCGTTAATTGCCGTATATCGTACTAGTAACACCGTATTTAAACTCAATCACTTAAGCAAATTATATTTATTTCAAGAAGAAACTAGCATTTACCTCTTATATTTTCCTAATAATAAAAAGACGGTAAAAAAGATACATATTAGAGTCTAAAACTTCATGTGTCCTTCAAACTAGCAAATCTTTCTTTTCGTTAATAATTCAAATTTTACAATCAGTTTCAAATAGCTTTAAATGCTGAATAACTCTCTGAATTTCCTAGATTCCTTGCAACTGTTAGTCCAACTGATCTAATTTCCTAAAAAGATTAGTTTTACCCCTCCAATAGTTAGCTCGTACCGCAACCATACTCGCGAGTAAACACACACAATACACAGACTACGATCACGCGAACTGAGGCAGTACTAGTCTAATCCTTTGCAGTCCAATTTTCTTTTCTCAATTTTAATAGTCTGGACCCGATTATTTTGTTTGAAATTTATCAATTTATTCATAAATAAATGTATCAGTAGGTATGTCGAATCTCACTCAAAGTTGGACTGTAAAGCATCGCTTTTTATGGAACGACGCACGAGGGCAGTCGTCTCCGATGTAACAAACTCCATAGAAAATTCAACCAATGCAACGTACTTGTAGGTCGTGATACCGTTTATCCAAGCTGCCCGTATAAATGAACTGCAAACACTGTTGCATCGCTTGCGGCGTAATCAGCTTCGATAACGTCACTATAGTTGTTGGCTGTTGCACTCCGTTTGTGTTTTCAGTCTGCAATTAAAATTTGATGAGAATGCGCTTTAATATCACTTAAGTCGAAAGTGAACTCTTAGTTTTAAAAATGTGCTTCAAAGGGGATTAGAACATTTGTAAGATTTATTTAAAATTAACACATTCTCTATTGGGTAGATCGTATACACATAATCTTTTATCATAAACTTTTATCATAAGAGCAAATATATTCTGTAGTTTTTATTTCCTTTTATAAAAGAAAGTTTCAAACCATAATAGTCTACAATCTATACGAATAGGGAATACAGAGTATGAGAAATTAAATTGCAAATATTACGACAATCTGGAAATAATAGGTATAAATCGCTTTATTCCTACTTTTAAACAAACGTCTCATTATCTCTACTAATCTGTTTCAAATATACCCCAGCTCTGATATAGAAACTCATTACAGCTCTCAGTTTTTCAAATTTAATTATTCAGAGTCGTCAATTAAAATACACATAAAACGAGACCAGTTTTACCAAGAATGGTTTAGGTCTTACGGTATGAAAGGAAAACAAAAACTAAGCATTAGTTAAGCTTTTTTGTAGATAATATTTTCTAATATTAATTAAGCACTTCTTAGTCTCCTATTATTACTATTATATTATTATAATCAAAAATTTCGCTACAACAGGAAACGTGTTAATATGCAGTTTGTTATGAAGAGAAAAGAAAAATCATCTAGACCTATGTCAAAATTAATGAAGTTCTTCGACGAAATTTAAACCTATTCCATCGACAAGACACTTACCTGACATACACGAATATTCTGGAAGGCAGGATGATTGAGTTCTCTTGTGGCTCCGGCCGATTTTCGCTGATTATCCATTGTGGGCAGTACTTGAAAGCTCGAACGCCGCTTCAGTTGTTCCCAAACCCTGTAAAATACATCCGACCGCGACCATAGGATTTGATTGTGGTTTAAGTTGCTTAACGCTTAACAGATTTGCCGGATAAACTCACTTGGCGGGTTTTGATTGATCAATACGAATCAGGCACTCGGTGTCGTCATTAAAATCACCAACTGTCGCTTCACCGAACGTGCTCACCTTCATTGGAAAAGAATGAGTACTGCTTTATAAGAGGGAAACGAAGATGGTAAAAACAATGGAGTATTAAAATTACCATGCTAGATTCGCTGGAACTTCTCGGCGTCTGCTCCTGAACCAGTTCCATTGTAAAGAGTCGATGGAACGCCGGAGATGCTGCAGCCAGCAAACACCGATGCGCTGAAAACGAGCAGTTTCCAGCTATCAGAGTCACGTCTGTATGAACTGGCTTTGTCCACAACGTTTTCATGTTTTCCTCGTACGTGCTTCCCGCTAAGCATACTTCTGGAGGGACAGGTTTCGGTGGACAGAAGGGTGCCTGTAAGACCAATCGATGATGTTTCGAGATTGGAATACTCCCTGAATTGTTTATGGTGAAACATTTTTTCGGGGTCTAATTATTATGCAAGAGATTATTTGAAAATGATTAACTTTGAATTCGTACTGTTCTTCAACTCACTGGTTCAATTGACATGCAACTTTGAGATATTACTATAATTTCAAAATGAACACTTGAACTGATACTCTTAAATACATAACAACTACTGTGCTTCAATTATCTTCTGCCAATTATTCAAGAAATGAAACTAAAATGCAACAATAAATTAAATACTAAATCCAAGTTATAATTCTGAATAGAAGTTCCAAATAGTTATTTCGCTATCTGAAAATGACCTTACAAACCTACGTATTTAGACCCTACATAGCAAGCAGATGCAAGATCGATAAGAAGTTGAAAACGGGATAGGGTTGTCTTATACCTGAAGCAGGGGCCTCTGCACCCTTTTAAGATTCGTCATCCAGAATCGCTGTTGCCGCCTCGCTATCAAAGCGGCGCGTATCGAGTTCTCGAAAACTTCGTTGACGCCATAATAAGTGAAAACGCTGGTCTCGTAGTAGCAGACGCCAAGTTCTCGCGCGACAGCACGAGCTTGATCAGGCATCACCAGATCACTTTTTCTGGTTGCCCTGGAAATCAGAATTACAAATGGCAACACGTATCTAAAGGACATAACATCGGTGAAATCTATCGTTAAAGACAAGAATAGCCGAAATACTGGCAGAAAAGTGTCTAAAAGTCACGATGAACTTTAAAAATCCCCTGGGAGCCTGCAACCGTATGTCAAGGTTTGCTCAATTCTGTTTTAGTCTTACCACCTAAATGGAACTCAGTATTACGTAAATTCGAACAACTTAAGAATCGTATTTTGTACTGATGCTGATCTCAGAATAAAAAAGTCAGAGACTCTTTAGCCGTTTCATTAGATAAGAGTGGCAGAAGTAGTGGCCGATCAGGAAGGCCTGCTGAGACTGCTGGAATCAATACTTTGACACACTTTGCCAAAGGGGTCATCGTTGAGGCATCGATGCACTCGAAACTGTTCTACATGCGATGAAAGAATCTAATTCCGCAGCATTTCACAGTTCGTAAGTCTGCAGGAGGAAGAAACCATGGACAATAAAAACTTACCTTACGAATGGGCTGCGATCGCGAAAGTAACTCAGATAAGTCTCGTCTCGGTACATATACCGCAAGTCGTTTTTGCAACCCACTAACAAGACCGGAGTTTGCGGGCAGAATCTTCGTATCTCCGGGTACCACATCGCCTTGCAGTTCCGCAAGGAAACGGGGTTGGTGATAGAGAAACATAGTAGCACCACGTCTGATCTGTCCAGACAAAGTTCAATGTTTCAAAATCGACCGCCTCAGCTTTCAATCTCGCCAGAAGTTACCTGCCGTAAGCGAATCGTCGATCCTTCTCGTGATCGCCAAACGTATCCCAGAGTCGTAAGGACACGTTCACGTTGTCGACTACTTCCCAGGATCGCTCTAAGACCTAGCAAATCATTTATTCAAGCATTTAGAGTAATCAAAGATAGCTGGGGACATAACAAATCTTGCTATGATTTATCTATTTAATATATTTTACGTTTTTTTTTTTTTTTTTTTTTTTTTTATAATGGTGGCAAAGGAAGAAAAAAAATAAAATTTGCAAAGTACTATGTACCTATGCCTTAACTGTATGCTATAGTTCACCGACTCCACACTATTTAATTCTCATTTTTATCTTTATGAAGAATTGTTCTCTTTACGTAATTATTCTGAATTTTTTACTAAAAGTTTTCAACAGATGTTTTATCTATCGTATAAAACTTGAAGCGTTCAAGGCAACAATTATATACGCTACATTGAACTTATATTAAAAAAAATAATTTCAAAGATTTTTATTAAATCTTGAAATCAGGTAAAAATTTATCGAATTCATGCTATATGATGCATTTTCAAACAGTTTCTGTGTACAGCCAACTTATTGTTTATCTGTATATCAAATTAACGTAAATATGGGCAACACGGATTTTTAAGCGTAGCGTCACTAATTTTCATTATTTTTTAATAGCTTTTGTTAGGCGGTTTACGATCATCTGGGAATATATTGCTATGTAGATCTCTCGAGTTTTGTTAAAATGTGGGTTATGCCCTCATTGCCCCGAACGCTTCATTTAATTCTCTCGTATAATGTTATACAGTCAACCCTTCTATAACACGGTTCATTCGTTTCATGTTGTATCAAAATCGTATTATATGAGGGTTGTCCAAGTTTATCAAGACGTGCTACAATATATGGAAACCGTATTATTCAATTTTAGTATCGTTTTATATCGAAACCGTGTTTTCAGAATATAAATTTTATAAACACGAAATTTGACAGAATCTGTGCCCATATATCTGTCGCTGTAAGGCAAAACGTTCTATGTCACATTTCTAACAAATCTGAGTTATGGCCTTAACGAAAGTCTAGAATATAGAATTTATATTTGCAGAAACAAGAAAGGGCATTAAAAGACGTTTTTGGCTTAATGAAAAGGATTCAAGAAGACACGAGTTTATAAGACAATACTAAAGCTGAAAACTTTAAACGTCAATATCTCGAAAACAAAAACATTATTGGAACTTTGACATTATTGGAAATGCATTAAATATCTACATTTTTTTATTCATACTAACTGATGTCAGACGTTATTCTCACCGATATTTGTAAACCTAATATAATTGTCTGAGGTGAGGTTTATAGTCAAAACTATGCTACAAAATTTTACTTGGTGTATGTTACACATTGCAATAATGTGAAAGTGTCCAAATACTTATGCATGGTAGTGTGTGTCATTTTGCATTACAACTACAGATATCATGTAGTGTCTAAACTCTGAGCGTCAATAATTAGGAATTCAAGAGAACAATCCTTTTAATCGAAGTTAGCACTGAAACGTTTCCTTAATTTTTCAGTGACCTCGATGGCGGTCAAGGACACAGGAGACTTACGTCCTTGTAGATTCTGTACTGGTCGATGGCCCAGACGGTGGGCACGTGGGTCGTCAACAGTTGCGAGAGCGATACGTGCTTGTTGCAAGCCCTCGCGCAGATCAGCCTGGTCTTTCCAACTGCTGTGTCGCCCACGACCACGCACTTGACCAGTTCCTGATGCGGCTGCTCATTGTCCATCACCGACAATCTCCCCTGCTCATCCAACACGCCCTTCCTCGTGCCAGGTCGCTGTTCGAAGCTGCCTCCGTCGTTGGTGCTACTGCTGTCGTTCCACAGGCCGAACAGCACGTCCACCACATCCGAAGATCAGGCCTGGGATCAATTTATCGGCCCGTCCTACGATGCTGCAACCGAACCGAAATCGTCGGGACATGAAGCACGGTGAGTCAATGCATGCACGCGATGCCCTTGACGAAATTCCAGAAACGACTGAATCATTGCGGGAATCGTGGATCGTTGGAAAAAAATTGTGCTTCCAAAGGTAGGGCACGCGCTCACGTGAGGACATGCTGGTTACGAGTTGTATCGTGTGAGCAATTACGGGGGGAATTGTATAACGCGTTTTCTAGAGTAAGGTGGGTTTTGGTATTCGCTTGTGCCTGTTATATTCTTGCTAACCCTCTGCGACACTTTAGTGAGGTTGCACGATTGTCAGAATTTGATTGCTGAGATTATTTTAGTAAAATTATTATAATTATACAAGATTCTTGTGTATATTGATGCATAGATTATTGTAACATTTTATGTTACATATAAATGAAGATTATTTTTTTACTGTAGATATTTTATGTATTTTTGCAAATCACGTGTAATCTATCTTGTTATACTCATTTAGATTTATACTAATAGTCGCAAAGAGTAATTACTCAGGAACAACAGTGCATGTGACTAAGGCACTGACAGTGTATAAACATCTGCAATCTATTGATGAAATAGTTATATCTTATTTAATGATAATTAGACTTGATTTAAAGATCTTATTTAATCAAATACATGCATATATAAGTATTCTAAATTCCTTATTTTTAAAATTATTTTCTCATTTTATTTTACTTTCATATATGATGAGACAGAGTTAAATTATTAATGTATGAGTCGATTTTAGGAAAACCCTATTCTCTAAAAACTTATTCCTACTAGTAACGAATTCTAAAATTATACCAAGTAGAGACGTTATATTTATTACAGTTTCATACAAATATTATAGAAATAGTTCCCAGAAAGTAAAAAAGTAACAATTACTGATTTATTTCATCATTTACAACTTTCAACTTCCCTTTCGACTATCTTAGTATTAGGTGTCAAGAATGTTTAACATACCTGACCGCAAAGGGTTACTCAGGAACAACAGTGCACGCGACCAAGGCGCGGACACTGCGATTGCATTGGAAGTAGTCTAAAGGCGGGATTTTCTACACGCGTCTAACGCTGTGGGCTACGTCTGCGTCCAACGCATAGAACATTCTTTTAGTATGCGTGTGATTACACGTACATTGAAGGGCATTGTATGCACTGGACGCAGCGTCGGCCGCGTGCAGGAAATTCCACCTTAATACTATCTTGGGTGCACTTAATCAACAAACGTTGGTAGAAAAGTGCTAATAATTATGACAGCGTGTGCAGACGAGATCTTTTGCGTTGGCGTAGATATTTTAGGTTTAGGCCTTCCGTGCATCGTTCAGACGTTCAGGCACCGTGCATATACATATACACGCAGAATGCCTATTGATTTGACCCCGTATGCGCCTTCTCTATATTTAGTATCGAACCTTCGCAACTTCAGCTTCGATCTCGATATCACCTTAACCCTGAACGAACGCGTGAACGGGTCGTTTAGCTTCTGTAAGTATGTACAACCTGCTCAGCAACTCTACTTATTTCTCGAATTGCATGCTATTGCAGAGTATTTGAATCTTCCTTCGGACTGGGTTGCACCAGTTTGATCAGAATTTGCCGACATTTATTTATATCGGACCTGAAAGTCACATATTCCCGCAACGATTCGTCACAGTAGCTAAATATATCGTGCCATTCATGATCATCTGAACAATAATATTCAGACCTTATTCTCATAGGTTATGAAAGATGAAATGGTTATTCCAGGGTAGCCTCCATGTCATACAAATATAAAATGAGGGATATATTATTTACAGTGAAGGTTTACTATTTACTTAGAATTGTAATTAAGATTGATTTTGTCGCAAATATCTGTTACCTTATACAATGATTATAGTGCAAAGAGAATGGTCATAAACATTGAAACTAGACTTTGTCAAACCTATATAACGCTTCTGTGAATAACAAGTTGTGTTTTCACTCGCTTCTAGAATAATTATGAGCGGTACTACATAATAGGTCGAATATCGAGCAGAAGCGTAATTAACCATGTTCTATTTGAACAAACAAGCGTATTAGGTTTACTGATGTTTCATTTAGGTTTCTGTGTCAAACTTGAACCCAAGAGACTCGTTGCAAGTCAAATTACCTAACAGTTTGTACCCTAAATCAAATACCTCCAAACCAGTATTTTAATAATTATTGTTAAAGATAAATCAGAGATCGAAAGGTCAGAGAGTCGTGTGACTCCAGGGACGTTATCGTATCTTCGTAGATACCATAAAACCGTATTTCAGTTGGACGCGTCGATAACCGATGTCAGGTGACAGTATCTACATGTCTGACTAAAATAATCATCGAGTCCTGTGACAGTTGTAATATAAAAATCGAACAATCCAATTCGTGATATATTCACGAATATTACTCTCTTCAAACTGGCTATGAATGAATCCATTCGTACGATAAAGAATTCTATCAATCAACGTGGCTTTATACTCGTGAGATCGATCGTTTAGCGGTCGAGGGGTGGACGAAAATAATGGGAATCTTTCGTACACTTGGTGTTTCTAGTTTAAATTATAATTAAGGTCACATATTACACGTATTACATACATTTCTTTAGGTGTTTTCAAGATTGGTACCTATTATGAATTTTAAATAATCTTATACTACTTAAGTAAGTTGAAAGAATAATAAGAAATCTATTACGGTTTAATTTTCGAAAATATTTAAATTTTTGTAGGAAAACTATTACTTTATCATACGTTTTTTATTTTGCTTCTCATGTGTCTTTACCTAGCTTATTATTTCTCTCTTCTACCAAAAAGTATTCTGTCTGCCTTCAAACGTTTTAATCTACTTCTACCTTAAATTTAGTATTGCATTAGACTTATATTTTCAAGGTTAGATTTTTCTGCCCAAAATGATCTCAAATCTTTCAAATGCACCCGAGAAAAGTCTATACGCGGAAATGTTGAGCAAAAAGAGTCATTCGACAATTTGTGGATGATAGGATACAATTTAAAATAGCCTTCGTATATAAACTAGACTTTACGTGTCCAAAAGTTTTCAAGAAATTTTTTCTTCCCTGCGCAGAAGCAATAACTCGAACCTGGAAAATTTAAAAATCGATAACAACAATCGATAGCAACAATTGTTTCTGTACCAATTGTTTGAAAGTTGTCATCGATTTCCGAGTCAGGTCTTATTGATTTTAAACGCGGTATTATGCGACGTTGTAAAGTGCGTCGGCGCTACGTTGAATCATTATGCGATTGAAAACGATTAACAATTCGAGAAAAGCGGAGCTGCCACTTGAACTTATCGCGCGATCGTTAAGAGCACAGGGTGACCTAGAAACGAGCATTGGATCTAATATATTTTTGCAATCTATTCAATGCATTGACTCATAAAATAAATGATTATTTCCTCTGGAAATTGTTTCAATGAACGGCAGTTTTTAAAAGAATTTCAAATCCATTCATTACATTATACATCTTGGAATAGTTGTAGAAAAACTATCGCTTATCATTGGATAACATGACTTGCTCATTCTTTCATTATTTTGCAGTTGTATTCGTATTCTTCCATATATTTAAATTGAAATTTCGAAACATACAGTAGATGGCTTTTTGATAAATAATTTCTGCAACTCTACTTGTTTTCTTTCTTTATTAAAATTTAAATAATTGTGTTACATTATCAAACTGTAAAGTTAAACACTTGCTTTAGTGGTTTTGAAGCCACATGAAATTAATAAGCAACGAGTCTTTCAGGTCTTCGCCTCAATAATTTAACCCTTTTAATGCTGACCAACTACTTTAGCATTACATCCTAATACTCATAGATCTTGGTACTAAAAGGTTAAAATAGTGAAGTTATAAATTAAATTATAAATTAAAATAATTAAACAATATAAAGGGTGTCCCAGAACTGGTAGTACAAACGGAAAAAAGATGATTCTACACTTACACAGAAAAATAAGACGAAACTATAGAATTCATTTTTTTGATACTGTGCTACATTTTCGAGAAAATGAGTTTAAATTATGATGGGATACAAGCATACGGTAGTACCGTTTTGGGTGCTTGAGGGTTATATGGAGTAAGGAGGACACTTACTACTCATTTAAAATTCAAAGTCAATTTTTTTTGGATAAGAAGCATGATTTTCGTTTAATTTTTTTGTGTAAAATCACTCTCTTTCAGCTTGTATCGTCCGTTTTGGAACACTCCGTACATTGAATGCGTTAAACAGATTGTAAAACCAAAAACGTAGTATCATTCATTGATTACTGTTTTATTTCGTATTATGTAGCAAATCACCATCAGCAACGTATTCCATAAAACATGTTGCACACTTTTCAGCTCGAAGCTCATCTATTTCCATTTCTGTTATTATTTCTGCAAAACTTTTCTACTATTTGTTTAAACAAAACTTGTCCAACTTCCTGTTATTTCCTTTAATTTGGCGCGAAAAATGTATCTACCACCCCAGTTCTCCGAAAGTTATGAACAAGGGTGTAGTTTCTAAAGTAACACGCATCAATTCTACTTCCGCTTCATTTATGAGAAGACTCGAGACGTTACGCACAAACTTGAATGAAACTTTGCAACTAGGTCGAAGCTCGACGAGCAACAGAATGCGAGTTAATACGTAAAGGCATTGGACTCAATTCCCACAGAAGTGCATGACAAAAACGAGTGATTTATTTGCTACGTCGAACAGTGTCACTAATATTGTCGTCTCGCTATTTAAACTAAAGAAAAAGTACACTACAACGTGTTGACAAATCGTTGAATTAAAAATCCCAAAAGAGAGTGCAACGTAGTTGTGAGAACTGCAAACACCTGCATTGGAATAACTTTTACGTTGTCATTGTTTAAACGTTATTGTTGGTGGATATTTTATTTATTGAGTTATCTAGAATGTTCGTGCCAATTTTGAAGTAAAATAAGAACCCTTATATTTTAATATATTACTAAGAAATCTGACATTTTAGGGGAAAATGGAATTTTCAAATTACCTCACAGATGATAAAAGGTTGTAGAAAAAAGTGGTGTATAACTTACTGAATAAAAACAAATACATTTTAAAATATAAGGCTCCTTATTTTGCTTAAAAATTTGTATGAACTTTCTGCACAACCCAACATAACACAGTAATGCTTATATCCTCCTCCAGGACCGACAGACACGACCAACTATAAGTAACCAGCAGTTGACTAGAAAGTCCATGGAATGAATGATTTATTTGCAACGTGTTGGTGATCCTACAATTTAGGAACTCCTTTTGGATAAAGGAAATAAGTCAATTTAGGAACATGCAATTAATTATTTAGAACTACAATAGAATCTTGATTATCCGAAATGCCACGCGATTTAAACCTGAAACATTATTCTGATAGCTAGGATTATTTTCATCAGCAAACTTCTACATCATTATACATGTCTTAATCTATCTTCTTTAAAACTATACTCTTATTATTATTGCACGAAATATTTGGAACTTTAAATAACAATTTTAAATATTCGAAGTTCGGTTAATCGAGGGTCTACTGTAAAACTTCTAAGTTGTTTTCAAATTAAATCTCGAATAAATTGTAGAAAAAAAGTTGCGACAAAGTCAGATTTACGAGTGTTAAATGACAAACTACAAATGAGCTCAAATAAGGCTGAACGGTGAACGGGAAACGCTAACAACATGATTTGTCGTGGCGTCGTATTGCGTGCAGACAGAGACTGACGCATTGCAGAACGAACTGCCGAGAAAGAAGTGAACGAAAAACAGGCAAAAAGTTGCGATGTAAAAACGCAAGTTGGAGCAACGACGCGTCTCACTCGGCCAGAAAATGGTCCTTGTTGACGAATCAATTTGGTCGAAGGGCGAACCAAGTCCAAGAATTGCGGTGGGGTCAACGAGCCGCTCGACGGCTGCATTAATTGAGTAAACGGTGCTGTTATTACCTCTGCGTGGATGGGTATCGCACAAAGCTTAATGCCGAAAATAGATCGTCGAGACTTTTATTTTCGGCGACGCAGAATCATAGAACTTAAATAACTGAGAAGAAAAGGTTTACGAATAAATAGTAACTGAGAATTAGGAATGGTAAAACTAAGAATTAGAGTTGGAAAGACTCACCACCGAATGGAAACGAAACTGTCGTTGACCTGGTGATACTGACAATTAATATCAAAGTAAAGTAGATGAACGATTGAGCAAAGTTTACAGTATTTTGAGCGGAAGATATAAATGACGTAGAGATTAATCATAAGAATGTTAGTACGATACAAAATTTAATACACAATCTCGAAAATAGCCGACTAAAAAATCGTGCGATTGTCCTGCTGTCATTGAACGCAAACCACGACACCTTGAACGTGTTTGGTATCTGCGCAAATCGTCTACTGGTTAAGTCATCCTTGACGTTTAATTGGGTGATCAGTCGACTGGACTATCATCGCTGTCGCCGAGACCAGCTGTCGACGCAGCACGTGCGTACCCCATCGAGATTCGCTCAGTCTTGCGTCAGAAGATGAAATCGACATTTTGCGTTGCAGTACAGACAAAAAACAGACAGAGAAATCGGGAAGAAAAACGAGCACGAGGAACGAGAATCCACGTGCGATCGTTCGAAACTCCGTATTATGCCAGGGACACTGGCTGCTTACATAAGTTACAACAAATGCTAGACAGAGAGGAACCAAGAAGACGAGCTACTAGCGTGAGTCGTTGATACGCGATGTTCTCGCGAGGACAATGCTTTCGTCTTGAAATGAATCATTTAGAAATCCACTGGAACTCCAAAAGGAAAAGACACTCGCCAGCAACTATCATCCAGCACGTAAAACTCTAATTTGCATGTATAACTATTGACAATGTTAGCCCATGTTCACTCACCAAGCTCTCCTCAGATCCTGACAGCGTTGATCTTTCTTCCTTATTGCTCCGTCTCAGAAACAAAGGAAACACACTCATGAATCGTGACGTTACACCAAAGCAAACCCTCTCGATCGCTCTGAGCAATTGTCACACCGGTTTCTACGGTCTTAGGAGTGCGTGCTGCTCAGGTAAGCCTGATAATCTCGAAACGTAAACGATCGTCGTGATACGCGAGATTCATCCGCAACGTACTCGCTACATAGACCGATCGACGTGTCTGGGATCGCACGTTTATTCGCGCGCACGGACCGTGGCGGCTCGAAACAGAGTTGAACAGTTAGCGAGACACTCGCGACGAAGGATTCAATGGAACGGATGAATTCTGCCAACGACGAACAGGTTCTATCGCGCGACGCAGACGCTCAAGGCTCGACGACACGATTTAATCGAGGCACCGTCCTCGATGGTTTTCACCATAGGCTTTTCTCCCTTTCTCCCTCACCGTGATCCAGTCGTCACCCGGATCGCGACAATGGACTAGAAGCTGCAGCGGCACGCTGCACACCCAGAACGCAACACGCAAGTTCCAGCTGACGTCCTGGCAAATCGAAGAAGTGGGGAGGAGCATGCCACCAGGGGAAGTTAGAACAACCCTTGTGGATCTAGATGGACCCTGGTCGACAGTTCGCGCGGTACGCTGTTCGGATTCGTCACGGGACTTCTCGTTTACCTTCAATTAGGACGAGTGGTTCCTGAGTCGTCTATCCGTCGATCCACCGATTCGTTCACACGACGTTTTGCCTCGTATAGTCGGGTTGGAACTGTCAGTCTCGTTTTACTCTTTGTTCTTCTTCAGAAGGGACTAGGGTAATACAGAAAGCGAACTGAGGAATCGCGGAAACTCCGCGTAGGCAAGCGGCAATTCGTTCTTCGACGACTGGTTCTGTCGATCGAAAACGTCGTCGCGAAACCAGACCACGTCAAGCTGCCTTAGAAACGCGTCCCGTCGCCGTGACGGCGCACGTGTACACTCGTCTAGCGCTGAGGTAGACGGCAAGCTGGCTGATCGTCGACGACGAACTCCCCCGATTCAGCCGGAGGAAGAGGGAGAATTTGTTGGGAAGGGAGAATCATCGAGCGAGACCATCTGAGAGAAAGGAGAACAGGGAAAGAGAGCGAGAGGGAAACTATCAGCGACACTGAATGAACTCGTCTGTGACCCTTCGCTCCGATCTTCAGTCAGAACCACCCATACGTCCATCTACTCCCCCTTCCGCAATGCCATGTCCTTTCCTTGCTTCTGCCAAGACCAGAACAATGGTTGACTGCCGATTCGACGACTCATCTTGTATTTGTAAGGAGGGATTGACTTCTTAACGAGACCACTAAGATTAAGTTAAATATCTGAGGTGGAAAAACTGTACATTGCAAATAAATTCTAAGTATAGACTTCTTCAGACTTTTAACTGAATTTAAATATTTTGCAAGAATCTAAGTGCCTATGACTAAAATGTGATTAACTTGAGGTCTGTTACTGTTCAAGAGCTCGTTAAAAAGCGAGAACAACATCTCGAGACCTTTTTATGTTAATGTCAATGTAGCTTTGTTGAATATACGTTAGGATTCACTCGATTAGTTGTACGTGAGTTCATTCAGTGTTAATACGCTAGCAAAGGGGTTGCTAAATTTTGTGTAATCGTTTTGTCGTAGAATTATATCTGACTTAGTATTCGTATTCATGAATTATTAGTATTGTTCGAAATGATTTTGAAATCCTGTTTATAGAAGGAACTCGACTGATTATTACGCATTAAGAAGTCTAAGCAGAAGAGTAAAATGCGTCGGTACAAACCACGATGCTGGTTAAACCGCCACGCGCATGCTAGCGTCGTGGTGACGTCAGGGGGAGAAAAATCAATCCACCCTGCCGTCGCGCTGTACAGTGCGGTAGGACAGGGACGCTGTAGGTATATCTCGCTATCACGGTCACCACCATCAAATTAGTTGAATTAATGGGCTAAAATTAATTTGAATCCGTTTTCTGTAACGATTATTTTATTCTCTTGAAATCAACTTGAGGTATAACTTAATTTTTATTCAATTATAGTTTCTTTCCCTTGTTTCTGAAAGTAGATTGCGCTGTTTTAATAAGTATCTCATTGTCTACAAAAAATTCCAGTTCCAATTTAAAATAATATTACATTTATTTGTAAATAAAGCTATAATAACAGATTCATAAACAAGTCGTTTGAGAATGGTGTGTCATAGAATGCTGCAATGTATTTAATCTAAATATACCAAGACTAAAAGCATAGACTAATCCGTGGGTGGTAGATAATCAGTAGAGTTACAAATACAGAGTATTACGTGACTTGATGTTAAGGTGTTAATTTGGGCCAATGAAGAATACTGTGCAATAGTCCGAATCTTAGATTATCTACATAGATGAAATAGAATGAATCGAATTTGTTTCTAAGAAGGTGTAATTTTTTATATGAATTGATTACATATGTATGTATCTCCTACGACCAACCTAATTTTAAAGAATTTGATTAGGAAAAACAAAACTTTCTTAATAACAGAACTGTAAAAAAGAAAAGATAAAAAGAAATTGGAAGATATTATAGTGATAATATTAGTAATATTGCCCTGGTTGAAATTCTCCCATTTATTAGGTATCAAGTTTAATGATTCTCTAACATTTGATAATAACTAAAGTTTTACTCATTTATCCCCAAATGATTAAATATACCGTCCAGAATAAAAGTTTGAAGAATTTCACGAACGAAGGCAACCATTGTAAAACGATAGTTATGCAATCCATTCAAACAGTAGTGTTTAACCAATCAATTAATTAACTGCTTTGGTTCGTTAAGAACGCACACACTCGTATAATTGGCATAATGCTTGTATAATACAAGTTTATTTCTTGATCGTATTATTCGTCCGTTTGAAAACATGCAACGACAATCATTTGTTTATCGATATCGATGAATTCCAGATTACCGACTCTAAGCTACTCACGAACAAACTTGTGCAATTTCACCGACCTTGTTTGGGTCTCACGAGGCTTTACTTCGCCTGATATCGCGACACACCTGCTAACTTAAGTAGTAAGTCGACCGAAAATTGACGTCAGAAAGATATAAATATTCTAATGATCGATAAATCTTACGTGATGGTATTTCTTGAATGAATCTTAAACGACATTAAGTTACTTCTTGTATTAATAATATCAAATGTTTCGAAGTTATTAATCAAGATTTTGTCGACACAATCATTCACAAACATGTATAATCACAGAATTACAGTATAAAACTAATTAACTTGAAAATTGTTACTATCAAGAAATATATACGTTTATTAAAACGTTTTTATTTGTTTTTGTGTGTTTTAAAACACTATACAGATCTATTCCAAGGGTAACGCTGTTTGATGAAATTGACAGACCATCGATTTCTAGTCATCACATTGTCATCCATTCAGTTATCTAAGAGTGAAAGCTCAGAACTGCTTCTTCAGTCAGATATTCAATAAAAACTGTTGTGTTAAAGTTTTCACATATTTCATCTCCAATATTCAATTAACTCTTAACTGGTATAATGTTAGTATTATAATATAATGTGATAAAATTACTGTAATTCTATTGTGGGAGTCTGAGGGGACAAACACCGATTTTATATTTAACAAATATATTTCAGTGAATACAGTTGGACTAGCAAAGTATGGCTTCGTTATAACATGATGCAAACCAACAGTATCACGTCTAGTCAAGATCTAACACATATAATTTTAAGGAGTCTTATATAGGGTGTTCCAAACTGGTGCTAAAAGCGGAAAGCAAGCGATTCTACATGAAAAAATAAGTCGAAAATATAGAATAAACTTTTTTGATATCGTTCTTTGTTTTCGACAAAATTGAGTTTGAATTATGATCAGATGCAAGCGTACAGAAATACAGTTGGTTTAGGTGCTTGAAGAGTATACAGAGTAAGGGGAACATTCTCCATCTGACCACTGACTATCTCTACCAAAGCTTTTTATAGTACATTTTTATCTTATTTTTCATATAGAATCACCCCCTTTTCTCTTGTATCGTCAGTTCTGGGACACCCTGTAGATCCCAATAGTTTCGGTGGGAATGAAGATTTTAGCCCGTAGCTAACAGAGTGACTAAACGAACTTTGTCCAGAATTGAAACTTTGTAGAGGACAGGTGTGAGGACTTCTATCAAAAATACTGATGAATAAGTTCGGTCGACTAGATAGAGCTTATCGGATGAGTTTTGTATCTATTAACAACCCCCAAAAAAATATTAATATGATGTTATTGAACCCTCTTATAGAATTTACAAATGTACTCTGACAGGTCTGAGTTTAATAGAATCAATAAAAGTCGACTTTGTAGATTTAACAAAACTGTAGTTAAGCTGCCTTTGTTAATCTTACAAGGGCCTGTAACATATCCTATAAAAGTCTGCCTTTCTAGAGATTTATATATTTAGTAGATTCTACCAAGATCTGTATGACAATTTTTTCCATGAAGATACTCGTTATCTAACACCTTTATCCGAAATGATTAATAATAATAATACACAAAAATCTTACAGCGTTTTAATTTATTGATATATTATACAAGTAATTAACTGATATTTTAGATAACAAGTATGAACAGGTAGTATAATTGCTGTAACCCTGCCATACCAGTTAAGAGTGAAATGCTCTTTAAACAATAGAGTGCAACAACAAATTATTCTACAAACAATTTTTCTTCCACTCTTCATCGTTCCATTTCAAACTTTCACAAACTTACAAGTACAGAGTGGATTTCGAAACAGAGTCCGTAATAACAAAACACGATTAATCATTCACTTCGATCACGCTATGCTGTATTTACTTCGACAACGACGCACTCCTTATTTTTGTAGTATGATTATCAAAAGTGACTATCTTTCTTTCGCATTCAGTATCTTTAACGAAGCGTTTAAGCTAAAGACCAGCCACGATAATGTCGGAACTGCACAAACAGTCGCGAAATTGCATTCGTCGCGAACGGTCAGAAGGAATGCCTGCTATACTATTGTCCCGTGCCTCGAGCCGGAACCATTAGCTCATCAAGTCCGTTAAATGGACACGAAAGAAGACGGACCTCGAGGAGAACGAAATGGTCTTAAGTGTCTGGAGGTGGTCTTATGTCGTTATTTGTAAGCGACAGTTCGGACAGTGTATAGGTTAATGGCGAAGAAGTCTACATCGTGACTACTTGACTTTGTCTTGGTTAGAGTACAAAGCAAGTACACAGCTTCAATAAAACGTCAAAGTCAAAGCTAAGTCACAACCTCCTTCTTTATCTTAGGTCATGGTTTCCTCTGTATTTCGCAGTATGGTACTTCTAAAATTAGATATTTGGTCTATCTGTAGTTTAATTTAAAGTTCACAACTCAATTCAGAGTTCATAATTCAATCTGTGGTTTGGCCGATTAGCTTACAAGTCTGAACAGATTGCTTCAGCCCAGTAAATACTTTGTTTCAGAACTTTATTGTACACTTCAGGATTGAGTTTGCATACAGTTTGGAATTTTATTTATTTTTAGTAAAACGATGATCTGGGCTACCTATCTAACCTCGACCCAAACTTTTTGCAAAGTGCGTTAGTCTTTCTTTTTAGTTCTCAGTAAAATTAATATCACAAGGATTTAGTATTTTATTGTTAATCGTGTTAGACTCCTTGGTGTGCCACATGTTCCTACTTGATTATACGTCATACGTAGATACGTTTGGACTTCTTCTCCATATTTTTACAGTAATGTTAACCACATATGCCTCTTTGATTTTACATGAACTATATATTTAGAATTTTGCACAGTCTTGATTTCAATCAGAATTTTAGATTTTTATACTGTGCTGCTTATTTTTATAATACAAATACAAACGTAAAAAATTAAAGTCTACTTATTGTACTTCAGACTTCTTTAGTACGACAGGTTTCTTGAACAAATATAATTGATGTACAAAAGGCTTTATTATTAACGTATATAAGCACACAACCCGAGTTCAAGATACTGTCTGCAAAGAAGTCAGTACAAAATAGCTGTGATGCCTCTGTTACAATAATACAGTTACTAAATTAATAAATTTGTCAATTATAGTTCCTATTCAACGAGATTATTCAGTGAGATGCATTCATAAATGAAGAAGTATCATGTGGCGCTATCTTTTGACAAACGTTGACAATTGTAATCAGATTTCTTGCCTTTCTTTTTATAGCCCAGACTTATGGTACCTTATGTGCATAAAACGTATTACTTAAATTAAGACAGTTTGATGCAAATGAAATTACTGATTCAAATTTTGGGCATTCTCAGTTACAATGGGAATTTCGTCGTGGAGAGAACTATCTTATGGATCAAAATATCTAATCTCTACTAATCGATCTCCAATCTTCTGAAAGAACCTTGCAGCCCATCCAGTTCCGTTAGAAGCTTTGATTTACATTCAGGTAATCGAGCGCTTTCGTTTGTTCGACTGATTTTCTCTTCTCGTAGGAACCAATCCCTGTTTTTCTCAATCTTCTTCTTCCATGCATCTAAAAGCAATGTTCATTAATGACTACAAAATTATTTTGTAGTAGAATATGTAGTAATATCGTCATAGATGATCCAAAATTAATCAAGAGCTTCAGATAATTGTCTACATAATTATAATATTTTATATTGAGGAGAAGATATTATCAAGAGAGAGAATTAAAATTCTTAGTTCAACAAACCATTCAATTCGTCGAAAGTGCCAGCTTTGCCTCCCCATTCTTTTGGTAGTATATCCTTATTCATGAAGGAATGTAGTTCTTCTCCACCGCCAGTGTGAATACGAAACTTAAAAATCAGGAAACCAAAATTGAAATTATTGGAGGTAAATTTAATTATAATCATCGAATTTACCCACCTTCTGAACAAGCTTGACCTTAAGAAGGGGGTAAAATATATTAAGAATGCTCTCTATGAATGCAGGCGCATGGAGGAAATGCACTCTGTGAAGACGCAGTGGCATGCTGTCCTGCATCGCCAACATCGATTTCCTAATAATACTTTGGGTCGGACTGCATTTTGTGAAATGATTGGCAGTGAATCCCTGATCATCATTCAAAAAAGCTTTTAAAACCATCATAATATTACTTACTCAAATATAGCTTTAACCCTTAATTACTGATGCGAAGTCTTGCATATACACCCTCACTTAAAAGTGTTAGGACAACTATTTCCAATGAATTTTGCTATATGAAAGATCGATACGAAATCTCTTCTTTTTACAAATTTCGAATATATACATATGATAAAATTTAAAACAAAATACACCGGGTGTTTTTATCAACAGGTGTTAAAAATTTGATTGGGTGATTCTAAAGGACAAAGTAAGACAAAAATCATGAACAATAAAATTACATTCCACGCTTCGTTTTCGACGTGTTAATTGTCGAAAAAAGGTCTAAAATGAAATGTATTTGACTTGACATACTCTACCGACTTGTCCTACTGATTTCCCTATGTCTGACATAATGCACGCGATCAGTAGAATAAGTCTCCTAGTTAGACACATTTCATGAGTATATCTTTTTGTCAAATATGTATGTGTATACTCCACGGTGATACAAAACAAAATACTTAATCTTTAATAAAATTCATTAATATTCTTTCAGACATTTGTTGTGACCTAGTGTCCTAATACTTTTGAGCGCAAGTGTATGTAGATTCTGCGTGATACATTTTTTATTTCTGCTCCCATCATAAATTGTTCTCTTTACGTTGTTGCGTATACAGAATTCCTCGCAATCTTTTGAGTATTTATTGCTTTAAGTAAAATTAATTGAATTTAAGAGGCTTGTCTCCAAGTAACACATAATTAATTTGAACGAGGCATAACCATAAAAAAGTTTTTAATACAAACTTTACTATATTTACACATGTTACATCTGACGTCTATAAAATAATGTTGTATTAATCTTATAAATATGTAATAGGAATATGTTTTTATTGGAATATAGCAGACTTCGTATTTAATTAATCAGTCAGTAATTAAAGGTTCGATTAAGTTATAGAAGAAGTTATAACTTCTTTTAGAAGTTATAAATCCTTAACGAAAAGGAAACTATAATATTGTAGAAATGGGTACCTCGAGATCGATAACCATAATATTCGAAAGGCAACGTTCCTCCATCAAACGTGTGTCCATGACCATGAGGATTCTTTTGGAAATCGTCTGAATGGAGAACTTCTCTATCGATGTGCTCCTCAGTCGTAAAACTGTTACACGATGACCTTCCTCTGTCAATGAGGGCAGTATGAAGTAGTGACTGTTGATAAATCAGAAAAAATCGAATATTAACTTGATATTATCTGTCCTTATGCTTCTAGCTGCTATATTTTCATTTTTTTTTTATGTATTTGTTTTCTACGCACTTTTTGCTTTTATCATGTTTCTTTCTGTAACTTTACGTTTTAACTTGTTCATTGTTAATCCTATTTTTCTTACCAAAGAACTATCGTATAAATAAATAAATAAGTAAATCATTTACATAGCTTCACAACATTCTTGTATATCCTCCAAAAGTGGATCGCGCATGGCGAAAAATTCAGGCAAGGCTGTACGCACGCTGAAGTATCGCTCCAAAATTAATTTACATCTCTCCAGGCTGTTCTTGCAGCCAAACAGGAATCTCTCGAGTCTTGCATCATCTGTAAACGTTAATGTGTAAACGCACTTCGTACTCTCGAGAAACTATAATTATAAGCTTCTACATTGAACACTGAACTTTTAATAGATAGAGAAGAAGTGGTATAAATGGGACACTTTTGTATAAGACAGAATAACAAGAAATATAAATGATCATTCTAACTCTTATTTATCCCATTAAAAAGATCAGTTATAATAATGCATAATACCAGCAAATTTCTAAATTCTTTTCTACATTTACTGACTTTATTTTTTATTCTTTAAAAACGAGTAGTTTGTTCTATACATAAATTGATTGTATTAAATGGGATAGTATAACAACAAGATAATATTAGCATTAATTTTATAATTATTGTTTTTAAGGTATTACAATTATAATATTATTGATTTTTTCTTAGATAACATAAATGTCACAATTGTACCGTGCTGATTAGAAGTTTTATATTAAATTTATATATTTGAAAAATAGAAAATAATTGTAAGATTCAGAAACAAAAGTTAATCATTTTAATAGAAAACAATAACAGCAGAAATAAAAAACAATTACGTTTTGAAATTTAACTTGTTTAATTACTTATATTATTCTTAAAAAAAAATCTAATCAAATATGATAATTAAAAACGAATCAAAGATAACAATAGGTACTTCACAAGATTTTAGTTCGAAATACGAAAAATGTTCTGTCGCCGTTACTTAGGAAATGTTAAAAACTTCAAAGAAATTAGGTATCGTTGAATATGTTGCAATATAACTCCAAAACGAATATAATTTCACTGTAGGAAAATTTACCAATTTTGAGATAATTACAGTATCCCATTTATGCCATCTCTCCCCTACAGTTTTATAGTATGAGAAATCGAACCCATATGATTAGGTAAATGAGGTTGTTTCCGCAGCCACTCGCGTATTGCTGCTATATCGCGTTTCCTCATTTCCGGATCGGATGGCACCTCCTCCTCGATACATCTCTGTTGCTCGACAGTCGGCGGTAACAGCGTCATCGTAAACTGTAAAAGCAAATTTATTCTCCGATCTCACTTTAACGCACCTTGGCACTTGTGACACAAGTTGCGAAAGTTGCAACACTGACGTGCATCTCTTGTAGGAACGACACCGTCCTAACTTCTTGGAACCCTATCAGTTTCAACTGGATAATCTTTGAACACGAAACAGATGGCTCAATATTGACAGTCGTTATGCGTTTCTTTGCAATGAATTTGTTTGGCGAGATTGAAACTCTGAAATCATGCCTTTTTAAATTTTCTACTTATGATGTAATTCGAGTGCGACTCGATGCCGACTTGGGTACAATATTTTTCGTGAAACAGGATTTCTTCGAAATAGTCTTCTGAGTGCTAAGTGTTTATGTAGCTGAGGTGCCGTAATTTGTCAATACAGTCTGTTTAACAAGCTCTTAATTACTTTGTTGATAATATGAAATAGACGAAGATAAAGTACAGTAATTCACTTTTTTCTTTCTCAGATCCTTTTCTCGTAATGTTCACCTTGAACCCTAAGTTTCAATTAGCATGATTGTGCGATGAGTATAATGTGATGAACTGAAGGTGTTTTATGTTGTTTGAGGTAGTACTGCAAATATTGGAAATCGTGGAATATTTCATAGATTTGAAAAATTTTTTAAATATGAAGGACAAGTGTTAAGAATTAACTATTGACATGAACTTTAGTAGACTCCACGTGATATATTTTTATTATTGATCTTATATCAATATTAAAGATTTTGTAAAGAAACTTGAAAATATATGTCATATCTCGTTTCTAAATTCCAATTAACATTATATTATTTTGATAAATATTTAAGATCAAAAGATTTGAATCAAAGTTTTCGTATTTTAAATTGAGTGTTCGAAATTAAGAGTTAATGTTCAGAATTTTAAGATTTTAAGGTATTAAATAATGTTAAGAATTACGAATAGTAAGAAAGAGTTGAATATGTAACCCATTATGTTTCATTATTTTTCATTATGCGCGACATTATAAGTAAAATTGATTAGAGACTCAAAAATCGAATAGATAATTGTGCAAGAGGAGAAAGTACACCAGATATACAGAGAAAAGAAAAAAGAAGAATTATTTGATAATCAGTACATACGTAAGAATAAGTGAACTTTGATGTCTTCTTGCACGTACGATAAAGATTGTAAAATCAAAAATCATACCACATTTTTGCTTCTGTTTAAGAGTTCTAAGTTCCTCTAAATTTAAATTAGGGTTCAATGGTAACATTGCAAAGTTATGGAAAAATTTTGAAACGAGAAGATTAAAACTACATATTCTATGTAAACTTTAAATACACTTGATCTTCATTTTAGTTGGGTATCTAACATCAAAAAACAGAACAAAATTATTGTCACGAAAATATCTATATAATAGATAACACCTTGTTATATTTCTTACTCACCGAACACTGCTGCAGAGAGGAACTCCAGAAGACCTCAAGAAACAAATCCCAAAACCTGCGTAAAAATGTGTGCGCAACGCATGGAGCGCTATTTGAAACTGGTCGCGCGATCGTCGCTTTTATCTGTTCGGAGCAGATCCATTCCTCTTTTCTGGCCAAAGACATACCGCATTCCCCACCATCGTAAACGAAAAGCACGTTAAAGAACTGTAAATCTCATGAAAACGAATCTCTAAACATTTGAGATTTTCTCTTTATGTGTAGTACATGCATTGTTGCACCTACTGTTTTCGTAATAACAACCATTAGCATCGCTACGTGACTAGATTTTAATTTCGGTTTATCGACAGTGGAGGAAGAAATCGAAGTGTCGCGTGGGAACATTTTCTGTGAAACCATTGCAAGTCTACAGAGTTGTTGACGTTGAAGCATAAGAATTTTGTATTTGGTTCAATTGGAGTAATCAAATTAAGTGCAATTTATGAAAAATGCAGAATATAATCTACAGTTTTTTGCAAAATTTATTTTTCAGCAAAGTTTAACTCAAAGATATAACAAATAACAGAAAAATGTAGACAAAGTCGAGTGAAATAAGCAGTCATATATATTAATTAGGAGGATGTAGAAATATTGAGGATACTCAATGATAACGAGAAATTCAACAGTTATATGTTTCTTATCTTTTTAAAGCTACGTTTAATCATATTAGGCAACTTGTGGACGGACAACCTACTTGTTCAACCTAAAGTAAATCAAAATTTTCGTTTCAACTTGGTTGAAATTGGATTTACACGAACAATTTTGATCAACTTTAGGTTGAACAACTCGTCCAACCAGAAGTTGTCTAATGTAAAGTAAACGTAGCATAAATACCATCCTGAATTGTTCTCTAATAGATACAAGACATGTACACCCTTATCGACAGAAGTTTGCAACATATTGCCGACAGAATGCAACACCGGAAATTTCGTTGGCTTTCAAATCCTTAGAATCGCCAGAACAGTTGTCGAAACATGAAATGAAATGAAAGTATTCGAACAGTTTGCGAAATGTTAGATTGTCTGACAATATGCAACAGTGCTTGCATAACATGCATTTGGTGCATTCTGTTCTCAAGTTGGTAAATATTATAACAGTGGATTAACCTCGATCGTGAATTCACAATAGTACAATATTTTTTAGCTTTCCTAAGTTCTTTGGCTGTCCCAAAGTAGTTGATTCTAGTGAATGCTGTGGATTAAAGAATTCGGAAAAGAAAAGAAAAATCTCACGCATTGTTCAGTGTCGTTTAAGCTCTACCAACGTTTCGATGACTGGTGCATCCAATAACCTGGACGAAAGATTGCAACAAAATTGCAAGTGTCGACGAATATCGATGCAGAAACCATCATTAGAGAAATAATATGACAATGTACGAAATAAAAAAAATAATTATTATAATGGATCATTGTAAAAATCAATATCCATGGAGAAATTTTTGTAAGCTTAATTTTCTTTTCTAAACAATTAATGTAAAGAAAATATTTTTAATATCCACTTTACAAAGCATTAAAAGAATTTAAACAACATTAAAATGGTGGGTATAAGACAATCTTTGTGAACAATAAATTCTGTTCCACTGTATTAGAAATTTTGTTTGTTTATTTTGCATAATATTTAAATTATGTTTGAGACACTGGCGTGTACACGGTCAGAGTCGGACCCTCAAATTTTGCTTCAGTACCAGAGTCAGCTTTTTTATCTTCCACGTACTCCTTTGCGTTAAGATCCTTAATGGCCAGTTTTGTTGCAGTCATGTCTGTATCGTTATCGAGAATCTGCACAATTTTTTGTACGGTTGAGTACTCCATTACCACTGCAGATTTCGGCTCATAACCCGTCTGTGACGCTTCTGACATTCTCGTCCTATCCTCGAAGTCCCGCTGGGCCATTGTCTCTCTGAAACAAAGTGAATTAATTTTCTTCTATCCTATTTTTAATACCACGTCGATTTCTTATGCAAAACACGTTAATGTAATAATATAAGTGGACATTTTTTAAAGGAAAACAGAGCATATTCATTTAAAATTGTTTAGACAAAATTAATCCCATTACGTGGATGAGGCTCGCCTATCGATGAGCAGTTTGTCTTGATCCAAGTACTTCACGTTTGTGCTTTTCTTCTGCTTCGAGCTCCTCCTGTTCTTACTGTTGCGATTCACCGTAGAATTTGATTTGCTGCGATCGATTCCACTCGGGTTATCCAGCTTTGGATTTTCAAGCTTCTTCGGATTTTTGGGCGAGTAGTTGCTTCTCAGTTTCGATAGGCCATGCCTCACGGCTTGTGACGTGGAATCTCTCTTGAAACAACACCGATGACTTCGATATTGCCACCTGTCGAACATCAGTGGTTAAGTAGGAAGCTCGACTGAGCAGAAACATCACGTAGAATTACCATAATGCGCAGGTTGTCACCGTTGAGCTGAACATGAAGAAGCAATTCAATACCGTCAGTACTATAAGTGGCTCCAGCATGATAATAGGGATACCTAACGTCGTGGATCTTCCGAATGATAACGATTTCAGTCGGACCCGTCAATTTACAAACAAGCCAGTCGAACAAAATACACGTTGAAGTTGCATTTCCTGACGATTTCAATTGGAAAATATGTGACGAGCGATGCTCAAGGTGAATACTTTCAAAGATTGATCTCATAAAGCTCAGTTTGTAGTTTGTAATTAAAAAAATAAGTAGTAGATTTATTATTAATACCTTGTGATGTTCAAGACAGTAAATATATTTAGTACAAACACTTAAGAATAGAATAGCCAGGATATTTTTTGTGGACTTGGAAAATTGTAACGATATTGTAATCCAATGGTGGTCGACTTGCAGCTTAGGAACTGCATACGACTTTTCAAGGCAGTTACTGTGATATTTGATTCACATTATTAGAATAAGATATTTCATAAGTCTTTTATTTAGATAGCTCTTCTTTAGCGATATCTATTATAATATTTTAACTATATGTACCTGTAATTAAATCTCATTTATCCCTGGTGTCAACTTCATCCAAGTTACTCTCGAATATGTAATAAGTGCAGAAATGCAGTGTATTCTGTATATCAGTTTATTATCTGTGAATAATGCGAAAAATATATTTAAAATATTAATTTTTTTATTCTTAATGAAGAAGGTTAATCATTTAATTATTCGCACTTTTATTATATCTACTAATTTTTACCATAGTGTCAATTTGATACTAAGGGACAAATTAAGTTGGGAATATAAGAGACAGACGAAGCAGATGAAATACCTGCAAAATTTATATTCTTGGCATGAGTAGATTAGATTCAAAACTTGAAACATGAAATCAATATCTCAAAAATAAAAATACATAACAATTCCTATATGGAAAAACAAACTTATTTTTATGATGGTACATTTACTATTTTATAGATAAAATTTCTGTTTATCAATCAAAATTCCTCCAAACAAAGGATAGTAAACTGACAATAAATAGTAGTTCTACATTTTCATTCATTTAGCCTGTATACAATAGCAATGTCTAAACCCCTAAAGCTACTCTTCTTTCACTCCCGTTTATCCTATTCCACTCAAGGCGCCATTCAGAGACTCGCTTCGGTGCACCAGAAATTCGCACGTCCGCGGCCCTATCACATCGTTAATAATATTAATCGTTGACAATACCGAAATAGAATAAATATTCTAAATAGACGCTCACATCGCGCGGCAGGTGGTGAGAACGCACGAAATCGCCGAGGGTGGTCCCAGACCGGTGTTTCATTGTGAAACAGCCGCAACAGCAACCGAAACTCGGCGACACGTCCAGGGAAACGTAATATCATCATTACGATGCGTCACACAGATGCGCTAGGCCCAGGGCTATCGAGATTCCGTTTTTATATATTGCGGTTGCGCATCAGCTTTGTACCTTTTCTCTAAAGAGCTGGCAGAGGGACCCCTGGAGAGGCAAGGTCTATGTCTCTGCGGGGTTGAACGATCCGCTTGCTTCCCCTGTCGACAACTACCAGTAATCTGTTCGCGTCCCCCTCTCTCACGGCTCCATTACCTGCACGTTATGCATACAATTCGAATCAGTGGAAGTTGCATATCTGGGACAAATAGCTCTACTTCCTGTCGCAGCAAAGTGTATTGGGGGACAATTTGTGGGGATACTTTTCCTGGATGACTGGTTATATCGCACATTTATTTCAAGAGTGATCCAACTCAAAAAACATGATTTTTAACGCTAAACCTACCGACACTTTATGTATATCTATTCCTACCATGAGCGGTGAAATGATTGCTTAAAAAAAACATATATTTTAATATAGAATGAGATTTTAGCGAGTGAATAAAATATTTAGATAATGAACAAAATATTTTCTTTTATTTAGAAATGTTTTATGTACATTTTATGCGTTTCAGCGAATTTTTTACAAATTACAGAAATTTCAAAAACGGTCATTTGATCGCGCGTGGTAGGTTTAGATTCATTATAGAAAGTTTACTAATTAAAGATCAGAATTATAGAATTTATTCAACGAATGAATGAAAACATGAAAATTACAAAGTATTTAAATAATAACAAGAAAATCATTTAATGCAAGTAACACATAACTATTTTTTAGATTAATAACTCAAGCAAAATAACTTTTATTTAGTAAAAGTATTCTTTATGTCAGTATTATGTATTTAATAAATAATTTTCTCCCAAATTGAGAAATAGTTTTTTGTTTCTCCTTAAGAACATACTTTTTTGAGTTGGGTCACTTTGTAATACATGTGCGATATGATGATGGTTACATTTTACACTAGGTAGGTTGTTTAGTATATTGCAATCTTGACAATTATTATCTGTATTATATGCTTTATGTAATATTTTAAGTTTTCGAAAAATTAAGATTTGTATGTTCTGTTATACAGTGTGTTTCAGTAAAAGACCGAATAACTTTATCAGCATATTTGTTAAGTTGTTTTAAATTAAATTAAATTTGTTTAGTCACTATTAATTTATTTCAAATAAAAAAGATTCTAAATATATATGACTGGGACGAAGTAATAGTTCAGTTTTCACATATTTGTTGGTGTTTTACTTACAAGTATATTCTAAATAAGGTACTCAGAGTAATGAGTGAACAGAAATTACGTTTAATGATAACGATAATGTAGAAACAAACTGCTGCTCAGCAATAACTAGGACCTTGTGCAACACTGAATATACAGATAGTACAAATGGAAAAAGACCAATAGGATATACGGCCTATTTGATTCTGAATTATCTACCAAACACATATGCTGCTAAAATTATTCGCCTTTTGTTTGCTGTCATATCTTGTATTATCTATAGAAGGAGAAACTAAAAAATTAGTGCAAATAATAAAACATGATTATACAAGTATCCAGTTACATTTCTCGGGTTTATGGACTCAAATTTGATCTAGAGAAAGATATGTTCTAAGAATTTTAATTCGGAAATTAAAACAAATAAATTTTGAAAATTTGATTATCTCAATATTTAAAATATTTATTAGGTCTTGAAATATTTACAAATTAAATTATTGAAGTAGATACTAAAGCTATATTTACAATAGGCAACTTTTGATTGGGCAATCGAATTGATCAGTATGAAGTTAATCAAAGTTTTTTATATAAACACAGTTTCAATGAAGTTGAAACGAAAATTTTGATCAACTCGGTTGTCCAATCAAAAGTTGCCTAAAGTAAAGGTTGCTATACAAATTGGAACGTTCTAAATTTTTTTAATTTGTGTATAGGAATATTTAAAGATATGAAATTGCAATGAATATTAAAATATTTAACAATTTTAGATTTAAAAAATGTAATCGAAATGTCGCATGTAGATACAATCGAAAAGACGATAATCGTAAGTGAAGATATCGGAAAAAATTTCGTAGGTACACTACCGTACATAAGAATTTTTCGCGTTATAAGTATTATTCGCGTTATTGGAAATTCATACAAAACTTACACTTTTTTATTTAGACTAATTGCTATCAAATGTTATTCTCATCATTATTTATAAACCTTATAATCGTCTAAGATGAGATTTGTAGTCAAAATTATATCATAAAATTTTACTCGCTGTATTTTACATATTGCAGTAATGTGAAAGTGTCCAAATATTTATACACGTTGGTGTACGTATGTATCTAATAAATCACTTTCACGTGTAACAAAATTACACTATTGTGTTATTGAAACTAAGCTATCGAACATTAAATTATGATTTATCCCTTACAATCTCTATCCAAAGTTTAAAAAAGTAAAAGTATCTTGTAAAGTTTTGACATCTATTCTGAAATGGGACCGTGCGAAAATTTTTGATAGCTTAGTAGATCGTTTTCGAGGAGCCTCCATGAATTATCACCGTGCTCTTTCATTCCTTAGAGTACATCTTCCAACGCGTAAGGTCCTTTTCTTGTTCAAAAAGAGATTCGTCCCACGTATAATATTGTGGTCACTTGTCGTCCCCATTCAACTATTGACCGCAGACTTTTCTTTATGATCGGCTCTCCACCACGGAAAAAGCGGCGGGTTTTCCACCTACCGCCGCGATCATACGTGTCACGCTATTTTTCGTACATTGGGAGCATGTCTATTCCTGTGGTCTCCTAATTTATTGGCTAGCATCTTTGTCCAACAAGACCAAGCCACACAGCTTGAACGACACCTTTATGAACTCCCACGACCATCGCGATTATGAACCCTCCACGCTTCCTATTCTTCCACTCTACGTCCTCCCATTTTTCTACTCTCCTTTTTTTTTAATAATTTTGACATCCCCACCTATCAATAGTGAATGGATCCTTCTCTATTCGAGAGTCCTCGAATCACCTTTTGAGTTGTGGTTAGGGTACAAAGGAAATGGAGTCACTTGTTGGTCATCGAGGGCTGAAATGTATTTTTTCTGTAGTTGACAAACAATTTGATATTATAGTACTATATAGCTAGGTGAGATAAGTTAGTTAATACACGTAGGTAGAATTCGAAGAATAGGTTTATTTTATACAGTTGAATTTCAGGAACCATATGTTGCTCTAAATAAAAAATAGAATCCTGAGAACGCAATAAAATTCATATTATATTACTCTAAAATGCAATAATAGCTTATTATTAGGATTTTCATTGTACCTATACTTTTTATCACCAGAAGTAGTAGAGACATTTTCAAGAATGTTTCCAAAATCGGTAGTTCGCAAGATAATAAAATAAAGTAAATAATAAAAATAAATATAAAAGTAAATACTTATCTAATAAATAACAAAAATAAAGTAAATTCGCATTTCTGTATCTGAAATGTGAAGAAGAAAAAAAGATAGACATAGCCTAGTATCTCAAACAAGACAGTGTACTCCACTTGTTCAGTATTTCAAAACGCAACAAGTAGCAACGAAAATTCCCCAAAGATGGAGAATTCATTCAAAATTTCTCAATGACGACCACCAGACGCAGTTATTCATCGCAATCATTACAAAACGACGTCTTAGAAGGAAGAAAGAGTTAGGAGCAATTACGAGGAGGCTTTGAGAAGCGACAATGTGGTCTCGGGAGAGGCATCGTGTCATCAATCGTCTCGTCGTTCACCCAGTGGCTCATTGAGGGCCAGGCAGGCTGTTCGATGGCTACTGAAAGGAAAGGAGAACCCGAAGACAGGCTCATCTGGCCGTGGCGAAGTGATTTTCTACGGCAGATCAACGGAATGAATGAGCACACAGCACGCTGACTTGTGCAGTTTTACGCGCGTTTACTAGCCCGTTCGCTCTTTGCGAACTTCATTGAGGACCTCATCGATAGGAGTTCATTCAAAAATCTTGCGAAGAACTCCGCATATTCTGGGAAGGATAGAGAGCAAGAGGCCTTAAAAATCGAAAAGGAAAAGTATTCCACCATTCATAAATATCGAAAGACATAACTACCCTGGAGAAGTACAAAATCTCCTATAAATATGGCATTTCAAATTTATTTTGACTTAATCATAGTATATAGTTTGATAAAATTTTTCAAAAATCATTTTAAATATGTACGTGAATAACAAGTTATTTGTGCTTCTTTTTCTTCTTCTTCTGTGCTGTTTCCTTTTTCATAGTGTCTTCTGGGGGCTTTTCCTCCTCATTGCAAGGTTTCTTCTCCTTTCTGCAGGGGCTTTTCATCTCGTAGGATGGACTTTTTTGCGTCACTTCTGCAGGTGGCAGAACTGGAGGTAGAGGAGGCGGTTTCGGTGTTCTCAGTTCTAATTCAATGTTTCCTTTCGGTTCTTCAGTGGATTGAGGCTTCTTCTTCACTTTCAACATGAATACGTTTTCATCCCCCTCGGTCACACGATCTGTATGTACTTCTTGCGTTCCTGAACCGTTTAGGATAGGATAAATAGTGAATGTTCTGCATTGATCGTTTGTATTTGGACCTCCTTTGCACCGGGCAACCTAAGTAATAAATATTACATGTGATAACTTTATATTATACGAAAAAGGTTCTCTATAGAATATTTACATAATAAATATGCTTTATGTGATTATCTAGTAATACAACAACATGCAATTACTCTTAACTGAATTATGAAAGAAAGATCAAAAATATCACCGATAAGCTTAAAAATTTAAAAACAATGTCCTATGCATTTTTTAAGTTGTGTCCCCGAATTCTTTATTATTCTTTCGTAAATAATTAAATTAAAAGAAAAAATGAGGATAAGTTAACACGGTACCTCATAAGAAATTGCTTGAGGCAAATTATCGCTGTCCTTCTTCCCCAATACATGTGACTTCGATTGCACACGGAATAGAATTTGATTGTTATCAGCTCCCTTCAGTATTTTAGGTCCCTGTTTACTCGTGGGCCTCTGTATTTCCACAACCTCGCAGTCGCATGGCGGATCCCATTTAGAGCCCTTCTTGGATTTACCTTTGTCCCTCTCCATACGAATGATTAAATGATTGCCAATCATGGCTGTTCCAATTTCTCGGTAATACTTCGAGCAAGCATCGTCTTTTGGTTTAGGCGGTGGACACGGTGGAGGACAAGACACGGGTGGCATCGGTGGACAGGAATACATTTTTGAATAAGTTTCTTTTATTAGCAGTAGAAATTACGCTTACAAAAATAACAGTGTCGTTCTTGAAACTTGAAATTTAGATATATTTTTCGAAATACATTTTTACAAGGTTGAAGGGTCGAAAGGATTCATTGATGAATTTGAAATCGATTCTGCAGAGGGATTCCTTCACATTGTTCGAACATTCAGATACGTTCAAGCTGCACACAGCGAAACGTCCCACCATGGCGTCGCCTCTAATAACCTAGGAGGAATTTTAATATTCTTCATCATGTTAAATTCAAGTCTTCAAGATTCTGAATGCCTAACAAAATGACTGGAAAACAGAAAAGCTAAGAAAGATGATCGTGGCGACTCACAAGTGTGGCTGTCCCCCCAAGGAGGAGAAACCACCCTGCTCTCCTTGCTGCGCCTCCAGAAAAAAGGTTTCAATTACAACCCCAACATACACTGATTCTGAAGGTCCCTGTTTCAAAAAATCCCGTCTACGATCGATTCTCTCAACTCCAAAAATCGAAGAACCTCAATGTTGCCCGACGGAACCAGACACTTCATCAGAACTCGATTCGCGCAAGATTCGGTCAGAGATTGCAGAAAAGGGACTTCCCTACAAGGAGCTTGAAGCCGTTTTCAACGACAATCGGTTAGTTATTAGAACGCAAAAGGAGCCTCCTCGGCCAGAATACGACCCCCCATGCGATTGCGACGAAGATTCTCGACCTCCCGCGGAAGACGAGGAGCAAGATCAAGCTCAAAGTTCTGGCAATCGTACAGTCACCTTGTTTCCTCGTCCACGATCTCCACCTTCCCGTAAAGATGACAAAGATAGTAAAGAAGAAAAGCAAGCTAAATTGATCGAGCGCGAGGAGAACCCAAACATATTCCTATTGAAAGTGAAAAGGAAGGGCAGAGATGGCAATAACATCGACCTTGAGTTTAAAGCGCCCAGACCGTGGTCACTAAAGAAACGTATGGAATTTTGTGAGCTTGTCCAAACGCCTCAAATTGTGGAACCACCGCCGGAATGCGCAGATGTACCTGTGAAAATTAAACCACAGAAGCGCAGCAGATCTCGACGGCGTAATAAGAGGAAAAAAAAGTGAAGGAACTGATATGTTAACTTGCAATAAACAGTTAGTTTTGAGTACTGGAATTATTTCATTGGATTTGTTATTTTGGTGAAAAGCTGTAGTATGCGATGGGACTTCAGTATTTTATAGATTTTTTATTTAGATAGATTTAAAACATATTTATTTTATAATATACTCGACAGCAAAATTGAATCGGTGAGTTCAAGAACAGTACGAGGTCAAGAACCAAATTTTGTAGTTTTTGTCTCAACGTATATTAAGTCCTCTTGTTCTCTTTGTAAGTTTGCACTTTGACTCTGGGGATCAGATATATTTTTATGATTATTTGATAATGGCTAATTTTAGACTTGTACTATTCTTCAAGTTATCGATTCACTTAAAGTATAATTTTTTATTGCCGTTTTATTGCATATTGAAAATTGTACGGACAATAAATGCAAATTACTCGGAACAAATTGACTTGAGATACAGCATGAAAAGGTTGTACGAACTTCAAAACTTGTAAAACCCTTCTGTAGTATTGTTAACATTCAAAGATACTTTTTTATGACTGTGGTACAATATCCCCTAAGACTTAATATAGCAGTGCACTTCATACAAGGACAATGTCAATCAGTGATAAAGCAACAAAAGTGTAATATTCGTTTCTAAAAACGCTAAATGCAAACCTGACACACTAAAAAGCAAGTCCACGCGTGAAACTTTTCTGTGGTGTATAAGGATTATTCTAATGTCAGTGGCACAATTTTCATTCAGAATGCAATAAAACGGTGACGAAAAATCATATATCAACTTTTGGAGCTATTGGAAAATTTTCCATTTCTAAATTCGTTATAAACTAAATCACAAAAAATTTGTTAATTTTGGTAGTGCAATTTAAATTTGTACAATTTTTGGAAAAAGAAACATCTTCACTTTTTCACTCAACTCTGTTTCCTACTATATCAAAGTATCTGTGAAAGTAGATATGAAGGTAGAGGTTTTCCCTTTAAAATTAACCTAAATAAATACTTTTGCACGCTATTTTTCCACGTTATTATAGCAGCTCAGAAATTTACAATTACTGCCCCTTTAATTTTGTTATCGAATTTAGTAAATGATAAACCACTCTTTCTCTAGTTCACGGTTCACATCATCACACACCCACGTGATATAATTTGGTTTTTAGAAAAATTTAATTCTCCAAAAAATGGAGAACATGATGAGACCATTCTCTTTATTCGAGACTCAATTATCGCATCAAAACGCGAAATTAAATTTCCGGAGCAAGAAGCCCGTCTAAAAAGCATTCAGAATCCTGGCTCCATTCAAGCAATTTGCCTCGGACCAGGTATATCCTGTAGAATCGATGGGATTTAACTGCGTCAAGGAAACGAGGCGACAGGTGCCAAACGCGCCCTTTTTGGGCGTGGACACCTTAGCGCTCATTCATCGATCTACTTGGAGATGAATAGATCTCAAGAATGTCACTAATGGTCGAACCTCCTAGCTTTTGAATACTTTTTATAATCGATTACGCAATTACGTGCAAATCGATGAGTTAAATGTTACCTTAGCTTTCTTATTTAAAAAGATAGTTAATTCGTTGTTTTTTTTTATCTATGTGCAGTTTATCATTGAAGCAACCTTATAATACTTCTTAAGAAATAAATTTCTTATCAGAAAACACATACGAAAGTTCAAATATTTTAGCTGTTAAATAAAATTGGGTAGATACATTGAAGAATGGTCATATCTAGCTAGATATAACTAGTTCATCTGAAAGTCTATAAATTTTTGCTGCTGCTATCAGTTTTAACTAATTGCAGCCTCGTATATTTTATCGTCAAACAAGTGTCGCACATTACATGTATGTATAGTGTTACATTTTTAATGAAATCGATATAATGTTATACTCAATCTTAGCAACTCAGAGATGGTTACACTGAAATCATACGTTTTCCTGTGAAATAAAACTCGATAAAAAATACCAATAAAATATAATATATCTTGATGAAAAAGCACATAGAAATTGTCTATGAGACCACTGACAGCATCTTCATACAGAAATCTTTGAAAATTCAGGGAACACCAAGCAACCAAAGTTGACTATCGAACGAGACAATTAGGTGTCCTGAGCGACCACTTTTTCCCAGATCTGACACACATCCCTAAACTGTTAGCTCGACAAGCAAAAACCCGAAAGAAGAACATCTTCGTGACTCCTTTTCTTAGCGTCGTTGTATAAGATCAAGAGAGGGGCAAGGCGTGAAGGAAAAGATCTTGAAAAATCCTCTAAACGCTTCTCACGACCGAAGTCAGGAGTCAGGTGCGTGTATGAATGGACACCTCGATTCATCGATCCATTCACTCTCTTTCCGAGCATCGGGAACGGTCACCCGCCCACCGAGGTCCCATTTTTTCGATGTCAGGGAATTAAGAAAAAAAGAAGAGGATCTACGAAAACGGGAAAGGGAGCGCAAAGAAGCGAACGAAGTTCCAGCGAAGCGTGTAACCTAACGTCGAAATTGTTCAGGAATCCCAGCTATCGTGGGAGGGCTGAGAAAGTCAGTCTATTCGATGGGTTGTATAATGATCGTCTGAAAACGGTGAAAAATGTAATTCCCTGTCCCTCTTATTGTTGAAGAATGATTATGGATGTAGTTGGGATATGCAACAGAAATCCATTGTTAACACATATGTAATTGTGCCAAAAGTGTTCTATATTTGTTACATGTGTATATTTTCTATACATCTATATCCAGCTATATACCGTGAATGACAAATTTCTTCATGAAAGATTATTAAATTCATATACCTACTGCGTGTTTCAGAAGGCAACCGAATAACTTTATCAGTATGTTTAGTAGGTCATGCTAAATTCTAGATCAAAGAGGTCATAAGACACTATGAATCTTGATTCATTCGTTTGCAAGGTGCTGACTATTGTTGAAAAAATTATTTATAACGCTTTGTTTCTTTCTACGTAAATTTCAAGATGTCAGTTTCTGTTTGAATATCTTTAAAATATGTATACAAGTAAGAAAGTCAAGAAATGTGTGAGAAATAAACAATTATAGTTTCCAATTCCAGTTAAAAAGTCTACGGAAAATAAATTTTTTTAAATAAATTGAATGAATGAAGATCCATGGTGCATATGGCGTTTTTAATTCAGAATTGCTTACGAACATACTAGTATAGTTACCCAGTTTCGTCCTGAGATACCCTACATACAAATTTTAAAAATATTATATATTATATTCAAATTAAGAATGTTGAACAAAGTTAAACATAGATACTGAAACTGAAGCAGATGAAAAAGCATCGTAGCAGTTTTTACAGTTAACTGAGAAATATTCATTTTGAACATACACATTTAAATAAATATGCAACTCACCGTATAGGTACTTACTAATAATTATCCTATGAGGTCTTTTATTTTAATATTATTGTTATCTTTTGTCAAATTTTGTCTCATATTAGTGAGATCCTATACTTTTTGCAATATAATTCAAGTGAATGTTTCATAATTATTTATATACAAAATACTTTCTCATTAGTAAATAAGGTAAATGTCCCAGTAGCTGATATTCCGGTATCTGAACAGTAACACTAATTTAGTTTAATTTTAATCTTAAATTCTAATTTACCTAATACCAAACAATAAAAGAGGAAAAATAATACATTCAGCTACTGAAATGCAATTCAAGCGTTGGAACATGCATTTTTACATTCTCCAGTTATTGGGACATGTGATATCTTAAGTGTCCAGGTATCGAGACATTTACCTTAATAAAACATATTGATAACATTGGTAACATTAGTAGAAATGGCAAACTCCGTAGTTTTACTTTTCCTTCACAAAACGATTTGTTACAACTACTAAAAGTAGCTTCGAGAGCAATAAGAATGCAATTTATTATCAAGAATGTTCAACGTATTTACTGTATAGATATTCTAAAAAAACATATCTCACATTATACGGTTTAAAGACGCAATTTCACACAATTGGCGCGTCAAAAAGTCCCAACAGTGTGCATACGTGTGCCACCACGGGAGTCTCGTGACTCTCGTACTTTCGTTTACAAAATATTTAGCTCTAATACGTCTCCTCTTGGCAAAAGACGACACCTCTCACGGAAACGGTCTGACCTCCTCCTTTGAAAGCAGCCAGCAACGACGCTGCCCTGCGTATTGAGCGAATGGCACAGAAGCAACAGGGACAATTCGAACGGTAGATCGTCGAGCGATCCATATATCAGGAAGTCAACGCGCCCCGGGTGTGCCGTGCATCCTGGTGAGCGCGAGGATGCTCGTCGCGTAAAAGGCACCTGAACGCGTCCTGACGCGGGGTCCAGCGCGAGCAAAGGCCACTGGGCGACGAGCGGGAGACAGCTATTAGGGACTAAACGCTTTTTAAACGGGGCCAGGCCATGGTGAGACGTATCGAGTGCCAGGAGACGCAACAATGACGTGGGCAAACATTCCGATATACAGGACCACCCGCGGTGGGTGCTATACTCCTGGGGAGGAGTGTATTGCAGGTAACGATGGCTCAGAAGCGTTGGAGGGAAGAAGTATGAGAGTAAGGAATGACAGAAAAATGAAAAAATCTGGAGACATAAAGAAACTTGTTTATAATTAATGTTTCTTGTTGCGTGTATGACGTTGGTGTCTGTTATGTAAACTCTACTTTGCAATGAGCTTAAATCAGTTCAATCGATCCCCTTTATGACAACCAGCATGTAGAAAGCCTCTGATACTGTCTGTGATAGTTTGTATTTGGATCGATAATGGCAAATTACACACATATCGAATTGACAATATACAGGGTGTTCCCTACTTTAACGGTAATATTTTAGGAGCTTAATCTACAAGTAAAAATAAGAAAAAGATGTTATATAATATATATAATAATATAATATATTATAATATATTAAATGATTTATTACAAAATTACAGACTAAAACGTAAAAGATATTCCGTAACGTGTGAACATCGTTAAGAATTTTTATATCATTTCAAAATGATTGTCTCCTGCATCGATGCAAGCTTGGCATCGATTTGATATAAAATTTACTGCATTATAAATTTCTTTACGATTCTGCTGTATCTCAGCAACAGAATTATTGATTCGTTGAATTAATTCGTCGCGTGCACTTACTTTTCTACTGTACACTTTTCATTTCTATTGCATGTGATCGATGTTCACACGTTACGAAATATCTTGTACGTTTTTAACTGTAACTTTGTAACTTCATAGAGGAAATACAGTTATATCGTTGGGGATCAAGAAAATAATAAAATGTTAACTAGGGTTAACGTTTCTAAGGCAGAGTGTAGTAAATTCCGAAAAGTTGAAGCAAGTCATTCATTTTTAACATATGTATTGTTCTCTGATTTTTCACGTTTAACAATTCGTGTTTGATACTCCTTATCTTAGTTTTTATAATTTATAGAATGTCAAAACTTTAGAATCCCTAAAAATTTCTAAACTCTCTTCAAAGAAATCATCACCTTTTATTTATTTGTAAGGAAATTAATCGTTAACACGTTGAGTATTAACAAGTGTTGGCTTTCTTGACGAGTCGTTGAATCATGCGAAATAAAAGTAATGATGTCTTCACACCAGGTGTTCTTCCTGCTCCCTCAGATACGTTCCTTTTCGTAGTAACTCATAACGGTATCCATGGGGTGTCGAACTGAAAACGCATCCTTTGGAAAATGTTCCTGATATTGTCAAGTAATAGCACTCACAGTCAACAGAAATTTTCTAGCCTTTTAGAAACGTAACAAACTTCCATTACATCAGTGCTGTATAAATATACTGCTGAAAAGAATTATAATACTAAAAAATTTTTGATTACTATTACGTTACTATTACATATATTCTTAAATCTTTTAATCTAAATACTATGTGCATTCAAAGAGCCATCATACTTAGAAGGACAAAATTACCAAGTTTTACACAACCAATAAAAATTACGACAAAAGGGTGATCCTCTCAGGCCCGTAGTCGAAAAGTCACTCCTTGCATTTAGTCATAAAGCAACCCGTTTGTTTTGTGGTGAACACAAATAATGGCATATCTACCGACCGCCTTGTCGACTCCTGGCTAGAGGATTTAGAGGGCTGGTGTAATCCGAGATTAAAGAGGTCGAGGATCCCTGTAATCCCTGCCACATTTAAGCGATCATTTAACCATGGCCATAGAAACCTTCCGTATTTCTTTTTTTCTCTTATGGTATTGGCGTCAGGATGTCCCGAACTTGGGGTCACAAGGACAGAGGATACATGTACGGATGCGAGGAAGAGTGACACGAAAAGGGGAAAGGAGTTTCGAGGAGATACATAGAGGGACGCGTAGAGTAGGAGTGAGTGAATGAGGAAGAGCAATCTGTTATTAAATTAGTGTGACATGAAAGGCGAAGTACAGTGATGACTGTTACTGAATACATGTTCAGTAATATATAACAATACACTGTTACAACAAAACTTTTTAATAGACTTTAATAAGTAGTGGAATATTGACAGTAAAAGAAACAGTCTTAGAAAATAGAAGAATGTCAACTTACAAGGAACACCACTTTAGCGTCATCTTCCAATTTTTATGAAACTTGGTACACAAGTAAAGCTTCGAAAAATATTAAATACGTATTTTTTCTAGCTACTAATATTCATGTTTAGGGAGTGAAAATCACCCCCAAAGTTGGAGTGGAAAATATATTTTTATAAATATCTCAAATTTCGTTTACGTCATCTTATTGTTTATAAAAAACTATGCATTTTATACATTTACCATTTTTTTTCTATCTGCATTAGTTTTTGAGATATTCACGAAAATGTATTTTCCAGCTCAACTTTGGAGGCAATTTTCATCCCCAAACATAAATATCAGCAGCTAAAAAGAAAATGTGTCTAGTATTTTTCGATATACTTATATACCAAGTTTCATCAAAATCAAAAGATGACACTTACGTGATGATCCTTGTTAGTAAATACAGCAATTCTGAGAGAAAGAAGGGATAATCCTTTATTCGATAACATGTACATAAGAGGCAATTTGTAAATGAAAGAGAATAATTACATAAGTAAAAGTACATGAAGAATTTGATCCTTAAAGAACCTAGAAAAGTTGGCAAAAAGGAAGTCAAAGAGAAGGATAAGAAGAATCACGTCGTAGGAGAGAAGTCAGAGAACCCTGCTGTCATATATCTGTAGGTCAGCAGGAGGGTGTCAACGAGCTCGAACGAATGTCTCAGCGGGGTTACCTTTACCCCGGGATGCTACCGAAAATCTGCGTGTCCGAGTGTGAGAATTCAACGCACTTATTTAAGTAATCCTATTTGGTTGAGAGTGGGACTTTCCTAACTGTGCGTGATTTCTAGCAATTTACCTCTAATAACTAATTAGTAGCCAACAGATGCATAAGCAAATTCTGATTTTTATACACAAAATTAGAGAAGTGGGACCTTATTAAAGACTTGTTTCAGCCTTCAAATATTATAAAATGGATTTTTTTGATAACCTATATATTCTTTTCGTATTACATGGACTCTGTTCTCTTTTGCACATTGCAATTTACCATAAATGCATATAGATTCGCAATTTACCAAATAGCAGTTCATAGTATGTGAATTAATGTAACGTATGATGACATTCAAACGATCTAATGTATTCTGACTTTAATAATTAATAATTATTAAAGTGACTTTAATAATTTCTTTAATAATTGTACTTAGCACCAATATATTTTAGAGTTATAAGTAATTAATTAAACTAATATAGTACTATCTAGAGCACAGGAATATATAAAGTTCAAAAGTTCAAGAAGCAGATAGATATTCAAATGGATCGTTATACATATAGTTAATTGTAAATAGATTTAACTATATTTATGATCTTCTTATTAAAATAGAATTTATGGAGAAAAGACTACGAAAACATGTAGAATACCTACACTCTTCTACGTGTTTCTGTAAACCATCTTTTACAGTTATGTAGAAGAATAAAATTAAAGTAGAACCTTGATTAACTGAATCCCCGTTGTCCAAATGTTCTACTATTCAAATTCTCTGTTATTTGAACGGTCCGTTATATAAACACGTTTTGCATGTGAGTTGAATTTATAGCGACCCATATACAAGACAATTTATTGTATAAATCAGTAAGGATTTACTTTAACATTCTAACGTGTGGTGCATTAGGAACGAAATATGAAATAATTAAAGAACTTGATAGTAGCGAAAGTCCAACAGCATTAGTGAAAAATTGCTATTCAAAAATACAATCTTTAAAAATAGAACCGAGGTGGTACGAGACACAAAAAGAATGTAACTTGACCAAATTAAATTTGTTAAAAGAATTGTGTCATTTAGCAACTAAAAAGATTTGGGATCCATCAAAATATTAAAGAAATCATATTTAACTTCATTATTCGTGGTTGCTATTATTAACATTGATGCTTGTTCTCTAAAATGTATGTATGTGACAATCAACATCAGAAAAGTTAACTGTTCTGTTATCCAACAATTCCCTTATACGAACAGTGTTCGACTAACACCCATGTCCTCTAATTGATTCACTTAATCGATGTTTTATTGTATTTAGAATTATTAACGCTAGGTTATTTATATTCTTATTTTTTTTATTTTCTTCTCTCATCCATACTGAAGGATAAAAAATATAATAGAGTATTGTTATTCAACTTCCACTTTAATATAATTCGAAAGTTTGCCAATGACTATACGGGGAGATTGCTAATTGAATTGGAGTTTTTTGCCTCCCCGCAATCTGGGCACCACCCCTCTTGGAGGGGAAGTCCCACCCTGAGATCAGCCAAAACATTCATGAACGCAACCACGAACTGTCCCACAAAAACGTATTGTAATCAGAACCGAAAAAAAGGGAACGGAAAAGGAGCGGAGATAGACTTGCACGCAGTAACCATCCCTTGCAGGGAGCGAAAGGGCGCAACCCTCGTCCCTCTCGTACCAGCCCTTCTCTATTGCAGCCGCCCTATAACGTAGGAAGGGGATTTTCCCTATTCTCCAGCAAGGGTTCTGGTAACGCCATCTTGGATTTAATTGTGGGGAAAATGGTGGTATCCGCAATAACTTTAACATTGAAGAAAATATTATATATTTCTGTATGAACAGATCGAAAAATAATAATTTGTTTTTATAAAAATAAACGTTTTATTGATAGATAGAATGAACTAGATCTAAAATAAATTAAAAATATATTTAAATGAAAAATTGATTTTTGCACAAAAATTATGGAATTATGAAATTCTATTTTGCGACATTTATAAGTAAATCCACGTAAACATCTCGTATTAATTTGCAAATTTTGAGAAGAATTATTTGAATCGTGTCTTTTAAAAAGTAGGGAAATGTTTTAAATGAAAAATCCAGAAATTATTGTCAAGATAGTCAAAATAGATAACAATTTATTCATCGTCAATCACGTAAATCTGTGTCGTGTATATACATCAATATAAACATCTGATATTTACAACTATATTTACATTAGCAAGTACGATTGCTTGACTAGATTTGAAAGACTTAGCGTCGCCTGTCGAGATATAAAAATATAGGACGCTTCATGTAAGGCAACAACAGTGGTACAATTTGTTAATACAGTATATCAAAATATACAATAGTCTCTTATAAAATCTCTTAATTCGATTCGCGTAAAAATATATCTCCAAAATATACTATCTTTAATATGGTGTATACGCTCCAAAATATATCATTTTTAAAATTGTACTACTTATAACTAAACATACTACCTAATTCTATCTACTATCTCTTGAGATCGCGTCACATTGGATACATGTATGGAGGAAAAGCGTGTGGGGGTGGTAGCGCGTGTCCCATGCCGTACATGCTCAACGCTGCCGCTGACATCCGATATGGATCTCGATTTTCATGGGTCCTCATATGCTTCTTCAAGTGATCCTTCCTACCGAAACATTTTCCGCAGATAACACACGCGTGTGGTCGCAGCCCAGTGTGAATCCTCTTGTGCCTCGTCAGCTCCTCGTTCCTGGTAAACGATTTTCCGCATCCTTCCGCGTCGCATTTGAAAGGTCTTTCCCCTGTAAACGTAAAAAACAGTGTTGTTAGTTAACGTCTTCAGAATATTTGGTAATTTTCAAAGATATGAAAACAAGCTTCTAGTCACTTCCTGTATTCGAAAATCGAAATTGGAAACTTAGAAATTATTTAGATCCTTTCAATCAAACAGTTTCGAAAACGATACGAGATATTTTTAACTATGGTCTTTCGCTGTAGATCTTTTAAAATCGTTGGATTTTGTTGATATAAAATTTATAAAATACTTAAATAATCGACGAGTCTACAAGTTTTGGAACGGTACCATATCAATTTGATTCTAAAGAAATCTTTAACTAAAATTATAATTAATTTTTAACACTCTTCAATAGAAAAACAAGTAAATTATATAGAAGAAATTTCTTTATAAACGAAAAACAGTTAATAAATAGATATCTATCACCGAAATAATCACCAAAGAATGTCTCTACTCCAGTTATCAATTTCAGTTAACCGTTGAACCAAAAGCAAAACATCTTCAACGTATGTAATTCAAACTATACAAGCATGTAGAATATCAAGGTGAAACTTACCAGTATGTATGCGAATGTGTCCCTTAAGCTGGCCGTTATTACTGAAGGCGACGTCGCAGTGTTCGCATCTGAATTTCTTGGGTCTTAATTTCTTCATCTGCTTGGCAACTGCGTCTTGTCTGTGGATCATTTCGACCGCTTGTTGTACAGACGATCCATACAGTTCTTGGGGAAGATGAGGCAACCCAGAATAATTGTAACAGAACGGCTGTCCTGTTGTGGCAACTGTTGAAGCCTGTGGAACTCCTGATCCAATGTTCATCGTCATCAACATGGAATTATCTTGCAGAGTTCCAAAGGTGTTAGTTGAGTGAAACGCTAGTCTCTGCAAATAATCCATGGGATACACTGAAGTTGAACCAGGACATCCGTTTGCCATCAACGAACTAGCTTCAACTGCAAGTGTAGATGCCTCTGGACGTGTGGAAGCCATAGGGTAGGTGCTCATCGCAGGCGAAGCCAAGACAAAGTTGTTGAGCCTGTCCAGGCTATTTGGTGCGGTAACATCCTCGCTGTTCACCGAAGAGGAGCTACTGGTACCTTCCACGGATGACTCGCTTCTGTGTCTGATTCTTTCAACGGCGACACAAGCAGAAGATACCTGATGTTCAGATGAACTTCCTGTGCTGCATTCACCGTATGTGGACACTGACGAAATGCTTTCATTGTCTTCGTCTTGTTTCATTGGTGAGCTTATCCTGTTTTGTATGTTACCCTGTGTATCTTCTGTCGACTGGAAGCTACTGGACTCTGCAACGCTCCAGGGTCTGAAGAATCTCGTGGCATTTGTGTCGCACATGATTAATTCTTGTATAAACTCAATTAAAAGAGAACTTTCTGCTCGTGTTAACGACACGTGTCCTTATAAGGCGATTCACAGTAGACCTTCACTCTCTTAAAAGCAACGGAGTTTCGCTTGAGTGTCTGTGAGCAGTAGTGTGTGTATCACTTGTAGTGTCTGTCTCGTTAACTGAAATTCTTCAGGAACTGGAGACTGTATTGCCACGAAATCTCGAAGGAAACTGTTCCTCAATCATAGCTCACCCCAACGTTATATACCCATGGTGGTTCCCACCCTCTGGCCAGGATTGGGTCGTTCGGTAGCGAAGGTAGCACAGAAAGAGAAGGGAGGGTAAGGGTGCCCTTGGTAGTAAGGGCAAAGGTGGGTTTTAGGGGGCCGGTCGAGGGCTCGCTATGCGATACGCAGCCCTTTTGTCAGGAATTAATCGGTCGCCACGGCCAAGGGGCTCTCGGCCTTTTGTCACGGGGATAGCGAGCGTGCTGGAGAACCACGAGGACGAAAGGGAGAGAAAGAGAAAGCATGAAGGACAGAATAGAAAAACGAGGGAGGTAGGAGAAGAACGTGAAACGATAGCAATGGTACCGAGGGCTCGCAACCCCTCTCGGGCCCATCTCGCCCTCTTGACTTGCCTCTCGTCTCTCCTTTTTTTCTACTGCTTTGCGTTCGCCGTTCAACCACGATGAATTTTTCATTTTAACCATATGACAGAGACCTAATTTAACGATTGCTAACGAACCGAGCAGCAGCTTAATATTCAGTATTGTCTCGAAAATCGGTGTGCCACTTAAATTTTCTTGGAATTATTTTTTCAGTTATAGTGAATCTCACATTTGTAAAGACAAATTCAAATTATTAATGCGTTAATTGATTTGAGAAACCTACATTCTGTAAACTTCTACCTAATTTCAAGTCAGACAACAATCTATATAGAAGAGCTAATTATACGTATAGATAGGACAAAAAGATGCTGGTAATACTTTGAATGTTATCGATGTCATGAAATGATGAATTATTTATAATAAGCATTATTTGGAAGTCGTGTTCGAGATTTTCGCTGCTCAGAACATGTATGTAAATATATTCAACGTTCTGGTAACGCAACGAAATAAATTTTGACGAAGTATAATAATGTATGGATATATTGTTCGAAATTAGGATTATTGTTCTAAGTTTTAATTATAAGGTAGTTGATAAATATTATATGTCGAAAATATATTACGCGATTTCAAATTGTAGTATAGTTGACAAGTGTATATACATAGAAAACATCTGAGATAACTTTAAATGTTAAATAATATTATTTGTGACAATGATTAACGCTCTAATGTAACCATGAAATATCGCAATATAAATACTACATGATCGAAAGGTAAAAAATTATAGTTAAATATGATTGTACATATTCCACACTCCTTATATCCTACTTCTAAACCGTTAACTACCCAACTTGCATGGCATTTGTATTAAAACATCACATGGTAAGATTGCTACATATTCTTACAACGAATTGTTAATGATAGTATACAGAAAATGTACAATTTTTTAATTTATTAATCTTTATAAGATATCTACACATATTTTTCATATCATATATTAGAACATTAGAAGCTTCAAATAAATGTCGCGACCTGCATCATACCAATTACAAATAAATTACATATACATATTATACATGTAGATATATCTATAGTTGTAAGCTAAAATGACATAAATCACATTTTCAGAAATTGCAGTTTCTATCTTAGACCTTAGGTTTCATTCAGAGTCGCAAAAAATAAATAATAGGATAAAATAAGAGTATTCAACGTTTACGTTTCTTGCTTAAGCTGTTAAAACGACTGTTATTATCTCCATATAATAGTAAATTACACTAATTCGCTTACAACTTGTCTATAAGTCATTTACAAATACGAATTGAGCATTTTAACTTGAATTTCTGTTACTTTTTTTTAATTTTAATAAGTATTCCATTTTAGATTCGATGTAGATAAGTGATTTTTCGCCGCGCTATTGTATGTCTGTCTTTATTATTTTCAACTAGAAAATTAGACATGCGATCGCGCGTCGAAAAATCGCTCGTCTGCATCGGGAGACAGAATTTCTTATAAGCATCTGATGCTGTAGCTTGCGTTTGCGTCGTTATTCATTGTTTTTACCATGTGTATTGGACAAAACGAGCAGAATCGCCTTTTTTTAGAAAAATGCAATTTCATAGAAAACGGTTAATAATTGTTAAAGAAAACTTATTGTACATTATACTAGACACTTTACTGTAACTGATTGAACGAAAAATTAAGTCTACCTAGAACGCGAATCAGGAGAAACAATTAAAGTCTAAGCATCCTAATCTTCCTCTGGTATTTAACAAGTTTCATCATTCTATATTGCGTTTTTTCACAAGTCTACAGGTGCAGTTGCAAAGTGCAATTGCTCTTAATTTTTAAGTGGAGCCATTCGGTCATTTTACATAATTTGTATAAAAGGTACCTATAGAGTAAAGATACCAAAAGTCTTCACTTTTCGAAATGTTTCACTTTCTTTAGAATACATATAACACATAGTCAACCGTTCCATCGTTATATTCTAAGTATTTTTTCATCCTTGCTTTAATATGTTTCCTTAAATTGTTCAGTTGTTCAGGAGTCATTTAAACTCTAAACATTATTGTCGTTTCTTTCTTTCACGCTATTTGTTAAGATAAAGCAGTATTTTAATTTGTATCGTACTTAACATATGCAATAAATGTATGCATCTTTTCGTTACTTTTAAAATCCATTGCAATACGATTATAAATTGAAATGAATCGACGTAACTCAGATAATTACTGTAATGGGTAATAACCGAATAATCTGTACGTAAGTTTGAATATCAAACAACATAAACAGCACATAAGAACACAAGAGCTCTGTTGAACTGTAGGTATAATATCAATAAATATGACTGCGACGCAACGTGACGATTTAACGTTAGACTCGAAATTGTATGAAATTCAAAATTTCAAATTCTGCCTTCCAGCTATAGACATTAGCTAACACATCGTCTCATGTATCCTGTCCGCCTGTTCGTGTTAAAGCTTAGTAAGAAAAGAAAAGAATAGAAATAAACGATAACGTCTCGCGATCGGTCCTCGTAACGTTTAACGAACGCGTGACAGGAAGCCAATAATAAATTGTTTGTACGCGGTGGAAGTGGGCTTCGAGGCACTTTAAACACAATGAAACGGACAGTCGCCGATCGTACGGAGCCCGTCCCGTCCTCTATGGGGATATATTTTGCAGAAGTTACGAGGGTGGAGCTCCGCGAAAGCGCGCCGTTGATTTATTGTAACACTCCAAGTTGAAGCTACCCTTCGGAAACCACCGTACCCCTCTGGCCCCGTTGCCACCTATTTCCCTTCATCCCCTGTTACTACGTATCCCTCTCGCACCCTCTACGCAACGTCCTACCCTTCTCCGTCGAAACGATACACGTAGAAAACTGGCTTCGGGACACCATTGGTACCAGAGCGATCCTTTTGTGACGTTCTCACATCACATCACCGCCCTATCCCCTATTTCGCCTCGAATCATCTCGTTGGACATTTACAGGACCACGCGATATTCTTGCACGCGTACACGAGGAATGGTTGGTAAACAACCAGAAGATCTGGTGGAACAGCTTAGGAATTGAGAGTTTCGGATTAGCAATGTTTGGAGATTTTAGCACACGCGTGATCTGTCAAGACGATGATAGATCATTGTTTAGGCTGCAGTTACAGTGCATACGTGTTTTAACGAACCGATGTTCTGACCAGTATGATAACTTTTTACGATAACTATTTATCATATGAGCGAGACAAGTTCAGACATAGTCGTTAGAACATCGTTCGTCAAAAAACGCATCCAATGTAATCACAGCCTTATGAAGAAAATATGAGATGTTTGTTGTATTCTTAGAATCTTAGATAACTTGTGAACTGCATTATGTAGGTTTTTGTATTTAGATAACATGACGCAGGCACAGTTTTTATATTAACATTTTGCGTTTGGTTTTGCTATACAAAATATTCATGGACAATTTGCTGAAATCAATAGATTCCCCGAAGATGTTAATTTTCTCTAGGGTACTACTGACCATTTTTCATCATTTTTTTTCTCCTTTTTTTAGATTGCATTTTGTCTTGGAAACATTGGGCAATGTTTTTTTTTCATAATAGAATCAAAATATGTAACTTCATTACGCTATGTGTATTGATAATATCATACAAGGTAGAGGTTAACATATTATACAATACTAAAAGATATGGTTACATAGAATTCTGTAATTGTAGAGTAAAAGAACACAATTCACATTTTAAAAAAAAGTTAAATTTATAATTTAATTTAAGTCTACACAATAAAATTTATGGTTTCAACAAATACAGATTGTTTAGAAAACGAGAATGTTATAAGATGCATGTTCACAATACAGAATTAGGATTCAAATTTTTGAATGCCAATATTTTGAAAAAATTGAATTACTATTGTGTTAGGTCATCCCATAAGCTGCTTCCTGTTTTACATTTTAATTAAAAAAATTAAGACTTCTTCGAAGAACCTCAAAAATTGTCTGATAGATAGGAAATGGTAGTAAAATGTAACATTCAACAGAACTATAACTAAAAATAATGGTATGAATGAATTTCTTTGTAAGCAAAATGATTTTTGGAAGCATTATTTATTGGATGACCCAATATTATTAATATTAATATATTTTGGTTAATATATATTGATATATTAATATGATTAATAATAGATATCAGTAACCTTGCAGCAGTAACAAAATTTGTCTAACATATTAGAATAACATGTTTGAGGAAGACCGAGTGCTTAAAGAAGTAAATATTTGAATAGACGAAAAGACAAGGACTTTCTTATTCATTATAGCTCTTCTTGCAAAACTTCGTCTTTCGTTGAATTCGAATCATTTGCGTCACCAATTTAAAAGTATTCAGCGAAATATTTTTAAAAAAATTTTCATCCAGAAGTATCAGAATAGTAATATTAAACGACATACTTATTATATATCAGTACCTGCAATGCAAAGAGAATATTTAAGATCCCTTCGCTTTTAACAGATACCGTAAGTATCTATATTAGAATATTCAAAATCTTCCGTAAGAACTCTTGAACTATTGTTTTAAACTACCCTACTACCTCGAATTAATTTATTACGTAGCTGAACGTGGAATTCCTCAAACGTTGACCCAATTTACGATACGAATAATAAACGAAGTAATCGAAATCAAGAACCGTTATATAGCTCAACATTGAGGAGTGCCGAGAATTGTTTTCAAACAGTACAGCGGGATTCCTTAGTGCAATTAACTTGCCGATATTATCGATGGGCGAGTGAAACAATACATCGATTATTATAATCCCTATAATATAGCGTTGTCACGTCGCATCGGTTTATAGCTGCTCACGCCATCAGGGTAGGCATGGGTCAAGGGGTCAATCATATTTCATAAGAAATGGATACAGGTGCATTTATAACCTATAATCTGTAATATTGTACGGATCAGTTTCACTGGGATTTTCCTTTATGCATATTCGTTGGAAATTTTTATTAACCTTGTAAGGGTACGCATATAAAATATTTCGGTGAAGAGTCAAAGTTAAATCCGAGTTGATCATGCGATATTTCAAATTCAGGTAGGATAATTTGGCAAGGATTACCTACTATGTTTATAACACATACTAAAGCATCTGTATCCACTTGAACTGGATCGCTATTCGATAATGGTTAATGTCAAAGCAGTATTTACAGGAACTGAATAATTTCTTAAATAACTTCCGAGTTGTGTACAGGGTCTTATAGAATTAGATGGGTAAACTTTGGAATCATATTCTACATATCCTAAGGAGAAAAAAAGGTCATATAAATATAGGTCCGAAAATTTTTCGTTTTCGAGATATAAACGTTTCCTGTTTGTAACTTAATACTTAAAAAATTTGTAATTTGCTTAAAGAAATTGCTGAAAATGACTTCTTTGTGCCATTAGATATATAAATATCCGCATGCTATTAATCAATCTCGACATCAACATCAGAAAAAGGTGTTATTCATTTTCGTAATTCTATGTGTGATAACTGCTCATGTAAAGATTTGAGATAAACAAAATATATTTATATCTTGAAAACGAAGAGTCTTTGGACCTATGTTTATATGACATTTTTTCAATCTCAGGAGATGTAAAATATGATACCAAAGTTTCGGCACCTATTTCTGTAAAGCCCTGTATATGCTTCATTTTACTACAGTATAATGTACGTACTGTAAAATTACGCTAAATTAATCCTCCGCTGTCACACTTATTCTACGAAACATGGTTGTCACACTGGATCATCCAGACCCAGTATAATTTTCAAGTAGCTACTATTTAAAAAATAACAGTAACGTTAAATGAAACAAATTTTAAAACAGAGTTTGAACATTGTAGAATATGTTTCAGTAAAAAAAAATTAAGAAATGAGCTGACATTATGTTAAAAGCAATTTGTAGGATCGTTAATTCCGAAAAAACACATTCTTCTGAAAACAAAATTATAACTTTTACATGTTTTAATCTGTATTGTTAAAAATTTAAGTTGATGCTATTAGGATGTAGTAATTTAAGAAAAAGAAAAATTATTTTTTTATTTGACATATATAAGAAGGGCAATGTTTTAATAAGAAAAATAGTGTAATTATAATACACAACAAAAATTTATCAGAACAAACAATAGTTTCTTATTTATACTTATTTGGAGTGATTTTTACAATTTTAAATATACTTTTGCATTGAATACGCAAGAAATTGCGGTGTATATTACACGCATAAAATATTGAGCATAAAAATCGTAGAGCCACAACTGAGAGTTCAATGCCTCGTTTTCTCCTTTTTCTACAGTAACTAATAGAAAAAAAACGAGATATCTTCAGCTCAGAAATAGCAGAGTTCTTTTAACAGCCGTATTACAAACCTATTGAACGAAAATCCTATCATTTCGATTCTGGCAAAAAATACGAGTTTGTCACACATGAGCCAGAATGACTTTATACTTACTTTTGACAGTTGCCAAATACAATACACTATCGTTCCTGATGGGGTAACCGTCAGAAGTAACAATTAGAACCATTATGAACGATGTCTTGATGATATATTTCTTCAAAATCAAACTCTGGATCAATTTGCCTCAGTGTGATAACCGAGGGTTAATTTCTCGTATAAATACCTCGATAATTCTTTAATTTTTCCTATAAATATTCTGGTCTTCCTTTTAGATCAATCAGTATCAAACATTACAGAATTTGATGTTAAAATCCTAAGAAAATTGGTCTCCCTTCCGTCACATGCTATTCAAAAAAAGTTGACTGCAATTCACGCAAATCGTTTAACTTTGAAAGGATTGCTTCAAGGAGCGGCCGGTTTCAGCGCAACCATGAGATCTTTCAAAGAATAGCTGAAAAAGGCGTTGGAAAATCCCTTCCGGAAACAAATAGGCTTTTCTTTGCAAAGCAGGAGATCACAAGCGTTCTGTCGTGCAGCTATGATGGATCGATCGATCTAGCAAAAATTCACCAACAAGAATCCCTCAATCCGTCTTACTTTCCATCCACAAACGTCATAACAACGAGTTTAACCCAACAAGTTCAAAAACCCTCCGAATGATTTTGTCGAAAAATTCGCTCTTTTCAAGTCCTCTTTGTGAGACCATTTCCTGCTAAGCGATGTTGTTTGGACGCTATATTCATGCACACACTTGCAAAAACTGTATAAGTATTCAACTTTACGTAAGAAAAGTCGAAGATTGATCTCGACTTTTTCGATAACGAAATATTGGCTAATAATAATTTTAAAAGAAGTAACACAATCAAATTTGCATTATATAGTGGCGGGCAGAAGAAAGTTTAAAATTGATCTTTGTATACATGATTATTATTAATTTCTATGACAGATATTTTATTTTATATGGATAAGATTTATTCATTCTGGGATATCCCACATGCTGTACAACACAAGTAGGAGAGATTAGGAACAAACGTAACATAAGACAAATGTAACAAACATTATAAAAGAAATACGAATCGACCAACAATCCTCTGCTTCAATCTTTATATATCATTTTCATCTCTCCTCCATTTTAGGATTAGGCAACGAGTGAGAATAAACACTTCTTCATATTTTAATGTTTTATTAAAATAGTGCATTAAAATTAAACCTGTAGGGTCTGTTTCAATTATATAAATCCTTTTGACTACCATAAAAAAACAGAATATCGACAAAAGTGAACCTATTAAATTCTTCTTCCGTGATCTTCAAATACAGGATTAACGTTCATAGAATATGTAACATTCATAAAAGAAAAACAGATCGTGAACTGACTTCTTAAAAGTCTATCCCAGTCGCGTGTCCCACCCTGCATGTAATTATAGATAATAAAAATGCCTTCCTCGAACGCATTCAAAATATATTTCCACAAGAATAAGGCTGCGGCAGCTTCCAATGTCAAACTTTATTTTGGGGAAATACTGCAATACGCCGGAGGTATGCGAAGCCTCGACACGGTTTTTCTGTAATTATTACGGGCAATAAATACAGAAGTCCTGTGGCCAGAAAGCACAAGTTCTCAGGTATTAGTTTTATTAGCTTTATAGTGGTACAATCATTCCAGCCAGTAAATGTGTATCACTCTTGCAATGGCAGGTATATAGGTATACCTAAAACTGGATCTAGACAAACGACTTTTATATCGTTACAACCCCGCAACGATATCGGCTGTTAAGCAATCGTCGCGTCTCATTGATGACGATTGAACAGCCGTTACCATTGCAGGGTAGCGCCGCGACGATAAAAGTCACTCGCCTCTATCCAGCTTAATCCGCTGGTATATGATTCAAACTTTTATGGAACTTCCTTCCGTGTAAGCCATATTGCACATGAATTCAGACATACACTACCGTGCGTCTTGGACACTTTCACGTTATTGAAGTATGCAAAATACTCTAAGTAAAATTCTATAATATAGTTTTAGCTACAAATTTCCTCTCAGACGATTACATAAGATTTACAAATACAGATGAGAATAACATTTAATATCAGTTAATATAAATAAGAAAGTGCAGGTACTTCACGCATTTACAATCATGTGAAAGTGTTGAAATACTATACATGGTAGTGTAGATGTACAGAGAAAATGTAGACTTCTCTATTCAAATCTATATTTATATCAAATGTATACCATGTATCACAGCCGACTATAGTACTGGCCATGCTCAACGAAAAACAGTAACATTGCAAGAGTTTGATTTTGCATTTGATAGACAAAGTACGCAGTATTGTGTGTCTCTGTCTATGTAGTGCACAACTGGACTCTTGCAATGTTACTATTTCTCATTCAGCATGGCTAGTCGGCTGCGCATGTATTTAAAAATCAGACACGTTTAATTCTTACTCGTTGTTTGTATACGTACGTATATTGAAAATATTTTTTGCTTGGTTTCAAAGCGATTCAGCAAACTAAATAAAAAAAATTGAATAGCAGTGCGTGCCTCGTCAGATCTTCTTGTACTTCTGTCAATAAGAAATGACGGATCGTTGGGTATACATGGATACAGTTTTGCCCCAATTTTCCGTGACGATATATTTTGTTCCTTTCCACGAAAAAATTTATTCTCGTGGTCGAATAGTGGACAGGAGCACGTGGGCGATTAAAATTGAACGATCGACTGTTCGAGCATCCGTTGAACAATAGAGAAATAAATTTCTGAGCCATATCAATCGCCATCGATCATGGGGATTTTTTAGGTATGGTACAATTTCTTCAAAGAAAAAAGATTTCAAAATAATATATCAATAGTTAGCGCATATGCATACGTAAATTCTCAAAAATGAAATTTTGAAAAAACCAGTTTTTAATTTACGTACGTTAGGGCTATCGTGAATCATTTTTGCTATGAAAATAGAACACAAATTTGTTTAACTAGGATTATACAATAAATTTTCTCGAAAATTAAACTCTTAAAAACAAAAAAAAAGTATTCTATGTTTTGAATATGCAACTGTTCGGTTGTTGCAAATACATTGGTTTTATCTCTCTGCCAAAATTAAATTGTATAACAAAATTTCTCTTAATTCAAAGTTATTAGTTTTATTGAACATTAAAATGTTCGTTATTTGTATATCGTTTGTTTGCAACTAGTTATATACCTATTTTAAATTTATTTATCTTATGAGAAACTCTTTCTTTTCTTTAATTCACAAAGTAGTTATAAAATTTTAAAACAAAGCACCCCTTTTGCATCTAAAGCATAAAAGAGAATTAGGAGGTATTAATGATCAAAGAAATTGAAATGCTTTACTTCATTTAAAAAATCTTACATTTGCGATTGAATTAGAACTTGTTTATACTACGAACTGGTATCATGTAGGTAATATAGCAAAATATAGAGGGTGTAGCAAATACAGCCTTTAATCTTTTATTATAAACAAAACATTTATTTACTTAAGAAAGACATTTTTTTCAAATCTTAACATGTTCCAATCTTCTGAGTGGGAGTATATACCTATACTAAATTAACATTCATAAGATTCTGTAACTTCTATCCTCAGAGACAGGCTGCCCCAAGTCCATTTTTTCAAAATTAAGTTTTTTGCAAGATCTTATTGCTTTCTCTTTATTTTATTAGAATAATAAGAATTTATTTAAGCTACGTTATAAGTGAAGGAAATTTTATACTATAAATTACTTCAAATACTATGCTAAGCAATGGGTAAGCGCATTTGGTTTCCGACTCTTCTGAAAAATAACAAAAAAGGGCTTGGGTTACTCTAACTCGGAAGTACAGATTTTACAGATGCATTGAAAAGAAGAAATAAAACAAAAAAATTTTAACCCATTTGTTGTCTTGGATTTTTAAAGGTTTACCTACAAAATTAAAACCGTAAAAGATACAATAAAATGTATCAAGTCTTTCTTGTTTTATTTCTGCCCTACAATGCATTTACAAAATTACAGAATCCTTCGAATGCCAACATATGAGTATGTTAATTTTAAAGCATTATTATAAAACAAGGGCAGATGAAACCCTATGTCACAGGACATTTTGTGCGCCAATTTGGATACCCTATTCCCTCTTAAAATACTGGAAGCTGCATTTGTTACATTCTGTATATGAACTGGAATCATATACACATAGAGAAATATATACTATATTAGTATACATAAAATAAGGTAACTGAAGTTACACAAAAGTTGTTTCGCAAAGTTCACACGGCATGTCCGACGCAAACGACGCGCCGCGTCACGTCGGCGTCACGTCGCCGTCACGTCGAGTGCAATCCACGGCTCGCGCTGTACGGTCGGCTAGTCGTGGAACCCCAAGATCCTTTGCAGTAGCCGAGGGGTAAGCCCAGGCAAGCCCCATAATAGCCCTCGAGCGAGTCCCACCCTCCTGGTAAGCAGAAAGGCATCGAAAGTGTGCACAACCGCAGAGTCGCCGCCCCTTGCATGGCGGGCTGAAATTTGATTATGCTCCTTCCACGTGGATGAACCCTACGGGATTCATCGGCCGGTACCCGTCAATGATTTATGCTATCCCCCCACCGCGATGACAAGTTGTCTTTGTTATCGTTCATCGGCGAAAAACGCACGCGCGTATATGTGCACTTCGCGGTTACACCATTTCCCCTCGTGAAGCTCGTGATTTCAATGGCGGTGCAAATCACAATCTTGGACTGTCCTATCGAAACTTTAATCACTTAGAATAAAAATTATTTATAGTGTTCATATATTTAGATAGTTGAAAGCGTTCGAATTGTAGTTATCCCCATTGCAAGAATTCGAGGTGGATGTAAGTAGGTATCGGTAATGTAAACGCTAGAATTGAGAGCACACTAATTGCAAATGTACAAATTACACTTGTTCAAGTTACAACTTGTCATAATGGTAAACGTTGCAACTTTGGCCCATAGACTGTACGTCTTTCAGAAGTATATGAAAACAGAAAATTTAGTTTTATCTGGATTAGTTACTCCAATTGCAAGCTTCCAAGTTAAAATATGTACATATTTTAAGTTGCAAACGTTTAATAAAGTTGTAAGTGCCTGAATTGTGAGTATTTGCGTTACACTTACCTACATTATAAATATTAATGTTGAAATCGTTTAAAGTACAAATCATCAAGATGCAATTGTCATGACACGCCAGAAAGCGAACTTTTGCAGGAGATACCTATGTGTGTATTTCTGATTCATAGATTTTCATCATGCCTCTTCGATCGTGACCACGATCGAGGCGGTTTATCTCGTCAGCCATTAATCAAAAGGTCCAGGAACTTCCACACGAGTGGCTCCTTCATTGAAGAGAGGACATAGGATAGATAGATCCTATAAAAGATCGTTCTGCCAGATGGCCCGTGCCCGCAACGAAAAGAGAGGCGCGTCTCCTCGTCCCCCTTTTTATTCTTTTCCTCTCCTTCGTCTTTTCTCTTCGCTGTTCCGCCGAATAACGTCGAGGTGTGACATCTTTTGAAAGTTTCTGTCTTATGAACGACTGTGCACACGCGTTTTGCGGTTTCACAATGCTTTCCTCCGTCAGAGAAGCGAGACCAAAGCAGATACGGGCCTTCCTGGAGTAACCATCGCTTTATGGCTTTGTACCTCAAATTTATTAAAACATCTTTTAGAAATGAAAACCTAAACTGTTACGCCATTCTTCACTTTGCCTACTTTTAACAAAATATTTTGGAAATCTCTGTAACGTCCACATTTATACGATCAACTATGAAAAAGTTGAATATCGTAGAATGATTATCCATTTTACCAGTTCCAAGATCTTCTTTTTCTATTTGCATGTCGCGACGTCAAGAAAGATACAGAACGTAACGACGTATAAGGGACCATTCGTCCCAATTGCGAATGAAAACGCATTGTAGTCCCGCCGTAAACGATACAAGGAGAAACGCAGCTGCGTCGGCGTCGTTGAAGCTTTGACGCCGAAATAAACGACATTCTTCAACAATTGGGAAATAGCTTCCCGACTGCGAATGCCGGTCACTCTGACGCCATTGTGAATTAGCATATTCGCTTGTCGGACAACCCTTTCGTAGTCTAGCGTGCAAATTTGGCCGCGGGACGTCTTCTTTCAACCCTGTTTATTGATACTTTTATAATCATGCTCGAACCTGGTGGAAATAGAGTCGCGTGAAAAATTCACAAATATGCGGCAAATCGATCGTTGTGTTATATTGTCAAACAGGTTGTGGCAAAAAAGAATCGGAAAATTAACCGCTGATAATGTGAAATGGACCGTTATAGATATTTCAAAATTCTTCAAAGCATTACAAATAGAATATAATTAAAATAAAAATGAAGGTGTGAAATATTATTGATATTAATAATAATATGAAAGTGATTATCTATATTATAGTGCTGAATATAGTATACCAAATGAACAACAGGGTTGCGATACCTTCCTGACACCGAACAAATACCTATATAGTTTACTATGAGAATTCAACATTTTTTATTCTTACAGTTGGTGTGGGCAGAGGTATAGGATAACAAATATTTTTCGAATGGTATTTCTTTATGAGATAAAAGCTTATAAGAGTAAAATTTTCTGTAATCGCTTTGTTTCTTGAAAATTTATTTCGCATAATGTTAGAAATTCAATGCAACGTATTATAACAATCAGAAAAATAAAAATGAAAAATATGCTAATACCTTCATATTGTGCAGTGCGTTAAATTCATAGAATGATTAACTTAATAAATTAAATTTTATTCAAGATCATTTCCTTCGTACAAGAAATTCATTTCAATCATAAATTGATGACCAAACTTTACTACAAAATAAATTTAATTTAATAAATGACAAATGTGGTAACTCGACATATCTTAAGTATACCAGCATGGATTAAAATATACTTTAAATTCTATAGAGAATTCTTCAGTCGTGCAATTTGTTACGCGACAGCCCTCCCTTGCCCTTAATTTCACGGGACCCTTGGAGAGAAGTGCATGAGAAATACGCGCACGGGGGTTGGTTGCTTGACTACTGTGGAAAACCATAGCGAATTTATAGAGTGCTTTTCTTTATATCAGTAAATGTCTAGTCGACTGTCGACCCGAATTTGGAGACTGACAAAGCGTTACTAAATACTTGCACACCTTTACTTGACCTATAATATGAGTTAAAAGAGAGGTTCCTTCCAAAATAGCATGATATCCCAACGTAATATTTTTAAGACAGAACTACTTATTATTCTTACGGCTGCAAGTATTATTTTCCTTTATAGATAACACTATGAAAATTTTTTAAATTCAGAATTTTAACAAAATAATAGAAATAATATTGTCATCTACATTCTCTAAGACCAAACGTTAATTTATGCAGACATAATCTCTACTACCATAAAAGCATATTTGAATTTGCATTTATATTCAGTTTAATTTTTCTATATTTTATTTACACACATAAACCAATTGCGATTATAGAGCAAGCAACTCATGTTGTTTAATAAATATGCTCGACACGTGCATTATGGGTTCTTTGGCGTGGGTGCAGTGCCGCTACGTTACCAAGAACTATAACAGAAAGAAAGTACTTGACTCAAGTCGAGAAAAGTCAGAAGCCCCGACAATAGAGAACACGAGCCACGCCCCAAGAGCGGCGATGATCGAGCACGACGAAACGATCCGATTTAACTTCGAATGCGAGAAAAACAGCGGCAGCACAAGGGCTGGGGGCAGCAAGGTGTGTCGCCAAAGCGGCGAGCTAGGTATCGAGAAGCTCTCTTTGCCACGGCGTAAATTTGACGTTGGCCAAATAAACACATTGAAGCCGGCTACGTTTGAAGTGGTCCCTGTTGACAGGATGACCGTGAACATCGGTCGCGATTGTTCCGTCGACGCTTGTCGGCTTCCTTTTAGTTCGCGGCTCGTTTGCCCTCGTTTCCCTCTCTTTCTCTCTTTCAGCCCCCAGCACATATTGCCAATGACTCCTGGACATCTCTTTTCGAGAAAATCAGAATCATTCTACGCGCGTTCCATCAACCTAGAGCGGGCAAGGAACCAAGCACCTCTGAAGAACCCGCTTGCCATTATTTTCATTCTTCGACCAATCTTTGTGGTGGCTTCAAGAGATATTCACACTGCCGTCAACGAGAATGCTCCTCTACACTTGTCGCTGAGATCTGATCAATTTTGCGTAGACAAATCGGAAAATATATTTAACGAGAATGTGACTTGCTGTAATGCTTAGACGAAACAATTTTTTGTTTTAGGGAAGGAGGTATCTGATTCATCTGTCATTTAGGTATACGCGCGGGTGTGGATGTATTTTATTTGTACATTATATTGTGTATTGGAAAATATTTGCGAATGAATAATTGATTAAAACCATAAGTACTGTTATTTAAGAATTTAATAATTCTTTTAAAACAAACATAATTTTTCTTCTTCTCATCATTGGCTACAAACGCCAATAAAATTAAGAAACAACTTTGTACACATTATACAAAGGATTCCGCGCATAGGAACCTTAGCGAATGATGTAATTGTACCGCTGTAGATAACTGAGATGTTAGTCATCCACAAAATCAGGTCAAGTTACATCAGTATTAAAATATTCCAATAGATTATTATTATCTACGCATCACTGTGCGTCTTCAAATGTATTTTTAATGTAGTTCTATTGATGAAAGTTTTTGAACATATTGGGCAAGAGTGTGTACACGACATGTGAAATTTTAAGTGTTCATTAAGTTGCGTACTTGTCGAGAATAATTTTTTACAAATATTGCACTTTCGTTCTTCATCATTTTCTTCTTCTAGATGTGTTCTTGTATGTTTATCAACTTCGCCGACATTGTCAAATTCCATGGAACATACTCGACAGCTAAATTTCACAGCTCTGAGAATACCTATTTGACTCCCAGTCAAGGGATTAGGTACTGGAAATATATTGTTGGTGTCGCTGATGCTATGTCTCAAACCCTCTTTCTTTTTGTGAGAACTTACATGGTTCCTATAAACATGTTTATATATTAAAATTTATAGATGACAAAAGTCTTGCAATATACTTGTATAATATTAAAAAATACCTATAAGCTTGTTCATTTCTAAATGTTACGTTGCAACTAACACAACGATAATCTTGTTGTTGAGATACTTGCTGTGTTAAAGGAGATGCAGTCACTTGTAAAATCGTATTTTGTAATTTTATGGTAGGATGAACAATTAAATAATGTTGCCTTACATCCTCTTTGATTTCAAATGTGTCTGTACACTGATGACACTTATATGGATATAGTGGATCTGTACTAACATGTAATCTTAAATGTTTATCATAAGTTATTTGTGAACTACATTCACTTTGGCACATATCACATATAAAATGACTCTTAGTGTGAAGATACAAAGATTGCGAGGATGCAAACGTTTTACTGCATACACTACAAGTATTATTCTTCTCTTCTTGATTATCACACTTTTTCATTACATAATACTTATCACAGTGTTCACATTGAAAAGCAGGTTTTGAATCATAAACAGACTTTTTTAATTTACACCCACCTTTAGCACACATTGCCTTCTTATTAATTTTCTGTAAAGATTGATTTCTTGGATCTGTCTTGATAGTGACTTTAGAATACTGTGACTTTTCTTTCTTTAACTGTTCCCATATCATGAGTTTCCTTGACCTTGGACATGGTTTACCGTGTATTTTGTCTATCTGTATTGTTAAACAATATATTTTTTGCCCTATTTCTACATCTTGACACAACTCAGTTTTTAAAAGACCAGATTCAGATATTGAAATTTCATGGCCCAGAGACACATCCATTTTGTTCTCCCCATTTATTTCTTCAACCTGTAATATCATATTTTTTCAATAAACTTTTAGTGTACTTATATAGAAGTGGACAGAATGTTAGAATTACTTACATTCTCTGTTGATTGCATGTAAGGGCTCTGTGGTGGGGTTACTAAACTATGTGAACCGTTATCCAATTTTTTTTGTTTCAATGGTGGACTTTTAGATGATCCCGTCTGAAGTACACTTTCTGCCTTACGTTTCCTCTGTCCTTCTAAAGTAAGAATAAATATTAATATTTGCAAAAGTACTTGGTATTTAATATTTTTCTTATTTTACACATATGTACGTACATACCTTCTGCTTTGTCAAAAATAGATGGAAGAGCATCAGGTTTCAGTTCCTTTGAATTTGTAAAACTTGTTTTCTCAAAATGTAATTCACAAAGATAAAGTGGTTTATCAGTTTCAACAGTATTGTCTAACTGACAGTTCTTAAACCACTGATTTCTTTGACTGAAAAATCCCTTGTAAAATTAACAAAAATGATTTACCGATATTAATGAATAACATAAACAAAAAATGTAAATACTTACACAACATCATCAGGAAACGGAAACAATGAAATATCTTTTCCGTCAATTTTTGTATCTTGATTCGAGGGACATCCATGTGCTTCACAAGTTAACATTATATTGGTAAAAAACGTTATTCAAACGGTCAGTTTACTTATAAAAATCAAGAAAAGTCTTATAAAAGTGAAATTATATACAATTCTACCATAACCTAAAATCTGTAAATTTTTATATAAACACTGCAATTAATGCTCGAAGCAGAAATTTACAAAGCATAAGAGATTAAACTGATGTAAACAAAGTGCAGTTGCATTTAAAACATGGCAGAGATTGCACTATATGCACGATGCAAGTGGCTGTGTACTGGATGATGAATAAAATTTTAACCAATCACGTTTCTCTTTGCCGTCGTCATTGATTCGGATCGATTGGCTATCTTGCTACAATTAAATATGCTTGTCAGTAGCACATAATTTAGAGTAGAATTACTAGAAATTAATCTAAACAAGAAAACGTAGGCAAACATGTATATACTTATACATATTTTTTGTGTGATGCAATGAAAAGAAACGGTAATTGTAATTTTTGTACGTATGCTTCAAATAATGATGAATATGTTGTGTACTTATTGTCAGGAATTGAATTTAATATTTTCGAGAAAGGTGTAAAAACTTAAGAGAACACAAGATAATTCTTATTCTGAAGACGTATTTACTTAAAATAACACATAAATATATTATTCATAAACGTATTTCTTTTCACCATTCTATTGTTTACTATTTCTAAATCCTGTTGCATTTTCACAATATTGAAGTATTGCTTGATTCATTTTTACATAAAGCAGTTACTACATTTGTAATTTTATGGGAAAGGTCGAAGATATTTTTCATTGCTGCTCCAATATTTATTTGTTGCGTTTTTGAAATTTCAAAGTTGAACCTTTCTAATGTCCTATTTATTTGTTTTGGTTTTGGAGTGGATACTACAATATCTGAAAGAGATTACAAACATGTGCTTAATAACTGATTTAATAGTTGCCTAATATAGAAATTTAATTACAAACCTCTGTGTTTAAATTCATTTGAAGAAAATAATTGTGAATATCTTGTGGATAGTTGTAATTGAGTTGGAGAATGCTTTTCATGAATGACCAATTGTCTTGGTGGAGATTTCCAATTTCTAATACTTTCTATATCGTCATGTTCTATATAGCTCAGTTTAATTCTAGGTATTGAAAGTTTTGGTGAATTCAAGAAGTTACCTTTATATCTTTTAAACAAGTGTTTATATTTCCCTAAAAATTATTTATAAAATTAACAAATTAATTTCTTGCTTTTCTTACAATGCAAAAAATATTACCTTTGATTGGAGAAAAATGTAAACTTTCAAGTAACGTTTCAACATTTGTGTAACAGCTACTTGAAAAAGTAAACTGTGGTGAATGTGAAATTATTTCTTTAACCATGGAATTAAAGTGACCTGTTTGTATTGTATAATTTAAACTTTTTTGTAAACTATAATTTAAATCATGCGATATGTCAGAAATCTGTTCTATGCAACATTGAAATCTTTCTTCTATGGATTGTATTATTTTACAGTATTTATTAATTTTTGATTCACAATCTGACAGATCTAATAGAGTATGTACTTTTAGAGAGCAATGTAATTGTTTCAATATTTCATGAAATATCAGTAAAAAAACATGAAGTACTAAACAGTTATTTCTGTATAATCCATGGCTAAAATGCTTGAAATAAAAGTAATCATGAATAATTAAATAAATTATTTACATGCAATTTGATATTAATTTGAATACCTGTATATTATAATTATTAGATAACAGTGTTGCATTATAATCTATCGTTAGAAGTTTATTACCATCAAAACTTTTAGAATTTATGCATACATTTGAAACTAAACTATCTAATGAATCACTCATTCTCTGTAGTTTCTTTAAATCTTTATTCTTTTGAAGTAAATGTAAAATTTTACTCTGAATGTTTGTCTTCCACACTGCAATATACAAATTTGGCAATATTATACTTTAATGTTAGAATTAAATGGTTAATAATTTAAGAGTTAATGGTTTTATATACACACAATCTATAATTTCTGAATTTTCAGGATCTTTTAATTGCTCCACAATTGAAGGATTAATTGGAGCTACCTGTATATATTTTTCTATATTATCTTTTGCCTTAAAGATTGCAGTCTGTATCTCTTTAATATCATTAGATTCATCTCTAAAAAACATTTCCATATAACTTTACATTTGTATATTACATTTAGATGATATTGTATAAAATAGTAAAGGAATTTTACTCTATACAATGTTCATAGCTTTGTGAAATTAATTTTATCCTTTCAGAAAATTCAAGAATAACTATATCTCTTTTTATGTTTGTATTGGTAAAATATGTTCGAGTTATATCATTATTGTTCCTTACATTAGGAGCATTAAATAATGTTATTTGACCTAGAAAAAGATATTTTAACAAATATTTAAAAAAGAACTGAATGGTTTATATTACTTTCTGTTTTGAATATTTACAATTTCTCGCAATGTATGCTCTGAGACTGATTTCTGATATTTTCCACATAATAATTAGAAACTTCATTCCTCCTGCTTTCAGCAAATGAGATATAAGTATTAGTGGGAAATTTACATCTGGATTTTCACTTTTTAAAATTTCCAAATACTGTTTCATCTCTGTGCAATATTGTCTTTCATCTTTCTTTTCCATAATTGGCCATTTAACCATATTTTTAAATTGATTTGCATTGTACACAGACAATAAATAATGAGAAACATAAAGAAAGCCTAATGTATTCGGTTTGTTGAACATTCCCTACAAATGTTGTTAAATAAAGTATACAAATAGCAATTATTTCATCACAATTACATCATACCTTTTTAAATTGTTTTGTACATTCCACTGATGCTGGTACAACTTGCATAAGTAGAAATACATTTTTATAAAATGAATCGTCAATTGACATATTGTACTCCCTAGCTTTATTATTCTATTAGCTGTTAGCTTAGTAATCATAAAATCAAATTTAAATCTATTGAAAAAATGTTAGAAAAAAGGTATACAAACAGAAAATCCTGGGTAATCCCATGTAACACAGAATGTGTATATAATAAATGTAAAATATATTTATTGTAAAATATACAAGCATTAAATTTATTCAAAATTTATTTAGGTGAATGTTCTACGTCATCCTGATAGAAATGAAATTACACTTCATGTAATTTCTCAAATGTAATTTCACATCATGTGTGAATTGTAATGGAGTTTTTAAAAATGAGGATTTCTGATGACATGGTGGCGCCACTGGGTTGTGCCATAGCAACTCATTTCTATACCGTCGTGAAAGCTTTCAACCAACACACTGCTATGAGAGCCAGTGGAGTGTATCCGTCGGACAGTGGCGTGAAAATGGCGGTGTAAAATGGCAGGACGTAGATCGACTTTGACAAATTCAGATTCCCTTTCGGGATCAGGGAACACAGATCCTTTAAGAGAACTGTTCGAGGCATGCAAAACTGGAGATCTCGCAAGGGTAAAGGCGTTGGTTACACCGAAGACGGTCAATGCTCGAGACACTGCCGGACGCAAGTCCACCCCTCTACACTTTGCAGCTGGTAAACTGATTTATTGTATCAACTCTTTCGAATGTTCTTCTATTAAATACTCTTAATGCATAGATTGCAGTTTACCTTGATACATCTATCTTCGATTGGAGGCATAATATTTTAATGTCATGTCGTGAACATGGAATAGTTCAAAAACTGACTTTGATGTTGTCATTTAGCAATTCAAATTATCTTAGCAATTATCTTAGGCAACCGAGAATATTTATGTTAAATCTAGAAGATACTTCAATCTTTTATTATTTAGTTTATTTAGTTAATAAATAAAAATTGGAATACTACAATTGATATTGTAGTTGAGCGAACCTTAGTAGATAAGAAATTATATAAAAGTTATGGAATAATATTTTAAGTTCAGTTTTATATGCATTGAATCTCAGAAACCTGTGCTGTATCTTTTCTAATATCTGTTTATATTTACTGTACATAATAGGCTGATTAAATAATTCAAATAAATATTTAAAAGTTATTGCTAAATATTTGAGAATTTTAAGTTTATATGACTTCACATATAATTTGTTGATTGTGGTCTGGAAAATTAAGAGTTTGGTTATAAATTGTAGGCTTCTGAAGTTTGTATCAAGAAGTATTCTGATCTTTATTATATATGTTCGGGAGACTTTATTAAGTTCTGATATCATAAAATATTACTATGTGATATTTTGATAAATTTATACCTTTTTTGTTGTTTAAAGAACAAAATTATTTAATTATTTTATGTTACAAATATACAGGTTATGGTAGGAGAGATGTAGTAGAGTTTTTACTTTCTGCTGGCGCATCTATTCAAGCACGAGATGATGGTGGTTTGCATCCTTTACATAACGCATGCTCTTTTGGACATTCCGATGTTGTACGACTTTTATTAGAAGCAGGAGCTAATCCAAATACCAGAGACAACTGGAATTATACCCCTCTGCACGAAGCTGCAATAAAGGTATTTATAATTTCAATTAATGCATTAATATTTCATTTGTTTAAGAATTTGATTAAATTATTATCCCATTAATTTTTGCAGGGTAAAATAGATGTATGTATTGCTTTGCTACAACATGGAGCAGATGCAAATATCAGGAATACAGAAGGGAAAACAGCATTGGAATTAGCAGATCCTGCAACTAAACCAGTATTAACAGGAGAGTATAAAAAAGACGAACTGCTAGAAGCAGCAAGATCTGGAAATGAAGAACGTCTTTTACAGCTTTTAAATCCTTTAAATGTAAACTGTCATGCAAGTGATGGTAGAAGGTCTACTCCATTGCATTTAGCTGCTGGGTACAACAGATCCAGAGTGGTGCAAATTTTACTGCAAAATGGTGCGGATGTGCACGCAAAAGATAAAGGGTAAACATTTTTAATTATAAGCTTAACAAATATATGATCTTCAATAAAAAGTAAAACAAACTAATGTATTGTTTTTTGTAATCATTTTATAGAGGTCTTGTGCCACTTCACAATGCTTGTTCATATGGTCACTTTGAAGTAACTGAAGCGCTTCTGAAGCATGGAGCAGCAGTTAATGCTAGCGACTTGTGGGCATTCACTCCATTACACGAAGCTGCTAGTAAATCCAGAGCTGAGGTGTGCTCGTTACTTTTAAGCGAGGGTGCAGATCCGACTCAATTAAACTGCCACAGTAAAAGCGCCATCGATGTGGCTCCAACATTGGAATTGCAAGAAAGATTAGCATGTATGTTTATTATTTTTATGCCATTTGACAAAGCAAAAAAGTACACACAGGACATGAATTTGTTAGATACACTTTAATTGTAGACGAATACAAGGGTCACTGCCTCTTGGATGCCTGCAGGCAGGCAGATCTAACTAAGTTAAAAAAGTACCTGTCCCAAGAAGTTGTTAACTTTAAACACCCATATACTGGGGACACACCACTGCACTGTGCCGTTGCATCTCCTTATCCCAAGAGAAAACAAGTTATAGAATCTTTGATTAGGAAAAATGCTGCCTTAAATGAGAAAAATAAAGATTTTCTTACACCACTTCATGTTGCAACTGATCATTCTCATTACGATGCAATGGATGTGCTGCTTAGACATAACGCGAAAGTAAATGCTTTAGATGGATTAGGGCAAACTGCACTACACAGGTACCGTGTATCGTATAAGAACGTTTGAAATGTTCTATTATTATTTTGCAAAAAGATGTTTGATTTTTTTAATGAAAATTATTATTTATACATATTTATATACAAACAGGTGCGTTAGAGAAGACAATGTGCAAGCTTGTAGAATATTATTATCATACAATGTTGATCCATCTATAGTATCACTTCAGGGCTATACTGCGGCACAGTTAGCTGCAGAAAATGTCCTTAAAATACTACAAGGTTCGAAGTCTAATTTATTTCAGATAAAAAGTATTTTTTGCAATCAAAGAATGTAACTGTTTTCATCTTTGTTTTATAGATCCACCAAGTGGTACTGACGATGCGGAAGCGCAACTCTTAGAAGCAAGTAAATCTGGTGATTTAGCAGCGGTAGAACGAATTTTACAAACAAATCCACACGTTGTTAACTGTCGTGACTTGGATGGTCGGCACTCCACACCGCTGCATTTTGCAGCGGGATTTAATAGAGTGCCCGTGGTCGAATATTTATTGGCACATGGAGCAGATGTACACGCCAAAGATAAAGGGTTAGTTGGTTTTACTCAAATCTGTTATTTCTTTTATGTAAAATATACTATCTAAGTACAATGTTTAAGAACGTGTAATATATGTTTAGTGGACTGGTTCCCTTACACAATGCCTGCTCTTATGGTCATTACGAGGTAACGGAATTGTTAGTGAAACATGGTGCATCAGTAAATGTTGCGGATTTATGGAAATTTACTCCACTTCATGAGGCTGCTGCTAAAGGAAAATACGAAATAGTTCGTTTATTACTGAGGCACGGTGCAGATGCTAGTAAAAAGAATAGAGATGGAGCGACGCCGTTGGATCTAGTAAGAGATGGTGATCAGGATGTCGCAGATTTATTGCGAGGAAATAGTGCTCTTCTTGATGCAGCAAAAAAAGGCAATTTAGCCAGAGTACAACGACTTGTAACACAAGACAATATTAATTGTAGAGACGCGCAAGGCCGTAATAGTACCCCATTACATCTAGCTGGTAAGAAATTTCATTGCTTTTTCATATCTTTTTATATTTTGTAAACTATACGTTTTAACCTAATCATACTTCAATGCAGCGGGATACAATAATTTGGAAGTAGCAGAATTTTTGCTTGAACGTGGAGCAGATGTAAACGCTCAGGATAAAGGAGGATTAATACCCTTACACAATGCTTCCAGTTACGGTCATTTAGATATTGCTGCATTACTCATTAAATATAATACTGTAGTAAATGCGACTGACAAATGGGGCTTTACACCACTCCATGAAGCAGCACAAAAAGGAAGAACGCAGCTGTGTGCTCTTCTCTTAGCACACGGCGCGGATCCTTTCTTAAAGAATCAAGAAGGACAAACTCCTGTGGATTTAGCTAGCGCTGACGATGTAAGATGCTTATTGCAAGATGCTATGGCTTCGCAACAAGTAGTACCATCAATACCATCTGCTAATGGTGGCGTTGGAGTTAGTATTAGTTTGAGTGGTAATGGAAGTAATACTATTAACAGTAGGCCACCCAGTATCGTTGCAGGTAATTTTCTTTTAATTAAGATATATATCGACGGTAAATGTATTTATATACTTATACATGCTACTATTTAGTTCCAGTTACACCGCCGCCACCGCTCACTCAAGAAACAGTCATCATGCCTTCTGGAACAGCTATGACTTTGTGCGTACCTCTTGCGAGACCTTCTTCTTGTTTAAGTCCGATGCCACCATCGGAAACGTGTTCTGAGAGAGATTCCAAAGATTCCTGTAAAGATGGTTCAAACATCACAACTGTAGCTGGTTTCCTCCAAAGTCTGGGCTTAGATCACTTATTGGAATTGTTTGAACGCGAACAGATTACATTAGACATATTAGCAGAAATGGGTCACGAAGATTTGAAGCAAGTCGGAGTGTCTGCTTATGGTTATAGACATAAGTTAATTAAAGGAATGGAGAAACTTTTAAATACCACTGCAGGCACGCCTTGGCAACCAACTATAACACCAGGCACATTGCTGGTAGATTTGTTGACGGAAGACAAAGAATTTTTAGCTGTTGAAGAAGAAATGCAAAGTACTATTAGACAGCACAGGGATAATGGTCATTCTGGTGGAATATTTTCTCGATATAATATAGTTAGGGTATGTTTCATATGTTTTATGTCGATAACTGATGAGTTTCAGCATTTTAGAACCTTACTTATGATTTTTATTAAATATAGATACAAAAGGTGCAAAACCGTAAATTGTGGGAGCGTTATGCGCATAGAAGACAGGAAGTGGCAGAGGAAGTTGGCGCAGCAGCGCCTTCTTCTCCGAACACTGGATCCAGGACTACTCCTGGGTCAACTATGCCTCAGGCCAACGAAAGAATGTTATTTCACGGTAGTCCATTTATCAATGCTATTGTTCAGAAAGGTTTCGATGAACGACATGCATATATTGGCGGGATGTTTGGCGCTGGAATTTATTTTGCGGAACATAGTAGCAAAAGCAATCAGTACGTGTATGGAATATGTGGAGGTACAGGTTGCCCTGCTCACAAAGACAGAAGTTGTTACATATGCCACAGGTAAGTATATAAATAACGTACTTATTTGAATTGTTATTTTTAGAATTTTAGCATGTGTTTTATATAATGTTTATTATTTTTAGACATTTATTGCTTTGTCGTGTTACGTTGGGTAAATCATTTTTACAATTCTCGGCGATGAAAATGGCTCATGCACCACCAGGCCATCACAGTGTGATGGGAAGACCATCGCAAGGTGGTTTGGCTTTTCCCGAATACGTCGTTTATAGAGGTGAACAAGCATATCCAGAATATCTCATTACATACCAAATTGCGAGACCACAGCAAGAAAGTGGAGGAAGCGAAAGTGTCGAGGAACGGTGATCGGAAGAGTCCAGCCCTGCGGCAAGATTAAGAAGTCTCTGTTGCTGTCAGAGGCCTCGAACGTGTAATACTCTATCATAACATTTAAAAGAACTACGATTTCGTTCGGAATCAATTCTTCCATTTTTTATCTCATGTTTCGCTGAAATACGACGACAATTCAGATGAATACGTAAAACAGTAATAGACGAATTTTACCAATATTTATCGATACAATTTGTTTGAAACAAGCAAATGATGGGACATTTAAGTTTTAGCATTTATTTGTGATAATGTAACGGTCCGATTCGACCATGCAATCGTATACATGACTGATTATTGATGTATATTAACTATGGTGTATATATCAAGCTTGAATTAGGATGTCGAAAACCAGCATGATTTTTTAATATAAATCTACGTGTCGGTAAATGTATGTTTGTCCTTAATAATGAATAATGTATTAAATATTAATTATCACGTCTAATCGTTATGAAATTATGGCGGGATATAAAAAATATTTGAAAAGAAAGACATAGTGTTCCTACATCTATGTCAATTTGAATGAAATGATTGTGCTGGTTAAACTACTTTAATTGCACGCGTTATAGGTAAAGTCTGTGGGGGCTGTTTAATTTGTAAATAATTATAAATATATCTTTGCTTAGTCACGAGCACAATCCAAATAAATTAAATTGATTTATCCTAATAGAAAGTTAAAAGTAAAATGATCAATACAACGAGAGGTATTATACTTAGTATTTACAGGTTCGTACATAATTTTCGTTTGAACCCATCCAATAAAATGATTTTAACTTTAGACTTTACCTTTAACATGTATATATGTATGTGCGAGTATTTTATATATTCGGTTGATAGTTCAAGCATAAAATAATACATTCGTGTTAACGATATTATCAACAGGGTTCCTATAAGCTCGTAGTAATGTTGAATACTGTACATACGTATATGTACATCCTATTGTACGTACACTTTTTCTTTCAACGAAATATGACTAATTATATTCATATGACCGGAGTTTGGTTTTTACGCGGTGATAAACAAGTTAAAAGCTACACTTTTATCTTTTAAAGTACATAATTAAATTACTTTTTTTTCCTTATACATTTGTAACATAATATAATTTTATCGCAATTTGAGGTATCCTATTGCGTTCAAGGTCAACGCAATACTCCGAAAATAGAAAATTCTTATTAATTATTTATTGAAATTGTTGAAATGATCTCTTTAAGTAATAGGGATAATCATTACTTCGAATAATTCGCGGTATCACATTATTTGTACGTAATGTATGTACATCATGGCATAAACTTATTCCTTGTAATCCGAATGAAAAAAAAATGAGATACGAAAATAACATAATCGTAAGAGTGTGAGTATCAGGAAACATAAGTTTCCATAGTATCTCTGTACACTCCGAATAATCATTTAGGTGACGGTTTTATTTATGGGTGTGTATATATATATACATATGTCAAGCATGTGTTCGTTAAGTAAGTGCTCAAGATTATGCAAGAAATCCATATTTGTTACTTCTTGATTCTTGTATAAACACGTAAACAAATCAAATGTAAACTCTCTAACAAAAAAATCTGTCCCTGCGTGTGTGTATGTATTGTTGCATTCGAAACAAACAGTTAACGAGCATAATTTATTATCATGCTTGAACTGTAAAAAAAAAATGGACTGACTCAAAGGAAAAAATTCTTTTTACCGTTATGTTTTAATCTTATATTTTTCTTTCTAATTTCCTTAATCTGCGATTGATTGATCTTGAGAATTGAAAAAATATGAAAACATCAAAAAACTTCTAGTAATTCAATATTCACTTATTTATTTAAACTTTAAAAGATAACAAACATGGTCCAGCTAACGTTGCGATTTGTATAATAATTTCTTTACATTTCATGATGTGTACTAAAAGGAAATACATATCAGGTTTTAGGAGTTTGTAATCTTTTCTACAGTGACAATAGACTTAACGGACCACGCTAGAACATAATAGACACCTTTTGCGCCTGAAGAAATATGGCGGGGTGTCGTGTTACCGGAAAGTCGTTTATATCTGCGTTTACCCATATACGTGACAATGACGAGGAAACAAATGAATCTACCTTATTTCCACAACGAATAATCGACAAGTTAAAACCGCGCGTCCTTTCCAAATTTCATGTTATCGATGTGTTATCTTTCTACTGAAAGAAAATGGCTATAATTCTTACGCATATTTTTATCGGTAATTACTTTCCAGTTCAAATTGTTGTAAATATTTTCCTAGATTGAGGAAATGGTTTAAGGAAATAACTGATTCATTTTATGATTCATGAATTTTATGAACTACACACAAAGTATCTATGCGTATAATTCTATGACTGCAAATGGTGCTTTTAAAGTTTAATTATAGCACACAAATGAATAGTCAGTTCTATTTTATTCAATAGGAAGACTTAAATTGGAAATATCACGATACAAGTTCATTCAAATTCTACTATCTTTATCACGTTTTTAATTTACATTTCTCAATACAATCGCCCTATGTTAAGTATAAGAACGTATTGCTCAGGAACACAAATTTTCAGTATATGAAACTATAACTCATAATATAAAAATATCTTTTATCTCGGTAATTAACAGAATGACGAAACGCAATTAGTACATTCAATTTATTATTTACATATTATTCTCATAATTAATTACTCGAAAATCGAGTATGTACATATTTTGGCATTGGTGGAATGGTGCCATAGTGTTATCAGCGTTTCAGATTTCGTTTTTATGGAGTGGCTGGGCAAGACTCGTCATAAAAATTAAGGTAAAAACCGGTATGGCTTAGCGATCGTTGTCTCGCTCTTTTTTGGGTTCCTATTAACTTCTGGCTCAAAGACCGAGTCTGTCGCCAGCATCGTGTAAGAGCGCAAACACGTGGACACACAGCCCCCTGATTCGTCCGTCCATCAAAATCACGTGAATCGCACGAGGCTGAGGCAACGCATGCGCCTTTCGGAGGGATACCAAGTGCGGCGACGTGCTGTCGGATGACACTTACGCCGGTACTTTCAGACGCAGTCGGACCGGGGAGGAGGTCAGAACGCGTGGTACGCGCCGGCGACCCAACCACAGAGGAACTTCGAAATCCTCTTTTGCGTCCAACAGAAAGAGCCTCCACGGAAATAATCCGTAAGTGTCTCACAAAAAAAAGAGAATGAACAGAAATACGTGAAACTTCCGAAATCGACACAATCGATGCACTGTGTCGTTTTTATTACGTGAAACCCGTCCATCCCCATCACACCGCTGGTTCCTTTGCGTTCGTTTCATCTCGTTTCGATCGTGTTTGGTTCGTGTTCGCGCGAGAAATTCACAAGAGTAACGCGATGTGCTTGATCGTCTAAAGAAGATCCGCTGGGAATCAGCTTTTCGCACGTTGAAAACCGAAGATATTAATCACTGGCCGTCTCGAAGTTCAGGCTGAAGCGAACAGTTTGTGCGTTCTTGAAGGAAAGGACTGAGAAGACGGGAAAGGAGCGGAGCTTGACTTCATTTCGACCCACTTGCTGGTGAAGCGATCCTCTAGTTGACAAAAAACTCGTAAGTAGTTGCCCTGTTTATTTTTACTTTCTATAGAATTCTCGTTACCGACCGAGCAACGTCTTTTTCAGCGATAGTGTTGAGCTCTTAAATATACAGTAGTGGTAGTATTTGCAGCGGTATTTCAGGAATTTTGAAATCAAATCGCGTACTTGAGCGTCTTCCATTGTTTCTAATCGATTTATATCGTAATGGCCCGTGCACGCTGCGTTGTGTTCGTTGCGCATCTGCGACAATTCTTATGTAACGGGAATGCGTACAGTTGCACAATTGCAGTATGCACTATGAGACTATAAGCACGCGATAAAGTTCATTTATAGTTCGCGTCGTTGTTGGTAGTATTATCATTCGCGCGTGAACCAGACTTCTTTGTTTACAAATAAACGCTAGATAACGTTCACGAGTAATGTCACGGACTCAACATAGAAAAGCTACGCGCGGCTTTTATCGTGGCATATTATCATGGATCATGTATATCGCGACCATTGGTCGAAATCGACGTGTTAGAATCGTATTTAAATTTGAAGAACGATGTGAAAAGCCCGCGCGCGGCTGCGCATGCACGCTGAGCCGCGGGAAACACGTGTATGAGATAACGGCCAGTTGATAAAAGCGAGAGAAGATTGGCGAGCGAAATGAAAGCTCCAGAAAGGCTTGCACCGGTTATATCTGTCTTTCATGGAAACGCTTTTATCGTCGGGCAAAGAAAGTAAATGGACTCGGCTCGATTAGAAGTTATGGGGCGGGAAGAGCATTATTAGCAGCATTATTGTTTAATCTACGACGTTTTGAATAACGCGAACGAGGGACTGATGAGCTGGCTCCTGACCTCACGGCACAACGGAAACAATAAATAAATGCTCTGCTCACGACTTGCTCCTTTGACTTTTTAATGTACATTCGTTAGTCACTCGTCAGCGACGTTAGACGACGCTGCAACAATTCTTTTCCAATTTTTTACTGTCAAATAGTGACCCAGAGGGATCCTTAAAATACAAAGTAAGGCGTAAAATAGTTTTGTATCTACTTTATTCACAATTATAAAATATCTTATGTTTGATGAACCGTACAGAAACTTTTAAATTATTAAAGAATGTTTAGTATATTTTTAATACGAGATGTTTGAAATATTTAGAGCGAACTTAACATTTTGTAAAAAATTTTTTATTTTATCAAATTGATTTATAGTAACACACATTCCTGTAGGCATGCTTTGTGGATTTTATGCTTCTTTCGAAAAAAAATTCCTTTACGTGTTTGGAGTCCCAGTAGTAAGAGCAAACTCCACAGCTTCCACTCTGTGAGGTCTCCTGCCTTATGGGTAAAGCCAGACTTATTCGTTCCTATACTACTCATGTTTCTAAATAAAAGGTTGGAGGAATATTTCAGTTGTACAACTATCTTGTACGTACAGTTATAATTGCTAAAATATTAAAAAGAAAAAAGAACAAAGAAAGAATTACAGAGAATCCAAATTGGAGCAGAAAATGTCTTATGACATCGTGTCCAATCTATCTTTATTTTATAATAGTAATGTCTTGAAGCTAAGATATCTATATGTTAAGATTTACGATTAGGATGATTACAATTTTACAATTTTGTAGACGCATTCAAAGGCAAAAATGGAGCAACAAAGTCTTGACACATCTTGTATCTCTTACGATTTAATTAAAACTTTAAAAATCGACGATTCATTTCCTACAAATGTTTCGGATTTATACTTTTCCAAAAATAGAAATAGAAATTAAATTTCTATTCCTGACGATGTTCCTAGAATGAAAAGGAAATGTAAAATAACAGCAACAGTATATAACACATTCGAAGCTCATTAGTAAGAGATTTCTTCTCTTACAACCGGCCTGACTGCTCTTTTAAAATGCCTCTGGTTCGCTTTTTACATGGCCGCGTGCCCGCGTGCTCTCATGCCCCCGCATAAATACGCACGTTTTCCGGTCACTCGTCTCTCTTGAACGCCTACTTATTGTTAGAGACACTGAGTCCTGTGACACAAGACGAATCGTTTACACGTACAATTCCCACGCATGCATCGCTACATATGCACTTCCGGAGAAAGCTTGGAGAAAATAGTAGCAATTCGTATCTGCTCTAGAGACCCTAGTTACAGCGGTCCTCTATGAACGCTGTGAAAAGTTTGCGAATGAGCAATCAGTTATGAGGCATATTTTAATTGCGAATGCGCTCTAATACTAATTTACTATCAATTTGACCTATTGCAAACCTGAAAGTTAGCTGTATATATGCTTACTAGCAAAGTCGCATTTCTGTTCGAGCATATAATATTTTTTTAGTTGGACGTACAGCTGAGGTACGAGTTAAAATTACGTATCATTCATAGTAAACTTCTATTATATTTTGTTTATTAGTTTAGAATAGTATAACATTAACCCTTTGCAGTAGGAAATTTAACATTTTACCTTCATAGAATGCATTTAGGCGCACCAGTAGAGTACAAAGAGTTAAACATAAGTATCAAAATGAAATGCTGGAAAAAATGAAACTGGTTTTTATCGATATCATTAGTTGAATTGAGTGGTACTTAAACTTTTTATGAGGTTCATAAGTACTTCTACCTATAATGAAAATTCCAACACATACTGCGTTTGCGATAGAAGGTAGCGTAACGTGTTTGCTACGTTTAACGAAATTTAAAAATTCAAGTCAATGACCGAAAAATACCTGCCTATGACAGGTCTGTAATTCTAAAAATTTTTTCTTCCTACACGTCACTGAGAGAAGTACAACACGTAGTCGTTACGGTTGATAAGTCTCGAAAGAAGTATGCAGCGTATCGCGGTGAACGCACGCCAGAGTTTGTCGCCCTCCTGCAGCTTATATAACATATACATAGATGCTCCTTTAAAAAGTGTAGGCCGTTTAGTTTGGAGACTCATTCTTACACGTGACTCAGGAATGATATTATGTCACACCTTTGAACCTGGTCGAATTCCTTTCTGCTTAGAATTTCTCGGGATGCGCTAATGGCGTATAAGTTTCTTCAAATTGAGATAGATCAGTGCTGCCCTCCAAGGCCCTACGACTTCAACTTTCACATAGGCAGATACATGTCTCGTTATCTGCTTTGTTTCTCTCGAAGCGATCTTATGTAATTCGAACTAATAAAGTGATATATAAAAAGGAAAAAATTCGTTGCACTAATTAGAATGAATTAACGAGGGACACGGAACATGCATTGAATTATTTACGACAGTGCATATTTACCGCGCACGTGACACTGCGGTTTATATTAGCACCGTATTGCGACGGTGTATCAGTCGTCTCTGTAGTTTATTGTTCCACATACAAATCAACGAAAGTCAAAAGGGTATCTGTGCCCATGCAAAGTGCCCGATGTATCGCAAAGTAATTATATTCTAAACGAGCAATCTGTCCTTATCAGCCGCGTAAATATAGCATTACAGTGCTCCGTGCGTTCATTAATCGTGTCGCGTCCCGTATCTTTGAGCATCGTGTCTTCTCGTTATCAGCGAGGAGAGGGGTCAGCCAGTCATGCACTCTTGAAACTCTGAAAAAATTGATCGCCCGCCCAGACACATTCTTTCTGTCATTCGATAAAATCGAATGTCTGTGGGCAATTTAGAGCGCGATCGATACAAGTTTCAAATCAAGATCGCAATCACATTCATTAGTAGTGTCGTTTGTATCGAGATCGTCGATAGATCCACGCTTATCGACGAAAGTAGTGCTCGAGAAATGATCGAAACGAATCGATTCCCCCCTTCTCCCGTGCCCCACGCTCATCCAGATATAATCGCCTGGCACTCGTGCTCTACGAAGAACGCTCGTCAAACACCATTGGCGTCGAAATCGTTTTATCTCGAGACACTTTTTCCCTTTATCGGGTACACAAAGGCATCTCGCGCGATCTACGCGACATGTTGCGTCTTCTTTATGGTTTCGGCGATTAAACTTTGTCCGGTAAGATTCCGCGCTCGAGGGTGTAGCGAGTCGGCAAGGATATGTCGGTTATCGGGCTGCTTCGAACCAGAAACGCGACGCGATAACAGCAGAGGATCCGACCTCAGCGGCGCCTTCGATCGCTGAAAAATACCGGTCTCGGAGAGCTCGCTTGCCTGCGCATTGCCTCTCTAACGGCGGCTAACGTTGTCAATCGTGCTGTCACACTTCTGATAAAATTTTTCGAAATATTCCTACGGTACCGCGCGCGTGCTCGACTCGTGGCTGAAGGCACGCGGTTGTCACGCGCGTATGACGCGGAGAAAGTTTATGGTCCCTCGCGATTCTAGTAACTCATTTACCCAGCCCTTATTTGACCAAAGGACATGGCTTGAAATGTCTTGTTAGCTCAAATTGCCTCGTTTTATTTTTCAGCTCGTTTAAGCCCTTAGTCGATTGTAAGTGTTTTGTTTTTTTCCTGTGCCGAAGACCTTCGGAGTCTGCGCTCTCCTTTAGTGCTCGCCATCGCTTGTATGTACCTTTAAATTGCCTTGTCCTTTAAACTTTCTGCCTCGTGATGTATGGGATCGGATATAATGATTTATCATGAGTTTGGCTGGACAAAAGATCGCTCAAGGATGGAAAAGTATTAACACATATTCGTCAAGGTTGTTATTCGTGATGTATGTATAATTTCTAGACGGTAGAAATTCGCGTTATAAAAGGAAGATATTCAAATTTAGCAAACCGGTTTCTCCTTTCTATATCTGTACTATATGGCGTTTAACTATTCCTCTCCTTTTTTTTTCTCCCATTTTTTTTTTGTGCCAAGTAAAGGTAAACCGGTTGGTTACGAAAATTTCGTCGGCAGTGGAATCTTTTCTTTTAACCAAATGTTTACATTTCACCGAGTAAATAACTGCTGCGAATTTCTGCGTGTAGAATACGAGAGGAGAAAAAAAAGGTTCTTTAGTTGTTTGTTGATCATTTAACCTTTCGATGATAACGGAGGTTCTTGTATTGGCAAAAAATTCAATTTCATCGATACGAAGTCCTCGTTCGCACAATATTAAGTAATAGATAAGCTGTGAACCGAGATAAATTATTATTAATGCAATTCCAATTATAATCGCTCCAAAATGATCAGTTAGGAACGAATTCTCGCATCATTATCATAGGTCAGGCATACTCAAAGATTGCAACGAATCATTAAGGTCTCCGAATGTTGTGTACTTCCCCTCCCCGTTTAACTTCACGCCGATGCCCCGTATCTTCGTGTATCTTCCACTCTGTTATGCATGTGTATGTCTATGTAAACATACATATACATTTTTCTGCTCTTTGACGCTCGTTATCGATCGATTACGCAATAAAAGCAGTTTACATAATCCGTATCGATATTGTATTCTAAAAGGGGTAGATATACAAGTGGGCAATTCGTCAGTAAAAATACATACGTAATTGCAAGTGTTCGCCAATATCAGGATCACAGTCCGGTAACGTAACAGTAACCGATGACACTATTAACATATATCTCTTTCGGTGCAGCGAGTTTGCCGTGATTAGTTAATCGGTGGTTAATTAATACAATGAAGAAGCGCATCGAAATCTATCCGAAATAACACAAGTCATTTTTTATCTGTGAGCGTTGGTCGGTTGCAACCCGATGACCAAGAAGTCACGCTATGTTTTCCAACCAATACACATTTTTGCTCCTATGTTCGGTTCAGTATCTCGCTTCAATATCGAAGTCACGTGGCATTTCCCATTGTGACCTATCGGGACGTGTTTTATTTTTTGCAGTTCTTTCATGGAATCGCAAGCGCATACTCATCTTATGCCATGTTGTCAATGTTAATGAGGCAATTTACTGTTAATTAATTGTCTCGTAGAGAATTGTATCGTTTGAGTAAAACGTTATCAGTTGTCAACGTTTCCGGCTGTACATACGATTTTGCGAAATTTCTGTCGCCTATGATAAGTCAAGGACTTGTTATATTTTCCGACTTTATCGGATTAGTCGTAGTCTAGTTCCGCACGTGACTCCTAATAACCCACGACCCCACTTATCAGAGACGATTGATAGTAATTAACAACAATAGAAGTGAATTTCATTATAATTGAAACGTTCTGTTGAAATATGCTACTTTTTGCCGCAACGCCCGCCAGATAACAGTCCGTTCAATATAAATTTCCTGTAATCGCTCTCGGCGTGCATTAAAAATATTTTATCAATGATATTCGCGGACAGGGAACGTGTTCGTTTCGCGTGTACTGTTCCACTCGATTTCAATGAATTTTTATTTTAGGAGAATAATATGTCATCAATTCAAACAAAAGTTCTAATTTTGGTTACCACTCGATTAAGCACTCTAGCGAATACTTTTGAAATAATCAGTTGTTTAAAATTACATCAAATTGTCGTGACGTAATTTCTTTTGTAGAAATAAAATGAGGAGAATAATTGTTTGTTTATTTTCTGTTTCACTGAAAAATATTACGAATAACTGCGATAGAATAGAAACACAAACATAATATTGAAGGAATAAACATATTTTGTTTATGTTTTCTGTTTCTACAATTATTATTTACCATAGAAATTTTTTAATCAATACATGATATGATTACAATACAATTATGGCTTCTAAGAATTAATACGTAAAATATAGGTATTTGTATTCTACATATTATGTGCATAGTTTGTTAAAGTGTAATGTTTAAATTTCTGGAATTTACATATGTGCGTAACTTATGGACTAGGAAAGACCGTGACACGAACTCCTGGGAAAATTAAATTTACTATATCAAACAGTGTGAATCAATAAGAGCTACTATCTAAAATTATTCGTCATAGAAACAATAAAACTAAGTGACACAATTATACTCAATCATTTGTCTGAGTTAGAGGTCCAGGGCCAACTTCGTCAACTTATGGGTCGTTGAATTCGTCTTTCTATTGGCTGTAATACAGCAATAAAAAGAATCTACCGACCTTGAAGAAATTAAAATTACCATGATATCTCAGAAAATATGAATACGTGTACAACATAAAGAAATCAACGATAAGTCCTCTTAAATGTAATATACTTCAATTAAAATTGTTTTTAATACAGTTAGATAAGTTATTTTAATCCTTCATCAGTAATTTGGATATTTTATGGCCCAAGACTTATCATTCTCTTGAAGTTTTTCATGAAAACTAAAGTAAAACGAAAATAAATGATGTAACATTAGTAACGAAAAATATTCGAGAACATTCTAGAAATATTGGAATGTAAGACAGAATTTTTGTAAATTCTTTAAATGTCTAGAACATCAAAAAATATCTTTGATGGACATAAACGACCCATGCTGCTAACAGTGTTGGTAAAGAAAATAATTGCTGAAGAACGGTTAAATAATAGTTCTTATTGACTTGCCCTGTATAGTGCTATTTTAGTGTACTATTCAATCAAATAGCGTTAGAGTCAAGGAAGAAGTAAAAGAGGATCGAGTTTCCTTCCGATCCATCGCGCCGTTATTTTAGGCAGCCCATTCGTTGACTAGATACCACAAACGAGAGTCAGTTTGTGTACGATGCACGTGGCTCGTCTCGTGGCTAGATCTCACGCGTTCTGTATCCAAGCCTTCAGAACCTGTATCTATATGCATACAAGTTGTGTATATACTCGCCTGCAGGGTTGACAAACCGGTATCGAAAAAGCGACATAACGCTTTCCTGTCTGAAGAGCGCGTGGTCGCGACGAGTGGACCGTACCTCGCCCCCTCAATTTTCGTCGAGAAAAGCGGTTCCGTTTATATGTGTCTTACAAGTCAGACAATTGGATGGATTCCAAGGGCGTAACGTGTCTCGATGTACAGCCAACTCAAACGATTCTAGCCTCACTCGACACTTTTTATCTCCCTCTCTTTTATTCAATGTCTCCCGTGTAAGAAAGAGATAGAGCGTCGGTGGGGCCAGATTCGTTTGAGCTGAGCGTAAGTACATGTAGCGCATAGAGACGATGCGCTAGGCTAATTATAACCAGGGGTATGCTCGAAATAGCGTAACGACGGCGCAATTTTCTTCGTCGAGTCACAAAACGTGAGCATAGTTTTTCTATTATTACAGAGAATCCTCATCGTTTATGATCCACTCGCCGCGATATCGCTCGATTTCCTCTGCCAAATTGTCGATTACGTAAAAGTTGAAAGTGGCGGACAAAGAGGCGATCTCGAGACATATCGGTAGCCGAACGAAGATACGCGCTGCTTAGACAGACGTGTGGGAAATCGTTCAAATCAGCTCTGTTTCGTCTGGGTTGAGAGAGACGGTTCAGCGTTATCTCGATAGTCGTGTCCCCTACATTACCGTGATTCACAATAGTTATAGCATTCATTTGTAGTCGGCTAATTTCCCGTCGCGTTATGAAATATCACGATGAAATGGTGCATCGCCACGAGACCGTGACTGAAGATTATCTACCCACGGGTGTTCCTTATCAGCCTCCAGTTCAGTACGATTAGGGAATTTTTTCGTCGTCGAATTCACGGACATGATCCCGTTCCTCTTTTTGCGTACTTTTCCTACGTACGCGATACGTGTACGTCGTAAATGGTTTGCGATTTGCTTCACGCAACACTGTTACATCATTCGACGAGTTTCTCACGCAACACTTTTTTCGAGGCGGTCTGTTTTTAGATGGCGTGTCTACTTTTTTTTTTTTATTAATAAACCTTAGGATTCGATAGGTCGTACATATACATGTAAACTTGCCCGTGGAAATATTCTGTATGAGTATTCGTCTATAAATAGATTCCTAAATATCTACATAATCACATGCTGGGGTCGTACATTTCCACTAACTCGAGGTTTTATGCTTAGTACAAGAAATGTCTATGGATAACTTGCAGATATTAATAAACTGCAGTTATCAATTTAGTATATACTTAGTACCATTAATCATTTTTCATGCTGGAATTGCAGAGATTCCACCATATTATATCATAATACTGACACCCTACTGAGGGTTAAATTTAACTCTTCACAATTGATAAGAGAGATATGGTTCTCTTTATAGATTTGAAAGAATGTGATAAGAGCAAGATGTGGGAAAATTTTCAATACTACATATATGCTTACAGCTTGACATGAATATTTGATGAACTTCGAAAAAAATATTTGAAGAGATTATAACTCAGAGATTATACTTTAATAATTATTCGAAAGAATGTGTATCATAATATTTAACAGGTTAAATAGAGTTTTGTAGTGCATGTAACCTTCAGCCTGGGACTACTATAAATATTTGCATTTTTACATTAGAATCGATTAAAAACATTCTGTATTCTAATACATAGATGCATCGTCAGTTTAATTAGTCGCAATAGAATCAATCATAGGTTTGTGTTATTAACGACTCATTTGCTTAGAGGGCAAAATATTTTTTAATCTGGAGTAGCACTTGTTATTTGATGTTAGTTTACTTATTGTTAGATTCTTCTCTCGTAAACAAGATTACGCTATAAACTCGTGACAATAATCATTTCGTGTTTGCAAACGGAAACATACCAACAATATGATGTTTAGAGAGATCGTAGTGATCTCTAGTTTATCAGACGAGATAACAATTTTTGCGTCGAAAGATTGCTATCAAAAAAATTTAGAGGACACGTGTGAATGGTAGCTTAAGCTGAAAACTGGTAAGAGGAATAATTGTCATCTTGATAAACCTGCGATAAAATCTCAAATGGAAAGTATGATATATCTCTTTCAGAAATATTTATCATTCTTGCTTAAAATTATTAAAATGTACATCTAGAATTCACAGAAATCCTTCGGACATAAATTTTCCTCCGAATTGTCTTATACTGTTTCGATACGTAAAATCAGTCACTTAGAATCCATTCGAAGCTTCGTTCTACCATCCACTGTGCAGCAACTATTCGTTTATATTTAATCAGTTATCAGCTGCATAATAATTATTGCGCACAAATTTCTAGAAGTTTGACATTGAATCGAAGAGCGCGTTCGACATCCTCGTGATTGTTTTGGTCATTGTGCCGACGATCGCAGGTTAGAAAGTTAACGAAGTGAATTGTCATCGAGATAGGGGCAGAGGGGGGCGTACAAATCAAAAGACACAGACACGCTCTTCGCACGCACGGCGGAACCATAAGTCGAAAGTGTCACCTTGGACTATGCAAAACGCTGCGATAACGTTATTCTTTCTCTTTTTTCCCTTTTTGTTCGGTTTTGCAGACCAAACAGTTTGACCCCGGAGCCTCGTTCGCGTAATGATAAACAATGCTCGACCGTTCGCGCTGACCTCTACCCCTAGTTATACATACGTGACACCGCGCAGGCACTGTGCATAACACATCGTCTCTCCTGTAACATTCAACATTTAAAAGGAACATTTTTTTATTAATGATGACTCCTAACATCGATTTTTTTTTTAGACCATCGATCTTTTAAATAAAATAACGAGTGATTGTCTCCTTGCTAAGGGGTGAAGGGGGGTCATCGGAAACTAAACGGAAGCAAGAAATCTGTTTACGAAAATCGCACGATACCATGGTATCTGCATGCTTTCCATTGGAACACGATAACCCTATTGTTGTTGGTGCGCGTGTCGATAAATCGGCTGTAAAGATTCTCGCAGAATAGAAACGGCTGTCCATAGGGACGATAGGTTCAAGTAGCTGAAACTCGAAACATCCGATTCATGATACCGGTTGAGTCTTAAAGCCGTGTGCTTGTTTGGTTCCGGTCTGGTACATGACGGGTCTGGTTCGCGAGCGAGTCTTAAGGGACGAGAGAAGAGACTACTGTGTCGCCACACTTTAAGAGTCGTAATTCCACTCCCGGCGTAACATGACTACGAACACCTATTCTAACGCGCAAAAGGTTTCATGCCGCGATAGAGAATCGTACGGAATCTGCGACACGTGTTATCCTTTAAGAGAGAGCAATTAAGTGATTGGATAGGATTTTTTTGATCAATTAACACTCCTAGGTGGTAGCAGAAGGTCGAGAATATTTTTAGTATCGTACTTGACCAGCGTTGTTTGTCAGGGAGACATTGATACGTCATAGTTGGTTGATAATGTAAGTGTGGGACCGTGACTCCTCATTATTGCTTGTTTTAATAAGTTAAGTAACGTTATCTAATTGAAGAGTGTATCTTACTTTCTTTGAATCGCAACGCGTACGAGATTCTAATCCCGTTTTAAATTTGGAAAGGAAAACTTGCCCAGGCTCGCAAGTCGGTCAATACGAGTCGGTGTTCTGCAACCCAGAGATAAAGTTTCATTCGAACGTATAGATGGACTTAGGCCCCTTTCGCTTCGTTTTTTTCCACGCGATCGTTATATCCGCAAATATTTGTCCCATCTGTGTAAAGGCACAGTCTGTTTTAGGGCAATCAATTTCTAGTGAATGATTCACGTGATATTGTGTGGTCTTCTAATCCTGCCGACGAAGCTTTTGGCACTCGTCTTAGGGCATCGCCAAAGTATTAAAGATCTGGCGCCTGACCGTCGAAGTATCAGAAGCTGTCATTTCACCAATGCGACAGCTACGAACTCCTCGTCTTGGTTACTCAATTCGGGACTAGGAAGCTTAGCGATGAACCAATACGAAAACCTTCGAAGAATCTCCCAAGATTTAAAATGTTCGATGTTGTATTGTTGTATAAAAGTTTCCGTGACTATAAATATTAGACGCGAGAGAAAGAATTTGTCAGCAGTCCAAATAATTCAGGTGCTAGAGGACTCGAATGCTCGTTTAAAGACGTTCCTTTCCAATTCTGGCGCGAACAAATTCTTATTCTTCTTTATAATATAAGTACAAGTGGATGATGAAATTTCGTTAATGATGTAATCAAATTCTGTGTTCTTTCAGATCTAAATGTGTTCCATAGCGATGCCTGCTGAGCTGCTTCTGGGGCATAGCCCTCCAGTATACAGTCCACTACTTTACAGCCCTTTGGTGGTAACGGCACCGACTATTGCCAGCAGATCGGTGCCACCTAGGATAAGGCCATGCCTTTCGTCTGGTTCTCTGGCTATAGACAGCATAAGGAACAGTAACGATGGCAGTAATAAACAGAAAAAGAAGGTGGTGTTTGCCGATGACCGAGGACGTCCCCTGACTCAGGTAACTACTAATTGATCTATTACCTTGAGTCATCCTCGATTTGTCAATAGTTCTAAAAGAAAATAGATATAGGAACATTTTCCTGTTGTTTAACTTTCTGTATACATTGTACGGATTTGAAGTTTCATATCGAACTTAATATCTTGAAATCATGATGTTTCGAAAAATGTATCTACAGTTTAACACTGCAAAAGAGCTTATGGTTACGATTTCCACTCTGGATTATAGCTACGCTTGATATCCCTACCACTTTTTGTTATTTTTTTACAACAAGATGTTTCTAACTTTCAAACTCTCAAATATTCCATTATTTAAATATTCAAAATTTTCTAGTAGGTATTCAAATATTCAAATCTTAAAATTCTCGAGTATTGAAATATTCGAATCGAATAAGATCTTGAAAGTTAAAGGTCCCCTTTTTGATGATTTTTTCAACAGGTTCGTGTAATGTCGGAGCCCAGCAATGTGCCGCCACTTTGGAGTACGGCATACCTAGCCGGATTAACTGGGCGATTGCTTCATCCGAAGATAGATAATGACGAACCCACGGAAGTCGCGTCGCCCTGGCAAGTAACGTTTCCCCAGCCAGCGAGCGATTACTTAGCTTTTCGACGAAAACTTGACCAGGAAAACGTGAGCCTTGAGAACGTGATAATAAGGGAGTCGGAACAGTGTCTGGTGGGCACCATTAAGGTGCGTAATCTGGCGTATGACAAGGAGGTCGTGGTCAGAGTGAGTAACGATTCTTGGAAGACCCACGAAGACGTGCACTGCACTTACGTCGAACAACCAGGCTCCCCAGCTCTAATTCTCTACGACACATTTCGTTTCCGATTGACCCTACCGCTGAAGTCGAACGTGGTAGAGTTCTGTGTACGGTATCGTACTGATGGCAAAGAATATTGGGATAACAACGAGGGAAAGAACTTTATAGTACGAAAGAAGTTAGAGGTGTGTACGTTCGGCGCCAATGGGAACGCTGTACAACAGTTTCTATGGAAAGCATTGCTATAGGGGGACATTTTACACAAAAAGAAAGAAGGCTTCTTTTTACCTAGTAATACACGTAAAACATACAAACTACATACACGGTAGAGGACACCACACGACAACGCTTCTACACTGCCACGACATAATGTAACTTCCGACAAAAGTCTTTTAATTGCCAATTATTCCGTAGCTCGGTGAAAATAGCCTCTCTATTGATTCCTCTGTTACAGCCTCGAGCACCTCCAAAACGATACGACATTCTAACGACTTCATGCGACGGATTCTCGAGTAATGGCTTACGAGATAACATACCGCGAATCACTGACGCGACAAGAGCGAACATCCGCACGTGGAGCGAGTTCGCCTCTTGGCAGCACCTCGCAAACGACGCCCCATACTGGTGAATGTTCGTCTTTGGGTACCCTCATCAAACGATGTATGGAGTCGTACGAATTCTTCCAGTCTACTTGGTTAATTGTCGAGGCGTAGACCACGCGGGACGAGGTGGTCATATCGCACACACGACACACGGGGGACACGACCGTCGTCGTATGAAGCGTGTGTTATACGACTGGCGCCCAGTAACAGGAGAACAGAGAAGAGAATATTGACGAAAGAAGGGAAGAGCGATGAACAGTGTACAAGATTCTATTCAGTTTGGATTTAGAAGGACAAGCTTGCTGCACGGATGGGAGAGACACGATTGGAGGTCGATAGCGCGGAGCAGACGGGAAAGGAGGCACCGGTCGCGTTACTTTTATGGTAAGTTGATCTTGTTCTACACCGCGGTGATACCGATCCTGAATTCGATCAAGAATTCCTGCGTTACATTGCCACTAACTTGCGATTAATCGTTTGCTGCTATTTAATAAATTTTTCAATGGTTTAACGCAGGGCTCGGCAGTTTTTTGTATAAAATGTGAAATAGATATCTTTAGGCTCTAGGAACCAAGAGTTCAGATCCAGAGTATTATGTAGATAAATATTTAGAGCATAAACGATTTCTCCGTAAGTTAAAATATATTCTTATGAGTGCAACCATTTGTCATATCTGTTTACTAATGAGGCGAATAGAATTACTTTTTTAAATAATATTTTAGACGTGCAAAAATTACTCTCAATTTATGAATCACACAAAAGTAGATAGCGTAATTTGTTCAACCCTGGTTTAACACATTCATAGTCTTCTGACCAATATGTGGATCGAAATGGTTGTAACAGCAATAACTCCACATGATGCGATGTTTTCATTAAATTCTTATTGAATTACTGATTCAGGAATTCATATATAGAAATATTAACAGCAATATAAAAATTCATATATTTCTAAAAATTCTTTGAAGCTTCTATCGACTTCCTAAATCTAGGGGTGAGTTGGTAGATGTCTCTTTAGTGGACTGTGAACGTGTCAGGCGTAATCGTTAACCGTGATACGATAAAGTGAAGTCAGAATGACGTGGATTACCATTCAGTTTTAGCGATTGTGTGATTTACGGTTTCATAATAAGTCGATCTACCAATGACGTAAATATGAGGACGCGTGATCCACCTGTCATTTAACTGACCCCACCTTATCAGCCATGTAACAGATATTTCGCCTTATCAAGAGGATTAATATCAAGAGGATAAACATATGACAAACATATTGGCATTTAGTCTTGTCTTTACCTGGAAATCCTCTTCGGCAAATTACGATAATCATAAAATAGACAATCTTGTTACGTGTCTCTCTCCGTCATGCTGATAAAATTCGGATCTTTGTGTCTTTTATATCTGTTTCTCTCAACATGGTTATTTTCCATCAATCTAGAAATGCTACTTGATTTCCAAATTTTGTATTACGGAAGCTTGCTCCATTGTAAAAATCCTTTCGTAAGATTCAAAATTTATTCACCAAACTAGAAGATTTATCTATCTCCCAAACACAAAAAGAATAAAAATTCATGTGTCGTTTCACATCGTTCATTGAATACGAATTTGCCGGTCCAAGTTTTCGTACACACGTTCGTGCGTGATCGTAAGATACGAATTTTTATGGGCTTGCCCTTGCTCACGTTGCGAAGAAGGAACTTAAGTGGAGAGAAGAGAAGGGATGGAGACCTCGTGCTGTTGCTGAATTACAAATATCTCCACTAGTCGAAATAATTTAGCAATTCGAATCGCGACGCGATTTTTATGAGGGATACTGCTTTCTAAAGTCGAAAACTCGGCAGAGGAACTAGACATCTTTTTCTTGCAGCCGATTTTGTGTGTGTGCACGCGAGACGCGTACTTTCTCTCTATAAATAACAATCTGCCTTGCCACGAACGATAACAGCCACGACCAGCAAGTCGCCTGACTCTAATCGTCTTAACTAAAGGTTGTTACCATGCGTGACAAGATACATTCATTCCTTCGTCTTCTTCGTCTCTTTTCTTCTCCTTTCTTGTTGCCCTAAAGCTAGCGTTTGCTAAGCGTTTACCCGACTGAACCTTAACGAATATACAAGATGATTAAAAAATAGAGGAAGATTTGCACGATCACATATGTGATGATTTAGTAAGTTGGAGACAAAAAATTAGGGGTCATATGTTATTAGGGTATATTGTGTGGTCTAAGATGGAAGCCTTCGAATCCTTTTTATTTCGAAATAGACATAGTCTTATTTAGATCTCATCCCACTTCCTTATTCGCATTCATCTGAATGGTTTCTATGTCGGTAGGATAGTTAATCTTTATGTGTATATGGTAGGCGATCATTTTAGGCAATTGTGAAGCCACTTTTACGTTATAAATTCGTATCGACTACGTCTCTGTCCAGGGCGAATGAACTTCTTTCAGGTCACATGGATTCAATCCGAGGTATAATATTGACAAGAAATTTTCCACGGTTAATCCGAGGTGGTTTAAAAATTGATTGCGCTGACTTTTTTATCGTTTTGTACGATAGAATGTTCATTCATTTTATTTTTCAGTGCACATGCATAAAGCGATTAAATAACAAAGTGGGTAAAGATTCTTCGTGTGCTCGATCAGTTTTCTAAATATTTGCATTTGGTGTCGCAATATCTTAGATTACTACATTTATATCTTGTTGAAAATTGTAGATATATCTTTGAAATAAGTGTCTACATTGTAGTAGTGATAATTTCAGAATGCCTTGAGCACTTTGTAAATCACGAATGATTTTTCATGGTCGAATCCTTGGCCTACTGCCAGTGGACTGACAAATGCCGGATGCATCTTGCGCACGATATCTTAAAGTAGTCTCAATGTTGAAAATACTCTTCTCTGATTCATACGATTCCTCGGGGTGTGGGTTGTGTACGAATAAATGGTGTACCCAAATTCATCTGGGTGTACAAAAGACAGTTGACAAAACCCTCAATCGTGTTTACACGAGCATTAACACTGTGAACCTTTAGTTTTCCGAATTTTAAGAAAAACGTAAACCAATTGCTATTTATATCTACGTATTTGATTTCCTGATATTGTGTTAAAAGTTCATTAGTTACATTAATAGTAATGTTTTGGTAATAAGCATTGTTTCGCATAAACTTTTCTAGAGGAACGTAGTAGGGGTAACCTACTTTGTGATATTGTTAAATCAACTTACAACAGTGCGCAACTTAAAAGCTGTGACAGGTGGCAGACTAATAAATTATGATGATGGTTCTATTAAAGTTAATTCGAAACAGTACTCGAAGAATGTGACAAAATGATCATGATGACCGTGACAGCTGATAAAAAATTTTACTGCTTATTTACAAGGAAATGTAGGGGAGAGATGACATGAAACGAATACTTTTTTGAGGATAAAATAACAAAAAAACTATGCGAGCTTTCTATGAATACAGTACTATTTTATACCATTAGAAATATTAGTTATTTTACTATAGTGATGAAAACCTTTTCTGGTTTTATATTTTATGTTTTAAAGAAATCCATTTTGTCCCATTCGTAAACTGATTATATTGAATGGGATGATGTAATAAAACAAGGTAATGTATTGGTATTCATTTTATAATCATTGTTTTCTTAGGTATCACAGACATAATATTGAACTCTTTTTAAGTTACATAAATGTCATAGTGTTATTATACTACATTTCATATTAGTTTATATATTTGAAAAATAAAAAAATTAATTCAGAGATAAAGGATAATCCTTTTAATAAATAACAATCTATAGTTTCAAAATATGAATAATAGAACTAAAAATCAATTCAATTTGGGTAATAATATTTTAATAACTATAAATTTACATGCGACTCATTCATAAATATGATAATGACATTGGAGATTTAACTTGTTTAATTATTATGTTACATAATGCAATGGATATCTGATATTTTATTATCATTTTTTAAAAAATATGTGATTAAATGTTATAATTAAGATATGAATCCAAGATAACAGTACTTTATGAGACGTTTCGAGAAAATAGGAGAAATTTTTTTTAACTCATGAAAAAAGTTAATCATCTGCCACTGTTACGTATAAATTGGCAGTGATAGTGGCTTTGAATTTGGTATGGTTAAACATGTTATAATGTAGCTTCAAAACAAATATAAGTCCATCGTAGGAAGATTCGCTAATTTTAAAATATTTACAATGTGCCATTCATGTCGCCTCCCCCCTATTTACAATAAAGTTTAAATAATGTCAGCAAAGCGTACTTACGCTTAAATATCTAAAAGTTTTAGTTAGACGTAGAATTGAATCCATTTGAACGCCTATTGACGTTCTTGTTGAGTTTCAGCAATTTATTTGGTTGATATTTGTGCCATTCAAATTGCCCCGTAAAACGCAAGTGCACTCTCACATACTTACATCCTATGTATGTATTTGTGTATACCGGTCGAGGCGTGGTTGTGAAAAGCGGTGGCGCAGGATCCTATGCATCGCATCGTGCCGCGTTGCAGTCATGCCATACCACGCCTCGTGAGCATTGTAAAAAGTTTAAGACGTCTAGACGTGTGGGTCGACTGGATAATCTCGACTACCCAACACCTTGAACGAACTGTCCCCCATATTGCACTTGCATTTTTTGATCAATCGCTTTTTATACGTAGCAGGTTCTTTCGAAGTCTAGTCACACGATTATTGAGGGACACCGAATTTGACGAATGATTGTAATTGTAGAGTGTAGAGACATAGTGTCTCTGTGTCTCTTGTGTCTTTTCAACTGGGAAAACAAGGAAAGACATACGACAGACGTGTGACCAGGCTCGTACGCGCGCAATTTGAATTTAGCTCACGCGCTTTTCTCTCTTTTGGTTCGATAAGATCCTATTAAAAATTCATGATTAATTGCTTATGCAACGTTACCAATTTATACTTTATTGATTGTGAGTGACTCGTGCTGATACGATGAAGTCGTAATTCTGTGATGCGATAATGTAATCGTCGTCGGTCAGCGACGCTGGCCTTCACGCTACTTAAGTCTTTAAACAATTCATTATTAAATGGACAACTTCTACAGTTCTCTCATTTCTCCCGTTTCAGATTGCAACGTGCAGAATCACGTACGCATAACAGACACATGCAAGAGAAACAATGCGGTAGCCGTGCGACAGGTTTGCGGAGCGCGCAGTGATCGATCATCGTGGATGGTACATTCCAAAGCTCTTCTGCCAGCTGCCGATTCGGAGATCGCCATGCGTCTTCTTCTTGATCGTCGTCTTCTTCCTCCTCCTCTTCCTCTTTCCTGGAACTTGGCTGCCAAAGCCGAGGATGTCCGCCAAGATAAGTTTCCATCTTCGAGTTGACCAAATCTCGCTGGTCTCGTCCATTCCTCTTTCTTCCTCTCTCTCTCTCTCTTTCTCTTCTTTCTATTTCCCACTCTTTCTCTGTTCTCTGTCTCTGTTTGTCTTTATATATAATATATATCTAACTCTAGCTCACGCTTCTTTTCTCGGATCCTTTTCAAAGTCGTACGAATTTACAAGGATACAACTAACTTTTTCTTTTTTTTTTATGGGTTTCCTATTGGGTAGGGTGGGTCGAGGGTTCGTCTCTTAGTAAATAACGCGAGGGAAAAGCAGCGTAGCTCGGCACAAAGTCGATTCGAAGAAATTGAAAAAGAACCGTGCGAACGGTTCCGTACGAAACGGTCACGATTAAGGGTCAGTCGGGGCGGGAAAATGTCAACATACTTTTAGTCGTATGGCTCCTCTGGCGTTTCTCCAGAGCGTGAGACCGTCTTGTTATTCCGCGTGAAAGTTTTAAACGCTGTCGTGACGCGTTTCGGACCGAACCGCTCGTCGATACGAGACACAATGTGTGCAACTATAGGGAATACTTTCCGCAAGTGCAACCGTCAAGTCACCTGCGATACCTACCGATGGTTGTTGTACGAGCACAATTGTGAGGAACGAAGAAGAGGGTTGTTTCCCTTTCCGATGAGAGTTTAGAATGCACTTATTATTAACTGACCGGTGCTGTTGTGTCTTTTTCACGGTAATAATGAAACGAGGGTATTACGAAAGTGTTTCGTAGTACATTTTCGTATGGGTCGTTACCGTTCTGTGAATCGGTATCGGTATTACCACGCCTGCTAAGACATTTCTCTGCACATTGTACATTGCACCTTTTACACGACACGTTGTCCAGCTATGAAGCGAGGACAGGTCGATACTCGTGCACACTCTTTCCCTATTATCTTTCGTCTAATGTTTTTCTTCTGTATTTTCGGTTTTCATTCTGTCGATAACTCGCAACTTACATACATACGTAAGTTAAAAATGGATATGAGTGCACACGTATCGGGACGTTGTCCATTTTTTATTGCATGTTAACCGTGAACGAGCTGATCGAGAGTACATATTCACCAAACCAATAATTTATCTCGACCATGGATTCAAGTGGAGATTAAAATTCTTCTCTGGAGAATATCGCGAATTAATAATGCCGTTACGAAAGCATGAGCGTATCTTATCGATTTAAACGTTTCGGTTCAACGAAAAAATTGCACGTTTTTATGAAAGCAGTATAATTATGTACATACTATATATATTTATATTGATAGGAAAAATCGAGGAAACAATTCCTGCGAGACTAAACTAATGGGTTGATTTTCGAAAAGATTGCTTCGCCTATTTCTTTTCTAGCCTCGGAACGAGTTCTTCCCTCGATCTGTGTGATAATCTCATTATTCTCAATTGGACAAAGTTCGATTCTCAAAGTTCGAAACTCTCTTTTGCTTTCTTCTTTATTGTCTCCAAGAAGGAATCCAAAAAGCGAGCTATATACTATTGTCATTGTCGCATGAAGGAATGCATGTTCTGACCATTGGATGCGCTATGTACGACTGGCTCGTACACATGCAAGGAACACGCGCACGCGTGTAAATCTTTATTATGGCTTTAAGTTGTCCTACGTATATGTCAGACAAATACTCAGGAAACGAGATTTTCTTTGCAGGGACGGTGGTGTGACGGTTACACACACTTGCTGTTCGCGAGGGCTGCAGAAAACGAGACAAGACTACACGAGGGAAAGGCCGCCGAATTGTAGACTAACGATGATGGGTGCATTAGGAAACCTTCCAAGAGTTGAAACGGAGGAAGTTAGCCGGTATCTCGTGTGGTCCAAATCATTTTTCAGTCAATTCTTTGCACCGCCCTCGCAGAAAGAAAGCATCCCTGGTTTCTCCTTGGAATTCATCTCCACTCGATAATAATTACTGGATATTAAACAGGAGTCTATGAACATATAATCTTCTGTTCTATTACGACGTTGTAGACCTCTTCGCTAGTGTACTTGGAGTCACTTGACGCTTTAGGCTTCGTTATCATTTAGCCTTCTATTGGAGTATTCTCTCGATGTATTTGTATGTAGATATGCTTGCTTTTGCATCAAGCACCATATTATTTCATGCATTCCTTTAGTCAAAATTTGTATATAGATTGATTGTAAATTATGGCAACGTGAAACGATTTCCAAAGAGTCGGTGACTCTATCGAGAATTTTTTAGAATAGATGATGGAGCCTATACCTAATGATGAATTTCCTAAGCAATTGCTCCATGTTTTGATCATGTAACGTTTATAGTTTGTAGGAGGACAGCCAGAGACGACTTTGGATCTTCAGATTCATTTTGAAATGAAAGAACATACAAATTCATGTTACTGTTATTGTACGATGTGTTCACAGATCCACCCATGCTCTGTAAAGTGTTCATCGAAAATTACTCATTTGTACTTAACATTGTGATCCGACTGCATCACTCGTTTTTCGAAATTTTTCTGTGTATAGTTTTAGTAAAACAGATTTCCTTGACGAATAGGCTGCCAGCAACGAAAGTTACTATTATCTCTCTTAAATCCTCGACGATATTGTGTTACAATCGACATTTTATTTATATTCATTATAATTTAATATTTTGTTAATTCCAGCAACGAAAAGCCCCGAATGAATTGACCTACTTATTCGATGATCGTTACCTGCTGTGTGTGTGTGCCCCCCCTGTTATCATGATTATCTTCTTACATTAAGGACCAACTCTCTTTTATACTCTATCTTGTACTCAATTCATTCCAGATATTGTACACGAACGAGCGTTGTTAATAAACTGAGTCAGAAGAATACACTCGAATGACTGAATTAAATACGAAGAAAGTTTCATCTTCGACGAGTGTTTAATATTAGTATATGGTATACAAGAGATTATGATGCCAATATTACATTTATAAGCAAAATACCGATTTGTCGATATATTTTCTAGAGTGCAACAAACTTCTTTTTTCTTTCTCTTTCTATCTTTATACATGCAGTGCATAGTAATTCATGATGTGCCTTCAGCGGCGAAGGGCGATTCTTTATTCAGAACAATAATGAAAGAATATTTAAAATTTCCTTTGTGGAATAATTATCTGGGAACATTATGAATTACAACGTGCTCTGCATGAAACGAGTACGATATTTATATACATGTGTGTATATATTAACATAAAGTGCAACAAGTTCGATGAACCGAGAAAAGCATGCTGTACTGGTTAGGTTCGCGTTATTTTGTCCGATTAAGCCCGAAAAAAGAATCTTCGGGAAGATACTTCTTCCACTTCCGGTTGGCATCTGACTCACCTGAACAATAATTTATCATGATTGACTCTCTTTCAGACAAAACGATTGGTTATTCTAGCGATAGAATTCCTTTCTCGATGTAAAGAAGTACAGTAAAATTGTAAGCTAAAGAGTGAAGAATCGAAACAAATGATTTCGATATAACAATATCATTATAACATTTCTCTGAAGCGCATACTGTACATCTTCCATTAGTTATACCATATTATACTCTAACCGTAACAAAATCAATTGACTGATCAAAATTGTATACTTGTTAAGCTCTAAACTCAGCTAGATATGATTTTGGCTTCCATTGCGTCCCAATTTACCTTTTCAGTAAAAGTAAAAGATTGATTTGCAGCTTTGTGTGAAAGGATAAGAATGTAGACGAATGTAGCTGGAAGGGAAAGCTTCGCAAGTGTCTTGAACGATCAAATGATTTCGTTCCAACTATAATTAAGGCGTTCTTGTGGAAAGTAGTGCAAGTGCCAAAATTAAAAAATGTTAATTTTTAACGTGGCGCATATAACGTTTTTTTTTTAAATAAAAGACAAAATTTTTCAATTTTGGCACTTGCACTACTTTTCACAAGAATGCTTCAATTGATGAAATCGAGCGCACGACCAAAGGAAAAAGGCGTCATCCGTGATTCGAGAATACGTTTTAGTTAAACACACGCCACTCGCTCGAACTAGTTTCCCTATTGTCTCGCAATCGGTGTAGATTTGAAGAGAAACAAAAAGGAACGCAAGCACGTGAATGCATACACCCACAATATAAATGTACAATTTTCTCTTGAGAGCCGTAAGACTGATAACTCGACGCAGGTACGCGGGATTGTAAATAGTATCATTATAAGAGACGTGAGATTGAGTTTCGATGAAGCTTGCCAACGGTAGCGTGAATGTTTAATATTATTATTATTGTTGTTATTATTTTTATTTTTTTTGTAATTAGTTGAATGAACGAGTCGGTTGAAGGTCTCATACGAAACTCTATTCTCTGTTGTGGTAGGTCCAGCGCTGAGTGTTACTCATGAAAGTTTGTCGTTCTAGGCTTCGCAAGATCGTTGAACGAAAAGTTCCCTATTTGCAAGAAACGTGTATCGATTTGCAACTACTTCCTTGTCCTCTTTCATTTCTTCTTTCTCTCCGCCACGCGTAGAGTTATGTTGAAGCGCTACTTCGCGTTGTATCTTTAGACAGAGAGAATGCCCTTCTATTATTAGCGCTCGAAGCCCGACATTAGCCTAGGTCTTAACTGCGTGTTTATTGTTACTGTCATTATCGATTTATTTATCGACTATTGATCGCTGTTATGTTTTTTCTTTTAATTATTATTATTATTAGTAGTATGATTGGTAATTGATACCTACGACTGCGGCTATTCATTGTTGTATAAAAGCAAGTGCGTTTGCTCCCTCGGATGATAACAGAATGCTCACGTATACATACATATATATATTTTCGGGTACCGAATTTGTAAATACGCTAATGTGTTATATATCGAGTAATTAGCAATAAAGTATATTTAGATGGGAATATTAAATACAGTGTCGCATTTATTTTATTGTCTTCGTATAACACTTCCTATCGCGAACTAGATAGCTACAAGATAAATCTATCGTTTGATAGGAGTTAGCGTGAGCTGAACAAATGATTTTAGGTGACCAAAGTCTTATATCCGTTCAAATATGTATTTTCAAAGTTCTATTGTTCTCTGAGAACTCTTTCAACAATTTCCATTAATATGAGACTTTGAAAATTACAAAAGTTATTCACATTTTATTTTACGTTTAATTTTAGGATTTTGAATCATTTACTTATTACGCAAAACACATATAGGCAAATAACTAGCTCGTTTTATAATGTGTAAAGGTGTACATTTATATGCGATTCGAATCTCTAGACATTGCATCATTGCTTATTTGTCATTAAAAATATTGTATATGTAATCGTATACTGTAATTAAATTATGTATGACTATAATATGGTCTTGTAGAATTTGCTCTACAAATAAACACGTTCTTTGATAAAATGACAGTTGTAGAAAATAAGAAATTATAAAATTGTTGACTTCTTCAGGTAATAAAAAAAAACTATTGCAGATATTGACATAATTTTAGTTTACACGATAAAGGAACACTTATTTAACGTGTGTGTAAAATTTGAAAAAGTTTCATCAATTCATTTTTAAGACATCATGGTAATCAATTTAAAAAAATACGATTTTGAGAAAAACAAGTTTTAACTCTTTGAACAAGTTACTCAGCTATCTGCATTGTTCCATTCAAAATTCTATGATTTCGCTAATTCTCCGAATTTTTTTACGGGACTTCTTTTTAAATATTTTTAAAATGCTATTTCATGTAAATATGTAAGAAAAAAAACTGATATTTTAAAACTTTAAGCGGTTATCTCCTGTTAAAGTTTATTATCCAGTAATAGCAGAGTCAAATAGTGTTCTTCTGAAACCGTTACAATTTTGTTATTTCATCGAATTTAGGAATATAGTTTTGTGAATAGATATTCAAGATATAGCTATTTAAGAAAATAGAATAAAAAAAAACCGATTTTTATACGTCTTCGAATAGAAATACCCCCTAGACGGTAGAGGTCGGGTAGTAATAGAGAGAGGTAAAAGGTCGCCACACATTATAATGTGTCGTCGATAATATAGAGATCTTTAATAAGATACGCTAATTGGATTTCTTTGTTATAGATTATTAATGAAATTAATTTTCAATCTTTGATTTTTATACGTGCAGTCGTTGTTATACGTTGTTGTAACAAAATCAGTGTAAATTAAACTGCAGAACATCTCTAACAATTCCTGCTCTTCAAACGACATAGGTATAATTACTAAATGAGCCAATATTTTAATATATCAGAGATTATAGAGTTAAAGTTGTAATTACAACATTTGCTTTATAATACAACAGCAAAAATTCCATTTTAGCAACGGATGTTGTAGTGTGAAACATATGTGTAAATAATTTTACATTTTTAGAATGCATGAAATGTGCGAATTTTTTACTAAATAAATTAAAAATGCTAAACTAGTATACATGTATATTCGTGTTTATTAATTATACATACATATTTACTTGATCATTAGCTTATTTATTTTTATATGCGGCAATCTATTATTTTGCGAAACTATTATGTACGATTTTGCATAAAAATATTATTAATGTATTACTTTTTAAGAATATTAAATTATATAAATAATTGTATAAAGCGAAATAGGAGTAGTATTATATACGTTTTATTCATTTGTATTAAAATTTTGCGTTAAATCCTTATTTAGCGAAGTTCGATACTCTCGAAACTCGAACGATGAGCTTAACATTCTCGAAGCTGCGCGCGCAATCTACTTCGAATAGAATGATGTCGTAGCGTGACTCTAACTGGAAAGGTAAGCTTTTTACTATTTTTTTGGCATTCTTGCGACATTTTAAGCTTTTTGTGTTTTGGATATACTTATATTGGATATTATCGTGTTACTTTACAGAAAATTTGCATGTGCCTTTCAATTAATATAGTTTTAAAGTGTGTGAAACATCAAGTGTATAGTTTTCAAATGATAGCGTACCGAAAATATTTAGTATACAAATAATATGGAAAATGTGCTAAGGGAATATATCATAAGCGAACTAGTTCACTATTTATGAGCTACTTTTATGATTTTATTGCCTCCGTTTTTCTCTGACTTCGTCGGAAGCTGGCGTTTAGTAAATATTTGAAGTAGTTAATGGTTTCCGGAATTTTCAAATGCAATTTACAAGGGTGACTGACGTTGCCCCTACTCAATGATCATTTCACGAGCTACCAGACACAGACGAAGAGTCGTCATTTGTTTGGTAGATACCGGGCATGTAAGAGCTCTTGACGCTTTAAAATTTTAATGTAAGCATATCGTACTCATCGACATCTATAATCACTTTCAATCATTATTTACTATTTATTATTTCTACTTAAAGTAGTACGTGCTTTATTAAAGTTATTGTATATTGTGTTTAAACAACAATTAGTTTTCGTGATTATGTGAATTTATTTCTCTACTTGAGATCGTTTGAAAGTTTTGTCGTTCTTTTAAATGAAGTTGAAGTCATTTGCAACGTTAGTATCTGTATAAGTACAGATATTTTAAGTTTCTGTATATTGCTAACAACTCCATATATTACTATTTACAGGCAGAAAAAGCTGGATTCTTATACGCGTCGAATTCGAGCGCTGAAACGCGACGATAATGTAAGTTGTTGTGTATGTACTATTTTATTCCATTCAATTTCTAAATACAATTTAATGAAAAGTGTCTAAAGGTTGTAGCGAGGATTCGATAAAGAGAATTTGGCAACTTCAATATTTGAAGAACTGATTTTCTAACGCTTCTTACTTCTGTTGTTTCAGATCCAGCAAACAGCTTCTTGAGAAATCGTTGATCTGTTTGAGCTCGTGGATGTTAACATAACGCATATCTTTGGTTCCTCCTGTTACTCAAGCTTGACATAGTGGTTCGCAGAAATACGAGTGAGTCGTACTTTTTTTATTTTTACAAGCATAATGGCCGCAGGTATATGTTTATATATTACGCTTGGAAATAGTCATATTTTTTCTATGTACATATCTATTAGTTCAGGCCAGGATCTTTTTGTACGCTGTATTTAACAACGAAACAAATATTCTTTTACAATATGCTGAAAATAGCTTAATATAGATACATGGATAGGTACTTAAAATATATCTATTTTTTAGGGTATAATAAAATTAAATGAGTATATAACGTTCAATATTTTATGCAAATCTCATTAAGTATATAAAAACGTATAAAATTGGGTAACAATTACACATACATGTTATACTTGTGGTTATGGTTATACAAAACTCGATAACAATTAACTCGATTGCCTATAGATTCATTCCCAATTGGTTTTCTATGTATAATGGTTTATAAGTACATTGAGTCACTAGTGAAACAAACTATATTTTCCAAGTATGTATTGAAGTAGTCATTATCATATCAAAGGACTTAATGAAAATTTAAACACAGTGGAATGTTTGAATAGCTAATGTAAAGTTAGTCTGAGTAGATAATTTTAGTTAACTAAGTCGTATATTTTTCTTTTACTTAAACTAATTTGAATGCGTATCTACAATATGAGAAACATTTGTAAGGTAAAGTGTTAATTAAAATATTTCTTTAATCGATTTCGTTCTAAGTAAGGATATTAGTAGGAGATAAAATTTTTAAAAGAGCGTTGACATTCTCTGAGAGTAGATTATCTTCCGAGATTAACTTCGATATATCGATGATGGCATCTGTAGCACCACTTAATTTTTTGAACGCGTTCCGTGCGTGCACTACTTCTATCAATACGTTCTTGAAAAGTTCCTGAGGAAAGATACGCAACGTATTTAATTTTTAGTTAGTACGTTTTATGAATGTAAGTGATTTATTTACTTCTGTGCCACTATAATTAGCTACACCCACGCAGCCTACGAATCCTTTTCCGTGTGCGAAATATCCCAATTTTCGTCTTCGCAAACCGAAACAGAAAGCTACGTTTTGCCTTTGGCACGCGTCAAGCAATTTAATTATCTGGTCATCCAATCCGCCTAGAATCACGTAAGAACTGCTTAATTTCGAATGCTGAAGTTTAGTTAACTACCACCTTTGAACATCTGTGCAGAAATTTTCTGATTTGATCGTTTATCGCACGGACTGGGTTCAATTACTCCTCTTTATCTTACCTCAGCACACAAAGTTTACATTTACCTTCGAGTTCGACTTTTTCGAGGTCGGGAGCGATTATTACAAATTTAATCTTTTTCAATTCGACATGTTTGCGAACTTCCTTCAACCCGGAATAGTAACGTCGCCTGTATTTGGATTTCTGTGGATTTTTCTCGTAAAGCTTCTTTTGCAATCTCGTGATATTCTCTAGAAATTTTTCGAGGCTTTCGTTGAAGCCTAAGGTCAACATATTTGTACAGTATCTGTAAGACGTGCCAACTTGCAAAGTCAATATTTCAGTAATCAGTAGGATTTCAATGTATTTTTGTGAAAGGAATTATGATGGGAGGGGGTCAGGTACATTAGAAGAGAAAACTGTAAGAGATTTTAATGAACGAAAATATAACATTTATTACTTAAAGATTAAGCAGTATATTATACAAATTAATATTATGTACTATATTACAGAAATAACATTCGATAATTTAAATTATTACCTAATAGCATTATACTGAACTTGAGATATTTATCTACGTACAAAATAAAATACTTACTCTCTGAAACTGCAAGAATATGTCAAAAAGTTTTTAGTATCAGGTTCAATTATATTTTCTTCTTTGATATCGTCTTTTATTTTAAGAGAAAGTGTTTGTTCTATAATTTCATTTTCAACTGTATAATCAGGTTTAATGAAACACTGACTGTTATTTGCTGGCAACTGGTCCTGTTTATAAATATTGCGTATTTGAAAATTTTGTATATGAAGATTATTTATTTTCTTAATTATGTCTGGTCTATAATACACAGAAGGTTCAGAAATATTTTCTTCCTGTTTGTTTCTATAGTCTTTGCCATATAGTGTCATTGTACGCACACTTTTAGCGTAATCTACATCTATTTCTGGGTCTGCTGTAATGTTTAGAGCACTAAAATCAATCTCGTCAACATCTTTGCAAATAGCCTCTATTTTTTGACGCTCAAAGGTCTCTCGTTTCTCTACATTAATTTGTGCACGTCTATCACGATTTAATAAAATTATTCTTTTTAACCTTGAGGGTTTTCTGTCTTTTGATATAGATATCCCAACTTTCTGAATTTTGCAGCTTTTATTTTCATCTGTTGTATCTAATAATGCACCAGAGCTTGCTCTGTAAATATTAATCCTCAATCTTGGTAGCTCTTTATTATTCCCTTTATTTATACACACAGTGTTCTGAAAACAAATCGCACATTAATTCCATTAATTTTAAAGACATATTTGTAAGTTTTAAGCTACTTGTTAATATCTACCTGCAATGCTTCTTGAAGATTAATGCAAATTTTGTCTGTTCTTCTAAATTTTCTAAGAGCTCTTGACTTTTTTGGTTCCATAGTAGTATGCGTAGGTATTAAAACTCTTAAAATAGGAGTGCGTAATTGATTTTTCTTTGCTATGATAGAGTACTTATGCCTAGCAGTTATATCATTAAGCTTAGGATATTCAAAATCATCTAAAACTATAGTTTCATTATTTTCTTCAGTATTCATTGATTGATTTTTATATGTAGAAGGTTTGATTGGGTCTTTTGGACAAAGCTCTGGCCATAGATCATTAAAATTATCATTTGCACTGATGCTGTGAAAGCAGTGAAAAATGAGTTGAGTGATACATATACAAGAGCATATTGTCATATTTTTGATGTACTATTCTTGTAAAGAATTTATTACACATAATTCGGGTTATACAAATTACTCACTGAAATGACCACGATTGATTATTACTGTGTGACCTCTGCATTCTATATTTTACTCTAAAAGTTAAACGTTGTGATTCTATTAACCGCGTATTTATCGATTGTTACGACCTCAGCGGCGTTGCCACTCGAATAGAAAATACCATTCATAATTGCTACAAATGCCCTTCACTATCGTCAACTACGCAAATTTTGCGTCACACTACTGGACCATGTAAACAAAACTACAGCTGCAGCCTGCAAAAGATCGATGCTTCCATCTATTGGATAAAATATCAATGATAAGGACATTGTCTTATCGGTAACCATAGATGAGAGTATTTTGCCTGTTCTCGCTTTTATCGATAAACGTTAATATAGTTTTATATACTGTTTTCCGAAATTCATGGTACAAATTGGATGAGGGAGATTCTATGACTCAAAATACGTCGAAAGTCAAGAATAACAAAATTGTGTTGGCGACTTCGTTTTCAAGTAAGATGCATTTGAAAATTAGTCGCGTACGCATGCATTTAACTAAAATAATAATTGATGTTACAGGTTTCACTATAGCCCGCTGCTGTGACCAATTTGATACAATCGTACAAAATATAATAGCAGGACTTGTATCGATCACAGCAACGATCTGAAGTGAAACCTGTGATATCAGTTGTTAGTTAAGTACACGTATACTCAACTAATTTTCAAATACATCTTTCTTGGAAACGAAACCTCCCACGCAATTTCGTTAATCTTCACTTTTATCTTATTTTGAGTCACAGAATCTTGCTAACCCAATTTGTACCATAAATTTCGAAACACTCCGTATTTATCTTTTAGGACAGTACCTGCTATTGCTATAGCAAGTATCATTTTTGTTTCATTTAATAAACAATATAAATGTTAAAAAGATTGATTTGAAAAATAATTTTTATAAGAAACAAAGTACTATTAAAGGCTGTTTTTCAGTCATTGAAAAACAAATAGGAATGAATATATCCTTTAGGAACAAGTTTATTAATTATTTTATTTTCTTGTATCTTCTAATCTTTAATCAACATGTGTTTATTTGTACTGTATTATTTAAAGATCTCGTTAGAATAGAGTATACATATTTTATACAGGGTATTCATTATCAGGGCGGATTTACGTTTTTGCCGCATTAGACCATCATATTTTTACTGCTTCGCAATGAAAGGAAATGGTAGGGGGGAGGAGGTTCATAAACATTAAAATACTAGATCCGAAAGAATTTTTTGTAAAAATTTATTGTTTTCTGATTTAAACTTTTTAATATTTATTTTTTATTGCTTTACATCTTTTTACACTTATACTTAAATTCTGCAAATCTATTGATTAAATAATTACAATCAATATAATTTAACATTTCGTATAGTATATTTTAGTAGTACTAATACATTTAATCTGTTTTGATTTGTGTTTGTAAATAAATGTTATGAAAAAGTTTATAAAATAAATGATTTTTCATACGTTTTAAAGTTAAAAATGACCCACAGCAGAATTTTGTCTAAAAACTGCTGGTCCTTAAAAGCTGCCACTCTAAGTATAGTAGATGCATATTATGGCCTATTCAAATTGTATCTAAATTCGCCTCTACTCATTGTAATGGTATCCTCGTTTTGAATATTCAGAATAATTTAATAGAAAGAGTTTATATATAGAACTAACTACTCTTCAGTCGCAAAAACATACTAATTAAAATTTCCAAAATATGTAGTTCCATTTCGTTACGAAGACATCACTTACTTATATATTTTTAATTAGAAGCAAATCGTTTTCCCTGCTTAATATTGCTGAAGATATAATTGAATTGGTGACTTGAAGAACAGTACAAGTCTAAAATTAGCCATTTTTGAATAATCTCAAAACCATGTATGGTACTCCAGAGCTAATGTGTTGTCACACAAAAAGCAAGTGGACTTAATACACTCTAGGTCTGGGGTCAAGATACGTAAAATGCATAGAATTATAAATTGGGCTAAAATATCTGAAAATATAATTTTTAAACTTGTACTGTTCTTCAATTCACCACACACTATTCAATTATAGTAGTATCAAAAATGATAAAGGGTTATTCATCCTTAGAATAACTAATTATAGAAGTCATAATAAATAATTTTTCTTACTGCGACTCAGATAATCCAATAACATAACTTCTTCGAAATAAAAAGTAATCTATTGAAGGATAATACAGGATGTTTCCAAACACGAGTTCAGCAATATTCCGCCTCCTTGAATGAGTGTCATACAGTGATAGGTCTTAAACAAAGTATCGCACCATACACAATATGAAATAGCATATAACTAAAAACCTAAGCATTTCCAAACATACGTGCATATGAACTTTTTTCATTGTCTTCGTGTCTAGAATATACCCTCAAAAAATGTCCGACATCTTTGAAAACACGCTGTATAAACCAGCTTCAGAATGAAGTTATACAAGATTTCTGTTAAAGACAAATATCTGATCAACGATTCCATCATATTGTACAAAAGAAACTTGATTGTAACGCGTCTCGCTATAGCGACTTCCAGGAAATGCTCGCCTGTTCCATTCTTCCCGAAATAACCACATCGTAGTGGGGGTGGCGATGTTTCTTTGGAAAATATTTTTTTCGCTGGAACCGAGCAGTGTGCTCGTGCGCCGCGAGCAAGGATCTGCGCACGTGCAACAGCGGCCTAGGCCCCAGCGAAGGAAATCAATAATATCTAGGGTATAAAAGATCCTGTTTCCGTAACGTGGCCACCTCTTGAGTTCCGGTGATCGGTGTATCGCGCACCTCGGGCTCGAACGTGTTTAGTGGCTTCTTCTTCGTTTCCATTCGATTTCCGTTTCCATCGAAGAGGTATATCAGCAGGTAGTCGATTAAGTGACCTAGCAGTAAGACCACGCACCGGCAGAAAAGGAGAGAGATCTGCCGGTGTTTAGCGATAAGTTCCTTCACAATACGACCACGGACGATCTCGGGGTGTGAACCGTGGCCTCCGTCGACGGAGCACGTCGTGCCTCGCGGCGGCTGCGTCGATGGAGTCGACGGTTGTTTTTCCATAGTTTCGTTCTTCCAAAATTCATTTGTCTGCCTGTCTTTCGATCTGAATTAGTGCTACATCTGATACGATTGCTATCATAGTGCATCGCGAGTACCGATAATCGATGCACGTTCATTTCCACGAGCGATATTAGACGATTCCGATTGGCTCGATATGTCCATTCTTCGCTCGTGCGACGCATCGCGATGTAGAAAGTGCAGCTGCACGTGGCACGTAATCGAATGAACGCCAGGAAAAATATGCGTCGTTAGCGTTCCACCACCGAAAATACTTTCACCTCGTAAATGGAGGTTGCTCGCGTTATCGGTATTCGAGGCTCGTCGCGAGTATTACGAGTCCCCCTCTGATATCGTCCGTACCCCACACGTTAAAACTACGTGTCAGAAAGATGAACTTCTTACGAGATTTGCATACATCCACGAGACTGATGGCTTAAGGATTATTATACATACACTCTATGTATCCCTTTTCCACTCTTTTACGTTTCCCTGTTTTTTCTTTTACTTTTCCACACGGGAGAACCGTGTGGCATGGTGTAGGCCTCCTGGGGATCCCCGCCATGTAAAAAAACGGGAACGCGTTCAGGCACAGTACCCCTTGGGTGACGAGGAAAGCTGTGCAATTTTGTGTTTGTCAATTCTGCACTGTTTTCGTTCAGCTTTCCTTGTTTTCCATTTTCGTTTGGTACGCACTTATTTTTGCCTGAGTTTTAACACTTCTGGATTTATGTTCTTTCTTCATTTGAAGGAAGAATGACGAAACTTAAGGGATATTAATTCCTTAGTGAAGCTATTGTGTTAAGATATATTGTAATTGAATTGATGAGTTGAAGAATAGGTTAAGTTCAAAATTAGCCATTTTTAAGTCTTGAAACTTTATCTGGATCCCATAGACAAAGTGTATTAACACTTAGCACGTTCACTGTCAGCGCGAACCGACTCTGGTTACTAATCGACTCCGATCGGAGTCGCCAGAAAGAAACGTGTTAAGTCGCATAAAAAAATATGTGGACTTAATACTATCTAGGTATGTGATCCAGACATAAAATGAACGTTGAGATCCAATATTTTTAAATGTCGTTTTTGAACTCGTATTGTTCTTCAATTCAGCAGAGTTGAAGAATGTCGAAGTACATCATTTTCATTTCAACGATTACCTGGACTATCTTTCTGAAATTTTTATTTTAACCTCTATCTCGCCGTTCCTTCAACGAGCTGAAGTTAATAGAATTTTTCCTTGAATATATCATCGATTCGAAATTGATTTTCAGTATGATCCTTATTTTTTCGGTACGTAAGTAAAACAAGTAAAACTACATGGAAAAAATAGTTATACAAATCTTGTAAAAGTCTCGTAAGTAGATTTAAACAAGGTAGACTTTTGTAGGACATATAGATCTTTGTAAAATTAACAAAGGTCGCTTGATTATGTAGGAGGTTAGAGTACTTTTTTAAATTCTACAGTCGAATTTCGTTTAATCTCTTTTATTTTAATATATTACTTAGCGGAAGTCTATTAACAGACTTATAATAGGATCTACGTACTGTGTTAATATCAAAAGATAAAATATTTTTGAAATACGAACATATGAAGTTAATAATCCTGTATAAAGTTCATCAGTATATCAAATCGTTGATCGTATATCAAAATCATACAATATCGAGTAAAAAAATGATAGGGATATCAGCATCAATATCATCAGCAATAATATCTACATAGTATTTTTTTCGAAACCGTAACTGTGTTATTTGTCAAATTGTTCTCATCTAATTTAGCTCATGGGACTATAATCACGTTAATTTTTCAACCTAAGTACATACGTTCACTAAACACTTTCCACTCGAACCAGTGAGCTCGATCCACCCTGTTCCTCTTTCAATCTCCCGTATCCACATATCAATTGCGTTACCTCGCGCGCGGAATTTCACTTTAATGGGAGAAATTTGTACCTGTTAACTATTAAATCGTTCTCGCCCCGTTTCTCCTCCATACTGGCGATGACGCGATAACGATCGAATTCGCTGGAAAGTTTGATTAAAACCTAGCCACAGGAAGCGGCGGGATGATTCATTGTTCTTGAAACGAGGCGCACACGCGTTGCTTCGAACGAGTGTATTGGGGAAAACCACCGGAACAAGGTGAAACGTTTTCATTGTTCTGAACGGTTTCGTTGTTCAGTGACAGTAAAAGTTGTTGTGACAGTAAAAGTTCGGTCACACGAGTGCTGAAACTACAAACTTCGCAACGGACGTCGAATTTGACTGATGTGGCTGTAGTCATGTGAATACATACTTCGTTGTAATAGACGATAGGTATTTGTAGAATATAGATGGTATAGAAGCAAAGATTTATACTGTGTTAAAAATACCTAGATAAAAACGTAAATGCGTTGAGTGCAGTTTACAGGGTGTTCAGTAAGAGGTGTCAGAAATTTTATGGAGTGGTTCTATAGGATAAAAGAAAACAAAATTGAGTTTAAATTTTGGTTTGTGAGTTATTAATTGTGAAAAATATAGTTATTTAAAATGTGTTAGAATTAGGTTTCACTTGGGACTTACTCTACTATCGTGTCAACGTGTATTAGCGCTGTCAGGCGCAGTAATATCAGTAGAATGAGTCCTTAGGTTAGACATATTTCACGTGTATTTTTTTTAGGCGTTAATAATTAATAACTCGAAAAAGAAACCTCAAACTCAATTTTGACATTCTTTATTTTCCACTTATTTTGACGTATAGAATCACTTCTTAAAATTTCTGACACCTGTTGTCGAACATCCTATATAAATTGTACACAATTTGTTAACTACTTACGCATGTCCCGAACATAGCTATATTTTCCCCAACTGAAGCTATTATTTAATACGAATTTTTTACTAATATGGTTAGACATTTTTGTAATAAAAGGATTCAGATTTGTCAGAAATTGTGTGACTAGACCTATAAAAATACGCGACACACAACAACGGCTGTGATAAAAATAGATAAGCAGACGTCACTCGTGTGATTGTTCGTATTTATTTTAATATTCTCTTATGACGTCCCTTATGACGTCTGTCATAACGTTCCTTATATTGAGGTTCGTATGTCGAGGTTCTTAAGTGGAGATTCCAGTCTGGGCGCCTGCAAAAGCGTCACTTCAGAATTTCTTTATAACAAAATAAACAAGATGACAATCTGTAGTGTTCGACGCTTTATTATACATATATCTTTTGAGCATATAAAAAGTTGTGTATTTTTTAATTTTATTCAAACATTGAGAGTGTCCGTGCCGCTAACCATATCATGTATACTGCCCAATTATGGAGAAAGGCAGTAACTACAAAAAAATGTGAAATTGAGTTTTTTGTATCTTTGGATAATTTTGAACATTTTGCGTCTTCTTGAGTGCAAAATAACAGTAATACAGTTGGGCAATATAGTAGTTCTTGAAAAATTCTCTTTGAGCGGTAATGCGTCTAGTATTTAGAATGTAAATCAGAACCTAGAAAATCGACTATATTCTTCAACTGCATGAAATTTTTGCAAGTAGTGAACTTACGAAAGTGAAAAAAAGACTTTGTTTCATTATTTTCTGACACTTTGCAGTCAAGCATTATTTTTTACCACTTACTTTTCACGATTCTACGTCCCCCAAAAATTAGTAAATTTGAAAACATTCAAAATATCATAGATAGAAATTCATGAATTATCAATTGAAAAAATAATATTTAAAAAAAAACGTGTTTAAGGTTGAGCCACTAATATTAAACTCATGCAGTAGCTCCCACTCAAAAACCTATAAATTTGGTAATTTTAAAAACTTTGAAATTTCTTTTTAATTGCACATTCTTCAAACACCAGAGCAGTGAAAAATCTGGAAAAAAAGGATCGTGTTTCTGAAAGCTTTAGACCAGAACCTCCCCTTAAAGTTTGTGAGCATTGAGAACGTCTGGCATCTGATACGTTGTCAGGACGAGGGGGAAATGGCGACGCTTTTGTTTGGAAAAGAGACTGGGTGATTTTCTTTCGCCATGTCCTGCGGAGAGTAAGCACTCCCTTCGCTTTCTTTCGTTTCACCGTGATGGAAGAAGGATCGATCAGAACATTGAATCGTCCATCCAGTAACTCCAATCCCTTCGAATGTGCTTTGGATAGCCGACGTTTTATTTGCTTGAGTTCCTAATGGTGGTGCTCAGGGTTTAATAGTGTTTGCGGCTGTGAGGCAAATGGCCCTATCCGGGGGGCTAGAGAGATTATTGTATGGAACCAACGATCTTCTGGTAGGCTAGAAAAATGATTGTAAATGAAATACCGAGGATGTTAGCCTTTCTGTTAGGGATCACTTTATAGCGTTGCACATCAGTAATCTAAGATCTCCATAAATGGCACCCACACGTTCATTAGACATACGTGTTTATGAATTCGTTTTATTATACCGTTACGTAGAATCGACGTCCGCGAAGTGGATTAAAAGTGTCCCATATCTTTTTTACTGTTTTGTAAACGTGTATAGTAGCTCATAGATTTGTTCATATGTATTGAGATTATTAATTCATCATGAAAATTGTTATAATGTATTCGTTTTTTTGTTAGCAATTCCAGCTTCTATTTAACGTTTTATTTTCTTAATTGTAAAACGAAAAGTTAAATTTTATCGAGGTTTAAATGTGAATTTAACCTTCAATTAGCGTGTTGTGTGTGTGACAGTAAGTAAATTCAAAATTTAACCCTTTGCCTAAATGTATAGAAACGTATATTTCACTTTCGATATTTTGTATATTATCTCATATTAGGAGAATTTTGTTCTTTTTATGCATTTAAATTTTCTATAAACACAGAAGTGTTCGCAGTCTACTCATAATGTTGTACATAAATATAGCAATAGACATTGCACCGTTGAATTTAGCAAAAAATAAGAAATTGTGGTACTTCGAGTAGTTAGTGGTTTGTTCACTTCTGTTATTACAACTATGTATACAGGATGTCCATGCTGAAACAGACCATCTAAATATCTCCTCTGTTTTTAATTTCACGAAAGTCGTCCATGTCATAATTTGAATGGCTTTGAAGAAGAAATATGGAAGAACAATCTTTCGTGTAGAATCATTTCTTTAATTCTTTAAAATTTCGTGTTATTAAAAACAGAGGAGGTATGTAGGTGACCTGCTTCAGCTTAGACGCCCTGTGTAAGCATCTACTAACTAATTTTTTAACGTAAATATTTTCTCTTTGTCTAATTTAATTTTAATGCGTGTAGTAACAGAAAAATAGTAAAGTAAAAGGTTAATATTTCGAATGAAAAATTTTAGGCACAACATACAGAGATTAATAAGCTGGAAACATGTGAATGTTTTGTGCACCACTATCACTAATTTTTTATGATGAAGTCTTAATCATCTCACTGCATCACACTATAATAACTACTGATACTGTACCATTTGAGAATTTATAATATCTCCCGAACAAATCTACGAATAATCATACATATCTTTCATGATATGTAAATCTGTTAGCTACCGAATGATCTCACGACTTCATGATGCAAATTTTCTGCATGTTCGAGCGTGTACTCTTTCCTTTGGTATTTCCGTTCACAAGATTCAGATCAGAGTTCTAATTTTATTATTACACCACTTCGCGGAATTCAGCTACTCTATTAAACTTAATGATCTAGAGTAGAGAGGATTAAGGAAGACATTGGGTCAAGCGAATTGCACGGTTCGATCGAGGTCTTCTAATTCTTTGCGTGGCGCGCAGTTCAGTTTTCAGGCCGCACAGAACTCGATTCGTGTATCCAATTTGTAACGTTCGCGAGGCGTGAGAAGGCGAAACCGCAGCAGCGGGCATTAGCCAGCCAAGAAAAATCTATTGATTATCACAAAACGACCAGGTAATATCTCTCACCGCCTACTTACCCACTTATCCTGCCGTCTATCGTCGCGTATTTCGAGGCTGCACGAAAAAATGTTTAACACCCTTCGGCGCGGTACTTCAGCGCGTTCGAAGTGTTTGTATTGCTTCGTCATCGTTCCATTTCATTATAGCGACTCGACGATGATAATCGTAGTGGACGATGATTATACGAGAGCATTAAAGCGTGCTTCGATTACCTGTCGACGAGATTTTCGTAGAAAGTAGAAGTGGAAGGACCGTGGATGATAATAGGAAATTCCATTCTGACGAATGCTGATGATGAGGAGAGAGACAGCGGAAATAAGGGAATGGAGAATTACAGTGTCCTTGATGACATAATCTTACTTCCTTGTAATTCACGTTAGCTTGTCTGTGAAGACAAAACACGACCTCGTAGTCACTGACCTGACATTTAACCCATTAAGGCCCTAAGTTGCCTAAATGCAGTATTTCACTTGCTATTGTTTTTAGTGAATTTATAATATTGAATCCTGTTTTTCAGCCTATCGTTACATACGAAAGGGGATATTAAAGATTAGCTTAATATTTTGTTCGTTACTATTTCTCCCTTCTGATCTAGATTCTGCATTTTATTACGCTGTCAATTCTGTGCAGGATTATAAGCAATATACATAAAGCATATTAGAATTAGAATTACATTGGGGTTATGGGAAAATTAACGAGTAACAGTATAAGTAACAATAAATAAGAATTATACATAAAAAAATGTATGCAATAATTATAACTGAAGTTTATGCTTCTTAAGAAACTTAAAGATAACCATTAATAGAGATATATACGGTTTAGAAAGGAATACATCTGTCGTATACGGTGGAAAGAAACCACAAGAACACAGGTTATTAATCGTATCACTTCTACTGAAATTAAATAATGAGCATTGCCAAATAACGTGGTTCAGGTCCTGTAAAATGGAGGATTTATAATGCTAAAGAACTCCAGTTTTTTGTAAGTCTTGGATTTTTTTGTGGATCTTTTTTATTTAGTGGGTATCTATGTAGTATCTATTATTATAAAGTGTATTTTGTTTCGGCAAAATAATATATATAATGTATGGGAATTTACTTTTTTCAATAACGTTACATTTACGCTACTTTGTGCATTAATGGGTTACCCTTACCAAGGGAGGTTAAAGGGTGTTTACAAATTTTTAAATAACCTAGTTTTTTCATAAAATAACTTCTGTGCGATCATAAATAGGTAGGTTTCTAATAACATGGTACTTATAGATATTACGAAAATCTGTATAATATGGGCAAACATTGTAAAGACCCTATATAACGATATATTTGTAATATCGAATTTATCAACAATAATGAAGTGTTTTTATCTTTCATGTCATTGTTGCCAAATAACATTTTGAATTTTCGTACAGCACGTGATCACTTAGCTATGTTATTTCAAAGATGGTTCTAATTCGTTTTTGTGCTAGCAAGCAATTGTATTTAATAATTATAAACAAACGAATTGTCTAGATGTAGGTATTTATTTCTTTGGTAATTATGTATGTTATATAGACCAGGTTAATTACGATTATACATATAATCGCCAACTTACAAATATAGTTTCACTTTTCAATATTACATTTTATATTTCTAAGGTTAGGGTTAGACTTAGGTTGGATATAAATTAAAATTTAAGTAATAGTGCAGGTAATGATGCATACTTAATACATAGTGTGTCTGGTGTGAAACTGGAGTCAATATCCTGCGTTTTGGAACTCGCAAGGAATGCTATGCTGAACATATAAGGTGAAAACAGGTGTCAGAAATTTTAAAAGGTAATCGTATTAAAATAAGACGAAAATCAAGAATAATAAAAATGCGTTTGTGGCCTCGTTTCAGAATTATTAATTGCTAAGAAACGTTTAAAATTCGTGGTAAATGTATCTGACTTGGGACTTATACTACTGACTTCGCTATGTCCTGAATGTTTCTATCTATTAAGAAACAATATTTATTGAGATATCAATGTATAAGAATCCACAGCTTATTTGATTATAAGGAAACAGTAACGGTAGAACTGTTTCCTGGATTTCCTACAAAATGTTCGATGCGACCAGGTAGTTTATGACACGGGAAATCTAGGGTCATTTATGGTATTGCAACGCAGTAAGAATTCTGACTTGTACCAGTACGTTTTCGGTCGACAGAGACGATATTCAAGAAGATTTTTATTTGCTAACAGAGCTGCATTAATACTTTCGGAGAAAACTAAAATCTAAAAGAATATCGTTTGCTTGCTCAAAATTTCTTTCACACCGTTTATGCGCTAACACTTGAGGAAGTGACTTTCTTTAGAAATGGTAGGACCTCCAAGGGCCCAACAAGGGGTTCATGGGTAGGGATGTGCTCGGGAGTGACAGAGCCAATAACTAATGAGCGTAGGCGTGAACTGCGCAAAGGGTACGAAAACTCGTCAACCGACAACTGCGTTCTCCCAGTGAACGAAGTATAGCTAGTGTACGTTGATAGTGAAATCAGTCCTTAGTCAGAGACAGACACATTTCACAAATTATAGATGTTTTTGAAAAAATTAATCACTCTGAATCAACGTCTTAAATGCAATTTTGTTATTCTCGATTTTTGTCCTATTTTACCATGTAGGATCACCCCTTAAATTTTCTGACACCTGTTGTCAAACACCCTGTATGTACAGCTGATTTGTCATTTTATTCGTGATGTATCCAATATATTTCAATTTTATTAATAATTCATCGATGGTGTGTCAGAAAATCAAATTCGATAGCAATAATCGTATAACTTATGGACTATGTATCGTAAAAGAAAAAAGCCATTTCTATTTCAAAAATTTTTGAAAATACGTACATCACGCATAGTTGCTAAATGTTAGTAAATATTGTAAAAATTCTGTAAATCTCCATTCGTCATTATATGGGACATCAAAAGGAGCTATTGAACTGTAACACTAAAGAAACAATGCACGCGATGCTTGTCCTTTAATCTGAATGTCGATCGTCTATTATTAGCGAAATGCATTGTCTCCATTTAATCGGGGCAGGAGAACGCTAATGGAAGGCTCGAACGCCCACGAAATCGAATCCCTGTTCCGTTTCCTAGGTAAGCGGAGAAGACGTACCATCCTCGGTACCTTGCCGCGAGTGCATCAGGGTAATTGATCGTTCGTCGAGGGGTAGCACGTCGTCACGCGACGCATCGACTTCGAAAGCAGGGTAAACGGGAGCCACCGAGTGGATTGGATATGCTAATTTCCTAAGAGGAACTGTCTGCTTCTCTGCCAATGTGAAATGCTACACGCCTCGACAACGAGGTCGATCGGACGCTCCCTCAAGGAAGATCGAGTAGGTTGATCGATGGGTGGTGGTTTTTAAGAGACGAGGAAATTGAATGCGTGGGTGGATGTCTCTTGTAGTGGGTTCAGGATGGAACATTCTGACCTCAATAGTTTAATCGGTTGGAGTAGTTTTGCCCTACAGAGAAATGTTTCGACAAGGTGATGGAAATGCGGGATAATTTTCTGGAACGATTTTAATTATTAAGATACTGCAAATAGTGTCATTTTATTTATATTAGGTGTGTAAGTTTATTCTGCGCCCCTTAACGAAAATTCAGGCTTTAATCTATTAAGGCCCAAAATTGCGTAGACACAACGTTATTTATATGAAATAATATTATTTTATAATATAAAAATGTAAACGTATACATTACATACATTATATACTTTATACATTATTTCGCTGAAGCGAAAAACTTTTTATAATAATAGATAAGTACTAAATAGGTACTAGGTTAAAAAAATGACAAAGTATCTATTGAAGTAGTCATTATTGTACATGTCTTCAATCGATTCCTAATTACAGGAGAATGTCAATTATCCGAACATCCAGTATCCGAATATAGAATGAGTCATGTATATTGGTATGCATTAGGCTTGATGTACACGAGCGATATTTTGACGCACGATCTCCTTGCGATCATATGTCTGTCTTTATTATTTGTAATTGGGAAACCAAAGAAAAAACATGGTCTCTACGAAATCGTGCGCCAAAGTACCGCTCGTGTGCATTGGCCCTTAAACTGCGTGTCTAACAATGTTTATATTTTGGAGTACAGATCCTATCTCTTTTAAATACCCGAATTTAATAACTTACTAGAGTTTAATGCGTTTTAATTTATATGATGAGCGTTAAAAGAAAAAGGTTGGTGCTGAAATTAGAAAATAGGTTGGACATTATTGATCGTTTAAGAAAGGATAAAAGTGCAATATTGGAAGATCTACAATTAGCAACATTGAGAATAGTGAGTCAAGACCTATTAGAATTTCAAAAGAACTTACAAAGAACATCACTTTAGTATCATGTTCCGATTTTGATGAAACTTAGTATACGAGTAGTGCATCGAAAAATATTAGACACCTATTTTTTTATAGTTGTTGATATTCATGTTTTAGGGAGTGAAAACTACCCCTTACGTTATGATAGAAAATACATTTTCTTAAATATTTTGAATTTTGTTTACATTATTTTATTGCTTATAAAAAACGACGCATTTTGTATATTTATCATTTTTGTCTACCTACTTTAGTTTTCGGGATGTATACGAAAATGTATTTTCCACGCCAATTTTGGGGGTGGTTTTCACCTCCTGAACATGAATACCAGTAGTTAAAAAAAGTGTCTAATATTTTTCGGTGTTTTACTCGTATACCAAGTTTCATCAAAATCGGAAGATGACACTAAGGTGATGTTCCTTGTTAGATAATGAAAACAATTTTCGTTCTCATAGAAGTTTAAAAACAGTAAGTGACGATAAATTAGATCGAGCAACGTACAAGTGGATCTTACAAAAGCGAAGCACTGTTATACTAGTATGATACATAATACAAATTTTAAAGGATACAAATTAGAATACAAATTTAAAAAATAATACAGAATCAAAAAGAATACAAATTTTAAAGGATATATTGGTTGGCTGAAACGATTTAAATTGAAATATGGAATAAGCTGGATATTGTGGGAGTATGTTTCGCAGCTTAAGAAATTGTTTAAGTTTTTACTAATTTTGTAAAGGAAAAGAATTATGATTTAAATCATATGCTTATAATTGTGATGAAATCGGTCCATCTATCAAAAAACGTTTAATTAATTTTTTTTGTATTACATTTTTCCTATTAGATATGTAGTATTTTACGTAAAAACCATCCACGTTTGAAAATTGTTCAACTTTTAGTCAATTTATAACATAATTAAAAGTGATTCTTTCAGACTAATTCTCTGAAAATCGATTGTCAAAATGGATTTGTCCTCCAATTAATTCGGATAATCGACGTTCTATTCTACTCCATAATTCGCTCGTAAGTTGCAAGGAAAAGGGTCAAGTTTCATAAATAATCGCTACCAAAATTTACCACGATTGATCATCCACGCAGTATTTTTCACTTGACGTACGCATTGCTCGTAGAATATACGATAAAGCCTCTCGAGGTATGTGCAGCGTGGCAAGTCGCGCGGAACGCATTATTTTCCTTTGGCAGTCTTAAAATATGTTGCTACCTGTGCGCGTGGAGGCCAGAAGAAGAAGAGAGACTGCAGGGAGACGTAGGAGATGGCTAGAGAAGGAGAGGAAGTTTAACATTTCGTAGCTCGCGTACCACGAGAGCACCACGGAAACGAGGACGGGTCGATGAAGCATGGGTGTTAATACCTCCTCGCGAAAAGGCGAAACACCAGTCGAACACGCCTCGGAATTAGCGAACACAAACAATGGAATATGCTAACAGGCGTATTTCCATAAAATCGATGCCTCTGAGTTATGACTGGTTGCGTGGAATCACAGGTACGATATTATCTTGGAACGCGTCTTACCCGTTAAGTGTTTTCGAGCGAGGGTTAAACACGCGGCCTATTTCTCCTGATACCGTTTTGTCTGGATTCATTCGACATGCAGAGGAAAATCTAAGCTTTGCGGTTGAGCAGTTCGCATTATTTTACTGCATCGCGAGAAACAGTGCCAAAGTTGGTAAAACTGATCGAGTCTTCTGGTCAGAGAAGAGCTCAGAGAGTGAACATTTGTTAGTTCGTTACACGAATTATAGCAGCTACATACATCTTGTATTATCAATTATAATTATATCTAACTCGATCTAACGTGATGCAGAAATGGGTTGAAAAGAGTAGTTAGGTATAACTATCGAAGTTGGTTGAACTGGAGGTCAAAGCTTTACTATACCTTTTTAAAATTATGGACAAACGTGTTTCACCCTACCAATACTGCCTCAAAAAAGGGTTCATAATTTTCAGGGTAGATAGTACTTTGTTTTGGTTTCAGTGAGGGAGTGTTTGCTTCAAGAACTATTGTGCTGCAGGGACACAATGAATTACCTTATCATTTCTTCTTTTTTTGGCTACAAAAGCTTTTAAGTAAGATAATCCTGTGTTATATGTATAGTAGAAAGAGACACTCCCTGGTTTTCACACGGTATGGTAGCTCTTAAAGCGAGTCATTCACTTAAAGACCACTGCACACGAACGATATTTTGACGCACGATTTCGCTGCGATCATATTGTTTTCTTTGTTTTCACAGTATTATGAACGATGAAGACGGACATAAGGTAAATGTTCCAGTAGCCAACCATGTCCTAGTATCTGGACACTAACGCTAATTTTATTCAATTTTAAGCTTAAATTCTAATGTACTTAATAAAAAATAATTCCCACAGAAGAAAAACAGTATCATAAAGTAGAATATTTAGTTACTGGAATGCAATTCAAGTATCAGGACAAGCATTGTTAGATTGTCTATTAAAATTTACTGGGACATATGTCTTAAGCATTCAGGTATTGGAACATTTACCTTATGATCACAACGAAATCGTGCGTCAAAATATCGCTCGCAAGTATTGGCACTAAAGGAAAATAAAAAATTGTTTATAACTTTGAAAATATTGATTTTTCGATTCATGTTTGGTAGAACTTCACTGCTTCGTATTGCGAGTACTACCTACTCTAAAAGCTATAAACCTTTTTGTTTTCACTCCGTACATAATTTTCAAATCAAGGCATATTAACAATGGCGGGTTTAGTGTTCAAGAGGTCCGAGGTGTTACAAATTTTTGGAACCCATTAAAATAAACGAATATATGTATATATATTTTTATTTGTATGCAAAATGAAATACATCTAAAATAAGAATATTTAGATGAAATGGATGAGATAGCGATTAAAGATTGCATGGCTGCCCAAAACTTAACACGTTGAATGCGGAAATAATTCGAACCTAAATTAGTCATTATAATTTCATATTAATCGTTTGACTAGTTCCAAGGCAGATCCATCTAGCAGAGAGGATATAATTTTCATATTTATGCTGTACATCTGTTTCACATTTATCGCGATAATACTATAACTATATCATTTACATTATATGTGTTAAACGCATTTTTCTCGAAACCATATTTTTCAAACTGAGTGGATTAATAACTCAGTAAATTTTCATGGGATTTGCTTGGAATTTTTGATAGTGGTTTGTAATACTATCCTGTTGAATTGCATGTATCTAATTTTCGATTGTAAATCCGTCACTGCACATCAAATTATTTCTGTCTAATTCTCTGTGTTTCTTTCCTACAAACTTAGTTTCTTGTCGAAAATGTCGATCACGAAACGAGAAGCTCCAAGTACAACAATTAAGTATGCTTCGAGGCACGCAATACGGAATGAAACGTTGCTAATATCACGGTTGTGCAAACCATATTGTTATTCCAAGTCATTACGCTCTTAAGAGAACCTAATTTAGCGGGCACCGCGAAACTTTCTCAACTGGGAGTCGCGTAAAGTCAATTTAACGACAGTTAAGTAAATTTGGGTTTGCTGGACGGCCTCGAAGTGACGAAGTAATTCGTGTCAAGCGATTTGACCGCGACTATCGTCTGTGATTTACGTGAAATCGCACGGAACGATTCACAAAGCACGTTCAGTTTTGGTTCATTTTACGACTTCTGTTATGCAAATAAGTTTGTATAACGTTCTGCAAAGATGTAGGGTCTGAAATCTACTTAACTGACATGAAAGCTGATATTTCTGGATCTTTGAATTATATAATACAGTGTTAGCCAAATTTTATTACCTTAAGAGTTACAAGTTGTCTATCAGATATACTCAAAAGATATATTTTTTACTGTTATGGTATTTTGTATATAAGGTCCTCCGCGCGATTGGGTCAGGTTGTAACTTAAAAATGTTAGAGAATCATCTTACCAGTCTGCACAAAAAAATATTGGAGTAAGTAGTAAAAAATTATTATTTCACAAGATATTTTTAATAAATGTCTTTGTTGAAAAGGTTTTGTATATCCTTTTTTCCTTTATGTTTGTTTTCATAACAGAAACAATATACATTTGAAAGCATTTTATTATTCTGTAGCGACTTATCGTAACACGAATATAAAACCTACAAAAGTTGTAAAAGCTATAATTGCATGCAATGTCGCATTTCTCAAGCAGTGAGAAAGTAGATGTGCACAGCATTTGGTCAGCCCGTTCACCTAGATTCCGCAATATAAAGGATTTAAAAGAACAGAGAAGAATGTAATACACAATAATAACCAGAGACCGCTTTAATTCAGTACAGAAAACAATTGAAAAGCGTTGTGTGGAATGTAATGGAAAAGTTTGAGTACCTTTTTTAATGAAAACGTTTATTTAGAATATCTTGTGAACCAATCATTTTGTTAACATTTTATCGCAATATCTTTTTATCTGGAATAACAAGAGAATTCGATTCATGTGAAAAGATATACATTTCCATTAAACAAATGTAATTGTTGAATATATATGCATCATTGCATTTAGGAAGAAATGTGTTTCTACGAATGTAATCCACTTTGAATTACTCATCTTGTTTTTATGACATATTTCTCTAATTACATTGAGAATGGAGTCATAACTTGAGACAATTGAGTGATAACCTTATAGTTATAGTTGAAATATTGTAGTAGGTGTTGTTATGTTAGATTAAAAATGCATACGTTTATGTAAGTATGTAAAAAGAGGTATCTACAAAATATAATTTTATCTTAATTAATTTCAACATTGCTATGAGAAGCAAGAAGTCATCCTTGGCCATTCTTAGTATGGTATATTATAATTCACTGTGATAAAATGATAATACATTCTTGAATTTTTGGTATTTCTTTAAATTAACGATCCGTACAAAGATTTTGTATATAGCTGTATCAAAAACATATGGGATAATGATTGCTACTTAAAATGATGACACCTGACCATTTATCGACAAAATGATAAGATATGTTATAATGTTTGACCCAGTATTGAATTTCACTGAACGATGGTGAAAAGATCAGGTCTAACAACGTTTAAAATAATGCTTGTACTTTAATAATTACTGTAGAAAATAATTTATTATAATAACCAATAAATAACTGCCATAAAAATTATTAAAATGAGTCGCTGTACACGGTTAAATTAAACCGAAATAAAAATGATCTTAACCCAGATAAGGCTGAATTTTTTTGTTCTCTTGTACTTCTGGAAGGCGTGCAGTCTTATCCGGCTTGAATTAAAATAAGATCGTGTAAGTTCGTTTAAAACATTAAAATTGGTAGGCAGAAGCTGAAATATCATTAGAAATTTATTAAAAAATTCTAATAACTAAGGCAAGAAGAAAGCCATAGGTTGTTCATGCGCTCTGAGTGAAATTGCATATGAAGATGTACTTATCTATGCATAAACGTACAGCGCCTGTTACAAAATAGTGAAAGTATTCAAAGAAGGAAACCTAAAAAAGAAGCTACCGTTGATAGAAAAAATACATGAACGATTATATATTATTTGCTCGAAAAGATGTACTTACTTACATAGGTAGTCATACTATGTATTTTGATCTTAAGAAAAACGTGTAATATTAAGTTCACTGTCGAATGAGAAGATGTGACTTTATGGCGTGGAGAGTAATTGGTTTCAAAGAAAAAGCAAATGTATTTGATTTATTAACGGAGAAATGTAAAACAAAGATTATATAAAACTCATAAACGAGGAAATAACGACATATGAGAGGCAGATAAGTGGAGAAAGTTAATTTCAGTAAGATAATGAAGGCGTTCATACCGACGAAATAGTAAAAAATTAATATCATACATATAATATTAAAGTGTCGTAATTGTAGATGAGATCACAGGATTGAAATATAATAGAGAATATAGGGGAACAATTAACCTATAATGTATATCGAGGTGGAAAGCAATGTAATTTCTTGGAATAGTTAAAAATTGAAATGCTAGAATATTGGAATTCCATTCCAAAAATGTCTTTAAAAAGTTTTTACACAAGTTTGCCTAAAACATTATTAAAAGTCATAAAAAATGGAGACATGTACTTATTGAATTATTAAGATTTAAATTAAATATTTTGTTTTTGAATTAAATTACCATGTTTCTTCAACATGTTCTATCATTTGATTACACCCGTTCTTTAGGTAAATGGTTATAATTCTTAAAAAGCAGCTTAAACAATGGCCATTTTCTCATGTGTTACTAAGAAAGACATACTCTTTATATAGCTATGTAGACACAAAATTTTCATATAGATTATTGGTTTTGAGAAGCATGAAAAATCCAAGGGTATTCTATCATTTTGTTGCAGAGTATATACGACTATTCTGTTTAATCATAATAAAGGAAAAAGATACACCTATAATCAATTCTAAAAGTTTTCATTACTATACATTTATTTTAAGTACTATGATTAGAATTAAATAATCTGAACCTGATATAATTGTTAGGGTTTACTTGCTATCAGCATAAAGATGTTTCTGAACAGAACAGCATAACTTTATGAGGTGATTTTAGACACCAAAGCAAGACGAAAATCAAGAATAACGATTTCTCATTTTTGAGGCTTCGTTTCTTAGTTATAAGCGTCTAAAAATCTGGTAAAAATCACCAGAAATGAGACGCATAGAGGCCTCGAGCAGTGAATGTCAGCACGGTAGTGTAGCCCTGACGAAATGGAGGGGAGAGATCAGCTGTTCGATGGAGAGTGATCTCTCCCCTCCCTTGCGAATTGATTTCCACCAGATTTTTAAACGCTTATGACTAACAAACGAAGCCTCAAACGTGAAATCGTTATTTCTGATTTTTTTCTTATTTTGGTGTTTAGAATTGCCCCTTAAAGTTATGTCGTGCTACTCAGAAACACGCTGTATACCTACATGTAGTCTCGTGTGTTGTCTCATTACCAGCGACAAATGTGTAGAGAATAATAATTTCTGAGGACAGTTCATGAGCTAGTAATATATTTTTCTTCTATCAACTATAAAAGTGAAATAAAATAAGAGAATAATTTGAAGAAACAAGCGGAATAATCTGTCACCAAATATGAGCTGCTGTAAACTATGTAAAACGCTAATATTTTATTTCTGTTTATTTCGTCAGAAGCGAGGTTTAGGAAAAATCAAGCAGTAATGTTAAAAGCTGTAAAAATCGAAAAAATAGTGACATTCTATCGAGTAAATATTATGTTAAGCTCTACTACTCTATCATCGCTATAAGCGCTCTCTAATTGGTCGATGTTTTTCATTAATAACTCGTTAACGAAGGCTCGAAAGAAATTTTCGATAAGGAAAAAGTTGCTTAGAATTACCCCAGGAATCACCCCTTCTCGGGACTTACACTTATTCTGGGACACCCTGTATACTACTTTACGATATCAGTGCAAATTGTTAAGATAGATCTACACTATATTGGGGTCTACGCAAAGTTATATAACTTTTTCGAAAACAGGAAAAAGACATATGTATAACATCTCTCTTTCCTGTTTTCTAAAATCTGTACGTGAGAGCCAACATGACCCAAGTCCTTAGGAGAGCCGATAAACAAATGCGATTACCCATTCCTTCACATATTTTTCTTTCATTTATAACCAAACTGAACTAAATTCCTATTACACTAACCAAACGAAGAGAAAGCAACAAGATCCCATAAAAAAACTTAATTTCGAAAAAAGCGGAACTTGGGTTAGTCTGGTTCTCAGGCACAGAAATGTTCCATATGTAGCGTAGACCCACCTTTACATCTATAATTCCGAAACAATTAGTAAAATCCAAGTAACGCAACTTTTCAATTTTGAATCTCAGCAAAGTAAAGATATTTTACTTATTCGATGCAGCATTGCACGCTTTCGTCAAGGTGCTCGCCAGTCGAAGGATTAACTTTCGCGTTTCAGCGCGCCGCGCTCGAATTTACGAGGACGAGGGTCGCGCGTAATCCGAAAAGCTACCCGTTAATTAACCGCAAACCGGAGTATCGACTCGGAACTGGCGATAACGAGCGGGTCGAGGCAGCCGAACAATGTCCGCGTGTAGCCTGTACCGTTATTTTTTTATATTTACAGCGCGATACTGCGCCGCGTTAGAGGGGCTCTCCTGTTACGCAACTTTCGTAACTGTATATCGCGACCGTGTCACGGGATCAACGGAGAAATATGCTCGGCTTCGAGCTTTCGGCGAGAACTTACGAGCCTGCTGGCTTCGATGCGCGTTCCACGAGGGAGTAGTCCGCTTGGGGCGATAAATCCGCGCTTCGATGGTGAAATATACGTGGTGATGCGCTTCAGATGGGACTCGTTGGTGGAGGATTCTGTTGGCACTGTGCTGCACCTTCTGCGATCAAATTTCGATATCGAATCTATTTCTGAGGTGAGTTAAGAGCACGTGCAGAAATTGTTGAAGTTTCAAACTTGTTTGTTATATAGGGTTTTTCTATATGTATAATTTAGAGATTGAATTTAGTAGAGGAGAATAAAGGTACAGTAGTGACTCCCGTATCTGAGTTAATAAGGAACTAATTACTTTCTTTTCTAGTCAACTATTTATTTAAGCAGAAATGAAGAAAATTGATAATTTATTTCAATATTTTAGGATCCCATATCCTCCTAGTCGCTAAATCACATAAGCGTGTAATTTTCTATAGGTATTACTTTTTTCTTTCTCAATGTCTGAGATTGTAGATTTTCCGACAATATGTATTCTTGCCAATTTCGTTTCACTTTCACTATTTTTAAGATCTTTAATTATTTTGGATTTTACTTCAACAGTTAGAACTAAATATTTCGGTTACTTGTCATTATATGTTCTCTGTCAGCTTTATATTAAATTATCATGATTAGAGTTTCATCGGTCGAACACAGGAAAATATGTATTACATTGTATGTAAACATTACTACAATACGCTATTCGGGTAACAGAACATCTGAATAATACAATGTTTGGATATTAGGATATTCTGATAATAGGGGTTTGGATACGAGAGTCCTACTGTAGTTCGCGTTTATTTGTTTCTGGAGAGACGTCCTTGTATTTTAGTAATTCGTGTTGTTAGTAACTGCGGTATGATCATTTCGATCACCTGCTTCTAGTCCGTGAGAGTATTTTATACATTGTTATTTAAAGTCTATTGATTATAGTATCTCGATATATGTACAAGAAATTTTTCATGAGCTATTCCACGTTAACTTGATTATTGGTGTCAGGGATAGCACTAAAATTTAATGTAAATCACAAAATACAGATATAATTCTTTACAATTTTTCGAAAAATCTTTTGCAAAATCAGCCAAAGTTATAAAATAAAAGTATTTATACTATGTTTATGATGCAAAAAAATTGTTTGGTATTTTAAAAAATTCAGAGAGATCTGAAGATCAGAGAGATTGAATTCTATTTCTTTAATAGCTAATTTTAAAGATACAAATTGACACTTTTTATAACGAATAATATAGACTGCAAATTTTGAAGAGTCGTACTTTTTAACAATTTGGAAACTAGCAAAAGGATTATTTAATCTTTCCTCCTATAATTTTTTTTGACAATTAAAATTTCTAACATAGAAATACAAAAGTAATCAAGTTGATTCATGTTAAAAATAATGATTGTAATAAATCAGGACGAAATAAGAAAATGCTTCTATGGCTATTATTCAAGAATAATTTTTCGTGAAACATTTGTATATACTTATCAGTTTTTAATAGTCATTAAAACATAAAACTTGTGTATCATCGACACTATACGTAGCATTTATTGTACTATTTCTGTGTTATACATTTAACTCTGGAGTGAAATTTGCTTCTTGTGAAACCCACTGTACAACTTCAAACAACGGAGCTTGCAAATATGAATTTAATCAGTATTTTAAAAAAATGAATAAAGAAAATAAACTAAAGATCAGAAATTGGGATTCTACTGCTAATAGTAGGTATGTTAAATCCTTGCTCTGCTTATCAGTAGTAAAGAAGATAACAAAAGTAATCCCCAAGGAGTCTAAATCTGAAATTTATATTAGTTTGAAGAAAGCAACAAATTTAGGAATTATTTCCTTCTTTAGCTCATTATCATGCTTTGGTCTGATTCCCTTTTTAAAACTATCGATTCAATTAAAATAGCTAGTGGCTTTTAGTACGACCAGAACTCGACAATACCGCCAAGTGAAACTAAATATCAAAGGACAAGTTATTATAGAACCGCAGAAATCAATCCCAAAGGACCACTCCACATTTATTCGGAAAGACAAAACCACAGGACTTAATTGGATCTCCGAATACGAGAATATTCGAGGAGCGTGTATCGAGTGATATTTCATGCCAGAGAGCTCTCGACTGTCATTCACGAAATGAGATTTCATCGCGCTGCAAACGAGCCAGCTCGGTTATCAAGGATGTCAGTTCACTCGACAACGACGTTGAGTTCCAACAGTGGTGCATTCTGATTAGACGCGGGTATTTCGGCGTCAAGCTGCTCGGTAGATGCTGTGTGTCGATATTTTGCATAGAAATTGGCTTGACCTAATTTGCACAAGATAGAGTGGCCAGAGATATTTGCAAGAGGATTTCAGAGGGATGCTTAGATCTTGATTTTGTAGTCATATGAGCAGAACCTCTATGAGAAAAATTGTTATTGTTTTCTTAAGACACAAAATACGTACATAGTATTACATCGTAAACTTTTGTTTAGGAGTTTTCTAAAGGCGATTAACTTGTTTTCTTTGCTGTTTAACAATGTCTTTAACTTCTATTTAATACGTTCAATTTTACGACTTTTGAATGTTATAATAATAAAGTAGAAATATTTGCGAACAGCGATCAAACCCCAAATGGCAAAATATACGTAGATGACAATTTTAAGGACATGATTACGAATAATAGCAATCTACTTACATCATCACATAGTGATATTAATAATATTTTAAAAAATGCTAACAAAGTTAATAAGTAAAAGAAAATTGATTTTATTTGCTTAGAAGTACATAGAGTGATCAACTTTTTACTGCATACGACGTGACAATTATTTAGTACTAACTAGTTTAAACAAGATGTTCGATAACTGATGTCAGAAATTTTAAGAAGTGTTTTATCTGCCAAAACAAGAGAAAAATCAAGAATATTGACATTGCATTTAATGCTTTGTTTCCAAGCTATTAATTGTGAAGAAAACATCTGAAATACTCAGAAAGGTTGTCTGACTTAAGGATCCATTCTACTAATATCGCCTGCGTTTGTCCTGACCAATGCACGTCTGCAGTAGAATAAGTTCCAAGTTAGACAGTATTCTCGCATATTTTAGGTCTATTTTCAACAATTAATAACTCAGAACGAAGTTTTAACCCTAGGTTGTCACACCTATTCTGTGGCACACGATTGTTACACCAATTCATCTGGATTTAGTTCAGTTTTCAAACAGCTGCTGTTAAAAGAATGAAAGTAATACTTGATCCAAAAAATTTTGAAATATAGTTTGAATATTCTAGAATATGTTCCGCCGATAAGAAAATTAATAAATGAAATGTCATGTCCCAAAAAAATTCTTAGGACTGTAAGTTCTAACAAAAAACAGTTTTATGGAAAAAATTATAACTTTTTCATATTTTTACTAGTGTAGCTAAACATTTAGGTTGATGCTATTAAAATGTTGTGTAGTTTAAGGAAAAATACGTAGTTTTTTAATCCACGTTTTAAAGAAAATATTTATTTGACATTTTGAAAAGGGAAATTTTTTAATAACAAAAATGTTGTGTAATTATATTCACTACAAAATTTAATGGCAGAATACTACCACCATTTTTACTTTTTAATTATTGATATGGATTGTTTCGACCCAGAGTGTCAAGCGAGGGACAAACGTAATTTCGTCATTCTTAATTTTCGTCTTATTTTAGCATGTAAAAATATTTCTTAAAATTTTTAACACCTGTTATTAAACACGCTGTATATCACACAATAAAAACAAGAATGTTTGCTATTTTAAATTCTTATCATATAAAATCAACCACGTCCATACCCTAATTTTCTGCTTTTTAAACGAAAAAAGTGGATACATTCTGTATCTTCAAGTTTATTGTTTACTAAAAATTCAGACCTGCTATCATTCCCTTATCAGAACTGCTTTCAGCCAAAGATTTCCTCGCAGCGCATCCACGAGACGGAATGCCTCTGCATCCCATCTGCGTGCAAAACTTTCACCACCGTGCATTGTCTCTTCATTGTCTGTATCATTATGCTAACTCGCACGCAGCGACGCGAGCACAGAGGCTTTCATTTCACCAGTGACAGTCTGTTCATTCAGAAACGGGGACCGTCTTTCGCGTAGGAGTTGCAGAAGTCACTGGATGAACAATATCGTTCGTTTCTACAACACATTGTGTTATCGTTCGATGGTCCAGAAGAAAAACTCGCGTAGTAAAGCTTTAATATTTCGCAGCTCAAGATAGATTTATTTTATTTATCGCTCAGATGGTTACAAAGGGATTATTATAGCGCTAAAAGTAATTCCAGAAAATAATGTTTATTCATAGGTTTATATTAGGCGTGCAAATTAATTTAGTGCATTTTTTACCGAAATGTAAAAAAATAATGTATGTAAAAGTATGTAAAAAGTATTCGTAGGAGAGCTAGTTTCAGTTAATAACTTCCTAGAGTTTTGTTTGTTATTCAGTTTTCATTACATAACTAATTTGCACATATTCTTAGAGATATGAGAATACTTATACAAAATATTCATATTATTTATAAAAATATTGGTTATGAGATTTAATACTTAAAATTTGACGAATTAAGGTCGTTTATTATTGTAACATTTTGAGAGTTTTATCTTTATAATACGTAGCTTCAAACTTCTATAGCATTGAATTGACTAAATTATTATTTTTTGTAACGAGCTACAACTTCCATAATCTGAATAGCTATTACCCAAACGTCCTACTATGAGAACATTTTCTTATCGTAACGTTCCATTATCCGAACAGCATGTTTCCTAGTAGAATATTGTGTGTAAATCTACGTATAATGTCTACTTCTTTCTATAAGATAAAATCTGCAATAAAGTGGTTTAGATTTAATAAAAATTATAATAATTAAATAAACGTGATTATGTGCGATATTATGCGACGTACTTATTTTGCTAAACATTTTAAGTAACAATCAATAAATGAACGAAAGCAGTGACAGTAATGTCAATGATGTATTAATATGTATAGCTCATTTCATTTGAGACGATAATCTAATATACATATGTATAAGGTGTTCAACGACAAATACTGAACTTTTTAAAGGGTGACTTCACATACTAAAATAAGACAAAATTGCGTTTCAGGCTTCGTTTTCGAGTTATTAGTTATTGAGAAAATGTCTAAAATAGGCGTGAAATGTGTCTGGCTTGTAACTTATTCTAGTGACTTTGCTGCGGCTGACCTGATTAATGCACGCCGACAGTAGAATACGTCGCAAGTCAGACACGTTTCACGTGAATTTTAGACATTTTTGCAATAATCAATAACTGAAACGAAGCCTCAAGCGGAATTACGTTATTCTTGATTTTCGTTCTATTTAGTATGTAGAATTATCTTTTAAAATATCTGGTACTTATTGTCGAACACCCTCTAATTATCATACAAATTTTGGATTCGTAAGTTTCATTTCTTTAGTTTCATAAAAAATATGCAAAGATAAACAAAATTACAAATAAATATTAATTTTATTTCGTTTTAAATACTGTATTAAAAACTGTTCGTTAGACAACTGTTGTTCTATTATGCGAAAATTAACTTCTTTGAATGTTTTTGTCTCTCTCTTAATTCAGATAACGAAGGTTTATTGTATTTGAACATTTACTCTGTTGACCTGAAAAAGCCTTTTTTACGTCATTTTTAATCAAAATGCTTATATGTATGTCTCGTAAAATTAAATAAATGCAAATGACATTATTCTAAAGGTCAGCAATCGAGAGAATATTTGAACTTAAAATATCTTAAAATATATATCAACTTAATTGAACTAAACTAACGTGTATGTAGGTAATATTTAGAGGCACATCATTAATTTGTATAGATTAATTTACATTTTAATTTTATACACTAATTGTTAAAATCTAAATTATATTTAATGAATGTACACGTACATATGTGTAGCAGTTACGATTGACTGCTTGATCGTTCTACCGTTAACATTCGAGACAGGAGAAAAGTATTGTTAGCACGCGATAGACGCGAGATATTATTTGTACATTTTCATCGGCACTGTTTTCAAGCCATATGTAGGCTATCAATTAGGAATTCCGCATTTTCAAGGCTTAAAACTGGGCGTTTCACTCAGCTCCAACCTCGTTTCTCACGCGTACACCGAGAACGGTTTGCGGGAGAATGGTTAACCACTCGCCCCCGGGGTTAAACTTTTTTTTTCTACGAATGCCACTTATCGCTGTCATCCCCGAAATTGCATCGTTGCACGCGAACAGGGACACCTGGGCCCGTCCCTCGTTTCGCTGTCTAAACACCGTGATTGTTCCGAAGAATGGAATGCGCCTCGACATTAACGTTTTACGGCTCGCTGATACCTTAGACAATTCGTTAAGTGTCTTCTAGAAATAGAAAGTGGGCTTTTCGTTCGAGGACGGGGCATCCTGAAGCGAAACGAGACATTTCGTTGACACCTTCTTAATGCTCTCAGGATTCATAGGTCATTCTCTAATATTCAGAATCAGGTCGCTCCAGACGCCAAGAAAAGAAGGATCGACATTTTAACGCCGACACTTTCAGCCTGTAATAAACCTCAATCGATTGCAGTGAAATCGACCCAACCTATGACTCTGAATAACTTGGCCAATTTATAGGTACTAAATCATTCAGCAAAAACATTGTTTTGTCACGGGGAAGGCTGGGCCAGTGTCTTCAACAATGCACCGAAGACTCGATTCTTTTTAGAGGTGCGCGTGAGATCGAATGAATCGAATCTGTGAGTTGATGAATAGTGCAAGTCCTGTTTTTGTTCTGTTCATACCTTTAAGGCTATCCACATATTTCCTATATGCGTCTGAGGCTGCGCTCTGCGTCTGCGCCCAAACGTATACGACGATTTTCGATCTACATATAACCTACTGTATTTGTTTTTTCATCGGTTTTACGATATGTGCATTAGACACAGATGCAAACCGCAGCGCCAGGCACATGTAGGAAATAGTGCCTTTAGACCTAATTTAGTTTTTGTTCTTTCGACCTATGTACTTTATACATTGTTTCAAATGAATATATTATAACTACTAAATGGTTTATGGCCGTATAAATAAATAGTAATTAAGTCCAAAATTAAGGATTTTCAAATGATCTCAGAACTATGTTTGGCCTCCAGAAAATATTAAGTTATACAGGAAACAAGTGAACTTAGTACATTCTTACTCTGGGAGCTAAATACCTAAAATGTTCAGAACTACATGTTGCTATTGCTTTAACTCAAAATGTGGTTCCTGGAGTTGTACTCTTCTTCCACTCGCCCATTGAATTCAAAACTTCAATCAGAGAAGTAGGCTAATATACGTATGCGTTCATGACGTGATTCGAGTTCCTTAGGCCGTGTTTTCATCGACACTACAGAATGACAGGTTAAACATTAAATGTTACACTGACTGTAATTGCACCATGAGATTGGTAATTGTGTTTGGAAAATTAGATAACGATAGATCTGTGCTGTACGTTTCCATGAGCGTTCCGGTGAAAGGGCTGTTTTAATCCTCAGCTTTGATTATCTGGGGCCATTGAGGGCGAGGCGGCCTCGAGCGAACCGCTTTACTGAAGTACGAAGCGGAACTTGGGCAGCCGACCGGGTTCCAATTGCGACAAACTTTCTCTGGTTTCTTCCCATCGAGACTGTCACGTGTGTACCCTCCATTAATCTCTCCATTTTATGGGATATATAGGTTGTCGTAAAATAAGAGTTCGGAAATAAAGTGACGGCTGAAAGTATTTTGAGAATAATTCTGTGAACTTTGAATGAGAGGAAGTTTCCGACCTTCAATTATAAGTTAAGATAGAGGAAGGGGAAAAGCGGAAGCAAACGTTAGGCAATTTGTCTCTGGACAATGTCCATAAACTTATGTTTTATGGTATTTATTATTTTTCATTGAATTTTTAAGGAAATAAGTCGTATACAGTTAACCCTCAAATAACAATAATTACTTACGTTGCACAATTTCTGTATAAATTTTTGTTTTCATAATAAGAGTTACTACCTTCTGTCTTGACATCAATGATGAGTAGCACATTTCTATAAATTACACTAAAATGAATTTTAAATATTATGTATAAGAAAACGAATGACGTGGAAAAGAGCGAAATAATAATCGAGCTCGAAAGACTATACTTGCATATCCGATATAATCTGATGGGTTGCAGCTTAGGACTAATAATAGTTTTATAATAGGCTCTGTCTGGTAATAATCGATGTTTCTTGGATGTGTAGGCTGCAAGAAGATACATCAACGCCATTCCTTTGCTAGACGTTGAAGTAAATGCAAGCAGTGTAGTAATTGTGGTATCATTTGGTTAATTCTTACACGTAGGTACGAGAGTCGGTTGAAAAGTAATGCACACTTGTATGTAGGTATCTCGAGAACGAAAAGAGATATTGGCGAAAATAAAAATAAGAATGGAAGTACTACTCATTTGCTTCAACATTTATTTTTCAACATAATCGACATTTAGGGATAAACATTTCTCCCAACGTGAGACAAACTTTTTCGTTACTTGATCCAGGATATCACATTTGTCTGTGGTGAAATGAGTGCCTTTAAAGTCCCTTTGTGAGATCATAGAGATAAAGTCACAGGATGTCGAATGAGACGAGTATGGACGATATGGAACGGTTTGAAACTTCAACTTTTTGAAAGTGTCGAGAGTTGTGTGCAACGTGTGTGATCTAGCGTTATCGTACTGTACTCGTAACAGAATCGATTCTTGGATTTTCGTACATGTCACACGTCTTCTGAATTTCCTCAATGTCCCAATGTACGATAGAATTGACAAAAATCCTGGATATAAGACATGTATTACAAAAATGACACAACTGAAGAAATATGTATTATATGTTTATGAGTTTAGGAGAAAATGAAGAGTAGATAAGACATAAAAAGTAGTTTTACTTCACGAAAGTTATCTTACTTGAAGACTTCTAATTAGTCTAAAATATAATTATGCGTTACTTGCATAAATGATTTTCTTGTTATTATTTAAGTAATTTATAATTCATATTTCAAGAGTTTTTGGTTAAAATCTATAATTTTAATCTTTACCTAGTAAAATTTTTTAAATTAATAATGGTACATTTACCAAAGTGATTTATAACTGCAATTTAAAAATTACGTTTTTTGAGTTGTGCCACTTTTGAAGTATCTGTGCACTATAACGCTGTTTTTTTTTAACACGGAACCAATTAATCGTGTTATTTGAGAATTGCCTATAATTTATTTTGGTTGTAATTATTTTGTTAAAAATTGAAAAAATGTAGTTTCTCACGCAGGAAATTATACCTTCTGAAATTCAGTTTTTGTCTTTTTCAAGAACTTAACATTCTATGGCGCTACGAGTACCCATACACTAAGCATCGTAATTGTTTCCCCTTCTTCGTAAGATGTGTCTATACGCTTGCAATATCAAAAGCATTGTCCATGACAAACAATGGTAGTTTGTTTTTATTGTCGACTTCCGCCTTTTTTTGACGTTTCCTCTTCTCGTTTGACTATATTACGAAATCGTCTTGCCTCACCAAGAATACTTTCATCTTCCTTTTAGCGATTTCTTTATCGCCTCTATGATCTTATAGTTTGTGAAATTACTTGTTTTACATAATCTTAAATTAGCGACGATGTGTACAAACTATGTAACAATTATGTTGAATTTTAATAGGCGAGAGAAGACTGTTTAAAATGTAGTGAAATCTTAGCTTACACTATGATTAAAGCGTGTATCGACTCGTAATATTTAATAATTTACCAGAGGTTTCGAATGTACGAGATTATTTGTGGTTTGCTGTAACTAGTTACCTTTTTTAATTGTTAGACAGTTTATCCTTTTCTATTTCAGTATTAAAAGATAATGGCAATTTTTTACAGAAATATTGAATAGTATAATTGGACTAGAAATATAGTTGTAAATTAATCGAGCGGTAAAGTGAAGATATTTGGGACTCTGAACGAGTGAAGTAGGCTTCTCACAGGACCACCATTTATTGCTATTATCTGTCTGTATTAGGTCGCACTTCTTCACGATGTCTCAATTTATCACGCTATATTTCTAGACCAATAGTACCTTTTAGGGAATCCAAGAGTACTATTATTTGTGATATTTTATTTTATTATTGCGCTACCCTTTCTCATAGAATGGGCATTAAACCGATTCTAAGCTGAACCCCGTATTCTCTATACTTATGTCTTGAGTCATTGTTGCTGAGTTTCTCTTTATTGAATTTTACATTTTTTAAAACATTGTAAAATATGTATACAAACGAAAACGAAAAGTGTTTTATACCACGTTCAAATTACATGGACCCATGTTCTCATCGGACATCAATATTCAATATAATGAATGCATCCACGCAGATGGAAACGTTCATCCCAGAGTTTGCTATCGCTTTTTTTTTTTTTTTTATTCGAAAGTTGTGGAAACCGCGATGAATTGAAAAGTTCAAGTTTACCAAGTTATAGAAACACCACACGGAATGCGGAACAAATAATGATTTCACAGCCGAATGTTGCACGGAGATCCTTACTGGGCCAATGCAGTTTTACAGAACGGAACGGGCAGTCGTTTTCTCGTTTCCCACTTTTTAAATTGGCCGCGCGATGATAAATCCGTGTGGCTTTAATTGCGCCTCGCCGATCGTGGTTCGGGAAGTGGATTTAATGCGTTCCGTGGGAACGACCGATTACTGGGGGCGATATCTCCCTTGGCCGATTGATTACTGGGAAATTGTTTTCCGGCGAAGCAGGAAATAGATCGGTGAGAATGAATGTAATGTTCTGCCTTGAATTGTTATTTCGCGCTTGCTTTCTCTTCTACTCGTACGGTCATAATGAATTCATCGTTCATCATTAAACATATACCTGTACGTAACGCTGTAAAAAATAGAACGATTCAATATTCACTTGTATGTAGAGTATTAGTTTTAATAACTGTAAAAGCACTTACTCTGACGTGTTTTATGTATTACCTACTCTACTTCCAACTTCTACGTTACGTTTCTTCTCATTTTATGGTTAAAAAAATGACAAATAAGGTGTATGTATGTATTTATTTGTTACAGAAAATACTCATTAATGTACGTACAAGAATGGATAAAGATTGTTTGTACAATTTAAAGATTAAGGGTATACTTATCAAGAGTAAATTATTAATAGACATTACTGAATGTAGTTATAGGAATCCGTTGAAGACATTTTTAAAAGTTAAGGTAGATCTTGCAGCTGAATTTAACGAGTTACTAAATTCGCCAGCTACATTGCATATACGATTTACAGAATGTAGGAAAGTATTATAAGACGTAATTTATTCAAATACTACGAAATTTTATAGTGAAATAAAAATTAACCTTTGTTTAAAAGTTAGGAATAAATCATGATATTATTTATCGACTTAAATACGAAAGTAAGTAAACGAATTTTAAGAGACTTCAAATGAAATAATTTCGTGATAGAGTCGTAATCTGTAGATTAAAAAAAATATTTTTAGAATTTAAACTCGTAGATATAATAATTCTTCATAAACATATCTGTGAGTCATCGTGTGTATCTGTCATTAACTTATTCATTGAATTGTGTTGATTAATAAAATAATAGAAATTCTTTTCTGATTTCTTGAAAAACATAAATAACATCTTCAAAATATGTAGGATCTAGGTGGTTCCAACTTTCAGGTTTTCATCTCATTGTCCGTAAGTAATATCAACCTTAATCATAGTCCAAGGTTTGATATCAGTTCTGATTAAAACAAAAAGAAGTACAATATTTGATTGGTTTCGTTGCAGCAACTAAATTCACATACAGGGTGTCCCGTAATAAGTGAGTAATACTTCAGGGGCTGATTCAGCATCTAAAAGTAGTGGAAAAAGTTCATATAAACATATGTCCTATTTGACCTTGTTTACGAGATATAGCGAGTTTTTTATTCTGTCATTTAGTATTTGATTACCTCCATAGGAGATGCTCAAAGTGACTACCTTGCGTTTCAACGTATGTTTAAAGATATCTCGTCATCAATATGACTATATTTCCAATACTCTGTGATGTTCCCCGAATTTGTTTAAACCCTTATTCACTTTTGTATCAGAGTATTTCAATATTTTTAACGGGCCTTGCGTACATTAAAGATTTAAAGTATCTTAGCATATCTCGTGAACAAGGTCAAACAGAACATATACTTACACGAATATTTTTCATTACTTTTAAATTCTGAATCACTCCCTGAGGTAATGCCCACTTATTACAGGACACCTGTATGTATTTACTAATACAAAAACAATTTATTACAAATGCTCACATGTTACTTTATAAAACAATTAAGTCACACTATATAACGTTGTGGACATTTGTTGTTTATTTTAAAGTTAACAATAATTTTATAAATCTTCCGTGTAGAATAAAAACTAAAACTATACATTTAATTTGAATTAATGGACAGCTAAAGAGAAGCCAAAGTGTAACTCAATACTTCCTACTCTTTCGTTCGTTTCTGCAGGAAGTCTTTGACATCAATAGCAATGACGAGACTCCGATACCTCCGGCAAAAAAGCAAACTTCACTTTAATATCGCGTCTCCCGGGAATCATCTTTTTCTTCCGTCGAGTCAGCGCCGTGGAAGGGCGGAAGGGGATAAATTAATATCCCCGCTGGGAAATGTTGCGCGTCGTATTTATTATCGTTCCGTTCTCCTCTCTTGTGTCGTAGAACCGGCGAAGCACGGCCAGAAAATGCCGCTAGAAAATGTGTATTGCGACCCAGTGACACGACGAAGATCCCTAGCAACCGTTATCGCGTCCTGCCATGACTTTTTCTCCATGCCTCTGCGACACGTTTCAGGAACGCGAGGACGTTATCGATGCTTGGGTAGTGGTTCTTGATCTCGACTCCCTAACAGATGGCTGCTAGGCATGCTAGCTCCTGGAATACAACCGCGAAAGTATCCTGAATTCAGGGTGATTTTATTCTTTCCATGCTACAGTATTCACCCGATTTTGAGAGCAACTATTGTTCTAGATATATTAAGTGAAAATTCAGTTAATTTGGGAGGATGTTTATATTCGCGAATCCTTGGTATTGAGAAGTTCTTCTGTGTTGTATCTAGAGACTGATTGCTGAATCCAAGTTGAGAAATTTTTAAGTAACGTGCAATTGTATTTTTTAAATATGAAGGCTGCAGTCTGAAAGTCAGCTGAAACTGCTAATACTGCTGAAGCTGTATTCTCTGTTATAATATTCAACAGTTTTAGCAGTCTCAGCTAATTTCGGATTCCAGCCGAAATAGTGAGGACAGTATTTCCTCGATGAATACGCAATTTCTACTATCCTTATTAGAAACATGTAGAGAAAGTGATACCGAGGACTAAATTGAAAATGCAAGAATGATTGATCAAATGTGTGGAATTCAAGAATGGTTTTCACATCATGTTAAGATATCGTCGCTAATTTCGAATTCAGAGCATTTTTCAAGTATGCATATAACATTCGAGAATCATACTTTCTGAGTAATTAACGAATTTTTAATCGGATCCTGCCTGCTTTTACATTTAAGCGAACTTTACTAAAAACATTGTCCAACATTAAAAACAGTCCAAAAGTTAAGTTAACTTTTCTGGAAACTCGATTTGAAAAGTTTTCCCTATCACATTCTTGAGTTAGCAATCGATGCGTTATCCAAAGAAACCGCTTCTTCAATGGCAGTCTAACTGTATTTTAATTGTATCAAAAGACACTAGCGAGCAGAGCTAGTCATCGTTCTTCGCGAGTTAATTAAAATTTATGGCCACATCGGGCACGCGTACGCGTTTGCTAAGATTAATAGAAATCTCCTGGTGGGTGGAAGAGGGGCTGGCGTATCGAGCACGCGCGCGGTAATTGCAGGAAAATAAAATGGGGTCTCTAATTTAACTATTAGCCCCCACCGAACTTATTGCGTTAAAAGCAAAGAGAAGAGGAAGGGAAAATAAACACTGGAGTTACTGTGATCGAGATCGATCGACAGGATAGATCGTTCTTCCTCTGTCCCTGAAAACCAATTAAACGCCAATGCTCGTCCGTGAAGGGAGGTGAAACACGAGTTGAAGAAGATGCCCTCGGCGTCGTGGTCGATAATTAAGGAGAGAGAGTCGAACTCCGCTTTGTGGTTGCTCTGGCTATTACGGCGAATTCACACTGACAAGTGTATTGTTTCGAGTGTTACCTAATAGCGTTGTTGAAGGCCTTTTCTAACGATGTTTCGGAATAATGGTCTTGCATAATGAAATTTGATATCTGCTCAAAAACTATGAAGGCTGTATTAAATAATGGATTATTATGAAAAATTCTTCACAGTCTATTCTGGATCTCCATATAAGGCTATATATGTATATGTATGTACATATAGAATTCAACTCTTCAGGTCTGGTCCGTTTTGAAATGAAAATTATTATATGCTGTAGGTACACGTTTTCATAGTTACTTGTTAGGACTACAATAGACATATATACATATAGTAGATACAAAGGGTTTAGAAATAAATCTCTGTTCTTTATCTTTTGTCATACATAGGGTATTTCCCTATATGATAAAAAAAATGTTCTTACAAAAATTGTTTAGTATAAAGGATAACGTTAACACATAAATAGAGTTTTTTTTGTAGTTTGTATAGTGAGGAAAATTTCAAAATCAAATTACTTTTCTTAAATGTAACTTTATATTTTTCGTATTTATTATATGATGGCGTTTGTTGAGACAGACGAAGGCATTGATTATTTATTTATTACATGTAGTATCGAAGTAGAAACGTGTAAATTTTTCAGGAATGAGATAAAAACGAATCGCCAGTCGACGCCTAGGCTGTTTGTTGTGAACAGAGATCAAACTTCGAATCTCTCCTTATGTTAAAGTTACTACGTAGTCTTGTAAATTGTAGCCTCGATTATTGCATTCTAATGACGTATAAATCTCGCTGAACCTTAATTTCCGAGATATTAGCAAGGAAACTATTCGATGCATGGTCAATATTGCGTGATGTGTAGAAGAATGTAGGGTGTGTTGAATACAAAAATGAAATATAAAACATCTCTTCGGCGACCGGAATTACAATCATAAAAATTAATTGCCTGAACTTCTCTAATTTAAATTTCACTTAGACCACTGAAATTACAAGAGGTATTAACACCATTCACTCCTAACTACACATACCACCCAGTGTTAATTACATACTTAAGATTTCACTCCACACCGTCTAATGTTAGCACGCACTCAACAAAGTTTTCTGCAAATATTTTCGAAATTAAAACCCAACCATGATTATATGTACAGTGAAAAATTTTTTAGAATATTGACCTTGATAAGATATTTTGAGGTCAACCAAATCGATAATGTGAATCATTTTCTAAATAATTACCATTCATACTAGGGAAGATTAAAAGTCTAACAATGCTATTTCATGATACTTACTATTTCCGACGTGCTGAACTATATTACATAATGAAATAGGATGATAAAAGTAAAATACCTCAGAAATAGTAAGTTTTAGGATAAACATTTCTTATTACATTTGTACCAAGAATTCGTTATTTTATTGAATTTGAGCATTCCATTGAAAAGAAAAACAAGATTGGTTTTTAAATCTTCTCTATAGTGAAACAATTATTGCTATCATATTATGTATATTTTTTCAACGCTATAAATATTAGAACTAACATGTTTCATTATTATTTAAAATAATAAAGATATTTTAGATAGACATGGTTGGAGGAATACTATGTATATGTACCTACTAGTATCGTTTTCAGATTGAGAACAAGTTTGAGTCTTTTTTGAAAGAGTTAAAATGTCTATCGATAATTCTATATCACTGAACTTGTTTTATAATTTACTATTGTTTTATAAAAACAGAAACAAACAAGGTGTTTGACAGCAAGTATCATAAATTTTAAGGGATTATTCTATATGCTAAAGTAAGACAAAAACGAAGATAGATGAAATTCAATTTCAGTCTTCGTTGTCGAGTTATTAATTGTTAAAAAAAAGAACACCTAAAATATGCATAAAATGTGTCTGACTCGGGACTTATTCTATTGATTTCGCTACGTACATATTGTACATGCAAGCTGTACATATTTCACACGAATTTTACACGTTGTTGGAATAACTAATATCTTCGAAACAAAGACCCAAACGCAATTTCGTTGTTCTTGATTTTCGTTCTATTCTGACACGTGGAATTACCCCTTAAAATTTCTAACACCTATTGTCGAACATTCTGTAGGTATACGATGTTATTTAAAAGAAGCACTCGTATTTCTAACTCTATTTATATCAAAGTTGCATTTGTTCTCTCGAACAATGCTACTTATTTCTTTGACGTTTTCCTTCAGCTTTCCTTCAAATAGAAATATCTACGTATTCAAGTGTTCTATTTCTCTCATCCGGAGCAAAAGGACTGAGATATAATGCACTGAATTTTAACAGTACATGTCGTTGTAGTGATACTGAGAACATAAAACAAAACAAAAAATATTGAAGTAGGTCCTACCGGGAAGCTACATCAAACTCTAATGCATACTTTCGTATTTTCTATAAATAGAAACACATTCTAAAACTTTCATTTACACATTCATCAAGGTACGACTCCGACAGCAGACGTTCAGGCTAGGAAAATCGTTTAGCGATAATTTTCAATGGATGGAACGGTGCAGTCGTGACGGAGCCTCGCTTCTCTCTCTGTTATAAATGAATTCAATTCATTACCAGAATGAGCCGTTGTCTCTCCGAACGAGCGACCCACTTATTACTTTCGACGGTGAAGAATCGATAGTCAGCCACGCTTGACTCGTGTAAAAGTGCTATAAATGAGCGTGGCTTCCTATCTTTTTACGAAAGAAAGGAACAACAACCAGCAGATAGGAAAGACTATGCATAAGAAAGCGAATCAATGTTCAACCACCGCAGAACAGTCCCCTTTTAGCAGCGACGTTGTTTCAAACGAATTATCAATGAACCAATGAATCTTAAAGGAAACTGTGAACGAAAGGCAGAAGCAGAAGCGGGAAGAGGCGAGATTTGATCGATATCGAACTCAATTACCCGCGATGCGTCCACCGTTGCAAATAAATTCAATTCAGAGAGGAGCGGTTGTCCCTGCGGTCGGTCGTGGTCCAAGTGACCCACTTCCTTCGAGGTGGAGAAAGAAGAGGAAGAGGAGAAGGAACAGCCACTGGGTAAACGAAAACGGCGGCGAGGAGAGAACGCGCTGCCGAAGGAAAGGGAAGAAAGGCGTCGTTGAAACCGGAGATCGGAATCGTTCACAGCGAGTTCCGTACAGAGAACGATTTAACTGCGTCTCATCCATAAACCTTGATGCAACGGTGTTCGTTATACTGTGGAAATCCTGCTTAAAACGATCGTAAAGCTGCCATCGCTGCTGCGTCAATTAGGGGCGCATACAATGCAACGAAATTTGGGAGAAGGTGCGTCGGAATGGTGCCTTGTACCCGTTTCTTATGTACTCAGGGCTGAAGTCACATACAGTGAGTCCCTCCTGGATATCAAGAAAATGTTCTAGTTTTCTGAAATAATAACACAACAATAGAATGAGTCTAGAGGAGGTTCTGAATACTGTAAAATATTCTCTATGCTCAAAATTTCAGTTTTTTTAAAATATATTATTTCAATGACTTGTAAGTTTACTGAAAAACATTTTGGGGTCTGCTTCTGCTTGATACTTCTTCATTTTTGCAATTTATTATTTATTAATATAATATTTATAATATTTATGATATTTATGATAATATTTATGAATATTATATTATACATATATCTTACTTGAATAATAAGTTTAAAAAATAGTTATGTGTTACTTGCATAAATGATTTTTTGTTATTATTTAAATAATTTGCAATTCACATTTCAAGAGTTCTTTGAATAAATTCTATAATTTTGATCTTTAACTGCCAAAACTTTTTAGATTAATAGAGGTGCATTTACCAAAGTTATATTTATAGCTGTAATTCAAAATCACGTTTCTTGATTTGTGTCTTTTTTGAGATACATGTGCGATATAGATATAATATTTAATATAATATACTTTATTCATATTAAATAAGGACCTTAAACAGAAAAATTGTACACAAGATTTTTATTTAAAACTTTACATATAATTTTGTTATATTATACTATTATTTATGTACATGAGTCGAACATCCACGTTTCCTGATTAGTAATGAAAGAGAATATTCAGGAAGGGAAAGAAAATAGAAAAATGTAAATATTTTCAAGTCTTGAATATTTACAATACAGTGGCTTACAAATTTGTTTATATATGTTAGAAACATTATTTAGTTATTTCATTGTGTAAAGTGCACAAAAATATCTGTGATGTGTTTTTTCCTGTCCTCCAGAATGTTTCAACTGTTACGTTTAATCCTTGATCAATTTTTTTCATTTTTAAAAATCTAGACATATGAATTTTATCAATTTTCATGAACAATTTTTCGTAAATCATTGTAGGTACATTCTTAAGTAGATAATTAAATAACTACTATACAAATTCTGCGTAATATATTATTTGTAGAAAAAAGGACAAAACCTGAAAGTGAATGAAAATCTACCTACATTACGGTTTCCACAAATCTTCATGAATTCTCATGCTACAGCGAATTTATGTTATGAACATTTTCTCATATAGCTAGGAATACGTGACACGTGGACTTTGTGAGTTTGTATTCTGACTAGGCAGTATATGGAATTACTTTTTACCTTGATTACTCAAGAAATAGAAAGTGGTCTATTTCAACTAATTATAAACGTCATCTAATTAAAAACAACGCAAACGACTTGAATAGGGTCTATTCTAATCCTGTCGGCGCAAGAATCTGTTACACAATACCAAAAAGAGTTCACAACAGGACTTTCCCATTATAAGTTCATTATTATATCTATTAGACTTCGATGTTGCAAGGGACATTCAATAAGTAATGAGACAAATGATTGTTGTTTTAATATGATTTATCAAATGAACCTTATGATTAGTGCATCTATTTTTCAGCATAATCTCCTGCTATAATAATGCATTTATCCTATTGCCCTATTAACTTTCCTATATTATTATTATTTATAATACATCAATATACCTATGTCTTCCATTAAAGAAAACCAGAGTTCCATATTACCAGTACAAAAACTCTAGAGTGGAAAAGTACACTTTACCAAATAAAGTTAAAATTCCCTAAGTAACAGTTTTTTTCTGTTTAAGGTACTTAAATATAAAACAGGAATATACAAGGACTAATTTAAATCATTTAATGCATTAGTTTCTGAAAATTCGTCAAAAAACAAGCTACCACTTTCTCCTCTAAATTGTTCGGACATTAGGGTATTCGAAAAATGGGGGTTAGATATGGGACTATATCGCAATTAAAAAGTGTACGATTAAACTTTCGACTCTCTAATTTTGCAACTACCAACCAGAGCTCAAACAAATACCCAAAAACGATTTTGTGCATCGAGGTCCATCGAACCTGAACACATGTGCCGTCAGAACAGTTCTGCCTTGTGCATCTTCGTGTGCGACTCGTTCCCTCGCGACTTCCTTTTTTATTCCCCGGTTCTTATAACGAGCCGCAATTAACGAGGCCAGGCCGTCCAGCAATTTCGAGCATTCGTGTAACGCGCAGCGGGCCGAGGCAAGGGTCTTCTAAGTCGCCCCGGTGGCGAGGTAAATTCCGGTTTGGCTAATCGGCTACGTGCATCCCCAGTGCATTCGAAATGAGCTGATCCCCCGCAGAGGGTCTCTTATGTACCTTAACGTATCTTAAGCGTATGCAAAGCCCTCAGACCGAGATTGGCTTCGCGATTTATGCTCTAATAATAAGGCCGAATTTCGCGCGATACAATTACGCCGTAATGGCAATGCGAGGATGAATGGACGATCACCGTCCGCTGCGTTGCGCAGGCGCAAGTGAAAATTGGGGTCGAGGGAAGATTGATTTGATCGAAGCCACGATGGACCATTGTTATTCCAAAGACTTTTTGCTCCTCGAACGTGTTCTTAGGACGCTGCCCCGAAATTCAATGGAAATGTATGCAGTTTGCAACATCGAGCGCCTTAAAGCTTGTTTCGTAGAATTAATTAATTTTTCAAATGAAGCACTTCCAAAAAATATTATAACTACATGACTGCCACTCTCTTGACTATTTAATTTCTAACCGATCGTTTCCCCGAATAGGCGTAGTCTGTTTTTCCTGGAGCTACGATAGAACGCGCACGAGTTGCTTCAAATCCCAAGAGACATGTCTCATGAAACGTAGTCTTTCAGTGAAAACTGAATTCGTTATCAGAAGGTAAATGTAACTTTTAGAATTGAAACCGATATAGTATTAGAAAGAAAGAGTTGAAGAGCTCATAACACAAACGATCCTCGTCAATTTTTATCTTTCTCAATTGATTACTGTTGCTTGTAATAAAATATTTTTCATAATTCACATACTGTATTTTTTATGTTATAGCTTCTGTCATGTTATAAATCTCTTTTCTGGCCACTGGAACATGTTTTTATAAAAAGAAAAAATTATGAATTCTTCAGTTGCTCTTAATCCTGTACCAATCGATCCTTCTCTCTGAGATATACAAATCGCAATGCATAAGAAAGTCGCGTGCATCGAATAGCTTCAGAGGGGATCAAAATGTAATCCGTCGCTCGTCGAGTCCTTCGCTGTTAGAACGAGAAAAATGAATGGATCGACGAGTAAGTGTGATCTCTCTCGCGCTCTGAGGCGCGGCGACGTAATCCTTTCCGGATTCAGTCTCGATCCTCCGAAAAGACCCCTCTAATCCGACTTGTTACTCGAAACCGTTCGACGTGCACCACCCCGATAACTTAATGACAAAATACTGCGACGTCAGGCGCGCGTGTACGCGATGCATCGTGCATGTTCGCTTGCATCTCGCTCGCATCGATCGCGTGCGCCACGCCGAGCCGAGCCGCGCGATGTTCGAACGGACGAACGGGCCACGGGAAAAAAGAAAGCGATTGTCGACGCGAAGAGAAATTCTTTTTTCAACCAGCCCTGTCTCGGGGCCCGTTGTCCGCCTGAAAACAATGGAGCCAGCGGTGGGCGCGTTGCACGCGCGATGCAAGTGTACCGTGAAAAGAAAATGTATCTCTCTAACATGTGTTTCGATCTTTTTGAGATTCGCTACGCGGCCCCTCGTTAACAGAGGGACGATAAGCAGGTTTCAAGCGGATGAAATAAGCGCTGCGATTTTATTTTTGTGCTGGGAATTTGGTTTATTTTACGTTCATAGTGAAGGAGTTTAACTTATAGGGAAAGTTTGGCAACCTGAACATTTTTGAAATTCTGAAACTTGGTACACGAATTGTGTAGGCCTTCAATAACACAAAATTATTTTTCGTTGATGCTAATATTCGTTTTAAAATGTTCACTTTATGTTTAAAGATAAAAATAGTAACAAACAAATTTTTTTATTCGTTCAAAATGGTACCCTTTTTGTATATGATAATCGTTTCTATCATTTACCGCTATATAAAAAATAAGAAATTTGGTTTATTTGAAAAAGTTACAAGACTAGGATCATTTTTTCGCAATAAGGTGGTAAAGTATAAAAAACTGAACAATTTATGCATTGAAAGTTTTATGCTATCTCCTACCATTACAAAGTTATATTCAAAAAAGTAAACAGTGCAAAAACTTGGAGTTAATTTCACCCCCTTAAAATGAATATTAATGCCAAAGGAAAATAGTTTTGTATTATTGGGGATCTACACTACTCGTGCATCAAATTTCAAAGGTTTTTGAATTTTCAGGTTGCTAAACTTCCCTTTTTAAATTTTCCACAGTTAACGATTCAAAGACGAGAGCTTTAGCTAAGTTTCGCATATAACTTCCAAAAATCTGTAGCTATAAGACTAATATAATGGCTCACAAAGTTATCCACCAAACATTATTGAATTCATATATTCAAATTCCAAACGTATTTTATATTTTGTACTATTATTATTGAATCACAGAAGTTGAATAAGGTTTAAACGTACAAGTTGGAACTGAAGCAGATAAAAAAATTTCACTATAATAATTTTCATAATTATCTACATGTTCCGTATACAGAAGAAATCTATGAATCACTAAATATACTAATTGCATATATCAACATCAATTATTGGTAATCTTAATGTTATGAATATCGTTTGTTTTATGCCGAATACTATGCAACTGCATAGTGCAGCAAAGTAACGAATAAGTAGAACAGAAACTGTAGGTAAAAAGAACTCTAAAACGATACATTAAAAAAAATTAATAGCACTACATGAACGGTACTTTGCTGTTGAAAGGAAAGAGATTCAGTTATAATAACCGTATTATTGGTCACGGAAATGATAAGTAAACTATTAAAAGGTATACCGAATAATCTACCGTTCTTTATAGTCTATAATTAACCATAGTACCTTAATTCGAGAATATTTAAAATAATTTAAGACACATTAAGCTCCTACTCTGCAGAGACGATAATGAAAAATTACAAGTGAAACTTAGGGATGTCGCTCGGTTCAGAAGGAAGAAGGATGAAAATGGGGTTAATTAATCGTGTCAATTACCCATTTACCACCTGGAGAAAAAAAATCTCGGTTTCATTAGGCATTTACGCGCATTTCCAGTCTGAATCGCCGGACTTTTATACACGGCGGGACGCCATGCGAGCCTACCTCTACCGTTTCTCTCTCTACGTCTGTGCATCTAGCTCATCGCAATATATCTTGGCTCACGCGTTCGCAATTAGTGGACGCGTTTAATACAAAAGGAGAGCGTTAATTAACGCCACGGCGATTTTCACCGGCACGAATTTATCGGTAAACAAAAGTACGCGATACTCCGAGGGATGGAAGAAATCGACGCCCGCGGCGCTATAAAACGCACAAAGGACGACGGTCCGGTAACGGTCATTGACGATAAAAATGAAACGATAACCTGGAACGGTACTAACGAATTGTTGGCCGCCGTTCATTATTTAATGGCGAGCGTCAACCACTTACGAATCCTGGTTTTACCTCGTTATCCTCTGGACACGCTGCTAATTATTTTCGTTTGGGGACATAAAATGATCAAATTCGATATTCTTTTCTCTGAGTACAAGATATACTAATACAAAATAATAAAAACTGTATTTTAAATACGTATGAAGGCGACTAAATGTTGTAATCTCTGAGGGAATAAAATGCATTTAAGATGTCACATGTCCCAAGAAGTGGGCAACCTAAAAATACATGTCCCGACACTTGAATTGCCTCTGGCTTGCTGAATATATTACTTTATGATACTATTCTTTTTCTTTTTATTAAGTAAATTAGAATTTAAGCTGAAAATTAAATAAATTTTCCGGGACATGCTCGGCTACTGGAACAATTACCTAATTTGCAATACTTTATGAAGTGTTTTTTAATGGTGAACGAAGTACTTAAAACCTTCTTTTGTCTGACGAGAATAAAGATGCAAATGTTCATAGAATTACTTGATTCTACATCTTCTATCGAGAGGAATGATCTTCCATAGAGCTAAACCATATATTTTAACATATTCTGTGCAGTGACCGACACGAAGTAATTGTTTACAAATCGGTCGGAGAGAACGGTGTCCAGACTCTGCTTACCCATTGAGCATCGAAACTAAAAAATTTCTCCTGTGCCAGATAACCAGTGAGGAAACTTTGGTAACAATGCGGAGAACGCGTATGTAGAATCGGCCATTATTTCCGCGGCTTACGCACCAGTTACAAGCCGTGAAAGGAAATGCATTTCGCGGGGAGAGCGCCTGGCTGCGCTCGATACTTACACGCGATGCATTATCTCCACGCTTCTAATAGCTATTCGTCACTTTGGCCTCTAAATAATCCTATGTCTCTTAATTTTTAACATTTGTTTAGCTGCATATATTTATTATTCGACAGCTTCGTCTTTTAATTGAATCGACGAGTTGAAGGACAGTAGGCACAAGTCCAAAATTAGACATTTTGAATTGCAACAATTGCAAATAATCCATAAAATTCATAGAACTACACGTTCAGATAAGATATCTCAAAATGTGGTTTCTGGACTTTTCCTGTTTCTTAACTGTTCGATTCATTTATGGATTCGTGTATTTGTATTAAAAATTTCAAATTATTGTTTTTTATTGAACTATAAAGATATTCTAATGATTCTTACTGATTAACATGTATCTATTATTTACGAGATAGTAACTATTATAGTTGCTCTGGGTTACATTATCCTTATAGAATATTTAAAGTTTTGAAAATTTGAATTTTTGGAGAGTTCTTTCCTGGAGATGATATGGAAAACATATAATTTTCTTTTCATACTCCTTTAATTTAAATTACTTCAATAATAATTTTTCTCAATTCCTAGTTCCAAATTTTCGCCAATTCCTGAAAGAAAGTAGTACTTAACTACTAATTCTCCATAACACGCGACTTGGAATGTGAATGACGTTCAAGATTAGCGTATGGCTGGCTCTGCCGAGTTCGGTTCTTTCTTTAATAGGACAAAAAGTTGGTTTGAAATGCGATTAAACGGAGAGCAATTAAACGGGACGTATTTGCGCAGGGCATTGCAAATTTTCCTTACCGCTTGGCGGAAGACGGTACTCGTTAGACTGGTGAACTAGAGCGAAAACTTCAAAAACTGGTGAGAGTGGCGTCGAGAGCTGCAGCCTGCGTTTCGGTTTGTCTGCCGCCGATGCAACAATATTTCAATTCGAAGCCATCGATGTAGAAATCAGCCGCGAGTCAGCGAACGAATATTAATGATCCCGATGCAGAATGATGCAGTTTCGTTTTCCTCCGAGGCTTTCGTTTCCATCTTCTACTCTGCCACGTCAACCTTTTCTTCTCCGTCTTTCTCGTTCGATTTCACAATGCTGCTTCGAACCGTCGACCACCATGTCTGCACGTTGCACACAATTATTGATGATGAACCACTGTACGAAAGGCGAAACTTCAATCACGATCCCTATAAATTTAATTAGTCTTCTTAGGTCTGACGTTCATTGCGCGACGCCTCTAAGGTGTTCGTGTTCCGTAAATTCGTTTCCATGCTACGAGACAAATTACTTCCCTAAATATACCGAGTCACATGTCGTTTTAATCTCACCTGTAGTCCCACTTATCCAACTAACAAAGTCCATTTCACGTGTCCCCATACATTCACGCAACAACGGTCCCCTTGTTTCCTCATCAACCAGGAGGAAAGTTCCCGATACTTTCCGCTTTCGTGCGAAACTTTCGGATCCTACTCGTAGCGTAAAGTCCATGAAAGATGAAAGGAGGTACAATGGAGACATAAATTCAGAATAATCGAAGAAGTTTCATGGGCAACTGCACTGCAGACTCAAGTTCCTTAGTCTATATATATATATATATATGTATAGTATCTGTATTCATAAGAATTAGTTCACCCTTTCTTAATCTAAAATATTCTATGTACAGTAGTTCATAAATTTGTTTAGATTCATTAGAAGTTTAGTTAATTATGAGTTCTACCAAGGTATATCTTTCTTTTGTATCTTTTGTGTCCCCTTTTGTTGATAAATCTTCAGAATTTCAGCATGTGAATATAATAGTCTTTCGTAAATAAATTGGTGATCGACTCTGTGTACAAATGTATCGCACGACTCATAATTTTAGGCGCTCCACAAATCTACAAAATTTTATTATACATAGACCCTATGGTAGTAGCAGTATCATTTAAAGATTTTCCATATAGGATAAAAATTAAAAGTATTCAGAACGTTTATTAATTGAGAAACCAGCAGTTGTGTATTTTTTTTCATATGATTTTGCCGTATAAAAGAACCCCAAATTCATTTGAAATTTGAAAGGATATTTCGAATCAAGTAAAATAAGACTTAAAACCAAGTAACTTGACTAATGAAAATGAGCGTAACCAGTTCAAATTAGTCAAGGGACTCGAATCCAGGCCACTTATATTCAAGTAGCCGGATGTCAAGTTTATGTTGTTTTTGTAAACATCAATCACTGTGTATCTCAAGGCAAAGAAGGAATGAAAGGACCTCAATTTCGCTTGAATTTAAGTAACTTGATTAATCTGAACGTGTCTTATCCATTTGAAAGGATATGTCAAGAACAGTACACAACAGATTTACGTTGATAAAATGGTCTCAAGTTGTCTGACAACCTGCAGATATCGTAGAACATATTCTAAAACATACTCTAAAAACGCCATTGAATATTCCATTGCAAACATTCGTAAAATACATAAACTTTAAAAATTTTATTTCTGGTTCATATTTTGTTATTAACAATCTATTTGAAACTTGAAACAAATAGTATACATTAATACCTTACGTTAAAATCTTTTTCAATAATTCTAAAAATAATGAGCTCTTGTGCCCTACAGTGCATAATACTTCACGAATAAACTCATAAATAACTATACATGTGTATGTACCTATAAGATATCGTCCACAGCAGATTCTTTCTAAATAAAGAAATAGTACGATCCATTAATCAATGCATTATCTGCTATCACGTATCACAGTGCTAGTTTGTAGTAGCAAAACTGAGGAGCGTCTCGCTTATTTCATTGTAATCTTCAGACTAAAGTTGTACGGTAGTACTTAAATATCCAATCAATCCTCAATCTTAACACTCTATAAAGGTTAGCTAGAAAAGATTTCATCGTGTTGCGAGAATAAGGTTCTCCAGAAAGGGAACAGTAGCTACAAAGGTACGGAGATTCCTCGAAGATCGCTCATTATCAGGCAGCGCCTAGTCACAGGTACCTGCACCGTGGCTAAGAGATGTCCACAGAGGGAGGAGACGCAGGACTAGACGTCGGATGCGCGGCAGGTAGCACGAGAGGAGGCCGTCGGCCTCGACTGTTCTCCAAGAGGTCGACCCACTTCGCCCAAAGGCGAGAGGGACTGTACTGGTAGGCAGTTACGTACATATACATGCGCCGTACATACGTAAATATATCTACGATCTTCTCTTTGCGTCGTATAACGGCCCCCCTTCTTCACCCTTTCTCCGCCTCTCTCTTCCACTCTCCTACATCCCTATCTTTCTCTTTCTCTCTCTCCAGCTGTCTCCCGATATGTTCACGAAAGGCATTTCGTAGCTGTATCATACCGAACGATGCCGTAACGCAACGTTGATAAAGCGTTTATCGTCACGCTCGATCGAGTCCAAGAAACCCGCGAACGCGTCTGGTGCATCGTGTTCCATGGGGGTAGCCAGCGTCGACGCGATTGAATAAGTAGGCAAACGTTCCCTTCTCGTTGTTTGGGTCCCCGCGACCTCGGCACACGCGTACCCTTTTTTCTGTCCTTTCCACAGTTTCGGTCCGCCAGGAGCAGGAAGTACGAGGATTCTGCTAAGGTCATCGAGAGCTCAGTACGGAGCTGGCCATCGTACGGTGCGGATCGTAGATCGGTCGGATGTCCATCGGGCCACTGGTTACTTGACATACAATGGTACGTGACGTCTGTTTCGTTTGAAGAGGTGTGGTTGTAGTGCGGTGCTTCCTCAGCAAACTCGGTGATTTGATTATTCTATTGAACATTTTCCTCAAGTATTCCTCAAATCTCATCGTGTCGTGTTTCCGTGAGACTTTTCTTATCGTCAGATTTCAAATTCGATTAATTCGTATTTGTATTACTCTATTCACTCTGGAAAAGAGAGCTTCTGTTGGCGTCACGATTTTTTTCGACAAAAATCAGCGAAGTTTCCCAAGATCCTGTGGAAATCCTTGACCGTGGCGCGAGCGATATCGGTCCGCGTGAAATTACTCCGGTTTTCCTGGCGGGAGACGACACGTGGTTTCTGCAGTAGCGGCTGGCACGCGGCTCCCTACTCTGCCTTCCTCTCCCTGAGTTCTTCGTCCATGCTGGACGCAATCAGCCGATCCTCAAAGCGCGACCGGTAGTCGAACCGCGTGCACGTGGAGCCCCGACGTGGCCTCTGCCTCCGTGGATCTCCGTGGATCGCGATCACACGATTGATCGCCGGATGATATCGTTCCGTTGATCGAACTCTCCCATTCACCCCGAGGTACTGGCTGAAACGTGACCGCAATTGTCGATGATCGAACGTCGAACGCGGACGAGCACAGGAGGAAAGATCGATCTCGATCGATCCTGTGCCGAGGCTAATTGAACGTCATCGTCTGCGCGCGAGTCATCGGTATTCCTTGGCGTCGTCTCTTGGCCCATTTTCGTCGAAAAAAGGTCGGTGAATCACGAGGGCTAGTCATCGGGCCCAGACTGGATTCGACTCATTCGACTGGATTTCACCTCGCGCTGAGGACGACTCGGGTAGACGGGGTGGATTGTTCGAGTTCAGTGGCACATGTGATTCACAGTCGTGACCAGGAGCTGCACCAGTGCCTGGCTTCTCGCGGGGAGGATCGGTTTTTATCCTGTGTCGGGGAGGATCCGAAGTATGAGTGGTCAAGAATGAAGAAAGGGTGAACGTTCGGCTGCCAGGAACGAGCTGCTTCAAATCGGTGAGTCGATTTCTGTTTCGTCGCCTTCCTCGCACGGCGCACACGCTTCGCGGACGCTCGGAGACTGTTCGAGCGTCCTGCGTTCCAACAGGTTCTCTGATTTTCTGTCGTTCTTGTTCTTTGAATGGGTTATTTTGCTGCGACTCTTGGTGCGAGCGTTGAAATTGCCTGCGAACGACGGGTAATATTATAAATTGAATTAGAGCCTTCTGTTAACTTTAACTCGCAGCTTTCTTCGGATGTTGTGATACGCTTCCTGATTTGTTTGTTTTCCAATTTTTAGTATACTTTGGGTTATTAGGATGACTTATAGTTTTTATAGTTTCATGTTTTTCGGATATTAGAAGCTTGAAATTGTTTTGAACTTTTGAACTTCAAAATGTGGCAACTTCCATATTTTCTAAGTTTGAATATTTGAAATATTACCTAGCGCAAATAACGGCCTTTGAAATATTAAATACCACTTAAAATTCATGGAAGTAACAATTCAATTTCAAACGAAAGTCGCGTTCCTTGTAAATTGCTTATTGGCATAGTTTTCAGAGGGTACCTGTTAACAGCTGTCATTTGACCTACTTGACTCATGAATAGTCAAAACTCAGTTTCAGTTAAGATCAGAAATATTTCTGATAGTTCTTCAGGTCGTCAATTTTCTTCTTATTGGGCACGGATAAAAATGATGGTTATAAAACCAATTACATTTCCGATGCGTCATTCAAGACTTGTCGTTAATATTCCGCTCAGCTGCCCGAAATGAAAGTGACTTAATTTCTGTGAATCGGTGTACACTTACACTGATGTTCTAACGTTAAATCATAAGATTCAGGTTAAAACATGAATTTTAATAGCATACATAATAATTCATTCATTCTAGTCTTCAAAGTCTAAAACCACTTAGTTTTAATATACAATAACTCAGAACATTAGTTAATTCTTGGAAATTACTGTAGTATGTTCTTTTCCTTTTATCTATCTCAGTTTTAGTTTCTACTTATATTTCTGGTTCAATTTCCTCTATTTTTATATAAGAAATAAAATATTTTCATTTTAATAATTCTCCGTAAATAAATTCATGACATTGCAATGAAATCTCAAATTCCATCTCGGAGAATTATTGTAAATTAGTAGCATGATAATCTCGTATGAATCATTTACGTATTGCAATTGAATCCGTGAATTGAAGAGCAGTACAAATCCAAAGTTAGCCATTTTCAAGTAATTTCAAGACTACGTATAAAATGCATAGAACTATATCTTGAGAACAAATATTTCAAAATGTAGTTTTTGGACTCGTACTGTTTCCCATCTCACTGATTCAATCGTTGGATCGAACAACTTGTCATATACTATAAAGCTACCAGACATATACCAAGCTTCATCGACTCGCTTCGAATGTAGACATTAGTTAAAAGTCAATGATCCAGTGATTTTTTTGCTGGCTATCTACGCTATCTTAAACTTGAGTTAGAGTGTACGTAACGTATTGTCGAGCGAACCGGTTATTGGTCGGAAACGCAAATAAATTTATCACGATAAAATCAAGCTGCATATTCGACGAGCACGTCGAGCCGATCGCTCGGCAAATGTATCAGCGGAAATAATTAGAAGTCCATAAACCGGTGTCTTCCGGACGACTTTACGTTGCCAATAAATTACTTTGATAGCGAATCGGCAGTGATTCAGGAAACGATAGAATTTGACGTTCACGTGACGCAGAGTGAGGGGTGCAGGCGGTGTAGAATAAGAAACGGGGTGAAACGACGGAATAGAGTAGTTTCGAACGCGAGCAAAGCAATAAATCGTGGAAGATCGTGTCCCCACCTTCTAACACGTACAGTGAATATCTATTGTCTCTGTTACTTTCTCCCGTTGGCAACAGAACATGCTGTCTATGTCTCGTGAACAGAAGCCACGTGTATATTTACACGGAGGTACCTGTACGACTGATCGAAATCGATTCGATGCCAAAGAACACGCATCATTTATCCTTTTCGAAGATTTTGCTACTTCTAGTGTTCATGAACACTTTTAGAGCCATCGATTGTTAGATAGAATTATTGTTATTATTATTTATGGGAAATACTGTTGTTCATATTTATTCCTGATTTATTTGACCGAAGCTGAAGTTGTATTTAGACGACATGTTATAATAAACATTTCAGAAATCATGCTTTTTAGAGGAATGTGATAATATTGCCATTTAATGCATAAATGTTTTTTTATATACTAATAACTCAAATGGAGCTAATTTTTTAGTTATGCCATTGTTACAACACTTAAACAATATGTGGATCAAGGATATGAAATATAAAATATTTTAAATATTCTAATGATGCTGTGCTCTTGCTGTGTTAAATAAAAATTTCGTGTAAGTTGTGTTTGAATGATAATATGAATTCTTGGAAGAAATCAAATCGGGAGTAGTTTGAATATACATTAGCTGGGCTCACGATGCATATTTAGATTTACTATTTAAATAGTAAAGAAAATGCTCTCTTTCTGAAAGTTTTTAACTACTTAATATTAAATTTTAAACAATACTGTGAATATTAATTCTTATATTTTTTTAAATATTGTTTTCTGTTTTTAGTAGCATTCATTAAGAATGTTCGTTAATATCGAGTTATAGTCGTCATTCACAAGCATGCAAATTAACACGATTTCTCCTTATGCAAATGAGGTTGTCATCGTGTATAAAAATGTGTATAAAACAGGCACCGCCAACGTAGTAAATTCATCTTTCCAGAACAAACAATTACGTTCTATTGTAACAATATAAATTGTATTTATACTAAGAAGGTAAAGTTGGAGGGTACTCTGTAGCGTGAATACTCCGTTTTCCGAGTGTTCTTGTAAGTTTCAAGGGATTTTAAATTACATAGAGCGTGAACAATGTAGCAAGGAATACTTTAGTAGGTGAGGTGAAATGAAAGGGTAATTGGGAAAATGGAGGGAAGATTTCGTGGTGGATGATAATACTAGAGTATACAGAACAGTGCTTTTGTGTGTTCTGCCATACGAGTGCTTCTCGGGAAGAGGACTTTGGAAGTTGCTTCTGTTGCGCCTCGAAGGCATTGTTATAAAGTCAATTCGCCTTCCAAGCTTCAGTTGGAACGAAGTTCCTAAGTGGCAAGATAAAGGGAACCTAAGTTCTCCTCCCTCTTTTTTAGCTTGTTCTAAAAATCGTTGTTTTGAATAAAAAGAATACTAACAGTCATAAATCGATTACCTGGTGTTACTTTGCCTCGTAGATTTTTGCTAACCGTCAAATAGTTTCATTTTTAATTTCTGTTTCCATATTTATAGATAAATATTAAATATTATACAATTTTCGTTTTACTAACCACAATGATAGTCAAATAAATTTAATCAGAACTTATCCATAGAATTAATAGTTATGTATAAACTATGGATTTGTATGCTACTTCATCAAATTTGCTTCATATTTCAAATACTATAATTTGTACTCTGTTTCATATTTTTTATATCTTTGAATACTGCACGCATTCTGTAGATTTTTATACGTTTCAAATTTCCATAAGTGCATAAAAATCCATAGTCTAGTTATGTGGAATTAATAACAAAAGTAACAAATCTAATAATAAATAAAGTAATATGATTTCTCGAATTCAGACACACAAGAGGTTCTAAAAATCGTGATATAGTCCAAAAGAATGTAAAGGTAAATAAAAAGTATAGACTAAGTTTTCAAGTACTGAAGTACTTAAGGAATATTTAAACTCGATTTTCTCGAAAATAGAAATCTATACAAAAAATATTACCTTCACTTTTTATTTCTACACCTGAAATTACCTCTTTTTAAGTTGTACCCCGATTTCCATAACACTTTGTATGTAAGGACCCACTTCAACAGAAAAGTGGTCAACAATTTCCATAATTCAAAAGCTCGAATCCAGGCTGTAATAAACGAAGGTGGTTGCCCACTTCTGTTCCTCTTCTCTCGAGAGGTAGAAGTTTTGCCAATAATTCAATCCTCCAATTGTCTCGACTCCGACGTCTCATACTTGACAATGTCCAATCCTCTTAATTGCATTTTCGAATAATGCCATCGTGAAAGTGTTGTCTGTCTAGCCGCAATTAAACGTCAAATCGTCGTCTTGCTTGCCAGATGGCAAGAACGAAGCTCCTCTGGTGCAAGCGAGGCTGATCAGTGAAAGTGCCATACGACCAAGTGGCCGACGCGCTCGTTTTGAAAATCGAATCGACCCAATTCGACGCACTCGGGACGCGTCATTACAGCCCTGTCCTATTGCACGTACAATATATATGTATATAATCGACTATAATGTATAATCGACTGAGCTTCTTATAGCTGTCGTTTAATCGCCGACAAGTGTCGTTTTAGCAGACATCTAATCGCGCCTAGAACCACCTTTGCGCGAAGCAAAACCACACAGTTTCCTGTACGTATAATGCTCACAACCCTACCTCGCAGAATAAATTTTGCCCGTGCATTTTTCTGTCACGGTTTCTTTAAGTGGGTTACATGTCTTTCGTGTTACTCCAGTCGCCTATTTGTCTGTCGTCAGATGATCGTTCCACAATGACGATGCTGGTTGTTATTACGATAAAACCAAGTAGCATACCTGCGATAAAACGACGGTTTACGATGTGATTAAAGCGGAAACACAGTAGTTATGACTTCTGAAATTTAGTTTACTACGAATGCCTTGACGTCTACACGATTCTTTCTCTTGTTAGTGTAATTTGTGAGAGAGTTAGATTCATATAATCTAGACATCTGAGAAAGGTGTCTCATTTTTCTTAATCTTTCCAATTTCTTTGTCTGCTGGATTATTAACTACAAACATTCGCCTGTGTGATGTGGAACATTTTAATAAGAGAAAAGCCTCAAGTGTTAGACTATTTCTTTTTAATGAGCTCTGACGAAGTAACAGTGCTTGAAATGTGGATACTAATATGTAGTAGGCATGTGATTTTGTAGATCAGTGATCAATGGTTCACGAAATATGTGATATTAAAGTTTTTAGTGAGATGTCCGTTGTGTAATGTAACATGTATTTTAAACAATAATTAAGAAAAGTAATTAAAAATGTAAATGTTTTACAGTAGGATACAAACTCGTGTCAGTACAAATGACTAGTGGTTTTGCAAACAAGCACGTTACTAATTATGTCTTACAACCAATTGCTGCTAGAGCTCATGATATAGTGATACCTAGACTGCGAATGTTTATACAAATTTTTATATTTATAAATAGGATCATACAAGAATAGCCTAATTAGACATTTGTTTCAACCTTTAAATGTAATAAAGTGTCGTTAATTTTTCGTATTTCAAACTAGAATTTTGTACATAGGTCTGGGTTAAGAAATTTGTCATAAATGTATAAAGATCTGCAATCTAATGATAACTATTTTTAAAAACTTCAACATTAATTATATCATTAACTTTGGCTATTAGACTTAAAACCATACAGTATTGATATCTACAAGTATTCTAAGCTTTATCACGTTGCTACTTCTGGAGTTGAAATTTGAAGTTTTGGGGTTGTACTACTTATGTAAGAAAATAGGTAAATTTAAAAATTGTTCACTTACATAATTATCTAGTAACATATTGGATTTCTTTTAGAGATTATTAAAAAGTAATAGAGAACGTTATAAAGTTGTAATTACATATTTTTAACAGGATCTTATCAGTTGACACAGCATCGAAAGCAATAAGGATACAAAAAACGAAAAAATTCTAACGATAATTTGTCCTAAAATAATAATATAGAGACAAAATTTCCTTTTTTGCTGAAAAAAATCAACTATGGAGATTTATAAAACTTCAACAAATTCAAATATCGAAAAAATCGTATATTCTATTATCAATAACTGTGCTACAATATTTGTGTATCTATATGAAATAGATAATTATATTAAAATTTTCAGTTACTTGAATGAATAGTTTCAAAAATCTGTTGGATGCCAGGTTGAAAGACGATTTTGAGAAAAACAAGTTCAAAGTTTTGAATATAAAGTTTTTAAGTATACCATGTAATTGTTTTCAATGTTCTAAGACAAACATAGACGAGAACCGTGATTCAGAAATCAGTATACGAAAAAATTGTCGAACCCGAATCGCATATATAAATCGTAATTCCCGAATCGCCATGTGAAAGAGTTCTAACTTTATCAATTACTCGAATTTTAGCAAACGTTTTACCATAACATTCCATTTTTATTTTATTTTATTTTAATTTTAGCAAATTTTTTACCATAATAAATATGCAACTTCAACACGTTCAGCCGACGAATCTACACAGTTTACTAACTGACTCTGATCGAAGTCGCCGGCAGCGAACGTTTTAAAACTTGTTTCAAATATGTTGGAACTGTCAAGTTCATGAATACACTTTTAATTGCTCCAAAAAGCTTTTTTGCCTTTTTTCTTAAAAATATAAAATTTGCAATGGGAAAATGTTTTCTTTCACTGGAAAGACCATCATTCAAATCCAAGCCACCAATGCAGTCTTCCCGATCGTTTCTTAAAATCGTGCAACAATACAGCAATTAAGCATTCGCGGAATCGTTTCACGCGGTTCGTCTGCACAGAAAACGCTTCGTCATCAGCGTCGACAACGTTTCCGTGCGTCTTTCACTCAATCTCGTTCCTCGTGCGGCGGTTAATTGTACGAATCTCATTGATCAAGCGACGCAGCCACGTACATATGTACACGTTAGGTACACATGTCCATATCGCGAGAAAGCGTGCGTGTTCGCGTTTGCACCGCAAACAGCTATTAATCGGCGAACGTTTAACGAATCCAAATGATCTGTTAGCTGATTTTGGGTCAATGGAGTCGAGATTTGTTCGGGGCGACGGCGAGGAAATTGTTTGTGGTTCGAGGACCGTGACGGTGAAACGGTCTAACGGCCTCCTCCAAACGAGATGAGGAAGGAACGAGAGAAAGGGGCCAGGAGAAAGAGAGAATCAGAAATTCATCGCGAGCAAAAGCGGTTCTAATTTGTTCCAAATCGGCACATCTAGCGAGTCTCGAAACTAGAGCGGAATGGCGGTGGTCAGACGATCAACCGCCTGCATCGGGGCTCGAGGAAGGAAACCGAAACACTGGGTCGAGAGAAGATTCTCTGTTGTGGCCGTCTGCTCCGGTTCCGATGAAATTAACACCTGCGACTTTCGATGAGAGCGAACTTGAATCGCTCAAGCGCGATATCCGAGACGCGATTTAATCGGAACACTTATTGTTGGATATTTCGATACTTGTGCTTCAGTTTCATTGCTATTCAGGAAGTCCTCTTACTTCTCAGAGTGAGCGAGAGAACAAAAGTTACTTCTCTAGAACAAAAGCGTTTCTTTCTGTCTTTCTTTCGCTTCTTTAACGACTCGGTGAAATTTAGAAAACGGATTTGATTGGTATCTTCACTGGAAACTTGAGAATCTAGTGTAAAATTATCGTTCCGTCGATCGAGTGGTTAAAGTCTTGTTAGAGCTCGTTTATTCACGGTTTAAGTGGAATCGATTGAATGTTGTTAACAAGGCTTATGTTAATAAGACGTGTTTTATTTTCTATATTACTGTTGTTTTATGGTTTTGTTCTGTTTTCTGTGGGTTATCGGATTCTAGGATAACCTGGTGAAAGGTGATACGTAACTTCGTGTACAGTGGAGCCGCGAAGTTTGAACGCTTTGATGTTCAAACAGTTGAAGACCACAGCAGGAGTAGTTGTAAAGTTCAGTTTTTAAAAATTTCTTTTTGTCATCTAGTAGTTAAAAGGGAGTGCTTTTACATGTTCGAGTTAAAAAGATGAAAATCTTGATAAGTTCTAAGATATAGCTAATTCTATAAAAGATGTATAGAGAAATAACTTAGCAAGTTCATGTGAAACAGGAGAATAATTTGATAAATCAACGAGAAACTCAAAATCATTCAATAGTTCTCACTAATTTTATGGAAAAACCTTGAATGTACTAATTGCATGATCCGTTTTTATTTTGTAGCATCCTATTTTTAATTCAAGATTACTCTTACAAAATTTAGAAAATGTAACTTATTAAGTTCTTCTCCTATGGTCTTCAATTTAAAACTCGAATGAAAAGTTCAAGAAAACCCATGCTTTAAAGCTGGAATAAAAACTCAAAAGTAAAACAAAGAGTTACAGATCTCTTTAAGTGGTAGAAATATTAATAATAATAAAGTATTATTGAACCACAGCCCTTCACTAATCGATTCCAGGCTAAAATTATTAATTGATGAATTATTATACAGTATTTATGAATACCTGTATATTTTATTATAAATAATAACATTCAATTATAAAACTTGTTTTATCTTTAAGTACTTACTAATATTATCTTTTAAAATAGGCACTTTAAATGTTTTGTGTTGTATTAATTTTCGAGATTTAGAACGGATTAATTTACATTATTTTAAATAGAAAAATTTCTCTCGAAGATCGAAAAATTTAAAAGTCGAACCGTTTCGTGGAACAGATCGTGCTGTAACTTCAAGGTTCCTCTGTACTATGTTCCTAGTTTTGGTAACTTCTTGTAAAGAAAAGCAACAAGTGTTACATTTTCCTTTTAAAAAGTATTGGCAAATTATTTCAAACCTTCAGTCAATAGAGTAATCTTTATCGAATATTCTAAGCCTTTAAACTATTCGACGAGTTTACACTTAACGAGTCTACAAAACTTGAACAGCTCGAAAGCCTTTCTAATTCCATTCTTTTTCAAGAATAAATCAACTTTCAATTATCAGCGGCAGCGTATTTACCGCATTCCACAGTTAAGTAATTAATTGTTTCTCCTTCTTTAACATATCAGAGTGTTTAAAAAAGTGTAAAGCGAGAACATAAATAAGAGGAAATACTTTATCGCTGATGCAGAAAGGAAGCGTTCGAGTTGGCTACTATAGCGTCTACGGGCTAATAATTAACACATTAGTAGCGTGAGCATGGTTGCAACACATAATGAATGAGGGTTGCAGCACGAATCTTGTTTGCTATGTAACGCTAGAATTCTTACGGCTTACACAGTAGCATCGTCAATTACGACAAACAGGGAAACGATCCGCGGGGAATCGAGTGAAATTACAGGCGGCGGTGATTCGATTTCTCGATCGGAAATGAGGGGGGTGTGAATTCCCCTGAAAACATCCGGCAGGAGATTGAGATGGCTGTTACATGCTGTAATGACGAAAGCTTCAATTCTAAATTAAAGAATCATTCTATTTAATACGAAAGCTAACATTTTATGTCTACACGTATTAAAATTGTTATATTTTAAATGATACACAGTGAAAAAAAAAGGTTCCTAATTTTTAGAATGAATAGTACTCGACAAAAAGAACAGGAAAGACCTAATAAACGTGAGTCGAAAAGTTATTATTTTCAAAGTTATAAACAATTTTTTGTTTCCGTTTAAGTAAGTAATTTGCTCACTAGAGAGATATCCCTTCTTTTTTTGTTTAATAAAGGTTATTCTGTTTAAAAAGTTACAAAATGGGATAACTCTGTGTTAAAATACGCTTGTACAGTGGAAAAACAGATACTCCATGGTTTCCATTTGATATGATAGCTCTTCGAGCAAGCAAGTCATTCATTTAAATGAAAATAGAAATTTGTTTGTAACTTTTAAAATATTCATTTTTCGATCCAAGGTTACTCCGACTTTTCTACTCCATTCGGCGAGTACCATCCACCCTAAAAGTTATAAACCCTTTTTTCTTTTCATACAGTAGATTATACATATATTGGATATTAAATTTGGAAATACTTCTTTGTTCTGCACTACCCAGAATTTCCACGCGAATTTATTGATAGCTTGTACGTCGGCAAGCGCCAATTGAAAACCATCGATCGAAACACGAGTAGACAAGTTCTCCTGATCGCGCATCAACAGCTTCGCTCTTAAATACGTGTTCCAATTGCGAGTATGGATTTTTCTGTCAATACTGAGTCGAAATAAGCGATCTCCGATACGCCCATTAGCGATCGCGACCCCATTTTCCGTGGCAATTGGAAGCTCGTTGAAATTTACTGAACCATTCGTTGCCAAACTGTCTCGCTTCTCTCTCAATGATCGTGGTACGTGGGAGCGGGCTATGATATTGTCGGACTGACGATCAGTCACAAATGTCATAGAACCACTTCCTCTGGGCAACTCCTGCTCGTGAAACGTAAAAAATAGCCGCGCGAAATAAGGCAGTGAGTATTTTCCAACTGGAGGACACGGTTAATAAATGTCTGTAATATTAATAGTATTATTTGTTTCAAGTGTTCATTAGAAGTGTAATTTTTTGAAGGAATGAGAAATAAATTCTCGATTAATGCTCGTAGAAATTATATTTAAATACTTTGATAAAATAAATGTGATCGGTACGTAGGAAAAGGCTAATTGTAAGTTGTATGTTTAGTCCTTATTTTCATGAAAAAGAACATCAGTTTTTATCGATAGGTAATATATAACGATTATTGAATGTTCATAGGATGTATCTGTAAAAACTGATACTCATTACTAGAAGTAAATCTTTTTCTTTCTTTGGATCGCTATACTGATTTAGTAATACGCTTTACAAAACAACATCTTAAAGGGTTAGCACACTATAGCTATAAATAATTACATATGGATTTGTTTTATTTCTGACATGTATGTATACTCGTAGATATGCTATTGCAATATATTTTTTCTGTTGCTTTTTGATTTTATGCGAATACTCACACCTAAAATAATAATAATAATAATAGGTAAATAAACAGACCCAAAACAAGAAAATCTGTCACATTCTGTTTGAATTACTTCGATCAAAACAGTAGATAATTTCTTATGCTCCAATTCAGCACATAAGTACCATGGCAGTATAAGCGTTAGCGCGGCACAAATGAGAGGAATGTAAAAATATTTTGCATATTAATACTTAAAGCAAACTTTCCTTTCTTGTTTGATCATCTCTTATTCGCTGATTTTTCAGCCTTATCTGTGCTTTATCCTTGTATATTAATGCTATCTCTAATTCTCTACGATGTAAAGTAATTCATAGCAAAATAAGAAAAGGTGTATTTATTTCACAAAGGTTGATTAATCTACTAGCCATGAAGATACTAAACAAAGCAGAACTTCGTGTATTTACATATTGCAAGTGAATAATGTACTACCATCGATACTTTTTCAATTTTCCTCGATTTTATCGAGTGAAAGCTACTCGTTCACAATGTTTGCTTCCCTCTGCCACGTCGAAATCACAGGGTTTTCAGCCAAAGTCAAGTGAAATCTGCGAGCTGAATTTATCGCCACGCTGGTTTTAACAGACTGTAACCATTGACCCTCTGCAGCCTCTCGGCAGGCCATTGGTTAGTTGCACTGTAAATAAAAGCCAGGTTGGTGGTTGTAAGCAATGGCCGCGTAAGACACGGTTACTAAATTCGAACGATAGTCGCGATATACACGCGCATGTTCGTTTCCACTGATTCTTTTTAAAGGTTTCGTTCAGCGCGAAGCCGAACGTGTACCGTTCTCGGTGAAATCGAGGCGTTCCGTATTAATTACGATATCCCGCCAATCTTGTAATCACCGTTCATACTAGACGGGAAGGCAATAAAGAGCCTAAACAACGAGGAACAAAGTTTAATCTTAAATTCATATGAAGAGGTAATTAATATGATCGTTATCGAATAATTTAGACGAGACTAATGCGAAGCTGTAAAGTTGAAACTAAATGGATCGAAATTTAAACTGACGGAGTTCCTTTATTTCGTAGGTAATCAGGAAGCAATCGAATAATTAATCGTTCAGAAACCGTGAAACGATCTCGTAAAATAAGAGACAGAGAGAACGCTTGGTTATCTATCGCAGAAATTTCTTCGCTGACGCGGCCCGACAAGCGTCCCCTGCTGATAAATGATTGTCGCGATCGCGAGCTGGCGTTAAGACCCACGATAAGATCCCCCAGGACCTGGTACTCGACCGTTTCCCATGAAACGAATAGAAGAGAACACTTGGCTAGCTGAGGGCCGCCAGGTGCGTTCTGCTGGGAGGTTAATAACACGTGCATCATCGTGAATAATTAACATCTCGTTTGGTCGAGCTGCCACGAAGCTGTTACCCGTGCCAAGTGAAACGGGAGACATCGCGCTTGTGGGAAGGCTCGGCTGGACGAGCCTCGCATTTTCACTTGTTCTCCACGCGACGACAGCACGACGATCCCTTCGCGATCGTGGCGAGAACGCGAATCGCGGGTCGTGATCCTCGATCGCTTCATCGATTGGCATTCGCGTGAACACGACACTGACGATTAGTAGCTGTTTACGCGAGAAGCCTTCTTGGTTCACACTTACGCTGCCGTGTTCGACTATAGTCGAACGCCATTATATTCTCGTTCGTTACCAATTTCGACTTCAGTCGACACATCCTTATTTTTATAACGAACACGTCCTTATTTTTATACTAACATGTGGAATGCAAAAAGAAAGTTGAAAATTAAAAACCTTTTTTTTTTGTTTAAAGTTGACACTTTTAAGAATCGTTTGAAAATTTAAATAAGCAGTGTAAGAGTTAAACAATGATGACGATATTTGTGGAAAATGTGCTTGAAGCATTAAAAACCTTCACAGAGCAACGCGATTTTTCCGTGGTGGCAGCGAATTTTTCGTGGCATCCTCTTCGCATCAATATTAATTCGTACGTCTGTTTTTTCAATTTGGCACGAATTCATTGTCGCTGCGGAAAGCTCGAGTTGGTCTATGGGAGCCTCAATTGTTCGTGCATTTTTTTGCATATCTATTGTTATGTTAATCAACCTTATTTTTAGAATTTTCAATAATATTCCATGATGAACATATAAAAAATTAATTTGTTCGTGTATGACTACATCTGCTCACTGTAGCTCTACAGTAGATTTATCTATGGGTAGACTGCGGATGTGAATATAGTTATAATAAATTTAACTGTACTTATAAAAAAGTGTTATGTCTTTGAAACTGCATTCAATATTTAAACATATACAAAATATCTAAAGTATATCTACGTTGTAACATTTAAAGGATAAAATAAATTTTAACTTACAATTAGCTTTCATTTCTTCAATTGTATTTATAAAAGTACAAATGTGTATAAATATTCGCAGTCTACACGTAAGATTACAAGAAAACTTATTATAATAGAAAGGAAACTGAAGAAATGCAGTAACAATTCGGTTTCTATGGAAGTAATTAATAGTTAGGTAACACATCCTTAGTCGCGGTAGATTGTTAGATTTTCAATACGATATTAAACAGTTTATCTAAAAATAGAAGTACAATTAATCAGTTGAAGAATTTTAGCTTTCTTTCTTATTATCTCATCTTCATTTCAAATTATAGGATGGAGAAGAGATTAAGAATGTAGTGAATGAAACACCAAGTTTTTTACTGTTATACAATACCGCTATTTTTAACAATATTTGGAGAGTAGATAATCACTTTAAAAATAGGTATAACGTATGTGAATATTATGTGTCGGAAATAAAAAGTGAGACTATGTATACCTATCAAAAAACATTATTATTTATCATTCAGAGCTATTTATCGACAAAACAACTAAGATAAAAATATTCCGATTTTGATGTTCTTCAAATATAGAATTTCACTATATTTAAAAACGTTAATTATTTATTAATATAGAAAATAATAGTTTTCAAATAAGAATTCGACCTTTAGTTCATCTTTATACGTTTCTTTTTAACCTTTTCAATATTGAGTCTACTGAGAACCTGTTAGTATTGAATATAAAAGGATATATCCGACGGTGGTATCGAACAGGTTAAAAATAATCTAGGTCACGAAGAAACTCAATAAATGACAAAATCTTGAACTCCATCCCTAGCAGAAAAAACAGGATCGCCTAATTTATCTTCTCTATATTAGCTCTCTCAACTGCTCATAAGTTACCCACTTAAAACGACACACCCGTCATCACGCCCAAAAAGAAACCGATTACCACCGATCACTCCGAACACCGTCATATTTCAGCACGTCCAACCGTAACGAATCGGCTAGCAACGAAGACAACACGAAAGCATAAAACACGGGCGCCGTTGAGCACGCCAGTTAATTAGACTAACCCAACGATCGAACAGGAAAAAATCGATCCTGGTGAACCGGTTGAATCTTCCATCGAGAATTCGCGGAGCCCTCGACAAATGTGTGCCAACAATCGTAAGCGGCCTCTGCCAAGTCGGTTCGAGGTGGTCCGACGAAAATTGCGGCAATAACCAGTGGCGAACAGTTGCGCTGGAGTCGTTCGTTGAAAAAACACGCATCCCGCGATCGTTAATTGCGCGGTCCCGGCTAAAATATTGCCAATGAATTGTTAACGGCGCGGAATTTGTCCGCGAACGGTTCTTTTGGTCGCAAAAGGACCGAACGATCGTTCCAGCAGATAAGAGATTTTGAATGGCGAGCGAATCGACGCTCCACGACGAGTTTACGGATGCTCGTGGCCGCGAATCCTGGCGGCGTATAAATTTCGCGGAAGACGTTTTCGCGGGGAACAATTAGCGAGAGCCAGGAAGCCGATCCCCGAGCGAGCGCAACGCGAGGAGAGCGAATGTGTGTCAATCGAAAGCCGGTTTCTAGGTGGCGTCCAGCATCACCAACACCGACGATTTTCATCGTGGAATTAATGGGGGTCATTAATACCGCGGTGTAATTACATGTTTGCTGTAGCCGGCTGTTAATGCTCGCCATTAATAGGCACGGCTGCGTAATAACGGAGCACTGGGGTTATTGATTCATCGAATCGTCACTGATTAACGCCCGTCGTTCCCACTAAAAATCGTATTTATCGCGCGGGCTTGAATTAATATTTGGTTCGAGCGAACTGCGAAGCGAGAGATGGAATCGTCTCTATGGAACAGTCGTAATTATTTATAGCTGAGAGCGACGTCGACGGTGCTTTATGATGCAGGGAATCCTCTTTGTTATGGCATGTTACGTGATGTTCTTTTAGGAGATAGTAGAGGGGAATCTTGTTTGAGATGCGGAGGGAATGGGTTTACGCGGTCCCATGTTTCCTTTGGAGCAGGGGTGGTTTGGATTCTCTCGTGTCCAATTTTCTTTTCATGATCATGTGTGCTACGGTTCGTTCCGTGGATAGGGTTTACCGCTGCGTCTGGCTGTGTTCTAATACATGTTAATCAATTCCTGCTTTCGCGTTTCATACACTTATACCTAGTTTTATAATGTACGGGATGGATCAGCTAAATGAGATCACCTAAATATTAATCTTATTTATTGGTACATGATAAAGCTTCTGAGGAATCTTCAAGGTGAATCTTTAGGAGATTTTAATCTTCAGGTGCAAGGATCTTGAGATATAATGATCATAACGGTACGATTAATGTAGTTACTGAATTTGTTTTTTATGCTCTATAAAGATATAGAAACAAAAATATAGGCTTTCATTAAAAGAAATACAAATGAGCTTGAAATTTCATAAAAAAATGAACTCGAGGAAAAATTCTTTCTGTGGTTACATGAACCCTTTGCAACAGTGCAATTTTGTTATAAGAAGCCCTTTTATACAACAGTAAAAAGAAGGTAATATTCAGATGATTCTATTTGACTGATCCATCCCGTATATCTATATCTTGCTTTTTCTAAAGCTAGTTACTGTGTTTAATGATTTTACAGTGTTTATCATTTTTTTTATAGGAATACGTATCTACCTATATTAGGAGAGCCGAAAAGAAATGTATTATTACATATTCTTCGTTTAAAAAAACTAAATTTACTTCTATTAAATATTCTTCATAAGTTATTCTAAAATGTAATTTTCTTCGTTGTTATTTACATATGGTTTCCTATTTATCTACTAATTTATTTTCGTACTCTTTGGAAAATTAGACAATTTTGAATCAAGGAATTAAAATAATGGATTTATTATTGCTATTTCTAATACATAATTTACATATATTTAGATGATATAGACATCGTCTTATATTTGGTGATACGAACGTAAAACTTATGATTTTACACAAAAACGTATCATGCTTTAATTTTTTTTAAATTATTTGAGTTTTGTTAGATATAAGTGTATGTAACTGCCAATCTTACAATAGATTTCTAAGGTGCAGGTATATGATGTAAGGGAAACAGTTAAATATGACCATTGACTCTATCTATTGTAACCTAACTTTGAAACGTTTCCCTTACCGTGTGTGTCCCTGATACTTCTAAAATAGTATTTTGGTATATATTCTCGGTTATAATATAAAAAAGAAATGCAATATGTAGTTAAATTGAATTTATTTTATATTTTCGGCTCATCTTTTTATATAACATTGCAACCTTTCGTCTGTAACAAAGGTTTTGAAGTACTTTATATATTTAATTACTGTATTTCCATGCCTTGCTGTATGTTTAGCTAGGCGTAAATGAATTTTAATCCATTTCTGTTCTTTGTACATGCAACGTCTGAGAAAAAGCTTTTATCTACTGATTTAATGCGTTACTCAATAATATACATGCGTAGAAATTAATGCATTGTATAAAAATATTCTGAAGGATCTTCTATTTTATAACTTCGTAACACCTTCTGCGTCTTATAGTACACTTTTGCTTAAGGCTGTGGTTACAGTGGATGCGTTTTCTGTCGAACTGATGTTCTCTGACGAATATATCTGAACTTATTTGACTTATTTGATAAATAGTTCGGGCATATTCGTTAGAAAACACTTCCACTGTAACCGCAGCCTTAAATTTATTTACTTTTAATTTTATATAGTACCTCTGGTTCTATTTCTCAGGAACAAGCAGCCTGTGAAGTATTTAAAAGCTGAATCGTGAAGATTGATTCCATTTCTGATATGCATAAGTAGGCAAACACTCGTTCCCAAGATCTCAATTCTTTGCATGAGTTGCATGAATGTATTATGCAAATATAAAGCCTCATAAAAATGAATATTATGCGTGTACACGTAGACATCACTTTCGTGCGCATATCAAGGGCTGAAGTAGGTCACTTTTACCCCCTGTAGCAAGCTCGATCACTAGATCAAAGAACGAGCTCGGCTTGTGTGCTCAGCGCAATCGTAATGTTGCGTGGACGTTGAACGAGTACCGCACTGCTTTGCCATTTCAGAACTTTGTGTTCGTAACCATCTATCTACTTTGACGCTGACAGCGTAACGAACCATAAATATGATTTGTATTTAATCCAAATGCTACATCATTCAAATCTAATTTAGGTACATTTAAAGTCTAACCCAGATTTAGCCTAGACTCATCTTCGATCTAACTCAAACGTACAATTTCGAACACGATCAGAACTTAATTCAGGCATAGCGTAAAGAAAAATGACCTCATCCAGATCTGTCTCAAGCTTTCTGACCTAACTGTGTCTTGATTCGAATTTGCTTTAAACTCCATTTGGACCACATTTAAGTTTAAACCAGATCTAGTTTTCTTTCGTTGTCAGAGATCATGACTCATTTGCATCATGACAACATTTCCTTACGATGAAATGAAATAAAGAAGATTGGGAAAGACTACTGTTAAACGTAAACGAAGGAAATGAAACAGATATTTACCTAAGAAGAATTATAATATTTACTCGATATAAATTCTCGAGTTAGTATAAATAGCGAGTTGATATTCAATAAGAAATATCCTTCCGTGGTAAATTTATGTGTTGATAACTCATTTCTATATTAAAATAAATGTCCGAGTACTCGACCATGTCCCAGCATCTAAAGAAATAAATTCTTATATATCTAATAAAAAACAATACCTATAGAACAAAAAAGATATAAAATAGACTATTCAGCTACTGAAATGCAATTCAAGTATCAGGACATGCATTTTTAGGTTGATTACTTATTAGGACATACAAGGTGTTCGTCTATAAATGTCCAGGCAAATATCTCGTAAACGGTTGAAGTTACAAAAAAGTTGAAGTTATAAAATTTACATGGCTTTAAGACAACTACAAGGTGCATAGAAATTATTTTTTTTTATTTGTAACCTTTGGTCAACTATGAAGGTCAACTTAGATTTTGCCAATGAATTCGAATTATTTTTTTTTTAAATACAGAGTTAGTAGAGGTCATTTACAATCAAAATGATGTTTTATTAAAACTTGCTACTATGAATTGTTTAGAAGATAATCCATGATGCCGATTATCTTCTAAACGATGTATAGTAGCAATTTTTAACAAGACATCGTTTTGGTTGTAAATGATCTCTATTAGGTATGTACGTAAAAAAATTGTACATGTCCATTTGAAAAATCTAAGAAAAGGTTACGAATAAGAAAAAATAATTTTCCTAAACATGTTCATTTGAGAAATCTAAGAAAAGAGTACGAATGGAAAGGAATAGTTTTCGTGAACCTTGTGGCTGACTTAAAACCATGTAAATTTCTCTTATCGAGCTTTTCCGTAACTTTAACTATTTACGAGATATTTGCTTGGACATTCATGGAAGGACACCCTGTATACCTTCAGCGTTTGGGTAGTGGGACATTCACCTTCTTAACATTTATCTGCTTAAGTGCTAGAAGAGAAATGGAAGAGTAATTTCCAGAAATAAGGAGAATCCTTGCGAGCTTATACCGAGGAAATATAACATACTATAGTAATTTCCACAAGTACCTAATACTCTGAACACATACGAATAAATCTGAGCCACTGTAACTAACCTAACTGAAACCACACTACAACCCAATTCCGCCAAGACCACAACCACACTGAACCCATTCCAAGTCCAGACCTATCCTATGACTTCCTCGAACGTGTCGCAATGCCGCAGAAGTGTTACGACCCAGTGGGAAAAGTAGAAAGCAAAATTAAGCCAGTATTTCGTGCGAAGGCACTGAGGCAGGTAATAAAAGGCAATCTCGGCGATAGCATCGCGATCAAGATCCTCAATACCGTCTTCACCTCGGCTGGGATCGTACAAGATGCGAACGAGCATCGCCTATTCTCCTTCTGTGAAAAGAATCACGCGAGATGGGATGGGATCGCGGGTATCGCCGTGGAATCATCGCGTGTGTCACTCTTTATCGGAAGCGTGTCATCTATCGCGCGATGCCCGAGGTGGTGGTTCGGCACGTTGGTTCGTTTAGACGCGCGACCACGAGATCGAGGACGATGGACGGAAAAGTCGACGGATCTCTCTTAAGAAGGTCGGCCGGGTGAACGCGCCATGGGCGTTGGTATCCAAAGGGAGAGAGAGAGAGGGGAAGAGGGAAAAACGAAGCGCAGGGAGAAGGAACGGCGAAAAAGGAAGAAACGGAACGAAACGGAAAGAATCGATCGCGGGAGGGAAGAAGAGGAGTGCCGCCTCGGGGCGCGTGCATCGGCTCGTAGGTGGTTTCCGTGACGAAACAGGGGGAAATGTGGAGCGTGTGTACGCCGCGGAGAGACATTGAGATTTGAATCGATGATTGGCAAGGTTAGATCTCGTAAGTGGCGACCGTTTTGTCCTGGTAGAAATCTCGCGTCGCCATTTAAAGCAGCCTGCTCGTACCGGTAAAATTTATGGCGGGCGGTCTATAACTGTTAGAAAGGGTGTTTCTACGATGGACGATGCATTTTAATGGCGACAGGCCGGTTAGCCGACTGTTACGACACGGAGAGAGATATAACCAGCGCATTTTCTCGCGCGTCGCGGACCACTCGCCTCGACCGATTCGTCAACGCGAGTCTTCCTGTCTGACTTGAATTAATTTCTCCCGATCTTTCTACGCGGCAGGGATCCTCGAATAGAAATTCCGGTTTGTATCAACACCAGTGATATTGTGTACCCTTGCAATGACGTTGACGTGTGTCCTCGCATTTGTCAGAGTAGAATATTGGTAGGATAGACCTACGGTGCGAAGTAACTATCTTTTTATACTATTTAAACTTCATTTTTAAGAAAAACCGTTTTGGAAATTCGATCTTGTCTATTACATGGCACTGTATAGATGAAGCATAGATACCTATATGAGGTATCGGTGAAAAGACAAAAACACAACTATATGCATAGTTATGGAAATATAAATTGGAGGGTAGAAATAAAATTGGAAACAGAAATAGAAGTAGGAAGCTGAGTGGATGTATGGAAGGAGTGTGGATGAGATAGGCGTAGTTTTGAATAGACTTAGAAGGGTAAAGTAAGCAAGAAGAGAGAGTCTGTGAGAGCAAAAGGATAATAGCGATGGCAGGCCTTCGTCTAAGATTGAGTCCCGAGAATTTTGAAACAGAAACAGAATTTGAATATGCAAAGTTAAAAGTATCAATTACTGTGTGCTAACCAACCGATCACTGTGCCCCTTCTTTGTTTTCACATACAATAACACGTATGCAGTACTATTAAACTGGAAATATTTGTTTTTGTTTAAATCAAATATCTTCTGTTTAAAATTGCTACAGCTTGTTAAGGTAAATGTTCCAATATTTAAACGCTTAAGATGTTAGATGTCTCTTAGTAAGTGAACAACCTAAAACTGTATGTCCTGATATTTTAACTATGAAGTTTCAGAAACTGTGGACACCGTTTTATGACACTAGTCTTTATTTTTAATTAGGTTACCTAATACATTAGAATTTAAGCCTAAAATTGGATAAAATTAACGTTAGTGTTCAGGTATTGAGACATGATCAACTACTGAGACATTTACCTTATATCTGGACACAGAAGGAAGGACACAGTAATTCGTCAGCACACAGTAATTAGTGTCCTTACCCTATTCAAAGAAAGAAAAGCGAATAAGGGACGGTTATATTACTTAAAACTAACAATAATATAATATTCCAAAGGCGATCAAACATGAATTCAAAAACGTATCATAAAGATGTTTAAAGAAGAGGAGTATTTGAATTTCTACTAATTTACTTGACATAGAATTTGTCTGTAATAAGAACAATATTATAAACAGTCTTTTAATTGATAAAAAAATACAACATCGAAATTTGTTACATTAGTTTAAATCAGTCTGATATGAAAATATTTGTTAGATTTGCGTCTGGCTTGCGACTTATTCTACTGTCAGCGTGTATTAGCCACGTCAGACGTAGTGATACAGTGGAATGGTCCTCAAGTCAGACATATGTATTTCATATGACTTTAGTATTTTATTCAACTAACAACTTGGAAACGAAGCTCCAAACGCAATTTCAACATTCTAAATTTTCTTCTTATTTTGATCTGCAGAAAATATTTTCTTACAATTTCTTAAAATTTTTTAAATTTCTTAACATTTAAAATTCTTAAAATTTCTAACACTTGTTGTTAAACACTTCGTATACATACAATGGCTCACTGCTTCACTGCTAATTATAAAAGCTTCTTTATTTTTTATATTATTTACTTCAATTTGTTAATTCTTAATCTCCTTAAGTGTTTAATATAAACAGAGAAACATTTTAAACCCGTGAATTTAATAATTCTTTATATACTAATTCATGAATATTTGTACATAATTTCCTAATTACAAGTAAAATACACAATCCAAAACTTAAATTAATTGACACAATATTCTTGACGGATCTTATTTACATTTCTTGCAATCACTGAGAAGTACTTAAATCTGCTTGTATCGTAAAAGGTTGTTGCATAATAAACAATTAATGATAAACCTCCGCAAGTAACTCGACTCTTCGATAGGTCATAGGTGATCGAAGCGTGTCACCTTGGGAGAGGCGGAACAAGAGCAGTGGGTACTAAGAACAGTTCGATCAGTATTTTCTTTTCCCTTATACGCGAGGCGGATCGAGGCTGATCCATATGAGGAAGAAATGCATTTCTCTTCCTCGGTCGGACTTCCGCCTGAAAAGGTTTCACGGAGTCGTTGAAATTTTCATTGGCCGCGACGAGAGAACGGCCCATTTTCTCTGGACGAATTCTTCGCGCCCGAAGCAATTACTTTTTTCTTTTGCACCGTGACGGATTAATACATTATTAATAAACAGAGGAGGCAGTTGAACGAGTCGCCTCCACCGCCACAGATTTATCATGTTTTCTCATCGTATCGCGTTCGAGAGCCGTGCATGCGAAATATCATCGCAAAAATATTTGAGCCAGCACGCGAGCTTTCACGGCGTTAAAATAAAACGAGTAGGAATCGCTTAGCCTCTACGTGTCCGTCAAGTATGCGCGGCATCGTGGAAAAAGAGAAATCTGAACCGCGGATGGTTGTACAATTAAAGTAAGACATATATTGCATTTGCATAATGATCCCGTGTGCAAGCGAGTTGCCTCGATCATCGTTGGTCGACATCGATGAACGACGGTGTTGTGTCATTAAGCAAATTAAATGATCCGACAACCCGCGATCGTCGAACGATGATCGAATGGTGAAACGACGTCACGCGACAGAGTGCGGGTTATGGGAGCCATAAGCATGTCCAGAACGCGAGGAAATGTGTTCGAGGCGAGAGAGTGCTTCAAATTGCCCTTTCTTCACCCTAGAAGAAAAACTAGGTCACTTCTGATCTCTACTTTAATTAGAGCCTTTAAAAAATGGCTGTAGCGTGTAGCAGTAGCGCGCAAGGAAGTCTGATCTATTATATTCTGAAGAAAGTTCTTTTCTTGGGGAATGAGGAGAAAATGTACGGGATGATGCTTCAACTTTGCGTGGAATCGCGATTTCTAACGTTTCAATGTGATAAATGTGGGTTCTTTTACTTTTTCACCTTTCACAGTGGTTGGATTACTGTTTCCCCGCGTGAATACTAAATTTCACATGTTTGAAAAATTACAAAAGAGTAACTCAGAACGTAATTTTGCGAGAGAAACGCCTAACTTGTCCTCACTGGATGTCAGCGTCACAAGAATAGAGTATTATAAAATATATAAGATATAGAGTATACAAGATACAATACTAGATGTTAATATTCAATAAATATTCAATAGGTACTTAACAGATACTCGATAGGTCTTAATAATTTTGGGGATATAGACTGTTAATTTTAAATACGTTAATGATTTAAAGAAAATGTAAGCTAGGGCGCTTTTTGTGCTTCAGTAATAGTTATACAAGTATGAAAGTAATAATTCTACACGAGGAAAAGTCAAAACATGTTTTGACCTACCTCTTTTTGATAGAAAATTAAAATTATAAGTTTCAAACTTTCTACTAAATGTGCATGAATGCAAATAGAGCTTTATGTGGTTGACTACATTACATTTTATAATATTATAAAATAATCTGTATAACTGCATAGAGTATTATTTAGAACAGTTTAGAACACTTGCATTCCATATAAATTTTATTCTAATACTTTAATGTATTCTATGTATTATTAACTAGTTTAGTATTTATTTATGCAGGGTGTTCGACAACAGGTGTCAAAAATTAAGATACGCGTAAAATGTGTCTGACTAGGACTTACTCTACTACCAACATACACGCGTCAGGGTAGACACATTTCACACCTAGTTCATGCATTTTGTCAATAATTAATAATTCGAAAACGAAGTTTGAAACATAATTTCATCTATCTTCATTTTCGTCTTATTGTATCTAAAATCTTGCCTTAAAATTTGTGACACTTGTTGAATATTCTATATAGTATATTCTATATAACTTAAACCTATTAATAGTTTATAACAAAGTCAGTGATTATATTCATACCTCTTTATACTCATATTTTATCAAAATTCAAGCTCAATTTGTTCAAAAACGAAGTGGAATTTATTTCTTCATATAAAGTCGCTGCCATTTGGCTTATCCATTATCAGTTCTCGAACACCCTAAGTACGTATACGATACCATTATTGGTTTCACTTTGACAAGACCTCACAACATCTCCTTACCTCATAAGTCGTATCACAAGCTTAACAGAAGCTTATAAAGCTCCTCGTGCTCCATAAAATAGTAACTGAAAACGATTTCAGTTTCATCCCCGAGCAAATTGGATTTCCTTTTCTTATTGCCACGCTTAGAAAAACGTGATAAATCAGTCTTGTCACGTCGATACTTTCACTGATGGATTCGAACAGCCGAGAGGTTCGTACGGTCGTTGGAGGTGAGCAAGCGTGGGCGGAAGTTACATATTAAAGTTACGTCGAAGCGGGACGGACAGGTGCACCGGTACGCGCATTCTCTTTGCATTGTTCGTTGCGACCCGCTGCATCTCCTCGAGCGGTGCTCCGGCAAACGCTGGAACGGGTATGCCTACGCTTATATGCAAATCGAAGGATCGTGTACCGATCCTGCGGCGTATCGGTTAGCCGTGTGTACACTCTTGCGTGGACACGATGTCCTGCGAAGGGATGTAAAGCGGCCTGGACACATTGTCCGAGGAGGAGGAGGAGACACATTTCTCAAACCGATGTGATGACATTTTTCATCCTCGAATCAATTTTCCTCGTCTCACCTGCATATTAAGTGATTGCTTTTTCTTGAGGCAAGAAGCGTGCCTGGTCGTTAATTTTGAACGTGACAACTGGATCGTTTCTTAATAAGAAATGGTTTCTGTATATTTGAAATTTAATGTCTCGAAGGTCTCAGTATATTTAATATGTTGACGTTTCCTATTATAGTGAGTATTAATTCATTCATATTTTGGCATAAAACTGAGTATTTTTCGAATTGTTTTGAATAAATATCTATGTAAAATAATTGTCCAAATAAATTCCTTTTACTTGAATGCTTTATATCGATAATAATTATTCATTATTTATAACAAATTATTTAAATTTTATTTATAGTGTTTTTCTGGTGATTTATCTACAATATATGTTTAATTTCTTACTATTTTCTTATTTTGTTCGTATAGAGTATAATATAATATAAATAAATTCGTATTTAGATAAATATTTAAGTGATCAAACTACTCTTAATCATATGTGATTTTTAGAAGTTGAACGTGTTCACTTTTATAGATACAGTGGTACAATTTCTCTGTCACTTGCACTTGACAAATGTACAATTTTTACACTATTATTTTCTGCTATTAGGGACACGAGGTTTAATCTGATTCTTTTGATTAAAATATAAAATTTGGACAACAAAATCATAATTTATTGAGTCAGGCATTGTCTAGTATCATGCATTTCAGAGACGTTGTTTATATTGAAATTTGTTAAAGACAAGTTGCCACTGTCAAACTCAAGTGGACTTTAGTAAGGAAAAGGAGAGGCCGAGAAGAAAAGACAAGAAGGCCATTATCAAAACGGAGTTCAGAGCAAACAGATGTGTCATTATTCAAAAGTTCAAGGCTTACTATATGTAGATTTCTAGAGTATAGTTCTATTATAGTTCAGTTTATTACGTTCTCATTTAGTTATAATTTTTCGTTAAAAGTTTTTTGGTTTTTCTCATTATTTCTATCAAGTTCTTCAGTGTTTCTTGATTTTTCTATTATACATATGAACGAGTAGTAACAATACATTGTCTAGAAACATTTTCTATAGCAAAACTCAGAAATGTGTCCCACTCGTGTCATAGTACTTTTCAGGATAACCATTCAAGTGCTTCACAATTGTTGTTCGATGGCATTAAAACTGTACTGCTCAATATAGTACAATTATTAAAATTAATTTTTCTTTTATACCTGAAACACTTAAATCATTTCATACATTGTAATCATTACGTACAGCTGCACGTAGATACATCCTAGTTCTATATTTTCTCGTTCTGTATAGATGCTACCATGCTGCCATTACCATATTGAAATGAATACATTCATTCTATTTGCATGTTTCACGCGGTGAATTAGTCTTTCCCAGTTAACAGGTCAAAGATCAACGATCAGGCATACTTCCATCATCCATTAATTAGATTTAGCTTCTCACGAACAGGATGGGCGCCCCGAAGTATTTGAATTAGCTCACGGTTCTCGCTAATACTTCTTACCTAGCCGAGGCAGCCACGAATCACATAAATAAACGCAAGCCCGATTCACTCTCCAATCAACGCGCTCCAGGAAGGAATCGTCGAGTGTTTGCGAAATGACCAAGGTCGTGGTCGTTATCCCTGTCCGTGTACCGCTCGAGCCGGATTAAAATTATTAATCCTTCGCGTGGCGCCTAATTGTTTGGCCGACGAATTTATCACGGCGCGGCGGCAGCCGAGGCGAATTTAATTGCATCTTCTTTCGAGGACTAATTAAAGAAAGGCAGATGCCTCCAGCGTGTGTACGGAGCCGTGGCGTTCGTGTACGTGCCCGATGGCATCAACTAAACGGAACTAACGAGCGAGTTGCTCCTAATACCCGCTCGAAGGAGCACTGTCTGGCATTTTGGCACTAAATACTGGCTTTTCCGAGCGAGCCCAGTCGTCAGGCACGCGTATGAATCGCGAGTGTCCATTCAGCGCCGATAATCGCTGTTACGCCTCCAACTTTCTCCAAATTAGCGGCAGAAGGCCGAGCACGTCAGCTCGCATTAGATAAGGCTGCTGCCACCGTTTCCCTTTTACTTTCGAGCCTATTGTTGGGTGGGATGATCAGCCTGTGGAAAATGGCAGATCGCGTGTCTACAGAAAGGTGCACGGGAAAATCATCCTGGAAAATCAAGCTGCTTTGTGAATGTAGCGCTTATCGTTGGCTCTGCGGAAATTCCTCGGCTGGAAAGCATAAAACCTTGGAAAATTGTGACTGCTTAGTGGATAGATGATAGCTTGAAATTCTACGCTTCTGAGCATTAGAATGCAATTCGAAAGAATTTCTGGATTGAGAAAATTGCAGTATTATTTTAAAAACACTTGTTAGTGAAAGGAATGAACAGAATATTAGTTCAGAATGAAATCTACAGTGATTCGTAAATTTAGTAATTAGTATTGAAAACTATATAGTATAATATATTGTTTTTAATTTGTTTCATTTCTAGTTATTACATTTAACTCTCGTTTACTTCCTTCAATTTCAATGCAAAGAGCATAATATTTCTTGAGTTTAAGTATGTGAATTTAAAGGCATCTATGAAAATATTGAAAAGTCATTTTATGTAAAGTATTTGTAGAGAATTATATTTTTTATTTTTCGTCCATATTATATCTTAGTTAATGATTGCTTTATAACATAATTTGTTAAAAGTAGTCAAATTGATTTTTACGAAAATAACCTAAATAAACTAAAGTAAACTATATAAATTTAAACTCAACTAAACTAAACTAAATTATGCTACTTCTACTAAATGAAAATAATGATAACGAACAAAATATAATGTATAATATTAGTATAGATAATATAATGTCTGTATTAGTATAGATAATATAATGTAATATAATATATGATAATATAATGAAATAGTCATTTTTTACTATAACAAGACAACAATTCATTCCAAATACTAAAATCGTATACCACAGACTGGAGTTTGTTACACGCGTGTACGACGTGCAGGATAACCGACTAAATATTCAGAAGCAAACACGTTCAACTAAAGAACGTGTTAAATGCATTCTCTATCGTTTCACCCCACAGCAAACCATAAAGCTTCTACTTGATGGCAGCTCCACTATATTATTACACGTAATTTCGTGTCGAATACCTATCAAGTTGAAGTCGGTCATGAACACGGTTTTACGTTGTCCCGTAATCATTTCGTCGACAAAAGTTCTAACTTTTGACCTACGGTTTTCCCTCACCGTATATGGAACGATTTTTGGTCATAAAGCATCGATTTTAAATGACCGTAATTATTCCGGAAATCCTGCTATGTATTTAAGGCGAGATTTTTTGGTCTGGTAATAAAATTTCTCAAAAAGCCATCTGGAGAGATAATTGTAGCAGAACTGCTGTGAGAGTCTTTGGAGAAACTCCTAAGTGAAAATTTCACAAAGAACACTTTCGCAAATGCAATGATTACTCGAAAAATGCAACTCGGTATCGGTGATGAAATTTCACTATAATATGTACTATATCTAATGCTTACTTTGTGTAGATTTTTAATAATTTTTGAAATTTTATTCGATTTGTGAAATTTATTCTGAAATTACTGTAGTAAAATTTCTTTCGATCTATTAAGTTTTCTTTATTCATCATTCGATGGTATTTAAAAATTCTATGTAATAAGTATGCCAGAAATGTATTACAAAAACATACAAGTAATTAAAGTTTGAAGCCTGTTTATTTGTTAATCTGCTACCATATGTTCAACAAACACCATGTGTTTCGTTTATTTGCAACAAATAACGAGGATAACGACGAGAGTCCATCTTAATGCAAGGACTACGTGCTCAACAAGGAGACGTTGTACTTCTCGTTCAATCCGCATTGTTGGGAATTATTTAGACATGAATTGTTAGCTCGAAATCGCGACATTTTCACTTCTGTTTTAATGAATTGTCGAGAGTATATTATAGGAGACGATTCTGAAGTCAAATGATGGCTCTCCAGACTCACTTTCTGACTACTTGTCTACTTACTCAAAAGGGAATGCTAGTTCAGTGCAATTTGCAATTTGCAAATTTGAGCTTTGATCGAATTCCATCTTGTTCTACTTCAAGTCGATGATTTGAATATATGATGAAAAGTTTCTTATAATCTGATAACAATTCTATGATTTTTATACACGTGTTTCTACGGAGGTCAATACAGTAAGATTGTTTGACTATAGACATATTACCACAAAAAGCTTAGAATTAATTTTATAAGTCAATGTATACGCTGATGCTCAAATATAAGAATGACAAGAAACAATAGAACATTATAACAAGAAAAAGAATTCAAGATCGAGTATGAAATAATATTGCACTCTCCAAGCGAGCTAAAATAACACTTCACGTGATCAAGCACATTTACAACAAATTGACTTTCCGAAGAAAGGATTCCTCAGATACCTGCGTTTCAGATTCACTCGTCGAGCCTCCAGAGGGATCAATAGTATCATAAGAGAAGGATAAACCGATTTCATCTCGGTAAGCCAAGATTCGAGTGGTCCACGCTTATTAGTAACTCTAACAGACGTCTGAGGCATACAACAATCTGACAATTTTCAGACAGCGCTATTGAATCAACCGAGCAGGCTAAGTTGAGCAGCGGCAGAGGTTAAAGTGCACAATCAGGGTGCATTAAACAGCGATCGTGCACAGAAGAGAGGAAGCAGGAAATGGCATAGAGGTTACTCAAAAGCAATTATCGAATTTCTATATGCGGCCTGGTTGCGAGCTCGCGGCCGCGCCGCCTCTTAAAACGTGAGTTATTAACTCGATGCCAAAGGACGGGGAACTCCAGTAATTGCCCGCTCGCTTGAGAGTTTATCTACCTATCGTCCGTACGGCGTGGACTTTCGTTGGGGATTAGTAAGAGTAAAACGTAATGCTCGGGGACATCGATTAACGGTAACGGTAAATGACTTACTCCGTTGGTATTCCTACCGTGAACGCGCACGAGCTTTCGAAGGCTGCCTCGAGTATCGATTTTCAGCGACGCGCCCCGACCGAAGCGCGCGTAATTAATTATAGAAACGCGCGCGCTCAACGACCGATTAATTAAAATCGAACACGGAAACGAACGTCTGAGCGAGTCGAGGAAAGTCGAAAATAGGAAACCTCGAGACGGATTTAATTCAGACCTAGCTCAACGTGTGCGTAATAAAAGATAGAAAAATTTGTTTGATTAACAGCCCGCTGAAAGACTGATGCTGAAAGATTATGCGGATAAAACTGGATTTAGTGACAATAAAAATTTATGTTAGAGAAATCGTAGGTCGTGTCTATAAATTGTAGATTTAAAGTACTACAAATTGAATGAAGATCTGTTTAAAATCGAGTTCGAGGGATACTTGATGATATGGTACTTCTAGTATTTTCTCGCTATGAGCTCGTTTCTATTTGAACTACTCTCGGGATGACTGTTATTTATACGTAGTATTTTCAAAGTTTATTTCTAACGAGTACACATGATTCGTTGACCCTGTTCATAATACAAGAAATTGTTCAGAAACTTCTGAATAACTTCTTTCATAAAGTATACATATTTATAATTATCAGTTTTCATCAGCTGGTAATTTGTATACGCTTGCAATAACCTATTTTCGTGTCAGGAAGTGATCGAGGGGTAAGGAGAAATTAGAGAGTTTTATTTGAAGTGTACTTTACATTTAATTATACGAATATAATATCTGTATATAATATAAATAGAAATATATACAGGGTGGGGCACCTAAAACAGGTCATCCGAAGAACTTATATGTTTCTGATAGTAGAAAAAAGTGCATCAGACCAAGATTGTTTGCTTTAGAGAGAGGCGTAATCAATAATTCGTTTTATAGGTGATGGCGTAGAGGAGATATCAAGGTCAACTGCATTTTTTAAACGGAATAATATATTTTTTACTTATCTTTTCATAGTGTTTTAAGACGAATACAATAATTATTTTTGCAGATAATTCAAAGTCATACAAGGTTAACTGCAATGGACAATAAATTATTTCAAGACTCTTCAAATACATTCGGCTACACTATATACTGTCAATACAAACCAGTGACTCTTGTTAGTGAATACAAGGACCACAGATACCAAGAACCAGAAGGGAAACGGAAGTATTCGAACAGTCTTCAAATAATTTGTTGTCCAAGGCAGTTGGCCTTGAGTGACCTTGAATAACCTTCAGTGATAGTGGTTGTATTCGTCTTAAAATACTTTATCAAAAGGTAAGTAAAAGAACATGTTCCGTTTAAAAGAATGAAGACGACCTTGATATCTCCTCTATGCCACCACCTGTAAAAAAACGATTATCAGATTATGCCTCTATCTAAGCCAAATGACTCTGCTCTGAGGCACTTTTTACTACCATCAAAAACAAGCCAGTTATTCAGATGGCCTGTTTTAGGTGCCCCACCCTGTATAATAACCTTAGAAATATCTAATTAGTAGACTACGGATGTTTATGCAAATTCCTATTTTCATGCTCATAATTAGAGAATAGTGCTTAATTAAAGACTTGTTTCAAGCTCAAAATATTATTAAGTGTATTTATCTTCCGATAATTTCTACATGTCCCCATATTATATGAATTCTGTACTTTTTGTAACATTGAAATTTCCCATGCCGTAGATGCATGAAATTCTAATAATTCTAATAAAATTCATTTTATCGAACGAAATAAACCTTGTATTTATTTTTGTTTAATTAAAGCTCATCGTAAATGTTTCCGTAGGTTCGGTTTCCTGTGGTTGACTTCAGAAAAGTGAATCTTGCACGCTAGAAATCTATCGCTACTAATGAATAAGACTATAGCGAGTAAAGATTGTGCGTAACTTTGTATGTATGTACTTTGGATTTATACAACATTAATTCTTCATAAATCCAACCTAAATCTAAGATACCGTAACTAAAATCCTCTTGCTAAATTCTCAGTAAGCTTCAAGCAATTTCCGCTCCTCGATCATTAAGAATTCGCCTTGCACGGGTAGTCGTCGTAAAGTTTATCGCTAACTTCGTCGAAGGAATTTCAATTTTAATACTGTCGATCGCCTCAGGGTGAAATCGTCGTTTCTTCGAAGTCTTGATCACGACTTAAATATAGATCGTAATACGATATATCATAGGAGTAGTGATAAAGGCCATACCACAGCGGCGCCGCGTGTATCACTTCTTCCGTAATTAAAGTTCCTCGCCACCACTTCGATAGAGGTGCTGATAAGGTGACGATAAGCTTTGATACAAATGGAATCTTTCTCAGTGATTGCACGCTCTGCTATAGGAATTTACAAATTGATGCAAATTGTCTCGCGAAGCGCGCGCAAATTCAAATTCTTTTTCTTTTTGCCTGAAGTTGCGCAAGTCTGAAGTCAGCTGCTGCGTTTTTTCTTAAACAAATTCTTTTGTAATTCTGAATGGCTATATGTTATATTAATTGTTTACAAACATGTACTGATTTACATTGATTCTAGTTAAATTATGGACTATATTATAATATAATATAATATTATAAATTAAATTAAATTATGAATATAAATATTATATTATAAACTATATTATATTATAAATTATGTTATAAATTATGTTATAAAGTAATTGTGCTCTTATGAACATAAGCTTTTAATTAGTGTATGCAGGCTGTTCGATAAGAGATGTCAGAAATTTTAGATAATTCTACATGTCAAAACAAAACGAAAATCAGGAATGATAAAATTCTGGACCCCAAAGCCAGAGTAGAATAAGTTCACTTGTTTTCTGTGTAATGTGAAGCTTCCTGTCAGAATTATTAATTGTTGCAAAAACGTCTAAAATTTGCGTGAAATGTGTCTGATTTAGGGTTTATTCTACTAACGGCGTTCATTGATTAAGTCAGACACACTGAAACCAGTAGAATAAGTTCCGAGTCAGACACATATCACACGTATTTTATTCTTAGAAATTTCTCATAATTAGTAACTCGAAAATCAAGCCTGCAACGCAATGTTATCTATTTTCATTTTCATCTTATTTTAGCATGTAAATTCATCCCTTAAAATTTCTGACACCGATCATCGAACATCCTGTCAAGTTTACAGTCAACAATGTCTTAACAGAATTCATATAGGAAGTAATATCACCTCATGTTAACTTCTCCCTTCTCCTTTTCTACGTTTAAACAGTGTGCTATTTTAACATTTCGCTCATTTTAAATTAATCAACGTGTTACATCCTCGTGCTGGTCTTACACGGACACTTCTTCTAATGTTTCTCTATTACAACGACTCTTTCGTAAATAAATAAATAAACTTTTATTTGAAATTCAGTATCAAGTGAAGGAGCAGCAGGAAGAGAGAACGATATTTCGAACGCACGTAAATTGGAAAACGCATGAAACACGAAATCTGGGCTAATAAGAGTACTATTCCTTGATTCCTGATGCAAATGGGCGATATCCAGTACGCGTTTCGAATAGAAGCACGCGTAGAGCAGGCAAGTCGGTTCATTCGGCCCAGCCCCATTTCTGATGGGTTGCATTCCGTCAAATCGAGTCGGGCAGATTTACCAGGGTATCATGTAAATCATCCGTCCCCGTGCTATCATCATTCCAGATGGTATTTTCTCGTGGGGACGGAGACGGTCAGCCAGGAGGGGATCGAAAAGTTTAATCGAGAACTAATTTCGAGCGCATTCTCGTTACTCGGCCACTTTCACTCAATTAGGATGTTCTGCCTTGAAGAAGGTCCCCCTTCGTCGGGTGTATACACTTGGGCCAGGAAAAACAAGCGTTGCTGAAGGGGGCCTGGATCCTCCTTAGGTCGTTCGAGAGTAAGATTTAATTCACGATAGGCCCTGGCTTTCGCTACCAGGACCATAATCACTCGGGTACGCTGATGTATCGTGCGCCTTCGGGCCCAATAGCAAGCACGCTGCTTTAATTACGACTCTTGGTTCGAATGGCCTGTACTGAGTCATTGAAATTTGGGCCGAATACCTTTGTCGAGGTCCCTTGCTCTCGGAAAGTAAAACTGGGACTCGATGTGGTAATGATTAACGGGAGGATATTACTTTAACTACACTATGTACTGTTATAGTAAACCCCATGGATAGCTGTAAATGATCATTTTAATTTGAATCTGCGAATCGAATTGTATGTTATCTATAAATAGTTTCAATGTATTTAAGTTTGTAATTATACGGGGTTTTGATTATTTAATATATTAACAGTATATTATATGAAATTCAATATTTGAATTATGATTGAACAATTCGATGCACTTACTGGTTCGATACAAGCTCATAACTTGGAATCAATTAGAATCTTAAAAAATGTAAGGAACTTGTTTCTAATATCAGTTTATACACAAGTAACTTAAATCAGCTGTTTCAAAGGAGAACTTCAGGTAAAGTGAAACAATATTTCTAAGCAAACATGTATAATTAACCAAGGTTCTATAGAGACAATACTGTAGTAAGTCTATAATTAAAAGTTAACGAACGTAGTATTAGTTAAGGATAACTTTTAGTTTATAATTTTGGGTCTCGCGTTAAACTAGTTATTCAACAGCTTGCTGTATGTGTATAGTAATAATTTTGACTAACTTTTAACTTAACAATTCAAGTTTTAATAGAATTCATACAGTACATCATTAACACATTGAATAATCAACATTTCAGGTAATAGAGATTGTGTATAATTGAAGCTCAACTAACACATCGTCGGTCACCGTCACGTATACGTAATTTCGCTAGCCAGTAGTTTCCGGCTGGCGTCACATAAATGTAACTTCGTTTCACCAGCAACACAACATACGTACATAATGTACAATATATTATTCTAATTCATAAAGTGACTATCCAAACGTCACTGGCGAATTAACTGATTTTATTTATCCCAGTTACAATCTTTCTATATTGTTAGTTTCATAGGCATACGTATAGGGTGTCTATGACATTGCCAAGAATGCCTTAAAACGCAAAGGAATCGTACTGAATTCTATTACTTTCACATAGTGTCTTTATTACTCTAATAAAACGTGTTCTGACATAGACGACGATTTTCACTAACATTAATCAACAATTTATACGTATATACAGCTTGTATGTGGTACTAAATTCTCACGATCAGTAAATTTGGGTTGTTCGATACGGAGAAATTTTCACCCAACAGGTTAACTCGACTCCCTCGGTTAATAAGTTGAGAACGCAAGGTCATTCGATATATTTCATAGCACAATGTAGCTCTTTAGCAATGAAAGGAAACATTATTCGTATCGAATGGTCTGATGGTAAGCGATACGCGCTTTCGGGACGCGGAATGTAAGCCACTCGGTTAACCCAGAATATTTCTTGTTATAGCAACGTAGGCGATAATAGCAATTAGTAGTGAATCTTAACGATGCTCGTTACATCAACCACGCCTAGGTCTCGTGAGCAGATTCTGCCACAGATCGCCGAGCTATTGCCCTGGATACAGATCGACTTTTAATCTTCCCAGGCATACACTCACAATGTTTTCAGATTAAAATCAACGATTGTTGCTGACGTATTCTCCGACAAACAGATATTCTAGATGGGAAGAGAGAAGGAAAAAGGGGAACGTCGTAATCAGTCGGTAGGGGAGCTAACACCTTACTTGCGAGTCAGAGAATATGCTGCAATTTGAGTATAGATGTAGAAAGAAAAGACAAAAATTGTACTTCCACTATACATTAGGATGTTTCAATCGGGAAGTTAAAGATGCTATATGAAGAATTAAGTCGAAAATGTAGTATAAAATTGTTCGATATTGAGCTTTGTTTTGGAAAAAATGTGGTTTGAAATTCTACCCGACTCGAGAGTATCAAACTAAAAATTTAGGAAGTTGGGCGATAATTACTGTATGAGGCTACTTTCGTCTTATGCCCGAAAAAACTCTAAAAAGGTGGAAAAATTTTACGTAACAATGTGCCAAAGAGTGGTGAAACCTTATCCAGCGTTACATGAAGTTTTTGTATGAAGAAATTTTCGCTGAAGAACTGAAATTTTTAAGAGTGCTGCTAAATATTATATTTTGAATGTACTTTATTACATAAAATTAAAAAAACTAAATTTGAAAGATTCATTTGATGCGATACGACTAATGATTAGAATACAAAATTAATACTCATGCATATATTATGTATTATGTTTTTCTAAAAATGGAACCGAAAAGAAGGTATCGTACATGATCTTAAATTTCTTAATTACAATGAGAGCTACTCAATATATTGTATGTAGCAGTGTTTAATTTTTGCAAAGATTATACTTCAATGCAAAAATACTACTTAAAATTCGAATTAATTTTATTTTGTACCTGCAATTAATTTTTTCGCCTATACGATCAATTCTAGGACACCCCATATATATTATAAATACATCAGATTAATATTATAGATACGCCGCTACATTAATATTATAGGTGCAGTGCTAATTCAACAAATTACGTATGGTATCCCTTTAATGGATTATCGTGACCGCTGCAGCACTCCGCAAGTTTAAACTAATAATTGTTTAATATGTGTCAATGTAATTATTGAAAAATTTATATAATATTTCATTAGTTCATCATGTTTCAAATGCTGTAAAAGAAAGTTAATTTCCACTCACCAACTTGGTAAAAATCAACATTCAATAAAATAGTTATTAAAAACCAAGGTTGACAGTACATTTAAGAATTTTAATAATTACTACATAAGGCATCCTAGGAACTGAATATACTATTTAATATTAATATTTCTTGTTTTTTATTAGTATCGCTGATTTTTATTGAAATTGTAAATTTAAAATTAAATAAAATTAGCATTAGTGTCCAGGTATTAGAACATCCCAACTTCAATTCAAAATAGTCTTAAAATATGTATTCTTAAAGATGCTTCAAAGGCTCCACACATTAAAGACTACTATAATTAACCTTTTAACTGTGAAATTTTCTTTTAAAAGTGTGTATCTGCTTGTGAAAGTAAAATCAAGCAATAAAGAGTATATTCGTCAAACACAGAGCAAATACATTTACTACGAATTTTAATTAATTGTAATAAAATAACAAGGCCTACAAACAGTATTTTATTTGTTCATGTGACGAGTATACATTACCGTAAAAGTGATCATTTCCTCGTGATGAGTATGGTCGCCAAACACCGTTAAAGAATTAAAATCACTCAATATTATTAAGTTCAAGAGAAATCTCCGTTCCTTTAACTCCATGAAATGAAACCTTAAGCCTTGTCTATCCACTCAACCTTAATACCCTGGCGCATAGTTGATCCTCATCCATCTGCCCGACTTCTCCAAACTAGACCAACGAATCGTTAATAGGAGGGACGGGCGATCATCGATCGTTAAGGATTTCGAAGACAGCGGAGAGATGATGGCAGAGGGATCTCAAAGGATCGTCGGAAGCTCTGAACAAGTTAACAGTAACGCGAGAAGGCGGAAAGATGGACGCTACCGTGTCATTAAATAGTGCTGGCAACGGTAGAGGAGGGATAACATTCCTTGCTCTGTCGATAGATCAATCATCGTATCGCTCTTGCCTCTGTCCTTCTCTATTTCGTTGGTTTTTCCTTCACTTGACTTATCTCGCGTGTTTCAGGGCCTTCCTCGAGTAACGGCCGCGTCCGTTCACAGCCACTCGTCGCTGTGTTGGATCGGCTTCCTCAGTTCAATCTGCCGAACGATTTCGCATTTGTCGATTGTTCATCGAAGTGTTTCGTGTTGAATTGACAACCAGAACTATCGGCGAGTGTGAGAAACGGGCAAAGGAAATGGCACGTTTTGCGCCGCTTAGTGTCCCTACTCCAAAGTCTTCAGAGATTTTCAAGCTACTGCTGACATTTATTATGGAAAAAAGTAATGTTTTTGTGGTCTTCGACTATTTCCCATGAAGAAACGTCTACAGTAGTTCTCTGTTCGAGTCTTTAGTGTTTGTAGGTTTCTCACTTAATGTGCGTTCACTTTGCATACTTTTAAACCTGTGAGTACGGCAGTTCAAATATTCTTCATGCGCTACGCGCGGGAATTCTATAGATCTACCTATTAATTATATTCGACGATGCCCATAGGTGTTCAGTTTGTATAAAATGGTACCTAGACGTCGATAGGTCCTATTATACAGGGTGTAAAAAGTATACGTTTCAATATTTTAAAGAGTGAGAGGATACCCCAATTTGATCACAAAATGTTCTATGGCATAGTGTCCGATCTACCTTCGTTTTGCAGTGATAATGCTTTAAAATTAACATGTCTATGTGAGCTAAACTGATAGTCGGAAGATTTTATAATTTTGCAGATGCATTACACTTAAATACATAAAAGAAAAGAATCTTAATACATTTTGTTGTATCTTTTACAGTTTCAATTTTTTACAGCTTTAAAGATTGGAACGTAAATAATACACTCGGATGAAGTGCAGACCAAAAGACTGCCAGCAGTCAGTTGTTCATGATGATCCAGAAACCGAGAAATCAGGAACCGTTTGCAGTAGAAGTCCCATTGAAGAACTTGCGTCTATGAGAGTCTTAATACACATCTTCCGAAATAAACATAATCTTCTCAAGCAACCGAAAGGGCTAGATCACCAGCCTCTTTCAATGTGTTTCTCTGGCCTATATGAACGAGCTACTCTTTGTCTTAACACGTAGTGCTAATTTTAAGGCATCCTTGCTGCAAAACGAGAACAGATCGGTCACTATGTTACAGAACATTTTGTGCTTCAATCAGGGTACCTTAGCAATCCTTAAAATATTGAAACGTGCACGTGTTACACTCTGTATATGTATGCTAGGCATGTGTGTCCATCGGTGACTGAATAAAACCATGGTCACCAGGGCGAGAGCCAAGTAACAAACAGATCCTCTTGCTCGCATTTCTTCCCGATCTCTTCGTTTTGATCGTGACGTATCTGCGTCACGCGTCGATGCCCATCGAATTAATTAATACAGCTCCGTCGGGCCTGCAAGCAACGAAATAGCCCCTTTTTTTTGTCGCAAAAAGATGCAGCCGGCCTCCCAAAGCGATCCCACTCGCAATCTCATTATGCGAGTCGTCTTTCCGAACGATAACTTTCTCGATAGCTGCATCTGCTTCGTCCCCTTGCTCCCTTTCCTTTTTCTCTGCTCTTGCCTTCGTTTTTCTCCCCTTTCTTCGCCTGTTGCCTCTTTCCACTGCTCCCGTTGCGAACACTACCACGAGGCGTGCCGAACGAGGAAACTCGCGTGCGAACTGGCCTTTACTTCAATGGGCCACGCTGCGAGAGAGTTACCGCTAATCTGCACTCGCGTTCAGCTGGTGTTACTCTGTGGTCGCTGCTAGGAGCAGACCCCAAGATGCTCGCGCGCTGTCTACGAACGCGAGCTAAGTTCCACGTGGATCTCGAATTTCTTTAGCGAAATTGCAGCTCAGCGGAGAATCTTGATCTGGAAGATGCGCTTCATTTCGTCTTATTGGATCGCTATTTTTGTTGAACAGAAATCGTGGTTAAAGATGGGATGAAGTTGTAGCTTAACGTAGTTTATTGCTCGTTAAAGTAGGGAGATTGATTTACAGCTTTTTTGGATTTAATTCTTTTATGACTCCTGCAAGTCAAATTGTTTAAATGGGATTATTAAGAGTATGAAATCAAATATAAGGCGTAAATAATATATGTAGCATGTTTTACAGGGTGGTAGAGGAGCTCAAATGAAGCGTAAAATGTCCTCTGATATAATCTCTGATTTGTTTCCATTTTGCAATAATAATGCCTTAAAGTTAACATACCTACATTTTCACATTACTTCAAATGCACGAAATACAGTTTTAGTCATAGATAAAGATAGTGTTGTATCGTTTATGGTTTAACTTTTACAAATCTTACAAGAACAAGATGTTCGTAGAAGATGAATCTCCGATTTTTAATATTTTATAAAAGTTAAACCTTAAACGAAGTATCTCTATAATGAATTCTGGTTCACTGACAATTTTTATTACCAACTTTTAGCTTTCCGATTCGACTGGTTAAGCTGCAGATTTGGAAAGCCTGTAAAATAGTCGTATATGTAAGCGGTAGGTCATAAGAAGTCAGTCCTCAACTAATAGAAGTGGACTAGAGGTATTCGAAACTCCACTTTGATGAGAAACGTTTCTCGTAATTTTGTATATAGAAACCGATACTTTTGCACGAACGAGACTTTACTCGTACGCCTACATTATTGTTAATAAATTCAACCACTCCAAAACTTCCGTGAATTATTTCTAGTTACCTTTACATAATAAAATATGTAATGGCTGGGAACGCCTCTTAGATATTCCAGAAAAGAAAAATGAAAAAATAAGTCGAACATATAGAATAAAAGTTTTTGAAATTATGTTTGTTTTTCGAGAAAATTGACTGAATTTTAATCGAGAACAGAAGTACAAAAGTATAGTTTTAGGTATTTAAGAGGTAGATAAGAAGAAGAGAATGTTTCCAGTTTACAGTATAACGACAAAAAATGTTATTGTATATTTTGAACTTATTTTTTCATCTAGAATCACCACTTTTTCATTAGTGCCGCCAGTTCTAGAACACCCTGTATACTTTCGAGTAGACTTGAATCCAGACAGGATAAAATCGAACCTTTCAGAAATATGTACATTAAGGAACGTAAGCGGTGCTTTCAGGTATCATCTGAACCAAGTAGATTCGGATCTGTTTTCATTGCTTTAACCCTTTCGCTGAGTACTAAACCATCAAACAGCGATTCAAAATGTTTTCGACACTTTTTATGCTTGAAATGACTTCTATTTGTGATAGGAACCCTAAAAAGATACATGTCTCTTTGTGTCCCTTAAATACAGAAATAATTCTTCTTGTACCTCTTAAACATAGAAAATACTGAGAATAATTTTGGTTCTGCCTCTATGTCATACAAGCTAAAAGCGAAATGGTTAATCATAAGTTTTCTACTCTGTCCAATTCTATGATTTGTTTCTGGAAAAAGTATAATACAATAAATCCACTTATAAAGATTTAAGCATATTTAATTTTTATGTCAATAACCGGTTACCCAGGTAGGCATCCTTTTTCCTATACTCTTTAAATGGCGACAAGTTTTGTTATTGACATAAGGGTTAATGTGAATGAATATAGAATGACGCATGACAGGTACTGATTATAACTATATCATATAGGTATACACCTACTTATTATAAATAAATTAAGATAGGTGAAATACGAAGCTACCTATGCATTTGGAATTGATCGCTATAATGAATAGTTTATTACAGGTTACCTGTAAAAGTTTTCTGTTTACAATATTGAGTTCAAGCGAAATTACAATGTGCGTTGTACGTAATACCTGCAGTATCTTATTCAGTTACTTGTGTAGAATGTACATATAACTACTCGTTCTAGAATTCGAAATTAGATTATTGCAAGTATTATCAATGAAACATTATTTTTCTCAATATCATCGAAACCCAGTTATTAAAATGCACACGAATTTGTGAGTAGTATATTGAACTTGATTCCATTCCTGATCGTGGACTGTACAATCGTTAAAAAATATTTTACACTATTATTACACATAAATGTACTAGTATCCTAACTGGATTTCTAAATAATAGGACCAATTGGTTTAGTACAACCTGTGATTGGTTTTACATATTTCTAACTTTGCATATGTAGTTAGCCCAATTTGTGGTTTATCTGTGATAACAGTGCAGGATATTTCGTGACCAATTGTGCTATAGTTTCCTATACAGTATCTAAGATTTTAATGGGGTATGGTATAATATCTAATAGTGTGCGTGAAACTGAGTAGGAATTGAGTGAACTTAAGTGTTTTCTTAGGTATGTAGTGTATTCTATAGATTATCGTGTTTCAATCTTCATAACGGGTGAAAATTATTGTTTCCTTTTGCAATAGGTGTAATAATTATTGAAATCATTGATACTAAGAGATTCTGTTTTATGATTCTCTTAACAAATTTATATTTCTCTAGCTAGAACACGTGAAACCACTCAACTCATCCAAGTGGAATAAACATTTCAGTGTATTCTTTTTAATTAAAGGATTTTTACTAACGCACTAACTATCAGTGCTGGAATGACTAAACTTTCTCTTATAAGCTGTAGCATTGATTTTATTTATTATTATAATTTTGTAATTCGTTATCTGCAAAGCACATGTATAATGCAAAACATATCTAATTCTGGGGAACAGTTACAGTGCGTGCGTTATTTATATGTATATGGCACTAGAAAAAAATGAGACTGTAACTCGAGGAAGTAGTAAAAAGAGATGGTAAACTAACCATTGGAATATTTGAAAACGTAAATATTTGAATTTTTGAAGACTTAAGAAATTAATGATTTAGAAGTCCGCTGATTCAAAAATCTGAAAGTTAAACATTTAATTTGTAAAAACATAAAAACAAGAAAGTTTGAAAACTCTAAAGAGACTTTCAAATTGACTTTGTAACATAAATAAGTTTGATTATATTCGATATTCTCTTTATTTATTAACAAAGTACAGATTTGCGTTCAATTAATTATATACATAATCTCTATTATTATTTATGATAGTTTCCCATTTTAAAGGTAATTAGTTGATAGTATCAACTTGATATCACCATAATTACATTGTTAGAATTAAAGCATGTTTTTACATGCAACCGAATTTATTTATGTTACAATTGAATAGTTTGATGATAAAACAGACTGACGGTTCGCAGATGGATGGGATGCAAAATGATCCACCGATGCTATTCCTTCACTAGGATGTTGAAGTAAACTCAAGTACTGTAGTGATCGTGAAATCATTTGGATCATTCTTAAGCTATGCTACACTGTAGCAACAACGAGCAACATTTTGTCACTTCTTGTTGCGGCATGTTCCAAAAGGTTTCCAATCAACTGTAAATTATGGAAACTTTTTGTCCACACTGGAGCAACACAATTCAAGGAACATTTGGAGTTTGAAGACTACATTTATTGCCTACAAGTTGCACACACATGTACGTATGTATAAGTGGCTACAAAATCGAACGACAGAACGTACAGACTGAAGAAATATTTATTTGTGTTGCGAATGGAAATAAGCAACAAGCGGAAACATTATCACCAGTAAAGCCTTCCTCAGATTACTCAAGTTACTTGAATTCAAATGGTTTGATTTGGGACAATTTGACCAATGTGAATGTGTTGTTTTAGGTGACTTGAAATATTCCTTCAAGTTTCTATTTTGTCTAGACACGTTCAGATTAGTCAGTTACTTGAATTCAAGTGGCTTGAATGCAAGTGATTCGAGGCAATATGATCAACGTAAACGTATTATATTACTTGACTTGAAATATCCTTTCAAGCTTCAAGTGAAGTTAACATCTTTTCAGCTTTTCCTTGCCTTGAAATACACATTGATTGACGTGTATGCCATGGTGTATATTGCACCATACAGGGCAAATTCCAAGCAAATCGACGAACATATGAACGCCAAAGAAGCTGATAAAACAGCATGTCTTGTTTGAAAAATGCATCACCAAATAACTAAGATGCACCACTTCCTTCAACATCATTTTCATTATTTTTGTCTGCCAGCTTGAATTCAAGTTACTTTTGAATTCATACCACTTGAATCCAAGTAAGTTGACTTGTGTCAACACAAGCTTAACATCGAGCTACTTGAGTACAAGTGGCTTGAATTCAAGTAACTTGACTAATCTGGACAAGGCTTAACAGAAACGTAAAGAAATTACGGCAACAAGTGGCGACTTCTTAAAGAAACATAGAACAGCAACAAAATGCTGCTCGTTACCTCAATATAGCCGCAACTTTACGTATCTATTAGAATCTTTCAATATCGGAAACCGCAAGAAGCAAACTTGCCGAATGATTAAACGCCCACAACAAGGCTGACCAGTGCCACAGATCCTCGGTGACCGGTTCCGTGACGCTCGAGGCGTTCACATTTTCTGCGTTGATTTATTGTTCCAGTTGATCGACCGTTCCTACCCGACGCTGGATAGAGTTTCCACTGGTATGCCACGTACGCGGCGACACGATCGGCGACGAGGATATCGCGAGCATTGCGCGAAGATCAGCGAGTTCTTCACTGTTTTTTCGGGGCCCGACCTCTCCTCGTCCGCCTCGATCGAATCTGGTTTTCCAGGACGGCGCGTTCCCCGCGAGTTTCAGAATTTAAGCCCTGATGGGGGATCGGTAGCGGTACGGCAAATACGTCGAAGCTCGCAGACGCTGGACGTCGAGTTACGAGGCGGCGCGGCGTCGAAAGAATGGTACAGTGACACGATTTCCCTCCTGCGCTTTTAACACGTTGACTGCCATGTCACCCATATGTGGGTGACAATTTTTACATGATTGTGAATAACGGTAAGTTACATAATCATGAATAATAGTAATATACAGAATTTCAGCGACACTTAGTAAAAGAGACAAAACATTTTAAAATAATCATGAAAATGAATTAAAAACAATTTTCTTTAAAGTTGGAATCACAGCCAAAGTGATAGAATTTTTAATGAAGTTAAAGTGGCAGTTAACGTGTTAACCAACGCTGGTAATCCAATCTTCCCACCTCACTGATCTCGATTTTTGCTTTATGACTCCATCAAGATGGAACGTGTAAAACTTATAATATAAAGCTTGGGATAAAATTCCTTCTGGAGTGAATGAAGGATGTTAACAACAATTAAGAAGCGAGTCATTCATTGGCTGAGTAGATAAAAAATATGGCCGAGGTTGGTTTTTTGTTATCTTCAGCCTCTTGGATGTGTGTGAAAAATATGCTGGTTTAATTGTAGCATTTTGTGAGAGAACAGTTGCTTGTAACAATAAGTAGGGTAGATCGTGAAGAAATTTTGGTAATATTAATAGGATCATTTGGTAGGCTAATCGCAAAATTATAGAAGTTGTTAATAATTAGATAATGACTTTTACAGTTTAGATCAAGTTCTTGATACCTAGAAAAGAGTTAGTGATTTCAATACTTGCGTATGCTACACTGTTGTCTGTAAATATGTACTCTTTTCTGTATAAGATAACCCTCTTTTATCTTCAAAGTGTCAGGGTTAAAAATTACATCCTAGACGATGCATCATTTGTTCTTAAAATTATATATAACGTATATCTGCAACTAACTTTGTTATTTCAGGAAAAACCGCTGTAAAAAGCAGTAACCTCTTCGTGACTACTGGGACACAGATACGTCCCACTTATTTTTTTCTGCCGTCGCACCTAGAATGACGTTGGATCCTAGTTAACGAAAAAAGGATAAAAATAAAAGATACCCTAAAACATTCATTCGGTCACGAGAAGGTTAAAGTAAAAACCAAGTTCACAAAGTGCAAAGTGATTCTCTAACACGCGAAATAAAGTTACAAGATGCCAAGTTTACTTTGTTGCTACGGTATCTTTAGAACCTGGCACACTTCGTCGCGTCCAGATTCCAACAGCAGCAAGGCAAAAAATTTTGCATCGTACGGTTCGCAAAGCTTGCTCTGTGCGTCTCGCATCTGAGCACGAAGGACCACGTTAGTCCATGTGCTCGCGATGCCAGAACCGTACACGCGCGTTCCCTGGCAATTAGTGGAAATAATTTCGTCGTTAATTGCGTCACAGGCTGCCGGTCGCGTGTTTTCTCCATTGCGTACGCGCCGTTTCGTTTCTTTCCCACCATCTCCCTCTTCCGTGTTCTCTTGCGCACCCGCAATCCGCTTTCTTTTTGTCCATGTGAGTAGTAAGTAGGCTTTTGTGGGTAATTGTCGAAAAGTTTTCCACATTACAAAATTCCAAGGTGGGTTAATGCTATTTAATACACTTACAAAGAAATGTTCGCATGTGTTTTGTTCACATTGATCACAGTTCTAGGAATCATATGTGCTTAAAAGAAGTTTGGACGATCATTTCTAGCGCTGTGTTCTTTTCATTAGATTGTTGTTGAAGTTTTGGTAAAAAGAATATGTAGAAATTCTTAGTGATGACATATTGTCACCGCCAGAGTACGGTAATTATAAAAGTTTATTAAAATATTTTGTAATTTCATATTTTTATAAACACAGTGAAAGAAATGGAATCTAAATACAAAGGTTAATTTTTCAAATATTATAATTTGCATTTCATTTTTTGTTTTTCATATATTTCTGAATATTATATGCATTATGTAACTTCTTATACATCTCAAGTTTCCACAAGTGCATATAAATCTGCACTTTAGTCATCACCTTTTTTTGTGCTCAATATCTCTAAAAACTTGATGTTGCATATACACTGCTAGTCAAAAGTTAGGAATTAGTTGCTGCTCCTCATTAAAATCCTCATAAAAGAGATACTTACTATTTCACACAGCTGTTTCAACTGGCAGTTAATAATTTTAGTAATGACTACGTATATTGTATTATATTACTTATCGTAACACTATGCAATAAGGAAATACAATTATTTACAGTTACTTAAATTTTTTTTCTTTATTTTCTTTAATTGAGAGATTGATTCCAATCTTTTAGCTAATGAACTAACTACTGAACTAACAGTTAGATACGTATGTAAGAAGTTAACTGCCGAAATTGACAACGTAAATATTATTTCGCTGCTATATGTTAAATGATTTTCTGTACTAGAATATAATGGAACAGTTAGCTTATCTCCTCTATCATACAGGGTATTTAGCAATAGCTGAGGGAAAATTTAAGGACTGATTCTAGACGTTAAAATAAGACGACAGTAAAGAATATCGAAAATAAGTTTCCGTTTTGTCTTCTGATTTTCGTGTCGCTTTGATGTCTAGAATCACCCCTTAAAGAGTAACTCTAAAAATCACCCGTTTTTGATCTCACGATTTTGGAACTGAATTTTGTAGCAAACGTTAGTTTTTGATGAGACATTAATCACCACAAAATTTTTAAATAATTAAATTAATTAATTTCTGGGATATAAGAGGTCAAAATTGATAAAATTCATTGAGGCATTAGTTCAAACGCTTCCATGTCACATTACTAGTAGCTCTCGTGTCCGTTTGATGGTTTAAAAACTTATTTCCATAGGTTTTTCCAAAAGCTTTCAGTGCATATTTGAATACAGATTTTTATTTCATATTTAGCTATTCCAGACTACTGTCAACTATATTTCGTGCTACTTTTAATTACTTTATTTTTCACTCTATACACTACTCGATATTCTTCTAATACTCAACTTTCAGTATTATCTTATTAATTTTAGCTTTCTCAGATTTTGATTCCGAGATTTCCTGCCCAGGTTTAACACTCGCATTGAAAGTGTCAAAAATGTCCTTAATACTGGTCCCGCTGTTGAATAAGATCGCGTCTTCGTCACGTTCTTTCAGGACGTTATAAAGGAAAGAGAATATAGTTTTACGAGGGCACGAGCGCATCTTGTCCCGGTTATCGTCCCATCTGCGCACCCGTCGAGCGGCTGACACACACTCGGTGATTTTGATGGATCATGACGTTAATAATTCTCGCCACTCGGGAAATGCAAACTCCTCCGTAAGACGCGTGCACATCGGGCACAATGAGAATCGTTCGGCCTAGTTCTGGCCAAACTCTATTCGGCACAGTTGGGATTTCCCGTGATATTAACGAAATTTCGCGTGCCCTGGACAAGCGAGTTTCGTTTTTTGATACGTGCGTAGAATTACGATCGGGACAGCACTTTGGTCCAGTCACGTGGGTTGATTCGACTCCGTCGAGCGTGATAGCAATGAGATTATTCCCAAGGTAACCTCTGAACTTAATGAGGAAACAAAGTCTACAAATTTCGTTACAAATTGTTTGACGGCATTTGTGTTTTATTTTTAATTTATAGGTGATGAGGTAAATGTCTCAATACCCGGACGCTTAAGACGTCAAGTGTCTCAGTACGTGTACAATTTAAAAATGCGTGTCCCGAAATTAGAGTTGCATCCCAGTAGCTGAATATACTACTTTTTGTTTTTGTTCGTTAGGTATATTAGAATTTAAACTTAAAATTAAACAAGATTAACGTTAGGGTTGACGTACCGGGACATGGTTAGCTACTGGGGCATTTACCTTATTTCAGGTACTAGGAAGTTTCGAAAGTCTGAAAGTTTCATTATTACGGATTTAATGTTACAAATTATTTAGTTGTAAAAGTAGACCTACTAGATGTGTAAATTAATTCAGTGCCTCTTTCACGAAAATTTGGATCACGCAAATGCAAATAGTATTTCATTTAAGCTGCCATAAGACGAGGAACTATTTGACTTTAAAATAGTTATTAGAAACGGCTAAATTTACAGACATTGAATTAATTTACACATCTAGTTCAATATTTCGGATTGTCTGGAAAGTTCGCGCAAATTTCTAAAATCACTCCAATACATTTATTACTAAAAAATCTGACACAATGCCTTTAGAAAAAGTGGGATTTTTAAATTACTTTACAAATGGTGAAAGATTTGTAAGAAAATATGATGTATACCTGACTGAACAAAAACAAATACATTAAAATACATGTATAAATATAACATATAAGGCTCCTTATTTTACTCAAAAATAGACACGAACTTTCCGGACAAGCCAATATTTTCCGAAACTTTAGAGCCTTAGTACCATCACCGTCAAATTCAATCTAAAAGATTGTCAGTATGCTACAAAAACGCGGCGTAAAAACTATGAATCCTCCGCTAACGTTATAGTCATATGCAAATATGTTTGCCTACAAGATTCACTTAAAAACGCTCCAATTAGTATCGATTTCTAAACTAATAAGTTATTCAACTTAGGCCACAATAAGGCCTTAGGGTTCATGGGACAGTAAATCCACACTCCTGTATCTTCTCCGCTCCCCAGACTTCAGCTTCAGATGTCAATTCATTTTCCCCATTTTATCTGACCAGATACACTGAAATTAATCCACGTACTCTGCGACACGTCAACGCCAGCATGTTCCCCAGTTCAAAGTATCTCTGCTCGAATTAAAGTGCGTGCTCATTCGGTGTTGACACATTTCTCCTTGGATGACCTTGAATGGCCGAAGGCGGCTGTAGGATCCGCACTGGAAGAAGGACGAGTGACGGTGGCGATAGTAGTTAGCGGTAGAAAAGAAGAGGGTGAAAGAGAAGAGAGGACGAGATGGAGAAGGAGAAAGAGGCGCAGGAGAGCACAGCCAGGCGAGAAGGAACGGAGACGAAGAGGGCCGGTGATGGCAGCGATGGTGATGGTAGCGATGGTGATGGTCAGTGGTTGTATACCGGTTAAGCTGTTCAGTGCCAGGCCGGCGTCCGTCACGGTTAAACCTCGACCACTCGCGGCCATCTGACTCGCAGCCTGTCCGAATCGCCCGTGTCATCAGGGTGTCGTCCTTGCACCTGGATCACGCCTTGTTTCATTAACTGTCCACCAACTCATGAGGTGCTTCCTCAGAGAACGCGCTGCTCCTTTTACCAAGTCGGTGACATTCAATTACGAATCGTGTATCATCGATCAGTTCGATAGTCTGTAATGGATCCTTCCTTGTCGATCGACAAATTTTGACAAGTCTCGTTCTCTTTTACAATCAATGTCTTTTCGAGACTCCGGTGAGAAATTTTTCTGTGATTCGCGATTGCTCTATACTACTCTCTTAATGTGACTATTTTAGACATTTCTAACCACAAGTCTGTGGGTAAAGATCAAAAGAAAGGCGTCAAGGATTTATGGATCTTCATACTATGTACTTGTGAGAACTTTTAACTCTATACCACTGAATCAAATAGCCCTCGACAATAAGGAAGTGCTACTCGTTTATATCAATCGAGAATAGCTTTTATCGATTTACTATTCTTGGAGACTCAGCGTCAATTATCCAGTGATCCATAAAACTATACTCAAGCTCCTAGAAGAAGTCTATGCCATCGAGACCTTGTCTTCAATATGAAAGACTGATCAGTCGCAAAGGGTGCGCAGGAGGAAGTGAGGACTGTAAAATTCAGACGTGTCGCGCTAATCAGAATGGCGACTTGTCCGCGTGACGAGAAACTCGCGGACCTTACGTCGTCGGACATTGGGAATCGAAGTAGCCAGCCAGCAGCAGGGTACCAGGATTCGGAGCGAGCACGGATGAAGTAATTACAAGGACTGACCAGTCACGGACCAGTCTGATCCCACGGGAGATCCAGGTACTCCTTCCGCGTGTCTTTCATTCTTCCGTGCTTTCTTCGGGAAATCGTGTTCGTTCCTCGCGCGCTCTGATCGCTCGATCTCGCAATACCGATCTCCCTTTCTCGCCTCGGTACAACTTCATCCTTGGCATTGGCGACGCTAACCACTCGGAATTCGATGAATCAGCCTCGATATTGTACCGTTTCGCGGTGTTACCTGTTATCGGGGGGATGACGAACGGCTGCGTTTCCGAGATATCTACCTGCATCTCTTGTTCCTGCGAGCATAGAGTTGGGGAATCTTGCTTTCTTATAAACGACTAGAGATTCTGGTTTTTGAGGTAATGTGAAAACTGGGTTTCCTTTTTCGGAATTTTGGGAAACTCTAGACATACTTTCTCAGTGGCATACCCTTCGATTTATTACCTGAACGTTGAATATTTTATTTGAAATACAGCTGTTACTAGTTATCGGACAGCAACTCGTTATTAGCAATGAGTCTATACAGTGCAAAAGATAGATATCCGAAATCATCAGAGGTTACTACTAAACACGAAAATAGACACTCTGTCATTTAAAAATATTATAGTGTTTGAAATATAAAATACTATTATATCAAACCTGTCTAATACGTTGTATATTCATATGATAGTACTTTACATTTTAGAAACTACAATATTCTTCTTTTACTTCGTATTTTTGTGTTGGGTCGAAAACTTTGTGCTAGGGGTTATACATATGTGTCATAATATGGAGAAATTAGAGATGGTAGGAATTGTGATAAGCCTATAGTGAGTAAGAAGAGCTTGTATTTAGAGCTTTTAGGTTTTCTTAATAATAATGGAAGGTATAATTTTTGGGAAGATGTTGATGATTTTAGATTCTTATTTACGGAGCAAAGTGGTTCGAGATTTTCTTTCTAAGACTAAGTGTGCAGCTTGCTCTTTGATGAATTAAAAACTTCATTCGTCTCTTCTTAGAGTATGTTTCCTTCTTTTCATGGAATTAGAGCTTTCACGCTTTCTAAGAAATAAGATGCTCCAAATTTCTTTTAGAAATATGAATAATTCCAAATTTCTTTTCAAAATCTCCGATGACTCTAAAATTTTCCTTAAAGAAATATCGAAAACTTAAGAATTCTTTAAAACTGTTAAAGACGTTAAATTCCCTGCCAAGTAATACAAAATTTTTCGGGGGACCCAAAAATACAATGGTTTCTTCTCGAAAGTTTCGAAAAGTCTAATTTCTAAATCTAAAATTTCCTTTAAAGCAGTCAGAGACATCAGGTTGCCTCCAAATAAATTAAAGATTCCACCTGCCGTTTAGAGAAGTCAAAGATACTGCAGAACAGCCAGTGGAATAAAAACCCGGAAGCTTCCCGATGAAGGCTGCAGGTCACTCCTGCTGCAGCCAATGCCTCGAAGAAAAGTAAAAGCAGAGTGTGACACTACGGAGACCGTAGTACTTTGGGTGAGGTCTCGACGTAATCTTTCCGTTTGATCGTGACAGATGAAAGATGAAAAAGTAAAAGGGGATAGAGATATAATCTGGCGAGGGTACGGGGCGAGGGGGAAGGAGGCAATTGTGCGATAAAGCGCAGCAATTCCGCTACCAGTTACGAGTCCCTGATGGCCTATGCTATAATTTCCACGTTACTCGCGGGCCTGCTTGAATACCGTAACGACGCCGAACGTGACTTCGATTGAAAAGCCGACACGATAAGTCCCGTGCTCGCGCGTCCGTGACGTCGTCACTCGTTTCCAGTTATCTATTACCGTTGTCACACTTCCGTAATACTTCTGCATCGGCCGTTAATCGTGCCACGAGCCTTACGTCTGGTCCACACCAATGGATCTTTCCCTGCGATGATAGCGTATTGTGATGGGAGCTTTCGTCTTCGAGCTTTGTTCTCTATGGAGACGATAAATCGAAAAGTTCAATCACACCGGCAGAGATCAAAGAGTGTAACTATGTTGTTCGCGAGCGCTGTTCGAAATTCCTCTTCCGTCTTCTTGTACCTGACTGGCGACAGAACTTGTATTGTGGTTGTTCAGAAGAGTCTTCGATTCGCGAATGTCAGTGACGATTTCACTGTTTAATTTTTAAGTGTACTCACTGCGCGTTGCTACATGGTCTTTTGTGCTCCGTAAAAATAGGTTACATATCTAGAAGGTGAACAAAATGTGGGTTCATAACTTTTAGGGTAGATAGCATTCGTCGAATGTAGCAGAAAAATCCTAATAAACTTGGGTAGAAAAATTAATATTTACAAGGATGTGTACAATTTTTTGTTTCCGTTTCAGTGAGTGACTTCCTCTACAAGAGGTACTGTACCCGTGAAACTAACAATAAGACGTCTAATTAACAGTTCGTTAATAACACGTCTTATCATAATCCTGTGTTATGATACGTGTATCGAATGGATAAACAGATACTTCATTGTTTGCGCATGGTACGATAGTTCTCGAAGGGAGTAAGTGACTCGCTGAAACGGAAACAAAAATGATTTATAATTTTGAAACTATTAGTTTGTCAATTCTTGTTTATTAAAACTTTTCTGCTCCTTTTGATGAGTACTATTTACCATAAAAGTTGTAAACCCTTTTGTTCAGTTCATATGTATATACAAATCATTATTTTAGCAGTAGAATTGCGGAATGGTTTGTTCTTAACTTTTTTTTATTGGTAATCATTAAGAAAGAACTATAAATGTGGGGATATAATCAACATTAGAATTTTACCATTAGGGGCAAAGAAGAAATATTTCTAATATTAAAATTCTATTATCTGTTAACATGGTAAGAAATTTGCAAAATTTTAAAAATTGATGATAATGAAAGAAAATTTCCGAAGAAGAGTATTTCAATTCTTACAGTTTCTGTACTGAAACTGTTCCCACGAGCAAAGGAGAATCAGCTAATACCAGAATTTACTTTAGTAATGCTTCTACAAAAAGCAGAAAATGTAAAAAGAATGCTATTTCAACTAAATACGATAAAAGCCCATTACAGAAAGCATTGACAAATAACGAGAACTGCGAATACCTAATCGTTTTCACTATGACCGTTCATTACGGTTGGACAAATAGTTCATTAATTTTCCAGCTAATTGTCAATGACGAAGAGCGACAGCGAGCGTTCTGTCAGTGTAAAGGGGACATTAAGTTCAGGACTCACGAAAGGCGAAAGAGACGTGCATGCATGTACGTTCACAGATAACGCAGCTGCACGGTAAATTTGCCACTGTTCTGAGCAAACTATCAGTTTCAATTGCTGTGTCGTGTGTATCGTGACCCAGGATTTCTCCTGATTCGTTCCAGTAGTCGGTTATTATTATTATTATCGACGCGTTCAATGTTCCACACCGTTGTTACAACGATCACAACGCGTGCTATTAGTTTAATCGCGTATATTAAATTGCTGCACCGATGGTTTGCTGCCGTTGTCACATTCAATATTTCTGATATGCTTGGCTATTTTGCGATTGAACGGTAATCGACTTTACCGTAATTTGAAATGGAATGTAGTCGTTTCTTCTACTTTTTCAGAGTTGCGATACATGTTTATGTGTGCAGTTTAATTTTGAAGTAGGTAATAGAGAGTGAAGCATGAGTGATTCATAATTGAATATTCATACTATAAGGGGTCAATCTGCACACCATAATAAGTGAAAGGTCATATGAAGAGGTATATTGTTCGTTTGCTGCATTACTCAGAAAATAACTGTTTTTAAGATAATATAAAAAACCCGGTTTTGACATAAAATTAAATTACTGCCTCGTTCTTTAATAAATTATAATGTCTGAGTAATGTTATTGTTGCAGTAGAACAGCAATATGTTCTGCATACCTTAGCTTTCGAATTGTGAATGATTAAAGAAAATGTTTGAAGTGTCCGCTTCGTGCTTTAACATACATTACTGAAAATAGCAAGTACTCGAATAGTTTCATGTCTATTTTGTATCCTTTGTCACAGATTGTGGATATTGTTCACTTGTGTTGAATACACAATGGACTTTAAGTGTTCTCAATTCATGAAGCTGTCTATGAATGGAAGAAAACATTCTACAATCCGGAAATTTGCGTTGTGGAAAGTATTCTTGATATACATACGTATTTCGTGTTCATTTTTAAAGGTGTTTTAAAATTCATTTCAAGGTATATATTTTTTAAACTGAAACATATTTTTTGTTTTGGAGTCCTATTTTGCGTACAAATAGAAACAATTTTTGTCTGAAATAGATCTTTGTACGTCCTTTATTTTATAAAATATTTAGAGAAACAACTACAAAATTATTGATTTTTCAATCATTCTTAATTTGAATTCTATCCATTTCAAAAAAATGGCATGAGATATAAGTTGTTTATTTTTTCTTCTACTTTCTACCTTCTTCTTTTTTTGCTGCTGCATCTTTAAAAATAAAATAACGAATATTCATTGTAAATTAAGTTCATAAAAAATTATGAAAAAATTCTCAGAGCTTTATAAGAAAAAGATAAATAATTTCTATTTTTTGTCATTTTCTTACAAATTGAGAAAATTCAAGTTCAAGATTACTGAAAAATAAATAATTTTGTAAATGTTTCTCTAAATAGATATTTTGAAAAATAGAGAATGTGCAAAGACCTGTTTCACACAAAAATTATTTGTATTATTACGTAGATAGGATCCCGAAATAAAAAATACATGTTTCTATTTAAAAAGTAAAATTTGACCTTGAGACGACTTTGAAAACACTCACATATTAAAAAACTAATAATGCCATGTCAATGGCTCTTAATATCATAGAAGATGTGTTCCAATTTTTTTTGAGTTAATTGGTTGTTTTGTTCACGAGATATTTCGTTATGTCAACTTAAATGGGACACCTACTATATTATACTATATTATATATATTATGTATATCTAGAACAATACTGAACTCGTGAGAGTGAGACATTGATTGCCTGAAATTCTGTTTAATTTATTCATTCAGGTCAAGATGTATCAAAGCATGAAGTGGACGTCTGTTGCATAAAGCGGACACTCCAAAAATTTGTTTCAATCATCCAGGAAATCACCCTGTATAGCTATAGAGGGTGATATCTCTGTATAGCTACTTATTAAACATCAACATTTTGAAGTGTACTATTACGTATCCATGTTTTCAATATTTCAGACACTATACTACACAAATATCATTGAATTCAATCTTGTTTACTTGGACATAGGTTTTGTGTTGTACATACATATCAAACACATATCATTTATAAACGTATTTGAATGTTTATGTTATGTACGTAAATTAGAAATTTTAATTGAGAAATAAATAGGTAATTTTGCTCCAAGACTTATTAACGTCGAAGTGCTAAAAACGATTTTCAATGATGAGTAGGATACGAAGCACCGGTTGTATAGTCTGAACAAGTTTAATTAGTCACATAAGGCTACTACTCAGAACGTAACTAGAAGCTGGCAAGAATTAAATATATATATGTATCTAAACCTTCTTTTCTAAAACAGAGTGTCAAAATATGAAGCATTTCTACTCGTTTAATGAGTGGTCTGAACCAATTAAGTCTTAACTACTGACAGGGAGTCTGGTAAACTTATAATTATGATACATTTTGTAATTACTATTTCACCACAAACTGTTCTCTGTAGATTGTCACGAAATGCATTTTAATAAGTACTTGTAATGGACTTTTTGTCTTTCTTCTAAAGAGAGTATCCCCTTTTTTCCGTGCAAATTTTGCCGATATGTTTTATAGGCAGAAATAAGAGTACTGTATCACGTAATGAGTTCGTGAACGCTTTAAAGAAGTTGTAACAAAAATATTAAACGGTTTACTCCTGGTAAACCTGGTACCTGTGGTTTTGTTTTGAAGTGTTTTGAAGTGCTTTATCAATGCAAGCTTGATATCGATGCATTGCAGTAATGCACGCTTAAATTCCAATAGAGCTGTTTCACTCAGATTCCAATGACTCAGCCCCGCTACTCATTATCTCGAGGGTCAGTGTAACGCAAACCAATTGAAACCTATTTGAACTCGGGCTTTTTCCTGGAACAAAATCTCGATCTGTTATGTGAGATTTACAACGTGGAGCACCAACTTTATTAGAATTTAAGCGTGCACTATCTTACTATTAAATTTACTGTAGATTAAATTTAGACGCGATTTTTTCTAATTTCTTCACATGCAATGTTGATTTTTGTAGTAAATTCATTTTGAGTAAATATTTTTGTATTATAAAATATACTTTATCTTTTGGAGTGTTTCATAAATATAAAAATTTGAAGGTGTAAAGTTTCGCTCGGTGTAGAAGGTGTAAAATCAATAATACAACATCGATAGATAACATAAATATTATTGCCTCGTTTTGCTCTTTATTGAGCTAGGAGAAGTAGTATTGTCTTATTCTTACGGAAGTTTATACAAAAACTAAAGCAGACTTAATAGACCAATTAAATGTTTAGTAACAGTATGTTTTAATCGGTCTTCACTTACAGAAACTAGATATCAATAATTAAGAGCTAATAACTCGGTACTACTGTTCCCACTAGTCAGAAAGTCAAATCAAAACCCAGGAGCAAATGTAAAACTACTGTACATTTTACGATAGCAACAGATTGTCGTAGTGGTAAGATTATTAGGGATAAAAAAATTGTTACACTAGTTCTGCTGTTTATCACACAAAATTATATTGTAAAGATGGCAATTAAATAAGCAAATTTATAAAAAATAAAACAGATCATCGTAGTGGCACTAACTGAAAAATCGTAAAAAAGAAAAAAAATGTCTAAATAAGATCGCGCGTCGCACAGTAGTCGTGTAGTTGATTCTTTTAAAAAATAGAACAAGAATCACTATTACTTGAAAACTTACTTTATTGATAGATAATAACATGAAGCATACCTTATCGATCTTCGTAGATACACGTATCATTCCTGTAAAATAATGATGTAACGTAATTATAGAATATTAAACTCTTTTTAAATGAAAAACCTGTTATTACAGGACAACACAAGGTTTGATGTCATGCAAATGAAATTTAAATATAGAAGCAGGTCTTCTATATTTAAAACATTTATCCTCCTGGAAAACTTTGTTCTGGCCACCCCAAAATTTCGCAGGTGCTTGAGCTTGTTTACGGCGTTCAGACCGTAGAACTGAAAATCTCCCAAAAACTTGAGGGAAGCTACTTTTAGATTCTGCAATTGCAGTAATGAGGACCACATTAATGTGCCAAAGAAAGAATTCAATCCAAATTCCAAAGAAGATACGTAGCACTATTCAAATCATAGGCTATATTAAAAATTGAACATGTCATCCACTTCTTCCATTATCATAACTGTCTAAAGCCATATTTTAAGTTTTCTAAACAATTTGGGATATGTTCATTTTGGTGATAGAGAAAAATCATTATCAAAACTTAAATAATTTTCAATCATTTCAACTTTTTCATTTATAAATAAAACCACAAAAGAACTTACAAATTTTACCAATTAAGCTATAATAAATCAAATCACATAACAATTTTTAGTGTACAAGACGATTTTGTCTATTTTTCTTTCACTTTTTCATGAAAATCGGTCCCTGTGCGTTAATCCGAAGAACAGCTTCCTCCTATCCGACTGAACGAACAGACACGGACCCCTGTTCACGGGCCATCGTGCTCGATCATTTCTGGCCGGTGGTCGCGGATCGTCATCGATCGCCGCGTTATAGGAAGTCACCGTCGACCGGCCATGTTATCTCGTGGCGTACTCGCGCTGCTTGGTCTCTTCCTTTTTGCCAGGCCCCACGTGCAACGGGACCCCGATGGCTTGATTTCGCGCCTATTGCAGCAAAAACGCTACTCCTGGCCGCGTTATCGAGCATCGCGCATCGCATCCTGCGCGCGGACGCACGCTGCCGCCGCCTGGAGACGATCGGGCGCAGGCCTGCCTTCCTATCGGGCCACGGCGGAATTTATTGGCCAATAAAACGTCCACGCTGCGCTCCGTTAATGAGCGTCACCCAAGGTGAAGGAGCGTCCTGAAATTTCAACGGACGCGACCGCGATCCTCGCCTATTGTCCGCTCGAGACGAGACCGTGCGCTATTCCGAGCCGATCTTTTTGCGCCAGTTTAATAACTGGTTCTGTGTCCCAGGGTAATTATATTAGTCTGCGCGTAACGGGAACGGGTCGAAGATCTCTCTCCTGGAGTCTTTTGATTCTGCATTGCCACCATTCAGTGTGCACACTTTTTCGAACGGGAACAGGACTTTCATTTGAAGTTTATGGATCGTGGTTTAATTGACGAGCTGATATCGGCTGAGAGTACGAGCAGTGCCAAGGGCGATTTTCGTTGGGCGATAGCAATTCTTCTGCAGGCATTAATGGATTTTTATAATTAGGCGCAATAAGCTTGTAAATTGTAAATCGTGAGGGTTGATATTTTGAGGTCAGTGTATCAGGAATTTGTATTTGCCTTGTGAGAAGTGAAACTGAAAGAAAGTAGTGGTGATTTTAAAAAAGGGGAGAGGTATGATAGAAATGCTAGCAAGTTTATAATAAGTAAATATCTATTGTACTCTGTAAAACAGAATACGTGTTATAATTTCAAGAAATTTGAATGTACACGTCAATTGACATTTGGGATATTGAGTTCGCAATTTCGACAGAAAGAAAAGAAGATCTAAAGGGTTTTTTGTTGTAACATTATATTTACGCAAGGTACAAGTCTATAATTTCTATATAGAAATAATTAAATTTTTAAGCATCAGTATTTTAAAAGTAGTAAAAACATTTAACTCGTATCATATTTCTTGAAATAGTAGAACTCTGTAACCTTAGTTTCTTATTAAGGTTTTATGTAATTTATAGTAGTAAAATAAGAAAGGTAGTGAAGATTACTGGCGTTAGAACACATTGACAGAAATAGCAAACATTTACAACTACATATTATTAACCTTTAGAGGGGTGGGATGGTCTACATTTTGACGAACTGCGTCATACTTGGGACAACTCGGCAATCTAAAAGTTGAAGAACCTTTTATTATTAAAATGTCCGAGTATACGCAGGTGTCAGAAATTTTTAGATGTGATTCTACATACCCAAATAAAAAGCAAATCAAGAATTACTAATTGTTTTAAAAATGCCTAAAATATGCTTGAAATGTGTCTGATTTAATTCATTCTACTGACTCATTCTACTGACGTCGCTGCGTCAGACCTGGCTAATGCACGCCGACTATAAAGTTCCCAATCAGACGCATTCATTGTAGCGTATCAGTAACAATATTAATAACTTCGAAACGGTATTTGAAATTTAATTGCATCATTCTTGACATTCATCTAATTATTTTTGCATCCAGAATTACTCTCTCAAATTTCTGACACCTATCATCGTACACTCGATGCAGCATGCAGCTCTCGCGGCTGTAGGTTACTTTTTTCTTGACAAGATTGAAAACTTTACAGCCTTTCTTATTACTGCAATTTAAACTCACATAAACCTGTTAACGAGACGATAGTAACAAAATTCCTATAAAATACAAGTAATTAAAAGTGCTTATACTTCAAATTAAGACTACTGTACATATCTAATAAAGCACGTAGCACATGCGTATAGTGTACCAAACACCTGTCGCGAGACTTATATCAGATAAATTGTAGGTCTTCCAACAAAAAAATCTCCTCGAGTTTCCATCAGAATTCACAGGTACACCCTCCACAGTACGGTACAGTTAGCAAAGCAGAAGGTGAGGGGACAAGGCTCGTCGACTCGTTTCCAACTTATCAGCGAGTGCGCGACAGGCGTCGGCCCCGAATCGGCCTATAAATCGTCGATTATCGTGGAAAACGCAAGACAGCGAGCAGCCGCTAATTCGCTTGCGGTGGACGGCCACGGTTGGTTGCGGGCAACAATTAAAATTCTTGGATCGCAACGATATCAAACATCTCTGCTCGTCATTCACGGTCCTGCAGTCCTCTTTGGCATCGATTAAGCGCGGAATGACCGTCCATTAATTCTATTCATAGCGACACCGCGGCGACCAGTTTCTCGTATACGATCCAACCAGCGCACACGTACGACGTAATGCGCATTAAACTTGACGGCTGAGCATTCGCCTAGCTGATAGGAGATAACACGTGGCTAATAAAAGTATCGGCTAATAAACTGTTTCACGAACTTTTGAGTCTGCCGTTAAGCGACCTTTTGAAACAGACGGCCAAGCGACTATTATTATCGGAAAATGCCCTTCCTGTGTTCGTAAATACGCGAGGAGTTTATTAACAGTCATTAATCGTGCAAAAACCGCCAGATGAGTACGATCCGCTCCAATTCCCGTAATGAAGCATTGACACCCTTGGCAGAGTCGATTAAATAGCCTCGAAACGATCGAGGAGTGTGGGAATCTTGTTGATGATAGGGAATATTCTTTATGATCGAGATACAGTAAATTCAGAGACATTTAGGAGGTACTGATTTGAGGGTTGCGAGAGGTCCTAGTTTTGTTAATATTTCGAAGAGAAATAATTATGGTAAATGTCCCAGTACCTGGACACTTTAAATGTTAAATTTTCCCAGTAAATGGACAACAAAAAATGCACTTATCTTAACATTTGAATTGCGTATAAGTAACTGAACTATTTTATGATAATATTCTTTGTTTTTTTTATTGGCAGTACTTGTTTTATATTAAAATTTAAACTTCAAATGAAATAAAATTAGCGTTAGTGTTCAGGTATCGGGACATGGTCAGCTACTGGGACATTTACCTTAACACGTTCACAATTTAATCCTCGAGTGCAGTACGTGACACGTGTACTGCGCATTGCATATGATTCAAGGATAGTCAACGTGTTAGCTCTGCATTGGTATAGTGTTCTTTTGTTCTTTTATTATGATGAAAAATGATAGTAAACTTGTCGAAAGGGTGCGTCCTCATCGATTTCAATGATTTCAGTGATTGTAGAAGAAAATTATTTATTAAATACATAATATTTACATTAAGAGTAGTTTATACTTAATGAAAGTTATCTTATTTGAAGAAATAGTCTGAAAAATAGTTATGTGTTACTTGTATTAGATGATTTTTTATCTTTATTTTATATCTTGATCTTTGTCTTTATTTCTTTGAATGAACTCTATAATTTTGATGTTCAACTAACAAACTTTTTATAAGGTATAGAGGTGTGTTTATGGTAAACTGATTTATAGCTGTAATTCAAAAATCACGTTTTTTGAGTTATATCACTTTTGAAATACGTGTGCTATATGTATAACTGTCGGTCAGCCTTCATTTCTGAAATATCACCCAAAAACTGTCACTATTGGTCTATTGAAATCTGTCTATACATACGTGTCCACGGCAACGTACATGCCAATACGCAACTGCCACTTGTCTACTGTTTCTATAGACACAAGAAATCAACATTCTGAACAACTTTTCCTTATACATGTAGCCGAGGGTCGCGTTGATGTAGTTTTCGAGATACTCTCAACAAATTTAATTGGTTGGGTGGGTGATACTGAGTGGTGTTTGTGGGTGCTGATTAGGTGGTCAGCAATGGCTAGGTAGTGTGTGATAGGATGTGGAAATGAAATTCCAATGGTAGAAATTGATTGTCTTAATTACCCTAATTCAAAGTGTACTTGGACTATCAAAATGACAAGATATATTAACATCACTCAGTGTTAATCACACACCCCACATTTCCCCACACACCATCCATTGTTAACTATGCACCACTACGATGTGTTTATACGAACAATAGATAAGCAGCGTGACACCCAGTGTGATATTTCAGCGATTTAGCGAGACAAAATTATTAAACTAAAGGAAATCTAATTTTTGATCGGTTGTATGGGTTTTCCTACTAGTAAAAAATATGACACTCAATTTAGTCTTGATAATATTTAATACATTTGATATATTTAATACTACTTGACATTTTTCAATATAATGGAAAAATAAAATCATTAATCAAATCCTCGGGAAAGTAAAGTTATTTTTATTCGGAATTGCTATCAGTTAGATTTGTTAAATCATCTTCAAATATACTTAAATGCATTGGCGATTCTAATTTCTAATGTCAGTACTTGTGGAGTAATATTTTTCCGTATCATCTTTAGAAAAGTACGTAGCTAATAGTTTGTTTAGTAAATCAGTAGTTGTATCTATTCTTGATGTTTCTTCCATATTATGGCATTGTACTTGGGTACTCTTTGCTGCAACATACGGAAACCATTCTATTCCTAAGAGCATGGAATGATTAAGGTAGATGTTATCATTTGTTTGAAATTCTTTTTCACAGTGTAAATAAACTATGATTTAAACTTTAAATAAGAAAAAATCAATATTATATAAAATGGTATAATGTGTTATAAGTACAGATATATTTTAAAGAATGTGTCTAAAATATGTCCATTGTTATGTATTATTAAAAGGCTAATAAAATGACTTTTGGGTAAAAGAATGTTTTTAAACATACGTTGAATAATACAATGTAATGATACATGCACACAAATATGATCAAAGAATATAAGTATAACGTAATTTCAAAGAAAGTTCAAGCAAATAACACGCGTTAATGAATTCGATTGCAGTTAGCTATACTTCTGGACCCTATTATAGTATTGTTATATGCTGTTATTTAAAATAAAATTTACGTTTTCTGCTCAAATGCATATTTTATTGTTGCTTTAGGATTTTTGTACATTTGGGCTGCTATGAAAATTCAATTTTGTCCCGCTAGATTGCTAAAATATCATACTATGCGGCGGCTGTCGCATACTGATGCATACGGGTGCCCAGCTATATGCAGAATTCAATGCAATAGTAGCAACAATTTTTTGCAAATATCTCGGAAATTAAGGCCGAATACCTATTACATATATAGGAATAAGTTGTTCTTTATAATAGATTTATATTTCAAGCCCATCAAAATCCACGAGGACACAGTTTTTCCACAAATTCACTAACATGATTAAAAATTGTGTACAGAAAATTCACAACATTTTACTTTATTAATCTCTGTAGTATATTGAGGCTACTGCATATTGGTACATCATAAGCGTATCGCAGTTTTGCACTTTTCTCCGTTTCCTTACATTCAATGTTCACTTAGTCTTGAAGTTGTTAATCACATTGTTGAAATATTTGAAGACTTGAAGATTGTAAAATGCGATAATATAAGAATTTGTATGTACAGTAGGATGTTGATTATCAGAATTATGTAACACTAACTTCAAAATTTACGGTTAATTATTTTTACTTTAGATAAGCTATTACTAAGTGATAGTTTGAGGTTTACTTAAAGTCCTCATATAGTTTCATCGGTAATCCAGTTCAAATGATTGGCGCTCTACTACATTTACAAATTCGAAGACGTATTTCTAGACCTCACAAATCTGTGAATAAAAATTGATGCAGTCATTATCTCATTAGGACAACAATGATGGATTACCGTGAGAATCGACGATACCTGGTATAATAAGGTGAAATTATTAAACAAACGGTGTTTCCCATGGTAACGTCGGCAGCCAAATTCCAGGTCTGAGGAACTCTTGTTCTCCACACTGCTCCCCTTAATCATAGTCCATTTCCTGCAAGTTCTGGTACGCCCGCTTGTTAAAGCGGCGCAATGTTCCTCGTCGGCGCCTGAACACGCCACGAAAGACATAAATTAAATTACTGTAGGATCAACCAGTAACTTCTAGGAAATAAACCGCGAACTTGAAAACCGATGATTTCGTCGGCATCGCGGAAGAAACAGCTAATAAACTTAGGGAAGTCGAGGAAACAATTTGGATCGATCTTCGTAGAATCGTTGAAAGATAAGGAAATTGAAGTGCCAAGGATCAAAGCAAATAATTCACAAATAGCTTATCAAAATTAATTTTTTGTGCTCATAATAATGCACTCGAACTAACCGGGTGTATTAATTAGCTCATAATTATTTTTTGCCTGAAAACACATTAAAGTGTTCCCTCATTGTAAACTGTAGATTCATGGTTTATCGATAAGCTTCTGGTAAGCTTTAATGACGGTCACGCTTCCCTAATAAACTTATATAGACATTAATAGTCCAGTGTGGTCTCATTAAAGATGTAAGTAACAGTATATATATGTATAACAAGCAGTTTACGCTGAAAATTTCAAGTTATAATAAATATAGCAAGGAACTTATAACAAGAGAATATTCTATAAATAAGTAATGTGAGTTTATATTTATTATTAGTATAAGTAATATCAGTTCGTGGTAAATTTTGAGTTGAAGTTGATCTTTAATCGATTGATTTTAATATGACTTTAATGCAATTTTAATCTATTTTTGGATATATTAGTGCAAAATTAAGTTTCTAATGTCTTCCCCAAGTTAGAGATTTATCAACAAAAATATTAGTTTGCACTTTATAATATAATGTAAGTTACACTGTGTCAACTGTGACTGCAACAGTTTCTTTGTCTGTGAGAGTGTCTTGATCACGACAAGACCACCGTGAAATCGCCTCTCAATCATGGATTAATTAATTTGATGACCGTGTCACGAGACACCTTGCTCGAGTCACTAAACGTCAGGCATCGCTAATTACGGTCTATCATGGATTATTAGCTGTTGAATAATGGGTTTACACAAATACCATGTCACGGGTTACAGCTACCTCGTGAAGGATAATGTGGTTCTTAATCTTCCTGGAGACATGAATCAAAGAACAACGAGCTATGCAAATTAATTTGTTATGTATTGGTGGTTCTATGTTGACATAGAAAGAAGTTTATGAACGTTTGATAGCTAATTAAGCGTATCACAGATAATTTAGCGCATAACGGCGACAAATTGAGGTATCAAATATTTCTATAGAAGAAGCAAAGAACGAATTACTAACGAAGTATTTGTTTTTGAGCAATTTCTTTCAAATGCTTTGTATTCTAAATGCAATCAAAATTAGAAAAATTACACACTCATATTTACACAGTAAAATTTTAGTTTGGGAATAAATATACTTTTTGTGGAACAGAAGTACATATTAATAATTAAATGGAAGTAGATAGAAATGTGTGTTAACTTAACTGTTTTATGGTTGATATGAAAAATGTTTGTAGATAAGTTATAGAAATTAATGAACTGAAATGTTGTGGTTTTCTTGTGTACTAATACAAATTATTTTTCATAATGAAATCACAATAACCACTTACAGTTTAATAATTATAAAATAACACACATTTTTCTGACACAAAAGTTTACATAGTCCTTATATTTAATAGACCTCAATATCCATCTTAAAACATAATTTAAACGTGCTTAAAAATATCTGGTTCAATTTGCAAGACATTAATGCTTCACGTAGCTCAAAAATTTTCAAAATTTATAGTAGTAACTATAGAAATTACGCTACATAAATTTATTTTTATTTTTTATTTACCTTAATGCGTAAAAATCATTAAAATTATTAAGTATTAAAAAGTACATTTTTTAAAAAGCCATGCAATTTTAATTGGTCACTATTGTAGAGAGTTTCCATTATTAATTTCATTTCGAATTACAGAACCTCCTATGTCTAAACTAATGAGGGAATTTTCGGATAATAGAACAATTATTTTACATTCAAGTATAAATCAGTGAAATTGACCATTCTTACAGTATTTAAGGATGCTATATCTTTTTAATCAATCAATTACATAGATTTTTCAATATAAATAGTTCTATAGACTTGCATTCTCAATTTAATTTGTCGAAGAACTACCTCCTTATAGATTTAAACAGAATCTTTTTAATATTTGCGTTATGTACAGGATATTCGATTACGGATGTCAGAAATTTTAAGGGGTTGTTCTGTGTGTCAAAATAAGAAGATCAAGAATGACAAAATTGCATTTGGGGCTACGTTTCAAAATTATTATCTATTACAAAAACACCTAAAATACGTGTAACATATGTCTGACTTGGAATTTATTTGACTGATTTCACTGTTTCTGACCTGACTAATGCACGCTGACAGTAAAGCAAGTCTTAAGTCAGATACATTTCGCGCGAATCATAGATATTTTTACAAAAATTAATAATTCTGAAACGAACTATTAAGAGCAATTTCGTCATTTTATATTTTCGTACTATTTTAACATGTAGAATTACCCCTGCGTGTGTATTGTTCAGAGATCAGGAAATGGTCCCTGGAAGTAATATTAGATCAGCGTTATTTCCAAGAACCATATCCTCAGTTCTAAACATTATGTGACTACGACATAATAATCGTAATATCATTACGACTGTTATGTCGTCGATGAGCTATGCAAATGACATAAATTGACGTTTTCGTCGAATAATGCATCAGTTCTTTTGAACCATTTTTAGTTTTTCTTCCAAAGACATTCACGAAGGAGGTACGATGTTAAGTCTTCCTCTTTATTTCTATACTTGGAAGTATTTTAACGAATGTGGCACCATATTCTTTCAATTGGTCGAGCGTTGGCATCTGTACGAAAACAATTGAGGAATAGGTATGTGTCGTATTCTACGCAAAAATTTGAAAATAATCTAACGAAAATCAATTACTAATATCGAGATGATCTAGGTTGTAGAAACAATTAACTTTAACGTGTTCGTAACTCTCGTTGCTAAGACAGCTGTATATTTCCTGATTGACTTCCAGCAGATTTATAAATGCATTCTATTTCTTTTTTTCGAATATATCGATTTAACGAATTGTGTAGTAACTTTTTCGTTGAATGTATGTCGTCATAAAGTAATTAAAAAAAGTCCCGTTAAAATCCTTAAGAGTAAATTTTTTTCGAGGTCAGTAGAGTCTAACTGATCTTTTTTATTATTCTCGTTATAAATATGTCATAACGAATTGGTTAATAAAAGTCCCGTTTGACTCCATATGGAGACAACTACTCAGCAAAATGCTTTTTGTGCCCGAAGTCACTAAAATCCTTTTCCAAATGCTTCGAATGTCTTGGCATGGAAGGATACGTACACCTTCGCCATCACTATTATTTGCTATTTTAGCTTATGTAAAATGTATGTACATGATATATTCACCGTTAGTATTTTTAAAACAAGAAAATATCTATAAGATACTTATTAATCTATTCAGATAATGGGGGTTCAAGTGTCAACGCTCCTGTAACTAAATTCAAAACAACTACCATAAATAAGAATATTTTAGCACACGTCAGGACATCTCGGTTGCGCGTTGTCAGTTTGCCACGTGGGTGTGACGTGCTCGTAATTTACGAAGGAGCCCACACGATAGCCATGTTGTCGGTGACCCGTCACCTTCGGAAGAAATGTTCCGTGACGGGTAGCGGTTATCATAGCGACTCGTTCCCGTTTCCGCTTAATCGTTCCCATCTAACAGGGAATAATGTACCTCGGTTGATCCTCGAGCGAATCGTAGGATTCGTAGAAGGCGACACGCCGCGAAAGGTTAAATGCGCGTGCCTTTCTATTGTGCTGGACGCACGTATATACGAGGTCAGATTTTGAAGAGCGACCGCAATTTAACCCTCTTTATCCTGCCGGTGACACGGCACTGATTAAGAGAAAAGAACGCGTCAATTGACCCACTAACCGGCCAATTAGCTCTGGTCCCTAGCCTAACGGGGACACTGTTTCGAGGTTCGTGTCGAATTTAATGCAATTACCAGAACTGTATAATTTTCGAGAAATCGGGGAAAGAGTTGTGGCTCACAATTGTTTCGGATCCTTAGCAGTCATGAAGCGTTAAAGGATTTAGGTGACAAATTTCATTAAATTAATTGGTTCTTCGATCCAATGTGGTGTATTTGTATATAGAAGAATCCAATTAGTGTTATAATTTCCACTACTCGTTTTGCTTCTTTAGTATGCGTGATTCCTAGTTTTCAAATATTCAAAATTTCGAATTTCAGTTTTCAAGTTTTTAATTTTCCAAATACTCTAATATTTTAGATTTCGAATTTTCGTAGCTTTCAAAATTTGTAAGTTTTTAATTTCTGAATTTCAATTTCTGAGATAGAATCGTCTGTTTCTTTGCAAATAGTTCTGTTGCGTAGAGACTTGAAGAATGTAACTAGAACCAAGCACTTCTACAATAATAACTCTTCTCAGACGAATGTTTGCAAATAGGCACGTGCCATCATTTGGAATTAAATAATTTCGTAATAATAGTTTCTCTAAGGCTTAAAATATAATTACTTCATAAATTTTTTGTCGGAGTCTCAAGCCTATTTGAAAATCAGAACCTTCCAATTCTTTGTTGCAAAGTTGGTTTTGTTAAATTTTGAACGTTGAATGACACGAGATATATTACGGTGTCTTCTGATTATAATCGTTATTTGAAAATACCATTGTCGACAAATCCAAGAAACCGTAAATAGGAAAATACTTGTTTTCTTGACACAGGTCAGTTGCCCTAGACATTTTTAGAATACCTTTGTTGGCATATTTATTTACGAGTTACCCGAAAATGTGCAAGCGTAAATTTTAATGGCGACACGAGTCCTTTCTGGAGCGATCAGGAAATCCTGTCACGTAGAGATCCCAGCACGTGTTTAGGAAGTCGCAGGAGAACGAAGACCCACGAGCATTATGAAACCTTTTGTTGCGACTGTGAATGTTAATGGAGGCTTACCTGTGCCGACTTGTTTACTGTAGCATAGTCGATGCAGAAAGTATGATGAACAACCAAGTGTTATCAAAGCTTGTTATCTCATCCGTCGTATACTTGCATCAAGAATCCCTCAACATTATTTTTCTTTGGCTCCTTTAATTTCGACCAACAGTTCACTAAATTATAAAGTATTCTTTAGTTGATTATAAAACACTTTCAGTTCTATTGGAAATTTCCTATAAAACGGGTGGTATAACTAACAGGGATGTGATTCTGCACCAAGAGATAATTAAAGGAACCTATGATATTTTTGTGTCCGAAATTTCACTTTCGGAAAAATCGATTTTAAAGCTTCATCACTTACACGAACAACTAAATATCAATACGATTTGACAGATTGTCTATGCCTGAACTAGTATTTATAAATATTGACAATGATATGATGCAAGTAATAGAAAGTGTTTTTATAGATTATTCTTTTTTATTTTTTTATTGTGTTATTGCCTTAAAGAATGAAATATATTATTACTTTTCAATTTGAAAAACTTCTAGAGAATTTTTTGCTTCGGTTGAACAACGTTCTGAATAACCTGTTTGCACATATGCTCCTTAATATGCACTTTCCACGATAATATCATTGTCAGTGTTACGCTAGCTATAAGCACGAACTCAACTGGAGACAACTGATAACAGAATAATACGATAGCTAAATCGTACTCAATCTTTCGTGTATGTAACCGATGTTTAAAATCGATTTTCTCAAAAACAAAGCCTTGGGGGTAGAAATATTTTACTAAATTTTTTGTAATTTTTTCATAAAGAAGCACCCATTATTGGCTTTGTACGTATAATTTGAAAGAATTTTCAAAGAAAGAAGAAAGCTACTTGTTCAGGTAAACTATAACAGAACCTAAAGTTTCTTAGCTCCTTCACATGTGATTAAATGAAAAAAAATTTTCTATATACAAAAACATTACTTACTTTTATTCAAATGTTTATATAAATAACGATAAAGAGGAAAATAATTTCTATTATCTTCAAATTAAGGTATCTTTAAAATCGTTTTAAAATCAAGAGATCTTTGATTACAGTATATTGTTATTATAGTAATTCTAGGTTCCTCCAAAAATGATTCTTCAAGAGGAACTTATGACCAGATATGTCATTTCACATTAAGAAGTCAACAACACTTGTAAACTTATTTAACTGAAATCTGTTATCAGTAGGTCATCGTGTTTGTTTTTGTTTCACCTATTTCTGTGTTGTCCAGTCGTTCAGGAAACACCAGTTAGCGACAGTTTTGTACTATTTGCTTCTTGACCTTGCCCCAGAGAGGCCACCGATCGGAACACTATTCGAAGCATGTAGGGTAGAGCAGTCGTAGTTTCTTTCTCGCCGCTGGACGCTTAACGGTCTCGATCCAGTCAGATCGAACCGACTCGCCGTGTATCCTTGGAGTATCTTCGAGTGACCAGTGCAAGGACGATAGACCTGCTTTATTCCGGCAATCTTGCGTCTCAATAATTTTATTTGATTTACCAATCTCACTGTACCGTACTCAGCCATTATGAAACTTGATATCGTTCTTTCCTATATACAAGATCAAGGAAAACTTATAATTGAAAATCTCTTCAATTTGAAACGTGGAATACTGACTGAATGCTGATGAATCTTGACATCGTGAATATCTTGACTTAGGATTGCAATATACAGATCTTATAATTTTGTTTATGACCTTAAGAAGTCTAAGGAGGTTAACAAACGTCTAGAAATGTTTAAGTACTTTAGTCTTCTTCGTACAATTAGATATTTCTATGTAAATTCCTTTTTTTAATTTTCTAATAGTGGAATTTCCAGAGTTAAAGGCTATCGCTCAAAACACCACAGCACTGGAATGGTACCAGAACAACGTCAACGTATTCATATTATCATATGTAGTTCAAATGTAGATATGTCTACTTATCCATAACAGCACAGTTGAGCATAGCAACAGCACAGCAACAGCACAGCATCAGCACAGCATCGACGCTGTTACGGATAGATGAATATACATTTGAACTACATAATACATATAATGATCTGAATACGTTGAAGTTGTTCATGTGTTATGCTGTTAAGTATGCGACAGCGTTTACTCTTGACGTTTTGATAATGAATAAAGAATGATGGGACATAATGATTCCTAAAAATAAATAACATTCTAGTGAAGTTGGTGACTTTGGACTCATAATTTTATACTTAACGAACCTGAATTTCAACTTCATTGCAAACTTTACTTGGTATAATTTACCAACTCGTTATCAGGAATGAGCTTCCGAAGAATAAGAATGTCTTTTAGAGATCAGTTCATACTGTAATAATTCCAGTTTTTACTTGGTACACATAATTTCACGACTTGTTACTAACAACTAGCTTCTAGAAACTAAAAGTCATTTTTTCGAGTGTAACTCATGCATCTAATCAAGTGTAAAAGTAAAACAAACTGCGACAATAATTTCAAAAAATGACAGAAATATTCAGGAGTCTATAATGAGTAAATACTATAATCTCAAGGAATAAGAAGAAATAGTAATGAATCATTATTGAGAAAATACTACATATGCATGTATGATAAAAACTATTTTTCTCATAAAACTACAGCATAAAACGACAGTCAACTACGATACAAAATTATAATACTTTTTATATTAATTATTTAATGTTGCATCAACTAATTACGCGGATTATTAATGACAGTAACTGTGTATACAGTTTATAATGCAGTTCAATATGTTTTAAGTAGTGTAGTAGTTCTTTATCGATTTACTGTATTTTAACCCTTTGTGGACGGGCCTATTCAGTTTTGAACATCTAAAGGAGTCGTATTTTTCCCTAATAAGACATGATGATGTGTTCGATTGTTTCAATTCACAGAATGTGGATTTTCTTTATTGCAGAGGTATTGATGTGTACATTTTGTATGTTCTATCATAATTCATGGAATTACAACGTAGCCATGTCTTGGTTAATGTGCATGCCTCACTTTTTTGTAAAAGTCGTCTTTAATTTATAGCAATCATGATTTTAACGAGCACTTCCATTCTTCGTTCCAACTTTCTCTCATTTTTTGTCTCGAGTAGCAGATTCGTAATTTATTTTCTTTTCTTCGCTAATCTTCCGTAATGATACCCCAAGGAAAGTGTCTGAGGCAATATCCAAGAGTTACGGAGCCATCCATCGAATATTTTAATAACAAACTTCCTAAAGTAAAAGATTCATAACAGAGAAATCGACCCCATTTGCCCCGATAATCAGAATTTTCAACAGAAATTGATCGCTCGTCGGACATGTCCCGTGTGTTCGTAGTCGGTCGAGTTCTCGTTCCTCGTTGCCCTGAAATATGTGTCACTTTTTGTTGGGTGCTTGTACGCCATGCGGGAGACGAGTAATGCGAGACCACGGCCCAGTTCTTCGACCATGGGGGACTCACGCGTTCTCTGTTCCTCGAGGCTATCGCCTCTGATGGTTTTGCTTCCCCCTTCCCTCGCTCTTCCGTTTCCTTTGCTTCCGTTAAGGGATGAATCGAGCGCGATTACGCGAAAAACGATGTCATTCGATGGAGTTTGATGGAAGAATGGGAAAAAGTCAGAACTTGCTGGTTTCTTATTTTTTCTGTATATATCAATTCATTAATGGTGTAATAATATTTTCAATATTCGAGAAGTAGCATGTTTCACTTAATTAAGTGATATGTAGAATGCTTCTTCGATATAGCATTAGAATTTAATAATTACAAATTCTTTGCATAGGACATATTTCTCAATAATGGCTTACGTACTTGGTGAATCGTTTCTTTTTCGTGATAAATTTAAGTTGGAACTATAAAAGGAGAATTCCTTTGGTTTAAGGTTTCGAATTTTGTCAGTATATCCCATAGGCTATATCAGTATATTCCTATTGACTTGACTCATAAGTGAAGATAAGAAAAAATATTACATGAATATAGGTTTTTCAACGTTTTATTAAAACGTTATATAAAAATACGAAATCCAAAGGCAACAGTAACATGCGTCATTTTTAAATGGAATATCAGTTGCATCTATGAATTCAGATAAAAATTAGTGTCAGTAGCAACCATTATTATTAAATAATCAATTATAATAATTAGTATTCAGCAAAAATTGGTTTTGTTTGTAATTTTTTAATAAAGCGTTAAACAACCTATATTCATATAACATTTTTTTCTTATCGAGACTCAATGAATAAATTGAGAAAGTTTGGCACTTTAAACCTGGTACACCTTGTATAATGGCTATGCCTAACAATGAACTTGTTGTACATGTATAAAAAGGGAAAGTTTTAGGAAATTAATGTCATCTTTAAACAATCTGGTGGATTTTGAATTTTTTAAATTGAGTGCACACTGAACTTAATGTAAACCATTAGTTTCACTAGTTTAGATTAGTTTCATTCTCTGATTATTACATGAATAGTAGATATAAATTTTGTAAAAGTAAGAACAGTGTTGAAAAATGTTTTTGAGAAAGCAGAATAAGGTAACATGGGTCAAGGTCACAGTTACAAGTGATATTTAGTTAATAAAATTCAATTTCTAAGAAAGCTAAAATCTCTTTATTATCAGATGTATAAATTAATAAAATGTCTTTAGATTTACCTAATTATTTCTAATAATTCGATATTGTTGTATCCTATCTAAATAACGATTTACAAAAAATTCCATCTCTATTTATATCATGTTGCATAAGTGTTAAATAGTAAGTGTTCATTAAATGATATTTATTATACAATCCATAAATAAAATTAGAATTACATTTAAAAGAATATGAAATTAATTTATAGAACCGGTTTCATAAAATTTCTATAAAGATTCAATTAAACAAAATGAAAACTTTTAACATCACTTACAGTTCTTCCTTCTTTCTTGAATTTTCAAAACATAGTAAAATTTTCTAACATTCGTAAAATAACAGCTACGAAGGGATACCAGTAAATCTACGCAAAGAAATAAAAAAGTAAATATCCGCCTGAGTCGTCGGGGTCTCGCCTGACATTTCCATAAAAATTCAAATTTCGTTCTATATATCTTATGCATAAGAAGTTCGTTATGTAAGAAGCTTGTTCGGAGCCAGTTCTATGCTCGCGTACTTTCGTTTTCGATTGATAAGTGTCAAGAGGAAAAACAGAAATCGAAATTCCGCAGTGGAAGCGACGGAGGTGGGCGGGCTTCCTACGGAAGAGGCACAGGTGAAAGGAAAGCAAAGGCATGGAGGCTGTTGAAAGGTTAATGCGGTTCTTGGTCGTATCTCAGGAAACAAGAACAATATCCGACGCTCACGAAGGTGTTTCAAGTTACGGGCTTCTTCCCCTTAAAGTCTGCGGATCGTTCTCCTGCTATCGAAACTTTCTATCCGCGGGTAGACCTTGCTCCGTGGCTTACGGCTCGTGGCAAGATAGGATTTTCTTGTTTCTCGAAATCGACCTGGAAAATTTGCTTCTCGAGTGATTTCAACAAGATGGATGTCTGTTCTTCTATTCTTTTATACTGGAAACATTCGAGGTCATAAGAATGTAAGCCACATGTTGTGTAATAAAAACCAAGATATCTGCATAGAAACATGCCACAAACTGATCGCGAATTATATTATTAAAACAGATATTGTTAAAAAATAATGAAGATTAGCGACACTGTGCTTAAAAATACTTGTTGTCCAATTAAAATATTTACGTTATTTTAAGTCAACAACGTCAACTAGACCACATACAATTTAACATAGCAGATAAGTAAGAAGCTGTATACAGAAACCGTATACAAATGCGTCATATAGCATAAATTTAATAAATTTTAACCTGTTTTCTGGATTTGATGAAAATCTTTGAAGCCAATTTTCTCAGTGTAAGCCCAATGTCGCTTACGTGTTTGTTACTTCGATTAGGGAGAAGGGAGTATCAATTAGGATAAGAGACTGAGAATTTTGTTTAACTTAAATTCAAGTTCAAAAGTCTCTATTAAAATATGGGAAGTATAGAAAACTTTATACAGAAAATATGAGATTTAGGATATGGATATGCATATAATATAGAAAATTTGTACTTATTCTTATATAGCTCATTTGCAGGAACAATGACATGACGAAAATGATCATTTGTCAAAAAATGAGACAGTAGCTTCATTTCATGCAAGATACCTTAAAAACAGTTGCTTTTTTAGTTATGTCATTATTGCAGCAAAGGAGCGATATTTGTATGTATTTATCTATATTAGATGTGTATCTACATACAGAACAATCTTAATTAATCAACTTGATATAAGACTTACATTTAATGTACTTTTTTGATGCTTAATTTTATTATTTTAGGTAGACTGTTATTAAATCATAGTTCGAATGTCAGTCGATATTGTAGTCTACTTTTATATACTATAATTGTGAATAACTATAACTGTGAATAAAAGAAGCCTGCAAATAACTGAAATTCGATTCCCTGAGGTTCTACTATACATACATTTGGTCATAAAACTATTCGTCCACTCTAATACAATAGTAGATTTTCATCTGTTTGTTATTCAATAATGTGATAATATGTATTTAAAAATAACATTTCATATTCTCATACATGTTTATTAAACATTTGTTAAAAATATATTTCGAATTATTTTCCTCTTTATGGATATACATATTTTATGTAGCACTTACTAAATAAACTGTTAAATGTGTTCGAATATTTTTGTAACCATTTGTATGTACCTATATTTATATTTAAATTTTCTATATTTCTCATATTTGAATATTCATTTCATATTTGCATCTTTTTGTATATTCTATAATATTTGAATTTTGCATAGTTCATATACTTCAATAAAGAATTTTCTATATTACTTATCTACGTTTTATACGGCTTTTTTATATAATTTACAAGTAATAATATTCTACGAATATAGAATACTTATAAAACATTCAACTATTAATTTTAAGTTATTTGAAACTGAGTTCTAATTCGAAAATGAAATTCCAATTTGAAGATGTTCGAACACCCTTGACCCAGTTTTCAAAAAATTCTTTCATTAAACAATCCCTTCCTTAAATAAACCCTATCTGTGTAACTCATTTCCTTTCGATTCTCGTTCACGAGACGGTTAAATAGAAACCAGTATTCTGACGAATCAGTACTTCCTCTGCCCGCAGCTGTCCCTATCAAAAATCCTGCAAGCAAACAGAAGAGCATCGAGAGAACAGGAAAAAAGGCGACGACGATGACAGTCGTTCGGCCACTCTGTCGAGCAAACCTGACTTCCGGATACGAAATTGATGTTTGCGTACCACTCGGGAGCGCTCGATGATCGAGACTGCGCCCCATCACAGGGCTTCCAGTGGTGCAGCTTCGCTCCTAAGTGGAAGAACGCCTGCTCGAATGCAGCGAGGTGCATTTTCTCCTGCAAACAGGAACACAGATCCTCGAACGGAACCGATATGCTTGGAGTCCGCTCGCTGGCTCGCGTGACCTCGCGTACTTTGAGGCGTTACCGAGTCTACACGGATCGGGCAACGAGATTGCAAGTTTTAGAAGGCGGCAAAGAGCTATCGGCCGACCACCCACAGCCGCGAGCCTGGCCATCACTGGCAATAAATTATTGCGAGGGCCATCGTAACGTGCTGGTTCGTAATTCTTCGCCGATCCGCGCGAACGTTCACGGCTCGGTTGCAAGTGATAATTGAATGATCATCGGCTGTTCGACGGTGCTTCCACTTGAAACAGTCGACCTGATTTTTGGATGATACACAATTTCTCTCGAAGATCCGTGAAATACTTATGGGAACGTGTAATTGAAAGCTGATGTGATTCTTGGATACGGATTCGTTACTTTTTTTTGTTTTGCAGCTGGGCAGTTTCTTTTTCAATGCTCGTGGGAAAAGCAGATTTTGAGCAGAGACGTAAACACAGAGAAATAAGTAGGTTGGTGGATTGATAGTCAGAGAGATAAACGAGGAAATAGATAAATGCGTGAACATATCGATTGATGAAGTAGAGAAATGAGTTCGGTCTGTGTTAGACGAGTCTTTATCTACTGAGGAACTAGAATATACATATGTACATAATACCTCTTCGACGTTTCATAATGCATGAAATAAATGAAAGCAATAATTTTCAAGCAATAATTTTCAAACAATAATGTTCAAGAAAGATTTTGGAAGCTTATAGTATATCTAGTCATATAAAAGAAGAAGAAATGTTAAATCAACGTAGACTCTAAAATTAATTCTTGTAGTTTAAAATGCGCAATCTTGATTTTACATTTATATAAAGTATTGTATGAATATTTTTTAATTTACTATGGATTGTATATCAATCTAGACTACATCAAATATATTTTGCGCTTTAATAAACCTATTATTAATTCGACTATTTAAGAGTTTAAATATAATGTTTGAGGCAAATCTTAAGCTATTTTCTTATTCTTGGAACGCAATAGATATTTCTTAACCAAATTTTCAGTATTTATTTCTATTCTGTATCATATAATCTATTTTTCTTTTTATATCTATTAAGCAAAAACACGTATTAATGTTAGCAAAACACTCGTTAACAAAAGCGTTAACTAAGTACAATTTACTCATCTCAATGAGAACTAGGAATCCTGAAAGTCTTAAGTATAATTTAAGAGCTATATTTATTTACACAAAGTTTGACAAATTTTTAGTCAGATGAGAAAATCTAATATGTCATGATTTTTTACTTTTTCAGTACAGCGATTTTAATGTTAAGTAAAGCTGCATATCATGAACTGTTAGCTTTTTTTTTTTCTCTTAAATTATGCGACATACAGGCTGTTCGACGATGGGTGTCAAAAATGTTAAGAGGTGATCCTGTATGACAAAATAGATCAGAAATAAAAAATGACAAAACTACGTTTAAGGCTTCATTACTAATTGTTGAGGAAACACTTAGAATACGCGAGAAATATGTTTCTGACATGGGACTTATTCTACTATTGTCATACAGTAGTCAACTCAGGCACAGCGAAGTCAGTAGAATAAGTTCCAAGTCTGACACATGTCACGTGAATTTTAAGCATTTTGTCAATAATTAATAACCCTGAACTGAAGCTTCAAATACATTTTTATCATACTTAATTTACATCTTGTTTTAACGTGTAGAATCACTTCTTAGAGTTTCGGACACCTGTTGTCGAACACTCTCTATAGGTATCATGTTTTGCAAACTGATAGATCTCATTTAAATATATATGAAAGAGTACATTCTTCTATTTTGAAAAAGAAAAAGCTTAAATGTGACGTTTTGCAATATAACGACAAGAATATTTCTAACAACTCCATGTATTGCAAATACATAGTATTATACGATATAGCCTACCCTATTAACATGACAAACTATTTCCTTTTCTTTTCTGTAGGTACACTAATAGGACTATCTCCCGTTTATTATAATAACCACATAAAAACGGAAATTGCAATATTGATAAAATTGATGCTCCATTCATTCACTAAACACTTCCTGCATAACTTAATACTCACTGCTTTGTAATCCCCTTTTTTGTCAGCATCCTGTAGGTATCGTTTTACACTCTCCTTTTCAAACTGGACTTCGTCTGCTCCTTTAATCATCTACCGTCGCTAACTGAGCTGACAAGAAGCCTCCTCTTTAACAGCCTCCGAACCGCAAAATCTGTAAACGCACAGATGCGGCAACGGAACGTAATTCAATCAGCGACAGGTGCAGCTCGCCGACAGGAGAAAAACATCAGTGGAACCACCTCATCACCGAGTTCTGGTTTCGCATACCGGGTCATGGAGCAGCCATTCGGCCTTATCTCGGTCGGTTTTTCGGGCAATTTGTCGCGTTGGCACCGATTCTCTGAGCGAGGGAATCCGCGGGCCTTTCGCCTGTGGTTTTTGTTCGTGCAGACCTGTGGCTATCGAGCTCGTATTTCAATGACGAGGGACAGGAGAGAGTGGACGATCGTTCAGGATAAAACGAAGCAAAAATTGACACCCTCTCTTCCTCGGCCAATAAAAACATCGGCGTCGCCACGGGGAACCTTTGAGTTTCTGCAGGAAAGAAAAGTTGAACTTCGAGAGTGTTTCTTAAAACGAGAAATGGATACAAGGGAAGATTGTCGAATTTGAACCACTAAAATAATTTTTACTGCAGGCTGGTAATAAATTTGTTTGATATTTATGAGATAACGGGAGAATGTTAATACTTATGCCTTCAAGATAATGTAATTGACTTTTTCCGAAATTTGATATGAAAAGACAGACAAATAGTTTGTTATGATTATGGTATTAGTCCACTGAAAACATTCGGTTTCTTAGGATGGACCTTCGGTTTTCTAGATTTGACCACCGGATTCAAGTGTAAAAATGATTAAGTTTTCTTAACAACAACTTTACAAAATATATTACAGAAATGTCAGCATAATTAATTTGCAAAATTTCACAGTAAAAGTTAACAATCTAAGCAATAATTTTTTAATTTGGGATTTACTCCTATATACAGTGTATGAACCCAAATACAACATTTTCATATTTTCTTCCTCGATTTCTTCACATAAGGTGCAAAACCACTCAGAATGCTTTGTTTTGTCTTTTGAAATGATATTCCTTTTGTATTATTCTACCATTGCCTATGTTGAACTGGTACAATGTAAGCAATTACTTTTGATCCAATCTAGGCAACTTGATCAAATTGAAAATATTTTACCTAACCTTGATTTTGGGTAAAAGTTAAAAAATGAGTACAATTATTTGTGGCTTAATACATATACTTTCAATATATGTATATGTATATAATTAAAAGTTATTCTACTTACTTTAAAAAACCTGGAGAGCTTACAGTCAGATACTAAAAATATTAGATTCTCTGTTGCCAAAGTATATTGCGTTCGTTTCCTTATACATCAAGGATGGTAGTGATTATTGCATTAACTAACTCAATAACTTAGTCTTGTTTAAACGTTACGCGATACAGTGGTAGACCAACCTAGGCACTGGTCCAAATTTGGCGACCTCTCCCTATATTTCTTTTTAAGTTTTCTAGCTCCTCTTGATCTAGGTGACGCCAAAGAAATCTCTGAAAAAATAGCGATACTACCTTCACCTGGTGGAACAGAATACAATGAGTTAAATTGGTAAAGAGTGGAAGAGACAACCAAAAAATAGTTTTCAATAATCCAGTAAAGAATTAGTAATCCAGCGAAGCCCTAGGCTTAGAAATACGAGTTGAAATTAATGCTTTTAACTACGCTACCTATTTTCTGAACACGCGTTCATCTTAAGACAGCTTCAAGCAATGCACGTGAATATGAACTGCCGGTCTCGATAAAACATTAGGCGATATCTTGTGGTATTACTGCTCTGGTATTTCTTTTATTTGCATAATAATCTCCGATGACCCATCGTAAAGGCTCTGCGCAACGTTTACACGAAGATGTGCGCGAACCTCCTTTCTCCTCCGGCTATTCGGCTTATGTTTCTTCACCCTTATCCTTTCTGTCTTCACTTCCATTTCACTGGGCGTCCATTGATTTCTCTTTTTCTTCATTGATTCAAACTTTTATTAGAAACTTTAGTGCTAAGGTCACACAAGCGTTGAAAAGAACGGACGATTGTACATCTGTTTTCATTATTTTTAACTGAGAAAACAAGAAGAGACATTGTTCAGATTAGTCAGGTTGCTTGAATTCTAGCAATTTGAATGCAAGTGATTTAAAACTATCTGACGAATATGAACGTGCTATATTACTTAACTTGAAATATTCTTTCAAGCTTAAAGGTAAGCTGATGTCCCTGTTAACATTTCCTTGTCTTGAAATATACATTGACTGATGAATATCATAATGCATACTGTACCATACAGGGCCAATTTCAAGCAAATCGTGAATATCAAAGAAACTGTCAAAAGTGTATGTATAGTTATTTTTGTATGACCGCATGAATTCAAGTTATTTCTCAATTCAAACCACTTGAATCCAAGTAACTTGACTTGTGTGAACACAAACTTGACACCAAGCTACTTGAATACAAGAGGCTTGAATTTAAATAACTTGTCTGATCTGAACAAGGCTACATATGTATATGTATACACGATTAACTGTCAAAATGTCGCTTGTACGACCCTAGCCTAATATAAATAGAAACTTTATTACAAATTCTTTTATCTTGTGCGTAATACTTGAAGTTCAACATTTATCACATCTTTGGACTGAAAGCAAAATTAATTACCATGCTATTTATTTATATTTTCCTACAACTTATTAAGAAGTATCGAAACTACTTCTTTAGAATTGTACATATACCATAAGGTAAACAGATGGCAGAAATTGTTACTATTCCTTGGATTATAATTATACCATCATCGATCGTTACACTCGAACGCGTAAGTGGAAATGACAAGTGATAGACAGACGCGTAACCGACTTGCACTTAACTGTACGTGTGTCTGATAAATTCTTTACAGTCCTTTTTCCTCGAAACAAAACTTCACAGCGAAAACAGTTATCCCGTATTTTTGCTTTATTTTCCATTAGCACTCATCAGCTCGATGCTAATTTAATTAGAACTTCGTAGAGTGTCGTAGACAGAAGGAAATGAGAGACTCCAGGGGATCTAAGAATTTTCTTACAAGCGAGATGAAGCAATGAGCCCTCGCAGGCGCAATATTTGCACCGCGTTGAATTCAGGTTAGCACGCCGGGGGACTCATAAGAGGCGGTTGCAAAAATTATGAATCCCGTGGAAGGTTTCTAGTACAAAGGCACGACTGAACGGTCCAGTGCAATCGCACATTTCATTAAACCGTTACAGTGTGACGAGTTCTTTGACTGAGACACAGGGAGCCACGTTTAAACGAACTATCTTGCACTATTCAATTTCATCCAAGAGATCCTATACTTGTATCATAATTGTAATTATTCTTCTTAACTAATTTGCAAAATGAGAGCGATTAGAACTAGTAATAAATTACTGTACAGGGTGTTCGACGACAGGTGTCAGAAATTTTAATGAGTGATTTTATATGGTAAAATAAAACGAAGATGAAAGTAGAGAAACTTGCGCTTCAGACTTCGTTTCCAAGTTATTAATTGTTGAGAAAACACTTAAAGTACGCAGGAAATTTATCTGACTCGAGACTTATTCTGCTGATACCACTGCGTCTGGCTAATGCACGCCAACAGTAGAATAAGTCCCAGGTCAAACATATTTTGCGTGAATTTCAGATGGTTTTGCAATAGTCAGTAACCCTGAAACGAAGCTCCAAACGTAATTTCGTCATTTATGATTTTTATCTTATTTTAAAATATAGAATCACCTCTTTAACATTTCTGACACTTGTTATTGAATACCCCCCTGTTTATACATACGTATCTAACGATTCTATCCTTCCCCTGTATAACGGTGCTTTATGCACGCAGTTTATTAACAATGAACTTATAGCAGAAGCGCTTTTCTAAGATCAACACGAATTCATGTTTGCTTGCAGGAAAAAGGAATGAAAACGTATCGAAGTAAAGCTCATTTATGCAAAGTATCTTCAAAATACAGTGCACCAGTTTTATATGTAGGTAAACTCATAGGAAAGACGCGTTTCTCAGAATTTAAGCAATTTGCTTTCATTTAAGAAAATTCAGGGAAAAATACAAGAACAATTCTAAAAAGTTTATTAACTTATAACAAGAAACTGTGTAATGAATTCAGTAAAAAATTTCTCTTAATAATGAGGAAATACCTAGACTTCTTTTCTGAACTTGTTGAACTCAAATTTCGTATCTATAAAATATTGGTAAGGACCCAATTACTTACCATGTAAAAGTAAGAAGCATGGTCTTCCCGAAGTGTATGTGAAAAAATGATTTTATTTCGTAATGATTGTATTTCAGCTTCAATTCGAGATTGGAAAAAGTACGAACTTAATTGAATTATAATTTAGCTTTTAAAGTAAAACATACAAAGGGAGCAATTGCTGATCACTTAAATCGTATCTCACTACGAGCTATTAAATTTCACGTACAAACATTATAACAGGTAATAATTGTTCATTACCTTATTGGAACAGATTTTTATCAAAATAAATTTAATATATGTAGGTATATAAATATTACATTGATCAGAAATTGGATTCTGCTCGGCAACTGGGTCCTTGACAATAGAGATTTATGTCCCTCGTTCGCGATCAGCTCACACCCAACACATATACATAGGTATGTCACGGACTCTCGCTCTCTCGATATCTACTATTGCATTCCTGAGTTTATAAAGTTTATATCACATTGCAATAATGGCTAATTGTAAGGATTTAAATTGGAACACAGATTAAATCTCTGAAAACATTTTATCTCTCTAGGCTATCGATTTTTAGTCGGAAATGAGTCGATCATTAAGGTACATGTCCACTTGAGAGTAAAACTATTGAGAGTTTCTCTCGAAAGTACTCTTAGATAGTGAATCCATGTCGGACAGTAATTCTCAGTTACTCTCGACGCAGTGTTTAGTAATAAATACACTATCTGAGAGTACATTCAAGAACAACTCACGATAGTTTTACTCTCAAGTCGACACGTGGCCTTATTTGAATATAATTGAAGAAAGTAAGAGTAACCCAGTCACCAAATGCGAATTCAGATCTAAAAAGCCTCTGTAACAATTGAGGCTGTCCATATCCTCTTTCGCGCCGCTTTGAGTTCGCGTTCTTTGATCCGGAAAAAGGTAACGAGAGAGATGTAGGTCGCAACATCGAGATCGACTTATAAAGAGGTTTCGGACCATGCAATAAGTCAACTGCATTCAGGTCTCGTTTCCCTCCTGTCTACGTTTGGCCCGCTTAATATCAGTCTTCCTTCGACGGCTGCCGAAAGGCGGACCATCGTTTCGCAAGCGAAGGGAAATCGATTCGTTGAGTTCGCAGAAATAATTTGGATGCCCGTGCTGCATATAGATAACAAAATAACTCTTCTTTCTTAAAGCACCAGACCATCCAAAAGTTGAGCACTCTGGATTTGCTTTCGAGTTGTTTTATTACAGCTATGTTATACATTGTAAATTGCAGCAAATTAAGGCTTTCAAAAGCCAAACTGATCAACTTTAGTTTCTATACAATTTTTCAGTGTATTATCCAAACATTTGAGTAATGTGATTAATCTTTTAAAACTCGGAATATCTACTTGCATGATTATCTTTATCACCATGAGCTGATACAGTTAGACATGACTGCTAAATAACTTTTAATACACATAGGTACATATTGAGGAATTCTTCATTCGTAGTTGAAAATTGAGAATTACAAAAATCATCATCTATATGTTAAATAATTTACCATAACATATTAATTTACTTCTAAGCTTATAGCTGAATTTTAAAACACATTATTTATTGCATTGTTAGTTTCTTCTGGCATGTTTCATGAAGTGGAGAGTTGGATCTCTAAAGAGCCCAAATCGTATTTCACAATGGAACAAAAACTTCTTCAGCTGTCTTATATCTCATCCTGGTTTAAGGAAACCATTACATAGTCATAGTTTCAATAAACAAATTAAAATCTCATTAATATAGAGAAAAGAAAATAAGATAATTTATGGTCATTTATGGAAATGTTACAAAGTGCATATAATATTAAAAAATACAGAAAAGATGAAGCAAACTTTTATTTAGGTTCCATTTCTTTAACTATATTTATCCAAATGCGAATTTACTATGCACCCGTAACACATAAAATTACTACACATTTTTATCATCTGTTTTTGTAAAGCGCGTAGATTCCAAAGAAGATCAAGTGGCTCATTAAACACGTTCGCAACGTTACAAATGTAATTTATCAGATCTGAACCCATTACCATTATAAAAACAATATTCAAGGTGCACTTCCCCAAGACCAAATCCTACGTAAGCTAAAGAGGAATCTCCTCTACTTCTATAAAGGCAGAAATCGTGCAGAAACAGAGGGAAAAACGTCGCCTGGAAACGGTCTCGCTTCGTTCTTCCGTCGAGAGCGAAAATGTGACCTCTGGTTCGTACTTTGGCGCGCGACCAAGACACGCGTGGAACGTGCAGCATTAGGCATGCTTATTAGCAACAGAAGTCGAGGAGAAAGAGAGAGAGATAAGACGAGCATATCCACGGTGCGTGCAACCTGGTGCATCAGAAATCGTCCGAGACCAGTCGCGTCGGCGCGGAAAGGGCAATAACGCGAACCGTACAGGTGTAACTGCTCGGCGAATAACTGGACGCACACGTGCCTTCACTGATGGGATCACAGGAGTTTTGTTACCACGAGCGGCAGTGGTTGGCCGGTCGCGACGGTTGGTCGACTGGCTGGCTGGCTCTCGCGCAATTTGCATGATTCTCCAAGATTAACCTTGGACACTGGGAATGATTACGATGCCGATGCACGACAGCAAACGAGGATTATATCGTCGCCTCGTATTGACGGACATGTAAATTTGATGTGTACCTAGTGGTTGAAGAAATCGGCGATGATTGCTTGTACTTATCGACCCCTCATTTTGGAATCATTTACGGGGGAAAAGCAGGCATACTGATCTTGGTTTTCTTTTACATGGTTACACTTACTGATCTTCGTTTGAGATGTTTCATTTTATTTTCTTCTTAATTTGGAAAGAGAATGAAAACCTTGGTTAAGGGAAGGACAGGGTTGGGTAATTGGCTTGAACTTTTTCCAGTGCTTAGATCGTCTAACATTAGAACTACAGAAAGTGTTAAAAAGTTAAGTACAATTCTACTTCACGTACATCTTATTCGTTACAAATGTTATTCTTCTCTTAGTTAAGGCTAAGTACAATTAAAAACCATGTAAATAAACGTTATTCCTATAAACTACGTACTTTTCTAAAAACCTGCAGTTTTTGCATACGGTTAAAAATAGGCATAATTTAACCTCTGTAGTTCTAATGTTAATAAAATATAAACGCATAGATTGACTCGGATGTATACAATATTATACATATTATACATATATTTGTTAAAAAATTGAACTGACAAGGATTAACAGGACTTATAAGGATTATATATATTGTATATGTATATATTATATACATACAATTTTCTTCTTTGAATGTTTCCGTTTCAAATCATATGTTAACTCTTGTCCAGTTTCGTTAATGTTAATCCTTGTCAGTTTAATTTTTTATATTTTATATAACAAATATCAGTAAATAAATTACAGAAATTAATAAATAAAGTAAAAAGTTATAAATCGTTTGTAAACATACCACTACTAATTATTTCTTATACCCAATAGAATGGCAGTACAATCGTATTAATACTATATCATTTGAGGAATTTATGCAGAAAGTAAAATGTGTTAAAAATTGGAATATAAATGTATTTAATAGTTCGTAAGTTACCGTATTATTTACACAGAAATCTTAGCTCTTATTTTAAACACAATTTTCTAGGGTATAGAGTTTTTGGATCTAAAAGTAATTATAATCGCTGTAAGCATATGACTGTAACAGCAATCCTTTTCTATCTAATGGATAAAAAGACAATCAGTATAATCTATTTCCAACGATGTATCCCAGTCTACACTAAATCAGGTGTACCATAATGAAACGTGAAAGAGAAATGCAGTTTATTTTCAGTAGACTTCTAAATATCCAGTATATTTTAGATTTTCACATTATAAGCTCGTTACTATACCTACTAAGGCAAACCAAGGTTTATTAGCCATAATTTGTTTGATGATAGTTTTAAGACAGTAAATAAAAAATAAAATATAAACAGCCAAGTAAATATTAATTAAAATAAGCTATTAAAACATAGAGCTGTTTAGTATAGAATTACTGAGCAATTCCGATTAGCCATATCACTTTAAGATTACCGTGTAAATTACCCTGTATTCATGAATTACTTTAGGCAAATGAATTTTGCTTAAAATAAAGAAGAACTATATTACTTTCAGCAGCAAAATAAGACAGTAGAATAGGTTTAATCCTTTCGTGACCGAATAGTTGCGTTTAAGCATTTTTTACCCTTGTCTTCGTTTTGTTAATTAAGCTTCCAACGTAAATCTGGGTACAATAGAAGGGAAAAAAATAAGTAGAACATATACGTTCCACTAATCACAAAAGGGTTAATAGATCAAAGAAAGTGTAAAGCTTGCCTTAAGTAGTCCATTTTCTGATTTCAGGGATCAGGATGCGGTGGATCGGTTACGTGGCCACAATTCTCTGGTGGTCGGGCATCGCCAGGTCCCTCAGCACGCTGAATCGAGGTCACAGTCAGTAATACTCCTTTTGGTGGTTTAAACACGATTATTTCAGTAGCTCTTACGCTTCTCTCCCCGCAGCTCCTCACGTTGCCTGACTTTCTTCACCTCTTTCATCCTTTACAAATGTTGCACGCCTTTAACTGAAGCTAATTGCCGCATAAATACGCATCTTTATTTTGCGCAAGCATAAAATGCAAATACGTAATTAGCCGGCAAGTATCGTTCAGCATTCGAAGATATTCTGTTCTCTATACTCTTGTTCTTCAATAGCTTTCTCCTCCAGTAACAGATATCTAATACTCCCCAGTTACTTTTGGACTCACCTAAGCAATGAAGTTCCTTCGATTCGCTTGGAAAAAGTGAGAAGCGAACACGCCTCGAGCCTCTCTTATTTATACACCACTTATGCGTTATTGCTCCTAAAATCCTGCACATTCACGTGGTTCGATGTATTCAGTATAGTAGGCCATTATCGACGATAATGCTATCGGTCGAGCTTCACCGTTACTTGATCGTCGTAAAAGAAAGAACGAATTATTTAAAATCAGACGGTTAGCTCGCGCGCCGCTTATTTATCGCGTCGAATAACTGTTATTCAAGGCGTTTTACGCTGCTCCGCGGATAATTATTTATTTCTCCTCAACCAAGTAAAAAGCAGCCGGTTCTGATTTCATTACAGCCTCAACGTTCGACCCTTCGCGCTGCCTTTTCCCTCCGCTCCTTTTTTCCTGTCCGCGTTTCGCCTTTCTCCCTTCGCGCCCGTCTGGAGGCTCCCCCTTTTGAATACGCGCGACGGTTAATTGGATGGATGGAACTCGGTCAAGGTGCGTGACGGTCACGCTCGATCGTGGGAAAAGAAAAGCAAACGGCGGGGGCGACTTTCTTCTCGGTTCGAGGAAGCACCGGGAAGGAACGCTACTGGAAAATGCACGCCTCTTTTCTCGATAATCCCTGCAGTCCCTGGAAGAATTTAATTCCCTGTTTGCGATACTAATCGCCACACCACGACACTAATTGAGTTTCGGAACCAGCGAGATCGTGTTTTAGATACTAATTGCGATGGCCTTGCGGTGGTACGTAGTAAATTGGAACTGTTTTTGCGACTGGTTTTGATTTTAATTAGGACTTCTTTTCTATCTAAATTGAGTCTGTGATTAACATTATGAACTGGTGGATGATAAGTACTACGTTGGTAATCATCTCCGGAAGTCAGTCACAAATGTTTATATGTATGCATATGGTTTAAAAATTAGAATGTATTTAGAAAATAAATGTACAATATACAGGATGACGCATTTGAAGTTTCGCATGTAATTATCTCCTAAAATATAGCTCGTTTTAAGAAATGTTTTAAGTAAAACGTCCATCTAGAGAAAATTTATGACTATCAAGATGTCTCCCTCGAAACAGGGTAACTTTTATTTAAAACATTTTCTTGAAACGAGCTACAGGAGATAATTGCATGCGAAACGTCAAATGATTCATCCTGTATATAAAAAAGGAAACATTAAAAAGAGGTACATTTTAAGAATAAGATAATTAGAGGTGATAGTCTGTATTTCAATGAATATTTCGCAAGTATTAAAATACTAGAAAATTTTAAAAATTCGAAAATGTAAAACATAGTCAATTATAGAATACAGAAAAATTCTGCAAAAAAGGAAAAATACGAAGTGTTAAGAACACGTGACTATCTAAGAAATAAGAAAACCATAAATTAAAGTACCACATTACAAAAGATACTGTAGTTTAATGGGTAGGTACTATAGATCTACATAGTGTATATAGACTTTTATAACTAACTGTACGCACATAACTTTGAATTACTGTCTGTAACGCTTTTAACAGCGTACATGAAAAAAGTATCGCTTGGTAAGCTCTTTGTTACTCAATCCCCTACCTCAACCCTTACCCTTATAAACCTAGCAACACTACCATCTTCCAATTACTTCCCCCAAGATAAATGAAGAAGTTTTCCTTTAATTAACGCGAACCGGTCTACAAAACGGTGCAAACATATTTCTAACGGAGAAAGCGAGACCGCGAAGGTAGACACCGTGAATCGCGTTAATTGTCGTAGCCATGCTCTTACGCTGACTCGGTTAACGACCTGGCCCAGGTTCCACGCACTCCTCCGCCGCGATGATTAAGTTTCCTTTTTCCTTCCAGAAGCCTTTTTTCGTTTTTCTCTCATTTCACGCGGCCCGGGTCCACCTCGACCAATCGGGTACACTTTCACCGAGCACTTCGACCAAGGAGATTTAATCTGTGAACGTTAACACTAGATTGCCTAAGCAAGTCATTTTGACTGCTTTTGAATTTCAATTAAGAAAATAATGATTTAAATAATGACACAGCTTCTTATAATTTTGTGACTTTTTCTACAACATATAAATGGGTTAATTAATCATTGTTGTTGCCCCCCCCCCCCCCCCCCCCCCCCCGTCCTTCACTTCCGGAATATATATGTGTTATACCTATATTGCCGAAAAGCAGTCATTTTGACTGCTTGGAAAAGACCAGTTCGATAACATACAAGTTCATGATAAATTGTCGATTTCGACATATTCTTGATAAGTTGCAGTTGTTCAATAACTAAAGTTATTGTTATTGTTATTGTTATTCGTACTTGTTATTCGAATCTTTATGCCAGGCCTGGCCACGCGCTTTGTTCCCTTTGAACGCGCTGTAACGTCATTCAGATGGGAAGGAGGATCTCTGAGTGTGAAATACCTTTTTTTTATTGTTAATACTTATTAATAACTTGTTATATGACTGTAAGTGATATAAAATATATTAAAAATTACTGTTAAACAAATTTCTTTGCGCATTAGTTATTTTTTCACAATGCAGTCATTTTGACTGCTTTCAGGCAATATAGGTATATACTAAGCTCCCGTCTTTCTAGTGTTAATAACGTTCCAATTACAGGCTGGCCCGTTTGACCCGTTGTGCAATCTGTTAATTAGCGATTCTACCAAAATCCACGGACAGGATCGTCGGATAGAAAGTACATATCGACCCCGTGTTAACGCGAAGAACGATTATTCCTCGCCCGTGTCGCGACCTCGCTGGACTCCCGGAACGATTCCGTTAATTACAGAGGGAATTGCATACGTCGAAACCCTTAAACGGCTGCTTATCACGCACCATGCGTTCGCGGATGTGGGTCAACCTTGGAGCCGTCGGACCTCGAGTTGCTTCCCTAGTTGAACAGAAAAGTGAACGATAATTAAATACGCGCGACATGTAGAAATCACTTGTGTTGGATGCCGTGAAGACTGAAGCTAAAGCTATGTCTCTACTGAAGCGACAGCATGCAACATTTTCTCGGCTCTTGCTGCCTATAGAGAAATATTTGGAGTTTGTTCTGATTTCAAGTCGACGTTTGTTGCTGGTGATAGAAACACGAAGAAACCTAGAGAAATATTTGACAATAAGCGGCAAGTTTTTCAGAATACAAAGAACAGTAGCAAAAAGATTCTCGTATTGTTGCTTCAGTGCAGATATATAAGTATAGCTTAAGATTTTCGCAAGTGTCGGAAGGTGTAACTTAGAATTTTTACAAAATCTTATGAAGACTCTTTAGTTCCTGTTATGCTACACGAGGAAACGATCAAGGGTGCGAACGTATTACTATTACGTCATATATAATATAGCAAATTTATTTCGTATTATAGTGGAAGAGATTTAAAATAAAGAAAAAACGTCTGCTCACACTATGAATTTGCTACAACATATAATATGATTTCACGTGTCGTGATAGTTGTGTGTCGCAGCACCCTAAGCCTGGTCGCACATTGAGAAGCAAAGGACGCAGGCAATGCAGTCACAGTAAGGCAGGTTCTTGTAATGAAAGAGAGCGCTCATAACTCGAAGAAAGACTAGCATAATGCAAACAAAATTCTGGGCTGCGCTAGGCTGCTACGTCTCAATATGCGCTCGGTCTAAAGGTTACAAAAGAAACCGTGTTCTCGTCGTGGTGTTTAAAATTTGAAAAGATTGTCAAAGTTTCAACCACATATAATAGTGGTGACCAAACCTTATAGCAAGGACCATATTTTGCCTATTAGAAGTACTCGAAAGCCACATCCTTTATTGGGACAATATTCAATACATATGAATATTAATAATTATAGATGCAATTAAAATATACTAGTGATATCACCATTGTGTTAGAGACATATACGTTTATGTAAATATGAAAAAAAGCCTATTTAAAAACTGTCTTTTTGAGAGAATGATTTTCTTATAAATAAACTAGTTTTAATACTGATAATCAAAACCCAGGAACTACAGTAGGTATCTAAAAAAGCCTAAAATTCTTAGTATATTTTATATTTATTTATGTATAAATACACATAATATTTTAGTACTAATTAATTACTAGGGTAAGCCCTATATATTAAAAACAGTACTAAAAAATTTCTTGAACCTCGTTTCTTTAAAGTAATAAATAGATAACTCTCTTTTTAATCCTTTACGCCATGCTAATTCTTTACGACATTACCATTTACGACTTATATTCAAATGCTACTATAAAATATAAATATTTTATACTAATAATTACTATTAAAGTTGATAAGATTTATTATCATTAATTAATAATAATTATTTTGTATCAAATACTTATGTTTAGTATATGTGCTATTTGAATAGGGTTCAAGTATAAAGCATGAAAATTAACAATATAAGTAATTCAGTGTTTTCACATCTCATGTCTTTTCGGGAGTGCAATGATTCCCTTTTTTAATCTCTTTCATCTCTTGCAATATCATTAAAGTTCCTCTACTATTAGAAAATTCAACAGAAGTTTGTGAACAAAAATTGATTTACACGTAATAGCTGCTTTTGTTCCACCTCACTACTCCCACAAGAATACAAAGAAAACAAGATGAAATTTGACTTGGAATTTCAAGGTTGAAAAACTTATACGTAAAAATTTAAGATCCCTATCGATTCAGATGTCTAGTTCTATCCGTGAAAGCGGCGATGATTACCTTTTCTTGCATTTTATACACGTTTTGTGTTTGTTGGGTTCAAGATCGTAATAGGCGTCGTTAAGAATCGATTCTAATCTAGACATAAATGCTCCCATTAGTCGGTAGGCTTAATTGTATGTTTACTGGTCTACTTTGTCGATATTCTCGAGTTCGCGACGCGTGAAGCACGCGTTCGGAAACGAACGAGATCGAGCACGTGAATCAATCGCGCGGAATCCCCGTTAATTCGGTCGATGATTTGTAAGAACCATAGATCGTTCGATTGGATGGTAGTTAACATCCGACCCTTAATTTGATCACGAAATTAGTTGATAGATCAATAAACGTCTTCTAAAATAATATCTGGTAGCTTCCGCTAAAACCCGCACAGAAATTATGGAATTTAAAGGAAAACCTCAAAGAAAAAATCGAAAACGTTTCTAAATATAAATCAAAAAACACAAATTAGCAAATCCGAAACTATATACTGTCAATAACAGATCCTTGACCTTTTCTACGATCCTTCACACATTCCTTGGAGTCCTTTCAAGATTTTCCATTTTTCTCAATCTAATTTTCCCAATACACCTTGCAATAACAAGCTCACGCGGTCTAATCTAAAACTTAAAACCTCTGTCCACTGCGTGCAGGTTACAAAATCACTCCAAAACCTTGTCGAGTGCCAGGCCCTGACTTGAAGGAGGGCACGTGCATGTTCGTCTGGGAATGCATTAAATCGGAGGGTACGCACGTGGGCGTGTGCGTGGACACCTTCATGTTCGGCAGTTGTTGCGTGCACAACTCGACTACGAACGCGATCGCCGCGTCCCATCAACAACATCAACACCACCATCAGCCCCATTACCATCAGCAACACGTGTCGTCCTCGTCGGAGCCGCTGAGGCCGACTCTAGCCGAGGCTCTGGGTAGCGAGGCGACCAGGCCAACGATCACATCCCTCTCCAGCTTTCTCGTCACAGACGCGAGCACCTCGAGACCGACTCACCATCATCTATCCGAAACGTTCGAGTCTTCCGTAGGGCCTGGCAGACCGCACAAACCGTTGCCTGCTGGCTCTGGTAGGCCGTTGCAAAAAAGACCGCATGCGAAACCCACGTCCGACCACAAGGATAGAGTCCAGACCTCTGTGGTGCCGAACGGGTCGAGCTTCTGGGAGAAGGGGCCCCAAAGCTCGAAGAGACCAGGCGCTACGGATCTTTGGGAGAAGGGCCAGCAGAGCACCAAGAGGCCTGGAAATTCTGAGCTCTGGGAGAAAATACTCCGAGTACTAAGAAACCAGGTTCTTCTGATGCGTGGGAGAAAGGCAGTCAAAGCACTAAGAGACCAGGGTCCTCTGATGCATGGGAAAAAGGCAGTCCAAGCACTAAAAGACCAGGGTCCTCTGATTCGTGGGAGAAAGGTACTCAAAGCACTAAGAGACCAGGGTCCTCTGATGCATGGGAAAAAGGCAGTCCAAGCACTAAGAGACCAGGGTCCTCTGATTCGTGGGAGAAGGGTACTCAAAGCACTAAGAGACCAGGGTCTTCTGATGCATGGGAGAAGGGTACTCAAACCACTAAGAGACCAGGGACCTCTGATGCGTGGGAGAAGGGTACTCAAAGCACTAAGAGACCAGGGACCTCTGATGCATGGGAAAAAGACAGTCCAAGCACTAAGAGACCAGGGACCTCTGATGCGTGGGAGAAGGGTACTCAAAGCACTAAGAGACCAGGGACATCTGATGCATGGGAAAAAGGTAGTCCAAGTACAAAGAGACCAGGGTCCTCTGATGCGTGGGAGAAGGTTACTCAAAGCACTAAGAGACCAGGATCCTCTGATCTGTGGGAGAAAGGTACTCAGAGCACTAAGAGACCAGGATTCACTAATCCTTCGGAGAAGGGTGACCAGAGTACGAAGAGACCAGGGTCTGATGCTTCGGAGAAGAATTCTCAAAGCACCAAGAGGCCAAACACTTCATATGAGAAGAACTCCCAAAGCACGAAGAGACCAGGTTCCGATTCTTGGGAGAAGGACTCTCACAACACAAGGCTACCAGGTTTCCAAAGTACCAAGAGACCTACCATCACAGATTCTGGGTGGAGCACTCAGAATACGAAAAGACCCATTTACGAAGCTCAAAGTCCTCAACAGAAGACTAGACCTGATGACAGTCAACACACGGCTATTAAAGAGCAGGAAACAGTTCAGGATAGCTTCCAGAGTCATCATCAGGGATTCAAAGATAAGGTGGATACAGGCCATAATACATTGGTGATAAGACTGCCTGGGAAGGAACATGCGTCCAATGAGGATCAGGGAATTAGGCCGAGCAGACCTAACAACCAAAGACCTTTTGAGTCGAGACCTGACGACGAGGTGAAAACCGAAGACGCGGACCTTAGTGTGCAGGAATCGGTGCATCGACCTAGCGTTAATTCGGTTGACGAAAATGTAAGCAGACTTTTTAATTGAGTTCTTATTTGAGATATCCATCTTAAAAGGATCAATCTTAAAGTGTAATCTCACTTTGTATCAAATCTATGCCAGTTTGTAAAATTTCAATTATATAGAAATATTTAACAATTTTTCAAGTATTTAAGTATGCAGATATTTAAATTTTCAAATGATTAAGTTTTCAATTATTTCAATTTTTACTGTGCGTTACACTTAAGATATTCTACATAATAGGAGCACCATTTATTGTAGATGATAATGAAAAACCTGTATCTATTAAACTATTAACTTGATAGAAGAATTTCACTTTTAATCTGGTCAAGTATTTTGGAATAAATACTACGAGTAGTATGTATAACGATAAATTACTTAAAGGTTGAAAAATGTTCGGTCTTCTTCTATACCAGGAAACTGCGAAGGAACCTCACTCCAGTCTGAACTTCATTCACACCGAGCGCCCACAATGGGCAACTAAGCCAGTGTCACCGAAACCCACGACGGACTTTTCGAAACCGTATTTTTCAGTGAAGACAACCACTTACCGACCAATCTCGATAAACGACCAAGCAGATTCTAGACCCAATTTCGTCTCGAAACCGAGCAGCTTGAGCACGTCCACCAAGGGCTCATCTACACCATCCACAACAAGTCACTACAATGGCCAGTCTACCACCAGGTATTCGACTATGTCCGTACGTTTCATTCACAGTTTAATCGAAAAAGTTCTATTGTTAAAATTCGGCAATCTTGATTAAAATAAATAGAAGCTCTAGAACTAACTATGATAGCAGAGTTCAATCAAGATCAAGATCAAGAGTTCAATAATCGTTTAGAATTTGGTAAAATTGTATCTACTTCAAAAGAGTGAGAAGCTGCTTTTAGACGAGATCGATGTCGAAGCCATATTTGAGTACTTGGCTCGAAAGAAAAAAGAAAGAAGGCCTTCTACTTAGTGATAGTTTCAAACTTTTCTTTCATTCTAGCGCAGCCGGATCCGTGCCACAGACCTCTCACTGGCAAGTTACCACAGAGCCAGCGTTCGTCACGAAACAGAGACCATCCTCGTCTACTAAACCAATAGGTACCCTTGAAACCGCTAAACCATCGAGCATCAGTTCTCATTTCTGGTCAGAAAACAGCTGGACACCACCCAGACCGTCCTTGAAACCGCATTGGACAGACAATCCTGGTCTCTTGCAGAACGGCCCTGAAGGATTTCCTCCGCGACCGAGTTTCAAACCGACGGAACCGCAAGAAGTATGTTGAAGTCTTCTTTGACGGACGTTAACGATCGCTTCGTGACGGCACTTCTTTCTTATCGTTCTTTTGAATTATTGAGTATTCGTAAAAGAAACTTGACACTACGAGTGGTTCGAGTACGGTATTCTCTCGTGATCACAGGAGAACGTGTCTCTCGCTATAGATTCATCAATCAAAGTTTATCGAGAAATCATTGTTTTAAGTATCTAGATTAGTTTGGTACTTTTAAACAATATCAATTACACATATTCTTATTTTAATTTTATTTTTGCCATCAATTTCCGATTTCTAAATGATAATTTTGAAAATAAATGAAGTAAAATCACTGAAAACAAAGGATAATACTATTTCAATTATTAAAATCATTCTTAATTTTCTGTAGACATAATAGATTCAATTAAAATTGATTTGTATATTTAATAACTGATCTGCTTTCAATGCGTGACTAGTCGAGTAGTTTGAATATTTAGGTATTTCCACGACTTCAAGACTTGAATTTCACTCACTTTATTTTTTCAATTCATTTATTCTGATTTGCCTCCAAGATTAATCGATTCTTAAACCTACTGTTTGAGAACGTAAGTTAACTTCACGCATTAAAAACTAAGGGAGAATGTTCGCTGCTGTAAGGATCTACATTATCCAGATCAATGTCTTAAGACATTCTACTGCGTCATAAATATTTTCAAGCCTAGTATTTACCATGCCAATATCCGCATAATTCAAATACCCCTAAAGCATCGTTACTTTGAATCAGCAATATCGTAGTAGAATACTCGAATTTTCTTTGGTACATTAGAATACCTCCTCGTAAAATGTCCAGCAGCGGACGAGAGCGAGGAATCCACGATTCGCGAACGCCTTCCACGCGTCGTTGATCATATTCGCAAAAACGTCTCGGCCCATTCAGCCGATAAAACGCTCGACAAAATATCAGATCGCAGGATCGGTGCTGCCCCATCGTGGAACAACTTTATCGCGTTACATCCTCGATCGAGGAGCCAGATGCCGTGTTATTAGATTCTATCGGTACAGAAAAGGAACATCGTCCCAGAAAGAAATGCCGGCCGCCTTTTTACCATGGATACTGTTAATCGCGACAGAGAGGCGGCCGAGGCCTCCGACTCGATTACACAGTCCATTGAGCAGCGCGTCACAAAGTAGAGAAAACTACGGACGATTTATAAAATGAATAAACGCGTGCTCGGAAAGGCGCCAGGAATACCGTCGGTTCGATCGATCGATCTCCACGTCGTCCTGATGCGTTCTCCTTTTTGATAGAGCACCGAGTTCCACAAGCCCCTCGGCTCGGCGCACTACATAACTACGTCCCACTTCGAGACGTCCGCAAGGCCGAGACCCACGAAGAAGCCCACAACCTCCACCACGACCACGACCACGACTACCACCACCACCACCACGACCACGACGACGACCACCACGACGACTACTCCCAGGCCCAACACGACTGTATCCAGTGCCGAGGCGACCTCGAAGACGGGCTCCGTGCCGACGGTGTCAGCCGCAGCCGAGAGCAAAGGCATGCAGTGCGGCGTGCCGCCGCTGTTCCCGCGACCGGAAACGAGGATCGTCGGCGGCAAGGACGCGCCGTTCGGTCGATGGCCTTGGCAGGTGTCGGTACGACGCACCTCGTTCTTCGGCTTCTCCAGCACCCATCGATGCGGCGGCGCGGTGCTCAACGAAAACTGGATCGCGACTGCAGGACACTGCGTGGACGAGTGAGTATAGCAGACGGGGATGTTGTTAGGTAACGGGTGACGTAAGGTTCTTCTTGGGTTACTGGCTATGGTAATAGAGTAACTCGATTTGTTGCTCAGAAATCGAAACGATTAACACTAAAACTACCGAGGCTAACGTATGATCGTTTTTATTGGATTATAATAGAAACTTCCGTATCCGAACTAATAGGGAAAAAAGTGGCTGAATGATAGAATTTTCAGATAATAGAGCAATCACTTTCTTTTGTATTAAACTTCATTTATTTAAGTAGAAATGAACAAAAGTGATAGTTTATTTCAATAGCTAGGGATCCCATATCCTTTTAGTTGCTAAATCACATAGGCGTGTAATTTTCAAAGTAACGTTTTTGTATTTAAATATCTGAAATTGTAGATTTCTCGACACTATATATTCTTGCCAATTTCGTTGCACTTTCACCACTTTCGAGGTTTTTAATTATTTTGAATTTCGCTTCAACAGTTACAACTAAGCATTTCGGTTGCATATCATTATTACTGAATTATCATACTTAGAAATTCATCGGCCAATCACAGGAAAATATGTATTACATTCTATGTAAATGTCGCTACAAAAATTAGGAGAGTTCGAATATTAGGATATTTGTATATTAGTGGTTCATAGGAACAATGAGTGATTACATATTTCTTAAGTTTTATTGAACATCAATGAAAACAGAGTACAATATGTTTACAAAATAAAATGTTCATAAGGAGTGTGTATTAGATATTTAACTGCTCTGGTAGTTTCAGTGTTAATTATTTAATCGATTGCTCCCAAGACCTCCCACCACCATATTGGGTTTATTGAATCCTGGAAAACTATACGAGCAAAGGTTCGAAGCTTCAGGATCAATGAAACCATTAAAATTAAAGCCTGGACTAGGCTTTAGCAATCAAAAGTAACAAGTTCCATATTTCTTATCGGATTTTGACACAAACACCGCCAATTGATTCCTTGTGCTCTTTTCAGTTAAAATAATACGAAATGCGATATCATTCGGATTATATTCAGTTGTTATGATCCCATGGAACCGACAATAAGCATAAACGTTCATTGTTGCATATTGAAACTCTACAGCCTATAGTAGATATTAAAAAAATACTGCTGATGAGTATCTCATGCTTTTTCAATGAAAATCATACCATATTACGCAAATTCAGTTATTTTTAGTGAAATTTTTTCGAAATTGTGCAAATACTTTTTTTACACAATTCTATTAAAGGTCATCCCAATTATGTTATGTTTAGCGTTTTCTTCATCAGGAGAGCACATAGAATCAATTGATGGAGGTTCCATTGAAATCTAATAAGAAATACTTTCGATTGCTAAGGTTTAGTGCTATACTTTTTTTTTATCCTTCCACATTAAAACACCTGGTTAGGAGACTGCATACAAAATTAGTGTCTATATCCAATTTATTATTCCGGGCTGAATCCACAATTGAAGAAATTAGGGGGAATTCCCCCAAAGTCGGACAGTACCTAGAAACTGACATTAGCTACATCTTTAAAAAGTAAAACTAGACAAAACAACCAAACTGCAAAAGTAAAGAGGATGTTTTTCTCCATCTCTTTTGCAGTTTGGCCACTTTGTCACGTTTCATTTTTCAAAATTAAAGATATAGCTGATCCAGTTTTCAGTAGGGGAACTCCCTCTAAATGATTCTTATTGCACTTTAGTGATTGGTAAAGAGTATTACAAATTCTGGTATCCAAAATGTTAACCAGAGGTAGTTCCTCGTGGAAGTTATCTTTGTTGCATTTGCAGAGAAAATATGTTGTTCTGTTGTAAAAGACAAGGAAAATATTGACATAGAGGAACCATGAAATTTTTATGAAATAGGATAAGAATAATTTGTATGTTGGAGTAAAATGTCCACTCCAATTGCTTATTTAAAAAAATCTAGTTTAAAGTAAACCTTTGTCCTTGTTTTACTATTGCAATTGTACAGCATTATCTTAAACAGTATGGTATAAAAATGATGAGATATTATAACAGTAATGTGCGAATTCATTAAACACAGGGATTATTTATGATTTTCATACATATGCGGCAAAAATTAATTGATTTTATATTAAAAAAGCGCAAAAATTCATTAATATCAAAGGGGGATACATTTTTTATTAACAAATTAATAGAGTGTGTTATAGTACATTTTTATGTATTATAGTATATTTTTATGACTAATAAAGTACCAATCTTCTATAAAATAATTTGGTTTCAAAGTAATTCACACAACAGCTTAATATATTGAAACTACTAAAATTTTGTGATGAAAAAGTAGTAATCTACAGAAAATTCTCAACTTTTTAGTTTCTTAATCTCTGTATGTTATAAATGCATACCTACTTCTCATACTAAACTAAAAATTCAGTTGATAAATACTCTGTATTTATGGCTTTATCATACTAGCTAACAGCTAAGCTAGATATCTAAAAGTATTTTGTTCGATTTTTCAAAACTATCCATTTGTACGAAAATAACACCCAGTATCAAAAGTCCGCATGCATCATTTTAAGGTTCACAAAGATAATGTACCAAAACATGGTTAACGCCTGAGTACACATAATATAGTGTCGCCATTGGGCAACATATGTACGCGCATGTATATCCTACTTACGTTTCTACGCTTTTTTGCGATATACATGGACAATTTAAAAACATTTTGCTATTTCTGAAAAATCATATTTTTAAAACAAGAAACCTCACTGTTTTAAACATTCCTCGTTGAAAACACTTTTATTAACATACATTCGAAGCTCACAGAGGGTTATTGAAATACAGTTAACTCATTAACTTCGAACGCGCATCTTGCTCCACTTCATCTCTTTCGATTCGCCTTTATATTCAATCCCGAGCAACTAACCACCAATCATAGTAAAAGCAAATCTGCCCTTGATCGTGTTCCAGCCTGCTGACTTCACAGATTCGGATCCGTGTGGGTGAATATGACTTCTCCTCGGTACAGGAGCGGCTACCGTACGTGGAACGTGGCGTAGCGAAGAAAGTGGTGCATCCCAAATACAATTTCTTCACGTACGAGTACGATCTTGCACTGGTCAGACTAGAGAGCTCATTGACGTTTGCTCCTCACATCTCGCCTATTTGCCTACCAGCCACGGACGACCTGCTAGTGGGCGAAAATGCGACTGTCACTGGCTGGGGGAGGCTCAGCGAGGGTGGTACATTACCCTCAGTATTACAAGAGGTAAACTTCAAAATTAAATGAAATCATTAAGCATCGTCCTTGGAATTGAGAATATTAGGAATTAAGTAGTAATTAACAGGAGTATATTCTTCAGATGGGTACTTTGTAGTGAATTATATATAGAAATACTCGATAAAACAGTGTGTTCAACTCCATACAACTCTAGTATTTCCTCACTATAGACTCGTCACTATTCTTTTTAATCTTTTGGAACTATTTAGTCATTGAGTTTCCTTCAAATTACTATTTAACAAAATAAACGCGTTTGAAACGAAGTATTAACATCTAAATTGTCGTCAATTTAGGTCAGAGTATGTTTTCTACTTTATTTTTGAGTCGTTACTTGTATCAAGAGGTGTTTATAGCCAGTAAATACTTTCTTGGATTCTTTTAATGATCTTCAATATTTTTATATTTGATACCGGTGTACAGAAACAAGCCAGTTAGCTACTAGTTTACTAATGACCCATATACAAGGTGTTCAACGACATGTGCCAGACATTTTATAGTGTAATTCTAAATGCTAAGATAAGACGAAATTGCGTTTCAGACTCCGTTTTCAAGTTATTCATTGTTGAGAACGCGCTTAAGATAAGCGTGAAATGTTTCTGACTTAGAATTTATTCTACTGACTTACACTGCCGCTCATAATTGTTGTCCATTTGCATTTAAGTCTGAAAAAGGAAATAGTCTACTTAGAAGAGAATACAAATTTTTTTTTCATTTGATAGCACATGTATAAAGAAAAGAATTATGTTTTCATAGTTTTAAAATTTCACCAAAAAATAAAAAGTTATTATATTTTCTTCTCGTCGAAAAATCCGCCACACTTCTTTATCGCGACAAAATGTTTACATAAATAGTAACCAGCTCAGAAACCATAGCTAAAGCGTGATATGTCTATATATTTGTGTAAATGAAGACTACGAATTATCACTTGTCGAACTTATCAGATTCATCAATAATGGATAGGAATATATTTTTTTATAATTCTTATTACAAAATAACTAATATCATCAGTTTCGTATCGTAGAATTAATATCGAACATACGAAATTACTCATACTATGTGATTACTGTGGTTACAGATTCATAAACAAAACAGATATCAAAATTTGATTAAAAACTACAGGTGTCCTAACACTTATAAACGAGAGTGCAGGTCTGTCTGACCTGGCTAATGCACACTAACAGTAGAATAAGTCTCAAACCAGACACATTTCATGCGAATTTAGAGGCTTCTGCATTAATGAATAACTCTGAAACGAAACTTTAAACGCATTTTCGTCAGTCTTGATTTTCGCTTTATTTTGACATGTAGAATCACCCTTTACATGAATCGCTTCAAATCTGTGCGACTAACAATAAGAATAAGTGGGTTTAAAAGGGTTGAAACGAATTAGAATAGATTGAGGATGGCTCAAATATATTTAAAAGAGTATAAGCAAATCAATATAAATTTAATGCTCCAAACGAGTGAATAAGTTAAAACAGTTATCTGAAAATCAAACTAATTCTTTAAAAACTCTATATTTTTGGACATTAATAGGTTAACGCCGAATAAAACTAAAAAAAATTCATGTATGCATAACTGAACATTATTTTTCTCATATTCGTACAGTTTCAACAATCTGTGAGTCTAACAGTCTGATAAAAATGAAATACTACATGTATAATACGTAGAGAGGCTTTAAAATAATAGAGGTATCACATCATATCAAGAGATTCAGGATCGCATATGACATCCTCCTTTAGAGTCTTTTATCTGTACAGTACGTATGTATTAATTTGATTATATTCAAAGCAATGCATTGCTTCATCATCAAAGTAATCAAAGTTATGCATTGTAATTCAAAATTTCTTGTTTAAAATTTTATATAGTGAACAATTTTGAAAATACACTGTTTAATATAATTCACAGAGAATAAACTTACTAGATTCAGGTATTTGATACAGCACTAAACTATGCTTCGGGACCTTAGCTTAACATATGTCAATTTATTATGATCTATGTTTAACCTCTCGAAACGTGTACAAAGCAGCCACTGACAACTTTTGCTATATTTTTTTAGAGTCTGCCCCGTACTATACCTTAGCCTTAATAGCCTAATGTTAACCCTTTAAGATCCGAATTATGTTAACGTTATTTTTTTATCATATTTTTTATTCCAGTTACTTGAAAACCACTCAAATAATACACATGCTGAATATAAAAATTTTTTGACAAAATAATTTACTAATTAAGAATAACAAGTAATGATATTAATTACTAATGTAAAATGTTAATATCTATACTATACAGTATTACAAAGAAATAGGATTTCTTATACTTTTTTTACAACATTTTAATGTAAGTGTAACACTGTACATTTCGTTTCTCACAGGTTTCCGTGCCTATAGTGAGTAACGATAGATGTAAGTCAATGTTCCTGAAGGCTGGTAGACACGAGTTTATACCAGACATATTTCTATGCGCCGGCTACGAAACTGGAGGTCAAGATTCTTGTCAGGTACGCCATGAAATTGACTTCATCCTGATCTCTAGCCCATTCACAATCCGAGAATTCCCTTGGAATAAGCCGAAATACAATTCAGTCTTGTCTGAAAAGGATCTTTCGTATCTCTACTTTAGGGTGACTCGGGAGGTCCACTTCAAGTCAGAGGGAAGGACGGTCGATACTTTCTCGCTGGCATCATATCCTGGGGAATCGGTTGCGCCGAGGCCAATTTGCCAGGCGTGTGCACGAGAATCTCGAAGTTCGTTCCTTGGATCCTGAAGAACGTGACTTGACCCGGTTTTCTTGCGCCGAAATCTTGTCGAGCAGCTTAGCGAAACGATTTCTCAGAGTCTTTTTACGAATGCCACTCTGCACGTTTCTGTGAACTCTTAGAGGATTTCTTCCGATGGGACACGAAGAGGTTCTATGTAACGATCACTGCCAGACGCCGAGCAAGGCTCGGTGATTGATGATGTTGATTATCGTAGAAGGAAATCGTCGATCAGGCGAGACGAAAGCTATTTCCTCTTATGGGAAACGATGGATCATACGAAACGAGAGCTTCCATCGTGATAGAAGCGGATTTTAAACGCTTTAAATGACGTGTCTGTCGAAGATGGAAAGATAAGTGTCTTCCTTCTCAAGGACGATGAATTTCCGAAGTTTTTAGGAAACTGTTCAGCCCGAAAACTGCCGCTCAGGAAGCGAGGCCACTCGAATGCTATTTACAGAGGCTGCGAGGAGTCTCGTCCGTGAAACGGGTGCACGAGATCATTGCAGTCGGAGTTCCTGCCTCCTTAAATGATGCCCCGTGTTTGTAGTAATAGCTCGCACGCAGAACTGTATTTATATACATATATAAATATAAGTAAGATAATAATATATTTTTCTCGCACGCAAGCGAACAAACAATCGAAGCGGGTTTCTCGCGTTGTGTCACGCTTTTGCCACCTTGTACATGAATATATAAAAGAAGTGAAAAGGCTTGACGTTGAAAAGGCGAACATGTTTAACGATTCGTCTTCGAAAATACTCCGTAATAGCAGTTTCAACAGCAAGCCCCTTGAATGTTTATTTTTCACCACTTGTATAGCAAAGCCTGTAAAATGCTAAATTCTTGCCCGTCGCCTCTAGCAACCACGTTTTTTTAATCGAGAATTAAATTAAATACCCTTCCCCTTCATCTCTTCCTCCCTTTCCCTTTCCCTCTTCCTCCCTTTCCTTTCTCCTTTATTTACAGCATACAGATTTGTACAGAGACCATATAGCATGTACTTGAAAGATAGGTGTGTGCGATTTAGGAATGATTTAATAAATAAATATATATATATATATATAATTGTTTATAGATAATAACAGTATTTATAAGTATGTCAAATAAACGTATGTTTATTATTCCTATTCTGGACACGCTTCTGTCTTTCTCTTCTGCTGCAGGAATTTATAGTATTCGCGAATTGAGCGGATCGTTGATTCTGCCGGCGATCAAAGCCACCGAAGTTTCGACGTCGACGATGAAATAAAGAAACGGGTGCACTGCTGTGAACGGCACTGGTCCAGCTCTCTCGAATAATCCATTACCTGTGAAAACAGATCCTTTGAAAAGGGCGCTTTTAAAGAACCCTAGAAGGTATCCAAATACATACGATTCGAGGTACAAAAAAAATTTGATACAACTTTTTAGCGGTTAAAGATGAGTTGAGAGAGTGAAGAAATAACTGCGTATAAAATAACTAAAATAATTGAAAATTTAGTTTGAAGAAAATGCTCCCCTTTTGAGTGTATCTCGAATTATTAAATGTTCTATACGATATTAGTTTCACTTTTAACACGTCAACTGTTATGTAGAAGCATTTGCGTTAGCTTTAATGCAATATGTAAAATTCTACTTCTTGAATCTTTAATCAGAAAATTAATTAGTTTCATAGTTAAAGAAAACCAAGTAGTTTGTACATAAAATCTTTTCAAGCAGAATAGTGAAAATAATAACATAACCTTGATCGATCATTAAATAGTTATTAAAAATTAATCGCTAAAAAAGATTAAATACAGGCAACGTATTAAACTTTATTATCTAACTATACTATTTGAGTGCAGTCAGATGACAAAGGAAATTTAAGCAAGAAGGACTGAACGTTTCAAGGTATAATCCGCAGTCTAAAGAAAGCAGCAAAAAGCTGGAATGGCTAGTAGGGTGACTAATTTCTGGAATAACGAAGGAGGTTGAAAGAAATCGACTGAAGATTTACGAGGTGCATTCTTCGCAACGATTCAGGGATTCCTAGTAAGCATAACGGAGAGTAACCGCAAGGTCTTTTTATTTATTTTCCTCGGTGAGTCAGGCACAGGATATCAGCGATTAAATCCAGCTAACTTTATAACAATACTGAGAATGTTCTCCCGATCGTGGCCACCCGTGATTACGATAAACCGGAAACTGACGGTTCTTGAACGGTCAAACGACGAATTGAAAGCCACTCGACATTTACTGACCGAACGGTAATGTTTAGCCGATGATTTACGTAACTTCGATCAATTGCAAACACTTGATCCTGTAATTGGGGGATAAAAACAGTTTGAGATTAAATTGTTTTAAGATGGAGATATTGGTAAAAAAGGAAACAATTTCATTTCGATTAAGATTTTTCACCCTATAATTTTTCAAGATCACAGATTAGCGAAAAAAATATTCAGGTATTTCGTTTGAAAAATCATTCAATTTCATTTCAGCTTGCAGTTACTTTGAATTTCGTGAAATTTTCTAACCCAAACCACTGTCTCTAAAGAAGGCAACCTCAGCAACCTCTCTTACTACGCTCGTTCGTGCGTGAAATTTCGACAGGAACCGTCCATGAAAGTGTTTTCGACACCAGAGGAAATTTGCACTGCTGTTAACGACGATAATGATGCATGGAAGGCAAAAACGGACGAGAAAGAAGAAGAAAAAGGGAATAGGCGTCAGTAGTACTGGTCAGGCATCGTCAGACACAGTTCATCGCGCGCCTCGTTAATGGCATTCACGGCGAATTGTAATTTCATACAGCACCCGTGAAGATTGCATCAGTTCGATGGCCGATTATTTCCTTCCTCCACCTTAATCCGAGAAATAACGTTTCGTCTTTTTTCCTTGCAAAGGACTTTGGAGCCCTGTAATCCAAGAATTTTTGGCTATTTCAGGATGCATTGAAATGTATTCAATTTACATTCTTAGTAATGTGGAGAGATTCCCAATTTAGAATTTTTTACAGAATTAAATTTTCAAATGCTCTAATTTCCGACTATTTAGATATTCAAATGGTCAAATCATAAATCATTGAAATTTTCAAATATCTAAATATTGAAATATTCGTATCTTTAAAGAAGTTAAAATGCAGAAAACTTCAGTTATAAATTATTGGCTACATGCCACAAAAAAAAATCATCAATGTGATCGATTTAACGAATTCTACTGATTGGCAAAGACTCGTAACAAAATGAGTCTTGCACTTTGAGAGCACTATAAAACAAGTACAATAGTTGTGTAGATATTTTAACATAAAGTTATACATAATAACAAAATAATAAATTATCTCCCTTTCAAAAACTTCTTTATCGGAAGTTCTATCTTACTTTAGTTAAAACTAAAACTCAAAACAAACTTCATCGTGTTTGATCTCCAATACACCTTTAATATCTACTAGTGGAAACTTAAGTATTCCTTAGGTATAAGGATTCGAATTTCTAGTTGAGAATATTTCCCATGAAGCATCGAATTCAATTAAATGAACCAACAAATTTAATTGAACTTCAGTCAACAAACTTGCTCACATATTTATACCCAGAATGCTTTGAAAGTTCGAACACTGCCAAAGGCGTTCAGACTCACAAAGATTGTACTTCAAGCAAACTTTCCATCCACAAGTTGCTTGAGCATGCTCCGCTAAAGCATGCTTTCCTCCTTGCTTTTAAATGACATCGTCAAGGAAGAGATATAGGAAGGAGTGCATTAGTTTTTACAAAGCACAGAGCAGAACCTGGATGATAATATCGATAATAGTCCCGTCGAAGTGGAACAAGCAGAGGAGGATCGGATTTGAGCGACTCACGAGAGTGGGTTCTGTCAGGTTGCATGTAATGTCTGATGTTCACGCCGATGCTCTGCTGCACGTCCCTCGCATATACTCCTAAATCTGGTGTCATCAGCGATAGATCAGCTGCTCTTGGCTCAAACACGTCCACGATTCCCAGCTGTAAAGTTACAATCAAATATAATATTAAATCGCAACATGTATATAAGACATCACCAAAAAGAATATTCGTCTTATCAAGACTGTCAAGAACAGTGAAATGCTTGGTATCATTATTTTCCACTTGGACAACTCTCAGAGGCCCAAGAACGTTCATTGTCAAGCAGAATCGCCCAACGTAGCCTATAAAACCCATTCAGAATTGTACTTCTGAATTACGTCCATTAGAAGAATTCCATTTTTCACGTTTTCTTCTCCTCTTCTTGAATTATCGTCAATTGTATGTCGTCAAGGAAACTATCTATGGCGATATCTTTGTTCGTGGAAAGTAGCCATGATGAGAAGCGGAAAGCGCTCTCAAGATCGCGGACTAACGCGATTAAGTAATTAGGAGCTTAATGCCCGAGACTAATGGCAAAATATTGAGAGCGGCCTATGCACCATGTAACGCGATTCGATGCTTGCCCCTTGTTGTCCCTTTGAAATTCATACTTAGACGAGCCAGAGAGGCTCTTCTGCTGAGAGATTAAACGACATTTTTCCTGTGTTCCGTACCCTCTGTAGGAAGGATGTTAACGTGACGAAACCGCGTAACATGAACGATGGAATAGTGGCCCTGACCCATGTGGTCTGTAACTGCTTCCTCAACAGTCGCAACGACTTCCCGCCGAGATCCCTAGCCAGCCTATATGTATCCCTTCGATCCGTGGACATTAGAAGGAGAATATTGTACCTGGGATCCTGAAATGTAAAATAAACAAAATTATTTGCTGTAGGTACTGTACAGAGCTGGTAAAGTTGCATTTGGAAAAATGTGGATCCATATGATTACAGTAGATAGAATCGCTTGATTTCATATGCATTTTTGGATGTAGCATATTATTATCTAAAGTCGTCATAACTCCTAACTGAAGCGACGTATTCCCTACACACAGAAAATTACTACTATGTTAAAATGTGTCCTGGATGCAACCTTACCAGTTTTGCACAGTATAGATTTAACTAATGGCATCGTAATTTGTTGGTAAACTCTGAGTTCCGAAAAACTGTTATAAAACAATGATGAATGATGAATGTTTGAAGTGCAGTAAGGGACAAAAGAAATGCAGATGATGTTCACTGTAACTTTAGGAGAATATTTGTAGAGAGTAACTGTAAGGATTTAAAGGTTTGTTATATGTGTACTAACTTGTATGTAGGTTTCATTCTTAATATCTCGAATGAGAACTTGATGATTTTGTATTCGATATTTTTTGTGTTCATATTTTTAAGGAAAAATGGTAGACAAATAGACTCAAAAAGTCGATCCTTAGAATTTTGAATTTTTAAAAAGCCCACTTTTTTCTAAGCAAAATGCTTTGCCTTTTATTTGAATCTAATTACTATAATAATTTAGGTGTTATATTTTTTTTTATGCTTTACGTGAATTGACATTTAACACAATATTGATCGACGAATTTATACAGAAACTGAAATTTGCGACCAACTATTTATTATATGTAATTATGTCTATATGTTAATTTCAAACTGCCCTCGTGATATTAACTGTGTCTTTCTCTAAAAATGTCTGAATACGTCTCGAATCAACAATATCTTAAGTTCACTTTTCTCTAAACTGTGTTTTCTTATTTTCAGGGACTCACTTCAAGCTAACGTACCTAAAAGTTTGAAACTTGAATAACTTATGTGTAAGGTATCAATAAAAAACTACAAGTTGATTGGGAACAATAAGCATAACTTTTAACTAATAATATGACAAAAAAATGAAATTTCAAAGGCAGAGTTATTTAGTTTACATTCCCTGCAGCTTCTTAATTCTTTATATGAGTGTAGGTGAATAAGTGACATAGGAGAAAATTAGGTAATACACCTCTATTGATAACAACGTTTTAATGTACTTCAGTCATCCACAGGTTACGTGACTAAAACAAAAACGCAAACCTCAAAAAACTCATATTATCTAGTTTTGATATTTGATTGTTCTATCTTATATAATTTACAAAAAAGTATTTTAAAAAAATGAAAAAATAGCATTGATTGTTGTCTGTCGTCTTCCGTAACAAAAGAATTGACTCTATCGAATCCTACTTCATTCAAATTTTACAAATTGTGAAATTAACAAATTTGTCCACAAAGGATTCATTAGCCTTAACTAAAAATATGCAGAAAGGATATTACGAAAAAAGTTTGTAAACATCTACGAAATAATATAGAATTGTACGTATCATAGAGTCAAGAATATTGGAGTTTTAATCAGAAATATTAAAAAATTAGTTCTTTCATAGAAAAATTGTTCTTACATCGAGCGGAAATTCAATCGCGACTGCGTGCAACGATGGAAAATAGGCGAAAGGCAGGACAGCGAAGTATCTGGAAGCCGTGACGGAAGAGACGTCGCAACCGTTCACCAGAAACGATATTTCCGTCGAGTCTCGAACGGATGCCTCGCTCAAGCTGCTCGAATAGGGCTTCCAGATTCCCAAATCTTGCATCCAGATTCCTTCGTCTAAAATGGAGGAAATAAAATCATCCAATCCTCAATGTATGTTATATATTAGAAAAAGACCTAATCAAACCGATGAAATAACTATATCTCACCAACTTCTGAAAAGATTTCACATCAAGTGAATCCTAGACCCGAATTCAATATACAAAAATAATGAAAACAGAATTTATTAAAACGCAAGAGTTACGGTAGCTTAAAATTTACTATTACCATATCAAAAAGGATTACCTCAACCTATACACACATTTACACTCTACTACTAACATATCATAGACTATGAAGCAGCATCGATCAACGTCGAGTTCATCAATCACAATTAAGCAATAAAAAGAGGAACCTGGATAACTGGAGAAGAATCCCCTGAAGCCTCTAATACTACGCTTCCTCCGAGTCATTGTATCGTTGGTAGTTGAGGACACAGCGGTGGTTGACTGCCCATTCGACACGGTTTCACCTGTAGCCGAGGTCGTATTCAGCGAATCGGTAGATCCCATCTCGTTCGAAGTTACCTGATTGTTCGAGGCGTCCACTGAAACGGTATTCTCATCGGTAGGTGGTCCATTCGTTGATCCAACGTCCATCTGCTTAGCCTGCGCCGAACTGGGGATCGTTGAACTCGTCAAGGCCTCTGTATCACTTGCTGAAACCGTTGTTACGGACATATCCATAATAGTACTTTCCACTGTCGTTGACATTGTTAACGTAGTCGATGGTTGTGACGCGAAAATCGTCGACTGTGAACCACCATCCATCGACATTGAAGTTTCAGAGGATTCCATAGTTGGACTCCTACTCGTCGAAATAGGGGAAGTACTCGTCACAGTTGCTCCTTCCATATTTGCACTTCGAGTAGTAGAACTGACGACCATCATCGTCGGTGGAACAGACGTCATAGTAGTTGTTAAAGGTTCACCCGAAGGCATGGAAGCTGTTGTTACAGAAGCCACAGATATAGAAGATGCTTCTGGCAAAGTCGTAGGAAGACTAGATGGCGTGACAGAAGTAGTGACGCCCATCGTGACTGGACTATCAGGGGTGGTTTGTGTCAGCCTATTTTGCAAGTTAACTGTGCTCATTGTCGTTTCAAGAAGTTCGATCTGAGGAGTCGTCGAAAGCCCAGCTTCAGTTATATTCTCAGAACCCTGCACTAACTGTGTCACAGGTGTCAGTGTAGTAGCTTCATCTGGACTTGATGTCTGCATTTCTGTGACTGGTTGATCAGTCATCGTCGCAGCTGTTGACTCAGGAGTAGTAACCTCATCAGGCCCCTCAGTAGGTGTCGAAATATCAAATCCATAGAATCTAAGGATGTCTTCGTACTCGGGACGCAAGTTGGTGTTTTCCTGGTTGAGCGTGAGACCACCAAGGAAGCCATTCGCGTTCAAGTACGTCTTCAACACACAAAAACAGTTACTTTACGCCTCGTATCGCAGATGGTCAACCCTTCAGGAATAGGGTATATTCACCTGCAAAAGCACTATTCAAATGAAAATGAAAATTGTATCGTTAACAGACATGTGTTTTCTAAGTTAAATGAGACAAACAAATTTTACAACAATTATTGAATAGCTATTCATAAAACTGTCTTAAATAAAATTATGACATAAGTGCATATTAGATGTATTTAAAGAATTTGTAACAAAAACAGCCTCTGTTAAATTTTATGATTTCTTTAATAAGAATACATTTTAGAGATCAGAAACGAAATTCGCAACATACTGGAATCTATCCATACGTACTATCATGAACACTTTGTTAAAAAGAACATTAATCAATTGAACAAGAATTGAAGATGCTACAGTATTTTTGCTCTCCTAAGAAAAGACAAAAATTGACTAGGTAATTCTCGTTACAAACTCTTCATTCGATGATGACACATAAAACGTGTAGTCCATACAGAGGCGTCTTACAGGGTTAAAATCGAAGTTACGAAAGTGTTTCAAAGTAAGCGATGAACCGAAAGAGAAACCGGCATTTAGGGAAGAGAAATCGTGCATTCAGGCTCCAAATTAGCCTTCAGTAGTCGGACAGCGTCGTGGCAAATTTTCCGTGTCTCCCTTCCCAGCAATTATTTCATTGGTAGACAGCGAAATAGTGCATTGATCGTTACGTAATGGAGCAAGAAGGATCCAAATATTTTACCCTCAATCTGCGATGGATATCTCGAAAACCAATCCGTGTAATGTCCCTGTCCCGTGGTAGACCTAGGACATCCGCGATTTGCTGTCTTCCTCTGCCAGTGGAGCCTTCGTAGAGCGCGGCCAGGACGAAACCAACCCCCGTCGGCGAGAATGCCACGTTCCCGTGGCTCGTGTACTGTTGCAGAATCCGCACGCCCAGGTCGTTAATTACGTCCGAGATGATGTCGACTGGTCGATGGGGAACCGGTTGATACCAGCCGTCGAATCCCACGTTGTCGTAACCGCGGACGAACACCGTAGACACTGTTCAAATATTTAGATGGAAAAACAGTCAAATTCTTCGGGAATTGTACACATTTCGTTATGAGGGAGCCACGTGGAGATAGTGTGTCGAACGTGAAAGTTTTGAACAATATAAAATTTAAAAGAACTTGCAAAATAATGCGGAGGAATTCTAGGAACTAAAACTGAAGAACTAGAGAACTGAAGGAATAAAATTAAAACTAGAACTACAAAATTTTTCCTAATATATCTGTATTAATTTGGAGCAGTATATGGAAGGACCTCAACCATCTGAGTCTCGATTATTCGCCGTATATACAGTCAATCAAATGTTTGACTACTAAAGATAGTGAAGTAAGACTTCCATTAAAATTCGAAGTCTAATTTAATAATAGTCTGAAAAGCTAACAAAAAGTCATCAAGAGGGTTTTACAATTCTGAATCTCATATTCAATCAATTACACAAGACTCTGGGCTGTACGAGCTTCCCTTGTTCAAAAGACACAGACACAAAACACCTTCTCCAACCTACTCATACTGTTTCTCAGAAATCTAAACCCCTAAGAAACTGAAAGATTCTAAATTGTTGTGGAAATCCAAACTTTTGTCTAATCAATCCCGCTCAACTTTCTCATCATAATGAAGTACCTGAAATCATATCATATAGGGTTTACGCAACAGAAACCAGAATACGTACGCTGCAGCAGGATCAGCCAGGACGTCGACGTCCCCATTGCACTAAATTGCTGGATCACTGTCGCGAAGTCGATACGTGTCAAGCGATGCGCATGGAAAACACGATCGCAGGATGGTTCGGACTGGGCTGAAGGATAACGCGACACGGCGGGTGCGGAAGCGGCTGACAGCAGAGAGCTGTATTAGGATTAGTGCTAGTCGTTCGCGCTTCGCGTCGGAACTGGCTCGCGGATGGTGCACGCCGCCTGCTCGAGGCCCTGCCGGCCACTCTTGGATTTTTTAAACGGCAAGGTCGTCAAGTAGATAAACTCGTGTCTATGTACGCCGTCATATCGCGCGCTCGCCCTTCCCTCCCTTCCACCCACGGATCCAAAGCTAGGGTTACAGGTTCCCTTCGAGTGCGGGAAGCGCCGTGAAGAAAAAGCTTGAAGCACCAGGACAAATTAGGAAACTTGACGGTGAGATTAGCGAGAAAATAGAGGAAAATTTCAGAAATTTAGAGCTTGAAATTGTGTGGGAGACAGAAGGCTCGGAAGTTTCTGGATTTAATATGGAGTTTGGAAACTGATTTTGTTAGCGGTTGAGGACTATCTAATCAGATCTTGGAGATTGTAAGCAATTTTCACTTTAAAGCAACTTAATATAGCTAATAGAATTATAAACAATATGCTTGCGTTTTGTTGTATAGTACTTAGATTCTATGAAGTTTAATCATTTATTTTAGTAATTTGTTTTAAATTTCCTGGAATATCTTCTTCTGAAGGACGTATTATTTTATTATGTTTATTTTATTGCGTGCTCGTAATTATACCTATTTAAACGTAGCAAAAGAACTCTTTTTACAGAAATACATATCTGCAGCGATTTCTTTTGTCATAGATATGATGGAAAAAGATAAAATTAAAAAATACTATTGTTGTTGTATCATTACTTTTATTTAAAATTTCATTCATCACATTGAATATAATCATAAAGCAGCTAAAAAATAATTCAGAAATAAAACTTCGCAGGTAGCACTGCACTGTTACTATACCTAAGTTCTGTGACGTTGAAATGCATAAAAGCATTAGAATGGTCATAAAGAAATTAGCAAGAAATTATATCTATGATAAAAATGAGAAGTATTTTCAATAGAAAAAATAGATACTAACGTTAAGAAGGTTCCTGGAACTTTTAATTTTTCTTGCCTGTTCTAACGTTCTATAGGTAAAGGATGAATTCTAAATTTTTAGCCGCCCTGTACATAGCAAGCTTTAATCAATTTCTCGATCGAAGAGATCGTCGAACTTTCGTCAGCATTAACAAGATGGTTAGCTGAAGATGCATCCTACTCAACGTTCACACAGTTGCAATTCCCATTCTTCTACCACTGATCTTAATAAAGTAACTAGTTGTGGCAACTTCCAGCGTAACGTAACGAGAAGCAACTGAATCATACGCGTCATAAGTCTTGCTTAACTTGCGCCGCCACTCTTTTCCTTCCATACAGTGTATCTTACCGCAGCCCATCTTTTAATAAAATTAAACAGAAACGACGACATTATCGTCTAAATAACATCTCATAAACAAACAAAACTATAAGGACTTTCAAGTTACAAATTGAATGCAGAATCGTCAGAAATTCGATTATCCAGGTTAGATTCGAAAACACGACGCTATCAGTCACGTTTAGAGAAGCAACATCCCAGCCATCAGAGATGTTTGTACGCCAAGAGGCATCCGTCACGAGAAGGACCGAACGTTGTGGCTGTCGAACGTTGCGTGGATAGATGTCCATGCAATATCCGGTGCCGTCTGTTACTTGTAAATTAGACGCTCGTGATGGTAATTGTGAATCTTGTATATCCGTAGGCTATCAGTTGCCCTGTGCCCAAGAAAGAACATGTCACACCTGCTTCGTTTCGATCCAAGTTAATTACGGCTGGAGCTAAAGCACAGTACTGAGATTTTACGTTTCATCGCATTGTTCAGTGACTGAGAACGAAAAGGAAAGAGGCAAGGAAGTCACGTGGCTTGATTGAGCAATGATCTTAGGTTTTCCTGTGGTGTCGACCTGTGCCAAGAACGGTCTTTTGTCGATTTTAGCGCAGAAAAAAGAGAAATGGTATTTGCAAGAACTAATAAGCCACGATTAGCGCGAGGAGAGGAGAAACACACGACAAAGTGTGGGATTTGTTCGTTTATTCGAGGAGAAATCGCACGAGGCCTGTAGCGGAAAGCTGGTGAGAAGAGCAAAAACAATTTGCATGACTATACACGCATCCTAGGAGAGCTCACGAGACAAACGGACGAATCAATTTACGCTCCTTGGATATCTTTCGTCTATGCCAGTAAAACTCGCAGAGCAGCAGGAACAAGGACAGCGTCACGCCTGAAACGGAGGACAGCTTCTTAAAGACTAAACCGTACTGTTTTTCTTTTTTACAGAACGAAGGGATGTAAATGGTTACCCATGAAGAGGACAAAAAATATTCCTTGCATATCCGCTACGTTCACTTTTCGCTTGTTCACTGCCTGGTTGTTTCCTGCCACCTCCCAGCATTTGTCTTTCATCGGCATCCTTTCAGAGATCCACTTATGCATTAGTCCAGACTCGTGCATTCGATGCAATCTAGATTGTAAATTATAATGATTTTATATTGATTTCTTTGACATCTCAGAATGTGTTTTTAGAGACAGTTTTACAAAACTTAAGGTATACAGGGTGTGTCAAAAAATATGGGACATTTCTGCAGGGTGGGTTCTACATACGTATACAATGAAAAAAGTTGTACATATATGTCTGGAAACGCCTAGTTTTTTAGTTATACGCTTGTTTGTACTATATAAATTGATTGTCTAAAACGCGTAAAAAGAAACAAAAATGTGGGGTATTTTTGGAGAATAGGTTCTAGACATAAAGAACAATGAAGAAAGTTCAAATACATATCTTTGGCTCTAAGGCAAAACAACCTATATCACATTTTGAAAAAATTCAAATTAAGATCTGTATTGTCGTCTAGAATACAGAATTTATATTTTCAGGAAAAAGAAAAGGTATTAAAAGAACTTTTTCATTTAAAAATAGAGGTTCAAGAAGATACAAGTCCATAAGATAATATTGAAACTGAAAATTTTAAACACTAATATCCCGAAAACGGAAACATGTGACGTAGGTAATTTTACCTTATAGCGACAGATGCCTATATACCCGAAAACGTAACTTTTTTAGTAACATTTTATATTGAGTAAAACACTGATCCGTTTCTTATTTACACAGTGTGTTATCCCTTTTAAGGCCCTACTGGGCCCTAAGATATTTATAAAACCTTTTAAATGAGTGGTGCATAGTCATAGATTTTAAAGAAAGTATCACTCTATACACAATATAAAATAACGCATAACTAAAAAACTAAGCGTTTCCAGACATATGTGCACATGAACCTTTTTCATTGTTTTCGTGTCTAAAATCTATTTTCAAAAATATTCCACATTTTCTAATACACCCTGTATAGAAAGAGACAGATACGTATACGTATATGTATTTAGATAAACATACAAAAAATAGTCTTACTAACATCAATAGACAAGAAAGTACTACACCAGTAATAAGACAAAATGCGATTTGGCTAAAAAAAATCGTCTCGCGTGATCATTCAACCACGAAAATGAGAATATGAATAAAGATAATAATAATATCTTTATTGTGAACTTATATCAGTCTTGTAAAGAAACTGTACTGTAATTACATTTATGTGAGCATGATTAATTCGTAAAGGTAGATATTTAACAATGTAGCTGTTATAAAATCTAACTTTAATCTAGCCCTATTATTATTATTATTATTATTATAATAAAATGAAACATAATTTAGTAAAATGCATCTTAACCTTTATAAAGTACAGTTTAAACTCTTTAGAAAAATTCTATAATTGAACTTCAGTTGCTGCAAAAACATAAGGCTAATGATGCATTGAAGTATCATAATTCAAGCAATTAATTTTAATGTTCAATAAGTTTTCTGCAGATTAAAATCTACGGTTTCTCATCTGCTACCACTTTTCATTATGTTTATTCTCATTTCTAAGTGGCCATGTCTATCACTCTTTATCAAAGTAGACAAGGTCTATTTACAGAACATCGCAATCATCGAAGATCTATGTACTCTAATTACGAGTCAATACTGTTGCAGAACAAGTTGCATCGAGCCGAGTAGCATTCCAGAAGTCAACATGCAACTCACTCAGCGTCAATAACAGTCAAATAGGGGCTTCCTTGCGGGGCAACCATGGCGATGGGTTCGTCCAGGAACTCGTCTACGCTTAAGGAAAAGTGACAGCCTCCGGTTAGCAGCAAATCTTTCCTCATCAAAAACCTATTTTCATAAGTGCGTTAATCTCGTCGTTTTTCTTTCGTTTCATCTTCAAAATAAACAAACATCTTTCTCTCTCCTTTTATCGACAGTACCTGAGGGAGCTTCGCCAATCGATCAAAGCGTGTTTTCCCTCCTTAACACGCTCTATCAGTTGCTCGTCCTCGGTGTCGTTGTGCCTTTCTGCGTGAGCTAGTAGCTGCTGATACTTCGGCTCTTCCGCGTTGCGAAGATACACCTCGAGGAAGCTGCCGTTAGGAAAACCCCAGGTAATCCCGTCCCTTCGCGTCAGAAGATCCTCCACGGTGAGAATGGACGCGTCCATCCTTGGAAATGTTAGAAAAGCAACCAGACTTCCGGAGTACGTGGCTATTAGGACCATTACAGCCAACCACCAGACACCAATCAGCAAGCGCACGCTATCGGCGTGCGGCAAATACATTCCTCCTAGAATTTCGGAATGCTTTGTTCAATGACTGTTTAATGAACTTCGTTAATAACTCTGTTAATACATTCCTCCTAGAATTTCGAAATGCTTTGTTCAATGACTGCTTAATGAACTTCGTTATTAAATCCGTTAATGAGTATGACTGCCACTACTATCAACTTCACAATTCTTTATCCAATTAGCAGTGACTTACTACTCTCGTTATAATGTAGAAGTGTTCGGTTATATGTAATTAATTATCTAATTATTTGTGAGAGAGTAAGCAATTCTGTCCCAAAAAAATTTGTCCAGGAATTGGAGTATACAGGGTGTATCAGAAAATGTGAGACATTTTTGCAGAATAGGTTTTTCATATGAAGATAATAAAAGAAGTTCGTGTGCACCATCTATGCATTAGATTATGTGTATAAGGCATTGGATATACTTCCTATGAGAAGCTAATAAAGCCAACATTAGAATATCGGATATACAGGGTGTTTCATAATATGTGGGATCCATTTCGGGAGTAGATTGTATGCCTAAAAACAATGAAAAAAGTTATATAAACATATGTCCCATCTGTCTTCGTTTATAAGATATAATGAATTTTATAAACAGAACAAATTCTCTGTTCGGCCTGCTTTACCATAGACCGCAATAGTTAAGCAATTTTTAAATCAACAGTTTGCAAATAAATGGATTGGTCATGGAGATCCTATTGCATAGTCTGCTCCTTCTTCGAATTTGAATCCATCAAATTTCCATTTATGGAGACATTTAAAATCTATTGTATACACAAGTCGATTAAAAATGCTGAAATACTACGAAATAGAATACAGCAAGGCTTTCAACAAATTCGAGGAACACCAGAAACGATAGAGAGAGTAACCAGATCGATGACAAGACGAATGTAGGCTTGTCTTCAAATGCAAAGTGGTCATTTTGTGCATCTTCTGTAAATGTAATTAAAACACAAAATTCATTATATCTCATAAACGAAGACAGATATGTGTTTATATGACTCTTTCATTGTTTTTAAACATTCAATCTACTCTCAAAGTGGGTCCCACATATTAAAAAACACCCTGTATATCTCTGTGTCTTTTCGTCACCTTTTTAACGTATACGCATTACGCCTAAGGGGATATAAAAAAGATGGAGCTACATGTATAATGTGTGTACATGTGCTCGAAAACGCCTACTTTTTTAGTTGTAGGCTATTTTGTGTTGCCTAAAACGTTGGCTCAAATCCAGCAAAAAGTGAGAAAAGCGTGGGAGACTTTTGGAATATAGGTTCTAGGCACAAGGGTAATGAAAAAAGTTCGAATGTACACATATCCGAAAACGCATACATTTTTAGTTACATTTTTTAATTATTATAGCTTATAATTAAAGAACTAAGCGTTTTCGGATATGTGTACACATGAACTTTTTTTATTGCTTCGTATCTAGAATGTGTCTTCCAAACATGTCCAACATTTTCTAATAAATCCTGAATACATACACATGTGTAAAGCGATTTTTGAAGATTTAAAAATTTAAAGATTCTTTGAATATTTGAAATATTGAGATCATGGAAGTTTGAGAATCTAAATGTTTAAAGGCTTGAAAACTTAGAATTCTAAGAATTTGAAAATTTGTGGATCTGAGAATTTGAAGATTAAACGACAATCTAAGTTTGAAAATTAAAAATTTTGATACCTTGAAAGTTTCAGAGTTTACACATTTGAGAATTGACAATTTGAATACGAAAGTGTATCAGTGCACTATATAATGTATCACCCCTACTTATCTCCCAAAGCTAACATCCATGAATGTCAACTGCGAAATACTATAGTTGCAATGACTAGCGACAATGAGTAGCACTCAAAGTCCCAATCATATTTATGTTCGCGGAGAAAGAAGCAGAGGCACTCAAGGGACAATAAAATCGTACCTTGTTGGAGAAGTGCCCCGTACACGTACCACACACATTGCCAGGTCGAATTTAGGCCCGAGGTCTTCATGCTATACGGACTATACTTGTGAATCGTGTACAGAATCGGACCCATTATGATAATGGATGCGGCCAAACAGGCCCACGTCTGAAAGCCAAAACGAAAATTGCGCATCAAAGGTATGCGAATGGAAAAAATGCCGAACCGAACGATGATCTTTAACAGTTCCGTGAGTTGTTATGTACATGTCATCATGCGATGAATACTTATAATCTTTTTTTGGACTCCCAGAAAAAGCATTCCTACATTTTTTGTGTAATCATGCCGATTAATTTTTTTTATACGAAAGAAAATTACATACATTCCCTTCCCTTCGATTCAACAATTGTGTATCTGAGAATCCATCGAATCTCAATTTTCGTGGGTTAATTCAGTGAACAGAATTTCAAATTTCTTAGTCCTATAATCTATTATGACATGATATATATAATTATGAACTTTCAACATACCTACGTAGACTAACTATGTATTGTAAAAACAATACAGTGTGTTGGAGAACATAATATCGGAAATATTATCGACAGAAAAGTAATCCTACACGAAAAATTAACTTGAAATTAAAAAATAAAATTATGTAATAGATACTGCACCTCGCTTTTTAGAAAATACCTAGTTGGAATTTTAGTAGAGTATGGGTCTGTAGTTGTCAGTAGATAAAGTCAGTAGACAAACTGCAAGTATTTTCTTATTTCATGTAGCCGTCAAATACATATATTCAATTATCTCGAAAACGAAATGTGAGATTAAAAAATTTTAATCTGATTAACTTATTTTTTACCTTCTTGCTTGTATTATACCGTATAATGTGCCAGAATACTCCGTAAATGAATATAACGTAGCCGTTCATATAGGGGTACAAGAAGTTTAGTAAAAAGTTTTTTAATTTTAAGTTTAAAATTGAAAATAAATGTTCATTATCTTCAATCCGAAGGTTGAAAGTACCTCTATAAGGTACATTTTTTAAGAAGGAACATCACTCTTAGGAATAATAAGTAAGTCTGATATTTTAGAATTTTTCATAAGTAATTTATAAATGAAAAGTCTTTCTTGGGTGGCATGGCTGTAAATTTTAGTTTCACTTTTTTATTTTTTTAAACTTTCAATTGTGGAAAACAAGGAAAGACATACATTGCAACAAATTCACGCAAAGAAACGAAACAGAATCTGCGTTCTTTTAAAAAAACGTAAACGTGTCTTTCGTATGTCTTTCCTTATTTTCTACAATTGAAAATTGATAATTGACCCTGTCTCCAAATGGCCGCGGCGGCAAAAATACGTTTGTCTGCAGCGGGCCTTGATGAAGAAATTGAAAAATATGAAGATCCGACCTCTCTAGTGAACGGAGAAGCAAACAGAAGCGCTCTAGATAGTTGTTTTGGTCTTGAAGTAAGAAGTTCCATAACTTTGTTCAAATTCTTCGAGAACTGTTGCCAGAAAAATTGCAAGCGGTCATCAAGTCAAAAGAGGTAACGCAAAACGTTAATATGTATATATTTAAAGCGTACTACTTAATAAACTTTGTCGTTAAAAATCGTTCTCAAGCCTTTCACTTTCATCAAAAACTCGAAAAATGTTGAAAACAAATTGTGAGTCGACCTATGTAATTAGGTGGTCTAAAATGCAGGCATTTCTTGGAACGACTGCAACTTTGTCAGAAATCATAATTGTTTATAGGTTTTCGCTTATTGTTAAAAAAAAACAGTGGGTCTTAATGAAGAAATTGAAAAATATGAAGATCCGACCTCTTTGGTGAACGGGGAAGCAAACAGAAGCGCCCTAGATAGTTGTTTTGGTCTTGAAGTGAGAAAGCTGTACGTCTGCACGAAAATGGGAACCGTGAAATTGATCGCACCCTTCCCATACTCGTTCACAGTGTACGCGCACGCGGCCAGCAGGACCTTCTTCTCGCGAACCAAGTCGATCACTTCCCGCGGCACTTTCCTCGTGTTCGACATCGTCATTTCCTTAGCCTTCTGCGCACAAAAATAATTACGAATCCTATGTGAATAGAGGGTTAACTGTCGAATCCTAAGTTAGAACACAGAAAAACATGCAAGTCCTTACGTCACCAAGCTTGGCGAATCGAGTGATGTTTGCGGAAGTAATGGCTTTGTTCATTTCCGGTGTAATGACCGTGTACGTGAAATTCAACTTCTTGCCTAGGTACTTAACTACGTCAAACATCAGTCCCTCGTATGTTTTCACGCCTGTCTTGCTCACGGAGATTATTTGCCATGGTGGATTCTGAAGAGAGACGTAAACTTTAATTGTCAATTGAAGAAGAATTTAACCGTTAAGTAGTGACTCTCAATTTTCGGACTTTAATATGAGTTTGAAGTCTAACAGAGTTCGATTGAAATATAATGTTAAATATTTGTAAAATTAGTGTAGTAATACACTAACGATAAGATCCACTAAAGGGAATTGGTATACAGAATGAAACACAACATATCATAATATTATAATAATGTTCTTATTTTCTTGTACAATTTAACTAATATAGTGCCTTTTACTTGTCTCAAGATATTGTCTTGAGGTATTATATACTGTAAAAGTACTAACAATAATTAAAATAAAATATTAAAATAATAGTGAGGAATATATACAGAAATAACGCTCTTTCAGATAAAAGTACTTCACTTTGGAAGTTAGTTTTTATAAATGTCTCAAAATTAACGATGCATTAGTTGTATCACTCCTCTACAAAATGATTCACAGTTAGGTAAAGAAAATAATTTGTAGCGGAAGCAACAGCAAGAGATGTATCATGAAGAGTCTGTGAAACTTCATATCAGTTCAGGGTTAGTGAATAAAAGAAATTCTATTTAGAGACTCAAGAAATTAATTACCTCGTATCAAATTGATTTCTAAACATAGATGTATAGAAAATTTAACTTTCTGCTAACATTCTTTTGATTCTAGTATACGTACAAAAATTCGACTTCCTAGTTATTGTTAGTAGCATGGAAAATTCGCTCAAACTTTATACTATTACTCCATGGTCTTTCTGAAGGAAAAGTGTTTACCCACGTGATATGTTGTAATGGGCAAAGTAATGCCACGGAATCCATGAGCAATGTGAGGAAAAAGGACGTCTGTCAGATTTATCCCAGATCCAGGTGTCCACGTGCCTATATCTAACAAATGAGCTACGTTGCTGTGATGGGCGAAGAAATTTCCCCAAGTTATGGAGGAAGAAAACTTCCATAGCAGACATTCACGGCAAAAAGCTTCGATGGCAAACTCGTTTTGAAAAAGATTTATCTGACAAATAGAATTTCGATTGTACTCTTAATTAAACATTTATAATTGAATACACACTACATACTTTAATACTCTTCAAGATTTCCCATTGTTTCTCGCGCTTCGACAGTTTGATCGTATCGAAGTCCTCGTCTCCGACTTTTTTCAATAATTCGATCTCGTTCATCAGAGAATACTCTAAAGCTCTAGCCAGCGCTTGAATCAGCTCTTTAACGTAGCACGTTAGCCTTGCCTAAAGAAACAGCCTTTCAAAAATTATTTGCTACCTAATTAGAGTATTTGGATTTACAGAGACTGACAGTATCGCAGGTAGAAAACAGTTCCACGTTTTACAACGATACAGAACGTAGTCCGGGAAAATTCAATCAATTACTTCGCAAGAACTATCGAACTCGGTCACGTTGTACATGAAGGCTACGTTCCCTCCTTCAGCAAGCAGATCAACGAAGTTCGTCATGTTGGTCGCGTTCTGCATCGAACTGTCAGTGACGACATATAGCCATTGACTACCAGGATGCATCATCTTCAGAGATCTTGCCTTAAGAGTACAGAAAAAAGAATAAAAATTCAGAAAAATCTGAACTGAAGTTTCTTGTACCGGATGTTCAAGAGTGTAATTTAGTTTATTTCTTATTTCTTTACTTCTTCGTGATGCCTTCCAATCCAATTACACTTTTGAGTAGAGTTAAATTATTAAGATGTAATTTCTGACAGGATACGCTTTCAGGTAACTGATAAGGAATGAAGAAGGAACTTCTAGCTCAGATGCTGAAGAGATTTAAAGCTTTTGAGTAAACTGAGAAGTTTCCAGAATTTTTTGGAATCTTTTAGTCAATTAATTTGACTCAAAAGACTGAAAATAATTTACCATATAGTTTCTTTAATTAAGAAAAAATCTTAAAGAAATCGATTTTTTACTAACAATAAGAGAAAAACAAAATTCCTCCCTATAACTCATTTGCCCTAACGTTACTGCCATATTCATATATGTACAGTTAGCACTACATTCTTTATATTATTTCGTTTAATGTAACGAAATTTTCACACGAGTTGGCACATTTTCAAAAATTAAGCGTTTAACCAAATAAAGATCTCACCACTTCCATGACGTCCGCGATCATATCGAACGTGGCGATTACCAAGAAGCAATGCCCCAACTGTTCCACGTGAAAATCGTTCAGCACGCTCATCAGCGCACCTTTTCTCCTTTTCTCGTCCTCTTCGTGTTTCAATGTGAAGATCGACCTGGAAATCAGATTCAATTTCTTGTTCGGTAGTCTGTCCGATACAGCTTTCATCACCCTGCCGATCGTATTTCTATCTGAAAATTATCATGCATGCAGGTGCTGTCAGTTTAAAAGAATTTGTTATTGTTATCGTGATTAGTAGCTTGTTTTATCACCGAATGTTTCGTCGTGAAAGATGTTGATCATGTTCCATGACATAATGTTGTTCGTCCTCAGGTCGAGGAAAATCTGGGACAGTTCTTCACCTGCTACGACCAGGGGAATGCTGATGCCATCCGAGTCTGGAATTCTAGGACAGTCTGGATCTTGGGGTCAAATAAAGTGCATTAAAAATGTGATTTCTTTTTAAGTAGAAAAAAAGAGTTCAAATTTCAAATGTGATTGAGGAGACAAAATAAAGGCAACTTTCGGTTACTATAACGCCCTTATTTTTTGAAAATTTACAAGTTTTATTAAAAATTGATAATTCTAAATACCGAACTTCTCTTATCTGATAGCCTCTATATACAAGGTGTTTCAAGTGTCACTAAGTGGGTGTCTTCTAATTTTGGTAAGACAATTCGTAGAAGTTACAAGATTATACATTACAAATTTTAATCAATAAAAATATTTTTCAAAATTAGTCTCTTTTCATTAATAATAAAATAGGTATGAAATAATTTTTAGAACTCTAAGTATTTCAAGTTATCAATAAGTACACATACACTATAAGCAAAAAGTTTGGAAACATTTTGATTATTTCAGTGTATCTTTATATAATTTTATAATTAAACCAGATTGTGTTACGTTCGTTTATCATGTGGTATTACATTCAATTTCTAATACCTAGTATTTGAATTCGATTGATATATGTATACTTAAGTCTGAAACGTGATTTTCGTTAATTGTAGATAATACCTGTAAATACTAATTCTTTTTATAATAAAATCCTATCATCAAGCAGTAAAATTAAATTGGAAAACATTCAAGACCCAAATTTCGCCAAAAATTCTCATACTTAGCATTAGAATGAGAATAAATCTATTATCTATTATATATTATTAAATCTTACATAAATAATATTAGAAGTATTAGAATAACGTTTCTACAAATTTTATAAAACTGCATGCATATGAATTATATGTACATAGTTAACAATAGTCCCCCATAATTAACTGTAGTCCCTGGCCACCGAATTAGGACTACTCTAATGCTATTGAAAGAGTGTCCAACTTCAAAGTCCCATAACGTTGTTAAAATTTTTCGACAACAGATACAAAAAATAACGAATTAAAGTTTGTATTCTGTACTTTTACATTTCATTTCCGATTTAATTTTGCTCGGGGCCTAAAGTGTAAAATCCTCCTTTACAGAGAGAATTATTAATTTATAAAAGTTTGTTAAGTCAAACTACAACTTAGAAACGGGAATATTCATAATTTTGTTTTATAGCATCGAAAAGTATAATTATTTTCCTTAAAAGTAAGCGAAGTCCTATAAAAAATCATGATTTTTGACAAATTTGCAGCCGTTCGAAGAAACGCTTGCATTTTAGACCATCTAACTACATAGGACCACTCACAATTCATTTTCAACATTTTTCGAGTTTTTGATAAAAGTAAAAAATTTGAACAATTTTTAACGACAAAGTTTACTAAGTAATATGCATTAAATACATATATATTAACGTTTTGTATTACCTCTTTTGCCCTGATGACAGCTCGCAATTTTTCTCACAACAGTTCTTGAAGAATTTGAACAAAATTATGGAACTTTGAAGTTTCACAATTTTTTACTAGTACTAGAGTGACACTAATTCGATAAGCAGAAGCTGTAGATATATTGATAAAATCAAGAAATCAGGTACTGCGATGATAGTTCGGATAAATAGAGTCCAGATAAATAGAGTCTTATTGTAATTTACTAAAATACACAGCCACAGTTCAAGGGTCCTCTATATCTCAGTCAAAGGCGAACCATCGTCTGACACATTTAGTATCAACGTACCTGTTATCGCAAGATGCGTGAGATCCATCTTCCGTGCAGCCTCGTGTAGCCGCCAAGTTAGGTAGCACGGCGCAACAGACAGGAGGACCGTGTAATCTGGGTGTACATGTCGCAAGTATCGACCAGAAGGTTCAACGACGATTAATTAAACTGGCGATCGTTCGCGTCCGATTCGCGCAGTCTGCCATCGAAATTTTTCCTCGTTCGTTCGCTTACCTTGTTGCAGATTGACATTCATGTCACGAAGAACGCGAACGACGATGCCACCTACATGCATCTCCCTTTTCACGGTGTCCATGATCGTATTGACTATCGCATCCATGGTACTTCGATACTCCTCTTTGCTACCGAAGAAACCCTTGTCGACGATCACCGCTATTACAACAGATTCCTTCCTTCATTCGACTTGTTTAAATTTATTAGAAGAAAAGAGGTTTTTCTTCAGAAGTAATGCTACCAATTATGATCAAATTCTGATTAAAACTGACAGTATTCGTTCTTTTTATTTTTTTTTGTTTTTTTTTTTTAATGATAATATCACTCGTACCCATTGTAGCGTTCGTGTTTATCAACGAAGGAAAATCGTTGAAACTATTCCCATGGGTGACAGTCCATAGAAGAAACAAAACTGATATCATTTCTATCGCCAGACGAAATAACCACACGACTTATCGTCCTGGCCGATATATAACCGAAGACAACAATGAATGATTTATCACTTCATTAGTTTGGCGAATATGTTAGTACAACTTCGTTAGAAGCGAATCACGAGCCAAGTGTGGCCTGGCTAGGGATAATGTAACTCGATGCACCGCGAATCGCAGGAAAGGTCAATTCTTCAATAACTTATTACGGAACGATCGAATCCCCGTGAAATTGAAATAGGACGTTGTTTAATCTAGTTGCGTGTGCTGTCCACCTGACTGCGAATTGGATTTTTAGAGCTTCTAATATTTCAATAGGTACCTATTTAGAGATTTGTCAAAATTATTTTCGAACTTTAAACTTTAGAATTCGTATATTATAGTTCCTAGTTTAAAATAAATATGTTTAATTTAAATTTCAAAAATTTCAAATTTGGAACTTGAAACTTAAAATTTTAATTTCGCAATTTGGAACTTAAATATTTTTATTTTGAACTAGGAACTATGATATACATATTTAAAAAGTATAAAGTTTGAAAATAATTTCGAGTCATCTAAATTTATAGATCTCTTCAATTTGAAATCGCAGTTTCTAAGGCATCTAGAATCCCAGTTGACTCAGTTTCAATAGAAGAATTAAAATTCAAAGCACAAATTCAAAGCTTGAAATATTATTCAATTTTAAAATATTTCCTCATAAATACGATCGATTGCAGTATGCAAAAGATGCTAACGAACAGTATTATTATCGTGTCCGTATGCGCTTGTCAATGTGCAAGACAATCATGTTGTTTCATATCGGTCGGTGGAACGCAATGGCATACCACTTCCGTGTAGCGAAATCAGAGATAAAGCCGGTGGCGTCAGTTGCATTATTACTGCCTACGCATTGACGTCGTTAAATAAGAAAAATCAGACATTGCTCACCGATTTTATTCTATATTATAAAAGCATTTCTTTCCGGCCTACCGTCCTTTGTTCCACCTTTGACTCAATCGTTGCGTATCATATGAATACTTTAATAAATAGTCATATGATAATTCGTTTAGAGAAAAATAGAATTGAGTTTCCGTTTTACTGAAATTCAGTTCCATTTTTCAATAAAAAGAAAACTCAAATCCATCTTTCTTAAATGGACATTTCATTTACAAAAATCTTTATTTCGATACAAAATTTGTCTAAGCTGCTCAAAGATGGTCATTCTCCACTAGATTAAGAAAACAGCCACCTAGTAAAACTTGAATCGCCTCCAATCCTCTTCGAAACTCTGTTTCATTTTCCTAAAACTGAGATTTTATCTATGAAGACATTCATTTTAATACAAAGTTTATTTTCAAATTAAAATACAAGAACAATAATTACTCGCTGGATTAAAAAGACAACAACCGGGTAAAATTCGAATCGTCTCCATTTCTCTTCGATCGCAGACGGAAATCTACGGACGCATAGACCAGACGGAGGACATGAATCAAACGGCGCGTACAATAACAAATTGGAAGCAAACAAAAATTAGAAGTCAACGCGAAGTTGAAATAACACTAAGGAGCCGAGAATAAGTTTATCTCAAGGAATAGTCGCGCTCCTACGTCCGTTCGTGACGATTCGGCCAACATCGTACGAACAGAGGGCATGCATGCCACTCTATTGCTATATACATCGACCAGTTGGCTCCGAATGTGCTCAGAGAGCCATGCAGCAACTGTACGGTTTGTGCACGTATATATCGCACGCAACACGTACACATAGAGCCGCACGATTTTTCTCCCGGAAATCTGGTCGACGTTAACACGTCGGGCAGCAAACCTACTGTGCAATGTCAAGCACCGTGCGTTACGATGATGGGCTAAACGTTTTCCTCGGGAAAATTGTTGCTAGAACTGTGAACGACCGTGCAGAACGCGAAACCATAGGCGAACTAGTGAGAGGAATCGGACGGGCGGAAAAAAGTGGGAGTGAAAGTAGAAAAATTCCGTTTTTCGAAATTGCACGAGTAACTGAGGCGCGCTTCTAATAGAAACGTGAGGAGGCTGCTGATGTTTCCCCAGAGACGATGGAGCCCGAGGAACCTCTGTTACAAGGGATTCTACTGCTACCACCACAGGGAATGCTAGGCCAACTCAAGGTTGGTTAACAGACTCGAACAGACGAATCTGTCCCACGGATTCTCGCGAGCCAACGTCTGAAGAATTCATCGTCTGATCCATTTTCTTTCTCTTGCATTGGCTGACGAGCACGTCTGACGATTTTATTGTTCGTTATCAGTCATTGTCGTCGAGGAATAACCTCCAAAGCTGCACGGGAATTCCAAACATTTCGATTGGGCATAAGTTCCTTAATAGAATAAACCAGCGACTCCACTATGTTTTGAGTTTTCTAGTTCCAGTAGCTTTACTTCTTTAGAACAGGAAATGGAGTATAAAGAGTTAACGTAGTAGCTTTAAAGAAGTTTAGGAACAATGGAAATTATAGAAATGATATCATAATGATCGTTTAATATGTGTAGAACCTAGACCTGGAATCATAAATACCATGATGACAAGCATTAGGTGTTAACGTTAGAACTTGATGCATGCTAGTATTAACTCACATTGTCATTATCTTTATCTTGAAAATCTAGAAAACAAGAAGTTTTGTTATTTCCAAAATATTTAACCAAACTTCTTCCATATCGTTTATCAATTATATTGATGAAAGAATATAGATCGAATGAAGATCTGCAGTGGTATAGTTTTCAACTTAAAAATACCTAATATTGTACATTCCTAAGATTTCAAATCATAAATAAGACGATAACAAAACTTAAATCTTTAAGAGAGACATTATTGTTTTTATTTTATAGAAAACATGGCACAAAAGATTCTGTCAGCTATTCAGAACTAGTAACTATGGAATCAAACGTGTAGAAATTTATGACAATCAAGAAGAAGCTGTATTGCAATTGCATACCCCACGAATCATCACATTAGATACGTGTATCAAAATTGCACCTAGTAATCAGTCACATGTATTTACTGTAAGTAAATCTTTTACATTTAAACAAGCTTTACATGTAAGGTTCTTATATTTCTTTATGCTTTCTGCACATACAGGTAGTGACAAAATCAGCAATCCACTATTTTGGATGTTACTCTGAATCAGATATGAGTCATTGGATTACTGCATTCCAGTTGGTAGCATTTAAAGATAGTGTATCTAACCAAACAATAGAGGAAAATAATGATCTATACTGTACCAGTGGAGAGGGAGTGTTTTCTGTCAAAGTTGTAGAAACAGACGCATCTAAACGATGTGGTTTAGAAAATAGGAACTATACGCTTGTAGTAGCTGCAGTTGATATTAAATTAATGGATGGTGATGTTGTCTTATTCACTTGGCCCTATCGTTATATCAGACGATATGGCTATAAGGATGGGAAATTCATCTTTGAAGCAGGAAGGAAGTGTGAATCTGGAGAAGGCTCTTTTCGTTTAGAACATAGTAGTCAGCAAGAAATTTTCCGGTGTATGTATTCTAAGATGAGATCAATGAAGAAGTTAATGAACGAAGAAAATACCCCAAGTATAGAATGCAATGATGTTCAGTACCATGCAGCCTTGAGCATGGAGGCTGGTTCTAGAGCAGCATTACCGCCTTCCCCGAATAGTTCCGCTAATTTGATTGATATTGATTTTCCAACGACACAGAATTCTCAGAAGCAATCAAGCTCTTCGTCGAATGTAGATACCAGTTTATCAAGCAAACCGTCCATGTCTCTTTTAAAAACTAAACCTGCGAAGCCACCGCGAAAATATGTATTTACGGGTTTGTTGGACAAGAGAAGTATAGATTCTGATTCGTCGGATCCACCTACATGCGGAGAGTACAAATCATTAAACCGAGACAATTCACCAGAATTGTCGCAAAAAACGATAAGTTGTACCATACTTGACGATGAAGAGAAACATTCTTATGACCTTGTAGAGGTAAGGAACGACGCATGGAAAACGCATGGAATTGATAATATACATCACACAGAGCGATCTAATTCAGTGTTACATAGTGATAAAGACAAAGAAAATGAAGACGATTTTCAATATGAAACTATGATGCCTCCACTGTCATCCCAGAATTCGTCAAAGAGTAAGTCTAGTATAACAGATAGTTCGATACCTACAGTCACGATAAATCATGCTTCTTGTAAGTCTAACGATGAATCTGACTACGATAAATTAGAACATTTTGGTTCCGCAAGTAAAATTAGTCAAAAGAGTACATACAAGTTCGGGAATTTTAATTCGTCTCAAAATTCACATTCCAATATTTCCTTAAATAATTCTGCTGTTGACTCGAATACCGCATGGTCCAATTATGATATTGTTGAAGATATGACTGCTGTTAGATTAGCAGATGATAGCCATCTTGGATATGGAGTTATTAGAAAAAAAACGAATCATTCTGATTCTGCTTCTGCTAATAGCACAATAGGTCCAAAGCATAAAGTTTTTAATAATAGCGAATACGCGATTGTATCAAAACCAAAAAGGGTATAAAGATCTGAAATAATTTCAAATATTTTTAATTCAGAGATTCTTAATTCTTCAAAACGATAAGGACAATGCTAGTCTATGTTATGACTAGAATAAGTTCATTCCTATCTTTCTCTGAATAACGAAAATATTAAATACTGATATTTTATAATTTTATTAAAAAAGTGCAGAAACAAAATATTAATTTTCTGCAAAAATTAATTTAAGAAACACTAGTCTTCTTAATCATCAATTGTATAAAAATAATTATTTTAGAAATACTATTTTACATATTCAAGTAGTTTTGAATGTACAATTCAATAAGTATAAAAATAAGGTTATCAATGTGGTAATTATTAAACAAATTGGCATTAGTGTTTTTAGAAGTAAAACCGACTGATTGCAATGAAGATACAGTGCCTTATACCATAGAAAAGAGTTTAACAACAAACTTGGTTATTTTGTGAAATCTTTGCAAAGTTTAGAAATTAAATTTGCATGTTATTTCAATATCTGGTGTACTTAGAGATTTTTAATATTATAATATAAATCAATAGACACTTATTATAACAGTAATATTACAATTTCAGTTGAAATTGTATCTTTGCTAAGATGTTTAAGGTCTACTGCAATATAAATTTTCCAAAATATAAAGTTTATACACGTATATAGATGTGTGAGCATAAGAGTGTGTGTGTGTGTGCGTTATAAGAAAAAACAAGTCATTCCTTCTGTTTCTAGTACTATATATTTTATACACATATGTATTATATATATATATATATATATATTTACACACATTTATAAAGGATCTAAAAATGGTCCACATATTCTATTGTTAACAAAACATATTTTTATGAAAAATGTATTATACATATATACATATGTATAACTTTATAGATATTTACACAAGTATTCAATTCTTTTTTTTTTTTAATTAGAACTTGCCATGCAATAACTTCTGCAACATGTGCCAATATCTGCCATTATTATGAGTTATATTGAATTTCAGTGATATTATATTCACTAATAACATCAAGCTTTTTCTAACAAAAGTGTAAAAATTTTGTTGTACCAAATGGCAAATATTATACAAGTTTTGTAAGATTGAAAAATCTTATTTGAGAATAAACATTTTCTACCAAATTGTACATACTAGAAGTATTATATACATTTAAAGAAGAAATATACATCTTATACATACACAAGATATTCCGCTACAGGTAGAGGAAAATTTAAAGGATAATTCTAGACCAAAGTAAGATGAAAATCAAGAATAATAAAATTGTGATTGAGCTTACATTTATTTATAAGCATTCAAAAATCGGTGAAACGTGACAAGTGGTACTATTGTCAGTACAAAGTTCAAAGACCAAACCATTGAAAGTACTAATTATCGATTACCCAGTTTAAGAATCGTAGAATTATACCATACGTATGAGGTGAATGCCTCCTTTCGTGATAGTGTTGCTTTTTTAAAACATTTATTCTTGATTTTTTATTTATTTTAACAAGAAACATTGCTTAAATTTTCCCTCACCTATACCCGAATACTGTGTACACAAAATGTAAACAATGTTTTAATAACTATAATTTAAAAATCAAGAAAATTGTTAAGTCTTTCGATATCAACCAAACTTTCTATATTATTTTTTACACATTATATTAGTTATAAAAAGTATAAACGAAATACAATAAATTTAAAAGTATTTACATGTGCCTAATTGTCTCTTCCTTATTATTGAAATAAGAAATATCCTTTCATATTATCTCTCAGGTCTCCTCAGAAGTTCCAATCTTTTTTTTAACCTGTATCTCACTATGTTCTTCTATAATGGCATGTTTTTGATCCTTATTATGTTGCAGCAAGTCTAGTTCTGCTTTGGCAACAACTTCAATGTATCCATCAACATTATTCTGTATTCTTCGAACAGACTCTCCTTTTAGAGCCAAAAATTTTTCAATATTTTTTGTATTTTTCATCTCTTCAAACCATCCCAGATTATCAGCAATCAGATGATTGTTTTTGCAGCCATCGCATCGGACTATAATTAATCCTTTTTCGTATGCTAGTTTTGATATAATTTTGCCGTTTCTGTAATTACAGCATTTACATGTAAATATCAACTTAAGCTTTCCTTCAAGTTTCCCAAGTACGTGTTTATTGTTAGTTTCTTCGTCTTGAGATGATTCTTGAGATGATTCGTTAGGATTTGGTTTTGTATGAACGAAACTTCTTTCGAAAACAGTAATATTGGGTTTTTCATTAAAAATTAAAGGAATCTGACGTAAGTTTACCGACTTTCTGGGAACAGTCAGTTGCATTCCAAGCCGAAATATTTGTCTGAATGAGAACATAGCTGAGTTATTTCTTCCTTTTATTAAATACTCAAATATACATTTAACATTGGCTGACAATTAAAAGGTATAATACACGTGACAAGGCAAGGAGTTCTCGACACTGATCATTCTAGACCACATGTCAAGTCTAGAAATACTGTTTCGTGTGACGTAAAATAGGGCGAGTTTACATGTACCAGACTGCAGGCCATTTTGCACTTAACCTTTATGGTGCTATTTTAAAAACATTTAATTGTGTGGCAAAAGTAAATAACTAATTAGTTTTTCAAAATTATACCAAAGATTTATTTTTATTTTTAAGGTTTACCTAGTACATTAATCGTTTTACACTTAAAATTGATTTCGTACAAATACTTCGATTTAAGGAACAATGTGAATGCGCCAAAAATGATTGTGTATGGAAAATATATATGTAATAAGTACAAATGATCTTAAAAATAAGACATGTATCGTTTACATCTTTTTTTAATAAATTATAACGAAAGTTTCACATGATGACAAAGGAAACGGATCTTCTTAAAATGACTAATATACTAGGAATAATTAATTTTGAACTTATACTAGTTTTTTCGCTTCAAAGAAACTCTTCAAATGTCTCATTTGCCATGCACCCATGATTAATAAAACTACAAGTTGTGTGATGGACCACCAAAATACACGACGATATGTGCTTTCTGACGTTTGCCTAAAACGTTCTTCTCGATACTGAAAAAGAACAATATGAAATCATAAATTAAGCTTGTACAAAATAGTTGAATGCTACAGAATACTCACCCTCTGATAGTTTTGTTCTTTGGTTATCTGATCTACCTGATCAAGGAGCTGACGTAATCTTAATTGTAACTCACTGAATTTGTCGTTTTGAGCTATACTGCCAGTGGCCTCATAGCCACCCACATGAATATCCAAATGAACTCGCTGAATAAAAAAGAAATTTTAGATATTATTATTAATTAATATGTTTTCCTTCTACTATAGAAATTGTAAACTAATGTCGTAAAAGACTATGTTCTCGTACCAACTGAGTACCACTGAACCAAGAACTGCTATTGGAGTATAAGCAAATAATATGTTCTCCAGGTGTGTGAGATGTAAAGGAAATTCGTCCCTCTAAACTATACAATCTGGAAAGGATTAACTTGTCATCTGGATCACGAACTTCCACGTGCATTCCCATTCCGGGACTACTAGGCATAAAACCGCCGGTTCTCGGATCATACAATTCAACCTTATAATTTACTGCAATTAAGAAGAAGTAAGGTCATGGAACGTCGGAGAAAAATCTAAACGATCTAAAAACATTAACACTGTTTTCATTGACATGTATACTTAGTATGTACCCAAGACTGTCGTTTCATCTGGCATGTCTTCCATAAAACACTTTCTCTCTGTCTCTCCGATATGAAAATAAAGTCCTGTGCCATACTCGAGGACGCATAAAAGGACGAGAAATATACTACCGTATTTTAACATGATTATTTAATCGCGGTGCTGTTAGTAGCACTGCAAAACAAATTACGAGAAAAAGGCAGAACTCTGCACCGCACACGTCACCTTCGAAAACAATCGGTAAGACTCACGTATGCGGCGCCACTTGGTGTTGTCGATAATCGACCTCTGATAATCGACAATCGAGAAAAATAGCAGAAAGACAAAAAGAATGGACGTCATTTTGTTAAGTTTATTTGCTGGCTTAATTATCCTTTTGATTATTGCCAGTACTGTGTTTCTTGGACGAAGATCCAGTACGTTTTTCAATTGTTTATCATATTCTTGTCAAGTTCTTACTGAAAGATTGTTTTCTTTTGTACCTAACCTCTAAATTTATTATAAAACAGATGTTTTGATAGTTTTTATGAGAATATTAGTGAAATTCTTATATCGTTGACAGAAACATGCATTCAAATTAGATATCTAAGCAGTTTAAGAGTACATGCTAAAATTAATGATAAATATTTATTGTTATAACTGTATTGTAGCTACAAAGAAACAAGAAACCCATGCACCAGGGAGGCCTGTACAAGGTAGACCAGTGAGACGAGCAGCAGGTCAAAGAAATGTCAGACATCGCATGCAAGCAAATGTCAGTCAACATGTTAACGAAGGTGGTAATGAGTCTGGTAATGAAGGCAACGATGAAATGGATGAGAAACCCGGTATATCTGATCAAAAGATAGGTGCTAAGAAAAGAGCAAAATTAGCAGCTAAAGCAGAGAAAAAACTGCAAAGAGAAGCAGCTGAGAAAGAGCTGGAAGAACGTAAGAAGCGAGAACAAATGCTTCAAGAAGAGAGGGACAAACAACATGAAAAGGAACATGAAGAAGAATTGCGACAAGAAGAAGCAGAAAAGAAAGCCAGAGAAGAGAAAGAAAGGAAAGAACATGAGGAATATTTAAAGATGAAGGAAGCATTTAGCGTAGAAGAGGAAGGGTATGATCAAGATGACAAAGAAGATGAAGAGAATTTGTTGGAAGATTTTGTTCAATATATTAAACAACATAAAGTAGTAGTTCTTGAAGATCTAAGTGCAATATTTAGCTTGAAAACAACAAGCATTGTAGAAAGAATTCAGGAATTACAAGCAAATGGAAACTTAACTGGGGTGATTGATGACAGAGGGAAATTTATTTATATCTCCAAAGGAGAACTTGAGTCTGTTGCAAAATTTGTAGAACAACGTGGCAGAGTCAGTATTGCAGAATTGGCAGAGAATTCTAATCATTTGATAAACTTAAGTCCAGAAACTCAATCTGCTATGGTCGAAGCTAGATAGACACATATATCTATATCTATTATAATTGTAAAATAAGTGTATTATAATAAATTTGTATGTCGTTGTTTAACATTGTGATATACTATCCATCCAGTATAATTATATTCAGAGAAACAGAATTATTATACATAGAGAAAATCTTATACTTTATATATTATAAAATCACGTATTTTAATTGACTGTACATATTGAATTTGTATAATATAAAATTTATTTACATGGAACTTTTCTCCTTAAATTATTTATCCGATAATTACAAAATTATAAACAAAACTTTTCGAACATAAATATTTGCAATAATTATATTAACTATCTTTTCCGCAGATCTTACTTATTAGACCGTATTCTAATATTATATGATACAACAAATAAAATAATATTAGACGTTTCGAAAGATTTTTCGGTGTATAAACTTTTCGTATATTAATATTCCTAATTAATAATCTTTGGTAAAATATTTCGGTTGTTATAGAGCAACAACCTGATGCCATCAAGCATAGATGTTGCATCAGATTCTAGTTTACCTTTAGTTGCAAGCTGCACGATTCATTTTTTATTTCCCCCTTGAATGAATAATTTATACTGTTGGGCACGGCACCGGCGACGACTTCATCGCAAAGTTCCATAGTACTTGTGAATCTTCAACAAGAAAAGAAGGTATAATCTTCGAAATTGAAAATTCTAGGACGATTCAACGATGTTACAGAAGATTGATGCGCCTATTGATTTACGTTAAGGTCGAGATGCGACCCTTTACGACCATTAGGTGTCCCATTTTTCACACTAAAGTTAGTTCAGGAGCCCACGAGAATTCCGAAACGCTCCTAACATCCGAAATACAACGCGTAGTTTGTTTTTGAGAGAGTGATAATAATTCTGGGCTGCGAGGAACGCAATCGCTGCAAACAGAAAGAATTGCTTGATGGAAGATGTTTTCTATGTCTATTCCTAATTCATAAATATTTTTGTATGGTGTAAAAGAAGACATGATGGCAAGTATTTCAAGATATACATTGTAATTACTCAATTTGTTCTCGAAAAGTTTAGAAAATTTTAGAACGTACAAAAACTAATTTGAAGTGTATTTCCTAGAAATAACAGAAAATTAAAATAACGAATCACCTTTGGTAATTAATGTGCATTATTAATGAATCTATTAATCGCTTAGGTGCGGTAAACAAGTTACTTAAATTAGATGTTGCATGCAAGTTACAAGTTACTGAGCTAATAACACCGATTTTCCCAAAAGATTTGATTTTCTTTGATCTTCAATGACTCTCTATCATTGTTGTTATTATGTAGTAGAAAGTTAAAAGGTTCGTTGTAGCTTAGAAAAATCGTCTGAAAATTCTATATCTCCATTAGAAATTTGTTAGTGATAGTAGCAATCGGAATAAATCCCCACTCAATATCAGTGATCAAAGCGCGAAGAAGGGGACACCCAGAGACTATGTAAGAGCGAAGAATCGCTGCAAAACCTGTAGTCTTCCCAAAGACTTCGTAGTGACGTTTGTTATAAAATTCATCCTTCCATTTGGTCCTTCGAACAAAATATTCAAATCAAATATCAAATTCTAATTAATTTGAATTTAACAAGAACGCGATAGTGCTTTGTGAGGATCAACAAGACCTATGTGTCGATGAGGTGCAAGGTATTAGACTGTCAAGGCAACTCCCCAACATTCTTACCTAGTGTCAGGTAAGTGTAGAAACTGGTTTCTATTAAGGCATTGGATTTTGACCATTTTATGAAATTGATCTTAATCCATTTTCCAAAGCCGAGTGGAACAAAAAGTGTTGAAAAAGTCTAGATATCTTACATTTCCTTAAGTAATTATGAATGATCATATTATTCTTAGGCCCTCAAATGCAGACTGTTATGGTTTAAATGTTCAATTACAGTGTTTTTTGCAAGTAGTTTCGAAGAACTATTATTTTATTCCAAGATGCATAGTTATTAGGCGCAGTTATTAAATGAAGATCATCGGAGATTTGCAAATTACTCATTAATGATGTTTGATTTTATTTTCTGGACAGACTTGCTAAAAATCTTCGAACTCGTAAGGGGAGTCGACGGGGTAACGCTGGAAACCGTTTAGAATTGTTAGTTCTGGTTCACCTGCACCACGTTCCGTAAACCAAACGCCGCCATCGCAATAACTTCGAGGAAACAAGCTAGCGAAAGTGAATTCGTTAGCGACAAGACCCATTATCGCCCTTAGGCTATAAAGAATAGGACATATATCTACTAAGTTGGAAGCTTAAAGAAAAAAGTGCTCTCGAAGGATTGTTCAACAAGAGTAAAAATCGATTTGAACTAGTTTAAAAGTGATAATCGGAAAGTAGAACAAAAAAGCTAAAAAAAGAACTAGAAACAGTAAAAATGGTGCACGCAAACATCAACGATTCTATGATCAAGGCTCCCTTCACAGAAATAAAGTATGTAACAGATTAAAAATTTCTAATTTTGATCATTTTAAAGTTTCTCGTACGATATTTTCGTTCGAAATGGTAACATGATCATTTTTTTTATTTGTATGATACACAGAAAGGACAAAAGTGGTCGGACATCTTCCGAAAATTATCAGCAAACTCAACAACAATCAGCAAACAAAAATGACAAATATGGTTCCTGGGGTCCAGTTTACAAAAACAAGCAAAATTTCGTCGACATGCACATTTGCTGATGTATCTTCAAAAGGAACACAGCATTCAGCTATGTTACATTTATACTTCCGGAATCATGGTCTTACCTCGAAGTTATGAGAACTAGCGTCTAAATTAATATGGCCTACGTAAAATTTGTTTTTGAAAAAAATTTAGTAACAGGGTTTTAATAATTTAGTTTAACAAATTTTTTTAAGTAAAGTGCTGGAATATTCATATACTCATAGAGCATACATAGTATTACAAAAAACAGTAAAGATTTTTACAATATTCTTATATTGTAAGAAAATTTAGATATTAAAAAAGTAAATATGGTAACATATTCACTACGAATTCATTTAGATCGTTCCTAATTATTTGCTTTGTTTCCTCTTTATTAAATGTACTTTAAAAGAGTGACATTTAGAGAAAGAAAGTGTCTGAAGAAACTGAGAAAACGGATGTTGGGGGCTAGTTCCGGCGGATATATGAAGAGACAAAGAAAGATGTACTCGGAAAAAATAGCTCATGCTATTCCACTGGTCGGAGTGGAATGTTATTTTTAATAAATCGCATATAAAATATCAAAGTTTTAATTTTATATAATATTAACGTTGAATTGATTAATTTCACTAACTAATATTACTTATACAATCCACTTTATGTTCAAATACATAGGTACTTGTGACGAATTCTCGAAGCACAGACAAGTAGATTCGCCTGGTTTAGTCAGACAAGCCGTCTGCTCCACGCCATACCACGAAATAGAAAATCCTAGAAATCGTCAAAGAACTCATTAATCCGCTTTTTATTTATCATAATTTAAACTCGAGAACAATTTCAGATTTATAAAATTTACATTATATCGGCCGAAAAGGAAGGTTTGGAATAACAATGAAATTATTATAGCAGACATACTACATATTTATCTCGAAAAAGATTCATTAGAAATCTTAAAGAAATTTACAACGAGTTTCAAGAAATATTTCAAATTCGGTGACTATTAAAAATCATCACAACATAGTAAAATAATCAATAGCTAGTAAACGATGCACTGAAAAAACAATTTAAATCTTCGTGGGCGACTGGCTCTGAGAAGGCCCATAAAGAATTACATTGAAATCCCATCGTTTTCACCCCGTGCCGAAGAAACGAGTAGGGGAAAGCCCAGAGTTTAGTGGGGAAAGCGGCCAGGAAGAAAAAAGCTTCTGGATAAACGGGAGCTTTGCCTGCGGGGCAGACGAGACCGACGAGTGGTGCAGTCGCTCAAAGCACGTCTCCTGGTTCGGTCTTCCTCTGAATGGAGGGTCGGGGGAGGAACATCGTTGAAGCTCGGATCGACGTTCGACCGCGCCTGTCTAACTAATTTATTTATTTATTTTATTTTATTTAAAACGTCAAGTCGGAGGTCCTTTGCCAGCTGAAGGATAGTTGGAATAAAATTTCTCGTATTTTGTTCTTTTTTCGCGACGCGAAAGTGTACCGCTAGGACGAAGAAGAAGGCTGCGACGAGGAGAAAGAAGGAAAAGTGTCGTTGCTCCGTGGAACGCGAGATACTCCGAGAGTCGACGTCCCGTCGCTGCTATTTCGAGGCTGAAACTCACCGGTAAGCTTTTGTCCGACAGTCTGATATTCTCTTTTCGAGCTAGTCAATCTTAAGATACATAAAATGCGGACTTTCATTTCTTCGATACATTGGCCTGAAATATGTATATGTTGAAGGAAAAGGGGATCGAATGAAAGTTCCTTTTTTGGGACTCCAAATCGACCGCGTTCTCGACATATGTAGCTGCGAAGAAGACGCCTTTCTTGGCGAAAACTAACTGTAGTTAGGATTGCAAAAGCTTCCCTTTTCCGTGAATTCTTGTTTCTTTTTTAACATAATTGCATGAAGTTTGTTTTCTTCTTTTAATTACACTGTTCCTGACGTGTATAGTAAGTTATTAAGAAGGGTTTAAGGAATTGCTGGTCTCAAAACATAACATTCGTGAAGGAATTCAGGTTCCCCATCAGCTGACCGTTTAATGTTGCGTGAACACATGATACCGCCCATAGTTATACGTGTAGTAGAACGATTCTGCGTTGAGATCACGTAGTTCTTTTCCTCATTCTTATGTGAGTGGTGAATCCGTTCAAAGATTAGTATTATTGTACTTTGGAGTTTGAAAAGTTGAAGGATGAAACGGGCAGTAAATTAAGTTTGTAGTAAACCTTTTTTAAACACTTTCGCCGATCTGGATGCATTTAATCTAATTTCTGAAAATAATGATTAGTACTATACAATCTTAGGTTTGCATAACACAAGATTCGTTATAAACATAAATCATTAATATGTAATTCTCTAGTTTTCTTTATATGTATACAACTGTCATTTAACACTAGAATTATAGGAGCAGACAAAATGACTGGTACCATTGTTCCTTACATGCCTTTTATTCTGTTCAAGCTGTTTTCTCAGTTACTAAAACCAAAAGAAATTAAATATATCAATAAATGGCACCCTTTTCAAAAACTTGCAATTTTGGCACATCGTTAAAAATAGACACATGTTAGCTTCTGCAGTTCTCGGGTTAAGTATCCTCCTCCAATGTCATTAAGAAGGACTACAATCGAACCATATAAAAGTGTCTTAAGAAACAGAGATTCACTTCAAAAGTTCCCCGAAGGTTCTAAGACCGAACGACTTCGTTTAAAAATGGTAGTGCACTTTTTGTCACAATTTTTTGATATCGAGTAATCTAACGTAGAGGTCGGGGGCCACAAAGATAGACCGGAAATAGAGCTTCCTCCAGCACTGCGATGATCCCTTCGTTTAACGTGGAACAACGTCCCTCTTGCGTGCCGAAGGGCAGCCGTCACGTCTAAATCCCGATGTGTCTCCCTTCCTTTCTGTCGATGGTAATGCTCGTTGCATAGGTACGACGGCTCCAGGGTGCTATTTTTGTCGGCGGCCAACAGCCACTGTAGGCACCCTCTTGCGAGCAGCCGGAGATGGTTCACGCGTGCCGCGATACCCTCGATCCCTTCGCGCGTGCCCGTACACGCTCGCTAGCTCGTTACGCCACATCCTTCAGGAAAAATGATGAATGGCCCGATAAGAATACTCGAGAAGGCGACGAAAAGTTGGCGTGAAAAATGACAGCCCATTTTGAGTAGCTGAAGCGGATTGTCTTCAGCGATTTTTTGTGTGTCATAGTTCAAGAGAATTGCGAGTCTTTGTTGTGAAGAATATATGGACGTTTTCTATCATTCTCTGTGGTGTAATGAGACCTTGATTAGTTTTGTTATTTGGGATGTCAATAATTCAGCGCGTTAACGATAAAAGCATAGAACAATTTCCATTGAAGTTCGAACTAGAGTATAAGGAAGTACCTACATAATAGGTTGTTGATAATAACTATCAGGGGAATTGCATATATCAGGCTGTTCCGTGAAGTGTGCACATGGTAGTATAAATTGTCAATGTTATATATTCCTTAAAAGGAAAAATGGAAAATTAATAGATAAATGAGACGCTATTGCAAAGATGAATCATACATAGCTCTTCTAAACACGTAATGAAGTTTCTTGATTAACACTATTAAAATTACTTCATACTGAATCTATTTTCCCAGAAAGATATTTTTTTTACATGTAAACAGTGGCGAATTATACATAAAGTGCACGAGACCCGTGCTCGAGGCTCCCTCGAAAAGGAGAAAAGTCAAAGTTGGCAAAAAATGTATTTCTCGCAGACACAGATTATTAACAATATTTTATTTTGCAAAATAAAAATCTAGTTATTTAAAATAAAACCTTTTCCATAATAGCCCTGTTTGTCATAGTATTAAAACTGCATCAGAACATAAAACTTTCTTTATACGTTCAAAAAAACCAGCTCAAGCACACTCACAAAATTACGTTCTTATTTATCACGTGCTAGTCACAGAGCATGCCAGGCGGATGTACCATGCTCCACTATGAGTTTGACAATTTCATGCGCAGCCGCGCACGTGTCAATCATCCTGCGGACGCGCGTGCCCCGCATTAACTTGTTCGAGCCAGGAAGACAGGGAAACATCTACTTGAGGGAGGTATCGAGGGAAAAAAGCTTCGATGAAAAACCTTACTGGGTCGTCTGAAAATAGGGGGATACCTGAACGCGGTCTATATTTGTTCCCTCGAAAACCAAGTAAAGCCGAAATCGATTTACGTCAGAAGACCACCCCCGATACGACTATACCATCGGTTATCGCAGATTTCTGGGATCGTAAGAAACTCGATCTATCTTGGGACCTAAATATATCCAGTAGGTAATGTCTGTGACAATTTACGTATGTTCTTGTCACCTTCTGGGACTGTCACACATAAACCACGTAGTAACAGGGCTAAGCCCCGATGCAGGGGTTCCAACCGCGTTATTGCATTAACTTACAGGCACGTGCGTGCGTGGGTGCAAAGGGCAGAGAATTAGACAGTGGCGTCTGAGGCACGAGGGTGTCGAAATTCGTGCACGGAGCCAGCTAAGTTCGTTCAACTCGAGGGTCGAGGTGCGAGAGAATACCCAGCCCGAAAATTTATTAGAGATGGTAAATCGAAACACGGAAGAACTTGTGGCTTCTAAGTACTTCCGGGTGGGAAAAAGTGGAGTTTCAAGAAACTATTTTCTCCTTGAATAAAATTGTAAAAATCGAATGGCAGGAGAAAAGAAGACAATTGATCAGGAAATTCTCAGTTTGAAATTGCACACCCTTAATATATGAACATAGGTACTAAGCGAGCTTTAATACTTAATACGTAAATACTTTCTAGTACTATCAGTTGGAATTAATATATCGCCTGATTATCATCAGAGACAAAATAAATATGTTTCGTGAGAATTTGTCGACAGGATGTCAACATATCCTGTCGTTAACATCAATTACAACAATCGCACTTATTACTTAGTTCCCCGTCTGGGAATTACATAGCCGCATGTTTACATTTCGCTCCGATCTCATACCTTATCCAGTGGAACTAAATTGTGGTGATTATTTTCACTGTTTTCATTTTAGCGAGAAATTACTTTATAAATTTTTATCCCTGTATATTTATCTGTTGTCTTGGAACAGGGATTCAGGAATTTCCGCGATGCCTTTCCGCGGATATTAAACGTCTCCCATTTTAAAGTGCAATGAAACGTCTCGACACGATCCTGTTTCAACTAGGCGCCGCCGGTATTAACGCAACATAAGGAAAAAGAAAAAGGAAAGAGGAGAGCGAAGGAAGTTGAAGAAAAAGAGGAGAGGAAGGGATCGATTTCCTCTCCCTTCTGTCGCTGAAAACGGAAGGAGACGAAAGACTGTGCCTATGGGTAGGGAAGAGTATCTCCTAAGAATAGAAGAATTCTCTTTTTTCGTGTCCTTCCGCCGCGCAATTGTTGAGGGAGTTTAAAGAAGCTACCTGTGGTAGAAAGCAACCTTGTCTGCTCGAGACGCTGAGGCTTTCTTCCCAGACAGTACGGTGACGTTGGTCCGAGACGGGATCCTCCCAAATGCAACTGTTTAAAAATATCGTTTCCTGGAATGGATCAGCGAGCAGAAATCGAGCAGCGAGATATTTGCTCCTCTTCCTCTTCTTTGTTCCATGTATAACGCAGCCAGACCCCCCGCGAACCCAAAGGCGTGGTTACAACCACTGCTCTGGACGTCATATATACACGTGCATCCGCTGCTCTGTGCACCAACACTGCAAAGAAATTAAATGTTGGAACTGACTACCCGATCAAAAAAATAATGGTATTGACTGTTCTTAATCCCTATGCAGTGTACAAATAATTACATACAAATGGAGCTAAGAAATGCATTAATGAGTAAAACTAAGTCTTGGACCAAATTGGATCGAATAATGTACGAGGGCTAATACAGAGAATTTTGTAATGCTTAGGCTTGTGTTAGCTGGAAATGTCTTCATGAGTGACTAATTGAACAATCAATTTTCTTTGACCATTAATGTCGCAGAATTACCTAGATGAAACCTTAATAAATTACAAGAGATTAGTGGAGGATAAACTCAGATTTCAAAATTAATTCCTCAAAGCAAAGTAAATCAATGGAGTTATAAAACCTCGATTGGTAAAATATTTGCTTTTCCTCATTCATGACGTAGCGCTGTTTGCAATGAGTCCATGTACCGACAGCTGGTAAATTCTCAGACATAACGATGAATCCGTTCGTTGGGTGATCGCATCTCGGAAGAATGACGTCTACCGGTGCGTCGAGACGGCGGCGGCTGTCGTCCTACCCGAAATAGATCCTTAATCTCGAACACGAAGACGCCTCGTGCTCACAGCTAAGGGAAAACTGGTTGCTAGGGGAAAAACGAATCATTATGTTTATTGATTTGTTAATTAAGGAAAACCTACGATTACATCTCACGATGCATCGTGCGTTAGGTGAAAGAGTCTAATAAATTCATAAAAAAATCACAAATCTAGAATGCCTAAACATGTGGTATTAATTTCAAGTAATTCTGTAGTTCGTGTAATTACAAATTTGTTATAGTAGTTATTGTATGACTATATATACAGTGAATTATGTATAGTTTCTCGTTAATAACAGTATCACGTTTTGTAGGTACTGATGTAGTTAAGTTTGATACCTGCATCCAAAGTATGTTCGGTTTAAATATTACATACATCTTAAATATTCCAAGGTAGAATGCCAAAAAATATTTTAGAAGATTGTTATATGGTAGATATTAAGAGAGATATATCGTGATAATTATTTGACCCTGACTGGTTCTTGGAGAGCCCCGTGAAGGTCACATTTAAATTTGTACATGAAATGTTATAGTTTTTACTGCACATATTAGCTATAAGAATATGCAACAAAAATGTCTGTGACTGTAAGACAAAATGACCTACGTTACATTTTCAAAAAATTCGAGTTGAGACCATAACTGAAATTTAAAATATAGACTTTATATTTGCAGAAAGAAGAAAGGGCATTAAACGAATTTTCTTCACTTAAAAGTAAGGGTTCAAGAAGACAATTCGATAAGGTAGTATTGAAGTTGAAAACTTTAAACTCCAATATCTCTTACAACCATAAATAAATGGTTCTATATGAAAATTTAAAGGTGATTAGTCATAACAAGGTCAACATTCATAACAAAGTATCGTACAACATTCATATTTTTTCACATTTTTAATGCTTAGAAGAATATTTGTCTAGGCATATACATTTAAACCGGAAATACGATGTATCGAATCCCCGTTCAAAATCAATCTTCCATAAACGATTTTTTCAACGGATGTTCTAAATACACGGAACGTGAAACAGAAGTAAGATTGTTTGATTTAAATTCGGAAGGGGTTGCCATTTTAGGCATACAAGGACGCACATGTCGGCAGGGGTACACGAATGTGGGACAAGGGGCAAACGTTCAAATAAACTAGATCTTTATTACTCGAAGACATTTCCAAGTATGTAATATGTTCTCTTCCCGATTAATTTGCATAATCGTAAAACCTATTATTATTACCTAGGCGGAAATAACAAACGATTGAATTTAGCGCAAATTTCATAGGATTGGGATATCGCATAAAATAAAGCAGTAGTAGAATATCATTTTTTAATATCATATAACGGTATTAATGAGTTGATGGCATTTCATTTATAGTCTCCATAAAACGTATTTCAGATTTATAGTCGATGGCAGGTGCGATCGATATCAATTTCATTACATGTCGATTTTTTCTCGAATGCGCGCGGCGCATGCGTCGATATCGACATGCGCAAAAGCATCGTTCCAGCAACAGTGACGGGGACCATGCAGAGACAGTTTGGTTGTCAACTCAGTGACAGCTATGTATTACGGTAAAATATTCGAGAAAAATCATTTCTGAACGAATTTAATATTGGATTCAGCAGTTTTATCGAGTAGGATCGATGTATACATAGGCGTACATACGACATGATCCATTTTTCTAAAAAATCATTAGAAATCCCAGTGCTCCCTATATTTGGCGTTCTGAGTCATGCCGTAGTTGTGCAGTCGTCGCGCAAGCTTTGAATTCTACCGCGCTTGGGACCCCGAGTGCCGCTATTTTGTCTCCTGCCCCACCAGATTCCTGGAACGCTCCAACCCTTTTTCTCGTCTGTACGTACTTTTTCACATACTCTTGGAAACTATTTAATACTACTAATCCAAAATGAACGTCTGAGCATTCGGGTTCCTCCGACTATCCATTATATGTATCTATACATTATTTTTCCTGGATGTCAGTGACGCAATGTATCTACTGTAATCTATATGATGATTGAGCAATTATTGCGAGCACTTATGTATCGTTCAATTTTCCAATAGGATTTCATAAATATCAATCAACTATTGTTTCAGTTCGCCCGCGAATGCATTGTAAAAGAAAGACGTGGTCCGTTTAAAAGGCAACAACATGAGGGCGCGTGATTCGATCGTGTATACTCCAGTGTCCCTCGGACCAGACACTGACGATGAGGAAACGCTAGTCAACGCAGAAGTGTACAACAATGGTGAGTGTCTGTTACATTTTTACCACAGACTTTTATATGAGACACTAGACTGCTAACTCCTTATGTACAACTGTTATACTATAATACTTCCATATTCTATATTATATACTTTTACAATATTTAGAAGTCTGTATTCTTTTGTCTCCTTTCGCGGCGCATGCGCTTTAGTCTGTATACCAAATTCGTACATAAAAGTTAGGATGCCTCATAGACAAAAGCTAGTAGTCTAGTGTACTATGTAGAAGTCTGTGATTTTTACTGCACTTTCAAACTCAAATGTTTCAACCTCAAGCGTCGTTCGCATTACTTGAATTTGATTTTGAAAAAGCCTGACTTTGAATCACTTAAGCCTCATTTGGAAATAGTCAAGTTACTTGAATTCAAGCCACTTGTATTTAAGAAGTTTGATGTCAAGTTTATGTTCACACTAGTTAAGTTACTTGAATTTAAGTAGTTTGAATTATAAAGTAACTTAAATTCAAACTGTCATATAGAAATAATGAAAATGGTATCAAAAGAAGTGGTGTGTGCTAGTTATTTGGTTATCTATTTTTTAAGCCAGACATACACTTTTGACAGCTTCCTTGACGTCTATTTGTTTGTTGATTTGCTCGAAATTCGCCTTGCATTGTACAATACACATCATTTAACGTGTATTTTAAAAGTTCAAGGCAAAGAAAGGTTGAAAGGACATCGACTTCATCTGAAGTTTGAAGAGATATGTCACGTCAAGTAACATAACATGTTCACATTGGTCAAATTGCCTCAAATCACTTGCATTTAAGTCGCTTGAATTCAAGTAACTTAACTAATGTGAACAAGGTTTTAAATTCGATTAGTGTTTTACTAATATGAACCTGTTATTTATTTAACACGAAATATCTTTTCGTTTACTTGTCTCGAAATGACTTGAACTACCCTTTTGACTAATGTGAACGTAATTTTTTGTGCCCTGTTACATCAATAACGTGGTTTTAACATCGTCGAAGGATTTCGTAGCTGATTTTAACATATCAAAGTCCTTAGAACTATAGAAACTCTCAGTTATTATAATACAGATAAGGAATATGTACTTCGCTGTTATAAGTTCGATCGTGTGTCGTAGAATAGATGTCGCCCTTGTAGCTAAATGTAGATTTGTACCGACAAACGGTAAGCAACATCTCTTGTTCGTCGGCAGGGTGTTTTGCAAATTGCAAAACACAAAATGGGTACATTGTTATAAATATAAAACTAGTGATCCTTCAACGAGTAATTCGACAAGGTGTTTTACGAATTGCAAGACACAAAATGAGTGCATTGTTATAAATATAAAACTAGTGATCCTCCAAGGAGTAATTAGACAAGGTGGTGATGATTACTGACTGGTTCAAAATTATTTACACCTAATACGGAAAAAAACAGAAAAAAATATGAGAAAAAAATAGAAAAGTACATATAGCGTTCCCATAGACCTAAAATATTCCTGTGTGTTCCATGCGTTTTATTTTCATGTATAGTTCAACTTAACATACCTATGCATTTACTTCCGATTTAAGAGTAATTTGCCGTGGTACTCCGATCACTTCCTTGACGACCATTATGTAAAACATAATGCAAACTGATTATAACATCGTTTATGATAGGATTTGAGATTTAAATGAAAATATAGATATCTTCCTGCAAAATAAAATATTGATAAATCAGGTACCATTCGAAAAAAGAAAGAATAAGGAATTGAAACTCGAAATACTTCAGAAAAATGTGAGGACAGACGAAGACAATGCGAAAATGTTTAAAAATCCATTTATTCTATCATATCTGATCTTAAATCAATCTTATAATTATGATATAAATTATGATATCATATTTTTTTATATCATATAGAAACGTGCCTTGAAACATTATTCAACTATGTGATATACTATGACTGTCATGATTGTGCAAAGTTATGAATGAAAGAAGTAGTTCAAATTACTAGTATATTTTACTAATAAGACACGTTGCATATTCAATGTGACTTGCTTGTGCCTGAATACATTTCTTAGTTGTGTAAATGAAATTTTTAGGACCCAATGCTGTCCGAGATATCGATTCCCACGCTGCTTATAGACGAAAAATAATTCTTTGTAAATCATTTACATCTCTGGATGGTATGTCGAAAACAATATTTTTAACAGTACCCTATAAGAAGAAATCCAATGGAGATAAATCTTAAAATCGTAGAGACCATTTCACAATCCATTTGTTTCTAAATTTGTTATTTACGAAATTACCCGCTGCTCTGCAGCTATAAGATGAAGCTCTATAAGTAGCAGTTTCTTCTAATGCTCTCGGAATTACGTATCCAAAAATCTTAAATATCTATCTATGTTTACTGTTTTGTTTTTAAAAAAAGTATCCTAAAAGCACATTGTCAATTATGCCATAGCACAAATTTGTCCGACACTATATTTGTAGGTTTGTTTTCCTTTTTTTATTTTGACTTTTCAATCTTCTATACAAGAGCCTTATAACAACTGTCTACCACACTATTATAGAAATTTAATTCTTGTGAAACTTACAGTCCTTGTATAGTTCTCACTATATATTGGGCCTTTTAACAGTAAACCCTATTCTTTTGGAAGAATTTTCCCAACATTTCGCTAGCATTGCAGCTTGCTTCGTCAGGAGGTCGTTGACACACTGATACTGGTTATGTCTCAAAATTAGTGATGTTCCACTATTTAAGCGTACCTGATCATCCTCCAGATTGTTACGCACCAATCAGAGGTCTTTTTGATTAATCAGTTGAACAATTAAAAAGCTGGGAGAAGGTTGCTCCAAATTGGGTCTAAGTGGTATTCTGTATCCCTGTTAATAAGTATTATTATTGTGTTTAATTATCTCCAACGTTTCCCTGTATTATCTGAGAAAGGATCCTTTTGTTTTGCAATTACATTAGGTACAGTTTATTTTCCTTCGAGAGGAGCTGTTTTGCTGTAGGGTGTATGTAATATGATTCAGTTCCTGCTGTAGATGTTCTTTGTGGCTGATATTTATACAGGATATCCCAGAACTGGTGTTACAAGCAAAAAGGCAATGATTTTGCTCGAAGTAATAAGTTGAAAATATACAATAAAATTTTCTGATTTAGTACATCGTTTTTGAGAAGATTAAGTTTGAATTACGATCAAGTAGGGGAAACGAGGGACAAACGTAACAATTTGGGTTTTTGACTCTGTAACTTCTAAGTTTCATAAAATTTGTAAAAAGTTTGAACAACGTAATCAAACAAAAAACTTAACAATATATTATTTTTTTTCAATTTTTTTAAATAAACTTTCTTTTAGTATGTCATTTGTTACTTTTGTTCCCCCACCCTCCAGAGACGAAAGTAACATGCGATAATTTGAGGTAGAGACGTTGGTAACATTCAGTTTAGTTTAAAAATGAAATTAAGTAATAGAAAAAAATACTTCATATTAATATCAACATAAACTCAACATAGACTTTTAAGAAGACTACCCACAATCTGTTTTTCTTTTACGAACGTGGGACATTTTATAAACAGTAATCTCGTATCTGAAGATCACGTTTCATTTTTGTACATTTTTTGTTTTTTATTTATGTCATATGATAGTCAAAAGAGAATGCTTTTATTGTATGTCAAAGTTGAAAAGCTGAGAACCTTGACAAGTTCCAAGATATGAATAACTATTTTTATAATGGGTATACAGGGAAATAACTTGATATGCCTATGTGAAACAAGAGAATAATTTGACAAAGTAACAAGAAATTCAAAGTTATTTTTTCTTTTTTTTATGGAGGTTTAGGGTCGCTTCAACTGCTTGGTTATTAGCGATTTACTGATCTTTAAAATTTAGAAAATGTGGCTTAACAAGTTCTTTCCTTAATAAATTTTTTTAAAATAACATATCCATTAAAGCAAAGAGTATAGTGGAAAGTGGAAAGTCTCGTTACAATCGAGACAAAAATAACAACTTGTTACTTTTATCCCTACTAGCAGTATTTCTCATGAACGTGTTCGACATACTAATCTAACTTATAATCATAACAATTTTATACCTACTTATAAGATCAATATCTAATGAATACAACACCAGAAAAGTCAAAGGATTTTATGAAACCAGGACAAAAGAATGCGTAATTGAAACAGACCCTCCAAGTTTACTTGTAATGTACTATGTATTTTAATAAAACGTTAAAATATGAAGAACCGCTTATTATCACGTATTGTCAAAAACTAAGGTAGAGGAGAGATAAAAATGACATGCAAAATTATTGATCGATTGGTATTTGTTTTATAACGTTTGTTACATTCATCCCTGGTCTTCCTTACAAATGTACAGAACTACAATTTTTGGTGCGCTTAAAGGAGAATGCTCGCAGTCTGACCATTGACTTTATCTACTGTCAGCTAGAAACGTTCCTCTCTTCCCATTTGTCCCTCAAATATTTAAAATTATATTTCGGTACTTTCGTCCTTGGCTAAAATTCAAAATAAATTTTCTTAAAAACGAAGCTTGATATTAAGTAATTTTATTCGATATTTTTGATCTATTTCTTTCCATGGAATTACAATCTTTTCACTTATACTACAAGTTCTGCGATACTCTGTAAATAAATAGTAATAACAAATGATAAGCATAATTAAAGGGTCTCACCTGTAAATAAATAAATAAATAAGTAATACATATTATAACCCATTCAGTCGAAATGACGAGCAAAATTTGTAATGCCCGAGTTGGTCCAAAATAGGCAATTACAAGTCAGACTGTAATTCTAAATACCATATTGTGATTATGCAGCAGCGTAGGGACAATTTTAAGTTATATACCGTATCGTCTAAATTAAATATCACATTTTATCCATAAAATTAATGTCGACTGAAAGGGTCAAGATTAAGTGCAACACAGAAAAAATGGTTTCTTCTAAGTTTTCTGAATTTCTTATTTCTTCCAACATCAGATTTTGTTGGGATCATCGCTTAAAATAAATGCAATTTTAATTTTGATGAAGTTTTTATTATTAATTATTAGTACCGTGTTCGCGATGTTTGTTAAAGGTAAGCAACCTATTCGAGTGACTCTTCGCACATCGATTTAAATTTGTGTGCTAGTGGATTGTAAAAATGAAATAATTCAATTGAATAAACTCAACAAAAAAGAATATAGTTTGCCAAATGCAATACAATATAACACACTGGTTTGAAAGCTTGCCTCGATCAGACAACGCAATCCAACTGTAGCAAACCGCTTTTCCCCTAAACTTTGTTGGAGACTAAGAATGGGGAAATACCCGAACAAGAGGCGTACGAAAAGACAGCATAATACATACAAAAGGAGAAAGCTAAAAGCTAAAACAAGCATTTGTGCTAGCTGCTTCGCTCCCTCTCAACCCCGAGAAACCAGGCCCAACCTAATATGTGTATAGGGTGTTCTAGTTGAAACAGGGAAACTTATATACACTGTGTCTCAACAATTAGAAACAAGAAACAATTACATATTTCTTCTGTGCTCCTACTTGCAACAGAATTTTTTATGTATGATGAGAATAGTGTTAATGTGATACCACAGGATATCACTAATCTATACTAATTGTAAGTTTTGAAATCTTTTCCGCTGTAAAGTAGGAATAAGTATGTTTTCGTTCGTTGGGATGAAGTTGATCAGTGTCAGCGATTGAAAGGCAGTGTTTCTTAGAGCCATCGCTTGAAAGATATAGAGATCATTCGAAATCCAATGGTGTTTTAGAATGTAGGTACTTCAATGCACGAGGCACGAAAGTTCATAAGGTATCATATCTATCCTGTTGTAATTCCATCTGTGGTTAGTCTTCACTTGTATGTTTATAGCATAGCATGAAACATTTAGAAATCATCGGACAAAAAGGTTTTTACTATAATATTTTCAGGAAATTGTACATAAAAATACGAGTAGTATAAGAAAAGTTAACTCAATTTTCTAATATGTACATGTGACCTCTAAAATTCTATCGTAACTTTTTTTGGAATGAATTATCATGCAATGTATCCTGTAACATGTGAGCAATATTTCAGGGACTGACCCAGATCTAAAAACAATACAAAAAGTTCATATCGATATCCGCTAAGAAAAATAGCACGTTTCATTTATCTTATAAAAAGTGGTATATTTCGACTATTTACACAAAAAAATATGTTTCATCTCTTCTTATGAATAGCAGCATGTTCTGGCTTTGTCACGAAAAGTAATCTATTTCACTCTTTCGCCACGAAAAAGTCGTACACGTACATTTGATTGCACATAGCATACTTTCTTTTCGTAGTAAATTATACAAATATACACTTTGCGAAGAAAAACGGAACATCATATTTGGAATTACGTTGAAGCAAATGATCTTTTTCATAAGACAAATGAGACATGCTCCTTTTCTTAACGCACATCGATATAAACATACGTTCTATTTGATCTTGTTTACGAGATATATAGGCATACTTGAAATCCCTACGCAACGCCTGTTGAAAGTATTCACATATTTTGATACTGGTAGTGAAAGAGTAATCATGTCGATGACAAAATGTCTTCAAGTATGCGTTGAAATCCAAGATAATCATTTTAAGTATCTCCTGTAAAGGTAATCAGATATGAAATGATAAACACAAAACTTGTTATATCTCATAAATAGAGTCAAGTAGGAAGTATCTTTATATGAACTGTTTTCATTGTTTTCACATTCTGAATTTGTCTCTGAAATATTTCCTATATCTTATGGGACATCCTTTATAAAATACTTATAGGGTGAATACTTTCTTTGTTCATTGTCATTTCTTCACTGCCTATGACATTTATTTAAAAAGTTTTACATCAACCGAACACGGATATTACTGACCCAAGTCAAGCCGGATACGATTGGAAACAGAGGAGTGAAGACAACTGCTCTGAGTCAGAACACACCTACACGACTTCCGAATTCGAGCTTCGCGGTTGTAATGCACGTAGGATAGGGCGGGGGCGTGGTGTGTGTATGCCGTGTGTATGCAATACTCGAAGAACCAGCCGCGTCAGCCTCCGTTTTTGGCAATGATAATACGCTCACCTGGAAGACCATTGTTTAATCGTGAAATCTTATCTTTCTTGAACCTTTTCGAAGAGTGACATTTTGCGGGACGGAAAAAAGATACGAGTCTCGGGGTCAAATATTGATCATCTTTGCGTTTCCTTGGAATCTTAAATTTACTCACATTTTACGCAAGAAATTAGTAGGTATACATTAATAAAGTCATTTAATTCGTTCTTTCAAACACTTTCCTTTTTTGAGAAAATGTATTGAGAACACAAGATGGTACTATTTTACCTACGAAACGTTCTCTCTTTCTTTTATGGAGGAAGTTAATCTCAGAGATGAGAAAGTAACAATTATTCGAAAGAGTATGTAATTAGAGAATAATTTTTTTGTAAGAGAATAATATGGTAGTAATTACTTAATAGAATGGTAGAGTAATAAAGACTAATAGGTACTATATTTCTTTCTAAAACGATACTAAGAGTATAAATACAAGTTTAGTATATGATCTAAGTATCTTGTTTACTTCGATCATCTTTCAGTTTTATAATTATAATATAAAATGTAGTATATAGGTAATTCTGTTGCAGACTAATTTCCTCTGTTTTTCCTATGGTTTAGTGCTTGCTTCTTGTTTAATATCTCTTTCACCGACAGTGAAAGAGAGTCTCCTAAACTAAACTAAAGAAGCCTTCTAAACTTTTACTGGCTACTTCAAACTTACTTAGTATATCCCGCTGTTAAATGCTCCGATATTATATGTATAGATATATTTTTTTAAAGAACTTACACATTTTCTGTACTTTCTCTGAATATTTACTATGTACTTAATGTTTTCAACATGTAAATCTTGCTATGATATAATGATAATTCTTTTCTTTTCCAAAGTATTTTGCCAATCCTACCTCGTAAAATTCTTTGCATCTCGGATAGAATTTCCAGAAGTATTTATTTGAGTTAAATTAAACTTCCTACAAGTACTTATTAAAGAAACATTTTATAACTATTCTCTAAAAATATTTATCCAACTAAAATTCCACTAGAATTTCACGTAAATGATTATTTGAAAAGAATAATTCTTTTAAGTAATCGATTGATAAATTATACATAGAGTTTATAGATAAAATAATCTTCCAAATCAATTATTCCACCCATTTTTTAGCTTTAAAACTGTTCATCTACTCCTTTCTGAAGAATCTCTTTGATCTCTTTTCATCACGCATCTGCACGCATTATCACAGTTTCAACAACCTCAATGTCCTTCTTTCATTACCATGATCGTTTCATCATAATTGATAAGACACTTAAATTTACTGGAAAGTGATCTAGGATACACGCGAAAAACTATCTTGATTCATACCAGCCTATTGTTGCCCCATCGTAGGAGTAAGTACGTATCGTTTCGCTCGCGACCGATAATCGGTATTTGTCCATTCGACATGATAACAAGTTCTAAGGAGGAGGCAAAGACGTGGCACCCTCAGAATTGTCCACGGGTCTTGGACAAGACACGATAAGAGTTATCAATAACTGGCGCCGTCTGACAATTCTATTAATTTTCCAATCGCTCTCTTTCCAAGTTACGGAAAATATCCACCTTTTCCACGCGAAGGAAACATAAATTGAATAGTAGGACAGCGGCGAATAGGTTCCGTGCTCGAGCTTTACGATCGATTTCCTGTGCGCTGGAGAAAGTAAACGCTGCCGTAGAAATCACCGGTTTAACTTAATTACGAATCGTGGCACTTTTGAGAGCGTTGCTCGACACTCGGGCTTTCTCTGCGTCGTCTTCCTTCTTGCAGTTGCTCGTCGTCGCCGCGCGATTATCTCCGCGCGCACGTCACAATGATCTCTTCATTCGCGATGAGTGGCTTGAATCTCCCTGGTATCCGGATGTAGATAACCGGCCAATAAAGGAGTCGGGATGTTCGCGAGCTTTTGTTACGATTGTAATTAGCCCTTTGTACTTTGGAGTCGCTGTTAATGCGAAAACACGTACTAGTTATGCATAGAAATCTTGTTATCCGTGAACTGACAATTATTTGGCCAATCATAATTTTGTTGGAGAATTGCACTGTAATTGAAATTTACACTAGTTTATATAAGAACAACTGTGCTCTTGTACAGACTCCTTCAAACATGATAGTATTAATGATTATTCCCACGTGTTATTCAATGCATGCGGTTGGTTCAGTTCGTGATGTATGTAGGATGATACACTGCACGTAATATTCTTTAGACGAATTAATCTTTAGATGCATTTAGTACCTATTAGTTACGAGTTATGCTAATATTCTTGAATTTATATTGTACGTGGTCGCATAAATCGTTTGTATGGGCCATTATACTACTGTGTAATTTGGTCTATTCATTTTAAATAATATAGATCTTTCATACATTTCTTGAAGTTTAGTTTATCCTTTACGGTGGATTTTATTTTAAATTGTTGTCTAATATACTGTGTTCTACGATTAGTGCAACATTGATATCTTTTAATTGTATGTATTTATTTGAGATATTGGTGAGTGGATCTTGTATATCCTGTCGTAATTCTTGAAATAACACCCTTGCCGTGTCTTCCTATACTAGATAATATTATTTTTATCTTTTTTTTATGAAGAAGTTATCTTGAGTTTTTTTGAACAAATGAAAATTGAGAATTTAAGTAGAATAATATAATGTTAACAATATAATGGAGATATTGATGTCTAATTTTAGATTGATCGAAGGGGAAGTGTTGTGATTTATTCTATTATTACATTTCATGTGTTGTACGTTGAATATTCTTATTCACTTAATTTTCGTAATAATATATCCTGTGATGCAAAGAGGAAGGAACCCTACTTTTTGGACAAGAACCCTACTCTCTAATTTTCGTGAATTTCTAATTATTAATTGAACGTAACTAATTACTATAAAAACCTGACTAATTATTATTGAACGTAAATAATGAACAGTGTCATAGTAAATTAGTAAATATCAGGTGTCATCTTTTTTTTACAATTTCTTAACTCATTTAGCACTCTTTTGTATTGTTTTATTATATCACAAAGTTCAAGCTTCTAGAGAGTGTTCAACTCAGGCAACTCATTGCTAACCGGATGTAATTGAGAATTCACCGACTTCTTCTATCGGCTCTGCATTATCGTCCCAGGGAGACTGTCTTCAAGACGCAATCCTTTGGACGCTTACCACATCGCGCGCGAATCTCGCTTGCGTAATGTCAAGCATAAATCGTATCGCGCGAAACAGGGCCGCGTTACTCAATGAACGGGAGGCAAACGAGCTACAAACGATGGGTATTCTGCGAAAGCGACAAAATTAATATGACTTTTGCACTGTGTTATGAAACTGCACAGAGCTTCTAGGATATTTAGAATGGATATAAGCAGATGTACAGAGTGATTTAGAATTACAGATCGATTAAATAGAAGAGGGTGACGAGTAATAAAAGAATTTGTTTGTAAAAGTATTTACAAACAAATAAAAGTATTTGTTTGTAAAAGTATTTGTTGTGTAATGGACACATGATGTATGTGTTTTATATTGTTAATTAGTATTAAAGTTAGGGCGTATGCATATTGTTGTTCACAACAGAAGCAAGTGTTTTGACAGATGTCAGGTACATATATGGAGGGTCGCTTGTCACATAGCGGCTACATTTATACATACATGTACAATTAATTTATCAAATTATTCTACTGAACTAAAATAGTTTTCGTAATTCATAATTTGGATTCATATTAAATACATTTAATAAAAACTGAAATATATTACTGTTATCTTTGCCTAATAATTATATACAACAAAATTAAATAATCTGAGTAGAGATACATGATATACTTATGTTTGTTTGAAAATAAATCTTTAGGTAAGGGGTTAAAGAATTTTTCTATATCTTTCAGGTTCTACCGCCTATATAAAAAAATGTGTTTAGTTTTAATCTATAAATGCAAATTATTCATAAATTACCTACTTGTACGAAAACAGAGTTCAAACAGAAATTAAATGGTTTCAAGAAAAACTAATCTAAAGTAATTTTTTAATTTTTTCTATAGATGGACACATAGAGGTCTCATTTTTGCATATTGTAAATCCAACGTGTAAAGCACTAGTGATTGCTTTGTGAGGTAATATATTAGACTCAACTTAAAATGAGTAGAGTAGGAAATATATTTATTAAATAGAAGAAAATTTATCTATTTTTTGTATTACTACTCACTGCTTAATTGACTGTAATTTTGGGTCAACTTGTACGAAGCTCAATTAGGTAGATACAGAAAAATTCGCTACTTGCCCTCAATTAGAGATACAATATTTGCTCATTGTTAGTTCATTATTCATTGTGAATCATTTTTTAAGCCTCAATTAATACGTTAACAACACATTTTTCCTCATCAAAGGCGAGAGTGAGAGGAAAAGAGAAAATAACTCTAGAACACAGAGGAAATTCTGACGAGTTTATACCTAATTATAAGATCTATTTCCTATACTCAGACCTAAATTATCAAAGTAACTTTGGTAATTATTAATCAAGGTAAACATTTTCTACTAATGAAAATATTAGTGTCTAACTATATCATTACTATGTAATATTTATTTCGATTATTCATTACCCTCTTGTTTCTCTACCAATTTCTACTACTTCTACTTTTTTCTTGGATCTTGGATCACCCTTATTGGTCTTCTCCTACACAAAACAAATACGAATCAACCTGTTAGTCTTATACTCTGTAAGCTCATTATTGGTAAAAAGTTACGAGACTATGGCAAACAAAACTTGTAATACAAGAAACGTTTTGCAAATACAATTCGTCGACAGATAAATTAAGGCTTCCACAACCAACGTGAGTTTTCCGCGACGGCAGCGAATTCACTGTGAATTTTTCTTGGCATCCTCTTCGCACCAATATCTGTTCGTATGTTATGTCTGTTTTCTCAATTCGAAACCGCTGCGGAAAATTTTCGTTAACCAATAAACTTTTTTCATTCTACAAATTCAGTCTTCAATCGTTTTTTACAACAAACTATAAAACCCAACAATTCATTTATTAAGGACTTTGACCACCATGGTAGATTTAGTAAAAAATTGTGAACATTCAATATTTTGCTTTTCATGTGTGCATTTCATGCAAACATATAAATCAGAATCAACGTGCAACATGTACGGCCTTGCAAAAAGTTGTAGAACGTCAATTTCGGAGCTCCTTATAGCCCTGAAGAAACAAACTAGAACGTTTGCGAAATGTCGGCAATATGCTAATCACTTACGCGGCATTTATCCGGAAGTCATGAATATGAGTTTTAGAATACTTGCTTGATTACAATAAATAACTAAAGAAAACTATAAAACCATTAATGACTTTCAGCAAATATTAAGCATCTTGTTTCTTACTACATTAAATATCTTATCAGACATTAAATAGCTTTTATGTTTTATAACTTTTTGTATGCCCCTGAGTATTTTACCTACCTCTTAATTTTTGTATTTTTTCCAGATATTACATTTTTGCAATATCTCTCTAAAATTTCTTAGTATTTTCAAAAATTGTCTGAAGATTTCAGAACAAAGTACAGTGAAGACACGTCCCACAAACATTCAACTTTCTGGATCGAAATAAATAAATTATTCACATCCATATAGTTAGAGTAGATATATTAAATATACCTACATGTATTCGCATTGGACTTCATAGAAAAAAGTGATGTAATATCCAACATTTACATATGAAACGAAAGTTTATTGAAAACGTAAAGTGTCCCAGTACTTTTGAGCGAGGGTGTATGTGGCACCGATACTCACCGCGTTAGAAAGGGAATACAAGGGAGTACTGTGCCTTTACCTAATACCTTCAATACAGTTCATTTAGCAAGGAAGCCTGGCCTAAGTACCTCGCTATATTCATTCCACCTACGCTACCCCGCTGAGGGCGTCCATCATCGACCAAGGGTTCGCGTCAGTATACTTCTCGCGGGTAGCCTCGCGATATCAACAAAGATCACGCGTATCTTACGATCGTACGCTCTCCGATTCCCGCGTTATGCCGACCACGTAGTGGACGCATGCCACGTACGTATAGTGGCTGCATAAAACGGCAAGGCTGTATCTTTCAGCGCCCTTGTGAGATCCACGATCTCGGGCACGTATAATCCCCCGGCGAAAAAAGCGCCTAGGAGCGGCTACGTGCGCGTACGAGTGGATATATACGTGTAGACACAGGCGGGAGGAGATGGTAATCGAAAGGAACTGGTGGTTGGTCGTCGAGCACCGACGACCACCGATCGTAACGAGCAGATCCCAAGGGTTTTTCTCCTTTCGTGGGAATAAAAGAGCGATACGCCTTCTCGGACTCGTTCCTGCAGCCTTCTTGCGAATGCTCGCGCGCCGAATACAATCGGATGCTCTCTTGGACTCTGGTCACACGAAATCTTTCAGTATGAAACCGATAAATCTGTCGGGCATCTTTAAGCAACGTCGATACTTTGGGCGCTTCCTCGATCGCAGTTATCCAGTCCTCTCGACCAGTCGGGGTTAATCGGTGCGAAGGTTTCTCTTTCTTCGTTAATTGGGTCGTGGCGAGCGCGACGAAAATCGTGAAAGCGAGTCCTACTGTTCCAAGGTGAGCGATATTTTATCTGCGGAATGACTTCGTGCAGACTTTTGGGGTACTTCGTGGAATATTGAAGTAATTTTTTCGGAGACGCGATATGGAGGTTTTTTATGAGAGTATGGAATGTGGGCGGTAGTATTTTTAGGTCGCTTCTGATTGAGTAATGTTAAGGGAAGTCTACAAAATTATAACGAGGTGTACTTCTTATGCAAGTGTACTGAAAAGAAAATTTTTGAAAGAAAAGTAAGTGTTTCGAAGAAGACTATATTTCTAAGGCACTATACTTTTCTTTGCAAATGATACGATACGTGTGCAAATAACAGTTGCATTTTTTTCTAATCATTAATTACTCGTGTACTTTTGTATAAATTTTTTGCATAGTCTTCACTAATGGCTAATTATCTTTATCTATAGAAATTTAGATGATATAAATATTTAATAATATGTACTGTGCTCTGCTAACAAGAAGTCTCTCGGGACTAATTAAACCTGCATTTCTGCTAGAGAACTTCTTGTCAAGGGAGCACTACATGTATATGTACATATGTCATAGAGACGCATGAAATTATGAAAAACTTTGGTGGACTAATCAAATTTCAAAGGTTAAGTAAAGAATCAGTGCCTGTACAACCTTACGTGCGTGTAATTAAACGAAGTAGATGATATTTGAAAAATTTTCATGTCATATAAACGTTTGCACATGAGTATTCTATGCTATTAAATATGTATATCGTTGTACATGTATATTGCTTTTCATAGTTGATGTTTTATTTATCTTCTATAATTACATGTTAGATTAATTTTGTTGCCATGAGATCTTGTAATTAATTTGAGCACTTTTTGTTTTTCACAAACTATTTAATATTTAATTACTTTTGGACAGTTTACTCTAATACTTTTCAAAGTGGAATAGTAACAGAATTTGTGTTGTGTAAAAAAATATATTTTACTTTTATTTTTGAAGAAGTAAAACACATATACCTCCTCAGCTAATTGCACTTACAGAACATATGCATTTGCACGAAAAAATTGTGCAAGTCGAAAGAATAGACAAGAGCAAACTTACTAAATACTAGTAGTATGATACAATTCAATTGGTGAGTTGGAGAACAGTATGTGCATGTACAAAAACTATATTTCAGATATTTGATCTCAACGTATAGTCCTGTGCATTTTACATGTCTAGATCTCAGGGTCAGAGTGTATTAAATATTAAATCCACTGATTTCCTATATGACTTAATACACTTTGACTTTGGGGTCCAAATGTAGTTCCTAGATTATTTGAAAGTGCTAATTTTGACCCTCTATTATTCCTTAACTCATCAATTCAATTACTTTCAACGTAAATACTTTTTCGAAAGTTACTTGCTCTTAACGCCATAAATATGAAAAGTTCTATAAGAGAAAGCGCCTAAACGCGAATACGACTCGCGAACTTCATTGACCACTTCATCGGCCTAAACATGAATTAGAGAGTTAGACAATCTCCATTGGACAAAGGTCAATCGATTATAAAATTTAATTAAGCATCGGACAAATAGACACGCATGACAAGCGTCCCGTAATGGATAGCCGGAGGGCCACTAATTACGCGAAAATTATATACCATTCGGCCGGTTAATTCGCGTCAATCGTATTACGGTCTTGCTTCGGCTCTCTCGGTCTACGTGTTACCCTTCGCGCTGAGAGGTTGCACCAATCTCGCCCAGGGCGATGGGTTGCTCAACCTGTGGCCGCGGTGCATTTATCGGACCTGCAGCCGGGCGTCGCGACACCTCGCCCCGATAAAATACGCGTGCACGTGTTGTAAAATGTAATCGAGACTGTTATTGTTACAGATCGTCGTCCGATATTACGGAAAGCAATTTGTTCGGCGGCGTGTCACGTTCGCCCGCGATGTTTTATAGGCTGCCCGGTTTTTCTCCCTTGCCTGGCGTCGTGTAATACGGCGCACGATCTCGGTCGATCGGTAACGCCGATCAATTCGAATTGAGGCGACGCCGCCGCGAGCGCATACACGTCGCAGATTTTATCGAAAAAAAGAAAGAACAGAAATACAGAAAAAACCGATTACGTAGCGCACAGCCGCTCATTAAGGGGGAAGAGAGAGGATAGGTGAAGGGAGGGTGAAAACTAGTGCACGCGAGGCGAATTGCCCGTCGATTTTCCATGTTTGCAGTTGGCATTAATTAATTACACCCTGTCCTTCCCCCACTCGATGAGCCTGTAATTATTGCAGTTAATTTATGCGAACGTGTTCCGCTGGGGGAAGCCGTGAGAACTGCCGTGTAACGCGATACGTTAGGGGCACCCTCTTCACAAACACAGATATGCTCGGTCAATTGTGAAAGTTTACGTTCACCCTATGAATTTGCGGTATAGCAAAGAACGAAGACGTTTGTATAAGATAAGATTGAATTATTTGCTGTTTAAAATTAACGATGTCTTAAATGGGATACTTTTCCTCCTGAAGCAAGAACTCATGGGTTTTGGTATTTAAGTTCTTGATTATTTATTGGATTAGCGATAAAAGAACAATCAGACTGAAACTTAAGTTATGATTTAATTATACCTCGTAGATGATAAAATTAACTCGATTAAATCAAATGGGTGATTCAATATTAAATCGATTAGTCGGAGTTGTACCATATATTTGAAGATTATAAATGTTATCATTGATAACTTATCAGTCTTTTAATTAATTTTAAGATAATCTTTTAACAGGTAATTCTATCTATACGTATACACGTTGATTCATAAACATTGTACAATTATATTTATTTACATATAAAGCAGCACTCTATGGCGATATTTGTTTGCATTTGTCATATGAAAAAAAGTATGTATGTATATATTAAAATTTGCAATAGTTATATACAATGAAAATTACAAAATGAAATGAGTAACAATACAATTTCTAAAAAATGATTGTTTCCATTACAATTTATACTATAATTATAGTATTAATTATTATTAAGTCTTGCTCCTGTTATACACATAGATTGCGGATATTGTACATGTGTGAGAGAACTTAGCATTTGAAAACGTACAGAATGCATATAACATGTAAAATCATGAAAATATTGAAAGCACATGCTACAATATTTAGGGGCTGAAACAAATCTCTGCTTAGGTAAATACTATTACTGTTTTGTATATGTATGTATAAAAATATAACTGTGCATAAACATTTATAATGTACTCGTGTATCTAAATAGTATAATTAATATTAGCTCAAATCTGTTCCACATTGTATACGTACGTATACAGGATGTTCGACAATAGGTATCAGAAATTTTGAAGAGCAATTCTATAAGTCAAAATAGGAGGAAAATTAATAATAATGAAATTGGTTTTGAGGCTTCATTTTGGAGACAACAATTAAAAAATACATCTAAAATGCACTTAAAAACTTGGAGATTTATTCTACTTCTGGCGTGCATTAGGCAGATTAGACACAGCGATATCAGTAGAATAAGACAGTAGAATACATCTACTCAGACACGAATTAGGCAGATCAGACGTACCGATATTAGTAGAATAAGACAGTAGAATATATCTATTCAGACACGAATTAGGCGTTCCTTCAGCAATTCATATCTCAAAATAAAGTCTCGAACCCGTTCTCGCCATTTTTCATTTTCGTCTTTGACATATACATAGAATTCACTCCTAATGAGTGACATGTATATGCATTCACACCTTAAAATTTGTAACACCTATTGTCGAAGACCCTATACGTATATTCTATACACACGTGTTTTATATATACATATATATACAACTGCACAAAATTGAATATAAATACATACATGTTACATGTTACATACTTATACATAATTATTACATTCTCTTTCAACTTTCAAGAAACCAGTATTTACAAAACCAGCTTCCGTGATTACATTGATGATTCATCGACACCGCTGACATTTTCAGACGTTCTTAGTATTGATAACTTCCACGCCTAAAGTTACACTATCGTGTGATCGACTACTTCCCTTTGGCAGCCGATTAAACGTGCGCCGCATTGCACGTGCACTCGCGTGACTATCTACGAGACCAGTGCTCGTACACGTCGCGATCAAAGTGTATCGGGGCCTGAATGAAAGAAGGATTCGAACGACTGAATGAACCGAAGCACGGTCGAGTGTCCCCGCGTGCGTGGAAAGAGAGCCGGCGCGGTGGCGTGTAGGAGCGAGCGTGGGCGAGCGCACGCGTACATCCGCGAGAGATTTCGCGTGTGTGCTCGTTGCTTGTGCACGCGCGCCTCGCACAACCACTCAGAGATTTTAGTGCTTCAAACGCGTTGGATAAACGGTATATACAAAGCTTTCAAATACGCTTTGGAAGACTCTCTGATGGCCTTTCAGGCGGTTTAAATATTAGTCTATACATCGCGATTTTGAGTCACGGTTTACTCCGAGGTGGAAGGAGAAAACGTTTGTTATGTAACTGGCGAGATTGATGACAAACGTAGGTGGACTGTTATACGCTGTATTTAACCGGGTATCTGATTATGGAGTCTTGGCAAGTGTCAGCGTGGGTTCGATTTCGAGTAATTTTTAAGGTTTCATTCTTGAATCAGTTGGTATATTTAGAAGAGTTTTGTGTGAATGAGTTTAGTGGTAAAGCATAGCTGTGTATGAACAGTGTTCCCTTGTTCCTTTTATACAATTTTTTTTGAATATTAATTATATGTTTAAAAGGACTGAAATGACGTTACAATATTCTACTTAAAAAAGCTGCAAAAATATAAAAATTATCACTTACTTTAATATGTTTTAGATTATTTGAAAATACTTTATCATGATTTCGTGGCAAAAGTGTTACGTAAATTAATACAACATAATTATAATTGTAGGGAATCCATAACAATCTTATTACAGAAACTCACTACGTATATTATTCTACAAAAAAATTTATGCAATAATACAATCATGTGTACAATATAAATTTACAATCTTATAAGGAAACATTATGACATACAATGAGTGTGTTATTAAATGTACCACGGCAATCTAAAACAAATCGTACCAAAACCGTTTTATTATTTGGATAAAGCTTTCAAATAAGTCGGTGAGTTGAAGAACAGTACAAATCTAATATTAGACATTTTCAATTAAATTAAGAACTGTATCTGAGCACCAGAGCCAAAATGTATTAACTCTTACAGAAAATAAGAGAAAATAAGATGGACTTGTACTGTTCATCAACTCACCAATTCAATTATAAACCCCCATGGTATACGACAGCCACATATCAGACCTCAAAATCTGAACTCTGTCTAAAACTTTAAATATTTGTACAGGCCCTCGAAATCTCTCAAAACGCTCACGTATCGATCGGTCAATCCTTGACGCCGTATGTCCGTTAGCTATTGAAGAGCGAACGCATGAGCACTTCCTCGTGCATTGTGTTGCAAATGAGGCACGTCGGTTAAGAACGCGCGAAGTTGCGTCGCGGATACCCGTTTCAGCGGACTTCGACGCGAGGCTTTCAGACACGCATCCACGGCATCTTCTGTCATGAAACTCGCCACGAAGCGTCGCTTTCAAAACCCGAATCCTCGTCTCTCGTGGGTCCTTCGTCGCGCGTCTCAGCCTCCACGATCCCTCTCGGTCGGGCAACGTGTATCGACGTTTACGCGATTACGCCCACGCGACGGGGACCATTCACTGTAAATCGCGAGCGGTGGACACGTCGCCCCGTGTAGTCGCATACTTACGCTTCGGGGACAGGCTTAATTCGTGTTCCGCATGTGCACGGTCGTTCGTTCATTCTGGTCTCTGTGAATGCAACCCGCTGGAAAACCGGTGTCTCGTTTCCTTCTTCGTTTCTACCCCTTCTCTCACCCTTCCCTCTCTGCACCCTGTCGGTTATGAACCGACGTGTGTACCCGTGCACGGACACGCGAAATTACGCGAACGCGAGTGTGGGTCTCCGTGTACGTGTGTGGACGCTCGTCCATGAACCGGTGTACCAGTGCCCACGTGGGCGGACTAGGTATCCACGTTATTGGTCTGCCGATTCGACGGTATGTGTTTCACGGGGTCTCAGGGATAGCTGACTGCACGCGCGTGCAGGTAGCTGTTATGCTCCGTCTGCACGAAACGCTTCGCGAAGGTTCTGGTATTCTTTGGACCCTTAGGAATCTCGTTTCATATGTATAGTCTCGGTGGATTGGGGTCTAGAGTCTGCTTCGTTGGTTTGGGCCGTTTCGATTCTTCCTGATCCAGTTAGGCCTGGGGGATCCTGGTTGCTTGAGAAGTTCGAGAGTTGACCACTGGAAGCGTAGAAGAATTTTAGATTGGTCGCTGAACTTCTTGGAATCTTGCTTTAGTATTGCTAGATTTACTTAATTTTCTAGTGTTTTCATATTTTAAATGGAAGTTTCGTAAGCTTATTATACCTTGGCGTCAAATACTTTTGATATGTTTTGGTGTTTGCTGGAAAAGATGCTTTCAGAGAAATCTGAAACTATGTATATTAATAATTTGTTTCATTTTACAAAAATATGATATGAATTATTTTCCTTTTGTTACTACTGTAAATTTCTTTTAATTTTTATATACGTTTGTGTAATTTAACTATGTTCCCAGTGGAAATTAGATCCTTGAAATTAATTTAATTATTATCAAGTTCATAAAATGTCGTACATTATTATATGTAATTTATTAAACAGTGTATAACTAACATATCTGACTTTTAGTTTCACCGAATGTTCAATGACAAAATCAATAATCGAATAATAAGGAATAGTATTGTTTTTATCTATTGCAACTCTTCCATGCGAACTCATCTTAAATCTTTCAAATGCAAACATAAAACTACATATATTAATATAAAATGTAACATTTTCAAAATTTTAATAGTTTAATTTTATTGGGAAAGAAATTTATTGCTCTCTTTATTAGCAAATCATTAGATTGAAAAACATTAAATTTGATTGCAATAAAAAGTCCTTATACCGCCACACATTAATGGAATAATAATGTTAAGGCAGGTGTCAGTAAACACTCTTTTAATCTACTGTTAATATATAGTAGATTAAAATCGTAAAATCACAATAACACAACAATTTTACACAGAATGATTAAATTCAAATGTGGAAATATGAAATACATATTACTTATTCATTGAAATTAAGGGAATTGAATTAGAATTAAACATAAAACTTACACATGTGACAGAATCAGAATCGACTAAATTGGAATTAATTAATTTTCAAACTCCCTGTAACCGAATTTATGAGTTATTGTATCAATTTGAGGCATTAGCACCGAATGAGAGGTGACTTGAGAGTGAAAAATATAACGCGTCTAGTACGTAGACATTAAATACCTACAGATATAGAATGCATCCTAATGCATACAAAAATTCTCTCATACCCGAAGGAGGTAATTGCACCGAAACTCCACCATCGTCAAAATCAGAATCCAGCAAGGCAATTCCGTACTTTACATCTCCAGCCAGTAATTATCGCATCTCGCGATCGTAAACACTTCTGCGGTGCAGGGATATTTTTATCGATCGTTGATCCTCGGTAGAAACGTTTAACGATTACGGCTTGCGAGGGTCTAAATAAATTTGGCGTGTCGACCGAACACGTTCCTCCTCTGGAAGAGGGCTTTGATTCGACTCGGAGCACTCTAGCGCACGCATCGCGTATAATTTACGCGCACGAGCAGCATATCCGCTGCGCCTCGACATTTAAGACCGATGAGGTGTTATTTCTTCCTGAAACACGGCTCACGCGCACGGCTACGTTTCGATCAGCCCGCGCGTTCGCGTTCGGCAATCGTAATTAGTATCTTACTCGCTTCGAGGGATATTAAATGCGGCACACGTATCGGCGTTGCGTTTCACCACAGGCTCGTATTTTCAGCTGGATTTTCACGGCTTTTATACCGCGCGAAGGCAGCTTATCTTTCGGTTTCGCGACCGTTTGTCGTAGTTCGTTAAGAACTTTAAACTGAATGAAATATCTTCTTGCATTCGATCTGGCTTGGGAGTGCTCGTGGGTGCTCCATAATTTTCTGGTTTCAGAAATGACTAAAGGTACATGTACCTGGAGCAGGTACTATGGGAAGAACTTGCAAGTTGTATCGATGCAATTAGCGATTTTGTCTAAATAAATACGTATACTACTGTTTATATATTCGAACACTTAATGGAACCTGACTATATGAAATATTCATATTTGTATTTTAAATTTTAACTCATGTTTTTATTGTAACGTTATAAAATGTGCCCGTATCTGTTACTACCGTGGGCGTTAATAAAAGATTGCCGTCGATGCTTTATTTAAATGAAAAACTGCCATCAGTAGTTCGTTTAAATAAAAAATTGTCATTAATACTTTGATTTAATAAAGTATTGCCATCAATGTTTTATTTTAATGAGAAATTGTCATTTATGAATGTTACTGACATCTAAAGCAATTAATACGAGTTAGATGTTAAAAATTGTGCTAATAGTTAATAATTAAATAATTAGTAATGAACTAAGAATTATTCAATAACTACTATAATAATCCGATCGCAATATGTGAGACAAAATAAATTGTGAAGTAGGACAGAAGCAGGGCCGGTTTTAGTAGGTGTGCAGTGCGTGCATGCACTCAGGCGACCGAAACCCTAAGGCGATCAACACTGTACTTTAAGAATAAAAATAGTTTTTGTATTCGCTGAACGTCCATTTATAATGAAAATTAAACAAAATACTAACATTACAAATTTTACTGTAAAACGTTACCCAACGCGCACACAATAAGAACATAAACATTATTGTAAACGTATTTGCTAACTAAAACATTCAACAACTGGAGTCCTCGACATCTGTCTGATTATATACTGTTGTGAACCACATAACCAAAAGCATAGGCAGTTTACAGACGTTAATATATCATTTTAAATAATAATTAATTCACTGTGTCAAACAAGGCCTCTCCTGGGTTATTAACTGCCCAGGTGCAAAAACCAATGACTGCCCCTATTAATTTAATATTATTCGATTAAGGAAAGAGTTTAATTTTATTAAATTCTGTTCGTCTGAAAGGCTAATAATTATAAAAAAAGTTTTGATTACTATTTTTGTTAATAAAAATTTTACATATAATAAATAGTTTGTGGCCGCCCTTCGGTTTGGCTGACTCGGTACAAGGGCATCTTCTGCACCCTCGCTAGGAACAGCCCTGGTGCCAAATGTTATTGATGAATTGTCAAGTAAGAAAGCTAGAAGAGTGCAATTCTAACTTATTATTTGAATAAAATGAAAATAAATCTATTCAATAATTTTTATGGATTCTTTTTCTCCTGTTTATTACATGTAACTGTCATAAAGACATACTAACATTAGATTCCTATTGGTTGAGTTAAATTATAAATCTACTCGTAATTTACATTGATAGGACAGCCAAATGTTTCTAACACGCAGGCGGCTAAAGGTCCAGAACCGGTCGAGGCAGAAGTGTCCGAAAGAATTTATATATTAACAAACTGCCTGGTAGGATATCTGAGAGAAAACATTAAGAAAGTCAGTAGCTAGATTGCCTCGAATAATCAACGCTGATATTGTCCAGCGTGGCGAATATATAATAAATGAATGGAATATTTAATGATTTCACTGGTATGATATATCATTACTGGTATGATTTTTAATAAATAAATTGTATTAGATTTTCTAGCCATCAATTGGCTTCATTAAGGTCATCCATAACATCTATTTAAAAAGGCTTTCATTAAAATGAAGATATTAACGTCTTAATCAAGTTCCACCGAGTGTTGAAACATGTGTGGTTATGGATGGTAGAGTATGTATGTAGGTAAGACAAAAGTAGAATGATCGTGGAAATATTTCTTCTTTCTGTAGATAAGAGAGAGACAGATGTAAAAACTAGGTCTCAAAAATCTGTTCACGGATGATTATTAAATTCACATATTCAAATTCTAAAGATATTTTACTTTTTGTAGCGAAGTTTAGAAACCTGCTCAGGAATTGATTATAAACGTTAATGAAAAACGCCATGCTACTTTACACAAGTAATTAATTTTCTGAATATGTATAAACATATCTATGAGTCGTTGTATGCACATGCATGTATATTGGTAGAAAACTATTACAAACAAACAATTTAAAATTCTTATTTTAGTACATAGAATATCTTTTAATTAACCACTGTTGTCAAGCTTAGAAAATGGAGATTTCAATAAGTATTAGCTAATGTATATTTCGATAATGAAATTAAATAATTTTCCAAATAGAAATGTTCTTTTTACGTTCCTCAAAAACTTTATATAACATATATTGTACTATAACATATATTGTATACATATTCATATACATATTTATATTGTATAAAAATATTCCAGAATATCTGAAATATCTGGAATACTTTTGTATATTATTTATAACTTGTACTTTTTGCATATTTAAATTTCTTATAAATGTATAAATATTTGCAGTCTATTTATAAGAGAAAGTATGTTTCAAACTTTTTTACGTAATTCATTCTTCAAATCCACGTATAATGAGATTTTAGTTATGGGTCAAAGTGACCCTGTAATCGTTCATTGCATCAAACTCAGATCATTCATCTTGCAAGAGTTAAGCGAATGAAACTGAAGATTTCTTTATCATGATTTCTCTTTGTGAAATTATTTTATTAAGAACATTCAAGCAGTTCGTTACCACTTGTGACGATAAAATAGTTTTATTTTATTCTTTGAAAATAAACAATTTTTATACATACATAGTTTCTTAACGCGAAACTAGTGGCACCAGTCCCTTCTTCTCACTCTTTCGTAATAATTATATAATAAACTTTTAAAACGAATAATTGATGATAAACCTGCTTGCAGACGATAAAGTACTATAAGAACTATCTACCAAGCAATCGAGTGACCCATGCAATAGGCTCTACTATTAAGCTTATCGAATTAAACGGAGCAGTACTAGCTCTGAACAAGACACCACGATATAAGATAATGTAACATGAAAGCTCACGCGCAATCTAAAACAATCAACGCCCGTAAAAAACAAGGCCCAGTCGTTAACACTAGACGATTTTATTTCACTCATCAGCAGAGCCATAAATTTTGGAGTTTGGAACCATTTTCCACCGTTACACGGCAGATTTATCTGAAGGATCCAAGGGGTCGAGATCTCGACGGGCATCCGGAGCATTTTCATTTGAATCTCTACACGAACTCATGCGAGAGACATTTTTCTCAAGCGAGATAATATTTCGTGGCACGAATTTACGGAAATTTACGAGCGGTCCTTTTCTCTGTCGCGGTTCTATCACGTGAAACGAATCTCGACGGTCTTGCAGTGGACCGCTGACCTCAAGCTCGTGAAACGGATTCGATGAGACCTCCTTGGAAGAGGACTACTATGCGCCAAGGAGAATTCCTCGACGTCTACGATCTTCCCAGGGCAACTACCTGTCGAATGACGTGGCCACTTTGCATTTTTTCGCCCCCCTTTCTTCGCCATTGACCTTCTGGTCTAACCGAATCGATTCTTTTCGTCACTGCAGATAGAGTTTTTTTACTGTTCTCCGTTAAGACTGTGCCTGCTGCATCACTTAGCTGAGGACGATGAGTTTTAACTTTTAACCCTTAACTGACACGTGGTGTCACCGTATTTATATTAATTCAACTTTTAATATTTAAGAGGAAAATCTATGAATGATCTACAATAATTAATAGTTTTAAAAATTATGAATTATCTGTATATTTGTTAAATTGAATAATAATTCAACCATATTATGTTAAAATAATGATGATATATCATCTGAAGAAAATCTTTTGCGATTGGAACATATCCTACACCTGTAAGAAGAGGTTACAAAAGAAAAAATATTTAATTTCTATTTTCTTATGGAAAATATCTTCTAATAAGAAGATATACATATATAGTATTTACCATCATTTTTAATTTTCAAAAAAACAGAGCTGTAGTTAAATAATTGTCCTAAGTAGAACACTCTTTTGTCTGTACGTGAAAAATTAAAAGCTTCTTGAATCTTTATTTTACTCTGAAAGGTTAATCGTATTGATCTTCAGATTTGAATCAGACTTCCTACATCACTTTGAACAAGTTGCACTTCCTTTTCTTGCACAATAAGAATCATCAACTATAGCTAGATACTAATCGAGTTGAGAAGCAGAGAAATTAGAGTTCCAAGTGATTTGGATGAAGGGTCAAAGAGCCGAAGTAAAAAGTGTGAAAACTATTTATAGCGATGTCGAACGACATTCCAAAGGGCCGATGAGAGGAAATTATTCGCGTTACTTCAACCTCTACCGACGCATTAGGCACAATTGGGTGCGTGGGCAATGTTAAACGTTAAATCGTTCGTCACGATAGGAGACGATGCGACGAGATTGCTCGCCCACATACGAATTTCCTGCGGCATCGATGCAGAGCGTTTATTCGAGTCTAGGTATTAAAAAGATCAAGTAACAATTAAATAACCAAGTACATAGAGGAAAACACTGTCTTTAACAATCATCCTCTATACTGTATCTATACAATCCTGTTTGATTAAATTTTTCCTCGGTTTTGGTTCACATATTAAAATTTTACATGTAGGGTAGTATTTTTATTCCAAAAATTGGTTCCCTTAAGATTAGATAAGAAAAATGGAAAACTGTAGATTGTGTGAGACGGATGTACATGCATATCACGTTGAGTGCTCTCTGTCGAAACCCAACTAATAAATAATAATGCAAATAAGTTTCATCTTATCCTTCTGAAACAATGATTTAACAAAGGTTTTCTGCACAAAATAAGATCAAATATACCACAAATGGAACTAGAATAACTAAGCTATTTAGATTGAAATAGATTATTATTGATAAATACTGATTTATGTTTTGTTTAGGCTCATTTTCTTCGTGAACAATTCACCAAATTATTGATACATACTATTTTCGTTAAAATAAAACGACAATTATAAAAGTTACAATCTCGGTTATTAAATAATTATTACATCCACGCTGTTTAATTTTTTTAGTCGCACCTTTATAATGTTGACCATCATATAACGATTACTAGTGATGATGCGTTATTATAATTTCAGTAAAATTTAACCGAGGAAATCTGTGCTGGTCTCATCGTCGATATCGGCGCCCAAGAGTAGAAACTTCGGGACGCCTCGTAAGTTCTTGCACTCCTCTTTCCTTAGATATCAACTAGAGAGAAGCTAATTAAATAGGATTATTATGATCGAGCGTCGCGTACACCGTGCATTACGGAACAAAAGTGGCGCCTTCGTTCGTCGTTCATCATCGTCGAGGCGTCTTTCGAGACCGCATAAATCGCGGTAACAACGAAATGAATAGGTACGGCGAATCGACCGCGCGGGTTTTACGAGTTACTAATAAACGTCTTAGCTGGGAGATTTCACCTCCGCGCACGAACATCCGCGAATCCACGTACCTTTTCGTTTCTTTTATCGCCGTCAAGCTGTTAATAAACGTGAAAGTCGAACGTCGTGTGCGACCGTTTTCGAGCCCCTCTTTCTCGCGACACATTCGAGCCAAGATAAAAGAAAGGACTCGTTTACGATCGTTCGCGGCTGTTCACTCTTTAACGCTTTGACGCGCACGAGCGCGGAATGAAAAGTGGTTAGTCATGCGTTTAAATCCGCGGCAGAGCTCCAGTAGCCATTATCGACTGATATTTCGCGCTGAGTTTTGTCATTAATCGAGGTTCCTAATAGCTTGTCAGATTCTACGACGCTTTAATTAATATTCTCTTAACTTATTAGATTTCAGAGTAGACACTTCCCGTGCTGTTTACAGTTAAGTGTTATTCTTTATGGCGAAGCATTTTTGACAGATGAGATATCCCGTTGGACTCATTTTCACAGAAGCTTTTATATAGCAGCTCGAATACGTTATAGTTATTAAGTTTACTACAGAAAAATAATGTATATTACGAAATAAGAATTATAAGAGTGCCAACACCTTAGCTGGTATGGTAGAGCCATTTTGCGTAATAGTAATTCTATTTTTTACGGTTCATATATGGAATGTCTGTGAATGACAGATCGAAAATAACTAACGAGAAGTTCTGAATTTTCTCTGTACCGCTGTAAATTATTTTTCACACATGAACTATAATTAGACCATCATAGTATCTATACATATTAAAATACTGATAGCATATCAGTTAAGGGTTAATGATATAAAAATATAAATGCATATATAGTTAAACGTGGGCAACTCAAATCTCAAGGAAGGGCTATAAACGTCATTTAAAGAGGTGTTTATCCATCGAAATCTTCGAATTTAAGAAATTTAATAAACGAAAATTCAATTTATACACGTTTTCTCCAAGAATTTGTTTCCTGAATTCTAGAAACTGAAAGACATTCAAGTTTTAGAAATCAGTTATTTATTCTATACCTGTACGTCTATGCACAAAACCTATGTTAGTATAAAAATCCTCATAAGACGGATTTTAAACAAAAAATAAATTATTGTATGCATTTTATGTAACTAGACTTCTGTACGTTATGTGTTTCTCATTGCAAAATATCGATATGTACGTACAACACCTATTATTTCGAATGATAGAGGCACTGATGATAAAACTTCAAGTTATAGAAGTAAACTTTAACTTACAACGGTCGACTTCTTTTGAATTCAAATTACAGAGGTAGAAAATGTATCTAATCGAGCGGCAAATAATTTGAGTTAAAATAGGTAAGTTTATGTTTTAACTTGCAAAGGTTTTAAGGTCATTACGTAGCGGAAGGGAATTGTTAAAAATATAGTTTTATAAAGGTTCAAGTTACCAATGTTTTACCGTATATCTGAATTATATGATTCTGGTCACATAACCATAAATGATGCATGAAATGTGGAACTAATTTTTGCTAGCGTATACTTGCACAACCAGAATCATGTTATCTAATACAATATTTCCTTTACCTAGGCTCATAACATACTGTCGAATTTAAAGCAAAGGACAAATTTCTAATTGTGAAATCCACCTCATGCTCGTAATAGCTCACTTCAGTTATATAAAAATCAATATGACTGGCAGAGCTACAATTTCTTGCTCCAAATAAGTCAAAGCTACAGCGAATATAGCAACGAACTTTTAACTAGGGAATACCGTTCAAGCATTTCTAAAAGATCCTCAACTCTCCTCACCCTACAATTATCTCGCGCCTCGGCTCTATCTGGGACAGACTTCACTCTGTCATTTATGTTTTGCCTTTCCACAGTGCCGGCAAGAAACACGGAATATTCGACTACCCGAGATTCCTCGAGTACTGTAGCCACATATGTATGTGCTACGGTATCATGAGTATTCCGTGCAAGGGGCCACCGAAAAGTCCGCGCAGAACGCAAGGGGTTCTTTTTGCTTCGCAGAGGCCCGAACCTTGTGTCTCGGGGCCCGTATAAGGACCGAGCTGCGCGGTACAGCACACGGAGCCCTGAGCCCCCTGCCTTCCTGTACATACGATCCGCTATACCTTGGTACCGATATCGGCTATCTCGACGCGGGATCATGCGTAGTTAATTTGTCGTAGCTTCTCTTCTCGGCTGCTGTAGCATTTCTCTTTTTATTTCCGGTACTCTGGTCGAAAGAGCTGGTCGAATGCAGGGCGCTCTTACTGGGGTTGACCTCTGGGACAGTAATAGTAGGTATGTTGCTTCAAAAAGGATTAACATACTTCTATCCCCTCTATCGTAGAATATGCAGAGCGGCGAAGAAGAGGTTCAATGCACTGAATCGAGTAAAAACTACTTGGAGAACGTAGGTCGAGGGATTCGCATTGTCGGAGTTGGAGTCGTTTGATGTAATGGAAAAACGTGATTAACGGGCTCATAAAGTTCGTTAACCTAGTGTTAACTGAGACGGAGTTTTTCCTCCACTTTTTCTTTTGTACAATTGACCAGATAAAATGGAATGTCAGTTGATCGTCGTAATATTGAATACTAGAAATACGTACTAGAAAAAATTCTGTCAGTTTGTTTTGGTTTTCATTTATTAAAAATATTCATCTAATTTTTTCATAAATGGTATTTGAAAATTAATAAACAAAGTGAATACTGTATATGTACAATAATTAGGTTGCAGATGTTTATACAAATTCAGTTTTTCATAAACATAACTATAAAGAGATGTAATGAAGTAAGATTTGTTGCATCCTCTATACTCTATGTCTATGTTATTATTAATTATCACGTTTTCTGTACATGGAATATTTTGTACTTATATTTCTTCGTATTAAAAGCTTTTCTCAATTTTTTGCAGATTTACATTTCTCATAAATATGTAAACATTCACAGTCCATTAATAATGGGGGAAATTTCAGCTTAGAATAAATGTTAAATAAAGTCTAATCAGAATAAGCATCTTTACAATAATAAAAAGTAATAAATGTCGTCCACCACCTCAGGGTGCATGGAAAAAAATGGTTAAACAGATCTTGCAAAAATATCCGAAGTAAATTAAGCAAGGTAGACTTTTGTAGGATTTGTTATAAACCTTTGTAAGGTTAACAAAGATAGCTTGACTTCAGTAAGAGCAATCTTGTTAAATCTACGAAGTCGACTCTTGCTAGGCCTATCAGAGTACTCTTATAAATTCTACAAGAGACTTCAAGTACTTCAGCTTAACATTTTTTTCTGTGTGGTAGCCTCCCTTAACCTTTTTAGGCTCATGGTAACAATCCGACTAACGATAGCTCGTTACCTTGAGTCTAAAAGGGTTGAGCTTTCTTTTAAAACTTTTGATTCGTTCCATGCATCTCCATTCATTCTACTGTTAGTCAATTTGTTGCATTTATGTTAGAACGCAAGATATACTTTGGGCGATTCTATATCTATGAACATCACTTTATCGGCGATCCATTTCAAGCCTATACGAATCACCGACTATGTATTCTGAACTAAGGTGGTACATATTTTCACTTGAAGCCATCGACTTTAAGCAATTTTTAAAATAAAGAATTATTAGATACACAATTACAGATTAAAAACAAAAGTTTGGAAATTTTATGTACATGTTTAGCCATTTTTTGAGATAACGCAATGCAATTTTCATGCAATTATCTTCATTATAACTGAAGTTATATCATGTTTCTCGCAATGTATCGTTTTTAATGGTTGTCACGATTCACGTGGTTGCATTCATTTAAGACAGGAAAATAAAAAATAGTCTTAATTAACATTGATGAATCAATACTGATTAAGATTATCTGTGACTGTAGTTACCATCTGAACTACAACGAATTAAAGAAAATGTATGTTAGCAAAATGGCAGTCATGTAAAGTCAACATATACACTTTGTCATCGAATTTTGTATTACTTCAGGCGATAACAACAAAAATATCGCAGACACAACTTGTAGTTCGAAGGATAAAGAATCATCTACTTTACATGTGTGTACAATTTGAAGAAAATCAGTCAACCCATTATTGAAATATCATCGCAGCAATTCAAAGCGATACACTGCGAGAAATATACAATAACTTGAGCAATAATAAAAATAATTCCCTGAAAATTAATCTGTTACCTTGAAAAATGACTAAACACGTATGAAGAATGTTAAAATTCATGGTCTGTAATCACACAACAATTGTTTATCTTAAAGATTGCCTGAAATCAACGCCTCCAAGTGGGAACACCCCTTTAAGTCAAACTTCATTTCTCTTTGTTCGCCCAGAGATTGCTGTCTCGAAAAACGCGCCACGGCAGAAAGTAAAGAGCAAGCAGGCCGTGGAAAAATGTGTAGGTAAAGACCAGCGCGGATCGGTGGACGAACGGATCCGCTTCGGTCGTTACATATGAGCATACGGTGTAAATATATAGGTGTACATCGCACCTTTCCACGTAGGCTCAGTGTGGCGGATGCGGGTGGGCGGACCGGGATCGGGCCCGTGGCGGTGCAGCGAAGCCAGAGAGCCTACGCTAAAACGAGCATCGGTAATTAAACGAGCACCTCGCTGGACGAGCTCGTCGTTTTTAACAACGAATCCCTCCGGTTCACTGGTCAGCCGTGCGTGCACGCTGAAAATTCCGCGACTTTTGCGAATGACAAGTGTCTGAGTCCTGGGACTGTATCAATAACTCAATATTTATATCTTATCGGGTGACCATGACTTACTGGATAACGATCAATTATATAGCTGAAACGATCTACTTTAGCAGTTAACGATCATTGGGACGCGATACTCGTTTCAGAGTCGGATTGAGCATTGACTTTCATACCTTATTTAAATTAGCACTGAATGGCAATTAATAATAATTAGGAATTAATACTTTATATCTGTGGTTGTCAAACTTTGTCGTGATAGGAACCATATTTAGCCTAGCAGAGATATACGAAAGTTACATCTTTTACTGAAACAGTATTGTGTACCTATAGTGTTAAAGTATTATACTGGATATTATCAGGAACCAAGCATGCATTGAGTGGACCCTTGACGGTTAAAATTTCTGGGTAATATTAAGTTATATTAATAATAACCCTATATTAATAAATAGATACACATATATGTGAAAAAGATTTTTCAGAAATAATAGATTTATTATAATTTTTTCTTGTGAACCGAGTATTGGCCATCCTTGCTTCAGATGTACATACAGAGTGAGTTTCCTAAAACTAGAACTTAAAATATTTTTGAAACTATTTATTATATCGAAGAATATTTCAAACATAAATTAAATGGTTTCAAGGGTAGCATGTTTTCATGTAATTAATTCTTTACAGGAGAACGCGTAGAAGACAAATAAAGTTCAGAGTTGTTTTTTTTTAATGGAATCGTATATTTCTTAATGCATGATTCCATTCGGATTGTCATTTCATATAAAAAAGCCATTTATGCCAAAAAACAATTGGTATTGGAGATATTTAAATTTGAAGTATACATGATGTTACGAGTACAGCTACCTGCAGTTGCGCAATGAGTCTTTACTTATGCCATTTTATGTATGATTTTAATAATTAACAGTTTTGGAAATATTTCAGGCTCTAATTAGATGATTCACCCTGTACATACATATGTATAAAACTTGCAGTCCATACTAGATTTCTTTACTTTAGCGAGCATCAGACGAGTTAAACTTGAATGAATTCTCGCACTTTAAATTCATAGTATACTCATAAATTCAAGGATAATGAATTGCTTGCTTCACTGACAAAGTATTTTGAAAGAATTAAATAGTTACTTACACAAGACAGTAATAGCCAAGTTTATGCCTGATTCTACTGGTCAGAATGTAGAATATAATAAACAGTATCATTTATTAGTATTACCCATTACCACACGCATGATACTATGACTAACTAACAGTCTGTATAAGAGATACCTTCCACAGTCAAAACTAATTCTAAGTGCCCCTCTACACTCTGTACAGACTCTGCAGGTTAAAACTCCTTCGCTCCAAATCTAAATCCATCAATGAATCCCATTCTACTTTCAACTCAAGAAAAAACCAACAAAACACACAGAAACAGAAAAGCGTCAAATCTAAACCACTTACGTCCCCATCAACGCCGCCATCTTCCAAACAAACTACCATTCCCAGGGTGCATTAACCTTCCTTTTGAATCTGCTTTCTCATCGCCAAACCCTCAAAGAAAAAAGCTCGCAAAAATGTCTGCCAGTGAGGGTCTCTGTGTTCCTTCAACACCCGCAGCTGAATTTAAACGAACGACCACGCGATCGCGAACCGAGGACGAGCTGGTAGGCGGTCATCGGATTCATCGTCACGTCCGGTGCCTTTTTTCCCGCGTTTCCCATGCGAAATGCCCTTTCCTCGAGTAGAACCTGTTACACGTCCGTGTCGGGAGCTGTGGGCCTGTAAACCGGCACGTAATAATACGGCTGGTAGGATGGAAGGTAGGCTGCTCAGTGGCGTGCACACACCAGAGGAGCTACTTTAACCTGTTCGTCACAGCGATCGAGATCAGGTCACCCTGGAGAGGGACACCGTTCTCGACCGAGGGGACGATAAGCAGCGCGAGGGATTGATGAGGATCGTGATCGGTAGCTAAACTAAGGGCAGGAGGCATTGCGCGTGAACCAGCTTTTCAGGAGCAGCCTCATCGCCTCTTTTTCCGCGCTGTCTTACCGACATGCGAGGATTTCTCAGAACGATCTACAAATCCTTTGTCAGACCGCTTTGCCTGCGTACAAAAGCGTGCGTTGTATAGGTTGCACTGATCGAGTCTCGTGTGAAATTAGAAAGTACACTGTGAAGCTATTTGAAATAGTGAATCGTACCGTGAGTTCAACTTTTTCCTTAACTTGATTGTACATATTTCTGGAGATATAGGATCTCTCTTTAAGAGGGTCTCTTCCTCTTCTCGGGGGAGAACAGCTCATCTGAGAAAGAGAGAGAGAGAGATAGGATTGATTTGAAGCTACTATATCGTGTTTAAAATGCCACAAGGATTTTGAAGTTTCCATTTTTCGTTCCCATAAATATATTTTAAGAATTTTGTATCTCGTGTTTTATATTCTAAACGTACGAAATAATTCTTCTTGTTTCCTTTTAAAACGGCATTTGTGTAGGAAAACTGTTAAAATTTTTTGAACGTATAGATTTTTCAACATTTTTTATCATTTTCCCTACTATGTAAGAAAACTGAATTGTGTGGTAAGATATCGCAATTCAAAGAGACCGTAAAAGAGACTTCATAAAATGTTATGGAACTAAATGAATAAGTTTCAGAGAATTTCACAAAATCAATAAAAATAATAATTTCTCAATGGCATATGACGTTTTAAAAAAATTGGTTGATCAAATTGAGATTTCAATAGACTAAAGAACATTTTAAGAACATTTTGTTTATCCACTATTACAAGCTATAAATAATAAAATAGATTTACTCTCATATTTTGTTCCACTGAATTAATCTTTGCTAATCAATTAAGAAGATATGAGAAATTAAATAAACTCAAGAGTATTACTTTAATTGGAGAAGGTTATAGCAGAAAAAGAACCATATTTTACAGACAAAAAGTCCTTACCTTGAATGAATTTCATTCTGTTATTAGAGGTAGCATCCGTAGAAGCTTGCGCAGAAACTGAATGACGGATGCTCACGAGCAGGAACGAGTTCTATTTTTATAACTTAAGTACATACTACTATAAGCAACAACGTTCGCCCATTACTAAAAATCATAAATAATAAATCAAACTTCTCTTCCTATATTTCGCCCACCCTAATCTGGTAGCCTCGGAATAGTACATAAGAAAACATGTTGAATTGTCCAGAAAGTTCATGTCAAGTTTTAAGTAATTTAAGCAGTTTTATTCCAATTCAATTCCAGTTAATTGTTGAAAATTTTGTATATCGACTGTCTATTGCATAGAAAAAGGATTATTGTTGACATTATGTATTACAATTCAGTGTAATTGTTTCTTTATTCATTAACATACACATGCAAACCCGTGAAAAAGTAGCCATTTAGTACATAGTAATATGTAAATATCATGTACGTTTATTGACTTTCATCTGTTACGACGAATTCAACATTGGTACCTATACACAATCAAAATGAACTTTCTAAACAGCTCGATACAACAGAATATAATTTAGCTTTGATCGTTTTTGCTAAATTTTCAGTTGAAGTCACTCAAACGAACAGCAGAACCTCGCTTTCCTTTATGACCTTTTCAGCTTTATGACTTCGAATTTTCTCTGCCGTCAACTATATGTACACCTGCGCCATCGATTGAACATTTCGCTGTCCTTTTTATACGCACGCCTCTACTACCTCAGTGTGTCCTCAATTTCCGGACTCCAAGTCACTGATTAACGCCCGTCGACTTTGTGGCTCCGCGCTTTGTTTCGCAAGCGAGGTACGCATTGCTCTCGTGGACGTACGTGCGACAATCGCGTAGGTCGAGCAACGTCAGGCCGCGAATACGCATCCTTTCAGTGATATTTCCTTTGGATAATCGTGTAGTTAGTACCTCCTGAAATGTTATCAGCATACGAATCGGTGGAGGTGCATTAGCGACCAGCTCATCTTGTTGATAGTATCTCTCGAGGAATCTCGGAATGAGGATTTGTCAGGTTCTCTCCTTCAAAGAGACATAAGAAATAAGAAGTTTGAAAAGTTTCAACTTGGTTTGATCGAAGTTTACGTAATGTAAAAAATACAATAGACTGGATTAGTCGAAGTAATGTGACAGTAGAAGTGTGGCTAAACGGCGCCTTTTGAGACACTTGCTGTTGCTTCTCGATTTTCATTGTCAATATTAAAATTAATTAAAATGAAGTTATAATAAATTCATTTTTGCAAAAGTATGTTTTTATAGCTGTTCGTTTTTACATAGCTACATAAATGTATGTACTTTTAATTTAACATAGCAGTGATATCTGCTACAATATTTTGTATACAGTAGTAAATCTATACACTAATGTTTATACAAAATATCATTTCAACAAAGAACACAGCTTTTGAGTATTTATGATAGACGAAATAAAGTTTGGTCATCACTGACATGGCGTTTGAATACTTGTAAAATAATGTTTTAATCAAGAAGTTGTCTCTACAAAAGTTACTTGATACTAAAACGGGAGGATATGTGTGTGTAAAAATGATATATTCGGATTAAAATCTCTTCTACACCTTTATCTAACGTACTTAGTCTATAGTTTTTAAACATTATCAATAGTTCTTTTTATAGCCTTAATTCCTTATTTTAGAACGAGACACGCTCATAAAAACATACGTATTTCAAGTATTGAAGTAGATGCCTGTAGCTATAAGACATTAAGACATAAGTTTTGAAACAAGTTTGTTTCTGCCTGGTTAATTGAGGTATGTATATGAGCAAGATAGAATGTGCTTTTTCAACGAAAGCAAACTGAATAAAGAAACTCTTTGCTTAAAAAACCAGAATACAATAACATCAAACACACAGAATCGAGAATGATAGAGAATTAAAATTCAAAACTTCAAGCATTAGCATCTGGAAAATAAAAATATAACAAACTAATAAGCTATTTAAATAATTAACTAGTAATTAAAGAGGTTTTTGCTATTTGTTAACTTATTACTAACAATAAAATAAATAATTAATTAAACTACGTTTTTTGAACTGTCTAGTCTATGATATAATCTGTAATGCAACTGTAGAAAAAAGTATGCACATGTAATGACATTTCATAACCTGTTAATATGTACTTACATATACTTGCGCGATACCAGTTGCCGAATCGTCCCAAAAATCTGAGTCTAACTCGGCTAGAATTCAGCTCGAATGACAGAAGCTGCTCCGTAACTCTCCACCGCGCGTACAGGATTAGCGCTTAGGTGTCCTGTTTCTTGATGCGTGCCGTGCAAGGACTCCAAGAGACTTTGCATGCACGTGGTATCTAAATGCGTTCACGCCTCGCGGATAAACGAGCGGTCGCGTCAACTTCTCCAGCATTGGACAGCTGAACAACAGTAGCATTCTCCCCTGGAGCTGTGCTATTACCACTCGATACCGGTCGTAACTTTGTTTTATTAAATAAGCGCGTTGCATAAGTCGATCGACGTTCGCGCGTGTACAGTTTCTGCGTCGTGTCCAAGCTGAAATCACTTTCAGTATGCTTTTCAGACGCAATTTACGCATCGCGTTGCACCGTGAATGAGGCAATCTACGCAAGCACCTGTATTGTTAGGAACAAGTTAGAAAAGAGGAGCACATTGAAACAGGATATTTTGCATCGACCTGTATCTCTGGTTCATTGACACAATTCGAATTCATATAAGAAAGGGGATGGAACTCGAGTAAGAGATAAACTTTAAGGGTGGTTTGGAGAACCTAATAGCATCGATATTTTCAAATTGAAAAGAGTTGCCATCTCGTCTTTGATTAAAGTATGCATGAACAAGAATCATTATGCTTCAATCTGGTTTCAATTGATATGAAGCATTGATAGTGAATATATAATTTTTCACTGAAAATAAGATTCTAAAGGTAGATATATTATCAGAATATACATACAGGATTAGGAGTTCCATAAGTAATGCAATTTTTTGTAGCGTAAGTTTTGGCTCCTAAATTTTTCTATCTAGAATAGAAACCTAAAAAAGTAAAAACGGGTGAAAAATTATTTTATAAACGAAAATCAATGATAGCTATTAACATAACATTTTATAGAAATTGAATAATTTTTGCTGATATTTTCATGGCCACAGGTCAAAACAACATAAATCATATTTTAAAAAATTTGTGTTTATATTTGAATTGAAGTCTAAACGATATAAATAAATTGCATTTTTAAAGAAACTTTTTCCTTAAAAACGAGGGCACAATGAAACACAAGTTCATAATACTCAGTCAATATTTAAAAAAAAATATTTTTCTTATGCTGTTTCACTTTACAAGATTAATTCACAATTTTGAAATGACTTATAAAAACTAGAGCTGTCGCAGGTAACAAAATATACCAGAGTAGTTTTCTCTGAATATATGTACGGGATTCTATGAGTCACAGCATAATTACTAATTTATAAGTGTAAATAATGTCTCTTCCTCGAAAACTAAGTTTTACGATCATATTTAATTCTTCTTCGGTACGTATTTCTACGATCATCCTGTCTATAATAAATAAACAACAAACCGTGTAATAAGAAACAACATTACTCATAGGATGACCTAATCCTTGCTTTAAAAGCAGGAGACTGTCTGCCCCTTGAAATATCGATCAGCACGATTAGCCATGTTGCAACCGCCGCTCACCTGCGATCTAAACAACAACTGCATTAAATCAGGATCGGTGAAGTCAACCCGCGAAGAGTTACAATCTTGTCCTTGACTGGAGCAAGTTCCTTCGCCACGGAGTGCTCCAGCCCCTTCCCTGTCCCTAAGGCCCAACTCGCGCTGAATCCCCCTGTACTATCGGTGATACAATTAAAATTCCCCTCCCGAAAAAAAAACTAGAGACAGGATTCGAGAAGAGGAGCCAGTGCACGAGGGCGAATAGATGCCCTCCGTTCGAACGGAGCAGAAGACTCGCGAGCATCCGCAGCGGAGCGCATGCGCCCGCGCTACCAGACAGAAAACCAGCGAGGAAGAACGACCGTGAGGAATGGAACGGAGTCGTCGGGCGAGCTAGCATCTATCCAGTCAAGCCAGTCGAGCGGTCGGCCAATCAGCCAATCAGGCGTCACGCGAGTAGACCGGTGCCGAGGTGGCGAGCTCGGCTGGCAGTCAGTGCTTGACCAGCCTTCCCTGCGAGCGTGCACCAGTCCCAAGTCCTCGGCAATCGCCTCCCGCGATCGGTGTGCTTTCTGCTTTGGCGTGGCTGCCCGCGCGTGTGCAACAACAGTTCAGACTACAATGACACTCCATCGCGAGGAAAACCGACCCAGTGCACCTTGCTCGTCCGATCACGGACCCAGAACGGGCCCCTGAGACGGAATCTCGTTCGATCGCCGACTGTCACGGATCCGAGAGATACGCGCTCATTGTCAGTGTCGACGAACCGCTCGCGTTCGGTTCACGCGTGACCTGTGTGTGACCGTGCGATGAAAGAACCGTGCCTGCCACTGGATTAAGCTGTCGTAGAATTGTAGCCCAGCCATGGCGCCCCCAGACAGGCACAGATCACCCAGACCAGGCTCTGGGCTCAGCCTCTCCGTGCTCGGTGAGTTTACACGAGTTACAAGTCTCTGGCTATTCCGTGGCCTCGGCGTGCTACGGGCTTGGCGTCTCGAGTCACACGCGGGAATTACTCGCAAAGGTGTTCGATTGTTCCGAAGCAGCTTGTCTTCTAAGCATAACTAAAGTTATGTAGGTTTACAGAGATTTTTCATGGAGAGGATTAGGAGCGTTAGCTTGTAGACTGTCGTGTAACAGGAGATTCTAGAACGATATTGTAGAACGATAGCTCCGGGGCTTTAAAAGCAGACTTGTCTGTGGCTAGTGGAGTGTCACTGATCCGATCTTTGAGCGATCTTAGTTCCAGCTAACTGGAAACAAGGGATTACGGTTCTTCTAAGCATTGGAGGATTTTGAGATTATAGTTGGAGTAGGTTCTTAGAGAGATGAGATCTTTGATAGTTCTCATAGCGTCTGTTACGCCTCGAGGTTTGAGAAATCTACTTATTGTTAGTGGAAAATAAATACATGCTACAATAGTATACATTTACAAGGAAGTAACTTTTAGGAAAAATAATTGTCTCAAGTCTTGACTCCAAAATTCGTGTTATAAGACGTATAACAGATCATAAGTACAGTAACTGTGCTTATAATGTTGTATCTCAACACTTTTTCATTCTACTTCTTCATCAATTTATCCAAATTCTTGTCTCTGTTCAGTTCACTTTTTTATTCTACCTCATCATCAATGTGTCCATGTTCCTGTCTCTGTTCAGTTCCATCTATACCCCAATGACTTAAAAAATAGAGCATAGATAACCATTCATAAGAGTGTGTTAGAAGTTGATAAAAAGAACACAATTATAGAAGCTACTTCATAGTACAGAAAAAGGAACGAAAGACTTATAATTCAAAGACTTATAAAACAGTAAAGAATGTTCTAAGGATCAAGGAATCCTTAAGTTTAAAGTATATTCTCAAAAATTCGATGTCCGATAGTTTCCATGGCGCCTGCTGTGTCTCTAGAATCGATAGGAAGTCAGGAGTCTCGATCGAGGGTCCTTATAAGGGCTCAAGCGATTATAAGTTGGGAGATCATGTTCGCATCAATAATGCGGCAGGTGCGTAACTTTTTGTTTTGTCGAGAAGTACGTTAAGTTATCTTTAGCTTAATCGTTGATACTAAGGATGCTAAAGGTTGTCTTTAAGTCCTGACGATGCAAGCTTATCAATTCTTCGCGATGAACTTCCAGAGCTAAGTGCATCGCGCCGCGAGAGCTTGCTGGTCGTTAAGAGGCGGGATAGTTTTAATTAACGAAGAATGCAGCCAGATTCGCGGGTTCGACGACCAAGGAACACTATCGCATACCAGCGAACTAGTTGATCCCGTGGCGCTTAGATTGCGTGTCGTTATCATCGAATTTCTTTAAATCATTCGCCACAAGGTCGCTATTAACGCGTCTACCATTCGCGATAATCACTGTTAGTGGAGCGTAGAAGCTTTAGTCGGTTGTGCGATTATCGGTCTTCTTCTATTTTTCTTCGAGGCTCACCAAATCGAATCCTGCGAGCAATTCCGCCGACGAGATAGTTCAAAATGAACGATAGGAACAAAATCGTTTCGAACACTTCGGAGGAAGGGACGCCAAAAAAGTGAGTCTAGTCAACTTTAATGAATGGTTACGCATGAAATCGCTCGACTTCCACTCAGATTACCGTAATCTTTCCGTCTGGGAAGCCTCAAGCCTGTCACGATTCAATTTTCTTCGCCAATGCTGATCGCCATCTTCGTGGAGCGCGTTATATTCCTCGACAGATAAAGTTTTAGAATTGGTGGTTTAGAAAACGTGCTGGAATGAAATTTATTTTAATTAGAGAGTAGAATTCTTATTTCTGAATTCAATTGACGAGATACATAGTATATACTCCCATAGTGCATAAAGTTTAGAAATTTTAATTTGATAGTAAGAATCACAAGCATAAAAAGTATAAGTAGGTACATTCTTAAATAAGATTATGAAAGTTGAAAAACTTCATGAAGCGCATTTTTAAAGGATGTGGTTAATCCAGAGATAGTCTATTAATTGATAGTAAGCATTAGCTGGAAGACTTAAACCAGTTTTGTGCAGAAACGAATAAAACGTTTGTATGATTATAAATACCTATAGTACCTAAGTAATTTCAATCAAGCATAAAAATCAATTTTTCCTAATGTTCTGGACAGCACTCAATTTCATTGATCAATTTATACATGAAAAGTAACTCTAAAGTAGTTTTTCAAGTTTCTAATGATTTCATGCTAAATAACCCCATTATTGGTTCACAGTTATAATAAAAGGCTACTTTACGGTTAAGTCTTATATCCACCTGTACAGTCTCAAGAACTTATGCTAAACTTTTCCTAATAGTTCTTTATCCATATTTAGCGTAAGTTGGACATCTTGTATCTGATATATGTACCTATATTATATTTATGATTTCTCATAATTAAATAATAATTAAAGCGTATATTAAGAACATTTTTGCATATTACATAACTGTATTAAAACATTAGTAAAAATGTTCTGCTAAGAATCTATGGACATTGTCACGTTCGCTTTAATTGCACCATCATCTAACCCACCGCCAGGGTTCTAAGCATATTTAGTTGTTATAGTAGCAGTTTACTGTAAATGGTACTTCAAAATACAGAACATATAAGGTGTTAACCCTAATGAATGTTAATTCAATTTTATTTTGGGAAGTAAGAAAAAATCACAGGTGATATCCAAAGAACAGAAAACAGTTATTTATCACTCCAGAAAACCTTAAGTTCCTTTTCCTTCATAAAAATTGTATTAGCTACAGTCTTGTATTCTGAAGTACTCGTACTCTTACTTGACTCAATGAAAAACTACCACCATCAACAATACTTTCAAGAAGGAAATAAAATCCCTATTACTCTTATCGCACGTCGTATTTTCAGCTCGCTGTTAAATAAGGAACCAGTCCCGTTTTGGCCGTACCACAGGATCAATAAACATCTCCAACATATCTTCGTTTTATTCAGCTGAAAGCAGCTGTTTGGCCGTTACGTCACGGCCTCCGATTTCGTGGACTTATCGCGATATCATCTGGAAAGCGTCGCGACAAGTGAGTCACTGACTCGAGGGACGAACCGGCGGAAGACTTAACATTGCCCCTGGCTCGTTCTCTCGTCTACGACTCGAGTGACGGAAAACTGGTCGCGTAGACGCGGAGTCGCGCGTTCCGCGGCGGAGTGGAACCGACCGCTTCCGTTTTCGGTACGCGCGTCCGACAGGTTCCCAGGGAACTTATTATTTCGAAAAAGGGGCAGACACGAACTGGCGGTCACCGGCCACCTGTTGCACCCAATTAAATGGCGTAATTGACGCCTGGTTTTTGGAGCGTGACAGAACGCTGCACACGTTCACGCCGAGTACTCCGTCATTATTTTCGTTACCGATCGACTTCTCCCTTCTTTTCTCTTCTGTTTCCATTAAATCTCGTTCTCTCTTCGCGCCAAGCCTACCGCGCACTTTCTCATCGCAAAAACCGCCGCGTCGGAGGCGTTCTTATCGGTTTTCCATTAGATGGGTCTTGTTACTCTTAACACCTCTTAATGAATTTCTACGCGGAAAAAAATATTCGTTATTTAAGTCTCTTATAGAATTTACGAAAGTGCTCTAACAGGCCTTTAATAAAATCAGTAAGAGTAGACTTTGTAGGTTTAGCGAAACTGCTCTTTCTATAGTCAAGCTACCTTTGTTAATTTTACAGGCATTTATAACAGATCCCACAAATGTCTACACTGCTTAAATCTACTTAGGAGACTTTTGCAAGATCTGTGTGATCATTTTTTTCCATGCGCCTTGAAGCGGTGGGCGGTATTGGTAATGCAATGCAAAGATCGGTATGAAATTCATTATTTTCATGATTGTAAAACTATGTTTATTTGGATTAGACTTTCCTTAGAATATATTCTAAGCTGTAATTTCCTCCGTTAATAGACTGTGAATATTTACATATTTATGAAAAATTTAAATGTGCAAAAGATCTAAGGAGAGTTTTACGAGTCTTGTGTAATCATTTTTTTAGTGTAACTTCTAATTCGTTGATTTCGTGTATCGTAATTCTGTATATTTATTGAATATTCCTTATACATCTGTTTTTAGTAGAAGTTTGAAATTATTTTTTAAAATGAGGAACATGGTGGTTTTACTGTTTTATCTTGTAGGCCAAAGATAATTTAAAGAACAGAGAGATATACATATAGTGAATGTTTATTGGAAGATAAGTGAACAAACCATTAGGTATGAACATTCTACAATTTCTTCCTTTTACAAACATTTAAATAATTATAAAAAATTGCTATGCTGAAATTAAGAAAACTGTAGTTATTAGTGACAGTACTAATTTCAAGTCAAACATACGTTGCTACATAACGTAATTTTAATGAAAGTTAGCTGGTGATTCAACATTTTTAACCAATAATGAGCTTTCTTCTAATATGGATAAATTAAATAAATGAATAAATAAAAAATAATGCATTTTAATATAGAAAATTCAAATATTCTAGTTGGCTACTGGTATACCATATTTATGAAAGTAACTGAATCGCTTCAGAAGCTCACGTAATGCTAACTTATTTTGAATGTAGTAGAATATAGGTTCTAAATATACATACATTAAAAACTCTAATCTTTAACAAAACATATAAAGTAAGAATTCAGTTTTTTTATTTGATTTAATTAAAAATTGTAACTTAAGAAATTCAATACCATGAGCTAAAGAATTCTTCGGTCAACCCTCTAGATCACGAAAAACCCTCAACTCTTTCAGATATGATGGTATATAAAAAAATTAAATTGTTTTAATCGGAATTTTTAAGTATTTGATCATCTAAACATTTGAGTATTTAAATATTTGAAAATCTATGAACTCAAAAATTGAAACATTAAAGTATAAAAAACTGAGTTATTTTTAAATTTGAATATTTTAATTTCTAGCTATAGTAATTAACACTGAATTTCTTTACACTTCCGCTTCGCAATGGTTTTACGATGGCACAAGAAGTATCTAACAAAATTGACTTATAGACATTTTCACTTGAAAGAGTGAAACACTATTAACACTATTACACAAATTGTTATCGCCGTCTCTTTTAATATTTATACCACTCCTCAATGTCTCGACAACAACCAGAATCACACGTTAATGGATGCGTTCACAAAGGTGCGCGTCATCGACAGGAACTACCAGCTTCATTGAAAATACAGCGTACGGTACTCGTCGGTCCACTGTCAACTGATGAATCAAGCCACGACTCGTGTCGCCGTTCGTCACGCGTTTTCTTGGTCGTGAAAGGACTTCACATGGAATCTAGAAATTCGCATGTCGCCTAGCACGACAGTAAAACTGGCCACTTAGCACGTCCCCGCTGTCGTTTTCGCGATTTCTCCCAATTCTCTGCTGTCAATCATTTGCATAACAGGGTGTTTTGACTTTATTCGTCATTACTCGAAAATCAACGTCTCGAAAACTTTCAGAATTCATTTAGATAATGGCGTTATTCGCAGAAAACCTGTCGGTCTAGCCGAAGCACTTTTTCGCGCAGATTTATTTCGCAATGAATGGAACGAGACACCGCGTGACAAATTGCAAATCGGTATCAGCCAAGCCCGCTGCGCAAATTAAATCGTTACCTTATTCTTTCGGACCAGTCAGCTCGTATCTGGTTTGCCATCCTCGGCTGTCCCCTACCCTTGCCGATTTTCTTTCATTCTCGAGGCGTAACCACGAGCAGGGTCCAGTTTCTGCCACTTCCTGCTCCGCTGTTCTCTGTCTTTACGCCGACGTGCGTTATTTAATTGCAGACCTGACTGCGATCACGAATTATGAATGAAACCGCGATTTAGGGGAACGTGGAAATTTCAACGGCGCTGTTTCGTAAGCGGTGCCTTCGACGCTCTCAAACACGTTTGACGTGTTTCGAGGGATATTACGTAAACCGTGAAACGTTTGGAGGTTCGATTCCGGGGCTGAGCTGCGCCGAGTGCCGATCCGAAGTCCCACGCGATTTCTGCCGCGATACCAATACTTCTCGGCTGTTATTATAGGTCACCGTTATCGTTCTGTGAATCTCGATAAGCACGTTACGATAAGGGCGATCGCTACGAGAGTTGAATCGCCCTCCATCCACTGGAGTCTTAAAACAGTGGAAAGTAGGTACTTGAAGGTTTTTGGAAATTTATTGGAATTCTGAAGCATCGCGTTGATATCTTTCAGTTTATTCTGATATATTTTAGATTATTTTTCCTTCTGTAGCTTTTAGTTAGTGGGATATTTGCAAGGAATCTTCGAAATGGTGGCAGTTCTGTGATGTTGAGAAGTAGTTTTATTTAACTCCTGTGTATAAATACTATAAACACTTAGCGAAAAATATTAGGTAAAAATTAAACTTGAGTTAGGGGTGAAATTAGCTCAAACTATGTATAAGGGTAAGAGGTGGTATGATTATATCGCATATCAGTAAAGAAATTGTTACAAATCGAAAAGAAAAAAATCTTTGTTAAAGATTAATAAGGCTAAATGAAATTTTACATATGCAAAGTTACTGAATTAAAATATTATGAATCATACTATAGTTGAAATGGTCTATAAGAACTATCATTTAAAATTAAAAGTGATAGGAAATCTATGAATTAAAAGATGCTGTATTCAATTAAATGAAAATTGAAAATGTTTGCTTTATGATCATTTCCTTGTAGAGGTGTATTGTGAAAAATGGTTAAAAAATTTCCTTAAGAAGATTTTTGTGCGTTGGAGTTTTAATTTGTTTTATGTAGATTTGATTGAATACTTGAAAAGTAAAAAGTTTTTAGTAATTGATAATATTATATATTATTTTAAATATTTAAACTTACACATTCAGCTATGCTTAATTACTTAATCACTTACGTAGATTAATCATTTTTTTCGGAGTTGGAAATCAACTAATTTAGAAGATCTACCTCATAAAATTCTATTTTCATAAAAACAAATCCTTAAAAAGTTATCAAAAGATTGATTCTTTACATATCTAAAGAATTTTCTTAAACATTTATGAATGGTTTACACCTTGAAACAACGATGCACTCGTACATAACTATTTTTACAATCAAATCTCAAGATCCCATCTCTTTATCAAAAAGGCTCATTGTCATCCTTCCAGTTTCCCGTTTCAAGAGAAAGAAGGTCTTATATTTCGCAACCATCCCAGGTGAAACTCAGGGAATTACAAGCTTCCAAGGGTCCAAGCCGCGAACTCGGATAAACCGACAGATAATCTCCGAGAATTAAAAGTCCGCGGACGAGCGTGCGCGTGAAACAACTTTAACAAAAACTGGTTTAATCGCGACGAGACGAGCAAGTTCCCGTGAGAGGAAAGGCAGAGGAAAGAGAAGAAATGCAGGGGCATGATGCATGGTGGTCAGAATCGCCAAAAACCTGAGCAAAATTTAATTTATCTTTTTGTACACTGGGGCTTCTCACACTACACATTCTTCAATTTAATTTTATACTAAGAGAAAATGCACTGCTTGACCGAAAGTTTGGAATCTTTCTCAATTAAAGCAACTGCAACAATCAAGAGATAACTCACTTTTTTATAAATTTTTGTTATATTAGGTATATCCTATCTTGTAGAAAAGATGATACATATACTTAGGTAAATATAAGATTGGATATAATGTAATAGAGCTGTATAAAAAGTCTAACTGCCTCCTTATTGTGGCACAGCTTTCGATTTTCATTAAAATCGTATTGCATAAGACAGTCTTTTAAATTAAAAACTAATATTGAGAATTACAAAAAAAATCCATCATTTTTATTTTTGGAAAATTACGTATATTTATTTTAATTGAACTGCCTTCATAACTGATCTTAAAATATAGTATCCTCTATTATTACAAACAATTTCACGCCATTTATTTCCTAACGCTGTTTTTATACAAATTAGGCCATTTGTATAAAAAAGTAAAATACTGATCTTTCTTCCGATACCCTAATATTTGCACTAGTGACATCAATTTGATTTATTTAACAAGGAATCTCTTGTATCCCCTAATTTGTAACACTATTCAAAAGTTTATATAGAGTGTGTTGTAACATTGGAATCAAGTTTCATGAATAAAGAAATAATTAAAGTTACATACTCACAGCGACTCATTTGTTAACAAAAAATGATGAAATCCACACTTTTAAATATTGAAATGAAACAGATAAAAGAACAAATACGCTATAGTAGTTTTCACAATAAATTTGTAGACTACGTATGAGCAGACTTTGAGTTACTGTACAAAGTGATCAGTTTATCAAGTAACCCTCCAAGTGTTGGCAGCATTTATTGTAATTGCTGTTAGCATTATAAATGCTGCCAACACTCATTAGAGAATAGAGAGAACACCCTGTATGCACAAATTATACATATTTGTTCTTCTTCGGTTGAAAATTTTCGCTTTATTCTTACAAACTAAATTTGAGTTTGCAAATTGTCACGGAGTATCAACTCCACGAGTTAGCATTTATCTTCCTTCGTATTCCCAACTATTGTGCAGTGCTTGGAATTAGGGAGGCTGGGATCCTCAGCGCACGGTACAGAGGCCACCGACTACCTATTAACTTGGCAGGTTTCTTAGAATGGATGTCCCAGACACGACTGGTAGGACTGGTGCACGACCCTCTATTCTTACTTACTTGTCTACGTCACGAGCCAAACACCAGCAAACGGTCCCTCGGCGTCGTATGTCCTGGGCCTGTTCCGAGGCCGTCTTGCTACGAACAGGTCAAGGAAAGCTGTAAAACATGGGCCAGGTTGACACTTTCTATCGTGGGTGCCACTATTGTGTCCACAGGTATATTGTAAGAACTACGTGGTCGAAGAATGCAACGGTTTCGGTGATGGGAATGGATGCATTGACTCGACGATAGTACGCGCTGGGAATAAGGCCCTCTCTCCGCGAAGTGTCGTAGCAAACGTGTACTAACGCATGTACGTTTTGAGTCTGTAGACGAGGCATCGTGTTCTCCCTTCCTTTCCTAAATTATTTAACGACTATAAAAACTATTTATAGTTTTTGAAGTACATATGTGCTGCATGAAAATATTCTAACAGTTTCGAGACATTTAAGTCCTCATTTCATTCATTGATTTTTCTTAGCAGTGGCAAATAAAGAACTTAAATAAAATTTTGATATCACTTGATATATAGTCCCTATGGGACGTGGACAAAGAGAGAGTTAGACATGTATGCATAGCATACACTTTCTTTTGTTTCCATAGAACGTAGAGCAAGATCTGCATTCGTTATGAAGATGTTAAGTGACGAGGACGTGCTAATTCTATAGGTGTGGGATGTATAGAAAGATAGTCTGGAACTTTAGGTGTTTGCAGAAGATACCTATCAAAAGAAGTAACAAATGACAAGACTAATCAGGTCCTAGTTCTTTCGATTCAAGATTAATTTTTGTTATTAATTTTTGTTATTGGATTAGAAATACTGTTCTTAGTTTAAGGTTTTATGACAACATAAGATTATTATCTTTGAAACTTATATGGGCAAAGTACTTAAGATTTCTTAATTGCAAATTCTTTAATCAAAGCAAATCTGGTACAAATGGACTCCTCGATCATCTGATTTGAAACCTTTGGAGTCTTTTTTGGTAGGCGTACTTTAAAGACTTTACCATCACTTGTAAATAATGTAGATACTAGAACTATGATAGATAACAAATAGAAAATGCATGTTGTGCAATAGGAAACATGGAAGGAATACCTGAAACCTGGACCTTCTTATTCCTTTGAATGAATATTATTTTCCTCTAAAATTTCATCCTTCTTTTTTTAACACCTTGTATAATTACATTCGAAGTAAAAGAAGAAAATTCTAAATTTACTCCTATACATACACAGAAAAATATTGCTTGTATAATGTTTGTGGCTGCTAAAGAAGTAAAGTAAAGAGTCGATCGAGGAAGTGAACAAGGGAGGAACAAGACGAGAGAGTTTTATAGGGTTCAGATAAAAATTGACTCGAGAGACCCGCTCGATAAAGATTCCCTGGGGGGAAGAATCAGTTGCGTAAGAGCAATTATTGAATAACAATGCGATTGGTGGTATGAATATGATCACCTTCGGCTATCGAGTGTTAAGCTTGCTTCGGGAGAGAGTTCAGCTTCTGATGCACGTTCTCGAGGATTGCATTGGCTCCGTTGAGGTTTTATTGCTTGTTCTTTGATCGCTGGGTATCCTCCACAGGCCCATTCAAATTAATTAACCATGTGATTGATTGTTCCCTCTTGCGATGTCATAGTGAGTTTCATGCTACTCTTCAGTGTCTGCGTAAGAATTCTTTTTTCTCTTGTATTGCGTTGTAGAAAATTGGGATGATTATGCAACATTGTGTAAATCTTTAAAAATACATTTAATTAGCTGTAACTGAAATCATACATAAAATTATCAACTAATATGTAAGTAATTAAAGGTTAATTATTAATTATCTTGTACATTTTCCACTTATTATTTGGAGATCATTAAGGCCTAAATTTAAAGTACGTATTAATAGATTATTTTTTATCAAATTGAAGGAAGGGATTTGCTTTAATCGTGGACTAATTATAAAATGACTGACTTATTTACACGCTTTAAACGATAAAACATCTGACAAAACGATAAAATATTGGAAAAATGTGAAGCAATCACCAACTATTATTGTTACAAGTACATAAAGACCACGAGCTGAATGAATATTCTTCACATAAAATCAGGTCAAAAATCGTGCTCGTCACCCAACATTCAATACTCACGGCCTAACATTCATGGCTAACAATAAGTGGCCATTGAGAAACCGTGAAAAGACAAATTTCTCGTGTCCCAATGGAGACCATTTCATCCTGTCATCCAAGCGAGCTCGGGGCCCTCTCGGAATAAAATTCTCATTAATTCCTCGGCAGGAGCGCAAATGAACAGTTTTCGGAGGCACGAGAAAGTGAGTCACAGCTGACGTTGTGAGATCACCATGCGCGTATGGTTTCGAGGTCAGGATACGCGATCGAAATGCATCGTCCGCTGCTGGGATCGGGTTTTTTCGTCCCTTCGTCTCCTTTCTTTACCCTCTTACTCTTTCTTTCTCTTTGTCTCCTCTTCTTTTCTACCCAAAGAACCGAGGGAAGGGCAGAGAGATTCCCTGGGAGGAACGAACGCTTGCGTGTCAGCTTTTCAATCGCCCGTTGCCCTGAGACGACAGGTTTCGGAGCGGTTCACGCGGCTTCCTTCGTCGCTTTTGTGATCCCCAGTGCTCCTTCCACGGCGCAGGATAAGAGCACTTGCGGTCACGCAGCGGGACGCGCACAGGTGCACGTACGGCTGCCTGTGCTCGCGTTTCATTGCCGTGAGATTGGTGTGCGTGGTAGGTCGAAAAGTTGTAGGTAGAGACGCTTTCAGAGAAACAAATTTTAAAACAGAATAGTGTTGAAAGTTTAAAATACAAAAGAACATTTTATATGGGGAGTCAGGATGGAGTTAGGGAACTGGAGGTTCAACCTGAAGAGAGGTGAATCTGCGCGAAAAATAAGTCGAAAATACAGAGTACTGTTTCATAGTGATATTAGTATTAGTGATGCAGTATTGTTCCATAACTTCACGTGATTATATTGAAGACTAAATTGTCTTCATTGCATTTGAATTTATAAACACTACCAATGGCATGGCTTATTATTGATCCGATTTAGACTCAGTACAGTGAGTGATCAAATTATTATGAACACTTCGAAATAGTTTTACTCTCAAATTACAAAGTAAAACAAGATTGCAGACTTTTAGAAGCTTCATAGAGTAATATCCATAAGTTGTGAACTCGTACTACATTATAGTAATATGTTTCCATGCTACACATACAAGTGTTTTCTTGCTGATATTCTGTACATGATAATATTATTTTACTACCTGATTGATACAAGTGAAAAATATTGATAGAAATTGTGAATTCTAGTTGACTCTGCTATCTGAATGAGATTTGAAGTTTTCACGATTCTGATTTATAGATACCTATATATATTACCTACTTCTTGTTTCGATGTGCAAGTCACGTCCTGTAGAAAGCATATTCTAATGTTTTCTCGGCAATGTAATTAGAGACTTACTTGAAGCTGTTAATACAGGATAGATAATTCAAAATGGACTAACACTGTATTCTCTTAATCTTCTGGTCTGAGTTTTTGAAACTTATGCTAAAAAGCAACACTAGAAATACCAAGGTTAATCTATGGCTATAAGGTAAAATGATCTATGTCATACTTATTAAAATAATTCAAATTAACGCCTTAATTTAGATCTAGAGTAGCTATAGAATTTATATTTTCGGAAAGAAAAAAGAACTTTAAAAGAACTTTTTCAATTAAAAATGAGGGTTCAATTTGACACAAGTCTATAAGACAGTATTAAAATTGAAAATTTTAAACGTCAATACCTCGAAAACGAAAATGTGTGACTTACTTAGGCCATTTTGCCTTACAACTACAGATATATGTATGTCTATTGTTTACTAAGTATTACTATTACTACTTTCTGGTAAAGTACATACCAAACTCACAGAAATAACATTTATTTATATATTTATTTAATTTCATACCTGTCATTTTAACTACTCTGGTAATTACAATATTAACAACCACAACTGTTTGCAAAATTGTTATCTTTGTTGTTTATGAAAAATTTTCGAGAAATGTTCACTTGAAGTTTTCATTTCAGAGTTTCAAAATTTATTAAATTTATAAGAACTCCTAAGCTTGGTTACTAACACTATTAAAACATTTTATAATGCATTGAATCAATTTCTCTTAGAGCATCCTTTCTAATCTTAATTCTTTCTTAAAGGATGACAAAGTTTGAGCACATTGTCTGCGATGTAACGTACGCAAAATTACTATACCTAAGTCAAGAATGGGGTCAGGCCGGATATTCGCTGTTCAAAGTAATCAGGCCGATTCATTGGAGTGAACCAAATATCAGAGATGAAAGGAACTCTCAGAATTTAGTACACTAATATCTTTACTGAACGTCTAATTTAGATAGTGCGCTCGAGCTTTCGAGATACTGGATACCTTACTGGACAACGAAGTCGATCGAGAAGTCGGTATTCCACTTATTTTGACTACTATTCATTTATAGAATTTTCTTAGTGATCTTGCGACCTAATTCGCATCTTTGAAAAATATTCTATATGTATATATAACACTATGCATTCTCACCAATGTATCTTAGCTATGCAAGTTAGGAACTCCCTCACTCTCTCTCTATTATCACAAAAATTAGAGAAAATTAAATTTTACAAATATAATCTCTTCAACTAGTTTATTATTTTCATACAACGAAACGAGAACAAGGATCTGGATCTTGTCACAATAAACTACTGTAATATTGCATAATTTGTGCAATTGTTGAACCGAGTTAAAAACATATGTGAACTGGAAAAAGATTAACTGTCAATTAAGCATTACGTTAAAAAGATAATTGACGTTCTAAAAGGAGCACACAGTGCCTCGATGAAAACGAAACAAGCTCGACGGAATCAAGAGGAGTCTTTTCTTAGCTTCGTTCTACGGTTAATTCCGTCCGCTGATAGGAGCGTCTTCTTATCAGTCACTCTGACCAGCGACTGCTGCGCGGCTGTGGTTGAACCAATGGACTAACAATAAGCATAATGAAACAGCTACACGAATTAGTGGTTCCCTTGCGACGTTCATTTTCCACAGATTATCTAAACGACATTGGGTACCTGTTCCCATAGTCGTCGGTGGTCCATGATACTTATCGTAAGAGAAACTTTCGTCAAACAAGCCCGTATGTTTCCTGATCCAACGTCGAAGTAAGACGAGAGGAAAGGAGGTTGAGACTGTGAAGAATCTTAAACGAAGTCTGAAAGTAATTACCCTCTTTTATTGCTTTTACGAGCTTCTGTAAAAATTTGATAGTGACACTGAATAGTTCAAACTGTGTTCCTATATTTATCTACACTATCATGTATACGATTTGTACACTTGATGAAAATCCAATTAAAATGACCATATCTTTATTCTAGAAAAGTCTCTGGAGAGAGGTGAATGAATATTATTAATTTCTGGATAATCTAACATAAGTCATATATTAAAAATCTTATTAGTATATGGACATTAAGCAATGAAGTAAAAATTTTGCTAATTAAACTTGAAAATTGTAAAGTTTGCTCAAAGAAATGTATTCAAATATAAAATACAAGTTTCTTGAGTAATATCGATAGAATTATTTATTGCAAATAAGAAGTAACTATTTGTCACGCAAATTATTTAAATGAAATACATTTTTTTATATAATCTTATTCTTTTTTTTCATATTATCTATTTAGTAAATAATTTCCTTAAAAGCTAATATACACATAGATGTTTGCTTTTCGTGAAAAACAGACTTTTTTATGTTCGAATTTGATTTCGAAACATACATATATGCGATATGATAAAGTAATAGAAAAGAGTAAAATATAAACTATTGTGTTAACGGAGAATTTATTTTTAATTATCATCTACAGTGTACAAACTTTTGTTTAAAAACCATTAAGTCGTATGGTATTTCTGGAAACATGGATAAACGCACAATGTCACATTACGTTTGCCCAGTACCAGGTCATCTTTACTAGAGCTTGTTCTATTAGAGGAAGATGTATCTAGTAAAGAAACTAATTTATCTAGTTACTCCATTTCACTTTCATCCTCACCTTCTCTCTTAAGAACAAGCCTAGACTCTTTTTTATTACTTCGTTTACGAAATATACTATACAGTGATCGGTACGAATACACTTTCAAGAAAAACAGCAAATGAAACCATAGATGCTTTCGTCTTTAGAATTTTTTGAAGACTGATTGCGACCTCTGACTAAAAGAATTTATGCTCTGTATGGAAGAAACGAATATCGGGCAATATGAGAAGAGAGTGATAAGCTTGCGTTCCCTACAATCAAACGAATACATTTCACAGTCTCGAAATACTACCTACTCGTATTTCCATTCTGACATTGGTAAATAGAAAAACATTAAAATCTAACGTTTGGAACAAATAACACTAATAGGTGAAAGTGTAATAAGTGATTGCATATGTATACATTTGTACTGTATTTGATTAGCTAGAACGACTCTGGTCGTGCATGGACAGCCTCTATTTGGTTGTACCACTAAAAAGATTAATATTACCTTCAACTGTACTTAATGAAATTGCTTTCTACAGTCATTTTTTAAGTTTTTAAAATCTATTTTTAAACAGTTCTAATTTTGTTACTTGGAATGTAAAATAAGTAATAACGTTAGATACATGTAAAATCATTGAACTAACATTACTTCTACGCTTCATCGTTGCCATCATTTAATAAAGAAGAAACTAATAATTGATTCGACATCAACGCAGATACGTGGTAAAACTAATGAGAAAAAGTAGGAAACCTTTTAACCAAAGACAAAAACTAAATTAAAATTTCAATTTGAAAAGAACTCGAGTGAACTACTATATTTACAATTTCCTTTAAAAACTCTATATACAAATAACTTCTTAAATTATAATTATAATTTTGAGAATTTATGCAAGTCAGTGCATCTTTATACCTACTCCAAGTTCCCTTTTGACAATGTGTCCTTTTCTTTTCTCCTCTACCTTTCTTCTTATTTAAAACCTGCTAGATTTTGAACAGCAGAACTCGTTTTTAACAAATTTCAAAAGATATAATGGCCTCAAAATTACGAACACTATATCACCCGAATTTGACGTCAATCACTCGTACCCTTCGTTATTCCTTTCCTTCGCGCTCGTTTATGCTCAGTCTCAGCATCCATCAGACCGTCAACCTCCGTTACTCCAGTATGACAATCAATCGACAGAAACGGTACAAGTAGACATGTACAGTTTGAACGCGCGCAAATGGTCAAAGAGAAAAGAGAATCTACTTTTAATTACGTGGTATCGCGATTAGCGAGCATTCCTTTCAGGCGGCGTGTGTTGTAGCAATCGCCGCGACTTTTCTCGAGCATTGCATAGATATACATATTCATGAGGGCCGCGCGCGCGTTCAGCGGACCAACAGTCTTGGATTTTAATCCGGAAAACGACTCGGCCCGATAAACGGAGATAACCCGCGCGCAAGTTTTCCCGCTCGTCTACGATTTAATCTGTGGAGGTACACCATGCTTATCTGGTGTCCGTTATCGCCTGGCTACGGGACTAGAGCCGCGAGAGCGTTATCTTCTGGAAACGAACAGGTAAGCTCTATTCTGGGACGACTTTCGTCTTGTATTCGTAAATGAGAGTCGTCGCAAAGGCGATAGTCGCCACTGGTTATCGCCGACGAATTATAAATCGAAAACGTGATTCACTTGGACAACCAACTGGACTTATGTTAGATACCACGTTGAAAGGGAAATTTATTTTTTGTCTGAAACTGTGTCGATGATAAACCGTATAGTGTACCCTGCAGTACAGTACACTACTGTATATTATGTTTTTTAGTTTAGATTGTATAGTATTTTTTCGCTATAGGCTCATGACTCAGGAGGACGAGGAGCTTATGACAAGGAACACCTTTGTGAGATAAGTTCATGCACTGGCAACTGATTTTTATCTTACGAAAGATGTGTATAAGAGTGCATGGAAGAAACAGTTGTTTACTCTAGATAATGTCAGTGTCGCATTCCTGCGAGGAAGATGTCAACCAGTTAAAAATTTTCTATTTTCATTTAATTTTATGAAGTATATTCTAATACATTTTAATGTATTTTAATATGTTCAATAGATTTATAGTCATTTTCAATTTTAAATAATAGATCTTTTAGTAAGTTTTAGGTAACATACGTTTCATAATAGTGTAATTAAGCAACATTGCAAATAGAAATTTTCTTTCGGCTTTACTTTACAGTTTGCCGTTTCTGATTTGTCACAGTTTTTCTGCAGAAGTGTCATTGACCAATATAACGAGAAATTTGTAACAAAAATATGCTGTGTATGTATTATACACTACACCACTTTAAAAATTGAAGTTTATATTTTTAGTATGTTGTGTGCTGTACCTGTATTAGACACGTGGCAGTGACATTTTACAAAACTTCTTCAAGATTGTCACTCGAATTCTGTCGAGCAAGATATAATATACAAGTGTATTTCACATTTCTAGCTTACCCTCTACATACAAAAACCTACATAAATACTGATGCATATATTTAGGTAAATTTTAACGAAATAACTTTTTCATCACTGAAATATTATTTAATGCTTTTCTAAAATTTGTATTTACTAGTACTACATAAGTACATATAGGCGTTTTCATATCTAGTCTTCAATTTGTTTTCAAGCTTATCTCGAGGTTGAGTAAAGAAGCCGAAGATATTCGAAAGAGAGCGTAGATTTCGATCGAGCGTAAAAACATTGAGTCGAGAAATGAATGAACGTAGGAATGAGCTACCGATAACATGTGCACGCGATTTGACCCTTTCCACACAATGCTCCCCACGATTAACATACCTAATATAGCGACCGCGCTGTCGACACGCTCTCTGCTCGTCCTCGGATCAACGACACTGCACGATTATTAATCGCGTTGGTCGTTATAAAGACGGGAAAGACTCGAGGATACCGAGCGTCTCGTTGTAGGGGCAAATATGGTAGGCAAATTGAACTTCTATTAGAGAGTAATAGATTATGAAAAAAAGATGGAGATTCTGAGAAGATGATGTAAAAAAATTTTTCATGCTTCTTTGGTTTACCAGAAAAAGGGGACAGTGTTTAACAGGAAACCACAGTTCAAAGAAGTTTTTCTTAGAATTTTGTTTTATAAAATAGTTATTTGTAATTTGGTAAAATATTCATTTATTTTCTTCAGCGACTTGTTTATACTATTTAATCACTTATAAAAATATGGAACACACTGCGACAGGGAATTTAGAAGTTCAGTTCATTTGCTTAAAAAAAATTTGAATCTTCTATAAGTATTTGAATTTAAATTTAATTCACGTCTTTTATTTTAGTCGATTTTCCGCCTTCGAATTTTTCTTCGAATCCGCGTGGAATTTTCTTGCGAAAATATAGTCAAAAATGGGTAATGAAAGCGTTCTACAATTCTGTTTCGGTACTGGTAAAAAGTGTGACTAACAGACACTAAAACATTTTAATGAACATGATACATTTGGAGACTGCTGGACTCCATTTGATATCACGCCATAAAATGCAAGAAATACGGTTGATCTCAGGCAGCTGAGCGACAGTGCTTACTAAAGCAGCTTTAATAGATCGAATTCCGTTTTCCCACTTTTCCAATTACTCCGCCTCAGACCCCATTCTTTCACATCGATATCTCGACGGATGTAGCGGTGCCGTGTCGATGATATTCAAGGAATTCCTTGTAGTGTCCGATCTGAATCTGGCGAGAAAGTCGGATGCTCCTTTTTTCCTAGACGCTACGCTTGAAGAAATTTTTCTAATGATGTGGTCACAAGTTATTGAACAGAATTTCGGTATTTATTTACATACTCTTATTGGTACATTTGAAATAAGAAACCACTAGAAGGATGGAAACTACTAGAATAAAAACAGGGGTTTCTTCATTGTCTTCATTAGTCGTCTCTGTAGTAATATTAATATTTAATATTTATTGTATTACAAACTAGAGCTATGAAAAGTATCTTACACAAAAGCAGGTGCTTGATAATCGTTCAAGATTTAAATTTTATTTTCTTACAATTTTATACGTATAAACCAATGAGATGGTTCTCTTTCTATATTTTTGCTCATTTATTAGAATATCTTACGCGTATGCGTATGTAGGTATTATGTAAAGCGATATTTATTACGTATTACGACATTATTTTGAAATAAAAGCTTCCAATCAATGTGCAAATACAATTTTATATCTAGAGGCTTGAAATTAAACTAATGGCTGATAGAAAAAATTTTTCCTATTACTAAACCCACGTATACTAGTTTTATCGTTAAAAGTATTAATTTGAATAAGGGACAGAATTTTATTTTCCATTCTCGCGTAATGAAACAAATTTTGCTAAAGATTTCAGAACAACAGGCATGATTCTACTACCTACTTTTTTACTCTTCTTTTGTGAAACGAATCAATTTTAAATTTATGCATTATTCAATTGTAATTCTAATCAATCGTGATCGCTGAACAACGAGTTTTATAGAACATGCAACAGAGAAATTGTTGCTAGACCTTTCCTAATAATATCTTATATTTAAAAAGACTTGGAGATCATATAACTGATGCATAATCAAGACACAAAACAACCACTTAAAAGTACAGTGTCTTGAATAAATAAAGTTCAGAGAATTCTGCTATGAATCTCTGTAAAAATCCCAAGGCTTTCATAGCAGAATGAAAAGTAAAATACTTGTTCATTTATCTACGCTTTTTTCAAATAGATATGTAATTGCGTCACACGCGGGGAGTCATTACTTAAATAAGTTTCCTGCTTACACCGTGTCACTTTGCATAATAAATAATTTCCCTTCATAGATAATAGATACCACCCTTTCTGTGCTCCCTCGACACCCATCGACTTTACCTAATTTATCCTACTCGATAGAAACGGAGCATGCGCCTGACTCGCAGGCATCGTTTCATAGCCTCCCGGTATAACAGGAGGCGTCGATTTAAATACGACAGCCGTAGGCGAGACTCGGCAGGGTAACTTTCTCTCACCCGTCAGGGTACCGAATAATGATTATTACGCGTGACTCGTCGGAACCAAAACGGTCACCGGATGGCCGCTGTTCTCCGTTCCCCTTGGACGCCCCTTCGTTTCGCTCGCTTTTTTCCTTTGCAAGTACCATTTCCTCGGCGTTGATCTCTTTTTGATCCGTGTCAATGTCTGACTTCGTCACAATGGTTGACGATGTGTGCTATCATGAAAATTATGAGGTATAATAGGAATAAAAGTTCGACTATTAGATTGTAACAAATAGGTACAATTGTGAACAGTAATAGGCACAAAAGGGAACATAATTAACAGAAGAATAAGAGGAATTAAATTATGAATTGTATGTATACACTGATTAAAAAGTACACTGCTGATCAAACGCATGGGATCGCACTTTAATGAAGGTGTAAACGTTAATAATTGAAAATTTAATATATAATAAGAAGGACATAATAATATAAGTAGCCACCACATTAAATGTCGACAAAGATTAAATTATTGTGGAATTGGTCCACATTAATCAACAGCATAACAAATAAAAAGTTAAGTATTCTCACACTTTATGGTGCTGTACTATATGAATAAGAGAAAGGCGGAAGTTACAGGGTTTTTGAAAACACCCGTGAAAGGATTATGTACCTAAAGAAGTAGTCCTTTGAAACGAAATCATTATCCCGCTTGCATATCCGGGTTGTAGGGTTGCAATCACCAATTAGCAAGATTTGTTCGATATAACTGATATTGGAAAAGCGGTAAGAATCTCAAGAGTGTATTACAACTTTTAGCCTGTAAGGAAATGATAATCCTTCAGAACTTCTTCTATTAGGCTTGGAAGAATTACAGGATGGAAATTCGAATGAAATTGGTGGTTTGAAAGTACAGCTCCACTACAAGACATAAAAACAGCTTGCAATAATTAAAGCTGTTAATACCATAGAAACCTTATCAGGCATATCAACCTCATACCTCAGTGTATAAAACTATTTTTTTCATCTGTCTAACTATAAGAACAGGTCGATTAACAAGCCAAACAACTTACCACCACAGCTACGAGTATCACACTTCCTACTCAAATTCTAGACAAATATCTACACTTAAATCTGCACCATGTCTCTCACAGAAACTGGTCCACCTAACTACAGGAAACACTTCGCTATCAACCATCGCGTTCTGAGTCAACTTACTAAGTCAGAAAAAATTGAAAAATCTGCCCCTCCACTTCTCCCGCAGCAAGGTGTGTTTCGCTTATTGCGCCCTCGATATCGACGTAATTACGTTTGCCCAGTACCAGTTCATCTTTGCTAGAGCTTCTTCTATTAGAGGAAGATGTATCTAGTAAAAAACTTATCTAATTAACTTATCTAATAAACTAACTTATCTAATTACTCCATTTCATTTTCATCCTCACCTTCCCTCTTGAGTTCAAACCTAACCTCTTTTTTATTACATCGTTTACGAAATATACTATACAGTGATCGGTACGAATACACTTTCAAGAAAAATAGCAAATAAAATCACGAATGCTTCCGTCTTTAGAACTTTTTGAAGACTGATTGTGACCTCTGACTAAAAGAATTTATTCTCTGTATGGAAGAAACGAATATCGGGCAATATGAGAAGCGAGGTGAATGAGGAACAATGTTTCCCTGGGACAGGATTCGGGATCGAAGATTCGGGTCAGGTTGTTCGGATGACGGGGGGTATCGATTTACGAGGACGCGAGAGAGCCGAGAACGGAGAACGGAAATGGCGACATGGAGTCCAGGACAGGTGGCCCCCATGTCGACATCGCTCTGCTCCGTTCCCTCGATCCGTGAACGGGCTTTAATCGCCGCCGTTCTCGCTCCGTTGCCCCAGCTACGTCGTATTTTATCGCCGCCTCGACTACGGAGCCGAACGAAGCAACGAATCACAGGGAAAAAGAGAAGAAGCCTTGATTTCAGGAGCAAAAGGAAATATGGGGAACGAGTGTACTCTTGAGAGCGCCAGATTTAACGAGCCTATACGATCCTTCGGAGGGGGCAGTACTGAGTACGATTTCTGTCGATGAGACCGTGTATTTCTGAATTTACAGTGTCATATAAAGTTTCTTGGAATTAACCTGGGAGATTTGTTTCTCGTGTGATTTTTAATGGGATTAATTGTTGGCTTCCATTGTATTCTAATTAATGAGAAATGAATATCAATTGGGATTAGAAATTGGGGCTTAGACTTCTCTGTAATTCAAATCGAGAACGCTTCTTAAATATGTGAAATACAGATAATTTTATAGAGAAAATAGGAATTTTAAAATACGGATATACAATATAGTTGAAAATTTTCTGTATTATTCGTTCCTGTTATGGTATATGTTTATTATATAGGCAGACCTCGGTTAACCAGCTTAACGCGAGATTTAAATTTGTAGTACACTTCCGATGGCTAATTTTATTATTTTAAATAGACTACTATTGAATTATAGTTCTAGTCTGAATTGATATTTTGCTGTATTCTTACATTGTCGTTAGATTGAATAACCATCACACTGAATAAACGAAACTTAATTGAAACTCGATAAATCAAGGTTCTGTTGTTACTTTGCTCTGCGTTTGCAACTGATATTAAGAATATCTTGGAGCCATTTATTAATTGTTAAAAAAATTAGATTTTTTAAATAATGTGGTTTTATTATTACATGGAATTATCACCTCACATCGCGTCGCATCGCTGTTTTATTAATAAATATCGTATTTACAATTCAAGAGAACTCTCCTGTTCTTACTTACTATTAAACCTAAGTTTTCTTCTGCACCTGAAAAGACACCCAACGCAAAATCGTAAGAAATGCATATTGACAAAATCCCTCTAGACTCGTTTTACAGCTAAAAAGTTGCCCAACATTATTCAGCAACCTTCAACCCCATTTTCTTTTTGTACCACGAGTCAATCGAATCAATCTTCCACCACAAAATCCGCTATCGCTCCAGCGTTTCACGTGCAGAAATCCCGAATCACGTGAGAAGATCTGATCTTAAGCTTTCACGGTCCGACGAGCTACGAGCTCTTTGCATGAAGATGTTTCAACGGCATCTATCGATTTATTCTCTCTGCCGGGATCGTAGTAACGTGAAGCGTCTCGATCGGCTGCGAACGGTTCCTCCATTCAGCTCGAAATGAAACCGTAAGACGCTAAAGTGTGACGCGAGGACTGGTCCGACGTCGTTGTATCGCGAAAGGGGTGAACGAGGAATGCGGAACCACTCATTGCATTGATACGCACACGTGTCAACAGCTGAGCAGTGTGGCTGCTTGCAATATATGTTAATAGAGGTAAACAAATTAAAAAGTAGCATTCGATCCGAACGAAATAGTTATATAAAATGAAGAGGACGCTCGCAGCTGTTACTGCGTTATTATGTATATCTATGCTGCTTAAGAATTCGAACTCTCCGATTTCCGGGTACGGAGCAGCAATTAGGGCACTGAACGGATGGAGTGACCAATGGTTTCCTAATTTGAGACAGTGCTCCGTGATATCTGGGAATGGTAACCAAATGGATTGAGGAACTTTGTAGAATTATAAATTATTATTAGTAGTAGTAGGAGTAGGATTATCGTACAATTACATGAATTAAGTAGACATTATATGGTTTAGTAGAGTCTAATGGAAACGAGTGACATTGCGATGTCACGTTGATACCATTACATGATTCAGTAGGGCTATAATATGCAGATTTCTAAAAGCTAATTTACATTTGGCGTGATCGGTGTAACGTACAATAGTAATAAAAACGTTATGGATAATGGATATTGGTTTTTACGTGGATAGAACTGGACAAAATAATAAGACACATCATGTATATTTGTATGTTTTGCGTATTTAGAAGTAGAAAATATGCTATTTATACACCTTGTGTAAGTTTATGCATCTTAAGTTTATACATATTATACATAGTTATAATAAGAATAATTCGTCTTTATTATGCAAAGAGAACAAATTACATTAGATACGTTTATTGTAGAATTTACATAAAAGTTCAATCTGTTGTTGCTTAAAACTTAATAATATGATATATTATTAATATGATATAATAATATGATATATTATTAAGTTTTATATATATCATATTCTATATGATAGAATATAGAGAATATGATAGAATATGATATATGATAGAATATGATACAGGATCAAAATTCCCCTGGATGGTTTATTATCTTCTACTGATAATTCCCAAACATCTTTTTGCAGAATGAGAATTCTTGTCCAATCTTCCAAAACTCGGGGAACCCGTACCTACGATATTATTATAAAAGACATCTCATGGAAGTGGAGAATTTTCTCATGTAATCTCAGATCTTTAACCCTTACTATTAGTGCATTTTTTCAGAATCTAGAGTTTAGACAGTTTTCTTGATCAGACTTCATCATAGTGTTTTTCTCATAATCAACGTGCTGGAACTAAGCACCACTACGATTTCTTCCAATTCTTACCACTTCCACTTCTTATTGTTATTAGTATACTTTGTGTAAAATACTTTCATACTTTATGAGAGTCCTTACTCTTGAAGCTTGTTATTAGCGAAGTTGCAAGTAGCAGACATTTCCTCAAGATCAGTTCATGCACTTGCAAATACCTCGCTTCTGTCTCATAAAACGTGCAGATGAAACAAAACTCAGATGCCGACGTCGAAAGCTAGACATCGATAATCGATCGGTCCATTTTTCACGCAGAAGCTTCAAACGCTTTATCGTTTTCACCTTCAGAATAATTGGAGAAAGTTCGAAAACGCTAGCTGTGCCCTATGATCCCTTGTGTCTTACTCAGCCTAGAAAAAGGAAAAGGCAACGATAGGAGCGGGCGGAAAGAGCTCCTCCAAACAGAGGAACTCCCACACGGTACCGAGTCTTTTGATGTTATAAAACCGTCGTCACGGTCTAGGAAACGTGGGAATAATAGACGTCGGATTTACACGGTTCGCGGCGCACGGGGCCCGATTCTCGGCCGCCCCGACGCTGGTTCTCACCTTGTTAGATCGACTGTCGAAGGAGGAAAAAGGCCGAAAGCCCGGGAAGACCATTAAATTACGATACAAAATGCCAACGAGTGAAACGTCTGGATCGTGACTATCGCCGCCGAGTGAAAAAACCACGTAATGTTGCCGGGGCGAGCGTCGATCGCCGATGTTTCTTCTGCGGCTGGCAAAAACCACTGTTCCCGCTTAATTCACGATAAACAACGCGACGAAGGAGAAACACCTGGCGATACTTTGTTGCGTGTCGAGCAAAAAGCGAGATATCGACAACACGCGAGAAAATGTGTGAACCTGTACGTTCTTGAGGGAAAAAACCTCTGTATGAGGTCAGGAAAAGTTAATGGGAAAAGGAGATCATTTCTTGATGGGAGTTCGTGGTTTTGAGTAAAGTAGACTTGGTTTTCGATTTAGAAACTATTTTACGATTTTTCATTGTGAGAGTCAGGATTTTAGAAAAGAATAGTACGTTTTATTACTGTTATTATTAGTAATATATGTTATAGGTAGTTATTAATTATTTAATTTATACCATATCAAGCGTAATAAATGTTAGATCGTAAAGGAGTAAATTTCTTAAATAAGATAGAGTTCCAAGAACTACATGAAATTTTTAAATGAATGATTTAAATAAAGAACCCCAATATTGACACATATAGAAATGTGATATCAGTAGCTGCTCATTAAAGTCATCTTCTAATAATCACTGTGAAGTGATAATACATATTCTAATTTAGTTCTATAATCGCAAAAAGAATTAATTTTCAGATGTATAGAGTTTATCTTGATGTATACTATACAACTTTTTCACTAATAATACTATAGAATAATTAAGATATTTAAACTTTCGTAAAATCCAATCAAGTTATAAGAATTCATCAAATTATTAAATTTCTCTAAATACATAAATGGTATCTGCTATATGTATGTATTTATTAGTTAAACATTAAATATCTCAAGTACATGTAATACACGTAATCTAAAAAGACTTTAAATATCAATAAAACTCTTCAAAGAATGTTGAAATACGTGTTATAATCCTTTAGCACTTTTTAATTTTTCTATGAAACTCTAAAAACTGTTTCAAAAAATGAAGTTATCACATTTAATAATAGAAAAATAACAAGTATTGTATTGAAGTCTTCATAATCTCTCTTTTCTTCCATTCCATTTCAATTCCAAATTATAGTACGCTTCTGTACTGGAACTTCCACTAGTGAGCCCTCGATGGTCCATGCAGCACAGAACATGTTAAACAAAAATTCTCTAAAACTCACTTACCAAAAGAACCTCTAAAAGTGAATCTCCTCTTAAATTGAACTCCTCTTTTTTCAAGCTTCGAAGATGAAAAAAACTGTACAGAACACGACATAGTAGGAAGACAGGAAATATATTTTTTCTGAACAAGTTTCCTCGACCTTCGGTATCTTTAGTGCACATAAATCTGAATGGTTCCAGCCGATGTGATGCAAAGTACATAGAGGGAAACTGGATATGCACACAGTGGAAACGCATGAGTCAGTGATGCCTCCGGAGAAAACGACATCGTTGTACGAGTTTACCGTGGAAGCCAGGTCTCTACGTCGTCGGGTGCGTTGACCCAGCTTACGGTAACCCAGGCCGTGTTGCACCTGCCTCGCGTGGACTTACCTGGATAAAGGGTCGTGCGACCCGAATTACTTCCTTCGCATCTTTTTTCTCCTTTCCATCGGTCACGTTTTTCTGCTACGCACCATCGATGGAGCACTCGAGTTCGCGCCAACATCGATTCGGCCGATTACCTTTCGCGTAGCTTAAACGCATTCACTGAGAAAACGCACAGGCGCTCGACGAACGACCAAACTGACTTATAAAGTCGACGAAGGATTATTAAATTCGTACGTTCGAATTTTATTTTCTTTATTTACTTCTCGACCAGTTTCCTTACTTTTAATAGTACATAAAGTGTAGAAGTTAATTAATATTTCGACTACGTATGAACGTAAATCACTGCAAGGTACTCTGCGTCCTATCGTTTGTTTATTTTCTATTTAGTAAACATGATTAAGGATAATGATTGTTTTTAAGTACCTCGTGCGGGGCTTTGTAATTTACTGCGTTTTTATTTATTTCTAGTGGAGGGTATTTTGAATTCAACCCTTTGATTACGACATGTTTTAGTAGGAAACTAACAGGGGTGGACTTTTTTATAGTTACGTGTTGACTGGTGGAATAGAAAGAACGAAATAATGAATGTAAAAATAGTTGGAATATAAGACTAAATATACACATAATACAAGCAGTTTAGTTGTGACTGAAGCAAATCTTATTTCTGAATTTTGTATAAAATCTATTTTTGTAGAATATTTAGAATATTTACATGCTATTTTGTATGAATATGAAAGGTGAATATTTTATAAAGTATTGAATAGAAATCTCAATTCATGTTTATAGATAATATGTATGATAATAGATTTCTACTTTTTTAAATTATGTGTAAGTAGAAACTTTACGAAAAATAGTTTTTCACAACGTGAAATATTCTGTATTATAATGTATTTCAGTATATTTTCGTTTTTCAATTTGTATTTCTCGAAAATACGAATTTTATCTTGTTTTCAATTAAGATATAAGCTTAAATTTTTTAAAAACACAACTCGTACTACTTTATCTTATTTTCACAGATATATGAAGTAACGCTTGCTAATAATTTTAGTTTGAAATACTCTTGAAAGTAGATATACATATATACGTATGTACATAGCACACGTAATTGAAAGTAGATAAGTTTTAATTTGAAGGGTGAAACGAGAGAAACGCTTTTCAATTCCGCTATAGAAAGTGTTTCAGTACAACCATTTCCATTTGATGTAGTATGTATGAAATAACTTGTTCGCCAATAAATTAAAATTGTTTTGCAAATTATCCTGTTTAATAGAACCAAGTAAAAACTCATCTGTTTCCACTTGTATGCATGAAATGTTACATTGAATGTAGTGTTTCCTCACTGTAACTCGTAACTGAGTACAATTAACAATATTACAGACAATAGAAAATATTCAACTTTGTCTCTACCAGCAAAAACAGTTCATGAACATGTTAATGTTCGATGAAACAGTTACTCGATATTTTTGTGAACACTAAGAACAATATATGCAAAAGGAACACGAACAGACGATTCATAGGAAATTTAATCTCCATACTGTTCGCGAACAGTTCGCGAACTCTGGTGTATTCCCACAATTGTTAACTAATTCTGTCTTACCAAAGAACAAAAAAGAATGGAGACCTAGCAAGTATTTAAAAAAATAAGGAGAACATCATTTGTAAGTTCTTCCACCACAATGTTTTTTTTGTGCAAACTACAAATCTATTAGTACTCTTGTACATATTTATTTATGTTTTAGTAACATTCACAAATCTTATTAAAAAAAAAACAAATTAAAATTAAATCGGGTTAATATAATATTAATAGGTACACTAATATCGGTCAAAGGGTTTGAGTAATTTTTCAAGTTAAGGAAAATAAAACTTACTTTGTTAAATATGCTATTTAAGTAACAGTAAACAATCATAGTAATTATCGAAATAAAAAACAATAAAGAACAAACAAAACAAAACAAAAAAACAAAAAAGTAATTCTAATAATTACTGAAGGCTTTGAGTCAAATATATCGTTACAGAGTATAAATTTAGTAAGAATTAACAAGTAATTTCAAACTTTTTTATTTAGTAGTACATGTTGTACATAGAAGCCAATGACAAGAAGTTGTATAAGCTGTTTGTAAAAGAGACACAAAAAGTCCTGAGAAAGACCCTTCAAACTTCATAAAATAGGGGCAAATTTGTTTCCCCTATCAAGTCACTCAAACAATCACCAACTTATCACTTACATACCTTAATCTCTCCACTTGCACAGTCACCCTGAGGAGCGCCCACGTCAACTGCCGCGACAATCGCAGTCATATTAATCCCCGATTTGTACCTATATCTCGCTTCATCGAGTACCTCTCTCAACGACAGTCGAGCGACCTTCCATCAATACTCTGTATAATTATCATGAATCTTGAGAAACAACCGTCGAATTTGTGTTCTTCAATGTGAAACCTCGCGACATAATTTCCTCGAGAAGATCGAAGGCGATTATAGCAGAATGCTGGCATAAATTTCCTCAAGATGATGAACGGTACAAGCCAGGAGGAACAGAGGAATCGATTGAGAGGATCTTTGATCAGAAATAGAAGCGAAGACGACGGACACCGCGGCGCGACGGCAGGTTCTCGTTCCCGTACGTGAGGACGATCGTGGGGAGCACGTGAGGTCTCCTCTTGACCTCACTTTCTAGAATCCTTTAAGTATATGGCGCCTTCAGACCTACGGCTCATTTATCCATTATCGATGAACGAGCGCCGCTTCTCCGACACACGACGTGTCCCTACTAACCGAGATATACCGGGTCCCTCGTATACAGATTGCTCGTGACAGATGGTCCACGCTGTCAAACAGCTACGATGTTCGCTAAAGTGGAACGTTTGAGCTTGATTCGTCTCGTAAAAATCGTGAATCGTGGAGCTGTTTCTTTATCGTTGCCATGTGGATGATAATGGAGCTCCAACTTCTCGTTGTCCTGTTATATGGAGAATAGTAACGCAAAAATTTAAAAACGATAAAAAATGGTGTTACAGTTTGTTTCTTATTGACCTAATTTGTATAATTTGTTAAGCTGAACATTTCCATGTCCATAATTATTTATGAAAGAATGTAGCTAATATATTATGAGGTAGTAAATGTTGTCTACCTCGTGCGACTTATATTCCTGCAAGATTTGATGTTTTGAATGTTTCAATATTTACTAATTTGAAATTTTTCTAACTTTGAATTTTCGAAATTTGAGTATTTGAATATATTTATTTTAAATGTTTTAATATTTTATAGTAGGGGAAATTGGAGTAAGATGGTAGATAAAGTAGTAACTTTACTTATAAATTAGTTTCTAATTTTATACCAAAAATTAGTGTAATATTGCTTCATGAGATTGAACAATCTGTATATGCATATTTTTGTTACTGAAGTATTTAGGATTGATATGATAAAATATTGTTTTTCTTTTTGTAGAAAAAATAAGAAATTATACTTATTTTCGCTTAGTATTGCTACTTTATCCCGATCTGCTGTATTCTAATAATTGGAAGTTGAACATTCAAATATTTAAATACCTAAAAATCTGAAGATTCATGGTTAAAAATTATGAAATTTAAGTATCTGAAAATTAGAAAATATGATTGAAATAATTAGAATTGTAAATGTTCTTAAGAATAACCGTTACGAGATTATGAATAAAAATGGTAAATCCCATGTAGTGCTAAAAGATTACTTTTCCTAAAACTTTAAAAAGGTAAAAGTGTGAAAACTTGAAAATTTTTAAAACTTTGACAGTTTGAAAATTCTTCAATTTTAAATCATCGACATCTCTCACAACTCCTACAGATTCCCACGTTTTCCAGTTCCTTCACGCCTAATACTTATTATTAGACACAACCTCGTTCGAATTTGCAATAGAAATTCAAGCTAAGTAAAAATTTTAATCTGCCTGCAGATTTGGCGCAAATCAGAGCACTGGTGGAGTCCACGGGCATGCTGGGCGGTTCCACCTGCCCATCTTGTGAGATGCCCTTTGACAAAGGGAAGAAGCGCCGGCTGATCGATTCTTGCGGCCACGAGCGTTGTTACTCCTGCCTGTTTCGCAGCGAAGCGTGTCCACTATGCCTGCGCGCCGACTTCAACGACGACGAAGGACTGGAGGGACCCTTCAGGGACGGGTTCGTCGGCTCTCCAGGGCCCATGTCGATCCTCGCGCCCACGGATGGCTGGATCGATGAGTCATCGACGGTGAACTCTCTCTGCGGCAGCCCCAGACCGCGCACAAAAGTCACCACGCGAGCCAATCTTCCGTCACGAGTCGCACACGTAAGCATCATCATCATCGAGTAACACTTTCATGCCTGGAGAACCTCGACAACTCTTCAGGGACCTCTTCGAGCACGAGGAGGGATGACTGGAATGTCTGAGAGAGTTTGCGAACTATTGTTCGACGAGGTCCTTATTGTGCTGACAAGAGAACATCTCCAGACTTTTTCCTTTTCGTTAAGCGTGGAAGATGTTGAGACATGGTAGAAGCATTAGATTGTATTAGAAATTTTTATGATTTTCTCTCATCTTTCGACGGTTCTATAAGGCATATTATAATAATATGTGGAGGGATTTAAATTTTTTAAATGACTGTCTCATCTCAGCGATTTTTATCCACGTTTATAATTTATAATTTTTATAATTTACTTTGCATTAGGTACTCCTAACATAATAGTTACGAACATTAGATATAACGTAAAATACATATAACAATTTACTTGTGGATTTTCCAAAATCTTCCATTTTATAGCACTTCTATAAATCTGTTAGTTGTGTTAATTAAGTAGATATTCATGATTGAATATTTTCAATTTAATTTAATTTAATTCAAAAATAATTTAAAAAATTAATTTAAAAAAGTTAGTATTTTCTGATTTTAATTACATCGACATAGTCATTGCATGATGTTTGATAACGAAGGGCATTGACATGGAATTAGTGTTGAAGGCTACGCCAAGCATAGAATATTTACAGGAAGTAAAGACATAGAATCTAATACTAGGTATATACCTACTATTTATTACAACAAGGACAAAAATCATAATTTTCTGAGAACTGAAATAATGTCTTCATTTAATACAAGAACTGTTCTTTTTCTAAATATTTATATTGACCTAACTCAAAAACGACTATCTTTTTATTTATGTCATTATTATAGCAAATAAGCAATATGTAGATGTATATAAGCTCAAAACAAAGTTTCGAATCCATCTTTGATCGTTTTCTCTACAAACTGGTTCCAGAAAATTGTCTGAAACAGTCTTTCTACAATTAATCCTAGACGATATGTTCGTAGAACGTTCTCATCTTTCTTCTTTTCTATCAAAATAAGAAAATCTGTAGTAGATCAAGCAATTATAATACATCGTTAAAAATTTTAATTACTATATTAAAATAAATTAGTAAATTTTAAATTATCATAGAATACACGCAAAATATTTAATCAATATGCTATAATCAACTGTTCTTTTATCTAGCAACGGGAGTCAGACGAAGGCATCTCTTTCGTGGCAATGACCAAAGATCTGAAGAATAAACCGCCACTGCTTCCAGAATCCTCTGTATCTCAGGGTCGTCAGAAACTTCAAATGATGACGCAGAGTACGTAAACTCCTCCCCATTGGAACAACTAGCAAAGAAACACCCACCTGCATATGTAGATTTTCTAATATTCCATAAACATTTTAGGTTGCCCCACGCCACCAAATCAAAGGAAACGATTCTTCCTAAATCCCAAGGTGCTGAGGAGCTCGTTCGTTCCTCAGAGGTCGTCCAGGCGAGGTGCGTCATCTCCAGAACCAACTGCAAACGACAATCCTTCCGCATTATCAGGTAAGAGCCCAGTTTTCTGTAAATAAAATAGACTCTTAGATGAAGATAGGCTGTAGTGCGGAGTTGGGAACCTCAGCTTCGGATTTAACTAACCTTGATACCTACGCACACACGCAGTCTGGATGGCCACGTCTTGGGAAGGAAAGTCAAGATGGCCGGGTGTAGTGCTGGGAAAAATCAAATCTTTGTGGAGCAACAGTCAAGGCACGGCGAACGATGGCCTGAACCAGCTCATCGACTCGAGGAGCAAAGTCACAGGCAGGGAGCACTTTCAAATCGAGTGTGCATTGCCGTGTTTCACAATTGACCAGGCTGTTTCATGGTTGAGGATGAACCACGTCCCCTTAAAGCAACCTGTATTTCTATTGTTTCTTATCCCTACCGCTAGCACACAGGCTTCTCTTTCCTTCACATTTCTCTGTAGAGCACTGACCATGGGTTTTGAGCATGTCCCGATTGTTTTAATCCTACACGTGTGTGGTGTGTTTGAGTAGCACGAATTTCCCATTCTGGCAAGGTAACTTGCCAATCAAAATAATATACGTGGCTAAGTCTCTGACAATGAGATTCGTCACGGATAGCAAATTTGAATTAGGTAGAAATTTGAGAGTGTTCAAGGTAGCATTGGACGACAGTGGACTCTGCATCGTGAAAATATACGTGTTGTTGTGTCGTACAGTGGATAAAATGCATCCGTTGCACAATCCCTTCTTTGTAGAGTCTAATTAACGTTAAAAATTCTCTTTGCAGACGACGAAGGCGGCTGCGTGAAGCCTCTCTCCTCGAAGACGAGAAAATCCTCGCAGTCGGACCTGCATATGAGGCTAGGGCTCCTCTTGGGAAATAACCATTCGCGAACAAATAGCAGCGTGGACGCAGTTGACCTGCCAGGTGTCTCCAGTCGCTCTGGTGGAGGCGCGTGTCAGCCACGAGTTCCCATTCAAGGTCACGACAGCTCGGCAGCTTCGTTCAGCAGCCTGACGAGCTTCGAGACGCAAACTCTCGCCTCGACGAATACCAGTCCCGTGTCTACGTTGACGGGGACGTCGAGCGAAGCTGAGGCAGCGGCTGCGTTACGATGTCCCATGAAACCGAAGACGAAGGGCAAGGGAAAGAGCAAGTCTAGGGACTGCGACAGTGCCGGAAGCCTTGCCTCGATTTCCACATCGGTATCGGCCTCCACGTCCATGTCTATGTCCATGTCCGTGTCTGTCTCGGGCCTGTCGAATGGTAGCTCGAGTCCCCTCACTCCTAGAAGACATTCCGTCAACGCCTCGCAACCTGGTCACGCGGAGGAGCTTGGCCAGTTCAAGAACAGACGATCTGGCGCCAGGAGATCAGCTAGAACTGGAAATTTTAGGGGAGCTGTCGACGCGAAATGTAATTTTCTTTACTCAAGTTTAATAGTTATTGTAGTGGTATATGCTGCTGAAAATCATTAGGAGATAGTAATGTTTATAAGAGTGATATTAAGTAATACTTAATACTAACTAGTATTAGTACAGTACAGCTTCCCCTATTTGTACTAATAGGAGGACAAGAATGTGCAAGTAAGAGAATTTTCGGATAATAGACCAATTACTTTTCTGACACTAAACTTTATTTATTTGAAAAAACAACAAAATTGACAGTTTTTGCAATATTTGAATATCTCATATCATTATGGTCGCCAAATTACATAGATTTTTTAACTTAAGCAGTTCCGTAGAGTTACGTTTCTTATTATGCCTTAATCTTAATCCATCGAAGTCCTTTTCCAAATGTTTCATTTACCTTAGCTTATTTAAAATGATATGCATGATATTTTTAGCAATATTATTGTCTTCATCACAAGAAGATGGAGTATGTATACTCCATACATTGATACTATGAATACAGAGAAGTACATGTATATTGTAACAAAAAACATAAGGTTGTTAGGAGATATTCTGTTCAGGTAACAGAATGTTCGGATAATAGAGTTTCGAATAAGGGAGGTTCTACTGTAATATTAAATATGAAAAGTGATTTAAAGTAAAAGCTGAATTTATTATCACGTTCTTTTCTTCTTCCTAACGTTCTATTTATTTTAAGTATTTTTAGTGTTTTAATCACAACATACATACACAATATATTATAATTCACTGTTTAACACAACTTAATGCAAACCTTCCGTTTTTTAGTACGCTTCATTCAACATCACGCATCACAGCTAACCCTAAAACCGCTATTCTTCGAAGTACCTCTCCTAGAAACGGATCCCTTGTTCACTGGTCGCCAATGGCTGCTGCAAGAGATAGAGTCCGTGATAAACGGTTCCAGTCCTGGAGTTCTGATCTCTGGCTCCCCTGGAACAGGAAAGACTGCACTGGTCCTGCAACTGGTAGAGCACAGTTGCTTCGGACGACGAAGGGAACAATCTTTCCCTCCGGAGATCAGCGAGGAAGCTGATGAAAAAGAAAAGACTGGCTGTGCTTCGGCGTTACATGCTAACATTCGCAACACTAACGAAAGGGTACGAAAAAGTTCTTACTTGACTTCTGAAATATATTTTGTTGCGAAGTTTAATGTAACATTGTTGCAAATTATCTTTAGGTTCGTGAACTGGCGTCTCACGTCGTCGCGTATCACTTCTGTCAAGCAGACAACAATAGTACCTGCCTGGTACCAGACCTGATCCATTCGTTAGCTGCTCAACTTTGTCAAGCTCCACAGCTCATCTCCTACAGAGAGTACTTGCTTTCTGAACCTCACATTCAGGGCTCCCTGTCGCAAAGGGAATGCACTGTGGACCCGGATCTCGCGCTTTCGAGGGGTATTATTGAGCCTCTGTCCACTCTGAAGAAGACGAATAGATTGCCTGAAACTAACATGGTGAGGAACAAAACTTTCTTTTAAAGTTATAAGTCAAAACGGATTAAAGAGTACTGCAAGATTTAGAGGATGCTTATTAACTTTCATATAGTAAAGAATTTCTATGCAACACACCACTAAATCATAATCACGTCACAAGAACTAAATTAAATTAATTAAACTAAAAAACTTAATCACTTTTCTATTTGACACACTAAATGATAAATTGGTTAGTAAAATGATTTTGCGTTCTAAACAACTGGACCAAGTTGAGATTCAACTATTCCGATCTACCCTTAAATATTACTTTAAATTGTAGCATATCTTTAAGTGTTCAAACGTTTGTTTCTGTGGTTTTGTACAATATGTAGGAAGACTGTTTAAGCTCCTTCTCCTTTAAAGAAGAATTATTACTGCTATCCAGGTGATACTAATCGACGCAGTCTGTGAGGCCGAGTACCACAGACCAGATAGAGGCGACACAGTAGCATCCTTCCTAACAAGGCACGCGCCAAACTTCCCCAGCTGGCTGAAGATCATCTGCACAGTAAGGACACAACTGCTGGAGTGCGCGAAACAGCTACCCTATACCAGGTTGTCGTTAGACAAATCCTCAAACGACACCCTTGGAAGCAACGTCACCAGGGACCTTTCTGACTATATCGGCTACAGGCTGGCTCAGAGTCCTGCGATCCAGACGAATGTGACAGCGTCAGTAAATGGAAAGGCGGAATCGTCGTGTAGCGCAAATCAAACGCGATTTGCCTCACATCTGCTCGCGCTCGCTAGAGGCAGCTTTCTCTTCGCAAAGCTGACGCTCGATCTTATCGAGAGCGGCCACTTGGTAGCTAAATCTGCGAGCTACAAGGTGAGCAGAATCGTATCTATTTGACGAATCTCGCTTTCTCAATGGATTCAGGGAACTGGGATCCATCGTTGTGTGCTGCAAAACACTTTATTAAATATTTCATCATTCTTCCAGGTCCTGCCGGTATCCCTTGCGCAGATTTTTCAGCTGCACTTCAATCTCAGATTCCCCACCGCGACATCCTTCGACAAGGTTCAACCTCTTCTAGGCGTCTGTCTGGCTGCTCTGTACCCTCTCACTCTGCCAGAGATCTTCTACTCCGTCAATTCTCTAAACACGGATCACTTCGTTTCATGGGAGGATTTCCTGCAGAGATTCAAAGTGAGTGGACTTTTCTGATCAATCGTTTGAAAAGAATCGTACAACTTAAGTTGCTTAAACTGTTAGTCAAATAAAGATAAAACAGACAATCGTTCTAATTGCGCGTTTCGTTGCTTCCTGTCGCTGCTCACCAGTGGATCGCGTAAGTCTCACCGCATGCGTCACAGTAGAGCAATTTAATGTATCTCCGTTTCGAAACACAAGCCCGCCCATTCGATGTAGCTAAACGACCGTATTTTGTTATCAGATGCTCTCTGGATTTCTCGTGAAACGCCTGGACGACACGTACATGTTCTTCCACCCGTCGTTTAGGGAGTGGTTGATGAGAAGAGACGAAGGAGAATCGACCAAGTTCCTCTGCGATCTGAGGCTCGGTCACGCGGCGATCGCGTACAGGCTGTCCAGGCTCCAAGCACCGTTAGACGGCGATAAAGCGTTAGAATTAGGTCATCATATACTGAAAGCACACGTTTACAGAGGCGTTGCTCCCTGTTGGCCTTCACGCGATTTACAGGTAGCCTCACCTGTTCTCATTTATATTCTTTATCTCATGAGTATGCAGCGATTACAAAACGTCTTTGTGCGTCCTGAACAGGCCATCTGGTTAGCATCATCGACGGAATGCGTCTCCTCAGCGCTGTGCACGTTGCGGAATATCTACAGCCCGAACGTGAAGGTGTCCAGGCTGCTTTTGCTGGCAGGAGCATCCCCGAACCACATCACCGAATACCTGGGCAACGCACCAGCTCTTTGTATGTATGCTCACGAGGGCTCTGTTGAGATGGTGTCCTTGTTACTGGAATTTGGCGCTGATGTCGAATTAACGAATAGCCAAGGATGCACGGCACTTTCGCTGGCGGCTGCACGTGGACACTGCGACGTTGTCAGAAGGTGAGGAAAGCTTGACATGATTCTTAGATTTATAGATGAGATGTAAACTGATCTACCGATATTTTATACTCTAAAGCGAATATACACATTGCTGATAGCAAAACTTATAACTAAAATTGGTCCTATGTAATTTTGTTGAGTATATAATTGATCAAGATAGTAATATATTGGTGACAAAGTACAAGATATTTGTTTGGAGAATGAAGTATACTGTTAACTAAAAGGTTGGAACTCCGAGAATTTAGGAGACTAGGGTCTTTTCCATAAAACAAATAAGAGTAATACTAATTGTGATCAAATATATTAATTTTTTTGATTTTATTAAAATACAGAATATTAAAATACTAAAATTACTGATCTCAAATCACAAAGTAGTTTTGTCATGGAATATGATTTTAATGAAAATTAACATGTAATTCTAAATTTTTGACTGATACTGTTCTCTTACTTCTTTATTTAGCATAAAACTAAATTAGGAAATTTGAGACCTTTTTAAGACTCAAGTGGTTATTTGAAATCATTTGTATAATTAAAACTAGGTTGGCCGCCGCTGGAGCATCGTTAGGTCACACAGACATGGCTGGACAATGTCCCCTCGTCCATGCCGCGAGGCACGGCAGGCTATCAGTGGTTGGTTACCTTTTAGCCTGCGACTGGGTGATTCCGACTGGTGACAACGAATCTGAGAATCCTCAGGAAATAAGCAGAGAGGAGGCTGCCCAGCAGGCTGTCGTGGCAGCTGCAGCACAGGGTCACGAGTCCATCGTTGAGTACTTGCTGGACATGGCAGAGGTGATCGTGGATCGACCTGACACTCTCATAGGTGAAACAGCTTTAACTATCGCCGCTGCGAATGGTTCCACTGCCACAGTTTCCGCTTTGTTGGCGCGTGGAGCGAATCCAACAGCTGTGAACACGAAAGGGCTCTCTCCATTAATGCTAGCTGCGAGAGAGGGACATTGGGGTACAGCTGAGAGACTACTACAAGGTTTGTAGCCTTCGTCAAGTTTGTCCATGACGTAATTTTAGTATCAAGATAATAAAAATTCTGATTATTTCTGTTTAGGAACCCTATCCAGCAGTACTGATACTATTTTGGACGATGCAGTGACGCTTCTGGACCAACGGGATCCTGCAGAACGTACAGCACTTATGTTAGCCGCTTCTGAGGGTCACACGAACTTGATTGAACTGTTTCTCGACAAAGGATCTATATTGGAGAGCAGGGACAAAGAGGGACTGACTGCTCTGTGCTGGGCCTGTGTTAGGGGAAGACTGGCTGCTGTGCAGAATCTAATTGATCGTGGTGCTGATGTTAATACCAGTGATAACACTGGCAGGACTCCCTTAGACTTAGCTGCATTCCAGGTTAGCCTGCCTTCTATCCCATTAATATTTTGACAGAAATAATTTGCAGCAGTACTGACCATTCTTAACTAGTATTCATTGCCAATCAATTATAGCACATACACATCAATTCATATTTTCCAATTCCCACTAACACTATAGAGTACCTTTAAATTGTCCTACTTTGAAATACATTTTACCTTCTAACAGGACAATTTTACTTTTTACATAACGTAACACAAAAATCTCTACCAACTCGTTTCACCTTTTAGTATACCTAGTAATTAAAAGAAATAAACTCGTTAACTAAGAAATGACATCAAGACTTTCTAACATTCAGTCATTTCAAATTAGAGATACACGTACTTTATGTTAGAGCAACTGACCGTACATTAATGATTCATTAATACTGCAATGAAAGATCGAGTTGTTCATTTCGCGGTCACTGTTTTCCCAGGGCAATCCGAAGCTCGTGCAGTTGTTGTTGGAGAAGGGAGCAGCGGTCGAGCACGTCGATCTTCACGGAATGCGACCTTTGGATCGGGCTATCGGATGTCGAAACATACCGGTGGTTCAGTGCTTCCTGCGCCGCGGGGCGAAATTAGGCCCAGCCACTTGGGCAATGGCTGCTGGGAAACCGGACGTTCTTCTTATTCTGCTGAATAAATTACTGGAGGATGGAAACGTGCTGTACCGAAAAAATAGACTAAAGGAAGCGTCGCACAGATACGCGTACGCTCTAAGGAAATTCCCAGCGTCGCCTGAGGAGGACTGTCAGGGACAAGAGCAGGGTCACATGATGCTGCAGCTGCAGACATTTGCGCAACTACGGCTCAATTTCTTGCTCAACCTCAGTCGATGCAAGCGCAAGATGAATGTGAGTAACTATGTTAAACATTACATTTATTAGTTTTTTCTAAGAGTTCAATTCGTGTAGTTACTCAAAAGAATGGATTTTACAGCGTGATACACACATCTGCGATTGTGAAATAAGATTGCATTAGCCATTTATTTCATTTTTTTTTTTTTTTTACAAACTACTGGTGTTAAAAATTTATAATTTTGGAGAAATTGAAAGGAAATATTGCTATAGGTCACTTCCAATTCACTAAATGATTAAATATATAAATTTTGTTTTGCATACGTCAATTACGATCTAAACTAAGGTATTTTGAAGATTACAGAAAATTGGTTTTCGAAATTTTTGCAGTCTGATATTCAATTGAAAAAATCAACTTTAACAATAAGGAAAATTTAAATGTATAATGTGTTCGGTAATAGCTGTCAGAAATTGAAAGTGGTGATTCAACACGTTAAAATAATACGAAAATCAAGAATAATAAACATGCGTTTGAGGCCTAGTTTTAGAATTATTAATTGTTGAGGAAACGCTAAAAATTCGCGTGAAATGTGTCTGACTCGGAACTTACTCTACTGACGTTGCTTTGTTGACCTGACTGGTGCTTGTCAGCAGTAGAGTAAGCCCCAAGTCAGACACATTTCACGCGTATTTTAGACGTTTCCCCAAGAGCTAATAACTCTGAAATGAAAGCTAAAACGCAATTTTGTCATTTTTTATTTTCGTCCTATTTTGTCATGTAGGATCACCTCTTAAAAGTTCTGACACTTATTGTCGAACATTCTGTACACAATAAAAAATACTTATGAGGTGTTCAGACCTATCATTACTATTGCTAGACAGTATCTAAATTCAAGCATACAACTCATCAATCGTAAAAACTAAATCAGAGGAGTTTCTTCATCAAATCAATTACTGCAACTTTTTAAAGCTTATTTTGTGTTCACCCCTAAACTTTGTAGTTCTTCCAAAACTATTTTATATACTAAAGCCTCGAGATCTGTGCCAAATCAAGTTATTCACTTTCATCGTTTCTATCGCCAGGAATGTGCGGAAGCAATCGAGCTTGCTGACGAAGCTTTAAAGGTTCGCCCAGTGTCGTACGAAGCCTTCTACGCGAGGGCAAAGGCGCGCGTTGACTCAGGATTACTGGAGGATGCTCTGTCCGACGTCCAAGAGGCTCTACAAATTGCACCGCCGCAAAATCGACAGGATAGAAGAGTCCTCGTTGCCCTGAGGGACGAAATCATCTCTCGATTAGACGGTGTGGGAACCAGCAAAGGATCCAACGACTGCACGATTCGATCTCGACTTCGAGCATCCGTAGATACTCTCACCGAGCTGTAAAGTTAATTAATTTTTTGATAAAAGACTTGGATTATTTTAAGAAAGCCGATCATTTCCTGAAAATGGTCAGGTTTTGTTGTCTATGAACGTTCTAGCTTTGTTCATTGTTCGAGTATTTAATTTATCAATCAGCCGACATTAATTGAATGTACGATTCATGGATGGTTTCGGTCGATCAGAATTTGCTTTTAGTAATTTAGAGAAGATTGTTATTTCTTTCTGAAGCGGTTGAAGCCGATTCTGAGCGTTAAAGTGTATTTAACGACTCGTTACGTAAATTATGTATACTCAAAGAAATATTCCTTTCCTTGCGTCTTTAAGAATGAGTAAGAAGCAAGGTTTCTACGTCCTTTTCTATGCAATCGTATTGCATGATCGTTTTAGGTTTTTTTTTGTACGATGTTCAATTCGATTTCGAGTCGAATACAGAGTTTAATATATATACATTTTATATATATATTATATATAAATATTTGTATTATATTATCGCGTATGAAGATTGGTTTCTAGTGTCGTTGTAATTTAATGAAAGTTATTATTTAATTTTATTTTTCTCTCACTCACTGTTTCTCTCAGTATTTGTTTTTCTTTAACTTACGCCAGAACAGTTGTGAAAGAAAGCAAAAAAAAGTAAAATACAAAGAGAAATGGGAGACGACTTTGTTCGTCGAAAAGAAATCTCGATATATTCCAACGATAGAGGAAGAATAGTTTCTCGCCGACATATTTATAATGCATTCGCTTGCCAAGCATTTATTGCACCTATTCTCCTTTGCAACCTGTCGAATCGCGATCAATTTTTACGTTGGTCACGACTCGACACGATCACGCGAGCTCTTGAACGATTACGATTCAAACGATATTCGATCGTCGGCCATGCCGACGTCCATCAACCTGTCTGATTTGTTTGAAGGCATGCAGTAAATTTGCATTGACCCTTTGATCGCAGTCGCAATATTATGTGCTTCTGCATTGAAGTACAGAAGTGCGAAATAAACAAACTTCTTAACGAATCAAATTAATAGTCTTTTCATTATACTCCTTGAAACTATGAAATGAATTGTTATTTATATTATATTCATAGTAATTATGTAAAAAGGGGGCAACCTCGCCGATTTAAATGATCTTGAAATATATTGTCAGGAATACAATATTAAATAACTTTTTTATACATGTGTTAGAAGTACACTCACGAAATGAATAAGAACGTTCTCGACTGATGGTTCTGGGGTAAGTGCCTTGAGGTGCACCATAGTCCTCCTAATAAAAGACATAACCTTCCCCACTCCGTGGCCAGATCCTCTAATGATCATCCCCTATTACATGAACGAGTTATTAGTAGTGAAAGAGATAATCCATAGACTCTTATTATCCGAACTATCCAGTTATCCGAGCCGTCTTGTCTCACGATCAGTTCAGATAAATGGAGCTGTATTTTGAGATGAAAGACAATACGTAGGTTTATGTTAATAGTATTCGTTAATAGTTAATTCGTTAACAGTTAATTAGTATTCTTCAAACACACAGATACATGAAAAATGACCTACTTACAGAGGTACTTGAAGCAAAATAATTTATGTAGTTCGTTGATTTCCGACCGATTTCTTCACCTTCGAGTACCTTCTACTTAAAGTTAACTGAAAGTTCAGAAACAGAAAGTCTCATAAAAATACAAATACTGAGCTGTTACTTCAAAACAAAAATGATGAAAAGTCTATCGATTCTCTTTTGAAGCACCAACTCAATGCCATCATTTTAAACGATGTAACGTAACTATGCTGATAGGGAATCGCAAATCGATGAAACTCATTATACCTGAACCTTCAGTTAACTTTAATTGAAAGGTAATTAGAGGAGAAGAAATCAACCGTTCGTCATTCCTTGATCCATGAATTGTATGTACTGAACAATCACTCAGGATTACCCATTTTCTACTAAATTACCCAAAGGATCACCCATCTTATGAAACAGTAGATACATACAGGGTGTTTCCGAATAACAGGTACAAGCGAACAGGTGATTCCTCATGATAAAGACAAATATAAAGAATAAAATTTGTTTTATTTTCAGCTGAGTTTTCGAGCTACTCAAGTTTGACGATTCGCTCTGTATTATGCGCATCGGTTAAGATACGATTTACCCAGCGGTGTATGTCTAGCATGTTTGTGAACAATGTTTTACGATTACTGGTATGCTATTCGAATCGTCCGTTTATCGTGAACACTTAGTTTTCATTAATTTGCTACCACAATGGCTTGCACGAATCGGGTATACGTTGACATGATTCGAGTTTCGGGAGTCTGTAATGGAAATTCGTCTGCTACCATTCGTTATTATAGAGAGCAAAATAGTTAACAAAATCCTTTTTTTCTGGAATGCAGTAACTTATAAATATCCTATAAATATTATTTACAAACATTGTAGACATTATATATCTCTGAGTGAATCGTATCTTAGTCGTAAATACGTATAATACAGAGCGAATCTTCAAACTCGATTATCTCGAAAAGTAAGTCGAAAACAAAAAATGTTATTCTTTATATTTTTATTTTTTCATAAGGAATCACCTCCTGTCCGCTTGTACATGTTATTCAGAAATACCCTGTATGAAGAGAATTTTAGTCTCCTTTTATAATCACTTGACAAAATAGGCGTCGCATCGACTGCACAAATCTACAGCTCTGAAGAATCGATAGCATTGATCGCATAATTAGTATACATTAATTAGAGAGAATTTGTAAAGTGCGTTTATTAACATTGAAATATTGAATATTGAAAACGTACGTTTAAATGTGAAAAGTTTCGTTACAAAGAAAAGTTCATAAACGAAAACAACGTAAATTGATCATCCTTCAGCAACAGAACGAGAATTCTTTCGCCGCTGTCGCAGTCGTATCTTCTTGGTTGCAAAACGATAAATAGTACGGTTTCCCAAATACAGTTATCATCTCTAATAATAAATACTCGTAAAGATTAGTACCGACTTACAGATTTTGGTCTCGAACCCGCCACTATTTTACCTGGCAGCCACAATTAAGTACACTTTCATCGATTACGTACAGAGATGTAAATATCGTAAGAATAATCACAAATATCCTCGAGCTTCGAGCAGTTATAAATTTCAGGAAAACAATTTCAGTACTATTCAACGATATCATCGATTATGCATTTCCACGAAAATCCTTGAAGCTATATATTATATTACGATGGACCTAGATTGCTAAATTTCATAATAGAAGATATTTAGTACAAAGATGTTATCGAATGTGTAAACTTATCTTGTCGAGGATCAACTGCGTAAAAAGATATAACACAAAATTCTGTTTTATTCGCTCATCACAATTTTCTTCTTCCCGTATACCATTCGAAACATAAATTCGCGGAATATGATGTCTACAAGAATATCAAAGTTTATCTTTTAATGCTTTAAATATTATCCATTTCAGATATTCCAAAAGACTCTAACTAGCATGTATTACGTTTCATAATAGGATAGAACTGAATAGAAAACGCAATACATACATATCACACACGCAATCAGTTAGAGTCACAAATGCAGTGTTTACAAAGAGATAAGTGGCTTTGAAATATACTCTTGTTTGTACTTGTAAACCTGTTCAATTGCTTATAGAACAAATAAAAAGTAAATTAACCAATCTTGTACTCGCTTCACGTGACACATATCGAGGAAGAGGAAGCAGGAGGTTGCAATCTAACGAAGACAGTACAACACATTTATCATTGGCCAACCGTCCACGGAATTGCATTCACCTATTCCCTGTTCTCGTGCCACACTTTCAACACAACAAAATCAATAATGCCACGCCATCTTTTCTTCACATACAGACAACAGATGCAACAAGTGCAGCTTGACCTCGTTCAAACTGCGCCACGCACGAAATCGATCGCTCAACGAGAAGCTTCGCGTGCTCCATCATCGAGCTTCTGTCGACAATTCAGGTGTTGAACAGTACATAAAAAAGAAGCTGACCCGAAAGTTTTAGAAACTGATTGCGTCGAATTGAACTAGAAAACATATTCAAAGTGTTAGGAACCGAGGGAGACGATCGTACTCGAGCGAAACAATCTCAATTCTTGGTTAACGCTCTCCTGAAACAAGATTAATCGCGACAGAACAATCTCCGCCATTCGAACGCACCAATTATTGAATACAAGATCTCACGACGATACACAAATATTTTGTGAGTAGAGATTGACGCGCTTGCGAAGTAGCAACAACCGTCCAAAGAATGTCGGACCCACGAATCGCGTCCTGGAGCCATCGCAAGCCTTCAAGTAACTGTTTATAGAGAATCAGCTTTGAACCAAGCTCTCAGCATCCACCTCGCGTCTTCGTCTCGAGCGGGACAAATGATCGAGGTGTCCAGACAATCTCGTCATTCCTCGTCGTCCTGTCTTGATTGTCAGCGGTACGATTCAGCGAGCTGCGACGCCAGGAAGAACGCCAGCGGCGGAGATGAGGCAAGGGCGCGACGACGCTTTCGTTTCGCGTGAAGCGCATGGACGGGACAACAGAGTGTCGAAGGCATCGCAGGAGCACGCGATTTCAGGCTAATGAGCTTTGTTGTAGGTGTCCTTGTTCTGGTAACCCTGCACGTAACCAGACTGGTCGGGCAGATCCTTTCGGCCAGCGATTCCCTTGCCTTTTCCAGTCTCATCGAAGCGCTGCTTGTGGGAACCGGTGTACTTGCTGACGTCTGTCAGTCTGTCCACGGTGGAGGCCGCTTTTCCTGCCTGTAAGTTAGAGAATATTGTTAGATAAACAGTTAGAGAAGACTAATGCTTGTAAACACGCCTTGAACGTGCAAGGAAAATTTATATGCCAGAGTATACCACCTTAAAAAGTAGGAAAGTAGGTGAATTTTAAGTTGTTCTATGGTAATTATTGGGATTTATTTTTGTACATATTTGATGGCTTAAAGTTACAAAATGATGAAGTGATATAAGATTATCTGCCATCATGTTTGGCATGATTTTGTCAACTGACATTCAATAGATCTTTGAAATTATTTATCCGATTAACTTCAAATTTAAATATACTAGTTCTTATAAATATTGTAAATGTTAAATTTAAAATTAAAGTGATTTCTTAATCGTTTCGAAAGACAAAGAGACAACAACTTTTTAAAGAAAAGATTTTGTTTTATCACTGAGAGATATCAACTTTGGTAGTCCATAATATTTGAAGTAGGTAATTATAAGATATCAAAAATATAATTTCAGAAGGAATCATAAAATAGCAAAAAAAAATTATTCATATTTTTAAACCGACAGAGTGACATAACCCATCGATTCTACCAAACCTCTCTATCTGTGTAATGTATAAACACCTATTATTTTGTTGTACCTACTATCATTTTAACACATGCACTGTGACACAATTTTGTCTAAAAATAATTTTCTAAATACTTTCTTTATAATTATAATATTCATATGTACCTTTTAACTTGGAAACAAATTTTCGTATGATATAATTTTCATTTTATACCAGATATTTGATAACGGGTGTCAAAAATTCTAAGAGGTGATTCTATAATTTAAAATTGGATAAAAATTGAGAAGCTTTGGAGCTTTATTTCAGCTTTTGAAACTTTATTTTAGAAATAGCAATTGTTACAAAAATGTCTAAAGTTCGTGTGAAATGTGTCTGACTTATGACTTATTCTACTGCGAGCGTGCATTAATCAGCTCAGACACAGGGAATTTAATAGAATAAGTTCCGAGTCAGACGCAATTCACATGTATTTTAGCTGTTTTGTTGGCAATTAATAACTCGATAACGAAGCTTGACATACGATTTCGTCTATCTTCATTTTCATTTTACATTAATGTGTAGAATCACCTGTCATCGAACATTCTGTATATTTTACATTAATGTTGTAATGTAACTTCAATAAGATGTTTTTTGTTATAAACTCATCACTATTTACTCATCTTTTCGTAGCGATTACCCCATTAATTATGTTCATACATATTTGATAAGATAATAATGGAGTAGTGACACATAAGTTAACTTCAAAAATGTTTTTTTAATTTTTGTGAGTTCATTGCTTGTTTCGAATATTTATCATACTATTCTGAAAAGAAAATAGCTACTGTTCTAAAATTTATATATTATTAATTATTTATTTTCTACTTCCATTACTTATTTATTTATACACTCATGCTTGCGAAAGAACTATTATAAATCGAGAATACGACAGAAAAAAATGTTTGGAAAATTAATTACGGCTACAATTTTCTCACAAAACGAAATGTACATTAACAATTACTTGTGACAGTTTTCTTAGGTGTAATATATTATACTTCTTTATTTTGCATTTTCTATTGATGTTTAGTTTTTAGATTTTCATGTTCCTACCACTATGTGTTTATCTTACAGGGCTTTCTGCAAATATCCCCTTGAACATGTTCTTGAATTATTTATTGTAACCTACTTATTAGAGAAAAAAATTTCGCGAATAAAATTTGTATAACGTGAAAGGGATTCCTCATAAAGTGTATACTACCATAAGATAGTTCCACGGCCACGTTTAAATATCGAGGAGAAGGTACTTAAATGATGGAAAGAAAAAAAGGAATCTTGCAACCTTCCAGAGAATTTATAGCTTAATTGATATGAAAATCTCAATGTTTATTACGTGTGGGCGACATTAATCGACAATTTAAGATCTATCGCGGTCAAATATCTTTATAAGGTGAGGTTTAACGCCATCGTAAATCTTCTGAATCGATATGCTCTAGCAAACAAGGTCAGTACTAAATGGGCAGTCTACTTGCTTGGATTAATTTATAAAATTGTAGGACAGCCTCATGGATATCGATTGGCATTTATATAAAACAAAGTTAGCCACAATGCCATATGTACATTGAAACTTTGTTGCTTGTAAATTACTTATTATAATACATGACAGAGGCTTACTTTATCAGAAATCTTTCTTGTTATTGGAATTATAGTAAAACCTCGAATGTGTAACTTAATACGAGTTATAAATCTGAAGGACTCTCCTGGTGACTAATATCATTATTTTTGATAGACCATTAGTAGATAAATCATAGTTCAAGTCTCAATCTTCAAATATGTTCTCGGTATTACCTCAAAGAGATATGTATACATAATTTCGAATAAAAACTAAGAATAATTGAAATTTGGTCACTTGAGATTCTACTGTATTAATTTCAGCCTATTTAATACAAATTTGAAAGGTAGTTTAAAATACTCACTGCTGAGGAGCCACTCGTAACTCCAGGTGGCCCACAGGACGCCATCTTCTTCTTCATTTCCGCCAAGTCGACCTTCTTGCTCTTAGCCAACTCTTCCAAGAACGCTTTGTATTGATCGATTCCTAGTTTCGTAGATCTATCGATCGAAACAACTCCATAAGAATTCTTCTTTTTAATTTTTCTCTAATATGGAGGAGAACAGATTGAAACGTGTGAAATTTTAGACAGCAGCGAAATACAGGAAATGTAACAAAAGAAAAGAGGGTAAAGAAAGGGGCCCAATTTAAAATGAACAATTTGAGTAAATTTAGTTTGTGATGATTTTCCCCTATCACGAATGAAATATCAAACTTACTTATGTTTTTTAAAGTAAATCCCTGTATCTGTGGTGGTGATCTTCTTTCCGTCGATCACCTTCGCCTGTTTCATCCATTTATCGCTCTGACTCAAGGTGATATGTTTTCCATCACTCTTTGAGTCACCGAATTTTGAGAACGCTTTGAAGCTGGCCAAAAAGCTGCCTGGCTGCGTGGCGCTGGGACTGCTGGGCGTTGAACTTCCGGTATTTTCCTCAAGTTTCAGATTCGCAACCTTATTCGCCACTGTCTCCTCCCCTGATTCTTTAGCATCATTTTTCTCCACCTTGGCCTCGTTCTTCTCCGCCTCGGCGTCATTTTCCTCTACCTTCGTGCCGTTCTTCTCGGTCTCAGTGTCGGTCTTTTCAGCCTGCATCTTTATATCTAAATATTTACATATAAGAGAACAGTGATCATTTGACCTTTTGTATTTTATTAGTTGAACATGAAGAAAACGACTCCTTATACAATTTAAAATTGCTTGTAATAAATGAGCTGTTCACATACCAAGGTCGTTAACTCCACTTGATTTATACTTAGCTTTTTATACTTAAAATAAATGTAAGTAGTTTCGTTTTGTGGAGTTAATTGGTTTGGGAAATGAGCGGTTCAAATATCATAAACGAGACAATGCCATACAATGACTCGCGAATTTATTTACGTATTATAAATTAAATCTACGCGCTCAAATTTGTAGGATAATCTATTTTAAGATATTCTGTATTAAAATTAGGAAAACCAGGGGAAAATTAAATGCAGAAGTTGAAAACGAACCAAACAAAAAAAATACACCACAATAGTCTCTGCAATTAATTATTCAATATTCTTAATGTTTGTATTTGTTTTTTTTCTTTTTTAAATCGATAAAGAAGTTATCTTCGAATAAAACAGAATTTAAACGAAGTTATCTTGCTGTAAAAATACAGTGAAGAACTTGTATGTGAATAGAAAATAGAGTGTACGTATAAGTTTAGGCCAAACTGCGCTAACGATTGAACGGAGTGTCGTGAATGAAATTTCTCGCGTCGAAGATGTTGAAAACGAGCTGGCAAATATAAGGTGACATATCAGGGTCAAGTGTAAACGACGATATTACTATGAGAATCGTGTAAGTATACTGTTCACTACATTAGCGTTCCGCAGACAACGTCGATGACGTTTTGAGGTCAACTAACGTGAGTTATCGATTTAACATAGTTCCTGTAGGCGGTGCCCCGTAATTGACACTAAAGTTGTAATGATCAGTCATTAACGCTCCCCTCTGATCGACACAGATCACATGACGTTAATTAAACGTATAATCGAATCGTAAGATAATTCTATGAGTACGAACTGATTAATGTGTGAGAGGTCAAAACTGAAACGCAGTTCAATATTATTTTTTTAATTACACAAGTCTTTGATTCTGAGAGATAAACACGTAAAACAGATAATCGAATTAGGAGTATATGCAAAAATTGTAGTTCTGTATTAATTCTCTCTAAGTACAACGTTATGTTATAACTAAGTAATCCTTGGCTGGCCAAATCATTACTAAATACGTAGACGACCATGTATACAATTGAACTAGAAGTATAGCATGGTATATTAAAGTATCGAGTGAAAGTGTCACCGAATATAAACAGACACTATCAACAAATCGTGGTCCCGCAAGAAGTTGAATCTCCTCATCTTCCAATATTCATGTCAATTCACCTGTCTTGTGTCCCAACATGTTCATTTTATCCTTTGATTTATTTTACCACTGTGTCATATTTTTAGTACAACTATAGGTAACAATTAATTTATTACTACTTGCCTTTGAAACATTGAACCCTTACTGGTCATTAATAAGAACCTACACAATCTTATTCTATCTGGTATTCGCCTTTGTCAAGACTAATTTAAATTGCTAATTAATAAGTAAACTCCTAACTGATTCCAAGTCATAAGCTTGCATGGAAACAGTACGATAGCTTCAAGGAAAAATGAGTGTTCTACCGAGCTTTTATCGAGACAACATTGTAATTACATTGCATTAATAATTAGTTCTAACTTAATTTCCAGGTGTTATGAATATGTTGATCTTTCGATCGCTTTAATTAGTTTTATTATAATTCTCACATATTAGAGATACCCATAATTTATCAGTTATTTTAAAATTAAATACATACCTACATAATATCGATTTCCATTAATCAAGACTAATACAATTATAAATTACAATGTTGCATAATGTAAAAATATTTTTTAATTTATTCAAATGGAATTCATTAAATATTTCGAAACAAGAAATATATGACAGACAACTTTCATAATTATGGGCACATATACGAGTCCGAATTTTTTTATTATTTATCTAATCAATTATATCATCCCCATCGTTATGCACAGCCTCTTTGATCAATTTTCAATTCTTCCTTTATAAAAATATGCTGATTTTATTTACTTATCAAAAAAAGATTGATGACTTATGAGTATACCTAATAAATTGAGGTGAACATGAGTGACAGTATTACAATTTTCACAGAATTTAACTAAAGTACTTTTCTCATTGGCATTAATATTGTGTTGCGCGTGTTACAACTTCTGTTATAAAAAGGTTCAAATACTCAAAAATTAATAGTGAGAAATATAAGCCCAATATATAATGCCCAAATAAACAAAAGGCATACTTTGCTATCTTTGTCGAAAATGGCAGAAATTATTAATGCGAATCGTCAATTGTATAAAAAAGAATGTTTCATAAAACATTCTGTATTATTTCCGCAACTGTATTATTTCCCCAGAGGATAGCAACTAAATTTTACACATACTGTTTCACTGTTTCAATAATCAAGTCTATTGGTTTCGTGTAGACAGAAATGCTTGAAATACTAAAGCACGCAATAGCCTCCCCTGCTAGTAAAGAAAATTCCATTGTGCCTATGAATTCTCTATCTGGGACAATGGTCCTGAGTGAAACAATGCTCTACACGAGAATGGAGCAACCAGAATAGAAGACCTTTATACTGATAACATCCACTCAATTTCTTTATATTTTTCTATGGATAATAATCGAGCAAATTGCAAAACTTCATAGCATTCCGAGATGCTTCAATTTTAAAACTAGATTACCATGTATGGAAACAATACCCATAAGAAGATAGGAAAGTATTATAAAAATAATTAAGGGATCATAACCGTCTGAACCACCACGCCATAGAATACATGCACTTTCTTCTGCATTGCTATTACAGTTAAACAATTTGATGTATTTTTTCTCTTTTTACTTCGTTTTGAATGTGTGAAGAAACTTCTTCTGGAGGGTGGCATTGAAAACTCTTGTACATCATATACGTATAATTATACACTTTAAATGAAAAAATTAAACGGTGCAGTATCAAACATATTAATAGTTATCTGATACCCAAGGAGATTTTTAGAATTTTAAAAAATAAATGAGTGGTAGCATATTAAAGAAAAAATTGGGTTGTTTTAGAAGAAGAATTAACTTTCTTCTTCATCACTAAAAACGAAGAATTACATCGAGAGAAGCCTTCGTTCCCAAATTCTGTTTATCCATTTTTTGAATGTTTTCACGGAACCTATTTCGAAATACTTCTAAAATATCAATCTATGTAAATATGTAAGAAAAAACTTTCCAATGAGCTAATCGCAACTTTAATAATTTCACTTCAACTACCGCTACAAATTTTTCAAATCAACTAGTATACTTCTCTTTCTCCATTCAATCGAAGCAAAAAGCGTCAAAAATTCTCATAAACAGTAAAATAAATCTCATTCGATACAACTCGATTCATATCTACCTGAAAACTAAATAAAAAGTAACAATAAATCCTCTCTTTATTCCTCGCCTATCATTAATGATAGTTCCTCCACGCGTATCAATGACTTCCGTGACTCATAACTCGCGCGATTTCCCGAACAAAGAAGAGGAACACGCGATAATGCCATCAAATCAATCTCGTTTGTTTTTCGCTCGTCGAAGGACGTCAACCAATGATATAATTTCACGAACGGTGAATACGATACGTCTGGAAGGGACCAGCTTCCGATCTGACTCGCGGTCGAGGTTACAGGTGTTATCTTACACACGTGGTGACATTGAAATTCCGCGAGAGCGCGAATGCATCGATTTACACACATGACAGCCCACAGGAAAATCGACTTGGTGCGATTGCGGCCTCAGGTGAAACTGTACTCCGATCTGAGGCAGTCGGAAACGCGACGATCTGTGGAAGACCGCAGTAGACGTGTTATTTCATGACTATAAATAGAGATTACGACGACAACCTGTTAACGTAATTAGCGAGGAGTCGGAAGAGGCGATTGAGTAATACTAATCAGGTGTATGACTGAGAACCGTGTTTTTACCTTTTTTTCTGCTCTTCAGAATGAAGATGGTTCCTGAAAAAGATGGAGAAAAATAAACTAAGCCAAACACAGCTACCTCTCTCTATGAAGGACCCCCGATTTACATATTTCGTTAAATATATGTTGCACTAATGTGGTGAACCGCGTAACTACTTCAAAATAATGTTATAAAATAATGAAGTCGCGTGCATCCATTTGTTCTTCAGTATTAGTAAATGACACTTTAATTTCAGTTTTTGTGATTCGTGAAATTGTTTCACTATATCTTCTCTTTAAGATAATTTGATTTCTAAATGGGCTTCACACTTTTAATTTGTTTAAGTAGGATAGATGTAACAGTTATGTAAGTTTAGTAAATGATATGTTTGTAAAACAATTTTCATTTCCTATATCGGATCCCTAGGCATCTTTAAATTACTAAATTCCTAATGACCGTCAATAACGTTATCTGCATATTTTGTGAGAGGTTTCGGTAGTCAGATTGTCATGTAAAGCTGATAAGATATCGATTAAGTATCTACGATGCAATGATTGGATTCATGTAGATTGTTCATGACCAGAAAAGAATAAATACATTTGCGATTCTTGTAAACAAATTAGTAAAGAAAGTTTTGATATTTATCGTAAATAAATTATTATACTACACAACCAAAGCCTATTTTTATTTTTTCCAGAAAAAGAATTTATATTTGGTAGTTTTAATATGCGAGAAATAGGTTCGACTTTGGGACACTTTTTTTAACCATTACTTTTCATACTTCTTCATAAATTCGAAAATACTCCACACTATAATTTTTTTACATGAATTTTGTAAAAATAGATTTTTACATAACTAATCAAATAATCTTTTGTCATTAGAATTTTTATTTTAACATCAACATAAAGAAAGTTATATAAGAAAAATATATAACTGGAGTTGGGACTACAACTACAACTATATTGATATATAACTTAAGAAAGTTATATAACTGGAGGTCCTATTTTGGTCATTTTCCTCTACTTAGTGGTTTTAAAAATTAAATCCAAAGATTTGTGAAAACTATGATTCCATATATGTACTGTACAAAGCTGGTAAGATTACATCTGAAAAAATACAAATCTACATGGTTACTGTAGATAGAACCGCCTGATTTCACATGCATTTTTGGACGTAGCATATTATTAGCCAAAGCGGTCATAAACTATTAATTGAATTGACGTATCCCCTATATATGGGGAATTACTACTATGTTAACATGTGTCTTAGTGCAACCATACCAGCTCTGCACAGTGGGTGTTATGTACGATCAGAAGAGCATAAATTTTATATTAAGGAGTGCCATGGGGTAAAGTGTCAAGGAGCAGGTGAAGGAGTGTCACTCCCCATAGCTTTAATTATAGAAGGTTTCTGTTTAGATAACAGAGTGATCGATAGACAAGACTGTTTCTGAGATTTTACAGTTTCGCTAGTCAAAACTAGGTGACCTCAAATATCCCGAAATACAGTAACTCACGGATTCATCTACAAAGAACTATTAAACTGATATGTCCAAACTCGAAATATATTTTATTTTTTAAATCAAAAACGAAAATGAAAATGACATCATTAGGAAATATATGTATTTTAAATTAAATTATACATTTGTATTTTATAATTATTGAAAAATTGTTTAGAAAAATTCTCCTAGATGAAATTATTATCGAAAATGTTCTATTTCTTAAAATATAGAAGCATAGATCGGAGTTAGATCTAGAATGCAATTACAATTGTATAGCATGTATGTATGTCTCTCCGTAGCCTGAATGATATCGAGTTTAATTAATACTTTAAAAGACAGCTTTAATATTTGTTATTCATCCATAATATTTTTAGATTTACAGTAAACCCATTTACCCACATTATGAAATCAATTTGTGTCTATAGATTTACTCACCATGTGATATCATTACGAGTTGACAGATATAGAACTCATCTAGAGCACGTTTACCAATTACACCCTACGTCATTTCTATATTTTCTCCTCAATCGATCGATAGTTGTATCGTTTTTGTAACGTCTTGATAAAACGTTTTTAATTTTCTACTATTGTATATCTTCAAATACTTTTAAATTAAAAAATACTTTTATAACAACAAGAAACTAATTTTCTGTATCAACAAATATTGCACAATTATCACTTACCAAATTAAAAATCAAGATGAAGAATCCTAATTACGTTTAATGACGTCGATTTATGACAACGCAACGAGCAAAGAATCACTAAAAAATTCTAAAAACCAAATAAATTCACCACGATCGATTTGATTTCTCTCAGCGCGGCAATTGTTAATAATTTTAGGTAATTTGTCGCCAAGAAAAGAGAACCGAGCGCCGTAGTCCGTCACGAGAGAAGGATGAAGAGAACACTGCACCGCGTTTTGTGTACAAGCCGGAAAGCTGTTGAACGTGCGTTTCAGGAAGGAATCTGCGCCATGGCGCATGTGTTATATCGATCTCCTCGTTCGGGGGAGCACGCAGTTACCCCTTCAATATATCTTTAGGACTGCGTTTCACCCTTGGCTGCAGCCGAAATGAGAGCTGCGGGGGTTCTCTCAACCGTCTGCTTCCTCGTCAATGAAAATATTCAAATTCATCGATCAAAACCCCCCTGTACCTTCCTGCAAGGAGTTTACCCTTATAAACTTTCTCTGCTACTGACTCTGAAAGTAGATTCGAAGAGACACTAATGAAATCCTAGCAGCCTTAATTATAATCGGTTTAGTAAAGTGATCCGAACTCTGAAAGGAACCTTGTTAATGATCCTCGCTAAAAGTTTAATTAGAAATTCGCTCGATTTACCGGAAGCAGTGGTGGCATACAAAATTATTCGTTTTAATTAGGAAATGTTTTAATGCAGTTCTTACTGTTGTTACTTTCAGGTATAAGCCGTGTCCTTTTGGAAGAATTTTCTCAACGTTTAACAAGCGTTATAGGTCACCAGGAGGTTAAGTGACACACTGACGTTCTACAAACTATAATAATTGCGTAACAATGGATATTTCTTACAAAGGGACACAGCTTATACCAGAACCACAGTAGTGGGAACTGTATATCGTTAAGCCATAAAATCCTCAAATCTCTGACTAGAACATTTTTTAATGGTTCATCGCCACAAGCTCATTAAAAAGGAATTTACACTAGGAGGTCAAGCTATCCACCTATTGATGGCTCGCTTTTGTCTTACTACATAAACGTGTTAAAGAAAAATATACTTAAAAGCAAAATTCAAAATTGTAGACGACAAAAAGAGAAGGGGAAATATTGATTGCAGCCACGAGTTTATAACGAAGGAGCACCTAATAATATATTTACGTGGAAATTATTTCTTGACTCTGCTTGCAACTTACAGTATCCAAACCAGTAGGTATCAGAAAAAACTGATTCTGTTTATCATACAGTGTCTGTCGTATCTGATAAAACAAGACTACTACAGTACACGATTTGACCTCAAGAACAAGTTCTTCGCTATTAAGTCGTCAGAAAACCAGCCTATAATGAGGAAGCACAGTCTTCTATTAATCTCTATGACAGTTCAAGATTAACTGGAGTAATAACTTTTTATTGGCAACTAATTATCGTATTAGTAACTAATTAGTAATTACAAAAAGTGGAAAAATCCTAGACGCCATTACGAAATTCAGTAAATCACCTTTAAACAGTTCCTTAAAACTCGCAAATCTGTTCAGCCTACTCAATTTTTCAAGTTACAAATAAATTCAAGATGAGAAAGCTGGAGAGGTGCAAGAAGGTACAAAATGAGAAGATTGTACATTATTAGCAAAGGCGGAGCCTGAAATTGCAGCAGAGAGTATCGGTAGGGACACATTTCATCCTGATCGATAGAAGGGAAACTCGTGCAAATCCCAGGACTCGTTTACACGGCTCATTTAGCGCAGTCCCGATTCCAGGCACGGCATTTTCGCGTGCGGCTGCATCGTTAGATTTGATAACGTACGCAGCACGCGAGCCTGGTTTCTCCCTTATCTCCGACCAAAGACCTCTCGTCCACAAATCCTCGGCTGCTGGAAATTTACGCGACTCGTGACACTCGTTGCCTCGATCGCGATGCTTCTATTCAGTTTTATTTGGATATTACGTCAACGGCGTTACGACGTGGTTCGAAATAGCTACGTTTCATCACGAGTCGGCGGAATCGACTGAATGAAGACTGCCACGATATTAATGCTGCAGGACGTTGACATTTAGCCAAGCTGTATATCGAAACGAGAGAGAAAAAGCCTAGGCACGCCTTAAAATAAATATTAACTGCGGCTGAAATCGTGGAAATATCTCCACCTTCGATTGTTTCAACATTTTTTATAATTAAGCGACACGGTAAGATTTATTTGAGAGTTGGGAGTAAGAATTTAACGTATTTTGTTATTATGAATGATCACCTTTTAATTAATTTTTGCTCGTCGTACGAAATGAGTCCCGCCTCGTGTTTCCACTCACTCTATCGATTTTTTGGAGTTTTTGACGTCAAACACGGATTTCAATGTATTTCGAACGCGTTCATCACCGCGATTCCAGCCTGGATGAGAGCGAGAGCGAAACTGAGCTTCCTCTGCTCCACCACCGCCATCATCATCCCCACCTACGCTGGCAACACCTTCAACTATGTTCGTCCTAGTTATCACCTACTTTCTTCCTTCGCTAGAAAAATCGTTACTTTTCTCATTTAGCTCACCCGCCAACTATTTCCTTCGATGATTGCATTTATTTTTTCCAGTTGACGTAACGAACTCGTTTGATTCTAATCTCTACACTTTGACCTTGAATGACGCGCGAATGATAAGTTTCTTGATTTATCTGGGAATCGGAATGTTGATATCAAAGTGTATGATTTTAGTAGAAACGTTTCGCTACTATACAGAGTATCTCGTAATATGGATTAATTCAAAATTCAGCATCTAAAAACAGTGAGAAAATTCATATAAATGTATTTCGTATCTGCCCTTGTTTACAAGATATGTGTGGATTGTGAATATTTGAAATCTCTGTATAGTGTACTCAAGGCTCGCTGAAAGTGTTGAAATGCTCTCATACAAAATTGAACAAGAGTTTCAACAAATTCGAGGAACATTGAAAGTGTAATAACATCAATGACAAGATGTATCTAGGCATGCTTTGAAGTGCAAAGTATTCGTTTTGATTATCTCCTGTGAAGATAATCAAACACGAAATTCGTTATACACATAAATACGACATATGTCTACCTACAAGGTGTTCCATTTGAAGTTTTGCGTTTTTCTCGACAATCTTCTAAAATCTTGGAAGCACGTCCACCTAGAGAAAATTGATGACCATCATAAAATATTCTCCTTCTCTCTCCCTAAAATAAAGTAAGTTTTATTTGAAACATTTCTTAAAATGATCTACTTTAGAAAATAATTACGTACGAAACCTCAAATGGAACACCCCGTATATGAACTATTTCTAATTGTTTTTAAAGAACACTATACATCACACGCTCGTAAGTAAGCTGTTACCAATTGAAACCATACGATTCTTGAAAAGTTCACACAATCACAGCATTATGAAATATATGTTAGGTAAAATTTACTCAAAAATCTATTGTTTAAAATGAAAAATAACAATAAGTCCATGTATTAGAGAATATCGTGTATAATTAAATAAAAATAGAAAATTATTTACATGTGACAGTTTTCTCACGAGCATGTAGTGTGTACAAAGATATATTAAAGATAGTGAGCTGCAATTAGTCTGATAAAAATTGGGTGTTAATTGTAACAAATGTTTGAAACGTAATTATGTATTCTTATTTCATAGAAAGTTTTATGCCCTTACTGTCATTTCATCCAATATTCTCCGTTATCTTGAGTCATTCTATACAGTCGTAAAACTTTTCTAACAAATGATGAATGCTCGTAAATTTTGAATGTATGTTTGAATTTACACTGAATCTAAATTTTTAATTAATTTCTGTACACAATTTGTATTATCATAATTTATACCATTACTAAAAGGAAGCCGAAAAGAAGTTCGATTTAGGACCGTTGATGTACAAACAGAATCGGTCTCTACGGACACCCTTGACCCCGTTTCCAAAGAGGAGTCTAAAGTTGACTTTTCTACGAGCAAGTAGTATGACTTGACAATACGTCGTACGAGCCAAGTGGTTACCTTCACCACTGCCGCAACCCGTTAAGTTGGACTCGAAAGTAAGGTACACGCGTATCAATATTTGATCACGTAATAACAGACCAGTGGTTATTCCGCGTCGACAACCTATAAAGTCCTGTAAAAGTTACAGTAACCTATATATCTCTAATTACCTATATACCTACTTATCATCGTTGACATATTAATAAACCATGGCAATGCTGGTAAAAAAGATACACGTGCAATTACGCTAATACTTTTCACAACATAATTTATTAAATGCATCTCTATTAATAGCGCATGATGAATGACATCAGAATCCTAAAATAAATGTTACGTAAGTTCACGATAAATAATATGAAGATTTTGTTAATAGAATTCATGATAAACTCTTATCGATAGTGGAGAACTTGTTGCACAATACTTATAAATGATACAGCTTGTTGTTCGTCATGCAATATTTACAATTGATTGAAATATTTATTGGAGCGCGAAAGGTAATTAATGCCAAGTACTGTATCAAGTAATTTGCTTTAGCCGAGTAATAACGAAATACTTTGCAATTACATTAACCAAATGTAATTGATGAAGTAAAGTAGATGACCACAGTTTCTTTTTTTTTTTATTTATTTATTTATCGTCGCATCGACTAATGTCATTAGCGACCACTATAAATTTACATATTGTTACATATTATTTGTACTTGAAGTATTATATGTGTATGTGTGTGTATGTATTGTAAAAAAAATATTATATATTATCTAAAACATTGTATATTATCTATTTTACTCGAATGAATTTATATGTTATTCCTAAGTTTCTATTCCTGAGTCGCTAGGCAGATTTTAATGTCATTGGTTAGTCTGTTTTTACCTCAGGGCTTGGTATTTTTCACATTCTACGAGTATATGTCTAATTGTTATTTGTGCATTGCATGTCGAACATTTTGGTGGGTCAGTTTTCTCGAATATGTGTTTGTGTGTTGCTGTTGTGTGTCCTATTCGTAATCTGTTAATGATGATTTGTTGGATCACAATTTCAGTTAAAGCGTTATACAATGTTTCTGGATATACACTTACAGAAATTATCAAATATCTCATAAAATCCAGCGTCTTATCTGACACCTAGAACACAAATGTCATTTTGTGATATCAATTATTAGTTTATAAATTTTTTATGAAAACGATTTTGAAAACACTGCGTAATTGTAATTCCCTATCTTTAGCCTAAGCACACGCCGACTAATAATAATAATCGGTGACCAAAAATTTTGTCGGTCTAAAAAACGATTACAGACTGAACAATCTTCTTTTTCCTGTCTAATGAATAAGAAGACGATGTTGCATGTCGGTCGTGTTCACCCAGGCTATATCAGAAAAATAAAAGATTGAATAAGTGTCACTTGGTAAATTAAGATGAATGTAATTATACAAATTAGATATCTGAATAGAAATCACAGATAACATTTTGAAATTTAGAAGGCAGATAGAATTTTGAAAATTTTCAAAGCCCTTCTTTCAGCCGCGAATATTATCACAAATCGAAATTTTCGATTTGCATTTAATTGTGTGGACTATGGTCTAATAGACTACCTTTTTGCAGAATTTTATAAAGAATAATTGTTTTTAATCCTTAGTCTAAAATAAACTGAATTTTGTATAAAATGTTTTAAATTAAACATGCCTTTTGAAAGAAAACACGAATAAATCGAAAATAATTCTTTTCTTAAATATTTTAACGAAAATTTATTTTAGTAGATAGATATATAACAAATGTGACCCTTTATAGGTTCATTTATATAACCGATGAGCCGAGCAAATATTATATACACTAGCGAAAAATCACAAATACACCATTACAACTGATAAAACTATCAATACGTGATTCGTCGATGTAATCGTTCGACTCGCTTCGTACTTGTCTCGTTAGTAGTATAAATTGGACTTAAAGCGTGAGACCCACTCGCGATTAAAGAGTTACCCCCTTAATCCTGGCCTGAATTTTAGTTAATGTTTTTTTCGCACTATTATAATTAAGTAATTTTGCAAATAGAGATTTTCTTTTCGCTCTTTTCAAGAATTTTATATTTTCGACTTGTAACACTTTTCTTATGCGGGTGGGGCATATGTATTTACCTTACTGAATTATTGCAAGCTCCAATATGTTACTATTATTGGTCTATCAGTCAGAAAATAAAATGTCTTGACTTTAAAAAATTTTTCATTGTGCAACAAATAAACATACGCAAAATTAATTATAAATTTGCAATTTATACAAGTATAAATAGTTTTTTTCATTTATATCCTATTTTTCTATCTAAAAAGTGGCTATGAAATGAGCGCAAGATGACTCAGGGCACGATTAACATACTGAAGTTATGCGTGATTAGGATAACAAGAAAAGCGCAAAACTAGCTGGCGTTTATGTCACGTCAATATGCAGTGTCATATCGCTCATTTGGTGCACATAACTAAAAAATCATCATTTTTTGAGAAGTAACGATATAACTTCGTTTTTATATACTAATAACTTAAAAATAGTTATTTGTTGAATTATGTAATTATTACAGCTTGTAAGCAGCATTGTTTTACATTATTCACAACAAAAATTGCGCTGCGCTACGTCACTTTACACTCAATTCGCGCCTAGCTTCAACATTTGTTTATAATAACTTATCTAACCACACCAAACAAACAAATTATTTATTTGTTATAAAATATACATGAAGATTTCATGTTCCATGAAGCCTAAAAAATATATTCTAGACTAATATTCTTTAATGTGTATTATAATTTATACATTCATTATTAATAAATATGTTTTAATATATATTAATTTATTATTAAGTTCTTTCTTGCAGTTTAATAGACTAGAGTTGCTATAAATTTACGACGCAGTTTAGTATGCAACTATGAATCCGTTACTTGTCTTTAAATGAGCGTTTTAAAAATTATATTAAATGATTGAAAAATAGAATATTATAAACATTTATTTCTATCTTATGTTACTTAAAATTCAGAAACCTGAAAGTTTTTTAAGATCAGTAGTATTCATTATGTAATGCTAGCATGTAATAAAATTGTTTATTTGTTGTAATTGTATATTTATTGTAAATAAACTGATGTATATTAAAAAAAATTATTTATTTGTTAATACATTCGCCATTTGTGGGCATTACATTATTATAGGGACTCCAGAATTTAATATGCATCGTTATCGTGCACCAAAATTGTTTATCTATTGCTACAAACTTCTTTAAACGCTTATTTAATAAATAATCACAAATCTTGTTTATTAATTTATTTATAATCTGAGAATTCAGAACGCTTGTCAAAGTATTATAATTCATTATGTAATATGCTCCTCATCCGCAAGAGCAAAAAATAGTTTTTATTTTGTAATCTGCATGCCGAATAATGATGTAGGCGCGCAGATTCAAACTCTTCGAACATCCTCAAAATGTTAGTTCCAAATGAAATGTTTCACTTTTATGGTGAAATTAATCTTGAAATCATAGATACAAGTATGCATTAAACATGCAAAGTTTCACTTCAACATGTATATTTTAGTCTTACAATCGGTCTTAATAAAATCAAAGATAACTATTTTTTAGTCTACACAGACTCGCTCATGCACAACCTTGCTTTTTTGGCGCGTCTGTTAATTGCTCTCGCCTTCACTGATGGCGCTGACATCACTTCACATGTGAATTCGCCACACTTTCGTAGAAATTTTACGTAAGAAATTAATCATTGAAATTAATTACATTTTTCAATTAATTTATACAATTTTAATTACTTTAATTAATTTAATTAACTTAATATATGTATGATGAATTCTAAATCTTTAATGAAAATTTATACTAAAAATACATAGATGTCTTTCAATTAAATTTCTAGATACGCTTTCAAGGAACATTTTGCTTTTGCTGCTGGCTAAATTGTTCAATTTTAGTAACTAGCTAAGTTCGATGTCGAGAGTCGAGAGTCGAGAGTCGAGAGCGATGTCATGATCGTGATGATTCCGACAGTGCGTTTTGTGAATTACGCGTTGTAATGATCTAGGTGCAAACCAAGATATTTAGTGTTGTTAGTCGTATTCTAGTAATTGAAGGACATAAAAATGAAGGCATTTATATATCTGGTAATTGTTAGTGTACTAGAATTAGTGTGCGCAGAATGGAACACAAAAGATTATATGAAACGAGAACATTCTTTGATCAGACCATATCAAGGTAAGTGAATTTTCGAAGGTTTCTTAGATATTACATTGGATAACGTGGAATGTCGTGACGTGTAATCTTTCGGGGTTCAAATTAAACACCTACAACTTAAATTTTTCTGCTAAAATACAAAACTCTATTATAATGAAAAGATTATAAGGTTACTTTGTTATCTTGCCTCCCTTTTTTGTAATAATAAGGCAATTTAACGATAATAAAGTTCGAACCTGGTCTTAGGATATCAATGAATTCTTTAACATAAATTTACTATAAAAATAACTGACTCTTGCATTTAATAAAAGTAATATATACATATATTTAGGATCTGGAATGACAATACCCAATTGGGATTTTTTGGGCAGTACAATGGTAACAAATAACTACATAAGATTAACACCAGATCAGCAAAGTAAACAAGGTGCCATATGGAATGCAGTTGTAAGTTTCATCTTGTTATTGCATCGTCAAAATATATTATGCACATAAATACAATTTAGCGACATTTTTCTTTTTTATTATTTTATTAACTCAGCCCTGCCATGTAAGAAATTGGGAACTACAAATTCACTTTAAAGTCCATGGAAAAGGAAGAGATTTGTTTGGCGATGGTCTTGCTATTTGGTATGCAAAAGAGAGAATGAAACCAGGTCCTGTATTTGGAAATCAAGATTATTTCCAAGGATTGGCTGTAATTTTAGATACCTATAGTAACCATAATGGTCCTCATAATGTATGTACAATATTAAAAAATCTGTTGTTTGAATCCTAAGGTGATACAGTTCAATTATATTATTTGTTTAAATTTAACAGCATCAACATCCTTACATTTCTGCTATGGTCAATAACGGTTCTTTGCATTATGATCATGATCGTGATGGAACACATACACAATTAGCAGGCTGTGAAGCAAAATTTAGGAATTTAGAACATGATACACACATTGCTATACTATATCAAAAAGATACATTAACTGGTAAGCAAATGTAAATGTGAAGCACAAAAAGTTACGAGCATGACAAACAGCATTATATAACTGCATACAGTATTAATAAAAACCAAGCCTGTTAACCAATAACTATTTTAATTTTGTTTGTTTTAATACTTGTTGTTTCACATTACCATAAAAATTATATATTCAACATGTTACTAGATATGTATTCAACTTATCTGTATGTAATACTTTAAAGTAGATAACAAATATTTATAGTTGTGATGTTCATGCATCTATACTATTCTGTGTGGTGTCGTATACATTAACATTACAGTGAGGTCTTACCCTGAGGCCTCCTGGCTTACATCATGGAGTACTTCTACTTCAACAAGTGGTATTTTTTCATCTCTTCATGCACTATTCACTATCAATCTCATTTTGTTTTATTTTCATATCATTATAGATTGCTTTTTTTTTCTTCATAACTTATATTATCTGTGTTTCCAAATTATCTGCCAAATTTGCATGAAAATTAATAAAAAAAAAGATATTTGTTCTTAGTTGTGAAAATTACTCTACAGCTTCTTATTTAAAGCAAGCATGGGATAAAACTGTATGACAGATATTAATCTAATTTATAATATAAAGAACTGAGTTTATTATAAGCTTTTTTTCAACAATATTCTCTTTAATATAGTATCAATAGATGTCGCAAATAAAGCTGCATGGACGGAATGCTTCTCTGTCAAGAATGTAAAACTACCTACGGGTTATTACTTTGGAGTCTCTGCAACAACAGGAGACTTATCTGACAATCATGATATATTGTCAATTCGTTTGTTTGAATTGGACTTACCAGATGATGTAAGTATTCATATTAGTATTCATATAGTATTTCATGTGTCATGAAAATTAATGATAGTACATAGTAATATCCTTAATAATACATTATATTCAATTTTAGCCTAAAGATCAAGAAGATAGATCCAATATTCTACCATCAGCTGCATATTTTGAAGCTCCACGAGGTACGATAACAGAAAATATACATATTTGACTTACTTGGAACTTAATTTCATGAAATGTTTCTTTTTTTTTTTTTGCAGAACACATAGATGATCCAAAGCAATCTGCGTTAAGCAGAATAATGTTCTTCCTGTTAATGTTGGTGGGTGCGCTTGCAATAATCGCCTGTATTGTAATAGCAATTATGTGGTACCAAAAGCATCAAGAAAATAGTAGGAAACGTTTTTATTAAAATCCCGATATATCAAATGCTGTTCTGCTTTAAACTTCTCGTTTACATCGGATGTTCTTTCTGTAAAATACGAACTAGTTGTAAAGTGTTCATAAGACTGTTTCTTTGGATATTAATATAACAAGCGATTGTTAACGTATCAGCCATTATTTCCGTTTCAGGAAAAATAACACTGGAAAAATATTTTAACAGGAGAAATATATATACGATTAAACGATAATAATAATGTAGAAATTGTTGCAGCAGTTATGAAGCATGTCGGGTTAGGCTAATTATTGCTCTGGTCCTAAAAAGATAATCGTGCGTAGTACAGAGTTCCTTTACCAAAGTTTTCATGCTCTTAATTTGCTGCAATGACTCTTTCTAGACTTAAGTTCAGTAAATGTTTATTATTGGATTATTGTAAGAGATAAATTTTACACAGTCGGGTGTCCATATTTTTGCAATAGATAGGTCATATAAATGAGAATTACATTACACATGCAGCTTGAATTTTAACATTTTTCTATGAATTTGTTGCGAGCAATAATGATGAATGTGTTCCAAAAGTGAAGGATAGAAGACTAAGTAATTTATAGTAAGTCTGGAACTTGCAGTATTTTAATGAAGCATCATATACGCGGGTGGGACATCCGATTAGAGAAACCAATTTCCAATTTCCAATTTCCAATTTGGAATGACAATGGATTTCGATAAAAGCGTTTTTCTCACCTTGACTTATCTTTAATATACATGGATTATAATCGAAAAGACTTTATGAATGCAAATTTTATATTTGTATATAAATGAACGGAACATTATCGATATATGGAATAGTTGTAGAGTGATTTCGTACTGTACAACTCTTTTTTATACAATAACTAAAATAAAGGGAACCAAAATCTCTAAATAAACGATTGTCTTGTTAAAAAGTGTAATGTTATCATTCATTGAAATAATGTATGTACGTGGTTTGTTGCCAAATACGAAATAAATATGTACTAAATTGTATAAAAAAGGATTCATTATTTTAAGGAAACATAAACAATTGTAAAAAAAAAAATAAATTTGTGTATATCCTGTAAATTTGTAAGATATCTCAACAAAACATTTAGTGTAACAATATATTTACTTTAAAATATATTTTATTATAAATAAGAAAATCATTTACTCGAACAGAAAACATCAAGGCACATCTATATTTGTCTTTTGTCTCATAGAACTTTTTTCTATTGTCCTGATATGACGTGTAAAATAACTATCGTCAATACTTTAGATACTTATGAGATATTTTATACTTTAATTGTTTATGCTTTCAAACTCTAAACACATAACATGGATTTTCCTTAACAATGATCTTTAACGCCTAAACATATATATCAATTTTACTAGTTCTTCAAATACATATAATACTTATGACATTCACAAGAGCAAAGATATTTCAATACTATATTATAGTTTTGAGATTCCATCGTAATTCGTATAGGTGTCAATGTCAAAATATTTTGAAAATATAATGACTCCTAACTAAGAAACTGATATAATATTAGGTACACACATCACATTCGTTGTAGATAGTAGATACGTCGTTCTTAAACGTGTAAATTAAGTTTTTTATATTTAGATGCGAATGATGTTCCTCGATAAAATTTAATATACAAAAACTGATGTAATATTTGTTCACTATTGCATTAAAATAAGACCAAGGAGATTATGCCCCTTTTTCTTACGAGTTTCCGTAAACGGAATAGAAAAATATTAAGCGCATTTGTCTCTATTACTGGCAGTAATACGAAAATATGTCAATCTTAAAATATACATATGTATATCATATAAGTGTACTCTTTGACGTAGGTACATTTTATGAGTTTCTACTGAATTTCTAATGCCTGAGGCGTTGGTAACATCAAAATATGCTTGTACATTCCTATTAAACTTACATACACGTATGCAACGATTAAAAAAACTACGTTTTCTTTTTACATGGTCTAAATTCTAAATAATAATTCTCAATTTAATAAACAAACTAAACAACAAGTTTGTTTTGAAAGACATTAATATCTAAAAATCCAGAAGAATTCAAGAATACTGAGCTGACATTTAATAATCTCTTTCCCTAATTTTTCTTTTGTTCTGTTGTATACTGAGTTCTCTCCTTTCCTGCATTCCAACTCTTACAAAGATCTAAAGAATCTCAATGCAATATATATCTTAATTTTCACAAAAGAAATAACGCCATGATTCAATATACATTTTACATTTTTTATATCGCCGGAGGTAATTATTTGAACATCACGATGGGATTAAACAAAAAATTCAAGACAGTCTTTAGACCTAGCCAAAGGTCGCTGAAGATTGAACTCAGCGTTATGTGATATTTATAGCGTTTACAAGATTTTAAGTCGATGGAATGACAGGCGAGACAACCAATTTCTTCCAACTCAATTTGCGGTTTGGCACCACCGAGCAATGATTCTCCCGTCAAATCATCGTTCAAAAGCATGCCAGAAAACCAAATTTTATCCCCTGGATATATGTTCAAACTAAAGTTAGTGAATGAATGATCTGCTACAAGTGAAATTTCCGCGTTATTCCCCCACATACCACTCTTCATCTTAACCGAAATTTCAAACTCGTGTCGATTCCAAGAGGGAAAATGGCATTTGTTTCTTCGTCTTTGAATGCTTGCAAAATGTTTGCAATTCTTTTGCCGTAATTCATCGCCTAAATCGCAGTTATTTACATATGGTTCGCCGTACATACAACTAATTGCATTTCTCATACTGTCAGGTAACTTATTGAATATCGAGGCGATGCTATTTTTTATTGATTTCACTTTGACATTAGTTACGTATCCCTCCCATGAGACCAATATTCCTTCCAAATCGGCGCACTGAATTTGTACTTGAGCTTTGGATGACAATTCTTCCCACGCAGGCTGATGACAATGATTTTGGTATTGCTCCCAAGATAACGTGGAAATACCTTCGTATGTTTCTGCTTCTTGTTTGTATTCCATGATGATTGGCCAAGACAAGAACATGCCAGCACCGATACCCATAATCAACTGCAAGTTCATGTAACAATTAAAATTCTATAAATGCAAGTTTGGAAATACGGATTTACTGAATTAATGTAGTAGTAATAGATTTACCTGGATAACTGTAATGATCCAGTTAAATCTGGGGGTTCTCGTTTTTCTCAAATACCACGAAGCAAGGAATGGCATTCCTCCAAGTAAAGCGGTGATAGCTATCCTCATGGCTAGGTCGCTTTCTGATAAGTATTTAGCAGTAGCCACGATGGGTAAAATGATAGAAGCTAGGCCAGCAAGTGGTAAAAAGAGAACCATGCCGACTAATGCTAGAGCACCTCTGATTAGACCGTACCAAGTCGCACCCTGTGAGCTGAAGATTGCTATTTGCCACCAGCTCAGAGTGACACAATGGGGTATTAAAGTTTGATAAGTGCCTCGCCAATTATCTCTAGCAGCCATTTTTGCGAATACCGCTGGGATCAAGAGATAGAAAACAGCTCGAAAATTTAAACAAAATTCGATGCCATTCCCAACTACATAGGAGGCGAAAGTTGGCACCTTCATGTCCAGAAACCTCCATCCTTGTGCTACTACAATGTCCGTTTCGTACGGATATTTAGCAAGAACGTGAACACCAAAACTAAAGAGTGCTAAGAAGTCTGGAAATCTGGACGAATCTTTCCACATAAAATTTAACAAAGTTATTAACGTTAAAGCGATTGCTATAATGGTGAATTCAGACTGAGGTGTCCACTGATGAGCTATGACAGGATAGATCATCAGATTCATTAATAAAGCTAGAAAAAAGTGACCATAAGGTTTGAGATTGTTGCAGCAAAACTGATATTCTGCTTCTTCTGGATTTAAGTTACCGCCTGAATAACTTAGAAATAACCCCGACCAAACACGGAAGTTGTTGAATTCGCGTTTTCGTTGTAGCATTTGAAAAGTAGCAATAACCATCACCACAAAAGATAAATAATACAGAGCCATTGGTATGAAGAGTATGAGACTTTCTGTTCCAAGCAATGAATACAGTAGAAGCAACAATAATATATGAATATTCGATGTAAAAAGTACTTTTTTAATTGACATTGCCCTTTGGCCTAATGTTTCTATCAACCAAATATAGAGCCGTTTCAAAGAAGCTAAAGGATGAATGAGAGGTCTTTGAAACAATGGTATGGTATCCAGTGCTATCTGCGATGGATCTACCATACATAAAGCATGAGAAACAATTGGAAGCATCCCACGAGCATAACTGGCTGCGGCAGAAACCAGTGCCGCTTCTGTGATCTTTTCTCCTTGATGATCTGACCAGTCTATAATTTAAAAGATAACAACAGATAAATGGATATTTTTACGTACAAAAAAGCTAAATTGTAAATACTGATTTACCATGTACATCATTTTCTTTTTCTTCATCTTTTTTTGGTACTGATTCTTCAGGAAGCCCATTTTTTGGAAAGTTATCGGTTGATATATCATTTAGATTCTTCTGCAAGTTATTGTGCAAGACATTATTTGTATAAGAACAACTTGCTTTATTAGAAGATTTTGTTAAATCTCTCATACATCTTTGTAGCTGCTCTGTTGTGATAAAATCTTCACCATTTGAGAGACTATGAAATATATAATAATTATAGATATGCATGTATTCAAATATTGCACTATTAATTCTTTGTTATCTAAATTCTTGTACCTAGTAAACATTTCTCTTGCAGCTCTTCTAGCCAACTTTTCATCTTGAGTCATATCAAGACAACTTTTTACATCATAATAATTGTGCTCCGTAATACCTCTGCCAGTTGCTAAGCACTTCCTAAGAATATTTGTTGCTTCTAAATTTCCTTGCTCTGAAGCTTTCGTAAGCCAATACACACCTAATTTTGCATTCTCCTCCTTATCCACATCCAGATCTAAATTCATATTTTGTACACAGACGGAGTAAAATATTAGATAAATAAATTAAACTGCTATTACAATATTATGTTTATGTATAATTATATAAAAATTGTTATTGTACCACATCTTTCTTCCAAAAGTTGTTTAGCTAAAACCACTTGAGATTCTGGACAACCATCCTCAGCTAGCTGAGATCGCAATCTTCTGAGAGATCCTCTTGGTCCATCTAAAATTATGTAAACTTTAATCTTTTGAAAATTGATTGATACTCTTAACTATCATTATTAATCATTTCAATTACAAATTCTCTTTCAAATATGTAACTCAGAATTCACTTCTTTTTAAATACAAATCAACACTTTAATGTGAAGTTACGTCAAAATGATATTATTAAGCATTCTTTATATCGATTTGCCAACTGTCAAACACTTGTTTCTTCACGGAACAGAACAACGGTTGACTGACACTTCTCAATATCCGCGATATTCGTGCGAAAATAACACGAATCGTTCGTAGTTGTTTCTCGCGATACGTAATTGAAAGTTTTTAGACAAAGCTGACAGCGAAATTGTTTTACGTTACCGTGCAGTGTCCATTGTTTTCTACCAGATCTGCCAGACAGTGGTACAATGCCAGCCATAACTTGAAAAATCTTGAAGAGGATTGATCAAGTGATCACACTTTAGGTATTAGCCCTGTCCCCGGTAACGAATTATCCGCTGTCGAAAAATTTCGCCCCAATACACATTCGAGATCGTTTGACAAGGCAACTGTTAAAAAATTGGCGTGCAAAGCATGGTTCTTTGAGACGCACGCGCGACCGCCGTGAAGGTTAGGTTTTCGAATAAACATCAGGTTACGGTGAGTGACAAGATTATAAGCAGAGGTAGACATTTAAAGGTAAAAAAAATTAGGTCGCTTCTGTTTGGAAGAAGAAAGTGAAAAGAATTGAAATTATAATTGGAGAATGTTAGGATAAACAAAAGGTGGCATAGAAATTTGCTGTTCCGCAAATTCCTCAAATTTAAAATCATTTTTTCTGAGTTTCACGAATTAAGACATCGCATCTTTCATAGTTTCTTTATATGGTAGCAGGACTTTTAAAATGTCCTTGCTTTTATTTACAGTCTTCATTCGTTATAATCTTAGGATAGGTTATCAGTACTGGTCATTGTGAGTTTGAGCAGTGTGCTTCTGAAGTTAAGTTTTTAATTCGTATTTGTATTATCAGAGATTGAAAAGTAAAAAAAAAAAAAACGTAAAAGAAAAGATGGAAGTGTGGAGTTAATCATATTCTCGAAACTCGGAATAAGGGGAGATTCCCGCGTAGAAGGCTACAAATAAGGTCATTTTTAGAATTTTTTCTATAACAAATTGAATAAAATGATAATCTGTGATGTCTGACATTTCATTGTGTATTTTTTGAACATATAAAAAGTTGTATACTTTTTATTTTATGCGAGTATTAAGAGCGTCCGTGTCATGTTTCATAGCCTAGTCTAAGTCTTCGAAAAATTCTCTTTGAACGGTGGCACGGGAAGTATTTCGACCGTAAATTTGAATAATAAAAACATGGAATATTTTTATAAACCACATGAAATTTTCGAGACAATGAACCTACGAAAGAGAAAAAAAATTATTTTATCATTTTCTGACACTTTAAAGTCAAACATCATTTTTTACCAATTTCTTCACAATTCTATACTCCTTAAAGATGGGGAGTAAATTTATAAAAAAAAAGAATACATTTAGATTGATCGATTAATTTCTGAAATATTTGTCTTACCAGTTTGAAAAATGATGTTTGAAAAAAACGTGTTTAAAGTTGAGCCGCTAATATCAAACTTACGTGGGAGCTATTACTTAAAGCTTATGACTTTAGTCATTTTTAGAATTTTGAAATTTCCTTGTAACTGCGTATTCTCGAAAAATCGTAGAAAAGGAATGTCTAAAAAAAATCAAATTTTTTAAAGCTTTAAACCGGAAACTCCCTATAAGGTAATAATGAGAAAATAAAAACTTCGTTTCAGTGATTTAAGTGGAAGAATATTTTTCACATCTTTTGTATTGAAACTGTAATACAGTAGTGGTAAGTATTATACTAGTAGTAGTAAATACTTTTTAGACATAATTTATTGCTACATTTTCAATAGATTTCTAAGTGATATGTACACTGATTTGTAATAAATAAGCTACACAATACTAACTCACTGCATCTATATATCATGAGATCCTTTCAGTGATGCACGACACGGGAAAAAAAGATGGTTTATGCACGTTCCATGCAACGTCAAGCGTCACATTCCTGCCATCAAAATATGACGTTGATCCTGAAGCACTGAGTAGAAGTAATAATGGAGCCAGTCTTGACGAGTTTGCGATTTGTCTCACTATCGTGATAGCAAAGCAGCCTATTTGTTTAGCAAAACCACGTCTTCGCTGGCTCCTCGTGTAGTCAGAAATCGGCTCGAATCCCAGGTCTGAGAAATGAATGATTAATACTAAGAATAATCACCATTTAAGGATAACAAGAGTATCAGACTTACAGATTGGTTGGTCCCATGTACGGTGGAGGATTTGGTCGAACGTATGGATTACAACGTTCATTGGCGATTCTGAGGAAACATTATTCGCTTAAAATTTGTGTTCATCTATAACAAATATTGCTAGTATTGAATATTTGAAATAAAGTACCTGGGACTTCGGAGTAAGGAATCGCTGGGACTGGAAGGCTGAGCCGACAGTGACTTCAAAGTGCCTCTTTCAGTGGCGGCATATTGAACCATTTGTATGTTATTGTTGCTAACTCCTTCCCTCGGTGAAAGTTCTCTTTTCTCCCTGTCAGCACAGGAACAGAAACGCTTAATTAGAAAACTATACACTCCAATCTTCTAATACGTTCAACCCAAGAAAGTAAGCGTTCAATAAAACTGTTAGAGAAGTCACGCTGGACTTAAACGTCAAGTTGTGTTGCTGCAGATTTTTGAATACCTCTTAAGCGCGTTAGTGAAAAACTGTCGGGACGATTAGTACATACGAGTTAACACATTGGAGACCGATGACCCATTCTTTGGGTTAGTGGATAACTCTTCTCGTCAGCCGTGGGCACAGCATTTGAATGATATTTTATACTTAGAAACTGTTGTCGGCTACTGACAACAGTTTTGACAATACACTAGTCTCGAATGTGTTAATCTAGCTTTCATGTCGCTAGTATACCTGACTGCTGGTCTTCCCGGCTTATCGAGGAAGACGTTAAACAATTGATCGAAGTACACGTCGGATTCGGGATCGTTCCTATGAAGACAAAGAAACTGTGTAAAGTCGAAGTAATGGAAGGGAGAACAAAAGAAGCATTGTGAAGTAGAAAAGTAGCGAGGGAAGAGGCGGAAGGACGCTGAAAAAAACGTTTTCACGGAGACTGCGGTTGATCATTCAAATGAATTCCACGCGCACTATCAGCTATCAATTTTTCCTTATTTTTTTGTCCCTTTTACGAGTCATATCGCCCGATGACGTGAGTCTCCTGTTCCTGTTTTCGCGTTTACCCGCATTATCTGCGGTCTGATGGCGATTACCTTGATCGTGCGCACAGATCGCGAGCCCCAACACCCTTGAATGACAAGGTAACCATGTACATTTCAGACATGGAAGTATTTTTGTAGGCCAAGATCTGACAAAAGATATCCTCGCTTCAGATAATTTACATTCCTTGCCCGAAAAAATGATTTAGAGATGAAACGTATTTACGATTTTGAGCTTGAACAGTCCAGAATTTCGGCACAAATATCACAAAGAGAGCTTAGAGCAACTATATGCATGGGGAAAATCCTTGCTGGCAGTGGATTAAAGCGGCTGATGGTAACCTCGGGTAGTATTTCAATAGCCGTTTTGTGAAGAGGAAAACACGGCTATTAGGTGTTCTGTTCGCAGAATAGAGGCAACATTTACGGATCATATTGCAACTGGTTCCGCGAAGAACATAATCACCTTCTCCGACGCAATCATGCGGATAATTGTGAATCGAATTATCGTATTACGTAGCCGCGGGTGCCAGGTACGAGGCAAAAAGTCCTGACGATGACCGTTTGACAATTATGCGCAACAACTTGTCAGCTAATCGCACCTACGCGTCAGATTCATCCTTCTTTTTACATCGAAACGCATTTGCATTCGAAGTGGGAGCAGAATCTGTTACAAATAGCACTGGTTCTCAAACCGTTTCTCTTGATACTCCATCTTTCTGACTTCTAAGAATATTATGACTCGCAGCAGTTGTTAAATAAATTACTCCTCTTTCATATCTTGAAAATTTAAGATGTGAAATTCAATTTAATTTATATCTTTAAATTTTCTAATTTAAGAACTAGGGATTTATAATAATAACTGTTTCGCTAATGTCCATTAAAGCTGTCACTAAATGTTACAGAATTTATTGTACTATACTAAACTCTTAAGTATAGAGAATAGGTTAATAACACTATCTTGACTTTACAAAGTACAGAAATGTAAAGTATTAAATTACAGTTACACATTTTACTCTGAATCACTGTTGCGTAGAAGATCCTACTGCCTTTGTATTCCCTCGCAATCGCAATCAATGAAAGCGAAAACCACTGTTCTATTTCACTTGTCTTCGACACAATCTGTTCACTCCCACTTTCATCCAATTCCTGGAACAAAATTGCTTCGTACTATTATAATAGAATAGTTTAGTGCGCCGAAGTTGTATTTTTCTTCGTATTTCTTCCAGTATACATTGCTATAATTGTGATTCGCTTTCAGAGAAGGATAATACAGAAAATTCTATTTAGAAGCTATGCATCGAAGAGTTGGACGACAATAAAGATTCGCATAACTTATCTTTTTTGACAACCGCCATTGTAGGTAAAGGCGAAGTCAATATTTTGGACTTCATCCGTGATTTCTTGTGAGTAGAAAATCCGGACCAGCGCTGATACACTTCGACATTAAGTGGACTGTGCATTAATCAATGCCACCGGAGAACGGGTCGCGAAATGCCGAAGCTCCTCTTCTATTTATACCTGCGACTGGACTACACGTGTACGCCTGAAGGAAAAATCGCTTACTTGTTTCTGTTTATAAATATCATTACGTTCGCTTACGTAGCTCGTATTTACCGTGTCAGTTGTACAAACATCTTCCCGTAATGCCATTAAAACCGGTCGTTCCTTCCTCTACCTATACATGGTGTTTCAGAATTGTTGGTTAAGGTTTAATTTGCTTAACTTGACCGTACAAAAACGGAGAGAAAAAGTCTTGGTAGAGTAAAACATAAATCTACAAACTAATCATTTCTTATATTCAATTTTTTTATATTGTAAAGCAAGTTCTTTGCCTGCTTGCACATAAGGCAATAGGTTGATGTCGTGATAGATCAATGTAACGAAATTAAAAAGTGAATATTTAAAATTAGGTATATAAGATGATTTGAATTGAGAATCTACTTAGTTCAAAGGTGAACAATACTATCAATTTTTAACCATACAGTGTTGATCAAAAGAAAAATTCAATTTACAAGAGGAACATGTATCGCCCATTTGCTATCAGAGTTAGAAGATTTCACAAGAAAAACCAGTGAATCAACTTGACGAATAAAATATAAAATGAGAATTATTGTATGTGAATAAAACAATAATCAGTGGTTTAAATCCTTTTTCGACATCCCCATATGCGTACTCAAACTTGCATTTATTTTTAAACAATATCCTACTGTCTAAACCCAATATATTCACGTGTACAATCCTCCAACTCGATTACTCCAAAATAGTATTCATCTTGTAAAATGTAAACTATGACAAAACGTTTGACTCAAAAGCTCTCCTTTTAGATTTATGAACTTTATTGTACCTACCGAAATATAACAAGTTAATGGAGTTTGCAAGGGTCTCTAATTGCGAGTCACGTTTCATTGTTAACTATAGACGAAGCGTGATTACGTGTTACATATCGCCTTTTAACCGATCCAATCGACTCTGGTCGTTTCAAGTGCCAAGACTACGTCCCCCTAATTAACCAAGCGTGCGTTGATTGCGCTTATCCAGCCAGCACGGTTCGCTACGATCGTATTTTCGTTTCGACCGTGCCATTCGGCGTGTCGGCATTGCTACTTGACCAGATATCGTTTGCTATTTATGAATGAAACCAGCCGTGCGTAGTAGTCCCCTCTATCTCGTGTCTTAGCGCCCCTACTACTCGCATGTAGGTTGGTTGCCTGACTGTACGCACAAGCCGCATGTTGGAATTCATTCCTCGAACACGTGGTTCGTGTAGAATGACAAATATTTCGGTCGCCGTTCTACGCTGCACGTATCAAGAGAAATTTATGTTGGCTAGCCATGCACCTGGCACTCTTTTCGCGCGAAACACGTCGCCTCTCTTGTCACCGCTTTACGGAGGGACCCAACTACATCGCTTTAATTACGGTACGTTTTCGCGTGACTGTAAATCGTGATTTTTATTGTCATGACATTGCACGATAATGCAATTCATGCGATTTTCTCATATCCTAGGAAGACTTAAAAGTGTCCTCTAGTTTAGGCTGCTTAGAAACAATGTTGTTTAATAATTTTTTTTCTCAAAACTATGAAGTCTTACGTTTGTAAAGTTTATATTTTTATTTGTATAAGTTTGAGAAAATCATGCAAATCTTTTTGTGATAACAATGAAGTTATTATGTTATAAAAGTTCTATAATAAGTTAAAAAAGACGATAAAAGAAAGTATTGGCACTTCAGATTTGTGCTAATCAGTTGAAAGTATCGATATGATGGTGATTATACAGAAAAAATATATTGAAAATTGGTAAAACGAAGACACTTTAACGAAAAAGTAGTAAAATGGAAGTTAAAAAATAAGTGACTGTAAATATTGCTTTAATTTTAGTTCCAACTATTATGGAATATTTAAGGTACATTTTTACGTGACATTAAATGTCATGACTTTTGCCGTCATGACACGGTACAACAATGTAATAGCATTAAGTTTCACTGTTTCTTCTAGTTTTCACGAGGAGAGAAGTCACGACACCCGCTGTTACGACCGTAAAAGTCACGATTTAGTGTCACGTGAAAATGTTCTTTTAGTATTTGAAAGGAATGGTTTGAAGGCCTAATGTTACGAAAAGTTGAACAATTTTTTTAAATAGTTGAGATAACACGTTCATTAATGTCAGTAACTTTGAATTTCAAACTGGAAATATAAATGTAGGACCTCAAAATAAAAAAAATTCTGAACAAAGGATGTTTGAAAATTGACTTCGAAAGTTATAAGATTGTAGGAGCGCAAAATATCGCAATAACTGAAGTTTATCCCCTCTATTGCTCTACAAAAATAAAAATGGAATTTTTATATATTTCGTTCAAAATAATGGCTTCCAACTAGGTGACAAGCCACTCAGAGAACGAGTGGCTGGCTGACATTGTGTGTTAAATGTTATTAACAGACACTTTATTTATTTTTTTCCTCAACAATACTCTAAGTAAGAAAATTGAATGATGATTAGTACTATTTTCAAAATAAACAATATATTTTGAAGTTGTTCGAAATTCCTATAGTCTTATGAGTTCAGAAGCTGACATCTCTTGAATGATGCATTTGTGAAGATATTATCAGAGGAAAATTTTGTTTGTTTTAAAGTTATTGTTTGTTTTAAAATTTGCCAAATTTGATAATTTTACTCGGAAGCAACCTTGGAAATTTATCAAAGATGAAATGTCGATATTCAAAATTGAGCGAATTTAGCAAAAAAGGCTGAGAAGAAGAAAAAGGACATTTTCATAAAGAAGCTCGGCGTATAAAAACATGTTGATTTGCATGATCTCTCAAAATCACAATTATAATTTAAAAAGTTGTTATACATAAAGTATTTAAAGAAAACTGTATGTGAATATAGTGTTACGTGAAAGTTCTGTTTTATTTAAATTTCAACTTAGTATCTATTTCTTTTGTTAATCTTCTGACTGTATAAGAGAAAACAGAGAAAGTACCTATGTATTGCACAAATTGTCTAAGTCCATTAACTTAGATGCGATAAAGAGGTTAAAGTATTCTATTATCTTTCGTTGAGATAACCAAATTATAAGCATAATTAATAGACACTTAAAACGTGTTATCTAAAATTCTCTAATATCCAATTTTTTTATAGAATCTCCAGCATTAAAAACGACGTTTATCAAATGCGGTAATTTAGTAGTTGACCGCGTTATAGCATGACCTTTGCGTTTCATAACACAATAATTATGTAGCGTTCTTTTTATTCTGTTTTCCTCGCTGAAAGAATGCTGTTATAATAGATATGTATAATTGGCTATTGGACGCTATGGTAATCATAGTTCACCGATTTTTATTAAAAAGAAAAAATGATTATTCTTAAAAATGGTTGCGATTATCACCACAGTACTATATATAAGTGTTCGAATAGCCTTCGAAGGCACTTAAAACAGATCCTGTGTAATACACATACTCACATTTTCTCGTGATTTAAGCACAGTATGGTACTGAGTAAGGCAGCCAAAATGAGAAACAACGTGGTTGGCACGAAGATCGTGGCCGCGATTTCTTTGAAGTAACTCCTCGTGGGAATACTAGCTTTCGTTGACCTGGCCCATCGCCATTCCGTGTGCTCCGAAATGCCGGAAGCAGGCAAACCGACCACGTTCATGCTCGATCCCCGCCTTGCGCTTTCTTGTTGTAGACTCTGCTGTTCTTGTTCTACCTACTCAAACAAGTAATAAATATACAATGTGTCTTGCAAAGTGCAATAAAAGTCAAGCAGGGACTGATTCTCCGTGGACAAATCGAAAATTCATTAAATTCTTTCAACTAATTTATGGTTGACAAAAGTGCAAAAACTTTTTATTTATAATATAAGTACAGACGGATGAATAAATAATAAAACGAAAGAATAGCTCGATTTTGTTACAAAAATATTTGGATATTTTATAAACATATACGTAAATAAATCTAATGTTAAAACTGTAAAATAGGTAAATATCATACATGAGACAATAGTAATTATTTTAAAAATACGTTCCTTGCGATCTCTTTTGCAGAGATCAATTTATATAAAATATACATTGAATAAATCTATAACAAAAAGACAAATAAAACGACTGAAACGATGAAAAATACATACCAATCGGAAGGAACACCAATCTAAAATAAATTCCGCCATCCTGAATAATCTCTCCACGCTAGTACGCTTGAAATCCCGCGGGCAAGATTTCAATTTCGACAGCGACTTCACTTCCTCTTGTAGTTTATTCAGTTCTTGCGAAAACGGTACAGAACTGCCCAGCCTCATGACGACTCTGTCGCAAAAAAGGTTTACACAGCTTGAATCTTTTCATACATAATATGTAATATGTAATATCGTAACAAAACGATTTGCTCGACACGATCGACAATGACAAATATTTGTATCAAATCACAGTTCTCTGTGACCTACGTTTGTAGGCGTTCACGGTCGTGTACCTACAGAACTGATCTACGTGCGATACGTCACGTTGATGAATTCCACTTTCGAATTGCGTCACCGCTTTCCTGCCCATGCATCATTTTCCGTTATCTCGGATGAAGGTTACGGATAGTCCCACACATGTTTTCCGCATTTTCTTTTTCCTGAACGTTTAAAGTCCCCTCATGATATGTATATGTAAGTACATATATACAGGGTGGAAATTATAAAGCGTTACAGGCGAATATCTCCAAAAATATTGATTATATGCAAAAATGTTCCAGATGAAAGTTGTTCAGCACTAAATTCGTCTTAAAATAAACTATAATATCAGCAAAAAATAAAATGGTTCCATTTGAAAAAATGGTCGTGATCTTCACCTCACCTTTGCGCGTCCACTGGGAAAAATAAACTGTCTCCCACCACACAATATTCCTCTCGGTGCTGAATAACTTTCATTTGAAACACATTTTTGCGTATAATCAATATTTTTGGAGATATTCGTCTGTAACGCTTTATAATTTCCACCCTATATATATTCTTAATGCTTTGCCTGCGATAATGTGTTACTCACATATGGTTGATAATTTTTAGAGGTGGGCGGGTACCAGAGATTCTGGGTTCGAGTCGGGTTGGATATTTTTCTCGATTTAGGGTGGGCACCCGAAAGTTTGTAATACTCGGGTACCCGAAAACTTCGGGTCAATTAAGCTTAGGGAAAATACTTCTTAAATATTTAGATAAACTATTTAAGTTTAGGTAAAAATGATTAACAACAATTCCAAAGATTGAATTCGGGTCAAGTAATGCTTAATTGTATAAGTAAATGTTTACATATTCTGTGTACGTGAAATCAGATTGTAAAAATCCGCAAACAAAGAAAAAAATTCATAATATGTTAGATGAAAACTATTTTATTTTAAATTACTGTGAAGAAAACATAATTGCTCAATTTTTTCAGGTATTAATTTTGTTTGCGGGACTGTTACAACATGATAAGAACAGTAAGGTATTTTCTAACTATTGCTGCCAGTATTGGGAAACACTTGCAATTATGTTTTCCCAATCAGTTATAGATAACGCAAGATTCGGGTACTTGAATGTTACAAATTTTCAAATACCAGCCCCGACTTCGATTTCGGGTACCCACCCACCCTAACAATTTTTACATCATTGTGTATAACACTAACGTACCCAATTATGAATAGTGTTAACAAAAAAAACAACGATAGATAACTAAAAGAAGGAGGGCATTGTAGAATATATATAAAAATGGTTTAAACTTTTTTTTTCTTCAAATTGGAATCACTGCCAAAGTAATAACATTTTTGGTGAATTTAGTCATTATTATCGATATTTTATTGATATTCAACGAAGCATCAATAATAATCATTTAATTAGAAATGCCTGAGGTGGAATGCAACGCATTAACTCTGAATAGCTGACCTTTCGTAAAGATGACGATTATAACATTAAAATCTCAGATATCTTACAATTAGTTACCTAAAATTAAGAACCATTTATGTATCAACGTGTTGGGCTCGGTACGATTACACAGTCGAAGCACAAGTCAGTAGAATTTTGTCTTATATTCGATAGTAAAACATAAAATAAATAAAATCATTTGTTTTACATAATAGTCCTCATTTCCTTTAATTTATAAAGTGACTCAAAACTTTTCAATAGTAGTAGGTAGAATGTTTATAAAAACGGTTAAGCTTCAAATTATCCGTAAAAATTCTTCTTAATATTCTAAGTAATAAGATTGTCGCTCTCATTGATTCAGTTTACGATTGCTTAGAAAATCATAGATGCGTCAATGAGAACAGAAAATACCTCGACGAGTCGATTCTTCCTTCGTTGGGATGACTATCTACTTAAATCATCAGGAGATTCATTACTTTGTCTCTGCGTCATACACGACGAAGATTCGCTCATAAATTTTACAGGAACGTTGACGCGTGTCTACACAATCATCGATAATGTATTTTCTTGATATTGGTCGGCACGTGTCCAAAAAAGCTAATATACACTAGAAAATATATGTAACACGAATATCTATAGACGATAGCTCGCAATATTATGAATAAGAGCACAAGAGAACTCCCTCGAGCGCTACTCTCAGTTACTCGAATCGTGACGTTTAAGTTACCGTATTACTGCATTTTTTATTTACACGAACGAGAACTCCTTTAGGACTGACACACACAAGTGATTTTTCAGAGTAAAAGAAGTTGTATCATGTACGTATTCATGTTTCACGAGAAGTCCCATGGAAAGCATTATGGGCAATGCTTTTCAGAGAACTTCCTGTGGGACGCGAATAGTACTGCTCACGCATAAAGATTAATTTGATTTCATTTATCTCGTTTGATGTGATAACAATCATGAAAGAAATGCAGCTAGTTGTTTTTTTAGCTACTCTAGTACTATAACTACATCATTGGTTGCTTGGACGAGTGCAAGTTTTGTAAGGCTCCATAGTAAGCTGTACAGTAAATCAAAAATTGTGTTTGAAAATATTACAATAGTTTTGAAAGGATTTACTGTAGTTGTAGAGAAAAATCTATCTTACTACTGCTTATAAAAATTCTTTGAAATTATGTTTCATAGATAATATAAGGAACAATCGCAATGATTGTAGATATCGACTAGCGGATATCGACTATTATAATTTTAGAGGTACTACAATTCTCAAAAAACTTCATACTAAATAATTTATTATCTTCATTGATACCTTGTTTTTAAAACAATAAATATACCTACTGTGCCTGTAAACTGATTTATACATATAGTTCAACACACTTCTGAAGTTAGCTACTGTACTGGTAGCACGTGGAATGTGATCTTGCCAAACATGTGCACGATAATGCACAATCAACAAAATTTCTATCCTTGGAATAACTTTCGAAACAATGAATTCATTAATGAACTTCTAATGAGAGAATATTCTACATACTCAAATATGTTTCTGTCTCTCTACAGGCTCTATACCTCTACTCCATTTACACGATAACAAAATAAGATGAAGTTAAGCCAACTAATAATATCCAATCAATAGATATTAACTATATTTTAATCAATAATTAATTCCTTACTTTATAATAACGATTCACTGTCATAATACAAAGTATACGGTATTCGACAAGAGGTATCAGAAATTTTAAGGAATGATTTTACATATCAAAATAGGGTGAAAATCAAGAATGACGAAATTGTGTTTGGCGTTTTAGAGTTATTACCTTTTGCAAAAAAGGCTAAAATTCGTGTAAAACCTGTTTCACTTGGGGCTTATTTTGTACATATACTGTCAGCGTGCATTAATCAGGTTAACTGCAGCGATATCAGTAGAATGGATCTTCAAAACAGACACATTTCTCGCATATTTTAAATATTTTCTCAGAAAACTCAAACGCGTTTCGTCTATCTTGATTTTCTTTTTAATTTAGCATATAGAATCATCATTTAAAACTTCTGATACCTGTTGTCAAACATCCTATATACAGGGTGTCCCATATTTAGTGCTACAAGCTGAAAGAGGGTAATTCTACACGATAAAATAAGATAAAAATATCGAATAAAAAATTTTGATATCAAGCTTCATTTTTGGGAAAATTGACTTTGAATTTGGACCAAGTGTAAGTGTACCGAACTACAGTTTTAGGTATTTGAGGGGTAAACGGGAAAGGGGGAATGCTTTTAGCATACTGTGAAAACAGTCAGTGGTCAGTGTTCCTTTATGCTGTGCACTTTTCAAGCATCCAAAGCTGTACTTCCGTGTGCTTGCTCTCGATCATAATTCAAACTCCATTTCCTCGAAAACGAAGCACAATATCAAAAAAATGTATTCTATATTTTTACGACTATTTTTTAAGTAGAATTACTGACTTTCCGCTTATATCACCAGGTTTGAGATATCTTGTATTTATATTTCAAATTTTTCAGCAGGCTCTGTTAAAGCATCGAATTTAGCAAAAAAGAAGAAATTGAAAAAAGAAGAAAATACTTTCTTCGTTTATTTGTAATGATCATTTAGTAATAATCAACCAATTGATTAATTTAATCCATTCGAGCAGAATAACGACCTAAATTCATAGTATATGATTAAAACCAAAATGCCTGTCTACAAGTAAATGTTAACCTTTATTAATCTTTCACGTTTAACCCTGTTTCCTAACTGGACGTACGACATGCGACAAATCCGAACGACCGACAAACACCGACAGTACGCAAACAAATAACATTTATACGTGTTACATTCTAAATACCACTGCTTTCACATAGGTCATTATTCATCGACATCGGTAGGATTTGTCGTAACTAGTTCATCGTTGTCCGATATTTCATTAGGACAAAGCCTTGTTGAAGACTGTTCAATGACAAGTGTCAGAAATTTTAAGACATAATTCTACATGCTAAAATAAGACAAACATAAAGGCAGACGAAATTGCATGTGAGGCTTCGTTTCCATATTACTAATTGTTGAGGAAATGCCTAACATACGCGTGAAATTTGTCCGACTCAGAACTTATTCTATTGATTTCGCTGTGTCTGATCTAATGCACGCCGACAGGGAAATAAGTCCCAAACAGAGATATTTCACACGATCTTTAGACGCTTTTGCAACAATTAATAACTCTAAAATGAAACTGCAAGCGCAATTTCGTCATTCTTGATTTCCGTTCTATTTTTATATGTAGAATCATTCCTTATAATTACTGACACCTGTTGTCGAACGCCCTGTATATAATTTATAGCTTGGTTGAAGTTTTATTCGGTAAAGTTTCCGTGTCATTTTAGATGCGACATACGACCGATACGGTAAAGTTACAATATTCCGTTGTAGATGACATACAACCGATTAGAGAACAGAACAGTTTCCAATTTGTTCTTTAATATTATATTTCTTAATAAAAGTCTTTATTAATTTATTTCCACGTTGCATTAGTATGGCGAAAAATGACCTATACATGTATAACGCATTTTGTTTAAAGTGGACACGAAATAAGTACTATACAACTAAATAAACCATAACGTATGCAACTTTAAAAAATTTCTATGACAATGGATTAAGTATAATTCTTCTAATAAGATGAGTCCTGACAACAATATAGATCTATTGGTTTTAAGCCTCATCTCGTTAGCGGAGAACGGTACATTTTGACAAATCTAGTTTTGCAGGTGATTAATGTCAATTATTAATACCTTATCAATTGTTTTAATTCTATACCCTCGCAGATATTCAACTGTGCGGCGGATACTTCATCTTTGAGAATGTAGAAATAAAACAGTTAGTTGTCAGAACAATTAACAACAATTGACAAAGATGACGAGTAAAACGATTTGTCAAACTGTAGTCATAGACATGTTCCTCATAAAGGTCTCCCAAAGCACCCCATCGCGATTCATGGTCACTAAACTCGCAATGTATATCGTGCACCAAATAATAGTTCTCTAGTGACGCGTCTACAGTGAACGATGTCACAACGAACTTTCACCGCGGTGCATCGTCGCGTGATGCGTTGGGACGCGGTGACGTCTAAGGCCGAGAGTGCGAGATATGCGAGCAGCGACAGACCAGCCGGAAGCCATTCAGTCGTTTAACTGGTACGAGCACGCCGACAATGTCGCACTTACGTTGCCAGTCGACTTATATGTATACACGCAGTTAATACGTTAAGCTCGCGCGATTGATCTACGCCGTGGTTCCTCCACGCGTTCATTCTCGTTCGTTCCCTGGTCGTTAAGCTCAAGCGTTGACACTGCAGATAGAACAGTGTGCGACAGTGGATCACGAGAGGATTCGCACGTGTCCAGCCAACGTTGGACCCTTCGCGTGACTCCATATCGGCGAGCCAGTTTCTTTTTCGTCGACGACGTAGCTCGCGTTTGCTGTCGCGGTCTCGGTTTCCGGATTCTAGCGTGCTAGAGCAGCGGTTTCGTAACGCGCGATGAATAGAGTGCTCTTCCTGCGGTCGATTCGCAGGACGGAAGCCTTCCTACGCGTGGCTGCGTTCCAATGACGCCTCGCGATCCCGGCCCGAAGGTTGCCTATGCTCGGAGCTTCGAGAGGGAACGACTGTCCCAGAGTAAACTGAAAAAACGTCGACGCTCGTGTACGAACAGCGGAGCATTGTGCATCGAGATCGGGTGATAGGAAGCGCGTGCGAATTCTTTCACAGCTAGAAATACTTTCTTGCCGATGGCGAGTGTGTTGGCATTACTCATGGGTGGACCCTGGTGCCAGTGATAGTGCATGAAATGAACCCGACCTGACGGGGCTAATCGCTGACGCGAAACTTCGTGAAATTGGAATCTTCGTGCTGTAACGACACGTGCTTCGTGAGAATTAAGCTTCGAGGCTTTGTTAGTGCGTCAATCGGGCGATAGATTGGCAGCCTCTGCGGACACGAGCTGGGTAAGTGTAGCGAAGGTCCAAACTCGAAGGGACTGGGCCTCGGTCTCGAGTCACTGGGAAACGGCAGAGCGAAACGAAACTTGCTGCGATTTGAAGGAGTTACATAATAAACTACTGAAAATGCGAATAACTGCTCGGGACGACGGTCTTTTTAGCGTTACCGCAGATAGCTATCTCTAATGACGTACACGCATACGTACATTCTTTGACGCGGAGCAAGAATGTCTACTGGCAGAGTGGAGCTAGAGCGTCTATAGCGGTTAGCGGTTGCGTTTGCACGATGTGACGCGCCGACTAATCGTTTTTGCGCTGTCGTGTGATCTGTCGGGAATGTAATTTTGGCGCCTTGGGCAATTAGACGGTTTGAACGTTTCGACTAATCCAGACAGACAGCTTAAGACTAGGCGCGTATTAGAAACATTGGCTGGCTAACTTTTTAGTGATTCAAGAAACAGATACATTACATGGTTTCCTATGAAAGATGCCCCTGTAAAAGTTGATAACACACGCTTCTCTAAAACAGACAATGTAATCGGTTCCAGGTAAATCGTCTAACCGAAGTTGTTAGTAGGCGCCTAATTTAAAAGAATCTAGTCTAAAATCTCCATGAAATCAATTCTCACATTTTCTTAAAATTTAGGGCAAATACTGAAGTTTTAAAAACTAAAACATTCGAAAGCTTATGTTAGGAAGCTCGTTATCATTTCGTTAGAATGCCTCGACTTTGTTCATTTTCAATTTGTCTCCTGTAAGGCCCTGGCTATACTTATACTCGTACGTAACAAGAATAATCTTCATAATGTCAGTAACAATGATCTTCTTCTATTATCTCCTTCTCTTTGCCATTAATGATTATTTCAATTTGGTTACATATTAAAAAATTTGCACGATTTCTTCAAATACATGTATGTATATAAATGAATATGTAAACCTTGAGAAAACTGTACCTAATAGTTGCTGAGATAAACATTCCTAAATATCAGTTCTTTGGCAGCCTTGGGTAGAAGACATTTCTCGAAATTTATTTAAAAGCGATTAAAAACAATTGACAAATTTTGACTACAGCATTACTGTGTTTTGGTATAAGCTTATTGGTTCCTTTTGTTTCTTGAAATTCTTTGCTTTTCTTTCACTGTCGCATGTAACAAATAAAAAACGAGTCACCAACTCACTGACCTCAGAAATTATTCCCTAGAATTTATAGTTGTGTTATTTCTATCGACTTGTAAAATAACAGCGAGTATACTCTATGCTCAATTAAGAGTGTATACGCAATTGGCATGAACTACTTGTGTAACTACATATGTAGTAATTATTTTTCTAAATATAACGATGCATCCTGATGCATTCTCTAGAAAAGTTGCTTTACTTTCTATTTAATTACAACTATTTGTTAAAAAACCAACTGTATAAAAGACATGTGATTGTACATAATCATCGTATGTGAAAAAATGATCAAATTCCTAGAAAATAAACATTATAAAACCTATTACCTCTTCTTCTACTTACGAATACAGTGTTAACTCAATAAAAGCTTGCTGGTACTCACATAGATGTGAAGACTCTTGGAACTATTCTTTCATTTGACCTGGTCTTCACCTTTGAAAAGGCACATTGAAGTTACTAGTGTGTAAACTGATCTTAAAAACTCGTTTCTTAGATTCTTCAAGCTTCTAACTGCATCTAATTTGTAAGCTTCTAACAAGACAAAACTGCATCACTAGAATAACAAATATCAAAATTATAAATCTCTAACTAATTACCGTGAAATACTCTGTCTCCTCTTAATCTCCACAAATTATGTTATCAAATGTTCACAACCAAAACCATTTTCCTAATACAAAGTTTGCTAATTTTTTTCACCGAAGTTGTAACGACCATGCTTGCCCACGATCCTATGTCGCGCGACGCTCATAGGAAGTGGCAATTATCGATCCGATGAAAAAGTCAGAAGATGCGTGGGACTCGCGTCACTACGTTGTTTTCCGTCGATCGGGCGATCGATGCGTCAGCGATACCGAAGGAAACGAGTCTGGGCCGAGGCGTTAGATTACCATAACAAAGAGACGCGCTAACGGAACCACACACGCGATCGTTTTCCGCGGCAATTTCTTCCCCTATCGGATCAGGGACGACTCACCCTTCGCCCTCGCTCGGTTTCAGGGGTAGACGTGCGCCCAGCTCGACGGCGGAGGCGAGGAAAGTCACGTAGAGGTCCGATGCGTCCTTCCACAGGTTCGTCCTATAAATAAAGAGGGTAAATCGAACCGTGGCGCATCGGCGATCGTTATTGATCAAGGCTGTTACTTTCGTCGGTCTCTTTGTCCACAGACCTAAATATATCGAGAAGCTTCTCGGTTCTGTTACGGTCGAACATGTCCTCTACGTTCAGATTATCGATCTTTAGGTGGACCTCGTACTTGGTCAGGTTCTCTTTCTCCAGGACGTTCATGTCGAGGACCTTGTAACGCGTCTCGTAGGTGTGCTTGTTCAAGCCCACGATCTCCAGCTGAAACTCCCCCATCATGATAGCGTTATGACGTACATAAAAGAATAATATGAAAGATTGAAATTATTTACTAATTCTTATTCACCCTTAGCTACTGACATCTAGTTTTTAGACATGCTTATGGGTAGTTACAGTCTGTCAGATTCCAATTAAAACATATTATTGTTATCTACAAATTTGTAAAATAATATCGTTTCAATGTGGAATTGAAACGTAAGAAGTATTACTGGTTAGAAAATATTTAACCATAGTGCAAAGAAAACAATTTGTGGTGAAGTCAAATACGTTATACGCAGAGGAAGTGTAGCATATTTGGAATATCAGTTTGTTTAAGATGAATGAACAGTTAACGCGGTGAAAAAGCACAAATAAGATTGCATGATATCATAAGAAGGAAAGTAATAAACCTTTATATTACAAATTCTTAGTATCGATAAAAAAGAAAAAATATCTGAAATTTTAGTCTAATTGAAAAATGACACAAAGTAATGATTTGCCTAAGGTGCAGATAATTTGGAATAGCGGTATCATAATCCTTTGAATCTGAGGATTCACTATCTGAGACATTTTTCCTTTCTCTTTTTCTTGTTACATTTTTGCCTTTCCTTGCTCCTTTAGGAGTTCGCTTTTTTGAGATCGGTAAAGGAAAAATATTACAAGTAGTAACAATAACAGTAAGCTACACTAAATGACATTCATCTTCAGTATTCCAAGTTACTAAATAACATGATATTAAAACTTAAAATTTTATGTCATATTTCCAGTACTCAAAATAATCGTAAAATTGAACTGAAACTGTAAAGTTAACATACCAATGAGTAGATTTAATAATTTATTTTAAAAGTTTTGACATATTTTAACCCTGCTTGCAACGATTGAATACTTGCTGAAAAAGTTTCAGAATGTAATGTTTCTTTACTCCTCTGTAAATTAGGTCGGAAATGTCAAAAATGATTCGCCCACAAATGTCAATCGTTAGCAGATCGTTTGCGCCTATTATTTGCAGTATTACAAAGTATATAACATTAGTAGATTCTTAGATACTGTTGGTATTGCATATTATCAACAGTATTCGAAATACACTGCATTTTCTCTGTATACAGTCAATCATAAAAGTCTACGTACTTACATGATTTATATCATAAGGAAGTTCACCTAATCCGATAATTCTGATTTTAATGAACATGACGCAATTTTTCTTTTTTAATGGTGTATTACTTTTAGAAGGTAAACTTAACGGTTAAAGTATCACTGCTATTCCGTTTTTTTAAATATAACTTTGTAATGATGCAAAACACAGCAAAACCTTGCATGTAAAAAATGTTTAATTTTTGTTGAAACTATGTTGAAACTTTGAGGATTGATTTCATCATTTCATCTCATCAAAGAGGTTTCCCATTAGCAAAAAATTGTTCTATTGAATAACTAATTATGCTCTACATGCACACAAATTTTCATTAAAATCAAAATTTTCGGGCCAAATAAATATCTTTGCAATACAGTACATGTAGACTTTAGTGGCTAAATGTACATATAAAAATATAGTACACTAACAATTTAAATGAAGTTAAAATTCACAATTAAAATTATAAGTGCACCACATAGTAAAGTACTTTTGACTTGAAATAAATATTTTCAGTAGTAGTTAATACGTTTAAATTGATATAATCATTTATAAATTATTATGTCAATTTTGCAACATAGCGATATAATTTTGATTTTTTTTTTAATTTAGAAAATGATTTCAAAATTTTGACCATTAATGTACAATATTTATATTTTAATAGGATTGATATAAGCCAGAGTGGATGAGTCTCGTTAATAGTTCGCCTTATTACATAGTCTTATTTACATAACTGTAAATAGTATTCATCTGCATGACTATGAATGACGTTAACAAGGATTTTAATTGGAAATTACATGAAGGGAAGTACTATAGAATGAAAAGAAAATGGAAGCTCTATTTGAAATTAGAATCACTCTGTGAATCACTGTCTATATTCCGATAGACGGTTAATGAATATACATAGTAATATAGCAGTCATTGTATTGAAATGGTAGAATTTGAGCCTTCCTGCAATATGTAATCAAAGAAGCAAGGGATATAGTCATAGCTGTATTAAATTCTTGATTTAAACTGTTTTTTTTTTTATTTCAAAATTATAATTAAAAACATGAAATTAGAGCATATTTATTCATTAAACAGTTACGAAAGAATTAATTGTAAACATTTCTAATTCTTTCAAATCAAAGAAGAAATTAACTTAAAAGATTTCGCTTTAACCGTTTTTGATAAAAGGCAGTCTCCTTCCACAAAACACTTTTTCTTTCAATTTGATCTGGAATAGTACTGGATCAAGTTAAACTCTGACATTTAACATCCCCTCTCATTCCGTTTTCGTTACCATAAAACAAGGACGTTAACTGATGTTACACTATATGTGCGCTTTAATATATGTACATATTGTTCGTTATCTTAAATGCGGGATATGTAGAAAAAAAAATAAGATACAAGAATCTATTCACCTTTATCTGAATGTCCTGCATCGTATACCAATGACACATAGAGAGAGGCAAAACCACGTAGAGTTGTACTTGTGAATACAACAGTCTAAGGAATTACTTTACTGGCATTCATTAGATTAGACAAATCAGATTTGTTAAGAGACAATACTTAATTACAAGCATGTACAAATTATTATTAGATTCAACCTGAACAAAACAAATTCACTATAAATACACTAATTAAAGTGAACATCTTATTTAATATTTTGAATGCTACACTATATTCAATGAAAATTTTATCGTATACGCAGTGTTTCTGACTTTTAATAAAATTCTTTTAATCTATTTTTATTGATATATTAGCCCAACAAATTTTTGATTTTCTATATGTCATGGGTAGTGTTTAAATTCTTCGAAACAAATTGAAATCATTAAATGCACATGGTGCTTACATATTATATTGCAATAAGTTGTTTTTATAAAAGCCTTCATTTGCTTAAAAATCGACATGAATTTTCCAGATAATTTAACATCTTCATTCTATAGAGCTTCCCTCCTAAAATCTTTACTATAGTTTTTTATTAGCATTCATATCATTCATAATGGTGTAAAAATGATCACCAACATACACTAAGGTGCACAAATTATTGTCACAAAATGAAAATTAAATAAAATTTTAAAAGTAAAGATCCCTAAAAATATATTATTTAGGTTCTGATCTAATAAATATATAAAGTAGTCGACAAAATTGTTCATAATTACGAAAAAACGAAGTGTAATAATTCTTGGTACTAATTTCGGTTATAATATTATTACACATAACGTATTCTATGAAAAAGAATTGATCTATCCAATATCGAACTATTGTTTTCCTCCACAGTTTACACTCTTTGTCAGTATAAAGCGTTATAATTTTATTTAAGGCAAAAAAGAATATTTTAGTATGATGAAAATATGTACCGATTTGTCACTGGAAAAGTGGAAAGTCATATCAAGAAATTGGAAATACGGTAAACAGAATTTACTCAACCATCTGAAATATTAAAAGATTTGGAAATAAAGACAGAATTTAAAACAAATATAGTCGTGGGAGAAAGGAACTGTTGAGCTCATCTACAGAACGATTGATTGTTCGAAAAGTAAACGAGAATAAGACTGTTTCTAATGAAACAGACTGAAGATTGTATAAGTTATAAGTATATGAGACTGCATAAGTTACTGTGGCGTAGAAAATTTAGAATTTATTGCACACATTGTGGACAAAATAATGCATTTAAATATACCAAAAAATAATCTAAAACAAAATACTCTAAAAATGGTTATTTTTAACAAATTCAAATTATACCAAGATAACGACCCCAAATATAATATACAATTATAGTTAATATACAATATATGAGAATTATTGTTATGTAGATCATAAGTAGATACACTTCCTCAGTCACCAGATTTTAAGCTAATTTAAATTGAGTATAACAGATTTACTAATAAAATGTGGAAACATTCAATTACTAATAAAACAACATTGCAAAAGAAATTGGTGATAAAATGGCATAATATTAAATAAAATTATTTAAAATAGTAATCAAATCAATGCCAAAAAAATGTTTCAACCTAATAAAACAAAAAGCATATCCCATAAAATATTAAAAATACGAAAATTATTATGTTGTACAATATGCGCCAATAATAATAATGATATTGTTACTTGTTTTCATAATTTCATAACTTCATAGTCTAAATATTATATTTTTACAATAAAAAGTGTAGAAAGATTTGATTATTTTTTATCTTTCATATCTGTCTTACTTCTCGAATGTGGCAATAATTTTGTGATTCATTGTATGTACGGATGACATGGCATTCAAACTTAAATTTTACATGTTTCTGTAGGGGACGTTCAACAGCAGATATCAAAAATTTTAAGGAGCGACTCTAGATGTTAAAATACGACGAAAATAAAAAATAACGAAATTGCATTTGGATCTTTGATTCAGAGTTATTAATTAATGCAAAAAACTGTAAAAGTGTGAATATGACTGATTTAGGAGTTATTTTACTGCCGCCGTGCATTAATCAGGTCAAGTACAGCGAAGTAAGTAGAATAAACCACCAGCCAGACACATTTTACGCGTTTTCTCAATAATTAATAACTTGAAAACGAAACCCCAAACGCTACCAGCCTTAGCTTTTTAACTTAAACATTTCATATATTTTTGCAGCTATAAGTTGCAAAAGAGAAGAGATTTTTTGTTTTAAGTTGAAGCGTCCGCCATTTTCTTAAGCTTGGACATAAATGGCTAATTCTGGTACCGATCAGAGCCAGTGTAATACACATTATTAAAAATATGCCATAAAGGCACACTAATATAATACAAAAGTTGTACAAAGCAATACTATTAAGATAAAAAAAAATTCTGTACAGTACTTTAGTCGATGCACCAGAATGCCTCCTTAAAATCTTTGACACCTGTCATCGAACACCTCGCATATACCTTGTACGTACACGAGTTTCATTTGTATTTTGAATTCAATTTTCACATTCATGCATAAGTTTTAAAAACAAATTCATGCTTATTCTATTTTTAGACTATGGAAGTAACTTGAACTAATTTCAACTCAAACTGTACGTTTAATAAATATTCAAGATCACAATTTAGTATTATTCGACTTCTCACACCTCATAGTTATTGCATGTATCTAATCCTGTACTAAACGTTTGATTCAAAGCCAGACCAACCCAAACCAGTTTTTTTTAATTTAGTTAAATATTTTTTATTCCATTAGAATATTAGATAACTATCTACGCTACTTTTTCTGCAGTAACAATGCTTCCAATCATTCTAGTTCTCTTCGTGTAAGTAAAGTAGCATTGCTATAACAATTTTGAATAGTCATTCTTGAAAATATAGCAAGATTTATATGTATTACAAGATAAGCTATACTAACTACTTAATTTATAAGTAATTTCAAGAAATGCCTAATTTTGAATATTTGGATCTAAATTGTAACTAGTATTTTTGTATGGAAAAGCAGTATACAAACGGTAATGAAAATTGCACCATTAGAAAGCTTATGTTTTCTACATTAGATCAATCGTATATATTTTACAATCAATGAAGAATTTACAAGAATTTTTTTAAGTGGACTTGTAATATGGTGCATATAATATAGGGTATTCAACAATAAGTATCAGAAATTTTAAACGGTGATTTTACATATCAGAATAGGACGACAATAAAAAATCATTGAGAATTCTTGAAAGAACACCTAAACGTGCTAAATGTGTCTAACTTAGCACTTATTCTACTGACTTCATGGTGTCTGGCCCGATTAATGCACGCTGGCAGTAAAATAAAAATAAGTCTCAAGTTAGATATATTTTCTCAACAATTAATAATTATAAAATGAAACCTTAAATGTATTTTCGTTATTCTCGATTTTCGTTTTCTTTTAACGTGTAAAATCACGTTTTAATATTTCTAACATCTGTCGTCGAACACCCTCTAAGTATTTGAAAATGATGTAGGAAAAAATGGGAATTCGTACGATATAACTACTTTAAGTAGGTATATTGTTAAAAAATATTTAGTTACAATCATTTTTCTCTCCTTCTGAAAAATAACAACAAACGACTTGTGTTAGTCTGTCTCTGAGGTGCAGAATTGATTTTTTCAAAAACTATTCTTCATATTTTTGAAAGAGATTACACTGAAGTAGAAGTCAAATGGTCCGTGCGATTAGTGTTAAAACACACATAAGTCTCAAAAATTGAAGCTTAATTTCTCGAATCGTTCTTTACGAAAAGACCCCCCTGATCAAAGCTATGACACAGATCTATAACACATATCCCATGTGAATACAATAGTTCACCTGGAAGTACTTCTGGTCCTTAGGAGCGACACCATACAGAAAACCATGATGATCCCTAATGCTATAGGTGTAGTGGATCCACGATGGGAGATCAGGGGCGTTCAAAAGCGAAGGCTGATACGAGAACTGGTCAGCTCGTCCTGGAAACGAGTGCAATCAAAACTACCCATTATTCATCGCTGAATATCCACAGGTCGAAGTCTTCTTGTCATCGCAAAAAGTGATTAATGCAATTTCTGAGTAATCAAAAGCGCGTGGTTTAGCTTTTTCTCTCGGAAAGATTTCACCCGTTTCAGGGAAATGGTAAGTCACGCTTGGACTCGTCACCGTCGTAAACAAGAGGATCGTAGCGTCGCGTTTGTGCCGTTTACGATTCACGGGTGACGTCGCGCTAGAAAGTACCGATACGCATACACACGCACGTGACAACGTCAGCTGTAAGCCGACGACGATTCTCGAGGGGAACGATCCTCTGTTGATTGCTATTCGCGGCGTGTCGCGAATGACGCGCGTGAAGCTGTCCACCTCGAAGCGAAGCAAGAGTCCAGTTAGCGGGTGATGACCGAAAACGGCCATTATTCGGCCACGATTATTCCTTGTCACGGTCCCACTCAAACCACGGAAATGCAATAGGAACACCAGGGCAAGGGACTCGCTTTTCCTCCTTACCATCGCCGCTGCTCCAGTCGAACGTCTCTGGCCTGATGGGAATGACGAACACCTCTGTCATTAGGATGCTCTCGGCGCTCGCGAAGGCCACAGTCAATGACAATACCACCGCGACCGGAAACATGATCGCGGCGTGTCTGAAAACCGTCAACAAATTACGCTCGCTGTTAACACTTACGGCGACTACAGGTGCTCGCGAGCTGTCCAGTTTATGCACGATTGTGTACTATTCACTCGTTATAAAGTTGGAACACGATGCAAGGAATTTGCTTTTAGAGAGAATTGAAAGCGTCCCCTAATGGCTTATTCCCCTAATTATCATATGATGGAGCTACAGCATTTATACTAATATTTAATTTTTAATATTTGATACGAAAAATATTCATGTATAATGTATACAAATTGGTAAATTGAGTTGTACATTTTTTGAAGGGTATTATAAGTTAAATTTTTTTAATGAAATATCTAATAAATATAATATTGACACCGCGTTCCAAGAAATTAAAAGAGTAATACGAGTTTATAACAAGAAATTCGTGTACTGTCAACCCTTTGACTGCGGAATAGTATTTCAAGTGAAAACTCACTAGTACTCAGTTTTCCTCAATTTCGCGACGATTATAGTCAGAGAAACCAAAAGGTAGTGCATACATATGAAAAATCATTGACAGCTGAGATTGTATACACAGAACGTTACAAAATAAATGTAAAAACTTTAACAAATCTTATAGAAGGCCATTTCAAGCAAAAAATGTTATATTCATGGGGTGTCTTAGAACTACTGGTATAAGTGCAAAGACAGTGACTCTACATGAAAAAATTAGTCAAAAATTTAAGATAAAACTTTTTAGTATCATGCTTCAGTTTTAAGAAAATTAACTTCGAATTTTAGTTGAATACGAAAGTACTTAAGTATAATTTTAAGCGCTTGAAGGATAAAAGGAAAGAGGGGAATGTTTCTAGTCTTTAGCAGAGAAAATTAGTGGTCAGACCTAGAGTGTTCCTCTTACCTTCCTCGTGCACTTTGCAAGAACCAGAACTAAACCAGAACAAGAACTAAAACTCTACTTTCGTGTATTTGTACTCGATCATAATTCTAAATTAATTTTCTCAAAAATGAAGTACGATATCAAACAATTTTATTCTATGTTTTAGACTTATTTTTTTATGTAAAATTAATATCTCTCCGCTTGTAAGTCCAGTTCTGAAACACCTTTTATAAATGTAGATCCTAATAATCAATACTTATGTACATAATACATTTAAAAATGTATTGTTGTTATAGAAAAATTATAGACTGAAGTTATAAACTTAAATCTTAAACTTTAAGTTATAAACTTAATGTGAATTAATATGACGTAATTTTTACGAAGTCAAACTCCATTACCACGTGACTTGTAATGAGGAGAAGATACTTCATTATGTCAGTACTACACTTGTTGGATGTGAAGTAGAGTATTAACCTCTCGATATAGAATTAAATTAAATTTCCCATATCTATAGATATTATTCAGTATCATTCGAGTCTCTATATATACTGTGGTCGAAAAGAAAACAATTTATATCATTTCAAAAATTTAATATTTATGTAAAATGAATACATTGTATGTAAGTCATACATTGCATATATTTTTAGTTAAAGACCAAAAGCTAGAGATTTTATTATAACGCGCCAGAAATTTGATTTAACGCCAAGGAATCAAATTCGATCCTGTAATGACACAGCAGTAATCGTTGACATTGTTAGAACAATATACAATATTTGCTGATAATAGAATCAACAAATATGACATTTTTTACTCAGAATGATCCCTTACAAAAATCAAAAGTTAGTCTAAGAAATGGCACTAATGTTTTATATTTCATAGAATGCACTTTCTAGAAAATAACAAATGCAATATTAACAAAATTAACATTCATTTATAACCTTTCAAGTCGAAAATCAGTTTTGGACATAAAGTCCTAATTACTTTCAGTGTACATACAATTATTTGCATTCGAGACATACTGTCTAGTCAGCGTTTGCGAATAAATTTCTACCACCTTACGCCATATACATACATACATATGTATGTATGTAAGTTTTAAACAAACAGATAATACTTTCTGTTCTTCGCAGCAAAAGAGTTAACAATCTCTAACTTACGATTCCCGCGCACAGAGGATTCAAAGCATCGAAAAGTTTATCCCCTAGCACGTTGATTAATTTAGTTTATATCTCTGCGCGTAGGATTCGTTCGTTAAAGGACTGTACCGCGCATCTGTGTCATCGATCCCCGCGATTAGAGAATTTCCAAGCATCATTCGCAAGAGTTGCCAGGTCAATTTGACAGAGAACGTTAAAAAGGAGCGCCCTTCGTGAATATTAGCCGCAGTTAACGCGCAAACGGAATCCTTTTGTGTCAGCTATACGTAATAAAATGAAATTAACGCAAAAGTACGATCAGTCGAAACCTATCTCCTGCCCCTTCTAAGTCCTAACAGTTCGCGTTCAGACACGCAGAGTGTAAACTAAATAGTAATACGCCCGTAGTGTGCAAAATACTTGTTGACTCGTGAACCAAAAATTCAGGCAAGAAAATAACATTGGGGATCGCTGTTTTTAAGATACGTGACGCACGCATTACACTCATTCCACTCGCTTTTGAGAAACGGAAACATAAATCGAAACCCACACGATGCCAGCTCCACGCTTGCTCAGACCCTTTCCTTTTTATCGGACACGTATATAATTTATTAAGCAAGAGCCGATGATTCGAAGTTATACAAATTTCCACGAACAGTCAATTTTCGACACCGCGTCCTCCTCGACTTCCGCGTACACTGCTGGTCAGCGAGTACACGGAAGAGCAAGGGAGGCGAGTAAGCTCGCGACGCAAAAATAGACTAGCGTGGTTTCGCGCGGCGAAACGAATCGTAGGGAAAGTCGCGAGCACGCGGAACGTGCTTGCTTGCGGAACGCGAACAGAGCAAGGATGCTTCGACGATGGACGATGGTCAACGCGCGTGGTGCACGCCGGCTACGAAAACTGCACGCGAGCTTCTCGTCACGACCACGCTGAATTGGGGAGGTTAATTGGCCCGCGAGCGCGATTACTCGCGATGGCATCGACCAAGACGCGTTTCGTCCGCGCGGTCTCGCCTGACTCTCGGGATGTCGGCGCTTTCTTCGCGCAAGCCGTCGAACCCAAACCCGATTCGAGCCTCGCCGAAAAAACGAAGGCGAGGTGAAGCGTAAACGGAGCGTAAGAGCGCGTGCGTTTCACCCTTCTCATGCGCAGCTAAAACATCGTTCTCGATGGTCGTTGCCAGGAGCGTACGAGTCCCTGATATGAGGGCCAATTGGAGCCACTGTTCTTGACTTTTGGAGCTATGAACCTACCTTTAGTTCTATTTTGTGAGATTATTCCGTAACATAGTGCTTTGACTCGATATGTGCTCGATAGTGTACAGGAGTACCTACTGGTTTCTTGAAAGTATTCTTTGATTTTATTTGATTCTCATTTTTGCAGGTACATTCAAATTCTTAGCGCTTAATGTGATTTTTGAAATGTTTCTTACGTTCTTTATTGTTAGAGATTTTATTACTATGATTCAGAACAGGTATTGTACTTGTATATACAAGATGTTTCTAAATAAATGGTACGTTTTTGGAAGGTAGATTGTAGACACGAGGACAATGAAAAAAGTTCATGTGCACATATGTCTAGAAATGCTTAGTCTTTTAGTAATACGCTATTTTATATTGCGTATGGTGTGATACATTCTGTAAGGCTTATCACTGTGTGTCACTCATTGCAGGGGCCGAAATATCCCTGGGCCTATAGGACTTAAAGAGGATAGCACACTATGCAGGCAAGAAATGGGCCAGCATTTTAAGAAATATAAAGCACCATGTAATTAAAGGACTATGCATTTTCTGGTATATGTGCATTTGAACTTTTCTCATTCTCCTTTTTCTTCCAAAAGTGTCTCATGTTTTTCTTACTTTTTACGAGATTTAAGCCAGCACTTTACGTAGCATTAAATAGCTCATAACTAAAAAACCAAGCATTTCCGGACATATATTCATATGAACTTCTTTCGTTGTCTATCTATGTAGAACCTATTCTCGAAAAGTGTCCATAATACGTCCAAATAAGTGTCCAAATAGAAATTCATTTTTTAATCACTGTTTTGACACAGTATTTAAATTGGAGCTAAAACTGCGAGCGTATGTTTGCCGAAAATTTGGGAAATACTCCACTTTATTCGACTATAATTTCCTGGATTTGTATTTAACTGCTTGTACTTAGCGTAAGCTTGTAATTAGACAAAACTGTACAAATTTCTCTCGTCCTACTCTTCATGAAACAAAAACGAGTTGTTAGAATAAATTGGATTAATTGAGTTCAGAAATGTGCATCTCATATTGTCTATGTTACGTATACATTAGATTCTCCCACAAGTCCTTTTTGCTTTCTTATTAAGCCAAGCTTGCAAATTACGAAAAAAACTTGTAGAATGACCTAATACAATGACTTAGATTTGTTCATACGTATTCGGCATATTAACTATGTTTTTTTCATCTACGTCATATCCAACCTTTACGTTTAATTCTTATACAGCTTGCATACTTTTGTTATAAAATGTAAAATACCTTGAGGATCTAAATACTAGGGAACTGACATAAAAAATTTAATCATGTTTCATAAACAAATTCGAGAATCATTGTATTTAGTTGTTTCTACTGTGTCATAAGCGTCTGATAAATAAATGACATTCTGACTTTATTAAAGTTACTATTTACTACATGGTACTAATTATAATTATGCATTTTAGAACTTTTGCATGTCAAATATAGTGCCCTTTCAAATCCTTCGTATTATTTTGCTAAGGAAACAAATACTTTTAAGTATACGCTGTATAATTGGATTTATGTATCATATACATATAGACTAAAATATTGTCAGTGTCAATAAATACTGATAATACAAATCATGTACGTATGGGCAGAATTCGTGGGTTGATATTGATATTAATACTGAATTTATTTTTTACATTAAAAATGTTCTCTATGGAAAAATTGCGTCATTTTTCAAATAACGCAATATTATAATTAATTTACGAAAAATTTAATAAGATATCAAAACATTAAACTAAAATAATGAAATGAACTGTATCTTATTTTTATACCTTTGTATGCAACGTTATTTTCTATGCAACATTAAATCAATTTAACTCAGTTTGTCTAAACTGTGGTAGGTTTACACATTTCATAAAGGATTAAAGAATAAATAGTTTGCAGTAAATAAATGGGTGAACACTTTCTCAGTAAACAAGTAGCACATAGATACCAAGTTCACATGTTGACAGTAATTATGATAGTGTAAGGTTGTGGCAATAATGATATGTACCGCCAGTACATATAATTGATCGTGTAAGATCGGCTAAAGAGTTAATGATGTATGGAAATCTCAAGATTATTGACTTCTTAGATTCTCAAGTATTACATAAGTCTTTATAACAAAGGCACTAATCTCTTCAAGAATTTTGCATTATTGAATTACAGGTTTCAATGTCTATACGTATACAGCATCGCGTCGCGTGCACGTATGCTTATCTGAACGAAACTTCCGTCCCGTTTATTATCGTGACGCTTTTAGCAATTCCCGATAACTCGCTTCATGTTTCGAAGAGCAAAAGTACCGTAGCAGAACACCAAGTTATCGGTTGCGCAAAATCGTAGTTAATAGAGCGAATGAACTATAGCAATCGTTTCGAGGTGGAAGTACAAGAAGGAAGTAAGACCAAATGAACTCTGGGAAAGTCGATTAATTCATTCGTTTCTCTGAACTGTATCTAATAGCTGACAAAATTCGAACACTATGTAAGTGCACTTTTTTATGACAGATTTACTAAAAAAAGATCCAAGGATATCGCGTTTCTCTCAAATAGCGAAGTCGTAGAATACAGAATTCTTAATAAACAGAATCATGGTAAATTCCAAGGGAGGAATATTTCAAGGAATCGATCAAGGGGATGCACCTCTGATTGAGGAAAAACATTCTGTGAAAGTATCAAAACGTACATATAAATTTCCCCGCAGTCTATGACTCTGGCGGGATATCCGGTACAGTGACGTTCGACCGGGTTTCGAAACGTCACGAGTCTCGTACTCCGATCGTGGTTTGACCGGTACAGTCCTTATTCGCTATGCTGTTACGATTCCTTATTAGAGCAATACGTTTATCTAGTACAAGAATCATGTCTTTGAAGTCAATTCCTCTTTTTGTGACTCAATGAGATTAATTCCAAGAAAGAAAGAAGATATGGTGGACATAGCAATAAGTCTATAACGAGTATATAGTATATTGTTATAGACCTCACTATAGGCTCACTGTTTACTGACAAATTTATAGCGAGAAACTTGTTCTTCAAGTTTATTTATGCTTATGGTTACTTGCTACTTATTTGTACTTAAATAAAGCTCTTTTACTTTATATAATTTTAAGCTGTAGCGAATATAGCAACGAGATTGTGATGAGAGACTGCTACCTTGAAAACTCTACAAGAATTCGAGAACAAGTGCCTCACCCAATTGTCGCGCGCTCTTTCAAGTGATGACACCATCAGATACAGTCATGAAATCGTGTAACCAGTAAACAATAGTTACAAATTATAGTAAGAACCGAGGATCTTTACTGTTCATCAGTGAAGGCAAGAAAGACCCTAAGTACCTAATTTCCATGATATGTAGAGCGTTGCTTCAATAATACGCTCGTCTTCTTAGGTCTATTCTTCCGTTTTACCCAGTCACCTTTAACAAGACAAATTCAAGTTACCAGTACGCCATATGATCGTAAAAACTCGTTTCTTAAGATCTCTAAGCTCCCAACTGCTTCCAACTCTGAAGCTTGTAATAAAACAAAGTACATATAACGATGCAATGTTGTGTCGATAGAACGTCTTCTAGGTCCTCAACTCTGAAAAAACAAATTCAAATCGCTAATATATAAATTGATCTCAGGATTAAATTTCTTCAATCCTTAAGCTCCTGATTGCTTCCAACTTTCCAGTTTGCAACGAGATAAAACCGTAACAATCTTACGATCGCCGAGGAGTCGGTGGACGTTAGTCTCTGTGTGGGTCGTGTGCGCGCATGTCAGTCGGCGCTCGGGGCCCAGTATATAATCTCCGTGGCGTTTACGGTTTCCGACGTGCACGGCACTGCCTATTGACGTCTGCAGTAGGCGTGGTTTCGCTCTGCCCGATAGAGGGATATATTTACCGCGCCGCACAACTTTTCTCTCTGGTGCGCGAACGGGCCTCGCGTTATTCGATTAATAATGTGTCGTATTCGCAGTGCGAGGTTTGATGAGACCGGTACACGCCGCGGCACCGTGCTGGCCACTCCTCGCCGCAGGGGTTGACTCCTCCGAGAACGACACGCGATCAACGCCGTTCCAGACCCGGGGGTGACGTTCTCGCCCTGCGGACGTATATATATACATATATATATATATACGTGTGAACGCGCGCAGTGCTCTCCCGTGTTGTCCACGGTGAAAACAAGTATAATTTTCCCTGGGTGGTCGGTGCGCGGGCAGCTCGCGACGCACAGTGCGCTCTCGTGACCGCAGGCCTTCCGTGCATCGGCCCGCGAGCGAGCCTCTTCTACGTCGTCCGCCGTGGGACCGATTACCTGGCGTCCTCCTTTCGCGCTACGCTTTCGAACCTCTTCTCCCTTCTCGACGCATCCCGAGGAGAATGGCGGGCAACGGCGTTCCGGTCTTACTGGTCACCGCGAACGTCGGCAGTATCTTCGAGGAGGTACGTATACACACACGCACGCTGTCTTTTTCTGTTTTCCTCCGCACACCGACCACGACCCTGAGCGATCGATCGATCGCGCTTCGCGGATTTACACCGTTCTCTGACTTCGTCACACACGCACACTCGCGACCTACTTCTCCTTTCTCTCCCTCTTTCTTCCTCTTTCTTTCCCTCGGCCTCGCCGTTTGGCGCGACTTTCGTACAATGCCACCCGTGTGGATCATACTCCGCCTCGGGCTTCTCTGTGCCTTCATTCAGCTTCTTCCTCTTATCTTCTTCTCGCAATGTGCTTCGCAATGCTTTGCAACGCGTGCGACGATCACGGACACGAGGAAAGCTGTGTCACGTCGACTGACGGCTTTCCACGATTACGCGGTTCTTATCGGTCGCGTGAATTTACATGGGGCCGAATTATGGGTTCCTCATTGAACCGAGCGATAAGGCTGATGACTTAAAGCTGGCGCGACGCGCGCTCGATCGCTCGCGTTCGCGGCGAAAACGAGAGTAGAAGTTACGCGATGACGGGCTTTTAGTTTTATAGTGCATTGTATTTTAATGTACTGGCCAAGAATGAAATTTCTACACGTTCGCGAGAAACTTTTTGTTGGACGTTATTCAATGTGTATCGTTTGCTTTCGTCTTTTCAGCCTAGCGTAATGTTGAAAATTTGGACGGAAGAATTTTTATCTGTAAGTATTACAGATAAGATGCATTGTCATTACGTAAATATTACGTGGTATTTACATTCACGGGAAATCACTTTTCGCAGACTATACTGAGGCTGGATCCAAAGTTTATTGCACTACACTGCCAAGAAGTGGGTGGAAAAAATTATGAGAAAAGTATGAGACATGTGGAAGATTTTGTTAGGTAATTTTTTTCAAATACTGTTTCTTATATTTCAAGGATCATATAAGCATAGTTTTCTGCAATGAATAGAAGTGGTTACTTAGAAAATCTTATTAAAGTAAAGGGTTTTGAAAGGTTTCCAGTGTCAGAGTTAATTATATTTAACTGAATTAACACAATATAAATGGACTTTTAATGTTTCAATCATATAATGGAAATAAAAATATTTAAAAGTTCTATAAGTATTGAATTAGAACATGAAAATACTTATTTAATATATTTTATTAGCTTTATTTTTGAAATTCTATTCAAAATAGTAATTAACTTGGTTCTCACCTACAATTTTTAATGAACATTTTATACAGTACATTTTATAACCAATCTGGAACAAATATGTTTCCCTAGTTACAATATTGAATATAATTTAACGCATAAGTGGCAGAAAGGGATAAAAATAGATGATCACGCGTGGTTCTACACTTGAGTGAGCCACTTCAAAAGATGAGCTTATTGAATGATATTCATAGGGGAGCAATGTAAAAGAAAGAGTTTGAAAATATAACAGATCTTTAATCTGCTATGAAACCTTTCAAGTCTATAGTGTTCTTACAAAGCTGAATTTGATCTAATGAAAACAATTTTCTGCAGGTTACTTATGTCCTCGGAAGAATTAAGGCTGTTCGACAAAATCAGAGTATTCTTAGATGAAGATTATTCATCTGCTGAACATTATACAGTATGTAAATGGAAATATATTTTTCATTTAATAATGGTGTGAAATTGCACTGATATGCAATCTTTTAGGCTCTTGGAAATTTTTACTTTGTGCACGAATCTTTGAAAGAAGTTTTATTATGGGATTTCCAAGGTACAATGTATTATAAATATGGAAATATTTGTTCTTCAAATTAGCACATACTTATTTTTTTCTTACAATTTTAGAGTGTACTTTTGTACCAGTGGATGGAAAAGAAGTTCATTCTGGTAATATAGAAGCAGTCACAACCAAAGAAAAAGCAAAGTTCCCTCAAGAATTTTTTCCAGAATGTAAATGGTCTAGAAAAGGATTTCTAAGAACCAGATGGAGTATTAGTGGAACAGTTTTTGATCTCATAAACATACACTTATTTCATGATGCCAGTAATTTTATTGCTATGGAAACTGTAAGTAACTGCAACTTATTAATTTAAACACCTTTGTAACTAAATTACTTATTTTGATAATCTATTTTCAGTTTCCATCCGTGTATAGCAAAACGCGCAGAAGAGCGCTTGAGCATACATTAGATAGGTTTCATAATGATAAATATTCAAATGTACCATACTTTTTATTCGGAGACTTTAATTTTAGAACTGACACAGCTAGCGTAATCAAAGTAAGTTTGAAATAATATTTTAAACTCATTATGTTCCTGTTTAAAAATTACAGAATAAAAAAGAATTATTATTACTTTCTTTTTAATAGAAACTTACAGAAGATACTCAAGAGAGAAGGTTATCAAATAAAGGAAATATCTCAAAATTGCAATTTCATAACAAAGAAGATGATCTCATACTAACATTAGGAAAGAAAGAGTTTTCTTATTGTGAGCATCAAAATGTTTTTATGCAAAATAGTGGACAATGGGTAAGTAACTCATCGTTTAAATTTCATGTCGTATAATGTTACTTATAAAAATGCATTGACAATTAGGAAGACCATAATGAAATTACCAATATTTATATAGCTACGTGAATATGACAGAGAGCTGGAAGACTTTGAAGGGAGATTATTTGAATTTCCAATTAAATTTGTGCCCAGTTACCCGTTTGAGGAAGATATCAATGAAGGTTCAAATTACATGCAAACAAGAGTTCCAGCTTGGTGCGATCGAGTTCTACTGAGCCCTACGGCTAAAATGCTAGTCCAAGATGTACGAAACATATGAAACCGATTTTTCTTTTAATTCGTGTGTTACAAATTGACAATTTTACTTAATAAAATTCTTGTTTTCATTTAGATATCATCGGCCGATGGTGTGGAATACGGAATAATAGGGCCGACAACATGTATGGGTGATCACAAGGTAAGACAATTTTCTTTTGTAACTTAAGACAGAGATAGTGGTTTGTTTTACTTATTATGCTGGGTACATATACTCACACAATTCCTAGTTCTTATTCTGATGATTCGTTCTTTTAATCATTATGGTGCAGCCTGTTTTTCTGGAGTTTCGAATGAATCTCTAAGCACTAAGGTACCTATCTATGAACTGTCTCTGCCTGTTCTTATCTTGATTTCCCCATACATCCAATCTTTCTGTACTTGTATTCCACTATATTTATGACCATATAGGGGCTTGATCAGTGTAGTTGGTTCAATACAATATTACTTCCAAATTCACATTCTTAATCATTTGAATTTCTCAATTCTAGTCAGTTTTTTGCTATTGCTATCATCGAATAATTGAATATAATTTGTTTGATCATCGCAGGTATGCACTTGATCGCTTGTTTAATGCAAATCCCACAGAATCCATAAACTTAAGATTATATTCATTTTTATAAACATCCCTAAAATGCTGCGATATATCTATTATCAAAATACTGTATATTATATTCAAAAGTAATTAGTATTCTACCGACGTTCAGTACTGTATTGTCATATTACCGTGCTAAAACTTCCACTCTTGTATCATTTTCCTGAATTATATTAATGTTAGTTAGACTTTTTATAGAGCCCTACCATATGAGGAATGTTCCTCCATTTCTTCATAGCGATGCACGATAATACATAAGGATCGTCCATTTTTTCCCGTTTGCAGCCAGTCTACTTGAGGGCTAATCTCGCCTTGGACGAAGGTATGATAAACTGCTGCAGCTTGCCAAACGCACCTGAATTTTGCTTTCGAGTGCCAGACAATTACGTGGAGTTGTTGTCCATGTTGCCTGATTACAGTAGTTGCGTTAGCGGCCGAATCAACACGGATCGTTCAACTAATCTGTTGCACGCAGCACCCATTAAGCATGATCCTTACACTCCGGATAGCATGGACAGTCCAAGTCCAAATGCTATGATAATAGCATCGAACGAAGCCCCGGACGTAGATGTAGATAATCTAAACGAATGTGGTGACAACACGTCCACATTGCACTTTGCACATTCATCAAGCGTAGTAAGACGTATAGACCGAGCTGTATCGCCAGCTTTGTTGAAGTCAAAGTTAGAACTCATTGTACGGAGTAAAAAGCAAGACACAGTAGACATGGATCAAGATCTGACGGATATCAAGCGAAGTCCTAGTGATTATTGTTTACACTCGTGGTCTAACAACGAAGAACGCCAATGGCCTACAAGAAGAGACAGATGTAACAGCGATGTGTCGTGGCAAAGATCGCATCTTCTAACTCAAGCGTGGATCCAAGGCAAAGGGCAACAAGGGTATCATTCCTTTGGTGACTTCATTCATAAGTCGTCCATGCATTCAACTCCTCCAGATGGTGAAGGATTAATGTCTGACTTGATCATACCGAGGATATCGATCATAAATGCAAGTAACTTTGAATCAAACGAAAGCTCTGTGTACTTACTCGATGAGAAGTATAGCAATTATTCAGAGAATAAATTGAGCACTTACTCAGATGGAAGAACGAAAAGTTTAAGTGGCGAAGCGTTTAGTTCGGAAAAGTCGGATGAACTTTGTGAGAAAATGGATAATGAGAGCAACAGACTGAACTCAAAGACGATAGAAGTCAAAGAAGGTGTATATTTACAGGACATAAATGAGCTTATTACGAAAGAGAATACTTGTACAATGATGGTTAGTACAAATCTCTTCCAAACGAAGAGCAAAGTGGACGAGAACAAAACATCTGATATTAAAGAACAACATTTAAACGAAATTATGGATAAAGCTCGTAGGTCTAGTATTAAAAGTAAAAGTCTGAATTTGGAGGAGCAAAATGAACAGACTTCGCAAGTATTACAAACAGAGGCCCATCTCGAAAGAATCAGAATAGAAACGGACTCCTTAAGGGCGGAAGAAGGAAGCATAAAGACAGAACAGGCAATTTGCAGTGACACAAATGTATGTAACGAAACAGAAATTCTGAGATACGATAGCAAAAATGAAATAGTAACATCAAAAGAAACTACCAGAAGTAATTCTGTACAGAGTCAGGATACCAGCGACAATACAGGAAGTGTTAAATTAAAACTGAAAGCTAAAGTCACAGAAAGATGCAAGAACAATATCGTTGACAAGAAAAGCAGATGTCAAAAATGTTGTTGCATTGTATCGTGAAAAGACACGTCGACATTTATTTCATTATGTTCCTTATTTATTATTTATAAAGCTATATTCATTGTTCACGCATCTACTTACAAAGTGTTTCATGGAAACTTTTCTCTTAGTATTGAGTTATCATATTTCGAATATTGAAAACATATTTATTTGTTAGGAAACAGTGAAAAGGCAATACGCTATGTACTTTTCTACATAACTGAAATCGAATACATAAACAAATCGTCAATGAATTTGCGAAGGTCAAATGTGATGATATATTTGTAATAAGTAAACTAGGAAAAAGCAGTACTCCTTTAGACACTTTTAAAATCCTGCTTCTATCAAATAACACAAATTTCGTGTTACATGTGCATGTAGCAAATGTTTTTATTTTCAAAGTGCCTTCCGCATGTGCATGATACTCTAATGTTACTATAATTTTGTTAGCAAATATTTGAGTGATACAAATTATATACACACGCCGTTGAATAAGCAGTATGTGTTGTATAGTGTTGTGTTATATGTATGTATAAAATTTAGAAATCAAAGTACCCCAATGACTGTGTCATAGTATAGTATGAAATGATACGTATGATATATATGTGTTACCAGTATGCGTAAGGGACTCGAGAAAAACCGTGTGATCGTATTTTCCTATTTTGTTATTTTACCGGATACATTGTGCAATTATCTAGATTATTCGAGCATGTATATCATGCTCGAAAGTTGTTACCTCGCATTTTTTTATGATATTTCATTTATTTCAGTGTACTCTCAAATATTATTGGTAATTATCACGATTTTATTTTTATGGCTGAAAGTTTTATTCACTCTGCATTTTCAATGAAATCACATGTACAAAAAAATGTACCTTTCTGTGGGTCGTATCCTTGCTATATTAAACTGAGTTTATTATAGCATGTCAGAAACTTGTGTGCAATGTGTACGTGTAATGCACATGTAGTCCAATACTTGGACTTGACTGCCAAAGTTAGTTTCGTTCTAGTAATAAGGAAAGAGATATTAATTTTATTTACAGAGTTAATGTTAGATTACATTTCTTTATGTTACGTCTAATTATTGATGTTTAGTTGAAAGATTTCCTAATTATTTGATTATGTTGTAATCCTTAAGCAAAGTAAATAAGAACGATATTAATTAATAATATCCTAACAGATAATTCACGTTGACTCAAATCTATTTGGAGCATTCTTGTCAGTCATAGTCAATGCCTAATAAGCGGTAGAGTAATTAACGAACGTGTTTGTTCAAGCCTTGCCGAAACAATGGACAATATACACAGTACAAGAGATAGTATCGTGATAATGGCAATGTTTAAGTTAATGTTTTTGTTTTTTAAGCAAATCGAGTAATTAAGAACCTTACATTTGTAGGTACTTAGCAAAGGAATAATTTGTAATTTTTATTTTGCCAGACCGGTTTTTAATCTTTAAAACTGGACGTAATAAACATCGTAAATTTGAGCAATCGATTTTTTATGCTTTTGTTTTTGATCCTGTGACCTGTGACCTGTGCCCTGTGACATTGACCACTCCTGAGATACTAGTTTTTTTTCGTTTGTAGATGCAAACTTACTTTCCGTATAAGTGTAAGTTACTTTTTTTAATTGTACCCTTTCATGCGTGAATATTAACGATTATTAATCCTTTGTTGATTGTTTTTTATAAATTATTTTATGAATTTTTGGTTTTACGTGTGACCTTTATTTTGCACGTTGCATCAGAGTACACGTCCAAAATTCTGTACTGTTCTTTATATTTACTTGGATTTAGTAGGGCAGATTGAAGTAAATTGTTAAAAAAAAATTTTATATTTAAAACTAAAACAGAACAAATAACCTAAATCGAAAATACGTATGACAGTTTGCTCGTTTGAATCGTTACAGTTTCGCGCCTCTTGAGATTCGCGTGGCTAAATTCTACATTATGGAGTAACTTTCAAACCAATAATGTTCAGTTAATTACACAAAATCGTATCAAATATTATTTCTATCGTTTTTCAATGAAAAGAAAATATTAAAACGATTAATTTCTAAGTTATGCGTTGATTGAAAAGTTGTAATTTAGGTGATTTGAATTACCACTTTATAATGAATATTATACAAAAACAATTGTCAACAAATAGAATATTTAGTTATGTGTTGAATTTAAGGTTAATAATTATTAATACAATTTTGATGACTGTAGGACTTGTTTAACATCTCACAAAACGCAGTATTATTTTTTAATAAATTTAAATTGCTAAAACATTTGCACTTATGAAGATAGTAAAATTAACAGTAGAGAAACTTCAAACTTGTAAAACTGATAGGCCCGTAGGTGAAAAACAGGCAATTATTCAATCAACACTTGCATAGTTCAGAATTCAGAAGTTAACTAAGATATGAAGGTTAACGCTATAACACCCCATATATTTGATTAATGATATCTGTATGTTTAACGATACAAATATCATCTTCAAAATCGTGTATAATAGCAAAAAGTTCCTACCTTGATCTGCTCTGCTACGACTGCGACATAGTTAGTCAATGATTACTTTCTGACTGCAGACACGATGAACGAGGAGCCGGAATCAGGTACAATATCCGGTTTAACCAGTCGCGAAATACTCAACAACAATATCAACAATCGCGGCAACAACAACAACAACAATGGCGCGACAACGATCACAAGATATATTCACATTAAGCACGCAGATTCGTCGGTTAAGATCTTTCGGGAAACGACCGTCTGATATCGAATTCAGCATTCGGTCGACTTAAATCGCCGGTTTTCGGAATTTCAAGGCTGCAGCGCGCCTTTGGTATTTTAACGGTTTCTCGATGCTCGAGAATAAATTACGTCACATTATTTTCGAAATGATGTAAGCACACGAATTGTGACGATCGATTTATTGTCAGTTGGGGTTAGTCTAGACAACGATCGGTCGATCGTATTCACTGATTGACGGACGAACGACGACTGTCACGAATAATCCAACTCTACCCGCCGCGAATTGTTTTTGCGCGCGCATAGGTACGCAAAAAAAGTGGGCCTCGCTTACTTTGGGCATCTTTACTCGATACGCTATTGGTGCATCGCTAAAGAAGATCCTTCCTAAAGTAACATGACCAGACTTACAAATGTTTGGTGCGAAAATTAGTGATTACTATTGTATACGAGTTATGAATTGAAGTAATTGATATTTCAAAAAAGCTATTGTAAAGATGAGAATGTGTTATTTCTGTGAGTATAAAATAGAACGACACAAGTTGCGTTTTCGAGAAATTTGAGTTTCCATCTTAACTGAAGTCTACGAAATAGAAATTGTATTTTTAAGAAAAGGAGATTGAATTAAAGGTACTTTTTCCTTTAAAAGCTAAGGTATAATAAAATGCAAGTTTATAATGCAGAATTAAGGTTCAAAACTTTAAACATCATATAAAAATATGCGACTTGTGCTGTTTTGTTTTAAGCTGCGGCTACGCTACACAAAAACGTTATATAACAAATTTTTTCGTAATTTTGACGTACACGTAATAAATTTTTCACTTCGTTATTAATCAAGCGTAAAAATTGTAATTATTATAGCAGCAGCTTGTTACATTGGATTGATTGACATGTTATATGATAATGTTTTTCAATCATTTTTTATGTTTATTAATAGTTGATAGATAACGTGTAAGTTTGCTATATAACGTGTTATGTTGTATAGTGTAGATGTAGTTCTTCAACCACAGATTTAAATTATCTGGTCATGTTGTTCTTCGTAATTGAAAGACATCGTAACTTTTGATGTCATATATTGTATGTATAAGTACTATTGTTACTAGAGGGAAACGAAGGGATATTATTAAGAAATCACTGAGGTAACGAAACGTATCTATCGGTACAATCGCGTCTGAGATTACTGTATTTTATTTTGTAAGTGTTCGGTGTTTCTACACTGCATCCTCTCAAACTGTTCTTCCCATAAAGACTCATGGTCTTGCGATTAGTGTAATTAGGCGATAGGAAGTGTTTCCATGGAAGATCGTTTGATGTGATATTACCGTGGTACCTAAGCTTGTCGATCTTCGTTGTTGAAGCTGATAAAAGAGAATTGTGGCTATGACTGCTACTAATACTGTCCGATTCTAATTTTTTGCAGCAGTTTATATCAATGTTTTGAGAGAACTTGATTACTAAGAACTAACGAAAACTCCTTCCAAAGTACTACATACATATATAACTTTGTCGCACAGGTGTCGATATACTCTGCTTTCTAATTTCATCTCGAAAAGCGTTGGCTATCTTTGATAGAATTGTAGACTGAAAGTGTGGTGGTGGATAAAAGAAAGTTTAAGGAAAACTACCAAGCCAAAATTTGTCAGTTTTCATTATCGTCGAGTATAGTTTTATTGCATAGATTTACTATCATTTAAAATTTTAAATTTGCAGATCTTTGAGTAAATTCTAAGTGACGCATTTTACAATGCTGTAATTAAATTATTTTTTGAGAATTATGTTTTCGACTTGTAACAGTTTCTTTTCGGGGATGCTATATAAGCATTGGTAACTTCCATACTCGATAATTTTATTTTATATTAAGCACATAGTTTGAGATGCCTCTTGATTTCGTATGATATAAATATTCTATAATTCCTTCTTATAAAACTGCGCTGTTTTTTTATTTCGTGTACTTTTAAAATGTTTTATCATTTGTCACTATAATTGAAGTTCTACGTGTCAAAACAGACTTTCAAAAATGAATATACAGTTAATAATTGTTCAAGTTTTGTATTTGACATTTTAATCTCATGTATATGTATACGTATGTGTTCATAAAAAACTTTTGACGAAAAAAAAATCAGCAACACTTGTATTGTTTGAGCAGTTTTTGATTATTATCACGATTCCTTTTAAATAAGCAATTAAAGATGTTAATTACTTTCAGTCTACAACTTCCTTGAGGCATTCGATCCACGATAGTATCTGAATCCGATCCAATTTGGACTAAAATATTAATGAGTACATTCCACTAGCGTAACCACTAGCGAGTGACTCGAAGTCAGTAAAAAGGAAACGTCACAGGTTACTCGAGATCGTAATAATATAGAAACTAAAAGTAATCTATATAGACGTTGTAGAACATACGTGTTTGCACGCAACATATCCTGTATTCCCTATCGACGTATGTACGTACGGTGAATGTTACTACTTAAGAGTCCTTATAGACCTTCCACTGCCTCTGGTTACGCCATTGGTGAATTCAAATGTTCGGTGTTGCATGGTAATAACGCGTTAACGAACGAGAATACGGTGGATCATGTTCCCTAGTTTCGAATTCCAAATTCGAGACTAGCAGGACGATAGCTTCCTTCCGCGTTACGCTTTTTTATTATCGTCTTCGATACTATGCGAATTAGTTATTGTGTAAGAGCATTTATTGTAATCGGGTACAGTGATCCCTTGCTATAGAATTGCGACTCACTAACGCCGAGCTTATAGCGAGGGACACGTTTCCAAACTCAACTCACTTGCGCGAGAGTGATTGAGTGAATATAGGAACGAGCTTACATCTATCGAGGGAATACTGTATCTCGGTAACCTCGAAAATTTTGGGATATCTACCCACGACTGCTCCTAAATCCGTTCCATTTTATGCGCTTCGCTCGTTGAATAATGCAAATGCTAAATAAGCGCGAATACCGATGAAGAAACTGAGTCAGTAAATTATAGAATCTGGTCTCTTCGAAGTGTTCGTGCTTACTTGTTAAAAAAAGCCTTCCTGCTAGTTTTGCGGCATACACTCGACTCTCTTCGGGCCATTTTTCTCTCGATATTTGTTTGCTGAACTATTCGATATGTCTTCTGTCGACGTGTATGTCGACGATAATCGTAAGTCATTCCTTGAGAGTTAGCCATAGGATGGTTACAGCCAAAGCGTATAACTCACGAGACAGAAATTTTATGAAGTACCTGATCAGTTCGAACAGTGCAAAATACTCTATGATTGTTTTCCTCTTGCGTCTTGATCTGTAGAATCTCTGGGCACGTTTCGTAAACTAATTAATACTCGATTGATTATTTGATACTTATATAGTACTCAGAAATCCTACAGGTCCGTGAATTATACGCCTTTCCTGCGACAAGATAATTTAACTCGATGTTACGCATTGATATATTCATAGGACTAAGAATTCGACGCTTTTACCAGACTGGTTTTAGAATTTTTCATGCGAGCAAGTTTTTCGAGATTCCTTTTAGCGAGATAGCCATTGGGCCGCTTTGAGATTCTTATTGAAGGATATTGATGCTCTTTGACTATTAGCATCTTTACCTTATTAGAGACAGGTTGAAAGAAACAAAACCTTTCATTGGTGTAACAGTTAGTGTGTAGAAGCAAAGCAAAGGGTTAAATCTGTTAGTTATGAAAGTTTACAAGTTTAATTTTAATGAGACCGAAATGCAAAGCGCGCTATCGAAATCCTTGCTTGCTCGTTTTAAGAGAAACATTACTATTTCTTCCGTCTTCTGGCGGCAGGTGAACGTTGTACTTTTATAAATATGAATGTACTTATATTTTGTACCGGCAGAACCTTGCAACAATTCAATAAGTTAAATGATGAGATATGTACGTGTCTAATGTCGATGTTGTGCGAATAGACGGTTTATGGTAGGGTTACTTTCAAGAGAAATTACCAAGTTTAATCAACCGAGGAAATTGAACAATGTTTCTGTTAAGTTTTTAAATTATGATGCACTTATTTCATGTATTAGCTTATACAAAGAAAAATAAAGTTATCGTTCTATAATGTCTGTCAATACGTGCTTTTCTTTCTCATTTAATTTGGCAGATTTTTTACGAAACCTGAAATTTTTGGAAACCTTTCAAACTCTTAATATTCTAAAGGAGTTACGAGACCAATTAATTAAACAATTACCATTATTTAAATATCGGCAGCATACATGCCTGCACTTTTAAGGCATCAACTTGGAATATTTCAATAGAACGTCGGGATAAATGAAGTACATAGACAATTTGTGGAATACCTTCAGTTGTTGCAATTCTATCAAATATTCTACATTTTCATCACTGACACTGAACCTCTCGTACTGTTTGCAATGAGTGAGAGACGTTGCGAGTATTCATTAGCGATGTTATTATTTACACATTTAATTGACAATAAACAACATATATCATAATGCAATGACGAAACCATTATAAGAATATGTTTTTCATAAGGCCATTCGCTTCAGTGCCCGATTTCGCACAAAATGTAGTCTAACTGGAATGTTATTATTTTGTTTATAACATAAAAATTCAAAATTATATTTCATCCGTATTTTGTGTTTTGGTCCATAGTATTTATATACAAATTTGCGAAACGATTGATCAACATATAGGCAGTAAAAACAACGAAAATATACTATTTTTTAATATATTTTTTAAACAAATTGATATTTTCAAAAACTGTTTACATAGGTGGATTCGACGTTCAAAAATACATAATTGCCCCATTTATACCATTTTATTACACGCAATAGTTTTCGAGATATTAGGCGAAATATACTTTCCACCCCTAACTTTGGAGGTAACTTTCGCGGAAGGGACGTTGCAGCCTTCTTAAAAGTTGTGTGTTTCCTGGCACGTGTTCACTCTGGGCTTGTTTGTTTTACATGAAAACGCGACCAAACCTTTTCGCAACTCTAATTTAAAAAAAAAACAAAACGACTACAAAGTTACAATTGAATTTAAAAATAAAGTCAAGTGAAATAATAAAAAAAGAATAATTTATTCAAAGGAACGCGCTCAGCATCGCAACACTATCTTAAAAAAATTGGCAGAAATAAATTGACAATATTTACTGCTACTAGGCACAAAAATTTAATAATATAAGAACTCTAAATGACTTTAAAAATTGCAATGTTATAACAAAGTGACTGTAATTCAAAATGCAAATACTATTAGTAGTTAATCGCAATACTAATTCAAACCGTAACTATTTTTCCATAACTCTAACATAAACTGTGATCACATTCTCGTAACTTTAATTCACATTATGATCTTCCCTTTGCAATACTACTTCAAAAACTAATTTCAATTGTGAATAGCCGCCATTACTGGGTTCCCTCGTTGAGCCTGGTTATAGCGGTCAAGACAAATGAATATTAACAATTTAAGCATGAGCATATTGACAAAGTAGTAACGAAAATGACTCCTCATCCAAGGATGGTGAGCCATTAGTAGTTTCACTATTCTTGCAGGGACTCTTCATATTCTTTCTTCAGGTATTCTACTCTGATGTAGGCTCTCTGTCCTTAACCCTAGGTCCGAAATTCCCCATTCCCTCTAGTTTATTAGGATCCACTTGGTTTATTCGAATTGTTGTTTCTTTCGAAATGTTTGATTTATTTCGAACCATTCGATTGTTTCGAACTGTTCAGTTTCTGTCGAATCGTTCAGTTTATTCCGAACTGTTCGGATTTTTCGAGTACTCGGTTCGGTTCGATTATTCGAACGGAATATTTGCTTGTCTAGTCTATCCTGTGTACTCATTCTGCTTGAATTAACACATTGACTGCCATTTTAATTTCATTAAAAATTCTATCACTTTGGCAGTGATTCTACCTTTAAGGAAAATTGTCTTTAATTAATTTTCATGATTATTTTAAAGTGTTTTTCCTTTTTTACTAACTATCGCTAAAATTCTGTACATTACTATTATTCATGATTGTGTAACTTATCGTTATTCACAATCATGTAAAAATTGTCACCCCAATATGGGTGAAATGGCAGCAGCGTGTTAATAAAGTCCACATTTTCTTCGCCTCAATATTACCAATTTCTTCCTATCCATCTGTCGGTAACCAAACGAATCACTACTGACATCTACACTCTACTGTTCGACGTCAGCGCCCCACTGCAATCTCGTTCGCATTGTTTGTCAACGGAATTTACCGCTAGCCAGAGCGAAGTGAACTTCAGTGAACGGAAAAAGGCCGGCCGTGCGCGTGAAATACATCGTACGCCATCGTACGGCGCGTGACATTTTCCACGAATGTGTACCGCCATCGACTCGGTTACGTAAAGTTTCAATCCTATTAAGAGGGCTTAGTCGTCCCTAAAAGTGAAAACAGATATTCCCCCCCAGTGTTGTCAGTAGCCTACTCGAAAGGGGTTTCGGCGCGTGCGTTCACGAATCTACAAAATCAAGAGAAGCGTCACGTTGCATGGCGTCCTGAACGGTGCATGCACGCTACACGCCTGTGTCGTACGAGAACACATACATATACACGTACACACGGAACCGTGATTCCTCGCGCTGTCTCGTCTGGCATGTTTTACCGTTAATTACCAACTCGGATAATGTCGTGAGTGATTTTCTGGGGGAACACAGAAGCGGAGGAAAAGGAGAAAGACGGAAAAAGAGACAGAGAGAGACTGAACATATCTCGATATACGTGTAGGTAAAGGCGGAAACAAAGTATAACGCAGATAAAATTACTCATCTTTGGCCGTAACGTAAACGACGCGCGGGGTCTTTGTCGCGCGTTCGCACGGGGGCGAGTGTAAGCGGTTGTAAGCGGCCAAAGAGAAGGAAAGGGCGTGGAGAGATCTTGATATAGGAGAATCGTGGTAGAGGCAGGGCAGACAGGACGTGCATAACGTAAAACGTACGCTCGAACATACGACCATGGGTAAGACGCCAAAGAAGGCGGCCCCTGGGGGCGATGAGAGGAATTTGTACAATCGGAGACCGCTCAAGGCAACGGCCGCGGCGTCGAAAGCTTCTGAAACGAACTTGCACAAGAGACAGCGCGAATCCGAGAGTTCGAACAGGTTTGTAAAACCAATCAGCCCAGACGAACCAGCGAGTTCATCCATAGTTGCTCTGCTGACGAGATCTAGCGGCTTGTACGGCTTCACCTCGCCTCGACTATGTTACACATTTTGCTTAGTTCGAAATTAATTAATCTCCGCGATGCCACTCGATCGTACACGATTTCTTTTTCCTTTTGAATATCCGAGGATAAAGCGGGGCAAATGTCAGCCGATTTTGACCGAAGATAACCACCGATATTTTCGGATGTTTCATGGCTCTGAACGTTTCATTATTTTCAGTCATGGTTTCTTCAGATTTCGCTTTGACTTTCTGTGAATTGGAAATGAGAAGTATTAGTGAAACAAATAGTTCTGAGTGATTGGGCAGATGAAAAATAATTGTTAGAATCTTATGGTGTAGATGAGAAACTTTGATTTGATCAGTTTTTTTTTTCAATTACCTCTCATCACCTCCGGTACTTCTTACTCGGTTTAAATTAGGTGCAAATACATTGAAGATATTACTTCTGCAACTTTTGAATCCTCGTGTATTCTTATTGCAGGTCTAAGTTGAGTACTAGTTCTGTACAGAAGAATATACCACCAGGTCAGAGAAAGAATTTTAAAGTAAGTGCAATTGTCAGTTATTAAAGATATTTTTTTAGTGTTTTTATTCTTGTACCTTGAAACAATAGTGCAATTTAATTATGCGTAATGCAACACAATTTTATCTTAAGATGTGACTCTCATTTTTTTGGTTTATTGGTTGAGCGTCACTCTTGAACTATATTATTTTTATGCAATATTAATGTGTTATGAGTATATTTGAAATCTTTCATCCTTACTTAAAAAGTAGGATTGTATTAAGAATTAATGTGTCTTTTACAGAGTAAACCGTGTGTACCGGCAAAATTTGAACTCGATCATACCAAGAAGTCAGTTGGAAGGTCTGTTGGTAGTGGTATCAAAAAGTTAGCTATTGCTGATAAAGCTGTGGAATTGAAACCCACAAACATGCAGCCAGAATCTGAGGAGGCAGAGGTTAAAGCAAATGTATCTAAACAGGATGAAAATGATAAAGACGTTTCCAAAGATGAGCAACAACCAATCAAGGAGTGTGTGGATCATGCGCCCCCTGAATCTAGTTCAAATGAAGAAAAGGATTCTATGGATAAAAACATGATAATTGAACAAGAGCAAACCAAAGAACAGGAAACACCAAATGATTCCATAGAATCTAAGGAAGCAGATGAACAGGAAGACAACGATCTGAATTTAAGCTTGCAGGTAGAAGATAGTCCTACAAAGCCACAAGAGGAAAAACAAAGCTGTGAAAATTCAAAAGACGAAAGTAAAGAGGAAACAGTACAAACAAAGGATAATGCATCCGAGAAGGAAGATTTGCATAGCGCATCCCAAACCGACACAGAGAGTTACTCGGTGGATGCTTTGGAATCCACCACCTCGGAGGTATCCGAGGTGTCAGAGACTCTGTCACAAAACGACCCTATGAAGGAAAAGACGAAACCTGAAGAAACGGTGAACAAGGCAGATACATCATGTGTTTCGTACGATCCTGCAATAACGCTGAAAGATGTGCAGATTAAGTTGAACGATTGTATGAAAGATAATTCTAAATTATTTGACGCGAGTACCTCTGAGCAAAGTACACTGATTCAGCCACCAAAGGACATGTCTTTTGGAAAAACGCTGAGAAGTATCACTGGTAGGCGTTCGCTCAGTAGAATGCGTCACGTAACTTTACGTGAACAAAGGTACTCGCCGAATAACTCGATGTTCGTTAACACATCCAGTGCATCATTGCAACCGGATGATACAGAAGATTTTAAGATCCTGCGGTACAGTACTGGCTTATCTGATATGGTATCTACCAGCAACGGTAGTCCGACCGAGAGAAAACGAAAGCACGAAACTGAAGAGTGGAGTTCTTCCATGAAAAAACAGAAGACAGAATCTGAGAACAGTCTGTTGAATACTTCGATCAGTCTTCTGAAAGGACTACGCAGGCCTATACAGATTTCCACTCCTGTCTCGGAACTGAAGTTTCAGACGGGCAAATTGGACCTTGGGGATGAGGAGAGTAATAAATCGGCCAATGAAGGCACCAAGAAGTGGTGTGCTATCATGTAAATTATGAGAGTTTTATATATACATATATTTGCACTTAAGGCGGTCTCTCCGTGCCATGCTGTGGGTACAAGCGTTATCGTATTGTTGACTTGAACTGTTAAACGACATTCTTTGATATAGTTCGCATTTTCGTTTAATTGACAGTCGCATTATCGTTCATATCTGTTTATATCATTGATGTCTGAATGGTATGGAAAAGTTTCTATTTTCTTCCATAAAATACGTACAGGGTGAGCAAAAATTTACGATTACAGTAACGGAGAGAGTTGCAAAATTTAACGTGATCTTTAAATTTAAAGTCAAAGCCATTTTATTTCTATACAATTTATTTGTTAAGACGGTTAAAGGCTTAACAGTAATTTTATGTCATGAATGGGTTCTTTTTTGCAAAAAAGTAGTTGAAGTTTTGGTTAAAAGCTATTATATTAGCGTATTTTTCTCTGTGAATTATAATGCGCGACAATGTGAGGACTACTTTGATTTCACAGGTAATTCCGCACGATATGATTGGCTGAAACTTTAATTCTTGTTTGCAAAATTATGATTCATTTCTGACGGTTCATTCTGTACTTTTATCTGTTTGGTCAGTGGAATGCGCAGAAATAGAAGTGGACTGAAGATTTCAAGATCATGTTTCGTTTTGTTATGGAATGTAGTAATTACTGTTTCTTCTCCATTTTCTGCACTGTAAAACGTGCAATCTCAAAAGACAGAGGTACATAGTAAGAAACATCCGAGTTCTAAGTATTCAGTTTTTAAAATATGATTATATATCATAAAACGTCTTATAGTCGTCATTGATACTCAACCACGTTTCATACGAAATGAATGTAATATTAGGATCTCTCCACGTCTTTTCATGATCGTTTCACCGATTAGAATGTTTGTATTGTAAAATATTTAATTGTTCGATCGATAGACTATATTTTTTAAAACGCGCTATATATAAACATTTCCTTCGTGCACTATATTTCTTTAAGTAGATCAACCGATTCGATATATACTGCAGATATAAATGTATATCGTTCAAGTTTATAGTACCACCAGAAGAACAAATTATTACCCTTCAGTTCGTTTTACATTTAATCAAATCATTTTACTTTTTTGACGTTATAAAAGTATATTTTTTGTAGTTTTGATAAGTAAATGCATTGTAGAATATAGTTCTGTAATGCATAGATAGATCTATGCTGTGTTAAGCAAGCCGATGAGAGGAATCTTCCAGGGTATTGCATGAACATCATATTTACCCTACAATTAACGTGTCGTGTTTGCCAAGGCGTTTTGTAGAATGTTGCTTATCGTCAACAGAAGTTTGGAATAACTTCTATTCAGCAAATTTCTCGAATGTAATGACACTTTTTATTAATTATTTATACAAGGCAAATCGTTCTGTATTAAATTGCATCTTGCCATCGAAACTTGCGATGTTGTCGAATGACGAAATAACAGATCTTCAATCTTTTTTAAAATAACTTTGCATTTAAATAAGACTTGAATGGAATTATATATTTTAGACTGGTTGTTACAGTTTACGGACTTTAAATGAAATTTCGTCGTTCGAAGGTCGTAAAAGAAAAGCTTGAAGCGAAGGAAATCGCATGATTTCCAACTGCTTTGTCGAACAATTCATTATTTTAGTTCTTTAATATAAGAATGAACACACAGTGATAGTGTGAGAAATCAAAATTGCGATGAATTAGACTGGTAAAGTACTCGACAGAGAGGAAATAAGGAGTTTGTCGAGAGGATCGACCAAAGCCCTTCTATATAGAAGTAGTTTTGTTAAGTTTCCTTTTGTTCTCTTTTATCGGTACACACATACTTTTATGCTCTCCATGACGGTCACACTCCTCTTATATGAGGAGACAAGCACTCGATCCATCTCATTATTTTTCATTAAAATTGATCAGAGCCAGGAGTATCACAGCTCATGACGTACTTTTATACTTGTTGCGACTAAATGTAAGAAGAGAGTTGATACGACGTATGAATAATGTATATAGAAAAAGAGATTTATAATAAATCTTGGAAATATAAGCCTAGTTATGTCATTGCTGTACCTTAATCTCACTATCTTATGAGATATCGTCAAACGTGCTTTTTACTTAGAATATACCTTGAGTATATTTGCGTTAATGATCTACAGAAGAATATGAAAGAATTACAATCCAATTAGCCATTGCGATGCTATCTCCTAGAGGGATAAGTCCATTTTGAGTCCTTAATTTAGTTACATACCTTGCAGTTTACTTAGGATAATTTTGAAACGTTTGGAACGTCATTATTTGTATTTGACTAATGATATTTCATGACCTCATTAGGTTCTTACAAATAGTGCTTAAGTATTATTTAATGCTGTTCCGACATAAGCTTGATGGTACAGTCATATTTTCTTGAAACTATTCTATCTTACTACTAGTCTTAAAAATTCGTTTCTTATATTCTCTAAACTCTCAATTAATTTTACTCGAAACCATGTAACGAGACAGTATTATATGCTTCGAAAGATACCGCAGAAATTAGAACGACGAGATTGGCATTTCTTAATTGCTTTATGTTTGAATACGTGTTCGAAATACGTTTAAAATCATTCCAAAGTATTCCACAAAACCATTCTGCAAAAGGGATGATTTATTGTCGAATTTAGAGCGTGTAAACGGTTCCCGCTGCTTTCGCGAAAATAAATGAAGTTCCCTTGTCGAAGGGGACCGCAAGGGAGATTATTTTTCCGGTATAGGATCGACGACAAGGGGAGGATCGTTTGAGTCAGGAATGCCAGGGGGTTGAAGGGACAAGTTTCATCCATCTACCTCCCTGATCTTGATGTATCGATACTGCTGGAGCATCTGCGGCCTTACTGGAATACAAATTCACGCGATTCCGACCCGGAAATTTCTTGAAGAACGTATCCAGGCATCTGTCGCGCGATATCTTCCACAGACAATTTTCAGGTTCTTTTTAGGAACTTCTTGGCGCGGAATGCAGAAAATGATGCAGTGGAACGTGGGTTGTCCCCAGTAATGGCAAAATAATAGCGTTACGTGAATGCGTCATACGGACAGTGTTGGAGTGAATTATCGTTCAATGACTTTCTCCTTTGGGGACGTTGCGGGTCAAAGCTGGTTGTGAGGAAACTGATGACAGGCAAACAAAGCTGATGATGGGATCTATTTCAGGCGAGATATATTATTTACTCATTATGAGCTTATAGCTGTTAGATAAATGTTCCAATATCCGGCTGCTTGAGATGTAAAATGTCTTTATAAGTGAATGACTTAAAAATCTACATGTCCAAACACTTGAATTGCGTCTCAATAGCTGAATAATACTATTTTATGGTACTAATTTTTGTTTCTTATTAAGTATATTAGAATAGGTAAGCTTAAAATTGAATTAAATTAATGTTAGCGTTGAGATACCAAGACATGGTCGGGGGTACTGGGACATTTACGTTAGTACAGTGGCTGATGAACCTAGTCACGAAGGATTATTACATTCATTCGTTCAAATTCTAAGGGTATTTTTCCTTTTGTATTAAAATTGAAAGAACTGGATAAGAATTAAAGATAATAATCGTAAATGAATTGGATGAATGAAGAAAATACGCTACAGTGGTTTTAATAATTAATGTTTTGAATGCTGCGAGTCATTGTATGTTCATTCATGTGTTTGTGAGTTGCTAAACAAAAGTAAGTTGCTAACATATGTTTATACGTTGACTTTAGAAATTTGTTCGTTGTGAATATTTAAATAGTATTTCACAGAGAATTTAATTTTAATTTTAATTTCTATCTTTCTGTCGTTACGACATGTTAATCGTGTCATTTCTTGATCAAAGCTGCATCCCCTATTTTTAGAAATTGAAGAATATGACAATGTAATTAATAACATAGGTAATTTTTCTTCAATGTTGTTCTTGGTAGTATTTCTATAGTAGCTGTAATAAATGATTTGAATACTATATTTGTAACATTATCAACGTTGGCTTCCAAGTGTTAATATCTTATATTTATTGTTAGTTTCGTACGAGTATTAGAAATTTAATTCTAACAGGAATTCGAACTACAGTAGAACCTTGACCAAACAACTTCGAATATTCCAAATGTCTGTCATAATAAGAGTACAGTAGAATATCAATTGTAACTTATATAGTGAAGTAATAGTAATTTACCGAAGAAAATAAAGCTAGCTATGAAAGGAATGCTTCAGGCTTGAATCTCCTGGTATTTTGAATAATCGAGCTTCCACTATCCTCCAAAAATTCCTGGCGCGACTCAAACGTCGCGCCATCTTAATCTTCGCGTTACCCTAGTCCTCAAGACTCCTCGCTCACCGAATCTCGAAAACAATATCCTAAAATAGGTTGAAAATGCTCGGATATGTGGCACATAGCATCGCAAGAGACAAAAGCGTCTCGTCTGAAATAGGCCTGAACGGTGCATACCGTGGCTCTTTACGCACACATTGCCTTCTATTTCTCGTTCCTCTTCGCCTGCGGAGGTAATCCTGCCTCCCAAGGTTCCCGTGTCTCCCGCAACACAACTTGGATTTCGTCCGAGCAGTTTTAAAGAATCTCATCACGCCGAGGACGCTAAAACCCTATCTCGCGACGGTAAAGAGTGCGACGCGTTTCTGTTACATAAGGCGGTATATAAATGTAATTCCGGTTCCCCTTGGGAAATTCAAGACTGCGACAAGGCACGCGTGGAAATTGGAACAGCCAATGGCGTAGACGTTCTCATACGTCGCGTGCACTTCGCACACACGATCCTCGTATCCACGGTTTCTAAACGGCGCCAGCCCATCAATCCCTTCGATTGCTTCGCTCGGTTCGCTGAACGAGTTTCTTTAAAACTATTTTCAAGGGCTTAATTCCGCTTCGATTCCACTAGAATCCTTTATTCAGCGGTAATATCTCCCTCGATACTTCGGACGGACTCCTTTCTTCCACCTTTTGACCTCATTTTTATGAATTTCTCTTCAACATCGTTAGGCTGCTGTTCAAGCTCTGCCATTCGAGTTTTGTGCATTCTCGGTGGTTCAAGTTATTCTTAATTATGGGTAAAAGAACCCTAGAGCCTTTTCACATTGTCCGGCTTGTCCTTTTATTTTCTCATATAAGATATACCATTATTAAACACAAAAGATTTGATTTCAATGAAAACAACATAAATACTTTTAGTTTACTAGTGCCACATCTTGTTATATGTAATAAGAAACGGCGGAGGGAGCGCAGTAATAATTAGCACACAGTAATTAGTACCCTTATTCTACAGTCAATCAAAAAAGTTTCCATACACTGTATTAAAATTTACATAACGTTACATAATTTCAATACAGAAGGTAAGAAATAAATTAATTTTATGTCGTTATATTTAGAAATATAGTAATTATGATTATAGTAAAGAAGAGAATTCTACGTTTAGTTGTTAACAATTAAATTATGAAAAAAGAACATCATAACAGAGAACAGAGAAAAATTCAACAGCTGAATTTTAAGAATTCAGAATTTCACAAATAAGACTGGAACAGAAGTTTAAAGTCAAGTAGAAATGAGTTCCTTGCAGGATGAACAAGAAAGATATTACTGGATATATTATCTCCAAAATAGAAATACCACTTGCAATATGTGATTTAAATATGAAATTAAGAAAAAAAAGATTTATCACTTAAAAAAATTGAGGAAATTTCACTCTTCTGTGCAGTAAGTTCTTAAAAAATACAGTTAAACAGGGTTTATTGAAAATTGACAACATACAGGGCGACCATAAAAATTAGACCATAAACTTGTTATTCTAGGATCAATTAGGTGTGATCTGTAAAGAAATGTTGAAAAATTGGCAGAAATTACTGAAATTGATTATAATATACCTAAAATGGTTTGCAATATTAATCAGAAAAGCAGGTGACTAGTGCAGTAATAAACGAAAGCGTCTCGAATTTACAGAGTCATATGTTAACATAAATCAGAACTTCTAAAATATTGTTATAGTTAGTGACGAATATAAATGTAGAACTTTTAATTCAGATAGAAGTACTAAAGTTTCGAGAAAACTGAATATATAAATGGAATGCTAAAAATGTCCAACATTTAAGCATGGAGGCGGCTGCATGATTATTTGGAGGTGCATGAGTGCAGCGGGAGTGGGACATTTAATATTTATTGACATTATGGAGAGAAATATTTATCTTCACATTTTGAGTGAAAATTTGGCGTCCCAAATTCTGACGTAGTATAATGAAATTAAATCTTGAAGAGTCGTTTATTATTTTTTAGCGATCACAATCCAATTAAACATTAATGGATTTCTGTGGCCATATAGACCGAATACGGTCTGGAGTCATCCAACAGAGACAGAAGAAAAGAAAAAGGACATCAATGGAGTAAACTCAAAAGAAAATTGGAAAAATAACATCGCTGGAAATAAATAAGATTTGAAATTTAAAATATTATTTGAGTGGAACAATATTCAATCAAGTATAACGAAAAAATTAGTCGTGGCGATGTAAAGAATGAGTTGGGAGCGACTGACTATTATCTTAAAACATTATAGTTAATAAATTTATATAGGTATACGGAGACTTTTCACCTCATTTTACTTCTCATCTTACTTCTTCCTTCTTCCGCTATTTTAATTGTTCACACAATGAACGTAACATTTTTGTTTTGGACTAATAATAAAAGAATATAATAACGAAATTAATAATGTTTTTGAATATAGGCATAATAATAACAAAAAATGATTTATTTGTTAACATTCCTATTGAAAATATAATGCTAAATAAATTTTATTACTCTATACAGGATTTTTTTGACTGACCATATGTATGTGTTAAAAATCTCTTTAACGAGTTTTCTAGTTGGCCTATCTTATAACACGTTAGTTGTTGCCAATGTAGTTCTACGTCATTTTAATGTTTTTAGCTATAGATTTTTGGAAATTGTATGCGACATCCTACTAAGACTATCGCGTTGAAATCACCGACTGTGAATAGGTTAAAATTAGAATGCCATGTACTGACATTCTTTGCATAAGGAAGTTTTGTTATTTTCCCTGTATTGTTTTACACAGGAATAGTAATTACCTACATACGTTGCAGTTTCTAAGAATGCTTTCATAATGCAAATCATTTCTCTTCCGGATAGATTCTTGGATATCCATTCCACGTGCATAAACATATACTTTAGGGCATATAGTATCTTACTATTTCTTCCTTTTTTTGTCTGTTTTTAGAATGTTCAGTAACAGGTGCCAGAAATGTTAAGAAGTGGTTTTATATGCCGAAAGAAGAGGAACGTTAAGAATGTCGAAACTGCGTTAGAGATTTTTCATTTGCAAGTTATTAGTTGGTAAGAAAATGGCTAAAATTCATGTGAAATGTGTTTAAATTGAGAATCCATTTTACTGGTGTCGCTATGGCTGACTTGGCTAATGTATGCCGCCAGTAGAATAAGTCCAGCATCAGACACAATCTCGCGAATTTTAGGTGCATTTTTCAGAATTAATAATTCAGAAACGAAGTCCTGAATGAAATTTTCTCATTCTCAATTTTCGTTTTATTTTGATATGTAGAATCACGTCTGAAAATTTCTGTTATCTGCTGTCGAACACTCTGTATGTGCAGTTAATCATAATGATACCCGGCTGTATTATGCATATGTGAGACTTTTATGTGAAAGTATATCAGTGCAGGAAAAAATACCACCAAATCTATTTTCAACAAATATTTTATAAATATTTTAATAGAATTATAAAATATTATCCTAAACAAGTTTTCCAAGTTTAATATACGTGTATATTATACCTATGTTCACATGAATACATATGTATGTATATTCATATATTTACTTCTTCGTGTATGCATATATTTAGTTATTTTGTAATATTAGTATATTTTGTACATAATTCATCCTTCATACCCATATATGTATAATGGTTTTAATTATCATTATACAGCATCAGTTTTTTAAAAGTTAAATATCTAGGATGTTCGGCTACAGATGAGGGAAAATTTAAGAGGTGATTCTGGATGTCGAAACAAAATGAAAATTAAGAATAACGAAATTGCGATTGAGCCTACATTTCAAACATTTAAAAATTGGTAAAATACGCCTATAACGACAAACTGAATGGCACCATTGTTAAGGCGAACCTCGTGGTAGGAGTCAGACCATGGGAAACAGTGTCGCCAGGTTGTGTGAAGCGAGTGTTCGCGTACATAAGTAACGATGATAGTCACTACTTTCTTTAAAAAATTATAATTAATAAAAATTTAAGTACAATTTCGTTATCCTCGGTTTGCATCTTATTTTGATATCCAGTATCATTTCTTCAATTATCCTCCATCTAGTGTCAAGTACTCTGAATTATAACATAAACGAACAAGTGGATGGTTTTCTTGCATTGTCTTCGGCTGTAATTCCAGTGGACGCGGTTTGGTCTACAATGTACTTACAAAGTACTTCACAATGAGGAAATAAGTTCGTATACATGTATGTGAATATACCTGATAATACTTAGTTTTTTAATTATATGTTATTTTGTATCATGTAATATACTGGGTGTTCGATGACTAGTGTCAGAAATCATGCCTAGAAGTAAGTCTACAAGTTAAAATAAGACGAAATTGAAGATGGATGAAATTGTGTTTTAGGCTTCATTTTCGAGTTATTAATTATTGAAAAAATGCCTAAAATGTGCAATTCAGAACTCATTCTATTAACTTTGCTGCACTTGCTCTGATTAATATATGACACCAGGAGAATATGCGTCAAATGGGCGTCTCAGAACTCATTCTACTGCACTGCATTCTACAAAGGCGCGAGTTTTATTGCATATTAAATGCAATTTCGTCATTCTTTATTTTCGTCCTATATTAACATGTAAAATCACCTTTTAAAATTTCTGACACCTGATGTATTACATTCTGTAATACTATCTCAGGATACATACAAAATAACAAAAGTATAAAAATATTTTGAGGGCAGGTTCTAGACACGGAAACAATAAAAAGCATTTCATGTACATGTGCCTGGAAACGGATAGTTTTTCAGTTATACACTATTTTATTTATTTCACTGCAATACCCTGAAAGGGGATATGTCCTAACGAACGATTGCGAAATACAAAATAGTGTTTAATTAAAAAACTTTCGATTACGAGTACATATCTGTATGAACTCTTTTTCTATACATTTTCACCCGTAGAGAACCTACCTTTAACTGTTATTTTATACGTGCCCTGCAGTAGTATTTCACACGACATAAAATAGTACATAACCAAAACACTATTGGATAACTTTTTCTATTATTTTCATCCTTGGCAATCTATTATATCAAACTGTTTTATTTTTGTTAACACTTCCCACACACTTACACGTATTAATAGTTTTAAAGCTGTGAAGTAGTAGGAGCTCGCGCGAAATCGAATCCACTGTAACCATGACCTTAAGCTGTCGTATAACTAGACAAATTACTAACAAAAGATGTTTCTGAACCAGTCAAGCTATAATTATTCACTAAAATCCTCCCAAATTTCAATAATAATTCAGAGGAACATCGTCCTCCACCCAGAAACAAAACACTCAGTTAAATCGTCAGAACAACCGCTCGATGAAGATATGGTCCTTGGCAGCCCTCCCTCAACCCAGGCCAAAGGACCGTCTTGATCTTGGTACCATTAGGGTTAGGGGATGCGTGGTGCCTCGCGTGGACTTCCCTTCTGAACTCCAAAAACTGTGCCACGTCGAGGACTAGAGGTGTCGCGCGCGCCAGGCAGGCCCAGGCCAAACTGGAGCAGGCAATGGCATAGTTCTTGACCTCTGAGCATTCCCGTAGACACGGAAAGTCGTACAGCGTTCTCTCTAGCTGGCTGACCACCTGTTCCGCGACCTCCTGGGAACCGGTTCGGGCACCGGAAGTTGCCAGCTGCCGTTTCACGCATTCCTCCAGGCCCGGTGTCACCTGTGTCGTGGCCGTGGTACCGTTCAGGACTTTCAGCGCTTCCAGGTACCTGGATGTTTGAACCGTAGCCGCCAGTTGCCAAGAGAGCTGCAAAAAGACGTTCGAGAGCTGTGAATATCAGAGATTCGATGTGTTTTAAGATTTAACGCGTTTTCGGTATATTATATGTATATCATATTTTGGTATATTATATCAAAATTTGTATTCAAGACAATCCATATTTTGGTTACTGAAATGTTGGTATCTCTTTGGCTCGCAAAAATTATGAAATTGATCGTTTCCACGCGTTAACTCCTTGACGCACAGTTAAATTAAAAGAAGATTTAGATGTAAAAGGTATATACAAGGTGTCCCACATAAGGTGGCGGAGCCGAAAAGGGGAGATTCCTGGGGTGATTCTAAACAACCTTTTCCTTTACAAAAGTGTTCTCTGAAGTTTTGTTAACGAGTTATTAACGAAAAACATCGATCAATCAGAAAGCGCGAATAGCGAGCGCTCGGTCGTTCAGTGACAGGGCACAAGCTACGCGTAGTGTTTCCTACTCGCTGTGCTCGAATCTTGTACAAGAAACTCAAGATCTCTACGTTATTGCCCAATTTCTCTTAAACTATTAGATGGAAAATTATGAAAAAAATCAGAGACACGTCAGCTATTCCGACACATATTATGGAATTTTTTCAAATTTTTAAATTAATTATACAAGTTGTAAAAAATAAAAAACGAGGAAAAAGAATATAAAAATGCCGATTTAGTAAAGTAATGCTATAGTAAGATAATAAAAAACAATGTTTAAAAAACAATTGTATAAAATTTGAGAGGCAGTTAGTCAATTTACATATTCAGAAGAATGTTGTTTCAAATTGAAATGTTTCTGAAAAATAAGATGATTGTTAACATACCTACACGCGTTATTGGCAAAGAGTATGAGATCGCTCTTTAGTAAAAGTATGAAACATTGTTCACTGACATTCCAACATAGTATAAATTCAGGCTACTCTGCGGTACTTACTTTTTCATTTGGTTATAACTCAAAGTTGCCAAGCCCAGTAAATATGATTTAAAAAAAGCAACAAATAGTTGCTTGATATTCTAATTTATGTTGTAATAAAAAGGCTACTGAAGTTAAATTAATTTGGTGGAACTAGAGAGCAATTTTGTTCGAGGAGAGCAGTTTTTATTTAATTTTTCATATTAATTTTTAATGATAAAGGCAAATAGAAGACTGAAAATGTAAGTAAGTGATCTTAGAATAAAATTATCACGTATAACAGCATAAGTATTATATTTGTTTATTATAAGTAAATTCTTATTTTTTTTAGTATACTTTAGTATGAGTATATCTTTTACTGAAGTATTCGAGGAAGCTGAAAATGTGTATCAGAGATATGTTTCTATTTATTTCAAACATTTACCTATCGTAAAATATTCTCCTATCGACGGTGACGCCTCTTTCTTCCTGAGAAACAGTAAGTTTTTAGTTGAGAAGTTTAAACAATGGAGTTCTTCATATTAGCATTGAATTAGTTCTGTTACATCGCACATGTACTTCAAAAGTGGCACAACTCAAAAAACATGATTTTTGAATTACAGTTATAAATCAGTTTAGTAAATGCACTTCTATTCATTATAAAAAGTTGCTTAATTAAAGATCAAGATTATAGGATTCACACAAATTGACAAATTATTTAAATGATAACAAGAAAATCATTTAATGCAAGTGACATAACTATTTTTTAGATTAATTATTCACTGCGATAACTAACTTTTATTAAGTAAAATTGCTCTTTATGTCAATATTATGTATTCAATAAATAATTTTCTACATAACTTATAAATAGGTTTTTGTTTCTCCTTAAAAACATGCATTTTTGATTTGTATTACTTTTGTAATACATGTACGATATGTGTGTATTACTATTTAGAGTTATGAATTAATTTGTATCTATAACCGTTGTCAATTGAGGGATTCAATTCTTTTGCTACTTCTTTTATTAAAATTCTAAATAATTATATTGAAACCAAGATTGTAGGTATTAAAGTCATATTTCAGCGTTTTAATTTCAAAACGAAAGAAATATTTTCATAGCACATGATTTTAATAGGCATTGACAAGTGATTCTATCTACCAGCAGAATACTACATGCATATCCAGAAGAGATCATTTTTCCGACAAACAGAAAGCGGACGAACTTTCTGTAACTGACAGTTCGAAAAATAAAAATTCATCACGAAGCTCCACCGTGACCAGTTAAAAATCATGATCTCCATTGTCCCATATTTTCCAAACAAACTCGAAACCAGCAGAACGATGACGAAACCCTCACTTCAATTAGAACTATAAACACGTTACGTGAAATCCCAGAAACGAAGCGAGGGAAGTAATCCATTTACCCTGGCCAAATATTTATTACGAAAATTTGCGAGCAACATCCCAACGTTTATTCTTTCAATAGACGACAGAGGGCCTGTTGTTTAGGAAAATCGGAAGATTTTTCTCCCGCCTCAGGATTAAGCAGTCTCTTTAAGCACTAACGTCAACTGGAAATCCAGCGAGCTTCAGGTTTACGAGAGCTGCGGAGAAACTGGCTTTCGATCCTCCCTGAGACACTTGATCTTTTTTCTTTCGAGCGATACGAAAGTCACCCCTGAGGAGGACCTGAGGGGCGCCCGCACGGGATCCGCTTTGATAATCCTATGATTTATTCACGGTGGAAAGTGGATTTCGCTTCGGCGCGTGCTTTTTACGGCGTCGTTTACGCTCAGATTTTCTACTTTGAGGCGGCACGAGACGCTTACCTCTCGCAGTTTCCGGCCAATTCGCCGCACACTTCGAACGAAAAATCGAGCTTCCATTTGCCGGATGAAAAATCAATTTTCCCCGAGCCAATTAAAACGGGGACCCCTGGCGAGATCGTTCGAGCTTTTTAACGAACTTTTTAACGAACTTTATTGCTCGATTATCGCCAGTGCGGATATATTTTTCCCCCAGAGGTTGAATCAATCGATTGAGGATGTGTGTGACCGCTTGTGATGTGGATGCCATTCGCGACGCGTCAACACCTTCCAGCGTTAAATTATTTCCAAACAAAGCGACGAGCATGGGAAACTCGTTTTGGAATAATCCAGCCCGCAAGGGGATGTGTTTGTTAACGTTTCCCGTTTTTTTGACGGGAATACTCTCTTCGCGAGAAAAAGACGAAAAAAGCAGCCTTGCTTCTGATGGTGGAGTTGACGCTGCTGACCGGAAATACGTAGGATGTATTTCCTCGTCGTTGAATTGACCACTTACGACTAGCGTTCCTATTCGCATTTCGCTTCGATAACAAATGGTTAAATATACGAAGTATTGGAAATGTTAAAGTTCAAAATAATGTTATGTTGAAAATGAATTTATTATTTATAAAATAATTGTTGGAGATCAAAAGATTATACTTGTGTATAATCTCTGCCAGAAAATGATTATAAATGAAAAACGTAAAATTAAAGAGAGTAAAAATAAAATTTGTGTGCGTGTAATAATTTAATTGCAGTATAAATAGAAGATGTATAGGTATTATGTATATAGAAAGTAAGTAGAATATTAAAACTAAAAATAATAGCTAATTTATACACCTGTCATTCAGTTACCATATTCCATGTAAATAAATAAAAATTGAAAAATTTTATCGTGTTAGAGTTCTCTCACCGGAGTGTGATATGTATATTACAGTTGGTGAAATAGTTAAATTAAAGTTATTTTATGTGAGTAATGAAGTATTATCTCTAGACTACGGAAACAAGTTGATAAAAAACGTCCCATGATTGAGTTCTATCAATACGGAAAATTGCTAAAATTCTTAATATACTTTCTGTTATATTACTGAAGCAATTTTAATTAAATTTTAACTGAGTACTCTGTGAATACTGCTAAATAAATTGAATAGATGGTTCCTTGATAAAGCTTTTAGAAAAATGTAATACAGATTTTAATAAATCGATCAAAAATTGATAAATGATCATTTTCCTGAGTCAAAGTGGATGAAAAATATGTGTGATTTATTTGACATTTTTGGATACAGGGTTATTTTTAAAATCTTTACTAGTAGGATATAGTTAAATATTACCTACTACAAAGATTTTCATTAGTACTATGATACCAAAATAGTAGTATTCAAATAATTCTGTTCCAAAAATATCATTCAATTTATTCAAATAGTACTAACAAGAAATTTATTTTTATGTTTTGTGAAAGTTTGTGATATTTATAAAGAAAAGTTTCTAATACTTAGATATAAGCGTAACATTGAGTAAATTAAGTGGAAAAGAGTATGTATGTAATGACACGGAAAATCACATTCTATAATAGGTCACAAAGAAATTTTAATTATAATAAATGTAATTTTTCAATAATAAAAATAATTAATTCTTTTGTGGTCTCCTAATTAAATTTCATGGAAATATAATTTAATTTTAGTTTCAGCTGATAGTAGAAAAAGTTTAAACTGAAGCATATCATGAAAACGAAATGCTTTCATGATGTTAGCCAAGATGCTACTGTTCTTTAGTTTAAATAACAAATTGTTAACATTGTTTCCCAAATTTCGTATTTAAATAAGCAGAACTAGGTCTAAAGTTAACTGCATGTAACCACATGTATGTATGTATATCTACCACATCCGTGTGCGTAATAAATCGCGAAAATGTAGGTTATTCTATTTCCGAAACCTGATAAAGTGTATATAACTAAAAATACATTGTTATTTTTTTGGAGTCCCAGTTACAAGGGAAAACTAAAAAATTTGTTGAGAAAACTATAGTTACTATATTTTGAAATTTTGTACATTGCCTTATTCATATTTATCAATCTAAATTATATGTATCAATCTAATTTTCTTCAAACTCAATTCTTTATCTTAATTCTTATACAGAAAGCTACATTTGTGATCGAATATGTTGGTTCCAATTATTTCTAAGATTTCTAATTATTACAAAACATTACTAATCTAATAAATTTCCAGAACACTCTCCAAATATAAATAAATTTATAATAGAAGATTTCAAGATACAATGTGTTCTAATGTTTTTCACAGCAATTTCAACAACGTTGTTGATAATCAGATCTTCAAATGGGAATATCCTTAAAAAAATCTCGAATACATACATAGCTGTCGTAGCTTATTGAAGAATCCGCGTGGAAAGCAAGGGAAATTGCTAAATGACGGTTACTGACAGGTCGTGTGCAGAGGAAAATATCGATAACGTTATTTACAAACAACCTGCCAGAAAGATCTACATACGAGAGGGGTTCAAAGGTCGAAAGTTGCGTAGCGGATTTTATGATTGGTCAGGGAGAGTTAACGCAACTGGCCTTCCACTTTAGCAAGAACATAATATGACAATTTCTATATATACTATTAAAAAGAGCAAGCTCAGTCATTACGTTATAGTGTGGTTAGTTTTAACATTACAATCCTTGATTATTGAATTACAATATGCAAAAGTGTATTTTTTTAAATACATCATTGTGTTATGTATGTATTATAATATACAATATAAGTATATAGTAATATAATACATACAATATGTATTGTATATATATACAATTTTAATTATATGTTAAATAGTCTATGACTGCCTGCCATTGAGAAATTTTATCATTACTGTCATTAATTGCTCCAAAGATACCTACGAGGTATTATGACAATAGTTTCATCACTTCAATTAATTTCACTGAACACAAAAATATTACAAGGTATACAGAAGTTAACTGTAATGAATTTTTTTCTGTTGTTCCTTAAATATTTTATTGTGTGTATTAGAACTTCTGTTACGAAAAGCCTTAATTAATACAAGGGCTGTGCTCCTTTCTCAGGAAATGATTATTAAAAATAATATGGTGAGTATCTATCCCCAACAGTCACTGCTATCAGGTAATGGAACAAAGACGAATTAATCCTTATCCAAAAGGAAATAGTCGGGATGGATCTTGAGGATTTCACTTGACTTCCTGACTGCAAGGAATTTTATTCTACATTGGATTTAAAGGGAATAGACCATATATAATCTACCTTTCGGGATCCAATATAGAGAAGCGACAAGTAAATCTTAATGAGAAAAAGGGTTATTTTGTTATGTTTAAACTTATTTCAGCGTTAAATTGCGAAAAATTAATAATACAAATAAATTAATTTGAAAATTTTGAGTTTCCCTGTTTCGTTGACCAAGAATTGTAGGACTGAAGTTTCTGTCTACTTAAAACGATCAGTTGAGACATTGTGACAGAATCATTTATTCGCTTTACTTACCACTTGCTAAAAATTTTTGTAAGTTCTATTATTATCTATAATTCTATTTTATTTTCCTCTACCTTTAGTTTATTGTTATTATAGTATATTGCTTGTCCAAGATTCAGCTATGCACTGCACTATCTTTGCTTTCTGAAACTTTCAATTCCACCTTTATGTCACTTTTGAAGAGTTACACATCATACCTATTAGTATGTCATATTATAAATGCATACTAAATAATAGAACGAAGTGGGAATAATGCAAGTGATTTTACTGAAGAAATTAATACAGGGTGTTTAACGACAGGTGTCAGAAATTCTAAAGGGTGATTTAATATGCTAAAATAAGACAAAAATGACGGTAAATATAATTACGTTTCAGACTTCGTCTCCGAGTTATGAATTGTTGAGAAAATGGCTGAAATGCATATAGAATGTGTTTGACTCAACATTTATTCTATTGACGTTGCTGTTTCAGTCTTGACTAACGCACGCTGACAGTAGAATGAGTTCCAAGTCAGACACATTTTACACGAATTTCACAAGTTTTCACAAGAATTAATAACTCTGGAACGAAGCCTCATACGCAGTTTCGTCATTCTTGATTTTCGTCCTATTTTGACAGGTACAGTCACTCTAAAATTTCTGACACCTGTTGTCAAATACCCTGTGTACATATACATATACAGAAATTCACAGATTTGTTCACATATATTCAGAACATTAGATAATTACGAAACTGCGGTAGCGTATTTCTTATCATGACTCAAACTCTTTTGTATAACTCAGTTCTACATAAAATAGTCACTTCATTTACCTTTGCCTACTTTTCTCAATTTTAATACTAAAAGTAAACTGTCCTCAGAGTGTAGGAATCTAACACTCCTTCGTGAACAAAATCACAGTATAATGTAACACACAATACTCGACAACATTTATCTTGTGTCTATGCAACCATAAGCCCACATGCAGGGAAAGGTAATAAAAAACAATAGAATATAATATTCAAGCTGATCACAGGCCAAAGTGATCAACTCCACTCTTGGAATTTTTCCAAATTTTACTGTCACAGCGTTTGACTAATACTTGACTAATAAAATCTTTCTCATTTAAAAGAAATATAAATACTTTTGTTTCGTGGAATTAATCGATTTGGCAAATGAACGGTTCATTTATGGGCATTGAAAATGTAGCTTCAAAAAATGGCGAACGAGTTACCTACTCTGACTTTCTAGTATTAAGAGGGCCCTGCTTTCACCCGGAAAATTCGAAATTCCTCCAGACAGCGATGGCGTTTCGACGCTACTTGTATCGTACTTGATCCTATCGTTAATACACACGTACAGCCGAAGATTATTTTTGCCTGCATCACCACAACCACGCACCTATCTGTCGACCGATCGATCGACCATTAACGTCAAAGCCGTCGCGAGAGGGGCGGCGAGGGTGCACTTTTGCGATCGAGTGTAGTCGTCAAGTGGCGGAGGCGCTAGTCCGTCAGCCTGGGGCTATTACTTTGCATACATACAGGTGCCTCTCCGTACACCCTGTACCCGGGAAATCGATGAACTAAAATAAATACCGACGACGAAAGCGACTTAGTCTCTCTTCTTTCATCCACCGTCCTCGTTTCTCCTCCTTGCCTAATGCCCGGAAACAATCGAATCTTTTGTCAGTCAGAACGCTGGCTCGTGGCTCGCATTGTCCCCTTTGCTCACGCTCTCAGCCCCTCTCGAAACTCTGTTGTTTCCCTGTGTAAATCTGACCGCCGCTGTTCACCTGCCCCGGCCAACTGCTTTTAATCCTACTGTAGCCTCCAGCGCGAGAGGAAAGAACAATAGAGCGAGTAGAGCGTGAAACAGGTCCCATATGCGTGAACTTTTCAACTTGTAACGGTACCATGACAACAGTTACGTGCAAGTCAGTCGGAAAGGAACCGCTGACGAACACGTTCCTGGCGCAATTCCCTTGCTGCCTATTGTGTTCGCTGGCGATTATTAGATTGGTGCATACGAAACGGTTTTTTGAAGTTTGATATGCATGAAGTTTTGTCCGATTGCCAATTGTTTTGAATCACTTTAATCCTTAACTACTCTGGTGAAATATTTTTCTGAACTTTGTTATCAATACACTTTACGAATAATAATTGATGACATTGGTTGCAAAGTGACATACGAAACAATGTGACTTGATTAAGGATTACTGGGATTCTAAAAGAGCTATCTGTCAGTAGATAAGAAAACTATCAAAAAATATATTTTTTGACATAACTCTAGAAACGTGATTTTTTAATTACAGCTATAAATCAGTTTCTTAAATGCACTTCTCTTCATCATAAAAAATTTATAATTTGAAAATCAAAATTATAGAATTTATTTAAGGAATTCTTGAGATGTAAATTATAAATTATTTAGATAATAACAAGAATATTATTTAATGTAACACATAATTTTTTTTGGGACTAATTATTCACGTAAGATAGCTTCCATTAAATAAAACTCTTTGTGTCAGTGTTATGTATTTAATAAATAATTTTTTTCCAAACTCCTAAATAGTTTTTTGCATTCCCTAAAAAACATACCTTTTTGAGTGATATCACTTTTGTAATTCATGTGTGATATACATAAAGTATAATGCCTGGAGTTTTACAGAACCCCGCAAGAGTAGTTAAGGATTAAGAAAGGAGACATTTTTTGATGTGCGTTGAGTGTTAACAAAATTTAGAATGAGATTTCATTAGGAAGTTTAAGAATACGACATTTCACACGGCAATGTGGGATGGGGGAATGATTAGATAGTAAATGGAGTAAAGGCACGTCTCGATTCAATGGTGGCTTTGTATTGACGCTTTAGTAATTTTTAGGTGGAAGATTCGTGGCAGCAGGGCAGTGGCGCGAGTATAATACCAGCACCGTGGTAATTCCAGTTTGGCCAATTCTCTTTGTCATCGTTTGGATTTAATTTACGCGACTGTTGTACAATTGTGTTGGTTCGTTTCTGTTCCTTGAAAAGGCTGGCGAAATTGGCCTTTCTTTTGGGAGAAGATTTTCACTCTGATAGAATATTCAGAGCGACTTGAAGATTACTTTGTACAGGTTACTTTGAAGGCGAAGTAAAAATTGAGTGTGCTTCCTTCGCATTCGAAATAAGGCACATGGAAAAGGTATTGCTTGATTAGATATTCAATTTGTATTAACACGTTCGCTGCCATTGTTGAAGTATTGTCCACGTAGCAATCGTAGCATGTAATGTTCATCAATTCCTACCTTTAACCCTCGTACGACAAATGCAGGGTCGCTTTGACTTTACATTTTGACAGGACAAGATGTGAACAATATAATTTTATTTGGAAGAATCATACCAAGAAAAAAAACCACTTATTTCATCTATCAGGTGTATAGAGAACTAAGAAGAAGTAAATTATATATTATTCAAAAGGGGGTTTTCTATATATGTATGTAATTCTTTCCTAAAACTAGTTTGCAATAGAAATTCCATTATGAAAAAAAAATTCGTCTTCCGAGGGTTAAGAGACTAACTGATACTTTGTCCACGCACTGTCTACGCATTGTCGACGCCTGGCACAAGGAACATTACATGCTACTTCGACACTGCTTTGACAGTGGCAGTGGTATCTATATGAATTAAGAAATTTAGTTCTATAGGACTGATTAGAATTAAAAGTGTAATCATTATTATAGTTATTATAGATTATTAAAATATTTCAATTTCATGTTATGATTTGCTAGACTTAAAAAGATTGCATACTTAACATTTCAAATGCGTTTCTCGTAAATAGTATTTCTAAAAATAATGCCCGTAAGAAACATCTCAAGAAGTGAAAATTTAAAGTACAGATAATATCATTCTTCCGAGATATGAATATTTTTAGATCGGACTATTAATCGATACATTAAAGATAAAATTAAGTACAATTATTAAATTAGATATATTCGGATATTTTAATCATAATAACATTACACAAGGAAGCAAATGGTAATAAAAGTGACTGACCGTGTGTTGCTTGGAAATTTATAGTTATAATTAATACCAGAATCTATAAAAAGAGAAGAATGAAATTCTGGTCGACATTGTGGAAAGACCGAAAATCTACTTAAAATTTTTCTCATTTGACATATTTATACAAGCACATGATGCCCGACCCAGTAATATTTCTTTGATATACATTGGGTGACTTTAAAAGTGAATAACTTAGGCGTCGCTTATATAAAATACATGCGTTGGTTTTCTTTTAAAAACGCGTACGATGCCAGCTACAAGAATATGGAGTAAAAAGTACAGGATTTTGCATAATAACGATCTTCACAAAAATCTTGAAAAATATAACAAAATCAAATAATTACCATCTTGATATACTCTCTTGATAGTAATAAAATTTGGACGAAACATTTTTGTGTATTCTTAACATTTTAAGAAATAATCAACTGTATACGTTTAAACTGAACATACTGTATTATATGTATGTATACTTATGCATGTGTTGCAGCATCTTAGTCTACTGGTTACGGTGGCTATAGTCACTCATAGGTGCCGGAAGTAGCGTAAGTTTTGACGTCAGACACATTTCACGTGGTTTTATGTATACTGTTAAAAATTGAAGGGTTTCCTTTTTACTTTGGCACATAGAATCATTTCTTTAAATTGTTAAAAATTATAGAGAAAAATTGGGGGAAAATTAAAAGGGTGACTCTAGATAACTAAGACATTCAAACAAAATGAAAATCAAGAATAACGAAGTTGTGTTTGAGTCATGATTTGTTAATTATAAGCGTTTAAAAAAAGATGTAGCTATTATACATTATCACTGATGTATGATGAAGTTTGCTTCATACAATTGCAATGATTGTACGGGCTTCGATCTGAACAATGGTTTTAATAATCACTGCTCTCTATGGTCTGACGTCTGCAATGAGCTTCGCGCTTACAATGCATCTCTATCCAATTTGCTGACTTTCAGGCAGTTTCTACTTATTTTCAAACGCTTATAATTAAGAAACTTACGTTCAACCTTAATTTCGTTATTTCTAATTTTCATCGTGATATCTAAAATCACTCTTTAAATTTTCCTCCTTTTAACTGGACACCTACGTGTACATACAACTCTGTAATTGAGAAAACAAAGGAAACATACATATCGCACAAGTATTTCAAAAGTACCACAACTGAAAAAAATATATCTTTCGAGGAAAGGTAAAAACTATTTATGAACATAGAAGAAAATTATTTATTAAATGGATAATATTGACCTAAAGACTAGTTTTATCTGCTGAAAATTATCTTGGCTCAATAATTCTTTTGAGAAATAGTTATATGTTATTTGTAATAGGTTATTTTCTTGTCATTGTTTAAATAACTTGTAATTTATATTAAAGCACTTCTTTCAATAGACTCTAGAATTTTGAACTTTAGTTAGCAAAATATTTATAATGAGAAGTGATATATTTACTAAAGTGGTTCGTATTAGTAAATCGAAAATCACATTTTTTGAGTTCTGTCACTTTTGAAATAGATGTGTGATATGTGTATTAAGCTGGGTCTACATTATACATACATATAACATACGATGTTATACAGCGTGTTCAACATCAGGCGCTGGGAATTGTAAAGGGCGATTCTACATACTAAAATGAGACTAATATGAAGATGAATGTAATTGTATTTCAAGCTTCGTTTTTGAGTTGTTAATTATTGAGGAAACGTCTAAAATATACTTGAAGTATGTCTGACTTGAAACTTATTCTATTGACATCGTTGTACCTGAACTAATGCACGCCGCCAGTAGAATAAGTTTCAAGTCGAAGACATTTTACACGAATTTTAGACGTTTTCCCAACAATTAATTACTTTAAAATACAGCTCCAAGCGCAATTTCGTAATTCCTGATTTTTGTCCTATTTTATCAAATAGAATCACCTCTCAAAATTGTTGACACTTGTTGTCGAACATCCTGTACATAAAAATGTTATAAAACCTATCGAAGTAACTTGTTGGTTATAACATCATTCGTGTTGTATAACAAAATAACAATTTTATAATTTTATTATCTAGCGTGTTATGTTATATGAAGTGTTTCGTTTATCTTACACGTTCTAATATCTTTGTTATTTTTGCTGATAGGAAAAGATGTGTCAAGATAAATTTGTTTGGTTTAAAGCTAAAAATATTATGATCCATGCTTCTTTCTCTCAAGGTTATTTTTTTTCGAGTTTTGAAGGTCATCGTCATTTTTTTGCACATAATATGTATTTTTTATGATGCACCTATGAACTATGGCACTATGACCTTTAAATGAACTTAAATGAAAAAAAATCAGGCCAGATTCAAAAGACTCAAAAATTCTACACTTCTGTTTTTATGTAAGTAAGAAATTTTATTATTTTATTAATTATTTTAAATTTATTCTACTACAAATGCTCAAAATGGCGTTCATCGTCTTCGGGACATTTTTGGACACGGAGAAACTTGCTTGCACGGTCAATCAAGTATGTAAAATTCCTGCCTCCATGTTTTCTAATGTTATAGCGTGACTTTTTCTTTCAAAATCATTTAAAGGTCGTAATGACATAGTTCATTGAATTCGTCTTGATGTACACTATAATGTTGCATCATATAAAATACATGTTAATGTACAAAAAAAATGGCGATGACCTACAAAGAGAAAACGTAGATTATAATATATTTAACTTTAAACCTAACGAATTTGTTTTGAGACATTTTTTCGTACCAGCAGAAATAACGAAGATATTACGATGTGTAAGATAGACACATTTAGTAACAAGGTATAGAAACATGTTACACACAGGGTATTCCAGAACTGATGGTACAAGCGGAAAGGAGGCGATTTTACGTGAAAAAATAAGTTGAAAATATACAATAAATTTTTCTGATATCGTGATTCATTTTCGAGAAAATTGAATTTGAATTATGGTCGAGTGCAAGCGTGCAGAAATTCTGCTTAGGGTGCTCGAAGGGTATACGATCTAAGGGCAACACTTGGTCTGACCACTGACTGTCCCTACCCAACGCTAGAAGCATTCCCCTTTCCCCGTTTACCCCTCAAATGCCAAAAACTATAGTTCGGTACACTTGTATTCGGTCAAAATACAAAGTCAGTTTTCTCGAAAACAAAGCGTGATATCAAAAATTGCGACTCTACATTTTCATCTTATTTTTTTACGTAGTCACCCCTTTTCCGCGTGTATCATGAATTCTGGGACACCCTGTATATAATATAGTTAGAAACAAATTTTTTATACAGGATGTCCCAGCATCGGTGGTACAACTGGAGAGGGGATAATTCTGCATGAAAAAACAAATTGAAAATAAAGATAAAATTTTTTCATTTGACACTTTATTGTCGATAAAGTCCATTTTGAATATTCACCGAGTATGTGTACACTGAACTATGGGTTAGATGGGTAGGTCTTGATGTGGGGTCATGTTAAAACAAAAGTGTACGAGAAGAATATTTTAAATCTTCCTCAATTAAAAGCAAAGATGGCTTTAACATTTGAAGAACTAAAGATACAGAATACATTAGAATGCGTTTATACAAATCTAATTCACAGAGTACAGTTGCGTATGCAGCACAATGGGCAACACTTTCAACAATTTTTGCATTAATAAAGTAAGTTTATTAAAAAAATTACATGCCTTAGCTTTATTTAAATTCACTCTAAATCCAAAAACAGAGACGAGTAGCACAGCAAATCATGTTAATATTAATAACATGGGTGTAATTTACAAATGACATATGACTTGTATCAAGACTCATTCATCTAAGCCATAGTTAAATGCACGCTTACTCAGTAAATATTCAAAGTTAATTTTCTCGACGACAAAACCGCAAATGAAAAGCTTTTGTTCTTTATTATCTATTTGCGTTTTCACATAAAATCACCCCCTCCCTCGTTGTACCACCGATGCTGGGACACCCTGTATAATAATGTTTTGTTACATAGTGTAGACTCTGCACGTGCTCCTATCACAAAAGAAATGCACACAATTCTATGTACAGACACAATTCTGCGCCCTTCATCTTCAATCCGAACATTAATCGGGGTTTTCTAAAGTTTTAGAAAATTCCGTTCGCCCGAGCAATAAAAGCCACGTGAAGCAATATCCCCAGCTGTGGTTCCGGGTTTCTTTGACGAGAGAGCGTGATGCAGCGCGTGCAACTTTGGAGATCGAAAGGGGAGGGTCGCTCGTGGGCTCTCTTCCATTATTACACCTACCACGAGTTTCCCTTTGCCTACGACTATTTTCCGGTCGAATAATTGAACTGTGAGCCGGCTGATTTTGCTGCGTCGCGACGCGAGAGTAGATCCGTTTTTGGAACACAGGCGAGCTCGTTGGTGACACGACGCTTCGCTCGGTGCCTCGATAGCTAATGAGGATCTTCTTCTGTGACGGATTACCGAGGTGAAATTCTGCAAATTTCGAGGCTGATTGCGAGAGAGAGAGTTTCGCCTGGAGGAAAATGAGTTTCGTTCTGTCAAGCTCCTAGATTGCCTTTGTTTTTCACGCTTCGACAGCTGCGATTCGGAAACTGTTTCTCCTACGCGCCGCGAGACCTCTATTGGACAAAGAGAAATTTTAACGAGACGCATCCGTGAATTTCTATTCCATTCGCTGGAAACGAGGAGAAAAAGTGTGGCTGTGTTTCGATAACAGTCGCGGTTCGTCGAGGTGAAATTGACAGGGAAAAAGGCGACCGATGATTGACAGCGTAGTCGCATGTACAGTCCCCCGTTGCGTTTTTCACATTCCCAATTCTAACGATACGATGCTCGAACTTGATGATCGAGCGCAAAGAGAAGGGAGAAGCGTTTCGATTGCTGGCTGACGTGCGACCTTTTTAATTTGAACAATGCGGCGGTGTAAACGAAGTTAACGAGGAACTCGAGTCAGAGAGCTGTTTTCACAACTCGATTGCTGTCGGTGCACTTTTCATGGTGGTTGAACACAAAAGGATAAGAGATGGGTATGTTCTGTTCTGAAACTTGACTCTTTCATCGTTTCCACATCGTACAAATGGACGACAAAATGAAGTGTAGTTACGATTGATGTTGTAAAAGAAATGCAAAGATGGAATTTTTTTGTTTTTACATTTCTTAGAAGATTATGGTTTCAAACAAGTTTCGCCGGATGTTAATTGCAATTTTAAAAGTTTCGTTAATTTCTATCAAAACAATTTTTAAGGTAAAGCAATGGCTCTGAAGTTTAATTTTTTGTTTCAGGAAAAATTTATTAAATTTTATATCCAGTGGAACAGCTTTTGTTAATACCCTTAATTTTTATTGCCCATCAATTTTTAATATTCTTAAAGTAAAAAATGACCCTCCGTGTTTTCTTTGAAAATGGAATTAGTATTGAAGACATGAAATAAAAATATTTTGAGTACTTACATTGTTTAAAATTTTGCATTGTTTTCCATAACTGTTAACATTAATCGAGCAACCTTGGAAGTTAGTCAATACAATTTTATACAATTAGAGAAATAATAAAAGATGATCATTCAGCCAAGAAAAAGGATAATTTTTGAATAGTTCACAACATCTCAGTAAATTAATTTAATTGAGTTTAATACTATAAATACTTTAATACTATAAATACCATTATAAAATGAAATTTTTGTTCATTATTAGAAGCCATGAATAATCAAAAATTCTTCCTTTATATTTTGTTTCACTCTAGTTCATATTTATTATATGCTTGTACGAAAAAGGAAATTAAGTCATTAATAATAAGTAAATAAATATTGGATTGATATATGTGAAATCACTCTGTTGAATGTGAGATTTTAAATAATAGAGTATTTAAATTCTCAGTACTTTACTTTAATCAAAATTAATGGTCATATTGTGGATACGCTGCTGGTCAAAAGATTGGTATTATTTGCAAATTTTAATTAAATTTGTTGTGCTTTATAAATTCTATTTTGTTCAGAATTAATATTTTTCGGGACAATTGTAATGTTTCTTGCTTAAACGCAAAATTAATACTTTCCATAACAATTACAATAATACTTCTTGCTTAAACGCAATTTCAGAAATACAAGTTTTTGTCGTATTTCGTATTTTGCAATTTCAAGAAATACAATTTTCTGTCGTTTCTTACTAGGTTCCCTGCTGCAGGGAAATTTCTGGTCTCCAACAGGTAGGTATAGTATTCAGCTAGAAAAGTAGAAGCTCTATTGAAATTTTCAAAGTTTCCTTCCATTCAATTAAAATTGATTAAAAATTATAGAATGCGTTTATTCATCTGAAAAATTTAGTTCATTAGCAGTAACAAATTTCCATATTCCAATTAAAAATTTTTAAATATTAGCATTTGGAAGATATTATGTGATGTGTGTGATCTACAGTAGGAACGTTACCATTACACTATTACACTAATTGTGCCTGTGTATAGAATGTTGGAAACAGGTGTCAGAAATTTTACAGAATGATTCTAAATGTCAAAACAGGACGAAAATCAAGAATGACAAAATTGTATTTAGGAGTTTGTTTTAGAATTATTCATTGCTGCAAAAACATCTAAAATTCGTGTGAAATATGTCTGACTTACAACTTATTCCACTGCTGGCGTGCATTACGTCAAACACAAGGAAGTCTGTCAAGTTCCGAGTCAGCCACATTTCACATAAATTTGAGGCGCTTTTTCAACGATTCGTTTTCGATACCTCGAAAACGAAGCCTAAAACGCAATTTTGTCCATTTTCACGTAGAATGTAGAATTGCCCTTTAGAATTTCTGACACCTGTTGTCGAACACTTAGCACATCATTTCATTCCGTTAAAAACTACGTTAATATTCTAATTTTGAATTCTATTCGAGCAAAACAAATTTTACTTTTTTAATATTTTCACCCTCTTATCATTACCTACCCATGACCCTTACTCGTTTATCAGATAAGTTGAACTGACTTGTATGTCACTAGCCACGTTATTTAATTTACAAAGGAGTCATCAAACTTTGGAATTTATTTTCTAAAAAATATTTAGATTCAACTTAAAAAAAATTACAAGCAAATTTTCACCAATTAAAAATTTAATTGTTTTCGTCCACTTAAATTTACTTAATGACCAAGTGATTCTAAATTTCTGACGAGTAAATGGTTACCAGCAGTAGCCAAAAATCATTAACACTAAACAGTAACAAATCCCCACCAAAAAATCGCTATACCTATACCATTAATATCAAAGAAACAATCCCCAAAACATCCCCCCATTTCGAGTCTCCTAAATAGAATGCCCATCCGACAATTCGCTTACAGCCATCTCTCCGCGATAACGCTCGAGGACCCCTCGACTCTCGTGTCGTTGTTCATTCATCCTCCAAGCAGAGACACTCTCGGTAACGACTACGTACTTAACCAACGACCGAGTCCCTCTTTGACATCCGGGGGATGATGCAAGCGCATTAAGGGGCGGGCGCGCGGTCGTTTCTACTTTGCATAAAGTGCCACTTACCACGACCACCGAGTAGAGAATCATCGCTTTCAAGTCGGCCGCGTTCTTCAAGGGCTCCAGAGCGTCCAGGGCGTCCAGCGTATGCAAATGTGCTTGACCGTATAGAGCCGCGTACCTTTCGGCGAGTCGTTCCGCGGTCACCTCACCGGAAGTTAATGTGGAAAAATTCTCCTCGAGCCTGAGAAGGCCGCAGCTGTTCCGTGCCAGTGGCTCCGGGGTTGGGCTGCAGCTCTCGTCCGTGTGGTAGCCAGCGCTGCTGCTGGATTTCTCTTCGTAGTCGTCCCCCAGATTTTCCTCCAATTGGAATACCTGCGCGGAAATGTTCGCATGCCTTCAAATTCTGCTTTCGAGGACTCTCGGCATTCCTTAGCATTGCAATCTGTCGCATGTTCGGCCTGGAGGACACCGAATCCCCCACGACCGCGTCTCTGAAGTCGATGTCTCAGAGTTATTAAATGGGGTTTAATAGGCCCCCAGTGACGACTTAGAAATTTTCTGAGCTATTTGGAATTACGGAGGTTTCAAATTTCATTTCGAAGTCCAAAACTGTTGAAAGAAGAAACGACTTGAATTTTTCGAGTTCTCTTTATGACTTTATGTTTGTAATACCGCTTAGACGAAAGTATACAGGCTGTTTCAGATCTCAATCGACAAAAACTTTGTCAATATGATTCGTAGGTTATTTTGAACAAAATATATTATATATCCTATGGATAGACTCGTTTCTGTTTTCGAGGTAGAGGCAAAAATATTGAGAGTGCTTTTGCCATTAATAAAGCACACATACTTGCGTGTATAGAAGCAAGAAGTGATCATTTTGAATAATTTGTTTAAACCAATTCGAACCAGTTCAAATCGATGTAAAACATAATTCCAAATAAATAATTATCATTAAAAGTTAAGTAACTTGAATGTGTTCGATTACTTGTAGTTTATACTACTTTCCCTTCTATATCTCGAAAACGAAGAGAAATCGATTCATTGTGTATATAACATTTTTTGCTCAGAATCACCTCCCAGATACGTTTGCAAAGTTTGTCGATTGAGATCTGAAACAGCCTGTATATTGGAAAATGTTTCTACAATATTGAATTATTACCTAACTCTCAAGACCTATTACCTACATTTCCCAAAACTTTCAAAATTATCAAGACTTTCAAGACTTAAGACCTATCGAAATTCAAGATTCAAGATTTAGTAAAACTTTCAGGAGTCCTGTGCTTCGAAACATGTACAAAAGAATTCAAATTTTTCAACATATAGTATGTAGGTATACATATCTACCGATTCGAAGAGATTCAAAGTGTTTCAGTTGCCATCACTAGGTATCTGACCGTTATGGAGAATAGGGGATTGTATCAGTTATTTATACAGAGGAATAAGCTATTTCTGACTGGGTTTATGATACAGACGTGATTTCTTTGCTATTTTCGAGATTATGCTTTTCCTACTTGTTTAGCAATTCATGGTAATTCTGCAGTTTGGTGATTTCTTTTAATTTTATCTATTCGTCCCAGGTACTTTTCTATTACACTTATTTCATCGCTAAAAGAAAAAAAGTCAATGGGGGGGAAAAAAATACTGCATTTGGTAACCTTGAAACAAATTGAAGTGGTTAACACTGGGTGGTCTGTATGAGATGCTGGATGCGTGGTTAATACTAGAGTGAATGTGGAGACATTTGGAGTGCATGGAATACGGAAATGAAGTATAAAATATTCCTACAGCGTCCGAAATTGCGATAATAGAAATAAACTTGGACCATTGAAATGACGAGAAGCATTAACACCACTGAGCGTTAACCACGCACCCAACTTTTCACACACACCACCCAGAGTTAACTATGCGCTCAACATCCCGCCACAGGCCACCTAGAGTTAACCACATATCCAATAAAGTTTTCTACGGACGTCTCGGAAACAAAAACGAAGTGACGGTTATACACGTATACAGGAAAAGTTGTTCTGAATGTGGACTTTGACAAGATGTTTCAACACCCAAATCGATAATATATCCTCAGCCATATAATTACTGATAAATTTTAACCCTTAACGGTTGACACATTTCATATCAATAGTTATAATCGTTAAAGGTTAAAACTTGACGTTTTTTAAATAAAATAACCAAAAAGTATATTTATTTCTTGAGCTCTTGCGATAGATATCTCGTTTGGTAAAATAAAGCTTTTGAAATAGAAGTCGAATAGTTAACAGTAGAAAAAGTCACTACGCTGCAGAATTATTATATTCGTTTACGTCCTGAAAGTTTCAAACCCTCTTATTAGCGACAGAGAATTCCCAGTTTCTTATGGTTTCTTGATAGCAAGTGACGTATCGTAAACCCGCACCAACTCGAGTCACATAACTGCGAGCCATCAGCCATCCTTATCCTGGGTTTTCCTTAGATATGAAAATACGCGCATCACGCCAGTTTATTTGATCTTTAAAGCACCGAATTTGTGTTGAGCGTCACCTACTTGTAGAAATTACGCAACCGTTTTTTTTCAATTCCTTGTTCATCTTAAAAAGTTAAGAAATATAAAACTTTGGTCGTTAATCTTTGAAAGGGGGAAATGAAGCAAGAAGAGACGAAGAAACATTTTAGAATTTAAAGACACCTTTCGACGTGAAAAGACAAAATTGTAATCAAAGTCTGAGGTGATTGACTTGAATTTGTTATTTTTAAGTGAGGAAAAGTCGGACAAAATCGTATACTAATGTTTTTTTTATAACTAATTGAAAAAAGTTAGTGGCCGATTAGTGATTGTTAGACTGGATTTTTATGTATTTATGAAAATTTGAAATATCTAGAAAGTTACAGAACGTATATAATTATCAAAATGACAGAAAATATGAAAAATACAGTACAACATATATTATTTGAAAGATGAAACAGATTTTTATGTAGATTGCATTTCTTTAACTGTGTTTATAAAAATATTAAATTCCATAAAACTCCGCAGTCTAGTGATTGTCTTCCGTGATATTCGTCTGCTTGTTAACAATATTTTATCACGAAACAAGTATACATGCTCCAATAAATTGTTCAATTGAGTTTATTCTTAAGCATTTTCATTTTATTTTTATCTTATTTTAAAAGTGTACTATAGTGTGTTGATCACTTCTAGGTAATTAACGCGAAGAGAAATATGTTTTAACAGCATCTACTTACAACTTGCAATGTATTTCGAAGACAGCTGACAGTCATTTTCGTTTTAATATTTAATTTGGAAGTAAAGTTTATTTACACACGTGTTGGAGTAAAACCATGCATTTTAGTTAGAGCAGCTATGCGTAAACTGTTTAATTAAAATCCTAACAATTTTAAATCTAGAATATATATCATACGGAACAAAATTGGCAAATAAAAAACGAAATTAATTGAATCTAGAAAAAATAATAATAAGAGTAACTTTTGTGTATATCGTCGCGAAAATTGACTTGGATGAAGATTGGATACAATATTCAAAGTGTGATGGATGGGTTTTTCAGCTATTCCATTTTTAGTTAAGATCAGAGACAATATATTGTATACTGAATACAGTTTTATTTACTTTATGGAGTAAAATTGGAAAAGATTGAAGTTTCGTTTCAGTGTTAAAATATAAAATAAGTATTCTATTTAAACTTTTCAAATATATTGGTGCTTCATATTGATCATGAATGCTTTTGATAAATACAATTTAGGTTATATAATTTGTTCTAGAAATTAAAAAGTTATAGCTCTAAGCAGTAAAGTTCATGGTATTACTCGGCTTTCGCCTAATATTATCAATAAAAGCAAACACAAAATACAGTTGCTAAATTACTTCAGCTCTATACATATGTATTGTTCAAGTTAACACCTATGTTTCAAGTGGGATTTTCTATAAACTAAATTGTGTATATTGCTAATAACCCTGTAAAGGGTTCTATAGCTTAATAAATAAAAACAAAGTAGGATTTTCTTTACATAATTATCTGCAGCATATATCGTAAACACAATGACAAAACAAACTCAGTAGATCACGTGCACATTAAAAGACCTTGTATACGGTTGGATATTGCGTCCAGTCTCAATGTTAGTTGCTTATAGGAAATCCCATTTTTGAAAGAGTGTAAGTTATTGAGAAGAAGCAGGATTATTAGACTCAAGATTATCAGAAACACGGTAAAAGAGTAACGATCATCTAGATTCTTTTATACGAAAATATCTTTGGAAATAATGTGGTTGAGCTTGCAGCAAAATTCATGTTCACTAAAGACCCAAGAGACTATCCTATACGTATACACTCGTGGATGTCAGTAAATACATGAAATTATTATGAAAATAAAAATGGAATTTGATGTGGGAAGTAGGTATATCTATAAAGCAAATCCTCTGTACAAATTTCCTACTCAGGCAATTTTGATAATATCAAAATACAAATTTGTATAGTAAACAAATTATAACGAAAAGACTAAATAAATAATAAGAATTAGATGTACTAAACTGATTCATTTGCATATCCTAAATAATAATCATAATTAGTAGTTTGATTGATTCTTATCAATTCATGAAATTATATTTATGAAATATACAATGCAATACTGACTATATTTAAGTACATCTACCCTGAAATATCATCAAATTTTCTTGATCTTTCTGTGACCAAAAACTAATGTATGTACCCTTTTAAAATTTTCGACACAAAATAATACAATGTTAATATTACTTTTTATAAGAAGAAGAAAGATCAACCGCTACATATTTTTGGAAATAATAAAGGTCACAGATTTCTACGTTCATAGGTATAAATATTTTTCTTTTTTTTATCTCCATGGTACTTTACAATTTGTCCAGTAAGGACATTCGATAAATTGTTGTAGCAGTTTGAGTCAGTAGCACATAGATGTTTCCTCACTAATAAGCATTTGTACAGTGATTACAACGTATGTTGTCGTGGAAGTAGGTCCTTTGACCTACTTTTTTATGTTTCCTGTGTAATCTTCTAAGAAAATTTGTTGCGTATAAATACCTGGCTAGATAATTAGGCTGATTTTCCAATCGTGTTTTGTATCTGCTACTTAGTCGTTCTATTTCTTCTGATACTGACTTAATGTTCAGATCTTTGCGTAATTCGTTGCTATGTACATACCATGGTGCATTGACAACAGTTCTAAGAATAATGAATTGTAATGCTTCTAATTTAGCTATGTGGCTTTTGGCTGCCATATCCCATAATTTAATATCGTATGTTCAAATTGGCTTGATAATTATGTTCTAGATTAGTAATTTGCTATCTGCACAAAGCTTCGAGTTCTTGCTGGTGAGCCAATACATATCCTTTCCTTTAATGCAAATTTGATTGAGCTTAGCTCGTATGTGATGCTTCCACGCGAGTCTTGAATCTAGGTGCATGTCCAGGTACTTAATTATCTTACTCTGGGGAACAATTGCGTTGTTTAAAATGATAGGCGGGATAATTCCTGTCCTTAAAGTGAACGTAGTGTGCTTGCATTTATCTGAATTAACTTTTATTTTCCACGTGTTTAGCTATTCTTCAATTTGAAGTTGCTATAGCATGGAATGAGCTGTTTTAGGGTCTTCGTGAGTGGCTAGGATGACCGTGTCATCAGCAGAAGTGTATAATATTGTTTCTTGCGTGGTGGGAATATCTGCGACACACAATGTATAGAATATGGGCCCTAGAACACTGCCTTATAGTACTCCAGTTTCAATTTTATAAATTTTTGAGCAGATATTCTGTATCTTTACGAAGAATGTTCTATCTTTGAGATATCAGTTGGATTTTGTGTAGAAGGCTCTCATAGAGAAGGCTGCCATACTTTATCAAAAGTTTTTTCGATGTCAAGAAAGAGAGCAGTGCAATATTTCTTTTGTTTTAGGGTTAGAGTAATTTCGTTCGTCAATTTGTGAATTTGTTCGATCATGGCAAATTTATTTCTAAAACCGAATTGGTCTGAAGGGATTAGATTTTTTTATTAATTATTTTCCTGATTCTGTCTAGGATAATTTTTTCTAATAATTTCGACATTGCAAGAAGTAGCGAAATTATAGCCTGTATGATGACGGTAAATGGAAATCTTTATTGGGTTTATGTTGCATCACCACTTGAGAAATTTTCTAATTTACAGGAAAATGTTTGATTGTTAAGACAGTATTGAAGATAATAGTGAGAAGTCTTCTTTCCTTAAGTGGCAAATGTTTTAAGATTAAGTCATTGATTAGATCAACATCAAGAACTTTGTTTCTTCAAGTTTCAGCAATGAGTTTTTCATGTTCTTTTATCGTACATCTTGGTATGTCTTGAGCGTTGGCATTGGCTGAATTTTCCGAAAGTTCGTTTAGGATATCTGTAGAAGTGCACATGTTGGTGGACTTGAAGGTATTTACTAGATCTTCACCAAAGGCAGACTTTTTCGAGGGTACTTTTTGCCCAGCTCGAGTCTGCTTTCTTTATTGCAGGTAAAGAAGCAACTGGTCTTTTTAGTTTTTTAGTGGCTTTTCAGAGTGGATAATTAGTATCCTCGTCAGGCAAAAGGTTAGATAGACAACAGTTAAATTCTTCGTTGATTTCTGATGAGTTGCTTTACCTCCTTGGTTACTGCATTTAATTTTTTGTATTGATTTCTGTTTTTTGCTTCTGCCACGTATACTTCAATTTATGTTTCAACTTAATCTTTTGTAAGATCTGTTCAGGATAAGAATAAGAATATCTTTTTGTTTCGATATATTTGGTGGCTGTCCTCCTTGCATTTTGAGTTACGTTGGTAAGGTTTATTACTGCTGTTTCAATCTGTTCTGGTGTCTTTAGGAGGATGTTACAATTTATGTTTTCCTTTAAGTACTTTTTAAATTTATTCCAATTTGTACTATTGTTGCACAAAAAACGAGTTGCTTTATTAAGTATTGGTTTGTACAGGTAGTGGATCAGTATCGGAGAGTGATCAGAGCTGAGATCGTAGTAAGATTGTGTATTAAAATCGGTTTCGTATAGTCCTTTGATTATCGCGAAGTCCAATAGATCGAGTGTTTTCTCTTCTGCTAACGGCAGAAATTCAAACAAAGGCAAGAAAATTCATAAATATTTTTAGATACATAAAACTTTAAAGAAACTCAATATTAAGTACGAAAAAAGGATCAAAATTGCAGGTTGCTCAGCCAGATGGTTCTTCTTCAAACTTTTGATCATATTAATTCAGAGCACGTGGATAAGTCTACGGAGTGGAGCATAGTAATGCGATTTAAAAGTGTAGGTGTTGAAGAACTGTTCCAGAAGCTTCTGAACTCAAGTTTAGAAAAGTTTTTAATTTTAAGAACCTTACGTTTTTGGAATTAAAATGTGCTCTAAAATCGATGGTATAAGTGGAAAAATGTAAGAGTTCTACAAGAAATAACTAACTAAAAAATAACTTATAACGAAATCGTGTTTCGTTTTCGAAAAAATTAAGGTTGAATTTTAAACTAAATTAAACTTTGACAGAATTTCTAAACTCGCAAATTGTTCTCATCACGAAATCATTACAGCGACAAATTGCATAGAGTTGTTACGATGTTAAGTAATATAATTCTCTTCTCACGGTAGGGCATATCGTACAATGGAAATGATGCAATGTGGAATTTTCAAGCTGAGACAATTTTTGCACGCAACCGGATCGGTGAGAATAATTAGGTCGGCGGGATAGTTCCGTTCTCACTACTTTCGAAATTCGAGCGTGAAATCGGGGACGATCGTCCGAACTTGAATGTCTTCTTCAAATCCGACGATTTACGAGTAACGGAAAAGGAAGAAAACGCCTCGACGATTCCCCATCGATCACCACTCCCTGCGTCCTCGTTGCTAGTAAAAGTAAATCCACGCGAAATCTGATTAATTAGCAGCTCAAACGATCCACGGTGACGTTATTGGATTCACGTGCATTTGTCGGTTGGTGGTTTTTAATTAACAGTTCTGGAGTCAGATGGTGAAACCTGATTTATCACGATTCGACTGCGGATTTATATGCAATTTTATATTTCTATAAACGCAGTTAAAGAAGTGGAATCTTAAACAGAATTTTCTTCAGCTTCCAGATACTATAATTTGCAGTATGTTTTTCATATTTTCAATGTTTTCGAATATTATATGCATTTTCTAATTTTTTACACATTTCAGATTTTCATAAATGTATAAATATTCACAGTCTACTCACGATTCTCTAATTTTTCAGTACAGTGATTTTAAAATTAGGTAAACCAGTAGGTGAATAAGTAATAATAAGTAATAAAATAACGTTACTTGAACTTTTTCAGACTGATCATACAATAAGTAATTAGACATCTGATTATATCATACAATAAATAAATAAATACATAAGTACTTTAGAATTATTATTTATTGAAGTGATTGACTACTAGGTATTGATCGAGTATCGAGTCAACTACCTTATATATAGCTATTAAATTCTTCTGTGTTAGTAAATATCATTAATTTGAACGATGTGAATTGGCTATTAAAAAAAGGTCCTTCCTTTTTCTTCATTTTAAACATATTTTTCATTAAATGAATCGACATCTCTTATTAACAAGGAAAGTTCGGTGAGTGTTAATCGCTGATTTTAATGAAACTTTGTACAATTACTTTAAGGCCCTACCTAAGAATTTTGCCATACAAAGTAGCTGCCCATACGCACCTTTAAGGGAGAAACTACCCCTTTAATCCAAGTCGTCCCTTTCATTTCGGTGCTTATAGCTCACAAAGTATAAGCGCTATAAAAAAATATTGCATATGAAAGTTTTACTATTTTTTAAGAACTATAAGATGGCTTTAAAAAAATTTCGAGAAAACGGGGGTAAAATTGAATTTTTATAAACAATTCGTTTTTTCGAAATTTTTTTAAAGCCATCTTATAGGTCTTGAAAAACAGTAAAACTTTTGTACGCAACATTTTTTTATAGCGCTTATACTTTGTGAGCTATACGCACCGAAATAAAAAGGGCGACTTTGATTAAAGGGGTAGCTTTTCCCTTAAAGATTCGTATGGGCAGCTACTTTGTACGGTAAAATTCTTAGGTAGGGCCATAGAATAATTGTACAAAGTTTCATTAAAATCGGCGATTAACACTCACCGAACTACCCTTGTAAGTGATCGATTACTGTGTCAACTACCTTATATAGGTACCATTGTTTGCAAGAGATCTCATTTAAATACACATGGAAGAGTACATATCTCAATTTAACAAAAAATTGACATGACAGATTTTGCCATCTGACCACAGAGTTATGTCGGTTCCGTTTTCTCTATCGAAAAATTTCTCTTAATGTTTCCCTCACTTTCGTGGCAAGTGAATCACTTTTTCCCTATCAAAGAGATGATGAAGTCGATCGTATGATACGATTGCTCAAAGGTACGAATGAAATTTCCTGGACACCATCGATAACCGCAGAATAATTCGCCTGCTGGGCACGCAATTTTACAGGCAGATGGAAACCGAGCATCCAAGTTTGCGGCCAAATATGTATTAATCGAGAACGCAGGGTGAGACCGATTGTCGCTTGCGTCAGGCAATTTTGTCCGTTACGAAGGGGACGCATCGTTATTGGACTAAACGTTCGCAAATTGTGCATTAAAATTTGATTCGACCTCATTCGTAGTCGCTCTGACAAAGGCACAGGTTTGCACGCAATTTATATGCTACTAATAATCGCGTTTTCAAAACTCGTTCGGTGTGGTAATTCAATTCCGCGGCTTAATTGTTTTAAACGGACGCTGAAATTAATTCGAGCTGAGGGCGAAGACAACGTTCTAGGTCGGTGTTTATTGTGCACTTGAAAATCTATTTCATTTGTGATTTAATCAAAGTAATTTTAAAAAATTATTTTTATTTGTGGTGATTCTATATACCAAAATAAGGCTTTCGAATGATGAATTATTAAAAATACACTTAAATTAGACCAAAAGAATTTCTGACTTGGGAACTTATTTTCCTGTCAATGAGCATTAGTCAAGTCAGACACAGTAAAATCAATTGAGTAGGCCTCTGATAACACAGACAAATTTTATAGATATTTTAAACGTATTTTTAAGAGTCTATAATTCGAAAACGAAGGCTTAAATGCATTTTCATGTTCTAAAATTTCGGTCATTTGTTATCAAACACGCTCTGAAGTAAGTTTCCAAGTAAAGCTCCAAATTAATATTTTCAACAATAATTACAACGTTCTTTTTATCAAGGTAACAACATTAATTAATGTTTACAATTATTTATTGGTACCTAAGTTAATAAAGTAACCTCTAAGGGTGGAATTTCTTTCTCTCATACTAAAAAATTAATTACCTTAAACTGTTTTATTAATGAAACTACATCCATTATCAAAGTAAATTACTTCCAGTCTCCTTAATGCCTGTATGTTTTTATTATACGGCCAAGTAATTACAATGTTTTTTAGAGAAAATTTTATTTTGTATTCCGCCTATACTTCTCTTAAACCACTATGCCTTTTTTTGTTAATTGCATAATATCTTTCCTCCAGATTATGTAACACAGTGAAGTAACATGGCTTTTTACTTTATATTTATGTAGTTGTCGTTTAACGAAAAATAATAAAAAAACAATAGTGACTTTTTAAATTTGAATAGTCAATTTTACTCTGAAAAATGGTCCAATTCTTTTGCAATAAGAAAAAGAATGTACGTATAACGTATCACGTTTCCTCTTCGTCAAACGATAGGAGGATATTTTCTCAACATACAGTAGACGTTTTAAAACAATCAATCGAATATTTTTTTTAGATTCATACTAACCCACGAAAAAAACGACGTGGCGGTTGAGAAGAAATATAGGTGTTATCTGCAATAGAATTTTCTTTAAAAAAATCTTATAACTACTTGGACGTATAACAAAAATGTACAGAAAGACTGAAAATATTTTACTACATAATTTCATTAATAAATAAAAGTTACGGTAATCGATTTTCTACTAAGAGAAAAATAAATTCCTCCCATAATTTTCTCAATTTACAAAATGGTTCTAAATTTCTGGCTGATAGTATATTAAGTAGTTCCCGCTCTATAAATTTCTTATTTGACGATGCGTTCCACTGTACAAAGCCCTCGATCGATCGATAAGTCGACGCAGTGATTCCGTGTGTTTCGAAAGACGCTAGCTACGTTGCAGGAAGCAAGTATACGATGCCTCTGTACACGTATACTCGTGTAATTTAAGATCAAGAAAGGGTCCTTAAGGGATTACACGTGGTTAGAGACTCCGAGCTTGCGAATTCAGCTTTGTTCATCAGCTGGCTCGATGCTGAGCCACCATCTCGTGGGACTACCAGCGGTTACGACCGTCCTTCTTCTTTGCTACGCTATTTTATGTTACGAACAGTCTTTTTCGTGTTTCAACTGCAAATATGGGACCGAGATTCGTACAGCCTTAAATACCCAACGATGGCACTGCTCGAAATTATGTCCAGGAGATGGTTTCACTTCAGAAGGAACGGTAAATATGGTGCTCAGACTGATACAACCTTCTACTAATGATACTGCGCGGAAGTACCTCCGGGAATAGTTTCATTTCAAGAACGATGAGAAAATCGGGTTAACTCGATTTTCATCGAATACTAATTTTGACTTAGATTCACATGAGTCATAGGAAGAATTCGATGGGCTGTTATCAGTTATTCCATGTATGTTCGTAAACCGTGAAATAACGGATGCGAGTTATGTGGTGATCACTGTAATTTGTAGTAGTGGCCAATGAATTGCAGCACTGACTAAACATATTTACTGTTTGTTGAATATGAAAGTAATTATAAAGGGGATACCTAAATATATCTAATTTACTTGTGACGGTTGAACCAGAAGCATTGATATCTGTAATTTAGTGCAATTTTAATGATCACTGCACTAGAATTTTGATCAATCAAGTTTCGAATATTCAAAATTTTGATTTTGGATTGCAAATATAATATTTAGTGTAATAATACTGAGAGTACAGTAGAATATCAATTAAGATTTATATAGTAAAATAATAGTTGTTTGCTGAACAAAATAAAGCTAGCTATCAAAAGAATACTTCAGAGTTGAATCTTGTGGTATTTCGAATAATCGAAGTTCTACTGTAGTGGTCATTGAAATTTGACCACTTTAAAATTGGTTTTTTCTACATAGTTATTTCCCCTTTGACGGTGCAACTACATCTTCATCATCAATCGAACTGATTGTACGGAAGAAATATCTAAGATCGATCCTAAAATACCTTTATCTGCATGAATTCAAGATTATATGAGAAAAAATCGGGTCAACTTCATTTTCTTAGAATTTCAATTACGAATTAAATTTAAACTAATCGTACAAGAGTTGAATATGCTGGTATTAGATATTCGTGACATTAAACTGCGATATAAAAGATAGGGGCGATAAAGTATTCGTTGCATTTTATTCCAAAATTTATTTCTTCTAGATAACTCTTTCGATACTGACGATCCAACTATAACTTCATCGCTAGTCTAACTAAATGCACATGTTAGCATCAGTAATTTCAGACACGTAATTTATATTAAAATTTGTTAAAGATGAATTGCTACTGTTCACAATCGAGCAGACGCTAGCAAAGAAAAGGAAAAACCGAGAATAAAAGAACAGAAGGCCATTATCAACAAGGACTTCAGAGCAAACAGACGTATCATTAGTTACAATTTCAAAAATCATTATACAGTATGTCCCACGAAATCCTGGACAGTCGATTATTTGGTAACCTATTAAAGATACGAAAAAAGTTTTTATATGAAATTGAATGGCAAGAGGGGACTGATTTATTGGCCGTAACAATTTTTTTTATGATTATTATTTACAGAGGTATGAAAGTTAAGTTTGCTTTTTTAAATGGGATTATATATTTTTTGTTTGATGAGTAGATAGTACGTTTCAAGACGAATTCAGCAAACATTAATGTATACACCTTTTTTCAAATAGTTTTTAAGATATTACGAATAAAAGTTTACTGATTTTCGGTAGAAGAAAATCTGCGAGACCAGGAAGCACAGTAGGATGTCTCGACTCTCGACCACACTTGAAATGCTACGGGTTAAACCGTGTCTCTTGAAACCGATACGAAGAGACTGGGGTAGGCAGTCCTTTAGCTTTATCCGTTAGCCTTATTTCTTTATTAAAACATGGGCGATATTTTTTCATATGCCGTAAAGGTAACGGTTGTGAAAAAAACTATTGTGTAGAATTTAGGCCTGCCGTTCCTACCGCAGTCTCTTCGTATCAGTGTCAAGAGGCACGGTTTAACCCGTAGCATTTTAAGTGTAGTCGAGAGTACTGAAGATCAGTAAACTTTTACGCGTAATATCTTAAAAACTATTTGAAAAAAGGTGTATACATTAATATTTGCTGAATTCGTCTTGAAATGTACTATCTACTAATCAAACAAAAAATATATAATCCCATTTAAAAAACCAAACTTAACTTTCATATCTCTGTAAATAATAATGATAAAAAAAAATTGTTACAGCCAATAAATCAGCCCCCTCTTGCCATTTAATTTCATATAAAAACTTTTTTCGTATCTTTAATAGGTTACCAAATAATCGACTGTCCAGGATTTCGTGGGACATACTGTATATCGATTCTTATCGTCATCTTAGAATATATAATTCAGTTTAAGTCCAATTTACTACAGATTTCATATAGCTATAGTTTTAGTTTTAATCAAAAATCTCTTTAGCGTTTCTCAATTTTTCTATCACACACAAAAAATTATGCGAAATCGATTTCAAATATTTTCATTATCACGAGCTCCGACAAAATTAAATAAGCAGCAAAGTCCTGATTAAATGAGTAACATTTTGTCGAGGAAGCTCGGCCAACTCACCTGCGCGTTGTCCTGGCTCATAAGCTGCAAGGCGAGTTCGCAACCCCTCGAGAATTGCAACAGCTTGGTAGCCAGCGGTGGGTTTTTCGTGTTCCCGGCAGTAGTCGAGTTCCTCAAGGCCGTCCATTGCCGAAGAGCCTCTTTGTCCTGCTCGACCCTTCGTTTCAGCTCAGATAGGAGACTTTCTAAGCTGTTCGGGTCGCCGGCTTTCTCCAACGTGTTCAGCAGACTCTGATTATCGATCAGCCGCTGCTGGATCTCGCTGTACTTGAGCGAAAGTTGCCGCTGGTGCGAGGCCGCCTGTACACCTTGGTCCGCTGAAAATCACGATGCCACGGTTACTTTCTTCCGAAGGCCGTGATTCACTTGAGAAACCTATGATTTCACTTATTCTAACCGATCCCCGCGATAATTCACTTAACTAGACACTTGTTCTCGCGGGTATCTTCACTCTTGTAACTTATTTTTACGCGGCGTCTAATAGAAAGGAAAGGAGAATTAATGAGCTTAGAGCATGGAAAGCACATCCTATTATTGATAATTTTACGATAATGGTGTAACAATTTAAAAAAGGCATACGTGGTGCTAGAATTAGCAAAAATAGGTACTAGACGTGTCCCACAAGAAGGCCCCTGGAAAGCATTATGGGCAATGCTTTTCAGGAGACTCTTTCTGGGACATGAATCGTACGTGTTATCGGAAATTATACGCAACATGATAATTTCTCGAATGAAGAATATGATTCTACATAGTTAGTTACAATAACTTACAGTGTTATTTATGAAGGATTATCATATTCCCACGTTCAACTTCTGGAAACTTTTACTTTTCGAGAAAATTGAGAATAGTGGACAAAAGTAAACGTAAGAACTAAGAATGAGACAAACAAATAAAGAAAGCACGTTATGGTAGTTTTCACAATTAACACAATTCATACAAGAATGACACCAATATTCGCTGTGCAGCCACGTCATTCAATAGGTAAAAGCAAGTTACTTTCAACAAAATTGTTTTGGCTCTGGGAGAAACTTTTGGAAAATTCTCTTGGCATTGAATGCGTTAACTAATGTTCTGAATATGTATGAGCAAATCTGTGAGTCACTGCATGTTGAAAAATGTATGTAATTTAGAAAGCAAAAGAATATAATTCATGCATATTTAAAAGAAATGTTACTTTCCTTGATCTTCATTCTAGAAAATGAAGTTTAGTATCAAAAAAGTAACTGTTCTGTTATTCGAAAATTCCTTTCTCCAAACACTTGGGTATATCTTCCTATTAGTCTCGATACATAAAGATTTATTGTATATATCGAAAATGCAAATTTTATGTCGAATGTGAATGACTATATTCGCACAATCGTAAGGAACCTTGGATTTGATCATACTTTGTAAACAGAGTGCTTCTTTTAGCATTCTGTCGCTCATTTCATAATTACAAACTCTATTAATTTTCCTCAAAATCAGTATTACTACAGGTGCATATGACCCGATAGTATAATTTAATGAATTCATGCTTACATGATGAAGTACCTAAGTTATGTTCTCCATTTTAGGTTATCACTTAATTATTATTGGAGTGAACCTTAAGTAAAAAGACCTTGTTACGAGCCAACCATGTATTTGATTTGAAGATACTAAAGCAAGTTATGTTAAAGCTATTCAAAGTCATTTACTGTCATGTGCAGATCCAATTCCAAGTGTTCGAAGGTCATTTTCTGATAGAGAGCCTTCCTCATTTGGAAATGTTGCAAACGCTACGGCGCAGCGAGCAGATACGAAGAGGCGAAACTGACGATGCGTTGACACCCACAACGATGTCAAAGCAAATTTGGTTGCATGTAAACGCATTAGCGTCTGATGCATCATACACAGTGCTCGTATCTCGGATATGTAACGTGTCCATCGCAGCCACGTTAAAATCCAATACTTCACGGTTCCACGAGCCTCTCTGTGCGATCGGACATCGACTCTAGTAACGGGACACGCTATTCTTTTTACACTGCCAGAGTTAATGAGCCGTATATTATGTTTGTACACTGGTGTGCAGGAATAGAGTCGTAATTTATGCTAAAACTAAAGGGAAAAATAAGAATGGTATAACGAGTCACCGTACGGTCTTCGAGAAAAAGTTTGATTTTTAATTAACATGATGTAAAATACTGTAATCTTATCAACTTAATTTTTAATAATTAATAAGAAAAATATTCGTACATACATGAAATTCACGAATGGATTCAAAATTATTGTAACTTTTCTATTTGTTAATTTTTTCATTTTTTATTTTTCAAATTGCATAAAAATATTTATAAGCTCATGTTAGGGGAAATGAGAAGAAATTAGAAAATGCTGTATACAAAAAAGATAGTCTTGAGAAAACCGCATTATAATACTTATTTCTCTTAACCAAACAACTTTTCCCTCTGACATTTTTTTTTATTATGAAAAATAAGAGAAATATTTAAGGTCGTGATGTTAAGTGGAACACACTATAAAGAAACACAAATTATATTCTACACTTAAGGATTATCTAGTAAATTACGTCTGGTCGACATGGAATGTTATACAAGTTGTAAACTTTAAATGACCTAAGAGGCTAAGAAACTGGTTTCCTTCTACTAATGCATTCAGAATAGTGTTCATGAAGTCAAATTTCATTTAACATGAACATAACATATCTCTTTTTACTCTCTATTAAAGTAATTGTAACGAAAATAGTAGGTACTATGCAAATGCACTATGCAAATAAAAATGACAATATGTAATACCATTCGAAAGGTTTAGTTTTCTATTGCAAGTTAAGTGATACATACTAGATAGAGATATTCTTTTAAACATAGCACAGAAACATAGCACAGAACATACTATAATTCATACACTGTATTGGTAACATGTATATGAAAAAAATAGCTGAAGATAAATGGCTGAAGATTCTCTTTTACTAGTTCATCTTCAAGATGTACGGTTCACCGACACAAGGACTACAGACACAGCCCTCGATTAATTTGTCAAGATTCCAAAGGTCAGTTGAGAACCTGTCTCCAGCACGTTTCATTGAAAACGTTTCTCTCGAAATCGGATCGAAGTCAGTCTCCGTAACTGCCATAAGCGGTACTCGTTGTAGGTAACGCGATCGAGTTCGGTGTGTCATTTCAGATTTAAGATGACAGTAATCGGATCGGATACGACGCGACGCATCCTGCAAACCTTCAGACTTTCTCTCACAAGTTTGACCGTGTTCCCACCTCTATTCACGCGTAGCCTATCATCCTATCGATGCCACGAATCAGATGCTCCTCGTTCGCCATGAGAATCTCTCACCCCTGATTAGCTCCGATCGCAGTACATATACATTCAATAGTCGCTTATTTGCTCACCTTTGTGCGATCTAGCGTGCTTCCCGAAGCTCTCGATCTTATGAACAGCCAGCTTGTACGCGTCGATCCTGCCCTCGAGCTCCTCTTTCAGTGCCACGGGTAAAGGGACCAAATTCGACGCGCCTCCGTTCTCTGAGCTGTTCGTCTGAGAGGATGCCACTAGTCCGTGTTTGCCCAGCCCCTCTACAGCCCGTTCCAAAGCTCTTTTCCTCGCTATTAGTGTGCTTTTCGCATTGGGAGCCAATCTGCCCAACGATACAAGCAGCTTGCACCAGATCCGCAGACGAAAATCGTCCTGGCTGGTCGAGATCAAGTGCACGATCCTCCAGAGGACCTGCTCCACTCGCAATATCTTCGTGTCACTGACATTCAAGTCGGCGAGCCTCGAATAGAGGGCTTCCAGCAAGGACAGACTATGAGGCAGCGTTTCGATCAGCAAGTCCACTGGAATGTCTGGTAGTGTCGCTTTCAGTGTATAGTGTGGTAATTTCAGAAGGAAACCAGCTGCTTCGCGATACTGCCTGCCTTCGTAGAGTCTCAGGAGCCTGTTCAAAAAACCACTTATGTTCAACATGCTTTCCTCATAGAAGCACTGGTTAAAAGGGAATTTTGGAGGGCATTTGGGTGATATTACGGGAATGAGAGTTGCGTGTGAATGTTGGTAATAAATATAGGATGGGATTATGAAGATTCTATGTTTCTTAACATACGTGTTCATTTAAGAACACAAGCATTGCAAATTGCTCTCGAGAGGGAAATTCACCAGTGTATAAGGTATTAAAGGAGCTAAAGGAAGCTACCAGTAAAACTTACAGAGAGCGAGTAGAAAGACGAAAGTTGCAATTGGACGTGCTCAAATATATCTCTTTCACAACAATCATCAATTATATCAATGCAGTTGACATAACTGCGGCTACATACATATTTACGAAAAATTACAAGTTTGAAAATCTGAATATCTCAGTATTCAAAAACCCGAAGCTTAAAATAAAAATTATGATAGTATAAGTATATGAAAAATGGAATATTTGAAGATTTCTAAATTTTCACATCTTGGAACGTAAGCATTACACTTGTAGATCCCTCCTCATAACTCAACACAACACAAACTATCGAACCTACAAAGATCTATAGATGTAACAAGTCTGCTCTCCTAACTCCTCTGTGTTTCCTCCTACATAATGGAATGATATACAAGTATTTTCATCTGAACCATATCGTTGCAGTAACACGGTAATCCGTTCGAAATCAGCTTCCCCGACTCGTATCACATTGCACTCGAGGGACCTAGTTGTACAGAGTTCGACATTGATCAATCGATCAATGCGATCATAATCGTAACGGGTTCCGACAGGTGCAATAACCAGTTTCGTCGATGTCGAGCGAATCACCGCGACACGTTTCACCCGACAAATTCTACGCGCAATATCATCCCTGCGATTTCTCTCGGTTCGACGGGTAGCGGCTTCGCAGCGTCACGTAAACACGGGATCGTCCCGTGTCGACTATATGCATACATTAACAGAAATCGAATCGACGTGTACACACGTCGCAATTCATTCTACGCGATACACGCTGATAGAAATGCAAATAGAACGACTACCCAACGTGATCGATGGTAAACATACCTCCTGAGAGCCATTCGTGGATTGGAGCCCTCATCCTCAGGCAAGCCGATTTGACTGACTTGGAACTGGGCGCCTGGACCCCATACGAGCCTCTGGATGGGGTTTCTGGTGCGCTCGGGTCGAATCCTCTCGCAGGAGTTCAGTACAGTTGTCGGTGCTGTGCGTCTGCTCATTTTGGACTGTTCTACTTAGCCCTTGATATGTCTGTCTATCTTCTAGTCCTTCAAGATAGGAACTCTTCCTTTGAAAGTTAGTCTTGCACGGAAGTTAATTTTTAAGAAGTTACTTTCGATAGAGCTTCATTTATCTAAAGTGAAAGAGTTTTTCATGCACTGTCACTCAGAGCTTCGGAAAAACTAAAGTGGATCGTGGATATGAGTTGATCTTAGAAACGTGTCCCCCTTAAACTTGTCAGGGAGAGTTGAGTCTAGGTTGAGGAAACACTATGTTCAATTCATTCACGTTTTCTAATCAATGATTTCCTATTTTCTTTTTCGTTTGAAGTAGTTTCACATCCTTCACGTGGGACAGTGACCCCTGCTCGATTTGGCCCCGTTCCAGCATCCGATTTTTACCCAGCCCTGATCCCGATTCAATTCCCGTCCGAATGTGTAACTATACTGTAGATACAGTCCAAGTGGCACTTCATTCACCGGCAGAACGCGTGACTCATTTCGAGAAGGCACCGATCCCTGGCTTTCATCTCTGACAATCTCCCTCGCTGTTTCTCTTTGATCAACACGGTTTTCTCTAACGGTCGGCCCACCGAAACTCGGGCTGGCCTACAGCCCCAGGCCAGATCGGCCCACTTCGCGACACCGAGATGGACCTGCGAACAGAATAATTCGGCTGAGCCGCTTCTTTCTTCGCTGGGTGGTCCCGTCAAAACAGTTCTCGCCACCTCGATGGACGATTTTCGCGGATACAGACTGTCCCGTTTCGTGATTTCTCGGGCCACAAAATCGCGTGAAAGCTCCTCGGAGAAAAGATTTATTGGTGGATGTAGCTGTTACTGGGCAAGGCGTTCGGGCTTGAGTTGTATCTTTTAAAACTGTCCCTACGTTTTACGACGGTTTTAGAAAACAGAACTTTTATTGGATCCATGAAGATATATTATTGGCCAAAGTAATGTGATTTGAAATCGCTTTCTAATTTTTATTGAAGTTATTATTAGATGTATGACAAAATATTTTTGATAAAGTATAATGTAATATACTAATTATATAATGTTATTTCGTTCCTAAAATATTCCTCACTCTCTAATGAACTCTGTCATATTATTTCTACCTACAATAGTCGTCGCTAATAACCAAGATACAGTTGATGTGAAATTAATTAAAAATAGAAATGTACTAGTATTATTTTTTATTTCAGCAAACTTATGTGTTCAAGAAGATAATTTTTATTTTCCTTAATTTAGGAAATTACTTCCTTTCATTCTGATTTTAAACATTTATCCAACTTTCAAATTATTTTAATTTTAGTTGTCACAGACAAATGCAAATTTTGTTATACGTGAATTGATCTCATAAGTGATAATCTTACGTAATATAAGCTCATTGTTTTGTAATTTTAAATTCAAGTTCACGTTGTAATTTTAAATTAAAGGTAGATGACAGAAAAACTAAATTACGGAAAATCTAATACAATCCTCAATTCTTTATAATTGAATACTCTAATTTCGTTTTTAAGTATTTCTTAGAATTCTATTGAAAACTAAAATTTTTGTGGAAGATGGCATGTTAATACCTTAAATTTTTTATTAGACAAGTTAAAGAAAGTAACTTGAAATTTTCTATGAAAATGATTTAATTTCATGATAGTTTATTTTCTGAGAGTTTTTCTAATTTCTGTGATCATAATATGCTTTTTAAGATGAGTAGATTATGTATTTAGAGTGTGAGGACTTGTTCCGTAGTGTAAATGGCTAACTAGGAAGAATCGTATATTATGTGCATTAAATATTTGTTTTTATTTAAAGAAATATGTTAATTTTATCATGATATAAATTGTTTTTGTTAGCCACTACATGCATGGAGATTCGAATAAAAACAAATTGTATTGACGGAATGTATTTCAATTTACGTATATCTATGTCAAGAGTGTAATTTATGTATTTCCACTTTTTCTGAAAAGATTAGGAAATGGTAGTTAATTTATAGATTCTTAACTACTTTTCATATTATAAATAAACTGTTATTTTTTATGCATTTATTTGAAATTTGAATATCCTAACAATTTATAAAATATATATGGTATGTAAAGATATACAAAATATTAAAGCAAACCACGTACGATACAGTCTTCAGGTCGTGAAACGAATCTCTATTTAGATCCTACATATTTATAAAAATATGAATATGCATAAACGTCCAAAGTCCAGTTATGAAATAGCCAATAAAATTTTTTAAATATTTAAATTTTTCTACACCCTATAACTATGAATATATTAAGCATTGCTCTAAATATGTATTTCTAGTATTCCAAAGTTCTAATGCAATTCCTGCCACGATTCTCCTTCAATATTCGACGAGTACGAGACAAACACCAGTACTTTGTCACTCAAACCCTAACACATTTTGTCACACTGACAGAACACGTCGTGATACTTTTTCCAAAGGACAGAACTTACACCTAAAAGCCTCGAATCTCAGATTCTTTCACCGAAGATTTTCTGGTCACGATCCCTCGCGATACCTACGCCAAATCAGCCAGCAATTCTGCCTCACACCCGCACCCAAACTACTACGACGAGATTTACACAAGTTTCGCGACTCGAGAACTCGCTGTCACGTCGAGCGTAAAATAAACACCGGCATGAAGGCGGATCGCGTTGGAATTCCTGCTGTTTCTCGCGAGTCGCGAACTCGTGTCTTCTACAACGGTTCTTGGGAACCTAGTTGAGCGAAAGAAACACGATAGATTAGATCGACAGGATATTCGATCTTAAGTGCACGCCTTGGCCATGAACGTCGTGATTGTTATTCATGAATTAGACTTTACTTTTGTGCACTGTTTGAATAACTATTGTACGTATACACGTAGAGTTAAATTAATTATTGATGAATGCAATAGTGCAAATTGGATTTTCATAGAAGAACGTAAGTATGTCATAAATGTTATTAAAAGTCAACGAGTTTGATGTAAATTAAATTCTTATTAAAGAAGTAATAGAGATTATGAATGTGAAATTAACCTGAACAGTGCACAAGAATTAAGGGAGTCTTCTACTGTAAGATTGTCCTTTTAAAGCTTCTTTGTGTGTATGTGTGTGTGTGTGTGTGTTTTAACATAATAGCTACTCTCTTTTGCTACTAGCGTCTAAGTGTACAAGGTGTATTTAGTAACTGGGACAGGCTATAACTCTAGAAAAAAAAGAATAGCTGAAAATTTTGCATTGCTTTACATATTCTATTATACTAGTGCAATGCTTTTTCACAGGTGTACCGACGCAATCGCGATATGAAATTGCATTTTATTAAGTGGAATTCTATGATTTTTTTGCATAAATTGACTCTTGTCATTTTGCCTATAGAAAATGTAAGTGAAGATCACTTCTTTTCTTATCCTTTCTTAAATGTTTTTCGTTACACCATTTAATTTTTCACCACTAATACTTGAGTAATTTACCATAATTCTTTAATTTAATGTATCTATATGAGCTACAGATTACCAATGCTTATACATTACTTTTAAGGAAACTTCTACAAAGAAAAGTTTAATGGATTTAAATTGAATGATGAGGTTACCAGCCTGTAGGATTTTGGGTGTTAAACTATTTTTTTTTCCATACGATTTCGTTGAATACTTAGTTTCTTAATACTCGTATTTTATGAGCTGGTGTACGGTCTTGTTGATTTGCATTTCGTATTCGCAATGTTTAGTTTTCATAGATGAATTTAAAATGAGAATTACGGTTAATCGCTTAAATACTAGCGCTAAATAATTAAATAATGCGATGAAAACTATTAAGAAATGTATAAATTGTTCTTTGTGAGATAGGTGAATTGTGTTGTTTTGTTTATTGCCAAAATGTCTTTCATTGAAAAGTAAAGGAAAGAATATCAAACGTTTTTTGAAAAATAATATCTTCGATTTCAGTCAATATCTTTTAACTGTAACGTACCAATATGCACAAGAAGGCCTAAAAAATACGTGACTTTTAGTTTCGATGTTTTCTACAATTTTTGGAAAGGAACTACAGAAATTGAAAAAGACAAATTATCTTTCTAATACCTAATTTTCTAAAGTTTCTCAGACTATCATTAAACCATGATTCCAGTTTTACTTTCACAGGCCTAGTGTGCTTTTAAATATCGTTAACACGCAGTATAATCAAAACCCCAAACAACAGGGGGTGCATAATCAAAATCAACAAATTCTACATAAATTGAATTTTTATTAAAAAAATATTAAAAAAGGAAAACTCAATTTCAAATCATTTTGACCTGAACAGTGTACAAAGATTAACACATATAAGACATGTCTTTCCGTTTCCCTTTAAGAACGTCAGACGTTTCGAAGTAACGCGTCTTTAACTTCAACTCATTGACCGTGAAACATATCGACAAACAGTCTTTACCGTCGAGGGTCGGATGTTCAGTCGCGCGAGGGGAACGCGTCTTCAGTAGCAACCAAGTCGATCTTCCGCGAAGGGCTCGGAGAATAAACTAGAACAGAGTCAGCGTGCTCGATGCAGAAGCAATCAGCGTAAAATCGCTTCCAAACGTAGCCAGCGATAAGATCCAGATCGAACGTAGGGCGCACACTGAACACAAAATGTCACAGAGAGTCCACGAGGGCTTAGCGCGCGCGTAGGGCACTTGGATTCTTCAGAGAGTCGCGTGGAAGCTCGTAGCGCGCGAAGGCTCAAGGAAGCGAGAGAATTTTCGGCGGTGCAGACGTCGGCTGACCCGACATGTCTGCGAGAAGCGCGAACAACGAAATCCTTAGTCGACTCCTCTCACGGAGGATACATGCGGCCCCTCTGAGCTCTCCGCGGATGGAGGTGGAACGAAAGATCGGTAGGTGGTAGTGATGGGTATCCGACTCACTGTAGCGTGGTTTCACACTGTTTGATAGAGTGTAGAAAACCACCTGTGCTCTTTTGCACGCTGGAGGATGTCATGCGGAACTTACAGACTTGGGAATATTTCTAGAATAGTGAGAGGATGTGAACTTGAATGTATTATAGATCTATTCGTTTCGATGAGTATATTACGGTAATACAAGACTTTTTTTAGCGGAAATGTATTTTAACTGAAAAATTTTATTGCAGTCTCCATATCATACTCTGGGAATACTGTTGGTACTACTTGTAAAGGAAGCAGTTGGGGTAATATTGACTTCAGAAGCTCTGTTATTTTATGTACTGATAAAGCAAGCAATTTAATAATATTTGCTGTATCAGTTAGACACAAAGGTCCACAGATTTTACAAGTTTATAGTGGAGTGATAGAACATTCCACTCGAAAATATTGAATTCAGTGTGTAAGAAAAACGGCTATCTTGCTGGAATATTGACAGTAGTATGAAGACTTTTGCAATGAAATTTTTCAGTTAAAATACATTTCCATTAAAAGAGTGTTGTGACATTGTAATATTGAATCGATTGATCTCTAATATATTGAATTTCGCGTTCTGTTTTTATTCTAGGAATGTATCTAGACTTGCTTCATGATTTAGAATATGTCCATTCATGTAGTGAAAGTTCTTAGATTCGAATGGAAATTACTCGTTAGTATTTTTGTATATATAATCGGTCAAAAACTCTGTTATTGAATCAATGTGTGTATTAATGGCAATTTGAGCAGCTGCATACAGTAATTACTAGGTGTGTACATTACTTCAGTGTTCTTTCGTAGAAAATTCAAATTTCGTCTATAGATTGTAATATTTATTATTCAAGCATGTCATATGAAATTGTGAGTACAGTTAGTATTTTCGTATGTTGTCAAAACAGGGGAAAATGTTAAATCTAAAATAGTTATTAGAGTAGTGTATGTTTAAAGACACTAAATTTATTTACAGACCTTATAGGAACATGTAGAATCAATCGTAGATATTGTCCATTGAATCTTATAGGTCAAACTACTTACTTAGCTGCTAGTTATACATTGCAGTCAATCCAATAATACCACAATACAGAGATTTTTGGTTATATGTAGTTACGTTTTTCCAGAAATAGAAATCCAGAGATTTGAACAAGTGTAAAGATTTTAAAAACTTAAAGATGTGAAAATTAGAATTTTTGAAAATTTGATTACTTTAATATGCATGTAAGAATTGGAATTAATGACTTGGGACTTATAGTATTAATTTGAATATTTGAAAATTAATAAATTTGAAATTTACAGTATATGAATAATAGAAAATATGAAGATTTGTTTGAATATTTAAAAATTTAAAGATTCAAAAAGAAACATATTTTAATATGTAAACATATCAAACTTATAGGTATAATATTAAATAATTTTGAATACTGAATTTTTGAATATTGGAAAAATTTTAAAAAAATTTCAATGCATGAATATTTGCGAATTTTTAAATCAGAAATCGTTCGTACTTAAAAATAACACAAGATGTGGCAGGCTAAAATTGTAATCATGTGATATGTATTAATTTCAAGCAAAAATGCGTACACATACTATCGATCAGATATTTCGTTCCCCAATGTTCATATTTCCAGTTCGAAGTTTTGAATGTACAAATTACAGTCAGAGTAAAGTTATACTGCTTCAGGCACTGTTCCAACAAATATTACTTAAAAAATCAAACGAAGTTCAAGGGGAACCAAACATAGTAATGCAAAATGTTGTGGCTAGCTGAAGATAAACTCGCAAACGATTGAAAATTCATGTCCACAGTGCTTGCAAACTTTTGGAAACCTTGAAAGCATAGAAAGGCCAGAGTTTGTAAGAAGTTGTGGCTTTGGAAAATCGCCACAAACTCTTTGGTGCGAAAGAATATTCTTCGAACGTCTCGAGTCCGTCGCTAGTCGAGAGGAAAGAGAGGACTGGCCAGAAATGAAAGGAAAGCGTACGAAGAAGGAACTAAAAGAGGTGAGGTATGAAGAATGACAAAAGTCGACGAGTGCCGCGAGGAAAACGACAAACTGGCTCGGGAAATGAACATAATGGACGCTTAGGAAAACCAGGCTAATGTAATCGGGAGCAAAGAGTGGCTCTGCAAGGGGGGAATGAATGATGAAAGAGGAGCGAACAGGAAGTAGGAGAGCCTTAGGAAAACGCAATTATAAAATAAATGTTGGTCTTTTTAATAAGAAAGAAGAATACGATTGTGATAATGAGTGAACATTTTTTTACCTTTGCAATTGAAGTCAATATTGCGATACAAATCTCTTTCGATAAAGATTTAATCGATTTAATCATAACCGAAAAGAAAACATTCTACTTATGCTTTCTCTTTTTTATCGATGTTTATAGTTGTATTAACTACCTAGGAGCAGAGGTGATGATTAATTTTTGTGTTTTTTGACATTAGAATGGGCGAAATAAAATGCACTGACAAATAAGACTAAAATAAATTTAATCGCTGATTTTGTTGTTTCAATTCGCACACAAAATTTCTCACATTGGCAGACTATAAAAATTGTTAAATAAAAATTTTAAACAAAGGCTTCTCAATTTTCAAACTATTCAGGATTATATGAAATCAAAACCTCAAAACTTTATTCCACATATAGATTGCTATTCACTTCAGCCATTTCTACTTTTAAATTTTGTCTCGCAATTCCGATTCACACAGTCTTTAGTTCCTCTAATACCTATTGCTACATTTAGCCAACATCAAGAAATCACTCGTCAATCTACTGAAAGGTTAAAAACCAGTAGTTTCCGAAAATTCGATGTTGCGAGAAAACAGTATCAGACACTTGTTACAATAATTTCAATCTATATATATTTTCTACAATATAGCAATCACTGTAAATGGCCCAGAGGCACGGTGGCTACATGAGCCACTAGGTGCTTCTCGTATCTGTGATATTCGGTCGTCAATTTTTTTTATGGGAACGCTCTTTAGTAGTCGTTTGCGTGCGTTTGGCGTATCATCAACGATTCCTGCCCGCATAAAAAAGAAGGGAAGAGAACGAGACGGAGGGACTGTCTCGCGGTAAGAAAACAAAAGAGAAAAAATGAACAGGAAGAACCGGAGATGGTGGATGTCGACCTACTATCCTGCATACCGCGCGGGACCTATCACGGGGGGAATCGGCGACATGCTCGTGGTCGAAGCCCAGAAGAAACTTCCTCTCGACCTGCGAGGGCTCACGCATGGGAAGAACACTCACTTCCTCCGTCATTCGACTTTTTCTGGTACCGCCTTCCGGTCATAAAGACGGCTTTCATCGACACCTGAGATTAGAACTCCGAGTGTTCTTGGGATTCCATTTGTTGCGCACGTGTAGATCCCACAATTGGGAAAATGGTTACGCTCTCTTTACGTGCCAACTTCATTTTGTGCGTGGTTATGCGTTTCAGCGAGTTATTGACAATTATAGCTTTAGTAAATAGAAAAAGTTATCAATATATTTACGTGTACAGTAGCTTCAAGTGTACTCGTACATTATACTGAAACATTGTCAATTTTTGAATGACTGTAACTTTACGAAAGAAGTTGTACACTGCTGATTTTCCTAGTGTCATTTTAAAGTGAGAATTTTTTACTTTCACATTTTTAAGTTGAATTTTCACGTTTTTCTATTGTTTAAAGTATATTTGGTGTATAATTGGTTAGAAACCTCTGGTTTGAAGGTCTACGGCAAGAAACGAGCTACAATTAACTCAACTAATGCCTTCTGACGTGACATTAGCAATCAATCTACTAGAAATAAAGGACAAAGGTGTAGGAGATATTTGCTTGAAAAGTTGGAAGCGATTTAAACTCTTTGATCTCGAACTTAGTGAGGTGTATTATAGTTTACACCACTACTACTACTGTTTTTCCTAATATTGCCATTTTGTATTTTATGCATTACGAAGGATTTGGTTTGAAAGTAGTTCTGCGATTATTATGACTATATTTTATTCCTATTCTGAAGTACTAAAACTTATCAGTTATTGGTGGAGCGAAAAACTGACAAATTTTGTTATGTAAAATGTAGATTGTGTTATCTTACTGACAACAATTTATTTAATTTATTGTTTTTAATAAGACTTCTCCATCGAAGTTAGATTTCTAAGTTATAAAAATATTGAATTTTTGTTTGAGAAATAAAGATGTGTAATTTTTCAAGTATTCAAAACTCTGACATTTTTTTTCGATTTAATACACGATGTTTTATAAAGTATCAAATATTATAACTAAAAATCTGAGGGATCGATGTCTAGAGAAAACGAGGAATACTATACTTACAATGATTAAATCCATTTCCTGAAGTGTATTTTATGTCTGCACAGACGTGTACAATCTCATGTAACGAAGCATAACTGTGATTGGATAGAACTGGATACTTTTCTTGAATAACTTTCTCTTTTTCTTTTAATTGGTAATAGAACTTTAGAAAATTGAGTGTCCCATACAGTGAGTACTAGTTTGAAAGCAATTGATTGGTAACACCAACATCTATAGTAAAGTCTATTAAAACTTTGGCACTCACACAATACAAGCGGTATATTCTGTCAGAAGACACTTGTCAGTTTTCGTTAGAATTACGTTCTATAGGCTGTTTTATTGGTAACTGATAAAGAAATTGTAACTATTTAAAGTTTCTGAATATCTTTTCTTAAATATATTAAAATTATAGAGAACTCATTTCCTAATTGTAATATTTGTGCATATTATATTAAGGAAGTCGAATTATTTCACGAAATATGTGACGTCCAAAAGTGTAACTACATGATAGTATGCTTACACTACTAGTACTATATTCTACATTATACATATAATAGCATGCAAATGATTAAAATTATTAGTTGTATTTTACACTAAGTAAAACACTTCATTTGCACTTTCGATAACGATGTATTTAGTAGAAAAAAATATGTTATTTCATGTCTACAGTTTTGCAGAGACTCAAAGAAATAGAATAAGTACAAAATACGTAAATGAAGAGTCTAGTAAATCTTACTTCAGCTTACAAACAGTTTCGAAGATGAAACACAATATCAGGTCGCTAAAAGAGGATAAACAAAATCATTATTTCTTTGTGTGATAAGGGGTATGCATTGCAAACAGTTACAGAACAATGTGGAGTAAATCACATAAGTGTGACAAAGATTGGAAGAATGTATGAGTATGCTTTAAGAATATGGAAAAATGGAACTTGCAGAATTGTACCAGTTGTTACTACGGATTTAAAAAAAAGAGCACGAAAAATCGCAGCACAGGAACTCGGTCCAAATGGCAGCAAATGCCGGTATAAAGGCTGTTCGTCGTGAGTTAAAAAGAATCGATTTAAGACCAAAAGGGAAAAAGAAAGAAGTAGCTCTCTCGAGTAGGAATATAAATTCGAAAAACTTGTGCAGTGAATTGATATCTGACGACTCGAAACGAGTTACATGGTTTGATGTGATTAAAATGAATCGTTTTGAGTCAGATGGAAAACCTTACCACTGAAATCGATTATAAAATCTACATGAAGTTAAACAAACAATGGAACTTCATCATGGTAGCTCTATCATGTACTGCGGTTGTTTTAAATCGAATCGTATAATACGTATAATTTCAATTAAAATTTTGGGCTTAGTATATGTATTATGCGTAAGAAACCATATTTCAGTATTTTACACAAAACTATAATATCAGTTATAGAGTGATTAGTGATTCAGTGATAGAGATTCAGTGATTATTCGGAAGAAGAGATTATATTCCAAGAAGATGGAAATACGAAACAAACTACGAAAGTAGTAGAAATTTCGTATGTAGAACAAATTTTCCTTATTGGAATGACCAGCTCAAAGTCCCGACATGAATTCAATTGAGATATAATAGTCCATTGAGAAAATGAGATTAGAAAAATATGAAAATCCACCATCAAGAATTCGTGAACTTTAGATCAAGACGTAAACATACGTGTCCACCTGAAAGAAAACTATTGAGAATTGCTCTTGAGAGTACTCCCAGGTAGTGTATTCACTGTCAGACACTGCCTTCAGAGTAATTGAGAGACTGTCTAGGATAGATAGGTACACTATCTGAGAGTATGTACTCTCGAGAACAACTGGCGATTAGTTTCCTCTCAGATGGACACGTACCCTAAGATATCACTGTGTGCTTACACTATTATTTTTTACAATATTTCGTTTCGCTTTTGTTTATCTAATTGTGTACAATAGTACGTACATTTATGCAAGGGAAATTAATATATAGTTTACACTTTACGAATGAATCAATAAAAAAAGAAAGAATATCTAAAAGTAATCTAGGAATGTAAAATATATTACATCATTGTATGCTTCATTAATTTTCGTTGACAGAATTCTACTTAATTATATGAAATGCTGTGTATAATAAAATTTCTCTTGATTTGACATGAATATTCTAAAATTAATAAAAACGTTAGTTTCATTGTGTAAATAATATTTACATAAAGGGTACTCTTATCTATTTAAAGTTATCATATCTAAATAATTTATCTGAAGAATAGTTATGCGTTGTTTGAAATAGATGATTTTCTTGTCATTATTTAAATAATTTGTAACTTATATTTCATAGTGTATTGAATAAACTCTAATTACAAATTTTTATAATAAATAGAAGTGTATTTATCAAATTCATTCATAGCTGTGACTCGAAAATCGCATTTTTTAAGCTGTGTCACTTTTGAAATAGATGTGCTAAATAAGGATTACAATGTATTTTGTTTAAAACCGTTTAATAAAGTGAATCTATTTACTTCTAGTTTTTAAAACTTGTGTTTTAATAAACACGAGTACTTACACATGTATTACCATAATTACTTTCATTAAATAAAAATGTTCCAATTAAAAAGTTCAATACATATACGAATTTCCCCATTTAACACAAAAGCTACTAAAACATTCAAAACGACTAGTTTTACTATTAATAGTTTTACTATTAATATTATATTATTATATTATATTATTTACTATTAATATTTACTACTAATAATTTTACTATTATTAGTTCACTATTATTTTTCCAAAAATTTTATTAAATATAATAAAACGTTACATCAATAAAATGTCACAAATGGACCTACGTTAATTTCGATAATTCCAGTGTTATCATAAAATAGTAATTTTACATACACTATTTAGTTCAATGAATCCTATTCGAACAATAACCATAGAGAATTCGAGACGTCAAGAAACACCACACACGCTTCACCACACCGAATCCAAGACGCCCAGATACCGGATACATTAATATGACCAAGTTCACCTGAGCACACCTGTATGGTTATCCATACAATTTCCTCTGAAATCACCTCCGTAACTCCCGTCCCTATGCAGCACACAACAATGGTCTTCACACCGCTTAAGCTCGTTAATTGGACAAATTACATGAATGTGCAACAGCTCGATTGTTTGTTAATTAGGAGAACCTATCGGCGGATCGTTAATTGATTAATCGGTGAGCTGCGTTCTATAGGTCCCTAATGAAATGTTAATTATTTCGCTGTGAGTTTCATGGAATCGACCACAGTGTTATCGTCTTGAGAACGGTTTTCCAGACAGTCTTCTTCCTTTCAGAAGCGTGTACTAATTGCGAGCGACGTCAATGTTCACCGACGCAGAGTTGCGTGATTGATCGTCCGATTAATTGACGAATATAATAACGTCTCGGTCGCGCCTAATGCAATAATTCGAGGGATTCGAGACGGGTGTGCTCAGGCCTCACCAGCCAGCCCTAGCAATTAATTTCCCCGCTGAGTGAGAGACGATTATGCAAGAGCTTCGACAGAACCGGTACTACTGGAAACCGAGAAAACGTAGGACAGTCGGATCGATAAACGCCTCTCTGCATAATTGTGTAAACAGGAAATTTAATTGAAAAAGTTTCCTATTTCTCGCTCTGAAATTTGTATCTCTCCTCCATAGCGATTTGTATCGAAATTGATTTGGTGTGGTGTTTATTATTGGGCAGGCTGTAATGGAAACGAAATCTATTACAAAAGTAGAGAGATTGTATTTGTAAAAGTGTTTCTTTATTTGATTTTGATTAACGTAGGTATGTAACCCTTATGAAGTAGCTTTCTCGTAAAACGAGACATTAACGCTTTTTCTATTTTTTGAAATAGAAGAAACAACTCTCTAAACAACTTTAAATGATTGCAACCTTCTGTTAGCCCTGTGTTATCGATAAGCACTGGAAGTTACTCCTGCTTTCCCTTTCTATGTCAAAATACAAGTGTCAAGCAAAGTACAAAGTAGATTCGTCAGGTTTACTCATAGTTATCTAAGGTCCCTCATCATCCTCTCCCCACCATGCTCAATAGTCTATATAAGAGCGTATCATTAGACATTCTCAGGCATTGTACTAGACTGTACTACATTCTAATCTATATCTCAGATCAAACTCAGACTTGTCCATAGTACAGTTCTATACTCCAATTGTACTTGCCACGTGTCGTCACATCAATTAGCTTAATATTAAATTTAGTTGTAACCGGTGTTGTAAATAGAAATGCTACCCAAATATATTATATTGTAAAGTATAATGAGTCTACCGTGTTTCTCATGCAGGAATCCAACAATGAAGAAATACATACAAGGACTGTGAAGTCTGTAAAATGAGGGGACTAAAATCATTGTAGTTTTTTTCAAGTGAAAGATTCATTCATATAATACAGTGTTACCTTTCACTGTCCCATTTTTGTGACCTCTGACTTACTGAATCGATTACTTTGTGCTTATGAATCTGATTGAAATTTACGGGATCTAAACACTGAACAAACCAGAAATTCAGTATCTCAACTATCTTTTCTTTGAAGCTACCTGTACCTAGTTTCAATTTTAAATCATCAGTACCTGGATAATGTACTAAAGGGAATTTAACATAGATTCTTGCATACTGCTGCCTGCCATGAGCTATTCGTGTTGATCTCTGGCCACGAGACCTCGCATACGTTAACTCGAATAAATCTGTCACTCTTACGATTAAAGCGTCTCGTCGACGCCTTAAGTATGCTTGATTTATTGTTTGTAGTACGTAAGATGCATTAATGAAGGATGTACATGTACCTAAGCCTGCTTTTAGACATTATCCTCTTCTCCGAAGAAGAGAGTCTATACAGGATGTTTTCGAAAGCGTAGTACGTGAAATCGAAAAGGAGATGGTTTCTTAAGTAAAAGTTAGTTGGAAATATAAAATGAAATTTTCTCACATATATCTCCATTTTCAAGAAAATTGAATTCCAAAAATCGTTAAGTGCCGCTTAGACATAATCTGGCTAGCCATCGCTGCTTCTGTTTGTATTTATTAATGTCAGTAAAGAGTTGACATAATTTTAAAAAACGATAGGAAGTACATTTTAATAATTTACTTTTGTTTTAATTTATGAGATGCTGAAAACGTAGTCCATGATATCTCCGACAAAGCCAAACGCGCCAAATTACAAAAACTTTAATTAATAACGCTTAAATAATATTAAGTCTTAATTCATGAGAATGTCGGTCATTTTCATAGTATATTTTTTATTTGACTCTAGGAGTAAAAATCTAAAGACCTTGTTATTATTTTTTTGGTTGTACCTACTTATTGTTTTTAGATTTATACCAAGTACTATGTGATATTGTTTATAAATGCAAAGAGGAATGACGATGATTTGATCAAGATTGGATGAATGAAGTAGATTTTGTTTAAATATAGGTGTAATTAGAGAATTTTCAAACTCGATTTTTGGAAAATCAATGTTCCACACTGTTCCAATCACGTTTTCGTGTGCCCATGCCAATCGTTTTTGGACGTGCTTCGTTGAAAGTAATGGCTTTGAAATTGTACTACGCCATGCAACTCTATTTTCTTCCTATTGACGTTTGATTGTTAACATGCCTATATTTATACTCTTTTTGCTAAAACTGTTTATCCTTTACAGAAGGAAAATATCGGATTTTTCGAAAAATGCTGCAAAACCGCTTTATCTTCCCTTTTCATCATAGCTTGACTTCTTATACCGCTGCACCCACTTATTTACAAATTCGCAAGACTTATGCAAATATTTTGCTCCATCTCTAACACTCATTTTGGGTCTTTTTGGATGATGGCACATGAAGACTGCTTCGAATCGTTTAGCGAATACGACACTCATCTCGAAATAATCTGAACTTCTCAGTGACAGAAACGATACTAAGAGAACTGGAGCTATTGCGTATTAGAGGAAACTTTGTACGTTTTGACTAGCACAATCTTTGACTCATTGGGTATCAAATTTCACAGATATCGTGTTCACGTTCTTGTGGTACAGACATTAGGTCAGTTATCAGCACATTTGACACCTGCTGGTGAATGACCCGACTCTAACAAAATACCAAGTTGCGGGGTCACTCGAATTCAGAACAACGCTCGGAATGGAATGTTACATATCATATCGAAATTTACCGGGACGTAATAGCAAATTGATTGATTTTTCCTTCTTTAAACGTAATCTGAGTAATGTAGGTTGTAATGTGCCCGCCTATCTCTATTTCTAGTAATCACATTTTCGCTTTCTACGAACATGTACTCGAAGTCATACTTGTTTTCAAGAAACAAGTCACCATAGTCCTAAGCAATGCGTCACCGCGCCTTATGAACTTAACGTCATCGATAAGCCTTAGATTTGTCCTGTAAGTACATTTCCTATCCCTACTACTGTTCTGTTCGCGAACCTTGAATAGCCTCAACATTTTATTTAAGAGCAGATTCTGTCATGAAGCCGAATAGTATACGTTAAGAGAAGCACTTGTGAATAAATCTCTCTTTTAAAAAACCCAAATTGGTGTAAGTTCTTTCTTGTGTCCATTACAAGGTATTATGTAACTGAAGCTATTTATATCTACTTTTACATATACTAAAGGGTCATTTACCCGTTAACAAGTAAATAATAATAACATTAAGAAAAAGTACAGTCATTTAAAAAATCCCTTGGTGTATGCTCGATAAATGCTGAATTTCATTGTGAAATATAATACGCTATCGAAAAGAAAAGTTGTAAATCACAATAACAAAGTTCGTAAAACTGTTAGGCGATTTCCATAAATGAGATTAAGGAATGTAGTTAGATGCAGGCAGAATGGACCAAAGTGGTCCCAAGCATCCTATTATGGTCACCGACTCAGCCCATAATTTTCATTTAGTTACTTGCAAGCCATCGATTAATTGCCCTGACCGCGTAAAGGGGATCTGTTACCATTAGAGTCTAAGAGGACTGTACCTAGTACCTACGCGAGACTTTTGTCTCAAGCTCTGCAACTAAAGTCACTGACCTCTATTAAGGAAGCTTGAATTGAGTCGATAGTTCAGTGGCGATTCACCTCAGAAAGAGATTTTGTGCTCAGGTTGTGCTCTATTTAGAATCTGTGCTAAATTCTCAAATTTGAACGAGAAGTGAATATTTCAAATTTAGACGTTGATTGATGACTAACCCTCCGTCAGTCACGGGAGGAGTTTGATTGATATGTGCCGCCTGGTAGTTACATCCACAACGTATTCAACACCAGTCTAAATTCATGTTCCTAGCATCTATTCCATTGATATACGAGTAACCGTGAACTAGGGTCATTGTATTATCATCAAATATTTTGGTACAGTTCACTGAAAATTAGTTACTAATATATAACAGTATCATCAGACATCGAGGAAATGAAGAACCACGGTATTTACTTTTCTTTTATCTTAAATTAATTGTTTTGGGCACTATACATTTTGCAATTTCACAAGAAAACTGTTGCAAAAAGAAAAAAGAAAATTCTTGAAAGGGACGAAAAGAGAAATCGTTTTTGCAAAATTATTTAATTACAACACTATAAAACATACGTTAGCTGAAGTTGAATTACTAATCTATTGTTTCAAAATTAAAAATTATAGTAAATCTGTATATTATAACATGGCCTATACAATTACACGAATCACTTATTGTTAACACTGTTTTAAAATTTCAAAATTCAAAAAGTATATAATTATATATGTGTACAAATATATCTGGAAATCATCTTTTGGACTTTAGACTATTAAATAATTAAGTTGAAATTATCCTGACCAGTAGATTAATTTCTGCTACAAAATAAACACCATCAATTAATACTATAGAAACAAAACTACATTTTTATTATATGTTCATTCTTGGAAAATTGTAAAAAAACTGCCGTTACATTGTTTCCTTGGATTTTCGCAAAGCTTCATCAATTTATCAGCTTTTTTCCATGTTATTAAATAATTATTTTTTCGAATAATCACTTAATACTTTTTCAAGTATGTATTAAATAATAACAAGCTACAGAAATATAGTTTCAGTCTGAAACCACTGGGCCACAAAGGGTTAAAACCTTTCTCTTAGCTAATCCTACCTTTTATTCAATTTTTACTATTACTGTCGTAAGAAATTTTTCTACGACTACAAATTTTAAATTACTATTACTGAGTTCAACAACTACGTTTTTAAAGTACTTATCAAGTTATTTCTAGATGTACTTGTTCTTATTATATTGGTTCCTTGAACAACTACTTTTAAAAGATATATGTATCTTTAGGTTTAACAGAGTTTTTCTCTTTTTAATTGTCTATATAATATCGAATTACTTTCTTGTAACTATCAGATGGCACAAAATTAAGAAGATCAATAAAACTAGAGTTACTATAATTCAACCTCTGTAACCTTTATACTTATTCGTCCATCGTTCGCGTAAAATATGCGATACATATACGTTCCTAATATCAAAACTCTGTATCTGAATAAAAAATATCACATTCTAATAACACTGTAATCTACATATATCCGAATAAAAAAAAGATTACATTCTAATAATAATAATAATCAATATGGAGGTCTCTCGTTTGGTCTCTACGTCAACAATCTTACTTTGAACTTTCCTAACGTTTTCTTTGCCATTAACATTTCACAGAATCATGGAAACTCTCTTCGATCGAAAGTCTCTGGGAAAGCTGGTAGCAAGTCACCTGTCCTCAAAACTGAGAAATCAATATCCGACGAGGTTATAAATTGTTCCAGCTCGTTTTCAAATGTGCCCCAATCGATTGTACGCGACGTTCACCGTCAAGAACGCCGCCAAGTTCTACGACCCTTAAACGGGATTTCGAAGATACATTCTACGACAGACGAGCTCGAGATACGCGAAGAAACGGTCTTGCAGAGCCATTTTCCGCATCATGTACCCGAGACGCATTAATCTTTCAGATTTCTTTGTTCACTGCAGCCTCGAGTGTCGTTTCGCATGCACGAATCCGTTAAGCGGATCCTGGGGCACCGCTATTCGGCCGAGGACTTCACGCCGATACGAGCCTCTGCTCAATCTAGCCCTAGCCGTAAACGTATTTTTCCGAATCGTTTGATATTTACTGCGGTAAACCCACTGGAAGATTCCCATCCAACAAGTTGAGTGTCTGTCCTAAGTTGGACAAGGGAAAAGTTTGTTAAAGAAAGATACTTTGTTTGGAACCCCGCGAGTGAAATACTCCGATGATATTATAATAAATATATTTCGGGACTTGCACGGATTACAGTTACTAGGACTTAAACTCGGACACGTCTGCGTGCACCGTAGGTACAGGATTACAAATGAGAACTGTCTTAACTAACTGATCAGTTCAGAGTGAGACTGTTTTACAATTTCACGATACCTTATATCTAAGTGGTTTGCGGTGGGGAAAAGGATCACCCTAGCCCTTCGTTACATGATGACTAATTCAGTTTTCTCCAGGAGTTTGGACTCTGATGTTGTCAGTCAATACAGGGCTGACGCGGTTGTTTTGGACCCGATCGCAGTTATCTCTTAAGTGAGTCAGTAACACTAAATAGTTACCTAAGTTGGTCATCCAACAACTTATCTCGTATGCAAACTGCTTAGGTTGTTGTGGGAATTTTGGCCCTTTTTAAAACACGCTTGTGTGCCGTTATCGAGGAATTTCTGGTTAGAAGCGTTGCGTATCATTCAATGACACGATACAGTGCAGCGGTAAACATATGATGTTATTCTGTATTATCACTGCATGTGATAGCGGACAAAATTATACTCTTGCGCTGTATCGTATCATTGAATGATACGCAACAGTGATACGATACGCGGATACGCATATGTCGCTAATGTAACGTTTCTATTAACATTTTGAGCCTGGTCACACGAGTGTTAACGGACGCCTGTAGTTGTGTCTTTGTTGTTTTCAACTGGGAGGAGAGATCGGGAGGAGAGATACGACAGACGTCGCGACGTCTGTTATATTAATGCTCGTACGACCAGCATTTTAAAAAATGATTTTGTTATTGAAGGGTGGTATGCATTTCTCTATGATGCTTGAAGCACTTTATGAATCCTTAAGTAGATAACCTCCTCGTACAAATTTAGCAGCAAAGTATTATCAAGAAGAGTAGCTTCGATTTAGTCGTTCAACGACCACGCATTTTTATGTATTGAAGCACTGTGTGAGTGGAAATAAATATTATATGTATAGTTACAAAGCTTGTTTTTTCTAAGTTAGATGATTCAGAAGTGTTTTAGAATTATTAGAAAATTATGTAGAAAATCTCTCTTAAACAAAATCGTGGTATAGCGTATACTATATGGGGAAACCTTGGATAAAATGAGGTATTCGAATAAAACAGGGAACATACTCATTGTTATAACTTTTCTAGTTGTTACTATCTTATTATTGGCAATATACACATGTTTTATTTGATTCTATTTACCATATGGGAATAATTGAAAATTATAAACTATGTGTGACGAATACGTACCAAATTACTTAAATTCTTACAACTTATAACAGGGTTTGTAAGCATTATTAACAATATACAATAAATAAGGAGTGTGTTTTAATGTAATTTTGTCTGGCTTTTTAAGTACGCTTTTACTTACATTTCTGTAATTTGTTCGGTTAATCAATGCCAGATATTTCTGTCGAACAAAATAAGGTTCTTATTAAATAATATTATATATAACAATAATATGATGCAATAATTAAATATTATTATTATGTTATTAAAAACATGATTCAGATACATACAAGAGGAATAGAGTGAAAAATGAAACAGCACTGTGAAAGACTAATGAGCATCAATGAAGTATATTTAAGCTATTAAGTTTGTTATTACTATTTTATAGTAATGAATTACACTGATACTTTTTCTACAATTTTTCTATAATTCATTTATTATTATTCATTTACTATTACGTATTGATTTGAATATACCCCGTATTCTTCTGTCAGTTGGACAAAACGAGGTGATTTGACTCTTTTTAGAACAATGCAATTTCACGGTAAGTGACCCACAATTTTTGAATGGAAACCATTGTACGTTATACTAGACATCTCATTTAATATAATTAAATGAAAAAATTAAGTTAAATTAAATTAACCCGTGCATATGGCTCAGAGCAAGCAATTCAAATCGAAATAAGTATCCTGTGTTTGTATTCGTCCCTTATATTCATAAAAAACAGTGACGCAGACAAAAAGGGAAATTCGCGACGAACAGAGTCTGTTACTGAGGAGTTAAATACATTAGTTTCATAATTTTTAAACATATGACAAAACTATTCCTAGAAAGAAAGAAACAGTGACTTACAAAGTTGATTTCGTTCAGTAGAGTAGAACCTCGATTATCAGACAGTCAATTAAAGTCGATTATTTCACCTTAGATTATTGGTAAATTTGATTATCAGAACATCAATTAATGGAATGTACTATGTTTGGGAGATCATTCTAAGTAAAAAGTACACTATGGATCGATTTGCTTTCGTTTTCGAGGTATGGAAAAGGAAGTAGTATAAATTATAAGTAATCAGATTCATTCAAGCTACTTAAGTTCTAATTATAACACTTTATTTGGAACTATGTTTTATATTGATTTGTACGAGGTTAGACTAATTTAAACAAAGTGTTCAAAATGATCATCTCTTGTTTCTATGCATGCAAGTCTCAGTATTATTGTTTATACCTCGAAAAGGGAAATGGAAGGAAAAGGGAATATGTATTTCTGTTTAGTTATGTTCATATAAATGTACTGCACATTCGTGCAGTCACAATTTTTTTTTTGCGAAAATTGAGTTAACTATTCGATTATGGAAAACAGTTGCTAAATATATGTCATTGCTCCAAACATTTTTTAAACACCTAGCTACTTGCAAAAACTGTTCACACAAGTGAAATACTCTTTTAAAAATAGATTATCATTCAATTTTTACCGTTGTTTCTACACTCAATCATTTCTGAAATATTAGATCAAGAACATTTTCTACCTTCAACTTAGAAAGTTATTTTCACACCCTTAAACATGGATTATTATCCATCCACCGATAAACATAGTACGTACCGAATATTTATGTCTACTCTACAAACCAGGTTAATTTCATTAAAATCGCAAATTATCACTTTAGGTAGTTCCCTTGGTAGTTGAGAAATTAAGGTAATTGTTGCCCAACTCGAGTTTCCTAAGAATGTCTTGCAATTTTAATCACATGTTAATTTAAGTCTCATCTACGTTTGGTTACAACTGTAAAGTATTTCGCCATCTCAAATTCGAGTTATTTGCGTTCAGAATTTTAAGTTCTAGCACGTAATCTCTATGCATAAATTTCGCTGAAGTGATATTTTTAGTTTTATATCCAACAATTTTTTTCGGAATTTGTTAAAAAGCTAATATATAACTATAAGAAAAACCATAAGAATTTAATAAAGAAAGAAACAGAACAGTTTACCATTTAATTACTGTACTAGAGTAATATAAAGTTCATAATTTAACGAAATTCCCAAGAATTTCTGAAGCACAGTGTCATAGCAGCGTTACCATATCGTCATTTTTGTCGTCCGTGTTAATACTTCTTTGTATGCATAGAAGGTAATTATGTGTGCATGTGTAAACGACGGGCAAAAGGCGTACAGACGAATCGAAAAGTTTTGTCATATCTTGAGAAACAAAATAGTCTTCAATAATGAATCTTGTGCAATTAACTTTCTAATACGATTGTACGGGAACAACTACCTTAAAAAGCTGACTTTCAATTGTTTTGTTACCCTCACGCTTCGTTTTGTTACCCTCACCTTTTTTTATTTACGCTGCTATGGAGAATTTGAGATAGTTGAGAAAATGTCATGCTGGTCCATGATACACTTTCAGGTTGATACGTAGGTATCTGCCGAATAATAGGCCCAGGGGAGGACGAAGAATCGGAAGTAAAATCTTTCCAAGCTATCGATGAAGCTGATCGTCAGCCCGCTTGAGCCCGCACCTGCTTCGATCAGAGTTATCTGGAGGTATGTAAGTATTTAATCGTGCGCGAGATTACACGTACGTGGGTGCTCATTGGAGTATTGACGAGATACCTCAGTATCGTCTCCCGATTCACCGATATTTCAACAGCGCATTTAGGAAAATGACATCCTCCAAAGAAAAATGATGGTTTTACTCCTGGCTTTAGTGTTTCCTTCGCTAACGTTAGTTTTTTATCGATACTGCTTTTGTTGGTCTCTGTAGTTTCTTCTTCACCATTGAGGGCTTGATGGAAATTATGTTAGCGCGAGCGCTCGGGTGAATGCCTTCTTCGTTGCTCGGTTTGCATATTCCCGAATGATCGATCGCTGGCTCGTCGTTATCGAGTGTTGATTATTTCGTCGGCAAGGATGGAGAGACTTTTTTCCTTACTAGGCGTGGGGAATACTTGCTAGTTCAAAATACACCAATGTTCAAAAGGAACATGTTACGGTTTTAAAATGGATACAGTTTTGCTTAAAGCAAATGAATGTATTATCGAAAATATTATTTTGCTATAGCTACAAAACTGCAGTTTCTTGTAATTATAAAGAAAAGTTGAAAGTATAGTGTTTTTTGTTTTTTAAAAAACAAGCTGTCGTTTCTGAAAAAGAATCCTTTTATCTCTTTATGACTAGATTACTAGGTAATAGATTTTCGGCATTTTGGCAATTAATTTTTCAATGTAATTTAACAACGTAAAAAGCTGACTGCAATAATTGAATTTTAGAGTTGAATTACAAAAAAATACTCTTTAGAAGAATTACAAAATGCAATACCGTTTCTGCGAGGAAGCGTATTTTATAAGTTAATCATTATTTTTAATGAATATTCGTAAAATAGTTTTCCAATTTCAATTTTGAAATATTATTTCAATAAATAACTTGTTGAATACGTAAGTTGTTTTTAATAAAACTTTTGAGCAACTATTGAATATGTTCCTTAAAGTACTCGGATCGAATTATACAACAGTTCACTTAACATCAGTGATATTTTTTTATTGCAATAAGCAAAAATATTTCTAATGATGTACATGGCAGATGAATTGCTAATGGAATCATTTTATTTCATGAAGAATATTAAGTTCTCGCAAAATAATTGATTAATACCTGCATTGAGAATTATTTAAATAAGTACACACTCTATTCGCATAGGACAATAAGCCTGTTTACACGAACGCTCTCATCCAGTGGTTTGACATTCTGCTCCATGGCAGTTCGCTGTCTAGAGTGCAAGTTTGGAACGTATGATCTTAGATCTGGATTCAACAATCCCAAACCTGTCAGTGCAAATATGAAATTTAAAAATTTTGGAGATACTGCAGTATCCCTACTTTTCTACTTTGTCATGTGACTGGAATACATTTTGTTCCGACGTGTGGCAAGTGTTAGTGTTACTAGCCAATTTTATATTGCATCCTCCTGATACTCTTGTGTATTTCGTCTGAAAGCTAAATTTACGCATTCGCGGGAATTATTAAGGACTCGAAATACCTCTTTTGGTATTATATTCTCTCAATACTCCCAATACCTTCATTTTGGACAAAAACTAAGACTACATGCCGAGGTTATATAGTAAGAAAGTAGAGATACTTCTTCTGGTATCCTATTCGCCTGATACTATTGCATATTTCGTCCTAGAACTCTACTTTTAAGAACACAGGATAGCTCTTTCAGTACTATATTCTTCTTTTATACTTTTGCGCATTTCAGTCTGATGCTCAACTTATGTATTGGCAAGAATTCAGAACATTAGATATATTTTTCAGCAGTATGTTCTACTGATACTCACCTTCATTTTTGTCAAAATCTAAACCTATATGTGTGCAGAAATACATAAGAATAGAAACTGTTTTCCCGACAAGTTTGCTCACTTTCCGTTGCAAAATAATCTTTGAACAGAAATAAAAGAGAGTATAAAGAGAATGCAACACTATGCTAGGTCGGTTTTAGAAAGTAGGTTTTATGATGGATTAAATAAATCACTAAATGACACGATATACATAGTATACATGTGAATTCTTTAACTTAAGTTATAAGCTTTAACATATTTTCTTGTCAGAAGTATGAATAGTCTCGAAAATTTGTTACTATTCTCTCTGAAAATACGTTAAGCTTTGTGGCTTATTATCCTAATGACGAAGCTGGTCGAATTGTGATTCTAATCTAGTCGAAGTAGACAGTGATCGGACAGAGGCTGGATCTTCAGACGAAATCTTTGACAGATCGTACTGCATCATCGAGGACCTTCGCTGTACTAAAATGCCAGCTACCTGGGCTACCTTGCCTGATCTCTAAACAGGCAGGGGATGATATTATAACAAACAAAGAAGCTCTGAAAACAGTTACCCAACAGTTTTGTTGTAAATGTAAGTCGAAGATATAAACCTAAACTTATTTATGATTCGATTCTTAAATAAGGGCATTTGGTAATGTATCTTGATGGATATAGCATGGCCCGAGCACTGGTCAAGGATGACACATCCTCAAAGGCCCGTGGGCCTTTGACAGAGGTCCGGGAAGCTAACATAGGAAGTGATTGAAGGCCACCATGATCTGTACCTTTCGAAATCTCTGGAGCGACTGAGGTACATACGGGTCGCGCAGGGTATTTCTGTCTTTCTGAGGAGAGACAGATGAACCAATTAATTCACGATTACTTGATAATTACAGTAAAATAAGAATCTTAGGAATTGTTTCTGACATATATGTTAACTATATAGATATTTAAAGTATTTTTCAAAATAAATGTAGTACTTTTTCCAAATCAGACCAATTATGAGACTGCAGGGAAATATTTTTTTATTAATATAGTATCTCCACTAAACGACTCGCAGGTAGTTTGGAAGAAACATTACAGTTTCTCCCATTTGGACCGCTCATACTACATATTAAGAAGTGGAAAAAGAACAAAGAACCAAGATATGAACACAGAATTAGATGTGACCGCCGATATAAGTATTATTTCTACTTCATTTAATATTTTATGTCCATCGGAATAAATCATATATTTACATATTCTGTTAACCCTACTGTATTTATTAAACAATCAAAATAATTAACAAAAATTCGTTGTTCCTCGTATACACTAATTAAGAAATAAGGGAATCAACAAATGGTCCATAATGAGCAAGGCTCATTTATTGGTCATTGCAATTCACCTGCTGACTCCATTGATCAATAATGACACATGTGTGGGTATTTATCTTTTGTTCATTATAAATTTGAAGGGTGATTTTACACGTGGAAATGAAAGAAAAATAAAAAATAAGAAAATTATATTTGTGCATTCATTTATTAATTATATCTAAATTTTTTAAAAAAGCAGTGAATGTCATAGTTATTGACGTGCAAAGGAGTTTTGCCTCACACAGCTGCGGTGAAGTTCTATAGCACTCAATTTGGACTCACTAACAATGGTGTTATTCGATTTGTCAAGTGTTAGGTGGGTTCTACCAATTTTTAAACGTTTATAATTAACAAATTAAGGTCCAACCAGATTTTCACTATTTCTGATTTTCCTGTTACATAAACCTTTAGAATCATCCCTTAAATTTTTCCTCACCCTTAATCTAACACCTTGTACACATCAGTTGTTGTATTTTTCTGTACGAAAATTTTTTAAAATATATTTATTATACATAGACACAGGAAAAGGTTGCCAATTTTGGATCACTAAAATATAGTTTCCTCTAGACTTGGAATAAAATATTTGTAATATCTGAGAAGTAACAGAAAAAATGTGACTACTTATGCCTTCAAGACAATGCAATTAATTTTTTCTAAAATATAATACAAAAAGTTAGACAAATATTTCTTTATAATTGTGACGTTAATTCATTGGAAACAAGTGGTCTCCTAAAACGGACCTTTAGTTTCCCAAATGGGGTCAGTAGGTTAAAGTGTAAAAATGATTAAGTTTTCTTAAGAACAAGTTTACAAAATATATAACGTAGATGTTAGTATACCTCATTTATAAAATCTTATAGTAAAGGTCAACAGTCTGAGTTATAAGTCACAAAACCACTCAGAGTTCTTTTTTCTCTTGTCAAACGATATTACTTCTGTAACATTTTACCATTGCCTATACTGAACCGGTCCAATACAGGCAATGACCTTTGGTCAAATTAGGCAATGTCACCAAAACTTGAAAATATATTATTTCACCTTAATTTTAAGTGAAAGTTTTAAAATCTAAAAGTAAATTATAGTTTAATTAATGCACTTTTTATATACTGACTGTTTTCGGAACGTCACGAGATAAGTTTAAGGGGTAGTTTTAACCGTAAAAGTAAGACGAAAATCAAGAATAACAATTTCGTATTTGAGGTTTTATTTGTTAATTATAAGCTTTTAAAAATCTAGTAGAAATCATCAGAAATCAGAGAGGAGTCAAAAGAAAAGTCACTCAGCGAGGGGTTGGACAGCTGATCGGATTGAATGTTATACAAGTTACTTTAAAACAATGGAGAGCTTAAAGTTTGATGTTGAAATAAATTTTCAATCGTTAAAAGAGATTGAGCTTGTTTACTTAAACGTCAAATGGTGCTGTATGATAGTTATTATTGCATTAACTAACTTAGCACATGAGGAACTCAAATTGGCAACTTAGGGGCTGATACAAATTCGGCGAACTTTTCCTTATTAATATTTATATATTCAGGATGCATTTTGTATATTGCCACTAACTAATAGATTTTTTAATTCTGTGCAGTTTAAAAACAAGGGTTGGCCAATGTTTTTGAATGTCTATTATAAATTAAAGAGCACATAACAAAAATGACTCTTGCTAATTTGTATTTTTGTCTAGCAGAGCATCGAAAACACTCTAATGTCTTTCATTCTTGTTCAATTAATTACTGTTCTTTTTAATAGAATGATCATCGTAGTACACATATTTCGTTTTTGATGATATAAGTTTCATTACCTTATAAATCTTTTTCTTTGTCTTAATAAAAGAATCGTAAAATTTAACAGAGTCTATTTTCGTTATAAGCTCTTCAATCAGAATATTTGAGGCGTTGTTAAAGCTACTTAGAATATTTACCACATGGTATTACCTACACACTAAATCTGAATTCTGAAACCGCGCTTCATCTCTGCGTTCCAACATCTTACTGAAACGCTAGTTTGATGTACCCAATTACGATCTAATTCAGTTTTCAGAATCAAGTGGATGTGACGCGATGCTCGAATGCTGCACATCTGACGCTACTTGTGCAGTTATGCGCAATCCTTTGTGAATATCTGTTGCTCCATCACGCGTTTCTCGCACTCGACGTAATTATTCTGAAATCGCTTAATGCGTCGTGGACCGTTTGCCGCGATTTACCCTGTGCCTCGCGACTCACCTAGGCGTTTGAAGTCAACACCACCAAATGACGAGCCAATATTCATGCAGAACGGGATATCGAGTCTTCGACTTTGTATTAGATCCAAAATGCATGATCGATGAAATGAGGTCGAGAGATAGATTGAAATAATAATCTGTTATTTCAACTTTAATTACTCAGTTGTATTTGATAGAAGTTTCTAGGTCTGGTCTTTCCTGAGTTGCATTGTATTAGCTCCTTAATATACGAGTTATTGCTCCTAACGTTGAGATCAATTATTTTCATAACGTTTTCATTACACTATTAGTAAGTATTTCGGAATTTGTTTGTTCATTTGTGGAATGGTAAATGCAGGAACTATTGGTACAGATTCTTGTTAAAGACTCGCAATTCATCGATGGTAAGCTCATAGCGAGAGATTTGTTTTTAACAAGGGAACTTCTTGAAGTGTAAATTTCCGATTTTGTTGAAACTTTGCGGGTTTATATTTTTTTATCTGCTATTATCCATGTTAAAGGGGTAAAAACCACCCCTAAAGTTGAGGATGGAAAACAGTTTGTTTAATACCTTAGAAACTATTTGGCATAGGCGAAAAGTGTAACTTGGGCGATTACGTGTTTTTAAACAACGAATCAACCTGTGTAAACGTTTTACAAAAATATCTATTTATTTAAAAAAATATTGAAAAATGACACATTTTCGTTGACTTTTTTAATCAAATGTTAATCGATTTTTTCAGAAATTTGCACTGTAAACCCAAACACAAAATACGAGTATTTTTGAATTTTGAATTATTGCATTGTAAAAGAAATAATTGCGTTTAAAGATTACTCGCGTTTCATGTGAAATTGTGTCTGGGACTAATTATTTTAAGAAAATTCAATAATCTTGTGATGTCTTCGTCACAATGTTATGATACGCCCTGTTACTTGTTCATTAAATCATTTAAAAATACCATAGCTAATGATGATTCGCGGAATCAGATTCCTGTCATACAGCAGTGAAAATTTTAAAGTGTAAATTACCTCTGGATCGATTAATGTTGTATTATATTTTACGCTGCCATTCGTTATTTATAAATAAAGGAAATTTCCACTTGAAGAACATTTAAACCGAAACTGTTCTAGTTACTTCATGAAACAGAGATAAATTTTGAATGCAATCATTTCTTTTACATGGATAATAGCAGATAAAAGAAGTATGTGTCAAGTATTTTTGTCTACTCTATAAATCCTCAAAGTTTCATCAAAATCGGGAATTTACACTGAGGGTAGTTCCATTGTAAGATTAATTGAGCTGCTAGTTGTTTATTATTGTATCCTGAAACAGATAATCGATAGTATGTGAAAACACAACTTGCCTGCTTGGAATTTGTAGTCGAACTTTATTCACATGGCAAATTGCCGAAATTTATCTCATTTTCATCAAACCCATTGAAACGATTTTAATCAAATTTTAATTGAGTATTCTAAAATTATTAAATAAGTTGAGTAGACGGTTATTATAAACTTTTTAGGAAAAAGTTGCACAATGCTTAATAAATCGTTGAAAAAATGATGAATGATTCATGAAGTTGAAAGATGAGTGATGAACTGTTATTATTCAAATTACTCTCCAAATTCTGTTATTCAATATATTCAGTAACTTCTTACGATTTGTTCCAAAAACTTTTATTATATTTGTTTTCCTCGGAACATAAAAATAGATTTACTTTTCTGGTCAATTTCGTCAATAAAATTTAGACACTTCTAGTACTCAGAATAAAATAAAAGTTTATTAAACGATACGGAAAACTGTAGTATCAGAATTCATAACAAAAAAATGACTTTATTTAACATTTTTGAGAGTCTGTGTTTCCTTAAATAATTTCCGACTACAGTAATTATAATAATGCATTTATAATGAGGGATATATAGATTGGATACTAATGGTCAGTAGTTCATGCAATATTTAATATAAATGTTTCTAAACGCAGTTATGTATTATGTTGTGAAATTCATTACGAACTTAGTGCTTAAGAAAACAAAAAGAGTACGTGCTCGTTAAATCATTAAAATTTTTATGTATAAATTTGAGTGCTGGGTATACATTTCTAAACTTTGTTTCTTCATTATTTTATAAAATAATTAATCATTAAAGTTCGTTACTCTACCTAAAAACACAGTGGAAGGCTTGGGGTTGTTACGTTCTGGACAAATTTCAAAATATGGAGCGATGTATTTCAATAATGTATTTGCATTGTTCATTTATCGAACGTACAGGAAGTTATTAGTACGAGTACGAGTACTCGTTCTTACTACGAGTACTATGTATCACGATGAAATAGTTTACGCATTCCTTCGGCGAAGACGTGGCGCGATAACGCTTACCACCGTGAGAACTTTCTCGAGTGAAATGGAAAAATTGCGCCATTAAAATTATTATAACCTGTCAGTCAGTTCAGTCTGTTAAACAGTAGTAGCTTCATGTGCAGAATCCATATATGTAATAACCAGTACAATTTCGAAATTGTTATGAATGTGATTAAAATTCAACGTAAAATGCATATGCAAAGAAGACATTCTCTCAACAAGTGATTATAATATAAGTAGCTTGATAACGCATAAGGTTGTGGAAAATCCTTACCAAGTTCGTGCATGTATTTGCGATAAAATGTTGATAGTGCCTCTCTTTTTTAGAATACTGAAAGGAAATGTAATTTTTTCGGTTTATCGATTCTAAATTATATATTCAGTGATGCGTATAAAATCAGTATGAAATTGCGAACCATTCGTACTGACGGAGAATTATTAAAAATTAATTAGACAACGTATTGTTTCAACTAAAATTAAATATATAAAATTATAATTAAACGTATGAGAGTTTGACGAAATAGTATATGTGAGCTAAAATCGAACATTTCTGTATTGCATCGACATTTGTGATTTTTCTGAAATGTATGAATATTAATTTTCTTTTGAACGACAAAGCTGTAATTGGCATGAACGTATGAATGAGCACCGCGTGGAAATCTTGGCGCCCGGGAGAGAGATGGACACGTAGGTACACACTTCTTTCTCTTGGATCTGATTTGATTTGACCAATCATAATTTTTTTATTTGTAGAGTTTCATCTTGAGTGTCGAATATTTATTCAATTTTATCTGTAACTTCATTCAACGATTTATTTGACGTCAAATAATTTTCGGACGCAAATCTTACAATAACATCGGCCAATGACGAAAATTTGAATTTTCATAATTTTTATCTTATCTTTTTGAAAATAATACTGCTGAATTGGTGAAATTTTCTCGATGAAAATGAACCTAAACACGACATACATCGCACTATTTAGTTTTAACAGTAAACGAATTTGAAAATATTATCCTGTATAATGAATAGCGTAAGATGTACGACTGAGGATGCTATTTTTAAAATCAGTTCGATTTACAGGCAGTTTCAAAATCAACATGGATTTGCTACGCAGTCTTTCGTGAGATTTGTCTAAACTGGACATCCCATGGCCACCAAGGTCGCAAAATTTAACACCCATGGACTTTTTCTTATGAAGGTATCTCAAAAATAAGTTTTAAATCACCCAGGCGACTGTAACCTGGATAATATCGGCACCTAAAAGAAAATATCGCGAAATGCCGTCTACCACTTTAAAAAATGTAGGGTAAACTCGGGTTAATTAGTGATACGGTCTATTTTTAGAAATTAATTAAGAAAAAGAGAAATAGTTATGTAGTGTTAAGGGTTTAATTTATGTTCCTCTTTTTCTCAATTAAATTGGACGCACGGTTTCTATTTAGAAACGATTGAAAAAATGTTACGAAGTAACCCGTATTACAAATTAACCCGAGTTTACCCTATCCAGCAAAATGAAAGACATTTAGACGGAATCGTTTTTGTTGCATACTAAATGTTCACGGTTGTACGCCAAATTAATTTTGTAGAACTAGTTAGTTTCTAACAAAACTTTATTATAACTAAAAGTGATGATAGTTTTTTGTTAGAATTCGAAAGAAATCTGGGTGTCGTGTAAAACTTGAGCAAAGCTGCACTAAGGTGAGAAACTATTGACTCAAGACATTTGTAGGTGCATGGCCTAAGAAGCCTTCCATTGGTGGAGTTTCAACAAGGGTAAGCGGTAACAATAGTAATATATGTATGCAGTTGGAAATCTTTACAGAGAAGGAGAAAGTAAACTAACAGATTTCTGCACATCATCGCAAAAATTGCGCTTTCTAAACCATGTTCCCTTGATATTTGGGGTGCAGTTGTCCAACAACTCTGTACTCTTGGCTAAATTTATGGTCACTTAGAAACCCCTTCGACTCTAACAATACGCTAAGCTAACAATAGCCAGAATGTGACAATTCTCATACACGACAATTTTTAAACCTTAAAATTTGCGTCTTTGTGTCGTATTTTAGTAATATTAATAAAATACATAATTGAAATTTTTGGTTTTATTCAACTATTAAATTCTAAATTTGCCTCTGTATTTCCTTAATTTGTCTTTATGCATATTCTTATTAAATCAAGTGTGAAAATCCATTCAAGGCTTCATTTCTGAGTTATCGGCAGCACAATAAGTATCTGGTGGTTGATAACAGGTGATAGGAATTTTAACGCGTGATTCTACATACTCAAAATAAGACTGCTAAAAGTACACTTAAAATAACCATAAAATATGTTTAACTTATTGTTAGTGTAAGCAAAGTACATTAGATTCAAATGTTTCGTATAAGACTATCTATGCACATCGCGTATTTTTGTGAAGAAGTATTTCGCCTACGTCAGGGTCAGCTCTGTTTTGAAGAGAGTGTTCCCTCCCGAATCTGAGGAAACGAAGCATAGTCTGTCACAGTAAACTGCTGAATAAACGTCGTTATCAAAACCGTTTTTTTGTACTTGAAACCTAACCACATCCTTTTCGTCTTCTTATATTAGGGACTCATCTTACTGACATCGCTGAGTCTGACCTGTCTAATCAACGCTAGCAGTAGAATAAATCTCCAAGTCAGACACATCTCACATAAGTTTGAAATTGGGGGTATCTACGTTTTTAGTAATATTTATAACTTCTTATAACTTCTTCAAATTTCTAACAGCTATCGTTGAACACCCTGTATATCTTTACTAATTCTAAATAATAAAAATCACATTTCATTAATTGTTTAATCAACTTACAAAGAAACTAGCCAAAGTAATAACTCCTGATTTTGATCAAATTTGGTATGTTTGTAGAGTATGTGCCTGAAGATATTCAACACATGCTTGTTTATATCAGCTTTTATCCACATTAATATTAATATATAATATAGGTATATTAACATAGGTATATATCTGATAATTTTGAAACCAAAATAATGCAGACTCTTTAGTACATCGAATTTAACTCTGCTTTACGAAGCTGTTGAAAATAAAGTACTCAATGGCGTGAATGAAGGAAGCGAGTGTTTGAGTTTCATGAATATTAGAAGGAAGAGAGTTATAATGTTGTAAGCTTACACGAAGGAAGCTGATGATCTTTCCGAACTTAATCCTCGTCGGGGTTCCTGAAAAATTTCAGAGACTTTGCCGATAACTTAGTTGAAATATCGCCAAGATACATCCAGAAGCCATAATTTCCAATTACGGTTAATCTACGGCGGTATAAAGCGTAATTAAGCCGTAGAAGTCGAGTAATTAAGCCAGCGGGCAAGGGGTGAAAATCCAGCGCAAGTATGGAAAATTCATGTCTTCCTTGTTAGCCAGCTCGAACTTTTCCTATCCGCGCTGCTTCATTTTTCCCCCTTGGCGAATAATGGCTGCAGCTATCAATCATCCTCGAACAGACCGCCAGAGAAAGTTTCGTCGCCCGAAACTCGTTACTTGAACCCGTTTGCTCAGCTGCCAGCCTCTTTCCGTTATCAATTCGAAAACTCTTTAGAAACGTGTCGCCCCGATCCGAAGGACTCCTCCAACAACTTCCTGAATATCTGAATAGTCACCATCCGCCAGAGGTGCTAACTGCTAGTTGACAGTCGAATCATGCGCCCCAACCATCGAGGAATGATTCATTTCACATTCTTCGTTCTCGTTTTATTGCTGAACAGTGCAAACACGAAAGAGCGGAGAGGCTGAGCAAGATGGGAGGACGTAGTACTAATCTGTCTTGAATAGGTACGATTAATCTTCGTAACGTGATTAGAGCGACTATTTACAGGGCAATGTGCTCGTAATTAAATTAGTGTAAATTGGGTTACGATTAAGAGAATTATTAATGGAGAATTTAAAAGCAGAAATAACAAGTCTTTGAATAAAATTATATATATATATATATAATTTTTTATTATATATATATATAATTTTTGACCTTTTTTGAACCGCGGTCGCTCGTGCGGCAAACTCGCGCTCTCATTGGCCGGTGTTTTTCGTTAATAACTCGTTAACGAAGCCTCATCTTACATTTTCGCTAAGGAAAAAGTTGTTTCAAATCACCCCCTAAATCACCCCTTTTAAGGAACTGCGACATTTTTGTTACACCCTGTATATATATAAAGATATTAAAATGAGAGAAAAGAGGGGATGTTATAGGAAATGGGGTAGTTTGATGAGAGTTTGTACGTAGATTCTGTTAAGAGGAACTTAAGACTGAGATTAGCTGCCGTTAGGAAAAGGAATAGCGATTATTTTTGTATGTAATGATTTTTACTAATTCCTCGTTCAACAAGTAATTTGATTTTGAGTTTCATCATCTTTGATTTTCGTCCTATTTTGATACGTAGTGTCGCTCCTTAAAATTTCTGGCACCTGTTGTCGAACACTCTGTGTAATACGAGCAAAACTAACAAGGGCACGCGACTGCATAAACAGTGGCGAGCATATAAATAGGGAATGACTTTTGACAACATATAACACGATATAGTTCTGTGTTTCTAAGTGTATTGTCGTTTTCGCACTTTGTTAGTCAGTTACTGATACTCTAAGCTACAATGCAATAGTAACATATTGTGCAATTCTTTATTCACAAGCAGTCAATAAAGCTTCAGTTATGTTCGTGTTAACAGTCATAGCAAGCAGATAAATAAAAAAGAGAAACATAAAAAGGAAAAGTGGCCCAACGAAACATTAATTATATATAGCAAGATATATTGTTTGTATTTGTATCCTAAATAAAATGCTTTTAACAAGTAAATTTCTTTTTCCCTATTTCCTCCATATATACCTTTATTCTAAGTTTTATATTTTCTTACTAAGAATTGAATTGATTTTGATATTAAAACTTTACACTGCAATAAAGAAAGAGAAAACTTTTAACCAAAATTTCATACCAATATATTATAAGTATATTGACAAAATCATTTTTCTATTTATATTTTCGTTACTATATAGCGCTGTTATCAATCCTTAATATTATTATTATTGTTTTAATAAATTTAGTATACAGTTAAGCACACATTTTCATTTCAACGTGTATCAGCTCAGTGCTTTAGAAAGAAAAATATAACGAGGTATAAATTATTATGGACGAATTTATTACGAAGCTCTTATCAAAAAAATGCTAGTAATGATCAGACTTTTAGCAGAAAGCTGGTCATCCAATATTAATTTATCACCAATTAAAATTCACGCTTTGATGTTTCGCAAAAGTTGACTGTAACCATATTACCGAAAGGAAATGCTATTAAAACATGGTAACTACAGATTTTTCACCTTTATACCTTCCATGACAAAAACTTTTAAAGAATGTCTCTTTTTTTCGTTAACCAATGAAAATACTAGCTTAAAATCTGTGCGATGTGTTTTATAATTACCACTTAATGACGAAGAATAAAGAATAATTCTGCCAGCAAGAGTTTTTAGCCGATAGGGATTGTTTGCATACTTCAACTTCCTGTTCGCAAAGGAAAAAACCTGACTCGTTTCTTTGACGATCGATGGTCCCCTTTCATCCTAGCATCCTTAAAGGGTATTTCGTTCTCAGCCTCCTTTTTGTTTGCGTTCGAGTTCGAACACAAACATTGCAAATAATCCCTTAACAATTTGAAAGTGGAGATGAACGGGCTGTGGCAACTGGACGCCGATAAATCCCGAACGAAAATGAAATTTCAACTTTATCACGTTTCGCTATTTCCGTTAAGAGTTTTCCCAGGAACCTTCTATCGCTTAAAAGTTTGCCGTTTCTCACTTAACCTCTTCGGTATTCGCGAGTCTGCAAATCGTTCTGCGTCCCGATTCTCTCCCTTTTATCACTCGAGCCGTGTTCTCGCGAAAATACAATTGCTCCGGGACTTTAGGTTTCAGTCTGCAAGCTTCGCTCCTTCTCAACTCGAGGAAATTCCATGCTCGAGATCTAGTACGAGAAACTTGTTGAACGATTACAACGCGATGACATAATAAATTTCTCTAACAATTTCTTACACTCTGAGTCGAGTTTCAACTCCGTTTATGTCTTGACTGAATTTTCTCTGGGTCCCTTTGTTGCGACGTCTTCAGTTACAAAAATCTTTTCGTGCTACTTTAATCACTGTATGTAAGTCAGTAAAGGATTATAGGGAAACGATCTTATAAGAAACATCAGTTTAGAGTTCAAGAAAATCTGTACAAAACTGTATATGAGGATAAAACTGTGTATGAGCCATTCGGAAGTGATACTCGATTAATGATTAATTTTTCAAAAATCAAAACATTTGCTTACACAATGGAAAAGCTCTTAACAGAAACGACCCTTCTCAATTTTCATTGTATTTAAGATAGCAAACAAAATACTGCAGCATCTTTGATTCTTGTTCAATTGATTAATGTTCTTTTTAACAAAATATTCATCACAGTACACATATTGCATTTTTTGTGGGAGAGGTTGCATTATGTTGTGATCTTTGTTTCTGACCACTTCATTTAGATACTCCACATATTTCAGGTCTCTATTTGTCCAATAAGAGAAAGACTTCTGTATAGAGGGTGTTACCTCTAACGCGACGCACAATTTTTCACCCATTTGCAGCCGCCTGACAAAAAAAGTTTAGAACAAAAGTTGCAGGGTATGGAATGTACAATAGATATCAGTAAAAAAATTTTTCAAAATTTTTCATATTTTTTTGTACCATATTGTAGAGAATATCGAGACGAATTCAAAACACATATTACATGATATTTTTACTAACATATTACTTGATTTGCAGTAGTGGAAGTGTGAAATATTTAGCTTTTCATCGTATTTCACTTTAAGACAGTGTAAACATTATCAGAAATTAATAGTATTAAAGAATTGCAAGAGAGAATCATCTCAGCGTGCAGAGCTGCGAATCCAGCAAGTTTAATTGCAGCAGCACGTTCAAACTTCTGTTAAAGAGCAGAATATTGTGTCGCGGAAGGCGAAATGCATATCAAACATGAAATTAAATAAAATGCATTTTTCTTATGTTCTAGTCGTATGTTTACATTCAGTAATCTTAGGTCAATTATGTTTGCACCGTCTTAAAGTCAAATATGACGAGAAGCTAAATATTTCATATTTCCACTACCGTAAATCGGATAGTATGTTAGTAAAAATATTATGCAATATGTATTTTGAATTCGTCTTGATGTCCTCAACTATACGGTAAAAAATGTGTTTCTATTTGTAAAATCCAAGATGATTTCGTCATGAAAATAAACTGTTTTCGAAAATTTTTTACTGATATCTATTGTACACCCCATACCCTGCAACTTTTGTTCTAAACTTTTTTTGTCGGCTAGCTGCAAGTGGGTGAAAAATCGTGCAACACGTTAGAGGTAACAGCCTGTGTACTATTATTACAATTTTGTGTTTTTCTACAAGGAAAAGAACTGTAACAGTCTGTTAGACAAGCATGTATAAAACTGGCAGACATTATTTATTTTTGTGATTCTAAAAACTTGAAACTAAATAAGTAAACAGTTATTTCTGTCACATACTGCATCCTCGTGAGAAATCTGAAATGTATATTGAAAACATATAAAACTCTTGAAAGACTGAAAAAGAACGTCTATTCGCAAAATTACTTAATTACTTCACTACAGTATTAATAAACTTAGTTTAGTTAAATTTGATTAAAAAATCTATTTTATAAAGTTAAAAATGATGGCAAGCCTATACACTACACAACACTTTACTTAATTAAATGAAGACTAAACATTTTTTACTTGTAATACTTCTCCTATGGGGATACAATACGCAGTATATAGATCATGTAAAGAGCTTCGAATCAGAATCACAGCATGTTACATACGTGACAATTAGTAGAGAATGTGTTGTTCTCAATTCTTAACTCTGAAGATTATTTTCATGTTCAAATATGGATACTGGGCGATAAGAATACGTATCGACTATTTTTAGATACCCTGCTTCGCGTACTGTCATCAAAATTAATGTCCCACGTCAGACATCCCCCATTACTGAATGTGAATCGGCGTTTTCTGAAGAACTGACGAATGCCCGAACAAAAACGAGGGGAGAAAGTGTAACCAGGAGGTAAGAGTCGAAGGCAAATCTCCCCTGGCTCGGTTTTAAAGCTTGTAGAAATAGGTTACCAGCCAGGAGGGCTCGCAGGTAGGGGCTCATGTGTCGTGGACGAGGCCTCGTGATCGATAGGGTTTAACCCTCCACGAACGTCGTTGTTATGCCACCATAACTCGCACACGTTCGTCGTTCGCGGTCGGTGTTTACCAACACACCTATCTGAGCGCATTATGCGATGCATGTAAATACAGAGGAGGAATGGTCAGGTGTGAGTAGGCTCTCTTGCTGCTTACCACTCGCGAGTTCTGTAAATGGTTCCTCTCTTCGTATTCCTATATTCATGATCGCGAAATCTGCATATGAGAGAGTATATTATAGATTCTTAATCATAAATAGTTTGAGCAGAGACAGTGAGTCTATTTGTCATAAAAAATCAGTTGCAAAGTGTGCTATTTATCGAGCATAATAGTTTTCAATTAGGTTTTACTTCATAGAAAGTAGGCTAGTATAATACTTAGGTTTATTTCCAAATAGAAAGTAAACATTTTTGAGGAATAAAAAACAATTTTTCCGAATTCTAGAATTACACAATTATTCTATTCATTTATATTTAACCCTTATCTGATACAATGAGGTCAGAGTCCTTATACTTGTTCAATTTTTAGTATCTACAGCGAAAGTAGCTATAAATAACTTACAGAGATTAAAAGGTTGTGAAGTTCCTTGGTACTATTACAAATCATTTTTTCTAATGCTGTAGCAATGATCTCATCATATTATATTATAATACTGACACGATACGAGTTTGGGATTAACCAAGTAACTACACTACAAATGTTACAGTATTTATGAAAATTTGAATTGTAAATTCAAATTAACTACTACGTAGTACAGCATATCCTTCTGAATTGTCCTAAATATGCAGAGTCCCGTACCATATTCCAAATGAAACTAACCTTATATAATAACCTTAATAATAGTGAATAAATATCCCAAGTTATTTCATTCTTAAAATATTCCTTGCTCTCTAATAAACTTCAACCATATAGTTGTCGCTAATAACCACAATGTGCAGTTGATGCGACATAAAAATTCATTAAACAACTGCTAAGGAAATACATAGGAAGTAAGTCAAGAGGAACTAAGTATTTACTTGTACGTAAGTAAAAATCTGTTTGAGACTTCAACTATAATTAAATAAAGGGGGTTAGACAAGGGTGACAAATTTTAAGGAGCAATTATATACGCTAAAATGAGTCATAAATGGAAATAAATAAAGTTACACTTCAAGCTTCGTTTCCGAGTCATTAATTGTTGAGGAAGTGTCCAAACTACGCGTGAAATGTGTCTGACTCGTGATTTACTCTACTACTTGGCTAGGTCTTACCTGATTAATGCACGCTTGCAGTAGTATAAGTCCAAATTAGACACATTCCAGGTGGATTTTAGAAGTTTATGGAAGAATTAGTAACTCTGCAACGAAGCTCCAAACGCAATTTCATAGTTTTTAACTTTCGTTCCGTTTTAACATACCTGTATGTAGAATCACCTCTTAAAGTACTTATCACATGTTTTGAAACACCCTTACATGTATTGTACATACTTTATTTTCGATTTCAGTATTTTCTATATCTTCACATATTATGTATCTACATTCTGTATTTTCTCCCACAGTTAAATTTTCGATAGCTGCGCAAAGATTTGCAATCAACAAATAACAAACCATCTACCCACATGTCGATTCAGATGTAATTCATTTAATGACCAATATCTATAATACAAAGCTACCATACATGCCACGATGTATGTCATAAACATAAGTTACGTTCTCCAGCATGTCTTTTGCATCACGTTCCAGCTATTCCCAGACGTTTACGATATTTCTTCTGCATTCCTGCAGGAGTTACGACCGCGGAAAAAAGCTACTGCCTTCGAACCGCTTTCTATTAGCGAAGGTGTCGAGGGTCATGTTAAATTCAGAACGGTTCTAGGTTTGATGTAAAGCTCAAAAGTATCCTGTTTTACGGTACCCATGCTTCAACGCATCAGGTTCGGCTAGTACACTCGTAAAGTTCGACAAATAAATGCGGGCGCACTATGAAACCGCTTCTGCTCGTTGGAATGTGGGAAAATCTCGAGCGCTGACCGTCAAAACGCCTCTGAAATCCAGTTCAACGACAAGTCATATACACGCGAGCGTTTCAGACCAATGTTTATTTTACGGTGACTTGGGATCGTTCTTTGCGCTTATCGATATACCCCCGACACGCACTCGACATGCGAAGACTGACGATGCCTGTTATTCTGTGGTAACTTTTTCCTTGTACTTATAAATAGAGTGGCGAAAAAGGGGAGTTTAAAATTGGCACTAGCAGATACACATATGACCAAAAATATTGGTTCATTTGAATTCTTGTTACGTCTTATGCTGTTAACCAGTGTGAATTAATTCTATAACAGTTTCATTTTTATGTACATTTGATAGAGTGGCTCTTTTATCAATATGCTTTTTTATTCTACAGAGCATTCGAATATAGGCATGAGAGATGATAAAGGGTTATTGTATCTAAGTACCAAAATAAAACGAATACGAGAACAGATGAATTTGTGCTGAGCTATTAACTGTTAAAAAACTTTGTTAAAGACCATGAGTAGAGATCCCTGTGTCAGACGTATTTTAGACATTTTGATCGTTTTTCCAACAATTTATAACCCAGACATGAAGTTTTGAACGGAATTTTGTCGGTTTCAATGTTCATTTTAGCTTCATGTGCAATAACTTCTTAAAATTTCTAGTGCCCGCTATTGAATTGTCGTTGTTTCTTTACATTTCTTAAATTTTAGAACTTTTTCGCCCTTATCATTGATTAGTAATAATTCTTAAATTTTCATTCTTTTTATTTTGAATTTTTATTCAATTTATTGAATATTGGGAGCATATCTGATATGCAGTCATTTAGGATTCCTTGTTTTCAGAGGCTCACAGTACTAAATAGCCTTATCTGTAAGGGAAGAAGCCAAAGTATATGTATAGTCGACTTCGATTATGATAGACCTTTGCAGGATCTAATTGTAAATGTGCTGTTACACTGCAACTTAATTACTTGCAGTTATTTAAAAATTAGCGGAATGACTGTATCTAAAACATTTATTTTCTGATGTACATATTAGAGAGACGCTAATAGTGATTGTTTGCAATTGGTCATTTTTCAACACATAGGTGGCTACAATATAAAGAACGTTCGTAATACTGTAGACAGAAAAAGTTACAATCCTTCGGTCATCTGCGTTCAGGCATTCCTGGACTTGCATTCTTTCCTGAAATTGCATGTCTGGAATAGATCTCTCCAAAATTCCTTCGGTTGCTCTCCAAGACTAGAAGACATCTGAACACTATAATTCTGCAAATTATTACGTATCATATAGCAACACACATTTTAGGGACACAATTTATTGTGTCCATGGTGTCGATATTTTTTCCTGTGTCGAATGTACATACGACAATTACTTATCATCCAAAATTATGTATATCGTTAACGCGATAAAACTATAAATTAGGAGAAGAATTCAGGAGAAGGGATTCCATCACAGAATTTCTCTGATAAACCAGTCACACACTTATGTCGCTGTGCCAACGCTACTTCAATAACACCGTTTTATTTATAGCATATATTGGAAGTGTGCAACTATAATTAAAGGGTCTACGAGAGGAGAGGAAAATGTCAGTTTTACATATTTTTTACATATTTCATTACATATTGTATAAGTTACTGTACGATTACATCAATCTACTGCCTAAGTGGTACATGGTTATATGTGGGACATTAATCATAGCCATTTCGGAAGTTGCAAGTACGTGACTCTTCAATAGCTATACAGAATTATGACCCTTACATTCTTTTCCAGAGGACAGTCGAAATCTCACCCTAGACCATTCATATCGTTGACTGATGCATTTTACTTACCCATACTCGACTCTTCCACATTCCCACTTTTTCACTTTTCCACTCCATAGGCACGACACCCAGTGTTCCCATTTCTACATCCATTTCAAATAATCCCAAGAAAAAGTGAGCGAAGACGGAGAAAATTGTTACGTAAGGTTTTTGCTTATGCCCAACGTACAAATTGTACATACTGTACACACGTCTCTAGCAAATACAGTAGCTATTATTTCTAATAAATTAAAAATAAATAAATATTTTTACCTTCAAAATACGTAGAAATATCTCTTCCTATTACTTAGTTTAATTTTTAAACTTAAATAGGATGTTACCATCGTCCCAACCTTAAATTATCGCATGTTCTTTTCGTTTCTAGAGGTAAGGACAAAAGTAACAAATGGTATACTTTAAAAAAAGGTTTATTTAAAAAAATTGATGGAATATATTGCTAGTTGTTTTGTTTCATTATATTATTTAATAATGTAGGTTTACTGTTCTGCTCGACCTTTTTAAAAATTTTATCAAACTTAGTAGTTACAGAGTCAAGAACCAAAATTGTTACGTTTGTCCCTGGTCCCCCCTAAATATACAATAAATAATATAATAAAAGTTGCCTAAGTATCCACAGTCTACATATCATAATGGAAGTCATGTACTTTAATTCTTCCCTGGTTAATAACGCCTACGATCCTTTCAGACAATGACACAATATGCGATCAACGTGAATCAGCTCCCATTCACATTCCACATCGTTTCCATCCGAAAAAGAATGAATTTTCTTTCGAAATCAATTTCCCCTGTATCCGCAACATGGATTTCAATGTAGCGTCGTGCACGCATCGCAGCTACCCCATCGACGCGTGCATGCATTCGTGACGTAACGAAGCCGCTCGCGCGTGCACTGTGCAACTCGATCGCGAGTCTATTTTAACGCGATAACAATAGCTCGGCTCCTTTTTTTCTGGAACGATGCTTCGCACCGATGGCTCCTCGCCTCGGCCAGTCTACTGGGAGGGAGGACGCGAATAAGCCTGATAATCGCCTACGCGTCACTAAGAGATTTTCATTGTTGGAAAATGCGCTGCCCTACTTAGACGACGCTGACGAGCATTAAGGGTTTTTTTTGGGAAAGCGATGGTAGGGTGGTTAGCGTGGTAGGTGTGAGCGTTCTGGGTTTTTGGCAATGCGTTGATATTGCTGTTTTTGCTCTGACGGGAGGAGAGCGACGAAAAAGGGGTATTGAAGAATGATGGAACGTCGATTAGCTGAGCTAATACGTACTGTAAAGTGGAATGTACTGGATGATGGATGAAGGGGGTAGAAAATTTGAAAGGTGAAAGATAGTTACGGGAAAGTCAGCAGCGGTGATCGAGACATTTTCGTTTTTTATTTCTGTAGTATTTGCTGATTGTTTGTGTTATTATTATATTGTTATGTGAATTAACGTAATTTTTATATGTAGCGAAAATTAAATTATTCCGTGCTGACGATGGGACAAGTGCAAAATTTCACTGATACCAAAAGTTTCCATATTTCTTATTAAAATATAGGCAATGCGAAGCTAACGGCAGGAATAAAGAAGAGATATGAGCAAAATGAAAGAGGAAGACAAAATGAAGAAATGAATAGAAAGGAATTAAACCAGCTATTTTTCGGGCTTTGTTTAAGAAATCAGAGGAAAAGTCAGTCTCATTGATGCAAATTGTCGAAGCTACATATATCAGAACAATTAAATTTAGCATATAAAGTACGAGAAACTCTAATTTAAAAAAGATCATTGTGTCCTACACTCCTAGTGGGGAAAATCAAAATCAAGTTGTTCCGGAGTAATTATCCTCATTCTATTAATGACGAGACTACATACCAAGTTATATCATTGTCATGTATGATCATCGAATAAATTTTCTCTCATTCGGTTTTAGATGTTCTATAAATAATTTATTATACAGTAACCTAAAGCCGATGATACAAGTAGAAGAGTGTTATTCTACATAAAAAGTATGCAATAAAATTTCTTGATATCGTCCTTCGTCTTTGAGAAAATAGACTTTGAACTTTAGTCGAGTACGTACTAAAGTACAGTAGCAGGCTTTGGAGGGACACACAAGATGAGGGCAATGCATACATCTTACAGTAGATAGTGTCAATGGTCAGACGATGGAAGCTGAGGGATATTCTGCATAAAATGTATAAACCAGATTTATATTGCAGTATTTGCAGGGGTGACATGAGAGCTCAAACAAAGTTAAAAGTATCTCATAATAAAATATATAATGTGTCCCTCTTCAGAAGAAATAATCCACTTAAAGTAACAGTATAATTCTGGTAGTGAACAATTCTGTAGTTTATATGTGAAACTCTACGTCAGTTATTTCAATTATCTCGGTAGCTTTAGGATTAACGTTAGCAAAGTTAACTGCTGCATAGTAGCTACATTTTTTTTCATATTCTATGCGTAATCGAATAGATATTCTCACGTAAAACAATATCGCCTATTCCGAAACATCATTAATATTCAACACCGAATAAAAACAAGATCTTCTGAATAAAAATTTAGCGATTTCCCCACCCATACCTCGTTAATCGATATTCCAATAATTGATCGTTTCACTAATCAGTCCTCTAGTAATCTACTGCAAAGGTTCCTTTTTGAACAGATTTCCTAACAGGGTACACTTGCAGTAACGTAAATGCACCCTGAACACCGTTGCAAATGGTCGTCGATTTAACTCGGATAAATCTGAGGCACACCATTATCACCTGCATTCATTACAGCCCGCGTACACTAACCTCGCTACGATCGTTTTAACTACGCCCCGCAACATAGTCCGAAGTCTAAAGCAGGCGGATCGCAATTGCGCGATCCAGTGCGCGTAGGAGGACGATCGATCGCAGCTTGCGCCAGAAAATCACGAGGCGATTCGTCCAATACCTCGGAGTTTTGGGATTCCTTACGTAGCTGGCGTTTGATTGCGATTCTTGGCGATTCGATTGAGACGATTAGCGTTTCATTCACATGTACCCGCGCAGGTTCGCCTTTTTCTCGACGTGGAAGGGGGTGGAGCGAGGCGGGGCATGCGTAATTATCGAGGGTTAGCCAATGCATTCAAGATTCCACCGCCGTTCAAGCGGCCTGGCTAACCTCGTTCTGAATCAAGTTGCTCGGTCGGCGAGCACGGCCAATCGAGAACACGTTTGCGGTCGGTGAATGACTAGTCCGAGAACGGTGTGCTTGTCAAAGCGTACACGCCCGATACACCGAGGCTACACGAGCCCGCGTGCTCGGGGGATGAGCCTCTGTCTACAGCTCGACCTGCAACCCTCTAGAACGATACGTGGACACAGAGATTCTGTGTGCACCTTCTTTCTTCGGTTGAGGATGTTTCAGTCTTTTTATTAGAACACAAGATCTTTGACAAGAGGCAGAAAATTGAAGGGGCTGTTTTAGATGTTAAGGTGTTTCTTAGACAACTATGTTGATCAAATAGGTGTTCATTACTAAGCGATAAATATAAAATTGGTATGATAGTATGTAAATTATAGTAGTAATATTTTTAACACTATTTAGATTTAGTTAAATTTTAATATAATGGATGTAATACGAAAGTAGAATATTCAATTGACCAGTGTTTAGCTACAATTGATTAGCTTCATTGCAATTGACAGACAAATTTTTATATAAATCTCTTTTTTCGTTAATAATTGTTGAAATTAATACACTCACTTCATACTATTTCAATTTTGGTAACGTTCTGCAATATAGTTTTTCTGTTTGAGTCATAAAAAGCAGCTGAGAAACAGTTTTTTTGGATTATGCCATATGTCACAGCATTAAAATGCGTCAACTTCTATTAACAATATTTCGATCACTATACATTAAATCGATTTCATATTTTGCGCAAGGGTTTCTTGTAATCCAAATTAGTAGTTCTTAAAATTTGAACCAAGTTTTGGACTTTTGCGTCTAGCTATAAAGTACCTTAATACAGGGCAATTATCTCGTTAGTAGACTCAAAGACAATACCGCTGCCGCTAAACATTGCGGCGATAAATTGGTATCTATGTACGTAATCCGTCGAGAGGTCCTTTATGGGTATTTAAGTGGCTGATTTCGTCTCTGTACACATGGCTGAGTATGTGTATGCATGAAATAAAAATGAAAACTTGTTGACAAATCATATAGTCGTGGTGTTATTGCCACGGTGTTTAGGTTGCAGCACTGCCTTTTAGTCTACTGATGAGAATATCACCCTGTGTAAGATGAAAATGAATTCATTAATATCTAAGATAGACATTAATTTCATTAATTCCATTAATATCTAATTTCGTTATTCTTGGTTTTTATCTCGTGTTGACGTCTACAATAAACGATTTAATTGTCTCTCACCTGTTGTGGTTGACAGTCTTGTATTTGATTAGATAAATTGAGGCTTCCCTAAGCCTAAGCGCACATCTATCGACAATTTTATCGGTTTAAAGGCCAATTACAAATTTTATATGTCGATTGTCTTCTTATTCATTAGATAGAAAAAGAATGATTGTTCAGTCTGTAATTGGGCTTTAGACCGACAGAATTATCGGTTCTCGATTGTCCATAGGTGAGTACTTAGGCTAAATGAAGCCAAAGCTTTCCATAGATTAAATTTTCTTTCACCTACTCTCGAGCACCCTGTATTCTAAAATAAAATTAGCGAAAGTAATATCTAATTTATTGTATTTCTATAATTTCTATGAACTCGTGTCTTCATTTGTTAATTACTATCGTTTAGAAGTTGATAAAATCCTTCTGATGCTCGATAAACTACCTAAGACTATTACCAGCATTACATTTATGATAGTAAATATGTAAGACGACTGGTTTCCTACGTTATTAATTATGCCAACCACTGTTTTCTTATAATTAACAACAAGTTCATTAACAAATTATTGATCATTCAGCCATTTAGCAATGAAGGCATCTTTTTCTTTTACAATCCAGCTAATAATCGCTGGTTCTGTGATGATTGTCAATAAAATATAATGTTAAAATCTGATTTTTACCAAACAGACGATATATTAGAAATTTTTATCAGAGGATATTTCATAATTACCCAAAGAAAATTATTTCTGACGAGAACAATAATAGAAATATGTCACGTGGATTTTACCAAACTTCATATCAGTAGTTTGGGATTAATGAGCAAAGAAATTTTTAATATAGATTTGAGAAATTCATTTTATCGAACGAAGTGTCATACAGTATAGTAGATTATTCTATACTGGTGTGCGAAGATATACAGTTACAAGAAAGAGGAATCATTTCATTTGCTATCAGAACCTGCAGACTCTACCTGAAAAATTACACAGTGTATCTTATGGGTTTGCCATAAATCTCTATTAATCATACTAATGATAAAATTTCAATATAAACAGGATCTTCGACCAAATAATACATGTATAGTTACTTCGTTCATTTCTTTGAAATGTTCTTAAATATTTAATAAAGCTTTTCTAAAAAATCTACCAATCGCACTAATGATATGATTTTAATATGTAGTGTCTTCTCGTTAAATACTCATGACTTACTGACCACAATTGTATAATGAGGAACAAATTTCGAAGATCAATTCATATACGTACCTACATAAATGTGAACTCACTTCAAGTCTCAGAATATGGCGAATAAGGAAACAAGTTGTTTGCGAAGAAGTATTGCAATTAGAATTTTCAATTAAGTACTCGTAATATATAAATATTTTCTTCACTTTCTTGGAACGTTTCCTAAACCCTATAAAAATTAGTTTGTAGAAAATTTTTCTATCAAAGGAAACGTATTTTCCCCAAATTTGACCAATTGCATACAGTAGATAATAAAATTTCAATATAATCAACATCTTCAACGATACAATAGAGGCTGTTCGACGACAGATATTAGACGTTTACTAAGGGGTGATTCCATATTCTAAAATGAGACGAAAATGAAGATAGACAAATTTATGTCTCAAGTTTCGTTTCTAACCCATTAATTGTTGAAAAGAAGCCCAACATACACGTGAAATGTCTGACTTGGTATACACTCTACTACTTCGCTGTGTCTAACTTGACCAATACATACCGGCAGTAGTAAGTATAAGTCTTAAGTCAGACACATTTCAGGTGAACTTTAGACGTTTCTGGAATAACCAATACCTCTGAAACGAAGCCCCAATCGCGATTTCGTTATCCTCAATCTTCGTTCTATTTTGATACGTAGACTGACTTCTTAAAATTTCTGCCACTTGTACAGAACTACTTAAGCGATTTTGTCAATTCCCTCGAAGCTTATCACATATTTCAATGAAAAGTGTTACAAAAGTAATCCACAAAGAAGTCCAAGAGTCCAAAGGTCAATAAGGAAACCGAGGAAGACGATGAAGAACGTCCGACAGGCAAGAAGAAACTTTTGAATCGCCGTGTATAAACGTAGGATCGCGCGTGCAAAGGGAAAAGAGCGAGGGTGTACCGGTGAAACTGATGCAGAGGAGAGGCCTCGTTCACTAGAGGCAGCCAGAGTGTGACGGATTTCACGGGACGACGAGCTAACGAAAAACTAGTCGGCTGTGAGGTGAGAGGCCACAGACCATCCCTTCCCCTTCACTCCTTTTTACCGCCTTCTCTATACACCAGAGCCAGCAGCCGCTTTTACACGTCGCTGCAGCCGCTATGTCGCAACCTGGACACTTCGGCTAACCTCTTGACGAATATAATATCGCCAGCCGGCTAAATAATTTTCGAGACGTGGTTCGAAGTCGCCAGTAAACGGTTTTGAACGCGAAACGAAGAGTGCACTTAAGGGAAAATGAGTTTTTATTTAGAGGTACTGTAACGCTAGCATATGAAGGACTCCAAGTAACCGATTTCGAATTGTAATGTTCTTGTGCAGAATAATAGCCTCTAATGAATGTAAAAAATATTGTATTAGAGTATTAGGGCTCTAATAGATGTCAAAGGGGATTATTTAGACACTAGAATTTATAATTCGGGACCTTGAAGTCGTTCTTGAGAGTTATCTGACAAATTAGTATCGTGGATTAATGACGAACAGGCTGATAAAACAATTCCTAAATTTTAAGTCAAGGTAAGGTAAAAGTCTCAACACCTGGACGCATAGGATAAAGTTTCAGTAAGGGAACAACCTACAAATGCATGTCCTGATTCTTGAAATATAACATTCTGACAATAAGCCAGAGAGATTATAATGAACAACCACTGGTATTAACGTACTGGATGTGGTTACTGAGATAATTATAATTATAATATATAAACAATTATGGTTGATTACTTTCAATGTATGTTAAACATGTATAGCATAAATACGAAATAGTTTTATGGAAGTAGCGTTGACACAACGAGATGATTGTGTGGCTGGTTAATTGAGGAAATCTTGGGATCTATCACATTCATGTGAATTCTTTTCCAATTTATAGTTTTATGGTACTAACAGTATGTACAATTCTGCATAATAATTTTCGTACATATATAGATTCAAAATACAAAAATGTTTGGTACCATGAATATATTAAGTAATAATTTATGGAAATATTATCGATATCGTCTTAAAGTTTTCTTTTAAACGTTAATAATTTTAATACAGTATAGTGTTTTATAACAATATTTACATATCTAATATTAATATTTTACTTAATATTTTATTCATATTTGTTAGCATTCAAAAGAGTTAAAAACGATTTAGCGAAAGAATAATAAAAATTATAAATTATAAAAGGACAGAGAGAACTACTGTATTTTTTCACATTTCCTGTTTTTAAGTACACTGAAACTGTTCATAAATTCCTGGATTCTGTTGTAGTTATAAATACAATAAACAAATCAATTATTTATTAACGATTTAGATGGTATCATTCTGTAAAGACACATTATAGTCGAATTTAACCAATTGAGGTCTTTCTTTTACAAGGAAACACGTTACCACGTTTTAATTCTTGCGTATTATTTGAGATAATTTGATCTAAAATTTAATTAGCATTCTTACTGTTTTCTTGGTAAGAATTCAATTTACATAAAATTTGCTAATTTTTAGTTTGTAACAGTATTGAAAGTACTAATATGAATCTGGGTCTTACACAACTTTTTGCGATAAAATAAAGTGTAGTCTACTTATATGTTAGTAGAACCTTGATTAACCGAGTCGCAATTTATATAATATCAAACCCACGACTCGATGATTAACGGTTGAGATCGCGAACTATTGTGTTTCCTGTCGATAAATTAATGTCGAGAAAGCAAGTTAATTACATGTTGGTATTGGCGAGAACCGAAAACCAAATTTCCAATTGATAAAATAACAAACGACGTAGGTTACAGGATTATATGTCTCAGACAGAAGTTGTTGTATATCTATCAGGAACTTTTTTCTTTCGTCGTTATAGACTATTTTTCTTTAGTCGAAGAATAGGAGAATTTGGGAAGAAATAAGTGTGGCTATTGCATGACTGGTATTTTCAGTTACTTAGTATTTGCTGAGAGAAATTAGAAAAGTGTAACATAATACACGAAGGAAATTGTTGTATAAAATATGAGTGGGAAATGTTGAGAATGGGGATGACCTGCATTTCGAGTCGATCACTTTATTACTGAATTCTTGATGAAATATTTACGACGACCAACATCTGATATGCAGTTGAGGAGGTATACAACCGAACGTATAATTCGGTTATTTAGTTTTTCAACACTTAGATGCAATTACAGACGTAATATTGTTCAAGAAATGTTAAGGATTATTTGAAATATTTGAAAACTTCAAGTTCTTGGACCATCGATCAATAGGATTGGACATACATAATTATTTACAATTTGCTTTATTTAGAGTTACAGTTACTTAGTGTCGTGGCATTATGCTTTACTTACTGCAGAATGGTGATTGAGATTTGCAAAAGAATAGAATTAACCATTGAGAAGGTGTTGCAGGTGTTAAGCCCTTTAATCGATGTCCTACATTTAATCACTGTCTAACCTTACCATCAGTGTACAATACACGTCAGAATGGTTTCTTATCTCGTAGCAGGTGACGTTTATGTCACGTCATGGATCCACTTCCAAGAATCGTGGAAGAAGAGTTTTCCAAGTATCCCAATGTTCTTTGGCATAAATGTTTAATATGAGTTGTGTCTAGTAGCATGTGAAGCCGCTTTTGATTTTATGCATCTTTCATCCTTTCAAATCATTTGTCCACGAAGCGTTGCATTAACGCCACGTCACGCCTTTTTTTATGAAAAATAATTTTTTAGCCAAAACCTCTTAAAATATTAAAAGTAGTGTAAATGGGTACATTTTATATAGAAATTTCTGTCGCCAGGGTCCTCTTCCATTTTTGGTGGTGTATTAAATGTGTTCATTATGAAATATTTTTGAAGACAATATTTTATGCTACTGCTTTCTATTTTGACCTATTAATCTGTTAAGCGCTCACTGAAATAAGAGAGAGTGGTGAAAAATAAGATCTATTTACTTTATTATTTATCAGGTTGAATAGTAAGTTCGTTCATGTTTCTTTAGAAGAGTATTACGACAACCCGAACGAAGTTATTACTCATATTTGTTACACCTTCTTTTTAGCCATTCCTTTCTTAATTTTTCACGAATATTTAATGCATTTATGTATTTATTCTTTGAACGTTTAACGTACGAACTAAACACTTAAAGGCCTCAAGACACCACCAAGCATAATATCTTAGCATCAGTACACTATACCAATTCCAATCTTCAACTTCAATCGCCACAATGATCCTACAGAAACAGTTGTACCTACAAAACAAACTTCCGCTTCTTTCGAGTTATGATGGAAGGAAATGACGAGCTCGTAAAGAAAATCGTGAAAAGCTCACTGAAAGACGTGCAGCCATTTCTGTAAAGTATTCGTCGCTGCGAAGAGGACGTAACAAGCGGGTTAATAGCAGTCTCTCGAGGCGTAGATTGTTTCAGTAGAAAATGGTAGGGCTTTGAGTCGTGCTTACAATTAGTTACGGTTTAAGGAAATTGAAAATGGTTTCGTCGACTTTTCTTCGACCATTTTTCGCATTTCATAAGGAAAAGAATCATGGAGCACGGGAACAGCGAAGCTTGAGAATTGCGTGGGAACCAGGGACCTCTCGCGAATAAACGCGCGATTTGATTATTCCAGTGTTGCGTGCATAGCTGGTAGTTGTGTGTTTAACGCAGAAGCGAGGCAGAATTATTCCTGGGAAACGTCTCGGGCGTCAGGTGGTCGCGAACAACGCGAGGACGCTGAATAACGCGGAGGATTGACATTGCAACGAGCCGCAGAATGGAATCTAAGCTGCTGACTTTACCGAGTTTAATGTGGAAGAAATTGAAGAACTTGTGAACAATTCCAGAGTGAATGCCATTCCAGCTTACGTAAACGGAAAGGAAGAATTTTTGTAAGAAGTGTATCAGCCTCAAGATTGAGCAAAAATCAGTGGCAGAAATGCAATTATTTTCTGACACTTATTATTATAGGTAAAGTTGTACATTGATATAGAATATCGTTTCTTAAATTTTCTCTCACATGGTTTTAAATATTGTACAGATGGATTATTGCAAGATGTCTGAGAAATATTAAAAATATGGAATAAAAGTTGTTGACATATTACTTCGTCTTTAAAAAAATAGCTGAGTACACATGCACCGAAGTATAATAAAATTAAATATTCTACAAATGGATTATTGCAAAATGTCTGAGAAATATTAAAAATATGGAATAAAAGTTGTTGACATATGTACTACTTCGTCTTTAAAAAAATAGCTGAGTACACATGTACCGAAGTACAATTTTAAATGCTAGAAAATTAAAATGTATGTTTTACATACACAGTGTGAAGGTAATGCTTTTAACTTATAGTAGACAGAAATAATGTCAATAATGTCAAATAATGTCAAAGAAATAATGTCCAATCTGGTCTTGTCTAGAGAAAATAATATCTTAAGATTAATAATACGATTTTGAAAATCTTAAACTCTGTAATTTTTGTGTGAAGCTAAAAATCAGTTATTTCAGCTGCTTCGATGGTTTTAGGCCAGTCACACACGATCGACCGTCGGGAAAAGACAATTTTGTCGATTTTAAAGGCCAATTACAAATTCAGATACAAACGATGTAAACATATGGCGGCAAAAACAATTCTTTTTTTCTATCTAGTCGATAAGAAGACAGTCGATGTATTTTCTAACAATTGTATCCCAGATTGTAATCGTCTTTTCGAATCGACAGAATCTGTTCATCGATTATCGATCGTAGGCGACTGGCCTTAGGCTAGGATCACACAATTTTTTGATGGACGATCGTATGTTTTTTCCTTGTTGTTCCAATTGACAATAACAAAGACAATACATACAATCGTTCAGGACTTGGAGTTAACGAAAGTAGTAACCATCTGTTTTCTAATATTTCATCAATATTCAGTACCCGATAAAAATTAATTTTCTCAACAAAGTTTAGCAACATTTTTGTCAGTTTACCATAAGCAACGAAGACTCTGTTACATAGAGGATTAGCATTGCAACGAGCCACGCTGTGTAATCCAAGTCGCAGACTTATGCTGATCTTGGCATGCGAACAATTGAAGAATTTGAAAACTGGAAGCCTTTCGAAAACACATAGGAAGAAAGGTACTACCTTTTGAAGGAATGGCAGTTCAAAGACCGCTTGTGGAAGATTAACAGTCGACTCATCTTTCAGCTAAAGCTAGTGGAAGAAATACAGTGGGATTTCTTTAATTGTCAGCCAGCCTGGAGCTATAAACTCTCGCTCCATAGGAGAGAAGTGGCATCCTTCTTTTCTGTAGCAGTGGAGGTCTCGGTTAAAGAGAAAGAGGGGAAAAGGAAGCAGAGAGAACTTAACGAGGGTCGCGCCACCGTGGGACTAGTGTGTCTAACGAACTTACCTTGAAATGCTTGTCCCGTCACGTTGTCATCCCCTTCCGTTGAAACACCCCGAGATCTTCCTTCCGTCTACATTTACCCTTTCATTTTCACCTCGTTCAAATACTTGAATATCAGCTGAGGAGCAGTTATTAAAATACAGTTGGGAATGGTTGAGTTTAGACTTAGTGTCATGAGACAGGAAACAAATCTCTGTAGAATAGTGTAGTACATGTACAGGATGAGTAGATTAACTTAATCACTTTGAATATCTCGCTTGGTTTTGATAATAGGAAAATATGTTAAGGGAAAATATTATTTAGTTCAAAGGGACAAATGTTATGGTAAGCAAAAAATGTCTTTCAAGATCTTACTTTTCAAGTCATCAATGCTTTTTAAATTGGAATAAATATTTTCATAATTTAAATATTATTTAAATAAAAAAAAATATTTCATTTAAATATTATCTTATGATGATACTTTACGTCATTTTGAGTATTAAAAACATACTTTAATAATGCTCGTTCAATACCTAAAGTTAATTAAAGTAACCAAATGAATCTAAATTTCTAACGATTTTATTCCACTTTGTTGTTCAATTGATCGTAATGGTATTATCAATTAATCATCTCGATAATTCGATCTCACGCTCCTATGTTTCCTTTTAACATTGTTTTCTATCGTCGAAACCAAATGAGATATGCAAAGTGATCAAATTAATTAGTTCTCCCCGTATACATAGTGTTCGATAACAGATGTTAGAAATTTCAGGAAGAAATTAACATGTCAAAATAGTCGTTTACAAGAGTTCAATTGAATATAGAAGTGTAAGTGAGGTTGAGTTAGACTCAGATAGTTAAGTATGTTGTAATAACAAGCATGCATTTGGGTATCGTGGTTTTTGGAAGTATTATTTATCTCATTGTTAGATATAAGTCGCTCGAAGTTCACTTCGACGATCCAGTTCATAGCAGTAGTAAAGATAACAGTGGACGCTGAAGTGAATAGAAACCTGAACACTGAAGAGAACAGTACCTACTATACGTATTGATATATGAATAGAATCTCATAAGCTCGTTGTTAGAAACTCATCCAGAGAGCAGTGAGTAAAAACTATCTTATGATTTCATATGAAATAACTAAAAAGTATAGCACAAAAACAAAATTGTTTGCTATTGCGCTTCGTTTTTTATACGACTAACTTCATTCGTTTAAATTCTAAATGAATACTCGTGTACTGAAACGCTGTTCAAGGCACTTGAGTGGTGTAAAGACTGAGGGGAATGTTTCTGGTTTACAGTAGATAAAGTCAGTGATCAAACTGTCTAGTGCGAATTTCGTTTTTAAGTGTCCCGAGTTCTACATATTTTCATGCATTTGCATCCCACAGGCATTCGAACTTAATTTTATTCTATATATTCAATGCTTACTGCATTCATCATATAAAGATCTGTTCAATATTTTTTACTTATTATTTCACGTGAAGTCTGTATTTTTTTGGTTGTATCACTGGTTCTGAGACATCTTGAATAATTTGATGTCGCTATCTTTTAATTGAACATTTTTGTGTCCTTTTATTGGATCCTTTCGCCGATGTGGTATAATAATTATTATAGATACTATCTGAAAACTTAAGTATTTTAAAACCTATTAAATTTCAGTATACATAGATGATACTAACACAAATTAACTACTGCGATAAATCAAAATGACCATATTATTTTCAAAATTTCACTTATGCTTTCAGTATCAACGAAATTATCGTCGTCTCAATGTACAAAGTATTTTATAGATTATAGAGTGTAGGATATTTTTGGAGAATATAACACGAAAATACGAGTAGTATTAAAAACTCATGCATACATGTGTTCCATAACGCTTCATCTTTTTGTTATAAAATATTGGACAAGAATATGTAGAAAATAACAAAAGCGTGGAATATTTTAGGGGAATAGGTTCTAGAGATGAGGATAATATGCTACCTACTCTCTTTACGATTTAATACAAGCTAGCACCTGCTAGATTAAATATCACTTAACAACCCTAGGCAGCCATTGACCTGAACGAGAGCGCTAGATTGCACTGTTGCCAATAGCAACAAAATTTATTTTTTCTGTATTACAAATTTATTTTAGTGTATCACTTGAAGTTAATTCACCAAAGAACTTTACCAGGAATGGGCATTTGTTACATGTAGTACGATAAAAATGTTCTGTTTGTAACATTACATGGACTATTATTGATTTTAAAAAACCATACAGTGTTCTGTCTACGCAATTTTCAAGACAAAGAGAGTCTCCAAGTACAGCATACCCATTCAAGCTCCTGCAACAATAATTGTTTAGAAAACATCGATACATGACCATGTAGTTCCAAGGATTTTAGGAATCCTTGAATGCTCCTTCTGGCGCGTGTCATGATTACGTATTGCACTGAGCTCGGATAGCCTTGCTTGCATCACTCGAAAACACTCATATAATACAGGTGTGACATTCGTTACATTCTCTGTTACAAGTCTTCCCTATGCAAGAAAGAAACGAACGTTTTGTTACAGACGTAACAGCACCATTCAAAGTCGTGGTACCAAGTTTGCTGCATAAATTTCTTCCTCGCGTATAATGGAGAAAATAGAGATGTGGGGGATGAAATACCGTGTGCCATGTTGGTATATGTAGGTCTACGCCCTAGACCTGAACAAGACCCTAGCGACACAATACAATAAGACACCCTTTATTTCTTCTTCCACCTTCCAGTTTCCTTCAGTGTATCCAAGGAGGGAACTCGTGACAACTCTGAGCGGTGCAACTAATAAAGGGAGTCTCATCGAATATATGGATATCTGAACGTTTTTCATTTTTAACGTCATATATCCAGAATGTTTCCACAATGTACCTACTACATTTTCTAAACCATGCAGTATTAGGTACATAATAAACTCTACATCTTCTACTTATTCCTAACCTTCAGAGTATCAGATATTGGATCGAGTTAATGTCCGCCAACACACAACAGAGTTTCCCCTTAATAGGTTAATAGTACGCGAGTCTGATCTTTCGCAAGCACTACGACCCTTCTACTGGAGGCAAAGGTCCAGGTGAAGGGCTAGTAATTCCCAGGGCAAATAGATTAAAGGCGAAAGGGTTAGGAAGGAGTCGACCCGTCCTCGAGGCAGCAGGAATTTCGAGGCCAACTAGATAAGCACCTTCAGTTTGAGAAACACAAGTGCAGGAGCTTGTACGACGACAAGGAAGTTAAAGAGCCTTAGACAAAGACTGAAGAGAAATTTCGAGGCGAAGGATAAAGGATGAATGCCTCCAAGAGGAGGAAGAGAGGTAGAGGACCTGAAAAGCCATCGTTTTTCCCTTGTGACTTCTCCGAGGACTCTTCCAGGACTCGATTCGAACGAATAATGGGAGGGCAGAGGTAAACGGATCGGGGAAACGAAGATTGGCGTTCGATTCTCTCCCAGTTGCAAACGTCCCAGTGATTCAATCGTGCAAATGCTCTAATCGAAAGTGTTTGGAAGCCTCCGGAGTCCTTTGAATGCTGAACTCCTAGAATCGCGTTGAAAATGATAGAGGTACGCGACAGGATTGAATTTCTGTAACTCCCATTATCATTCTCCTAGGATTCGAATCGTTTTCCGAATTGGAGATTCAGCCTTTGACTCTTCGACTTTGCTGCGAGCTTCCAAACGATTTAATCGACCGATCTCAAGACATGAGACGTTTAGGAGCTCCAGGAATTCTTAATAGCTCCGAAGCTGGCGATGTGCAATAGCAATTGAGATGTGTCATCTGATTTCGTAGATTTCAGAAGCCTTTTAGATTCGAGTAACTATGCAAATGTTTCCAGAAAAGAAGAAAGCTTCTACATTCACATATAGAAATTGTGAATTTTTGTCGCCGATTCTAGGTGTTAGTTCTTTGATTGTAAGGTAAATCGATCTATGTCACACTTTCAAAAAATTCGACCTAAGTTGTTAACTGACATCTAGAATATACAATCTATACTTCCAGTAATTTACTCGTGTGTGAAACCAAGTTATTCTATACTATATTTAAGTCAAGATAGATTAGATTGGGTCTTGGCTAGATTATTTCAGGGCGCAGATAAAGGGTGGGGGTAAAGCCCCCATGTGTTACATAAATATTTACTATAATTACTACTTACAAAAAATAAAACACTATTTTGGTACATATAGATATTTGGAAATTGTTCTATTTATAATAATTAATAACTTTTTGAGAAATAACGAGCAACGGCTAAAACCTCTTGAAGGTTAATCGAGAGAGTATCTTTGACAACATCTGTTAAGATCAAGGTCATCCCATCTACTTCCTCTAAAGTAAATATTTAGCCAAGAAAATTTTATGTTTCAAAGCAGTAGCATGGGCAAATGTATGCAAGACTAAAAGGCTTTTACGAGTATAGTTTCCTGTGTATAGGAGTGCTTTTAGAATACATGGTCAGTAGCTTGCAAGGGATTAGTCAGTGGAGAATATCCTAAAGGATTTGAAATTTAAAAAATTTTAATATTCAGTATTTGAAAAATTTCGAACTTCCGAATTAGACATGTTGATTATGTAAAACTCGAAATTTCGACAAGATAGCAATTTAAATATTTAGAAATTAAAGTTTTCAATTATTTCAAAATTTGAACACTCAATACTGAATAATTAAAAAGTTTTTAAATATGATAATTACAAAAGCTTAATATTAGAATTTTTAATTATTTTACCATTTACAAATTTGAATATTGGAAAACTGATGATTTTGGTATGTGGAATTTTGAAACTTTGAATACTTGTGTATGTGAAAATTTAAAAATTTAAAAATTTATGAATCCTTCAAAAAGTTAAGCTGCACGAAGAAACTTCAATAATTAATATATCGTAAACTATTAACTAGTAAGTATAAACTAGTGTCTATTACTGCCTAGAACGGATTTGGTGTATTCAACATGGCAGGTGTTATAAACTGATAAAGATTTGCTAAAGTGAGCATTACACTTGTGAAGCTCTTCTTGTCTCAAGACGTAGAATAATAAGAAGTACTCATTGTCAGCGGCGTTCAGAGGGAAATCTTGCAGAAAGAGATCGCGTTTCTTTCCAACGAATGAACTTGGCTGCTCTACTGCTTTCGAATGTACAGCTATGGATATTAAAGAGAGCAACGAGCTCCTTAATGATACCGAAAGCTTTGATGTTTATCGAAGAATCAGTGACAGTGCAAGCTATGTGGCAAAACACTTTTGTGCTTGCAGCCTGCTTCCTGGAACCACCAACGAGTCCTTATCCTTGCTGCGACCACCCTTTTCCCTCCCTTTGCCTTCTTCACTATACAGGGTGTCCCAGAATAAGTGTAAGTCCCGAGAAGGGGTGATTCTTGGGGTAATTCTAAGCAACTTTTTCCTTAGCGAAAATTTCCTCCGAGCCTTCGTATGTATGATATGTATGATACGTTTCTATCCCCCGTAGCAGCACAAACCAAACACATATGTACATCTATTACACGTAAACGTGATATGAGACGCAAATTATTTGAGGAACACAATGTTATGAACCACTTACTTTTCAATTACTTAATGAATGAGATATTCTCTTGAAAGTATTTATACTTATTTAATCGCGACGATTAAACACTTAGTGATGATCTCCATATGTTGTCATATGGAGGTACTCCCATTTGATTATACAGGATGTTCTATAGTAGGTACCAGAAATTTTAAAGAATAATTCTATATGCTAAAATAAGATGAAAAGTAAAAATGACAAAATTGTGTTTAGGATTCGATTTATCTAAGTTAACTGTGAAAAATGCACCTGAAATGCGTGATAATTGTTTCTGACCTGAAATTTATTCTATTATTGGCGTGCATTAGTCAGGTTAGATGCAAGGATATCAGTAGAATGATTCACAAATCAGATTTTCTTCTTGTTTTGGCATTACAGAATAACTTCTTAAAATTTGTGACATTTGTGGTCAAACATACTGTACAGAAAATTCTCTAATAATGTGTAATCCATATTAGAAATCAATTTTACACCTGAAAACAATGAAAAACTTCGCATAAATGTAGGTCATATTAGTCCTTCTTTAGAAGATGTAAAATGTTTTGTATTCTGTCATTTGATATTTGACTATCTTTACAGAAGATGCTCAAAATAACAAGTTTGCATTTCTAAAGAAACTTATAGTCATTAATCTAGAAAGTTTCGTAATAGTCTTGCGTTACTTGCATCAGATACGACTACCTCATACAGCAAGTGCATATTGGCCAGTTCTGAATAAAAGTAGCACTCCATTACCACTTCAAATATAATGTACGATAGTCTGTAGCATAATGCTCTTATTAATAGAATGAATTGATTTATAAAATATTATGATAGAATTACAGGATCGTCAAAGAATCAGGTAGAATTCATTTCGTTTAGTGGAGTAATTATTGCAAGGTAGAATTCACTATACTTTTATGTTAAATAAAACACATGTTTCTGCGAACCTTTTTCATTATTTTCAAAATGAAATTCATGTTGAATCAAACCTTGAAGTGAATCACTTCAGCAAAATTCAAGTGATACGAGTAATCTTTCATTCTCTTGTAGATTCTATTCATTCAAAATAATTGAATTTAGCTGAGGGTGAAAGATGAACGAACATTCGCTCGCTTGGTCTGAATGCACCATTATGGGACACTCTGTCTGGCATAATCAAATGCATATAACATATACCATACCAAAGTTCTCTTTAAAAAAATTTTAATCATTCTTCATTGTCTTTAAAATGCATATGTAAGGTTTAACTTTAAAACACGAGCCCTTTAATGTAATGATTTTCGTTCCCTGTAAGTCGTCTATCAGAAGGAGAAATGTGCAACGATTTTCTCTTTATAAACTTATCATTGTACTCTTTATCTCTTAAAATAAATATCTCAAATAAAAATGCATTATTAATATGTAATTAGATATTAAAAAGATTCTATCAAGACATAAACTCATAACAATTTTACTTTTAAAAACGATTTTTTATAAAACGATTTTATATATTGTGGTTGGAAAAGTAAATTTAATATACAAGGCTAGGATATCATTTGTGAGCAAGAGGCGGTTCTGAGAATCCACATGGAAATTTATGGAAATCTCATCTAATTTTATTGAACGAATTGTATTAATTTTAAGTCCTTATTCAATCGTCCTAAGCAGTTGCAGAGGAGACTAATGAGTTCTCTATTCACCCATGTGCGTTAATGCCATCAAATTTGCATGGCGTAGCCATGAACGTGAGAAATTACTTCAACATCCCATCGTCTATACTTGCCTGTTGCGTTTTCATGTTCCCCGCTTCAGTTCAACGAGAAAAAGAAGCAATATAGTGTTCATCCTTTTAGCAGAAAGTTCAACGTTTCCTGAGAGACTTGTGAAAGAGTTTTCTTTCCTTCTCTCATGCAACGAGTCGAGCGTCGACTTTAACGAAAAGTTTTCAAACAAATTGCTCCCGTCTGCCGTCGGGAAGCCACGCTCCTTAATGGAAATTCGATTGAACAGCTCGAGAACGGTGATTAGACTACAAAGATCGATAGGAAAAGCTGACTGAAATATTCAGCGGAAAGCCCGCGGTCTCGTGACATCGCATCGGGCAGAGACACCACGCTTCATAATGCAACACACTCGCCTAAAAATATAGCCTCGTATCTCTTCGCGGACATTTAACTGCTGCGTGTTCGTGAAATATCGTTACCACAGCTTCTTTATAAATATTAATTGAAAATTCTGTGTTACATGGACACCGCGTGGAATAATAGAGTGCCAGGATGTACACTGCACTCGATTAGCCATCTCTGTCCTCGGTCACTTCAGAAGCTATAATAAAGTGATTAATCAGTAAAGAAGAGAAACAGAGAGAAGAATTCTTCGTGTTTCACCGCGAAGAGTTACGATCTTTTCTCGAGTCCGATGCGACACCTGAAATGGAGGAACAGGTACCTATTATTCTCCCGCGTCGTTCCCATTTTTGCGCGATTCCCAGACAGATAAAGCGAAACTACAAATACCACAGCTCTCGGTTGAGATACGATGTGCCCCAGAAATATGTGGTCAAAGTTGGAGAGTTTATTTTGCTCGGTTTAAGAATAAAAAGGAGACGCACAATGGCAGTTCTGGAAATAGTATCTGAGATCTTGGAGATTTCTTATATGTGCAGTGTGTTTGCGTGAATTGATGTGGAAAGGATATTGTATTAAGTCGATTCGATGAGACTTCCTATAATAGTAGATATTGTCATTTTTTTAGAATCATCATAAAGAGAAGTACCATGAAGATTAAATGTATAGAATTTATTCAAAGAACCCTTCAAATGTAAATTACGAAATATTTAAATAATAACAAGAAAATAATTTACTGTAAGTAATATATAATTATTTCCTAGACTAATTAATCGAGTAAGCTAACTTTCATTATGTAAAACTACTCTTTATGTCAGTATTATGTATTTAATAAATAATGTCCTCCGAGTTGTGTAACTTTTATAATATAGTTGCAATATGTTAGCTAAAGTTTAGTAATGTAAAAAATTTACTGTTTAAAATTACAAATGATGCTAAATCCTTAAAACGTCCTTTATTAATCTTAAGAATAGTAGATCACAATATATTCTCAATGCTTAACTACTAACTTCTAAAGCACCTTGTACACATAAATGTAGAGTCGCATAAATAAAATCTATGGTTAATTTGTTTGAATCTTCCATGGTTAATTTTATCAATAATAGAGTAGAGTAAATTGACAAAGTTGACAACCAATTCTCGCATATACATATATTTCCCTAACATAAGGAGAATTCACGCTCAATTTTTTAATGTCTACTATTCTTGACTTTTGAAATCGTAAAATAGTGAGACAGTAAAATAGTAAAATATTAAAATAGTAAAATACTAAATTAGAAAAACAGTAAAGTAGTAAAATAAAATAGTAAAAAAGTAAAAGAGTATGATTCTAAATTTTGCGTGCCAACTTTACGAAAGTCGTACATATATACATAAATTTTTTTTGAGAAGCATGTTCGTTAGACGACGTAAAAGCGGTTCAAGAACCGAACTTTTGGTCGAGCGTTTCGTAAAACGCGTTTTCCCGTACGCTCGCGGGAACTGAAGGAAGTCGCGACGTGTTACGCGGTAAATAAGGGCCCTAGACTTAAATTAAACGTCGCAACGGGCGTCGTAAACAGGCGAGACTACACGAGCGCCGATTCCCCTTTTGAAACCAGCAGGAAAAAGTGGTAAACACGGACGAAACAAACTCGTATTTCCCAACGGTTTTCTGGGGAGGAAAAGTCTGGCTACGTAATAAAATTCGCCGACCAAGCACTGATTACTGATTCGATTACGCTTGATTGCAAGCTCGATACGTACATGTACACGTGCAGGTGTCATCAATCGAGCAACTCGAAAATGTCAGCCTTGGCCCGCATGTTTTCGTTTACCACAGCCACAGTTTCGTTTTCCTCTTTGTTTTGCCCTTCCATTGTTCGGTTTAGCGCTATTCTTTAATTGTGAATTATGAATGAGTACGAAATATGAAGCTAAAAACATCGCAACTCAGTTGCTAATTAAATAGAGGGGTCATATACCTGTTGCTAGTTACAAAAAGCAGAATATTATAGGGAACTATTGTTACAGCAGAATGAATCACAAACAAACACATGTGTTTAATAATTAAATTTTATATTGTGGGACCATCAAATAAGAGAAACAATGCGATAGAGGTTTAATACAGGGAGTTCGACAACAAATGGCAGAAATTTTAAGAGGTAATTCTACATGTCAAAATAAGACCAAAACGAAGATACACGTAATTGCGTTTCAGGTTTCGTTTCCGAATTATTGATTGTTGAGAAAATGGGTCACGTAAAATATGTCTGATTTGGGATTTAGTGTAAGTTAGGCAAAGATGTTGTACGTTTTGACAAATTGATACTATCCCTAAAGTTTATGACGAAGAATTGTTCCAAAGACAGATATAGTTAGAAGGATACCTTGTGCTACTATTTTTATTAAAAGAAATTACTACATTAACATCTATGCAAGGCTCACTGCACTGAACCTGTCTCACTGTTTGCATCGAGTGTGAGATGTTGCGAGTATTCATTAGCGATGTATCATTTATACATTTAGTGAACAATAAACAACATGTATCATAATATAATTATAAAAATATTATGAGGATATATGTTTTAATCCAATCCAAAAACTCAATTTCACGTTTATTGCCAAGTTATTGCCTTTCTCCATAGTTGGGCAGACTAGATGCCTATACTCGATTCGATCGATAGATCGACTGATTTTTGATAAAATAAAAAAGAACGATCGGACGTATATTATGAATATTAATTTCAGACATTGAAGTCTAACCACAAATGGTCAGTATTATTGTTAATATCCTCACTATTACTAGCACTGACGCTTGAATCACAAAATTTGAATCACAAAATTTCATGAGTATTCAATCCTCATTCCTTCAATATCGACTGCATACAATCAGTAATATTGTCAATATTTTTTGATATTCCCAATATTATTGATCGTTTAAGGGTCTCTTAATGATAATAAATTAACGTCCTGTATGGATGTATCCGACAGAAACTGTAACCTGATCTTGCTACAAACTTGCGTCGATATGTTCTAAACTCTAATTGTATCTAGAATGTAATCGAGAGGATATACATATTCCTACCCCTTTTTATGCTAGAAAAATCATCTAGAGATGTGGTGGGGACACTCTATTCTTTAATCGATAATAGTTTTCCTGGAGAAATCTGTCACACCATGCCATCGAAAGGGCGTTGACCTTATCCAAGTTTGTATGTCTAGATTCCAAAAAAGGTTCCAGAGATCACAGAGCAGTAACGTGTAACAAAGATAACCAGTAAGAGTTATCATTTTCATTCCATATTACGGGAATTATGTAGTATACCATTAATACTTTCTTTTGTACTGCCTTAGCAGAAGCGATTTTAAGGTTTCGAATTTTTGCATACTCAGATTATCTGATTATCACTTTTAGATTTTCAGTATTACATTCAACTTAACCATTTTTCATATTCGACCCATGAGGAATTAAATGTTTCTACTGTTTGTATCATTCACCATGCTCCTCTTAGCGATCATGCGTTTTTAAGCTCATTAACGCTAATTTAGTGAAGTAGTTTTTCCTCGATTTGGTATTAACAAGCATGGTATTAAAAAACTCATGAATGTGCGTTATGAGAGAGTTAGTGGTATAATCGGCTACAACCAACTACTCGTGAAAGTAATTCATATGCGTTCGCTGATTTGGCTCCTAATAGCGTTTCCACGAAATTCGCGAAATCGCACGGCATGCGCCACTCGGCTTAGCAGCTATTGCATATCATATTTCCAGACTGCATAATACCCAGGAACGCGTTTATTCTGCGAGGAAGCCACTGCATAAAATTCGTCGCGTACCGATTTTCAACGTTGAAAAGCAGGCCCCAACCACAGGTAAAGAGCGACAACTCTAGTACTGTCATTATTTAAAATACTGGATGTTCGACGACAGGTGAGAGTAATTTTAAGGGGTAACTTTATATGGTAAAATAAGACAAAAATGAAGACGAAATTTCGCTTCAAGCTTCGTCTAATGGATTATTGATTGTTAAGAAAACGTCTAAAATATTCGTGAAATGCATCTGACTTCGTACTTGTTCTATTGACTTTTATATGTTTGACTTGATTAGTACACGCTAGTAGTAGAATAAATCCCAAGTCAGATACATTTCATGCAAATTTATGGCGTTGTTTCAACAATTCTGAAAAGAAACCTTAAATACAATTTAGTTATTTAGTCAAGTTTCTGACAGCAGTTACCGAACACCTTGCATATTTAGCAAGAATAACCACGATCGACTCAATACTCTATCCTTCACCTCTATCGCCAAGGTTAGTCAAAGCATGCTTTCACACTATAATAGGAGAAAGAACCCTCAAGGTCGTTCTTCATTATCAGGATTCAGAGAACGCCTGAAGTATGCGCGAAATGTGTCTGACTTATTCGAGACTTGTTCTACTGACTTTGCCGTATCTGACTTGATTAATACTCGCCAGTAGTAGAATACGTCTTAAGTCAGACATACTCATCGCGAATTTTAAGTGTTCTTTCAACAATTAGTAATTTTGAAATGCAGCATTTAACGCAATTTTCTTATTCGTGATTTTCTTCCTATTTGGCACATAGAATTACCTCTTAAAATTTCTGACATCTATTGTCGAACCCTACGAATGGAGCAAAGGTATTGAAAAAATGAAAATGCGTATATTATGTTATCTCATGGCTACGAGGGTCCAAAGAAGAAATAAGATACGTGAATCATTGCTGGCAGAATTATATCATCAATACTTGGCATCAATACTAATCATGAGATGCTAAATATTTCAGAAACTTCTTACAATAACAAAGATTATTTAATCTAGTAGCAGATTATAGCAAAATATTATATAACAAAAACAGAAAGAAATTTCTTACATAATCATTTTCTTTACTATACATACATATAGTTTCGATTGTTATGTATAATAGATGCAGCTTTACACGAAAAATATTGTTTGTGTTAATATTATATTACTATTGACCTTTATTATATACATTTGAATTTTCTCTGTCAAAAAATAAAAAATAAAGTAAATCAAATAATGTTATATGACACTTTTCTCTCTCTCTTTAAAAATTATTACAACATTGTTATACATACATATGTATAGTGCATTATGTTATTTAATGTAAACGCAATTTAAAGTATTTATATGTTCCCGAGAACAACAAGTACTTTGCTAATTCGTGTTATCTTGTAGAACTGAAACTACCACACAATAAGGCAATAATTCCAAGAAGCAGTAAAGATAGTGGCGAGCTAATAACGAGATAATACTGTACTAGGATATACATAAACCTTCAAGTAAATATTTGTGGCTGAGCATAGAATTTATTGAAGGCGATTTAATAGTGTTGGAAAAAGAAAATCTTTATTTTATGCAAGAAAAAGAATAGGTATTAAATTCTTCCGAAATATTCGAAACAATGCGAGCCATTCCATTTCAGCCTTTCGATTCTTTCCGGTTCTCGAATCGAATCAGAAAAAGAAGTCTTGATTTGCTCTATAATTCGAACTGCTTCAATATTCGAGTAGGTCGACAGTAGTAATATTAATACATACTATTAATACATAATACATAATAATATGTACATGGCTGTAAGACAAAACGACTTACGGCACATTTTCAGAAAACTCGAATTATGGCATTAATTGAGATCTAGAATATAAAATTTGCGGAAAGAAAAAACGGCATTAAAAAAACTATTCATTTAAAAATAAGATTTCAAGAAGACAGAAGTCCATAAAATAGTACTGAAGTTGAAAACTTTAAACGCCAATACCACCAAAACAAAAACATGTGACTTAAGTTTCGTTCAGAATAGACAAGTTATTTAAATTCATGTGATTTAAGGCAACTTAACCAATGTGAACATGTCAGCATACTTGACTTGAAACATGTTTTTAAGGACCTTTCAACTGTTCCTCTCCTTGAAATATACATTGATTGATACGTACTATCACACTTGATTTCAAGTAACTTAACTATTTTAAACGCGCCTTTAAGTAATTTTACTTTACAATTGTAGACATTAACAAGCACTTGTGAAACCTCGGTATGTTTTGTCAAAGTATCGTTGTGCTTGCGAGGATATCACTATAATTTGAAGTATTTACAAGATTCAATAAACAGACATCGCGATTCTTCGAAAGATGCACTTCTATACTCTAGATTCTTAAGTTCTTACTTGAATTGGTTGCCTACAAGAGGGTCCTGGTAAATCAATATGGCGAGATTATGGTGAAAATTAACTCCCAGGTCCGATGCTTCTTCAACGTTATTCAGCCTAGAGGTTCGTGAAGCTTAATAACGATCGCGCCTGCGTTCCATGTTATTAAATTCTGAATCGTAATTATTTATCGAAAGTGTACGCGTAGCATTCTCGTATCGAATTACCCCTTCCAGGTGATTACGACTAACCCCGTTACCCATTATTATTCTCGTTCAAGCTTTCACAGTCAAGGCTTCTACAATAATCCAGCGAAGATATCTGAAGATTAAGTCCCAACAGTTTTTGTTGAACACATTTGCATCATTTGACCAGTTTTATGACAAGTATTCTTCATCTTTAAAAGAAGACTTTAAAAGAAGAAGAAAGGACCTGTGTTAGCGAAGCTAATTTCGTTGTATACAGAAATTATTTAATATACATATAATTCTGTTTTTACACGGTAGATAGGTGCCCAAAGAAACCGTATAGACGAATACAGTGCATATGAAAAAATAGAAGATTGGTTCTAAACGTGATAATTCACAACACAGAATAAGTTGTTTTCACAATTACAGATTATATTAAAATGTTTAATTCCATCTCTATTTGATTTTTATTCGTTTACAAAACATTTTTTGTTTTATAATCATATGAAAATAATGTATGTAAAGCAATTATATGTGGATAATTATATGCATGTAGAGAATTGCATAAAAATGCAAAATTCGAGAAATTCAATGTTACTACTTTATTCTCAATGAGATATGTACAATCTTTTCGCGTAAAAATAGAGAATGACGTGTATAGTTTTAGTAATGTGGTTTTCTGTCTGAGAATTTTAGAGCAAAGAATATGTATATGCAATACACAATCAAAGTTAAAATTACAAAAAGTATTTTTTCTTCATATTTTTTCCAGAGTTAATTTCAAGGCGACGTTTCCGAAAAGGTACCTATTGAATTTTTTCTCAAGCGAGTTGAATCGAAATCGCGTAGAAAATATTCTTGTAAAAGTAGAATTAAATATACATATCATACAAAATTACAAGAGATAATATTGTGTAGTGAAGTAAAACAAAAAAAATGGGAATCACTGTTATCAATTAATCACATACAAGAGCAGAAATTATACGTATATTGTGTCCATAATTATTAGTAATAAAATATTGTGTAATAAAGTAGTAAAAGAAATATTGTATGGACTTGTTAACCCCTTTTTAATGCCTGTATTTCTATTTGCTACAGGTACATAGTCACATCTACAGAGCATTCTTACAAAGTGGGATCTGAAGACCCTTGGCAATAAACAACCCATCATTCGCTTATCTATACTTTCACAACCTGACAGTATAAGTATAATAAAATGTGTATTTTACATGTATTTTTTACCTTTTTATTTAATATTCGACAAATACTTTACTTATTTATATATTAACTGACTTTCATGATGTATGAACTAAACGCTGAAAGACTGAAATAAAATTACCAAGTTATAAAATTTGAGTGTATATGATAAGAGTGTCATAGTAGAGTAACTGTGTCGTTTATTATAGACGAGTGCTTTATTCGTTATAATCTGCATTTATGACGCGTCAGTTGCTAGAGACGATCTCATAAGAATGATAATCCTCATTAACGTTTTCTCCACCCCTTTAAGCCGTATTATTCTGGCAAGCTTGACCACCAACCACCGTTCACCCCATGAATATACAAATTCACCCCAAATATATAGTCTTCACCCTCAGCTTTCAACTATCGCTCTATGGCCACGCCGAGCAACCCCTTCAATCTTCCTTCGCACCCTCTTCGTACCTCAAGAAGCGTTTCGAAGCTTTCAACTCTCCGTACCGATATCTGCTTCCCTGGCGAATCACTTTCGAGCGCGTGCTTGAAATTTTATCGGCGTACCTCTACCCAACACCTCCTCCTTTGAATTCATCGATCAGTTGTGAGAGCTTAATTCTCCTTGATTAAGTCCTTTTTGAATACAATTAGACTTATTATTTTCTCATGTTCGCATCAGAGACAATTTATTTAAAATGAAAATATACAGGGTGTCATGGAAATACGTATGTTCTACTTCTCTTAAAGATGAAAAAAGGTCATATGGGGAAGAATCGTGGAGTACTGATCAGCTAACTGCATCGACAAAATCTAATTATTACTTTTTACACTAGATACTATTAATTTTTATTTCTCTTTTTTGAAGAAACAAGTGAATATAGTAACTCTTTATCTGAAAAGCAACGTGACCTAAGTTCTTTTTTGTTATTCTTCTGGAGAGCCGAAAAACAATTGTGATTACCCTTTTCTTTACCTTTTATTTGAAGTAGTTTATACAGTATGTTCGGTTTAAATATTTACATGCGATTATTTCTGTAAGTATAAAAAAGACAAAAAAATATTTCAGACAAAAATGAATATGGTGACGATAATGATTTGACCTTAAGATAACCTGGAACAGTGCTCTAAAGGTCATATTTAGATCCTTAAATAGAATCCTATATTTTTTACTGCAAATACTTGTTACTGATATGGAAACTAGCTGCACATGTACTTTGCATAAACCATTGTTAAATTATTGACTTTTAAAATTGCCGTGTCTCTGACATTAGCGTCACTTGATCTACACCATAGGAACGTTACTCGATCGAACTGATCACCTTACATTTGTTATTTTGACATATGTACGTACTTCTCATCACTTTTTTCTTTTAATTGGCTTTTTTAAGGCCACCCTGATGTTCAATATACAAAGTTCAACTGAGCAACATACCTATGGTGTAAAGGTAACGCTAATGTCGGCGGCACGTCAACTTTAAAAGTTAATAACTTAACAATGGTTTACGTAAAGCACATGTGCAGCTACTGTTTTAAAAACGTTTCGATGTTAGCCACAAGGATATAGACAGTGAAAAATATAGAGTTCCATTTAAAATTTAAATATAACTTTTACAGTGCTCTTCCAGGTTATCTCAAAGTTAGATCAATATCATCACAGTGTTCCTTCCTTAATATTGTACACATTTTGTCTAAAATATTTGTTTATATCTTGAATACTTAGAGAAATAATCGCGTATAACGATTATAATATTAAGCAAAATGTAATAGATAAATTATTACTTTCAATTTTAAGAGTTGTTTTCACTTCCAAGACGGGACGATTGTCATTAACAAAAATACGTTTTCAAAATTTTTGGCTATTCTACTAGACTGCAAAGTTTTATCAAAGTCGACGTGTTGCACTTAAGTAATGTTCCTTGTAAGCCGATAATGCGCTGAAGACAATGAACTTTTGACAGAACATCGTCTGCAAGGACGAAGTCTCCTGACAGAGACGCCAAGCTTCTACAGCGTTCTCGTTGTCTCGTTTATACGTAAAATGAATATTTGCTCAGACAAGATTAAAATAAACCATCTTGACAACATTATTTTAACTATGAATCGTTTAGACACAGACTTCCTTGCTACGTTATGCATATGCTATCTTCAATGTCAGTCTGGTATGCTCCACTACATTATTTATTTCGAACAAAAAGAAATATTAATAATGTTCGTAATTCCATCCGAGGCAGGTATTCGTGAAATATTTCAATGAATAAAAATCGTGTTTATATGTTAGAAATATGATTTTTTTAAATTCTTCAAATAAAATAAGTGTTATTAAATAAGTTTTTACATAAATTTTTTTTAAATAAGTATTTCGATCTCATCTTGTATGTTTCGTCTTGAGATAGAAATTGTTTCAATCCCTAAACTTCAGCACTTTTTGGTGCTAGTTTTCTGGCCTAATAATTCAAGAATAAGCGAGGTACGAAAGAAAGCAGACACAAATGTCTTTTTTGAACTTGGAAAAGTATCTTTGACTTTCCACGAAACTCGTTTCCGTGGTAGAAGTCTTAATCTCCCCTTGGGGCACAAGAAGGGGAAACTCGACAATGCCTTCAGGAAGAGTGGTCCAAAAGGATACCCAATTAAAGACACAAGACTTTTGCCTTCAAGATGCTGTCTCAACTCACACAAGGTTTACGAGATTAAGATATAGTAAAAGTTCTTCGTAAGTCAGTTTTCTGCTAGTAATCACTCAGCGTAGAAAACTTGTCAATTCTTCTATTCACTGTTCCGTGTAATACAAAAAGTTAAACATACCACGTGTTTTATTTAGTGTCATTTACACACATACGTTGCTATTTTGTGTAACAAAACAGAATGTAAATGCACTAAGTGGTAACTAAACTATTACTGTAACCTACCAAACAATTAACTGTTTAAGAAACTCTGTCAGCTCTGCTAAATTGTAAGTTAGAGCAATCTTTGGTCGGCTCCAACACTTAAAACATAGTTTATATTACAAATATAACTTCTTACTACATGGAAACAAATATTCAAGCGACACTAGGTACCAGCAGAGCAAAATATATCGTAGAAAAGTTGTGAAGGATCAACATAACGAAGTGGACCTAGGAATCTTTATTTATATGGAAATTTACTCCAGATAAATTAAAGGTGATTTTAAGGTGTCATTTTATGTAATGCATTAAAGTGCATTTTAAAATTATTTAATCTTTTCATGACCGAATGATTTTTTTGAGAACTTTTTATTTTAATTGTTTTTCTTAATAGGCTTCCAATGACGTACTGTGTACTGATCTACAAGAGCAGAAAAAATCAGGTGATTTATCTGTATATCTTACTAATCATGAAAGCATTAAAATCATTTTTGAACATTATTGAGTACAATAAACATTTTAAGTTCCCACGAAAAGTACGTGCACAAGTGAATTTTCATTTTCATAGATGTAGTTTCACTAGGATTGGAAAACGTTCATTAAATGAAAAAAAAACGAAGTTTGATACTAAAAACTAGGAGCTGGAAAACAGCAACGCAACGAGAGGCAAATATAATAACAGAGAAAAGTGCACAAGTGCTTTGAACGCAGATTGTTTTAATACTTTGGTGTGTGGTGCTTGGAACTCGATTCAGCCAATAGGATAATCTTTCACATGTTTTGTTTTACGGAGCGTGGAGATCGATACAATATATCTGTGCTCAATTGTCTCTGACAGGATAGATGCGAATGCTTTCCTGTTTCGCCGCGTGAACGAATATGCTGTGGTTAACCCATTGCCCTGCCATATTTCTTAACTTATGTGTATGAAGGGTATCATGAAGAAAGAGAAAAAGTACTACGAAAATGTTCTTAGTTTTTAGTTAATAATAAATATCATTAATTCACATGATAGTGGATGATATTAAAAAAATAATTACAGCAAAAAATATTAGAAGAAGGAAAGCAGTTTGACAGACAGCTGTGATAGTGGTTAAACAGACCCACAAGTAATCCCAAGCATAGATGGAAAGTGAAACGAATTGAAGTAAAATGGATATCAAAACTCAATTTAAAACAACTTACAGTTAAAAGCATTATGGGTATGATAGCATAGCGTTCAAACTGTTAATGGATAATAATTTAATAGATAGATAATTTAATATATAATGTTTGAAAACATGTACCTAAAATTTTACGTTTGAGTTCGAAAAAATAACAAAGTTGTAACGATTTCAAAAGGTATACCATTAGAAATATCAAACGTAAAATATAATTGCATTTACTGGTTCTTAAATTATATACACAAATTGCAAAATTAGAATTGCAATCTTTTTTAATTTTTCGGGACGCCATGATCTTTAATTGGCCCTTTTTATGTACGTACCAACCAATTGTATATAAATAATTATCACACTTATAATAATGAAAATACTCAAATGAAGAAAAAGAGTGAACCAATTTACCCCATATGACCTGATCCGATTAGCCACATATATAAGGATTTCAAAGTGAACCTTAACTAAAAATAACAAAATGAATCTTGAATTACCTAACCCATACTAAAGTCGGGCATCTTTTGAACTAGTAATCATAAACAGATTTGAATTTTTAAGCTTACTTTTTGTTTTAAATACGAAACTGCAGATTACGTATCTTGGATTCGACCCAAAATTATAATCTTCACACTCGTCCATCTCACTTGTAAAGTGTGCCGCTATTAAATAACGATTTAAAATTTAAAATAATGAAGGGGCTACTTTAGTAGATACGGGGGAGAGGGATGAAGTAGTGTGATTGATTAGAATGCCCCTTTCTATCGCGATGTGATATATATGACTCAAATTCCTATTTTAATCCGATTCACCTCTGTCTACCCTACCTGTTTAAATTATAATCGACGCTAAGTATTTGTCTCCTTGCACATCAAAAAATTACTCTTGCTTCCTATAATAATAATTATCTCGTCGTTGCGTTGTTAGCACAAGTCACTTGCGTCCTCGTTATCTTGCTTATCGTTTAAACCTTTTTCATTAACCGATAATTATCCTGTCAATCAGTTCTTCTTCACTCGCAACTTAAGTTGATCTAACGATGAATTTATCGCAGGTAGAGTAACTACCACCAGCAGCCGTAAATGAAAGGAGTTTCATTCGATGAACCTGGGAATTCTCGAGGAAGAGGTTCGCGTGGGAGATCGCAGTTAATCGCGACAGTGACAAAAAAAGCAAGTAAAGAACAGAAGTGAGATAGGAACTTTCGCGACGCAAAGTTAACAGTGTGTACGATAAATTAGAGCTTATTTAAAGCGGACAGATAATTGCGCGAATACATCAGCCTTAATTTACCTTGCGCATAGAGCAGAGTTCGAAGGTGCTCGAGGCGAGAGCGCGATCCTGTTTGTAATCGTGAAAATTAGAATCTGCTAAATGGAACAGGAATGATGTGTACAGCTGCGAGCAATTGGGACTTTCGTAAACGAAGTTCGAAAGTGTAGATTACGTTCACCAATGATCCGAGGATCCTGATAGCCTGAATGCACGGAGTTGGAAAGCTCGTTGTTGGGATGGATACGAGCTTGCTTATTGTGTTTACGTAATAAGACCTTGTGGAAACCGATTTACATAGGAATCTTGCGATACGCACTCGTCCGCGAGCAATGTTACACTATGATCTCACTTACTAACCAAAGCAAATGTTTCCCTAGTGAATTTAGGGCTTTTGTTACGTCGAAACCTTCAGTGCTTTGAGCATCCTTTTGCGTATATTGGCGCTAACAGCACACCACGCCAGCTGTTACTTTTTATTATATGCCGTGTTCTACTCGCAGTTTTATTGTTATTTGACCCACGTGTAGGAGTAATCTTCTGATCTACAAAGCCTTTAATTTACAGCGATAAGTCGTGTTTACACATTGTATACTGTCTATACATACATGGGCCCAAAAAGAAATTTTCGAACTTTTAATTTCTTAACTTTATAAATATTCATATATTTCCATATACTATACAAATATTCAAATTTTAAATATTCCAACATTTTAACATAAAATATTGAAATATTCAAAATATTGAAAAATTCATCTATTCAAATTGTTAATCTTTAAATGAAAAAATGTTCATGGTTTTAAAACTTCCAATCACCAAATTTTAATATTTTAGGTTTTACTTGAACGCAGAATCAAAGGAAAGTATTTGATTACACTAAACTACTTTATATTAGAAGATAGATTTATATTATATTTATATGAAAAATATAATACCTTCTACCTACATTCTTTCATAAATATGTTTATTTCCTTTACTATTACCTGACAATTATATTTCTATACAGTAATAAAAAAAAGGTTTAAAACTTATAGTGCTCATCGAGGAGTGCAAAAAATATCTAATTAACAGAGGTTCTACAACTAATCCTTTCACTATAAAATTAACTTTTGCCTAAGGGATCCATACACGATGCGACTAGGCTTCAGGGATGCCTTATGAATCGGTACCATTGAATCTTGAAAGTTATGAAACCTCCTTTCCCTCTATATCCAGAGCTAAATATACCAAGTTAACCATTTAATAACATTAATGATATAACGACAATTCTCTGACATATTTTGACAATAACGTATTTACAAATTGATACGTCATCGATTGCACAAACAAGATCTCGCCATTGCTGTGTAGGTATTGCAATGACGAAATTGCATCGAGACGAATACCGAGATATGAGATATTTGGTACTAATACCAAAAAAAGTCAACACATATTTAACTATACTATTATATAAGTTACATATATCAAACGACTGAATTTAGCCTTGAAAGGTAAAAAAATGTTTAGCTTGTGATACAGAGGAAAGGGAGGTCTCACGTCTTCCAAGATTTAGTGACACTGACCACGACCAACTGTGATATACAGGCCGGAACATGATGGCAACGCTGTCATCAGTCCTACTACAACCAGTTCTATCAGAGTTGCAACTTTACTGCTACCTCACTCTAGTGCCATGACATGGCCTACTGTAGTGCCATGCCATGGTCATGGCAACCTACGACTACCTGTCACAGCCTATCACAAACTAAAAGGAGTGTCACAGACTATAATCGACACAGTTGACCAAACTAATCTTCACTGATCGAATCAGATTCATGAATGGCCTAATGCGGTGTTACCACATTGCATGTTCCAGCCTGTATATTAGAGATGGCTGTGTACTGTCTCATGAGATATTTCGAGCCTTGTCACATCGTGTATAAGTCCCTTAGTATTACGATCATTCAATGTTATAAGTGAGTCTTCTCGCAGTCCTTTGAATGTAAACAGGAATTGGTCTATTTAAAGTACATTAATTGAAGGTTATTAACAAAAGATTATTACTAATATTAACAAAAGCTACTTGATAGATGATATAAAGCGTTCGATTATGTCTTCTTTCCGTTTCAATACAAATATCACACCTATGGATCATAGATCAATATACACTTTTAGATTGTATTCTCTCTGTATCTTGTATTGTATGACATGAACTTTCTATTCGTTGTCATAAATTCAATACATTATTAAATTTATTGGTAACAGGTAGACCATAATCTTTAAGCGATCCCACAAAAACAAATCCAAAAGATTAAAGCCAGGTAATCTTATCATTTACGATATCGAAATTTTACAAAGAAAAGAAGTTATTACAGCAAAAGGATTGGTTGTGTGACCTGTATTGATTAGACGTTTTTTACTCCACTCAGTGAGTACTATAAACACCTTAACATTTCTGACTCTTTTTTCAATCAGCCTGTATATTTCATAAACGCGTACTTAATTACTTGTATTGAATTCAAAGCAATCAATTTTTCAATGGCAATATAAAAAGAAACAAAAAATATTTTTCTATTTTTAAATATTTTTATTTCAACCGTTCTTTAATCCATCGAATATGCAAGCCAACGATCATTGACAGTTATCGAAAAGGAGAATGCATAGTTTCCGAGGCAATCGTGGTTCGATGGGCGCAGCAAATGAGGTTTGATAACCCTGCGTGTACCGATCGAGGATTATCAAATAGAGGCTGGCATGCTTGACAAGCGGCGTTTTAATTTGACGTCGATTAGCGAACCACGATGCGGATTATGGGGGTACAACGAAGGCTCAACAGTTACATCGCGCAACAACGAGACCGCCTCTGCATTGTTGGATGTACCCACTCGTGGTAAATCTGTTGCATGCTTGCTTTGCCTCTGCTAATTGCATCTAGCCCCATGATACAACGTAATGCTCTGGGATTTGACCTGCGATAAACGAACAGGCTCCTGACCGAAATGCTCGATTCTGTTCCCCATTTCTTGCGTGGGTATTACCGAAGAAAGCTGCATTGATCACTCCTGGAATTGAGGAGTTTGGGGGAGTAAAGGCGAACTGAACAGTTTGTTAAAAATTTCTTATTGAGTTCGTCCGTATGAAAAGAAATTTGAAACGTGAATTTCAATTTGGATCGCTGTTCTTTTGAGTATAGTAGACCCTTCCGAGTCCAACCTAGGAAGAACATTTACAATTAGACGTTTGGCTAGGAAAACAAGTGGTTTTTCGATACCAAGATTTATTTATTAATCGTTTCTTTATATATTTCTGAGCCCCATATCTTTTTGGCTGCTTAATTACATATATTTTTCAATATTTATGTACATACATATAATTTTAAACAGAATCTTCGGTAACAGATGTCAAAAATTTTAGGGAATGATTCTACACGCTAAAATAAAATGAAAATTGAGAATCACAAAAATACGTTTAAAGCTTCATTTCTGAGTTATTAATTGTTGAGGAAAGCTTATTGCGCAAAATGTGTCTGATTTGGGATTTACGCATTTTACTGACTTTGCTGTGTTTGTATTGACAGTGCATGTTCGTATCAGTGGTAGAATTTCCACGTCAAACATTTCACATCAATTTTAAACGTTTTCAAAGCCTAAAACAAAGCATCAAACGCATTTTCGTCATTCTTGATTTTTGTTTCGTTTTAGCGTGTGGAATCGTCCGTTAATATTTCACACAGCTGTTGTCAAATATTCTACGCTTATAAAATCTGTTAAATGGTGATTGAGATATCAAAAACGTTAGATTAAAAGGTGAAGTTTTGAGAAAAACGCGATTAAAATTTCAAACACGTACTTAGGTGTCGTGTTTTGCCACGTAAACTTTAATATTAAGTTTCATATTTTTGTTATACCTATGGGTTTCCAGTGGGACTATTTGCAAATTATTTTAACGAGTTTAAGCCATCATTTTATGAAAAAAAATTTTCAATTTTTCAAAGCCGTCAGGGTGGCATAATTTTTTAATGATTCCTAAAGTTATAATTATTTTTGTATATCGTTGCGTAATTTACTTAGTCAAGTATATATCTAATATTTCATTATACACATTTGACGAGTTTTCTCAACAAGTACATAGTAACTTGGAAGCGAAATCTCAAACACAATCATTCTTGATTTTTCTCTTATTTTCGCCTACAGAATTACTTTTTGAAATATTTGGCATCTGTTGTCGAACACCTAATGTATAACTGTGTAGAGTTATATGTATTTCTTATTTAAAAATCCTACATGCTGTACATAATTTTTAATATTATGTAGTTTTATTACTTCTTTTAGTCTTTTGCTACTTTCAAATTTTGTAATTATATTGTATAAACAGTTAGAACTATGTATATGTTTCTGTAGAGTTATCATTACCACACTGCAAGGTATTAGTTTCATTACGAGACCAAAGATATAAGACGAGGTAATCACTTCTTAAATTTTCTTTAGAAAATATTTGTGCAGGATGCACAGCTATTATTCCTTAATATCTGCATTGTTAGATAACCTATTAATCAGTAAGTACCACAGTTACTTAGATTTCGAAATTCTGTTCAATAGAATCACGATAAAATTCTTCTCTTAACTGTACTTCTCTAGTACTTTCTATATAACTTTTCTAAAGAAATAATTAACTTTGAAGTGTGATTGAAAGGAAAATGGATATTTTCTTGTAGTAACCTAACAGGTATCGTTAATGGTACTGTTACGGTCGAAATTAGATCAACTATTGCTGAGGGCTGCTTCTACTCGAGAATTGCATCAGACAGAAATTCTAGTTTCAATTCTTCAGTATTTGCCCTTTTATTGTGAAAGCAAGGTATTCACAAATTCTCAGTAATAATAAAGAAATAGGTAAATTAAGGTACACACTTTCGTTAATCATCAGTGAATTAATTTCTTCAATTATCGTAAGCACAAAAAGAATTACAAATAATTAAAATGAAGTAAAAGTAAATACAGTCATCGACTAGTTATAATGTATCAAATATTTATGCTTAATTAGCGTATAAAAAGTGAAGTCTCGTTTTCAAAATGTAACTGATTACGCATATCACTCTTCGAATTTTTATAGAGCAAAGTTGTTTGCTGTCGTTTGCAGTCGTTTTGACAAAATGTATCGAATTACTGTGGAAGTAGCTCATAAAAACAGGCATTGCAAACTTCATGAACATAGTACGAATGAAACATTGGCCATAGTGACACATCTCAACTTCAAGCAAAGAATTCAGAGTCACTAGCAACGCTTACTAACGCAGTCGGAGTGCCTCACATTACACTCATTAAAAGCTTCGCCAGAGAGCTTCATTTTCCGCTTCATGCCAGCCGCGCCAGACGTTCCAATTAACTGTGGGTTGTGTTAATTTCGAATTCACATGATAAACAATTAACATGAGACGTAAATAATAAATTTCACGAGAAATTTGTATTTACAACATGCATGACTACATAGTGTCAATCATTTTCATTTCTGGATTAATAAAAGGAAATCTGAGGAAGGGTTATTGCAAACCATATTTCACTATTTATCTATCAATCGCATTTCCGCGAAAACCGAAATAATATTTTCAATCGTTTTTTAGGGTGACATCGATAGATTTCAAATTAACAAATCCCTGTAATAAAGCTGGCTAGAGTAATCAAAATTTTTCATTAGGAGATCGTGTTAAACATTTTTAAAAAATAATTTGCAATCATGCCACGATGACTTTTATGAACCAGTTACGAGTGAATGGAGAATATCCTATATTTACATCGGTTAGTCTGGCGGATATGAAACGTTGACGCATAATCGATCAATCATTGCAAAATCGTCGCGAAATTCCTTTGAAATTTGCAACATGCTTTCGGACAACGAGTGATGTGACAATTTTCGAAGAGATTCAGGTGAAACAACATACTGGAATTCGTCAATTATTAACCAAACTTTAATAAATATTAGGGGGAGTTCGTAGTAATGGTGTGTTATCGATGCCAAAATATCATATGAAATGTCGTTCGGGTGGCATGATGTCCACGAGGAAAAAGGAATGTTTTCCATTAGAAATTTTGATTAGTATAGATGAGTAGGAAATCAAGTTTGACTGACAATCAATAATGACAAATGATAGTCGTGCGGAATCAATCTACGACAAATTATTCGAGATGTCTGGTTATAGTTATGCTTTATGGCCCTGTACGGGAAACTATTTGTGAAACGATAGGTGATGCAATTACAACAATTAGTATCCGAAAATTGAAATATATAAAAGAAGTTTAAAATTTTTAAAAATTTGAAGAACTGACATTTTTTTGAAAATTTGATTGAAAAACTTTGTTTGATCATTTTAAGGTTCGAAAACTAGAACATTGAAGAAATAGAAAATTTCAATATTTAAGAATTTATAGATTTGTGATATACACATATACTTGAATGGCTGAGTATTTGAATATTTAAATGTTGAAGTATTTTAACATTTTAGATATCTACATTAAATATTTCAGGAATTTTAATATAATATTAAAATATATGAAAACTTAACAATTTTCACCTTGTACATTTTTCAAATAATTATCCCATATTAATATAACAAATGTTACTTTCAACAGAACAGACAGTATGATATTCAGTTTCATACGGATATGTATTATTTAAATTAAAATTATACTTCGGGTCATGTAGGCTCGAGCGTAGTATTGGATAAGGGTTAAATATTGACATATTTAGAAAAACAATTACTAAAATATCTGAAAATATTACTAAATATCTAAATATTCGAATACTTAGAATATTAATATAAGCATATCAGACTATTTGAAATTTCAAATATTGAATTATTGGAATACTTGAAGATTTGATTAACTGCCTAAAAATGGAATGTTTTCAAAATACATAGAATTAGTTTGCATAAACGCTGAAATAACTCGAGTTAGGTATAATCTAAAGAACCTAATTGTTGAAATATTTAAAATTCTGAATATTTTAGTATTAAAATAATGAAAATTATACATATTACGATACTGCAATGTTAAGATACTTGAAAACTTAAATATTAGAATACTGATACATTTGAAATTTGAAATATTTGAATATTGGAGTATTTGAAACCTTGGATAGTTATATATTTGTAAATTTAAATACTTGTATACTAGAAAAGTTTTATATTAAATATTCGAATATGCATTTGGAAATATCAACACAATAAAATCTTAGTTAAGCGAGTCTGTATTATTCTTATTGTTAGTAGGCAATCAGTTTTCTTACTTCTATTTGGTGTAATGACAGTAACATTACAGTAGAACATTGTTTAAGATTTGAACTATGATTTAACAATAGTTCATCGAAACTAATAAAATTAGGTATTAGGAATATATTTTAGGTCTATCTCTCGCGCTAATGTGATTAATCGAGACCTCACTGTATTTGAATATTTGCAAATTTAGATTTAATATGTTAGTGCTTATTCTCGGAAATTCAAATATTAAGATATTGAAATATTAAAAAATTTGAACGTACAGATACTTGAAACTTTAAATATTAATATATTTGGAAACTTGAATATTGAAATATCTGGAAATTTAATTTGATCATACTAAGGTGAAAATCATAACTATAAATGGGCACTTCTGTATGTTGCAAACTCGGCTGCTTTCGTACTATACACGTATCGATTTATAAATTTCGCTTCGTGAATGAAGCAGCACCGCGAATTTGTCATGGGTCAAGTCGCCAATTCGGATTCTCTGCCAACGAGATTTTCTGTAGTAGAGAAATAGCGTCCTTGTTAGATCGCGAAGATAATAACAGAGCAGTAAAAAAAACACCGATTGTGATTACCATAAAAATGGATCTATCGAAATTCGTGTCCAGCCTCGTTGTTTTTGCTCGTGATTCTATCGAGAGCGAGAGAAATTGCTGTACGCGTCGTCGTGTTCCGATTTCGTTGTTCGCCGATCGCGTTATTGCCACGGTACTACGCGCGTTTTAAAACGCTTCGAATATAAAATACCGTGGCCGCTGGCTAACCAATAACTTATCACCTTCATCTGTTGATTGGATCCAAGCCTTGCATACTTTTTCTGTATATCGCTCATTTGTTTCAATAATGACATAACTCAGAATTCACAATTTTCAGAACAATATTACATCAATATTTCATGAAAAAACCACTCTTTCTATATTAATAATTTCAAAACGAAAAATTTTTTAATTACATTATTACTGCAGCAATTAAGCCATATGTGTCATTTTAATAATTCAGTTGCAAAGATTTTTAGAAAATTTCTACCCTTCGAATTTAAAAATGTTCAAATCTTTCAATATTTATATTTTTAAATATTTTAATATTCGAACTTTCAAATACCCAAATTTGTGGTACTTTTTTTTTAATAAATAATGTGAAGTGAATTCGCAGAGTTTCATTTATTTTTTATTGACTCTACTAGATAAACAATTTAGCAGAAAAGAGGACTGTACTGTGAAATGGCCTTGGTATTCCATGAAATATCATCAATCGACGAAGTCTTACTTTAATGCATTTCTTGGTTCCTATTTAAACATTTTCAGTTCTTAATTTATTTCGTAATGTTAGGTTTAGCTCATATATATTTTTATTATAATAAATGGTATTTATTGTATGAGTATATACAACTTTTTAAAAACTTGGAATAGTATAGTACAATAAGCATATAGTTTACAGTGACTCGAGAATTTGTACACAAAAGATTATTAAATTCTCGTGTTAAGTTACGAAGACATTAAGTATACTTTACGTATTAAAATGCAAAAGGTGGACAAAAAGTAGATCTAATAACTAGGAATAGGGTACACAAAAGAAGGAAATACTGTAATGGTCGCAATAAACAAATGATGTGAATTGTGGCGAACAAATTCGTGAAATACACTATATGCATAATCTGTTAAATTGATTACCAGGAAATTGCTATAATCGAAATCAGCCAAGTATTTTTTGATAAAAAAATATAATAGTCTTCTTTCTACAATTTTCTGTTTGACAATTATACAATTTAAATTCCAAACAGTACCTGACCTTTAATCAAGCTATGAAGGCGAATTCAGACTTTTCACTTTGGGTCATTATCGTGGAAGATTCATCCCTAGTGAAAAGTGTAAAGGTTATTCTCATCTGCATTTTATCCAAAATAAAAAGTGAAAATTCGTTTTAACATCATAAGTTTCATACCGTTTCATGTATAGAGGGTGTTTCATAACATGTGGGACCCACTTCGAAAGTTGATTAAATGCTTAAAAATAATGAAAAAAGGTCATAGGGACACATGTCCTACCTGTCTTCGATTATGAGACATAATGAATTTTCTATTTAAATTACTTTACAGAAGATGCTCAAAATGACCACTTTGTATTTGAAGACAAGCTTGCACTCGTCTTGTCATCGATCTGGTTACTGTCTCTCTATCGTTCCTGGTGTTCCTCGAATTTGCTAGACGCTTTGCTCTATTCCATTTCGTAGTATTTCAGCATTTTCAATCGATGTTACATATACAATAGATTTTAAGTGTCCCTACAAATGAAAATCAAATGGATCAAACCCGAGAAACAAGCAGGCCATGGAATAGGACCTTCACGACCAATCTATTTACTTGCAAAATGTTGATTTAAAAGTCACCTAACTATTGCGATCTATGGAAAATAAGGACAGCCAGAATTTGCTCTGTTTATAAAATTCATTACATCTTATAAACGAAGACAGACAGGACATTTGTTTGTGTGACTTTTTTTCATTGTTTTTCGGCATACAATCAACTCTCGAAGTAGGTCCCGCATGTTATGAAACACCTTTATACAGGGTGTTCCAGGTTTAAAGTTCCAAACTTTTTCAGTACATTCTATGGATCGAAGTAAGAAAAAAATATTAGATGAAGATAGGTCGTTTAATGGTTTATTAAAAAGTTTGAAACAAAAATAAGAAATTCCAAAGAAACAGCTAAGAATAGCGATATGTAATTTTATAGGAATGGTGGTTGCTATCGGTATTCATCAAATACCAAGTTTTACTGGATAGTTATTATTACAAATAATTATTTAATATTAATTGTTACTATCGATACTAATTTTTATTTAAATTCGTAGATCCTATTAATATTCCATTACCGTTGTCTATCTTGTATTACTAACGGTGATAGCCATTTTGAAATAGAACATTGGTAGCATCTACAAATTTAGATAAAAATTAGTATCAGTAGTAACAATGAATATTAAATAATTAGTTATAATAATTAACATTCAGCAAAAATTGGTACGTGATGAGTGCTAAAAACAAACACAATTCGCATTGAACTGCATATCGCTATTTTTAACTGTTTCTCTAGAATTTCCTATTTTTGTTTATAACTTCATAATAAAGCACTAAGCAACCTATGTTCATATAATATTTTTTTCTTACCTAGATCCATAGAATGTATTGTAAACGTTTGAAACCTTAAACCTGGGACAATCTGTATACAATAAGATGCTATGAAAGATAACGTCATCGTTACCAGTGAATTTCTTTTATAAGTATTCCTCCGCAATTCTATAATTTACTATAATTTATGTGAGGGTAAAAGTGAAGTAATTCTATATAGATATAGAGAGTGAAGTGCCAAATATTGTCATCTAGATTGACGTTATTATTATTAGTATGCGTAGCGAAAAATATTTGAAATAGAATTGATTGGTATCAAGAGGAGCACGTTTTGATGATACTAGTTCTTTTATAGATTGACGTATATAAAGGTCATTTACATTTTTTAAAATGGAATCATATATTTTTTATTGAACTATGAAGTCGATGCATCTCGCTATTCTCTATAAAAAAGTATTAACCTATTAATATCGAAAAATCATTAGTTTAGGAGATATTTTTATTTTAATATTGTTATACAAAATTTAATACAATAAAAAATATATGATTCCATTTAAAAAAATATTAATGACCTTCATATGTCCTCTATACGACCACCTACAAAAAAGCTAGTATCATCAGTATGTGTCCTTGATTCCATTCAATTCCATTTGAAACTTTTTTCGCTCCGCATAATAATAATGACATAAATGTAGATGGTAATATCCAGTGCTCCACCCTTTACATTTTTACTACCATACTACCCCATCACTCTAAGTGCTCAAAAATTGTGAGTATCGTTACCATGAACATTCTACATACATATTTCGTTTGTATTTTGTTCTACAAACATACATTTATGCTACAGCGTACACCTTTTCTTCCAACGCGTAATAAAACTGTAGCTATATTAATACTACTACAAAGCCACACACGGTCACAGAAAATTTCATTACTGGCATACCGCGAATCTCCATTCCACCGTTTTATTAATTTATAGTTTAGTTTCTTGCCAGCGGTGGAGAAACGTCTCGTTTCGAGACTATGAAGATCGAAGGTTCGCCGCGTGGATCGCCGAAACTTTATGGTCACTGTTTGCGCCTCTATATTAAATTTCCCATGTTTACCTCGGTTTTGCAATAACAGTGACTCTGCACTCACGTGCATCGATGGTCAAAAAGGAAAAAACGCAGCAAGTTTGTGGAACTCTGTTCATCGATTTACTTACCTCAAATAGCTGTTGATATTCAGAGTGTACAGTTGTTTATAATGCCTGTATTTCTCATCGAATATCATCGGGGTGATACATTTCGAACGGTAGCATGCATTTTACGCGACAAAAGAGGGAGAACGATATCGGTTCCTGTGTCGGAAACATCAAACGCTTCCGCCTCTCTGTGCTCGATCGCGATTATTGAAAAATGAAGCGCACAGTGACTTTACCGTGTCCTGGAATCGATTAGTTAACATTTTACACGCTTTTTTCGGTATCGTGAATCTTGCAGAATCGTCTTATAAACGATGAACAAGAAACAGGTAGTTCAGTAACGCAAATTGAATTTTTTTCGTGACACATTCAATTCGCCTTTAATGTTTATTCTGAACGATAGTAGAAGAAGGTCCAGAAAGAACGTCTTTTGATTCAAAAGTAAAGAAATGACGAGCGGATGAATTTCATATCCGTTTCGTTTCAGAACTGTGAAAGGTGCACTTTATTTAAATAAAAATTCTTCTTTGTTACGTTTAAAATTGCCATTCCTGCTTTGTACCAGAAGAATTCTAAATAACAGTTTATCGAGTTGCAATATTTTTTTTAACCCTTTGAGGTATCATTGAATTAAAAGAATGTTTAATAAAAATAACATTTAATTTTGTTCGTATCTTTGTATACTTTGTACTAAAAATGCTATAGATTTTGATTTATTAAATTGCAGTACTTTTTATATCTACGCTCTGATTAAATAGGTAAATATAAGATGGGAGTAAACTGAAAGAAATTTTCTGTGCAAATAGCATTTAATTTTGTTTGAAAGTCCATATGCTTTATGCCAAATCAATTTTAAATTCTAATTTATTGAGTTGTCATATTTACTTGAAATATAATTAAATTGAAGAAATTTTTAATGTGAATATAATTTAATTTCATTCGTGTCACTAGGTATATACTTTGTATCAGATAAATTTTATATTCTTACTTATTTATTACAGCAAACGAAATTTTGAGAACAAATATCGTTTAATTTCATTTGAACGTCGATATTCATAAAAAAAGAGACCGATTAATATAATTCTAAAATTAAAATGCATATTTTCATAAAATACGAACACTACTGACATACAATTGTAGGTTCTAAAAACAATTTCTTCATAACCACGTGACGTGATAAAGATCTCATTTAACGCCAAAGGATTAATATGCTTTCAATACGCGAGTCTTTATACTTATCACCTTACAGATAATATTAATGCTACCAAACATTGGTACAAAATAATGAATAAATTATTGAACTATGAAAAACCCCTTTTTCAATAAATTTGCATGGTACATAAAATGTTAAATTTTTTAATTGTTATACTACCAATATTCCACAGAATTCTACGATAATATAAAAATTGCAGCAAATAAAATAAGAACATTGTTAGCAAATTGTTAATGTAGATTTGCTGTATAAACAGCTAAGGTGTGTCTTGATTAATACACTATTAACTTTACATACCTTCCCATTATTTAATGTGCATTGTTATTTGTATTATTTGTTTTCAAAATATGTTTCAAAATATGTTTTCTGAATATGTTATTTATCGTATCGAAATTACAAATGCGATTAATTTCAACAAAACGATTGGCACAAACATTTCATTTTACATTTCAAGATTAATATTATTCTGAGTAACAATTATTAATACTATTCATACTATTATTATTTTTATTACTATTATTACTATTATTACTATTAATGTTATTATTATTACTATTATTATTGAGAACAGTATAATTACTGCCAGTAACTAATAACAATAATATCAATTTTAATGTCAATAACATTGAGAACCCATTCATCGCTTGAAATCAATGAAATAGGAAGCAGCAATTTGCTTCAGAGCGTCTTCCTTTTAAGTTAAACTGACAATGAGTCGCGTCGCCGCGCTGTTGTTTGCAATATTTAATAAAACATTGTTATACAGGGTCACCTAACGTTTGCACCTTAAATATCTTTGTTGTTTTTTAAAATATGTTAAATATCTCAAGGAGCAGTTGAATGCTTCAACTTTGAAAATAAAATACGTTTATTACAAATGAGACTTGCAAACCGATTAAGGTCATATTCAATGTTATTGCATATTTTCAATTTTGTAGGAAGATCTGACAATTTTGTTGGAAGATGTCTCTTTACGGAACTGTCATGCTATGTGGTACCAACATGACAGCTGTCCTCATTCTGCGCGAGTAGCAAAAGAAACGTTGGATTTTAGGTTTCCAAACCGATGGATTGGACAAAGTGCATTTCTTTTTGTGGTGTCTGCTAAAATAAACCATGTACATGAATGCTTCAAGAACAGTTAAGGATATGCACCAGCATATCATCACAGCATGTGTAAATATCACTTCGGATATACTTGTCACAGTTCAACATTCCTTCAAAGCTCGTTTATAGCAATGTATTGACGTAAACATCCATCATTTCGAACATTTGTGAGACACACGTATTTCGTTTTCATATTTTAAATCTTATACGTTTTCTCTGTCCGTGACCTTAAATAATAATAGTCAATGAATTCCTAATGAAAGGGACTATCATTGTAGGTGTTCGAAAAGAGGTGGTTCCATTCAAAAAACTGGAAGTGATCTAGATATCTCTAATAAAAAAAAAAAATATGACAAGGAACCAAAAATTTGTTCGGCATTGTGTGAGCTCCATTGAACCATTCAACTTCGTCTTTAAGACGTTTGACATGTCTTTTAAAACAACAAAGATATTTGAGGTGCAAACGTTAGGTGGCTCACCCTGTACACGAAATTTATTTCTAATTCTATTATATATCATATTTTGATAATTTGTTGCTGGATTGAATATATATTTTGTACTGTAGTAATGTTGAACATTCCGCTATTATTAATAATACATAATTAATAATTTTTGTTGTTATTGATAATATAGCGTTCAACATTGAGTATGTAATTCTGACTGCAGCAATTTCTTACTTTCTTCGGGCTGACTGACATGTTTTTTGGATACGTGGAAGTGGTAATTAAAAATTACACAGTATCCACATTTTTCATATTAGTTTATGGTTTATGCAAATGATGTTACAAGAAAATAGCATAACATTTCTCAAGAAACATTAATTAAAAAACCTTAGCTTTTTATATTTTATAAACACATACATTGACTCATTTTACTCATACAAAAATGTATAAGTCATATACAATGTTATATTTCTACATCGAATAGTTTTCAATATGTTTAAAAAAATGATTTCCATTCCCAACCCAGAACACATACATATTCAACTGAATAATAAATGAACAGTGGTAACCAATCAACAGTAAAATCACTTCTATTAATATTGCTTATTTAAAAAATAAAAAAGTTATTTTAACATTACGCAGTGTTCCCAGGCGGTCTCCCATCCAAGTACTAACCACGCCCAGCGTTGCTTGACTTCGGTGATCGGACGAGAACCGGTTTTTTCTAGCGCGGTTTGAACGTTAACAAAAACAACCCCTCTCTGAAGCAATGATATTTTACTTAAGTCATTATAATCAAAAGAAGTGAAATCGACTGCTTTTTTAATTTGACTGTTGTTATAGTCAGAGTAACCGAAAAGCGAGTGACGTTATCAAAAGGAAAACGGTGGGCAGCAAGTGAATGGAGACTGTAGTAGTCCTACATACCTGGTCCTACCCACTCATACTGCTGCACCATCCCCAACTCTTTCATAGCTATGATACTCCTGGGATATAGGCTCGTCAGATCTCCCGGAATAAACGAAGCGTGAAATGTGACACGATCCAGCCCGCGCGATGCACTTTTATAAACAGTCGAAGACTGGTATTTAAAAGATTAAGGAGGTATTTAAAGACTAGGACTAAAAATGAAAAGTTAAAGTTTTTAGCTTTTGGTTTTATTTTTATGAAAATATTTAAGTTTAAATAATTAAGTTTAAGTTTAAATATTTAAGCTTTAGTCCTAGTATTTAAAGACTAGGACTAAAAATGAAAAGTTAAAGTTTTTAATTTTTGGTTTTATTTTTATGAAAATATTTGTATTGTATTACTGTGATTTTTCCTATGAGAATAAGATCAAATACGATATGATTTGCATTATTTTCAAGTGAGTATTTTAACAATTTTCATTTTCTTTCATTATCGATTCCACAAAAATACAAAAAATAATTCTAACTAAAAGATAGTTCAATGTCTCAAAAATTTATAAAGTTATACCGCTTTATACAGCGTTATACAGCAACGACACAGGATCGCGCGACCGAATGCTGCTGCTTACATACACGAAAGTACATATGTAAAACTTTAAACGCGTTTTTCTCGAAATACGATTTTCAAATGCGGCGGATATCATATCTCGAGAACCACTCGACCGATTCACTTCAAATTTAGAGATATTCCTAGGAATTTTACGTTGTCCATGACGATCTAACTTCCTTAAATTTTATTTTCAATTTTTTGATAATAAAAAAAAAGAGGGCGATTTTTCCATCGAAATTCCAGATTATTACTTTATATGATTACTATTTTGTAATAAAATGTAAAATTAAAATTTAGAGATCGACAAGGACTTCCAAATTTCATCTATTCTTAACATGGATTTGGTTTTTTGCTTTCAGATGCATTGTTTAGACTCGGGAATGTCCACCTGCAAATGCTTAAAAAAGAAACATCTAAAAAATTTACTATCCTAAAAATTTAGGATAATACAGTCAAAGGATGTATCTTTTATAGGAAAAACATTTGAATTATTTCCATTTGCAGTTAACAAAAAATAAATTCTCGAATTTATATAGCTTTTTCGAGCTTGTAAGTAGATGTAACCCCTTAAGGCTGATCTGATCATTGACTTTCTCTACTAGAAGCTGGAAACATTCCACTCTCTATCTTTACTTCTCAAGTACTTAAAACAATGCCACATCTCGCATGTTGGTTTATAGTTTATGTGAATGATGTTACAGAAAAAGAGCATAACATTTCAAGAAAAAAAATAATTTAAAAGTCTTAGTTTTTTATATGTTTTAAACACATCTATTTTCTGGAAAACAGTTTATGTAGTTTAATTTGTCATAAAAAAATGTATGACTCTCATACACAATGTTTCTTTGACGTCGAATAGTTTTCAAGATGTTTAAAAAAATGTTTTCCATTCCCAAACTTAAGGGTTATTTTCACCCCCTAGATATGAACGATTATTGCTAAAAAATACGGATCGAATACTTTTTCGAAAACTATATCCTCCGTAAATTTCATCAAACTTGATTACTAAACTTGGGAAATATCCATCATTAGAAAAATTAATCAATTCATCGCATTTACTCAGCTAGCAAAAAAGAATTTCTTCGGAAGCTAGCGATGTATTTACCATCAAAACGTAATGGACTAAAAGATATTATTACAAATATGATATTATGTCTTAATTCTAAGCACAATTCCTGCGAAGTAAATTTCTCAAATACAATTTTTACCTACTTTACCATTACTACTTGATCATAATTTGTAAGTATTACTTATTTCATTGTATTAAATGAATACTTGCCTATAACAATTCCAAATCGATACTATTAAATGATTACCTACTGACATTTACACAATCGGTCAGAAGTTTGGTAATACTTGTTAATTCTCATTAAAATTATATATACGACAAAGTATTTTTGGTTCAAAGTAAATGCTTTGAACAATAGTTGTAAAATTGTTTAGTCCAATGAAATATTATAAATTAAGATAATTGTTAACTGTTACTAAAACTGTGTGTTTGGAAAAATAAATTTCATTTCCCTCAATTTAGAAAATGATTCTAAATGTTTGGCCGATGATGTGTAGTAATTAAAACTGTTATTAAAGTAATAATCGAATTAAACCCAGCATTAATCACATTTCCATGTATTTTACCGTGTATTTGTTACACTCTGTATAATATAGGTACAGGCTCGTTTATACTCGACAGACTGCCTGACAGTCTGTTTATACTACTGCAAGTAGTATACACATAGATCACTAGTGGGCAAACCCTGTCGTGACAGGATCCATATTTCCTCTATCACAAGTACACGAAAGCCACACCCTTTGTTAGAACAATATTTTATATATATGAACATTAAGTACATGTACAGTTAAAATATTGTACTAGATATCACTATTATGTTGTATTAATAACATACAATACGTACGTTTATATAAGTATGAGAAAAAAGCCTATCAAGAAAATATCTTCTTAAAAAATAGCTTTATTATATCTAAACTAATTTTAATACTGACAATCAGAGCCTAGGAGCCACAGTAGGCATCTAGAATAGCCTCTTGTGACTCGCGAGACATGGCTTGGCCATCGTTGATATAGACCAAAATGGTACAGGGACAAGAAAAGTCTCTCGACTGAGTTAGGTCCTTAAAAATCAGTTTCTTCGTATCTTTATGAGAAGTGTTCATATAAACTCAAGCTTAAGCGTAAAGAGGTGAATGTACACTATCGTGCATAAGCATTTAGGAACTTTCACATTACTAAAAATACATGAAATACCTACACTGTCTTATTTATGTTAACTGATATTAAATAGTACCCTCAAGTTGTAAACCTTACATAATCGTCTGAGATGTGTAACGATTCGTTTTCTATATTGAATTGCTATACATTCAAAAATCATTACACAGAAGAACATACATCACACAAAAAAAAGAAAAAGGAAAAGACAGTCTTATAAAAATGATCTTATATAATTATATTTCGTGGCTTTCTACCCTGATTCAATATAATCGTTTTCTTTAGGGACCTAGCGTCTATCCTATAGGATGCGGTTCAATTTCTTTTTCTTATTTGTTCAAATTCGTCCTCCTTGCATGGAAGTCGTTGTCCTTCATCGACGTTATTGTTATATGCTGGCCTCTCTTTACGTATGCACCATGAAAATTGACCATTTGCCCCAAAATGACTCATCACTTCACTTGTTTATACTGTACTAATCAATTGTCTTCTAATCTCGATCCTAATGTCAACGATCCTAGTTTTTAATTTGGGACACATGGCAGTGCGCATACACGTGCCAATGTGCCGCTGCATCGCTATATGGCGGGCAATTTGAATTACCGAACCTTACAGGTGAGATTCGTAGTCAAAACTATACTATGGAGTTTTGCATGATGTATTTTACATATTTCAATAACGTGGAAGTGTCCAAACAGTTATGTACGGTAGCATAAGTAACCATTTCAACCAATAATATTCACTAAAACCAAAAATACGTGTGAGACAAAACCTGACCTATGCTAGTCTGATGAATTAACCTCCCATGTCCTCCGCGACACTTCTTTCTAACTCTATATACTATTTGTGTCGTTAAAATCCAAAGAAATTGTTGGTCGAAACACAATTAATCAAAACTATCTCCCTCGGTTCGCTTCCTCGTTATTCGATCGATTCGATTCCGTTTTAAAATAGCGTCACAGCCCACTGGAAATGACTCGAATTGCGGTCATGAATAATTCAATGCGCGTAAAAAAAGAACTTGTTGTCGGTTAGTTTATACGACAAAGCCCGATGGATTAACCGTACGCGAGAGTCTATGCCTTTTATCTGCGCGAATAAAATAAAATCGTTGCCAGCTATCACTAGCGGTTTTCGCCTTGACGAGAGACCGCGAATTGCGAGTAGAATCGCGACTGTTAGCCCAGTCGTGCTCTTTTCACGCAACGATGCTATCTGCTCTTCCGTAAGAGTTGGAATGATTCCCAGAGGGGGTAGAATTAATCTGGCAATTTGTACCAGCCGAGAATTATGGCGAGGAAGTTTCGAGGGTCAGGGATCTCAGGCAGTCGGTCGTTCTTGGAGGTACACCCGCGATGGGCGTACAATTTTCTCTCTGCCAGAGAATAAGAGCGACGTAATTTCTGTCGCAATTTGAAACGAAAATTAAACCGTCTTCAAGTTGACTATAAAAAGGAGACAATAAAGGTGCGCTTTTACTCGAAGAGATTTTACGGTCAAGGTAGAGATACAGTTCTCAACGTCTTCGATTTGAAGGCAATGTTTGTCGGCATATTACTGTTTTAAGAACGATAAAAGCCTCGATAATGTGTGAGCAAAGTGGAACAAGGAGAGGGAAAAACTAGCCTCGGAAACGGAGTCAAGAAGTTCATGAATATTTCTGCAAGGAAAGGCAAAGCAACAAGCTGCCTAGAGAGAACGGGTGATAGTGTGCATAAAACATACGGAATTAACATCGCCTGGATAATATAGGGTGTAAACAATATACGTGATAATATTTTAGAGAGTGGCAGAGAAGCTCAAATGGAACACAGAATGTCCAATTACTATCTCCATTTTGCAATCATAATAACTTAAAGTGGATATATCTATATTCTAAACTAAGAATTAGAGAATTTTGCAGATGCATTGCAGGCTAGAAATAAAGAAAAAAGATCTTAATACATTTATTGTATCTCTTTCGGATTAATTTTTATAAAGCTTTAAAAATTCGAAATTCTTTTACTATAAAGTCTCGAATTTTTAGAACTTTTGTTTCGCGATATCGACCAACCTGACGCGAAATTACTAAGAAACAGTAATCATATATATAGCCGATTTGAATAAACATTCAAACCTTCTCGGCGACATTGGCTCTGAATATTAACATGACTTTCTCCTCCATGTCGTAAGCTAACCTCATGTGGTGCACGAATCAAAAAGATCAGAGTCGAACCCCATCAGGGGTTCCAAGCCATCTAACGTAACCATACCCTAGGTACCACCGGTCACCATGACCACATATCTCAAAGATATGACCCATCGTAGGGTTTTCTGAGCCAAACATGGCTCGTGCCTGGGGTATTTCCGGCTCGCTCTGATCAAATACTCAAAAAGCACGCTCAAACATGAGAATTGAAGTCGTCAACGTTGACGACTCATGCGTGCACCACAGCTGCTGGGTTTTCGGCTAGCCTACATGGGAAATGTCCAGCGAGCTGATTTGCTGAACAATTCAGTATATTTCCATTAGATAAACCCCAAACGTTTACTAATTGGTCACTTAGGTCAAGGCCTACCTCGCTGGAATATGCTCTGCGGCTCTTGCTGACGGTTTGATATGGAAGAAGAAAGGCGAAGTTATTCAAAAAGGATACTTCAGAGTATTCGTTCAATTATTATTCGGTCATCTTTTCTGAATCGACATCGTTGAAGTCGCGAGACGTCCTCAGCTTCAGTTTCAGTAAATTCTGTATAATAAGCCTTTGGAGCCTTCCAAACAAAACTACAAATCCAATTGTACAACCAGTGAATTGAAATTATATACATTTGCAACTAATAATCGTGTTGGAACAATTTAACATCCTTCTAACCCTAACCGGGAAGAAGGAATTTACGCAACTTCACGGTGGTGGTAACTCGCGTTACAATTTAAAATAACGCGAAGTTTACCGTGAAATTGTGCTAAAAAACAACTTTATAGAAGTTGAACCGTAAAATATAAAAAAAAGATATTAAAATTTTTTTGCTCTATTTCTGGCCTTAGGACCAGCTTCATACCAACAGAGGTATCTGCAAAATTACAGGTTCCTTTGATTGTTAGTTTAGAATATAGGCATGTTAACTTTAAGGCATTATTATTGTAAAATGGAGGCAGATTAAGCATTATGTCATAGGACATTTTATGTTTGATTTAAGCTCCCGTAGCGCTTTTTAAAATATTGCTACGTAGATACTTTTTAATAACAGCTATTTGGATAATGATTCCGAATATACGATACCTTTACTACCGAAAAAGAAGAACGTTTCCAAAATTTAATAATACTTAGAAAATTTTGCAACATTTGAAAGTAAGTGCAAGAGACTTGTAAGTTTGAGAGATAATACCTAACTAATAACTTTTATATAAATAGATTAGATTCTATATGAACAGGTTTCTGTCTAATAATTTCTATATGAATAGATAGTGCGAGAAAAGTTAATCTTCAGTGTACTTTAATTTGTGATTACAGTATTTGTAATTACAATTTGTAATATGCATTTTGTTTTTATAAATTGTTTGTTTTAACTGAAACTATTTAATTGTACTTAATTGTAATTAAATGAACCCAGAATAACAGTTCTCAACTCTATCTTTGATATTTATAGAAGTTCGATAAGAGATCTTAGAATTTTTAAGGAAATTTGTTCAGATGTTCGAATTAATACTGTCATTTGCATTTGTACTTATCTAAATCCGGTTGGATTTTTGTAAAGATTGCACGTTCTACTTCTATTTCTGTTAAACATAATGGAATTTAAATTTCCCTGTGCTTAGGATCATCTTTTAATATTTGTAATTCGATACGAAAACTTTCACGCTTTGCTTTAAGTGCCTTTACGCGATATTTATGAAAGGGAGCCATTTCAACCTACTTGATCGACACACAAAGAGATGAAAATGCGAAAATCGAAAGAAAAGAATGGTGATTCAATAAACTACCTCTGAGCTTAACTTACAGAACCGATGATCCAGGCTTTCAGAACAGCACATCCAGTTATTATCGATATTGACTCCTCACTCTTGTTTCAACTGTAGATGATGGCTCCAAGTAATTCAGACTTGACTGGCTGGTCTTGATGTTAATATCTTCTTGACTTCACTTTTGATTGGTAGAAGAATCTTTCCCGTGTTTTGTGAGATTGAGGCTGCAGCGCTTGGTCGGCAACTCCTTCCTCGATCGTGATATTGACAGTTAAAGCTACTACACTTTGTGGCTCCTTCCTCACTGGTTGGTGATGTTGCAATTATCGAAGATCCGACTTGAAGGACCAATAATATGTAGCGTCACGAAGACACTACTGCTCTTCAATAATTTAATATTAAAAGAACTGGTTGTTTTAAAAGTTTTATGAAAAATAATTTAAGTTACAAGTTAAAATATCTATACAAGATTGCGTGTTTGGTTAACAAGTTGTGTTGGCTCTGGTTGTTGCTCGAATTTGAGCATTAATGTTGATTCGATATGTTCGTGATTGGAACTGAAGAAATATTTGAAGATGCCTGAATGCCTTACGACATAATTTAGACATCTTAAAAACATCCAAGAGCGTACATCTTAAAGACTTGCAAAGTTTACGTCTATAAAACGTCTTAAAGACACACTACATGGACGTCCTAAAGACCTACGCTTTTGGACGTCTTAAAAACGTCTAATTTTTGTCCGAACGTCTTATATACGTAATTTGGACGTCCCTAAAACATCTTATAAATGTTTCTTAAAACGTCCTAAAGACATACTGATTTGTAACATCATCTTTTGGACTTTTGTAGGACTTTACTGGATGTTTTTAAGACGTTTTCAAGATGTCTCTGTGCTATTTGGGTTATTGGCTGTTAAAAAATAGTGTAAAAATTCAAAGTGGATAAATGAACTGAATTTTGGGTTAGCGTGTGAAGCGGTGAAGGAACAAAGGGTACAGCAAAAAGAACTTTATGAGTACGCTGGTATCGGTCGGCACAGTTAGAAATGGCGACATTATGATGGTCGCGTTTATTAGCTACTTTGCGTGGTTAATTTCTTTATAACTTAATTATACACTTTGTAACACTTTAGCTTTAAACGACTAATTCAACGAGTTTTCTCTACGGCCACGTCTGTGTATTCAAATGAGAATATTAATTTAAGCATCTAGTTTGGCTTTTAGTCCTATACCTGAACATGATTCTACATGCTAAAATGAGACGACAATTAAAAATGACGAAATGGCGTGTAAAGCTTTGTTTCTGAGTTATTAATTGTGAGAAACACACCTAAAATACGCCAGGATTATATCTGAATTGGAACGTATTTTACTATCAACTTGCATTAGCTAGCTTAGACGCAGCGATATCAGTAGAATAGGTCCTCAAGTCAGACATATTTCACGTTTATTTTAAGCATCTTCTCAAGAACTAATACTTTGGACACGAAGTCTCAAATGTAATTTCGTCATTCTTAATTCTCCTCTTATTTTAGTATATAGAACCAGTTCTTAAAATTTCTGACTACCTATTATCGAATATCCTATTTGTATACAGTGTGGTCGGCTATAGGTGAGAGAAATTTTAAAATGCGATTCTGAGAAGTCAAAATAAGACAAAAATCAAGAACGATGATTTGGTATTTAGGACTTCGTTAATTATTTATAAGCAATTAAAAATTTGGTAAAATCCGCCCCTAATCAGGCAAACTGTCTTACAATATCGATCACATGGGGTGCGCGGCAAATGACAGCTGATCGAATCGCGGTGGTGATCATATAGTACTATACATATAATTGTACCATTTACATAGTTACATAGTACTATATAATTGTACCATTTATACATAATTATGTATAATTGTTCCATTTATATAGTATAGTTCAGCATGTACAGTTATTACGGTAACCTTATGGTTACAGTAATTACTGTGACTTAATAGAATGTTTAAAAACATCGAATTCTCCTGTTAAAATTTCTTTATACAGGGTGACCGAGAACTGGTGACACAAGTGAAAAGACAGTGATTGTACATGAAAAAGTAAATAAAAAATAATTCAGACTAAAATTTGTTGATATCATGCTTCGTTTAAAAAAAATTTGAGTTTGAATTACGGCCATATACAAATGTAGGTACAGAAATACAGTTTTTGATGCTTAAAGGGTACTCGGGTTAAGGAGAACACTCACGGTCTGGCTTAAGCTCGACCAGAAACTTCTACTTACGAGCAGCTGTGTCTGCTCTTATCCTCATTGTCAGTCAGAGCAACACGCGACACGAGCCACGTGGTCAAGGGTAAAATGGAGAGAGAATTTGTAAATGTAGATGCACACGACTTTAAACAACTGATCCGAATGTCATTTGTCCCGTACTCGCAAAATTGTTGCATTTGTTCGATTTTTAAATTAAAAATTCGCACGAACTATTTTGCTTATCTGATGCTATTCAACTCTAGTTAAATAGCTGTACAAATAGCAATGAATACGTACATATTCAACCGAATAAAAAATGAACAGTGGTAACTAATTAACAAAAAGATCACTTCTACTAATATTGCTTATTTAAACGATAAAAAAAATTATGTCAACATTACGTGGTGTTCCCAGGCGGTCTCCCATCCAAGTACTAACCGCGCCCAGCGTTGCTTGACTTCGGTGATCAGACGAGAACCGGTTTTTTCTAACGCCAGGAAAATAGGAACTAACGTTACATTATTACTTAAGAACTAACTTAAAATAAAATAAAAATAAATAGAAAAAATAGAAAACTATGTACAAAAGTATTAGGAGGGAAGGATATGGTAAGTCTTTGTATTATTACAGACAAGTTTACCTTTCATTGTAATTTATGTGTGAGAATTTAGCTGGTATCTTATTGCGTATTCTTTGTATCACAATGTTTGTCCTTATATAATATTCAACACTTATACTAGTGCTTATATTCTAGGTACTTAAACTTTTATGTAGATAAACTATACAATAAATTTCACAAAAATAAAGATATATAATCTTGTTTTATTTTACACCCCTTTTTTTTTTTTTTTTACCCCCTTTGTTTTCAGGTACTCATAATAATACTCGTCTTCCGTACTAGTTCAGCACCGTAATTTGTACTCTAAGGTAAGTTAAGGTAAGTTCAGGTAAGTTACTTTACATCAGCCACCATAATTTTTTGCGGTCCAGTTGCTTATAATCTACCCAGTCTCTCTTAGGTATTGATGTATTGTGTTTGAGCAATGGTACATATCTTTTATCTTTTATTGCTATCGTTGTTAACGTTATTGTTTTATTCCCTTTATGCCTCGGGATGTGGTAGAATATCGGTATTGCGTCTTCATTTTGAATGTAACCATTCTTATCTAGGTATAGAAAGGCTTCAGGTGGAATGTGCCCTAAGGTAAGTGTGTTTTTAATATAATTTTCGTCTGGGTGCGGGATTGGAAAGATTAAGCTATTATTTTTAATTTGCGCTGCTGTTGCAAAATAATTTCTTACTAGTTTTATGATAAAAATGTCAATTCTATTTATTCCCGCTTTATTATAAAGTTGTGCATTACTGACTGTTTTTTTTGGATTTGAGCTAGATCTATAGAGTGTTAAGCATGCCCTCAAACACCTTCTTTCGAATAGTCTTAATTGTTCCATTATCGAGGTCCCGACGTTGTACCACATCTCGCAGCCATACGTTATTATTGGCCTAATAAGCAACTGGTAGCAAATTATCTTTACTTTTTTACTTAAATTCTTAGCGTAAAATAGTCTCGCGTTCGCTATAAAAACTTTTTTGGCTTTTTGCAATTGTTGCTCTACGTGTTTGTTTAATAGCAGTCTTTCGTCCATTGTAACTCCTAAGTATCGCACCTCTTTCTTATGTTCTATTTTAATGTTCTTTTCCTTATCTCCTATTAATGAAAAACTTTTGTATTGTCTTTTAATGGCTTGTGATGCTACATTGTAGGAGGGCCTGAATAGTATCGTTTCACACTTACTCGTATTTACTTTTAATTTCCAGGCCTTGTAATATGCAAATACCTTGTTTATAGCCTTTTGTAATTCTTCTTGTACTACCATTGGTGCTTTACCCGCTTTGTATACTATCATGTCATCGGCGAATGCTATCATTGAGCAGCCTGTGTTGTGTGGTCCAAATAGCTTTAGTGTGTCACTAGTGTATATGTTGAATAATACCGGTGAGTTTATGGTCCCCTGCTGTAATCCGTTTGTTATGTTGAATGTTAGTGAGGATAAAGAGTCTCCTATGCCTACTTGGAAGCTCCTATCATAAATCATGCTGTGTATTAATTTAATAAGTATTAGTGGGAATTCTTTTTTTTGCAGTTTTACAATGAGGCCGTTTAACCAGACTGTATCAAAGGCTTTTTCTAAATCTATTAGACACGCGCCCAGGCAATAGCCCCCGTTCAGTGCCCAATTTATGTCTGAGGATAGCTTATTTATCGCATGAATCGTGGAGTGTCGTTTGCGGAATCCGAATTGGTTTTCCGGGATTATGTTTTTGTCATCGCACACTTTTACTATTTTATCATTAATGATTTTCTCATAGATTTTCCCAATATTCGAAAGCAAACTGATTGGTCTGTAACTACTTGGGGAGGTGATATCTTTTCCTTTCTTATGTATGGGTATTGTTTTGGCTGTTTTCCAGTATTTCGGAAAGTGGCCATGATTGAGTAGGTTATTGAATATTATTGTGAAGCAGTTTATAATGTTTGGGGGTACTTTTTTTAAAACTATGTTTGGTATTTTATCGTTTCCTGCTGATTTCTTATTGTTTAAATATTTAAATTTTTTCTGTACCTGTTGGTAGTCTGTGAAATAGTCTAACGAGTTTTCTAATGGTGTTGGTGCCAGTGCGCTATTATTCGCAGAGAAACTGCATATAGTGTTCGGAATGTTTTTTGTTATGTCTGTTATGATGTGTTGGTATTTATTTTCTATAATATTACGAAATGCCAGATTATTAAGGTTATTGTTTGCTTCGTTTACTGAAGCGTATTGTATTCCTAGGATATCTAATTTATTTGTAGTATTGTCAATTAAATAACTGCCTTCGTTGTTTTTTGTCAGTGTGTTTGTGTTTATGTTTGCTTTAGTTATCATGTTTTTATTTTCCTCTGTTACTTTAAGTGTTGGTAGTTGTAGTGTTGTTTTTTTTCTGTATAAACGGTTTATTTCTTTGTACATTTTGCTAGGTTGTTTTGGGTTAATCTGTTTTATTCTTTCATACCAATAATCGTTTACTACTCTCTGTGTTTCTGATTGGATTCTCTTTTTCAAGGCTTTGATTCTGTTATCTAAAATTTTTAGTGTGTGTCTTGTTTGTGTACCTATTATACCTGTTCTACCTATTTTTCTGTAGTTAGCTACCGTTTCTCTCTCCTCTTTTATTAGGTGCCGTATTTTTTTTGTTGTGTATTTGTCTATGGAGTTTTGTGCTTTGGGTTTAGGGATTGCTTTTTTCATTGCCTCTATTATTTCGTGTTCAATTTTGTGTATACTTTCGTCTAATTGTTCTATTGTGTAATTTGTGTTCTTGTCTAAATCATAGTTATATGCTTGTAAAATATTTTGGAATTTTGACCAGTCTGCCTTTGCAAAGTTAAATGTTATGTTTTCGTGTTTGTGATCTATCAAGATGTTTTGATTCGGGATTTTGATTTGTGTTGCAATTGCTTCGTGGTCACTTGCTACCTGGATTGTACTCAATTTATTTCCTATCAAATTTAAGAACTCGATTCTAGCGTCTGCCAATATGAGATCTATGTAAGAACCGTTACGCGGAAAAGATGGTGTTGCCGTATGTAACAAGTTTAGTCGTAATCTGATATCGTTATTATTTATCCAATCTTTCAGTGCTATACCTCGTTCATCGTTTTTTGAATTTGACCACGTAGTATGCTTCGCGTTAAAATCTCCTGCTATGATATAATAATTTGATTGTGATATTAAATTCAACTCATAAGCTATATTTTCTAATTCCTCTCTGAACTTAGATGTGAGCCCTTTCTTTGCGTATATTGCAATTATTAAGAGTTTATTGTTGTCTGTAGTGTCCAGTTTAATTATTGTTGTTTCTACTACCTGCGTTTTTGTGTTTAATTTTACTATTTCGTGTTTTAAGTTTTGTTTTATTAATATTGCTGTGCCTCCTCCCTGTTTGTTACTTGCCCTATCGTTTCTTATCACTATATAATTTTTGAAGTATATTGTGTGTTTTTCCTTTAATTTAGTTTCATTAAGCATCACGATATCCGGATTCTTTTTCTCCATTAGGAGTGTTAAGGCTATTCGTTTGCTATTGCTTATTAATGAATTTATATTAGCTGATATTAGCTTTAAATTTTTTACTTCTATTTGTTTATTGTTGAATGTACCTGTTATTTGTTAGCACGTGTGCTAGCTGGTTAATTTGTGTGCTCATTGCCTCTACCTTATTAGCGATTGCCTCAATTATTTTTTCTAATTTCTCCGTTCTTAACTGTAGGTTTTGTATGTTCTGTTTTTCTTGGTAGTTACCTGTTGTGTTTATTAAGTTGTTGGCATGGTTAGGTGCTATTCCCTGGAGCGTGTCGTTATTTGTTCCTTTTGTTTTATCTGCATACGAAAAACCTGTTTTGATAAAAGCCGGGTTGGTTATGATTCTGGGTGCGTTGGATCTGTTTGTGTTTTTTTGTGAAGTTAAGTTTGTTTTGTACTCTTTATATTTTGGGCACCCTCTGTATGAAGCGGGGTGACCTTCTGTATTACAGTTTACGCAAAACGGTTTGATGTTACTATTATTTACTATCTCTTTTGTTATTTTGCACTCACCTGGTTTGTGTGACTCGTTGCATTTCACACATCTGTAATTTAAGTTGCAATTAATTGCAGAGTGTCCAAATCTCTGGCACCTCCTGCACTGAGCATCACCTTTCTTGTTTAATTTCTCCCACCTTATTACATGGTGGCTGATGTATCTTATTTCATTTAATTTTTTTAAATCGCTGTTTGCTGTAATTTTAATTAAGTATATTGGGAGGGTGCGCCCTTCTTTTATTGATTTTGGTGTTTTAAATCTACTTGCGCTGTCAAAATGTATTTGTTCATTGTTCATGCTCTGCAGCTCTTCCAGAACTTCTTGCTCGCTGAAGGACTCTGGGAGCCCTTTGATCAAGAAGTTATGGCTTTTTAGTACCTTAGGGGTGTAAGAATAAAAACTTGTTTTTGCTTCCGCTAATCTTTCTTTAGCTTTTAGGAATTCCTCTACCGTATTGAGCTGCAGAGCATGCTTTGCTTTACTTATTCTTTTTATATGAAAATTATTTTCATTACTATCGTGTCTAATTAGTTGTAATGTCTCTTTTGGGTCTTGATACAATATGTTAATAGGGGGTGGTTTATTTGCTGTTACTTTTAAGTGGGTTACTTCCCTTATTTTCTTATTCTTCTGTGTAGATTCCTTGCTTTGCGTAGTGGTCATCTTGGAGGTCGGTAGGGCTGGCTGTGTGGGGGTCGTTACCTTTTCTTGTACCATCATTATGTTGTTGGTGTTTGTTGCTCTTCTTTTTTCGTTTTTCTTCTTTAAAACTTGGATGAAGTCTTCTTGCTGTTCTTCTTCGATGGCTATATCCATTGGATTGGTACTGCTGTTCCCTGTTTCCTTTTGCTTTTGTGACGCTTCAGTTTTTTCCTCATTTTTTGAGGTTTCTATTATTTTTACTAATTTGTCTAATTGCTCCTTTAGGTCTTTATTCTCTTTTTGTAGCCTTGCTATTATCTCCTGGTTATCTATTACTTGTGGTGTAATAGTGATTTTAGGTTGTGTTCGCTTTTCAATTTTATTCATTTTGCTTTTTGTCATATTAATTCCCTGTTTCCTTTTCAGGGGATTTTGTTCTTCCAAATTGATTGGTATTGTTTTTGCACTATTTGGTAATAGTGGTGTTTCGAGGAATTTTTTAAATTCCTTTATTTGTGCCTCTGGCCACGTGTTCTTTTTGCAGGTTATGAGCGCTTTCTCTGTTGCCTTCGTCGTTTCTTGGTTTTCATTTTCGACTATGGTCCTTTTCTCCTCCGTCTCCTCCAGATCTTTTGTACTATAGTACTAGTAAATCTGTCACTCTCACTAATTTTACGCAAATTTTGCGTGTGTCGCGGTACTTAGTTGTATCACGTGCTATTATTTTCGGTATAGGTTAAGCGTCCTAACACGGCGGCAGTCGCGAGCGCTCTGGTGGTTTTTTCTAACGCGGTATGAACGTTGACACAAACAGAACATATCTGAAACAATAACATTATACTGAAGTCCATCAAAAAAATGAAAATGATTGCTTTTTTACTTAGACTGTTCTTATAGTCAGGGCAACTAAATCGCGAGTCACGTTACCAAAAGGAAAACAGTGAGGGAATGAGTGAATGGAGGTTATAGTAATCCTACATATTATAGCTGTTTCATTAGTCCCTTGAGACGACACAAGGGCAAGAAGAGTCTCTCGTTCCCTTCACCTGTCCCTCAATCCAGTTAGTATGTATGACCGTTTTGGCCAATAATACGCTACAGTTTAAAATGCGTCTGAGACGAGGCGTGTTCTTTTCATCCTGGTCAATACGACCCGCATTCCTTTCAAGAAACTACTCATGGGACAGCTACAGTACTTGCTCCTACCTCCTCTTACTACTGTGACACCCCCACCTTTCACAGCTATCAGAGTTGCGACCGCTCTAACCGTTGCTAGCAGACACCGAAGAGAGCTCTTTGGCGCTCGTCGGTTAGGGCTGGTCTGACCATTGACTTTCTCTACTAGAAGCTGGAAACATTCCGTTCTCCGTGTTTACTTTTCAAATATTTAAAACTGTACACATACTTCGGTACTTTTATCCTCGACTAAAATTCAACTTAATTTATTGAAAATGAAGCATAATATTAAAAAATTTTATTCTGTATTTTTAACTTATACTTTTATATCAAATTTTATATATCAATATCAAAAATCTTTCCGCTGATACCGCCAGTTCTGGTATCATCACGTATTTTTGTTGGAACATTCAAGATGTCAAGTTTTTATTATATAAAACTGTTTTGTTATAATTAAGCCTTTAAAGTTATTATATAAAAAAGACGCTGGAGTTCAGAAATTGAAACAAATAAGAAAGTTATGAAAATTTAAAATATTTGGGTATTTAAAAATTGAACGATTTGAAGCTATGAATCTTTGAGAATGTAAGGAAAATATTTTCATATGTAAAAATTATAATATTCGAAAATCTGAGTATTTGGAGATTTGAAAATTTGATGAGAAGGTTTGGTCAATTTAATATTAATGCTTTGAAAATTAGAATCTTCAGTAAATCTTCACTAAATAATTAAAAAAAAAATGATAATACATCATAATTGAACGGAGAAGTGTTGTCCAGAGCAATAAATAACGACATTGTGGTTTCTTTCTCCTACTACAGTGCTAAAGCATATTTTGACTAATCTTGACAGTAGAAGTGAAGAAGAGAGTATCGAGACGATCGTGGTTATTCTTACTAAATATGAAAAGAAGGTTTAATAGCAGTTGTCAGAAATTTTAAGAATGACAAAATTGCATTTAAGGTTTATCTTCAAAATTATTAATTGTTGAAAAAACGCCTGAAATTCACGTGAAATATATTTAACTTGGGACTTGTTCTACTGCTGGTGTGTATTAATCAAATCAGACACATCAAATTCAGTAGTAAAAACCCCAAGTCAGTCACAGGAAATTCAGTAGTACAAGCCAGACACAGGAAATTCAGTAGTACAAGCCAGACACAAGTCAGACAGATTTCACGCATATTTTAGGCGTTTTCTCAATAATTAATAACTCGTAAACGAAGCATGAAACGCAATTTCATTTACTTTTATTTCTGCCTTACTGTAGTACATAGAATTATCCCTTAAAATTTCTGATACCTGTCGTCGAACATCCAGTATTTTAAATAATCACAATAGTTATCGTTCTCCATCTGTGGCTGAAGCTTGCTCTCGCGGTTTTCAATTTTGAAATTCGATGCACGATGAATTCTGTGCAGTGGCTTTCTCGCAGGATGAACGCATTCCCGCGTTTACAGATTTTACGCAGATTGTCTGCAATAGCTATTAAGTCGAGTGCAGTATGTTATGCGATTTCGCGAATTTCGTGGAAACGCTATTAAGGGCAAAATCGGCGAACGTATTTGAATTATTTTCACGAGTAGTTAGTTGTAGTCGATTGTACCACTAATTCTCCCATGGCATTCATTCATGGGTTTTTTAATATCGCGTTTGTTGAGCAAAATCAAGGAAAAGGTATTCCACTGAACTAACGCTAAAGAATTTAGAAACGCATGATCTCCCAGAAGGGCGTAGTAAATGATACAGACAGTAGAAATACTTGATTCCTCATGGGTCGATTACGAAAAATAGTTAAGTTGAACGTAGATACTGAAAATCTAAAAGTTTGATAATTTAATAATCTGAGTATGCAAAAGCTAGAGAATGTGAAAATCTAAAAATTTTTTAATTTAAAATCGCCTGTGCTGTGGAAATACAAAAGAAAGTTATTAATGGTATACCACGTAACTGCCATAATGTGAAATGAAAGTCGTAACTCTTACTATCTTTGTATTGTTATGCACACTATGGTTCGGTAATCTTTTGTTCTTTTTCTGAAATCTGGGATGTACAGACTCAGATAAAGGCGACGCCCCATCGTTGGCATGATATAATGGATTTTTTCAAGAAAACTACTTTTTATTAAAGGACATACATATTTCACCACTTTTCTGGTATAAAAAGGGACATGGATGTATACTCTTGGGTATATTCTGGATTCAATTTTAGACTAGAACATATCGACGCAAGTGTGTAGCAAGATCGGGTTACACAGCCTACATTAATGTAGGATGGTTAAGTATTAAATATCGGTAGTGTGGTTAACCATCCAGTACGTTAATTTACTGTTATTAACGGACCCACACACGACCAATAATATTGTGAATATCGAAAAATATATAAGTATAATACATGTGTAGTATAGGTGTAAAAGTATAAAAGTATACAAAAAGTATTCGATACACGATATCGAAAAGTATGATAGTAGACGATATTACTGATCGTGTATGGTTGATATTGAATGAATGAGGACTGAATATCGATGAAATTTTGATTTTTGTAGTAGAAGCATCAATACTGGTAATAGTGAAGATATTGACAATAATATTGTTCATTTGTGGTTGAAGTTCAATATCTGAAGTGAATATGCATAGTATGCATTCAACCCACTATTGCACTATATACATATAATTTTATATTCAGAAATATTGAACATGTGCAAATTCCTCTAAGCAAATTTCTGTACCTTTGCTTCTCTTTGAGTCTAAATATTGATGAAGATACGCTTGGTCTCCGCAGCAGCAATCACACTTTAAGATCTTATTTTGAATAATTATCCTATTTTGAGTTTTCATTAAGAATATAATCATTTAAATAATTTGAACACTAACTTAGAGTTGAAACTATGTTAATATTCGATTTTCAGCATTAACATACAAAATTCCAGGAAAATACATTTTTGTTACTCGAAGAGTATTGAACAAAGAAAACTAAACTGACTATCCTAATGATATTCTGTGCCATAGATCAGTTCGTCCACAGTTTCTAACTTCCTTAGCAGCCCTTCAGGAACGTTCTTAACATTTAAAAAAATAATGAACAACATTATAAATCATAACAACACTCCAAAAAAACAAACCATAGGGTTCATCTCATCCACATGTCTCACTGTTATCAATCATTTACCAATGTCATCGCATGAAAAGGAGAAACATCGATTAGAGACTAAAAATAAAATGGCAGAGTAGCTACGTGAACGCCTCTTTTACTTCCCATTCCAACATTTCGCACACTCCCGTGAGAACAGCGCGACTACTCGTTCGATAAGCTTACGTACTTTTACAAGTATCCTTGAGCGTTGCTACTAAAATTTTACTACAAGAAAGTTGAAGGACGTCGAGTCGCATTCGCTAACTTCACCGGATTTTATTTTCGCGTTCCATTCCCTTTACCCCTGCGCTGTTCATTGTACATACAATCTCTATACGCCTGTCCCATACACGCGACGAGAGAGCAAGAAGAACAGAGGGGCGATTTCGCGTGGAAAAATTCGATTTGGACGACGACACGCGCAAAATGATTGCATCGCGAGAAGACACTCGACCACGATAATGCTTCTACATTGACGTTTTATATTCCCCGTGTCGTGCTTGAAACCACTCTCCAACGATTCCAATCTCTCCTCGCTATTCCTCGTCCCCACCCTCCCCCACCCCTGACTCACCCTATCCGCCACATCTATCCGAAAGTTTTGCAGCTGCTGCGATCCGAGTACCAAATCGCGTTTACCTTCGTTAGATCCCTAGAGCCGGCCCCCGTCTGTCGATACCCAATATCGCCTGGAGATTCTCAAACGATGTTCAAATAGCGGAAATTATATCGTACTGTGTACATAAATCGCGAGAAAAGCTTGATAACTCGGTCGACGGTTATTAATCGAGAGGTTTGCTAGTGCTCATGCGGTACTTGTAACTTCCGTTTACTTGTGCAACATATCCCGTGGCGAGTGATCAAGTACGTCCGAGCTGTTTAACAGTCCATTTACGGAGCGCGTCATTTTAACTCATTTCAAATTGTACGAGGAAAATTACGTAAATCGTTTACATTTCTTTCTGGCATTTATACTGACTTTTATCCATTCAACGAGACAAATATATATTCAAATTCATTTTGTTCAAAACCTTCTAATTTTGAAACTCTCTGTGTGGTGTTACGAGTCCAGACGAGTTAGGTAAAGTAACTATGAAAGGGCTCGATTAAAAGCTCCTTCCGTTGACCTTTGACTTTGCCTGGAAATCACCATGCAAAGGCATTTCTGTTGCATCTTTCTTGTAATTCTTTGTAACTAATATCATTCAACTTTTCTCGGAAACTCTGCGATGCAGCCGAGTCCCTACCATTTTTCCCATAGATTTTTGACTATAAAAGGCCAAGAAATTCGGCCTAGCGGGCTCATTTCCAATCCAGTTCGAGTTTAGTACGCGGCTTAGACTGGGAAGCAAGATCGAACATTAGTTCTCCTTCGAGCAGAATCATAGAGTACAGTACGTAAAGTAAATTCACTGTAATGTAGTCTTAACGACGCCTCCCCCGCATATCTTTGTACGTAATCTAGAGAAAGAGGACTTAGTTCCGCGACACTTGAACTCATCAACAATTGTATTCCTTCGAGTCGACTTAAACTCGTAATAATATACATTTTTATAAGGTTTGTTAAATTGGACTTAGTTCAATCAAAACCTTTCCTAAATCCAATAAGAAGCAAACGCGTAACGATCCCACAAATATTATATCTTTACCGCTCGAGATATATTATAAATTTGAATGTTGCGAGGCTATACTAACATCTTCGCAATCCTTGCGAAGGTCCCTTTCCTAACCTACAAGTGGCTCCCGGTGTTGGCTATTGTGCACTGGTTCGTCCACGTCCTGTGGCTCCTGCCGAGTGCAAAGTTACTCGCTGGTTCGTCCACAGTTTTTATTCCATCCTAGTGGCGGCCGATACTCGCCAAGTTGAGTGTCGGTTCATCCACGAAAATCTACCTAAAACCTAAGGTGGCTCCCGGTGTTGGCCGTTGCGCACTGGTTCGTCCACATCCGTGAGGTGGCTCCCAACGAGTGCAAAGTTACCCCTTGGTTCGTCCACGAAACGGTAACAATATTCCAAAAACTCTGACCCTACAGTGGTATATCTATTTCTACGGATATGCGTCAATTTGACGCAATAGTAAAATAAGCATTGATGCTAGTAAACTGGCATCACTCATTAGAGCATTACTGCAGTAGTAAATCTAAATGTAATAAAAGAATTAATTGTTCAAGAAAGTAACCGTCAAAAGTAAAATAAACAATGTGGTGAGCGGCGATACTTTGAGTCCCCCATATCTCACATCTAGTAGAAGAGACCTGACACTACTATTTCTGTAAAAATAGTAAGTTTAAAATAAATAATTTAATATTTCATTTCATTTTTTATTTATCAGTTTCAAATTTAAGGTAATAGTATATAATTATGTCGTTTTTCAAAGAAAATGTATGGTTTTGTTCGTGCGTCAAATTGACGCGTATCCGTAGGAATAGGTGTATAAGAAAAGTCTGTAAACAGAGTGATAATCTCCTGTATGCTATTTAATACGTTCAGCACGACTACAATCCCTGGGGACCAGCAGTGGCGGCCAAGTGCTCGCTGTTGTCTGAATGGAAAGGATAGCAAAATCGGCGCCGCGTTCAACGTGTTAAGGGCGTACGCAGGCCGTGATTAAGAGGGTTGGGGTGTTGACAGAGCGACTAGGTGGGACTATATCCTCAGGCCTCATTTTTTCATATAGGTACTAAAATAAGTTTGTATCAACACTTAAGAAAATAATTGTTTTCGACTTGTTAATGTTTCTCTTTAAAATTCAGTTTACTTTGGATCAACGATTGAAAACAGTTATCCTTTGTAAAATCCTCTCGAAATGTCAAAAATCGAAAAATTTCTTTTCAACTTTCTTATTTGCATTACCTTTGTATTTTTGAAATTATTGGAATTCGATTATTTGAAATTTGAATTTTGAAATTTGGATACATTACGAATGTGACTAATTGATTTGAGAATTAATTCGAAACTGAAGTGTTGTCCTCTTGGTCAATTTTTTAAATTTCGTTAAATCTGCTATTGAATGATCGTGCGAGTTCTACCTTTCTGCTCTCATTTTTACTGTATTTTTATCGTTAATATATCAAATAATCAGAATATTGAGTAATAAAAAGTGTGGATAATCGAGATTCCGTTTATGGAGATTCCACTGTAATTATTGAGGAATTTATATTACTCAAAAGGACAATTTAATATTTATTTAACTTTAGCGTAATGTTACTTTAAAATTTGAAATTCTCGGAACCATGTTATTCACTTATTACGCAATAGATTTTTCAAATGTTTCATTCGATTATAAAATTTCGAAACATTATTTTCTATAACTAATATAAAAAGTAGCAGACAATCCATTTAATAGTTTAATTGTTACATTTATCAAATTGTTCATTTAATAAATTGTCACAGTTGAGTTTTTCATTGAAGATCTTTTTGTCAGGGACCGCCCTTAATTTGTTTGTTAATATTATTTAAAGGTCATATACCATGTACATTTGAAAAAATTTGGTTTTGTTTAACATAATGGTGCGTTTAAATCAAGCAAACGAATGCTCGTTCTTTCCTCACTTCAGCAAAATTCAAGCCACACGAGCACTATTTCATTCGGTTGTCGATTTTATTCATTCAGAATAACTGAATTTTGCTGAAGGTGAAAGAAGGATGAGCATTATGTAGCTCGCTTGGTCTAAACGCATTATAACACAATAATATTTCATTTTTTGTTCATACTACTTTCAATGTTAGGTACCTACTAACAAGATTACATTATGGATGGGAAAGAATGTTATGCAACTCTAGTACCTGTATTATAATTTATAGTAATAATTAATGCATCAGTATAAATTAAAATGTTGTTTGATAAGCATTTAAAAAGCCCCCATATTTTCCTCAATGGCTGTTTAAGTTGAAAAATTTTTTATTTTGCTTATGTTTTTAGGTATACAAGGATATGTATCCCATTACCATATTCACTAATAATTGGACGACCTCCTCGTTTCATGCCACATCACTTAATAACTGAAATACATAATAAATTTTTCTTGATATTGTGGTACAATTTTTAGTGTAGGATATAGAATAACATTCCAGAGTTACAATAACATACAGATTCGTTTACATATAGGTACTGTAAAAATCGTAGATATTCTCTTTTGCATAGGTATATCACATTTCTAATTGATACGTTTCCTTTGGTTCATTCCCTTCAATTTTTATTCGAAAGGTAAAATACCTTTAGAAAATATTTTGTAAAATGCAGAAAAAGATATCTTCAGAATTTGATCGTAAAAATTTAATACTTCTTTCTGTAGAAACTTGTAAGTCACTGTACATTTTGAGTAATCCAAGAATACCTAGATGTCGTAATTTAGAGATAGAAGTAATGTATTATAATATACATATTAACATTTCATTATATTAAAATGTTTACGCAATAAAAGGACTATAGATGGATATAAGTAAAGTTTAGCATAACTAAATATAATTCTGTTTTCCCTTTTTTTTAATTGGTAAATGAGATTAGAAGTGACTAAATTGTTTTGATATTATATATTATAGGTATATTTGTTATAATACATTTGCTAAGATTAACAAAATTGTTCATCTTTTAGTATAAATTACGTACAAATAAACCGTAGAGTAGGTACGTTACACTTCTTTATCAAAAATTATTCAAAAATGAAAAAATATGAAATTTGCATGATAAACATGAACTTAATTATTTGCGAAAATTGCTATTACTTGTTAATAAATTTGTGGAAATGAAGTGTATTGTCTGGAATCAAGAATACTGCAGAAAATATTTCACAAGTGTTCAGTATAAGTCGATAAGGAATTGATTGGAAGTTAGAAATGAGTAGAATATGGACAAGTTTAATGAAACAATTATTAAATTAATTAAAAGAAGTATAGTAGAATTTATGCCCAGTCGAACTGGCAGACAATAACATTTACAATTGTTAATAGTATCCATAGATTCGTTTGAAAATTAATGTGCGACTGTAATAGATTGAATCTGGAGAGAGATTGTAGTTAAATTGGAATTGAGATTGGAGAGTGTCTATTCAAATAGCTCCGACTGCGTAATAGTGTACAAATTCACTCCGCTTGTAATCAATTTTAAAACTTGTTCCTTATGAAAAAATATCATATGAAAATTAATATTTAATCCGCTACGCACGTTTCTTAACACTGTTCATTGTAATTTTTCAATTAGTTCTCACATTACTACTGTGAGCTTTTTGTGGTGTCTTCAGTCTGCTTCATATGTAATAGAATATCATTCCAACTTTTATAAATACAGTTATTCGTCTCTATACAAGAAAATGTATTCGAAAATACATTAATAATTAAGGATTTTATAACTTTTAAATTTACACCACTGGCAAATTTCCAAATTCTATAACTTTGTTAATATCTATCTGATGCAGCAAAACATGTATTGCAGCTTGCAAATTCTGTAATTTAATTCTTTTGTTCGATTTCATATAAATTGATAGCCAAGGGAGAAAATCTTTTATTAAATAAGGGATTATCAAATTTTAAAAACTGTTTTATGTTTGATAACCGATGTATTGTATAGGTAACAGTTTGCATAATTTTGATGTATAATATTAAAAGGCGTAATAATTTTTCTTGAGAAAAAACAAAAACAAAACTGCTTAGAAAAAAGATATTTCACAACGAACCCTTTAAAGGAACACTTACATATTTATTCCTTCTACACTTTTTATGTAGGAATAATGCTTTTTTCGAGCACTGTGTTATAACATGATAAGCTACCAAAATATATTTTATTTACAAAACGCTAAATCATTTTGATAAGTATAAAATGTACAGTTTCAGAATTGAGAGCAGTAATTTTTTTTGTAGAATTCCTTTAAATATCTTAATATTTATTACACCATTAACAAAAGTGAATCAACTTCATAGGTAATAATATAGCTCCAGATCGTTCGACTTTACTCAGGCTTGACTGCTGTGCCCAAAAATTTTGGTAAAAACTGCTCATCTTTGGTCTGTGTACCTTTACTTGTAACTTCGTTATTTATGAATTCATTACCTTCCTCTTGCTGTTAAAGAAATAAAATATTGTTCGCAAAATGTTAACATGTTTCATACTCAAAAGCGTAGAAACCGTAAAACTGCAGGTAATTCTTTAAAAAACCATAACTTTGTTAAAAAGTATTCTTTTATGTGATTACACATACTAGTGCTGTACACCAAAATTGCAAACACTGTTACCTACACGATACACCGGTTGTCAAACATGAAGAAATTTAGTACAATGTAATAACTCATTTTTATTTTACCGCGTGAATACCAGTTTATATGTAATCTGTCAAAAGAATGAAAATTTAGGAGTTTCAAGCTTTAACACAATTGTTGTTGCATTGAATTTGGGTGGTTATTATTAAAATTATGGAACTTTAATGTTGAACAAATTTTTCAGTACATATTATTCAAGCGATGCATTCAATTATGCCATTAAGACATGTTCTGCGCGATAACAAATTATTGCGCAATATAAATTACTACAAACTTCATACTCTATTATATTACTACAGGTATACACACGTATATGGAAGTACGTATCATTTTATGAAACCTACAAAAAGTAAACGTTGTTTTGCTTTAGAATTGAAAGTAACGATTTTTTTAACACATGAGTATAAATACACGAACATGGAAAGTTAAAAATGATAGAATACGATCTAACAAACCTGTACCTCTTCCAATATTCACAATTATAGTAGTAATATTATTATAGAAAATATAAATTATGAGATATTTTACATCTATTTTATCGTATGTTGGACTATATTATAATGAACACCTCTCACAAGTATTAATTATAAAATAGTTAAAAAAAATTCCCTATGTATTCAGGCATGTTAAGGCATGTCATACGATCTCCCAATAGCTAGTAAATGTTTAAAATCACTTGTTAATCCTTATTAAAATTATACTATATGACAAGGTATTTTTGACTGAAATTAACTTTCAAGTGGTGACCATCGTTTCAATATCACTAGTGGTAACTCAAAGTCAAATTAACTGCTTCTCACTAATAGTGACGTGTTGTCAATTTGACATATCCTTAGGTGGAGGTATACATACACTCTGTATTCTACTTATATTAAGACACTATTATTTGTTATTCTTTAGATAATTTTACTATATTTATAACATCTCATAAAGAAAATGTATTTTTTGTTAATGCAATTACAATAATGAATTTTATTTCGAAACACTTAACAAATAATGTAATAATACATTGCAATACAAGATTAATAATTGAGAGAACAGAAATTAATTAGAATGAAAATGTAAACACTTACAGTACTTATGCGGAGTCAATTTGATGTCAAGTCACCAATATTGATATGGACTTAATTCGACATATATCACCACTAGTGTTAGGAGTTAATATGTCACTACTCTAAGGTAAAATACCTTTAACAATTATTTTAGTATTTTCTAGGCCAATGAAATATTATAAATGAATATAATTACTATTACTAAAATTCTGTGCTTAACAAAGTAAATCTCATTCTTCCTTAATTTAGAAAATGATTCAAAATTTTTGATCGATAGTGTATGTATACTTGCAACTAGAATTGGTCGTTATTCGAACAAGCTTTTACTCAAAAAACATTTCCAATCAATTTTTTCGAATACTTTTTATTTCGAATGAAGTTCGAAAATTTGAATTTATTAAAACAAAAATAAAATGAGTTGTTCACGAACAACGATCTCATTATCAACAGTGCTCGATACTTTTATTCCTATATTAATTCAAATAAAATTTGATGCAAAAATTATTCATTATTCACAAATAACTCATTCTATACAGAATTTTTATTCGAAGAATATTAATCGAACATCTCCCAACTCTGACTGTACTCATTCCCTCTTTCTAACTCAATCACATATTCTAGTCCTCCTTAACACGAAAACTATACGCATGTACAACTGTATTCATACAATACACGACCTGACACAACTACCAATGAGCGTCCTCCTATTTCACGAAGAAATCACGCGATAGCAGGACGTTACTCAAGCTACCTACGCAACGTATCGCTATTTCGGAACGAATTACGACGCACGAGCACCTAGCATGCAAATCACCGCGGAGCCTTCTGCGCGTCATTATGCAGTCACCACGGCACGAGTTTATTAGTTGCATTCGACAAGCTCTCCGCGTGCGTCAGCCAACTTTTTACTCCCCAGCCCCTCCCCAGGGACTGTTCTACTGAAGACGAGAACGAAGGAGGGAAAAATCCACTTCCGTTTTATCGAATTTTAAGAACCAAAGGAGGAGGAAGTGTAGGCGGGATCGCAGGCAGATAACTAGAGCTATCAAAATGGCACAGGCAGTGGGGTTGAATTAGTCGCGGAGAAATTCAGCGGGTGACGGGTTCGCTGATAAGAGCTTCCCTGTCGGGCGTACAGCCGGTCGTAATATGCGAAATAGGGTAACTACGCCCTGGATAAACTGATTATCTGAGCGCACGGTCGCCATCTTTTGTCCGGCAGCTCGAAAAACACGCGCCAGCCGCTCCATGCGCCCGTCTTATCGCCGCGGCGTAACTTGTCGAGGAAAGTTACGCGAGAGCCGCTCGAAAAAGGGCACCTGACTGAAATTTCGACCCACCCACGTTTTAGAATCCCATTAGAATTCTGGTCCCCGCGGAGACGTGTCTCGTAGCTTTCGTAGGAGAGTTTCCCTGGTCGAATGGAACGTTTCCTCGTCAATTAGAAACTGGGTAATGAAATTCTATGGATAGATCCGAAGCCCACGCTTCTACGAACCGCGTTGTATTTTTAATGAAAGGAAAGTTCGCCGATCGACTTCGAACAGAAAGCAGAGGTCGTTTCACGACCACGCATAAGTGAATGTGAACAGCGCTGAACGTCTAATGAAATTTGCCGAGCTGGACTGTGTGGGACCGAATGGGGCACGGCTCCACGATCGTTTGGTAATTAAGAGAGAGACATTTCTACTGGGGAACAGATGGCTGAGTTGGATGATTGAAAAATTGTAGTTCTAGGGCAGAGTTAGATAGGGGGAGGAAGAGAGAAGTTCCTGCTGCGGAACAGGTGGAGGTTTCTGGGTGACTGAAAACTTGTAGTAAGGTAGGGTCAGGGAGGGAAAAGGGTTCGTTGAGAGAAGAAGGGACATGAAACCTTAATAAACAAGCTCTACTACAACAGCCCTTTGATTTTATTGCTTCGTGTGATTTTCTGATATCCTAGGGAGGCTTAAAGGGGTCTTCTAGTTCGGGCTGTTAAGGAACAATGTTATTTAAAATTTTTTTTTAAAACCATGAAGTGTTGCTTGTAAAGTGTATTTACTTATTTGTATAAATTTGAGAAAATCATGCAAATCTTTCTGTGATAACAATAAAGTCATGTTATAAAGACTATGTAACAAGTTATAAAAGACAATGGAAAAAAGCATTGACAACTTAGATTTTTGCGAATTAATTAAAAATATCGATATGATGGCGATTATAAAGGAACAAAATATTGTAGATTGTTAAAACGAAGACACTTTAACAAAAAAGTAGTAAAATGGAAAATAAAAAATAAGTGACTACAGATAACGTGTTGATTTTAGTTCCAACCGTTACAGGAAATTTAAGGTACATTTTTATGTGACATTAAAAGTCATGACTTTTGCTACCATAGTACTGTACAACAATGTAATAGTATTAAGCTTCATTGTGACGTTCACTTTTCATGACAACAAAAATCATGACATTTACTGTCATGACCATAAAACTCACGATTCAGTGTTATGAAAAAACGTACCATTATAGTAAAATCTCGATTAACTGAGTCTCAATTATTCACAGTTTCTTTTAATGTTAATCAACATAATGACAAAATAGAATATCGATTAAACCGAATTATGAATCAATAGTGTATTGAAAATAATAAAATGAGTCGCGAAGGAGGGGCTTTAGATTCAACATTCTCTTTAAATCTGTTTATCAAGGTCCTACTATGTATCTATGCTGAATTTTATGAAAATTACTTCATTAGTTTTTTTTAATGTAGTTTATCTAACAATATATATATATTAATTTCTTAAATAACAAAATATCTTTCAGTGTTTGGACTTTGGATGTGATATTCTAGGAACATGGATTTGACAGGAGACAGCCTGCCGTTTACATATGTATGCATAATTACCCTTTATACATACAAGAAATATTAACACATTATGCTTCAAAAATTCTTCAGAATTTCGCTAAATTATGAACTTTATATTGTTCTAATTCAGTGACTAAATGGTAAATTGTTCTGTTCCTTTTTTGTTAAATTCTTATAGGTATTTAGCTTTATATACTAGTTCTTTAAAGAATTCCTAAATTAATTTTTAGAGATACAGCTAAAAATGTCACTTTAGCGAAGTCTCAGAACAAGAATTACCTGTTAAAAATTGAAACTTTGAAGGCGAATATCCCAGATTTCGAAAATACCTTGGAAATACCTGCCAACTTTAACCAGATATAAATGACATTTATATATTAACACTCCATCAAAATTTCAAGAAATTCTTAAATAAGTCATTTTTCAAGGCAGCTACCATGACTAACAAGGATGTTATTAAAAGAAAGCTTCCAGCATCCAGTAGATGCTTCACGTGAAGTTGTAATGCAATGCTACATTGAGAAAATTCCAAGTTTCTGCTTTCTATTAACAAACGGTGTATCATTTGTCACGGTTTACCTTATTCGCGATGCATAATGGTGGCATTACGAGAATCTCGGGGCGAGGAAGCGGATCTGGCGTGACAATAAGAGAGGACAAATTTTCCAGAGGAATTCTAGTTGTCTCGACGAATATAAAAGGCTGCGTAAACTTCTGAGAGACGCGCATCGACTCTGGCATCAGTGGTTCTCACTTCTAATCGAGAAGTGCAACAGGTTTTTTCTCTTCTTCGTGTCTCTTCTTTGGTAGACATTGTCGCAAGTAGAATTCACTGAACAATACGTTTTCCTGAAGTTGCTTCGCCACAAGCGGATTGCGCTCGCTGGGAAGATTTTTGCCTCGAGCAGCGCCGTTTGTGCTTCAGAGTTACATTCACGAGAGAATGGGAAAAGAAAATTGCGATAGTTAACTGTAATTGAAGTAACAGCCACGGTACACACCGTGAACGAAGAACCTGCTATGAATAAAAGAAATCAATGCAGATAAATGAACTTTTCTGCTTGGATGCGCTTTGTTCGTTTGCCTTCCTATCGGTAACAAGAGCAAATCGATAATTCGAATTAAAAAAGGAAAGAAAACAGTTTCAAGAAACGAGGTAAACGTCAACTGGAACAGATGGTCTCAAGAGGGAAATTCAGTACCATCAAGCTGTCTCGGTCGGAAAACACGAAAAGTAAATTTTTGTCCTCAAACACGATCGAAGGAACGATGTGGAGCATGAAAATCGGTAACGTCGGAAAACACTTGTGCTCCTGGAGACCAGAAAGCAAGTCAAAGGAAAGGTTAACGAAATCTCAGCCTTGCGGACTTCTCTACCCTCCTCCCTACTTGACCTTTCCAATACAAGCGTTTCGTTTTAATTTAATGCTTTTCGCATAATTCCACAATATTTCGTATATGTCAGAGGGGAAGAAACAGTATTGAAATTCCTGGGGACGTAGCCTGTCAAACTAATGAAATTGCGGATATTATACACAGAGGAATGATGCTGCCAGTTGAACGAATTTATTCCCCTCGGTTAAGGAAAATCGGAATGAATATCTCGGACGACAAGGATCACTAATAACAGCGAGATTCGTTAGCAATGATATCGACAGCCTCCTGCCTTTCCTAATGTTGGTTTATCCTGCAGTTTGTGAATTAATTGAACGGAAGAATTTCTCCGTTTCCGAGGCTGTCTCCTTTACTTCTGATCGATTTTCATTCAGTTTTGTTCTTGGTTCTGCTTTCTTTTTTGTTATCCCAGATTCGCTTGCGTATTACGTAATCGAGTTCAGAAACTGGATGTAAAAATACCTGGCTTCTCTTGGTAACTACGAAGCAATGCTACTTATGTACGACAAGTTATTGTAACATTAATCCTGGAATGGTGCACTGACAAGAGGTCTCTACAGAAAGTGCACCGAGTTCTTTATTCAATTTTTTTTAGGTGCAGGAGAGGCTGAACAAAACACTTTCATAAAGTAGACAAGAGCGTCTCTGCCTCGTTTTCGAGAAATTAATTATTGAAAATCTGAAAATTTCTATATATCTCCCAAAATAATGATTATTCGGAAAATAGCTTAATACTTGTTCATAGGGAACAAGGAAACATAAAAAATAATGCCTTAAAAATATGTAGTTTTATTAAAAAAAAAATTAAGACGAGTCATATCTTTTAAACAAAAATAAATATTTCGGAAATCTAAATTATTACAGTTTATTGGTGACAAAATGCAATTGATTTCATTTATTACGGGAGTCTTCTAGTTGAGAAGTCGAAAAACAGTGATTTCTTTGAGAATTTTTCCAAAGAAACCATGAGACTTTTTAATACGAGTGTTTCCAAATTTTTCTGTATATTTTTTATTTGTCATAATAGTTCTAACACGTTATATCAGCGATAAGTACCTACTAACTAAAACTAAAATTACTGATCCTATAAAAACAAATCCAAGGAATTCAAGCGAGGTGATTAAGGAGATCATTCTACTGGGCTTTTTCGACAATTTGATTTAAATGTGGTTTCGCGTTTACTGAATAATGCAGTAGCACCTCACCATATTAAAATCACGTACATACACAATTCCTCTCGTTACAATTAAAAAATAACAACTTGTTGTTATTCTGTTAGGCAGAGAAACTGGTACTAAATCCATACATTTAAAGGAAATCCCTGTTTATGCACTAATTCAGTAACTGTATTTAAGGTTTTATGAAAATCTGGAATTCCACCTCTTGTAAATTTAAGTATGGCGACATAATCTGAGTGTGGCGATAAAAAAGTTTACGAACCATTGACAAAATCCTAATCCTTTCACATAGTCGGAGGGTTTCAAGGCTTATACGTACACGTTAAAGATGATACGTGTAGAGTAACTACTTATGAAGAGATTAGGAAACCAATGGACTAACACCCACAGTCATCAAAATTTTTTACATGTTCTTGTCTGTATTCTCCTATTTTTAAAACTCGTCTTTCATCATCAATAACAGAAATAAATCATGATTTCTTAAAGACAGTACGGTATGACATGAATACGAGTGAAATAGTTTTTGAAATAGTAGTGTAGAAAACGGAGTACAATGATTAGGATATTTTTCTGCAGACAAATGTCGGACTACATAAGCTGTTAAGCTGTAATTGATAAGGTCATACACGAAATACATATTTGCCATTTTCTGATTAGAATAATAAGCAGGCAGTGTTAGTAACATTAACAATAACCCTTACCATACTGAATGAATACTATAAATTTGTCTTACGTTCGCGTTTATGAAGTAATCTTTATTGATATTAGTAATAATCTTGTACTAACAACCTCGAACTAATGTAATTCTAAACCAATTCCCGTGTTTACATGTAACGTCTTGTGAAAAGATGCATTTACGATGTCAGGTATTCTTAGACCATAAAAGTTGATTTTATATCGAAAAGATCGCTTCAGAACCTATGTTGGTTAGACATTTTACTATACGCTGTTATAGTCGTAGACACTTTTTTAAGACCCTGTACGTCACTACAAGAAAAGAAAAGGATAACGGACTCTTCTACATCTGTAGATATGATAAATATTGATATTATTACATACTTTTCAATGAGCCTACTGGCTGTTGCGTGATGCAATGATTTCTTTAATTCTTAAAATTGTTCATATACAGGGTATTCGACGACAAATGTCAAAAATAAGGGGTGATTATACGTGTCAAACTAAATCGAAAAATTAAGAATGACAATATTGTATTTAAGGCTTCGTTTCAGAGTCATTAATTGTTCCGAAAACGCTTAAAATTTACGCGTATTTGACTCGAGGCTTATTCTACTGACTTCAGTGTGCTGGTTCTGACCATTGCATATTAGCAGTAGAATAAGTCATAAGTCAGACATGTCTTATGCGAATTTTAGGTGTTTCCTTAATAACTAATAACTCTGAAACGGAGCATTAACATTAAACATATTCTCGTCATTTTTTATTTTCGTTTTATTTTAGCCTGTAGAATCGCCCTTTAAAATTTCTGACACCTGTCGTCGAACACCCTCTATAATTATCAAATCTACTGAATGGTAGTTAAAATATCACAGACACTAGACTAAAAAGTGAAGTTTCGAAAAAACACGATTAAAATTTTAAACAGTTATATACTTAGGTATTATATTTTGCTATGTAACTTTTTGTATTTTTAAGTGTCATATTTTTGTTATACCTATAAGTTTCTACTGGGATTATTTACAAACTATTGTAACGAGTTCTGGTCATCATTTTATGAAAAAAATTGTCAATTTTCCAAGGCCGTTAGAGTAGCATAATTTTTTAATAATTACTAAATTTATATTTATTTTTGTAGGTATATCGTCGCGTAATTTACTTAGACAGACATATGTCTGATATTCTGAGTAATTATATTCTGCCTCAAAATATATCAAATACAATGAGCTAAATCCTTTATGATTAAAATTATCTTGTTTTATACTTTTTTTGACTACTTATTCCTTACCCTTTTCCGAGAATGTGTTCAAACATTTATTAAAGCTAACGTACCAATAATTATTATTCAACAGAAAGAAGTAATACAAAATGTATTACAATTTTTTCTTGGAAAATACCTTATTATTAGGTAAAGAACATTTATTAAATGTAAAAGCTTCCATCGCTTATTTGCAGAGAATGTACATTTATATTTCATCCTATCTAATGTAAATAAGTTAACCATCAAAATATTTTCCTCCCTTCCGATTACCTTAATCGTTAACCGATGTGATGAGATTATAACATTTCTACTGTTTGAGCTTTCAGTATTTTATACAAAAATCTTGATTAATAGCATACAGAGCTTGATAAACTGCGTTTTCAATTTCCTGCATACCATCATAAATCATAATTTGTAAGAAAATAGTCATGATTCCGACGCATTATATTACAATACGAATATTATACCAAGAATTAAGATTTATAATAGTGTCATCAATTTGCAACTTATGGGGGCAACAATAAGAAATACAGCTAATTGTAAATATCACAAAGTATTTGTGAAATTTTAAGTCAGTAGTTAAAGGTTGAATCCAATCGTCTCAAACCCATTGCAACCTGTTCAGATTCTGCTTCAAAACAGTCCTATTCACTTCAACTCACTCGAAGTAATACTAACAAGGAACACTATTCGATTGATGCCAAAATTGAGAAGTTTTTTTAGTATAGATCGAAAGTATGTATCACAAAGCTTATAAAAAAAATTAAAAATGATACCGAAAGCTAGTCTGACTTTGACAAATCAACAAATGCAGGATAGTCGAATAGAAAAAAGTGAGAAAAAGAGGATGACAAAACCGTTTAAAATTAATTATCTTTATTATGTAAAATTAAATTATAATAAATAAATGATACTAAATTAGTGATAGATATTAATTAGAAAAAATTGATAACATATTAATGATAAATGAATAATATTAACGAAATTATAACAGTAGGTAATTATATTATCCATTTACATTTATAGTTTTGCCGATCAGAAGGTTCAAAAAAATGGTTGAAGCAATAATAATTTTCACAATGACTGCAGCGAGTGAACACTATTTCTTTCGTACTCTGACCAGCGAGACAGTCTAATTTAGTATCATTAATTTATTATAATTTATTTTTATATAACGAAAATGATTAATTCTGATTGGTTTTGTTATCCCCTTTCCGTCACTCTTTCGCCTTTGTCGATCTCCCAAGATCAGATTAACTTTAGGTAGCAGCTTTACTTGACATTTTCATGACTTTCTTGACACCTACTTTCGATCTATATAGACAAACTTTTCAATTTGGGCATCAGTTGAATACTGTTCCTTGTACATGAGCGACTCAAATTTGCTCCAGTTTGTCTACATTTACTCTAAGACTCATCGACTCGTTTGAATTTGCTTTAATTTCCTCTAACTTGCTTCAATTTGTTCAATCTTACACAAATATGCTCCGATTTGATAGGACCTGCTGTAATTTGCATAAACCGCTTCATAGAAGTGGCCTGATCTATACCAGCCAAGGGTTGAAATACACTGTCGTTTAAGACGGATTTTTGAATGCACATTTAAAGTGTCTTATCAGTAGTACGAGCGAATGTGAGGGGCAAACGCCCCCGAGCAGCGATATGGATTTCGTAAAATTGCGTCCTTCCGAGGATCTCATTTTGAATAGCAGCCCATTCCCATTTCGACAACGAATCCGCCAATGGAACGTCCATCTCGTTCTTCTAAGAGCATATATGTGTCGATACAAGGAATATGTTTTCATATTTATTCATGGCGTGTCAAGCTGCTTGACGCTGATTCAGAATTTGCCACGAATGAAGCAGCTCCACACGTGCACGCTTCGATCGCGCGGAAAAAATTACCTACGTCGGCTGTGTATGCGTATAAATGTCCACATCAATTCCCTTTATCCTTCTTAAAATTCGTTTCAGCAATGTCGGCTTTCATCATGGAGTCATCGAATTTAGAAACAAGATAGAAAATTTCATGAAACGCAAAATGGATTCGAACCTCGTACACGATAAGATCGAATTTAGGAATTAGAGGTATTTTATCATTGCATGCTAGGTGTGTAAACTAATACTTTAAAGGGAACTACCTGAAGTGTAAATCTCTGATTTTTATGCATATTAAAATTTATGTTTGACTATTTAAATTTGTCGAAATAATTTATTCTAGTATACAGTTTCGCACTCAACGCAGATAAACTTTAAATATAATTATTTCTTTCATAAGGTAAAAATTCAAAATTGTAAAATATCTTGTGTTTAAGTATATTGTATCTACGTGAACATTCATGAAAAAATCGATTAACATTTGATCCAAAAAATTAGTGAATTCTTGTCATTTTGTAATATATGTGTATTTTATAGTTAGTACATATTTACTGTTTCTGGCTACTCTACATACCCGTAAAATTTTATGAAAATCGGAAAATTACACTTCAGGTTATTCCTTTATTAGTAAATTAGTTGCTCTTCGGTTACTACGTTTACAAAAATAAATTTATGAATAATTTTCAGTGCGTTCCTATGATTTCTATTAGTTTGAGTTAAATATGTTTAATTCGAATTAAATAAAAAAGTTTAGATTAACTTCGTACATTATCCAAACAGTTGAACCTAGTCAGTTGAAATAAAGATAGTTCACTGATTACAATAATATTTACGTTCGTTGCTTTTACTTATATTACTTGAAAATATTTATATGAAGTAACATAACAGTCAATTAACTTTATATTTCATTATTTTCTTATTTTGCGATTTGAAATGAGAATAATCATTAAAACAATTCCAGTCCCTGTAGCGTAGCATATTTAATTACCGTAAAAAATATTTTACTATTTAGTTATTTTAGACAACAAACAATTAACTTTTGAAATTATTTTATGAAATAAAGTAAAATAATTGTATCTCAACAGTAAATAGCCAGAAAGTAAATTAATTCAAATAATATTTCAAATAATATTTCAACTAAGGTCAAAAAATTTCTTATTTTTTCTGTTTTTATATTATTATTATTATTTATTATTATGTCTAGTTTTAGTTTTTTACCTGATCATATTGTTATATGTACTTAGTTACTAATTTGTTTCATTCAATAAATTTAGCCAATAATTCTTTCACCTGTACCCCTTCATTTTAGATAGTCACTCTAATGTAATACGTATCGTATGTAATTGTTGTTAACGAGCGAAAAGGTATACTCACTTTTTCTTTTTTGTTTTCTAACATATAATGGGTGATGCCCGTTAAGTAAATAAATAAATAGATTCAAATGGTGCACAAAGAATAAATTAGATTTGTTTATGACAACATTTTTATGATAAAACTCTCCATAGTCTTTTCAGAGTTACTACTGTAGTGCAAACCATATTTACAACTTCACTAAAATGCATTAGTCAATAAATAATATTGTTTCTTAAAGTTCATAATCTAATCGAAAAATATAGCCAAACCTCATCTACTTCCAACAGGAACCTCACATGGAAAAAATAAACGGTAAACGTAGAACATATTTCATTTAAAAAAAATAAAGGTTGAAATCAACCCTCACTTACAGTTAATACAGCACAGTCAGCGTTTGCACTAACTCAAATTTTAATATTTAGTAGGGAAAAATATCCATAAGCAGCTCACTCAAATTAATTAACTAAAAAATTCTGCATTTCTGAACACCACCACAAATTATACCAATTTACAGAAAATAGCAAGGACAAAATCTCCCATCCACATATTTCTACTCGTAAAATATAATTACTCACTAAAAATGATTACTCTAAACTCTCCTCTTCCATGCATAATGTATTCATAAATGCACTCACCCTTTCCCGAGCATAACCCGCGCAGATGGTACACCAGAGGCAACCAAATCACCATGCTCACAATTAATTGCGCGTTCTAAACGTCCGCCGAAATCACACAGTGTACGTAGTTACAAACTGTTGCAGGCGCTCCGTTCACACGCATTTTCACAACGGATCAGGAGATAGCCACAGGTCGGCGCGTCCCATCGCGTAAAAACGGCACACAAAGGCCTGGTCATCGCGCGAAGATGTTATCAATTTGAAAGGTGAAACAGGACTGACGGAATACGCGATAAGTCAAAGGCCAGCTATGGCTCGGGGTCGGCAAAAAACGAGCAGGTCTGGCTCGTTTTGGGTCGTAGACGTAAACGACAGTTGGCAGGGTCGGTCGTCACGTGCCTACATTCCTCGCCTCTCCTCCTCTCTCTCGATCATCGGACATTTAATCGATATCGACGGTAATTTATTGCGTCGATAACCACGGGGATTGCGCTCTATCGGTCGGCTTTCCTCTCTTTCCGCCTGAAATCATCAATTCGTTGGTTTATTAGACGAGTCCTGATTCCAGTTCTCTTTCTGCAATTGCAGTTGATACGGGGTAACCAAGAAAGTTCTTTGTTTTGGTTGGGTTCTTTGTAATGAAAGTTAATGTTGATATAAAAATGATGGAAACCTGAGTGACAAGTATCGTAGATCAACTAGTATATTTTAACAATGTACATGCTTATATAAGTAACACTAGTTGTTTCCATAGATAATACTAGTTAAATGGAAATATGGAAATGGTAAATGACAAAGCTGTCTTTAAAAGGGTATTATCTTTTGCAGGAGTGAAACAATCGATTGTTTTTTATTGCATGTTCGTAAAGTGCAGCATCTCAAAAATGAATTTCTACAATTTTATACCCGATTTTAGACAAAGTCACTCGAAATGACAAAGTTACAGCAATTTTTAAAAAAGCGATGCACTGCTGGAAAGACTAAGCGTGTACTGCATTCGCATTTTTAGATGTTCAAAATATAAAAATTCTTTTAAAAGTTACATTGCAACCTCTTGAAATATACTCAAGTATGTATGTTTTATGCAAAGCATTATTCCTTAGTCTATAATAATCTGATAATATTTTATCCCCGAAATTTGATCTCCCATAGAAGTACTGTCTTAAATTTTAATTCTTTCAAGATAGTTGACGTATATACATAAACGTGATTATACAAAAACTAATTCTCAAACAAAAAGAATTATCAAGAAGGACTTCAGTTGACTTCCTAGTTGCGAGGACTTTTATTCTGTTCTGGATTTTAAGAAAATGGATTATGGACAATCGATCCTTCGAGACCTAGCCCAAATGCCATCATACAGGTGCTTGTTATGGTCGAAGGACGCGTTTTCATAAAAATACTAATGTTATGTGATGTGCCAGCAGGGCAGAGCAACCTAAGGGCTCAATCTGCTTGATCGTCAGCTGATGTTCCGCAGGCCGTTCTAAACAGGTTAAATAGACTATTTAGTAGAGAGAGGATAATCAGAGTCCCTAGATTACTCTTGTCAGATGAATAATTTTGGTTTCGAACGAATTCGTACTTTGAAATGGAAATTGTGATATGGTGTATAAATTATTTTGGAGCAAAGTATTACAAAACCTTTCTCAAGGAGATACCTGATGACTAACAAAATATTCATTTAACAGAAAGATTTATTATAGGCCATCCTTTGAAGGAAAAGCATTTCGAAGAATCACCCAAGAGAAACGCTTGAAAGTATCTGGACTGTTTTACTACCAGAAAGCATAAGGAATGAAACAGTCAAGGTTTTGTCATAAAGTGTTGATGTGACGGAACGAAATTGCATACGAAAATGAAACAGCTAACTCAGGACCTTCGAAAAGTAAAGAAGACAGACAAGAAAGGACTTTCCTGTTTCTCTTGAAACAGACATTCCAAGATTTCTAATTCTCGATCCATACCAAACATTTTATCTTTTAGAGTGTCAAACGCTTTCATTATGATTCATTATTTCATTACACTTCATCAATTCATTAATAATTTCATACTAATTTCGAAATAAGTCCTTCCCAAAACAAACAAATTTGAAAATCCCATTTTTATAAAATTTTGCGTGTCTAGAAATAAAAAAAAAGTGTCCTGCTAAATAGCGCAGAATCTCATACTGCAATATTTACCCCCAAAAGAACTTGTTCTCTAAAATAGAAGATATTACCTCATCTTTTTTTCTAAGGTGCATCTACACTATATGTACAATATAATATGTAACTGTTATATAACATGTAGTGTAGATCTACTTTAAAACTTATTCAGTCGATAGTTCCCCTTTCTTGACAAAAGACAATCACATGCAAAAAAAATAGATCGATAGTAAAGCATGGATTTGTGTTTATGGGAGTTGCTACTTAGTTCTGTTGCTTCTAAAAACACAATGTTTTATAAAAATAGGATTTACAAACTTCTAGCTCGGTGAGAAAACATTGTCGGGCCTCATGGAAAATTTTCTGTTTTTGTACCATTACTTCGTTTTCGTAATGTAACATCCATACTACTATCTTCTAGTATAATACGATGTATACTAATTACAATGTATATTAATACAATATATATTTTACTAAATAAAAACATGTTAAAACTCTCACATTAAAGACAATCAAATACATATTAGAGAGGAAATCGTAAAACTTGATAGATCTATTGTTCACTACATCATTCATGCATCATTTAAAATAATTATAATATCATACTGTATTTCTTATGAAGATACGTTTCTAATGTTTATTTCAATTTGCTATTTTCTACATTTATAAAAGTGTGGTATTCGCCTGTTTTCCACTAGGCTTTTAATTAAGGGGTTGATCATCAATAATTGAATATAGAGGTTTATTTTAGTGAATAAAAGATTTCTTAAAATTTTCTGTGCTTTTTTAATTTTCACCATGAAAGACCGTATAAACTTTGTTGATCGTCTGCTAAATACGATGAGTCGAACAAGCGCAGTTTAATTGTAAACGAATACGGGAAGAAATGAGGACTCTTGTGCTCGAAAGGATTGTTTCGAGCTGCCACCCTCATAGCCTGCAAAATTGGTACCGCGACCATACGAATGATCGTAATTAGAGAAATCGTGATAAATTAAAGCCAATGAAACGAGGCAATTGTATTGTATTTACGCTTGCAGTAATTCGAACTTTTGTTGACTCCGAAGAGAACGCGGATAAAGCTATACGTCCAACCCTCGACACCTCATGCCTATTGGGGGTGATTTGTATGGCACGTACGTCGAGAGAATCGAAGGGAGAGGAACATATATGTGTGTACGTCGTATCCTATAATCTTCGTTGATTCACGAACAATGTTTCTTCCCATTATGTCAACAACGATGCCACTTCTACAGTGTCTGATACGAGGGAGTTATACTACTTGCATGGGATGCTCCCTAATATGAGGAAGTACTGCATTGATGGATTTGGGAAACAAAAATAACGAGAAAAGTTCTTATGTCCAGCAGAAACTTGTTTTCGAGTTATGGTCTATTTCATTTTCCAATAATTCTTTCCGCAAGGGAAGAGCATAGTTCGATATCAGTTTGCCGTTTATCTACACGTTCAGATGGCTTGGGTCTCGCTATATTTGTATTCTACATGAGACAATCCGTATCTTGTAAGATATTTGTTGATAGGAGAACCTTTTTAAATTGAAACAAGGGAAGAGACTTAAATTTAAGTCGAAATTTTTAATGCATGCAATTTAGCGAACTAAATATTTGTATACTTTAGTTGATTAAATAAAAATGCTATTTTTACGTCTTTCGTTATTATAATCACGACGTAATATTAGAAAAATTCTGAAAAGTTATAGATTTTTATTTTTCAGATTTGCTTTTAATTAGTGCAAAGGAAATACTCAAACAATTTAATTTCGTGTTAAACTTCATATTGTTATATTTGAGCATCTTTTTACCATTATTAATCTATAACTTTTCAGAATTTTTCTAATATTACGTTGTTATTAAAATAATGAAAGATGGAAAAATAGCATTTTTATTTAATCAACTAAAGTATTAATATAAAGTATCAATGTAAATCTTAATGCAAGTACATTACTGGCCAAAAATTTAGAATCACTTGCTTCTAATACTTAGATTTTAGTTGCCTGCCCTGAACCACACCTACGGGTTAGATTTAACTTTTTTGTTTAATCATATACAGTGTGATATATGATATAATGTATAATGGTTTTCATTCAATAGTTACTGATTGTTTACCGTGAAATTACATTTAAAAAAAAATTAAACTACCCCATCTTGTTCAATCAATAGTATGAATAGTATACTTTTTCAAGTTAATAAAAATCAAATATAAAGCAGTGTAAAAATGCTCTATTCTTAAATGTAAATAATTTATACACAATTTGTGTCGAAGTAGTGTAATTCATTCGTATAAGAAAGTAATAACAGATGTCTTAACAGCTTAAATAAAGAACACAAATACTAATTATATTTTATTTTATATGTATCTTTCATTTATGTTTATTAGTTCTTTAGAATGCTGCTTCCTTCTTTATACAGGGTCTAAAAAATACAGCCTTCGATATTTTAAAGGGTGGTAAGAGGTCTAAATTGAAGCATAATGCATTAAACTTAACATAATTATATGCTAAACTGACAGGCAGAGGATTCTGCAATTTTACAGACGCATTGAAAGGCAGAAACAAAGCAGAAATGTCTTCATATATTTTGTGATATCTTCTACGATCTTGAATATCCGAGATATTTTTAGGAAATGGATCTCTGATCTTAAGAGCTTCATAGAAGTTAAATCGTAAGAGATAAAAAAATGCATTAGACCTTTTTTGCTCTATTTCTGTCCTTCAATGCATCTGTAAAATTAGAGAATTCTCTGATTGTTAATTTATTATATAGTCATGTTAACTTCAAAGTATTATTACCGCGAAACAATGGCCGATCCGACACTATGTTATAGGGCACTATGTGATCCAATTTGGATCTCCTAGCGCCCCGTAAAATATCCAAGGTTATATTTGCTATACCCTGTATATTCTTCTTGTATATGTGTTATAAAAATAATACTGGAATTGATACAGTAAAATAGGATACTTTGCTTTGTATGATCTTCGGTGTTTGGTATCTTGTTTTCTCGACTGTGTAATTCTACATAAAAATGTCTGACATTATTTAATCAAGCAAACTACAGAGAATGTAAAAACATATTTAAAAAACCAGATAAAATCTCATCTGCTGCTTACTTTTTGTACATGTATTGTTCACCAAACACTCACAAAACCTCTTTATAAAATGCTTTATAAAACGCTTATAGAATGCTGTCATGTAAAATTGGTATTATAAATTTCTGCAAACTTTTGCTCACTACATATCCACAATATATAATTTATGCTTTTTAATTGGTTGCCAAGTATTTGTATTACATATAGAAAAAATGTATATCACAAACAATAAGGTATCAACACCTACAAAAGCTATAGCAATAAGTACCCTGTTTTATACGCCTGTTTTGTTTAATCTTCCCTATACATACTGCAAGGTAAAGTCAATTTGAAATTATTATTTTCAACAATAGTTAATGTTTTCTTTACCAAAAAGAGCAAAAAATTAACGCAAGTGATTACTACTACGAAAATTTTGTGTTTATCAAAGTAATCTAAACATATTATTTTATTAAATTTAAAAAATAGTTCCAAACTCTTTGCAGGTCACAATTTATAGTATTCAACTTAATCAAATAAATACCTATCTATTTCAATAAATTTAATAAAGAAAGTATTCTATAGTTATTATTATCATTATTATTATCATTATTATTATCATTATTATTATCATTATTATTATCATTATTATTATCATTATTATTATCATTATTATTATCATTATTATTATCATTATTATTATCATTATTATTATCATTATTATTATCATTATTATTATCATTATTATTATCATTATTATTATCATTATTATATGTTTATAACTATGTTTTGTTAACAAAATTTAAAGAAAACATAAATTAACAATCATAAGTTGTTCCAAGTGTAAAATATGAACTGCACATTCTTCAACTGTTTGCGTCTTTCTGTAGCTAATAAATTTGGAAAATAAATAGGCGAAATATGTTTGTATCTCGAAGACTGAACTCAAAATTTAACGCATTCAATTAAACACAATAAATGCTCATTTATAATAGTAGCTTTATCTAAAGAAAAATTTACTTTTCAATTTCCAATTGTTTTGACAACAATGCACTTTTACAAAGAATTTGAAAAGTTATAATCAAAAATTTTAGGTGAGCTAACAAGATAGGATAAAAAATGAACATATTTCAACATTTTAGATCTATTTTTCTCAAATTTAGACCTCAAAATTTATGAAGCTAAAAATCTCTAATAGATTTTTTAAAGATCAGAATATTCCTAATGTTTTCATAACTTAAACATAATATTATATTCCATTCTAAATTGGCAGATGTTCAATCAGTAATATACCCCAATCATAAAAGTTGGATATTGAATCCTCTAAAAAATATTGGTTTAAACAGAGCTAACAATACCTGCATCTACCAGTTGAAATTGTTTTAAAAACAATTGTCACATGTTAGCCATTCTTACTTCATTTAAGAATTTTTCTCTAATAAGCACCTTCTTACGTTGAAACCATATAACCTAAACTCTAGCAACTTGTTGCACACAGACTAATCTACCTTACGCTCAAAATCGATCACAAATTCTACATAGCATCAAATCCACACAATACCTTGTCAACTCAATCCCTTAATTTGAACACCCTCCAAAAGATCCAGCCCCGAGAATAAAATGAAACTAAAATCAAAAAGGAAGCTCTACTTGCTACCCAATTGTTAACTAAAATCATTCGCCTCGTAACTCATCAACGAGACTCACCCTGCAACTACACACAGTCCAGGAAGATGCAAAAATCCTCATTAGCGTTAACGGTTTGCCGTCAAAAGTAACGAGCAACGACGAAAGTGGAAAGAGGCGAGAAGATGCTCCGTTCGTTCGGAATAGACGCCCTTAAGAGAATAATCCGAAACTGGAGGGAGAATGATCCCAGCAAAAACAGCAGGTCGTTGTCGAGAACGTGGTCGGCCGATCCAGCCGCTTTTTCGAGGGAGCGAGCACTAAGGCGAGAGGGTAGGAATCGGGCAGAAGGGGGATGGCGGATGCTGAGAGGGACAGAGACGGCGAGTGACTCGAAGGGGGTTGGAGGGGATGACGGAGGGGGTGAGAGGAGGCTGTGCTCGGGGTGCGGAAGAGTCAGTGCGCGGCGAGGCGCGCCAGCTGCCGCACGTCATGATTCTACCCCAGGTGAGCCACGAACTTACCCTGAAACGCCAGCACGCTCTCTCCAGTTCAAACGGGACCGCCGAAATTCGTGACAGTCCATGTACATATTGTGGGTGGAAAGAGTATAGTGAGGCGCCGAGAGGCACGCTCGAGTGACGTGTGAACCGAATCTCCTGGAAATAACAGTCGAACGCATTTCTCTTCGTCGCTAACCGAAGGAGTACAGAGGCTCGGAACGTTCGCCGTGAACCCTCGACCGGTGTCCGAGAGAGCCAAGGGAAACGTGGCTCGGGCCCTCGACTTCCGGCGCGCTGCTCCTCGTCCCCCATCGCTTCCGGGACCTCGCTATATCTCTTCCGCCCACAATTGCGAACTTCTCGAAACACGGCCGTCCCTCACACCCATCGTGCATGAGTGACAAAGCAGTTTCTTCTTCACGTTGTTCGACTTGTTCCTTTCGATTCACACCAGCACGATATCAAAAGCATGACTCTCTCCCTTTATGTCTCTGTATTCTCGTTCCCCTTCGTTATCCACGGTTCTCCATTCGCGCGTCGTGACTGCTAGTGCCCGCCGTCGGGACGGCGCTCGTCCGTCGAGAGTGTCGATCTATCGACGGTGATCAAGACGAACGAGGAGGACCACCGGAGCCGAGTGGGCCGATCGAGGAATCGGCGCGCGTCGATCGCGCCGCGTGCAAGAAGAGAGTCCTCTCGCCCCGTGTCCGTGGTGAGAAGAAAAATATGTACGTCTGCATATGGAGAGGATTGTTGTTGTCGACCCCCGACGTGTGTCCGTGGCAACATAGTCTCGGCGAAACTTTTTAACGACTTAGTTCGCTCGCTTTTACGAGGCGGCCCCGCGTATACGCGAGAATGAGCGACGTTGCGCGAGAACGCGTCACCCTATCGGCCTCCAACCTCGGCCCGGAGCGTAAAGTGATTTTACACGGTGGAAAACAAACTTTATTTCTCGATTCACTTAACGTGGGACGCTTTGTTTGCCCCGCCGGTAATTGATAGTCCGGCCGATCGTGAATTAATCTTTTACGCGCGGCGAAGCGTGACGCGGATATACCAGCGGCGAAAACTGGAATTTTCGCGCCCCCCGGTCACTCGAGCCGCGCGAGTAATGTATACAGTGGATCACGCTCGTTTGGGATACCAGTGCGTTTCGGGACAATTAAACGGGTGCACCGTGAATGCCAAGTGTTCATGGGAAATGGATTATTCTTTTTACTGCTGCTGGTGGTCAGCGAACAAGTTGCCGCCACTTCGCGATGGTATTTCATTCAAACGATGCTTTTATGTCTCGTTTGTCTTGAGGCAGACATCTACTTGTGACAATTTCAGTTGGTAGAATATATCGAGAATGGGATAGTCGGGAACCAAGATATATGTACAGTGATTCACGAATTTGTTTGTGAAGGATTCTTAATTCTCAGCTGGTATGGTGTCAGTGTTATTACAATGAAGTGCGGTCATTGAGATGCCAGTATGAAAAGTAGTTTATGATAGTATCACAATAATTCTTAACTTTGCAGTTGATTAATCTCCGTGAGTTATTTATGAATAGTTGACCTAAGGGTTGATACACTGTGGATGATTATGGATGTATGGGAAATTTAAATCTATAAAATAGTACAGAATATATATAATACGCAAAAAAATACAACTGTTTAAATTCCATTTAGATTTCATTTATTTTATTGTGCTTATAGTGATATGAATCTGCATAAATATCCGTAATTTAATTATGTATTAAATTCACATGCTTAGATTCTAAAGATGTTTTCCATTTTTAAATAAAATTCAAAAAACTGAGCAACACTTGAACGTGATAATTGGAAGGAAAGTAATTAACAGAAAAAAATATACATTGGTAGTTTTCGTATTTAAAGAACACTTCTGATACTTGAGAACGAATTTGTGAGTTGCTGTACTTATTAAGGTTTAACATAAAATAGAGAATCTCTCAGTTTTCTATTCCGATCCTATAGTACATTGTCTACTATAGGCTAACATCTAGATATTACATTGATAGTATTTCCTCTTTTACTATTTGTCCCAAGTAAACAACTAGAGTCGACTTGAGGAAAAGTGATACCTGTGAGTGGCAGGAGGCTAGTCACTACTTGTCGACAACGAAGCTAACAAATTGAACAAACGACTATCGTGAGGGGGGATCTATTGTGATTAAGTGAAAAAACAAATTGTTAAGCGTAACGTCATTAAATGCAAAAACAATGTAAATTTTTTGTATGCTAATCTTTGCACCTCCTCTACTTTATCGATCATATGTCACTGTTGTTGAGTAACACAGTTTTGTTGCGTTCCATGAATATACATACGTACATTCAAAAGAGCAAGAACACGTGTGTAGTTTATGTAGATTCGTACTACTGATTGTGAATGCAAAAGTATTAGTTTCGCAGATCTTCAGATGACTCCAGACATTTACAATCTAGAAGAAATGTTACTCATTCTTTGACTTTATGTGATTTGACTATACGTATAGTACTTCTTTGCAATAAGTTCATAAGAAACTCCTTCATTTCATGGATTCTCTTTATTGATTCAGCTTAACTTTTACTGTCACATCTTCGATAACACAAAAACATCCTACCTGACAAGCTGCTCAAAAAGTATATGTTTCAAAAACACTCTACAGAGTATAGTCAGGGATTGATTAACTTTCATTTTCTTGAACCATCACATAACCTTCCTCGATGCAAAACTTTTTGGCGATAGAGTAGTGGCATTAAAATCGCAGCACTCCTTAAAAATATAGTTTATTGAATATGTAAATCTATGACTAACGTGGTAGATAGACAAAATAATTTATAAATCAAATCTTTAGATAAAAAGGATAAATCAAACTCTTAACTAAACCCTTTAAGGATTAACATTTTCATAACCTTATAAAAAGTGCTTAAATATACTCGGATTTGTGCGTTAAGTGGTTAATTTAATTTCTTTACGGGACAAACAGCATAAAATTATAAAGACAACAAACAAAAAACATAATTCGAATACATCTATATAAAAGACTATGTCATGTGAAGTGAGAAAAAAAAAATGTTTTTGATGGAAAAATAGAAAATATATATGTCAAAAACTAATTAATATTATTTACATAATATTCAATAACATAGACAGTTCCATTCACGTGAAATTGAATCAGAAACATTGATACTTTTAAGTCGTTGTACCTTTCACTGTTACGGTATTTAAAATTTATTTAATCCTTTAAAATCTCTGCCCTGCATATGCTTGAAACTATTCTCCAGCGTGTCTCAGCCGAAGTTTTCCTTCAATGTCGATTAACAGGCTCTCGAATGGCTAGATCACGATGTGTCATTGCATCGATGTCGTCAATTACTCTCCAATTCTTCTGCCTTTGGTTATCCCTCAAAATCGCTAGGAATCGTTGAAAAGGGAATAGCGAGATCAAAAGTCCCCGCTGAAGTATTTTGAAATATTAAACAAGCATCCCACAATGGAGAAGATCCACGCGCGGAAAATGAATGTCTTCTCGGCAGCGGGAACTCAATTTTGCGGAGATGCGATGAAAAGGGAGGCGTTATGAACGACGAGGGCCGCGAGAGGTTCCACGGCTGCGGCATCCCTGGGAATCCTGAGAATTGTTCCTCGGATCGACCGTCCAAAATGCTGACAGTGGAATTCATATCCGCGGCGGTGAAACGCCGTGACTTTGTTTAGAGGCCGCCTCCCCGTGATATTTAACCGCCCCTGGCACGTTTTACATTTCCAACTCGTTTGCTTCTCGGAACTACCAGTACGTAGGTGCCCCCGACTCTCTGGCCCTGAGGGACGCGAGAAAAAGGGGAAAAAGGGGCGCGAGGCTCGACGACGGTCACCTTCTGCTGCCCTGAACTTTCTCGAAACTTCCGAAAATTGTTTCGATTCGATCGAAAGCAAAGGCGAAAGTTTGTTTAATTCCGGCTGCTTTTGATGGGCAACCATAGCGCAACGCGTTTCCCAGCGCCAAAACTTTCACCACCCGCGCTTTCATTGTGTTTCCGTGACTTCCGCGGCCGCTCGATAAAGAGATTCACGTAATTGGAGGGATTCGATTCTGTTCGAGAGGCTCTCAGGGATTAACTTATATAGAAGGGATAGGTACTATATGTGTACGAACGTGATAATCTTGAGAATTGATTAACATATTTCAGCGATTGAGATATCGTTTTAACCAAAACTTGAAGCTATACATTTTGATATACAGTGGCGTGCAATGGTACTGAGCCACGACAGTGTCTCATATACATACCAATGGCCAAAAGTTTGGCAGCAGTTAACACATTCAAGATCGATGACCCATTCGTTGAGTCATGCGATACTTCTCCCCTTAGACGAAAACCTATCGTTTAGGTCATTTTTACCTATTAAATGCGATGACCACTGGGAGTAGTTTTCTTAATACATGCTGATGTCGAATCTAGTAAATACAGTCTTTTAAAATCGAGTCCCAGATGTTTTATTACACTCAATCTTCTATGCTGTAATGGTTCATATACGTTACAGAATTAACACAAAAATAACAAAAAATTTGCTCTTATAAAATTGTTGACTTATCAAAATAATCACTACTTTTTAATAACTTCCAAACAGCTCAAAATCGACTGACAAAATGATAGCAAATATGAATATAATAATTGTGTAGGATTCTATTTACTGTAAAACATGTTTCTGTCTAAAAGAAGAAATAAAAACTGAACAATAGTGAAAGAGGTTGTTGAAAATATAAATGTTCTATGTAAATTAATTAGAACAAGAAATTTAATAGGTGGTTACGTCCCACCAATCAGAAAAAAAGTTTTGGTTTAAGAAAAAATGACTGTTTCCAAACTTATGACTGATAATATATGACGTTACATGATAATTTCGTTGTGAGAGAATATCTTGTGATCCTAATCATTTTTTATTTTAGAAACATATGAACAAATAAATTCTGCTCTTTATATTTGTGCAAATGAAAAGCACTAAAAACAAACCATAATTTACACGCCACTGTGCATCACAACCTAAATCTATGATCCTCACAATTTTCAAATTTAAAGATCGCAATCACTTACTTTATAGTCATATTTAAGGTTAAATGTGACACATTAAAGTTAAAACCTCGAAGTCCATGGCTTTCTTCAAACTACAACTACATAATTGAAAGTATCTATCGTTGAAAAACATGGTGCGCAGCAAAGTTCTATAATTGGGGGACCTTTATTATTGAATTCCTTACATTTGATATATTCCGTCATTTTCCATCTCATATCAAAGAAGACGAAAATAATTCAACAAATTCCTTGTTTGAAGTACTGAAGCAGACAAAATAGCAAACAAAAGGTCTAGATTCGAATGTTAAAAATGTAATACTCGTTTATGTATTATAGATTACTTTAACGTTTACCATATATAAACAAATTTTCAGTACACTAGTGCATTATTTTGAGTAAAAACTTTGCTTTAGAAAACCTCCTCCAGAAACGGTTAACAGCTATACATATATGTTATCGGTACAGACTGAAGAATGTGTTTTTCTTTGAGGAAGGAAAAAACGTAGACCTACAGAATTGGGAGCAGGGGAATGCTCCTCGGAAAGCGACCTCGACGATATAAACCTGATTTACTTGAACGATTCGATTTCCAGGAAGCGATGGAAATGTTATGAGACATTATGCTGCGGAGGGAAATTCCGCCCTATCGAAAAGAGAGTACCTACTTCGAGTGTACAACGATAACTCGGAGAGTGAAGACTTTTTGAATATTAAAGAGTAATAATAGCAGTATCATGCAATGATAACATCTTTAATTGAACAATGAGATCGCGTAAAAGTCTTGCAGTGTGTTTAAACGTGTATAGTAGGATACTTGTCCATATTTATGTACTTGTCTTCTTTTTTGTACCTTCAGATTGAAATCATTTTTAAAAGAAGAATTTTTATTGAAAATGTACTTATTTTTTTATAAGCTTACATGTTAATAAGTAAGCTTGAATAAAGAAAATAATTCATCATTTTATATATAAAAGTCCTGTTTTCATGAATGATATTAATTCGAAGGTGCAGAATTAGGTGTGGGCATAAAAATATGAACAAGTACTCTAGATGAAAAAGTGCGTGTAAATGAAACGGATGTAAAAGAAAAAGAAAAGGGGTGGGTAATCGATATTACGATGTATCGCTCTGTGCTACAGTATATTGAAAACTTCGTGATCTAATCCAGAAGTGTAGAGTATTTCCTCGTTGAGAACTCGCGGTTTTCTATCAACGCTAAAAAATTAATTAACTTATGTCGTAAAGTCATGATTCGTAAAATGTCGTAAAATTTCATGTATTGATTTCTAAAATGTTTCTTAGCAGTTGTTACAATTTTCTTATATTAGTCAATGAAAATCCACTACCTAGATAGGTTTTAAATTTCAAAAGAAAGTGATATGTGAATGTCAAAATTCTTCAGTTTCTTAAAGATTAAATACAAACAGAAAACAGTGTTACATAAAACGAAAAAGAAGAAGAGGTACAACAAATTTACGAGGGGAACCTCTCAAGTATATCTCGCCTTTTAAATAGCTCTTAACCAGTCTGTAGAATACGTCAAGCGGAACTTGCCAATACCCGTTTTAACCACCAATGCTAAATAGTTTACGAGGTGTTAATGATTAAAGCTATTAACATAAATAATGGATACTAAAAATAATAAGTAAAATAAATAATAGAATAGAATTGCTACAAGTAATAACAAAAAGTAGTAGTAAAACTAATGTAAAAAAAAATCTGCGATGAGGAGACTCAAACTTTAAGTAACTTTAATTGTTAATATCTCGGAAACTCTTGAACGTTGGCAGCTAAAAGGGTTATTGGCGTATTCAGTTTGATAAACTCTATAAACTGGCCAAGGGCCATTGTTATAAATTGTAAAGTGTATAACTGTATAAGTATACTGTATATATGTATAAATTTTAAAGTTATAAATTTTAAAGTTATAAATTTTAAAGAATAGCATAAACGGAAGAAAGCATAAGAAAGTGAAAGTCAAAGGCGAACGTTACGAGAAAAGAAATTTAATCAAAGACCAAAAGTAAGCAAAATTGGAAACTGAGGAAGAAAAGGGAGAAAAGAAGGAAGCAAAAAAGAAACAGAGATACTTGCAAAAAACACGAACATAGCTGAGGAAAATGGTGACCGATTTAAAGCAGACGGTTTCGGTCAACTTGCGATTTGATCCAGCTATAGAGAACATTGCATGGAGGAATAGAATTCAAAAAAGAAATCCCTATTCGACAGGGACCGCAGTCGAGATGCCACGCCGTCACCCATAGATTTTTTCATTTCCATTGAGTAGTTCAATCGAAACAAAAAGAAAAAAAATATTCCTTCGCTATTTTTGCGTTCGACCAAACCCTTTGATCGGGTTTAGTTGGTTTGGAATGGTGACCTACGCGATTTGATCGTTCTGGAATTGCCATTTATTAATATCAATAAATGAGAGCAGAATTTTAGGATTTAAGGAGTCGAGTATATCTTCAAGGACGAAGTCCAAATTTCTTAATTCACCTAAGTTCGATCGAGACTATATCGAAGAGATGCGAAAGGGGCTATAAAGTTAACTGAGTAAACTCTTAGCTTGCTACGCACCCCTAATCTTCTTGAGGATTCGTGAGAGACGTGACTTCTGCTCCTTGACCCGACACAGAAAACAATTTCTTTGTAATTACAAATCAGCTAGTCGACGTTTCCTCTACAATCTGCTGACAACAGAGAAGTCCAATTTTTGTAACTGAATCACGTTCGGTTTTATTAGGAGGGTTTATAGGTTCGATTTTCGTTTCGTTTTCTATTCCAGCTTCTTCCGAGGCTGGGGGGAAGGTTCAATAATGTAACGAGAGCGCTTTTATCCACTGATATGACGAAGTATACTCTGCTTACTGAACTAAAGTATGCAAATTATTGGATTCAATCTTTTCATATTTTCGTTAATTTCCTGAAGGGATACTGGGAAATGTTAATTTAAAACTAGTATTTTGAGTTAAAGCAGAAACCATTATTTCTCTACATCACGTTTTTTAGCAAAAGTGTCATTCTTCATTACTCTGATAGAAATAGGAGTACGTTAATTAGTGATACTTCTATCGTCAACATACATCGCTCTCGTATATCAAGTTATGAAAAAGTTTTCGCGTATTATTACGTATACCTTGTATTTTAAAACCAACGTCATTTGTTAAATAAGTTGTAGACTAGATAGTAAACTGATAACCAGATTAAGAGCGTTTATGTATTTATGGGAAATTTAAGTATATCAAAAAAATGAAATATACTAAAAAAATTAACCGATACTATTATCCATCTCTTACGCTTCCTGTTTTTACATAACTTAAATCTACTAATTCGCAAATCTCTGTACATCATGCAGAAATATACAAGTAGATGCAATTTCAACTTGAAAAATTCGATAAAAAGATCCCATGAATCTACAACTTTCAAAAGCATTCACAAGATTCTGGACAAAAAGATCCTCCAAATTTAAAAGAAGCAGCTCCACATTCAAAGTCCCCAATGTGTGCACCTTTCGTTTCACTGAAATCGAGAGCCATTTTCCTAGTCAACAGAGTCAGGAATCGAGACAAACGTCATTTCAGGCGCCACCGCCACTTATCAACGAATAATCTGATAGATTATCTGTCTGGCCAGCGATTGCACGCAAACTACTTCCGGTTAGCGAAGCAGTGTTCGCGGCGGTCTGCGCCTGTTGCGCTCGTGTTAAGGCCGCAACTTTGCTATCAATTACCCCCAAAGGGGGGATGATAATCTGGCAAAACTGACTTCTCTAGTCTCTCAGACAACGATTGCTAACATTGTTAGCGGGCCAAATCAACAGGGAGCGCAAAGAAGGCTCGAGCTAATTTCACTTCTGAAGGTTCTACAGTGTGCAATTGAGAGCAAGTAGTGTATCGTGTGGCTTTCTGTATGCTGTTCTGAAATTCTGGGAAAGGATACGATCGAAGCAGTTTCCAACGATCGATTTCGTACAGTTTCTCTGTCTTCTCGTTTTCCATCTTCATTTTTATGTTCCTTTGTTCCTCCCATGACTTTATCCTGCTTTTCTTACTGCGTTCCTTTACCAAGTCTCACTGTGCAGATTGAATGTAGGTCGAATCTACGTTGGGTTCGAGTTAGGTGAACATCAAGGGGTCTACCCTTCGTTCCCGCTTCACTTAATAAAATGTGATCGTCCGTTTATACTCGTACTTTCCCCTCTTTACCGCTTTGCATAGAGCCCGCTCGATTAACCATCAGCGGTTACCATGAATTCTGTTAACCTTGTGGTGTCGCTGGATTTATACGGCTCCATTTGGAAAGGATTTATTAGAGTTCAAAGATTTATAACTACACTATTGCAGAAATACTGTCACAAATCGAAAGTATGCAAAGTTTCTAGAATAACGAAAGGAAAATTTCTGTTTGCAAAATTAGTTAATTATAACATTATGAAATATGTACCATCGATCAGTAATTTAAAATCATATTATCAATTTTATTGAAGTTATACTTTAAACAGGGTACGTACGTTTAACTCGAAGTTAATATTCTGACCAAGAATTACAATGTTTATTTTTCCAATATAATCGAATTATTTGATACAGTTTTATTTTTTCTTATATTGTGTGTATAAGATAACTTTATTTAAAGTTCATTTTCATTTGCCTTAATTTAGAAAGGGATTTCCAATTTTTGGCCGGTAATGTAACAATAGTTAATATTTATTCAAAAATCCATTATTTCGAATTAATAGTGATGGTAAATCTATGTATTGGAAAATATTTTACGTATTTAAATGAAAATCATAAATTTTTTTACTAACAATACCTTTTTGTTTGAGTGCGATATGTAAAAACGTAAGCTTTGATGATTTAAATGCTTTAATTTGGAGCTCAACAGATTATTAATTATAATTCGAATGAGAATTATAACCATTGGAGATTTCAAGAATATTTTATGTTACACTTTTTTTTACTTATTTTATAATCTTGTGATTCAATATAAGCAGCTAACTTATAGAAGGGAAGAAGTATTCATAAAGACTAAATATTACAATGATAACTCATTTCTGTTTTATAAAGGGTGAAAATCAAAAAATAAGAAGACATTTCATATAAGCTTGTTGATAAGTTGTGAGTTTATAAGGAGTAAATACTGCACCTCCAATTTTACCTACCAGTATCTGCATATAATACAATATTTACCAGAACCTACTGATATTTCCCTAATTCTTTAATATTACCTTAAATATTTAACTTGAATTAAAAATTTTAAACTTAATATATCATCGGTACACGTAATTTAAAAGTATTTTCTCCATAGGAAGTATATGATGAACTAGAAACATTATTTGACTATCAAGAGATGAATTAAATCTGGAATTATGACTGGCGCGTGCACTGAGAATTGTTTTGCACATGCAACTAAAAGTATATCATTGATCCAATAAATTGCAATGCAGAAAAAACATAGAATTAATCCCAGATACTGTTATCAAAATGCGTAAATAGCAACCTAAAGATAGAGTCAAATGCATTGAACGTGGTTGGTCAGAAATATTAGCATAATTATATTATTAATTTCACTAGTTAGCACAGTTAGAAACGATAAGAAGTACATTTTTCAATAGTAACTGCTAAAATAAAGTAAAATTAATTAATTAATTAATTAATCAAATTCAAAACTTGAATATCTCTTGACGCCCAATTGTTCTGAATTTCATTAGAATATCATTAAATCATAACTCGAGTTTCACTTTTAATCTTAATCCTGCCGCACTCTTATCTTTAATGCACCAAATAATCAAAACTTTGAATAACACAGAATATAACTACTCAAAATCCATTTCATTTCTCATGAATACAAAGAACTACCACCGTACTTGGAATAAGTAATTGAAAATACTCCACCACCTCAATATTCACGCAAACATTTGCCATTCGTTAAAAAATTTATTTACCGAAGGTTGACTGTATCACTAAAGTTGGCATTAACTATATTCAGTTAAAATATTTTTACGAGATTCCTGTAATACAACTCCTAAGATTGTTGCTACAAAGTACAACAATAATCTATATAAAAATTGAAATCGATTGAATAACAGGAAGTAAAAAATACAAAATTTTCAAATTCAACATATCACAACTCTCTGTTATCCGATCAATTATAAATTTTACCCACATTATTTTTTCATCAAACGATACAAGCTTAGGAGGTGTCCCAAAAAATTCGATATTTGAAAAGATTCGCCTTGCTGTGTCACCTATTCTTTGGTCGAACTTTAAACCCCTACATTACTCTATTCGTAAATTTTGAACTCCCCGTGTAACCTCGTTTGGAAACAATTTAATTCCCCAATGAAAAGTTAATTCCCGTTGGGGAGGCAGAGTTGATAAACAATCTACGCTCACAGTGGCGTCAGATCGATTTCGGATTACCCAGGAGTGTATACTCAGCGTTAAGATCGACAAACTCCGGCCGTTCGAGGGCGCGCCATCGTGCAGGGCTGCGAACTATCGAATTGCTACCTACGAGGTTAATCCTAATTAATTCGGCTGGTTCCTCGAAAACTTTCGAATCGATGAGGCGACGGTCCTGCGAGCCGTGTGAACCCAAACCGTTCGAAGGGGTGATCTCAACCGACTCGTAATTGCGTTCGTGGTTTTCAAGCATGAAAAATTCAGGAACACTTTAGCGCAGCGGAACTCTGCTACAGTTAATTACTTCGAAAACCACGTTAATCAACCATTCGACGTTCCCCCACTATTTGGCTGATCGTTCAACGAATAACTTATACGCTCCAGTCTCGTTCCCTCGTTTCGTTATCGCTTCGATATTCACTGCTCTCGAATGCGTCTCGAATTGCAATGGTATTAATTTTATCAGTTTCGCTGTCCCTTTATCTCGTCATTCTTGTCACACACAGCAAATCGGAGGTGGGGATGAGGTTGAATTCAATATATGCTCGCAAAACGGAGTCCATTTCAATACCTCGGTTGCGCTTCACGGGTTTTGAATAGCTATAAGGAACGATATTTCATTCATTATGCTTGTGATTTATTTTCAACCAAACTAACTGATTTATTACCGGTGCCTGTAGGTTTCAGGACTGTATTTACACAGTAGCTTGTGAATTTGTTTACAAAGGATTATTAAAATGATATATGTGAATTCAAAAGATATGTTGTTTTTTGTATTAAATTTAAAGTTTCGTATGAAACTGGATAATGAAAGATATAAATATAAATGTATGAACTGAAAATAGTTAAGAGGGGGGATACTGTTCTGATACGTCAAAAAATAGGTAAAATAGGTAAAAAATAGGTATAATTTTTTAAAAGAGGAAATGGTACAAACTGGCAAAACTAATTCGCTGTTCCCGAAACTCTTGCAGGTAGAACATTGCTTGCAGGCTGTTGTAGTTGGTAAAAACTGAAAAGAAACAAATAACTTTTGTTGATTCATAAACTAGAAATTATTATTTAAAATGTTACGTACGATTTTTAAAAGATTTTAATAATTGTGAAAATGGTAGCATTTTGAAGAAAAAATTAATGACTTTTATTCTAAAAAATCAACTTCAACCATCTATAAAAGTCAACTAATTAAAATATCAAAAAAATTCTGTACTGCATTGTGAAAGTAGCTTCTAGTTTATGAATCAGCAAAAGTTTTTTATTTCAAACCTTCCAGTTCTTGTCTACTGCGACGGACAACAGTTGATGTTCCACCCAAAGAGAATACGGAATAATTTCGCCATTTTATAATATTTTTACTTTTAAAATTGAGGAAGGGTTGGAGCAGAGAAGGAAGAGTTTAACAGTATATTAAAATATTCTCTACTTTTTCAGAACAGAAGTTTTACTTATCCTTGTCTTCGAGTTACATCTGGACATAGGTCACAAAACGTTTTGCCATTGACTGTCTTAGTCCCTTCAATTGACTAAATATCGCTTAGATCTACTGTAAATTGTGTTTAATATTCATTTTTAATATATGTTCTGTCGAAAGAATTATTGACACAAAATTCGCTACAATTTGAAAAGAAAATTAAATAGAATATGTTTATATGGGCTTTTCTTATTTTTTTCATGTGCTAAATTAACCCTTAAAGTGAAGCTCACGTATTACGTGATACTATGTATAATGTGTATGTATTTTATCTTGAGTCAAAGAAATTATAAAAAATTTGCAGCAGGTGTGATAACACACGTGCAGATCGATCTCAAACCTTTGGAACTATAGTAGTCTTTTAATGTCTAATTTTCTAAATTTCGTTAGACTGTAAGTAAATCATGATTCGAGTTTCACCCTCAATGTCAGTCTTACTGTACTCGTATCATTGACACACCAAGTAATCAGAACGTTAAATAACAATAAAGAACATATGTAGGTAATCAAGATTCAGTTAATTGAAGTTTTACTATATTATTTTTTATAGAATGCAATTTTTGATCCTTGATACGCTTTATAAATCGTGGAACTTTCGTTCGACAAAATTTCACCGAATGGTTTCTGTCAATAAGGCTTTGTGTTGCGCTGAATGCTGTATGTTGCTTTGAGGATCCTTCCAACACACGCGTATCGAACTACCTCTTGCCCTCAGCTTGCACACAGCTACTCTTAGGGCGACTGTTTAAATCTGTCGTGTTATTTGCAAACCTGATTGTAACGTCAGGGAACAGAAACCCATTATTTCGTTGTGTAATCCTGGGAACTGTTAACGAATACGGCCAATTCGTGGGGTAATTTAGTAGAAGCAAGGGAGGATCAAGGAGCAATTAATACAATATGAACGTAATTACAAATTAATTTCGTGTCTTTAAACTAAAGAAGATATATCTTCATTTAAGTTTGAATATGATATCCAATTTGTTCTAAAAATGAAATTCGTTAGCTGCTCGATAAATGGGGTGTAAAGACATTGTTTTTCCATGGTGATTACGTTGCCATTGTGATACGTGACTTGAGGGCGAACAATTTTCACAATTCAAGTGCTAGCTGGAGTAACAGTGTCAATTACTACGAGCAGATCGATTACTGTACCCCCTTTTTTTATCATGACATATATATAACAAACTGAAAACGTAGGTATTTTAATTTTTAGTTTAATAGTGTCACTTCGTGTTACATATAAAAATAAAAGAGAGGACACAGTAATTAGTACTCTTATTTTGAGTATTCAATATCTTTTTTTTCTAATTTTCACGTCATTATTCAAATCTTAATATACAAAAATGTATTGATAAGGTAGCCTTAACTTACTATTTAACGTCAGATTAGGGTTTGAAGAACGTCTATAACATTCCTCCACCTACAGCTAAGTTAGAGTAAGGGTAACTTGAGTGACAAATTTGATAACTGTTTAATCGTATATGATCAAAATATGTCGAATTTTGTGAAAAGACATGAAATTAATTTGTATTTAGAACCTGTTGCAACAGGATCTTTACAAGAAAAATTTCCCAATTGTAATATAATCAATGTACTTTTCAATGAGTCGCTGCCTATAGAATTCGACCAGTCGGATAATATAAATATAATGTAGGTATAAATGATAACTTTCGAGATATTAAAAACTGAAATTCCTCTGTGCATTTTACCCTTTCAAAAGATTAACGAACTAAAAATTTGAACTGTACAAAGTAGAAGTATAGTGAACTCTTGATTAGGACATTTAAATACTTCAGAGAATCTAAAAATATTTAAATTTAGTAATTTAAAAGCCGTTTAATATCGTATCGTGTGCAACGTTTAAACAAGCAGGGAATTCTTTTCACTTTTCTCTCGATTAAAAATTTTTACATGTAATAAGGACTGTACTTATTATAATTCCTATTATTCCACGAATTAGGTCAAACGAAAAAGCTCACCCTCCAATTCGTACATAATATTCACTCTATTAAATTTTTTACTGGAATTGTCGATTTTACTCCAAATGAAAGCCGCGATTCCTGAATTCTGGAGCGGTCGGATCGATGAATCACTGGAGAAAGGACTGACCCTCGAGATAGCTGTTGAACCTGCTAACTAAAGCTCGTTGTTAGACACTATTGCGTGGACTCTAATAGCAAGCACAACCTGTCATGTTAGATCGGATCGTACACCTCAATCCATCGATACCATTGAGAACAGCATTGGCCGAGTGTCCACAACAGATCCTCTTTGTCGGCGTTTTGTGTTCCCAATAGGGAGATCTTTTCACCGTTTGTCAGAAGGTGATTACTCAACTAACAATTTCGCTGTGCTCGAACTTCGCCTAATACTCTCACTGTATTGCAACAATTAATTCAACCCTTTCCCCTCTGCGGTTCAATTCGTATAGAATTATTTCTTCTCTCAGAGAAAACAACACAGAGTAACGCTTTGCGGGGGTAGAACGAATTAAAACGTTTCAGCAGAAGTACACTTCGAATTACATTCGCGAGGAGGTTTTATGGGAACGTAGTCAACCCCGTAACAAGTTCATTACTACCATACCACCGGTTTATGGAATTTAGTCTGATCCCCTTGAAACAAGCGACCGCTGTTTCAACATTCAACTGGTGTGGTGTTAGTATTATAGTATAATATGTCGGATCAATGCGATTTTATTATAAAAAAGGTTTTACAAAGTATACAGGGTGATTCAATTAACTTGTCAACGTCAAATAATAATTAAAACGTTAAAGTAATTATTTATTTTGTATGCTGTTTATATGTGTATGAAGCTTTTTAATTTTTGGTCTTTTGGGTGGGATATTCTATATGTATTTTTTTACTCACTTCTGTCTTATGAAAAACCAAAATAAAAAAGAAGGAAAGTGAGTTTCTGAAGAATAAATAGTGCATTGTTAATCTTATTTAAGAGTATCTACAATACAATATTTATGAGAATCTAATGATTTAGAATTCAATTGTTATGTGGTATTATATATGAAACTACTCAATTCGAAATTAGTTACTGTATTGGTAGCTAAAAATTATTGTTTTATGTTAGGAAGTTTAAATAAGAGAAGTTTTTAGTTTAATCTTATAGATTGAGCCTTTAAGGTAGAATTATATAATAAAAATGTCACTCAAGTCAAAAGAATTTGCTTAAATCTCCAGACAGACCATAAACAACAAGAATTTGAACTGATATAATGCTAAATATTAGAATATAATAGATCAGCAGCAATTCTATTAAACAAAAAGATTTATATTAGTATATAATTTTGAAATCTTAACATTATTTAGAACGTGTTAGAATAATATTGTTTCCTACGCCGTTTATGTATGAAGTTTCCTAGATTGCTTTGCTGTTTTAGACAAAATACGCTGTATTTTTTTATGAAAATGGAAAAATCATTAGAGAGTAAATAAATATTAAAATGTAATAAACTTGAACTGAATATTTACTGACATATTTGTAGTGAATGCTTTTTTTAAAAACTGAATTTACATTAAAGAAAAATAATATCTCTGCATACGAACACTTTTTACAATAAAACTTTTATTCTTAATATTACAATAAATTATCACATTAAATCTATTATCTATCAACATTTATTCATTCAGTTTGCGTTGGGCTTTTAATTTCTTTAAAGAGATATAGGATATTCTATTAAAAAAATCAAAATGGCCTTCAAAACTTTAGACGTAAACAATGTAGAAAAAAAATAATTAGCGACTTCATATAATGTGTCCTTGCATTATTTTACAATGAATAGTCCAAATTTTTCTTAATTTCAAATCGTATAGTTATATAATCACCTAGTATAGTTATCAATTTTTAGGTTATTAATTTCTGTAATTTAGATATTCCATAGATATTTTTCATGTCGAATACAGGAAGTTGAGTTAATGTACGAAATTATGTCAGTATGTTCGTAGAATTACGAGTTTAGAGAGGAATACACGCGATAAAAATGTGAATAATTTCTTTAATAGTTTAAAAGAAGAAAATTATTGACAGAAGTTTTTTGTTTCGCAACCCCCGCGGAAACATTATCTCACTTTCATAAATACTCTAACCCAGTCCCATACCATATGTATGGCGATAATCGATGACCAACACTTCGAACTTGCATTTTCTTTAAAACTGATACTAAATTGTAACATTTATCAGTTTGTAAGCAATGCTAATTTATTAATTAGAAGTTTGTGTAATGTGATAAGTGTATTACTGCATGGTGAAACATCGTTGTTTACAGTAATACGTACATAGATTGCCTCTCAAATTGTAAAATAACCGAACGGGAGTTTATTCTTCATCCATGAAAAAATAAACCTAAAATGAAGAATAAATTCTACGACAGGCATCACAAATTTTAAAGGGCAATTCTGCACTCTATAATAAGGTAAAAATCAAGACTGATGAAAATGCGTTTGTGGCTTCGTTTCAGAGTTATTAATTGTTAGGGAAAAGCCCAAAATACGCTTGAAATATGCCTGAGTTATTCTACTGCCAGATCAGATAAGTCTGACATCAGACACTTCCCGTGAATTGTAAGCGTTTTCTCAACAATTAATAACTCTGAAACGAAGCTTTGTACGCAATTTTGTCATTCTTGATTTCCGTTCTATTTTGACATGTAAGTTAAGTAACCCCTTGAAATTTCTGAACACTTATTATCGAACACGCTGTATACACCAAAGCCTATTAAATCATTATATAAAATCTACGTGTAAGAGTTATACATAAATACTCGACGTATTTTTAAAATTGATTTTTTTCTAAATCAATGACTCATCGAGGCATGCTTTGAAACAATTTTATTCTCCATTTACGACTTATTTTCTTGGGAAGAATTAGCTCCTACTCGATTGAACAACGCAAAAGAGCATAACAAGATAGTAAAATTTCTCAAAGGCGAAATTTGTAAAAGGTTAACTCGTAATCTAAAATAGAGGATTCGATTTTATCACAAACATAACGTTCCTTAACATATCTGAAGCAATACAGAATCCCATCCTTTGGCACCCGTTGAAGTATTCCTTTGTCTGTAACTGGAATATCGAGTTATACGGTGAAACGCTTCCTCCTCTGCTTCGATCAGTTAAAAACATTCGAGTTTCCCTCGCTGCGAACGCCTTTCATCTCTCGTTCCATCAGGCGACAAAGAGCCGCTAATAATTTATCGTCGTCGCGATCTTGGATATGCCTGCAAATTCGCCACCCTCGTATTTCATCGTATAATAATTCTTCACAGCACGCGCCAGCGTCTCGGACACGAGGTTCGAATCGAACTCACAGCTGGCCTTCGCATCCCTTGCCGCTTCCCTTTTTCCACCAGCTTTTATGCTCCTTTAACGACCCTTGGCTGATCCGCCTCGCATCCAACCCCAAGAGGTCAGCACGCCTTGAATTCGAGTAATTCGCGCAGCTCCTCGAATTATACGTCCAAGTCCATTCAAATGGTCAATATCGCCCCGACGAAGCGAAAGGGCAAAATGGAAGCTCGTTAAGACTCTAATCGCTGGGAGTCGACTGCACTCTGCTTTCGAACTTGGACTGCTTTAACCTTTCCCTAGTCCGAATTCAAAATCGTTTTAAGACAAGCAAGGTTCGCCTTGAAGGGTTTTTTCGAGATTATGTAGTATCACTTGAATTTTCATGAGAATATTAAAAAGAGCATCCTGCTTTTTGCTTCGTTTGAAGACCTACTCGAATTTAGTAGTGATTAAACCATGTCCCTTTTAATGAGTTTCCTAATTGGATCCTTCTTATTAATTTGAACGAGATACTTTATAGTTTAATGGGTCTTTGATATTTCATGAGAGTGCAGGAGATGGTAGCCGACACGGCAGTAACTAAATTCGCGTAAAGGGCGTGATGCAGCTACATGTATGTTAATACATCGCTGTATTTACAGGTGATAGTATTAACCTTCAAACGCACGCTCAAAACACTCGATTTATATTTGAACTCGTTTATAGAGTAATTTTACTATCAAGTGCTAAGTATGAAATTTATTACTGTAAATAAACACTAATACCCTTGATCAATAACAGAAATTGTTTGTAAAGTACATTATACGTTACTTATGGTTTAAAAATATAAGTGTACTCAGCAGAGGTTATTAATGTTTGTGATATAAAATTTCACCAAAAAAATAATTGCAGAAAATTTGAATTATCGATAGTATAGTAATTATCTATTTGTTATAAACTCACGACTGAATGGAAGCAACAAGCTTATGAAGAGCAAAAAATACTTTTCTAAGATCAGTTTATATGTTAATAGCTAATCTTTGTCTCATCAAAAGCGATAGTGAGGAAGATAAGAATATAGTTACAAAAAATAGGCAAAACAACAAGTTCATAGCGAGAAAATAGTGCTCATATTCTTTGGCAAACCATTGCTAAAGTGTAGAGAAAAAATTGCTTTTTTTGACTTCAATGAGAAACGAGAAATTCTTGGACTCTAACCTTTCTAGATCGTAACGACGGACGCTTCATCTGAGGGTTAAAGGTCACACACCCTTCGGAAACGCGGACGTGCACGATAAATCCGACCTAGCTGGATTTCCTCAGCTTCGTGTCAGCTAATGTCATCGCTATTTGACCGAGTCCTCGATAATACGAGCTTTATTCGACCCAACAATTTTGCTGCCAACTCGCATCTCGAAATACCACCTATCAGCTCACGTTTTCACGAGCACGGGTATTTGTTGATGCACGTTTTGCATTTTGTATTATACATAATTACATTTCCAACAGTTCGTGAAATTAATATTTCGACTGCCGTATCATTATGAGTGATTTTAATAAAGAATTTGGAGAAAGGTTCGCAAAAGGACTGAAATTCTACAAAACGAATAAATGTAATTAATTCAAAACTCCTTTAATTAAAATTAGAACCTTTGTAAATGTTCTCGGACAATTTCTGATAAATACGTACAACGTAGCTATCAAAGTGCTAAATGACTTCACTCTCTCCATTTCCGTTTTTACTTTTCCAGAAACACCGCGCACCTGTTCTCTTTTCAAATTAGCTCCCGCATCGTTCGATTCCAATTCGACGCCCGTAAAACGCCGCGCGGCTATCAAAATAAACTGCAATTTGGCTGTGCAATTAACTAGCAATTTTGTCATCCGCAATTACGTTATGAGCAGACGATTTTATTTGCCATGGAGCACACAATACGATCGAGCCGCTTGTATATTTGTACAAGCCTGCTCAAACGCTGAATCCAACGCTAATGTGGATCTCGCCAATCAAGAAAACAAAAGGTTCCACAAAATATACAAGTGATATGTACTTCATTTCGTCATGAGCCTCCGATTTGTCGTATATCATACAAATTGTCGTTATATTACTTTAGAAAAGTATTTACAAAATTTTCCAATGAAAGGCTTGGAATGCTTTTTCGTTATAAAATGAACATTAATTTGCATAATTCAAAAATTGCTTTTGAAGTGAACTTCGATTTATTACGACTATGGGTCTTTATGTATTTATGGAACATTCAAGTGTGCAATATATCGAATGCACATAATATGCCAAAGCATTAGGAATAAAGTACATGTTATGATATTTGGCGGTTAAAACAAATTTTTATTTAGTTTCCGTTATTTTAAGCATTTGTAGATGGTACCACTAACTAAATTAATTAATAATTAATTTCAAATGACTTCGGGTGGTTATTTGTCGACACTCGTTCGCAAAAGATTAATAGACTAAATAACCACCACATGCCTTTTGTAGCTTCTAGACTTCATTGTGGTTCAATTTCACGTATAACATGCCGAATTTCTTCTTTGAGACAATGAATGAACTGCTGTTGATTGACATTATTAAAATAATATGCAAATACCTATTTGTTACAAAAGGAATATGAAGTTCACCAATATCTCAAAATGACTATTTACTTCATTTTTTATATTACTGTTACTATATCCCCTTTAATACATCCATATCTAAATTATACATATAATTTATTTTATATAATTATTTCACTACATGTTTGCCAATTTGATTTTTCTAAACGGATTGTTAGAAATATCGTTTACCAGAATGATTTTGTTTAAAGTACCTACTACTCATAAAAAGTCGTAGCTACTGATGTTCACCACAGCCCAATACGTGACATAAACCAGCGCAGTGTCTCGAATAGACTTTTCTCCCCTGTTTTCTTTAACGTCGAACAACTTGCTCAATCTCACGAATTTTCTCAGAAAGTCGTATTCTTACACTCATATCTTTCATGCTTTGCATTCCTAAAAAGCACAAAGAAAGAAGTGCGAAGTGCTTTTCAGTAAATTCCTCCAGCGATACTCTCGAGCACGAGAAATTATTCTTTCTTGTGGCCCAGCGGTAGAGCGGAAACCATATTTCAAGCGGTGGTTGGCTTCTCGGTGTACAAGTCCGCGCACGAGTTTCCTTAGCCCATATGAGAATAAGATTCGTTCTGGACTGGAATATTTATTAACAATTCTAAATCAGTATTTAATAAAGTTCGTGATCTTGGTATAATTTTCTCTTTGGATTTATCCTTCTGTAACGACACTATAAATGTTACTAGTACAACTTTCCCTACGTAGGGTTTTATTCAGCTTCAAAATATTTAAAAAATGTCAATAGAACTAGACTTCTTTATTGTTCTTTAGTTCGGTACCAATTGGAACACTGCACTATTGTCTGGTCTCCTTATCAGCAATGTTTATGCAATCTATTGGAAGGTGTCCGACGTAGGTTTTTGCGACTTGCGGCCTTTCGCTTGGGCTACCCGATAGTCTATTTTAATCATGATCTACCGAGTATACAAACTCAATTAAACCTACCATCCGTGGTGTAGCGACGGACCAATTTGGAATTGGTTATGGTCTATAACATTGTCAATGAAATTATATCTCACCCCGAGACTCTGTGTCTACTTAAACCAAATACTTCTGCCTGCTTGCTGCGAACTGGAACTGGATTCTTTCTTGAGAACATTCTCAATTCTCTCTTGGGCAACATAACTGTGTTAACCATATTCTTACAACTGCTAATTACTGCTACAAAGCAATCGATTTCTTTTGCTCGCGATACGTCATCAAAAGTGCGATCTCCTCTGTTATATCATTCTATATTTGGTACTGTCTTATAATGACGCTACTTGTGCTCATTTGTTACTCTGTTCGTGTAAATCAAAGGGTATCCCATCCGTAAATAAATGAATAAATAAATCTAATCGAGCCTTAAAGTGATGTTGATGCTTCTTCCCTTTCTCTGGCCCTCGAATTCAGTTTACTTTCGAGGCTTGTGAATCGTGTCGCGAATTTCCCGATGACTCGCCTCGCTCTTTTCGCTCCCTCTCTCTTCTCGTCAGATCGCAATCAGGATAAATGGGATTTAATTACGACCGCCGGCTGCGCCGGAACTCTTTCATTTTTTCCCTCGTCCACTGACTGCAACGGCTTCACCCCGGTGTTCCTCTATCTCGCGCGGCTTTTACGACGGAAATTTGTTTCGTCCCGTTGGAGCAATTTTTCCAACGTACCCGACGCCTCTTTCGAGACCGCCTCTACTTTCTGTCTCCCCTCGCCGAGATTCGTCGAAAAGTCGAGGCTCGGTCGTACCAGGAACAGTCCCAGGACTGACTTTTGTCATGGAAAACGAAATTTAGAATGTATCACTTCGAGGACTCCAAAAGAATCCTTAGGAAAGGTTCGATTCTATCACAATCGGATGCTTTGTGTATCGTCAAAGGCTTTGGTACACTAGAAACGAGAGGGTACAATTGGATCGGTGAATTGAAGAACAGGACAAGTCCAAAACTCACATTTTGAGATATTTGATCTCTACGTGTAATTCTGTGTATTTTATTTATGTGGACTCTAGAGACAGGCTGTAATAAGTCCAGTTGTTTTCTATGTGACTTAATACAATTTGGCTCTAGGGTCCAGATATAGTTTCGATTATTTGAAAATAGATAATTTTGAACTCGTCTTGTGTCTAAAAACATACCGATTCAATTTTGTTCGATTGTTGAAAAGAGTTTTAAAATACTTATTACTGGTTTCCTAGCTCAGATGGTGTTATGGAGATTAAAGAGAGGAATCTACATGATCCCATGTTTAGGAATGATTAAAAATTATAAAGCTAAAATGATACCTTCAAATATACCTACAGTTTCCATTGTTGAAACTTGCGACCAACGTGACGTTTCGCCAACTATGCAATTAGCTTCATCACACACGGACACGCTAATTGAATACTATAATATTCTATACAGAGGTATACATTATTCTACACAGTTATAGTGCTACTCAACTTTGGTTACGAGAATATCCACAAAAGCATTTTCAATGTAAGAATATGTAATATATTATTTTAACCTTGAGTTAGATTTGAATTAAATTTGGATTAAGCTTATCAGTCTATAAGTAGAAAGGAGTGTAATGATCACTCACTTTTGGGTGAGAGACCGATACAAGGTTACAGTCTGATTTCGGCGAACCTACTAAATTACTTAGTATCAAATTATAAGATAAAAATACGACATGTTAAAATTCTTGTTTTCATGCTGTTAGTATGTACCTCTAAATTCATTATTAAATTGTGTTCAATTTCTTCCCATATATTTATATGTATTTATAGTTGCTATTTTTTAAATTTTGAACTGATAATCATCTAACCATGGCAAGAGACTTCAGTAAAATAATAACTACTTCTTCGGTGACAAAAAAAAATACTGTGACTATCTTCTTCCTAATTGTACTTCATCGATTTAACGCATAAAACTTCAGTAAAACGATAACTAAATGTTTCAAGCAGTTAAACAAATTCTGTAACTATAATTTTCAAGTCGTACTTGATTCATTTATCGCGTTATAAAATTATGACCAACGTTTTAGATCACTCAAAAAATGCTGTGACTACTATTTTTCACTTGTTACTTGTTCATCTACACATTTAAAGTCTCCTAAATAGGTAATATAACGACTCAGGATATCAATAAATTTTACAATTAAAATTACTTGTTTTGCAAATGCTCCTGCAAAGACTGACAAATACGTACTGCAAGTCTGCAACTATAATATTCCATTTGCGCTCCATCCCCCCATCGTGCATTAGTTAACGTAAAATAAAAAGTAGTGTTTTGAATAACCTAAAAATGTCTGTGGTCATCATATCCGCACTGATTGTTACACAAGACATAAATAGAATGATAATGTCTCGATAGCATTCCAATCATTCTACATCGTTAAAGTATCACTCGGTCGTTCCGCACTATTAAATGTTCATCAACTGAAATTTAGCGAATGGACATTAAACGGAAAATTTTATTTTATGCATTGTAACTGAGAGGGAGCTATATTTCATGCTGGAGAATGACACTCGAGTACCAACGTCATCGCGGAAACGCGCTTCCTAACAAATCAAATGGTAATTAGATCGAAATGCAAACTGCACGTGTGCTTCCACGAAATATTAGAACGATTGCATGTTAGCATAATTTATCGTCCCCACCTTCTTCCACGAACGTTAATAGCATCGACAAAAATGAATGGTTCATGCGATCTGCGATATTGCAGAATCGATATCTATCGTTGTTGAAATATGCATGAAAAATGATAAAGCTTTTGTTGAGTACAGTGCCTAGTTTCAGTGTACCTACGCAACTAGTTCTGTAACTACGAAAACTAAAGCTATGGAAAATGTACTAGAAACGTTATTTTAGAACATATTTGTCGGAACTACAGGGTGAGTCACGAAAAATAAGACACCTAGACATTTCCGTTGCTTATCGTTGTATTAAAAAACTTCCTAGAATAAAATTTCACTTTTTGAGTTGTGAGACAGACAGTGACGGAAGCAAAAATTTTCCAAGGGCATTTTTTTAGGAGATATTTAAGGTCATCAATATTTTGTTTTAATGGAATGTTATATTTTTTTCGATATCCTTGTAGAGTATAAAAACGAATTCAACAATCATATTAATCATATTATTTTAATCACTGTATCTACAGATATATTCAGCTGAAGATTAGCATCATTTAAAGATTCACAACTAATGAAGTGAAGTGATCATTTTATTCATCTGACCTCAATATTTTATTTTACATTAGATTTTTATTTTTTATCTGTAGCATAAATAAAAGATGAGCTTTATCGTGAAAAAATCTAACGGAGTAATGTCAGATGAACAAGATGGCCACTTCAAAGTTCCTCATTAGTTGTGAATTCTTAAATAATTTTAACCTTCAGATGCAAATGATCGAAATGATATGATTAATATGGTCGTTGAATTCATTTTGCATGCTCTACAAGGATATCGAAGAAAATATAAGATTCCATTTAAGAAAATACTAATAACCTTGAAATCTCGTAAAAACTGACATTGAAAATTTTGTATTTCCATCACTCTATGCATCTCTTCAAATAGTGAAACTTGTCTTAAGAATTTTTTTGATGCAACGATAAATAATCGATATATTTAGGAAACCTGTTTCTCATGAATCACCCTCAATACCTACTTTTAATTAATCCTTAGTTATACACTTATTTTTTCATATTTTTTCATTTTACATTATTGTTAAGCTTGTTTTCAAAAGTTGGAATAATATTCAAAACCATACTATAAACGAGATAGAAGATTTTGAAAGCCATCACAGCTATAATTTGAGAGTGTATTTCAAGGACTGAATGTAGAGTCATTAATACCCCGTATAAGTAATCGAGAGTTAATAATTCATTTGACATTGATATAAACATTGACACAATAAAAGTATAGGATTTTAGTTACTAAAATTCAAACTATACCTAGTACATAAATCTTATCTAAATATAGGTATTTTCATAGAAAGTAGCCCTTACTAAGCTTTACTGTTGTGACCTAAGCTTATTGATGATCTTACATAATATTAACGACGAATTTTAACTTGCTGAGCGAAACGAAGACAGACCTGTAAATCGTGTCTATATCTGGTACCAATAGTAACAGTATTAGGAGAACGAGCAAAGTACCTTTAATAACCGCGTCTTTACGCGTTAAAGAGTTCAAAAGAGAATCAGCAAGTGAATCTACAATATTAATAATAATAATTTGGATAGGTATAGATTATTTACGAGCATAAATCCTTTGATATCAATGTACAAAAAATACATATGTACAGTTGTATCTCGAGATTAATTATGCGACGAACTCTTTCTTACGAAAGTTAAAACAGATAATTTAAAGGACGATATAGGTCCTTGAAAGAAGTTAATGCTGTTATGAAATTGTTCGCATTCGAGCAAATTCTGTTTAAGCAATTTTATTGACTTAGATTTGTCTATCGTGAAGTAACATACAAAATTTAAGAATATCTGAATATTCTTAAATATCAGAATATCTGAATATTCTTAAATATCAGAATATCTGAATATTCTTAAATATTCTTAAATTTTTATTATATTATGTTACCAGAGAAGCAGCTTCTCTTTTTACGCTCCGCGACAGAGACAAAGTTACAAGACGAGGCAACAGTAAAAATAAAATAGGGAGAAATAACAAATTTTAATATGCTAAAGTCAGTGCTACTATCCATGTTTACAGAGAGACGCTCATTGTGTGTAGTACAAGCAGAGTTTAATATGTGTCGCTGAAAGGATGGAAGAAACGTCAAGGTATCTGTGTCGAGACTCAAAAAACTAACAATCGAGCCAGATGTTATATCCTGAGACTAGGTAGGCTTGTATAACAAAGTACAAAGAATCTCCTTAACAAAAGACATTCAACCTTGCATGATCTAAAAATACTCTAGATACACTATTGTGTCAATACTGTAACGAAAAATGATTGCATTATTATAAATGATAATGACTAAAAAGTAATTAATAATAGTATATAGACAATTCAGATCTTTTCAACAAATCTTAGTAAGTTATCCAAAGATAATTTTTAATACCAATTATAGAAAGTTGAGTTGGTATAAATGATGTAAACCCACCATATCAGCCGAAGGGATTAGTACAAAAAAAAATTCACAACTCTCTACTTTGCAAGTAGAACACACTTGATACTTCAGCACGAGCCGTACGTGCTGCAATTGCAGAAATACTCCGGCGAAATTAGAGACGCCTGTAACGTTGGCACTTTACTCAACATAAACGTTTATTTCTAAAGCTAATCATTCGAAAGACATAAATTCCGTTAACGGGTCCGTACAAACAACGTAGCTTTTCGATGACAGTTTCACGAACTGGCACCGTACTCGGGAAGTATCGTAAACAGGAGTCATCAGGTGTTCCCATAAAATAGTTGACAGGATTCGTATCTGAAGAGTGCACAAGTCTCGTTTAAGGCCCACTAAAAACTCACGTTCACGCGAAATTTTAACGCGTTACGCTATCCAAGGGATCTTCGCTGTCCTATTATCTGGAAGTTCGACCACTTGTATCGTCAAACGTACTATTTACATAAACCGTAATATTTTTCCACAGGGCGACGGTTATTGAGATCGATCGTAAAGTTGCCGAGCTAACGAAGCTAATTACGGGGGGAGGGTAATGAACACGGAAGATAGAGTAAAATTCCGGATGGTAACTCGCAAGGGAGCCGAGTCCGACGGAAATAATGCCACAAGATGTTATCTTCCGCGATTAAGACAACCCCTTTTAGAAAGTTGCCGTCTAACCAAGTCGAAATACTTGCGCGGCAGAAAAGGTAGCCATCAAATCGATACAGCGCATTAAAGGGGTCGACTATATGAAAACAATTCATATGGAGTTGTGACTGAATATGCTTTATGGATGCATTTGGATTTTAAAATTTGATGCTTCTCAATAAATATTGCATTCATTTTATTATAATTTCTTTGAATCAGGACACTGTAAGCCGTGGCATATCAAAGACTCCGAAGACCTGGATGGTCACAACTGATCCAAGCATCGATTTTTATCGTTGTATTTCGAAGATTAAATGTATTTATTACTTTATTCACAGAATGTCTCAGCTAAATGGTATCACTTAACTATTTATTTTATTCTCCGTTTTATGAGAAAATTTCTCGGGATGAAGTTACGCAATTTGAAGGGATAAATGTAATCGCGGAAAGAATTTTTTCTCAAGGTCGTTTTTTTCACATCATTTCAAGATCATCGATATTGTTTTTAATGGAATTCTAAGGCCGAAATAAAGTGAAAGATAATCGCTGGAAACAGGCGACAGTAATAACATTTTTCCTTTTACTATACCATTAGGTAAAAAGAAGGAATATTGCTGTCATCGCCTATTTCCAGTGATTGTATCCCAGTCTATAGAAGGTTTTATAAAGCATGAAGAAACAAATTCCACGAACATAGTAACTATATCGTTGTATTCATTTCATGTCGAGATATTTGCATCTGAAAATTGAAATTTCTTAAAAATGCACGCGGCACACTGAGTCACACTTTTGTATTTAAACGTAAATATTAGCTGTTATTAAAAGCGAGCATACTTACTTTTATTTCTTTGCATACATTTTCTATTTCGTGCGGTGGAATGGGAAAACATGTTGCAGCAATTCTTTGCCTCGTATCCGCTTGTGTTGTAGGTTTGTTAGGAAAGACAATATTCTTTCAATGAAATCTCAAAGAAAAGCAAATGAAATGTAAACGTAAGTAATGTTTGCCTCTAATAACAGCTTATAACAGATAAAATAGTCATAAAATACCCGTTCAATTTTATAATAGAATTCCATTTAAACCAATAAAGATGGCCCTAACATCTTGTAACAAAATACCCTTAAGAAAAAATTTTCCCTACAATTATTTATACTCTTTCAAATTGTGTAATTTTGACCTGATAAGTTTTTCCACACAACAAAGAATAAGATAGATATTTAGGTGATCACGTTTAACTAAAGTTCCCTGTGCAATGATTGCAGAATTTTTTGAGCTATTGGAAAAGTAGTTAGTGTTAAAGTTTCAAGCGACAGATAGATGGAACATAATGAGGAAATAGTCACAAATGCTTTTGAGCTATGAAAACGGTAGTTGTTTCAAATGACGAATAGATGGAGCATAATGGAAGAAAAGTAGTCACAGAAACTTTGAGTCGCCAAGAAGGTAGTTACCATTTGGCTGAACTTTCGCGCGATATATGGATGCAGCACAATGAGAAAAGTATTCACACAACTTGTTAAACCACCGAGTTATTGCACAGATACGATTTCGCTAAAATTCCTTTGTGATGGGAAGATGAACTATTAAAACTCGTTGATGATCGTCCCATTATCGATTTATAGCGAAAACATGAATCTAAGAGGTATCAGGACGATGGAAACGGTCGATAGTACAATTTCAGCTGATAATCTAGTTAATGGCGTCCAGGAGCGGAATTCATAAGAGCTGTTTCGGTCGAATACGTTCACGGGTCACAAAACGAACCATTCCACTGGAATATGAACGGGAGTGATGGTTGGTTTGGTACCAAATTCGCCTCTTCCTTTTTCCTAATATGGTCCGATGTAAAGACGACTCAAACAGCTCTGACCGCAGCGACACATTTTTTCATTCTCTCTTATTCAGTGGTTCCAATGTAAGAAAAAGAGGAAGAGTATTGGTACAGCCACAACTGTTTGAGTTAGGTGTACAGATATATCTACCATAAAATATCGACAACTTATTGAGAGAGTAGTTCTGCCTGGATCCGAAACTTTTATGGAACACTTACGAAATTATTTATCGTACGAATGGGATATTAATTCCTAATAATTGATATCGAGCAAAAGTTACTTTCAATTTACGAAATGAATATTTTTTTTTAATAATTTTATTTTGTGAAAAGGAAAGGTACATATATGAAATGAAGTCCTTCCACAAATGTATCTGGCGAAGTATAGAAACTTTATAGTGTTTCACTTAATAACCGCGAATTTCCTTAATTAGAAACTTTTTCCTTAATTAGTACTAATATGGAGGGTGTCTCAGTGAAAACTAACACCTCGATTATTTTAGAAATTATAAGAATGATAGAAAAATTTTTCCAATAAATTTGATATTGAAGAGGCTATCACATGATCATATCACTTTTTTGTAGGTGGAGTAGTTTTTTTTTCTTTTTTTTTTTTTTTAATGACATCTTATGCGTTTCTGTTAATTTTCCGATAGTAGCCTCAAAACGAATAGCAATACCTGTAATGCAATTTTACATGACCTTGATTGATCTTGAATTGACCAATTAACAGTGATCAGATATCTGCGTTGTCAGAACTAATATTTATTTACACTCATAGGTACTCGCTTGAGATCCTCGCCTCTAAAATCGGCGATCTCGACAGACAAAAATTACTCGCTTCACTGTAATTTTCGAAGTCAAAGGTCATTGCAACATCATGTCATGTACATTTTAGAACGTATTTTGCAAATCAACTACACGAAGTAACAACAAAAATATGTAATCATGCGTAAAAAAAACCATCGACAACTCCAGAAAAATGACGCTCAAAAACATTATATTTTTGCAACATATTGGTCTCTTCAAATCATTCAAATTGAATAGAAAATATTTTTTTGTACCACCACAATACGAGAAGATATTTAGGTGGCCTGGTTTAAATTACTATATAGAAGGGTGGTTTAAGTAGATGTTTGCAGTCCTACCAAAAATAGAATTGACCTAACACAATAAGTCTATGTAATATTCCACGCAGATATTCGCTTATTTGACAAATCGTTTTTCAAATTTCTAACCCACTTGAAGATTCTGGTACATATATATGATTTGTAGACAAGATGAGAAGAACAGAAAATTAAGCTCAAAAATGAAAATCGATCTTAAACTTAAAACTTGCATTTAATCCGTAAACATGTATATGCTTACTACATATGCATATATGAAAAACAAAAAACTCATTGGATACTAAAATATAATGTCACAGAATTAAATTAAGGATATTTATGCAAATTCAAGTTTTCATAAATACCAATAGTGAAACTAAGTAAAAATTTGTCTTGGCCTCTAAATACGTATTGTAAGATATATCTATTTTATCTTTGATACTTTGTATATTTTTGCTATACATACATACGTACGTGCATTCTGTATTTTCGTGCACACTTAAACTTTCCATAAATACATAAAGATACGCAGTATACTCATAATTTATGCACCAAAGTTAACTATGTTAACTATGATAACGACGTTTGTGACAACATACATATAATATTGTGTACTTACGTTAACTTCCGAAGTTCAATCTATTGAAGAGTAAATACGCATCTCGTATTTATAAAAATTCGCCTGAAGTTTTCCGCAACACAATCTGATGAGGACAAATCAGCTTTTCATTTTTCAAGCGCTTGTTGATCCTGAAAATAATACATATTACACGTTAAATACTTTTTGCTTGACTTAACAAATACATAGATAATTTTTGTTGAGGAAAGATTCTACAAATTTATCGAAATCGATAAAATAAAATGTTACGAAATTGAAAAGACAAAAATAATAGCATAACAGAAAAGTAAACATGAAAGAAAATCAACCATACAAAGTCAAGATTTATTATACTCGCACATTTTTGTATTATTCCATCCAGAATTAAGTAACTGTTAGAATATCAATGCTGCCACACGTTTCCAGATAAGACTGTATTTAATAATATCAACTAAGGCCGGAATATTAAAATTATGCATGACAGTGTAGTGAAAACGAGAGATTTTCAAAGCAAGAAATAAACCATCAACGTCAATCGTGCAAAGTTAAAATGTCTAGATTGATAATTTACTGAACTTATACAGAGTTATGTCACTCGACACAAAACTAAGTATCGAAGTATTAATACTGGTCTACGTAAATAGATATAATTATATTTAACGGTAATATATAACTAATTTCGATACACAATAATAATACGTGACAAAAGAATAAGCACGAGAGATCACCAAAACATTAACTACAATCCCACCCACCCATTATTGACGCCGACTATACATTTATTTACACTTTATCACATTATTGCGTGCAAAATTACATATCCGGTTGCTCATATGTAAACGCACTAATAATAATGGGTTCAACAATAAGTATTGTGAATATTACCTACTATACGATCTTGTTATGAGAAACGTCGAAGCACTAGAAGTGAATTACTAAACGTTTTCTCTATGGAAAAGCAAACAATGAGATAATCTTCTCGACTGAATGGTCAGAATAAATGTCAAGAAACTCTCGGAGACGATTGCGCACGTGCAAGAGCAATCACGTGACTTCGTGCATGCGCAGAAATAATCACGTGATTATAAGCATGCGCAGTAGCAGTCACATGACAACGATTCAAATATCTGTAGAATATCCAAACAAATATCGTTATTTCATAAAAGGCCTGTTAATTATAACAGCTATTAGAAATATGTACAGTAAAATAATAGTAAAGTGAAAACTGGAAGGAATGCCGGTCTGATTGGTCGAATCTTTGTGTAGGGTCACATGCATTTTCGCTATTGGTCGAATTGGTCACATCACTAATATAGTAGATTATTTTAAACAATATATGTATCACTTAAGATATATCGATGATTTTAAACAATAGACGTTTTAGAAAATTTTAGGTAACATGTGTTTTATAATATGAACATTAAATAATTATGCAAATAGACATTTTTCCGTTCACTTTTCTCAAGAATTTTATTTCCACCTTATAATAATTTTTTTGGAAAGTACGATGTACTTTACATAAAGCACCTTTAAATTGATTTATTTAATTTATGCTTATATTAGTTGCAAGGCTACGTGTAGAAAAGTGTAGCATTTCACTCAGAAATATGAAGATTACCTTATAAAACATAACACTTTAAAAATAAAATTCATTTATTCAATATATGCATAATAACCGTACACAATATTCTCGTGCAAAAAATTTAGTTTTTAATGACCATAACACAATACCTTCATCTTTATACCTATAAGATAAAGAGGATCAATTATTTTAAAAAAGATCTAGTGATTCCATCAAAATAAATTAAATTGCTTTATGCAATTGCATGGAAGCAACCAAGGAGAAAAACGGTTAACAGAACAACGAAG